>NC_143015.1:116583087-119223087 GCF_055824585.1 Amblyomma mixtum | reverse complement strand
GACTACATGCGGCCGGAAAGTCACTCGGGGGGTCGCTCGTAGTACGGCTTCATTCGCACCACATGCATAACGTCGCTGCGCTTGCCGTTGTGCGATGAACGAGCTGGCGAGGCTGGTGCAACCTCGTACGTTACGTTGCTGAGGCGGCGGACAACAAGGTAAGGGCCGAAGTAGCGCCGCAGTAACTTTTCGGACAGCCCGCGGCGACGAACGGGCGTCCAAACCCACACATAGTCGCCTGGGTTGTAGGTGACGTAGCGGCGTCCAAGGTTGTAGCGGTCAGCATCGATCTGCTGCTGACGGTGAATGCGGTGTCTGGCCAGCTGCCGCGCTTCTTCCGCGCGCTGAACATAAGTGGCGACGTCGACATCAAGTTCACTCTCACTGTTAGGGGGGTCCACGGGTAGCATAGCGTCCAGGGGGGTGGTAACCTGTCGACCGAAGACTAATTCGAATGGAGTGAGCTGCGTCGTCTCTTGCTGCGCGGTATTATACGCGAATGTTGCGTATGGAAGAATTTCGTCCCATGTCTTGTGCTCGATATCAATATACATGGAAAGCATGACGGTCAGGGTCCTGTTGGGGCGTTCCACCAAGCCATTTGTCTGCGGGTGGTAGGCCGTTGTACGTCTATGGCTGGTGTGCGTGAGCTTGAGTACAGCCTGAGTGAAGCAGGCCATAAATGCAGTTCCACGGTCAGTAATGATAGCTGCAGGAGCGCCATGACGCAGGACGATGTTGTGGACGAAGAAGTCGGCGACTTCAGCAGCAGTACCGTTTGCAAGTGACGTGGTCTCAGCGTATCGGGTCAAATAATCTGTCGCGACCGCAATCCACCGTTTTCCTCTAGAGGACTTCGGAAAAGGACCGAGGAGGTCTATGCCAATTTGCTCAAAAGGGGTCTTTGGTGGTGCTATGGGCTGCAGAAAGCCGGCTGGCTTCAGAGGAGGAGATTTGCGCCGTTGGCAATCCCGGCATGTTGTTACGTATCTACGCACGGATGGTAGTAAATTGGGCCAGTAATACTTAAGCCGAATCTTTGCCAGTGTGCGACTGACCCCCAAGTGGCCGGCGGATGGTTCATCATGACAAGCGCTTAAGATTTCGGAGCGTAACTGGGACGGCACAACAAGCAGAAACGTCTCCTTGTTGCTGTCGAAGTTGCGCTTGTAGACGACTCCACGCCGCAGGATGAAGGACTGTAGTCCACGGCGAAACACACGAGGTACATGAGCATTAAAACCCTCCAGATACTTAACGAGTGGCGCCAACTCAGAATCTGCGCGTTGAAGCTGCGCCATACGGGAGATGCTAATGGCACAAAGAATAGGGCAATCTTCGGTGATGTCTTGCGTAGCCGGTTCCACGGGCGCACGTGATAAGCAGTCCGCGTCTTGGTGCTGCCGACCCGATTTATAGACGACCGTAACGTCGCACTCCTGCAAACGGAGGCTCCATCTGGCCAACCGGCCAGAAGGGTCTTGAATGCTGGCTAGCCAGCATAGCGAGTGATGATCGCTGAAAACACGAAACGGTCGGCCGTAGATGTAAGGTCGGAACTTACTCAGAGCCCAGATGACGGCAAGGCACTCTTTTTCTGTCGTCGAATAGTTCCGTTCCGATCGAGAAAGTGTGCGGCTCGCGTAGGCGATTACTCGCTCTGCGCCGTCCTGCCACTGTACGAGGATCGCTCCGAGGCCGACATTGCTGGCGTCAGTGTGGACATCAGTCTCTGCATTCTCGTCAAAATGAGCTAGTATTGGTGGACTTTGAAGGCGGCAGCGGAGTTCCTCGAAGGCTGCGTCTTGGGCACTTCCCGATACGAAGGGTGTGTCATCTCGAGTCAAGGCAGTCAATGGCTCAGCTAGGCGAGAAAAATCTTTAACAAAGCGGCGGTAATACGAGCAGAGGCCCAAAAAACGTCGGAGGGCCTTCTTGTCGGTTGGGCGTGGGAAACTGGAGACGGCGGAAGTCTTGTCGGGATCTGGAAGAACACCTTGTGCGCTGACAACATGTCCTAAGAAACGGAGCTCCTCGAAGGCGAAATGGCATTTCTCTGGCTTGATAGTTAGTTGTGCAGACCGGAGAGCTTCAAGGACAATGCGCAATCGCTGCAAGTGCTGTTTGAAGCTAGACGAAAAGATGACCACGTCGTCCAGGTACACAAGGCACGACTGCCACTTCAAACCAGCTAAAACAGTGTCCATCATGCGTTGAAACGTGGCCGGAGCGGAGCAAAGTCCAAATGGGAGCACCTTAAATTCGTACAGACCGTCGGGTGTCACGAAAGCCGTTTTCTCGCGGTCTCGCTCGTCCACCTCGATCTGCCAATATCCGCTTTTCAGATCTAAGGAAGAGAAGAACCTGGCGTCCCGGAGTCGGTCAAGCGCATCATCGATCCTCCGGAGTGGGTATACGTCCTTTTTGGTAACATTATTCAGTTTCCTGTAATCAACACGGAATCGCAACGTGTTGTCTTTCTTTTTCACCAGGACCACCGGCGACGCCCACGGACTTGTTGACGGCTGTATAACATCGTCTGCAAGCATTTCATCGACTTGCGTTCGAATAGCTTCACGTTCTTTGGGCGAAACGCGGTATGGACGCTGACAAACTGGGGGCGTGGCGAATCGGTGACAATGCGATGCTTGGCTACCGGCGTACGTCCGACCTTGGAGCTCACCGCGAAGCAATCTTTAAAATCATGTAGCAGCGACGACAGAAGCTTTTTCTGATGAGGTGACAACTGTGGGTTGATTTTAACCTTCTGAAGGGCGTTACATGGTGCGGCGTCGTCGTGAAGATTCACCTCTACGGGGCACAAATTCGGCAACCTAGCCACGTCGTCGAGGAAGGCGACGGCCGTTCCCTTGGCGAGGTGCTGAATTTCATTCGTGAAATTCGTCAGAAAAACTGCCGCACAGCCGTCATTCAGTTCGACAAGACCGCGCGCGATAGCCGCACCCTTCTCGAGCAACAGCGAAGGGTGACTGTCCGCAATACCTTCGTAGTCGTGAAATGAGTCGTTCCTCACTGACACCAACACACTGGACCGTGGTGGCAGCATTACGTCGTCTTCGACTATACGCAGAGCGTTGACTCCTGGGCCTTCTGTGTCACTGTGTGCCACGGCTTGCTTCGTCGAAAATGTGACTCGCGCCTCGTGTAGGTCGATCACAGCACCGTTTGCCTGTAGAAAGTCGAGGCCCAGGATCAAATCTCTCGAACACTCGCGCAAGACGACGAATTCACCCACGTAGACGAAACCGCGGATGCCGACTCGGGCTGTGCACCTTCCGGCCGTGCTAATGAGGTGACCTCCAGCCGTGCGAATGCTAGGGCCCAACCATGGTGTCAAAACTTTGCTCAATTCCTGGGCGAGGGTGTGGCTCATCACTGAATAGTCAGCACCAGTATCAAGTAAAGCGATCGTGTCAGTTCCGTCAATCGTCACACACAAATCAGAAGTAGCGCGTCGGATGCTGTCGCTACACTGCCCCTCTGAGGAATCAGCGTATCGGTATATCGGCGGCGGAGGATCTTCAGTTTTCCCGACAGCAGCGGCCTTGCCTCCGGAGACGGCTGGAATTAGTTTTCCCGACGTGGACTGGGAGAACGCCGCTCAGGATAGCCGGCGTCTCGGCGAGTGCTTGGGGAACGGTAACGCAGCGGAGATGACGACCTAGGATCGTAGCGACCGTGTGTCCCAGGCCTCTGACGGGCCGACAGATGAGCTTCAATTTCGAATGGGCTTTCGCCATTCCGGGGGCAAGGGTCGTCGGGCGCGAAACCACGCAGACCCACTCGGCGGTACGGGCAGGCCCTGTAAAGATGTCCCGCCTCACCACAGTGGTAGCAAAGGGGCCGCCGGTCCGGTGCACGCCACACATCACACTTCCGTGGCCGCTGGTAAGCTGGCCGAGCAGGCACACGGGAAAGACCAGACGGCTGCGCTGCGTGAGTCGCGGTATTCACGTCGTAGCCTGACGTTGGGGCCCGGCAGAGGACAGATGCATAGGTAGGTCTGGCCTCAGTCTGTCTTGGGATCTCAGGCAGTTGTTGCTGCTGTGCTGCTAGGCGCACCTCGTCCCGGACGACTTCAGACAGCGATGTAACAGACGGCGCGCTGGGAGGCAGCTGGAGGGCTTGAATTCCTCCCTTACGATCGACCTGATTAGGCCACGTAAAACGGCCGCATCACTCCCTAGCGGCATCGAAGAAACAGCGGGCCCAAGCGTGCTTACATCCCGATTGTATTGCCGGGCTCGTTGCAGGAGCGTTTTCTCCATGGTGGTCGCTTCCGTGAGGAATTCGGCAACAGTACGCGGTGGACTGCGCACAAGACCGGCGAAAAGCTCCTGCTTGACCCCGCGCATGAGGTGGCGAAGCTTCGTCTCCTCCGCCATGGATGGGTCAGCACGCTTGAAGAGGCGCGTCATGTCCTCTACATACATGCGGACGCTTTCGTTAGTCCGCTGGTTACGGGAGCGAAGCGCAGCTTCAGCTTTCTCCCGGCGGTCTGTGTTGGGGAATGTAGCTAGGAGATATTGGCGAAATGTCTCCCAGGTGGACAGGTTGCTCTCGTGGTTCTCGTACCATGTCCTAGCGGAGTCCTCGAGTGCAAAATACACGTTATGGAGCTTGCGGTCGTTGCTCCAGCCGTTGTAGCGGGCGACCCGCTCGAAGGTGTCTAGCCAGTCTTCCGCATCTTCGTACACGTCGCCGTGAAAAGATGGCGGTTCTCCCAGAATAAGGGGAAGGGCATTTTTCTGAAGGACTGCGGCTTCTACAATTGCAGAGAGGGGGCCTACGCTGATTTTCAAGAAGACAGATCCCTGAGGCGCGACGGAGGCTCCTCCTACGACGAGAAGGGGTGGCTTTGTCCACGGCTCTATGCTGAGGTTTTCAGCTAGGCTGGCAGCGAGGATAGTGACGTTCGAACCACTGTCTGGGAAGGCATTGATCTCTCCAAGGCCCTTGACGTGAGCAGTGATAACCGCACACCTAAGCATGGATCCAAGCAAAGGGTCCTCATTGCGGCCAACACAAGCTGTTGGCGTTTTAGGGATTGTTTGCGTCTTGTCTCGGGAGGGCTGTCCTTTCTCAGTGCAGTTGCTAGCCAGATGGCCCTTTTTCTTGCAGCTATAACATACTGCTTCGCTTAGGTCTTGCCCTCGTCTGTAGGCAGGTGCACCATACTTGGAAGAGATTGCCTCGTACCGATGTTCTTGGTCAGCAGGTGGCAGGTTGGATATTCTTGAGGGCGGCAGCCTTGCACGGTTTGGTTGCTGGTAGGTGCTATTTATAGGTCGGGAAGGCTGGCGGATGTCTGCAGTGCTCTCGGTCGTGGCTGTAGCACTGGAGGTGATAGGATGCGGCTGTCGACTTGAAATTGGCGCGGATGGCTTTGTCATTCTAGTCATGCGGGAGTGGTCCATGGCACGATCAACTTCTGAAGCGATGCTCACGAAATCCTGGACAGTCTTCGGGCGTTGAACGACGATCGCTGTAGCCACTTGCTCATCACGGATGCCCTGAATTAAATACTCGATGCGCTCTTTGTCAGTCAATGAAAGCGGGCACCTTCCAATTATCTTGAGCTTGGCGAGAGTATAGGTAACCAGGCTCTCACCGGGGCTTTGCTCACGTGCACCGACAAGTTCCTGCCACTGTATAAGCGACAGTCGCTCGCCGAACTGCGCTATAAGCGCTTCCTTCCACTCTGACCAAGTTTTTAGCTGGTGGCCAGTGATTTCCTTCCAGTCAGCGGCTGGGCTACGAAGTTTTGAGAGGGCGATGGCTAGCAGGGTAGCGGGTTCCCAAGACGCAAGCTGTTGGGTGCGCTCGAGATCGTCTATCCATCGGGTTACGGATAACCCTCCGTCGCCACTGAACGTCGTAAGCGTTGATGACAAGTCCGGCAAAGTTGTTACGTGCACTGCTCTCGTAGAGGCTTGTGACAGTGACAAAGCTAGTTGATTTTGAAGGTAGGCGGTCAAAATCTGCATATTCTGTACGGGGTCGGCGCTGAACACTGGCATAGGTTGGAAAAACTGGTCACCTTGAGTTGGAGCGGGCTGCGTCTCGGTGACTGATCCAGTTGTTTCCGGTAGCAGGACTCGTTTTGCGGCAGTGTCAGCAAGGATGCGAGAAATAAGTTCGTCCTTGGAACCAGTATTGTCCAAATTGCGTTGCGATAGTTCATCTCGCAAGAAGTCCACTGTAAAACCAGCGAGGTCCGAGGCGGTGGCTTCCTCCCAGTTTATGAGCGGCATGGCGGCGGCGGCGGCGGCGGCGGTGAGACGGGCGTTGGGCTTTGGCTGCTGGTGCTCGACACACGTTGACTCTGGCTTTCGGTGAAGTGGCTTGCGGCTTCGAATGGGCGGGCTACACCGAGGTTCGGGACGTCGACTGCGCCATATGTGAGCACGGATGCATTTATTCTACCGTTCAACAACAGTTACAAACAGAGGGCTTGAAATACAGACGGCAGCGTCTCCGCTCGCGGCCGAAGGCTCTCTCCCCGCCTCGGCACTCCGAGAGGGAACGCACGGAGACAGTCAGGGTTGCCAGGCCACTTATGAGTTTGGCTGTTCCAGGCGGCGAGTGGCTTGCACCTCACACTACATACATGCGGACGCTTTCGTTAGTCCGCTGGTTACGGGAGCGAAGCGCAGCTTCAGCTTTCTCCCGGCGGTCTGCGTTGGGGAATGTAGCTAGGAGATATTGGCGAAATGTCTCCCAGGTGGACAGGTTGCTCTCGTGGTTCTCGTACCACGTCCTAGCGGAGTCCTCGAGTGCAAAATACACGTTATGGAGCTTGCGGTCGTTGCTCCAGCCGTTGTAGCGGGCGACCCGCTCGAAGGTGTCTAGCCAGTCTTCCGCATCTTCGTACACGTCGCCGTGAAAAGATGGCGGTGTTCGCGGCGTGTGGTAGAGGATGGGCGCCGGGGACCCACTATCTGTAGCCGTTTCCGGTGGGACCGTCGGTCGAGGCTGCGTCATCCTCGTCGGGTTGGCAAGAGGCCCGAACTCAGGTTACTCACCGCGGAGGCGGCGGCTTGGGCGCTGATGGACCGGTGTGGGTTCCGTCTTTATCTTGTAGGCGTACGCAGGTCGGAAAGCGTACCCAGCACTGCTCCACCAGATGTGTAACGGTTGTCACACTGAAAAAGAACTGCAGCAGCTGAACGAGGGCACCAGAGGAACGCACCTACACTTCAGCGTCGTCTACTTCTACCCGCTGCGATCGCTTTCTTCTTCTCCTTCCAATCCTCGTGTCAATATATATGAATTGTTGTGTAGCAGCCGCGCACGCTCACTGTGGAGAGCTGTGTGAGTGAAAGACGACGACGACGATTAGGTGCCGGCGGAGGTGGCAGCGGCGCGACAGGTGGATGGGAAACATAGGCGTCGCGCTGCCGGAGCCCGCCAGAACAGAAGATGGTAGGCGAAGGGATAGGGGTTGTCTGGCTGGTGACTTCGGGCATAACAGACGGCGAAGGTAAGGTGCGACTACGGAGCTTCAGGATGTGAGGGGGAACGTGCAGCAGCCTCCACCAAATGTAAGAGGGGGTTGTGGCTCAGCAGTGCCTTGGCCGCCTTCCAACGTCGAGCAAAGGTCCAGGCAAACGTTCGGGCTGCGAGCGAGCTTCACGGCTCTGAATCGTCGTCGTCTTTCACTCACACAGCTCCCCACAGTGAGCATGCGCGGCTGCTACACTAATATATATATATATATATATATATATATATATATATATATGACAGAAGCCAACAGCCACAGAAACCAAGGGGCACAGGGGATTTATTTATTTTTTTTTTAATTAATTACTTTATTTTGTGGTGTTGATCAATTTAGAATATCACTGAATATGTTTTCGCTTAAATATATATATATATATATATATATATATATATATATATATATATATATATGTATATATATATATATATATATATATATATATATATATATATATATATATATATATATATATATATATATATACACAGGGTGTTTCACCTAAGACTTTCTGCAATTTTTAAAAATAAGCTATTTGAATTAGATGCGCTCTTTTTCTGGCATAGCATTGTCAGTGGTGTAGTACATCATAATCAAGCTAAGACGTGCTAACTAGCAGGCTTGTTAACCAATATTTAATAGTTAGCTTTTAAACTATTACTGTTGGGCTCCTTAATTATTGAGAGGCATGCAGCCCACCGTAAGTAATGTCCATATCCGTTTTCAGAATTTCGAGAACGGGATTATCCTAGGCGCTGTGGCCCAACAAATTTCGCCTACATCGCGCCAAAATACATGCGGTTTGAGAAGCTTGCAGGCAAAGCAACCTCTCCAGTGCACGTAACTCGTCGAAATAGCCAAAATTTGTTGGGCCACAGCGCCGAGGATAATCGCGTTCTCGAAATTCTAAAAACGGATATGGACATTACTTACGATGGCCTACATGCCTCTCAAAAATTAAGGAGTCCAACGGTAACAGTTTAAAAGTTAACTATTAAATATTGGTTAACAAGCCTGCTAGTTAGCATGTCTTAGCTGCATTATGATGTACTACACCACTGAGAATGCTATGCCAGAAAAAGCGCGCATCTAATTCAAATAGCTTATTTTTAAAAATTGCAGAAAGTCTTAGGTGAAACACCCTGTGTGTATATATATATATATATATATATATATATATATATATATATATATATATATATATATATATATATATATATATATATATACATCGGATCGACATAGTTTCGATTGCTTGAACTCGGGCATCACGCAGCCTCCAGCTATGATTATGTTTTATACAACCAGAAAAACGCGGACACCACAGGTGCATGCGGACAAGTCCTCTGGTTGTGGTTTTCATTTTATACCGTTCGCAGAATCTCATCTGAGTGAAAACCGGCCGATTCTACCCCACTCAGCACTTCGATATCTTCATTTCTAAAGAATTATAACTACATCTTTTGACTTCCAAACTTGAAGAAGTGGATCAATTCTGCCATTTATCCTTTCACAGCAACATGTTTTTTTTTATTTGTGAATAACACTGGAAATGCCCCGGAAATGGGTACTACGTTGGGGATTGGCTTTGCGTTGAAGTGAAATGAGATAGTATTCTGAATTTGTATTTCGGCGTCACATAACTCGATGTGCGACTCGGTCGCCGCTGTGCTTATCGACCGCTCAAAACTTTCCACTGGTTCCAGCGAAGAACACGTTCTCAGGCTTCTTCCTCCACGATGCTTAATTTGTTGCTAACGTAACATGCAGACATAGACTGAAGACAATGATTCTGTTCATATTAAAGAGCTATGGCGACTTGTACTCTGTATATACAATGAGGGCTTTAAATGTCTTGCCTGCGCAGTAAATTTGGAGAGTTTTAATATTCAACCTTTCATTTATTTCTGCATGTTTCACTTACGGTGCCCTTGCCTTAGTTGCGGAGAGCATACTTGAAAAGGTCGGAGGGCATCAAAACGAAACTGTAAAATCCAAGAAAATAAGAAACGAGAAGATGATTTCTACATACATAGGATTCAACCTGACCTAAGGAATATTCTCAGGAGTGATGGCAAGAGCAGCAGGTCACAGGATAAAGTTAAAATTGAGCAGAGAAGAGAGAAAAAAATGCCATTGAGAGGGTAAAGGACGGGTCAGGGCGAAAGGGTAGGGTGAAAGATACGATTAAGCGGCAGTGTAAAGTGCTGGTAAATGCTGTGATCATGTGCAAGACCTGTTTAACAGGTCTTGCGCATGGTCTGTTTCGGTCTTTTGCACATGGCCTGAATGCGTATTTTTGCGCAGTTCTTTTTCTAAGATGTTGATCATGAAAATTTACTGGCGTCGTAGAGTAGTGGAAAGTAAATTTAATTCTGATGTGCAACGAAATAAGGTGTGAGACGAAAGCTTTTAGGGACTTGCACTCGTGTCCCTATACCATGGTAACATCGTCTACGTAGCGAAGGTATATGGGAGGTTCTTCTAGAAAGGAACTGATGGTTTGGTTTGTTTTATGTGGGTTTAACGTCCCAAAGTGACTCAGGCTATGAGAGACGCCGTAGTGAAGGGCTCCGGAAATTTCGACCACCTGGGGTTCTTTAGCGTGCACTGACATCGCACAGTACACGGGCCTCTTGAATTTCGCCTCCATAGAAATTCGAAAGGATTGAATTTAGAAGTTTAGAAGAAAATAAATCTATAAATATGATTGCGTTGGAACATGTTAAGGGAGGGTCTATACTTTTTTCAAGTACTTGAACGTGATTAGAATAATCTAGCTTCTAAATAGTTGAGGGTACATACCCGCTGAAGTAGTGAGAGATACACTCCATTTTCATGTGGGTGTAGATTTTGAGTTAAAGGATTTGAGAGCGCTGCGCTCTCTTCATTTATTGGGATATATTTGTACAAAGTGGCGATATGAAGTGTATTCAGTTAGCTATCTTCTCGGATAATGGCAGCGTCGGTAATTCTATTATTCAAAGAAATTGCGGTGTGTCGTCGACAAAGGAAGGAAAGAGGGTTGTATTGTCTTCAAGGCAGTGATTAAGAAAGATTGGCAAGTTCAGTGTGCTCGTATTGCTGCTCGAAACCGGAAACGATAGGCTTGTCTGGAATATCTGCTGTAAACATGACTTCTGTGTTAACCTTCTGGATTTTAGAAACTAGGTGTACTATTAAATTCTTCGCGCTGTCATCGCTGCCACGGCAGCGAACACAAAAAGCCACTTCGACCGGACTACCTGTGCTCTAGTGGTGGGATTATGAAAGCCCTTATTGTCAGCGCAGCTCGCGTTAAAGACTCTTCTAAATCTACCCCATTCTAGCGTAGCTCTTGGTCGCCTTCCTATATCCCTCCAACATATCCCTCGTAAGATATGTTGAACATAAGTGGAAGTCTTGAACACTCTTATAATTTTTCTAGTACTTCCATTCTAAAAAGTGGATTTGAAGAAAGTTTCCAGAAATACCGAAAACATTATTGAAACAGGAGACCACCATGAGCGCATCATTAATAGGTTTGAGATACGAAAATGCGCCCGTTTTCTGCGAAAAAGTGCTGGCTGCATCAATCAACTGATATTTCTTGGAACTGACGTGGAACACAGGGGTGTTCTCTTGAAAAGAAGAACATTTAACACCACAACCTCGAGTCAAGAAAGATTGATCTCTATGAGCGCTTTACGGAGTGAGAAAAGAATGAAAGCAGCATTGCTTGATATGGTAGGAAGTGGTGGTCGTGTTTTTGACATTTTAATAGAAGGTGAGATCTGGACAGACTGGTTTGATATATTAATACACAGCTTTTACAGAAATTCCGCAGGATATTGTAGATTTGTAAGACGGGAGTAATTACTGATTAGCACGTACCCAGGTGCGCACATACAGGTTTCAGACAGGTTTCAGACTGACTTTGTCCTAAAGAAATCACTCACTCCTGGGTTTGTAACCCGGCACCACAGCCTGACCAATGCAGTCCTGCTATGAAATAAACGAGCCAGGACAGCTAGCTTCTCGGTATGCAATCTGTGATGGCTGCAAAAAATCGTAATTCTAACAGCTCATGCTGAAGTATTCAAGTTACTCAGCTGTACGTGAACTGTAATTTTCCCCCATATTAATAGCCGGCATAGAAAGGCTTCGTTTTTTTAAGGAGCATGTTCCTGTAACTAATTTCAACGCTGCCCAAAAGGAACGGTAACTATGTTCAGAACGCACAGGAATACATCAAGCTTGACAACCTCCCTGAATGACGCTGCTGTGAACAACGTCTGCATAGTTTAGCATAGTTAACTGTATAGATATACCGGGTGTTTCAGCGAACACTGTGAAAAATTTTTACAAATCGGCTTTTTGGGGTACAAAATATGACTACCGCGACATAGTGTGACCAGTGTTGGCGGACACTAGAAAAACGGTGAATCGTCTTATGTAGTGAGCTGGTGAGCTACATTTTTATTAAAGATACCGTTACGCAGAAAAAGTTCAGCGGGCACTTGGACTTTCTAAAGTGCGTAGAGGCGAAAGCGTTTTCAGCACCACTGACTGCTTCTGTGGCACTGGTGGCGTCACATATAATTTAGTACTAATTACTAAGTGATGACATCCCCGCAGGGGGGCATCTACAGCATGCAGACGTTGGTGAGTGGCGACACCACGGGGTTAACCCGAGCATCCGCAGGGACATCCCCGCAGGGGGATGATGGTGAGCAATGCGTCACCACGGACCCGAGCATCCGCGCTTAGCCATGCGTGACATCGCCGTGTCCGGAGAAAAGGGGATCATGGTGGTTGAGCCAATGCCGAGCGTTTGGACCCTTAAGGCCCCTCGTCAAAATATTCCCTCGTCAAAACAAGCGAAGTTATAGCAGTTGCGAAGATTTTAAAAGATGTTTCAAACTTCTCGGTTTGCTAACCTCAAGATCTTCGGTGCGGCATTTGAAAGCCTCGAGCCATTGCTAACTGCATCAAGTTACTGTACTTTGCAGTCGGAATATGCCTCCTATGCCAAGAGTGAGCATTCCGCATATTTATGATGGAAATCTGCTCCGGATTTTGGGCCGCGTACCGTGCCCCTAAAAGGGAGTGCGATTGTTGACATCTTGCTCTATTTTTATTCCCATATAGAGGAATTCTGGTATATATAGGCGCATTCGTGTATATAGTCTACGGAGAAACTCTGTTAGAAGCTGACATGAAATGCCTGGTTCAAATTTTTTAAAGATGTTTATCGCTATGTGTGAACAGTAGTCGTTCTAGTCGGTAGTGCATTATGATGGCGGGGTACGTGACCAAGTGGTACTTCAGGGAAAATACCTTGTGGGCATCGGCCAGCGGTCCTGCACATTGTGTGAGACCTTGGGGAATGTCGTGTGTGGCCGTGTTTCCCGGTGCGTGTGCAGTGTGAGCGAGAATTCAGAAGATGTAAATGGTGCGGCTATCGCTTGGGATGGTCCGGGGGATAGAAATACCAATCACAGAAACTCGGCCTTCGGAAAATCTACATGCTGCACACTGAGAGTCACTAAGAATAGCATTGTATGATGTGGAAGCTATGGCGTTAGCTGTCGCAGATTCCCCTCTCTCTTCCGGGGTGCCAGTGCCATTCCTCGTGAATGCAAAAAGGGAGCTAGTACGGGATTCAGCAGCCACAGCAAAATGTGCCTGCTTAGTATAGTCAGCGGCGTGGACGTATATGGTGCGTTCGCGGTCCTGGTATTTTGGCGGAGAGACTTGGCGCGTCGAATCTCGCTGCATGCCAGATGGCAACGAGGAATTGGGGCAACTGCCACTGCAGCAAGCACTTATGTGGACGCAGTTGCTGCTCGACGATTATTATTTTAATCTTCTATTCATGGGTGAGGGCGGACGGGGGCATCGGTTCTTGCTGCTATCGCTCGACGAACGTGATTGCTGCGACGCGGCTTCCGATGTTGCGAGAAGCTTCGCGGCCCGCGCATGTGCAGTAACGCTACGGAGCAAATTTTAGAGGCGCTTCTGATCACGCATCCCCTGCTCCGGCGGCACCACAGATTCGCTAAAGTTAGTTTATGTTCGCCTCCATGCTTTCCCTCCGTTCCTAGTCGCCACCGCATGCAGTGCGCTGAGAACGGTAGCTGAAAATATCTCATGCTTAAAAAATTATCTTGCCGCCGCGGTGGCTGAGCGGTTACGGTGCTCGTCTGCTGGCCCGAAAGACGCGGGTTCGATCCCGGCCGCGGCGGCTGGAATTTCTTTGGAGGAGAAATTCTAGAGGCCCGTGTACTGTGCGATGTCAGTGCACGTTAAAGAACCCCAGGTGGTCGAAATTTCCGGAGCCCTCCACTACGGCGTCTCTCATAGCCTTAGTCGCTTTGGGACGTTAAACCCCATAAACCAAACCAAAAAATTATTTTACGTAAATTGTAAGGCTGAGATCTGGGCGAGTTGGTATGCATTCATACTGGTGAACAGCGCAAAAAAGGCGGGACAACAAGAAGACAAGCGCTGACTATCAACTGGGTTTATTGAAGGACGGAAGGGTATATATACAAAAACATAACACAAAGAAGTAAGAAGATAGTGTGAAAAGGGCCGTGAAAATCAAAACTTATGTCAAATGTGAAGTGATGTAAGCCAATTCCTTGTTGCTAAGTGCCACGGAAGGACTGCTGATGCATTCGACACCTTGCCTGTGGATGTGATGCGCTTCCATTATTTCGCGCGTGAGTTTATCTTTATGGTGGTACAGAACTTCGGTTTTTTTTGTACTCCGGTGCGCACTTGCACTTTTTGCAGCGGAACTTTGTGCGCGGAAGCCCTTTATATATATACCCTTCCGTCCTTCAATAAACCCAGTTGATAGTCAGCGCTTGTCTTGTTGTTGTCCCGCCTTTTTTGCGCTGTTAACCAGTATGAATACGTAAATTGTGCCTTCAAAAAAAAAAAGAAACGTATAGAGCGTTTATCTACACGTTATACAACTTCGGAACGGCCATTTTGTTTCTGGAGAAAGTAAATGAAAGCTCGCTGACCTTTACTAAAAATTACTTAGGAGAAGTAAAAATCTCTGCAGGATAGGGCACGCGACCATTAAGAACCCCCAGATGGTTTTAATGGGGAAGGACATGCCGTACTTTTAAAAAGGTTGCCTACAGTTAGCTGGTACATCTGGTAAAGCGGGTTGGTTGGGTGGGCCCAAAATTCAGCAGGCTATTGGCTTTTGCGTCTCTCGTGCCCGCTTCCTGTCTCGCACGTGGACAGAGTCCTCGAGATCCTTTTTGCGCCACGACATGACTGCTTGCCCAGGTACCAATTTTTTGCTCATTGTCTACCGCTCACTGTAATGTCCACACCATGGAGCACTGGAGGGTACTGATACGCAAATCTAGCCCTGCGGGTGAAGCAGCCGGAGTTCCCTGCGCGGCGTAGGGCGCCGAATATCATGCACTTAACGTATGCGGATGGCACATGCAATAAGGAGCAGGATCTTGAAACAGGTCCCAAAATTTTTTCAAAAGACATTTTCTCTACACAAACTCACAAATTGTCGGTAACTATAACTAAAAGAGAGAGAGAAAAGAAGGCAATTTTACTGCGCTCATTGTAACCTAGTTTTTGTTTTGTTTCAAAGCACTAAAGGCGTGGTCGGCCTTGTGCTCCATGCTTGCTGTCACCGCAGGACTCCAGGAAATGAGCGTTAACCATGTGTTCAAATGACGCCGGTTGCCCGCTTCCGGCACACATGATGGCAGCTCGCCGTGTGAGCCGCTGACTGCTCTGACTCTTCTTGCCTATTTGCTTCCCACCGGGGGACTGACGAGGTGCAGCTAGGTATAGAATGCACTCTGTGACGTAATCCTCGGTTCTATCCCGTTCCGTCTCCGCGAGTGCATTACCTCCCGTACCAAGCTGTTTGTTGATGTTAGCCCTCTAGAGCGCAGTATTGACACTGTTTGAATAGCCGCTCATCCAACCACATTCGTTAAACATACCCGCTGCACTTCGTCGGTGGTTATAGTGATCAGCTGTTGACCCGAAAGACGCGGGTTCGATTCCGGTCGCGACGGTCGCATTTCGATGGAGGCGAAATGTTACAGTACTGTGTACTGTGCTTTGTCAGTGCAAGTAAACGAACTCTAGGTGGGCGGAATTACCCGGAGCCCTCCACACCGCCGTCCCTCATGACTTTCATCGCTTCGGGACGTTAAACCCATAAACTTTCACCGTATTCCATTCGCCGGGAGGATTTTTCTACTGATGTCAAATTTTTGAACTATTTAACTGTTTACTTTGTTTTCATGTTTTCAGGGCGCCGCCAACCCTGTGTGCTTTGGGGGTATAACCACACAATTAAATGTCAAAAAGAATTCGTGGAAAAATGCGGGAAAGGCACGGTAGTAGATGTGACGAAATGAACTAATATATGAGAGGAGAAGGGTAAGCAAGCCGAGGAATTGCAAATACTTCCGCCTGGTTGATAACAATGCAGAACTTTGTACGGAGGCAAATAGTAAAACATCGTAGCACTTTGCATCCTTTCCTTTGTGAAAACAGCTATGCTCCCCAGTTAAACTCATTTTTTATGGCAATGTTTGATTAAGAGAGGCACTCATATCAAAATGCAGACCATTCCACACAGAGCGCAATGCTGTAACCGCTGCATAACAAGTGAGATGCATGTGACACAGCACAAAGCTTGCTGTTTTTTTTTGCAGAAATTTTGTTATATTTGCTATTTCTGAGAGGAAATACTAGCTTGCATAGGAAGATATTTAAAAAATACAGGCAGTACAGGATGGTGCTGGGAATTCTTGGAGCGCGAGAACTTGCATAAATGAACCTCCTCCCCAAAAAGTGCGCTCTAGCATTACTGGACAGCGTAAAAATGTGTTATTTGCGCATGAGTAGAATATTTCACACTTCCGGTTTGCCATTTACGTTTAAGATAATGTGCATTCACTTTGTAGTCTAATAAAGTCTTACGAAGTGCTTGTTTTCGCCAATGATATTTTCCTTTCGCGTTCGGGGCTTGGCTCCTGACCCGGAAGGCATTGGTTCGATCCCGGCCGCGGTGGTCGAATTTTGATGAAGGCGAAATCATAGAGGCCCGTGTACTGTGCGATGTCAGTGCACGTTAAAGAATCCCAGGTTCTGGAAATTTCCGGAGCGCTTCACTACGGTGTCCCTTATAGCCTGAGTCGCTTTGGGACGTTAAGCCCCCATAAACCATCAACCACAAAGCCCCCCTTTTTTTAGAAAAAAGGGCTTTCAAAATGCTTTATGATCTTTCTGCCGTCCTTTAAGTTCACAAAATAGGACAGTAAAACATGTGCAGCGATCCTTCCACGTCTTTATGAGGTGGTTTTACCTGTAGCCTGCGCGAGAAATTGGCGAAATAAAAAACATCTCGTTCTCAACAGCTGAGAAGTCTAGCATCTACACTACATGCAAACACTGCATTCGCGCCCTTCGGCAAGGAAGAATAACGAATGATTGAGAACTTTGCACTTCGATATCTATGCCTCCCTAATGAAACTGAGCCCGGTGGTAGCAAGAGCTATACCTTCCTTTTGCACAGTTGGCTGTCAGCGTTAATTTGATGCCACTGGTAAATAGATATTGTCACGACCAGAGGAGCCGCGAAGGTAGGCGTCGGCAAGAACCCAAGACTGGGAGCCTTCTTTTAATTATAGAGCCCGCTTCCACGACACCAAAACAGAACAAGCGCGCCGCGAGAGGCCACCGCCGCTTCGTCGTCGTCTTCGATTCAGCGCGGAGGCCGCGCGGCGCGTTAGGCGCGTGGCATTATTCCCCCCCGCGAAAGAAAACATCGTCTCGATGTGGAATGGGGTATGTACAGTGAGAGGAGGAGGAGCAAAAACAAGAAGAAAAGGGGCGAGGTGAACTATACAATGTGCGCTAAATGAAATGCGGCGAGAGTCAAGGTCACACGTGGGGTAAGGGGAAAAAGGTAAGAAACACAGCGTGAACGCAGCGCTCAGTCACGCGAAAAGTACGGCTTTAAGCGTACTACATGCACAATTTCAGGCCGTTGACGCTGAGGGCCGACGATCACAGTTCCATGGGGTACAACTTCGTAGTTGACGCTGTTCAGGCGGCGCAGGACTCTGTACGGGCCAAAGTACCTATTTATAAACTTTTCGCACAATCCCTTGCGGCGCACGGGTGTCCACACCCACACGTGGTCGCCGGGCTCGTAGTGCACGTCCCTGTGCCGAAGGTTATAGTGTCGGGCATCGGCGGATTGCTGGTCCTTGATGTGCAAGCGGGCCAGCTGACGGGCCTGCTCTGCTTGCTCCACGAAGTGGCCAGCTTCAGGGGGAAGCTCTGCGTCGCCATACGGCAGCATGGCGTCTAGCATCATGCGGACCTCTCTGCCATACACGAGACGGAACGGGGTGAACTGGGTGGTTTCCTTCGTCGCGGTATTATATGCGAAGGTGACGTACGGCAAGACCTCATCCCAGGTTTTGTGTTCAACGTCGACGTACATCGAGATCATGTCCGCCAATGTTTTGTTGAGCCGTTCCGTTAGACCATTGGTTTGGGGATGATACGCTGTTGTTGGTCGATGCGCAGTATGGCTAAGCGTTAAGACGTCTCGTAGAAGTCGGGCTGTAAACGCCTTGCCTCGGTCAGTAATGATGGCCGATGGGGCGCCGTGTCTAAGCACGATCTCGTGCATAAAGAAGTGGGCAACTTCGGCGGCAGTACCTCGCGCAAGGGCCTTCGTTTCAGCGTAGCGGGTCAAGTAGTCTGTGGCGACTACGATCCACTTGTGGCCGGACGATGAGAGAGGAAATGGCCCCAGAAGGTCCATGCCGACTTTGTCGAATGGTATTTGTGGTGGCTCGATGCACTGAAGCAGTCCAGGAGGCTTGAGCGCGGGTTTTTTCCGCCGCTGGCATTGCCGGCATGTCCGGACATAATGCTTGACACTTGAAGTTAGGTTGGGCCAGTAATATTTCTTCCGGATTCGGCATAAGGTGCGTGTAACTCCAAGGTGGCCGGAAGTCGGTTCATCATGGCAGGCAAGGAGGACTTCATCCCGGAGATCGGACGGTACGACGAGCAGGTAAGTTGTCGGACTTGAAGTAGAGTTCTTTTTATAAAGCACCCCTCTCCGCAGGCAGAACGATGATAGTCCACGAGCTAGGTATCGTGGTATTGCAGGGCTCCCGCCTTCGAGATGTTCGATGAGCAGACCCAGCTCAGCGTCGGCACGCTGTCTGGAAACGAGCTCAGACGTGCTGACCGCTCCAAGAAAGCTATCATCATCGGTGGTGCCTTCTGGAGGAGGTTCGACGGGAGCGCGTGACAAGCTGTCAGCGTCGGTGTGCTTCCTGCCTGACTTGTAGGTGACGGTGAAATCGAATTCCTGCAGGCGTAAAGCCCAACGTGCTAGGCGGCCGCAAGGGTCCTTTAAATTTTTCAACCAGCACAGCGAGTGGTGGTCGGTGACGATACGAAACGGTCTACCATACAGGTATGGGCGGAACTTAGCGGCGGCCCAGACTACCGCCAAACATTCTTTTTCCGTAGTAGAGTAGTTCAACTCAGCGCGCGACAGTGCGCGGCTGGCGTAGGCAATTACTTTGTCGACGCCATTTTGCCGCTGTACTAGAACAGCGCCAAGACCGACGTTGCTCGCATCCGTGTGCACCTCCGTGTCAGCATCTTCGTCGAAATGTGCCAGGATGGGCGGCGATTGGAGTCGGCGTCGTAACTCGTCGAAGGCAGTCTGCTGTTCGTTGCCCCAGGAAAATGACGTGTCATCACGGGTTAGGTGTGTCAGGGGGCTGGCGAGCTGGGCGAAGTTTCTAATGAAGCGGCGATAGTAGGAGCACAGGCCCAGGAAGCGTCGGACTGCTTTTTTGTCGGCGGGAACCGGAAAGGCAGCAACGGCAGCAAGCTTCTCTGGGTCAGCGCGGATTCCGTCAGCACTAATGACGTGCCCGAGGAACTTCAATTCGGTGAACCCAAAGTGGCATTTTTCTGGTTTGAGGGAGAGGTTGGCGGATCGAACGGCTTCGAGGACAGTCCTGAGGCGGTGCAGATGTTCCGTGAACGTTGCGGAAAAAATGATGACATCATCAAGATAAACAAGACAGGTCTGCCACTTCAAACCGGTGAGAACGGTGTCCATCATTCTTTGGAACGTGGCAGGAGCACAGCAGAGCCCGAATGGGAGGACACGAAATTCATACAGCCCGTCCGGTGTGATGAAGGCGGTTTTCTCACGGTCCCTCTCATCAACTTCTATCTGCCAATAACCACTTCTGAGGTCGACCGAAGAGAAGTACTTGGCTTGACGAAGTCGGTCGAGGGAGTCGTCGATACGCGGGAGCGGGTACACATCTTTCTTGGTCACACTGTTCAGCTTCCTGTAGTTTACGCAGAACCGTAGTGTCCCGTCTTTCTTTTTCACGAGGACGACAGGAGACGACCACGGACTGCTGGACGGTTGGATGACGCCGTCTGCGAGCATCTCTTCGACCTGTGTTTGAATAGCATCTCGCTCACGAGGGGACACACGATAGGGCTGCTGATGGATGGGTCGGGCTCCTTCATGCGTGATAATGCGGTGTTTAACTATCGACGTTTGGCGCACTTTAGACGACGACGTGAAACACGCACCAAACTCCCGCAAGAGGTCCTGGAGTTGCCTCTTTTCCGTCGGTGGAAGGCCTGGATTTATGTCTACGTTGGTGACCGCTTCGGCGTCAGCTCCAGGTGTGTCCTCCGCACAAGCAAAGCATTCGGCCACTTCCTGAACATGGTCGACGTAAGCGATGGCTGTGCCACGGAACAGATGTCGATGCTCATTGCAGAAGTTGGTGACAAAGACCTCTGTACAACCGTCATGAAGGGATCCAAGGCCCCGTGCCACCGCAACCCCCTTAGTGAGTACGAGGGAGACATTAGGCTCGACAACCCGGAGACCCCTATGTGGCTCGTCGCAGGTAACTCTAGCGAGAATGCTGGCCCGTGGTGGCACCGTAACGTTATCGTCGGCGACTCGCAGGGCAGACCGGGAACCCTGGTGCGCAGGTTCTTCTGTGGCCATTGCGGTAGAAAACGTCACCAAGTGGTTCGGCAGGTCTATGATAGCACCGTGCTCGCGAAGAAAGTCGATGCCAAGGATGACATCGCGAGAACATTCGCGAAGAACGATAAAAGTGGCAACGAATGTGCAGCCTCAAACCGTAACCCGGGCCGCACACATGCCGAGTGGTGCGACAAGATGTCCGCCTGCCGTGCGTATGTCGGGGCCGTCCCAGGGTGTCGTCACTTTTTTCAGGGCCATCGCAAGCCGTCCGCTAAGGATAGAGTAATCTGCGCCCGTATCGACCAACGCACTGACCTCCTTTGTGTCGACGAGAACGGGGATATCCAAGGAGATATCCAAGGATATCTTTCGCGGGGGGGAATAATACCCCGCACCTCCACCAGTGTCACGACCAGAGGAGCCGCGAAGGTAGGCGTCGGCAAGAACCCAAGACTGGGAGCCTTCTTTTAATTATAGAGCCCGCTTCCACGACACCAAAACAGAACAAGCGCGCCGCGAGAGGCCACCGCCGCTTCGTCGTCGTCTTCGATTCAGCGCGGAGGCCGCGCGGCGCGTTAGGCGCGTGGCAATATTACATGACATTCAACGATAAATGAAGCAAGTCAGGAAAGTGGTTCCGGATGGAAGCGTACAGTAAATTATCTTTCTTTCTTCAGGTTCGTTTGCTTTTCTTCGGGGGAGTTCAGCCTCCTCCAAACGTGGCAACAAAACAGGTGTATACTACGTGGACGCCTCCGGCCCTCACCATGGGGGATGGTACACGGCCGCGGTAGTTCACAACAGCAACACAGTTAACGGCCTAACTTTTAGAGCTCGCAGTGCAACACAAGCAGAAGAGGTCGCGATTGCTCTCGCGGCCTCACATTCCAATTCAAAATACATAATCACCGACTCGCGAGGGGCCTGTCGGAACGTCGAACAAGGCTGCACTCCCTTCCTAGCCTATCGAATATATCAAAATTGCATACGGGATACGGACCCCGCACACCGTTACCTCATATGGGCCCCTGCTCATCAGGGGTTGGCAGGAAACGAGGCAGCAGACGCAGCCGCCCGCGCGCTCTCTCACCGGGCTGTTTTCTCCTCCCCATCCGATCAGGAACCCGATTTTAATCCGGTCTATACATTCAAAGATATTACAACATATTATCAAAATTGTCATCGCCTTTACCCTAGCCCATGTAAAGGCCTGAAGAAGGCGGATGAGCGGCTCCTTCTCCGCCTTCTCACCAATACTTTGCTGTGCCCGGCAGCGCTAAAACATTTTGACCCCTCCTTTAGCGGCAGCTGCCCACACTGTAGTGCAGTGTCTTCTGACACCTATCACATGGTGTGGGCCTGCCCCTCCAACCCCGCTATTCCCCCCATCCCCAACCCAACCCGGGAGGACTGGGAGGCGACCCTGCTCGGCTGCCACGACTTACAGGCCCAACAAGCCTTAGTCGGGCGCGCCCGGGCGGCGGCAACCGCCACTGGGGTCCCATACTAGGGACCTCCACCTAGTGTTTGTAAGGATCGGTCCCTTACGGGCTGATCCAAACATACCTCCAGTTCATTCGAAATAAATGTTTTCACCACCACCTTTCCTCCAAACGTGAGTTGTTCGGTGGTGTTTTGAAGCACAGGAGTCCAGAAGCAGAAGGTACGAAAGGGAAATTATATTTACAGAGTATATACAAGGCAAACTCAGTTGCAGAAGCGTGAAGTCACACAGACGTTTCAAGTACTGCAACTTAGAAGGCACTTATCTCACACAGAGATACAACTTCGGGAAAATCTTACTCATCGACCGGCGGTCTCGGTTAGAGCCTAGAAGTTTTCCGTACGTGCTAAGCGTGGTTGGGACTGCCATTCCTGGCTTTTCCTTCCGTTTTTATTTCTTACATAAACAAAGGCGCTGGGGCGGTCATTTCTCTTGACCCGCCCCAGTCATTGATCAAAAAATCGCTACTTAATTTCGCAGTAGCCACGGCCCTGTGGGCTGGGCACAGCCTCGAAACCAGGGCTCGAATAAATAAAACAAACAAATCAAGAAAACATTCGTAAAACGCTCTCCACGCAACACCCTCGCCTTCCCCCAAGAACGCACTTTTCATCTTAAGTGCATGCACGTGCGTAACTGCCTCAAGGCGGCCACCCTCTCGTGCTGCGTCCAACCGGAAGACCTTTGTTTACCTCCCCGCATGGCTACAACGCTATCAGTCAGCGGATCAGTCCTTTGATCAGTCGCGGTGGGAGGGAGACCACCCCTTTCGGGACGGCAAGGCCACGCCGCAGGCGCGCCCTCTGCCCGAGGCGTCACGGCTGCGTTCCAAAGTGGCGTCCTCCCCATGCCGGTAATTGCTTCCGCATTTGTTGCTGGCTGCACTGCGCGAGCTACGCGGGAAGTACAAAGGGGAGAGCCAGCGAGGTCGTGTACGAGGCGCGATCTTACACGTACTGTGGCTTGGCGGTGGTATTGCATTCACGTCACTGGGGACGTGTCGAAGTACTATGTGCGCAGTTTTAATTTCCTGGTTTATTTTAAAACGTTAACTTTTTAATTTGCAAGATTCTAGGTGATCGAAGTTTATTTTACTATCACTGTTTTTTTTTTCAGGCATGGTTAAGAAAGAATGGAAGTGAAGCTGAATGAAAGCCATGATTTATTTGCTTAGAAGAACTTGTTGTTGGGCTAGTTGGTAGTTATTCATAATTAAATTCAAAGGCGCCAAACCATACGCACACACACACACAGGAGAAGAAAGACGAGACATTGTCTCGTCTTTCTTCTCCTGTGTGTGTGTGCGTATGGTTTGGCGCCTTTGAATTTAATTATGAATTTAATTGCTTCGCAGCAAAATATCAATTGTTGATGGAAGAGTGAAAGGAACGAGTGGAAGCTTTTAGAGCAATAAAGGTGTTTGTAAATGACAGGATGAGCAGGTCATTATGCGTACAGCTCTCTTTTTCTTATCGTCACGCTACTAATCTTCCTTGTAACAGCCCTCGCTGTAAACGGCCAAATCTTTATTTTCCTAGTATCTTTACCAACATACGTAGTTTCCTTCCCAAGCGTGAACACATTTGTAATTTAGTTTCATCATCTTCCAGCAATATACTTGTACTAACAGAAACGTGGCTAACAGACGACGTCACCGATCCGGAAGTTTTAGATGTTTTACCAAATTTTAATGTTTTCCGCAAGGGCTCACGAGGAGGAGGTGTTCTTATTGGCACTAACCAGCTGTTGCCTTGATTGTTATTAGCATCCAATCAGAGCTTGAAATAGTATGGGATATCTGCCGTACCGTACCCCAAACAGTTATACTAGGCGTCTGCTACAGAACCCCCCCCCCCCCCCCCCCCAGTAGTCGAATCTTTTCCTCGCAGTTAAAGGATAGTCTAAATCAAATAACTGGCAAATATCCCAACGCGCGCATTCTTCTTTTTGGCGATTTTGATTACCCATCCATTGACTGGCAAAACCTAACACCAACAGGCAACACCGAAATCACGAACTTTGTCGACGTTTGTTTGAATTTCAATCTCAGCCTGCTAGTAACTGAACCCACACGCGTCACACATGAATCCTCCAACATCTTAGACCTTATTCTAACTTATCACTAGAGGCCGGATTTTTAGGCACTAAAATCACGTTTTAGGCGCCATAAATAGGCGGCTGAAATTGTCTTTTAGGCACCTAGCAGAGAAAAATAGGCGCTATAAACTTTATCAAAAGTGCACACAGTTCCGAACTTCAGCGCGTAATATCTGCCGTAAAATAAAACAAAAACACAGCAGGAATGATTTGGGACCTTAGGCAAGGTGCGAACAATGGAAGCCGTTTTTTTTAACGCTGTCGCGGAACTTTTCGTACAATACACAAGCTTCAGCAGAACAAAAGGGACGGTTACCAACCCTTTTAAAGCACTTTGGTATACCTCGAAACAGACAATTCGCTTTTCGTGTACAAAAGTAGAAACAATGAACAGCTTAACAGGAGGCCATGTATTTAGAAATTGATAGAAACGTTGTCAATTCAAAGCATCTGACAAATGAGTTCAGTCTTCGCTCACAAAGGAATTGAACTTATTTATTGCAGGCATACACGATGCTTCAACATTAATAAATATGTTGCCATTGGTGTAAACAGTGTTTTATAGTTTGCGGCTTCACGTATCTGGAGCCACGCGACTATCAAATGGTGCTTGCCATTAGAAGGGTCTGGAAACCATAAATACGAGATACTAGAAAATGTTACACACAGTGCTGCTTGATGCGGAATATGCCGAAAAGAATCATAGTTCTGCACGGGCCTGGGTACATCCACGAGGATCCGTGGTAAAATAAACATCATCCATCTAGAAATCACTGTTAAAGCTATGGAATCAGTAGCAGACAAGCACCATCTCCAGGTTGATGGACTCAAATTTATTCCTCTTATCAGTAAGAACAAGCTTGTATCCTGAAAAGGAACGCTCAACATCAACGGATGTTACAGGAGCGTGCTTGTACTTAGGAACATTTGATGGCTTCATACTGTTCGGTATCATAGAATGGTCACCGGTAAGTACTCCTGAAATTTGCATGAGGACTCAGAACCCCTCGTTTTTCTTTAAGAAGGACTGCAACTTTGCGCGGATTTTCTCGGCAACTTCTCCGTGAGGAAGAGCAGCGATTCGT
Source organism: Amblyomma mixtum (assembly GCF_055824585.1). Classification (NCBI taxonomy): domain Eukaryota; kingdom Metazoa; phylum Arthropoda; class Arachnida; order Ixodida; family Ixodidae; genus Amblyomma; species Amblyomma mixtum. The sequence continues at coordinate 119,197,822 of NC_143015.1, read as the reverse complement.
TGCTGCACATTCCCAATTAGTCCAATGTTGGTAGTGAGCATTACACCCCCACATTCCATTTTTTTATATAGTGCTCGCAAGAAAGGTGAAGTTAGCGCACAAGCTGCCACGATAAAATGGCAGAAAATAGGAAAAAGGTTGCTTCGATATTTTCGGCTGACGTGGTTGGTATTGTGTACGCAGCCGGCGTAGGTGCAGTGTTCACCACAGCCAACTGACGAGGTCATCTAATGTTGCCACGTGTGTGTTCTACTCAAAACCGAAATGGATTCGAAAGCAAAGAGAATCTGAAAGCAAAACCACAGCGTATTTCAGGCCCCTTTTCTGTAAAATAGGGCATTTTTAGGCACCGACGTCGGAAATAGGCATTTATAAGCACTGACACCCAAAATAGGCATTTATAGGCACTATAAAAAGAGTATTAAACATATTGTCAACACCTAATTCGTGCTCATATGTAAAAATGGTGGGCCTACGAAGCGTTGGAAAAAATAGGCATTTGCCTAAAATCCGGCCTCTACTTATCACCCAGAAATTTCCCATCGCTTACTTACCTCCGTGAAATTAGTGACCACAAAGTTTTACACGCTACTTGCACCGTCATCCCGGAATCGTGCCAGACATTCCATAAAGCAATTAGCCTTTATGACAGAGCGAATTACGAAGTAATTAGTAATCATTTAATTGCGTTCTTTCCAAACTTTGATAGAGGTTTCGATGATCGATCAACTGAGGAAAACTGGCTTACTTTCAAAATTAAAATTACAGAACTTACAGCGAAGTTTATTCCCACCATTACATTTCGTCAAATCACCATAACCCATGGTTCTCAAAGCTTTTTGGAAGCATTTGAAAAGAAAAAGAAGAGACTTTTCCGTGCAGCAAAACGCAACCAGATCGCATGGAACAAATATTACGCAGCTGAGTCAACATACCTGCAGTATATCCGTAATGCAAAACGTACATTTTTCCAAACTGACCTCCCCAATATCCAAACAAAATGGCCCGAGGAAGTTCTGGAAAGTATTAAACCCTCAACAGGCGCCGGTCATCTCACTTGCTAAACCACTTAAGATTACCAGTGGCATTGAATGTGCTAATATTTTTAACGCCGCTTTCTCTTCAGTTTTCACACACGAAACTGATATGTCACTTTGTATCGTAACTGAAAACCTGAGTTTGCATATTGTCACGTTGTAGTGACGAAAATCCAGCAGTCAGGAAAACAGCAACAAGCCTTACAAACGAAGCTCTCTATTTGGGCTGACTTGCGCCCGCAAAAGAACTTGTGGGTTTCTACGTGGACACAGGCCACCACCCACCGCGGGTTCGAGCTTCGCGCGAGCCAAGGGCCCCCATCAGCCGTCACCACACACACACTGGGACACCGCTGCAGCGCACTCAACCTCCGCTGGAAGGAGAGCGATTCGCCGCAAAGAAATAGCCCTCCAAGTTCACCAAGGAGACGTTTATTCACGTCGTCCTTCAGCAGTACACACACACTCAATCGTCACCCCGTCCCGGGGGCGCGCGAGGAGCAAGGCTCCGCTGCGCGCACGAAGCGACTCGTGCAATGCGCGCCGCTAGCACGCCGCTGCAGGAGAATGTCCCCGCGGCAGTGCTGTGATCTCCCTCTCGTGTCGACCGTTGGGCCGGTTGCGAGAGAGAGTGGGCAATAAACGCAAGGTACGCCTGTCGGAGGTCGCTGGACCCCGCTGGACAGGCTCGAGCCGCTGCAGGTCAAAGGACACGTGCGGGCGAGCTCGAGGAAGCACTGGTCCGAACGGCAAAGGCCGGCACGGACAAACAGTAACGTACGCACCTTACACTGTCTCGGAGGGATCTCTCTCTCTGGGCCCCGCTCGGACGGTCGCGGGATGCGCGGCCGCCAAAACGGGTCCCGGATTCCCGCCAAAAGGCGCCAATGGCAAAGGCCCTTGGGGAGCCGGGGCGGAGCTGTGGCTAAATGACAGTGATTAGTCACCCAGCCGCCTCTCCACCGCCTGAGGCGGGAGCAAGGGAAAGAGGAGAAACAACGCGGGAGGCCGGCTAGCCGCGCAAAGGCGACGGCGGAAAGCCAGGATTCCCACATCCCCCTCTCCTTAAATGCCCTCCTACCCATCGGCAAAGCACGCGGCCAAAATAAAGAAATCAATACAGAAAAAAAGTAAGCTACACTTCAGTTCCAAAATAAAGAAATGAATACAAAAAAAACTAGCTCCTCTTCAGTTACAGCCAGAAAAACTAAACACACAAACAAAGAAAAAACAAGCCAAACAACACTTGCATACGCTTCAGTAAATCAAAACAGCTTGCAGATTATATACACGGTACAATGCGCGGTGCATGCCACAGCACGTTAGGCAGTCCGTGCCAAAGTTCGATGGCGCGGCCCAGTAGGCCGGTCGGCGACTCACCGCTCGCAGACTTCAAGTTGAACGGGTTGGGAGGGCCGACGACTGATGGCGGTCTTTCCGTTGATGTAGGGTGCGTTGATGACGACGGGGCCGCGGCAGAGCACTGACCTCGCGCCCTTGGACACGACATCACGTTCGGGCACAAGACAGTTAGTGCACCCCCTTCACGCCGGCTGAAACGGGCGAGGACGTTCGGCGGCGTCCTGATGTGTAACCTTGGCCACAGCGAGGGGTCCTTCTCATCCTCGCGCTCACGCAGAAGAACACAACGGCATAACTCACAGGCGTCGCCTTGGCTCCTGGTTACGCGCGCACACAGCCACAGCCACAAACACGCATACACCGGCACGTGCGCGTACGCTGGTCGGCGACAACGACCCCCCCATCAGAAGCGTCCAGAGGCGCCGCGGCGAGGGTGAAAGGGTGCACTTTCCGCCCCCCCCCCCCATCGCCCCAAACGCCCCGCCAACTTCCCCTCCATACGGGCCGCACAAAACTCGCACCGCGACACACGGCTCCTTAACGAGCCCACCACCCACAGTCGGGCCGGAAATGAGAAGAGGCGCGCCGTACAAACGACACCCATCTTTTGCTTCTAGAAGATAAGAGCAAGCACGAGCGGGCTGAAGTTTGCCTATGTACAAGTCGGGTAAAAAGAAACTGAAGGCTAACGCAAACGCATGTTGCCTATGTACATCTCGGTACGTTAGAACAAAAACAGACGTTAGAAGCGGGGAAACGAAAGTGGCTAGAAACTGACTCAAACGAAACAAATAAATAAACTGATAAACACACAAGGCTGGAACTGACATGCTGTCAAAATAACAACAACAAAAAAATAACACACCGTGCTTCGCCTGGGTAGGGCCTGACGAGAAAGCTCGCCAGCTAGCTGAGGCTGCGTGCCTTCGGTTGCGGAAGAGTCCGCCGTCCGGCATAAATAACACCGGTGACCGTCGCCTCAGATTGTACCGGTGCTCCGTACGCTTGCGTTCCGCAGCACCAGTTGTGCCTTTGCGCTTGCCTTTGATACCAATGGGTACCGGCGCAAGCTCGTCAGACCGTGACGCGTAGGCCTTCAGGTCTATGAACCCCTGCTTGCTCCTGGGGAAAGGCCCCATCAAATCGCAGGTGGCCATCTGCCACGGACGCACACTGTCAATCAGTTTCATCATTCCAGGCGGCTTGCCGCCCCGTGACTTCACCGCTTGACAGACATGGCAGGAACGGCAATAGCGGAAAATGTCACGCTTCATGCCGGGCCACGTCACCGAATGGCTCAGTTTTGCAAAAACTTTGGAGCCACTCAAATGACCGGCCAGTGGTTCGTCATGAGAGAATCTCAACAGTGCGCCTCTCAGACTTTTGGGGATAACCACCTAGAACGGGTCGATGGACTCGTCATCGGTGGCTATGTATTTCAGCACGAGCCCGTCATGGTCCAGCAAATATGAATCCCCGAGGTTCGCCGCGACACACGCTGGCTTCTTCCCCCCTGCGCCCGCTACAATACAAGTAGCGTCACGGCGCTCCGCCTCCCTGAGACCGTCGCTCACCTCGCGACAAAAAAGGTCATTTTGCTGGGCTTTCAGTAGCTCTTACGGCTGAAAACGATTCCAGTCATCCCAGAGGGGAGCCTGGTCTCGTCCCCACTCAGGTTTGCAGCCAAAATTTCCGTTCGCGTCGGCACTTCCGAGGCGCTCACGAAGAGCTTTGCCTCTCGACCGCTTTGCGAAGCGCTGCTTGCCTGGTTAGCGGAATGGGTTAACCCGTTTGCGGGCTCCCCCTTCTTGCCGCCCGGCGGCTCGTCCGCTGTTTCGCCCCCTCCGCCTACAGGCGTCAAGGCGCCGCTGGCGAGTGGGGCACGGGATAGCGCGTCAGCTACCACGTTCGTGCTCCCCTTTCGATACTGCACGGAAAAGTCGTAATGCTGTATCAGGAGAGCCCAGCGCGCCAGCCGACCCGCAGGCTCGCGGAGCCGCATCAGCCAACTGAGCGCACTGTGGTCTGTCTGCACCACGAATTGCGTTCTATCAAGGTAGACGTCGAATTTGCGCAGTGCAAACACGATGGCGAGGCACTCCTTCTCGGTCACGGAATAATTCCTCTCCGAGGGCAGCCAGGAGCGGCTGGCAAAGGCCAGCGGTTGCAGCACGCCATCGAATTCCTGTAGGACAACTGCTCCTAAACCCAGATCGCTCGCGTCAATCTGGACTACGAACTGTCTGGTCAAGTCGGGTAGCCTGAGCTGCGCTGTCTCGGCAATGGCACTAGACAGGAGGCGAAAGGATCGCTCTTGCTCGGGCTCCCATCGCCACGCGGCAGTCTTCCCAAGAGCTCGGTCAAGGGTGCCTGCACGCGGGCACAGGACGATAATAGTTGGCCATTCCCACACCACGGCGCAGGCCGCGTACGTCCTTGGGCGCGGGAAATTCGAGTATGGCTCGAAGTTTCTCCGCATCTGGCTCAATGGAGCCCCGGCCTCAGCGACTGCGCCCCTGCCTCAGTGGAGGCTTGGGCGGGTTGCACGAACGAGGGAGGCAAGGCTCCTAGTTCGATGAGCGGCGCGGTTTCCGCAGGGAACCGGGCCAGCGCCTCGCCGTTTCCGGAGCAGAATTGACTGCTCGCGGGGCACGGCTGCTGCTGTTCGAAACTGCCGGTTGCGGCAGCGTGACACGAACTGCTTTCGCACTGGGCGGAAAGCGTGCACAGCTGAGGCATGCGACCAGCGGGCGCACCGCAGGGTGCTTCCGATACAGCTCCAATGAGAGCCGCGTGGTCGACATTTTGGGTTGTGTCGCCCTAAACCCCAATGGGGGCCGCGGCCAACCACGGTGTCTAGCTATTCGAAGGAACAGCAGCCAGCGGATCAAACGACGCTACAACTCCGTAGGGAGCCGACATGTAGCTGCCGAGTGCCCCGCTGTGGGTGGTAGACACGGTGCGCAAGCGTGATCGGCAAGGCGACCTGCTCGGCTAATGTGCCATCAAAGGCGTAAGCGTCAATGACTTAGCACGTTGGGCGCCAGTTGTGGGTTTCTACGTGGACACAGGCCACCACCCACCGCGGGTTCGAGCTTCGCGCGAGCCAAGGGCCCCGATCAGCCGTCACCACACACACACTGGGACACCGCTGCAGCGCACTTAACCTCCGCTGGGAGGAGAGCGATTCGCCGCAAAGAAATAGCCCTCCAAGTTCACCAAGGAGACGTTTATTCACGTCGTCCTTCAGCAGTACACACACACTCAATCGTCACCCCGTCCCGGGGGCGCGCGAGGAGCAAGGCTCCGCTGCGCGCACGAAGCGACTCGTGCAATGCGCGCCGCTAGCACGCCGCTGCAGGAGAATGTCCCCGCGGCAGTGCTGTGATCTCCCTCTCGTGTCGACCGTTGGGCCGGTTGCGAGAGAGAGTGGGCAATAAACGCAAGGTACGCCTGTCGGAGGTCGCTGGACCCCGCTGGACAGGCTCGAGCCGCTGCAGGTCAAAGGACACGTGCGGGCGAGCTCGAGTAAGCACTGGTCCGAACGGCAAAGGCCGGCACGGACAAACAGTAATGTACGCACCTTACGCTGTCTCGGAGGGATCTCTCTCTCTGGGCCCCGCTCGGACGGTCGCGGGATGCGCGGCCGCCAAAACGGGTCCCGGATTCCCGCCAAAAGGCGCCAATGGCAAAGGCCCTTGGGGAGCCGGGGCGGAGCTGTGGCTAAATGACAGTGATTAGTCACCCAGCCGCCTCTCCACCGCCTGAGGCGGGAGCAAGGGAAAGAGGAGAAACAACGCGGGAGGCCGGCTAGCCGCGCAAAGGCGACGGCGGAAAGCCAGGATTCCCACAAACTGAATCACTCGGCGGCGGCGTAAGCAACAAACGTGCTCGTCGGTCGTCGAACTACGAATGTCCGCTGCTCGCGGCATCGTTCAATTTAAAGCCGGCAAGGAAACTTCTAGATTAGTCCGGTCGTTTCTCGCGTCACGAACAAAAATGATAACACCCTTTTCCTCCGGCCTTGAGCGCGAACAACGGACACTACAATGATACGTGGCATTACACCCCTCTCAAAGAAGCATCGTCTCGATGCTTTAAAATGAAAATAAACTCGGAGAATGCTAACTTCGAGTCCTTTAGCGTTCATAATAAGGTTTAAGGGCAGCGGTAAAAGCTTCAAGTCTGGCAGTGTCGTCGTCGTCGTGGGTGTCGCCGTTGTAAGTGTCATCGCCGTATGTGTCGTCGTCGTAGGTGTCATCGTCATAGGTGTCATCGTCGTAGGTGTCGTCGTCGTAGGAGTCGTCGTCGTAGGAGTCGTCGTCGTAGGAGTCGTCGTCGTAGGAGTCGTCGTCGTAGGAGTCGTCGTCGTAGGAGTCGTCGTCGTAGGGGTCATCGTTGTTCTCGTCGTAGCTGAGGCATTGTCTTGTGTTTTCGTTGATGGAGGATCTTAGTTCTTGCGCTCAGAAGCAACCTCACCTCTAGAGGCTGCTTTATTTAGTTTAACCTTCGGGGACTGGGAGAGCGTCCACGCACTGCGTAGCCTCGGCTAGGAGTTACATAGCGCGGTGACGATGGCGACGGAGAACGCGATAGGCGGCTCGGCGATCATTTTTCTTCCCGACGCAAAAACTCCTTGATTTCGGCTGGTCGCTGGCCGGGTCGGGGTCGTGGGGCGTCGTAAGAAAGCCCTCGGATGCCCATTCTCCTGTATTGGCAGTACCGGAGAATGTGACCGGCTTCGCCGCAGTGGAAGCATAGTGGTCGGCGCTGGTCGGGTGTTCTCCACTCGTCGCATTTTCTCGGCTGTGTGCGACGCTCGTAGGACGGGCGGGTTGGGGCGAGAGGGCGGCGGTCCAACGCAGCTGGCTGAGGGCGATAGGGGCTTGGGTCCCGTCGTCGAGGTGCAGGACGGCGCACTGCTGCGGCGTAAGTCATGGCTGGGGGCTCCGTAGGCTGCGTGGTGGTCGGCGTCACACCCAAGGCCTGTTGAACCTCGTCTCGGATGACGTCAGTGAGCGATGTAAGCTGCGGCTGCGTACCTGTTGGCAGCAATCGTCGGAGCTCTTCTCGCACAACTCCACGTATAACCTCCCGCAGGCCATCGTTGTTGGCGGTGTCCAGACAGCTTGCTGAGAAAACGCGCTGCTGGCGGTCATACTGGCGGGCTCGGGCATCAAGAGTTTTTATGCGAAGCATACTACTTTAGCTACCACTTAAGCCCTTCACCGTGGTTATGCGCCTCCAAATCACGTGATACATGACGTCACACCACGTGACACGATGACGTCGCGACAGTAGAGAAATGGGGGCCCACCTCGCGCCGTCGCTGTGGTTGTGCGCCTCCAAATCACGTGATACATGACGTCACACCACGAGACACGATGACGTCACTACAGTGGAGAAACGGGGGCCCACCTCGCGCCGTCGCTGTGGTTGTGCGCCTCCAAATTACGCGACACGATGATGCTTCGCATTCTCCAGGCTTAACCAAGTTAAGCCTCAGCCATTTTTTCCATCGTGGATGCCTCTTCTACAAATTCCGCGACAGTTTTCGGTGGGTTGCGGACGAGGCCGGCAAAGAGTTGCTCTTTGACTCCTCGCATAAGAAAATTTACTTTTTCTTCTTCTTTCATGTCTGCGTCGGCACGCCGGAAGAGACGCTTCATCTCCTCAGTGTACATTGCAACGGTCTCGTTTGGATGTTGTATGCGAGACTGTAGCAGCTGCTGGGCTCTCTCCTTTCACACGATGTTCGTGAAGACCTTCAGAAGCTGCTCCTTGAAGGTTTCCCAGTTCGTGAGGCTAGCTTCCTCATTCTCAAACCAGATTCTTGCTGGTCCCTCCAAGGCGATGAAGACGTACCTAAGAGTAAATTTCACAGGTTCTTTTCTTCCCTTGCACCAGAGGTGCCCCGCCAGAGACGGTTGGTTTAGCTCTCAAGACTGAAGCTTGATCTTCGCACCAGGGGTTCCCCGTCAGAGACGGTCTCTCGGTGAGTAGAGATGCAGGGATAAAGGGAATACTTATGTACAGTTTATGTACAGCAGTTTACAATAGATACAAGTTCAGGCACTAGAGACAAATTGAACAGCAAAAAGATACACAACAAAAAGGTGGAACTGGCTAAGACTAGGGGAAGCCCCTACTCGGCATAGCCGAAGATGCATAGCATCTCACCTTAGCGCAGAACCCCGCTTCCGGCTCCGGGGTCCGGTTTTAAAGACCTAAAGGCCCGGCCCACATTTCGTAGCAACCAATCATGTTACACTGCTCACATGATTGGTTTACCGAGAGCATGGCCAGCCCTCCAGCTTCCGTAGGGCAAAACGCCCTTTCCATTGCACAATAAAAGTGAAAAACAAAGACAAATACACTTTCGCGCCAGCACGTGCGCGAAACGGTACCGCGGAGCGGTGGACACCCGGACTTCCCGGCGCGTTCGCGAACGGCCGCGTTCCAAGAAAGGAGACGCTCCGCTTTGAGTGCCCCCAGCCGCGTTCCAATGACCCCCGCGAACGCTACCGATCCCTTACACGCCCTTCCCAAGATTCTACAAAGGGCTCAAATGCCACTTTTAGAATTATAACAAAGGGATCGGTACAGGTCACAAAACCACCCTGTGGGTGACATGCCGCAGCTACACCACGAACAAAACCAAAAACAAAAAAAAATGCACACGGGCACCAACACAACATTACGCAAAATGCACACTTAAATACACACAGTGGCATGCCTGCCGTGCGCCGTAACACAGCGTCCAAGTTGGTGCGTTGCACCCAGTTCACCAGCATGCACACCGTGGTCCTGCTCGGGAATAATCACACACACACACACAGACACTCGCAACTTGAGCGTTCAGTAGCACTCGCACGACGTCCATAAGTGGCCACGTGAGCCTCCTTAGTCGCACCGAGCGTCCCTGTGTGCGTTCGAGCCCACACGTGTCTCGCTCGACACGATTAACGCCTAATGGCCGCTACGCTCATTAGACTTGTGCCACAGCGGTGCGATAACTAAAAAGTTGCCGCCCTCCAGGATCGAAAACGTTGTGGTACTCGATGGGTCCAAATCCCTGATCACGCGACGCCCTTGAGGGCACGCTCTCTTCGGCGCGCCAAAACGAGACGCGTGCTGCGTAAGGAGCATAGCCCCTGTCCAGTGTAATCATATCAGTGCGGCCGCTTTTGCCACACGGGATTTGGCGTACTACAGTACGGGACGTACCGCTCGAAGCGTTGACTTTCAACGTGAAGTCCACGCACCTGCCTCCAGCTACTTTGCCTCGATTGGAGCCATTTGTACCTTTACTGCACGGGCAAACCTTGAAATTGCCACTCCGTGTTTGATCGGCGCTTGCCGGCTTCGTGGTATAGTCTGAGGCTGCATGAGCTCCCTGGCAGTCGCTTGACCCTAGTTTGCCTTGTGGCAAGTCGCCACGCATCTCCTTGTCCTCGAAGTACCTGGAGGGACACTCGTCGGGTGCGTTCAACAACTGCGCGGCGCTCGGTCCGCTAGGCGCAACAGACCCACCTCCGTTCTCTGGCTCGGATGGAACGCTCCTGCCAGCACTAACGTTACGAGGCGCGTCCTGCCACCTGCCCGACACTGTCTGCCGTTGCGGCAAAGTTAGGTTTCCTGCTGTCTCTTGCTCACCAATCTGACGTCTGTCGTCGCTGGTCGTTTCACGCTGAACCAACTGCTCTTTTTCGCAGCTGGCCTCAGACCGAGTTTTTATTCCTGAACTCGCGTCCGCGTCCCTGATGTCATTTGGGGTAGAGCTAACCTGTGCAGCTGGATCGTCGGAGTGCGCGTTCACCGCCTCTAATACTGCGACGCTGCGTTCCGTCACGATACTTTCTTCACGAGAGATTACAGTTTCGTGGACAGCTGGCTGTCTCTTTTCTTCTGCCTGGCTGTTTTCTTGACCTGTGCTTGACAGGTCTTTGCCTTCGCGTTCCAGCACAGGCGGCCTCTCCACTCGGGACTCGGGCAAGTTCTCCCTGGCTAGTTGACTAGCTCTCCTAAACTCTTTGAGCTTGGCCAGCTCGAGTTCTAGCTGCTGGCGCCTTGCTTCCAACGCCTGCAAATCCGGAGGTTTTTCCTCGCATAGCGGCGCCTTTCCTCCATTCACTTTTGCAAGCTCTGCCTGATAATAAGCGAAGCGCGCCTTCGCCAATTCTACTCGGTACTTCACATCAAGTGAGAGCCGGCTTGGAAACTTTCCATACCGCCTTCCGTACCCCTCAGCTGTCCTACCGGCTCGAACACAGGGACGTGAACAATGCGACCAAGGAAACTCACGGTTTCGATGCGTCGATCCGCATTGCCAGCTCCTTGGCGTCGGAGTCCACCGCCGCTTTCCCCTGACGCTGCGATGAGCTGTCGCACGCCGCTGGTCCGCCGCCGGTGACCGTCAAGTTATCGACGCGCTGCTTTTCTGGACCGTATGCAGTCCCGCGTCGCCGGACTACTGCCGTGGTCCTTGCGTCCTTGCCGCCGTCTCTCCGCAGGTCCTTTCTCGAACGCTGACCCGTTGCCTTGTCGTCGCCTTTCTCCCTGCCTTCAATCTTCTTCCTGCGCCGTCTTCCGATGGCCGCAGGATCCTGTCGACTGCGCCAGTAAAGTTTCACAGGTTCTTTATCTTCCCTTGCACCAGAGGTGCCCCACCAGAGACGGTTGGTTTAACTCTCAAGACTGAAGCTTGATCTTCGCACCAGGGGTGCCCCGTCAGAGACGGTCTCTCGATGAGTAGAGATGCAGGGATAAAGGGAATACTTATGTACAGTTTATGTACAGCAATTTACAATAGATACAAGTTCAGGCAGAGACAAATTGAACAGCAAAAAGATACACAACAAAAAGGTGGAACTGGCTAACACTAGGGGAAGCCCCTACTCGGCATAGCCGAAGATGCATAGCATCTCACCTTAGCGCAGAACCCCGCTTCCGGCTCCGGGGTCCGGTTTTAAAGACCTAAAGGCCCGGCCCAGATTTCGTAGCAACCAATCATGTTACACTGCTCACATGATTGGTTTACCGAGAGCATGGCCAGCCCTCCAGCTTCCGTAGGGCAAAACGCCCTTTCCATTGCACAATAAAAGTGAAAAACAAAGACAAATACACTTTCGCGCCAGCACGTGCGCGAAACGGTACCGCGGAGCGGTGGACACCCGGACTTCCCGGCGCGTTCGCGAGCGGCCGCGTTCCAAGAAAGGAGACGCTCCGCTTTGAGTGCCCCCAGCCGCGTTCCAATGACCCCCGCGAACGCTACCGATCCCTTACACTAAGTTTCTTAGCATAATCCCAGTTGTTGAAGACAGCCACACCAAGGTAGATGTACTATGGTAGCGTAGGCTGCATAGAAGCCCATACGTTCAAAACATGGCGGCTTGTGGTGCGCTGCCAGCGCTGTCTTCGAAATGCGTGGACAACTAAAAAGTGACGTCATAATTAAAACAAAAACGCGACGTCAAAGTCACGTGCTGCTTGGCGGGAAAAATAAACTGCTGAACGCCGTGACGCTTCAGTGCGACACCCGACACGAGAACGAAGAAAGACACGGCAAGTGCCGACCACCAACGCTATTTTTAGGTAGTCAGTTCTCGTTGTGCCTTTTTCCTTCGTACTCGCCTCAGGTGTCGCGCTGAATGTTGCAGGTGTAGCGCTGAAGCGATGAAATGTGACGCCGCCAGACAGGTTATCGCTCGCACATCGTGCAACCGCACACCTCTTTTTTGCGTACGGGGGCCCCATGGCCACAGACGATGCCCTTTTGGGGCAAAAGCGACAGAACCGCACCCAACCGAACGAAACTACACAGAAGCGCTTGCAAAAGGGAAAACCGAAAAATGTACACGAACGATGCACACCAAGACCTCGAGCAACAAGCAACAAGGAAAAAGTAGGGCTAGCAGAATCGAGTTTCAAACAAAAGCAAGCAGAATGGTCAAAAGATATGACCAGGGTATTACCACGTATTACATCAGAGCACCGTCAACCTTGGCATCGTCCCACTGCCATTGCCGCTGCTCTGACCGAACGCTGTCATAAAATTTTTACAAAGCAAGCGCTATACTTTCTAACAAAAAGCACACAACTAAAACATTTTAAAATGGAATCACTGCAATTGTTTTTGAATGCTTTTGAAACACAAAATATGTCCTAATTATTTTCCTCTTGCAGTCGTGTTTGTCCACTCATTTCATTTTGGCGCTTTAGTTCCACCACTAATTTTATGTCGCTAGCACTTGGTTCTGGACCGCATTTAAGCCCCGGCTTCGCGACCTATTTCAATTGACCTTGGCCACACGGTCGAACTGTTCCAGCCATTCTTCGGGGTCGGCGCCAGGCGAAGCGTCGAAGGTTGGTGGCACTCGGGGCTGCTGAAGAATGATTGGAGTCGTCGTCTGGGGCAAGCTCATGGTGGACGTTTCTGCTGGCTTTCGCTTCTGGGTAGGGTCCGGCAGAATCCCGAACTCTGGTGCGTCCCCTTGCAGGCGTCGGCTTGCGCGGTGGACTGGACTCAGGTCTTGTGGTTGATGACTCAGAGGGCTGGCGTCACGACTTGTAGGGGGTGTCCGGAACATGAAATGCTACCCCGCACCTCCACCAGATGTTACGTTGTAGTGACGGCAATCCAGCAGTCAGGAAAACAGCAACAAGGCTTACAAATGAAGCTCTCTATTTGGGCTGACTTGCGCCCGCAAAAGAACTGAATCACTCGGTGGCGGCGTAAGCGCCAAACGTGCTCGTCGGTCGTCGAACTACGAATGTCCGCTGCTCGCGGCACCGTTCAATTTAAAGCCGGCAAGGAAACTTCGAGATTAGTCCGGTCGCTTCTCGCGTCACGAACAAAAATGATAACACTGCTTTCCTGCGGCCTTGAGCGCGAACAACGGACACTACAATGATACGTGGCAATATGCCTTCAATCATGTTTTCTGTGTACGGCATTATATGTATTATTGCAAATATCGAGATGTCATCTTCTGCGGGTGCTGATGATTTCACCCCCAAGTTCCTTAAAGATACTCGCCATGCAGCGTATCTATCAAAACTGTTTGCACAACCACTTTCCACAGGTAGCATACCCGGCGATTCGAAGGTGGGAAAGGTTGTTCCGGTCTTGAAATCAGGTAACAAAGAATCGCCCCTTAATTACAGTCCCATCTCTTTAACAAGTGTGCCATGCAAAATCATGGAAGATGTCATTTATTCTCACATAATGAACTTTCTTGACTCTATAAACATTTTTCTGTCTGCTCAACACGGCTTCCGTAAGAATATATCCTGCGTTACACAATTGGCTATTTTCATCCATGACCTGCATGTGAACGTTGACTGTAACCTACAAACTGATACAATATTTCTGGACTTCTCGAAAGCATTTGACATAGTACCCCATAAACGCTTACTACTAAAACTTTCCTGGTTAAACATTCATCCTGACATATTACAATGGATAAGCGAATTCCTGGCTAACCGCACCCAGTTTACGTTAATAATCAAGCCTCCAGTTCTCTTCGTGTGACATCAGGTGTCCAACAAGGATCAGTCCTTGGTCCACTATTATTTTTAATATACATTAATGACCTTTCAACGCATGTCTCTTGTAACGTCCGTATTTTTGCCGATGACTGTGTCATCTATCGCACAATCAATAACGCCTTTGACCAGTTCGCCCTCCAGAATGACTTAATCAGCGTCCAAGACTGCTGTAACAAGTGACTCATGGAACTAAACCCCCAAAATGCAAACTCTTGTCATTTAGCCGAAAACGTAATCCTCTCCTCTTCTCGTATAAAATCTTGTACGTCACGGTAGAATTAGCTCAGACTTACAAATACCTCCGATACCTCCGAGTAATATCGTCCAATGATTTAACCTGGAATGCGCATGTCACTAAAGTCATATCATCCGGTAACAGAAGCCTGGGATTCTTAAAACGACATCCACGTCATGCGCCACAAAACCTAAAATTACTTGCCTACAAATCACTTGTCTGTTCTAAATTAGAATACGCCTCTGCTGTTTGGAGCCTTAAACAAAATTATCTAATAAATTCCCTAGAGTCAGTACAAAATCCAGCCACAAGATTCATCCATTCGTGCTATTCATATAACGTCAGTATATCATCACTAAAAGCAGAGGCAGGCTTGACATCCCTGGCTTGTAGGCGTCGTATTACTAGTATTTGCTTGTTTCACAAATTTTATTTCAGCTCACTTCGTCGTCCTCCCTACATCAATCCGCCGGCACGCATTTCCCTCCGCATTGGTCATCCCCTTCAAGTAGCCCGGTCATGTAGGCGTGCAACTACATTTGCCTCGTCATTCTTTCCATGCTCATTCAAGGACTGGAACAGCCTTCCACATGACATCGCCGCAATCACCTGCCCATCAACATTTGCGAACTGTTTAGCAGCTACCTTGAACAGCGAATAATTTATGTACCTTACGTATTTTCGTTGTTTATTCAATCTGCTTTGTACATGTAACCCATCCCTTTTGTAGTACCCCAATTCTGGGGGCCTTTAAGGTAATAAAGTGAAGTGACATTAGAGCAGAAGTCTCAGAAGTATTTGGGCTGGGGCTTGCCCTTACCTTATCGGTGTCATGCCGATGGAGTTCCCAAGAAAGATTGGCTACAAAATATCCTAAACGTTCCCCGCGCGCCCCTGGCATCTATATTTGCCGTCTACTGAGGACGTGTCTTATAATATAGGCTTCAAGAATTGGAGCGCTACGGGAAGTTGTACAGAGTCGATCACTCATGCCTAGAACACTGGAAAGGTGCCGGTCGGGGGAACGAAGAGAAATTATGAAGTAGGTATTGGCTTTCATCGATAATGTTTGTTCTCGATAGCAGCGTAATAGAGACGTGAACAGCACAGGCACCAGCGCGTTTCCGCTAGTAAAGCAGCTGCGAAAAGATTTCAGTTCATTTGCTCCGCAGAACACCGTCCGAACACTCTAGAGAAGTGTGATCGACTCTGTACTAGTTGTACTACTTGTGAGAAGGACTTCACTCAGTGTCTGACGGTCAACATTAAGAGCCAGAGTCTGCTCGGGTCTCTGGAACAGTTAACCTCCACGGCATTCTGTAGTATACTCAGAGCCCCATGTTATACAGCAAGGCAAAGCCTCGGAATATAAAAAAGGGCACAACAAATTTTGCTGGCTGTGGGCTGGCTAAAAGAGTCAGCAAAAGGAGAGTGGAATAAGAAATCAATAGCAGTAATATTGAAGAAATTTTGGAGAGAAAAGAACGTAGATGAATAAGAACAGAAGGGAATTCGAAGGCAAGCAGAAAGGGTTTGTGAATCCATGGGCCTAGAGGAGATCACAAAAAGCAGCACAGATCAGTCGTTCATGACCTGTAAAGGAGTTTTGGCTACCTTCCTGCTGAAGACCCTGAACAATAATTAGGTGTAAGACCCTTTCCTGTTCCGTGATTGCGATGAAGCGTTTGATTATCTACACTAAGACTGAAAAATCTCATGCATGTCTGCAGACTAAAAAACGTTTTCTGTTACGGGCCAGAGGAACAACCGCTTGATGTCGAAGAAGGTACTGCTGAGGACGGAGCAGTTAATTTCACTAATGAAGGTGGGGTCAGTAGTTGGCATTTTGCGATTATCCTCACGACATAACTCTCCTTCCTGTTTATCGAGTTCAAAGTTGAATTGATTGTCCCAAAAGACGGGATATTTATTGACAGTTGCTTAGCGCCCGTTCTGTGCAACTTGTACAACACTAGGAACTGCTAAGGACACTGCACACTGTGGACTGTGGTACTATTACTAACATTTGCACAACGTTTCTTAAAGCTGCATGAAAGAAAAAGTACAAATTTCCTGAATACCAATTAGTTGCAAATACTAATACTGCGAACATCTGCCATTATTTTGATTATGTATTGCAATAATTCGCAGATAATCATACAAGGAATCTCTCATGGAATACCAGATGACTTATTGTGCATTCCCTATCTTCTAAAATATTCATTCACTTTCGATAACAGTACCGCTGGCCATGCGATTTCTCAAGTGGCATCGGTGGGTCCATCATGAATAAAAAAAATAACGTTTAAAGCAATAATAAGTGTTCCATTCCATTACGGCGGTCGCATCGAAAACCGTCGCTACGCGCTCAACGCATACTTCAAATAACGCTGGAATGTGCAAGGCGACCAGGAGAAGAAAGAAAGGACACAAGCACTAAACACCAAAGCACAGTTTTTTGTTGCCAGGACGCCACAACAACAAGAGGGTGTGTGTCTTTTTATCGAGCCATTACCGATCCCATCATTTGCCAGGATACACGAAGGAACAGGGGACAGTTTGGTAATCATTTTGTAGAAAAAATGGTCCAAACTAGCGAACGAATCAAAACCTTACAAAGGAAAACTAGACCAAAGGAGGGAATCTTTAGAAATCTTTTATGAACGTTCACCAATATTTTTTTTGCGCAGAAATACGTACACGATAACTGCAGTGTGATTCAAGAATGTCAAAACTTATGAAAGAGCCATCTCACATTCCTGCTATTGTTTAACAATTACAAGTGAAAGAAATATTCGCTGAGAAAAAGTTTGGCATAGAAGCCTCTTTATTTAAGAGAAGCCGGGAGTAGGACGTCTTCTTCGCAACTGTTGACGAAACAGGAGTAATAGAAGGTAAGGAAAAATGCGGGAGCGATAAAGATCCGTGCAAGAATTATGCGCAACTCATTTTGTTAAGCACATTCCCAAGCTGTAGTATAGACTGAAGGAAATTTAACTATGAACCGGCATGGCGCCGCAGATTGCAAATCTGCTCTTGAATAACTGTTGGGACTTTCCACCAAAGTAAACTGTAACATGAGTGATGACAGTATTGGGTGATGTGAAATTTGGAACGAAACGAGAGGTATTACTGCAGGAACGAAGTTGCTTACAAGGCGCCGGGTCACACGTGGTAAGCAAAGTATCGGAGAATCTGGAAGATTACTCTACATAAGACTCCGCGAACACATCGATAATGTGACTAAAGTACCCTCCGCGGAAGTTTGCGCTTCGTTGACATTGTTGCAATCGGAAGCCTCGATGCAGACATCAGATGCAGATCTTACACAGAGCATCAAAAGGGAAATAAAACTATTCCTTATTATTCCCATTAATCGTTGCATTGCATTTGGGGAATCGTTGGCATTAATACTGCAGCCAGCTTACGAGCAGCACCATACTCCGTGTTCCGGAACTGTGGATCGCATACTCATTGTTAGAGCACTACGCACCATTGCTCCACATCGATATTTCATCTCTTCGTTGCAAGTGTAGTATAGGTACCTTTTATTCTCTTTCCCCTTGAAGGTTACGCTGACGCAAGTCGTCGGCGAGTGCGCAAGACTTCAGCGAATTCTCGGTGACGTCATACGACAGTATGGTGACGTCAATGGGTTTATCGCACTAAGGCTGCGGGACATAGACGCAGATGCCGCCGGATTCCATTTCCGAAGAGCCGTATCAAGTTTGGGCTTTAGTAAGAATCGATGCATTCAAGTGTATTTTCCACCACGTCAGCTAGAGTACTAGTACATTACAGCAGTATGCTTTAAATAAAACCGATTCTTCAGTTCATAGGAGGACGACCTTTGCAGCAAGTCGTCACTGGTAAAATAAGCAAGGTGTTATTAATCAATTACCATTCTTGGAAAACATGATGATTTTCTCAGCCGGTTTCACATATTCCTCACTCCAGGGGTTGATAAATGGCCTAAACCAGCTAGGCCATTGTTTTCAGCGGCGTCACTTGGACCGTTCCTGCCGTGTAAGAATCTGCGAGCTGCAGCTTGTGGCATTCAAAAGAATATGCTAGCAATCGTTCCTTTGACGTTGCTTAGTATGCACTCGGCTTCTCAAGTTTTTAAGCGACTTTAAAGGATAAACAGTTCTAGGAAAATGGAAGAAAATGTGATGGATGGGAGTTATGTAGCTGATATGTTCATGATTTTCCGATTGCTACATGCATTCCAAGCAAATCTTGTGGAAGTATGATTGTATGGAATATAAGGTTATTCAACTAAAGCGTCAGGATTCGTTCGGTGGCTTGCACGTGGAAACTGTATTTTCTCTTACTGCCGCAGAAACTGAAATGTGTTTCTGAATCGCTGCTTGAGACCGAGTTGAATTTCAGTCACAAGGCGAAAAAAACTAACGTAGTCCTGCCGAAGACGTTCGCTCATAACCTTGTAATATTCCTGAATTATTTCGAACTATAACGCTATAAACATATTTTCTACGACTAATATTTTTGCAGCTGAAGAACAAGTGGTACGCTGCAATAAAGTAGATATGACTTTGTTTTTAACTTGTCTTGAAGAATGCCAAGAGATGGTTGATTATGAATTGCGCCGCAATGTGGGAGAGCATACGTGGATTATATCTTTTTGATGCTATCTGCAGGAATGTAAACCTCACGCTTTATCTTTTCCCTCAGAAACTTTTAACTCTACGGCTAAAAATATAGACTCAAAACACACGGAGGTAGCCACACTCAAAACTCCGCCGTGTGCTTTCGGTATCGAATTCATGTCCAACTAAGGCGGCTAGTTCTCTTCTTGATATCTGATGATTTTACTCTCGCTAAAAAACGGGTTAGAGTTCACTGGAAAAAATTACATCATTTAGTTGTTCACGTGTCAGAAACTCTGCAGGGAAGTCACATGTTGTGAGTCAAACGAACATGTTTCAAGTGACCTCGTTTTTTGTTGTTCCTAGTAAGGCTATACATTTATTGGTCTGTTTGGAAGACTGTGGCTTCCTTGAATTGTGCTCAAAGGCAAGGTGATTTAACGTACCCGCATAAAAGCTGCATGACTAAATTATAAAGCGGAGTGCTAAGGCGGTATGATGTGAAACTCTTAACTCCACAAAGCTGCCATGACAGTGAAAAAAAAATTGGCTGTGGCTTAGCTAAGGTTATAAGCCTGGATATCTCGAAGCGAAGAGCTGCGGCAAGGCGGAGGAGGAGCCGCGCGTGTAGTTAATACGGTGCTGTCTTATGGTGTCTTCGGCTGACACGCACTGCCTCCGTGCCACTTATCCTTTCACAGCAATATGTTTTTTTTTATTTATGAATAATACTTGAAATGCCCCGGAAAAGGGCACTACATTGGGGATTGGCTTTGCGTTAAAGTGAAATGAGATAGTATTCTGAATTTGTATTTCGGCGTCACATAACTCGACGTGATACTCGGTCGCCGCTGTGCTTATCGAGCGCTCAAAATTTTCCACTGGTTCCAGCGAGAACACGTTCTCAGGCTTCTTCCTCCACGATGCTTAAGTTGTTGCTAACGTAACATGCAGACATAGACTGAAGACAATGATTCTGCTCATATTAAAGAGCTATGGCGACTTTTACTCTCTGTATACAATGAGGGCTTTAAATGTCTTGCCTGCGCAGTAAATTTGGAGAGTTTTAATATTCAACCTTTCATTTATTTCTGCATGTTTCACTTAGGGTGCACTTGCCTTTGTTGCGGAGAGCATACTTGAAAAGGTCGGACGGCATCAAAACGAAACTGTAAAATCCAAGAAAATAAGAAACGAGAAGATGATTTCTACATACATAGGATTCAACCTGACCTAAGGAATATTCTCAGGAGTGATGGCAAGAGCAGCAGGTCACAGGATAAAGTTAAAATAGAGGAGAGAAGAGAGAAAAAAATGCCATTGAGAGGGTAAAGGACGGGTCAGGGCGAAAGGGTAGGGTGAAAGATACGATTAAGCGGCAGTGTGAAGTGCTGGTAAATGCTGTGATCATGTGCAAGACCTGTTTAACAGGTCTTGCGCATGGTCTGTTTCGGTCTTTTGCACATGACCTGAATGCGTATTTTTGAGCAGTTCTTTTTCTAAGATGTTGATCATGAAAATTTACTGGCGTCGTAGAGTAGTGGAAAATAAATTTAATTCTGGAGTGCAACGAAATAAGGTGTGAGATGAGAGCTTTTAGGGACTTGCACTCGTGTCCCTTTACCATGGTAACATCGTCTACGTGACGAAGGTTTATGGGAGGTTCTTCTAGAAAGGAACTGATGGTTTGGTTTGGTTTATGTGGGTTTAACGTCCCAAAGTGAATCAGGCTATGAGAGACGCCGTAGTGAAGGGCTCCGGAAATTTCGACCACCTGGGGTTCTTTAGCGTGCACTGACATCGCACAGTACACGGGCCTCTTGAATTTCGCCTCCATAGAAATTCGAAAGGAATTGAATTTAGAAGTTTAGAAGAAAATAAATCTATAAATATGATTGCGTTGGAACATGTTAAGGGAGGGTCTATACTTTTTTCAAGTACTTGAACGTGATTAGAATAATCTAGCTTCTAAATAGTTGAGGGTACATGCCCGCTGAAGTAGTGAGAGATACACTCCATTTTCATGTGGGTGTAGATTTTTAGTTAAAGAATTTGAGAGCGCTGCGCTCTCTTCATTTATTGGGATATATTTGTACAAAGTGGCGATATGAAGTGTATTCAGTTAGCAATCTTCTCGGATAATGGCAGCGTCGGTAATTCTATTATTCAAAGAAATTGCGGTGTGTCGTCGACAAAGGAAGGAAAGAGGGTTGTATTGTCTTCAAGGCAGTGATTAAGAAAGATTGGCAAAGTTCAGTGTGCTCGTATTGCTGCTCGAAACCGGAAACGATAGGCTTGTCTGGAATATCTGCTGTAAACATGACTTCTGTGTTAACCTTCTGGATTTTAGAAACTAGGTGTACTATTAAATTCTTCGCGCTGTCATCGCTGCCACGGCAGCGAACACAAAAAGCCACTTCGACCGGACTACCTGTGCTCTAGTGGTGGGATTATGAAAGCCCTTATTGTCAGCGCAGCTCGCGTTAAAGACTCTTCTAAATCTACCCCATTCTAGCGTAGCTCTTGGTCGCCCTCCTATATCCCTCCAACATATCCCTCGTAAGATATGTTGAACATAAGTGAAAGTCTTGAACACTCATAATTTTTCTAGTACTTCCATTCTAAAAAGTGGATTTGAAGAAAGTTTCCAGAAATACCGAAAACATTATTGAAACAGGAGACCACCATGAGCACATCATTAATAGGTTTGAGATACGAAAATGCGCCCGTTTTCTGCGAAAAAGTGCTGGCTGCATCAATCAACTGATATTTCTTGGAACTGACGTGGAACACAGGGGAGTTCTCTTGAAAAGAAGAACATTTAACACCACAACCTCCAGTCAAGAAAGATTGATCTCTATGAGCACTTTACGGAGTGAGAAAAGAATGAAAGCAGCATTGCTTGGTATGGTAGGAAGTCATGGTCGTGTTTTTGACATTTTACTAGAAGGTGAGATCTGGACAGACTGGTTCGATATATTAATACACAGTTTTTACAGAAATTCCGCACGATATTGTAGATTTGTAAAACGGGAGTAATTACTGATTAGCACTCACCCAGGTGCGCACATACAGGTTTCAGACAGGTTTCAGACTGACTTTGTCCTAAAGAAATCACTCACTCCGGAGTTTGTAACCCGGCACCACAGCCTGACCAATGCAGTCCTGCTATGAAATAAACGAGCCAGGACAGCTAGCTTCTCGGTATGCAATCTGTGATGGCTGCAAGGAATTCTAATTCTAACAGCTCACTCTGAAGTATTCAAGTTACTCACCTGTACGTGACCTGTAATTTTCCCCCATATTAATAGCCGGCATAGAAAGGCTTCGTTTTTTTAAGGAGCATGTTCCTGTAACTAATTTCAACGCTGCCCAAAAGCAAGGGTAACTATGTTCAGAACGCACAGGAATATATCAAGTGGAATGAAGAAGATGATACAGCACCGCCACCAACGACGACGAAGCGCTAGCGCCGCCCGTAGAAGGCTCGTGCTGGAGAACTGCTGCTTGTGTGCCGGTCCATCGCCTCGCTGGTTCCTAGACTTCTTGCGCCAGGTTCTTCGTAGCCGGCGCTTGAACGTGCCAATAAACCGCTCTACATTTGGTGGACGTTGCTGCGGTCACCTTTCCCCATCACCGTGGACCTTCGCCGTCGCACCATCCCGATGTCCAAGGCCGGTCAGCAGCCCCCCAGTCAACAGCCAGCCCCCCCACCGGAGCCAGTTAACTGCTCCTGTGCCGTCCGGCAGCGGGACCCCGCTGTTTTCAGCGGCCACAGCGATCAAGATGTGGAAGATTGGCTGGAGTCGTATGAACGGGTGAGCCGCCATAATAACTGGGACGACCGCGTCAAACTCACAAATGTGATATTCTACCTGAGCGACGTCGCAAACCTGTGGTTCCGGAACCACGAGGCCGACATTCCCACCTGGTCCGTTCTGAAGAGCACACTCGCGGAGGTTTTCGGTCGTCCCGCCGTGCGGAAACTGCGCGCTGAGCAAAGCCTCCGTGTCCGAGCTCAGCACACCAATGAGACTTTCACGAGCTACATTGAGGATGTAGTTGACCTTTGCAAGCGTGTTGACCCAGCTATGACCGAGGCTGGCAAGATAAAGCATATCCTGAAAGGCATCGACGACGACGCCTTTCAGATGTTGTTGGCGAAGAGTCCCACCACCGTTGCCTCGGTGTACACCCTGTGGCAAGGTTTCGACGAGTTGCGGAAACAACGCCTTTGTGCTCGTCGCTCTCCCCCACCTGCCGACTTCATCTCCGGCCTGGGCATCAACAATGACTTACTCGCTACCATCAAAGACTTCGTGCGGGACGAGGTCGACAGGCAACTCTCGCTTCTATCTCACCAACGCCCGTCACCGCCCGTCCTAAGTCCTGAGATCCGGCACGCCATCACGCAGGAGGTCGCCGATGCACTTCCTTGTCTTCGGCAACCGGCACCTTTGGCTCCCCAGGCCGGTCTTTTCCCAGTCCAGACCACCCCGGTTGCCGCCCCATTGGGCTACGATCCTGCAGTAACCTTGCCGCCTGCGCCCGCACCTGTGCCTCTCAACTATGCCGACGCTGTCCGAAGACCACCGCGGCAGGAGGCCTATGCATACGCTCCTCCTGCGGTGCCTGCGCCTGCTGCTCCCCGACACCGTTTCGCTCCCGCTGCCTACAATCCTTGGCGCACGGCTGATAACAGACCTATCTGCTACGCCTGCGGTATTCCAGGCCACGTCGCGCGCCTGTGTCGACGTACTCTGCCTGCGCCTCTGCACCCCATGCCGGATTACCCCGCTACGGATCGCACCTTTCTCCCACCTTTCGAACCACCCCATCAAGGCACCTCACCTGATCGCGCGCCTGGTCGCCAGGCCTACGCTTCCCACCGATCGGCATCCCCTCGCCGCCGCTCCTTGTCGCCCATGAGGCGTCGCACCGTCACCGCCGATTCGTAAAACTAGCAGCCGCAGTTCCCGGGGCACGAACTGCGCTCTCATCGCCCTGTTCAAGTCCTCGCCTTTCACCGCCAAATCTTCTTGATGTGTTTGTGGACGGCGTCCCGACACTTGCGCTCGTGGACACTGGGGCCACCGTTTCTGTGATTAACGAAAACTTCTGCTGTTCGCTTCGAAAAGTTACGACCCCATCTTCTGGACTCTCCCTGCGTACAGCTAGCGCCGAGCCCGTTCATCCTTCTGCCGCTTGCACAGCCCGCGTCGTCATCGCCGGTGTTTTATACGTTGTCGAATTTTTAGTTCTCCGTGCAAGCTCCCATGACGTAATCCTTGGCTGGGACTTTCTATCCCGCCATAGCGCTGTCATTGACTGTGCCCGTGCGCATGTCGTCTTTTCTCCGCTCTGTGATGCACTCTTCGACGAACCTCCGATTCGCTGTGATGATAAGCTTGTTGTTGCCGAGGACACCGATATTCCCCCTGAGAGTGCTGTGCTCGTCCCTGTGTGCGCCGCCTCTGTTTCTGACGCCACCGTTCTCTTCAAGCCTTCTCCCCTCCTTGCCTCTCGCCTACGTCTCTCTCTTCCCTTCGCCGTCATCGACATTCACCACGGTGCTGCCCCAATCCTCGTCTCCAACACCTCATTCTCTGCATTTCCCCTGCTTCGTGGCGAGTGCCTTGGTCATTTTGAAACCACTGACTTCATCTGTTCCTAGGACACCGATGCGCCCTCCTCCAGTCTCGACCTCGCTGCCCTCACCCCACGTGGCGCTCGTCCCGATCACCCACTGCCATCGGACATTTTCGACCGCTCCATTGATCCCGCCCTCAACACAGCTCAACACGCGCAGCTTCTTGACCTGCTCAATCAGTTTCGCTCATCGTTTGACTCCCAGTCCTCTTCTTTGGGCCGTGCGACCACTGTCGAGCACCACATTGAAACCGGTACACATACTCCTCTCCGCCAGCGCCCCTACCGTGTGTCACTTCCTGAGCGCCGCCTCATCGCTGAGCAAGTGGACGACATGCTCCAACGCGGCATTATTCAGCCATCTTCCAGTCTTTGGTCATCCCCAGTTGTCCTGGTGAAAAAGAAGGATGGCTCGATACGATTTTGCGTGGACTATCGTCGGGTCAACTAAATTACGCGCAAAGACGTCTACCCGCTACCCCGTATTGACGACGCCCTTGACTGCTTGCAAGGCGCCGAGTTCTTCTCATCTCTGGACCTTCGTTCCGGCTATTGGCAAGTCCCGATGTCAGCGTCCGACCGTCCTAAAACGGCATTCGTTACGCCTGACGGCCTATATGAATTCAGCGTAATGCCATTCGGTCTGTGTAACGCTCCCGCCACGTTCGAACGAATGATGGACAACATCTTGCGCGGCCTCAAGTGGAACATTTGTCTCTGCTATTTAGATGATGTTGTGTTTTCGCCTGATTTTCCGACGCATCTCCAGCGCTTGCGCCAGATATTGAGCTGCCTCACCCGTGCTGGCCTCCAACTTAACCTCAAGAAATGTCACTTTGGCGCCCGGCAATTGACAATACTCGGCCAGCTCGTATCCAAAGATGGCGTCCTACCTGATCCTGACAAACTCCGTGCTATGGCTGACTTCCCTAAACCGACCTCTACGAAACAGGTGCGCCGATTTGTGGGGCTCTGCTCCTATTTTCGGCGCTTTGTCCCTAATTTCGCCTCTATCGTCGCGCCCCTTACGAAACTCCTGAATGGTCCCGCCGACCTGTCTACGTGGGACTCTGCCTGCGATGAAGCTTTTGCTGCGCTCCGTCGCCTTCTTACTTCGCCCCCTATTCTTCGGCACTATGACCCCAGTGCTCCTACTGAGGTGCACACCGACGCAAGCGGAATCGGCCTCGGTGTTGTCCTGGCCCAGCGCAAGCCCGAATTTTCTGAGTACGTTGTTGCGTACGTCAGCCGTGCTCTCACCAAAGCAGAGTCGAACTACACCGTGACTGAAAAGGAGTGTCTGGCCGTAGTGTGGGCTCTCACGAAATTCCGCCCATACTTATATGGCCGCCCGTTCACCGTCGTTACTGATCACCACGCCTTGTGCTGGTTGGCCTCCCTCAAAGATCCCTCAGGACGCCTTGGCCGCTGGGCGCTCCGTCTTCAGGAATTCGATATTACCGTAGTCTACCGGTCGGGCCGCAAGCACTCCGACGCCGACGCCTTGTCACGCTCGTCACTGCCCTCTCCTGCGCCCTCTTCCCCCTTATCTGATTCCCTATTCGCAGCGCTCACTACTATGGACATGCCCAATCAACAACGCCAGGATCCATGGATTTCGTCCTTGCTCGATGTCCTTCGTGCACACTCTACGTCCTCCTCCCGAGCTCTTCGTCGCCAAGCTTCCCATTTTGCTATCCGCGACGATCTCCTGTACCGCCGCAACTATCGTCCGGACGGCCGAAAGTGGCTCCTCGTGATTCCCCGACACCTTCGGTCTGAGATCTTGCCGCACTACCATGCCGACCCTCAGAGCGCTCACGCTGGATCGCTAAAAACCTACGAGCGACTACGTCAGAGGTACTACTGGCGAGGCATGTACAACTTCGTTCGTCGCTACGTTCGCTCCTGCACAGCCTGTCAGCAGCGGAAGTCGCCACCTCGACCCTCGACTGCCCCGTTACAGCCACTACCGTGCCCGGCTCGCCCTTTCGATCGTGTGGGCATCGACCTATATGGGCCGCTTCCCTTCACGACCGCCGGGAATCGATGGATTATAGTTGCCGTGGACCACCTCACTCGGTATGCTGAAACCGCTGCCCTACCTGCGGCTACTGCTCGCGACGTCGCCCTCTTCCTTCTTCATCACTTCGTTCTGCGTCACGGCGCTCCGTGAGAA
The DNA here is from genome assembly GCF_055824585.1 of Amblyomma mixtum. NCBI lineage: Eukaryota > Metazoa > Arthropoda > Arachnida > Ixodida > Ixodidae > Amblyomma > Amblyomma mixtum. Next base: position 119,171,200 of record NC_143015.1, on the reverse strand, counting down.
CTTCTCAGTGACCGCGGCCGTGTTTTCTTGTCTGTAGTTGTTCGCGAGCTTCTCGATGCGTGCCACTCAGTCCACCGTACCACTACTGCTTACCACCCTCAAACTAACGGCCTCACCGAACGATTCAACCGGACTCTTGGGGACATGATCGCCATGTACATTAGCTCCGACCGCTCTAATTGGGATCAAGTCTTTCCGTTCGGGACCTATGCATATAACACCGCATCTCAGGCAACCACCGGCTTTTCCCCTTTCTTTCTTTTATTCGGGCGCGAGCCTTCCTGTCTCCTGGACACCATCCTTCCCTACAACCCCGACAGCTCAGAATATACTTCCCTATCTAACATTACCCGCCATGCTGAGCAGTGCCGCCAGTTGGCTCACTCCTTCACCGCCGAATGTCAAGGACTCCGCAAATATTAGTCCGATCAAGACACGCCCGCTACACACTTCTCCACTGGATCATTGGTCTGGCTCTCTGTTCCGGCTGCGTCCAAATTTTCGGCCAAGCACATTGGTCCCTACCGCATCTGTAGCTGTAGATCACATAATGAAGAAAAACAAAGAACAGTGTTATCTACACTGACTCCCTCAGCGTAATTACAGCAATAAACCCCAAGAATGCAGTCGAACCCATAATAGGAAACATAATACACAATGCGATAAAAGCTCACACACAAGAACGTACAATAAAGTTCTGCTGGGTTCCTAGTCACGTGGGAATCAGCGGAAACGAGAGAGCTGATGCATGTGCCGCACTTGCCCGCAATCGTGAAATAAAACAAGTAAACATACCGCATAGGGACTGCATGAGGTTAGTTCAAAATAAACTTAGGGGGAAATGGCAAGCTTCATGGGACAACGGGGTTAACAACAAGCTGCACTTGGTAAAGCCCGTCTTGGGTGAATGGAAGACCTGCAGGCACCAGGAACGCTTTATGGAAATAATTTTGTGTCGTCTCCGCATCGGACACACACACATTACACATAATTTCTTACTAACGAAACAAGAGAAACCACTCTGTGAAAGATGTGGAGGCGAGCTCACAATAAACCATATTTTACTCTAGTGTTCATACCTCGGAAAACTAAGGAAGAAACACTTTATTAAGTTTTATAAAGAATGTATTCCTTTACACCCTGCGTTGCTCTTAGGTGAAGATGCCATTGTTAACCCGTCTTGTGTTTTTAGCTTTTTAAAAGAAGCAGGTGTTCTTGAGAAACTGTAAATTTTAATCCAGTGCTTCGCTTTTTATATAATACATTTCAGCCTTGTTCTCATCCTCGAGAAGTCTGAGGTCTTCACTTGATTGCCTGGGAACCTCAATTTCCTTGCCCAGCCAAGGACCGCTGATGAGGTTACTCGGCCCCTTAAAAGCTTTTACTTGTAGATAGATCTAAAATTTCTTCCCTCTTTTATTACTCGGTACAAGAAACTTTAGACCCTGTACACAATTTTTTCACATAACAGCAAAAATCTGCATAAAAGAAATATCCTATACCTTGAGCTTGGCGCATGATAGTCTTAGCTGCTTATGCGCCATTAAACCCAACACAACACAACAACTAAGTGATGACAAATCACTAATTAATGGTTAATTACCGATTAATGCCTGAATAATAATTAGCTGCTAATTGATGACGCTTAAGCTTCGCCTTTAGGAGTGGAACGCGGCAGCATGTTGTAGTACTGCCAGGGAGTCCACGGAACGCCACCACCCGTTCGGCGCGATGCCTTGCCCTTTGAAAGCAAAGCTTTTTGAGGAAAGGAAATGGCGCAGTAATTCTCTGAAATCTCGGTGGACACATGAACCGCACCGTAGAGGGAGGGAGGAAGTGGGAGTGAAAGAAGAAAGAAAAAGAGGGCCCGTAATGAAGAAAATGGAAATTGTATTCGAGGAAAGGAAATTACGCAGTAACTGTCTCACATATCTTGGTGGACACTCATCAAAATTGAGGGGGGCACTTTTTTGACCTAAAGTGCGGTCACTGATGTGTGATTAAGATGTTAAGCTTCGCCTCTAAGAGTGGAACGCGACAGCGTCTTGCAACGCTGCCAGGGAGTCCATAGAACGCCATCGCCCTTTCGGTTCTACGCCTCGCTCGTCGGTAAATTGGTTTTTGAGGAAAGGAAAGGAAATGTATCTGTCTCTAGCATCTCGGTGGACACCTAAACCTCACCGGAAGGGAAGGGAGGAGGATGGCAGTGAGCGAAGACACCGTATTCACTAGACGCGCCTTTGTTCATTCCAAACCATCGAGCTGGCATGGCGGAGTGGATAGCATGCTCGTCTCGCACTCCGAAGACCGGGGTTCGATTCCCGAGCTCGACTAATTTCCTATTCGGTTTTATGTAATTATATGGCCCGACTAGAAAAGTTAATTAGGCTAATTGGGTAAGTAAGCAATTAACTAAGCTCAGTCAGAACTTACTTGGAGCATCACTATACGATCCCTTCAATTGGTTGCATGGTTGCTAGCCAAAGTACAAATGGCCCCGTTTGAAATTCCCGCACTGTGATGTCACGACCGTTTCGACCAATTGGAAAGCGTGACATTTCTGTCGACAACTGCTGCTTACAACGATGAGGCATTAAAGGCTTCCGCCTTGAAACCTGTTGTCCGTGTTCTCGGGGTCGACGTTGGCGGCGTTGCGAGCGATAAATAAGGTGGCGTAGCTTGGCTCTGGCCACCACCACTGGAGAAGCAACCTAGGTGGGCGAGCTAGGCAACGTGAGTTTGTGAGGACTTCACAACCAGCCCGACCGGATTGTTAGCAAAGTACCCACCCTGGCACATGGCAGTTAAATTAATGATTAATCGCGAGAGGGTGCTCGGGAAGAGCAACTTGGGTTGTACAAGACCCACCGGTTGCAGCACGTACCATCGCAGGGCAGTGGTGCGCCCCATGAACCGCTGTACCATTGAGCAAAGATTGGCTTGAGGTCTATCGCGTCATATCTGTAAGGCAGAGCTGAAGTGTCCTTTACAATCTTTTTAATAATGTCATTGTGATTGTCATCTTCCCACAGTGGCACTCCGCATCACCTCTTAGGTCGAGTAATAGCCAACCTCCCGAAGAACTATCTGTGAATAAATTAGCCTCACGGAAGCTCAGGAACAGCAACCCGGGCGATAAAAGCCACACCAGTGGCAGCGTTTTAAACAGCCACCTGGTGGGGCAGTGGTGCATCGCTTAACAGCTCATTCACTGCGCCAGTATTGGACTGAGGACTCCCCGCGATCAATGAATGTGTGGAGGATATGGAGCACGCTAACCATATCGTACTGTACTCGGAATGTTAAGTTAAGCGTCGTCCAAGTTTGTTAACTTAAGCGGTTAACTTTCTTGCGTAAAAGAGTTAAGATGGCGACGACTGCAACGAAGATTAAAAGAGGTACTCAATTCGGCAATTTCCTCGCTGGCGTCCCAGAACCCTCCTCGCAATGCCACCCCTCCTCCTCCTCTTTTTCTCCCTTCTCCTCTTTTTTTTCTTTCACGGCTGTTGCGCTCTTCGGTCTATTCCTCCGGCGAGTCTGCCTCCGCGCACCGCCGCCGCGAATCTGCGCGTCTTCTGGACCGCGGCCTGGTCAGCGCGCCTCTCAATGTGTTGGCGCATGAACACGTAGGTGGTGGTGGAAACGTTTATTGCCAATGATGTAAATCGTAGGGGCGCCTGGTTTGCCGCAAAAGTTTGCATGATGACGAGAATTGGTCTGGGTAACGGGCATGCAGCAGTATTTGGTATTGAGCAGTCCGGGTTTGTAGTTGTCGCCGATGTGCAGCCTGCGCTATGGTGAGGGACGGAGCGGGGGGTGCGTATTCCCTTCGTTTGTCTCGGTAAAACGAGAGAATATCACGGAAGGAGACCAGGTAGTGCGCGGGCCGCGGGCGAACGGACCGTCGTGTGAATCGCCCATTTTAAGTACGTGCGCAGTCGCCTTCTTTGCGCGAGGAACGTGCCGGCCACACAAATGGCTCGAAGGGCAACGCGAGAATCGCGGCGAAAATCGCGAGCCGGCCGCCCTAGAAGCTCGCCAGGAGCAGAACAGCTGTGAAAGAAAATACGAGCAGAGTTGCTTTATTAAGGCGAAAGCCTTTAATGCCTAATACTGTCGTGAGCAGGGAATGCTAGCAAGTGCGTTCGAGTTCCGGCGAAGAAAAAAAAAAAACTATTGAGACTGGGAATCGAACCAGGGCGTTTTGCACTTCAAGGGTAGTCGCTGCCATTCCTCCACGAACACGGTTTGAGCAAGAATAAAGGCAGATATAGTGAACGCGCGGGTTTCGTGAGTGAAATAAAACAAATGAAAAAATTGCGAGTATGAAAAGAAACAAAAATATAAAGAATTAGATCATAAAACACGAAGAATATTAGAGAAAAGGCACATCTAGTGAGCGAACGGGTTTCGTGAGTGAAATAAAACAAATAAAAAAATGCAAATATGAAAAGAAACAAAATAATAAAGAAATTAAACTATAAAACATGAAATATATTAAAGAACACAGACCGCGTGATCCAGAAGACGCGCAGATTCGCGGCGGCGGTGCGCGGAGGCAGACTCGCCAGAGGAATAGACCGAAAAGCCCAACAGCCGTGAAAGAAAAAAAGAGGAGGAGGAGGGGAGCGGAGGAGGAGGGGTGGCGCTGCGAGGAGGGTTCTGGGACGCCAGCGAGGAAATTGCCCTAAATTCAAACGAAAAAACTCTGTCGGTCGACGATTCAATTAATTCTTCTTAATACACTTCTACTTCTGAACACCGTTTTTCTTTGTTTTTTTTGTCTGCTTTCTAATCAATTAACTTTTAGCCAAGCCATTGATGATCACACTAGTATTTTCCCTTGCATCAAGACTACAAAAAATGAGCATTCACCCATACATTAACCAGGCACGGTGGCTCAGTGGTAAGGCGCTCATACAGCGAGCCGGAGTACCCGGGTTCGAACCCGGCCGCGGTGGTAGCATTTCGATGGAGGCGAAACGCAAAAGGCGCCCCTGTGCTGTGAGATGTCAGTGCACGTTAAAGATCCCCAGGTGGTCGAAAATATTCCGGAGACCTCCACTACGGCACCTCTTTCTCTCTTTCTTCTTGCACTCCCACCTTCCTCTCTTACGGCGCGGTTCAGGTGTCCGCCGAGATATGTGAGACAGATACTGCGCCATTTCCTTTCCTCAAAAACCAACTTACCAATTTTACCACCCATGCATTTCTTGGTTTCCGTGACAGTTCGCTTGTTTCATAAGCACGCATGTCTTAAAAAGCCCATCATTTCCATAGCTTAGTTAGCTCATTTATGAGTATAGCTCCATTTATGATGTTCAATTACATGTTTCTTACTTAGCGAGTGATTTTGCCAAGTTAAACTTTTCAGAAAAAAAATCTTGCGTGCCATACACTTCTGAACACCAGCGAATTATTTTTTCAGTAGCAGTCGCTACAGTGGACTTGGCGTTGGGTACAGGCGAAATTTTGAGGAACATTTAAAATCCCGTGGCTACTTTGATATCAAAGAGGATTGATTGCGTAAAAAAATGCATCGACAGCCGCCGTGGTGGCTCAGTGGTTACGGCCTCAACACAACCAGCCGTAATCACTGAGCCATCACGGCGGCTGTCGATGCTGCTGACCCGAAAGACGCGGGTTCGATCCCGGCCGCGGCGGTTGAATTTCTTTGGAGGAGAAATTCTAGAGGCCCGTGTACTGTGCGATGTCAAAGCACGTTAAAGAACCCCAGGTGGTCGAAATTTCCGGAGCCCTCCACTACGGCGTCTCTCATAGCCTTAGTCGCTTTGGGACGTTAAACCCCATAAACGAAACCAAACCAAACCAAGCATCGTTTCTCCGATGCCTTTTAGACCCAGACGGTTGCAAAACATCCCAACGAGACAGCATTTTTCGCATAGTCCATCAGCACCCCGCTCAGACCAGGATCTTCTCGATGAACTTCGTGTTCGCTATCTCAGTACTACTTCCCTGGACCCTCTCCCACCCTACATGGGCGGTGCCAACCCTGCCCTCGATCAGAAGATTTCGGAAGCTGAGGTAAGACTCGCTCTCACTCAGCTCCGCCCTAGCTCTGCCTAGGAACCAGGCGGCATTTCCAACAAAACTCTCGGTAATTTAGATGACCCGTCCATTGAGGCTCTCACTGCCTTTATGAATGATTGCTAGAGAGAAGGTGAAATACCCGAAGCATGGAAACATGCGCTCGTGACGTTCATACCGAAGCCAGGCAAACGACTAGCTCTCGAAGCCTACGCCCCATCTCCCTCATTTCCTGTGCTGGGAAACTGACGGAGCACGTCATTCTCAACCGTCTCAATCATTACGTTGAAGATAACCATCTCCTACCTCACACCATGATTGGCTTCCGCTCAAATCTCTCTACGCAAGACATTATGCTCCAGCTCTCACGAGATATACTGTGCCCCTCTACCAGAGCGGGCACAAAGGCTATTCTAGGGCTTGATTTAACTAAAGCATTTGACAGCGTCTCGCACGGAGCTATTCTCACTAACCTCTCCCCACTAAATCCTGGTAACCGTACCTACGAGTATATACGTACTTTCCTCTCTGGTCGTACAGATGAACTTAGCTTTGACTCTCTCCTCTCAGAACCTATAAACCTCGGTAGCAATGCCCCCCCTAGGGATCCTTTCTCTCCCCATTTCTTTTTAATATCGCCTTGCTCACGCTACCTTCTAAATTAGACGCCATCCCCCGGCTATCCCATACCTTATACGCAGACGACATTACCCTCTGGGCTTCAACAGACAACGATGCTGAGGTTGAATCCGCACTTCAGCAAGCTGTCGATGTCATTGAGCACCATGTAGCCGCAGCCGACCCCTCGTGCTCCCCTCAGAAGTCCGAGCTGCTGCTCACCCGAGATCAACCCGGCCTCCACGGCCATCCTCCCATCTGCATTACTGCTAGTGGTCAGCCCATACGCGAAGTATCCACCATTAGGATATTGGGGCTCCTCATCCAGAGTAATCGGAAAAACACCGACACTCTGGCTAAACTTACAGTCTCTGCCTCGCAGACCATTCGTCTAATTCGTCACATTTCTAATAAACATAGAGGCATGAGAGAGACTGACCTCCGACATCTTGTTCAGGCGTTTGTTATCAGTCGCCTCACATATACCCTCCCTTAACTCTACCTTAGCTGCCAGGAACGGGACCGCGCTGACTGCCTTATTCGACAGGCATACAAGGCGGCTCTACATCTCCCTCACTGGACCCCCCCGTATACACTACTGGCATTAGCGGTCTACAACACTGTGACAGAGCTCTCGGAAGCTCATCTCACTTCTCAGTACGAGGGTCTCACTCACACCTCCACGGGACGTCACATACTCGACAAGCTTGGAATACGCTTCGAAACAACCGCACCCGACCGGGTCCAGCTTCCGCACCATATCCACAGTAACCTTATCGCTACCCATCTTCCTAAAAATATGCACCCAGAGTATCATGGCGCTCGCCGCTAGGACAGGGCTAAGTCTCTGCACAGAAAGTATTTGACAGATCGGACAGCGGTCTATGTCGACGCCGCCGAATACCCCGACCGCGAAGCTTTTTTGCTCGCGGTTGTAAACTACTGTGGAGGGCCGCTGGTTGCGTGCTCCATTCCCGTCAGATCGTCTGAGGAGGCCGAGGAGGCGGCCATAGCCTTGGCGATGGACTCCACCTGTGCAGAAACCATCTTCAGCGACTCTAAATCTGCGATTCGTAATTTCGCCAAAGGACGGGTCTCCCCTGTCACCCTCTCTCTCCTCCAGTCCACCAAACTCCAACTCCGCCCGATACAATTCATCTGGGTTCCTGCGCACTCATCCCATCCAGGGGACGAGGCAGCCCACAATTATGCCCGAGGATTCGTCGACCGGGATTTGGTGTCGCCCGTCCTGCGGACGGCGAGAGCTCGTATGGTTACATTTCATGACATAACCATGCACTACCGCTTAGGTAGACTTCTCTATCCGCCCGCGCATAGTTCTCTCACTAAACCCCAAGAAGTTGTGTGGAGGCAACTCCAAACGAATACCTTCCCCAACCCCGCGATATATGCCCGCATATACCCTGGGGCCTACGCCCCTTCCTGTCAACTGTGTGGTCAACATGCAACTATCTCCCACATAATCTGGGCTTGCCCTCGGGACTCCCCCCCTCGAGGCTTGCAGCTCTCGAATCCAGACCAGTGGGAGGCCGCATTGCTCACTTCCGACTCGGACACACAGATCCGGGTTGTGACAAGAGCCCTAGAAGTCGCCGAATGCCACGGGCTCATGGCCACTTGATGGGGCTGTAACCCCACACCGCCAGATACGTTTGTCGGCGGAAATAAAGTTTATCCTCCTCCTCCTCAGTCGTTACGGCACTCGGCTGCTAACCTGAAAGCCCCGGTTTCGATCCCGGCCGCGTCGGTGGAATTTCAATGGAGGCAAAATTCTTGAGGCCCTTGTACTCGGCGATGTCACTGCACATTAAAGGCCTACTTGACCGAAGTTTTGCTAACCGTAAAAATGTTGCTTTTCCATAGTACACCCCTGGGTATATTACCTACGTAAACTAAAAACTGATATGGACGTTACACATGGTGGGCTTGACGCCTCTCAATAATTAAGGAGCCTCTCAGTAATAGTTAAACAGTTAACAATTCAATATTAGTTAGCAAGCCTGCTAGTTAGCGCATCTGAACTGTATTCTGATGTACTACCCTAGGGACAATTCTATTCCTGAAAAAGGTCTCTTCTAACTATAAAGCCTATTTTTAATAGTGTAAAGACTCGGATAAAACACCTAGTATATACTCAATGTCAAGCTCATGGCCACAAATTCCTGATTATGAACTATATATAGCCTTTAATTGAGCTGTTTCGAAAGGTTTGCAGTGATCTGGAAAAAAAAAACTCTTTCCGTCTTTTATTTTTCTGCAATAAAAAATTATCAAATTTTAAGCGTGTATTGAGATACAAAAATTTGAGAATGAGTGTATGCAATGTATGAAACAACTGAGGCAGAAAACGCCCGGACTAAATTCAGTACCACTAGTCCAGGTGCTTGCTGCCTTAGTTGTTCACTAAAATAATTTTCCCTTCATGTAACTTCATCAATGTAAGAATATCAGGTTGCTTCCTATTGCAAAACTTTTTAAAACATCCTTTCTAATGAAATAATCGGTGTGTTAGAGCGCGGATAGCAGCCATTGATTTCATACTTCTCAGACTGACATGTCTTGAAAAAGTGCCCAGCCTGGGACACAAGTTCAAAGATTCTTAACAAGACGTCCAGCATGTGAAAGCAACCTCTGCTCTGGTCTCTCGCGGCGCACAGGGCTGTGCCTGGCACTATACGTTTGGTCCTAGTATGCACCCGGATGCGAAGAGCAAAATACCTTTCCGTCAGAATTCGTTATTGTTAATGCCTCGGTGACATGCCACATACCCACGACGGGGGATAGCCTAGGTTTCAGTGAAGAGAGCCAAAGAGGTAAAACTGGTGCCAAGGTAAAGGTTTTGCTTTGGGTGAGAAACCATAATGATTAAAGAGCAAAAGAAAACAAAAACAATAAAAACGAAGAGATAACTGAATACACGAAAATTACTGAAAGATCTTTTAAATGCTGAAATTTTGGATATAGTTAGCAAGGGAAATGGCCGGCAGCTATCATGTAATTGTGGAAGCATTCGCAGATATGGCACAATGCAAATTGTTGTCGTCCTCTTCAGTTTTTGCACTTCATCGTCTGGTCCCTTCAGGTGTTTTTCTTCCAGACTCAGTATGTTACTCAGAAAATGTACTGCTGGCTAGCGCTTGTGTTTCGAGAGGGCGCAGAAGCGATCACGCCCTTGTCCATGTTTGTCACATGTGATGTGGCCTCTACAGTGACTAGAGAGGTCCGACACTCGAAGCGATGTTGTTACTGGACTCTTAGCGCCTACAGTAAAAAGAGCGAAGTACTTGCAGCTACCCCCACGCCACATTGCTTATATCGCCAAATTCGTGGTAGAATTCACTTGAAATTCGGCCAATCAAGCAGATAATGAGGCTTACGATGTAATATTGTTGCGGGAAAGAATATATTTACAGATATTTACAAATAGACAAGAACAGCTGCGAGCGGCACCACCGAGAACACAGTCCGAACTTCGTTGTCGTCTTCTACTCTGCGCACTCGTGCCATCGCTCTTTGTCGTCGTCGTCTACCCGCATCAGGACCCCCGGCTGCTGAAACGCCGTCTCGGCGTTAGGGCGATGACGTATGAGCGTCGTGGTAAGGTTTAAGGCGACAGACGTGGACGATGTCGGTGGTGGCGCCAGATGACGAGGGCGAGGTTTCAAGGGGAACAATTTCATAGTTCACGTCGGTAACACGGCGCACGACACGGTAAGGGCCACGGTAGTGCGAAAGGAGCTTCTCGGATAGACCGACGCTGCGAGAGGGCGTCCAGAGAAGGACGAGTGATCCTGGGGTATATTCGACGGCCTGGTGACGGCGGTCGTAGGCTGACTTCTGGGAAACTTGAGAGGCTTGGAGCCTACTACGTGCTATTTGGCGCGCCAGCGTGGCCTGGGAGATGGCGTCCCGAGCGTAAGCAGTGGTGGGGGCTGAAGAAGGCGGCATGAGTGTGTCCAAAGGCAAGGTTGGATGCCTACCAAACAAAAGGTAGAAAGGAGAATAGCCTGTTCTGTCATGAAGGGAAGAGTTATATGCAAATGTCACATAAGGCAAGGCTGCGTCCCAATCTCGGTTGTCTGGCGATACGTACATGGCTAACATGTCGGTGAGCGTGCGGTTGAACCTTTCCGTAAGCCCATTGGTTTGTGGGTGGTAAGCTGTCGCGAGCTGGTGCTGTGTGTCACACGAACGAAGAATGTCGTGAACTACTCTGGATAGAAAATAACGACCGCGGTCGGTGAGCAGTTGACGAGGGGCGCCGTGGTGAAGGATGACGTCTTGCAGAAGAAAATCGGCAACATCGGTTAGCGCAGCTGGACGGCAAAGCACGCGGGATGGCGTACCGAGTCGTATAATCAGTTGCGACAGCGATCCACTTGTTGCCGGAGAGGGACGTCGGAAAAGGGCCAAGAAGGTCGAGGCCAACACGGTGAAAAGGTTCAGGAGGTATGTCGATGGGTTGCAGAAGACCGGCAGGCAGAGTGGAGGGCCTTTTCCGACGTTGACACAGGTCGCAAGCGGCCACGTAACGCTTGACGGAACGATAGAGACCAGGCCAAAAGAAGCGATGCCGCACCCGAGCGTACATGCGGGACACGCCAAGGTGACTGGCTGTCGGCAGATCGTGCAGTTCTGCAAGGACAGAAGAGCGTAGACGTTGGGGTATCACGAGCAGGAGCGGAGGGCCATCGGAGCGTAGGTTTCGGCGATACAAAATGCCGTTCTGGAGCACATAAAGGTTCAGAGACGGAGATCGGTTTGCAGAACGGATGCCATCAAAGATAGGTCGTAAAGATGAGTCGTGACGCTGTTCGTTGGCAATATCAGCAAGATCGGAGATAGCTAAGAGGCAGGGCAGGGTCTCAGCGTCCTCTAGGTCAGGTGGTTCCACAGGGTATCGGGATAAGCAGTCAGCATCCTGGTGATGGCACCCTGACTTGTACACGACGGAGTATGAGTATTCTTGGAGGCGCAATGCCCAGCGACCAAGGCGACCGGTGGGATCTTTTAGTGAAGACAACCAACAGAGAGCGTGGTGATCAGTGACAACAGCGAATGAACGGCCGAACAGGTAGGGTCTGAATTTAGCTACTGCCCAGACAAGGGCAAGACACTCGCGCTCAGTCATGGTGTAATTTTGCTCTGCCGCTGAAAGTAGGCGGCTGGCATAAGCGATGACTCGATCTTGACCCTGTTGACGTTGGGCTAGGACGGCGCCGATGCCATATCCGGAGGCTTCGGTGCGAACCTCTGTGGGAGACGACGGGTCAAAATGTGCTAAGATGGGCGGAGTGGTCAGCAAATGGACGAGAGATGAAAATGAGTTCTCTTGAGCAGGGCCCCAGGTAAAGGGGGTGTCGTTCTTCAGAAGATCGGTGAGGGGACGAGCGATGCCGGCGAAATCTTTGATAAAACGGCGAAAATATGAGCACAAGCCGACAAAGCTGCGTACATCTTTCGACGACCTTGGAAGAGGAAAGTCCTTCACAGCTTGAATTTTGATGGGATCTGGGCGTACACCAGAAGCGTCAACGAGGTGTCCGGGAATAGTGAGTTGGCGACGACCGAACTTGCATTTCGATGAGTTCAGCTGAAGTCCGGCGTTACGAAACACTGTCAGAATATTAGAGAGGCGCTCGAGGTGCGTGGCAAAAGTAGGCGAGAAAACCACAACATCGTCTAGGTAACAGAGGCAGGTGGACCATTTAAAGCCACGAAGAAGGGAGTCCATCATTCGTTCGAAGGTAGCCGGGGCGTTACAGAGGCCGAACGGCATGACTTTAAACTGGTATAAGCCATCAGGCGTCACGAAGGCGGTCTTCTCGCGGTCCTTTTCATCAACGGCAATTTGCCAGTACCCCGATCGAAGATCAATTGAAGAGAAAACCAAGGTTGGAAACCAAGGTTGGCAAGCTCTTGGCGGACGACAGCTTGTACCAGAGAGATGGTAGGTAAGCGGGCGTCGCCATCATGTAGATGCTGGGGGGCAGGGGACATAGCTTCGAGCTCGCGTCGGATGATGCGGGTCACATTTTCTGAGGGCGCTGGAGTTTCCCCCGGTGTCGCAGGTCTTCACATGAAGAAGTCGCAGCCGTGTTAGGGAGGCATGTGTACGGCTGGCTAATACGCCTGCTTTTGGCTTCCTCAAATCGTCGACATTCCTTAATAATTCCGTCGACTGTAGTGCAGTTCTTGTATACGAGCAAGTTGAAGGCATCGTCGGCGATTCCCTTCAACACGTGGCCGACTTTGTCAGACTCGGGCATGTTGGCGTCGACTTTGTGACAGAGGGCCAGCACATCTTGAATGTACGACACATAGGACTCCGTAGATGTTTGAGCTCGGGAGGCGAGGTCCTTCTTAGCGGCAAGCGTTCGGCCGAGCGGCCATCCAAACAATTCGCGGAGTTTCCCTTTGCACACGTCCCAGCTGGTCAGATGGTCTTCGTGCGTCTCATACCAGACCCGGGCGGTGTCTTTTAGATAGAATATTACATTTGCGAGCATAAGGGTCGGATCCCAGCGGTTGTAGGTACTCACTCGCTCGTACATGTTGATCCAGTCGTCGACGTCAGTGTTGTCGGTACCAGAAAATGTCCCAGGGTCACGAGGGGGAGAAAGAACGAGTGATGTCATGGCCGGGGCTTACGTTTGCTGGGCGGCGTCTTGGGTCATGATGAGTGAAGGCAACTGGCGGCCGCTGCGGAGCTCCGTCGTCGGTAGACGTAGGGGAAATCCGCACCTCCACCAAATATGTTGCGGGAAAGAATATATTTACAGATATTTACAAATAGACAAGAACAGCTGCGAGCGGCACCACCGAGAACACAGTCCGAACTTCGTTGTCGTCTTCTACTCTGCGCACTCGTGCCATCGCTCTTTGTCGTCGTCGTCTACCCGCATCAATATTTTCCGACAGACACACTCTCTTTTTTGTGGGCCGCTCCTATAAGGGGCGTTACATATGTATTCCGTAAGCTCAGTGGCCAGCATGCTGAAGAGTTGCGCCTCTTGTTCTAGCTACCAGATATGGATAAATGCGCCTTCTTCTCTCAGCGTTTCGGTTTGCATGGTGCCTTCAACAAAGTAACATACAGTGGCTTAAGCTGCCCATTCCTTTGAGTGGTCTGATAAGAAGGCTCCATAAACCTTTTTTCGAATTTAAACATAAGCCGTGAGGTTCGTATATTCGCAATAAATTCCAAACAAGTCATCGGTAAACGCGTATGTTTTTGTTTTGAAAAATTCCTTCTATCTCGAATGGAAGTTTAGCAACTATGAAGCCGACGGCACCGTGGTATTTAAGGTTGTGGTCTGAATGTGTGCTCTGAGTGCAGAGCTGCATGTATGCTATCTCGCGCTATAACAAAAAGAAAGCAGCTTCAGAGACACTTTTGCTTTAAGGAACGCGAAGAACTTCAACGCAGCCCCGCTGCTCTCTGTACAGCCTCATGATGGATCGAGGATACGAAGTGACGCAGTCGCCTGGAGAAGATCCCTCAGTGCGCTTACGAGCCTTGAATCCTGGCCTTCGAAGCGGTAGGTTTTGGGGCATGTCAGAACGTGAAAATTTATCTAGCTGCACCAAGATGCGAGCCTGCGAGCAAAAACTCTCACAAGCATATGTACAACCATTATATGAATGGCGCGGTTTGATAAGGGGGTAGAATAGATCTAGAGCGTGGTCGGTTTGAATGTGTGCCACCTAGTCTGGCACGAGTGCTTTGGAGCTGTTGGAGCCAGGCAACGATTTCAACTTGTTCCTCACGGGTTTACAGTTTCAGACTCACACAATCAAAACCAAAGTTAGCGATTAAAGTTACCTGCTCAGCAGCTAAAATGCTCGACAAACTTATTTTATCTCCACTTTCAGAACACAGAAGGATAGCTAGGTTCTTTCTTTGTTCAAGGTCAAATTAAAGCTTTTCCTTCTTAATGTGTGAGTTTTTTGTTATTGATCCTTTGACTCACGGAATGTGTGAGTGTTTTATTGTACATTCTCCTGCATTACATTGTTTGTATTTAAATATTTCAGTTACTCATATTACACTATGTACCTATATATATTCTCTGTGTTGCTAATTAATGTGTTGTGTGTTTTGTATTTTGTTGCTCATTGAAATTTATTTTCATGGGAGGTCCCCCCCGCGGTCCTATACCTTGGGACCTCTCGCTGTATACGCTTGTAACTTTGAATTCCTCAATAAACTTTCAACTTTCAACTTTAACTAAACAGTACACAAAGCAGCCGAAGTCTCGAAAAGTCATGAACAATCAGCAAGACCACATCCAACCCATGTCAGCACCAATAGACACATATTAGCACTCGTTTTTTTTTCACAGAACAGTAGAGCAGCGAAACTCGCTGCACATAAAATACTAACAGGAAACACTATAAATCTCTTTGAATCAAGACTAACTGGTCTTTTTTTCTGTGGCTCGAAATAGGTACCGAACAATTTAGTGATGGTATGCTTTTTTGGAAAATGTACTTTTGTTCCTGGCTGTAATGTACTTGTTTTGCGGTTGTGAAAAGAGGGCGGCACCCTGATCAATTTATCTTATTTCTTGCTTTGTAGTTGTGCCATTTATTGCACATTTGAGTTGGAGGCCCTTTTCTGCTAGTAGTGCTATTCTGTATTTATTTCCTTCTAACCGCCCTGTAGCGAAATCAGGAACGAAATCATTAAATGAATAAAATAAATAAATAAATAAATAACTAAATAAATAAAATCGCATTTCAGGCGGGGTTGTTCGGGTGAGAGATTTGATTTGTGGGGATGCAGGTAGATAAGCTCGCAGTTTCAATAAAGAAGTGGCCACTAATGCAATCGATGTGATGCATATGCATCCCATATTTTTGGTCTTGCTTGAGTCCGACACGGGTAATGCCTCTTTGGGGCCTGTCGAGCTCATCTTAGGAAAGTCTGATTGTGAGGGTGTAGATGTTTCGAATGAGATGACGGGCTTACCTAGCAACTCCTGGCTGACAAGCGACTTATGTGGTAAAGGAAAGATGTTTTTAAAAATATTTTCTTCCATAATCGAAAGCAGGAATGCTCCAGGTTCAGTAGAATTGTTATGACTAAAATAAAAAAAAACGTGCTCGATCAGTAGATGGTAATGCGACTTCTATTGGTTAGCACGGGGGTGAGTGTCCATATGGGCGTGGAATCAATGACAACGTTATCTAAGCGGCCCAGTCATTAGCTGCACCGATGGCTATGTGCAGAGGGAGGAATGGCATAGCTGTCTCTTCACACTTATGCCGTAAGGGACGACCCAAAATTTCCGTGTTTTAAAAACTATAGGGTAATTTCTGAATGAATACAATCGCTAGAGTCCCGGCACGCATTCATTTTTAAGCTCGATTAGGGCGAGCCCAGTATAATTGATGCATGCATCAATCAGCAAATATTTTTTTCCCTACGCGTTTCGTGAATTCTCAAGGCGCGCCTGCCAGTGAAAACCAGTCGTAGTGAAGACCGACTGGTTGTTCAAACCACCACCACTTGTCGCCGCGGGTGCCGAGTTGTCGCGCAGTTTGCTATCAAGAAGTCAGGCATTCGCTTACTATTAACTTGTGAATGCAGAATTTTTTAGAGTATTTGACCCTAACACAAAAAATTATAACCGTTCGCCGTGTCTACCGCGATGCCATTTTACGAAGCGACAGTAGATATAAGAGAGGTTTCAAGGCGGTAGAATAGTACACAAGATGTTCTCCTTAGATTTACCGTTGTAACCTACAACTAGTCAACGAAAGGCGGTGGTGTAAGCTACAGTACAACCGCGGGAATAGAGCAATTTATATGCTAGGCATATACTAGAGGTACCCAATTAGTCATGGCCCGAAAGGTGGTTTCAAAACATAACAAACCAAAAAAACACTCAGCGCCTAAGTGAGCTAAAGTATGTCTCTACGACATCTTTGCTATCGAGTTTGCGATTGAGTTTGTCAAGGTTATAACATAAACAATTGACATCGTTTGCTTTCTCCTTAGGCTATATTGAGAAGTATAAGATCTAATATTATCAATTTTACACTCATAAAATGACCATTTAAACTCTTCTTGCGCTCCTCATGATTATTTTATACTTCGATAACATTAATAAAATGCTTTTAGAAATATTTCCTGTGTTCTCTTTGAGAAGCGTCTGTAGCCAACCTTCTATACAATGATTCGTCATGAGCATTTTATATGTGCCTTACTTTCTCGGGACTCAATCCAAAATCATCGCCTACTTCATACAATATTTATAAGCAATTATCTGTGTCGCTGAAATACAGTGTAATTGTGTGTGCACTATACATGCTAACCAGCCTTCAAAATTGCGGCTAAGCTTTCAGCTCTAAAGTAAATGCTCATCATGGTGGCAAACCTGAAACCTTTTGCCTATTGCAACCTTCAAGGCACATACTATCGCTTGTAACTCTTGACAAACTAATGAGTCATCTGTCGACAACCAGGAGCACGCTATGGTTTCGGAATAACTGGCGCAAGCAGCATGCTCATCTTACAATTGCGGTTCTCCGCTACAGCTGCTGCTGTCGCCAAGAAACCAAGTGAAAACAGAGCACAGCATTACAGCATTATCTCTGGGACGCGGTGAAGTGCCATCCTCTTGCAAAATCCAAAACAATACGCAGTTTGCCGAAACTTTTTTCTCGGTATTCCTCGTTTCATCAGCTGTCACATGTAAACGGACTGTTGTGACGCCAATGCTATAGTGGACAGAAGAGCATTGCTTACAGCTACAAAAATAGACGAATGCTGAAGCTGAACCTTAAAGATATGACGTGATAGAGTAATGGGGTAATTTAGATATATGCAGAAGGTCATTACCTACATCACATTACTAGATCTCTGGAATTCCTCATACTCTTTCTGGCTCAATGCTGCCGCGATTAACCGTCGGCAACTCATTGCCGACGGTTTTAAATTACCTTTTTACTGAAACAAATAATGACATTCCCGCGATTTCCTCACAGAAATTGCATACCTTGTTTGTATAACCTGTTTACTTTTTTTTCGTTCCTCGCTTTGATGTTGACGTGTACGCCTTCGCCGCACGATGCTGCGCTACTGTGTATGCTGGGAGGTCAGGACTCTTCAAGCTGTTTTTTCAGCTTTTTACCTGCCCTCCTCGCAACATTCCTTTTCTGTTGCGGAATAAAATTTCAATTTCAATTTCAATTAAGCGATGGGCTACTGCCCTGCGGTGGCAGGTACTCCCAGCGGTGAGCCTTGTGCGACCCAGGTTTCTCTTACCGAATGACCAATAATTAATCTAACTGCCACCTGCCACGGGGAACAGTTTGCTCACTATCCGGTGGGCAGTGTGTGATGACACCGCAAGGTCACGTGGTATAGGTGGCCAACCTGTTCCTAGGTTGCTCTGTGGGAGCCACCCGCCAGGGAGCGCTGCATCTGTTTTCTTGCTCATTACAGCTACAACGCCGAAGCTCACAACGCCAACACCGGGTTTTCTACTTAACGACGCCCTTACCGCTATCGCTTTAGTATTGAAGAGTTTTGAAAGCACTGCTCTCTAAAAGAAACATTCGCAGTAGCAGTGTGCGCAGCAGGACTAAATTGCTGCTGTCTAGTTCAGCGCACTCGTATAACTCAATGAAGACACACCGATTACTGGGTTTGAAAGGAAGCACAATAAGGGCTATTTTGAGAAACAGTCAGATAAACAAGATACATAGTCGAGATTATTGTGACTAGCAACACACAAGAGCAGTAACAGCACTTTCCGGGCGCATGGCTCGTGCTGACAAGCTGCTTGCTTGAAATGAAAAAGAAATGATTTTGCCTTTGTAGCATTTGGCAGCATTCCCACCATAGTCTTTGCTGCACTGATAAATCGGTAAAATTTCGCCGATGGTGGCTCCAACTTTTGCGCTACCATCCTTTTGACACGACTGCGCAATGAGAGTTGTGAAGCGTATATATACAAAGTAGCAGGCAACAGAAACAGAGGTGGCTGAATCTACGTCATTGTTCTCTATCTTTTCTTCGAACATCAGCTGCAGAGACAGCGTAATATTGAGCGATTTCGGTTTTGCGTTCCTTGAAGTTTCTTTTTTCAGAACGAGAAACTTCGTTGGAGCTTAGATGGTTAGGAGGTTAGGAAGGAGGCGGTTAGGACGGGATGCGACGTGGGAACGGATGGGCAGTGAGGTGGGAAGGTGGTTAAGAGGGGAAAAGTTAAGGGTGGAGAGATGTGCCCGACAAGGGGGGGGGGGGGGGGGTGCGGGAAAGACAGAGGAGCTGGGCCGTAGGATGGGCCTCCATCGGCTCCGTAAGGCAGTTGTGGATGCCCATGGAGAATAGCAGAGCCGTCGAGGTAGATATGGTAAGGGATAAGGCCGACTTAAATGCCTGGCGAATTAGGCTGTTGACTCTGTCCTTAAATGCCTGGCGAATAAGGCTGTTTACTTTATCCTTCTCGGAGCGATAAAGGAAGAGATAAGGAAGTGAATAGGTGAAGTGGCTTAGAAGAAAGGCCTGGACCGAATGGCGAAGGTTGTGTTCGCGCATGCCGTGGATGCAATTTCAGTGCAAGATCCACAAGTATTCCCTGGCCCAAAAAGGATGCACCCTGCAATCAGCAGCCCGGATTGTCGAGGTCTTCGGCTCTCAAAGCGGCCTCCACTGCACCCCGGAGAAATCGGAGGTCATATGAGTATATGGCCCGAGATAAGTCACTCCAGGTTCCATCAACCTCACGATCGAGGGTCAAGCCACCAGGGAAGTTAACCTGATCTGCGTTCTTGGTGTTTGGATACAGAGTAGCCTCGTGTCACCCACACCATCCGGAATCTCAAAACTACCGCAAACCAGATAGCGCGCATGATCAGTCGCATTACGAAGCATCGCAAAGGAATGCGACAGGACACTTTTCTGCTCGTGCAAGCCCTGAAACTTACCCCCAAACTCTGAAAGCTTCCTTACCTCAGTAAGTAAGCCTTCATTGCAATGAGACGCCCTCATGTCAATCTGAAAGCTTCCTTACTGAGGCGCCCTAAGTAAGGTCGTCCTTGGTGCCTCCTCACAGTTAAGGCAGCTGCGAGCTGCCTTCATGCGTCGTTACGTCGCTCCTGGCCCTGGAGGAGCGCTTCACCTCACTGCTGCCACAAGTGACTCCGCACACTCACGCGGGCGGCGAGACGCGGCGCAAGGACGCGAGCCCGGCGTGAGCGCAGTTGAGCAGGCGGCAGAAAATGGCAGCGTGGACTGACCGCAACGCGGGCGACTACACGCAGTTTTTTAACCGTGCTTGTGGATACGCATTCGATGAAGTGTACCTGTATCCTCCAACAGCCAGGTCGCTTCGTGACGTGGTGAATCCAGTGGAAGTGCACTCAGGGAAAGAAATTGCGTGCAGATTCCGCACCAGTGCGGCTCTGTCACACTTCGGCATTCCACCGACCTCCCGGCCACCACGTCGCCGCTCGTGGCGTGAGAGATATGGCTAACAAATAGCATAAATCGACGCTGTCTATGTACCATACGCGTGTGCATGCTTACGTAAGCTAAACGCAGGTATTTTGCGGGACGTTACAACGTTTCTCAAATTTCCACTTTTAATTCAGCTTATGCAAACAGCGACGCAATGACATGACGATTGACGTGTATGTGGCTATTCCCTTTGCATCAGGTGGACGAGTTTTCCGCCTAGCTCAGCCTAGTGGCGCCATCTGGTTGTTAAGACGGAAACCATTTCTGTCAACAAACCGATGGTCTTAAGCCTAAAAGCGGCTGAATCGCCAATCTAAATAGAAAAATAAGGCGAATTTATCACTCATACTTTCCTTAGAGGCGAGATGAGAGGAAGCGAAAGACCGATGGCCCATTTATGGCCAGCGAACGCACTGAAAAACGCAGTAACGACGACGAATTCAGTCCGAATCGAGGGGCCCAGCTTCGAAGGGCGCCGCCATGTTTGTTGTCGCCGCAGGAATGCAACTTCCTACTCGGCGTCCTATTGGCCGATGTGAAGGAACCCTCAAACCCAGACACGCGGCATGCGTTCCTTACTTGAGGAGAGGCGAGGGGAGCTTTCAGAGTAAGCTGGCTTCCTCCATCGAACATTCGCGGAAAGGCGGCCTCACGTAAGGTTAGGAAGACTTCGAAGGAAAGGAAGCTTTCAGAGTTTGGGCCTTAGCCGAATCACATACGGACTACCCTTTCACACGCTTACAAAGGGAGACGGGCAACAAGTTGACACCATCATAAGGGGGTATACAAGATGGCCCTAAACCTTCCTAAGAAGACCCCGACGGAGCGTCTGGCCGCCCTAATCCTACGCCACCTCAGTCACACCAACTGCAGTCACAAAACACTGCATTACATAAGACAATTTATTACAGACCTGCAAGCGCTATAAACGCATACAAGATGCGGTACACGGGGAATACACCATCGGCTCGAGCGGAACAGCTCAAGATGCGGTCCTATCTCCCATTCTCTTTAGTTTGGCAATGCTTCATCTTCCGTCCAAATTATCTTCTCTGCCCGGGTTATATAATGCTCTTTATGAGGGTGGTATTACAATCTGGGCCACACAAGATAACCTAGGCAACATAGAATCCTGCCTGCAAGCAGTGGCTACCCTAGTCGACGACTACGCGGCCTACTGCGGACTCCAGTGCGCCCCAGCTAAATCAAAATTTGTTTCCGTTCGTCCCTCCTCCCAGGATACAACTCCACTTCGCGTTATTCTCCCCTTGCGACCGATCACGGAGGCCGAGGAGATCGGCGCCCTTCGCATCTTCATACACCGCCAACGCAGGGCCGATACCACCCTGGCCAAACTTCGCACGGTGGGAGACCAGGTGGGCCGCATGATCCATCAGGTCTCCAACAAGCGGGGCGGATTACGAGGCAAGGATGCACTGTGCTTTCGTAACGAGTAGAATCCTCAACTCAACTCCCTACTTGCACCTGCGCAAACACGATGATGACCAACTGGAGGTCATCCACTGGAAAGTCATGAAGCGGGCTCTTGACCTCCCGCTCGCCACATCCTACCAGAGACTTCTGGCCTTGGCCGTGGTGAACACCCTCAGGAAGTTTTGAAAAACCCAATTAGTCAAGCAGTACACGTGTCTTGCACAGACCACATCCGGTCGGCGCCTCTTGGACCGGCTACACCTCGAACACGACTACCCCATTGAGGAAAGGGAGAGAGTACGAGAACCGAGGAGGCGCTACCTCCGGGTCCGACGTTTCCCCGCAATATGTCCAGAGAAGACCATAACGGTTGTCGCCAGGAGTGCGCGAAAGCGTTGGCGCGATACTAGACAATTTTAGCATAAGGGTAACCCTATCGCTTTGGGTCATAGGAGAATAGCGAGACGCTACTGCGCATGCGCAGAACGCTAACGGCCCTTGGGTGTTTGGGTGAGCGCCGACGCTAGCGCTAAATTGGCGAAATAGCGTAAGCCCCAAAGCCGCTTTACGTTCGGTCAAAATGGCGGCGCCCATCGAAGGGGGCGCTCTCGCTTCATCACCGATTCGTCATTGCCGCTACTCTGTGACTCACGCTCACGGCAAACTAAAGGCGCACGAGGCTTTGGCTTTGGCTGAACTTGCCTGAACAACAAAATTTAAACGATAAAACACGCCAAATGTTCAGATTGCTTCCGTGTTTACGGAGCTGCTAGGCTTAGCGAGTACGCGTCGACTGACGTCAGAAAGCGCAGGAGGTTCGACCTACTCAACTCCAGAAACAGGTTTGCAATTTTTAGTCCCAAAAATCAGTCACAAAGAATTGGCATCCTAGTAGCACACTTTTCTCATTTAGGGAGTATATTTTATATGCGCGGACGTAAACAAAGCTGAAAATAATTACATTTGTGAGAGTTGCCATTGCGGGTTCCGCCCGAAATGGCGCTACACGTGTCAAACAATTTAAAAAATGTGCAAAGAATTTCTTGTACAGCTAGCGGCAAAGTGAGCGCAGGACTTATGCACAAAAAGCAAGGCACACTCACGAAGGCAATCGGCTGTTAGCGGCGGCAATTTCCTGTGTGGATACTCTTGGCTCGGATTGAACATGTCCGGATTATAAAAAAAATATTGGCATCATTTCTCGCATTTCCTAGATAGAAATTGGTAAGTGCAACTGTTTGTGTGTCGTTTTATTTACACAATGAAAATATATGACATATATATTAACCTATTTGTTCTCAAATCTTCTCTTTCCCGCCGTCATGGCGCTGCCTTCAAGGAACGCAAAGCGACCATCCGCGGCCCTATTCTATAGGCAGAAAACGTGAACCCGTCCCCTAACGCTAAGCGCATGCGGATAGGGTGACCCTATTCACCCCGACCCTATTCTAAAACTCTCTACTATGGTTACCAACAACACGTTGCCGGTCCACACCACGGGTGGTGGTGCACGGCCGCAGTCGTACACAACACAAACACAGTTAACGGGCTCACTTTCAAATCCTACAGCGCAACGAACGCGGAGCGGATTGCCATTGCTCTGGATCTCAGTAATCCCAAGTCGAAACACATCATCACTGACTCGCGAGGGGACTGTCGGAACTATGAGCTGCGATGGGCTCCCCCGCTTGCCTGGCGCATACTCCATTCTAGCTGCCGATGCGAAGATCCAACTCCACCTAACCTGATTTGGGACCCCGGGGACTCCAGGTAAACAAACAGGCCGATCAGGTCGCCCGCGCGCTCTCTCCCCGCGTTATCTCCCTGTCCTTGGAGGCCTACTCCCCCAATCAAACAATCTGGCCCTTACATTCAAACACATCACATGATCTTTCAGATCATGAATGGTAGCTTACCAATATCCCTCAAGAGAAAAGTATACAACAGCTGTATCTTACCAGTACTCACCTATGGGGCGGAAACGTGGAGGCTAACAAAGAGGGTTCAAATCAAGTTAAGGACAACGCAGCGAGCTATGGAAAGAAAAATGATAGCTGTAACTTTCAGAGATCGGGAGAGGGCGGAGTGGGTGAGGGAACAAACGCGGGTTAATGACATCCTAGTTGAAATCAAGAGGAAGAAATGGGCTTGGACAGGGCGTGTAATGCGAAGGCAAGATAACCGCTGGTCCTTAATGGTAACGGAGTGGATTCCAAGAGAAGGCAAACGTAGCAGGAGACGGCAGAAAGTTAGTTGGGCGGATGACATTAAGAAGTTTTGCGGGGACACAGTGGCCGCAACTGGCAAAAGGCAGAGTTAATTGGAGTCATATGGGAGAGGCCTTTTCCCTGCAGTGGGTGTAGTCAGGCTGATGATGATGACATCACGGATTACTACAACGAGAATCACCGGCGCTACACGGCCCCTTGTAAGGGGCTGGATCGCGCTGACGAGCGCCTCTTCATAAAAATTCCCACAAACACTGTACTGTGCCCGGCGGTACTTAAGCATTTGAACACATCCTTTGATGGCATGTGCGAGTTCTGTGGGAAGGTAGCTGGCACCTTCCACATGGTTTGGGCGTTTAAATAAAAACCATCTATCCTCCCAACCTCAAACCCACTAAAGAGGACTTGCAGGCAGCCCTGATCGGCTGTGAAGACTTAAAGACAAAAAGGCCGTGGTTCAACGGACGCCGGTGGCGTTGCTGCCAATGAGGTCCCAGAATAGGGGCTCCACACTACCCCAATGACCTCTCTACCCCTACCCCTATGACCTCCCTGTAAAACGTTAAGAGATGATAAATGTTTCTGACCACCACCACCGGCCTAGGAATCTTCAACACCTTTACGGAAGTGACTGACGCCATCGATGCACTCAAACACTAAGACTACAGAACCCCCAAGCTGGACGAGCTATCCTACGCCGTGTAGGCACAGTGGCGGACATCCACGCGCTGGATGCTCAATCCTCTCTAGAAAAACAACGCAGAAAACACATCAGCATGGCCCCGATACCGAAACATATGCATGCTCGAAGACGTTCATACAGGCAGACGACGAGCGCGAGACCCCTACCTACGCCTGCGCCTAGCCAATTCCCCGAACGTGGCTTATGTGGGCGCAGCAGCACACCTGGACTAGGCGAAATACGCAGTGAAAAGCTTTAATACCCAAACAGAGTTTGAGGTTCAGAAAACCCCGCTGCATGGTCGGTATCCTTAGTACAGGACACCGCACGACGAGGCCCCCTCTCGCGCCCGCTTTACTAGAGCCCTTTGGGACTCCAGTGTGGAGTAGTTGAGGAGGGCAGTCTCCCATGCCTCTCGGGTGGGGGTGGGGGAGGTGAGGATTCTGAGTACATGCCCTCACCATGTGAAAGATATCCCAGATCTCTCCACACTGCGGGCAGCGCCCATCTATTTTCGGATCAAAGTGTTTCGCTATGGCAGGACAGAGAACCGTTCTCGTCTGCAGGCGCCGCAGAGTCGCTCCTCCGCCTTACTCAGCCCCTTGGCAGGCGCCAGGTAGGGGCGGTGGCTGTCGCAATAATGAATTAAAATTTCGTGGAAGCGCAGAAGCGGTTTTTGAGCTTCTGAGCCAGGAGAGCTAGTATGAGGAGCCCGGTGTGTGAGCGCTCTGGCGGCCGCATCAGCGGGCTCATTGCCTCGTAGACCCTAGTGGCCAGGAGCCCAGATCACGTTTGTGCGAGTTGGATCGGCGGGAGCGCGTCTTAGAATATGGGAGGCAAGAGGTGATACTTTAGAAGAACTGCAGATTGGGCTAGTTGGTGTATATTTATAGTGATGGTTCAACAGCGCAAACACACACAGACCAAGAAGGAGACAAGACACACACAGCGCTGTGTCACACACAGCGCGGTGTGTGTCTTGTTCACAGACACGAATTGTACACGAATTGTTCACAGATCTATGTAGTTGGTAGCTAGATAATGACGGAGGCAGCGGCACAATTTTATGGAAATCTCGCTGGTTACGAAAGAAGAAGCAAATAAAGAAAGCCTTAGAAGCAATGCAAAGGACAAAATGAGAAGGGGAGGATCGATTAGCTGCAGACGTGTTTAAGAACTACGCGGAGACTGCTAGAAAAACAGGCCACTCTGTATAAGCAACACTATAATATCCAGAGATTACAAAATCTTTGAACAAGTCCAAGTTACCTTAACCCATGAAAACGGTGGTGCGAAATACATGAAAAATTAGGGACCGATCTCCTCACTGTGTGTTGTGCACGATATGCTTAGTAAGTTGATTGTTAATGCAATAAGGACAATCTTAGGCTTTAGCCAACCTAATGACCATGCTGGCTGTTCGTGAAGGCTGGTCGACAATAGACCATACTCGCACTCTGAGTGAAGTGATACAGAAATATGCCGAATACAGAGAACGTGAACTCCGCAATATTGTTCTCAGCATGGCCTTTTTTTCAGATACCTCATAGAAATATGGTTACACGCTAATGTTCAATACGTTGGTAATCGTCGATTTGCCAATAAGAATGACTTGCTAGGTAACTGATGAGAAGAATTGGAAACCATAATTAATTACTTAAACCAGAAGAGCAGTGTGGTGCAAGTAACAATAGCATACTGAAAACTAAAGTAATATTGTACACGTGGAGGTAATCAAAGTCAGGTATAGGCAGCGGCTTGTTGGAAGTGTTGCGAATTGAGGTAGCCTGGAAGCGGTCGTGAGGAATATTGAAAAGAAAACGGAAGGCCTTGTGTACCACTTTCAGGCCGCGTGAATGATACAACCTCGATAATAAGAATGAAAAGCAGTGTACTTGGCTGGCATTCTCAGATCATGAATGAAAGATTCCTAGAAACCCTGCACCGAAAATTATGCAGTCCTAAATGCTGTATCTTACCGTACTCACCTATGGGGCACACACGTGGAGGTTAACATCAAAGTTGTAGACAAACTGAAGAGAACGCAGAGAGGTGAGAGAAGTTTTCTTGTCATTGCAGGGCATGGTGCAGGTGTATGCGGTTCGCGTTTGAAAGCATAGCTACGGCCTTGCGACCAAAGCGTATGTCTAAAGGCGACACAGCGGGGTACAAGGCCGGACTGGTATCTTTACTGCGCGAAGTAGTCTTCTGTGGCCCGTGGCCATTCCCCTGGTCAAGGTCGTGGTGGATGATCGAAAGCGAAACCGTTAAGACGGATACGACAGTACGTGTAGTGGTCAAGGATATGGCTAGCCTCACCGGCTCGCTAACAGAATTGACGGGAGTCAGAAACAGACCGGCGACTTGTAGAAGTAGGTTCTCTTGACCTGGGTCGGGGATTTCGTGGTAGTGGTCAAGCTTATGCAGTGAGCTGTTGTAGTTCATAGCACTTGGTTTTTGCGGTGCGGTCGGTATTCCCACGGTGCTCAGTGACTGCTGCACTTCCTAACAGGCGATATCCGCAAGAATAGCTTTTTGAGGATGGGGCGATGATGGCAGAAGTCAACTAAGGTCGTATTTCACTATCCCGCGGTTAAGAATATGCCAAATGATTCCGCTTGAAGCTGCAATAGCCAGTTGGTTTTGAAGTAGAACTTGGAGGGGTCCATAGTGCTGCCTAACTCGTGCACCCAAAGTCCTCTCAATGATCGGCCCTTCGCTAGTTAAGGTCGGCGATGGTCTTCAGTGCGTTGCAAGGCACTCCTGCAAGAAGCTGCTTTTCAACACCTCCAAAGGTGTATCTTTTCCCGCCAGAAATGTCAGCATCAGGGCGCCTACAAAGGCGTTTCATTTCTTAAGCGTATGTAAGCACCGTCTTATTCGATTCCTGATTATGCGTTTGCAGAAGGTGTGCTATTTACTTCTGGATGACGTCTTGAATGTGTCAATCAATTTCAGCTTAAATGACAGATGGTGGTTTAAGGTTCCAAAGCAACTCAGGCTATGAGGGACGCCACAGTGAAGGGCTCCGGAAATTTCGACCTCCTGGGGTTCTTTAACGTGCACTGACATCACACAGTGTACACGGGCGTCTAGAATTTCGGCTGCATCAAAATTCGACCACCGCGACGACGATCGAGCCCGCGTCTCTCGGGTCACCAGCCGAGCGCCATAACCACTGAGCCACTACGGCGGCTCCGATTGTTTGAATCCCACGTATCGTGTAAAGCGACATAGCTTTCGTACAAGTTCTTTTCGGGCCCTCCACGACCAACAGCCACTGCTGTTGGTCGTGGAGGGGTGGAGGGTTGGTCGTGGGAAGTTATCGATTTGCGTTGATAACTTCTTTATCAACGCAAATTTTTTTACATTTTGATATACTGCTCCATCAGAATCAATGTATCCGCAGATGACTGCTCATGACGCTTGTAGTTCTCTGATCCCTGGGGTCAAAAACGCACTCAAATCGTTTACTATGGCAGATTTGCAACCACAGTACAAACAATAAAAGCAAGAGTTTTTACCCATCTGAAGGTTAAACAGTTCCCATAAATACGTTCAAAATAATATCCAATGATATTCCCACAGTTGCCTCACAATTGCGAGTGATGTCCATGTCAAAGAAAGCTGCACTTGAAGAGCTTGGAGCCACACTTTTCAAGAGAGCCTTTCACCTGAAAAATTATTAGTCAAGTATTGAAGCTAATAGGAGGTCTAGCTTCATATACATTTTCCAGGTTACTGAAACGACTGACACAGCTTTTGTCAGCGAGAAGTTGTACCGGCACCAAGAATTCGTAAAACGATCTACCCGGAGTAAGCGGCAGGAGGTAGGTGCTGCTACGTGCACAAAACCTAGCTTGAGCATGTTTCTTAAAAAAAAAGCGGGAGAAAGCATACTTTTTTTTCAGAAATTTTCTTCCGGGTAAAGGCTGGGAAGAGAGGGGGGAGGGAAATTCTGCGGCGTTCTTACCTTACGCCTCACAGGAATCCTTCCGCTTTAACGGCTCTTCACAAATATGCCCGAGTCGCCGTTACCTGGGCATAATAAAGATCACCTCTAATTTGATTATATTGTTTCATCATAGCAGTGTTGGGGTCGGCAGCGGTCATTAAAACCATGTTAATTTGAGAATGCTCAAAAACACTTACAGGGTGCATTGTAATTATTTGCCAGACATTTCGGGCCCCTATTGACGTCACTACTGCTCTCTAAGCGACAAGAAATGTCCAACCGCAAGCAGCTCTTTCAGCTGAACTGGTTTGCAGCCAATCGTAGGCTATCAAGCTGAGCTTGTGTTTGATTTTTCAGTCACATGCAGTTGAACACGCCCTCCTCTCCTTCCTAGAAACGAACTGGCAATGACATTGACTGATCTCCCAAACGCAGCGAGGGCACGTAGAGACTACGTAGACATGCAGTATCTATGGCGTTCCTGAAGAGCTACGAACCAAGATCTGTCAAACACGCGACCTTTCCTGCGCGATGTAGCGTTAAACACCCAATGTCGTCCTTATTCCTTCTCTTTACAGCTTTAGCTTCTTTGCTTTCCTGCCATCATCTTTAAAAGAACGAAAAGAAAATTTGAAGCAAATAGAAACACGAAAGCTGACATATGAGGATTTTGTGCTCGAGCTGACTGTCCCCACCCTCCACCATGTGCCCAGCCCACAGCAGGCATAAGTACCCATGACGACTACCTAGACTTGCGAAATGTCATCTGTTTCGGCTATATAAGAACAACTTTCCGAGTTCTAAGCGACATACTGGTTTCTGGGACTAATCTCGGTGCCTACTGTGTTCAACGTGGTAAAATAATTTCATTGTTGAAGGCCCGCTGGATCTTGGGTAAGTGTTGACTGCATGGCATGATAGATTTTTAGCGTTTTTGCAACTGACAAAAGTTTTGTCGTTTTGCGGGCAATAGCTTCAACCCGCTACACACCAGGCTAAACGAAGTGGCCTAAAATTTATGCGAGGTATATTAATAGGCTTGTCGCAATTAACGCTAGGTATTACGACAGCAGGGCCCTCACTTTTCGTAAACGTGCAGCAAGCAATTTAAGCAAAATAATCACGCACAGTGCACAGTTATAATGCTGTCTGTCTATTTCACGCTGCAGCAGATACGCTTAGCTTTGTGTACTATTTCCCTCGAATTAGGAGCCCTAGCAAAACGTAACATCCAAAAACCTTCGCACGACCAACTGCTCGGCTAGTGAAATCCCCCTTGCGCATTTCGCCGCATCGCTGAAAGAAGCACGATCAAGCAAGGATAACTCCAAAAGCTTCGAGTTTAGTGCGCTTCTCCCGGCGTCCGCTTATGCGCTTATTTTTACTCTGCGTTTAGGCGTAGGCTGCTGCGGTAAAACAGCTGAAGTCATCTTTTTTTTCTCTCCTTGGTGGTCTTCTTTTGTGCTCTGTGGATCTGAAGTATTATTAATGAAGCCAGAAAAATTGGCATGTAGCTGTTTAGAGCGGACATAACGTTGTTTCGAGAACCTGGTAAATATTCCGTAAGCTATATTTGCACTCAATTTCTTCAAATCACTTTCATCGGTAGCATTTCATCGGTAGCCACAAGGAAAGCATATCTTGTGAGTTTATAATAAAAATTATTCAAGCGCTCGTGCCTGCACGCAAGCTTAAGAGTAATCGTCTGCTTTAACTTTCTCAACGGAGCACATCCTTATTGCGGGTTTTGAAGTGGAGGTAATACGTTACATTAAGCTATAACTGATGCATATGGAGATTGAACGGCAATTTAGAACTACTTATATGTAGAGCAGGTAATGCATGTGACTGCAGACAACGCAATCCAGCGTTGAGAGAAATGCAGTAATTCGCGTTCTCTTGTTAACGTGCCAACCTCCCATGGAATAAGAGATGAAATGAAAGTTCGTCTTTAATATTTTCAAAATTTATTCGCGCTCTTTCTGACTTAGTGAAGCCTTCGCCTGTTTACAGCAAGGAAACGTCTTTTGGAATTCTGGTCACTGCAGGTACGAGAAAAAAAATTCTAGGATACCCAGTAGTCAAGTAATCAAGGTTCAAGGAGTTCCTCGGGGTATAGCATAACTTGATGCTGAGAAAAAAAAACACATCCCCTTCGAGTGGGATCAACATCCCATGCATTTTATCAGTCGCAGCGTTCCCTATTTGCAAATATTTATTATTATGTGCTACAAAAAGGAACGTGAAATTTCATTTTGATTAAACAAGCTAGTTTTAAAATTTACAAGACTATTCGTTTCCTTCAAAACGCAATAGTGAATGTCCTTCACGAGCAGCTTGTAACTCATATTCCCTAAACCCTTTGTGCAGTTATTGGTGCAGTAATAGTGCAATCATTTCTTCAAATTAAGGATAAACACCTCATGAGATGACATGTTTCCTTTTACAGGTCGAAGAAAGAAAGAGAAATGCTTTTTCTAACTTTCTTTATCGTGGGCTTCGGGCTTTGTGCCGCTAAACGTGAGTGCGTTTTATGCTCTAAAAATATCCTTAACTTAGGGAGTTGAAATTTTGTAAAGTTAATTTATTTTCTCCTCCGATTACCTTCAAATCTTGACGGTGCTGTTCGCCACATAAATTCTCCTCTAGAAGCGACTTCAATGACATTAGTTTATCTAGCCGATATTACTGACTACCACATCTTAATAACCGGACCATGACAGTGATAGCGCGGGGGCGGAGCATATAACCTGTGTGGGTGAGGTCATGAGTTAAAACCTGATATCACTCCAGGTAATCCAGATATTGTGGATTATATAAAGTGTTAGAGTCGACGGAACGCAAAAGGCGCCCGTGTGCTGTGCGCTGTCAGTGCACGTTAAAGATCCGCAGGTGGTCGAAATTATTCCGGAGGCCTCCACTACGGCACCTCTTTCTCTCTTTCTTTATTCACTCCCACCTGCCTTCCTTCCCTTACGGCGCGGTTCAGGTGCCCACTGAGATATATGATACAAATACTGCGTCTTTTCTTTTCCTAAAAAAAAAAAAACCCAGCCAATTCCCAAAAACCAAACTCAAAAAATATAGATAACCTTGTTCAGCGTCATATTCAAGTGGTTGTTTGATTTCACCAATTGTTTTTGTTTTATAATATCGTCTTAAACTGCACAATGCAATTTTAACGTGAAATTGAGACTGTACATTAAAAGTCGGGCTTTCCTTGCGATTCGTAGAGCGGTATCTGTACTCTAGCTTATATATATACTTGCGCATGAGGATTCGTTTGGACGGGATGCTTATTATCACCACACAGATTGAAATTTTTTTGTTAGGGCACAAAATACGTTTGTAAAGACAAGAAATTCATATTATTCAAAGCCTTTTGATGTGGTCGTTCAGTCTAGCAGGTACCATAAAAAATTAGACGCTTGAAGACAGTTCTGTTTGACGTTTTGATTAGTGTACGAACGCTATAGGGTTCTCCCAAAAAATAAGCTATTATTGAAACGTTGAGTGGAAACAAATGGATTACTGATAAATTCCTCTAGAACCGTTCTTTAAAATTTTTAACAGGATACTTTTCCACCATGGTGCCTTGTTATACTGGCACAAAACATAGAGCTCTACTAGAAACTGAAGGTTATTTCACTGAGGAAGGTGAAAAAGTATTTACACTTTCTTCATCATTTGCAGCCAAGACTAAGCCACCGCCGCCAGAACAAAACAGTTCCACAATCTACGAAAACACTTTGAAGGTAAGCATAAATCCCCTGCTTATTCCCCTCTGGCGCTACAAAAATGTTGAACTATAGTCTAGTTTCGTGCACACACCCAAAGGATCAAAATGCTTGCACCTAAAGCGTTACCGTGTTCATGATCACCCTCGGAAAACCTTACTGAACGGACGAATATGTTTTCTAAGCAACGTTTCCTAACAAGAACCCGTCTTTGTGAGGACGACGAGGTGCTAAGAAAGGTGAAACAACGTTTGAAAAATCCTCTCCAGCCTTCTTGGTTTTACAGTTTTCACCTCTTCGCTCTTAGCAGTTTGGTGTCTTCTATGGCTGTATTTTTAATAGGGATTAAATCGTGCTTATTTCGTTGGTAAAGTTAAAAATTTATCAAATCAGTGACGTACTGAAGCATCATTACCTAAGACAGCATGGTTCCCTCTAATAGAATGAGATCGACAAGAGCCCATGATGCTCATTTTATACCCTTGAAACGAACCTCCAGATTGCTTGTGATTTAAGGACATATTCTTGCCGTTTGGCACAGGCGGGGCGCGTGTTTTACCTAGCTGCCTGGGAACTAAGGCTTCTGAGTCTTTCCACTGAGTCTCTCTTCAGTAATCATGGCATAAAAGGCAAATTGGTTGAATTTTGAATTTTTTTTGCACATACGTCTTCGTCAAGAAGTGCTCGTGCAATATTTTCTCAGGTTTGGTTGCTAAGTTGTTGCGAGATAACGCTGACAGTATTTGAAATATCACAGTCAAATTCCTGGCCGCTGGTCGTCAGCTGCCTAATGCGAACTGTTAACGTGCCTCTGTGCATGGCTAAAGCTGCGTTTGAATAATCGAGGATGGTCACTAATAACGTCAAGAAGGCCGAAATACATGAGCGGGATAAACGCGACAATGCAGGAAAGCGTGCGTAACATTACCCGTGGCGTCGCATCTCGGCTTCTAGAATGACTTTGACCGTTCTCTTGCCGATATTTAAAAAGGTTATTTAAAAAAAAAACAGCCCATTTTCTCATTTATGGGTAGCACCTTTTTTCCTATTGTCATGGTGAGCTGGCTTTGCGGCGAAGTGACATTTTTGATTTAGAATAACGCATTACGCTAGACCGCACACGCTCAGTCTGGATACAAAGAGCGGCGCAGTTACTAGGTGAGAGCAGCAGGAGAACACGTTCAAGTAATTCCGAATAGGAACTGCGTGGGATCGGAAGCGATGCATAGATCCAATCTACTTTCGGTAGCATATTGGATGCAAAGCAATGTAAGACATCCACACTAAACAGGCCGCTGCTGGTAGACCGAAAGTTAGGGCACCACCAGCGTGCAGAACAGAAGAACCGAAAGCTGAGCGAGTTCGTGCAACATTGAAGAACTGAAAACAGCGCCACGACAATGGACAAGAAAGAAAAAGGACAAGCGTTGATTAACAAATGATGGTTGATTGAAAAAATACAGGCATTATTACACTCTCCACCACAACCAGGACGCATGCGCCTCCCTAAACCCTTATAATCATGAGAATCAAGACGTTCAATCTCACAGTCATGAAGGAGCACTGAACCTGTCACCACGTGTCACCATTCACGTGGATGTAATAGGCCGCGCATATTCTCTCGTTATTTTGTCGCTACACCTGCAAGGATGTTTGATTTCTTGAAAAAGAGGTGTGAACCATTTCATCTCGGGATAATCAGGGATATTATTCAAGGGGCAATCCCTGTAGTGTAGGGCAAGATTAGACGACGTATTATTCTGGCGTAGACAGGTGTTTACACAATTTTAGGTCTGCAGGAGCGCGGAAAATGCGGCCATCACGCACGCCAGCGAAAGATTTGGCTGGTTGTACCTCAAAGCGCGATCCAGGCGTCCACTGACCCAGGGAGCCAGTGATGCGCATTTCCTTTCCTTAAAATGACACAACGTTGTCTATGCCAACGCATGCAGCACACATCGTCACTACCGCCACGTAGCTTAAAGCTCGACTGAGGTGTCCACTGTTCCAAGAGGGCAGTTATGCCCCTTTCCTCTGCTTTCCAAGCTCCCGCGCCATTGGTTTCGCAGCTTAAAGCGCGAGTAAGGTGTCCACTGCTGTTTACAACGCCAAAACGGCGACGGCGACGCTGCGAAACGCGGAAACGCGCGCCAAAGAGCTTCGCTCTAAAACAGCGCCGCGACGATGGACAAGAAGGATAAGTGCTAACTGAAGGTCTCTTAAAAGCCCTTTATTGAATGTGCAGTTCGTGGTGCCCCCAAGTGCTGAAAGCATAAACGACAATGTGAAGGTTCTATGTAGCCGTAGCAAGATCTGAAATAAAATATTTCACACAAGTATGAATCATTGAGAACGAAGCTGACGTCTTCTGTTGTGCTGCTTCACATTCTGCAGAATAAACCAAGGCTGCCAGCAAGGGTTGAGTGTTCTCTTATTACACGGCCAGATTGTGAAGCTCATCTTTCTTTGAGCTATTGATTTCAGCTTCATTTACATCTCCAAAGCCCTGACATGTCTTCTCGCAATAGCTACGCTGAAAGTGGTGTTAGTTGAACTGTCATGGCCTTATGCCAACCGCTGCTGCAGGTTAAGAATTATATTTACGTTGTTGGACGGGGGTGCTTTCCGAGATGTGTTCTGTGAAGTCATATTGACTACGTGGCTCTTAAACATCTTGGCTTTAATGTGGGTTCTAGGTTGCTTGAGGAAAAAAAAATTTGTCGAAATATTCAACAACAGGATAGCAAGCGAGGTACCAGTTGAAGGGGGCTTGGTGCCGTGAAACCACTTTCTAACCTCATTAAGTACCGTGTTCTTATTTATTGGCCATCTATGGTGATAGCTGTAGCGTTGTTCTTCACGGCCTGAGCTCTAAAAAGCATTGGATTAAGCGCTGGTACATTTCGTAGTGGCAGTAATGAATTCGAGCTCGTTCACGTGCATTCCAGTTACCAATAAAAGATATTTAAGAACGTATTCTTACTATTACCCCGACAGCCAGTGCTCAAAGCACAGGTTTAAGCAAAAGGCAGGTCTAATTTTTTGATGCCGTGCGAAAAAGTTACACTTTTCTGTAATGTATCGATTTCACAACCGTCACCCAAAATATCAGAGAATGAGGAAACGATATTAAAATTTCATTTCGGCCAAACCAACCACATTTATACAGGTGAAACAATCTGCATGGCAAAATACCCTATGAGTATGTGAAAAAATGATTATCCATGGGGGAGACTTACCGCCTACTGTCGGGCCCACAGCAGAGAAATTATTTACCATGCGGCTATGCAGTTCATAGAATAAAGGAAGAGTCCTATGTGCTCAAATCCCAGGCCTTTATGTAAAAAGTCTTTTTATTTGTATCTCATCAAGTCGGGAATGCATTTGAAGCTGCATAAAAGAGCGTCGAAAGTAGGGATCGCTCTTATAAACGGAAAATGAAGTATAACGTGCAAGAATATCTGGCCTGTCTTAGCTTCGGCAATACTGTGGGGAAAAATAGAAGATTTTATTTTGAGGAAAGAAAATGGCGCAGTATCTGTTTCGCATATCTCGGAGGACACCTGAACTACGCCCTAAGGGAAGGGAGGAAGGTGGGAGTGAAAGAAGACAGAGAGAAAGAGGTGCCGCAGTGGAGGTCTCCGGAATAATTTCGACCACCTGGAAATCTTGAACGTGCACTGACATCGCGCAGCACACGGCCGCCTTTTGCGTTTCGCCTCCATCGAAACGCGGCCGCCGCGGCCGGGTTCGCACCCGAGTACTCCAGCTCGGTAGACGAGCGCTTTAACCACTGAGCCACCACGGCGGGTGGAAAAAATGTCTTTCATTGTTTCATTGTTCAACAGAGAATAGGTTTTCTTCCGTATTAATAAGTTGTCTGTATTTTATTCAGGTGCTGCAAACAAACGCTACCATTCGCCTACTATGGTATTCTGATGGATTAGAAGGATACATGGACCCATGTCTGATTTCCCGATATTTGGGAAAAACAGAGTATGGAGCAGACCGCACCCTAGAGACCAACGACAGGTTTAATAAGACGTGAGTGCTATCGAATTATTTACTTCTTAGCCCACACAAGTTTGTGCTAGGTGGAAATTACATTAGTGGTGTTTGGAATGCATCTGAGAATGTGGCCCTGTTCAGGTCCTTTTTACAGTTACAAAACTACTGGGTTTGGCCAAGTGGTCATGAAAACCGAGTAAATGGCATTTGGATGCCGAGAGCAGTGTCCATAGAATTTAACATGCAGAAAAAGCAAGCATACAATGAGTAGTACTCGAAAAGCGGTATAATATTTCACACGAAAATATGTAAGGTACAAAAAAAAATGATATGGAAATAAAAGCAGCGCGAGCTCATGGAATATTCACTTTCTAATAGTTTGCGATAGGAAGCATTGGTTGGTTTGTAATTATTGCGCTTCAGACTTATGATGAAAATCGAGAAAGAAGCAATTTCTTGCGCTTTATTTCGCCTTTTATGTTCATATTTAAAGCTTATGCCGACCAAAAGAACAAAACTTCAGATGGCTGAGTAATCTTTCCACCTCTCCGAAAACTGTGGGAGACACGTGCATTTTCAACCTAACTACCTTTGTTAGGCTGCGCCACCACGGCTGCTGCATGGAAGATTGGGGATTAGGATTTCATACAGTGCCCGCGGCTTATTGAACATGCCGTGGTCCTACCGTCGATGACTCACCAAGGGTGGGAAAGCAGTCATCTCGTATAATAGTCAGTTGAAGTGGAGAGTAGTTCTCACAAAATCCTTATCCCGATGCAGCGCAGATCACCGTCTATCTCCGCTAAGCTGCAAGCGCCGCATCGTGCACCATGCTGCACAACACGCGAGTGAGCCTATCTTTCTACATGTGTCCTGATAACTGAGAAATCTTTATATCGCTTTGCTCTAATGCCAGGCCAGCATAACATAGAGCCCTAGCGCGCGGTACGCAGCCAGCGCAAGGAAACGAGTGCTCAAAAATAGTTTAGTTTAGTTCATGCGGGTTTAACGTACCAAAGCGACTCAGGATACAAGAGGCGCCGTAGTGAAGGGCTCCGGAAATTTCGACCACTTGGAGTTCTTTAACATGCACCGACATCGCACAGTACACCGGCCTGTAGACTTTGGCCTCCATTGAAATTCTGCCGCCGCAGCCGGTATCGAAGCCGCGTCTTTCAAGTCAGCAGCGCCTGCTCACCAACACGATGTTGTGCCCGGCAATTCTAAAGCATTTCGATCCTAAATTCGACGGGCGGTGCTCACACTGTGGGGAGGTGTCTGACACCTACCACATGGTGTGGGCCTGCCAGCAGAACCCATCCCTACCCCCTATCCCGAACCCCACCCGAGAGGACTGGGAGGCGACCCTGTCCGGTTGCTGCACCCTCGAGGCCCAAAGGGCCTTAACGCAGCGCGCCCGGGCTGCAGCAAACGCCAATGGTGTGCCTGACTAGGCATCCCACCTAGTGGTTGTAAGGGCGTGACCCTTCAGGTCACGACCCCCAACACCTCTCTCTATGATTAATAAATGTTTTCACCACCACCACCAGCCGAGCACCATAACCACAGAGCCAACACGGGGGCCAAAAAATAAATAAAAAATAGAGAAAAACGTAACCATCACTGGTAGAAATGTTAAAATAGTATTTACGCACGTTGATGACTACCTTGTTGTTTCTGACGGCCAAGGCGCGAATACGCTAGAAACATTATTGGAGGAGTCGGGTCGCTTTGCGCAAGTTTTGCAGCCACTAATTGTCACGCACGAGCTTCCCGCTCAAGGTCTCTGAGATTTTTGGACATTCGACTTGAGTACACTAGAGAACATGCCTGCTGGGCCTATGAGCCTGGAGGGGAGGAAGCGCCAATGCCATACCAATCAGCTCACTCTAAGCTGACCAAGAGGGCTATTGTGAACTTCTGCTTCACAAATGCCTTGAGGAAGTCCCGTGTTCACAAAATGGAAGTTAGCTTTCTTCGCCGGACAGAACGGCTTGGCAGCTCGGATTACCTTTCGCACCTGTTGGTATCTGTTGCCAAGTAGATGAAAACGCACCTGATCCCGTCTAGGCCCGAGCAGCAAAATGAGGCAAGGAAAAAGAAAAGAGGCCGGTGGTAGGGATACCATACATCCAGAACGTTATCCATCACCTGAAAAGCATTGGTCGACAAGCTGGCGTGAATGTATGATGACTGCTCTTAATAAACTGAAAAGTCTGGGCAGACGACTCCATTCCAACCAGACCAAAAAGAAAGGGATGCACGATAAAGCACCGAGCCTCCTTTGTGGATGTACAGAAGGCCTCGTTTATTCTTTGCCGGTGACATGCGGGAAACAATACATTGGACAAACTGGCAGCTGTATGAATGATAGACTACTAGAGCACACAACTAATTTCGAGTAAGCTTGTAGAAACCTTTCACTGCCCGTTGAGATCTTGTGGACCTTATTTCGGAAAATGTAGAGCACGGGCTAATCACAAGGAGCAGTTAGTCCGAGAAATTATCGATGCAGCTTCGATAGCTGGGCTGCGCGACGACTGTGTGCACGCCGTTTGTTGCATTGACAAACAAAGAATTAAACAGGTTACAAATGTTATTAAAAATATCTCTGACTAGAAATCTTAGGCTGTTACTTTAGAACGCTTGAATGACACGGTTGTGACGCATGTGTTTTGAGGGTGTGAAGAAGGGCGTGAAAAAAAAAAAACTGAAGAAGCAGGGTTTCTTATAAATAAAGATCAGTTGTAAGTCAGCGCTTATTTCTTGTCCCGGTCTTTTGCGCTGTTCCATCACAAATGACTAACCAATATGTCGAAGCTGCTGTCTTGGTTGTAGTACTGGCTCGTCGTAAAACACCATTTGGTAATTACGTTACTGGCGAAGACAGGGGTTAATCATAGAGCTATCAGTTGATGCTTTCAAAATGTTTGACCCCGAATGTCTTCTCTTTGAAGTGTCCATAAAAAGCCTTAGTAACACTGTTATGGATTGGTTACGTACTCCGTCTGGCGGCATCGGTTTCGCTGACGTGCACTGCGTCATCTGGACGCGTTTGTGTCACGTTGAGAACAGGAAATAGAACGCGAGGTTAATCTCATCCTTGGTGCCTTTGCTCCGATGTACGGGCGCAGAGCCTCGGATCTTTACATGGTCGTCGCTCGCATTCACGAAAACCTTGTAACTGTTTTACAAAGAAATTGCTCCGGGCTAGCTTCCACCCTTTGCACGGCAGAAAGCACCTCAGTGACAACCGCTCACGTGTCCCGCACTCCGCACGCTCTTCCCTGTTACGTGAAAGTATTGTTAGGCCGGTACTGAATGCGAACAGCACTTGTAAACAAAACAACATTTTTTGCACGTGTACTGTCACCTGCAGTCTGCAACTAGCCTGGTTAGCGTTTTCTGCTAAACGTTCTACCGAACTGCTTCTTTATATTCCGGTTTGAGAGATATATTTTATTGCAAATTGGAAATGATGCCACATTCTTCTTTGCATTACATTTTGGCCTGCCTATACATCAAATGACGAACACCAAGAAATTAACATATACCTGCGCTTTTCGAGCTAGTGCTCTAAACTGTAGAGCAAGGAGCATATTTGATCATTTTTTAACTACACAAGTTCGTTCGCACGCTCTATGTTGCAACTTCATGCAGCGGAGTGAAATGTATGAACGAGAGGTGACAGCTGCCATAGAGATGAGCAAAGCATTTGAGCATGGCTTCCATAGTCATGCGCAAAGCATTTGAGCGCATTAATAGAACTATGATTGAAACGAGCACCCCCTAAAGCGATCGCATACGAAGGATACTAGCACCGAATATTTGTTAAGTCGAACCCTCAGCTGATCGGTATACCGAGCCGCAACATGGTGAGCCAATGGTAACGCAATGTGAAACACAAAATTCAGTGTAGTGAGAAGGCTCCGCGTTTTCATATAAACCACAATAAATCCTGGGCTTATAACTTTTTGAACATTTCAGCACAATGCTACATAGTGCGTACCGTTACCAGCAGAGCCTACCTAAAACTTACGCAGAGGCCACTCTACCTTGACAAAATGGACCTGATAAATACAAAAATCGTGTGCGTTGAGTGTGCCTCTCCCGTTTGTTCATATGTACACTTCAGTATCGCTCCCAGAAGTGAAGATTTCACGAATTTACGTACGACTAGCTGAGCGCCACATTCTGTATCCACTGTCCTTACAATTATTTTTTAGTTGCTGAAGTTCAGGGAAAGAAATCTCATGGGAGAGAAACGGCGTTACCCACGTCTGCAAACTGGAAAGAAAGAAGCCAAAGCCACCTAGAGGAACACCGTCTTCCATTTTCATATTTGAAAAAAGCGCTCCTATTCTGACTCACTGGTGTAAAATGATAGAATAGAGCTTACTGCTCGTCTGTTAGTTTGTAATTTTTGTGTTTACGCTTTTGTACTTTCCCGGCTTTGCATATTCCCCTTACTGTCTTTCAATTTCTAAACAGTAACACCATTAGAACGTAATGTGAATATGAAAAATCAGTGAA
Source organism: Amblyomma mixtum (assembly GCF_055824585.1). Classification (NCBI taxonomy): domain Eukaryota; kingdom Metazoa; phylum Arthropoda; class Arachnida; order Ixodida; family Ixodidae; genus Amblyomma; species Amblyomma mixtum. The sequence continues at coordinate 119,130,462 of NC_143015.1, read as the reverse complement.
GTGGTACCTTTTTATGATCTATTGAATTCATCACTGTTGGTCAGGTTGGAGTAAATTGTATTTATTTATACTTTCAGAGACAATACCCCTCATCAAAGGTGCGTATAAAAACCGTTTATCACTTTGGCTGGATATTTTTTGGGGAGCTGCAATAGTACGTTTTCGTGTGCTGCAAAAGATTTTGTGTGTGTTATCGCAGAAACAACAGTCGGTTGTAGAAGCAGAGTACTGTTACCAAATATTTGGTGGAAAGTAAGCGAAGAACACTGAGTAATTAATGAATGTACAAGAACAGCTCATGAGGGGTCTGTAGAGTTAGTGTGTCTGCTAAATATCATTTGTTAGGCACTCGGAGGAAGAAAACATATATTTCAACTAGCATCTCTTGAAGCAGCACCACACTACATATTCTGATTTTCATAGACTGTAGGCCTTAATGGACCGCCTTACCGTCGATTCACTGAAGAGACACAAAAGAGGAAAAGTGATATTCAACGGACCGTGCCGCCCGGCTGTTTTCTATATAAAACTCTCTTTTCCTTATTTACTGGATACAAAAATATAATAATTAAGTGCTTGTTGTGCTATGTCCACTCACTTACTTTCTCCACATTACAGTAACATGAATATAAGCATCTCGGTATCCAAGAGACCAAGTTTCTCTTTGCTCACCTTGTCCTCTTCCGGACGTAAGTGCGTTTCCTTCTATGAAATATTTTACGAATTACACTCTTTTTAGACAAAAATATCACCAAGCAATTAAGTCATCTTTTCAGTAAACATGGAAGTTTCGTCCACCTCGGGTTATATAACAATCCGCATAAGCGAGAAGCATCTGTGTATATTTCAGTCTATTGAGAAATCTATATAATTTTCCTATTCACTTCATCTGGACTTCTTACAAACAACTTACGAAACTGCTTACAAAAAGAATATTCTTTAAGCGCTGCGGCTAAGTACTGCGACTCAAGCTCGCCTCGGCCAAAATGCAACGAGTGCTGAACGAAGAAAGGAAGTTGAAGTTTGAACGCAGAGATGAATTTACGTGTGACTACAAAGATGGCTGCGATATCATTGAAATTGGTAACGAAAAAACGAAATCACAAAGTGACATCACGTAGCTACACAAAACAAAGAGAAAACAGAAGACATTGCATCTAGCGAGCAACGCCCCATTCTTCACTTTTTTTCTCTTTCCGCAACTGAGATACCCAGGCGAGAAAGGTTTGCCACTATGTGGCAAACCTTTGCCTCACGATCTCAAGAACCAATCCCCCATTTATAAAGATTGAAACTCTTCGTGAGGCTCAGCATCATAGCATCTGTAGAGACCTTTTTTTTCGGTCGTGGCAATTCAATGTATTTCAGTGTCATAATGGTTCACTTTCGCAAAACCTGCATAGAAGGACAATCTTCGATCTTTTAGCAAAGACTCAATTACGTGGAGAGAATTATCGCTTTCACAAAAAAAAGAGTACAAGGGAGGCTTGCGCACAGTTCAGAGTCATTCTGCGGCGCAGTATAAAGAGTGGTTTTTGTGGTATTCTTCCTAGACGAAATTACCCTTTCAGCCACTGAGAGGAAAGGGGTGACTCACTTCCTTACATAAAATCATGACCTTCACGAGTACTCTTTTTTCTTTCCACAAGCTGCCACCTACCCACGCTCAAAGTAAAACAAAGCCATTAATTTAAATATTTCCCTAATAGAAGCGATTCAGTGTGCTTCATTGTTTACACTCTACAATAAAAACAGAGCGTGAGATCTTTCTACCATTATGTAATCAATTTGGCCACCCTGTTGCAGTAGGCCTTCGCCAATTAACACTATGGGCGTGTTGAACTTGTGGATACGCATGCGAGATAGACAGGGGAAGACCTCACGCTGGAGGTTTTTTCAGAGTAAGGGAATATTGGGCACGACTGAAACCGATTACCTGGAAGCCCACGGTAGCCTTGACAGTAGAGCTTTAGTGACTGTCCAGAATTAACATTCTCAGTTACTGGTGGCCAGTGGCGCAGGGCAGATGCCATATTCCTTATCTCATGTTTTCATGAGCCTTTGTACGTTCTTGTTTGCAACCAGCTCAGCGTCCACTTTCAAAATAAGCTGAGTGGAAGGAGTCAGTGGACCATTTTTAGAGTCGCTTTTTTAGACCCTCCACGCGGAACTGGGACGAAGGCAGTGCTCGGGCTAGACCTGAACAAGGCCTTCGACAACGTCTGGCATGAGACCATCGTCACGAACCTCTCTAAAATAGACTCAAGAGAACGGACATTCAATTGAATCCCATCATTCCTATCCAAGCGTGCCACAGAGCTTGTATTAGGTGGCCTCAAATCGGAACCCATTCATCTGGGAAGCCGAGATACGCCACAAGGCTCGGTGCTGTCGCCTTTCCTTTTTAACCTTGCACTCATAACACTACCCATCAAACTCGACGCCTTGCCGGGCCTGCAGCACACCTTATACGCGGACGACATCACCCTCTAGGTAACCGCTGGGAATGATGGCCGAATAGAGCATACCCTGGCATCGCCTGGTCAACATCCCTGCCTTTCCGTCCTTTCTCTCTCTCTCTCTCTCTACGCGTCGGGAGCAGGCCTTGAATGCTCGCACTCGAAATCGGAACTGCTTGTTCTTAGGCAAAACCACGACGTAGAAACGCAAACTTGACCCCACCGAACCCTCTGAATGTGTATGTGCAATGACTGCCGGTCAAGGAGATCCAAACCGTACGCATACTGTGCATGTACATACAGACCAATCGCAAAAACACCGAAACAATGAACAGACTCACGGCCATGGTCAATCAGACTGTGGGGCTAATCAGATGGATCTCCAGCAAGAGACGAGGCATGAAAGAGGAATACCTATGTCGACTTGCGTAGGCTTTCGTGCTGAGCAGGATCGTCTGCTCCCTCCCTTACCTGCAACTGGAGCTCGCGGAAAGGAACAAGGTGGACGCTACAATCCGGCAGGCTTACAAGGCGGCCCTTGGGCTGCCGCACAGTACGCCCACGGAAAGGTTGCTAGCCCCTGGGGTTCACAACATGCTCTCGGAGCTGTGCGAGGCGCACCTCGTTTTCCAGCTCGAACGACTTACTCGTACGAGCGCGAGAAGGGCCATCATATACAGACTAAAGATGTGCGAACAGCTCCCAGTGAGGGAAGCGAAAACGTGGTTACCTACGCATATTAGCAAAGCTCTTTTGATTAAACCCTTACCCAAGAACATGCACCCCGCGCACCACGAAGGACGACGCACAGCGAGGGCTCGCGCCCTACACACCAAATACGGCCGACACGACAACGTGGCGTACGTGGACGCAGCGGAATGCCGACAAACCCCGAGAAAAGCGTTTGCACTGGTCGCTGTGATCGGGAACAGCGCCCCGTTGACGTCCGCGTCGATAGAAACCACCTCCTCCGAGACGGTGGAGGAAGCGGAAAAAGCTTTGGCTGTAGCGAACACTCGTGCTGATATTATATTCAGCGACTCCAAAACAGCCATTCGGAATTTCGCGAGGGGCCGTACCACATCTACCTCACTCCGCATCCTTGAAACGCCCGGCTTCCGATTAGAGAAGTTCAACTAACCTGGGTCTCGGCTCACTCATCTAATCCGGGGAACGAGGCGGCTCACGCGCAAGCCCGAGGTTTTGTCGACCGGGCAGTGAGCGCGCCCTGCGACCCGAATTTTGCGAGAGACGGGTTGATCTCATTTCATGACATCATTCATCACTTTAGGCTGGAGAGGCGCGCATATCCCCCTCCCCACAAATCTTTAACAGATCGCCGGAAGCTATCTGGCACCGACTGCAAACACGCTCCCTTCTGAATCCGGTAGTCCTTGCCCTGATGTACCCTGGCCAGTACGACCCTAACTGCCATAAATGTGGTGAAAGGGCCACCACATACGACCACATTCTGTGGAACTGCGCAAATGATCCGCGTCCGGCCGAATTGACACTGCTCCCTTCTCCCGAGCGGTGGGAGTCCGTGCTGGTCAGCTCGGACCCCAAGATTCAAATACGGGCTATCGAGCAGGCCATTGAGGTCTCCGCCAGCCATGGGCTAGCGGGCATATAGTACTTGTCTCCTGCATGCTGCTCTAGACGCAATAAATGTTTTACAACACAATCCAGAATGATTTCCACAACCATGGGATATTTAACGTGCACTGACATCGCACAGCACACGGGCGCCTTTTGCGTTCTGCCTCCATCGAAACGCGGCCGCCGGAATCGGATTAGAACCCGGGTACTCCGGCTCGTTAGACGAGTGCCTTAACCACTGAGCCACAGATAGGGGTTGGTGTTAGAAAAATTCTGGGTCCAAAGATACGCGACGCCCATGCAACCGGAGTGCTTCGAAATATAACAGCGCTAGCGCAGGGAATATCCGACTGTGCGACAGAAAGCATTTCTACCATACGCAACCGCGAAGTAACTCTTCTTAACGGCGACGGGTCAAGCCTTTCTGCGCCCAAAGTTTACATGAATGCCTGCTGTATAAGACTGCTTTTAGTAGCGCCATCAGTCCTTATATCAACAGCATCTTGAGCGCTTTTGTTAATTCCATTGCGCAGTGAAGCATAGCGTTACCAATGCGTATTTAATGCCAGCAGCTCGCGAGCTGTCTCTTGCGCGCAATCCAATTTGGAATTCGTTCTCCTGAAACATTTTGTGCGTTTCTTATCACCAGGTGGACTTGATGACCAGTGGAAGGACCCTCGCGTTTTGAGATATGCAAATGCAAGTGACGGGTGCTTTATTTTGGAAGCCACTCCCGGTTTCGGCGGTAAGTACGATCCCAGAAACTTAGTTTAGTGATAGAGGTAACCTTGTTCTCATTGGTCTCATTGGAAGCAAGCGCATTAGAAAAGGTCGCGAAAAATGGCTTCTGGTCTATGTTGGACATATACATCAAATTCTTGCCTCTGATAAAATCTTCACTTTTTCCTTCTTGGTATGGGTAGTGAAAGTTACTCTCAGAACATCAATGAGCAAAATGTTTCGGTCGACGCCCACAAAGAAGAAGCAGATTTGGTTTGAGAGGGTTTTTCTTTTTAGCATCCACTCTAGCGCCGTCGTAGAGCTTGTATTTATTAGCAAAATATTATGGAGTTCGGCATGTGCATGGAGGAAGGAATGACTGATGAATAGCATGTGTCAGTCACTAGCGCGCTTTATAACTGTGAGATGAAAGGCACTAGGCCCCGAAAAACTGTTACAGCTTTAATTATCGTAGTAATCAATTTCTTCCTGCTCAGCTTGGAAGCTGACTTCCAAATTTTCTACAAATGGGCTCCCTAATGGGTGTTGCAACCTGGTTAACACACTGCAAGCATGCACGTTTGTTTTGCCGTGCTGCGTTCACATATATACAAAGGAAGTAATGTCACTATGGAAACCTTAACCTATCCGTGTCTTTATTTCCCTAACAAGCACTTACCTGGCAATAACAGTGACCTTCTTATTGCGCCTTCTTAAAATCCTCTCTTGGTCCTGGCGTCTCGGCGCATTCAAATGTTTTGCTAAATTGGTAAATTGGTAAACCGCGCCGTAAGGGAAGGGAGGAAGGTAGGAATGAAAGGAGAAAGAGAGAAAGAGGTCCGTGTAGCGAAGGTCTCCGGAATAATTTCGACCACCTGGGGGTCTTTAACGTGCACTGACATCGCACAGCACACGGGCGCCACCTGCGTTTCGCCTCCATCGAAACGCGGCCGCCGCGTCGGGTTCGTACCCGGATACTCCGGCTCGGTAGACGAGCGCCTTACCACTGAGCCACAGCGAAGGGTGAAATGTTTTGGTTTTCATCTCATTTCCGCTGTTGTCCCCTCGACAATATGATACCTATAAGGATCAGGGAGCCCACAGTTGGAACAAGCATAAATAATTACTTGACACGACGTATTGATAACCTGTGAATGATGCTTGGGCAGCAGTGCGGCGGCTCGAGATTTCGACGCTGCACTGCGCCTACGAATCATGCCAGCTTGGATCGGAAGAGGTCCCCGCTGCGTGCCCGATCTAGGCGGTCCCCCGCTCCTTTCAATTCGGATTCCTCACGCGCTCGACCACGCTGAAAGCGTTAGGAGGTTCAGATGATAACGATGGTGCCAAAGTTGGGAGGCAAGTCTTCTTGCAGGTTAGCGGCGATGTCCTTTCGGGGGACGTCGAATATATGGCTCTCGCTGTAAACAACCGTCATTTTTAAAGCAGTTTTTCTTTCATGTTATCGTGAGCACATTTGCCTTCATGTACAGATAAAGATTTCTCTCGTATTGTGTCCTGTTTGTAGATCGTTCATTACCTGCGTGTGATTGGTTGCATCAAGATTAAATTTTGGGGCAGTAAAAAATGCTTTTGCTATTGTTCATATGATGTTGACCGAATTGAAAGCTGCTATAAACTCAGCAAAATGTATTTTGTATTAGCTTCGATGACCTGCAGACCAGTGAAACACTGGCAGTGTCATCTCCTTCCAAATACTGAAACGCCCGCAGCACGCCGCGTTGCAGTAACAAATCCTGCCCCCTTAAAGAGGCAGGATCGATCCTTACTCAAACATATGCATTTCCACGTCTTTTAGTGCAAAAGCAGTCATGCGATTGTCATAGCCGAAAAAAAATTTTGCTTGTGATCTTGCATCTTGCTTGCTCATCTTCCTGGTGCATCGCTCTTTGCCATAGCAACTGTGGCGCCAAGCCAATTTGGCCTTGGCCGATTTGGAGAAAAGTAGGTGTGGAAGAATACTAGGGCGTGTCCGAGACAATGGCGACTTCTAGATTTGGCCCGGGCGATTGGCAAAATTTGGGCCGGGTCTCCACCGAAATTTGACCTTGGCCAATTTGGACCTAAATCGATGTCCATCCATAAGACGAGTCAAGATTACGGCGACCTTCAATTGTGACTAGCGTCATTTGCAGAAAGTTTGGTCTGGGCCACCCCCGAAAACCTAGTGCACAGGTTTGAAATTTGCACCATCTCGTTTCTATGGTGTCACTTGTGGCGTCGCCATTTACGTTACAGCGCTTTCGTATTACACGTCGGTTTAAGTGGAGTTTAACCACGGCTAATGTTTATATTCTCCAGTTTTGCCGTAGCTTTCACGGACATAAAGGCAGACGGGGCAATATCTGCGAACAAAAGAGAGGTCTTAATATAGCAGTTATATCAACAGGATAAGCTAAAATAATAAAAAGAATCATTTTTTGTTTTTATCTGATATGAGAGTTTTCCTTTTTTCTCAACAAGATTCTCAATATTGGTGGTGGTGCCCAGCCATGCCCTGTTTCTCAGTTATGTGAAAAGTGTAACTCTTATGTGTTGAAAAACAATAACAGAAGTGGTACAGTGATTTTTGTGAGGCTTAAAGCAATTACAGCGTTCATCTAGCAACAGAAAAAACTTGCCAACAATATTTTAGGAAAATTTAGCTCTACACGTTAGGCGACTTGCCTCATGCTCACTGTTGACTCTCGCTCATCGTTAACGTGGTTGCACGAGCAGTATAGATGTCATTTTGGCTCTGGGCATCGATCAAGATGTTTACTACAATGACTAATGCAGAAGAATGCGTTCAAGCAGCGCTTAATCTGGACTAATCAGCTTATGTTAACCATCAAGGTGTTGAATATTTGCAACGCCGTCCGAAGCAGGGCGCAATATCTGCATGTTGCCTCGCCTATGCCACGAATTCTTACTCTGCATACGAGCTAAAGGCAGCTCGTTCACAGCTGCTATACACTGGTTGCGGAAGGCGAAAATTCTGTAAAAAAAAGTAATCAGATGTGCCTTCGGTTTGGTTTGGCTTATTGGGGTTTAACCTCCCAAAGCAACTCAGACTATGGGGGACGCCGTAGTGAAGGGCTCCGGAAATTTCGACCACCTGGGGTTCTTTAACCTGCACTGACAGCGCACAGCACACGGGCCTCTGAAATTTCGCCTTCATAGAGATTCAGCCGCCGTGGCCGGGATCGAACCCGCGTCTTTCGAGTCAGCAGCCGAGCGCCGCGACCACTGAGCCACCGCGGCGGGGCCATATGTGCCTTCAATGGTTGTATTTGGAATCGCGCTGCAATGGTTGTGCTTACCAGTATTTAGACGCGAAAAATATCCAGAACAAAACTATGGTTACTTTTATTGTTGGCTGCATTGTCGAAGCTTACATTTTAATGTCATTTGGTGTTTAGCCTGCATAATACACTGTGCAACAGCTGTTTGAGGTTCACTGGAGAAGAATACATGGTGCGGAAACGGGTACAAAGCTAAGCAGAAAGGCCAAGAAACAAATACAACAATTGTAAAAGAAAATAAATGATTGTGGTGATTGCGGAAATAACTGTGTAACCTTGTTGATGTTTGTTGAAATCTAAAGTCCACGTGCATTTGTTGAGAACAGATTTGTAAATAAGCATTACATTTCTTTTAAAATCCGTCTATCTCTAACGATCAATTTTCGCAACTAGTGGTATTCATTCTCACTAACCAAAGTTTCTAGAAACATGATGTTCACCTAGTACCCAAAAAATGGAAGGGGGACTCTACTGAACCGAAATTAGAGAAAAATATTGCAGGAAAAGTTTTCACAAGATATTTATTTGCATTTCTTTTGAAAATTCTGAGAGTCCAGCTTAAAATCATTGAAAATTGCCAAATCTCGTTAAAACAATAATTCTGTATAACATAGAAGACTGATTACAAATATACCACTGTGACTGCTCTAATACTTGTAGATCTTGAGGAAAATGGTCTCGTCCTTTATTTAAAGATACATTGAAGGTGTGGGGCCTACCCTGCCACTTAAATGCAGTCTGGCATCAAACTACCATTAAATCCCTATCGCATGCACTTTCTGACTTGTGTTGATCCCTGTATTGTTGCCTTCATTTATACCAAAGGTATTGACCCACAGCGAACAAAGTCATAGGTTCATCTAAAAACATACATGGTAGAGAGAGGGTGTGGTAGATGGTCCTTGGCGATCACAAAATGAACAAGGAAGGGGAGGGGAAAACCTTTAAGCATCGTTTAAAACGCGACAAAGGGGTGGAAATAAAGACCTCTTGTCATTCCCCAATTTTAAATATATTTACCAGATGCATTATCAATAGTTCGACTTAAATATTAGGCGTGTTGATCGCTGAACTACTGAGAACTTAATACTGCTAAGTTGTGGTTATATTATAGGAGTGGAAATATACATTTACAGGAAATAAAGCGGCGCAATAATGTATTCACCCGTGTTGCGGAAAAAATTCAGTATAATTAACGCATAATTTTTTCGAATTAATCCGTGTGCATAGCGTAATGAAGGCTTTCTTATCATCGTTTGAAATGTGAGCGTTCATATCATATTCTGAGTGTCTTATTCTTACTTTGGAATATAAAAATTATACTGCCAGCGCGGATTTAATAACGAATATTTTTCCGCGTCGTTGTGGTGATACTGTCGCACACCTCATACTGGCCATCTCTAGTTTATCTGTAACCAGTGGAGCTTTAGCCGATGACTGGCGTGTGGCCCATGTCACGGCAATCCGAAAAAGGGGGGGGGGGTGAGGGAACAAACGCGGGTTAATGACATTTTAGTTGAAATCAAGAGGAAGAAATGGGCCTGGGCAGGGCATGTAATGCGAAGGCAAGATAACCGCTGGTCCTTAAGGGTAACGGATTGGATTCCAAGAGAAAGCAAACGTAGCAGGGGACGGCAGAAAGTTAGGTGGGCGGATGAGATTAAGAAGTTTGCGGGGATACAGTGGCGGCAACTGACAAAGGACAGGGTTAATTGGAGAGACATGGGAGAGGCCTTTGCCCTGCAGTGGGTGTAGTCAGGCTGATGATGATGATGATGCCTAATTGTGGACAACTATCGATGCATATCGCTCATATATACATGCTGAAAAACACTTCAACACATCGGCGCATACTGTGTAACCCACTTTATTGAAACAATTTGGTGCGTCGGTTTGAGCATGGGTCTCGAAAGAGATTGTAGACATGCACAACTGTCCTGATATCACTGTAACACTTAATGCTTCGCGGGAGGCTTATCTCCTATCTCTTCATGGAAGGCACGCAGAGCTGCCGGCGAGTCTGTATAGACAACGTATTGGGGGGCGGGGGGTAGAGTGGCAAAGTGTGTGATGGCATCGGCGATCCCGTGTATTTCTAGGGTGAGCGTGGAGGGTGGGGAGGTGTATGGACCGGTTGTGTGAGTGCTGGTTGTAGAGAGGGAAGGGTGGAGAAGAAGGCTGCTGTGGAGCCCGCGGTTTCCGTGAGACAGGCGTCTGTGTAGGCCACCGCCGCAGCGTCCAAAGGTGGCTTGTGGTTGTATGCGTATGCTTGGCGGCGGCCTGCGTGTGTGTGTGCGGACATGTGGCGTGGAATGGGTGCGAGGCGGAGGTTAGGGGGATAGATCGGAGACTGCGGTGGGTCTGGGAAAGATATGGGTGCGTAGGGAGTCTGGGAAAGTATCCACCGTCCAGCTGGTGTACTGGACAAGCGGATGATTTGTCTCTCCCGGTGCAGGTTAAGGAGAGCTTGAAGAGGGTGGAAGAGGCCTGTTCGGTAGAGGGTGTCTTTAGAAGCCTGAGAGGGGAGTCCTAGTGTTGCTTTATATAGTGTATTGAGGGCCCGGGTTAGTTTGTCTTGTTGTGTACTTGTAAGTGGGCAGTAAGGTATGTAGTACAGGAATTTGTTCAGAGCCAGCGCTTGAGCAAGGCGGCTGGCGTGTGTCTCGGAGAGGCCGGCATGTTTTAAAACTACGCGGCGCAGTAAGTGTGTTACTGAGTGGCATGTGCGTATGGACTGATTGATGCCCACCACCGGTGACCCTTCGGTGGATCCCTGGTCACATGGGCATCCCCGGCAATGAGCTGGCTCACCAGCTTGCCTGCGAAACTATACACCGGGCGCCGGGGATCCCATGGACGAGCCCACCGACGGAGCAGGCGGTCAGGGCTTACAAACGTACTGTCGACGAATACTACGCGCAGCAAAAATTGGATTTAGCTGATTTACCACCACCGCACCCATCCTTATCGATCCGTGAAGCTCGCATTCTTCGCCGAATACAGTTTAATCTCCTACATACACCAGCCAAACTTTACTTATACCGGTACACTTCCACACCTCAGTGCCCAAACTGTCCACACACATATGCAGACATAGAACACTGCCTTACACAGTGCCACGCAGCCTTCCAGTCCCCCGCCTATCCTTTCGCCCCACCCCCACCGTGGCCCATCTGGCTCGCCTCCCTGGATCTGAGACTGCAACGTGCCCTCGTCGCCTTGGCCCAGGATGTACTGAACGCCTAATAGAAAGGATGTTCGAATAAAAATGTCAAACCACCACCACCTATCTCTTCATATCCGAAAAGTGTTTAATCGCCTACCTCACACTAAACTTTCTCGAAAACTTACTAATGTTCGTCTTTTTACTTCCATAAACTCTATGAGAGTGTACCTGTTGAAGCGTCATAGTTCATCGATCTTTGAGGACATAGCTACATTATGTGGCCAGTTTTATACGAGGTAACTGAAGGGACCTCACAGGAAACAATTTGTTTTCTTCTCTAGGTCAGTGACATGACTAGTGTTACTAATTCAGAAATAACACCAGATTGTACGCCCTGATTACCGCGTTGTCTTCACTTGCGTTATAATCTCGCGTCGCAAGCGGCGGGGAAGCGTCCAGGTCATCGCAACAAATTTTCAATTTCATGCTTTTTCCTTCACTCGTTTCTTGCTTTCAATGAAGTGAGAGATGAGCAGTAACATCTCTGCCCTCCTCCTGTAGTCACTCACGAGTCAGACTGAGGGCGTTCCTCTCTAGATACGACTGTGGCTAATCATCCTATCGCAGATAGTACTGTAAAAAAAACACTGACAATATTTTCTGCCCTGCACATGGGCGTGTGAGGTGTCGCTGGGATATTCTCGCTCCTTCTAACGGACATTACACACCAGTTCAGCCAGGCTTAGCAGATATTGGCCGATGTACTGGCGCCATGTTTTCTGTGAGTTTAGCGAGAAAGGAAAGTTTACGTGAGTTTATTTTTACCGCACAAAAAGGCGAGCCATCTGGCTTCTTTCCACGTCCTGGAGGAATGTGGTGATTTCAAGGCTGCTTTCATAAGCGATATTTTTTAACGCTGGAACGAGCGTAATCATTTTCTGCCGTGACCTACCTAAAAATGCGTTACCTGGGCAGTATGATTCAAAGCAGTATTATAGGCGAAGCCGACGAAACGAGTGACGAAATCTGAAGTCCAAGTTTTGGCTTCAACGTACTATCGCGCTCAATATGAGTTGCAACGCGCGGTCATCGACCGGGGCTCGTTCCGTGGTGTGCCTCCTCCAAACAGTCGCTCGGAATTCTGGGAGAAACTTTTTCCTAAGCGGGGGTGCTGTTGTTTCTTGGAGCAGCAGTTTCTTCCAGAATTCCGAGCGACTGTTTGGAGGAGGCACACCACGGAACGAGTCCCGGTCGATGCCCGCGCGTTGCAACTCATATTGAGCGCGATAGTACATTTTAAAACATGCTTGCGACGGTTTTGTTGAAGCGCTCTGTGAGGATGTTGCTCTGCAGGCGGTCATCGGGTGCCTTCTTTGACTAAAACTCGAATAGCGTACGTTAGCATGGTCCCAAGTGGCGTTTTCTTTTCGGCGCTGAAATGCTGATTCGGTGACATCTGGAGGCCTGCTCTTCGGCAGAGCTTCTGGTTTGCAGGCACTGATTATTCAATGCTAAGTGGCGGTAGTCAGCATGCTGGCCGATGCGACCTGGGATAAAGGAAAACTATAGTAATTTAAATCAGCAGCAAAGGTTCTGCCGATAGTGAAGTGAGGAGAAAAAGGCTTGTGCACTACGTAAAAGGAGTATTTCATTGCTGACAGTTCAGGCAGGCTTTCATGTAGAGTGCAGCAGTGACGGAAAGCCTTCACCTGTAACGTCTTTAGTGCATTTGCACAGGATTGAATGAAATCATAGGCGTCAGGTTATCCGTTCCTTGTGTGAGCGTGCGGAAAGTTCTCTTAAAGGAAGCATTTGTTGGAGGTGCAGGGGACGACAAAACACAGGTTAGGAAGGTGTCTGCGTATAGTGACGACTTTGGACCACTGAGAAATTCAACAATAATTAGTAGTCGAGACTGAATTCCCGTTTCGTTCAGAGTCCTGAATTATTAGATAAGGCAATTATTTCTGCACTTGAATGCCCAGCGCAAACCTTGCTACGTTTTTCGAATGTTCTATATCTCTTTTCCTCTTTCTTTTCAGAAGAACAAGCCGAATGCGTACTTTGGGGACCCAAAAATGTAATTGAATGCACCAAAGTATTTAAAAGATTGTGCCGAGGTCCAAAGCGAGTGAACATGACACAATGTCTTAGCATCAAAGAAAAGCAGACAGCGGTTAATCCAGCTAACTGTTGATAGAAAGCAGTGTTTTATGAACGGCTACAGAGCATTGCATGCTAATAATTATTGAAGAATCAGCAAAGTACCCATCTTATTATAAGTTACAAGAGCTGTGTGTGACCGTTATATCTAGCCTAAAATTGATAAGTCTAGATTGCAGTATACTTCACGTAACGTGCTCCTCACGGGACCCCAATAAATCTAATTGTTTGAGTGGAATTCTCAATAAATGAATCCAAACATATCTGTGTACAAACTGCTCTGTCCACCCGCCAATCGCTTGAAATCGTGTCCACATCTTCACGTGAACCTGACTCAGCACAACGCATTATAAAGAAGAGAACGGCACCAGGTAACGTCACCCGTGACTTCCCCTGTCCTCCCGGGAAATTTGTCTTCAGAGCCCACAGCTGCTACTTTATTAGTGGGCTACTCCTAGTGAAGCCATGGCTTTTCAAGCCCTGGTGAACTAATCTTCACGCGGTGGCGACAAACTGCGAACATTTTCATACTGAAACAAGAAACATTGCGACTCAAGAAAAGCGCAGGAAGCAGTTTTTTAAAGTAATATCATGCGGTTTCGTGTGAGAAGTGTTGCGGATTAAGTTCTTGTTCTAGCTTCAGGACGAGGCGAGTAGTTCCTTGTTTTACTCCACCATTCTGAATGCGGAGTTACTCTCCAAGGACAGATCCTTACATTTTGTACTTGTATACCGAAATGACACCACTTATACATGAGCCACCAAGAGATTACAAATGCAGTAAGAAGCCGAAAGTTTTCATATACCGACTACTAGCACACAATTTAAACCCAGAGCTGACTGAATCTGTCACGCCAAATTTAGGTACCACGAACAGCTTGTAATATGCTGGCTTGACACTTTTCAAGTATTATGGCCAGTATACTGGTAACAGAAATACGCGTGAACTGATGACAGCCTTTTATTTTTATTTTATTTTATTTCAGTACCCTCAGGGCCCGAGGGCATTACAGAGGGGCGTATGGTACAGTAGAGAAAATACGAAAAAAAAGAACAGCAGGCGCTAGTAATAAAAAATATGAACAAAAATATGGCTCGCGCAAATCAGCATGATAAAGCAAATACAATGAAACGATTTAATAGCTATTACCAGAAAATTAAGAGCAAAGAATAAAAGCAGACAAGTATACCACGCAATACGAAACACAAGGAGCAAATTTTCGAATGGACGTGAATAATCTGTTGCTCAAATATTTGTGAATTTGTGAAGCGAGAGAAAAAAAAAAGAGACCAGATTTGTATGAGCCACCATGTGAACTGAAAAGAATAAACAAATTACAGTGCGCAAGAATCCTATGTACTGTGTTGCCATCAGGTCAGTTAAAGCTGGTTTAAACACAGCATGGTCAAATATTTCGACGACCTATCGGGGAAGGTGATTCCATGGTGCTGATGTGCTGGGGATGAATGAGTTGTAAAAGTGATTCTTTTGGCATGAAAGAATACCGTCCTTATTACGATGATCGGTCCGAGCTGAAACCTAGCAAGGTGGCGTTATAATTGCAAGGTGGCGTTATAAAATTGCTCTTAGGGATGCTGTTATGATAAGAAATCTTAAGAAATAGACGAAGGCGGTATATACTTCTACGTTGCGACAGACGTGGGAGAGATAAGCTTGATTTCATTGCAGTGACACTAGAGTTACGGTGATAATTCGAGAGAATGAAACAGGCTGCACTGTTGTATGTAGATTCGAGTTGGTATGTTAGTGTCTCTTGATAGGGGTCCCAGATGGATGCCGCATATTCCAGTTTAGCATGAACCAACGACTTTAGAGAAGCCGTTTTGCGGAGGTAGAACAAAGAATAAAATTATGGCGTACGTAGCCCAGCATGCGCTTAGCGCTGTTGCTTATATGAACGATGTGTACCTTCCAAGAAAGATTATGGGAAATAAAGACACCTAAATATATTTAAGAAGGCACAGACTCAAGGCTACTATTATTAAGACGATATGGTTTGGTTAGTTTGGTTTATGTGGTTTAGCGTCCCAAAGCGACTAAGGCTATGAGAGACGCCGTAGTGGAGGGCTCCGGAAATTTCGGCCACCTGGGGTTCTTTAGCGTGCACTGACATCGCACAGTACACGGGCCTCTAGAATTTCTCCTCCAAAGAAATTCCAGCCGCCGCGGCCGGGGTCGAACCCGCGTCTTTCGGGTCAGCAGCCGAGCACCATAACCGCAGAGCCACCGCGCCGGCAAAAAAGACGATATGACGATATGAAAAGTCGATATGAACTTAATGTCATGTTAAAACGAGAAATCCGCATGTACTTCCATTTTTTATATTTAATTCTATGTTGTACATGTTAGTCCATTCAAGATATGATTAATATCCGATTGAGAAAGAGCTACAGCAGAGTCACTGTTAATTTTGGGGTATCTGACGCAGTCATCAGAAAAAAAGATTTATTGTTGAATATAGGTTGCCAGGCAAATCGTTGATGTATATAAGAAAAAGCAGAGGCCTTAGGACAGAGCCCTGTGGCACTCCAGATAGAACTAGAGAAATGAAGGAAGAAGCACTATAAGGGTGACAAATTGTGAACGATTAGTGAGAAACGAATGCAGCCACCTAAAAACGTTAGGGCCAAGGTTCAGTTTACTTAGTTTAAGAAAAAGAAGTTTATTTATTTATTTATTTATTTCATTTCATAATACTGCAGGCCAATAGATTGGCCCATGCAGGAGGGGCTATACAAGGCATTGAAAATGACAAATACTAAGAAAATACATGGGGTTACAAACAATGAGCAGAATAACGAAATACAACGCTCATTCACTCGAGAAAATGCTTCTAAAGAGCTTTACTAAAATTTGAGGACTGGAAAATGAAAATGGCCTCGGGAAGAGAGTTCCAGTCGGAAACAGTCCGTGGAAAAAAACTGTGCTTGAATGAGTCAGTCTTTGCAAAAATGGGTTCCAGCAAATGAATTCGTGAATGGTGTATTCGGCGCGACAATTGTTTGAGAATTACAGGGCGGGGTATGTTTAGTTTATTTGGTAAACGGTTATGCATAAACAACAGACGGGAAATTTTTCTGCGTACTTCAAATAATGGAATATGGTTGGTTTTCATTAGTGTTGTAGGTGAGTCTAACCTCCTGTATTTGTTATAAATAAACCTAACCGCTTTCCTTTGCACCATCTCTAACTTGCATATGTCTTTCTTTATGAATGGATCCCATAATACCGAAGCGTACTCTAATTTGGACCTAATGAATGTTAAGTATGCAAGGAGTTTAAGTTTACTTGGGGCATCTTTAAGCTTCCGCCTTGAGTAACAAAGCTTAGAAAAGGACGAGGAGCAAATGTCTGCAATGTGTGAAGTCCATGCTAAGTCATGAGTTAACGTTACCCCTAAATATTTATGTTATGTAACCTCGTGGATTACATGATTTTGCAGGGTGTAAGAGAAAGAACTAAAATGCTTTTTGCGCGAAATGCGTAAGAGAACAGTTTTATCAAGGTTTAGTTGCATATCCCATTTTACGCACCACTGATGAACAGCTAGAAGCGCATTTTGCAAGAAGTAGTGATCGTTCTGGTTATTTATGGTCTTAAAAATTATGCAATCATTTGCAAAAAGCTTTAAAGAGACATTTCCGGGGATGGAAGCAGACAGATCATTTATATAGATTAGGAAAAGCAGTGGCCCTAAGACGCTACCTTGAGGTAAACCTGAAGTAATTGGAAGATCGTTAGATCTGCAGCCATTAACGTCTACGTATTGTTTCCTATGTTTAAGATAAGCATGAATCCAGTTGACAAGATAAGTAGGGACGCCAATACTATTTAATTTATAAATGAGTTTGCCATGAGAAACAGTGTCAAAAGCTTTGCGGAAGTCTAAAAAAAAGGACATCAACCTGCCCGGATTTATCAAGAACAACTTGGAATTCATTAACAGTAGAAACCAACTGCGTCACGCTGGACATACCCTTTCTGAAGCCGTGTTGCAAAAGGGATAAAATGTTATTTTCAGCTAGAAAAAAATTAAGGCACTCAGAGACTATGTGTTCTATTAACTTACAACGAGAAGAAGTAATTGAAATCGGTCTGTAGTTAGAAATACTTAGCTGATCTCCTTTCTTATGGATTGGTACAACGTGGGCCATTTTCGATGAGAGACCTTGTGAAACGCCTTTGAAAAATCTAGAAATATGCAATCGGAAGGAAGAACACGATGTTTTGTGCGCAAGTAGTCTATATCTAAGCTTGTAATGCGGTTCCTTTAGAAACTGTGGATGTCATATGTTACTGAGGGTGTATAACAAGAGTTCCTGTTCCCTTCAAGAAATTTTGAATGCTCGCAATAGATAAGGCGCCGAAAATGGTGAGCCATAACGAAACTACTTCGCTACTAATTTGTGTCAAATAACTTGCATTTTAGTGCGAAAGCACTCATATAGTCAGCAACACAGACCAGGAACCTTGTCACCATACGGATACGTACGCTTTTTTAAACTTCTGTCGCTATCTCGGAACCCGAACCCGAGTTACTATCCGAGTTTACCGGAGTAGTGCAGACGGCATCCTTCTCGCTATCAGAAAATAATCTATGGTTGTAGCAGTCACTGTTACTTTATTTCTCGAGTGCGGGGCAACTAACGCAATAATCGGTGTTTTTTTATCGCCCCTCCGCCCTAGTAGCTGGCGTCTTGGAGGAATTTTCTCTAATTCTGAGTGAGATGTGTGCGCGTTTTCCGAAGAGTAGTTTGTTCATCTTTGGCGATTTTAACTTCCCAAGCATTAACTGGCTCTCATTGGCCGTGGCTCCTAGTAGCATTGAAGCTCATGCTTTCGTTCACTCCTGTCTTGATTGTTCGTCAACGCTGCTCGTTGCCTACGCGCCTGCATAGGCAACGAGCAGCGTTGGTAATTCGTAGGCAATGTGGCTACACGATCCTCAACTAGTACTGCCAACAGTTTGGACCTTGTGTTGACAACTAATCTAGACATCTTCTTTGACTTAAATCACCTGGACGCCCTTGCTGATCATGCCATTATTGCAACAGCCGGTTTCAATGCCAACGAAGCGAAGTGTTTGTTTCCCTAGCTAGAATATCTGGGGTTTTGGATCTCAGCCAAAGGTGTGCAGCCTATGAAAGAGGAGGTCGGAGTTATTGTTGAAGCACCTTTGCAAACTAACAAGAATGTGCAACAAGTGTTCTTGGGATCGCTAACATTGTACTGCTGGTTTATCAAGGGCTGTGCCACGATAGCCGATGGTGTGCATCGGCTACTCGAGAAGGGAGTCAGTTGGAAGTGGCCTTCCGAGCAGCACTTGGCTCTTGACAAACTGAAGGAGGAGCTCAGCGCTGCTCCGGTTCTACAGCACTACGGCGAGAACAAGCCCATTTTCCTCTCCTGTGATGCGTCACCATACGGTCTTGGCGCTGCTCTCACGCAGCCGCACTACTACGTGACATCAGACTTGCTGTGTTCGGCTTTCTCAAGAGTAAAAAAGCTGCCTTTACTTCTGATTTGTCCAAACTTATCGTCTCTTCAAATCAATGCAGTAACTTTTTTTTATTACCACCTTTGTATGAACGCCTGTCCTCAGGCGTCGCAAAATAATTTCAGGAGAAACTTAATAATAACCTGCGATCAAATAGAAAAGTGTCATCGTCTTAGAAGACATTGACGTGACTGTCCACGTCCCGTATGAAGCTTCTGAACTTTCGTGGGAAAGTTTTAGTGCTAAAAATAGCCACATGATTAAGGAATTGAATTGCCGTATATCAAAGGCATTTTCAATATGTCTCCGAAATATCTTCTAGAAGCTTTGGGAAGCGTCTGAAAGTTTCAGGAACAATGGCTGCACCGTCCGAATGCGGTTTGACCGAATATTGATTGATAAAGTTAGGTACTATCACAATGGGAAGAAACGAGAACTGCACGGCGGCTACGTGCTCCACTGTTCGAATATCTTTTGATGGCGCTTTTACCTCGGTGGTAAGAAAAAGACGTTAGACTCGTCCTAGAATGCACCACGGACAAATCTAGCATCTTTTTGCTACCACCGAAGTTAAAGCGAGTATAAAATAAATGCGAACAGCAGAGCGCCTAGGTTCCGCTTTGTTCGCGTTTCTTTCCGTCGTAATAGTACAAATGTACAATTTGCACGTAAAAGTGCAATTTGTACAAAAGTACAAAGTGAGGAAAGGGGTTCTTTTTACCATACTGAGATTTAGAGCTTGAGGGCTGGCATAATAGCTTTAATATACAACTCAGAAGAAAACCGTACAGCCTGGCGACTTTTGTGAAAGACTGTACGTACTAAGCGAAGTCACCTTACATGTTGCTACTGCACGCGAATCTGCGAGCTGCAGCCTATGATGGAAAGTGGCGTTCTAGCGATACCTCAACAGTATTTCCTGTGGCCTTGCAAAGTCTGTGCTTGTGCGTATTTAATAGACATCATCAATAAATTTAAAAAAACCAACAGTTCATGTAAGAACCCAGCAAACATGAATGCAAGAATACAAGAACACGAGCCTTTACTGATTGCGTCTCGCAGAAACGTTTGGTGATACAGGAAGTGTTTCTTCTTTTTTCAATGCTACAGGAATTTGAACGGAGTCGCGTGTGAAACTCATGCAGGGAATTGTTTCTTTGCCTAGAGTCTGAGGATTTGATCCGAGGCATGGATGGAAATAAGAAACCGTCTAATATTAACAAAGCAGCACTGGACAAAACGCGCAGAATGAGCAGTTTAACAGTCTGTCGTGGTGTGACTTCATACCAATTTGTTTCATCATTTGAAAGTTTGTCCGTAGAAAAACACAGGTACAATTTAAAGGCAGATCCAGCTTTTGTTATTTCTGGCAACAAATCCCCAGACACCAATCTAAGTGCCAGCTCGGACAGTATCCCAGGCCGTACAATACATTGGCAAAAATATGAAGTGTGTTGTAAAGTACGACCCTAAACAGGACGAGCGTTCACTTCATTGTCCCATTTTTGTTCTTGGTACTCTATGACACCTCTAACGATGGCTCCACTCGTCCGTTGTTTCCCCCCATACTAGCGATGCCACTCCACTGCACAACTACAGATGGCTCTGCTTTGCTCTTTCCAGCTTACTGGCAATGCCACTCAATGATAGCTACAACAATGGCACTACTTATCTGCTGTTTCTCCCATATTGGCAATGCCACTCCTTGACATCGAATGGCGGTACTGCGAATTTCAGTACTAATTTCCGTGAAAAAAATGAATTTGTTTTTTGGCACCTGCTTTATTTATTCAAGAAACTGCACTTGTTCTTTTGCGGCAGTAATAGCGTCGATCACAGACAATAAATTACTAATGCCTGCTATTTAACACACCGAGTATTCCAAAATAACCAGTACTCTGAAAAGGCGAGCAATTTTAAAAGCGACGTTTTCTGTCATTGTGGCTCTGGACTGATGTTGGGAAAGCCTTGTCCTTTCGAATGCTTCCTCAGACAGTTACGTATGGAGGCGGACACCAGCAATGGATCAGAGCTGGCATATCGGTTCCGAGAACTGCTACGAGCATTAGTGTACCATGGCTGCATGAGCAAATTACGAGTTTTTCCAGCTTTGCCCATCGTTCATGCAGTAGCTGTACCTATGTTCAGCCTGTCCAACTATTCGCTATGGCCTGACGTTCGCACAACGACTGGGTCTATGTTCACACAGTCATCCCGACATTAGTCGCAGATGCGCGGCCAGTATGGGCTTAAGATTTGGTCTGCAGTTATTCGCAAATCCTACCTAAATCTTTGG
Organism: Amblyomma mixtum; assembly: GCF_055824585.1. Taxonomy (NCBI): domain Eukaryota; kingdom Metazoa; phylum Arthropoda; class Arachnida; order Ixodida; family Ixodidae; genus Amblyomma; species Amblyomma mixtum. Next base: position 119,109,235 of record NC_143015.1, on the reverse strand, counting down.
CGTTCGCATCGCGTGAGGTCACGGGCTTTGCCAATATCGCAAGCCACTTTTTCTTTTATATTACATGCGCAGAAGGAAATTGAAGTTGCATGCGATACCCGCTTGTAGTTCTAAATAACCTCAAACGGTTAAGGTCTCTGAGAAGCTCTCATTCTGTGAAGTGAGTCATATAGGAACTAATCATTGCAATCTGCTTGCAAGAGAAGCGCTCGACTGCCTTCAAGCAGATTCCTCGCCCAGCTCTTGCAGGGTGACCTCACCCATGTCGAAGCTATAAGAGATACGAAGTAATTCAGGAACCTGGACTGCAAGGTTATTTTCTCCAGCAGGGAAAAGCGAGGAAGCACTGGAATAATGATGATGCTGATGCTATGATGATGGATGTTTTTGGCGCAAAGGCATCAGAGGCCGGGGAGCGCCAGACAAAAGGTCGGCTCAGGCTAACATATGACACGTTTTAAAATCAACACCGTGTGCATAGGGCCTATGAGTAGTTAACATGTTCATAATCATGGTGTGTCACGAGGACATATAGGTCAGGTGGAATAGCCTGTGGAGGCCAGTGTTGAGGTCGCCCAGGAGGCGACCACGGCCACGTTTATTTGAGGTTGCCTTAGAAGAGGTAGCGACAGAGCAGCGGCGGCAGCGTCCGGCGAGGCCGAAGTCCAGAGCGTTCTCTTCTGCGCGAGCCGCGTTCTCCTGCGCGTGCCCACCGCTTCGTCGTCTTCCGCGTGCCGAAGCGGTGGCGCGACAGAGACCCCCACCCAGCACGAACGTCCGGTTAGTGCGAAAGGGACAGAAAACACGAGAGGAGAGGGTGGAACAAAAGAATAATATAAACAGGGAACGAAAGGCCGGTGAGTTCAGGTCGGTAGTCCGGGAAGGCAATCAGGCTGGAGAACAAAGCTCAGGCGGTCGAGCCTGGCTGCTTCGCAATGGGGCGAGAGAGGCAGAAAGCGGAAGGTGAGGACAGGGGCAGCAGACTTGAAAAGTAATCCAAGATACGTCCACGGGATGGCCGGGAACAAGTCTTGGGGGCAAGTGGTAGGACCGACAGCGCGCTCGATAATGGCCTGAAGATACACCAGCGTCCAGATTTGCAAGCGTGTTTAGTGCGTCGCCCCAGCGGGTGTGGTAGATGATGCCGCCTGTGGCAACAGCAGCGGTAGTACCCGAGGCGATGGCGCAGGCGCTCGAGGCGGCGAAGAAACGGCAAGGCAGGCGTAGGCGGAGTGAGCAACGGGCGGCTGCCATCTGATTGGAAAGCCGGGGCTGCTTGGGTAGTGGCAGCGGTGGATGGAGGAGTAAGGCGCAAAACCGGCACGTCAGCGTGGGAAGGAACGGGGTGCGCTGGTGCTGCTACGACAGGCGGTGCTGGAGGGAGCCCGCTGAGGCGCGTCCATGTCGCATGCATGCCACCTTCGGCGACTGTCTCGTTTGTCGCAAAGGCAGAGTCACTTGCGAAGCCGGCAGATGACCAGGGAGCCGTGGGAAGCATTGCGGGTTGCGCATTACCAGCGACAGGGTCCTGGTGTGGCGTGCATGCGTGCTCCGCGACAGGAAGGACAGATGGGCTCACCGGGGAGAGGCATGAGGGAACAGGCGAACATGTGACGAGGAGCGGGGCTGCGCCGCAGGGCGGGTTACTTTCCGAAGTGGTGGGGCACGTGTCGAGAGAGACCTCTTCTGGTGGTGGTCCCAAGGCAGGCACCACAGCTGGCAAGCAGAGCTGAGCAGGAGCCGTCGGACGGGTGCTCGCACGTGGATCGGCGTCTAGAGCCGAAGCTTGTTGTACCGTGTGAGGTGCAGGGCGGAGAAGGTTTGCGCCGAAAAACTTGAAGAAGGCGTCCCTCAAGTCATCGTAAGGGTGTTCACCCGGCGGCGGAAGGTCAAGCTGGGAAAAGACATCGGCGGACAACTCCCTTTTCACGAGGAGGTACCGCCAGATCTGTGATCGGACGCCGTTGACGTGTAGCTGAGCGTCCACTTGCAGAAACCAAACTACAGGGCTGTGCGGGCGGAACGGCCACAGCTGCAGACGTGAAGGGTCGAGAAGCTCGGGTGGCTGCCACTCGTCTTGAGCCAGGTCCTTGACGAGAGGGCAGGAATTCGAGGGTGCGGTCGTTGTTGAAGCAACCGGGCCGGAGACGCTGGACTGGGGCGGAAGAGTACTGGCCAGTGACGGTTACGGCGTGGTGTTTCTCGAGGATGCAGCCGAAGACGAGTGCGATGCTGGTGCGGGCGCAGGCGCTGGCGGTGGCGAAAGCGAGTCCGCCTCATCATGGAGCGGCAGCGGGTAGTATGATGCGCCGTAGTAGACGAGGACGGCAGCGCGCAACTCGTCGTAGGGCCGGCATCCCGAGGCAGGGCAGGCGAGTCGGCAGAGGAGGTCAGGCGGGAGAATGTCGCAAAGGACTGCGTGTTTAAACGGCTGGATGGTAATGCCGTTCAAGTACATCGCAGCCTCCAGTTGGGCGAACCACCCGCCGACGCCTGCAGGCCGGAACGCTGGAAGCGGGGGGTTGAAATCCAGGTCTTGCCAGCCTGCCATGCTGGGACGCCGCTGGGATAGAAGGCGCGGCTCTCCGGGTCACCACGATGTGGAGGCCAGTGTTGAGGTCGCCCAGGAGGCGACCACGGCCACGTTTATTTGAGGCTGCCTTAGAAGAGGTAGCGACAGAGCAGCGGCGGCAGCGTCCGGCGAGGCCGAAGTCCAGAGCGTTCTCTTCTGCGCGAGCCGCGTTCTCCTGCGCGTGCCCACCGCTTCGTCGTCTTCCGCGTGCCGAAGCGGTGGCGCTACAAGCCTAAAGTGGAGTATAGCGCCCAAAGGTTGTGGTAAGTGGTGTTATACATAAAAGACGAAGCCAGGTAGCATAAACCTGAGTCCATGCCTGAGCAAGAAGGGCGAGGCATCTGGCAGCTACGGCTAAGCCCAGCCTTCTCGTCAACAATGAGGAAGGGCTGAGGTTACTTGGAATAAGGGATAAATTGCGAAAAGCCTGTATGTCTTAAAAATTTAAGCACCGTATTCAATGAAAACATGCGGTCATCGCCTAAAAATAGAGGGTGCGTTGGTAGTCGCAATCTGTATATTTCTGGATAGCGCTGCCGTCTTTCCCTCTCCAATCTTGGGCACATGGTCAATATGTGGACAACTGAGATGTGGGCTCCACATCTCGCGCACTGCGGTACCGGTGTAGACTCTAAAAGAGGTGAATCTGTGATATATGTATGTCCTATCCTGAGTCTGCAGAGAGCAACTTCTTTTGGATCTATTTATTTTTTTGTGGTATATCTTTCAATCCTTGGTTTTATTGTGTCTAGTTTGTTTTCTACTTGTTTGTCGCAATCCTGCTGCCACTCTTTGCGGAGTGCAGTCCTAATATGTTGCCTGAGGTCCTGGTATGAAAGTTGGGTTGCATGATTAAGACTCAGTTCGGCAGCTGACGCAGCAAGCCTATCTGGTTCTTCATTTCTATCCATGCCACACTGACCTGGTACACAGCATATTGTCATTTTGACGTTCAATGTGCGTGCAGACATAAGGCATTTCAAGCGGGAATTCACAAAGGGGATTTTATAGGATCTCCCAGAGGATAGCGCCATAACCACACTTAACGAATCTAAGTAACTAATGCAGGCTGGGATTTTAATTCGTAGGATGGGTCTAATAGCCAACAGGGTACCATGACATCCTGCAGTAAAATATGTTTGTGTGTCTATTCATTGTTTTCCTTTCGGGAAAATGACAGCTGCAAATTGCACATGAAACTGAAGAAGTCTTGGAGGCATCAGCGTCAAACTCCGTGCACCGATATTCTGCTTGTAGCGACATGAAGTGCTGTTTTATGCCAATTGGTGACCCATGTGTGGCAACCTCACGAAAAGATGTGTTTCAGTCAACTGGATGCACTTCCCAGAGACCAATCTTGTTTTTTGAAGAAATCATCAGACTATTACCGACTGGTATGGTCATGCCTTGGACAATTGTTGCGACCCTGATGGGTAAAGGTGGGGTTTCACACGGTCGGTTTGAAAACAGCAGTGTACTGGTTGTGTTTCGCAATAACACGTTGCATGGGTGGTCAGCATCAAATAGTACCTTCGTAATGTATGCCGTATTTGTAAACTTTCGCCGTCGTTGAAGTGACCTTCGGTCCGCCTCAACGCACCAACTAGCAATTGGGCTTGTACGGAAATCATCAGTTAGACCTAGGTGTGCAAAGGTGGAACCAGCGAAACAGACGCAAGACAATAACAAGAGGCACACACACAACACCAGCGGTGTTGTGTACACACACACACACACACACACACACACACACACACACACACACACACACACACACACACACACACACACACACACACACACACACACACACACACACACACACACACACACACACACACACACACACACACACACCAGCTGTGTTGTGTGTGTGTGCCCAGCAATTTACTCTATTAGACCTAGGTGGTACGCTGCATCGAGCATTTTCAAGGTGGTTCTTCGTGCTGACTCGTACACTCTCGAACCATAGTCTATACATGGTAGAACTGCGCTATATAGAAGACCCAGCAGGCAGCCTCGATCTGTACCCAAGACGGGTGTTACAGGATCTTTAGAAGGTGCAGTGCCTTAACGCATTTAAGTCTGTACGGCTTCATGTGTCTGATGAATGTAAGCTTTTCATCGACTATGACGCCAAAAAATTGGTTGTCTTTTTGGAGAGCAGTACTCTGCCCGTTAAGTGTATTGCCGGGTTTGGGTCTAATACGATGTTTGTTTTTATAAGACTACACTGGATTTGTCAAGAGGGAGAGACTTCCTCTCTTTTGTCTGTGTTTTCCCAGAGGCCTGCAGAAAGTTGACCTCTGGGATATGGAATGTTGGTGCAGCTGAAGCCTGCTTCGTGGGGGGGAGGGGGGGGGGCGTGATGGGCGCGCATCGGCGATGCTGTATTGCGTGCCCACCATGACGAGACGCCGCCCGTCCCCGCCGGTGCGCTTCTTCAGCGTAGGATCTTCCGCAAAGAAGTGAGAGCTTCTTCCGGGCTTCAGAAAATGTGATCTTTTCTGTATCCTTGATTTGAATTATTGACTTCTCATTCTGGAATGTCTGACAAGCTCGCGAGTACGTGGTGTGTGGCCCGTGACAGTTGGGACACTCTGTTTGGGTGGCACTGCAGTTTTGAGCTGGGTGCTCATGGGCACCGCACCTCGCGCAGGTAAGTGTTCCGCGGCATGTTTTGGATCTATGTGTATGCGTTTGAAAGTTAAAACACCTTCTCGGATTTGGGACATATGGACACACTTTAGAGTGAATGAACTCTGCTTTCACAGCTTCTGGAAGACGGGACCTTTCAAATGTGAGGATGATATGGGGTGTCACCACCTCTTCACCGTTCTGCCTATGGTGGTGCGGCGAAAGGCAATGACACCTTTATCTCGGACGCCTTCCAGGAGGTCAGTCTCTGTTTCCCGGATCAGATCTCGTTCGGAAATGACACCTTGTACTGTGTTTAGATTACGGTGGGGTGTGATGGTCACAAGGAGGAACCTGGAGTCACAAGGAACCAGTGAAAAAGCTAACAGGCAAGGAACCTTTGGAATGCACGCCAAAAGGCGCAGACGCTTTTATGATCAAGACGAGGTCCAGACAACCACCTATCACCAAGAGTGCAATGGTGCGGTGAAAAGGTCAAACCAACCATAATGATGACCGTTCTTTTTCAATTTGTAGTGCTCATTATATGGAGATTAATAGTGTAAATATTCAGTTACTTAAAGGTGATTGATAAGAAACCAGCAGAAAAACGAAAACATGCCGCCGGTGAGGTGCGAACCTACGACCTCTGCATTTATCTTCCCTCATTTATGCCCCAACAAGCACCTCTTTCCCGTTCACTGGCATGCTTAATAATGCAGAATATGTTTCATATGTAGACAGCGGTCAGCCTCATGTCTAACATTCTCGGACAAAAATTTCGAAAATTGAAAAATTGTAAGGCACTCGCACGGAAACGTTGAAGTTAACGGTTCATTCTTCCGATATGTGGAAAAATTTATCATTTAAACTGTTTCTATCGATCGCATCGCACAGCTCAGACTGCCATAGAAAACCAGTAGGGGCAATTTTGATGATATCAAAAGCGGTAATATATAAAAAGTACGACTACCTTCGTGTGATCTGCGGATATATTGATTGTTATAGTGAAGCCTTACGTTATATGAAAAACGCGTTTATAAAGTCTTTTGCCCGGAATTGCTGGTATGCATGCGACCGTTATCTATAATGCGGCCGCTCACCATGCAACAGGCATGAACATGGTTTGCTGTTTTTACGGCAGATACTTAGCTCCCAAAGCTTGGCCTATTAGAAACAGAAATGCTATTGTGGTGCACATAAAGACGACGGCGATCAACTTAAGCAGGCACGGAGCTCCGCGCTATAACTCACATCAAAAGCGATATGCAGCGCAGCAAAAGGACGTAAAAGATCGCAGGCTGGTGTCAGGTAAGGTCGTGAAGAATGGGATAGCTGACCAAGTTTACCCGCTGGCAAATGCCACACAGCGCGGCTTTTTGAGGACACTATACGTGAAATGTACGCGCACTTACAAGATAGTCTAAATGTTGTCGAAGGCTACGGTGCAGCGTCGCCACAAAAGAATGCGGAATGAAAACATTGAACGCTTAAATAATCTCTGCTACCCCAAAGACCTACATGCATGCGCAATCCAGACCCTAAATGCAGTCATCCCGCCGGAGGCTTTTCTTCAGGAACGCTCCCCGAGTGAAGGTTCTGGAGTAAAAAGAACACATCTCGACGCTTTATGATTGTTGACCGGATGCTGTTTCCAAAGCGGGCAAACAAAGCCGAAGTTCTACGAAGTCTCCGATCACAGGATGAAGGATGAAGGTGAGAGCATGACGAAATTTCGTCTGGCCGGATGGGTACATTTGACACAAAGCACAGACGCCGAGGAGTAAAAAATGGTTTGTACGCTACGGCTTAATCCTAGCACGGAGGCATTGCCGAGAATGAAGTTATCATCATTGAAGTCATTATTGTAAACAAGTTCCTTATGCTGGGAACCGAAAAATAAAACTTTTTTTTACTGGTTAGCGTCTAAGTTTTGGTTGTAGGCGGGAGGATGACCCATAATAAAATAGCAAGCCACTTTCGTCTATGTGTGGCATGCAGGACAGATTCGAGAAAGGTAATTGGCTAAACGTTTCAATAAATGTTCAGTCGCAGTGTGGCATGGCTGACTAAGTAGGAATAACAGATTAAACCCGAATTATTGATCGATACTTTGTGTGTTTTGGAATATATTGTAGCGGATGAAATGGGTTTTATTCAGGTGAAGGCTGGACGAAACAGAGATGGCAAACATCTCGGAGCCCCAGATCAGTCTGCGCGCGCCTCCCTCTTCTTCCTCCAAGTCCTCAGTAAGCCGCTACGCGGCGTAACAATTTCCCCGGGGGCAGACGATTCTCGTCCTCGAGAAAGTCAGGCAGACCGACGCTGGCAGCGCTTCAAGCGGGCCACATGAACGACTTGTGTCTTGCGGGAACGGCGTTTATCCGTCGTCACCTTGGAGATCACGTAATTCACGTCATTCAATCGGTCCAACACGACGAAGGGGCCATCGTACTTATACAGAAACTTTTGATACAATCCTCGCCAGCGGATTGGCGTCCAAAGCCAGACAAAGTCTCCAGGAGAGTAAGTGACTGCGCGATGATGTGAGTCGTAGTATTCTTTTGAGCGGCGTTGAAAGGCCAGAGAAAAGTATACAACAGCTGTATCCTACCGGTACTCACCTACGGGGCAGAAACGTGGAGGCTAACAAAGAGGGTTCAGCTTAAGAACAACGCAGCGAGCTATGGAAAGGAAAATGATAGGTGTAACGTTAAGAGATCGAAAGCGGGCGGAGTGGGTGAGAGAACAAACGCGGGTTAATGACATCTTAGTTGAAATCAAGAGGAAGAAATGGGCTTGGGCAGGACATGTAATGCGAAGGCAAGATAACCGCTGGTCCTTAAGGGTAACGGAGTGGATTTCAAGAGAAAGCAAACGTAGCAGGGGATGGCAGAAAGTTAGGTGGGCGGATGAGATTAAGAAGTTTGCGGTGATACAGTGGCGGTAACTGACAAATGACAGGGTTAATTGGAGAGACATGGGAGAGGCCTTTGCCCTGCAGTGGGTGTAGTCAGGTTGTTGATGATGATGATGATGATGATGATGAGAGGCCAGGGTACGTAAACGGGCTATACGACGGGCTTCTTCGGCACGGCACAGTATCTGGGCAACGGACGCGTTGTCGTTGAGGGAAAACGGGAAGATGGTATCGAGGAAAACGCGGGGAGTTCGGGCATATAGCAAATAGAAGAAAGAATACCCTGTGACCTCATGATTTGCCGTGTTATAAGCTTACGTCCCATATGGCAACACGGCGTCCCAATTGCGGTGGTCAGACGAAACGTACAGGGACAACATAGTTGTCAGGGTGCGGTTGGTGCGTTCGGCAAAACCGTTGGTCTGCGGGTGGTACGGACTAGAATGCCGGTAGTCTGATCCACAGAGCCGGAGCGTTTTTTCCACGACATCAGCAGTAAATTGCCGTCCGCGAGCACTTATTATAACACGGGGTGCGCCGTGGCGAAGAATAACAGAGCGGAGAAGAAAAGGCGAAACATCATCAGCCTTGGCGGTAGCGAAACCCGCGGTTTCGGCGTATCGGGTAAGATAGTCCACGCAGACAATCACCCAAGGGCGTTCCTCCGAAGACTTTGGGAAAGGACCAAGCAGGCCAATTCCAATCTTTTCAAAAGGGGAAACGGGTGGTTTGACGGGCTGCAAAGGACCGGCCGTCGTGGTGGTCCGTGCCTTAAGGCGTTGGCCTTGTTCACATGTCGCGACGTACTTCTTGGTGGTCTTATAAACTTGCGGCCAATAAAAACGCTCCCGAATTCGATGGAGGGTACGAGAGAAGCCTAGATGACCAGATGTGATGTCATCGTGCATAGCGTGCAAGACTTGCGACCGGAGACTTTTCGGGACGACCAAAAGCAGGGCAGCACCATCCACAGAGTAGTAGTTCTTGAACAAAATACCATCTTGGGGTTGAAATACCAAAATGGGGTTGAATCTACTCCTCCTTCTGCTGCTTCTATAAGGGGCTGCAATGAAAGGTCCCTACGTTGCTCTCGGCTAAAGGTCTCCATACTGGGGAACGTCGGCTCGCACGAGGCTAAACACTCCTCGAAACCGTCTTCATCATTGGCTGAGGTTGGCAACGGGTGGCGTGACAAGCAGTCTGCATCACTATGACGGCGCCCACTTTTGTAGCAAACAGCAAAGTTATATTCTCGTAGGCGCAATGCGCAGCGCGCCAGACGGCCAGATGGATCGCGAAGTCCGATGATCCAGCAGAGAGAATGATGGTCCGTAAGAATGGTGAAGTGGCGTCCATACAAATACGGTCGGAACTTGTGCACAGCGAACACAACGGCGAGGCACTCCAATTCGGTGACAGTGTAGTTGCGCTCACATTTTGTTAACGTGCGGCTGGCATAGGCAATACCGTACTCAGCCCCACCTTGCAGCTGCACAAGCACCGCCCCAAGACCGACGCCACTGGCGTCAGTGTGGATCTCCGTCCGAGCAGAAGGGTCGAAGTGCCGCAGGAGGGGTGCTGACGTGGGAGATTTCAGCTGATGAAAGGAGGAATCACACTCGGGGGTCCACACAAGCTGCGAATCCTTATGCAGAAGAGAACTGAGGGGGTGGGCAATCTGCGTAAAGCCAGCAATGAAGCGACGAAAATATGAAGAGAGTCCGAGGCAGCTCCGAAGGCTTTTCAGGGTGCGTGGAGGCTCGAAATCTCGTACTGCAGCGACCTTCTGCGGATCCGGCCTGATACCATCCTGGTTGACGAGGAAGCCAAGAACTAGAGTTTCCCGGTCCCCAAAATGGCACTTCTTTGATTTCAAAATGAGTCCCGCTGAGCCGATGCATTCGAGAACAATATGGAGTCTTTCATTGTGCTCTTGGAAGGTCTTGCCGAAAATGATGACATCATCCAGGTAACACATGCAGATTTCCCATTTTAAGCCACGAAGGATCGTGTCCATAAATCACTCGAACGTTGCGGGGGCGTTGCATAATCCGAATGGCATTACATTAAATTCCTACAAACCATCTGGGGTTACGAAGGCTGTCTTCTCTCGGTCGGATGGATGCAGAGGAATTTGCCAATAACCAGATCGCAAATCAACAGAGGAGAAATATGACGCCGAATACAGACAATCGACTGCGTCGTCAATGCGAGGTAACGTGTATACGTCTTTCTCTGTTAGCGCATTTAGACGACGGTAGTCAAGACAGAATCGCCAAGAGTTGTCTTTTTTCCGCACTGGGATCACAGGGGCGGCCCACGGACTGGAAGATTGGCGGATGACTCCTTTCTGCAGCATTTCGTCCACCTGTTCTTGAATGATCTTGCGCTCTGCCGGTGAGACTCTGTAGGTTTCTGGCGAATAGGGGGTGCGTTTCTTGTGTTAATTTTATGCTGCATTCGAGAGGCTGGGAAATGACTACCCGATCCCGTAGAGGCTAAGTCGAACACTTGAGCATGACGTGCCAAGATGTCTTGCAGCGTATGGCGTTCACTAGACGGAAGTGATTTGTTGACCATGCGCTCAAGCTCAGCAGAAAAGTCAGACTTCCCGGGCGCTGCTCTGCTGACATCAGAAATAGTTTCAATGGCGTGGGTCACATGGTTCTCAAATTTTCCGAGTGCTAAACCAGAAGGAAGACGAATAGGCTCCTCTGACACATTCACAGTCCAGATGAGTGCGCCGCCATCCACTGCCTCGACGACGGAGCGTGGCAACAAAATATTTTTTTTCGCCCCATTCGAGAAATTTGGCTCGACGACTAATGAGTTCGTGCCCACGAAATGTTGGGGTGATTTCACAGGCACAAATTTTGCCGTCATCGCCGGCAGCAGCACATCTTCCTGCAGGGAGAGAACTCCTTGATGAGGTTGGGAATTGTTATCCACTAATACGGGGATAATGCTTGGCTTCAAAGAAATTTCACCGGCACTGAAGTCTAGTTTTGCACCACACTCTCGCAAAAAGTCAACACCTAAGATCACGTCATGCGTAGCACGTCTCAGCACAACGAATTCTGTTCGGTAGCACTCGTCACCAAGCACAACTGAAGCGTAGCACAGGCCAACCGGAACTAAAGTTTCACCCCCAACTCCACAAAGCGTACCCATTCTGTCCCACACAAACATAACTTTCTGTCAAAGGGGGTTTTTAAATGAAAAGCTCATAACGGAAACAGCGGCACCAGTGTCAACTAAAGCATCCGTTTCAACATTGTCTATAGTCACTGACACTTTGTTCTTGAGCATGATTATAGGTAGAGGTAATCGCGATGTTGACTGTCCGGCGACCTTACCTCCATCGGTCGCACCGCCTAGTTTCCCAGCGGTGGAGAAACGAAGCGGCGACGTGGGGATGATGAACGGCTTTGTCGCTGCGGCGGCGGAGTGATATTGCGATCGGAGACAGGGGAGTCATTGCGTGACCGCATTGGGGAGAGGGAGGCCGATAGAAGGTAGCGGGTGGCTGCTCCCACTGGGCGTCATTCCTGAAGCGTGGTGCGCGTTGCACAACGGGTCGAGAAAATTGGCGACGTGTGCAAAAGCGGGAGATGTGTCCGCTGAACCCGCAGCCGTAACATATCGGTGGCTGGCGGCTTTGGTAGCTCACAGCAGGATCCCTTAAAGGCCGATGAGAGGCGACGGGCGCACGACGAGACGCACCACGAGGTACTTCATCAGGATGGGATGGAAGCTGCTGGAAGTACGGGTGCGACGTCGACTGTTGGCTCTGCTCAATACCGGAGTTGTAAAATGGGTCGTTGTTATTTGGTGCAGTCGATGGCGAACGCTGCTCCCATGATGGCATGGGCCTCGAAGCCTGTTGGTAAAGTTCATCAAAATTTGTACGTCGCCGCTGCGCAGCCAACTCCCCAACTCCTCGTGTACAATCCTCCTGACTATAGAGGCGATGCCTTCTGGCTCGGGCATGTCGATGCTGGCGACGGTTGTCACATTGGAGAGGCGGCCGAATTTGGGTGCTATCCGGCGTGCTCTAAGAGCCTCAAATGCAAGGCATTGATTTATGACATCCGCAACCGTAGCAAGGGTGTCTCGGGAAATCAGGAAGTTGTACACGTCCTGAGCAATCCCCTTGAGAAGGTGCCCTACCTTGTCTTCTAGCATTTGCCGGTTGACCATGCGACAAAGTTTCAATACTTCCTCAATGTATTTCGTGCATGTTTCACCGGGTAGTTGAGCTCTTTTGGAAAGTTGATGCTCAGCGCGTTCCTTCCTCGCAAGAGTATCCCCGAAGGTCTTCTTGATTCCTTCGACAAACCGGCTCCAGGTCGTAAGATTTTCCTCGTGGTTGTCGAACCAAGTCATAGCCGTGCCAGCAAGGAAGAAAACAACTTTGTACAGGCGGGCGGTAGCGTCCCAACGGTTGTACTTGCTGCACCTTTCGTAATGACGGAGCCATTCTTCAACGCACTCTTCGGTCTCGTCATGGAATGTGCGCGGATCTCGCTGATGGGTCGAGGTCGTCTCCTCTTCAGCTCGCAGTCCCTGGGTCTGCGTCGCTTGCGTGGTAGCCATTGAAACGAACTCCTCAGGCGATAAGGGTGGCAAACCTGCTACACGGCGGCTGCGACGGGGTACTGTTGAATCCAGGACGTGTTTACCCAGCACCTAGCACCAAATGTAGCAGATGAAATGGGTTTTATACAGCTGAAGGCTGGACGGAACACAGATGGCAAACAGCTGGGAGCCCCAGATCTTCTTCTTCTTCGCCATATGAAAATGGCACATACCCACGTGGGGGGATTGGCCAAGGTACGGTGGTGAATGCCAAGGAGGTATGAGTGCGGGAAAAAAAAGCTAAGTAAAATAGTAGAAAGTTTGAATTCAGAAAATATGTATGAATTGTTAGAAATGTTTAATAATAAGCAAATTAGATACATCAGGAAACAAAATAAAATACGCTTTTGGACATTCAGTGCAATTTTATATGGATTTAACAGGGTAAGCGCCCAGTTGCAATGATGTAATCATGAAGGTAGCCGCAAATGGTGCTTAACGAGAATCCCGTGTCGCCCCAGAGCAGTCTGCGCGCGCCTCCCTCTTCTTCCTCCAAGTCCTCAGTAAGCCGCTACGCGGCGTAATAATATGTTATTGTAGTTCCTCGGACAACATTGCATGCACGTAAAAACCAATTTCATGCACTTTCAGCACTTTATACACGAGAATCCCGTGTCGCCCCAGATCAGTCTGCGCGCGCCTCCCTCTTCTTCCTCCAAGTCCTCAGTAAGCCGCTACGCGGCGTAACAATATGTTATTGTAGTTCCTCGGACAACATTGCATGCACGTAAAAACCAATTTCATGCACTTTCAGCACTTATACACGAGAATCCCGTGTCGCCCCAGAGCAGTCTGCGCGCGCCTCCCTCATCTTCCTCCAAGTCCTCAGTAAGCCGCTACGCGGCGTAACAATATGTTATTGTAGTTCCTCGGACAACATTGCATGCACGTAAAAACCAATTTCATGCACTTTCAGCACTTTATACACGAGAATCCCGTGTCGCCCCAGATCAGTCTGCGCGCGCCTCCCTCTTCTTCCTTAAGTCCTCAGTAAGCCGCTACGCGGCGTAACAATATGTTATTGTAGTTCCTCGGACAACATTGCATGCACGTAAAAACCAATTTCATGCACTTTCAGCACTTATACACGAGAATCCCGTGTCGCCCCAGATCAGTCTGCGCGCGCCTCCCTCTTCTTCCTCCAAGTCCTCAGTAAGCCGCTACGCGGCGTAACAATATGTTATTGTAGTTCCTCGGACAACATTGCACGCACGTAAAAACCAATTTCATGCACTTTCAGCACTTTATACACGAGAATCCCGTGTCGCCCCAGATCAGTCTGCGCGCGCCTCCCTCTTCTTCCTCCAAGTCCTCAGTAAGCCGCTACGCGGCGTAACAATATGTTATTGTAGTTCCTCGGACAACATTGCACGCACGTAAAAACCAATTTCATGCACTTTCAGCACTTTATACACGAGAATCCCGTGTCGCCCCAGATCAGTCTGCGCGCGCCTCCCTCTTCTTCCTCCAAGTCCTCAGTAAGCCGCTACGCGGAGTAACAATATGTTATTGTAGTTCCTCGGACAACATTGCACGCACGTAAAAACCAATTTCATGCACTTTCAGCACTTTATACACGAGAATCCCGTGTCGCCCCAGATCAGTCTGCGCGCGCCTCCCTCTTCTTCCTCCAAGTCCTCAGTAAGCCGCTACGCGGCGTAACAATATGTTATTGTAGTTCCTCGGACAACATTGCACGCACGTAAAAACCAATTTCATGCACTTTCAGCACTTTATACACGAGAATCCCGTGTCGCCCCAGATCAGTCTGCGCGCGCCTCCCTCTTCTTCCTCCAAGTCCTCAGTAAGCCGCTACGCGGCGTAACAATATGTTATTGTAGTTCCTCGGACAACATTGCACGCACGTAAAAACCAATTTCATGCACTTTCAGCACTTTATACACGAGAATCCCGTGTCGCCCCAGATCAGTCTGCGCGCGCCTCCCTCTTCTTCCTCCAAGTCCTCAGTAAGCCGCTACGCGGCGTAACAATATGTTATTGTAGTTTCTCGGACAACATTGCACGCACGTAAAAACCAATTTCATGCACTTTCAGCACTTTATACACGAGAATCCCGTGTCGCCCCAGATCAGTCTGCGCGCGCCTCCCTCTTCTTCCTCCAAGTCCTCAGTAAGCCGCTACGCGGCGTAACAATATGTTATTGTAGTTCCTCGGACAACATTGCACGCACGTAAAAACCAATTTCATGCACTTTCAGCACTTTATACACGAGAATCCCGTGTCGCCCCAGATCAGTCTGCGCGCGCCTCCCTCTTCTTCCTCCAAGTCCTCAGTAAGCCGCTACGCGGCGTAACAATTTGTTATTGTAGTTCCTCGGACAACATTGCACGCACGTAAAAACCAATTTCATGCACTTTCAGCACTTTATACACGAGAATCCCGTGTCGCCCCAGATCAGTCTGCGCGCGCCTCCCTCTTCTTCCTCCAAGTCCTCAGTAAGCCGCTACGCGGCGTAACAATATGTTATTGTAGTTCCTCGGACAACATTGCACGCACGTAAAAACCAATTTCATGCACTTTCAGCACTTATACACGAGAATCCCGTGTCGCCCCAGATCAGTCTGCGCGCGCCTCCCTCTTCTTCCTCCAAGTCCTCAGTAAGCCGCTACGCGGCGTAACAATATGTTATTGTAGTTCCTCGGACAACATTGCACGCACGTAAAAACCAATTTCATGCACTTTCAGCACTTTATACACGAGAATCCCGTGTCGCCCCAGATCAGTCTGCGCGCGCCTCCCTCTTCTTCCTCCAAGTCCTCAGTAAGCCGCTACGCGGCGTAACAATATGTTATTGTAGTTCCTCGGACAACATTGCACGCACGTAAAAACCAATTTCATGCACTTTCAGCACTTTATACACGAGAATCCCGTGTCGCCCCAGATCAGTCTGCGCGCGCCTCCCTCTTCTTCCTCCAAGTCCTCAGTAAGCCGCTACGCGGCGTAACAATATGTTATTGTAGTTCCTCGGACAACATTGCACGCACGTAAAAACCAATTTCATGCACTTTCAGCACTTATACACGAGAATCCCGTGTCGCCCCAGATCAGTCTGCGCGCGCCTCCCTCTTCTTCCTCCAAGTCCTCAGTAAGCCGCTACGCGGCGTAACAATATGTTATTGTAGTTCCTCGGACAACATTGCACGCACGTAAAAACCAATTTCATGCACTTTCAGCACTTTATACACGAGAATCCCGTGTCGCCCCAGATCAGTCTGCGCGCGCCTCCCTCTTCTTCCTCCAAGTCCTCAGTAAGCCGCTACGCGGCGTAACAATATGTTATTGTAGTTCCTCGGACAACATTGCACGCACGTAAAAACCAATTTCATGCACTTTCAGCACTTTATACACGAGAATCCCGTGTCGCCCCAGATCAGTCTGCGCGCGCCTCCCTCTTCTTCCTCCAAGTCCTCAGTAAGCCGCTACGCGGCGTAACAATATGTTATTGTAGTTCCTCGGACAACATTGCACGCACGTAAAAACCAATTTCATGCACTTTTAGCACTTTATACACGAGAATCCCGTGTCGCCCCAGATCAGTCTGCGCGCGCCTCCCTCTTCTTCCTCCAAGTCCTCAGTAAGCCGCTACGCGGCGTAACAATATGTTATTGTAGTTCCTCGGACAACATTGCACGCACGTAAAAACCAATTTCATGCACTTTCAGCACTTTATACACGAGAATCCCGTGTCGCCCCAGATCAGTCTGCGCGCGCCTCCCTCTTCTTCCTCCAAGTCCTCAGTAAGCCGCTACGCGGCGTAACAATATGTTATTGTAGTTCCTCGGACAACATTGCATGCACGTAAAAACCAATTTCATGCACTTTCAGCACTTTATACACGAGAATCCCGTGTCGCCCCAGATCAGTCTGCGCGCGCCTCCCTCTTCTTCCTCCAAGTCCTCAGTAAGCCGCTACGCGGCGTAACAATATGTTATTGTAGTTCCTCGGACAACATTGCACGCACGTAAAAACCAATTTCATGCACTTTCAGCACTTATACACGAGAATCCCGTGTCGCCCCAGATCAGTCTGCGCGCGCCTCCCTCTTCTTCCTCCAAGTCCTCAGTAAGCCGCTACGCGGCGTAACAATATGTTATTGTAGTTCCTCGGACAACATTGCACGCACGTAAAAACCAATTTCATGCACTTTCAGCACTTTATACACGAGAATCCCGTGTCGCCCCAGATCAGTCTGCGCGCGCCTCCCTCTTCTTCCTCCAAGTCCTCAGTAAGCCGCTACGCGGCGTAACAATATGTTATTGTAGTTCCTCGGACAACATTGCACGCACGTAAAAACCAATTTCATGCACTTTCAGCACTTTATACACGAGAATCCCGTGTCGCCCCAGATCAGTCTGCGCGCGCCTCCCTCTTCTTCCTCCAAGTCCTCAGTAAGCCGCTACGCGGCGTAACAATATGTTATTGTAGTTCCTCGGACAACATTGCACGCACGTAAAAACCAATTTCATGCACTTTCAGCACTTTATACACGAGAATCCCGTGTCGCCCCAGATCAGTCTGCGCGCGCCTCCCTCTTCTTCCTCCAAGTCCTCAGTAAGCCGCTACGCGGCGTAACAATATGTTATTGTAGTTCCTCGGACAACATTGCATGCACGTAAAAACCAATTTCATGCACTTTCAGCACTTTATACACGAGAATCCCGTGTCGCCCCAGATCAGTCTGCGCGCGCCTCCCTCTTCTTCCTCCAAGTCCTCAGTAAGCCGCTACGCGGCGTAACAATATGTTATTGTAGTTCCTCGGACAACATTGCACGCACGTAAAAACCAATTTCATGCACTTTCAGCACTTTATACACGAGAATCCCGTGTCGCCCCAGATCAGTCTGCGCGCGCCTCCCTCTTCTTCCTCCAAGTCCTCAGTAAGCCGCTACGCGGCGTAACAATATGTTATTGTAGTTCCTCGGACAACATTGCATGCACGTAAAAACCAATTTCATGCACTTTCAGCACTTATACACGAGAATCCCGTGTCGCCCCAGATCAGTCTGCGCGCGCCTCCCTCTTCTTCCTCCAAGTCCTCAGTAAGCCGCTACGCGGCGTAACAATATGTTATTGTAGTTCCTCGGACAACATTGCATGCACGTAAAAACCAATTTCATGCACTTTCAGCACTTTATACACGAGAATCCCGTGTCGCCCCAGATCAGTCTGCGCGCGCCTCCCTCTTCTTCCTCCAAGTCCTCAGTAAGCCGCTACGCGGCGTAACAATATGTTATTGTAGTTCCTCGGACAACATTGCATGCACGTAAAAACCAATTTCATGCACTTTCAGCACTTTATACACGAGAATCCCGTGTCGCCCCAGATCAGTCTGCGCGCGCCTCCCTCTTCTTCCTCCAAGTCCTCAGTAAGCCGCTACGCGGCGTAACAATATGTTATTGTAGTTCCTCGGACAACATTGCATGCACGTAAAAACCAATTTCATGCACTTTCAGCACTTTATACACGAGAATCCCGTGTCGCCCCAGATCAGTCTGCGCGCGCCTCCCTCTTCTTCCTCCAAGTCCTCAGTAAGCCGCTACGCGGCGTAACAATATGTTATTGTAGTTCCTCGGACAACATTGCATGCACGTAAAAACCAATTTCATGCACTTTCAGCACTTTATACACGAGAATCCCGTGTCGCCCCAGATCAGTCTGCGCGCGCCTCCCTCTTCTTCCTCCAAGTCCTCAGTAAGCCGCTACGCGGCGTAACAATATGTTATTGTAGTTCCTCGGACAACATTGCATGCACGTAAAAACCAATTTCATGCACTTTCAGCACTTTATACACGAGAATCCCGTGTCGCCCCAGATCAGTCTGCGCGCGCCTCCCTCTTCTTCCTCCAAGTCCTCAGTAAGCCGCTACGCGGAGTAACAATATGTTATTGTAGTTCCTCGGACAACATTGCATGCACGTAAAAACCAATTTCATGCACTTTCAGCACTTATACACGAGAATCCCGTGTCGCCCCAGATCAGTCTGCGCGCGCCTCCCTCTTCTTCCTCCAAGTCCTCAGTAAGCCGCTACGCGGAGTAACAATATGTTATTGTAGTTCCTCGGACAACATTGCATGCACGTAAAAACCAATTTCATGCACTTTCAGCACTTTATACACGAGAATCCCGTGTCGCCCCAGATCAGTCTGCGCGCGCCTCCCTCTTCTTCCTCCAAGTCCTCAGTAAGCCGCTACGCGGCGTAACAATATGTTATTGTAGTTCCTCGGACAACATTGCATGCACGTAAAAACCAATTTCATGCACTTTCAGCACTTTATACACGAGAATCCCGTGTCGCCCCAGATCAGTCTGCGCGCGCCTCCCTCTTCTTCCTCCAAGTCCTCAGTAAGCCGCTACGCGGAGTAACAATATGTTATTGTAGTTCCTCGGACAACATTGCATGCACGTAAAAACCAATTTCATGCACTTTCAGCACTTATACACGAGAATCCCGTGTCGCCCCAGATCAGTCTGCGCGCGCCTCCCTCTTCTTCCTCCAAGTCCTCAGTAAGCCGCTACGCGGAGTAACAATATGTTATTGTAGTTCCTCGGACAACATTGCATGCACGTAAAAACCAATTTCATGCACTTTCAGCACTTTATACACGAGAATCCCGTGTCGCCCCAGATCAGTCTGCGCGCGCCTCCCTCTTCTTCCTCCAAGTCCTCAGTAAGCCGCTACGCGGCGTAACAATATGTTATTGTAGTTCCTCGGACAACATTGCATGCACGTAAAAACCAATTTCATGCACTTTCAGCACTTTATACACGAGAATCCCGTGTCGCCCCAGATCAGTCTGCGCGCGCCTCCCTCTTCTTCCTCCAAGTCCTCAGTAAGCCGCTACGCGGCGTAACAATATGTTATTGTAGTTCCTCGGACAACATTGCATGCACGTAAAAACCAATTTCATGCACTTTCAGCACTTATACACGAGAATCCCGTGTCGCCCCAGATCAGTCTGCGCGCGCCTCCCTCTTCTTCCTCCAAGTCCTCAGTAAGCCGCTACGCGGAGTAACAATATGTTATTGTAGTTCCTCGGACAACATTGCATGCACGTAAAAACCAATTTCATGCACTTTCAGCACTTTATACACGAGAATCCCGTGTCGCCCCAGATCAGTCTGCGCGCGCCTCCCTCTTCTTCCTCCAAGTCCTCAGTAAGCCGCTACGCGGCGTAACAATATGTTATTGTAGTTCCTCGGACAACATTGCATGCACGTAAAAACCAATTTCATGCACTTTCAGCACTTTATACACGAGAATCCCGTGTCGCCCCAGATCAGTCTGCGCGCGCCTCCCTCTTCTTCCTCCAAGTCCTCAGTAAGCCGCTACGCGGCGTAACAATATGTTATTGTAGTTCCTCGGACAACATTGCATGCACGTAAAAACCAATTTCATGCACTTTCAGCACTTATACACGAGAATCCCGTGTCGCCCCAGATCAGTCTGCGCGCGCCTCCCTCTTCTTCCTCCAAGTCCTCAGTAAGCCGCTACGCGGCGTAACAATATGTTATTGTAGTTCCTCGGACAACATTGCATGCACGTAAAAACCAATTTCATGCACTTTCAGCACTTTATACACGAGAATCCCGTGTCGCCCCAGATCAGTCTGCGCGCGCCTCCCTCTTCTTCCTCCAAGTCCTCAGTAAGCCGCTACGCGGCGTAACAATATGTTATTGTAGTTCCTCGGACAACATTGCATGCACGTAAAAACCAATTTCATGCACTTTCAGCACTTTATACACGAGAATCCCGTGTCGCCCCAGATCAGTCTGCGCGCGCCTCCCTCTTCTTCCTCCAAGTCCTCAGTAAGCCGCTACGCGGAGTAACAATATGTTATTGTAGTTCCTCGGACAACATTGCATGCACGTAAAAACCAATTTCATGCACTTTCAGCACTTTATACACGAGAATCCCGTGTCGCCCCAGATCAGTCTGCGCGCGCCTCCCTCTTCTTCCTCCAAGTCCTCAGTAAGCCGCTACGCGGAGTAACAATATGTTATTGTAGTTCCTCGGACAACATTGCATGCACGTAAAAACCAATTTCATGCACTTTCAGCACTTTATACACGAGAATCCCGTGTCGCCCCAGATCAGTCTGCGCGCGCCTCCCTCTTCTTCCTCCAAGTCCTCAGTAAGCCGCTACGCGGTGTAACAATATGTTATTGTAGTTCCTCGGACAACATTGCATGCACGTAAAAACCAATTTCATGCACTTTCAGCACTTTATACACGAGAATCCCGTGTCGCCCCAGATCAGTCTGCGCGCGCCTCCCTCTTCTTCCTCCAAGTCCTCAGTAAGCCGCTACGCGGAGTAACAATATGTTATTGTAGTTCCTCGGACAACATTGCATGCACGTAAAAACCAATTTCATGCACTTTCAGCACTTTATACACGAGAATCCCGTGTCGCCCCAGATCAGTCTGCGCGCGCCTCCCTCTTCTTCCTCCAAGTCCTCAGTAAGCCGCTACGCGGAGTAACAATATGTTATTGTAGTTCCTCGGACAACATTGCATGCACGTAAAAACCAATTTCATGCACTTTCAGCACTTTATACACGAGAATCCCGTGTCGCCCCAGATCAGTCTGCGCGCGCCTCCCTCTTCTTCCTCCAAGTCCTCAGTAAGCCGCTACGCGGAGTAACAATATGTTATTGTAGTTCCTCGGACAACATTGCATGCACGTAAAAACCAATTTCATGCACTTTCAGCACTTTATACACGAGAATCCCGTGTCGCCCCAGATCAGTCTGCGCGCGCCTCCCTCTTCTTCCTCCAAGTCCTCAGTAAGCCGCTACGCGGTGTAACAATATGTTATTGTAGTTCCTCGGACAACATTGCATGCACGTAAAAACCAATTTCATGCACTTTCAGCACTTTATACACGAGAATCCCGTGTCGCCCCAGATCAGTCTGCGCGCGCCTCCCTCTTCTTCCTCCAAGTCCTCAGTAAGCCGCTACGCGGCGTAACAATATGTTATTGTAGTTCCTCGGACAACATTGCACGCACGTAAAAACCAATTTCATGCACTTTCAGCACTTTATACACGAGAATCCCGTGTCGCCCCAGATCAGTCTGCGCGCGCCTCCCTCTTCTTCCTCCAAGTCCTCAGTAAGCCGCTACGCGGCGTAACAATATGTTATTGTAGTTCCTCGGACAACATTGCACGCACGTAAAAACCAATTTCATGCACTTTCAGCACTTTATACACGAGAATCCCGTGTCGCCCCAGATCAGTCTGCGCGCGCCTCCCTCTTCTTCCTCCAAGTCCTCAGTAAGCCGCTACGCGGCGTAACAATATGTTATTGTAGTTCCTCGGACAACATTGCACGCACGTAAAAACCAATTTCATGCACTTTCAGCACTTTATACACGAGAATCCCGTGTCGCCCCAGATCAGTCTGCGCGCGCCTCCCTCTTCTTCCTCCAAGTCCTCAGTAAGCCGCTACGCGGCGTAACAATATGTTATTGTAGTTCCTCGGACAACATTGCATGCACGTAAAAACCAATTTCATGCACTTTCAGCACTTTATACACGAGAATCCCGTGTCGCCCCAGATCAGTCTGCGCGCGCCTCCCTCTTCTTCCTCCAAGTCCTCAGTAAGCCGCTACGCGGCGTAACAATATGTTATTGTAGTTCCTCGGACAACATTGCATGCACGTAAAAACCAATTTCATGCACTTTCAGCACTTTATACACGAGAATCCCGTGTCGCCCCAGATCAGTCTGCGCGCGCCTCCCTCTTCTTCCTCCAAGTCCTCAGTAAGCCGCTACGCGGCGTAACAATATGTTATTGTAGTTCCTCGGACAACATTGCATGCACGTAAAAACCAATTTCATGCACTTTCAGCACTTTATACACGAGAATCCCGTGTCGCCCCAGATCAGTCTGCGCGCGCCTCCCTCTTCTTCCTCCAAGTCCTCAGTAAGCCGCTACGCGGAGTAACAATATGTTATTGTAGTTCCTCGGACAACATTGCATGCACGTAAAAACCAATTTCATGCACTTTCAGCACTTTATACACGAGAATCCCGTGTCGCCCCAGATCAGTCTGCGCGCGCCTCCCTCTTCTTCCTCCAAGTCCTCAGTAAGCCGCTACGCGGCGTAACAATTTGTTATTGTAGTTCCTCGGACAACATTGCACGCACGTAAAAACCAATTTCATGCACTTTCAGCACTTTATACACGAGAATCCCGTGTCGCCCCAGATCAGTCTGCGCGCGCCTCCCTCTTCTTCCTCCAAGTCCTCAGTAAGCCGCTACGCGGAGTAACAATATGTTATTGTAGTTCCTCGGACAACATTGCATGCACGTAAAAACCAATTTCATGCACTTTCAGCACTTTATACACGAGAATCCCGTGTCGCCCCAGATCAGTCTGCGCGCGCCTCCCTCTTCTTCCTCCAAGTCCTCAGTAAGCCGCTACGCGGAGTAACAATATGTTATTGTAGTTCCTCGGACAACATTGCACGCACGTAAAAACCAATTTCATGCACTTTCAGCACTTTATACACGAGAATCCCGTGTCGCCCCAGATCAGTCTGCGCGCGCCTCCCTCTTCTTCCTCCAAGTCCTCAGTAAGCCGCTACGCGGAGTAACAATATGTTATTGTAGTTCCTCGGACAACATTGCATGCACGTAAAAACCACATGCACTTTCAGCACTTTATACACGAGAATCCCGTGTCGCCCCAGATCAGTCTGCGCGCGCCTCCCTCTTCTTCCTCCAAGTCCTCAGTAAGCCGCTACGCGGAGTAACAATATGTTATTGTAGTTCCTCGGACAACATTGCATGCACGTAAAAACCAATTTCATGCACTTTCAGCACTTTATACACGAGAATCCCGTGTCGCCCCAGATCAGTCTGCGCGCGCCTCCCTCTTCTTCCTCCAAGTCCTCAGTAAGCCGCTACGCGGAGTAACAATATGTTATTGTAGTTCCTCGGACAACATTGCATGCACGTAAAAACCAATTTCATGCACTTTCAGCACTTTATACACGAGAATCCCGTGTCGCCCCAGATCAGTCTGCGCGCGCCTCCCTCTTCTTCCTCCAAGTCCTCAGTAAGCCGCTACGCGGTGTAACAATATGTTATTGTAGTTCCTCGGACAACATTGCATGCACGTAAAAACCAATTT
Organism: Amblyomma mixtum; assembly: GCF_055824585.1. Classification (NCBI taxonomy): domain Eukaryota; kingdom Metazoa; phylum Arthropoda; class Arachnida; order Ixodida; family Ixodidae; genus Amblyomma; species Amblyomma mixtum. The sequence continues at coordinate 119,085,310 of NC_143015.1, read as the reverse complement.
CATGCACTTTCAGCACTTTATACACGAGAATCCCGTGTCGCCCCAGATCAGTCTGCGCGCGCCTCCCTCTTCTTCCTCCAAGTCCTCAGTAAGCCGCTACGCGGCGTAACAATATGTTATTGTAGTTCCTCGGACAACATTGCACGCACGTAAAAACCAATTTCATGCACTTTCAGCACTTTATACACGAGAATCCCGTGTCGCCCCAGATCAGTCTGCGCGCGCCTCCCTCTTCTTCCTCCAAGTCCTCAGTAAGCCGCTACGCGGCGTAACAATATGTTATTGTAGTTCCTCGGACAACATTGCACGCACGTAAAAACCAATTTCATGCACTTTCAGCACTTTATACACGAGAATCCCGTGTCGCCCCAGATCAGTCTGCGCGCGCCTCCCTCTTCTTCCTCCAAGTCCTCAGTAAGCCGCTACGCGGCGTAACAATATGTTATTGTAGTTCCTCGGACAACATTGCACGCACGTAAAAACCAATTTCATGCACTTTCAGCACTTTATACACGAGAATCCCGTGTCGCCCCAGATCAGTCTGCGCGCGCCTCCCTCTTCTTCCTCCAAGTCCTCAGTAAGCCGCTACGCGGCGTAACAATATGTTATTGTAGTTCCTCGGACAACATTGCATGCACGTAAAAACCAATTTCATGCACTTTCAGCACTTATACACGAGAATCCCGTGTCGCCCCAGATCAGTCTGCGCGCGCCTCCCTCTTCTTCCTCCAAGTCCTCAGTAAGCCGCTACGCGGCGTAACAATATGTTATTGTAGTTCCTCGGACAACATTGCATGCACGTAAAAACCAATTTCATGCACTTTCAGCACTTTATACACGAGAATCCCGTGTCGCCCCAGATCAGTCTGCGCGCGCCTCCCTCTTCTTCCTCCAAGTCCTCAGTAAGCCGCTACGCGGCGTAACAATATGTTATTGTAGTTCCTCGGACAACATTGCATGCACGTAAAAACCAATTTCATGTACTTTCAGCACTTTATACACGAGAATCCCGTGTCGCCCCAGATCAGTCTGCGCGCGCCTCCCTCTTCTTCCTCCAAGTCCTCAGTAAGCCGCTACGCGGAGTAACAATATGTTATTGTAGTTCCTCGGACAACATTGCATGCACGTAAAAACCAATTTCATGCACTTTCAGCACTTTATACACGAGAATCCCGTGTCGCCCCAGATCAGTCTGCGCGCGCCTCCCTCTTCTTCCTCCAAGTCCTCAGTAAGCCGCTACGCGGCGTAACAATTTGTTATTGTAGTTCCTCGGACAACATTGCACGCACGTAAAAACAAATTTCATGCACTTTCAGCACTTTATACACGAGAATCCCGTGTCGCCCCAGATCAGTCTGCGCGCGCCTCCCTCTTCTTCCTCCAAGTCCTCAGTAAGCCGCTACGCGGAGTAACAATATGTTATTGTAGTTCCTCGGACAACATTGCATGCACGTAAAAACCAATTTCATGCACTTTCAGCACTTTATACACGAGAATCCCGTGTCGCCCCAGATCAGTCTGCGCGCGCCTCCCCCTTCTTCCTCCAAGTCCTCAGTAAGCCGCTACGCGGAGTAACAATTTGTTATTCTAGTTCCTCGGACAACATTGCACGCACGTAAAAACAAATTTCATGCACTTTCAGCACTTTATACACGAGAATCCCGTGTCGCCCCAGATCAGTCTGCGCGCGCCTCCCTCTTCTTCCTCCAAGTCCTCAGTAAGCCGCTACGCGGAGTAACAATATGTTAGTGTAGTTCCTCGGATAACATTGCATGCGCGTAAAAACCAATTTCATGCACTTTCAGCACTTTATACACGAGAATCCCGTGTCGCCCCAGATCAGTCTGCGCGCGCCTCCCTCTTCTTCCTCCAAGTCCTCAGTAAGCCGCTACGCGGAGTAACAATATGTTATTGTAGTTCCTCGGACAACATTGCATGCACGTAAAAACCAATTTCATGCACTTTCAGCACTTTATACACGAGAATCCCGTGTCGCCCCAGATCAGTCTGCGCGCGCCTCCCTCTTCTTCCTCCAAGTCCTCAGTAAGCCGCTACGCGGCGTAACAATATGTTATTGCAGTTCCTCGGACAACATTGCATGCACGTAAAAACCAATTTCATGCACTTTCAGCACTTTATACACGAGAATCCCGTGTCGCCCCAGATCAGTCTGCGCGCGCCTCCCTCTTCTTCCTCCAAGTCCTCAGTAAGCCGCTACGCGGCGTAACAATATGTTATTGTAGTTCCTCGGACAACATTGCATGCACGTAAAAACCAATTTCATGCACATTCAGCACTTTATACACGAGAATCCCGTGTCGCCCCAGATCAGTCTGCGCGCGTCTCCCCCTTCTTCCTCCAAGTCCTCAGTAAGCCGCTACGCGGCGTAACAATATGTTATTGCAGTTCCTCGGACAACATTGCATGCACGTAAAAACCAATTTCATGCACTTTCAGCACTTTATACACGAGAATCCCGTGTCGCCCCAGATCAGTCTGCGCGCGCCTCCCTCTTCTTCCTCCAAGTCCTCAGTAAGCCGCTACGCGGCGTAACAATATGTTATTGTAGTTCCTCGGACAACATTGCATGCACGTAAAAACCAATTTCATGCACTTTCAGCACTTTATACACGAGAATCCCGTGTCGCCCCAGATCAGTCTGCGCGCGCCTCCCTCTCCTTCCTCCAAGTCCTCAGTAAGCCGCTACGCGGCGTAACAATATGTTATTGCAGTTCCTCGGACAACATTGCATGCACGTAAAAACCAATTTCATGCACTTTCAGCACTTTATACACGAGAATCCCGTGTCGCCCCAGATCAGTCTGCGCGCGCCTCCCTCTTCTTCCTCCAAGTCCTCAGTAAGCCGCTACGCGGCGTAACAATATGTTATTGTAGTTCCTCGGACAACATTGCATGCACGTAAAAACCAATTTCATGCACTTTCAGCACTTTATACACGAGAATCCCGTGTCGCCCCAGATCAGTCTGCGCGCGCCTCCCTCTTCTTCCTCCAAGTCCTCAGTAAGCCGCTACGCGGCGTAACAATATGTTATTGCAGTTCCTCGGACAACATTGCATGCACGTAAAAACCAATTTCATGCACTTTCAGCACTTTATACACGAGAATCCCGTGTCGCCCCAGATCAGTCTGCGCGCGCCTCCCTCTTCTTCCTCCAAGTCCTCAGTAAGCCGCTACGCGGCGTAACAATATGTTATTGCAGTTCCTCGGACAACATTGCATGCACGTAAAAACCAATTTCATGCACTTTCAGCACTTTATACACGAGAATCCCGTGTCGCCCCAGATCAGTCTGCGCGCGCCTCCCTCTTCTTCCTCCAAGTCCTCAGTAAGCCGCTACGCGGCGTAACAATATGTTATTGTAGTTCTTCGGACAACATTGCATGCACGTAAAAACAAATTTCATGCACTTTCAGCACTTTATACACGAGAATCCCGTGTCGCCCCAGATCAGTCTGCGCGCGCCTCCCTCTTCTTCCTCCAAGTCCTCATGTAAGCCGCTACGCGGAGTAACAATATGTTATTGTAGTTCCTCGGACAACATTGCATGCACGTAAAAACAAATTTCATGCACTTTCAGCACTTTATACACGAGAATCCCGTGTCGCCCCAGATCAGTCTGCGCGCGCCTCCCTCTTCTTCCTCCAAGTCCTCAGTAAGCCGCTACGCGGAGTAACAATATGTTAGTGTAGTTCCTCGGATAACATTGCATGCACGTAAAAACCAATTTCATGCACTTTCAGCACTTTATACACGAGAATCCCGTGTCGCCCCAGATCAGTCTGCGCGCGCCTCCCTCTTCTTCCTCCAAGTCCTCAGTAAGCCGCTACGCGGCGTAACAATATGTTATTGCAGTTCCTCGGACAACATTGCATGCACGTAAAAACCAATTTCATGCACTTTCAGCACTTTATACACGAGAATCCCGTGTCGCCCCAGATCAGTCTGCGCGCGCCTCCCTCTTCTTCCTCCAAGTCCTCAGTAAGCCGCTACGCGGCGTAACAATATGTTATTGTAGTTCCTCGGACAACATTGCATGCACGTAAAAACCAATTTCATGCACTTTCAGCACTTTATACACGAGAATCCCGTGTCGCCCCAGATCAGTCTGCGCGCGCCTCCCTCTTCTTCCTCCAAGTCCTCAGTAAGCCGCTACGCGGCGTAACAATATGTTATTGTAGTTCCTCGGACAACATTGCATGCACGTAAAAACCAATTTCATGCACTCTCAGCACTTTATACACGAGAATCCCGTGTCGCCCCAGATCAGTCTGCGCGCGCCTCCCTCTTCTTCCTCCAAGTCCTCAGTAAGCCGCTACGCGGAGTAACAATATGTTATTGTAGTTCCTCGGACAACATTGCATGCACGTAAAAACCAATTTCATGCACTTTCAGCACTTTATACACGAGAATCCCGTGTCGCCCCAGATCAGTCTGCGTGCGCCTCCCTCATCTTCCTCCAAGTCCTCAGTAAGCCGCTACGCGGCGTAACAATATGTTATTGTAGTTCCTCGGACAACATTGCATGCACGTAAAAACCAATTTCATGCACTTTCAGCACTTTATACACGATAATCCCGTGTCGCCCCAGATCAGTCTGCGCGCGCCTCCCTCTTCTTCCTCCAAGTCCTCAGTAAGCCGCTACGCGGCGTAACAATATGCTATTGTAGTTCCTCGGACAACATTGCATGCACGTAAAAACCAATTTCATGCACTTTCAGCACTTTATACACGAGAATCCCGTGTCGCCCCAGATCAGTCTGCGCGCGCCTCCCTCTTCTTCCTCCAAGTCCTCAGTAAGCCGCTACGCGGCGTAACAATATGCTATTGTAGTTCCTCGGACAACATTGCATGCACGTAAAAACCAATTTCATGCACTTTCAGCACTTTATACACGAGAATCCCGTGTCGCCCCAGATCAGTCTGCGCGCGCCTCCCTCTTCTTCCTTCAAGTCCTCAGTAAGCCGCTACGCGGCGTAACAATATGTTATTGTAGTTCCTCGGACAACATTGCATGCACGTAAAAACCAATTTCATGCACTTTCAGCACTTTATACACGAGCATCCCGTGTCGCCCCAGATCAGTCTGCGCGCGCCTCCCTCTTCTTCCTCCAAGTCCTCAGTAAGCCGCTACGCGGCGTAACAATATGTTATTGTAGTTCCTCGGACAACATTGCATGCACGTAAAAACCAATTTCATGCACTTTCAGCACTTTATACACGAGAATCCCGTGTCGCCCCAGATCAGTCTGCGCGCGCCTCCCTCTTCTTCCTCCAAGTCCTCAGTAAGCCGCTACGCGGCGTAACAATATGTTATTGTAGTTCCTCGGACAACATTTTCATGCACGTAAAAACCAATTTCATGCACTTTCAGCACTTTATACACGAGAATCCCGTGTCGCCCCAGATCAGTCTGCGCGCGCCTCCCTCTTCTTCCTCCAAGTCCTCAGTAAGCCGCTACGCGGCGTAACAATATGTTATTGTAGTTCCTCGGACAACATTGCATGCACGTAAAAACCAATTTCATGCACTTTCAGCACTTTATACACGATAATCCCGTGTCGCCCCAAATCAGTCTGCGCGCGCCTCCCTCTTCTTCCTCCAAGTCCTCAGTAAGCCGCTACGCGGCGTAACAATATGCTATTGTAGTTCCTCGGACAACATTGCATGCACGTAAAAACCAATTTGATGCACTTTCAGCACTTTATACACGAGAATCCCGTGTCGCCCCAGATCAGTCTGCGCGCGCCTCCCTCTTCTTCCTCCAAGTCCTCAGTAAGCCGCTACGCGGCGTAACAATATGCTATTGTAGTTCCTCGGACAACATTGCATGCACGTAAAAACCAATTTCATGCACTTTCAGCACTTTATACAGGAGAATCCCGTGTCGCCCCAGATCAGTCTGCGCGCGCCTCCCTCTTCTTCCTCCAAGTCCTCAGTAAGCCGCTACGCGGCGTAACAATATGTTATTGTAGTTCCTCGGACAACATTGCATGCACGTAAAAACCAATTTCATGCACTTTCAGCACTTTATACACGAGAATCCCGTGTCGCCCCAGACCAGTCTGCGCGCGCCTCCCTCTTCTTCCTCCAAGTCCTCAGTAAGCCGCTACGCGGCGTAACAATATGTTATTGTAGTTCCTCGGACAACATTGCATGCACGTAAAAACCAATTTCATGCACTTTCAGCACTTTATACACGATAATCCCGTGTCGCCCCAGATCAGTCTGCGCGCGCCTCCCTCTTCTTCCTCCAAGTCCTCAGTAAGCCGCTACGCGGCGTAACAATATGTTATTGCAGTTCCTCGGACAACATTGCATGCACGTAAAAACCAATTTCATGCACTTTCAGCACTTTATACACGATAATCCCGTGTCGCCCCAGATCAGTCTGCGCGCGCCTCCCTCTTCTTCCTCCAAGTCCTCAGTAAGCCGCTACGCGGCGTAACAATATGTTATTGCAGTTCCTCGGACAACATTGCATGCACGTAAAAACCAATTTCATGCACTTTCAGCACTTTATACACGAGAATCCCGTGTCGCCCCAGATCAGTCTGCGCGCGCCTCCCTCTTCTTCCTCCAAGTCCTCAGTAAGCCGCTACGCGGCGTAACAATATGCTATTGTAGTTCCTCGGACAACATTGCATGCACGTAAAAACCAATTTCATGCACTTTCAGCACTTTATACACGATAATCCCGTGTCGCCCCAGATCAGTCTGCGCGCGCCTCCCTCTTCTTCCTCCAAGTCCTCAGTAAGCCGCTACGCGGCGTAACAATATGTTATTGTAGTTCCTCGGACAACATTGCATGCACGTAAAAACCAATTTCATGCACTTTCAGCACTTTATACACGAGAATCCCGTGTCGCCCCAGATCAGTCTGCGCGCGCCTCCCTCTTCTTCCTCCAAGTCCTCAGTAAGCCGCTACGCGGCGTAACAATATGTTATTGCAGTTCCTCGGACAACATTGCATGCACGTAAAAACAAATTTCATGCACTTTCAGCACTTTATACACGAGAATCCCGTGTCGCCCCAGATCAGTCTGCGCGCGCCTCCCTCTTCTTCCTCCAAGTCCTCAGTAAGCCGCTACGCGGCGTAACAATATGTTATTGTAGTTCCTCGGACAACATTGCATGCACGTAAAAACCAATTTCATGCACTTTCAGCACTTTATACACGAGAATCCCGTGTTGCCCCAGATCAGTCTGCGCGCGCCTCCCTCTTCTTCCTCCAAGTCCTCAGTAAGCCGCTACGCGGCGTAACAATATGTTATTGTAGTTCCTCGGACAACATTGCATGCACGTAAAAACCAATTTCATGCACTTTCAGCACTTTATACACGAGAATCCCGTGTCGCCCCAGATCAGTCTGCGCGCGCCTCCCTCTTCTTCCTCCAAGTCCTCAGTAAGCCGCTACGCGGCGTAACAATATGTTATTGTAGTTCCTCGGACAACATTGCATGCACGTAAAAACCAATTTCATGCACTTTCAGCACTTTATACACGAGAATCCCGTGTCGCCCCAGATCAGTCTGCGCGCGCCTCCCTCTTCTTCCTCCAAGTCCTCAGTAAGCCGCTACGCGGCGTAACAATATGTTATTGTAGTTCCTCGGACAACATTGCATGCACGTAAAAACCAATTTCATGCACTTTCAGCACTTTATACACGATAATCCCGTGTCGCCCCAGATCAGTCTGCGCGCGCCTCCCTCTTCTTACTCCAAGTCCTCAGTAAGCCGCTACGCGGCGTAACAATATGTTATTGCAGTTCCTCGGACAACATTGCATGCACGTAAAAACCAATTTCATGCACTTTCAGCACTTTATACACGATAATCCCGTGTCGCCCCAGATCAGTCTGCGCGCGCCTCCCTCTTCTTCCTCCAAGTCCTCAGTAAGCCGCTACGCGGCGTAACAATATGTTATTGCAGTTCCTCGGACAACATTGCATGCACGTAAAAACCAATTTCATGCACTTTCAGCACTTTATACACGATAATCCCGTGTCGCCCCAGATCAGTCTGCGCGCGCCTCCCTCTTCTTCCTCCAAGTCCTCAGTAAGCCGCTACGCGGCGTAACAATATGTTATTGTAGTTCCTCGGACAACATTGCATGCACGTAAAAACCAATTTCATGCACTTTCAGCACTTTATACACGAGAATCCCGTGTCGCCCCAGATCAGTCTGCGCGCGCCTCCCTCTTCTTCCTCCAAGTCCTCAGTAAGCCGCTACGCGGCGTAAAAATATGTTATTGCAGTTCCTCGGACAACATTGCATGCACGTAAAAACCAATTTCATGCACTTTCAGCACTTTATACACGATAATCCCGTGTCGCCCCAGATCAGTCTGCGCGCGCCTCCCTCTTCTTCCTCCAAGTCCTCAGTAAGCCGCTACGCGGAGTAACAATATGTTATTGTAGTTCCTCGGACAACATTGCATGCACGTAAAAACCAATTTCATGCACTTTCAGCACTTTATACACGATAATCCCGTGTCGCCCCAGATCAGTCTGCGCGCGCCTCCCTCTTCTTCCTCCAAGTCCTCAGTAAGCCGCTACGCGGAGTAACAATATGTTATTGCAGTTCCTCGGACAACATTGCATGCACGTAAAAACCATTTTCTTGCACTTTCAGCACTTTATACACGATAATCCCGTGTCGCCCCAGATCAGTCTGCGCGCGCCTCCCTCTTCTTCCTCCAAGTCCTCAGTAAGCCGCTACGCGGCGTAACAATATGCTATTGTAGTTCCTCGGACAACATTGCATGCACGTAAAAACCAATTTCATGCACTTTCAGCACTTTATACACGATAATCCCGTGTCGCCCCAGATCAGTCTGCGCGCGCCTCCCTCTTCTTCCTCCAAGTCCTCAGTAAGCCGCTACGCGGCGTAACAATATGTTATTGTAGTTCCTCGGACAACATTGCATGCACGTAAAAACCAATTTCATGCACTTTCAGCACTTTATACACGATAATCCCGTGTCGCCCCAGATCAGTCTGCGCGCGCCTCCCTCTCCTTCCTCCAAGTCCTCAGTAAGCCGCTACGCGGCGTAACAATATGCTATTGTAGTTCCTCGGACAACATTGCGTGCACGTAAAAACCAATTTCATGCACTTTCAGCACTTTATACACGATAATCCCGTGTCGCCCCAGATCAGTCTGCGCGCGCCTCCCTCTTCTTCCTCCAAGTCCTCAGTAAGCCGCTACGCGGAGTAACAATATGCTATTGTAGTTCCTCGGACAACATTGCATGCACGTAAAAACCATTTTCATGCACTTTCAGCACTTTATACACGATAATCCCGTGTCGCCCCAGATCAGTCTGCGCGCGCCTCCCTCTTCTTCCTCCAAGTCCTCAGTAAGCCGCTACGCGGCGTAACAATATGCTATTGTAGTTCCTCGGACAACATTGCATGCACGTAAAAACCAATTTCATGCACTTTCAGCACTTTATACACGATAATCCCGTGTCGCCCCAGATCAGTCGGCGCGCGCCTCCCTCTTCTTCCTCCAAGTCCTCAGTAAGCCGCTACGCGGCGTAACAATATGCTATTGTAGTTCCTCGGACAACATTGCATGCACGTAAAAACCAATTTCATGCACTTTCAGCACTTTATACACGATAATCCCGTGTCGCCCCAGATCAGTCTGCGCGCGCCTCCCTCTTCTTCCTCCAAGTCCTCAGTAAGCCGCTACGCGGCGTAACAATATGTTATTGTAGTTGCTCGGACAACATTGCATGCACGTAAAAACCAATTTCATGCACTTTCAGCACTTTATACACGAGAATCCCGTGTCGCCCCAGATCAGTCTGCGCGCGCCTCCCTCTTCTTCCTCCAAGTCCTCAGTAAGCCGCTACGCGGCGTAACAATATGCTATTGTAGTTCCTCGGACAACATTGCATGCACGTAAAAACCAATTTCATGCACTTTCAGCACTTATACACGTTTTAAAGATTGGCACTGAAAACATTAGTGCTCCAACATGCGTGGTGGCGAACAGCATTTTATAAATTGTGCCGGACGCAGGATGAATGCTGTGACGATGCCGGCAGCATGTGGTGATGAGGATTATACTTTAAATCTTTTGCGGCTAAAAATATCTGTGCAGCTGCGAGAGAATTATTTGTTTACTGCCGGTTAAAAAAAGTAGAGGTTTAGCGCTGGTGGCACCAAATATCGAGTGATAGCTGCAAAATGATATTACGGATTTCATTTGTCTAGACCTTATAAATGGAATATGACTCGACATTATAGCGTAAGCTCAATTTTTAGTCACAGTTAACTAATTAACGATAAGTGTTTAGAACGTGTGATTAGCACTGAGGAATTGCTCTCCACATAAGCTATGCAGCGATACAAGACGACGTTTAGCCTGAAGTTCAATTTTGGCTCGCAATAAGTAATTAAAGGCAATTAATTAATGCGTCCTATTAATACATTACCGTTGTACTCAATACAAGCCAATACTCAATAGCCAATACAAGCCACCATATCCCCGCAAGATCTTTAATCTCAACCGCCCTCCTAAGTTAACTAATTAGCGATAAGTGTTTAAGACGTGTGATTAGCAGTAAGGAATTGTGCTCCACATAAGCTATACAGCGATACAATACGACTTTTAGCCTGAAGTTCAATTTTTGCTCGCAAAAAGTAATTAAGGGCAATTAATTAATGCGTGCTATTAATACATTACCGCTGTACTCAATACAAGCCAATACTCAATAGCCAATACAAGCCACCGTATCCCCGCAAGCTTTTTAATCTCATCCGCCCTCCTAACTTTCTACCGCTCCCTGCTGTGCTTACATTTTCTTCGTTACCCTTTAAGACCAGCAGATATTGTGCCTTCGCGTTGAATGCCCTGCACAAGCACATTTCTTCCTCTTGATTTCGACTAGGATGTCATTAACCCGCGTGTGTTCCCTCACCTACTCGGCCCGCTTCCGGTCTCTAAACATTACGGCTATCATTTTTCTTTCCGTAGCCGGCTACGTTGTCCTTAACTTAAGCTTAACACTTGGCGTTAGACTCTATGTTTCTGCTCCTTAGGGGAGTACAGGTAAGAAACAGCGGTTTTATCCTTTTCTCTTGAGAAATACTGGCCAAGTGTCATTCATGATCTTGGAGAACCTGGCATATGCAGTCCGTCCCATACTTATTCTTGTTCTAAATATTTATATTCCGATTCTAAACACCTACCATTATTATTCCACCAGTCTTATTACGGATACCTACTGTACGGAAATGGCTGTTCATATTTTATAATTTACCTATGTTGCATTTCTGCCGAACAACTAAACATTTCTTATACACTTGCTCTCTAGGTGCCGGAAAAGAACACCTTAGCATGAGCGTGAACTAAAATTTATTACCTTTTGTAGAACAATACAGAACAAGGGTCCCTTGGAGTAAACAAGTGGAACCAAGTTGAAGAAACTGCCTGAACTAGTACAATCACGTCTCGTAGGAATGACTGAGCATTTAAATTGCGCAGGCTCAATACTGGTGTAGCGCCCGGCGACGCTATAAAGCGCAGGCGCTGCGATCGGCGTTCCCGCGACAGAAGAAAATAAAGAACGACAGCGCGTGCTCGGAGCGCACGCCCGGCACGCGCAGTCCGGAACTGGAAGCCTGACACGCTGGTCGTCTCTCTCTGGTGCTCCGCTGCGACCCCGCCAAATCTACAACAGTGGTGACCTGGCGAACCGTGCCTTCTTTCCCAGCGGCGTCCTAGCATGGCGTACTGGCAGCACCCAAGTTTCGACCAGCCGCTCCCGGCGTTCCGGCCTGCAGGCGTCGGCGGGTGGTTCGCCCAACTGGAGGCTGCGATGTACCTGAACGGCATCACCATCCAGCCGTTCAAACACGAAGTCCTTTGTGACATCCTCCCGGCCGACCTCCTGCGTCGGCTCACCTACTCTGCTTTGGGCGGCCGGCCATACGATGAGCTGCGTGCGGCCGTCTTGGCGGTCTTCGGCGCCTACTACGTTCCGCCGCCGCTCTACGACGCAGCGGACCCGTTTTCGCCGCCGCCAGCCTCTGTCCCTGGACCGGCCTCGCTCGCGCCCACGCAGCCTTCATCAGAACCCGGCCCGCCTCAGCAGCCCCTCGCCGCATCGCCGCCACTCCCGTCCAGCGTCTCCAGCCCGGCTGTCTCTCTCGACGCCACACCAGGTGGGATCCGCACGAGCTCCGCCTCGCGTCCTGCTCCCACTGCTATCCGACCCGCGTCTCTGGCTCTGCCTCCTTGCGCTTCAGTGGCCTTATCGCCAGAGCCTCCTGCAGCCAAGGACAACTCTGCGGCAGCAGCCGTGCCGAGGCTTCCGGCATCTCCATCTACCTCGTCAGTACCGCCAACAGCTCTGCAGGCCTCTTCTGTGAGGTTGAAGCCGTCGCCCGCTGATGCTAAAGAGCCCTTGACAACGACCAAGCCTGCTTGTCACACTCCCAGCCCCTCAGAAGGTCCGCAGAGCACTACTCGTCATCAGGAGCAGGATGAGAAAGCCAACCCGATGACAGCAGTAACAAGCACGGCGATCGCCTCCAGCCCCACTTTGCCTGAAACAGTTCCTGACCCAGTGTCAGCGCTTGCTCTCAAGCCCGACCATGCCCACACGCGCATCAGCACTGGCCAGTCGCTCCGGACGGCCACTCCCGCTTTACCCCAGCACCTGGAATTGAACCCAGCAACTTCCTCCGTCATCACCACAGCTGTTACCGTTGTCTCGTCGGTCACACCTGTGCCAACCCTAGTGGCCGGACCGCACTGCTCGCGCCCTACATCAGGGGCACCTGAGCCATGTAAGCCAGCCATTTCCACCTATTTGGACGACTTGAAGCTGGCGCTACAGCAGCGACACGACACCACGCTAAAGACCACATCTGTCCACGGAGCCGTTTCGACCGCTCCCTTGCTTGTGACGGCGTACTCTGTGTGCCAGCTTCCCGCCGACATCAGCTGCAACGGTCCAGCACCAATGACACTTGTGCCAGCGGGCAGCACTACAGTCGGTGACGGCCCCACCATGGCCTCCATTGCCCTAATATGCTTTGTCAGCTCGGCACTCTGCCTCATTCGCCCGTTGCGCAGCAGCAAGGCTCGTCCACCTGAGCCCGTGCACTCCACCCGACAGCTCTTCCCGGCCCCCGACATGAACTTACCGTACCTTGTAGCGACCCCGTGGGGACACTGTTACTCCAGCTGCCTGCTTGCCTGCCGTGGCTACTCCATCTCTGCCCCGTCGGCGCGTATATTTCGACGTTCCGTCTAGGCGGGGGGCCCTGTAGCGCCCGGCGACGCTATAAAGCGCAGGCGCTGCGATCGGCGTTCCCGCGACAGAAGAAAATAAAGAACGACAGCGCGTGCTCGGAGCGCACGCCCGGCACGCGCAGTCCGGAACTGGAAGACTGACACGCTGGTTGTCTCTCTCTGGTGCTCCGCTGCGACCCCGCCAAATCTACAACACTGGCACCTAAGAAAGTTAAATAAATTTGCCAGGCTTACAAAACCATATGAAAAGAGCCTACATGTGTGGGTTAGCAGCATCAGGCCCCCTTTGCTGCTGGAATCTACAGAAGGCAGTGGGCAGTGTTCGGCAAGCATTTATCATAATGCAGGCAGCATATTTGGTAGAACGGAAGGAAGCTTACTATACTGTCAGAGTGCACAGTAGAGTGGCAGTGCTGAATATGACTATTATGCGTCTACAGAATCCTAAGATTCAGCCTGATCTTTATGTCTCACTGAACAATCAGTGCTTAGTCCAGGTGATTTTCAGAAATTGCTGAGGGAAATGTCACAATCAGTGATTAGTACAGGTGATCTTCAGGAATTGCTCAGGGAAATGTAGCATAAAAACAGCGCTTCTTCTTGTGATAAACTAGTAGACCACAGCATTTAACATTTGCTGAGGGGTATACGTTGCAGAGTAGGATTTCTTGCCATTTCTAAAACCTAGAAGCAATACCCGAACATCAGGACCAAATACAATATCAGACAAGCGCTGAAAACTACATGTTTACGTGAAACATTTTACACGGAGAATGACTGCACATGCCCAAGGGCTGTTATAAAAGCAGTAATTTGATAGGACTGAAACATATAATTGAGCAGCACATTTCGCAACAAAAAGGTAACCTAGAAAAGAGGACAGAAAATAGGCCCTCTTTATCATTATCTTTTGATACGCAATGTTGCCCACGGGAATCAATCGAAATGCAAATACCTTAAGGGGCGCATCACGCGCTTTCATTTACCGCTATCTCGTGTAAACATGAAAAAGGTGAACCTCTGCTACAGAAAGTGAGAGGGCAGCACCCATAAAGTGATGCTAAATAGCATGAACAATAGAGAAATTTTTGAAACTAAGTTCAAAGTTCTAAAACTAGGAACAAAAATAATGTCTTTCGTTGAAATAACATAGGCTAGCACGGAAAAGCAAGCAACCTTAGCAGCGACGCTGGAGATGACGAATCGGGTATTTGTTTGGAGCGTGACACAAATATGCACAACAAAATAAATTCGATCACAAAGATGATCAAAGTTCAATTTCTGGCTTGAATGCAATAAATAACCAGTGAGAGCTTCTCTTCATGGTATCGTTGTCTTCAAAACAACGTGTTAATGTTGGTCTCTCTTGATTGTCTGTATTCTTAATGATTTCTTTTGTTAAAACTCCATATTTTGGGGGCTTGACATCACACTTTCACGAAAATATTGCTGATATTTGAAAACTTTAGACGGCCTATATGGTGGTTTATGTCCACCTTAGCAGCAATGTGTTGGTGTAGAAGATTTAAGCGCTTTTTCTTTCTTATCACGTACTTAGGCACTGCTACCATCAGTGCTAAAATGTATGGCCGCGCTTCACAAACAGTCAACAAGCACACCCTAGAGGTTATGCAAGTACACAAGATGGAACATCAGGTTTATGATGCTTTGTTTAAATGAGAAAATTCCTACTTAGTGAGTGCTAAGATGCTTTCACAAGGAATCGTGGGAAAGCAGGGTGGCGCAAAACATATGGCATGAAAGTATATGTCAGTGCACCTCTGCTAATGAGGACGGTAAGCGCTAGCAGGGTCACATTTTTTTTTCCGTCAACGTTGCTGTGAGGAAAAACTGTGTTATGACTGCTTTTGTATTTTGTGAATGCTACAACATTCGCAGAATGCAACCTGAGCAGATGCAACATGCACAATTGAGAACCTTCTCACGCAGCGTTTTTGCGGGTAACCTCATAAGGGCGTCATTTCCCTTTTCGATCTTTCCCAGATTTTCAGCGCTTGCCTCAAATAAGCTTCACCGTTAAGAGTACGACGCTCCACCTGATCGGCATGCATTGCTTTCCTGCAACGCGAATGATGCGACATGTCAACACTGGCGACCTAATTCAAGTGCTGCGGAGGCTTTCACTTAATTCAGTCACTGAATCAAAAGATGGTCAAGCTACCAAGCAGCCACGACCCAGAGTACCACGTTGTCACGTAATAATAGTAGTTCACTCCGAGGCATGGAGTGGGCACTAAATGAGCACAACGACCACGACTATTACGCAGAGACCGGAAACTTTCGTTTTGAAACATAGCGCTGCATAATTAAAAATCAGTGATATTAAGCTCGTGCGGCTTTCATTAAAAACAGATATATGCTTTTTTCTTTTCATAAAGAAAGCAGCATGTGCAGGAGCACGTTGTGCATTACTTCGCTGTATTGTGGCGTTCACATCAGGTACTTTGTGTTCCGAGGTGCTTCTATGACTCGTTAAACTAAAATACGATAATGAAATGCGAAAAAGGCACATTGTCTATTGGCTACGGATGTTTACGCAATTGGGAGCGGAAGAGATCTGTTGTGGTCTCTCATGGAATAAAAAATGGTAGATATACATCACCTTGCAGATATTTAACACTTGTAAAAGGCGCACCTGGCTTAACTAATTTGGGGTCTATAAGCTTGAATGATGCAGGAAGCTGGTGGTAGTGCTTGTGGTATTTGTTCTGAAGTGACTGTGCAGAAAGAATGTCCAGTTGCGTTGTCAGTTTTGGCCTTTCCTTGCAGAGACAGCCATAGCTATACATGTTAAGAGAGCGCTTTCGAAATAAAAGCCCGTGTATTACCGCACTGAACAGGTTTGAGCGATCAGTTCCTGGCGGTTGAAGTGCGGAATATCACAGATTTTCCTTAAATGCTTTAGGGCAACCAGTACGGCAGAATGTGTCCACACAGCTGCCCACGGTAGGCAGCAGAGACGGCCGGCCATGCGTCAGCGCCTTGGACGGCGGCGTCCCCGAAAATAAGACCGAAATAAAACTTATAGAAGCAACCAAGAGCTAAAAAAAAAACCCTTCCCTTCACAGCGCCCTTCTTCCTTTTGTAAACCATACAGTCATACTGTGGTGACAAGGACCTCGTTCAAGAGTTATTTTGGCCCACTGTTTGTAGGTCGACGACAAAGCAATTCCTTTCATAAAGCTTGATGAATTGGTAGGTGGTAGTTTCTTTATACTCCACTTTTTCGACTGTAGATATCTCTGGATTTTGTTATTTTTCTCTATTATATGCGTGTGACTTCCGTGAGGATTCCTTACGACCCCAACGTGAAAAATACGGCCGAACTGCGCTGACTACTCAAATTGCAGAGAAGGTGCAGCAATATGGAAAGCCTGACACGGCGGATATATTTGAAAGACAAAAAAGGCTAGGCTTTTTTGTCGCCAACACGGGACCGTTACAGCGACTTTTGAATCATGCATAACAACTATGCACTTAAGAACACGTATGCATTCAAAAAAGGTCAAGGCAATACTACATGTTTTTTTTGTCATGGGGCGTAAAGCAGTATTTCGTTTTTATTTTATGAAAGTGGTAGAGCGGTTATGAAATTATGACTTAATGTTCTATCCAAAAAAATACAGATCAAGAGTCCTGCTGGCAACATTTCATTGTTTTCTCACTGCTATTTTCCATTATTAGGCATGTAAGATGGGGTTTATTGAAGGCACTGAGACCTCAGGAAGAGGACGGCAACAGTCCGTGGTCAGCCAAAGCGAGTACACAGAACGCGCAGCGATGCCAATGCTGCCGCTAAACAGAATGGTCGTCGTCGTCTTTAAAATTGCCCGCGGGAAAAAGAGGAGCCAACCTGCCGACTTAGGGCGCAGGCAGGATAGCTGGACCGTAAAATGGCTTGAGGAGCTGGACGTGAACAGTCTCGCGTCCATGGCGGTGGCGATCAGAAGACGGGATGAGAGGTTCGACTGTGTAATTAACTGGAGATGTGCGCGCCAGGACACGGTACCGGCCATGGTACATGGCAAGAAATTTTCACGACAGGCCCGGAGTATTGGTCGGAATCCAGATGCAAACGATAGACCAACGGTTGCCGGCTGAAGTGTACCGAAGGGGCCGATAAATCAATGCCGACGCGGTCAAATGGGCATGGCAGGCAAGGTTCGGCTGCGATTCTCCAGCAGAACGATGAGGAGGTGGCTTGCGACGTTAACATGTAAGGCATGAGCACACTTATTTGAGGATGAAGGTTGTGGGGTTTAATCTGGGGTTATAAATCCGTTCTCCCCGTTTAACCGCGGCTGATCCAGTTCGAAACCACGCGGACTCCACCCCGTGGTCGCGTACGCTACCGAGCGCTCGCCGACCACTGCGGGCCTTGCTCTGCGGGAACAAAGGAACGACACACTAGCTGACACAAACAGCGCATTTATTTCTATAACAACAATAATGGCAGCTATAGCAACAAAATACACCAAGGAATCGAGGATGTCCGACTCACCAGCACGGTTATGAGCGAACGTTCGCCCACGCTAGGGCAAGAGGGAAGCTCCGAGGCCGGACGGGACGCGCTACGGGAACATGTTTCCACACGTGGTTGCCCGCCGGTGAAGAGCGGAGCCTTGCGCATCATGTTGCGCATGAACGTCCACGCGCTTCCCCGATGCCGAGCAGAAGAAAACCGGCTCTCCCCACGCGCGCGCTGCAAAACGCCATCCGTGGCGCTATTGTCTCTGCGACGAGAGCTCCCTCCTGTTAGTTAAAGTAACACAACTGAGAAGCGTGCGTTGCGGGGGACCTAACCACAGTTGGAGTGCCTTGAGCGAAAGCGAACCGCGGGGGGGGGGGGGGGGGGGCGAGTGCGGCCCCACAAGGTGTACATGCCACGTCAATAATATCGTAGCCGGATGCGAGCGTAGGTCTTCAGCACTCCCACATGACCACACTCCGGGTAAGCGTGAAAATGGGCCCAGACTTCCGAACGAAGGTGTTGTTAAGCTGGGAACAGGAATCATTTTTTGAATTTTGTGTTGTCCTAAATATCACGTAGCCCCGCACACAGGGTGATTTCTAGTGAATAACAAGCATTCATATCCATATGCGAATTTTCTTACCATGCTTACGGATTAGGCTCTTTCTGACTTAGCATAGCGTCAGGAAAAAATTCGAATAAAATGTCCTACACTTCGGCGATAGATGTGATATCCTGAAAGGCTAAAACCCCCATTCTCTGTATATCCAGGTGAGTCACGGCTACTGCTGGAGGAGTAGATGTTCAGCAGTCATGAGAGTCTTGGTCAGAATAAACAGATGGGACCTCTAAGAGTGTTTACGGAGGAAGAAGCTCATCGATAATCACCTTGACGCGATAAGCAGTAATATCTTCGGCAATCACATTACCATACCAAGAAATTCTGTACAAAGCACATGTTTGTTGCAGAAAATTTATGAACGCAATTACCTCGCACATCTTAAGAGTTCACCATAATCAATATATGCAGAGAACTACCCCAATGGAGTTTGCAGGTTTCAGCAAAGTATTATGAAATACCCACCGTATTGGGTTTATATAGGAGTCTAAACTACTAGGCTTGAGCGCAGGAAAAACTTTGAAAACAACTTTTTTTACGCGTCGAAAGATCACACCATTTATAACAATGTTACAGTATTCAAACGCTGCGTCAAAAATATTAGCAAAAACGTGGAGGCTAACGAAAATGGCTCCGCTTAAGCTAAGGGTAACGCAGCGAGCTATGGAAAGAAAAATGATAGATGTAACGATGAGAGATCAGAAGCGGGCGGAGTGGGTGAGGGAACAAACACGCGTTAACGACATCCCAGTCGAAAAGAAGAGCAAGAAATGGGCTTGGGGAGAGCATGTAATGCGAAGGGAAGATAACCGCTGGTTCTTTAGGGTAACGGAGTGGATTCCAAGAGACGGAAAGCTTAGCAGGGAGCGGCAGAAAGTTAGGTGGGCGGATGAGATTAAGAAGTTTGCGGGGATGCAGTGGCCGCAACTGGCAAAGGACGAGATTGACTGGAGAGACATAGGACTGGCCTTTGCCTTGCCGTAGGCGTAGTCAGGCTGATGATGATGATGACTCCGTTGGTTTTCTGTGGCAGTCTAAACTACTCGGTGCGAGTGCAGCAGACATTGTAAAAGGAGGATTATGCCGTGCATCGGACTGTGAGACTATTTTCATTAATAGTGCATAAGAGTCTCTCCGAATATTTCATAGTTGCCTGACGTCCGAAAAAGCTGGACTGAGACAATTAAAACCTTAATATTTATCCCTACTGCGTTGAGGAATTTTATGAATGTAGGACCCATTTCCTGTGTAGTACTGGAAATCTTTGCGATTCGTCTAGTCGTTCGCGGCTTTTACATGGCACTTTTTAAGCATATACTGAGCCAACAATGCCTATTATGCAGTAGATTACATTAGATATGCAAAGGTCAGTATGCAGCCCATATCTCTGAAGTTATGAGTGCTTGCAGGTAAACTTGATTTAAAGCCGACGGTGCGCACCGTGGTATAATCAGTCATTATCGAGTTTAAATCTTTCAGCATATGTAGAGTAGCCATTATGATAATTTTAAATGACGCCTCAACTTTTGTTGATTTTAATTCTTGCAGTTCAAAGAAACAAGCAACTCAAGTGCCCCCTAGCGAAGACACCACAGTGCCTCAATGCTAATATGGTATGGTTTCATATACTAAAACAGCACAGAGCAGATTTTCGAAACCATTGAAAGATTGGAAAAATTTAATGAGGCGAAGAAACATAGCGAAGGGAGCGTGCTTCCCCCGCGGCATGCGGACATTATGGACACTGTGGACATTATTACGTGCAGTGAATGACTTTTGTTTGCAGGGCGACAGGAGTCGCCGTCGTGTCTTGAGTGATCGCTTTTCCGTAATCGAGCGACAGTAGTCGCGAACTGTACTCTTGTATTTTTTGAGGGACTGTGGTCCCTTATCGTGTAACCATGGGGTCCAATAAAATTCTCTTGGATAGCTACTCATGAACGAGGCAATGAAATATTAAATTTTAACGCTTGGAAAATAAAACCTGAGCCCCAATAATTTGTTGAAAGTTCAAATACTTAGGGTGTTGTTTTTACACTCGCGCTCTAAAGACGGACGACGAAATCCATAATCCGTGGAAAAAGATGATGCGGATATCACACAATAAATACGGCGGAATATCAACGCTAGCTGTCATGCGAGAATGACTGCGCAGAGAGATGCTGCTGCAGTGAAACGAAACTGCACAAAAAATTATTGCTCCAAGGTGACTGCAGCAAGAAATGATTCTTGCGAGGTGGCAGTTTGATTATGCACCTAAAGGCTCTGCTGCTACGGCCTCCTGACGCTTACGATATCTGGCAGCTATTTTAAGTGTGCCATCCTGTGCTAGACCTGCTGCCCGCGTTAGCAGTCAATACGACTGGCGCCAACTCTTCACCAGAGCCGGTGCACGAAGGCTGGCCACCCGCTTTACCACCCCCAACCTTTTCTGGTGGACACAGCGCCCTGCACAGCTGGCACTCTGCCATACTGCACAGATCGCGGCACACTGCCTCTCGTGCCTCTCGCGCTTCGCTGATGTCCGAAAGTGCTCCGACGCAGGTTGTACGGCGGGGGTGATGAAATGACTGTACCCCGTCAGGTGGCGACCCGCGTGAGCTACCTCCCTGTACCAACGGCAGTCCTCTGTCACAATATTAATTGTTATATTTAGATGCTCTGGAACATTAGCACGAATATTGGTTTTAAACCAATTTCTCCAGAAAAAAAAAATTCCTTGCCCTGAGCACATACCATGAAACCACAAAGAGCCAAAATTATACTTCTTATTATTTTGGAGAAATCGGCATTCGGTTTTGCACTATTCACAACTTGGCTTTTCTATCTCTCGTTGCGTGAGTCTGAGAGTAAGCGCACCAGAACGGTCAGGGAGCTGATTCCCGTACGCAGCACATGCAACAAAAATATATATTCGGTTCTGCGTCACTTCGCTGCTAAGTCGACAAAACACGACGATGAAAACATGTACATAGTACAGGAAATACACAACGCACCAAATTCGTGTAATGCGAGGCAGTTTTCAGTTATAGTACAGGTCTGGGCAAAGCAGCACCGCAGTAAAAATATGATTTTCAATGCATGCGCATAGTTACATCTAGTTCTTCTAATAAAGTGAAAATTTTATATCCAACTTACAGCCACTAAAACAGTCATCAAAAGAAGCTTGAACTCAACTTGCAATGGCTTCGTTCGCTGTTAATAATTTAACTTCCAATTATCATGCATGCGTTTTTGTTTTTAGGCATAAGAATCGCTGATTAGTATACAGGGAAGTCTGTGAGCTGCAAGGAAAGTGCGTACGTATGGAAAACGCCCCAGACAAACACAAAGAACTTCCCTATGGTGCCGACGGGATTGGGAAAAGAAACAAAGCAAAATGAATATCTTCATTTCTTGATGTATCACACCCTTCGTTCATCATCGCTCCGAAGGCTTTTGTATCTTGCATTTGGCATGCACGACAGAGCATCGCCCGATTGCGGTGGAATCGGCATTCGTGCAATAGATGGCGCCAGCCTGTGTATGCTATGGTCGCGACGCGAAAGCGCAGGCGGTGTATCTTGCCACAAGCTTATAGTTGCGCCCTCAGAGTAAGACATGCACAGAAATGCACTCACACAATGAAAAAGAGCACAAACACAATAGTTGCCATCATCGCCAACCTTCCATTTTAAGTTGCGGACATTGAAATCCTCGCCGGCAGTACACCTGCATCCAAAAGATAGAAGTTAGAACAGAACATTCAATGTTTCACGTCTCCTCAACTGAAAGCGCATGTCGCACATATGTGGAGAAAATTATTTTTGATCGAGAATGAGTTTCTGAACGGAATTTTTTCGTATAATAAAAGGCTTCCTTACAGCAATCAATATATCTGCAGTACTTCTGTCGACAGGCTTACATTTTCATGCGGTTAGCGCTTTTTCTATCGTCAAAAGCTTTTCTTATTTGTTTTGTCTTCGCGCCTAACTGCTCGATGCTAACGACGAAAAAACTTAAAAATGTTTTGCTACACAGCGGGAAAACGTATCATTGCTTTCAATATCTCCATAACAGTAGCTTACAACTTTTCAATATTCATAATTTTTGTCTCCAAATGTTGGATGTGGTACGCATGTTTACAAGACCGCATCTACATAACGCCTCTCGTGAGGGGGAAAAGATAGTCCAGTCTACGGTACCCAATGGTAAAGCCACAAACTACCATCTTTGAGAAGTATCACGTAGCGCGGTAAACGAAAAAGATCATGTAATGGTTATTTCACGTTATGACCATGTGGCAGCTTCATAGCACTTTGTCTTGAATCAGTCTTCTGCAGTTCTTCTCCTTTCTGCAGTGCGTCAGCGCATCGAGCGCTGTCATGTACAGGAGGTGGCTCTCCACCTCCCCTTCTCAGCACAAATATCAGGTTTCGAGGCAATGCCGAGGTAACTTTGTACATAAATATGAATGGACACACCGCGTATCCGGATGGAAATGCAGGCAGCTTAGGGAAATTTATGCTATAACTTCTGAGCAGCAAATCTTAACACAAAATCTGATGCCAATATGAACGTCTAATCAGTTACAAATCTGAGAAAAACCATCCAGCTTTGACTACTGCTCCATGCTAAAATAATATTATAACTACTGACAAGAGCTCAAATCGATGGAGAATGCCCTTAAACACTGTGAAGCTACTTTAAACGCCTTCATAGTGAGTGAAATATTAAACCCAAAGAAATTAAGCAAGCTGGACTGAAAGCAGACTGTGTCGGGCATACAAAGCCAATTGTAATTGAGGAGGAGGAGGATATAGAAGAGGAAAGGCAGGGAGGTTAACCGAAATAATAATCGGTTTGCTACCCTGCACGGGGGGAAGGGGGTGAGGGGATAAAAAAGAAAGAGAAAGGAGAGTGACAGAAAATTGAAGTCACTATAAAACGTCACTGTTCGTTAAAGTCACAGCCTATCGTGCAGGCCAGAAGTTCTCAAGAAGCGGAGCAGTGCCTTGCAGGCCTTCTCCGCCGACGACCGCCGCGGCCAGTGGCCGAGAATCTTCAATTCCGTAAAAGGGCGTGTATCTAGGCGCTCCAGCGCACGGCTGAGAGACTGCCTTTCGGTGGTGTAGGTACGGCAGTCACAAAGAATGTGGGTTATGGTCTCGTCATGCCCGCAGATGGAACATGCAGGACTATCAGCCATACCGATTAAGAATGAGTAGTGGTTGGTGAACGCTACACCAAGCCAGAGGCGACACAGCAAAGTTTCTTCTCGTCGTGGTAGGCCTGATGGTAGCCGGAGCTTCAGATCTGGGTCCAAGGATTGTAAACGGGAATTGCAAAACTGGCCGAAATTCCACGCGGCAAGCGTGATGTCCCGCGCAAGTGCGCGAAGCCTGCTCGCTGCATCCGATCTCGAAATGGGGATCGACACAAAATCGCCGTCGTCGTGCGCAGTTCGCGCGACCTCATCCGCGCGGTGATTACCTGCTATGCCGCTGTGCCCCGGTAGCCATTGGTAGATAATGTCATGTCCTTTGTTGATGGCAGAGTGATGTAGCTGTCGAATTTCTGCGACCAGTTGTTCATGGGCTCCGCGGCGAAGAGCTGCTTGTAAGCCTTGGAGGGCAGCTTTCGAATCAGTGAAAATAGACCACCGCTGAGGGCGCTGCTGACTGATGTATTCAATGGCGACACGAAGAGCGGTGAGTTCTGCACCCTTCGAAGAAGTGCGGTGACCTGTCCTAACTCTAATTTCTGTAGTGCTTGCGGCTATGACGACGGAGCCAGAAGAAGAGATAGGGTTCACTGAGCCGTCGGTGTAAACGTGCACCCGGTTTGCATGGTGCTCATATAAAGTGGTGCTCGCCACTTTGGAGCCTGCCCAATTGTAATTGAGATAACAAAATTCTCTATAGGCTATTACAGTGGCGTCGAAGTTGCACAGAAGAGTAGCGGTCTTCAGAAGACTTTTGCGTGGTAGGCCTGAACAAGTTGAAGTATTCGAGGAAATGAAGGAGTGTTTAAAGAGAAGGCCCTGGATTAGACATTCACTTATTAGCAGTCATCTGCAGTATTATGAGCAAGGTTTTGTAGATATTAAAGCACGCAACAGCAAACCTTTCATTTTTAGTTTCGCCATTCTGGCTCTTTTAAGTCCACTTCCAGTTCTCCTGTTTGCTAAGACGGTATTTACTAACCGCAAATTATTATTTCGTTCTGCGAACTCCAGTAACAACTTCCCTTCCCACGCCTAATACCTATGCCATAGTCCCCCAATCTCTGCTTCCCTCTCTGGTTTTGTCGTACGTTTGCACTGAAGTCCACTATCAGTACATTGTACTGTGTTCTGAGTTTAATCATTGCCGACTCCACATTTTCGTGGACACTTTGGACTACCTGGCCATCGGGGTCTTCAACACATTGCGACAGATCAAACTCGAGGATGGCTAAGCAGTATTTTAGCCTTTAGATTTTCATTGCACGCAGAGGTCAATCCCTTCCATCTAAGGGGGCCCGGCTTGAGGAGAGTTCTCGGCTTCTCCCACAAGTGCCTTATCCGGTATATTGTCTGACTGCGCGATACGCCTTGAAGTGGACGCACACTCGACTATAGAGCTTTTGAAAGGCTAAAAGAGTGTTAAATTCCAGACTGCATGCAACATCTTGAACGTCCGTTTTATGAATTACGACCACATTCACAGCTATTATAAGTATACCGAAAGTTTCCTACAGGTAGCCTTTAATGCTGCATACTCTGAATATTTGTGAAACGCGGACGTCTCGTCACTCGTCACTCGCTTCGTCGGCTTCGCCTATAATACTGCTTTGAATCATACTGTCCAGGTAACGCATTTTTAGGTAGGTCACGGCAGAAAACAATAATTACGCTGGTTCCAGCGTTAAAAAATATCGCTTATGAAAGCAGCCTTGAACTGACCACATTCCTCCAGGACGAGGAAAGAATCCAGATGGCTCGCCTTTTTGGGCGGTAAAAATAAACTCACGTATACTTTACTTTCTCGCTAAGCTCACAGAAAACATGGCGCCAGTACATCGGCCAATATCTGCTAAGCCTGGCTGAACTGGTGTGTAATGTCCATTAGAAGGAGCGAGAATATCCCAGCGACACCTCACACGCCCATGTGCAGGGCAGAAAATATTGTCAGTGTTTTTTTTTACAGTACTATCTGCGATAGGATGATTAGCCACAGTCGTGTCTAGAGAGGAACGCCCTCAGTCTGACTCGTGAGTGACTACAGGAGGGAGGCAGAGATGTTACTGCTCATCTCTCTCTTCATTGAAAGCAAGAAACGAGTGAAGGAAAAAGCATGAAATTGAAAATTTGTTGCGATGACGTGGACGCTTCTCCGCCGCTTGAGACGCGAGATTATAAGGCAAGTGAAGACAACGCGGTAATCAGGGCGTACAATCTGGTGTTATTTCTGAAATAGTAACACTAGTCATGTCACTGACCTAGAGAAGAAAAAAAATTGTTTCCTGTGAGGTCCCTTCAGTTACCTCGTATAAAATTGGCCACATAATGTAGGTATGTCCTCAAAGACCGATGAACTATGACGCTTCAACAGGTACGCTCTTATAGAGTTTATGGAAGTAAAAAGACGAACATTAGTAAGTTTTCGAGAAAGTTTAGTGTGAGGTAGGCGATTAAACACTTTTCGGATATGAAGAGATAGGAGATAAGCCTCCCGCGAAGCATTAAGAGTTACAGTGATATCAGGACAGTTGTCCATGTCTACAATCTCTTTCCAGACCCATGCTCAAACAGACGCACCAAACTGTTTCAATAAAGTGGGTTACAAAGTATGCGCCGATGTGTTGAAGTGTTTTTCAGCATGTATATATGAGCGATATGGATCGATAGTTGTCCACAATTAGGCATCATCATCATCATCAGACTGACTACACCCACTGCAGGGCAAAGGCCTCTCCCATGTCTCTCCAATTAACCCTGTCCTTTGTCAGTTGCCGCCACTGTATCCCCGCAAACTTCTTAATCTCATCCGCCCACCTAACTTTCTGCCGTCCCCTGCTACGTTTGCTTTCTCTTGGAATCCACTCCGTTACCCTTAAGGACCAGCGGTTCTCTTGCCTTCGCATTACATGCCCTGCCCAAGCCCATTTCTTCTTCTTCATTTCAACTAAGATGTCATTAACCCGCGTTTTTTCCCTCACCCCCCCCCCCCCCCCTTTTTTTCGGAATGCCATGACGGGCCACACGCCAGTCATCGGCTAAAGCTCCAATGGTTTCAGATAAACTAGAGATGGCCAGTATGAGGTGTGCGACAGTATCACCACAACGACGCGGAAAAATATTCGTTATGCAATCCGCGCTGGCAGTATAATTTTCATATTACAAAGTAAGAATAAGACACTCAGTATATGATATGAACGCTCACATTTCAAACGATAATAAAAAAGCCTTCATTACGCTATACGCACGGATGAATTCGAAAACATTATGCGTTAATTATGCTGAATTTTTTCCGCAAAATGGGTGAATACATTATTGCGCCGCTTTATTTCCTGTAAATGTATATTTCCACTCCTATAATATAACCACAATTTAGCAGTATTAAGTTCTCAGTAGTTCAGCGAACTACACGCCTAATATTTAAGTCGAACTACTGATAATGCATCAGGTAAATATATTTAAAATTGAGGTATGACAAGAGGTCGTTATTTCCACCATTTCCACCCCTTTGTCGCGTTTTAAACGACGCTTACAGGTTTTCCCCTCCCTTATTCATTTTATGATCGCCAAGGACCATCTACCACACCCTCTCTCTACCATGTATGTTTTTAGATGAACCTATGACTTTGTTCGCTGTGAATTAATACCTTCGGTATAAATGAAGGCAACAATACAGGGACCAACACAAGTCAGAAAGTGCATGCCATAGGGATTTAACGGTAGTTTGATGCCAGACTGCATTTAAGTGGCAGGGTGGGCCCCACACCTGCAATGTATTTTGAAATAAAGGACGAGACCATTTTCCTCAAGATCTACAAGTATTACAGCAGTCACAGTGGTATATTTGTAATCAGTCTTCTATGTTATACAGAATTATTGTTTTAACGAGATTTGGCAATTTTCAATGATTTTAAGCTGGATCCTCAGAATTTTCAAAAGAAATGCAAATAAATATCTGGTGAAGACTTTTCCTGCAATATTTTTCTCTAATTTCGGTTCAGTAGAGTCCCCCTTCCATTTTTTGGGTACTAGGTGAACATAATGTTTCTAGAAACTTTGGTTAGTGAGAATGAATACCACTAGTTGCGAAAATTGATCGTTAGAGATAGACGGATTTTAAAAGAAATGTAATGCTTCATTACAAATCTGTTCTTAACAAATGCACGTTGACTTTAGATTTCAACAAACATCAACAAGGTTACACAATTATTTCCGCCATCACCACAATCATTTCTTTTCTTTTACAATTGTTTTATTTGTTCCTTGGCCTTTCTGATGAGCTTTGTACCCGTTTCCGCACCATGTATTCTTCTCCGGTGAACCTCAAACGGCTATTGCACAGTGTATTATGCAGGCTAAACACCAAATGACATTAAAATGTAAGCTTCGACAATGCAGCCAAGAATAAAAGTAACCATACTTTTGTTCTGGGTATTTTCCGCGTCTAAATACTAGTAAGCACAACCTTTGCAGCACGATTCCAAATACAACCGTTGAAGGCATATCTGGCCCCGCCGCGGTGGCTCAGTGGTCACGGCGCTCGGCTGCTGACTCGAAAGACGCGGGTTCGATCCCGGCCGCGGCGGCTGAATCTCTATGAAGGCGAAATTTCAGAGACCCGTGTACTGTGCGCTGTCAGTGCAGGTTAAAGAACCCCAGGGGGTCGAAATTTCCGGAGCCCTTCACTACGGCGTCCCCCATAGCCTGAGTTGCTTTGGGACGTTAAACCCCAATAAGCCAAACCAAACCGAAGGCACATCTGATTACTTTTTTTTACAGAATTTTCGCCTTCCGCTACCAGTGTATAGCAGCTGTGAACGAGCTGCCTTTAGCTCGTATGTAAAGTAAGAATTCGTGACATAGGCTAGGCAACATGCAGATACTGCGCCCTGCTTCGGACGGCGTTGCAAATATTCAACACCTTGATGGTTAACATAAGCTGATTAGTCCAGATTAAACGCTGCTTGAACGCATTTTTCTGCATTAGTCATTGTAGTAAACATCTTGATCGATGCCCAGAGCCAAAATGACATCTATACTGCTCGTGCAACCGCGTTAACGATGAGCGAGAGTCAACAGTGAGCATGAGGCAAGTCGCCTAACGTGTAGAGCTAAATTTTCCTAAAAAATTGTTGGCAAGTTTTTTCTGTTGCTAGATGAACGCTGTAATAGCTCTAAGCCTCACAAAAATCAGTGTACCACTTCTGTTATTGTTTTTCAACACATAAGAGCTACACTTTTCACATAACTGAGAAACAGGGCATGCCTGGGCACTACCCACACCTGTAAAATACCATTTCTCGTGTTAAAGACATTCACCGTGCGCGTCTGAGATTGAGAATCTTGTTGAGAAAAAAGGAAAACTTTCATATCAGATAAAAAGAAAAAAAAATGATTCTTTTTTATTATTTTAGCTATATTATTAAGAACTGCTATATTAAGCTCTATATTAAGAACTGCTATATTAAGACCTCTCTTTTGTTCGCAGTTATTGCCCCGTCTGTCTTTATGTTCGTGAAAGCTACGGCAAAACTGGAGAACAATATAAACATTAGCCGCAGTTAAACACCACTTAAACCGATGTGTAATACGAAAGCGCTGTAACGTACATGGCGACGCCACAAGTGACACCATAGAAACGAGATGGTGCAAATCTCAAACCTGTGGACTAGGTTTTCGGGGGTGGCCCAGACCAAACTTTCTGCAAATGACGCTAGTCACATTTGGAGGTCGCCGTAATCTTGACTCATCTTATGGATGGACATCGATTTAGGTCCAAATTGGCCAAGGTCAAATTTCGGTGGCGACCCGGCCCAAATTTTGTCAATCGCCCGGGCCAAATCTAGAAGGCGCCATTGTCTCGGGCACGCCCTAGTATTTTTCCCCACCTACTTTTCTCCAAATCGGCTAAGGCCAAATCGGCTTGGCGCCACAGTTGATATGGCAAAGAGCGATGCACCAGCAAGATGAGCAAGCAAGATGCAAGATGCGCAAGCAAGATTTTTGTTCGGCTCTGACAATCGCATGAATGCTTTCGCACTAAAAGACGTGGAAATGCATATGTTTGAGTAAGGATCGATCCTGCCTCTTTAAGGGGGCAGGATTTGTTACTGCAACGCGGCGTGCTGCGGGCGTTTCAGTGGGTGGAAGGAGATCAAGACACGAATCAGTCAATGCACCCATCTACCTCACCCTAGGTACCCATCCTATCCCACTAGTACACAAACTCCCCATGCTAGGCCTAGCTCTGCACTCCCGCGGTGCGCACGGAGAAGTCATAAAGACACTTCAAACACACGCTCAACACATCACTCGACTGATTCGCCGCATAGCGAACCGCAGCGCTGGCCTACGCGAGCGAAACACGATTCGCCTCACCCAAGCTTACATCATAAGGCCGCACGGCATATGCCGGGTAAATGCGCTCCTACGTAGTTGCATGAGAACGGCTCTACCTCTTCCCCCCAGCACATCCAACGACCGACTCCTCAAGCTCGGTGTACACACCTTTGAGGAGCTTAAAGAAGCTACCTTTACGGCACAAATATCCCGTCTATCCAACTCACAGGCTGGTCGTACTTTATTGCCCCATTTAAGCCTGACGCCAATTACACAGCCTACCGAGAGGGTCCCCCTTTCTGCTACCCTCCACTCTAACCTCAACGTAACCGCCATCCCCAAGAACATGCACCCTGAGCGAGACAGGGAACGCAGAGTAGCAAGCGCTCGGGCCTCGACAAGCAGTATAGCGAGGACCATGAGGTGGTCCACGTGGACGCAGCGGAATATACGACAGGCTCCCATATGGCCCTGGCGGTAGCCGACAATAATGCAAAGCTTCTAACCTCCAGCTCAATCATTACCAATTCGACGACAGACGCACAAGAGGCAGCCATCGCGCTTGCTCTCATTTCTACATCTATCACAAAAGTTATCTCTGATTTCAAATCTGCCATTTTAAATTATGCCAAGGGCTACATAACCAGCACCGCTACTCGTTTACTACGTTTCTGGCAGCCCCGGCGCCTTATAACAATCATCTGGACGCACAGCACATGCTGGCCTCCCTGGAAACGAGGCGGCTCATTCAATAGCCCGAGGTCTGACATTCCGGGCAGGAGTCGAGGCCCCTCTACGAGCCTCGGAGCGCCTGCTCTCCTTCCATGATATTCTCTCGTACTACCGAGACAAGCGAAGGGAATATGCACCCCCCAGCTCCATCCCTCACCATAGCGCAGGCGGCACACTGGCGACAACTACAATCCCGGACTGCTCCATGCCCAATACTGCTGCATACCCGATACCCAGACCAATTCCCGTCATCATGCAAACTTTGCGGCAAACTAGGAGACCTCTTACATACCCTTGTCACATGACCCACCTTCCCTTATCCCCATCACCAACCGTGGCAGAGGCTTACTGGGAGTCTCTTCTGACCAGCTCGTCCGCTCAGGACCAGCGCCGGATCATCTCCAGTGCTCACAGAACGATTATTGCGCTCCAGGGGCTATCCTTTGCGTTGTGAGGGTGCTTCCTCACATTGAGGGGGCATCCAAGTGACATGTAGGGGGCTTCGCCCCCACGATTTACATCATTCGCAATAAACGTTTTCACCACCCACCACCTTCAGAACCGACGCTTAACATCTTAACCACACATCGCTGACACAAGCAGCAACACCGCGCTTAAGTCTTTCGCCTCACCGCACTTTAGGTCAGCAAAGTGGCCCTGAATTTTTACTGCGAGAGCGCTCTCTGAACATATATAGCTATGGCTGTCTCAGCAAAGAAAGACCAGAAGTGACAACGCAAGAGGACATTCTTTCTTCATGGTCACTTCTGAACAAATACCACGAGCACAACCACTAGCTTCCTGCAACATTCAAGGTTATAAACCTCACATTTGTGAAGACAGGAGCACCTTTCACAAGTGGTAAATATCTACGAGGTTATGTATACCTACCATTTTTTTTATTCCATGAGAGACCACAACTGATCTCTTCCGCTCCCGATGACGTAAACATCCGTGGCCATTATACAGTGCGCCTTTTTCGCACTTTAGTATCGTATTTTAGTTTAATGATTCATAGAAGGAGCTAGCAACACAAAATACTTGATGTGAACGCCACAATACAGTGAAGTAGTGCACAACGTGCTCCTGCGCATGCTGCTTCCTTTATAAAAAAAAAGATATTTTTCTTTTTTAATAAAAGCCGCACGAGCTTGATCTCACTGCTTTTAATACTTCAGCGCCATGTTATAAAACGAACGTTTCCGGTCTCTGTGCAAGAGTCGCGGTCATTGTGCCTATTTAGTGCCCACTGGCTACCACGTGACCCTCTGAGTTGCTACGTGGTTCTCTTAGTCGTAGTCCCGTGGTAGCATGACAAAACTCAGATTAAATGGCCGCTTGGTCTACGAAGCACGCGCCTCGCGGTAGTTTTCTCGTCTTTATGCTGACCATGAATGTGGGGCAAAGGAACGCACGTATTCAAGGCGCGTCATCATATGCTGTTGTGTGAAAGCCTCCGCAGAACATTGAATTCGGTGGCCAGTGTTGACACGGCGCACCACTCACATTGTGAGGAAGCCATAGATACCGAAGACTGGGAGCACTGTGCTCTTACCTCTGAACCTCTTGATGAGGCCACAGCCGCAAATTTGGGAAAGGTCGAAAAAGGGAAAGACGCCCTTATAGGGTTACCCTCATAAACGCGGCCTGAGAAGCTGCTCAATTATACATGTTGCATCTGGTAAAGATGCATTATGTGAGCGGTACAACGTTCACAAAATACGAACGCGTTCATAGCATACATTTTTCCTTGCAGCAACGTCGATAGGAAAAAATGTGGCCCTGCTAGTGCTGACCGTCCGCATTACCAGAGGTGTACTCGCCATTTAATTTCTTACCATATCTTTTGCGCCACCCTGTTTTCCCACAATTCCTTGGGAATGCTTCTTAGCATTCACTGAGTAAGGGTTTTCTAAATTAAACAAAATGTTATAGGCCCGGCTTTCCATCGTGTGCGCTCCCGTAATCTAATCTGTGGGGTGCGCTTATTCACTGTTTGTGAAGTGCGGCCATAGATAGCACTTATAGCACTGGTGGTAGGAGCGCCAAAGTATTTCATAAGAAACAAAAAAGCGCTTAGACCTACTGCGCGAACACGTTACTGCCAAGGTGGGCCTAAACTACCTTATAGGCCGCCTAAAATTTTCAAATATCTCCAACATTTTGGCGCCAGTGAGATTTCAAGCACCCAAAATGCAGGGTTTTAACGAACGAAAGCATTAATATCACAGGCACCTAAAAGAGAGTAACATTACCACGTTATTTTGAAGACAAAGACACCATGAAAAGAAGCTCTCATTGGCATTGCGTTAAGGCCAGAATATGAAATTTGAAATCTTTGTGGCTCAATTTATTTTGTAGTTCGGGTTTGTGTCAGCGCTCCAAAGAAATAACCCATTCATCATCTCCAACGTGGCTGGAAAAGTTGCTTGCTTTTCTGTGCTACAGTATGTTATTGCAAAAAAAGACTTCATTTTTGTTTCTAGTTTTAGAATTTTGAAACTAGTTTAAAAATTTGTCTATTGTTCCTGCTATTTATCATCACTTTATGGGTGCTGCCCTCTCGCTTTCAGGAGAGGAGGTTCCCCTTTTTGATGTTTACACGAAATGGCGCTAAATGAGGGCACGCGATGCGCCTCTTTAGGAATTTACATTTCGAATGGTTCCCGTGGGCAACATTGTGAATCAAAGGGTAATGATAGAAAGGGCCTATTTTCTGCCCTCTTTTCTAGGTTATCTTCCAGTTAGGAAATGTGCTGTACAGATAGAGGTTGCAGTCCTATGAAATTCCTTCTTTTATGACAGCCATTGGGCATGTGCAGTAATTCTGTGAGAGATGTTTCACGTAAACGTTTAGTTTTCAGCACTTGCCTCATAATGTTTTCGGTGTTTGTGTTCGTGTATTTCTTCTTGAGAATGAAGGAGCAATAAGCATAGGAGGAAAGGGGAGGAGGTTAATCGGTAGCTGAAACCAGTTTGCTACCCTGCGTAGGCAAAGTCAGAGCCTGTCGTGCCGTCCCGACACTCGCCAGAACCGCAAGAGGGCCTGGCAGGCCCGATGATCTCCGCAGCCAGTGTCCCACAATCTGGAGCTCCGTTAGAGGGCGTGAAGCGGTGGGTTCCGGCGCAAGGCGGAGAGGATGTCTTGCAGAACTGTGCGCTGGACATTCCCAAAGAATATGAGAAATGGTCTCATCACGGCCACAGGTGTCACAGGCAGGGCTGTCAGCCATGCCAATCATAGTAGAGAAGTGGTTGGTGAATGCAAAATTAAATCACAGCCGACGCAGCAAAGTTGCCTCACGTCGTGGTAGGCTGGTTGGAAGCCATAACTTCAGGCCAGGATCCAGGGATAATAGACGCTAGTTCCAAAACTGGCCAGAAGACCACAAGTCAAGCGTGATCTCTCGTGCCAGTGTTGGAAACCTACCAGCTGCGACGGCTCTGGAGACGTGGATGGACACAAAATCGTCCTAGTGGTGACCAGTTCGCGCGGCCTTGTTTGCACGGTGGATGCCGCTGTGTTCTTGTATGTTTTACAAAAAGGCAGCAAGTTCTACTCTGCTAAGTGCATGCCTCAGCAAATGCTAAATGCTGTGGTGTACTCGTTTATCACAAGCATAAAGGCTGTTTTTATACGGCATTTTCTTGAAGGATTCCTAAAAGGCACCTGCACTAAGGACTAATTGTTCAGTGAGACATAAATATCCGGCTCAGTTTCAGATTTCTGGAGAAGTAGAATACTTATATTTAGCACTGCCACTCTCCTGTACAGTCTGACAGTATTGTAAGTTTAGTTCAAGTCTACCAAGTATGCTGCCTACATTATGACAAATGCTTGGCAAACCCTGTCTTCAATCGATGCAAGCAGCAAAGCGGACCTGATGCTACAAACACACGTATGCAGGCTCCCTTTGTAGAGTTTTATAAGCCTGGGAAATTTATTCAACTTTTTTAGGCGCCCATGATGTGCTTGATGCAATTTAAAAGGACATTCATTCCTACGAGAGGAGATTGCAGTAGTGCCGCAAATTTCTTCAACTTGGTTCTACTTGCTTAGTCAAAGGCAACCATTGCTTTGCATTTTTCTTCAAAAGGTAATGAACTCAGTTCACGCTCATGCTGAGTTGCTGTTTTCCTGCACCGGAATTCAGAGCAAGAGTACTAGAAATATGTTTACCCCGCCGACAGACATCCCATGTCGGTAAGCTATAAAATACGAACAGCGTTTTTCATACGTTAGGTACAAGCAAACTGGCAGAAGTGACCGTTGTTACAGAAAGCATAAAATAATAACAAGCGTTTCTTGCGCGAGAAAATATTTTCAAGCTAAAACACAAAACAATAGCCCATATTTGCGAATGAAAGCGCCCCGAGGTCCTTCCGGTTGCTTTCAAAAAGCAGAGGACATAGGGACATCGCCAATTGCCCTTGCAAAAGCACTAAACTGGTTAGCAGCTAAATTGTCAAAACACGTCTAGGTACCAGGTCTTTTATATTACAATAAAGAACCGAGCTTCTTGAAATCAGGGAAGTAGCACGTGGCGATTTTTGGTTAGCATTGATTGGGAAGCAGACTGTGTGTATGAAGCCTGTGTACTAAAAAAAATAAAAATTGGTCAGTACAGCTATTAGGCGAGTTCTGCATTTTTAATTGCTGATGAATAAAGTAACGATTGAATTTCATCCGTTATTTCGGTGCAAAAGATCACTAGGAAGAAACAACGTGAGAAAGGTGCCTTTTTCATTTCGTTTATTATGTTTAACGTTCCAAAGGGAATCAGACTATACAAGACGAAGTAATGTAGGGCTGCAGATAATTTGGATAACAGGGATTCTTTAATGCTCATGGACATCAAAATTGTACGTTCGTCTAGAATTTTGTCTTCACCGAAATGCAACCGCCGCGGTGCGGATCTAACCTGTGTCTTACGAAGAGAGGGGCTGTTTTTTAACTCCTGTGCGGCAGTAACAGATTGGCACCAAAGTGACAACTCCAATACTTTTCTTAATTCTTTATAGTGTGTAGTCCTTCATCCCTAGCCTTCCATTTGCAACAGCTGGTTATGAAATCATAATCATAAATTCTCGAATTCATCGGAAAATCGATTAAATATGCAGAAGGATCCTTTATTTTCCTTCTTGGCCAGCTTACAAATCAGATAACATAAAGAAGCCGATCTCACATGGAGAGTTTGATTATTTTAGTGAGAGTTGAAAAGAACACAAAGTTCAACTCGTTGAAAAGAGTTGAAAAGAACACAAAGGACTCGTTTCCAACACGCTGATGCCGAAAACCAACTAAAAATTCACCAAGGAGTTCCAGGCGTTAGAACGCTGCAGTGGCGTTGAAGCCGCAGTGAGCATCAGCTGTCCACGGTACGTGAATGCATGTTTTTGTTTTAACTCAATTTAGTTTCTTTTTTACCGAAGTTATCTGAGTCCTCATGTGCAACATGGCGCGCCTTTGTGTTACCCAAGCAATAGTTCTCGCTGAGTTTGCGCTGTAGTTTTATTGAAATAAGTGCTTGCGCGTCAATGGTGTTTTTTTTCTTTCTTTTTGAGATGTTGCGTAGATCTATCTGGTCAACACGTCACTATCCAGGCTCTAAATAGCTCTGCAATGTACTTACGAGTGATTATTCAAAAAATTACCGACGATTACGTTACTTCCTAATGCGAAATTTGAGCGCAGCAAATAAGCTGTTTCACCTTTTCGATAGTGAGTCAACCCCAGCTGCGGAGTTGGTTTCAGGGACAACGCCGCCGATGCCGACACAAACAATATGATACCCTCGCTTCCGCAGCGCTAAGAACCAGGTCTAGCCGTGGGAAGGTGGTCACGTATTCGTCGACGTGCCGGGGCCTACGTGAAATAACCGGCGCGTCGGCAACTGAAGAGCACCCTATCCGCCACACAAGAACAGGGGGGGGGGGGACCCTTTCCTCCTCTTTCTGCATGGCGGCGACGGTGTTCTATGCAGTCACGTTATCTTGACTCTCTAGCGGCGTCAGCGGCATCCAGCGGTATCAGTCGGTCGCTGCTAGCGCTGGGGGGATGAAAGGGGGGCGGAGCTGGTTACGAGGCCGACGAGGCGACGGATTACGAGGCGACGGATTTCTCCTTCGCTTGGAATTCCCAAGATTGTGGGACCTGCAGTAACCTTCTTTGAACTGACCGGCTGTGGATGCACGGCATTTCGTTTCCTGAAGCAACTACCGCTGCTAGCGTCACCAGGCTGCTATCACCGGAATGATTTGTGCCGCTCCTGTCACGCCCACTGCTCGTCACTTCGGCTGCGGTGGTGGCAGACAGCGGTTCGCAGCCTAATTGCTCCGTACAACTGGTTGCAGGTTGCAGACTGCGCGACGGATTTCTCCTTCGCTTGGAATTCCCAAGACTGTGGGACCTGCACTAACCTTCTTTGAACTGACCGGCTGTGGATGCACGGCATTTCGTTTCCTGAAGCAACTACCGCTGCTAGCGTCACCAGGCTGCTATCACCGGAATGATTTGTGCCGCTCCTGTCACGCCCACTGCTCGTCACTTCGGCTGCGGTGGTGGCAGACAGCGGTTCGCAGCCTAATTGCTCCGTACAACTGGTTGCAGGTTGCAGACTGCGCGACGGATTTCTCCTTCGCTTGGAATTCCCAAGACTGTGGGACCTGCAGTAACCTTCTTTGAACTGACCGGCTGTGGATGCACGGCATTTCGTTTCCTGAAGCAACTACCGCTGCTAGCGTCACCAGGCTGCTATCACCGGAATGATTTGTGCCGCTCCTGTCACGCCCACTGCTCGTCACTTCGGCTGCGGTGGTGGCAGACAGCGGTTCGCAGCCTAATTGCTCCGTACAACTGGTTGCAGGTTGGTGCTTTCGCCTTTCATTTTCAGTCTTGGTCTTACCCTGCTGCCACCGCTGCCGAAAGTGTCTTGCTTTGTGCTGTGCCTTTTTGACTTGTTGGCCCGTGTTAGATAAGACATGGCTGGCCGCGATAAAGTATGTGCGGCATGTTCGAAAGCAATTCCAGCCAAAGGC
Organism: Amblyomma mixtum; assembly: GCF_055824585.1. NCBI lineage: Eukaryota > Metazoa > Arthropoda > Arachnida > Ixodida > Ixodidae > Amblyomma > Amblyomma mixtum. Next base: position 119,047,596 of record NC_143015.1, on the reverse strand, counting down.
CGTGTAATGGAATGCTCTGAATGTAGCAACTTGTTCCACCTAGGAAAATGCTCTGGGGTGTCTGAGGCTGCTGCGAAGGGAAAGGCTGAGGCTTTTTTCGAGGTCTGGAAATGTGGCACATGCTATTCGTCACGCCTCAGAGGGGCGGGAGGCGGCAAGGAGGGAGACGAAGTCAATATACCTGTCATTCTTAGTGCTATCCTTGCGAGACTTGAGAAACTTGAACATCTTCCAGAAAAAGTTGACAATATTGACAAGTCGATCAATATGATGTCAGAGAAATATGATGAAGTGTTAAAAACAATGGCTAGACAAGAGGCAGAGATTAAGGAACTTCGAAAGCGAGTTGTTGTCCTTGAAAGTTGTAGTAACAGTGAGGAAGTGAATCATCTGAAGGTCACTGTGAACGATTTGGAGTGGAGGAGTAGACGGCAAAATTTGGTATTCCACGGCATTTCGGAGTCGGATGGTGAGAATTTGCTTGAAAAAGTGAATGATGTGGCCTACTCAATTGAGCTTCCTGAGCTGTGCGAAGGCGATGTGGATGCCGTACACAGGCTTCCCGCCAAACAAGGCAAAGTTCCAGGTGTGCTAGTTCGTTTCACTACCCAGAAGCTCAGAGATCAATGGTTTTTGAAAGGCAAATCACTCAGAACGTCTGACTCTGAGGTCTCAATCGTAGAAAACCTGACTCGGTTGAACAGAACGCTTCTCGATTCCGCGAAGAAATGGGCTGATGCGAATGCCTACAAGTATGCCTGGCACCGGAACAACAAAGTGCTTGTACGAAAGGCGAACGGGGAACTGGCACACGTGATTCGATGCGATGACGATTTGAGGAAGCTGTTGCAGTGAGTCACTGCTCTTGGTTGTAGTTAGTTCCTTCTATATGGGTGATACTTACCTCTCTCCTAATGATATTAATAATGAGGTTCAGGGCCAGTCTAACCATTTTTCAGTGCTATGTTTGAATATTCAGTCTGTTCGTGATAAACATGACATTTTACGTGCATTCCTTGAACAGTTTAAATTCATGTTCTCTGTGGTAATGCTTACTGAGACATGGGTCAAAGACAAAGTTGATTGTCCTGAGCTGCTCAACTATCAGTCTTACTTCCTAAACAGAACAAGCAGAAGAGGTGGAGGCGTTTCTTTGTTTGTGCTTGATAGTGTTCAGTGTGAAAGGGTTGATGAGATTACTTCGGTTACACCTGATTATGAGGTGCTCTCAGTTTGTAGCAATAAGAACCTCTTCACTGTTGTGTATCGCCCCCCGAATGGTTGTGTTGAGAACTTTTTTCACTATATGGAGCATGTTTTTCAATTTGCCACTGAATATAATTACACTGTATATATAGGTGGTGATTTCAATGTCGATATGCATGAAAATACACCCAGAAGGTCACGACTATCATTACTAATGGAATCATACTGTCTTGTAAACGTTGTGGCATTGCCTACACGCATAACACCCACTACAGCAACACTTCTCGATTTGCTGATTACAAATAACGCAACAAGTGTGCTCTCAACCGGGGTTATTAATTATGCTATTAGTGACCACCTGCCTGTTTACATCGTATGTAATAGTGTGCCTGTATTAAAATCAAACTGTAAACAAACAAATGTAAAAATACAGCAGATCACCTCAACTACGTTAGAAACATTTCGAAGCAAAATAATGAACGTCAATTGGGAACCAGTTTTTGCTGCATTGACTGCTGACATAGCGTTTAGTTGTTTTCTGAAGATATTCGCTTCTATATATCATAACAGTTTTCCGTACAAAGATGTAAAGAAACCAAAACGAGCTCGTAAACCCTGGATTACCTCGCATATTCTTCGAATGATTGCCAGGAAAAATTCCCTCTATCAGAAGTACTTACAAAGTCGCAGTCCAGAATCGTGGGCAACATTCAAGAGGTACCGAAACAACCTGAACTTAACTTTAAGAAAAGCGAGGAATGCATATCACCTTAACATGTTCGCTGGCTTGACCGATCAAAAGAAAGTTTGGAATAGGTTGAATCGAGTCTTGAACCCTAACTCTACAAATACAATTGAAAGTATTACAATGGAAGGCATTAGTTATAGCGGACTCGCACTCGCAAATAAGTTTTATAGCTATTTCAGTGGACTTGTTGATAGTGAACACAATAATATGGCATTGGATTACATTACGAATCATACAAGTAACAGTATTTTTATAACATGTTGTGACGAAAATGAGGTGTTTAATATATATAAAGGCATGAACAATACAAACAGTGAAGATGCTTTTGGACTGAAAATGAAACCTGTTATGTACGTCTTGGACATTATCTGCCTAATTTTAACTTATATTTATAACTTGTCTTTGACTACCGGCATTTTCCCTTCGGACATGAAAATAGCAAAAGTAGTTGTTCTTTATAAAGGTGGTTCGAAAAACGATCTTGATAATTATAGACCAGTGTCTATACTGCCTATTTTTTCTAAGGGCTTGGAAAAAACAATACATTTACGACTTTCCAATTTTCTTGAAAAATACAACGTGATAACTCCAAGACAGTTTGGATTTAGACCTAAGTCCTCTACTGAAATGGCTCTCCTGAAGCAAAAAGAAATAATCTTAAATAACATTGAATGTAAACAAATAACCCTTGGAATATACATAGACTTCTCCAAAGCCTTTGATAGGATTCATCACGAAACTCTTCTTCTTAAACTTTCTGCATACGGTGTCCGGAACAAGGCATTATCTCTTATCACCAGCTATTTAACTGACCGATATCAGTACGTGTCTATAGATAATCATCGCTCTACTTATAATAAAATAAAGCATGGTGTACCTCCAGGAAGTATCCTTGGTCCCTTATTATTTAATGTATATATTAATGACTTAGTACAGATTGACTCCGAAACAGAATACGTAATTTACGCTGACGACACTACTTTATTTCTGTCTGGCACCAACGCGAATGATATAGTAGAAAAGGCTAACAGCGTGTTGGGCAAACTTAACTCATGGTCTGAAAAAAATTCCCTACTAATAAACCCACGGAAAACAAAGGCGATATTTTTTAGAGCTAAAAATGTCAAATGGGCTGTACATACAGATTTAGTATTGGGTGGTAATATGATAGAAATAACTAATGTTGTAAAAACACTTGGCGTTCACTTCAATGAATTTATGCTATGGGACTACCACATCGAGCAAATGGAGAGTAAGCTAGCTCGCGTTGTCGGCATACTCAGAAGGTTAAAGTGCATGATACCTACTAGGACAAAACTTGTTATTTACCATGCCCTCTTTGATTCTCATGTTAAATATTGCCACTTGGTCTGGGGTACAACGACGCAAACTAATATTCAGAAGGTTTTGACATTACAAAAAAATGCAGTCAGAGCAATTGCGGGTGCCACATACTTAGCACATACGAGTGCTCTATTTGCAAAATACCGCATTATGGATGCAAGGGTTATTCATCAGTACCGTGTAATTCAGCAGTACAAATCTCAGGTACATAGTGACACCACATTTTTTGCTAACCTTGCGAATCTACGGGAAAATACCGCTGTTCACAACACAAGACACTACGAATATTGGTATGTACCTTGCCCACGCACAAATTACGGTTTTCAAACTCTCAGGTATGTGTTGCCATCATTCCTTAATAGTAACGCTTTCACTAATCAATCCATTCTTTCCGTTTCATATAACGCTGTCAGAAATATGTTCTTACAAAAGAATGAATCATATCCAACTGTAAAATAAACAAAGTGTCCATGTGCTGTGATTAAACTATCATTTGCGTGTGTGTAACAGTACCGAGACTATTCTGGTGATCTGATAGGAAGATATTGTACATATTTGTTATTTCATGCATTCTCTTGTTATTGTTTTACTGCTGTCTGTCATCGCCGTGCCAAGCCGCCACGGGAGATGGGAGCTTTGTCAAGCCGCGTGCGCGGCTTTTTTTCCTTTCTCCTCAGCCATTGTACATGACTGAAATAAATGCACTGAACTGAACTGAACTGAACGACAACGCCGACGACGACGCGAAACCCAGGAACGGACGCCAAAGAGCTGCGCTCTAAAAGGATAAATGTTTAAATGCAAATATGGCTATCCTTTAGGTATTCTGCATCATAAGCTGCTAAATCAAGGGAAGAGGAAGCAGTCTCAAACCGAATATAACATACGAAAACACTGCGGCGCAAACTAAGACGGACTTTTGTTTACAAACAGCTCACGAGTTACTTTGTAGTCGTGTTAAAAGTGAACACTCTGCTCTGTTGTGTACATATTTCCTCTCCATACATACTAATGCTATCGTCATGACCACACATAATAATCTATAAAACATCACATACTCTAGCTAAACGTGGCCGCTTATCCGCCTTCGTGAGGTCTTTACATCGGCGTGGTTAAAGGCGATGACTATCTTGACAGTTTATTGTAATATGTTCGAAGGTATGGACCGGATTAAAATGGGGTTCCTGATCGAGTGGGGACGAGGAAACAGCCCGGTGAGAGAGTGCCTGGGCGGCTGCGTGTGCTGCCTCGTTTCCTGTCAACCCCTGATGAGCAGGGGCCCATATAAGGTAATGGTGTGCGGGGTCCGTATCCCGTATGCAATTTTGGCAGCTTCGATAGGCTAGGAAGGGAGTGCAGCCTTGTTCGATGCCGTCGATTGTTATGTATTCCTGATCGTAATGTAAGCCCGCGAGAGCGATCGCGACCTCTTGTGCGTGTGTTGCACTGCAGGCTCTGAAGGTGTGGCCGTTGACTTTGTTGCTTTGGACCTGCCGCGGCCGCGTACCATCCCTCGTGGAGACGGCCAGAGGCGTCGACGTGGTATACACCTGTTTTGTTGCCATAATAGAGGCCTTGGGCTTACGCTCGTATCAAGTGCTTACCATTATGGTCTTTGTGTGACATGTTGGCTGGAAGAGGTCGCACATGGAGGGCGCGTCTCCACAGTTATGGGATGTTTGGTTTGGTTTATGGGGTTTAACGTCCCAAAGCGACTAAGGCTATGAGAGACGCCGTAGTGGAGGGCTCTGGAAATTTCGAACACCTGGGGTTCTTTAACGTGCACTGATATCGCACAGTACACGGGCCTCTAGAATTTCTCCTCCAAAGAAATTCAACCGCCGCGGCCGGGATCGAACCCGCGTCTTTCGGGTCAGCAGCCGAGCACCATAACCGATGAGCCACCGCGGCGGCTAGTTCTGGGATGTGAAACATGGCTTCCGTGAGAGTGGTGTGTTAGATCTGGAGTCGATCAAGAAGGTGGCGATCAGACTCCGTTTGCGACACGTACGTGTAATACTTTCCGGGAACTCCGGGAGGCGCACCTTATCAACCAGTACACGCGCTTGCCTGAGCAGCTGCTCAACGCCACCGAAGCAGCAGCTAAGCGCCGCCAACGAGAGGATCCTGATGCTCGTCCCGCCAAAGCACCAGCTCTTCGCCACCGATGATGCAGATGATCATAGCCGTCGACGAGAAGCGAAATTCTAAGGATGTAATTATCCTTAAAGTCTTTTTTTTTACAGAACACTTCTTGCGCAGCGTAGGCGAGCACGTGGAGGCATTCGTTTCGTAAAAAAAAAAAACAATTTCCATTCGAAAGACTCTCCGTGAGCTTCTGTATTCAGTCCTGCAAAGCTTCCGTATGTGATAACTGTTGCAACCTTTTAACAACTTTTCGCAGCAGTCCCTGAACAGTCGTCTGTCTCCCTTTTTGCAGTGCACAAAGCTCCAAAATGTCGTGTTCGTCGACGAAGCGACGCAAGGCCGCTCCAGCAGCCCTTGCCTCCTCCGCGCAGACTCGCGGCCAGCTTCCAAGAAACAAGCGCGGGCCAGCCGCTCCCACAAAAGCTCGCAGGCGTCTTCCCCGACGACATCTGATCCCTACAGCCCCGTCGGCTAACGCATTCCCCCGTTCCCCCTGACTGGCACCATGCTGTGACCAACCGCGCTCCCACAGCAGCGGAAGTGCTTTCTTGTACACTCGCCCTCTCTCTCCCCCCCCCCCCCCTCTGCAGTAATAAACCTCCAGTCTCCACCCAGCAACTGTGTTGAGAGCTTCCTAACTAACACAGCCATTAACACTGGCGACGAGAAGCAGGATTTAGAACGCACGCAGTTCGAAGTCTCACCGATGGCTGCTGAAGGACTACACGGTGACATCGAGCCTTTTAACGGCAAGAATTGGTTATCGTGGACACAGCGCCTCACCTTCTACTTCGTGGCAAATGACATCTCCAACGAAGCAAAGAAGCGCGCGCTCCTCCTGACGCTATGCGGACACCTTCGAGACTGCCTGCGCGCTGGTCGCACCGAAGACTCCTGGTGAAGTCAGCTATGAAGAACTGGTCACACTTCTCCAGAAGCACTTTGATCCCAGACCATCTGAGCTGTACAGCCGGTACGTTTTCCAGCGGCGTGACCAACTGCCGGAGGAATCGATCAGCAGCTACGTCGCAGCCCTCAGAGATTTGACAGCCGATTGCAACTTCGGGGTGCTAACGACAACGTCTGCAACATCGACGCCTCCGACAGAAAGCCATACAGCCGTCGTAACGAACCCCACCATTCTGCCCCAGGACGTCATGCTTCGCGACAGGTTCGTGTGCGGGATCCGCGACGAGCACCTCCAGCAGAGACTGTTCGCGGAGAAAGACTTGAAGTTTCAATGTGCTCTGGACCTGGCACTGTCATCAGAAAGTGCGTCAAGGCAGCAGCGAGGACTCAAGGGAGCGACGAGCTCCGCAGAAGTGCACAAGACTTCTCAACCCACAAAGGAATACAAGAACGCACCGCAGCAACGGCGTTGCTATTGATGCGACGGCTGGCACGAGGCTGCTACCTGCAAGTTCAGGACGGCGCAATGCCGCTTTTGTTCCAAGAAGGGTCACATCGAGAACGCTTGCATCACTCGGAAGAAGAAAAGCAAGGGAGACAAGTCTAACACCAGGCAAGGAACGCACAGTGTGAACGCTCAGTCCACGAGCAACGACACTACGCACAGCGATCCATGCTACGAGCTTCACGTAGTAAATGGGCGAAAACCCTGCCCCAACTACCTTGTTGACGTTGAAGTCGAGCGAAGGCACCTAACGTTCGAAGTCGACACGGGTGCATCATGTTCTCTGATCAGCGAGGCTGTTTACCACCAAACATGGCCAAGGAACGCCCCGAAGCTTTCGAGAGGACCCCTTGACTTGCGCACTTGGTCGGGAGAGGAACTTCGCACCCTCGGATCGGCACAAGTTCGTGTGCGATTTAAATCAAAGGAACGTGTGCTACCACTACTGGTGATGAAAGGAACTGGCTGCAACTTGCTAGGACGTGACTGGTTTTCGGCGTTGCACATCTGCGTGCAGGGAATTAACCAGGTAGCAGAGCCAAGTCAAGAGCTCCGGGAGGTTCTCGCACGCCATCCTGATGTTTTCAAGCAAGACATCGATGGCTACGTGGGACCTTTGGTTCATTTGGACTTGGAAGAAGGCGCAAAGCCAAAGTTCTGTAAGGCACGTCCAGTACCTCTAGCCTACCAAGAGCCAATGGAGGAAGAGCTCGACCGTCTGCAAAAGCAAGGCATCCTGGAGCCGACGCAACATGCCGTGATGGCCACACCTTTAGTGTGGGTGCGCAAAAGGGACGGCACATTTCGCGTTTGCGGCGACTACAGGAGCACTGCAAACGCAGTGGTCAAGAAGACGGCGTACCCGCTACCGACAACCGCGGAGGTATTCGCAAAGTTGCGGGGTGGCATTATCTACTCAACGCTTGACCTCTACAAGGCCTATCAACAGCTCAAGGTCGACGACAAGACAGCCGCATTGCTCACCGTCAACACCACCAAGGGATTGTTCAGGGTGAACCGGCTGCCTTTCGGAATATCTGCTGCGCCAGCCATCTTTCAGCGTATGATGGAGACAACACTAGCAGGAATTCCAGGGGTGAGTGTTTACCTTGACGATATTATTGTCAGTGGCAAAGACACTACAGAGCATGCGCAACGTCTGGACCAAGTCCTGTCGAGGCTAAGCGAGAAAGGGGTGCGCCTAAAGCAAGAGAAATGCCGCTTCGGCATAAGCTCAGTCGAGTTTCTAGGACACAAGATTGACGCTAAGGGTGTCCACACGACCGCGGAGAAGGTCCAGGGAATCCTTCACGCGCCGAAACCGACTGACAAGACCTCTCTGCAGGCCTTCCTAGGGCTCCTAGCATTTTATGATCGGTTTTTGGAGAACAGAGCTACGGTTGCCGCAGATCTATACAAGCTCCTCGAGAAGAACAGGCCATGGGCGTGGGAGAAAAAGCACCAGGCTGCGTTCGATGCGCTTAAGAGGTTGATACGATCTTCAACAGTGCTTGCGCATTATGACGAGACAAAGCCTCTCCTTCTGTCCGTGGATGCGTCACCATATGGCATCGGTGCAATTCTCGCTCAGAAAGATGCGTCCGGCAGAGAGGCTGCCAATGCTTTCGCGTCGCGAACCTTGGGAAGCGCGGAGAAAAACTACTCCCAGCTGGACAAGGAGGGTCTCGCGGTGGTTTATGGAGTGAGCCACTTTCACCAGTATATCGCTGGCCGGCACGTGACCGTATTAACGGATCACCAACCGCTCCTGGGCATCATGGGAGAAAGGAAACAGTTACCTCAGGTGCTCTCACCTAGGATGACCCGGTGGTGTTTAAAGCTAGCCACGTATGACTACGATTTGGTTTACAGGCCTGGACGCCTGCACCATAATGCTGACGCACTCAGCAGGCTGCCACTGCCCGCCCAAGTAGATGAGCCATGCCCACCTGGAGATGTGCTCATGCTGGCTTCCATGCCAAGCTTCGAATGGTCCCCACGTCAACTCGCGGAAATGACCCAGGAAGACCTGTTACTATCCCGCGTAGTGAGAGCTGTCGCTATTGGAGAGCTGCACAGGTTGCCAAAAAAGGAATTTTCGGTGTTCACTAAGCTTGGACCTGAGCTTTCGCTGCAAGAAGGTTGCCTTCTTAGAGGTATCAGACTGGTCGTTCCGACGAAAGCGAGGAAAGACGTGCTCGGAGCGGCACACACTGGTCACAGGGGCATAGTTGCTATGAAGGCATGCGCTCGAAGCTATTTCTGGTGGCCCGGTGTCGACAAAGACATCGAGAACACGGTCAAAAGGTGTGTGGCTTGCTGCCAGCATAAAAGAGCGCCACCCAAGGCACCACCTCCCGATTGGAAGCGCGCGACAGCACCATGGCACACAATCCACGCTGACTTCGCGGGCCCCGTGGAGGGAAGGATGCTACTAATTGTTGTCGACGCGTAAAGCAAGTGGCTCGAAGTGCGCTGCATGCGAAACATACAGTCACCAACTTTGATCGAGGAACTACGAAACCTGTTCGCTACGTTCGGCCTTCCCGAAAGGCTGGTAACGGACAACGGCCCGTCCTTTGTTTCTGCGGAAATGAAAAATTTCCTAAAGAAGAACGGGGTGACGCACATTACGAGTGCGCCCTATCATCCAGCCGCTAATGGGCGAGCCGAAAGAATGGTTTTCGAGACGAAGCAGGCTTTGGCCAAGTACAACATTATTGAACTAATTATGCAACACAATCTCTCAAATATCTGATACCAACTCTTCTCAACAGTTTTCTTCAAGAAAATATTGATATTCTTAACATTCACCTCAAACATTTAAAACAATTTTTTTTCCTTCATGATATTTTACGACACTATTTTTCTAATGTCCTTTATTAGTTTTATATCTTAAGCAATGTGCAGCTGTACCATACTTTTGTGTCCTTATCGCTATTTTCAATGTCTAAGAATAAGAATCCAACCGTTTTTTCCTTTGTTGTCAAATGATGTGCTAGACAGTTTTTGTGTGCCTTCATTGCTTCACATCATATATGCTGTGCTACTCATGCTCCTTCTGTACCCATAATTTCTTCATTGTGTACATTGTCGACTTGGGCGTAACACTGCATTTTGTGTTTGCTCCTAACCGAGAATTTGCTTTTCTTTTGCGCAGATACTTGAATCTATTGTACATTTCTAATTATTGTTTACATTATTCCTTATTACTTGGCTCTGATCCGTGTTCGGTCTATGATCACTACTGTTTTGCCTTTGAGAGGATAATGCCTTAGTCAAGCTGCGTACGCAGTTTTTTGCCTTATCTCCTCCATTGTATTTGACGGAAAGACCAATAAAAAAAAAAGCGCCGTGTGTCTCGCTAGACGGCGCTTCGCGCATCATTTAGCGTACGGGGCTCCGGACGCCTTCGACAAACTCCCCCCGCGCATCTGTTAGGTGCCTGGGTTTGCGTTGCTTTTCTTTAGGGGTCGCTTGTCGTAAATTTGCGCTTCTCCGCGGGAATGGGTTTCCTAACACTGCGGACCAGGGCACAGACGCGCCGGCATCCCAGCCCCGTCCGCGGTACATGCATTCCCCGAAACCGGGGGAAAGTGTCCTTGGGAATATGGGAGCGCTGAACGAATAATTGTTCCTGTGCACGAAACCTAGCCATGGCCGCGAGCTCTGAGCGGGCGGCAGTTGAGGTCGGAGCTCGGCAGGAGACGGACTTCCTCCCGCATGCTCGCTTAGTACGGCGGACTGTCCTAAGTCCAGGGGTGGCCGAGCTCAGTTATTCTTTTCTATGCTGCTGTCATCATTATAACTGTACTGTACCTTTTTGTTGCAATGATGTGTTAATTAAATAAGTGTTCTCAGATAATCTGGCCAATTCGAGAGGTTCATTTGGCGAAGCAGGGAAACGGGACCCACTAAAAAGAAAGAAACGACAAGCAACAATGAGTGAAAAAGAAGAGAGAAGAAAAGAACGAAGAAAAACAGAACATAAATTTTTACTCCGGTCCTTGCCTCTCGCCGACAGCTCTCTCTTCCATTCGCCGTCATCGACATTCACCCCGGTGGTGCCGCAATTCTCATCTCTAAAACGTCCTCCTCAGCGTTCTCCCTGCTTCGTGGCGAGTGCCTGGGCCACTTTGACACCGCTGACGATCTTTTCTTTGGACACTGATGTGACCTCCTCTAGTTCCGACGTCGCTGTCCTCACCTCACGTGGCGCTACTCCAGATCACACACTGTCTTTGGACATATTTTTACGATCCATTGACCGCGCCCTCTACACGGCTTACCGCGCAGCTCCTTGCCCTGCTCAAACAGTTTGGTTCATCGTTTGACCACCAGTCGACTTCTTTAGGACGTACGACCACTGTCGATCACCTCATTCTCCTCTTCGCCAGTGCCCCTACTCAGTTTCGCCTCCCGAGCGCCGCGTTATCGCTGAGCAAGTTCGCGACATGCTACAACGCAGCATTATTCAGCCATCTTCCAGTCCTTGGTCATTCCTAGTCGTAATGATAAAAAAGGACGGCTCGATGCGATTTTGCATGGACTATCACCGGCTTAACAAAATTACGCGCAAAGACGTTGACCCGCTACGCCGTATTGACGGCGCCTATGACTGCTTGCAAGGCGCCGACTTGTTCTCCTCCCTGGATCTCCGTTCTGACTATCGGCAAGTCCCGATGGCTGAGTCCGACCGACCTAGAAAGGCGTTTGTCACCCCTGACGGCCTCTATGAATTCACTGTGACGCCATTCGGTCTCTGTAACGCCCCGCCACGTTTGGGCGAATGATGGACAACATCTTGCGCGGCCTCATGTGGAAATTTTGTCTCTGCTATTTAGATGATGTTCATGTTTTAGCACAATTTTCCGACGCATCTGAAGTGCTTGCGCCAGATATTGAGCTGCGTCACCAGTGCTGGCCTTCAACTTAATCTCAAGAAGTGTCACTTTGGCGTCCGGCAGCTGGCAATATCCGGCAACCTCGTCTCCAAAGACGGCATCCTACCAGATCCTGCCAAACGCCATGCTGTGGTTGACTTCCCTAAACAACGTCTACAAAACAGGGGCGCCGTTTTTTGGGTCTATGCTCCTATTTTCGGCGCACTGCCCCCCTTTCGCCTCTGCCGTCGCGCCCCTTACGAAACTCCTGAATGGTCCCGACGATCCGTCTACGTGGGACTTAGCCTGCAATGAAGTTTTTGCTGCGCTCCGTTGCCTTCTAACTTCACCACCTAATCTTCCGCACTGCGGCCCTAGTGCCCCTACTGAGGTGCACATTGACGCAAGCGCGATCGGCCTCGGTGCTGTCCTTGCCCACCGCAAGCAAGAATTTGCTGAATACGCCATTGCGTACGTCAGTAGTGCTCTCACCAAAGCAGAGTCGAACTACACCGTCACAGAAACGGAATGTCTCGCCGTAGTGTGGGCTCTCGCAAAATTTCGCCCATACTTATATGGCCGCCCATTCACTGTCGTTAGTGATCACCACGCCTTGCGCTGGTTGGCCTCACTCAAAGATCTATCAGGGCGCCTTGGCCGCTGGGCCCTTCGTCTTAAGGAATCCGATATTACCGAAGTCCGCCGTTCAGACCGCAAGCACTCCGACGCCGACGTCGCGTCCCTCACGCCACTGCAATCTCCTGCGCCCTCATTGCCGATATCTGACTCCCTACTCGCAGCGCTCACTACCATGGAGATGCCCCTTCAACAACGCGAGGATCCATGGATTTCATCCATGTTCGAAGTCCTTCGTGCACACTCTACGGCCTCCTTCTCTCGGGCCCTTCGTCGCCCAGCTTCCCATTCTGCCCTCCGCAACAATCTACTGTACCACCGTAGCTATCGTCCGGAAGGCCGAAAGTGGCTTCTCCTGATTCCTCGTCATCTTCGGTCTGAGATTTGTGCACACCACCATGCCTACCCTCTGAGCGCTCACGCTGGCTCGCTGAAAACCTAGCAGCGACTACGGCAGAGGTACTATTTGCGTATCATGCACAATTTCGTTAGTCGCTACGTTCGGTGCTGCACAGCCTGTCAGCAGCCGAAGTCGCCACTTCGCTCCTCGAGTGCCCCATTACAGCCATTACCGTGCCCAACTCGGCTTTTAGGTCGTGTGGGCGTCGACCTATATGGGCCGCTCCCCTTTACAACCGCCGGGAATCGATGTATTATAGTCGCCGTGAGTCACCTCACTCGGTATGTTGAGATCGCTGCCCTACCTGCGGCCACTGCTCCCGACGTCGCCTTCTTCTTCTTCACCTTGCCCTGTATCACGGCGCTCTCGAGAACTCGTGTTTTCTTGTCTGAAGTTATTCACAACCTTCTCGATGCGTGCCACACAGTCACCGCAACACTACTGCTTACCACCCTCAAACCAATGGCCTAACCGAACAATACAACCGAAGTCTTTGGAACATAATCGCCATGTACATTCGCTCCGACAGCTTTAATTGGGATCAGCTTCTTCCGTTCGCAACCTATGCCTATAACATTGCATCTCAAGCAACCGCCGCCTTTGCCCCATCCTTTCTTTTACCCGGGCGCTAGCCTCTCTGACTGCTGGACAAAATCCTTCACTACAACCCCGATAGCTCGGAATACACTTCCCTTTCTGACATTACCCGCCATGCTGAGCAGTGCCGCCAGTTGACTCACTCTTTCACCGCAGAACGTAAAGCCCTCCGCAAACATGAGTCCATTGAAGACACGCCGGCTGTTCACTTCTCCACTGGCTCATTGGTCTGGCTCTCTGTTCCGGCTGCGTCCAAATGTTCGGCCAAGCACATCGGCCCTTACCCATCTTAGAGCGTACGTCACCTGTGAAATACATCATCGAACCGGTGACACCTTCTTTGGACCATCGCCGCCGTGGCCACGACGTCGTCACGTCAGCAACTTGAAGGCTTGTTACAGCCCCCTCGTCGTGTCCTCGCCTTGAGTAGCCAGGATGGCTCCTTCTTTTCGCCGGCGCAGTTGAAATGAAGAAGATGATCCAGCACCACTGCCAACGAAGACGAAGCGCTAGCGGGATGCTCGTGCTGGAGAACTGCCGCTTGTGTCCCGGTCTCTAGCCTCACTGGTTATTAGACTACTTGCGCTAGGGTCTTCGTCGCCGGCGCTGTCAACAAGCCAATAAACCGCTTTACATTTGCAACATCCACCAGAATAAGCTGCGTGTGGCTAACGCAGATGTTGTTGCTGCAGCTCTTTTCTTGGTATTTTTTCCTTTCATCGCACTGTGTTATTTGCACTTTACAACATGTATAAATCAGCGTTGTCACTTTTGCTTAATATTTTTGAGCGGCTTCAAATTTCTAATTGGCGTGGGAGCTGAATGAGATATCAGACCAAGTGCTGACACTCCAGCGGTTTGAACATTCATTTCGCCCCTAAGGAACTTCTCAGTTAACTAAGCCTTCCACTCAGATTAAAAGGCGTAGTACACAGTCGTTATTTTAAAACGCTTTCAGCTTCGAACTGCATGTGTGTGACGCGTCGGACTAAAAAATGCTTCCGAAGGCTGGGATTATCAAGACTTGCAAGAAGGCTGTTGATATTTCACGTTTTAAAAGCTTCCATTATGCAAGAGTTGGATACATTTTGCATGCGCATGTTCGTGAATTTGCCGGCATTTTGTAATACAGCATACTACTGAAATTGGCGCTATTGAATCTGCCGTGCTATCGTAATGGGGCGACGTAGAGCAGGTTTGTACGAATGCGCACTTGCGTGAAAAAGATAAGGCATCTTGTGCCCGAATAAATGCTTGGTGGGAATGTATGTATGAAAGAATACATTACCAAAAATCATGCTGCATATTTTGGAGCTTTGTGCACTGCAAAAAGGGAGACAGAGGTTTGTTCAGGGACTGCTGCGAAAAGTTGTTAAAAGGTTGCAACAGTTATCACAAACGGAAGCTTTGCAGGACTTAATACAGAAGCTCACGGAGAGTCTCTCGAACGGAAATTGTTTTTTTTTTTTCACGAAACGAATGCCTCCACGTGCTCGCCTACGCTGCGCAAGAAGTGTTCTGTCAAAAAAAAAAATCTCTGCCTCTCCCGTAAACGAGAGTAGAGTAAGCATGAAATGTTTACGGGCCTAATGTCATCTCGGTGGACACCCAAACCGCACCGTAAAGGAAGGGAGGAACGCCACCACCCGTTCGGCGCGATGTCTTGCCCTTTGAACGCAGCGCTTCTCCCCCGGATCACGTATGACAACGAAGTGTAACGTGGCATTTATGTGCTTTTTGCACGCCTTATTAGAAATCGGAAATTATAATTCCATGCATTATCAAACCCACAGCTCCACTGATATCTTGATAAACATTGAGAAGGCACTGGCAGCAGTTATTTTTTGTCTCGTTTGGAGACCAACCGGCGCTTGCATGCCGGTCGCGTAGGAGGGCTTAGATAGTCTCGTTAAATCTCGTTTAGTCTCGTACGGTGCCCGGATGTTCTCGTTTCAGAGCCCGGATGACTGGAATTCAGTGCCCGGATGAGTGGATTTCAGTGCCCGGATGATGGCTCTCGGTCTCGGCGTGACGTCACCACACTGCCGACAACGGGAGATAAAATCATTTCATGCTTAAAAAGACTCGAAGGACAATTACATCCTTAGAATTTGGCTTCACGTCGACGGCTATGATCATCTGCATCAGCGGTGGCGAAGAGCTTGTGCTTTGGCGACGCGAGCAGGAGGATCCTCTCGTTGGCGGCGCTTAGCTGCTGCTTCGGTGGCGTTGAGGAGCTGTTCAGGCAAGCGCGTGTACTGGTTAGTAAGGCGCGCCTCCCGGAGCTCCCGGAAAGTATTACACGTACGTGTCGCAAACGGAGTCTGATCGCCACCTTGTTGATCGACTCCAGATCTAACACATCACTCTCACGGAAGCCAGGTTCCACATCCCAGAACTGTGGAGACACGCCCTCCATGTGCGACCTCTTCCAGCTAACATGTCACAGGAAGACCATAATGGTAAGCACTTGATACGAGCGGAAGCCCTAGCCCGATATTATGGCAACAAAACAGGTGTATACCACGTCGACGCCTCTGGCCGTCTCCACGAGGATGGTACGCAGCCGCGGCAGGTCCCAAAGCAACAAAGTCAACGGCCGGACCTTCAGAGCCCGCAGTGCAACACACGCAGGACAGGTCGCGATCGCTCTCGTGGGCTTACATTACGATCAGGAATACATAACAATCGACGGCATCGGACAAGTCTGCACTCCCTTCCTAGCCTATCGAAGCTGCCAAATTTGCATACGAGATACGGACCCCGCAAACCATTACCTTATATGTGCCCCTGCTCGTCAGGGGTTGGCAGGAAACGAGGCAGCACACGCAGCCGCCCAGGCGCTCTCTCACCGGGCTGTTTCCTCGTCGCCACTCGATCAGGAACCCCATTTTAATCCGGTCCATACCTTTAAAGATATTACAATAAACTGTCAAGATAGTCATCGCCTTTACCCCGCCGATGTAAAGGCCTCACGAAGGCGGATAATCAGCCACGTTTAGCTATAGTATGTGATGTTTTATAGATTTTTATGTGTGGTCATGACGATAGCATTAGTATGTATGGAGAGGAAATATGTACACAACAGATCAGAGTGTTCACTGTAACACGACTACGAAATAACTCGTGAGCTGTTTGTAAACAAAAGTCCGTCTTAGTTCACACCGCAGTGTTTTGGTATGTTATATTCGGTTTGGGCCTGCTTCCTCTTCCCTTGATTTAGCTGCTTATGATGCAGAATACCTAAAGGATAGCCATATTTGCATTTAAACACTTATTCTTTTTAGTTGGTTTTCGGCATCAGCGTGTTGGAAACGAGTCCTAGGAATAAATTGAACTTTGTGTTCTTTTCAACTCTCACTAAAATAATCAAACTCTCCATGTGAGGTCGGCTTCTTTATGTTATCTGATGTGTAAGGTGACCAAGAAGGAAAATAAAGGATCCTTTTGCATATTTAATCGATTTTCCGATGAAGTTGAGAATGTCTGAATATGATTTCATAACCAGCTGTTGCAAATGGAAGGCCAGGGATGAAGGACCACACACTATAAAGAATTAATAAAAGTATTGGAGTGGTCACTTTGGTGCCAATCTGTTATTGCCGCACAGGAGAGTTAAAAAACAGCCCCTCGCTTCGTAAGACACAGGTTAGATCCGCACCGCGGCGGTTGCATTTCGGTGAAGGCAAAATGCTAGACGCCCGTACAATTTGGATTTCAGTAAGCATTAAAGAATCCCTGTTATCCAAATTATCTGCAGCCCTCCATTACTTCGTCTCGTATAGTCTGACTCCCTCTGGAACGTTAAACATCATAAACGAAATGAAAAAGGCACCTTTCTCATGTTGTTTCTTCCTAGTGATCTTTTGCACCGAAATAACTTTATTCACTTTATTACCCGGAGTTACTTTATTCATCAGCAATTAAAAATGCAGAACTCGCCTAATAGCTGTACTGACCAATTTTTATTTTTTTAGTACACAGGCTTCATACACACAGTCTGCTTCCCAATCAATGCTAACCAAAAATCGCCACGTGCTACTTCCCTGATTTCAAGAAGCTCGGTTCTTTATTATAATTTAACTGACCTGGCACCTAGACGTGTTTCGATAATTTAGCTGCTAACCAGCTTAGTGCTTTAGCAAGGGCAATTGGCGATCGCGCTGAATGCCGAAGGATTCATTTTTTTTTTCCAGTGGTAATGTTTGCTCTGCGGGTGCTACAAAATTGTGGGATGTTATCATGTTTCTCTGACTTATGTCTCAATTATCGCTTCTGCCAACCTGCTTAGTGCACTTTTGTTGGAGTTTGGAGGATGTCCCGATGCCCTCTGATTTTTTAAAGCAACCGGAAGGACCTGGGGGCGCTTTCATTCGCAAATATGGGCTATTGTTTTGGGTTTTAGCTTGAAAATATTTTCTCGCGCAAGAAACGCTTGTTATAATTTTATGCTCTCTGTAACAACGGTCACTTTTGACAGTTTGCTTGTACCTAACGTATGAAAATAGCTGATCGTATTTTATAGCTTACCGACATGGGATGTCTGCCGGCGGGGTAAACATATTTCTAGTACTCTTGCTCTGAATTCAGGTGCAGGAAAACAGCAACTCAGCATGAGCGTGAACTGAGTTCATTACATTTTGAAGAAAAATGCAAAGCAATGGTTGCCTTTGACTAAGCAAGTAGAACCAAGTTGAAGAAATTTGCTGCACTACTGCAATCTCCTCTCGTAGGAATGAATGTCCTTTTAAATTGCATCAAGCACATTATGGGCGCCTAAAAAAGTTTAATAAATTTCCCAGGCTTATAAAACTATACAAACGGAACCTGCATGTGTGTGTTAGTAGCATCAGGTCCGCTTTGCTGCTGGCATCGATTGCCAAGCTGGGTTTGCCAAGCATTTGTCATAATGCAGCGAGCATACTTGGCAGACTTGAACTAAACTTACAATACTCTCAGACTGTACAGGAGAGTGACAGTGCTAAATATAACTATTCTACTTCTCCGGAAATCTCAAACTGAGCCGGATATTTATGTCTCACTGAACAATTAGTCCTTAGTGCAGGTGCCTTTTAGGAATCGTTCAAGAAAATGCCGTATAAAAACAGCCTTTATGCTTGTGATAATCTAGTACACCACAGCATTTAGCATTTGCTGAGGCATGCACTTAGCAGAGTAGAACTTGCTGCCTTTTTGTAAAACATACAAGGACACCGCGGCATCGCCGGCAAACACCGTGCGAACGAGGCCGCGCGAACTGGTCACCACGAGGGCGATTTTGTGTCCATCCACGTCTCCAGAGCCGACGCAGCTGGTAGGTTTCCAACCCTGGCGCGAGAGATCACGCTTGACTTGTGGTCTTCTGGCCAGTTTTGGAACTAGCGTCTATTATCCCTGGATCCTGACCGGAAGTTACGGCTTCCAACTAGCCTACCACGACGTGATGCAACTTTGCTGTGTCAGCTGTGATTTAATTTTGCATTCACGAACCACTTCTATGCTATGAGTGGCATGGCTGAGAGCCCTGCCTGTGACACCTGTGGCCGTGATGAGACCATTTCTCATATTCTTTGGGAATGTCCAGCGCACAGTTCTGCAAGACATTCTCTCCGCATTGCGCTGGAACCCACGGCTTCACGCCCTCTAACGGAGCTCCAGATTGTGGGACACTGGCTGCGGAGATCATCGGGTCTGCCAGGCCCTCTTGCGGTTCTTGCGAGTGTCGGGACTGCACGACAGGCTCTGACTTTGCCTACGCAGGGTAGCAAACTGGTTTCGGCTACCGATCAACCTCCCCGCCTTTCCTCCTCCTCTTGTTCCTCCTTTCTTCTCAAGAAGAAATACACGAACACAAACACCGAAAGCATTATGAGGCAAGTGCTGAAAACTAAACGTTTGCGTGAAACATCTCTCACAGAATTACTGCACATTCCCAAGGGCTGTCATAAAAGAAGGAATTTCATAGGACTGAAAACTCTATCTATACAGCACATTTCCTAACTAAAAGATAACCTAGAAAAGAGGGCCGAAAATAGGCCCTTTCTATCATTACCCCTTGATTCACAATGTTGCCCACGGGAACCAATCGAAATGTAAATTCCTAAAGAGGCGCATCGCGTGGTCTCATTTAGCGCCATCTCATGTGAACTTTAAAAAGGTGAACCTCCCCTCCTGAAAGCGAGAGGGCAGCACCCATTAAGTGATGCTAAATAGCAGGAACAATAGAGAAATTTTTAAACTAGTTTCAAAATTCGAAAACTAGAAACAAAAATAAACTCTTTTGTTGAAATAACATACTGTAGCACAGAAAAGCAAGCAACTTTTCCAGCCACGTTGGAGATGATGAATGGGGTATTTCTTTGGAGCGCTGACACAAAAACGAATTACAAAATAAATTGAGCCACAAAGATTTCAAATTTCATATTCTGGCCTTAATGCAATACCAATGAGAGCTTCTTTTCATGGTGTCTTTGTCTTCAAAACAACGTGGTAATGTTACTCTCTCTTAGGTGCCTGTGTTATTAATGCTTTCGTTCGTTAAAAGCCTGCATTTTGGGTGCTTGAAATCTCACTGGCGCCAAAATGTTGGAGATATTTGAAAATTTTAGGCGGCCTATAAGGTAGTTTATGCCCACCTTGGCAGTAATGTGTCCGCGCAGTAGGTCTAAGCGCTTTCTTGTTTCTTATGAAATACTTTGGCGCTGCTACCACCAGTGCTATCAGTGTTATCTATGGCCGCACTTCACAAACAGTGAATAAGCGTACCCCACAGATTACGGGAGCGCACAAGATGAAAAGCCGGGCCTATAACGTTTTGTTTAATTTAGAAAATCCTTAATCAGTGAATGCTAAGAAGCATTCCCAAGGAACTGTGGGAAAACAGGGTGGCGCAAAAGATATGGTAAGAAATTAAATGGTGAGTACACCTCTGGTAATGCGGGCGGTCAGCACTAGCAGGGCCACATTTTTTTCCTATCGACGCTGCTGCAAGGAAAAATGTATGCTATGAACGCGTTCGTATTTTGTGAACGTTGTACCGTTCGCATAATGCGTCTTTACCAGATGCAACATGTATAACTGAGCAGCTTCTCACGCCGCGTTTATGAGGGTAACCCTATAAGGACGTCTTTCCCCTTTTCGACCTTTCCCAAATTTGCGGCTGTGGCCTCATCAAGAGGCTCAGAGGTAAGAGCACAGTGCTCCCAGTCTTCGGTATCTATGGCTTCTTCACAACGTGAGTGGTGCGCCCTGTGAACACTGGCCACCGAATTCAATGTTCTGCGGAGGCTTTTACACAACAGCATATGATGACGCGCCTTGAATACGTGCGTTCCTTTGCCCCACATTCATGGTCAGCATAAAGACGAGAAAACTACCGCGAGGAGCGTGCTGTAGACCAAGCGGCCATTTAATCTGAGTATAGTCATGCTACCACGGGACTACGACTCAGAGAATCACGTAGCAACTCAGAGGATCACGTGGTAGCCAGTGGACACTAAATAGGCACAATGACCACGACTCTTGCACAGAGACCGGAAACGTTCGTTTTATAACATGGCGCTGTAGAATTAAAAGCAGTCAGATCAAGCTCGCGCGGCTTTTATTAAAAAACGTTCAGCTACCCGGTGAGTCCTACACATCCTACATTGAAGACGTGCTTGCCCTGTGTCGACGTGTCAACAGCGCTATGTTAGAGTACGATCGGGTACGTCACCTTCTGAGACGGCTTGCGTCATTTGCTTTCAATACGCTTGCTGCTCAGAATCCAACGTTAGTCCAAGACATCCGAACAACTTGCCATCGTCTTGACGACCTTCAGTCACTTCGCTTAAAAGACACCTGGGACACCCCAATTTCACCCGACGTGGACTTACGCTCCCTCATACGCTCCATTATCCGGGAGGAACTGCACGGCTCCACCTTACCGCCAGTCGACTCCCACCCGCCCCCAGCCCCGTCGTCCTCGCCTTTGCGTGATCTCATCAAAGACGAGCTCGCTTCGGTCACTCGTCCCTTGGCTGCGGAACCACCTGTACCGCGTTTTGTACCTACCTATGCCCAGGTTGCTGCGACGCCTCCTGCTGCTGTTTACCCGTCCCATCCACAGCCCGTCCAGCAAACTCCGTTCTCTGTGTCCCCGAGCCCCCCCCGCTATGTGTCCTGTTTGGAGTCCGCCCGCACGTCGGCCGGTGTGTCACTACTGCGGAATTCGCGGACATGTTGCCCGTGTATGCCGTCGGCGTCAGCGCGACGAGCGTGAGTAGTACCCAGCACCTCCACCACTTGTGAGACGGGAGACAGAGCGCAGGATGGAGCGAGCTTTAATGGCACACGCAAATATGGCGACCAACCCTTCGAAGAAAAAGATGAGCGATGATGATGGATATGTACAGATGAAGACGAAGGTCGCATGTTGTGTTTACAATATCTTTTTTTTATAAAGGAAGCAGCATGCGCAGGAGCACGTTGTGCACTACTTCACTCTATTGTGGCGTTCACATCGAGTACTTTTTGTTGCTAGCTGCTTCTATGAATCATTAAACTAAAATACGATAGTAAAGTGCGAAAAAGGCGCACTGTATAATGGCCACGGATGTTTACGCCATCGGGAGCGGAAGAATGGTAGGTATACATAACCTCGTAGATATTTACCACTTGTGAAAGGTGCTCCTGTCTTCACAAATGTGAGGTTTATAACCTTGAATGTTGCAGGAAGCTAGTGGTTGTGCTAGTGGTATTTGTTCAGAAGTGAGCATGGAGAAAGAATGTCCTCTTGCGTTGTTACTTTTGGTCTTTCCTTGCTGAGACAGCCATAGCTATATATGTTCAGAGAGCGCTCTCGCGGTAAACATTCAGGGGGCACTTTGCTGACCTAAAGTGCGGTGAGGCGAAAGCCTTAAGCGCGGCGTTGCTGCTTGTGTCAGTGATATGTGGTTAAGATGTTAAACGTCGGTTCTGAAGGTGGTGCGTGGTGGAAACGTTTATTGCCAATGATGTAAATCGTGGGGGCGAAGCCCCCTACATGGCACTTGGATGCCCGCTCAATGTGAGGAAGCACCCTTACAACACCGAGGATAGCCCCTGGAGCGCAACCCTTCGGTTAGCGCTGGAGATGATCCGTCGCTGGTCTTGAGCGGACGAGCTGGTCAGCAGAGACTCCCAGTAAGGCTCTGCCACGGTTGGTGATGGGGATAAGGGAAGGTGGGGCATGTGACGGGGGTATGTAAGAGGTCTCCTGGTTTGCCGCAAAGTTTGCATGATGACGGGAATTGGTCTGGGTATCGGGTATGCAGCAGTATTGGGCATGGAGCAGTCCGGGATTGTAGTTGTCGCCAGTGTGCCGCCTGCGCTATGGTGAGGGATGGAGCTGGGGGGTGCGTATTCCCTTCGCTTGTCTCGGTAGTACGAGAGAATATCATGAAAGGAGAGCAGGCGCTCCGAGGATCGTAGAGGGGGCTCGACTCCTGCCTGGAATGTGAGACCTCGGGCTAGGGAATAAGCCGCCTCGTTTCCAGGCAGGCCAGCATGTGCTGTGCGTCCAGATGAGGGTTATAAGGCGCCGGGGCTGCCAGAAACGCAGTGAACGAGTAGCGGTGCTGGTTATGCAGCCCTTGGCATAATTTAAAATGGCATATTTGGAATCAGAGACAATTTTTGTGATATATGTAGAAATGAGAGCAAGCGCGATGGCTGCCTCTTGTGCGTCTGTCGTCGAATTGGTAATGATTGACCTGGAGGTTAGAAGCTTTGCATTATTGTCGGCTACCGCAAGGGCTATATGGGAGCCTGTCGTATATTCCGCTGCGTCCACGTGGGCCACCTCATGGTCCTCGCAATACTGCTTGTCGAGGCCCGAGCCCTTGCTACTCTGCGTTCCCTGTCTCGCTCAGGGTGCATGTTCTTGGGGATGGCGGTTACGCTGAGGTTAGAGTGGAGGGTAGCAGAAAGGGGGACCCTCTCGGTAGGCTCTGTAATTGGCGTCAGGCTTAAATGGGGCAATAAAGTACGACCAGCCTGTGATTTGGATAGACGGGATATTTGTGCCGTAAAGGTAGCTTCTTTAAGCTCCTCACAGGTGTTGTGTACACCGAGTTTGAGGAGTCGGTCGTTGTATGTGCTGGGGGAAGACGTAGAGCCGTTCTCATGCAACTACGTAGGAGCGAATTTACCCGGTCTCTCTCCTTCTGTTGGAGGGGTAGGTGTGGAAGGGCATATGCGGTTCGGCCTTATGATGTAAGCCTGGGTGAGGCGAGTCGTGTTTCGCTCGCGTAGGCCAGCGCTGCGGTTCGCTATGCGGCGAATAAGTCGAGTGATTTGTTGAGCGTGTGTTTGAAGTGTCTTTATGACTTCGCCGTGCTCACCGTGGGAGTGCAGAGCTAGGCCTAGCATGCGGAGTTTGTGTACTAGTGGGATCCCTTAGCAAAAACTAATACGTTTGGAATATACGGAGGTCTATTTAAAATGTATTTTAAACATATTTTGTATTCATGAATGCACTAAAAATATGTAGGAAATACGTTTCTGAAATTTCATGCTTGGTATTCGAAATATATTTTTAAAATGTGCCAAAAATACCTCACTTAAAGCATACTTCGAGTACTTTTCAAATACATGAAAAAATATGCATGCAGTTTTAGCATCTTGTCAGTGTATTAAAAGTGTATTTTCGGAAATATGAAATTAATTCATCGAAAGTATACTTCAATTCTAGAAAACGGGCAGCCCTTGTAAACGTATATGCATGCAGTTTTAGCATCTTGTCAATGTATTAAAAGTGAACTTTCGTAAATATGAAATTAATTCATCCGAAATATATTTCAATCCTAACAAACGGGCAGTCCTTTTAAACGTCTTTGCACACTTCTAGCTGCCATGAACAGTCGAGTGCTCGAAATCGTGTTTCGGGAAAGGGCATTTGCGTGTCGTCAATGTATTTGAAGTGTACTTCCGTAAATACGTAATTAACTCGTCCAAAGAACACTGAAATTCTAGCAAATTGGCAGTCCGCATTAGCATATTTGCAGCGCACTACAAGCTGTCGTTGAACAATCTAATGCTCAAAATCGAGTTTTGGGACATCGCATTTTGGTGCTGGCCATCTATTTAAAGTGTACTTTCGTAAATACGCAATTAATCCGTCTGAAGTATATTTAAATTCTAACAAATGGGTTGTCCGCGTAAACATATTTGCATTACACTTCAAGCTACCGTGGAACAATCTAGGGCTCGAAATGACGTTTCAGCGAAGAGTGAAAACTTTCCCTTTCTTGTCATCCTTTCGTTTATGGTAACTTCTAGCAGGAAGGTGATCACCACTTATACCCCTGCTACACGGGCGCTTCGAATGCCTTCCAGCCGAATGTCATCTAACGATGCTACATGTGTTCTGTCTAAGGGAGCGCTTGAAGATAATATTACGCCAATGAATATTAACCGCGTCAGCATGAAATTTCCCCGGGAGTGCGCCGATGAGGACGACTGCACTCATACTGTTGTTTACATCGCTTGTTTACATAACATAAAACGCAATCTGCGCTTTGGTTCTAATAAACAATCTGTTTTCTTTTTTACTGGTTGTACTCGTGATTGTTTACGCAGTGCTACAATGTGTGGGAAGCGATGATGCGATCGCATGCCTGAGAAAGCCGGGTTGTTGGCATCGCGCAGGACTGGCGCTCCTCGCTTCTTGTCCCGGCTTTCTCCGACGTGACCAGTACTTTTTTTTAAACTACTTTATCCAGAAGTATGTATGGCGACTGTTCGCTTTAACTGAAACGGCC
Source organism: Amblyomma mixtum (assembly GCF_055824585.1). Lineage (NCBI taxonomy): Eukaryota > Metazoa > Arthropoda > Arachnida > Ixodida > Ixodidae > Amblyomma > Amblyomma mixtum. The sequence continues at coordinate 119,022,440 of NC_143015.1, read as the reverse complement.
TAACTTGTTATCCACAAGCTAGCGACGGCGACGACTGCTGCTGGCCGTAAAGCACGGCTCGGCAGTCTGGGTCACACCGGCGATTCCCGTTCATCGTACGCGTTCCGTGCGATGTAAGCAATAGTTGATTTCAGGTCACTGTTGCCAAAACTACACCTGGTGACCATTTGCATTCGCTAAAGCTTGTGATTCGCTCTTCACAACCGCCGAAATCACAGATCCAACCCTGCGAACTCGCTGGGCCTAGTCGTCGCGGAAGGGAACAGAGCCGTCGTCGATTGAAACTGATTTGGCAAGCGCTTATCGCTGGTGAGTGTTCAGGTATGCACATGTGAAATATAGCCGTTCGTTTCGCTCATTTAGAAGCGGGAGCATGCACACACCGCCGCCTCATCACCGTGCTCTCGCTCAGCCGCCGACAAGGCTGACCGTCCGCCGACCGGATTCGTCGGTGTCGTTGGCCTGAAAAACGTGTCCCTCTAGAATCATATTATAGTAAACTAGATATTTCACTATAATTACATGCTGTTGTTCAGCGTGATATATACTGTCGTTGTCGGACTAGTGTGACCGCCGTCGTCGTCGTCGCTGTACACTGAAAACGAGCTGAGGCTTTCGAATGCGTTTCGAAAGTGTCGTGCAGAACCGCGGCAGTCCATCGAGTCCGAATGTCATTCCTATTCTCGAATGCCATTCCACTCAATGTCATTCGAACATTTCCGTGTGAGAACGTGATAGCATTATACCAGCAAAAGCGCCTTGGGTACTTCTGGGTCCGAATAAGCCAGCGGAAAGGACCCCGTGTGGCAGGGCAGACCGGCTCCCTTACACGCCCATGTATCTGTTGGTTGACAGTTCGACTCCTGACCTGTGCCTGACCCAAGTTTCAACTAGCAATTCCGTTCTCATTTAATCCCAGATTCGAACGCGACCAGTAGGGTACTTCTGCGATAATTTGGAAGCCCACAGTATTTGCGCAAAAAAAGGTATCACCGTGCAAAATAGTGCGTCGCTTTCGCTGGGTATATATAAGGCAAGCCAAGTATAGCGCTTGTCGTAGGATTTGTTGTTTGCTGTGTCGCTGTCGTCTTGGTATGCTGTATGTAGGTATCTGCCGTTCTCATTCAATCACGTGACCTTATAATGTCAGACTCCTGTTGATTAATGATAAATACCCGTGTACGATTTGTTCTCCGGTTGATGAATTAACCCCTGTCATTCCATGGAGCCGCCCAGTAGACTTTTTTTTAAGCCCGAGTAAACACATTTCTAATGTATTAAATGTATATTTTTAGTATATTTCTAATGTATATTTTTATTATATTTTTAATGCATTATAAATATGCTAAGCGGGCAAAAATGTACTTTTCACGTATTTTTAAGAACGTTTAAAATATTATTCCTAGTATACTTAGAAAGCATTCGTATTGCAGTTTAAGCATAGGGACAAAAAAATGCGAAATAAATATGAAATTAATACAATACGTTTGAAATGCATTTTTAGCACATCCTCTTTTCGCTAAGGGATGGGATGGGTACCTAGGCTGAGGTAGATGGGTGCATTGACTGATTCGTGGTGTTTGGGTCGGTAGAGGAGAGAGAGAGAGAAAACTTTTATTGCTCTTTCAAGAGATTCGCGGAGATGAAGACTTCTTGGTCGTCCTGCTTGGGCGCTGGCGACTTGAGTCTTCGAGCAAGGGTGGGCCCTCAGTCCAGGGCTCCACTGAGTCGTGCCGCTTCAACAGCGTGCTGTACCAAGGCCCTCTGGACCTCGAGCTCGCTGCTGGAGAGACAGCTCTCCCATTGCTCCTCACTCGGTGTTTGATAATTGTGGAATGCTATGTTTCTTTCGCACTCCCAGGTAATGTGATAGAGTGTAGGTGTACCGCCGCACCAGGGACAGTCTGATCTGAATTGCGTTGGTGACATTTTGCTGTATATGTACAGGTTAGGAAGTGTTCGTCTGTAGCCTACGCCATCCTACAGCCTCTTCCCTAGTCAGTGCTCTGTGTGGTGGTGGATACCTCAATCTAGTTCCCCTATAAAGTTGTAGGGTCTCTGCGTAGCCTCCCTCGCACGTGAGTAGCCGTAACTCCGGGGCGTCCGATAAGCCTGCTCGGTAAGTGAGCCCTCGAGCCAGGCTGTCCGCCCTTTCGTTTCCTGCTACGCCTGCGTGAGCTGGCACCCAGATGATATGCTGTATAGGCGTTTTTCCAGCGGAAGCTGCCGCCTCGCCGATGATCCTAAGGGCGATGCCGCTAATGTTGCCCTTCGTATAACTCTTGCATGTTTCTTTCGAGTCCGTTAGAATGTTCAGGGAGCGGCCTCTTCTATAGCCTTCGGCTACCGCCAGCGCGACGGCAATCTCTTCGGCCTCCGCTATCCCCGACACTCCCACTGAAGCGCAGGAGGTCATTTCCCCTGTACCATTGACTACCACTACAGCGGCTGTGCGCTTCTCTACGCTTGCGTACATAGAAGCGTCCGTATATAGTGTGTTTTCGGATCGGCCTAGCCTTTTGTCCATCTGCTCGGCCCTAGCCCTCCGCCTCTCCTCGTGTAAGTTGGGATCCATGTTTTTAGGCAATGGCCCTACATTGAAAGTCCTTCTGAGGTCGTCTGGTACTTCTGTGTATCTGTCAGCCAGACCACCGGTGTTCCGACCCAACCTCTTCAGGAGCGCCCTTCCTGTGGGGGAGCCTCTGAGTCTAACCAGTTGTGCACCCGTTTGAGCCTCTGCGAGCTCGTCGAAGGTGTTGCTGACTCCGAGCTGGAGCAGTTTTTCGTTTGATGCGTTCCTGGGTAGGTGCAAAGCGATCTTGTAGGCCTTCCTGAGGACACAGTCGGCCTGCTCCCTCTCCGCTTTCGTTGTAGCGTGGTAAGGCAGCGAGTACATGACCCTGCTGACGATCAAGCTGTTTACGAGTTTTAGAGTGTCTTCTTCCTTCATTCCGTATCTTCTCTGAGATACTCGGCTGATCATTCTTCCCACTTGTTCCGCGGCCCTCTTGAGCAGGGTGATGGTGTGACTGCATTTGCGGCTACTTTGCAGCCACATACCCAGGATGCGGACCAGGTTCTTTTCCTGGATCAGCTGTCCTTCGAGGACGACATCCAGTGAAGCTTGGGTGGGGTGTCTCCCTATTCTGATGATCTCCGACTTTTCGGTCGAGCACCTCAGGCCTCTCTCCCTTACGTAGTCTTCTATGCAGGTGGCAGCTTCTTGTAACCGATCTTGTTTCTCTCCTAGCGACCCTTGGGTGGTCCATACGGTAATGTCGTCGGCGTACATCGCGTGTTGAATACCCGGGATCTCTTTGAGCCTTCTCGCTAGTCCTAGCATCGCCATGTTGAAGAGTACAGGCGATATGACAGAGCCTTGGGGTGTTCCCTTGCAGGGCGTGGCGAAGACGTCGCTTCGTAACTCGCCTAGCCCTACGGTTGCTGTCCGGTCACTTAGGAAGGCCCTGATGTAGTCGTGGACCCTCTTCCCGCAATTCGTGTCGTTTATGCCTTCCATGATGGCGGCGTGGCTCACGTTGTCAAAGGCCCCTTTGATGTCGAGGGCCATGACAACGTTCTCCCCGCTTCTTGGCATCTTCTCCAGTACTTCCTCCTTTAGCTGGAGGAGTACGTCTTGCGTGGACAGGTGAGCTCGAAACCCGTACATGCTATCGGGGTAGAGTTGGTTCCTCTCCAGGTGCGACTGGATTCTCTTCGTTATTACTTTTTCGTACATCTTGCCTAGACAAGACGTAAGGGAGATCGGTCTGAGGTTTTCCACTTGTAGTTTCTTGCCAGGCTTCGGGATCATAACCACGACCGCATGTTTCCACTCGGCGGGCACCGTTCCTTCCTGCCAGAGTTTGTTGAAGTAGGCAGTAAGCTGATCAATGGCTCCATCTCCTAGGTTTCTGATCAGCGAGTTACGGATTTTGTCTGCTCCTGCTGCCGTATTTTTCGTAGCAGACCTGATCACTTCGACCACCTCTTCTCTGGTTATGGGTCTGTCCATATTAGGGTTCGCTTCGCCCCGGTATTCTTCTTTATAGCTCTGGGCCTGATCGTTGCCATAGCATTTGATCCGGACTTCCTCCATTAGCTGTTCGTCTGTACCGGTGTATTGGTGCACCAGCCTTCGGATTGCCTTGCCGCTCTCTGACTTGTTTTTGCTTGGGTCCATGAGGGACTTGAGGGTCCATGAGGGACTTGAGGTAGAGGAAGAGCTCTGATTTTGAAGGGGAGCAGGTCAGGCCATGCTCTCGTACATATGCGTTGATGGTGGTTAGTGCCAATTGTAGGTGCTCTTCTATTTTGGCATCACTGCCATGGTTTGCCCAGACAGTGATGTCGGCGTAGAGGCTGAATGGATGTCGGGAATTTTGAGCTAGCTGTTGAGGTAGGTGAAGAAGTGCTATGTTGAATAAAATAGGGGAGAGGACGGCTCCCTGGGGCATACCTCGTGCTTCCAGCGTGATCCCTGGTAGGCTGTGGTCGCCGAAGGTAAGCGTGGCTGTGCGGTGGCTGAGGAAGTTTCGGATATAGTTGTACATCCCGGCGCCGACTCCCAGGGTCATTATGTTTCCTAGGAGAGATGAGTGTGTAACGTTATCAAATGCCTTAGTGAGATTCATCCCTAAGATAACTTTATTGTCAGAGGTCTGTGAGTCGAGAATGTGATGTTTTAGCTGCAAGAAGACGACCGGTGTGGAAAGCCCTGGTTGAAATCCAAACATGCTAGTGGGCATGAGATTGTTGCTTTCTAGGTATTGGCAAAGCCTGCTCTAGAGTACAAGCTCCATGAGCTTGCCAACAGAAGATGTAGGGGAGATGGGTCTGAGGTTAGAACTAAGCAGACGTCAGCCAGGTATGGGTATGAAGATGACTCTGGCCTCTTTCCGTTGTGGTGGGAGGGTGTTCTGTTGCCAGCACTCATTAAGGTATTCTGTAAGTGCAGCAATGAATTGTGCGTCGAGATTCCTGACAGCCTTGTTATGTACCCCGTCTGGGCCGGGGGCTGAGGACGTGTTAATAATCTGGAGTTCAGCCTGGACCTCTGCTTCTGCAATGGGTTGGTCAAGCTGGTGGTTAGTGGGGCCTGCATAATCAGGCTGGTTTGCAGGAGGGTATGAGGGGAAGTATTGATTTCACAGTTCTTGGAGGAGGTCTAGTGGAGGTATATTGGCAGTATGTATGAGTGTCGTGACGGCGTGTCTCTGAGTAGTCTTAGATTGAGTGGAGTCTATTAAGTGCCTAAAGATGTTCCAGGTCTGAGGCAGACTCATATTGCCATCAAGATTGTTGCAAATAGATTCCAAGTTTTGACGTGAAAGATTCGCTGCGTGCGTTTCTATCGCTTTGTTAAGGCGGGCGAGGCGGCGATTAAGTGCCCGGTTCTATCGCTGCCTTTGCCAGCGTAGCTCTAGGCCTGTTTTAGCCTCCCATAAATGTAGGAGGCGGGAGTCATTTGTGTCGATGGGGCAGTCTTCTGGTTGGGGACGAGTTACGGATCGGACATCGCCTTTCAGAAGCTCGGTTCATTCGGTGATGTCCGTGATGTGGGCGAAGGTGCACGCTGTTCGACATGAGCGGAAAGAGTCCCACTTTGTGAGAGTGGATCCTCTGGGAGGGCTTCGGTGTAGTTGAATGTGTAAGAGAATCTCGGTGATGAAATGGTCGTTACGTAGATTCTCTTGTGTGTTGCCGCATGTTGCGTGAGGGAGGCGATGTGCGAACGTAAGGTCTGGCGTAGTGTCTGTACAGAGACTGTTTCCCGTGCGTGTAGGAAAGGTAGGGTCTGTGAGCAGGGAGAGACCGGCTGTTGCGCGGCTAAACATACCCGACGTCCTTTCGGTGTGGCGTGTGGGTAACGCCAGGCTGTAGGTGGAGCGTTAAAGCCTCCCACGACGAGTAAGGGGCACTTGCCGGCTATGCGCTTCGCAAGGGTAAAGAAGCGATCGAAGGTACCTTGAGGGCACTTAGTGTGGCTATATACATTTAGGATGAACATACTGTTCGCTGCAGCGCGTTGCGGCACAAGCTCCATTAGAAGGTGATCAAAGTCTTCAATTACTATGGAATTGGAGATGGTGGTGATTCAACGACGAACCAGAAATGCTACCCGAGGGGGTGTGGGGGATGTGGGCACAACAGGAGCATAGCCGGGTAGGGTGAGTAGGTTTGAGGGTTCCTGCAGGGCCAGGATGTCGGGTACTTTAGCGCAGGACAGCATCTGGTGGGTCGGGTGACGCTTCTGGCCAAATCCCCGGCAGTTACCCTGCCAGTGTAAGATTACGAATTGGAACTGCCATCATGACAATCTGCAGAGGAGGGAGCTGTAACGGGTGGTTGGGAGCTCTGAACTATGGTAAGGATAGGGTTGGCCTGTTCCTCTAGTACTTTGAGCTTCTTGCGTCTGTTTGGTGCGGTGTCACGCTTTGGAAGCCGGGCCTCAAGATCGTTACAGCGGTCAAAGAATCCTTGCGTTAGCACGACGAATCGGTGGTTAAGAACAGCGTTGTCTTGTGTTTTGTGGATTACTGCGTCTTTGAGCGGTGCGCATTCCTCGTTGATGCGAGTTATAGCGTCCTGCAATTTTGCCTCAAAGCGTGCTGCAAAGGATTCAAGCGGGGTTGGCATGTTGTTTAGTGAGATGGGTGTGGGGGGAGGGGGCGTTGTGCATGGAGGTGAATTTGTAAAGGGATCAGTGTCAGCTCAGCCTCCATTACTAGCAAATCAGGAAAGGAGTTTGGCTCGGAGTGGGTGGGCGCTAGGTGGGTTGGGAGGCGGAGTTTGGGATGTGGTAGGAGCGGGGGCAGGTGGAATGGTAGATCCAGCGGCATGAGCACTTATCTGGGCTTCCAGCTTGGCGATATTTTGACGAAGGGTGGCGGCTTCTGCTCGGGCTGCTGTAGCTTCTGCTTTAGCGGCTGCTGCCTCCTCCTGGGATTTTGCCAGGGCTTGTTGCAGACTGGAATGTGCTGTCAAGGATGTCATGTGCCTGTGTGAAGAGGGGGAGGTTTCCCAGACTTGTTTCAACGACACTGTCCAAGATTGATTGTTTTGATTGGGCTGGGTGAGTCCGGATGACAGCTGGGGAAAACTGTCCCTGGATAGGACCAAGTCTTGCTGCTGCGTTTGTGGGTGGTTTGGCTGTTTCCGTGGTTGGTGGAGGTTTCGTCCCTTGCAGGATCCTGTGCCTGTCAGGTCTGGGCCCTCGCACAGAATGCACTTGGGCGTGCAGAGTGTGTTTTTCAGAGTGTTGTGTTCCCCAACGGGGGAGATATTGGTCTTGGGGTTCGGGCATAGATTTGGCGGTGACCCGGCTGTGTGCAGTTGGTACAGGCATCCGGATTGCCACGGTAAGGGGTGCAGCGGTGGATGGCTCTCATGTATTTGATGGAGTGAGAGACTGTGCTTTCGTCGAAGGTGATCCGGATGGAGTGCGTCTTTCCCATGCGTCGTGCTGCTAGTATGGTGTACTCCGCATTTCTTTTGACCAGGTCTTGGTAGAGTTGAGTTGGCGTCTCGTCGTCGTAGGCGTTTGTAATCACTACTCTGGTGGCCTCTGGTGGTGGTGCCACGTACGCCGCGCACGGATATGTTTTGTCTCTGATGGTGAGGGAGGTCAGCGTCTTAAGAGTCTCGACTGTTGGGAAATGTGTTGTTGCCATGGTGAAAGTATTGTTGGTCGGGTGGATGCGCAGGCAAAAGTCTTCCGGTGGGAGGATATCGAGCTGGGTCTGCACTGTCTTCAAGAGCCGAGGTGCTGGGATATCTTGGAGTCGTAGTTCACATTGCCAGCGAAGGTCTACTCGAATAGCATTAGGTGGGAGTGGTGGCAGCCGCTTGCTGCGGTGCACTGCGAGGTGAGCCTCCTTAGTCGCAGGTGGTAGACGGGCCGGCGTCTTGATGCTGCCGGTAACGGTTCCTGCGTTGCAGGACGCGGTGTTGGCGTTCGGGTGAGTTGCGTCTGAGGTAGCGTTGTCGGAGCGGAAACGTTTCGGCAAAGTGGCTGGTCAGGAGGCGTAGGCTTTGTACAGCACCGGTGTCCAGTCGCTTGAATTTTTCTCTTCCGCGGTAATGGTGCGGCCTACAACCATTACCTCCGTGACAACGGCTGCCGTTGCCGATGGTTTCGGCAGAGGGGAGGAATCCGAGTTCGGCTTAGCTGTGCGGCTTGGCGTCTCAGTCCGATAATCGTTCTTCTCTCATAGAAGGTCAGATTTTGCCCGCAATGGGCTGCTTCCCTGTCCTCCTTAGGCAGTTATGTCGATTTTCGTGCAGATTAGTGGCCGCAGGAGAGAGTGGGTACGAGAAGCAGGTACCGTTTGCCGGAGCTGACGTTGCAGGCATCCGCTCCCGTTGGCCCCCTAGCGGCGAATCACGTCTCTAAGAGTGGAACGCGACAGCGTCTTGGAACGCTGCCAGGCAGTCCACAGAAAGCCATCGCCCGTTTGGCTCTACGCCTTCCTCGTCGGTAAATTGCTTTTTGAGGAAAGGAAATGTATCTGTTTCGCATATCTCGATGGACACCTGAACCTCACCATAACGGGAAGAGATGAAGATGGGAGTGAAGCAAGACACCGTATTCACTAGACGCGCCTATGTTCATTCCAAACCATCAAGATGGCATGGCGGAGTGTTTAGCGTGCTCGTCTCGCACTCTGGAGACCCTCGTTCGATTCCCCAACTCGGCCAATGTCCTACTCGGTTTGATTTATTTATCTGTTCGGACTAGAGAAGTTAATTAGGCTCATTGCTTAACTATTATTACTCACTTAGTCATTAATTATTATGCAATTGTCATAGAATGCCTTAAACCGCTTTGCGATATCGTTCGAATGCCATCGATTAAGTGTCGATTAAGTAATTTTATTATTTATTTTATTTTATTCAATAAACCCCTAAAGGCCCTCAATCGAGGGTATTACATAGGGGGGAGCAATGACGCACAACGCAAAATAAGAATGAGCAAGCACCAAGGTGCAATACATAAATACAAAAAGCACATGTAGAAAACAAAACAAGAAACAAACAAAAACCTGTAGTATACACTGTAATTTACACGAAAAAGAACAGATAGCGTTTTAGAGGCAATAACAATCGCAGGAACAAAACAAAACAATAAAACAGCTAAATGCAGCAAGTGGTACAATCAATTAGTAAAGCTAAACAGACATTTGGGTTAGAAGGTCGTGAAACTTGTTAATATCCCTTTCAGAAGCGATGTGTGATGGTAGATTATTCCAGTCGACTATAGTACGTGGTACGAAAAAGTTAGCAAAAGAAGAAGTGTGGCATGATATGCGTTTAACTTTCAGCGGGTGGTCGCGACGTGGAAAAAAAGATTCAGGTGATTGAAAAAAATCGTTATGGAGCAGAACATGATGGTAAAGTTTATGGAAAAGGGTCAAGCGTGATAGTTTGCGGCGATATGATAACGTATCAAGTTCGGCGCGAGCCTTGTGGTAGAGCATCCGCCTCGCATTCGGGAGGTGCTGGGTTCGATCCCCAGTGCCGCCGGGTACCCACCGGTTTCTTTAATGGGTACAAGACTTCCCCTGGCCTGGCGCTCGGCTCTTCTAGGGTGAAATGCTTGGGAAAAGGGTCTTAGACCAAACAGTTGCCTTGGCGAATGAGTGATAAGTTCCCCCGCCAAGCAACCATAAGTCCGCCTCGTGCGGCATAACCAAATTTGTGGCCCTTTTTTGATTGGTACATGCCCATATAAGGCACGCAATCGAAACGCGGACAGATCTGCCGACACGGCGGCTAACGACAGAATGATGCATTAAAGGCTTTCGCCATTAAAGGCTGTAGATTGCCACAGTGAAGAGGTTTTAGTGATCAGTGCCTGGCTATTGAAGTGCAGAATATCACAGAGTTTCCTAAAATGCTTTAGAGCAACCAGTACGGCTGAATTCGTCCACATTGCTGCCCACGGCAGGCCCCAGAGACGGCGGGCCATGCTTCAGCGCCTTGAACAGTGGGGTCGCCGAAAATAAGACAGAAATAAAACTTATGGAATCAACCAAGAAGAATCAACAAAAAAGCAACAAAAAAAAGCTTCCGTTCGCAGCGTTCTTGTTCCTTTCGGCAACCATACAGCCAAACTGTGGTGACAAGGACCTCGTTCAAGTGTTATTTTTACCCCCTGTTTTGAGGTCGACGACGAAGCAATCTCTTTTGTAAAGCTTAATGAATTGGTAGAGTGTAGTTTGTTTATATCAGCACAGATACCGCAGTTTTTCGACGGTACATATCTCCGGATTCTATTATTTTTCGCCATTATATGCGTGCGACTCCGATGAGGGTCCCTTACGACCCCAACGTGAAAAAAGAACGGCGGAACTGCGCTGACTGTTCGAATTGCAGAGAAGGTGCGTCAGTAAAGAAATCCTGAGATCGCGGATAAATTTGAAACACATAAAACGCTTCGCTTTCTGTCGCCTACACGGGACCTTTACAGCGACTTTTGAATTATGCATACCAACAATGGATTTAAGAAAAACGCGCATGGATTTAAATAAAAGGTTTAGACAATATTACATGTTTTTTTTTTGTCTCGGGCAGTAAAGCCGTATTTCGTTTCTATTTCATGAAAGCGGTTATGAAATTGAGGAATAATTTTCTGTAAAAAGAAAAAACACAGATCAAGAACCCTACTGGCAACATTTTGTTGCTTGGTCACCGCTATTTAACATTATTAGGCATGTAAGATGAAGGCTTGTTGAAGGCACTGTGGCTCCAAGAGGAGGGCGGCAGCAGTCCGTGGTCAGCCAAAGTGAGCACACAGCACGCAGCAGCAATGTCGCTGCTTAATGGAATGTTCGTCTTCATCTTTACAGTTGCCCGCGGTGAAAAGAGGAGCCAACCTGACGACTTAGGGCGCAGACAGGTTGGCTTGGTCGTAGAATGGCTTGAGGAGCGGGACCTGAACAGTCTTGCGTCCACGGCGGCGGCGATCAGATGACGGGATGAGAGGCTCTACAGTGCAATTAACTGGAGATGTGCGCTCGAGGACACGGTATGGGCCACGGTAATTAGAAAGAAATTTTGACGACAGGCCCGGAGTATTTGCCGGAATCCAGAGCCACACAAGGGAGCCATTGGAGAAGTGCGGCTTTGTTTGATTTAGGTCGTGGCGAGATTTCTTTCTGCATTAGGTGTCAGTCGTGAGAGCACGGGCGATGCGGCGACAGTCTTCGGCGTGCCGGATGGCTTCAGAAAGAGGTGTGGACTCAGAAGCGTCGGGTTGGTACGGCAGAATGGTGTCGATGGTAGCAGAAGGGTGACGGTAGTAAAGGGGAAAGAAAGGAGAGAAGCCGGTAGTGGACTGCGTTGCAGTATTGTACGCATAGGTTACATACGGAAGAACATGACCCCAGTTAGACTGGTTTGAAGAGACGTACATGGTAACACGTCACCGAGGGCGCGGTTAAAGCGCTCGGCGAGACCGTTTGTTTTCGAATAATATGCGGAGGTGGTCCGAAAAATTATATTGCACTTGGTGAGCAGTGATTTCACAACATCGGACAAGAAGACGCGGCCTGTGTCGCTCAGCAATTCTTGAGGGGCGCCATGACGAAGAATGAATAGGTCTAAATAAACGAGGCAACTTCTGAGGCTGTGACAGCCGGAAGGGCGGCGGTTTCGGCATACCGTGTCAAATGGTCAACCGCGACGATGGCCCAACGGTTGCCGGTTGAAGTGTGCGGGAGGGGACCGCACAAATCAATGCCGACGCGGTCAAATGGGCGTAGCGGCCAACGTAGCGGCTGCGATTCTCCAGCAGAACAGTGAGGAGGTGGCTTCCGACGTTGACATGTAAGGCATGAGCGCACGTATTTGAGGATGATGGTGTACATGCCCGGATAATAATATCGTAGCCGGATTCGATCGTAGGTCTTGAACACTACGACGTGACCACACTCCGGGTCAGCGTGAAAATGGGCGCAGACTTCCGAGTGAAGGTGACGGGGAATAACTAGCAACCACTTGCGCCCATCTGAGCTTTAGTTGCGGCGATGAAGCAGGTTATCACGAACTGAGAAATGGGAAGCATGGCGGCGAAGAGCACACGCAGGAGAAGCAGCCGTAGGGTTGGTGAGGACGTCAAAAAGAGAACAGATCCACGGGTCGGCACACTGCGCCAAAAGGCATGGCGCGGATGTGAAGCATCGGTGAGGAGGCGTCGAAAGTGGAAAGGCTGGAAATACTGGCTGGAAGTGGGCAGCGGGACAGAGCATCCGCGTGTTGAAGTTTGCGGCCAGTACGATACATGACGCGGATATTGTAGTCCTGTAGGCGAAGGGCCCACCTCGCGAGGCGACCGTACGCTTCTGTCAGATAGGAAAGCCAGCATAGCGCATGGTGGTCAGTCACGACTTCAAACGGGTGGCCGTAGAGGTAAGGGCGGGACTTGGTAAGGGCCCAAACTGTCACCAGACACTCTTTTTCCGTAACCGAGTAATTAGATTCAGCCTGTGTGATCGTGCGGCTGGCATAGGCAACGACGTATTCGACGAAGCCAGAATTTCCGTTGTTCGAGTACGGCGCCGAGACCTACCCCACTGGCGTTAGTATGGATCTCGGTGGGTGCGGTCGGGTCGAAATGGCGCAGTATCGGCGGGGTGGTGAGGATACGGCACAAGGAATGGAAGGCATCGTCACACACTTGGGACCACTGCAAAAGATGGGAACTGCCGGACAAAAGTTGTGTCAAAGGTGCAGCAATTGAGGCAAAGTTGCGTATAAACCTACGGAAGTAGGAGCACAGACCTCGGGAGCTGCGCAGTTCTTTGATAGAAGTAGGTCGAGGGAACGCAGCCACAACACGTAGTTTAGCCGGGTCTGGACGGACACCGTCCTTGGAAACAACGTGGCCTAAAATGGCATGTTGGCCGGCGACAAAATGAGACATCTTTAAGTTGAGCTGGAGGCCGGCGTCAGGTCAAGCAGGTCAAGAGGCAGGTCAAAACGTGCTTCAGGGGATAGAGGTGAGTTTCAAAGTCATGCGAAAGTACGACGATGTCGTCGAGGTAACAGAGGGGGGTCTTTCACTTTTGCCCACGCAGGATTGTATCCGTCATCCCCTCAGACGTGACGGGAGCATTAAAACGACCGAAAGGCACTACAGCAAATTCATACAAGCTGTCAGGTGTTACAAAAGCTGTTTTGGGGTGATCGGATTCTTCCATGAATACCTGCCAGTACCCGGAACGTAAGCCTAAAGGTAAATATTGGAGCACCTTGCAAGCAGTACAGCGCGTCATAGATGAGTGGCAGGGGATGGACGTCCTTGCGCGTAATCTTGTTAAGGCGGCAGTAGTATACACAGAAACAGATGGAGCCATATTTCTTTTTGACAAGCACAAGCGGCGAAGCCCAAGGACTGCATGAGGGTTGAATGACGCCACTCTTGAGTATTTGGTCGACTTGATATCCAAGAACTTGCCGCTCGGTTCCCGACACATGATGGGGGCACTGCCGTAGAGGAGCGCGGGCACCTGTTTCTATGGGATGTGTGACAGTCGACGTTTGGCCCAGTGAGCTTTGATGACAGTCGAAGGAGGCGCGGAACTAATGGAGAAAATGGAGAAGCTGCGTGCGCTGCTGCTGCGAAAGATCTGCGTCGGTGGAGCGGAGAAACAGTTCTGGAAAGGAAGGAGTGGGTGTAGAAGATGGTGAGCTGAGCGCAGTGAGATTGATGTGCGGTGCACCCGCAGTCTCCTCACGGGTTAGATTAGACGGGATAGGTTGGACAATGTCGAGACATTCGCCACGGCGCAAAGCACTAGGGCAGGAAAACGGGTTACAGACCCACAGTGTGGAGAGGCCAACCGAAATATTCAATGCGGCGTAAGGCAGCGAAGACACTTGCGGTGGAGAAAAGCATGGGCTGGCGTGAGAAGGAGAGTGTCATCACGAAGAGGGTCACAAGAGAGTCGCACAAGGACGGAAGAGCATGGAGGCAGGTCGATGTCTTTGGCGACGAGGGCTTTAATACATGGCGGTGAAGGAGCAGAGCCCGGCAGAGAATGGTGAAGAGCAGAGAGCCTGACCTCAGCGCGAGTACAATCGGTGACAGCGGCATGACAAGAAAGGAAATCCGGGCCCAAAATAACAGCGTGAGAACAGAACGGTAGGACGGCGAACTCGATCGTATAGTCGACGTCCTGAGTTAAAACTCGAGTGGTGCAAGCTGCTGACGGCTTTATGTGCGGAGCGCTGGCCGTGCGCAGCGGAAGACCGACAATTGGCGTCTTCAAGCAGTGACAAAGTACTGCGTCTATTACTCAAATTGCGGCGCCAGTGTCCAGAAGGACCATGACAGAAATCCCCTTGACCGAAACGTCAATAAGGTTTGCAGGTGACTGCTGAGGTGTTTGGTAGTTGCAGTTCTTGCCTGAGGAAGTGCGACAATTTTGCTCTTGAGAATTATTAGGGGGGCTACGGATCGGAGAAATGGAGCGGCATCGTGGTGAAGGGGAAGGGAGGTCGGTGATCGCTGAACTGTTGGGAGAGAAGGACGAGTCGACGCACAGGACTCAGCAGACACGGAGTACTGACGCGTTGGAGGCCAGTACCTGAGTGGTGGTGCTGAAACTGGGAGACGGCGACGGCAATGGCGGGCTACCGCAAGTGTAGCAAATGGGCCGGTTATCCTTTGTTCGCCAGGGATCTCGGTCTCGTGGAGATTGTCGGCGGTAAGGTGCCGGCGCTTATACGGGCACTGACATTATAGGGTACGCAGGCGGCCGAGTTTGTGCGACGACTTCGGCGTAAGCCACTGGACGGGCGACAGGTCTGGGACGACGTTGGCATAATTCAGAGGGGTGGCGAAAGTTCTCGGGGCGGCGTCAGCGTATGTCAGCGGAGCTGCTACAGGTGATGGTGAATGCGCGGACAGAGCCACTTCAGCAACATGCTCTCGAATAGTATGTTGGAGAGCTGGGGCCAAATATGACGGCGACCCTTCAGGGCTCGGCAAAAGTGAAAGCTGACGGGCCACCAACTTATATACAAACTCCTTGATTTGCTGCAGCAGAGAGGAGTTGTCAGCTGCGGGTGTCAGTCCGGCAAGTGACTCTGCCTGAGCTGAGGGCTGACGAGTCAGGACCCTCTGCTTACGCAGCTCCTCGAAGCTCTGGCACAACGTGATGACTTCCGAAACGGTGCGCCAGTCCCGAGCTAGGAGCGTCTGAAAGGCGTCGTCAGCAATACCTTTTAAGAGTTGTTTTATCCTGTGAGCTTCCGGCATGCTGATGTTCACTCGTTTGCACTGAGCGATGACATCTTCTGTATAGCTGGTAAAGCTTTCATCGACGTGCTGTGACTGTTCAAGTAAGCGCTGTTAGGCGCGGAGCTGTTTGACAGCCGGGCGACGAAAGACTTCAGAAAACTTCTTCTTGAAGGCGCACCAAATTCCAACGTCCTCTTCGTGGTTGCAGTCTCATAAGCTTGCTACGGCGGTAAGATAAAAAATGACATTGTTCAGCTTTGTCTCGTCATCCATTTTTTGTTCCGGCTCACCCGTTAGTAAGATGCGCGCCAATCTTCCATGTCATGCTGTTCTGTTGCGCTGTCATGTTCTGTTGTTAGAGCCGGCATAGATGACAGCCAGCGGGCTCGCTTGCGCGGCTTGATGTTGGATGTCCTCAGGCATCACAGGTGTCGGAAAAGTAAGGCTATGGAGCTCTAGGAGCCGATATCGTCACCCGGCGACTCTACCAAATGTAATACGGGGGTTTATTGAAGGAACTGGGACCTAAGGAGCTGGGGTGGCAACAGTCCATGGCCACCGAGGTCGAGCACACAGCACGCGCAGCGATGGCAGTGCCGCCGCTCAACACGATGTTTGCCTCCGTTTTTACACTTTATCTCACTTATCCCTTCCTCGACGGTGTATCGTTCCTCGTGTAAGAGAAATGCGCCTTGGGCAGCAAAAGCTATTGCGGTAAGCACCAGATTTCGTCAGATTCCGCCAATTGTTCATGCCGTTCCCATTCATACGTGGCGACATCAGGCACATGCCAGCGGGCTAACGATTTGTCTGAACCTAATGTTGGCAGTTGTTAACCGGTATATGTCTTGACGTCCAGCGAGACTTGCCCAACCCCTTGCATTATGTGGCATTCGAAAATTCTTCATAGATTGGAGCAATGGACTTTCATTCTTTCTACCTTATGTTTAGTATAGGCAATAGGCCTTACCATAAGCGTAGTGCTTCAATGTTTTTTTCATTAGATATGCTCTTGACGGCTTCAACAATCCTTCGACAAGCGAGCAAGGCACAAAAAATAGCCTGTAGTTAAATTCAAGCTGCTGAAGCTTAAATGGTGTCTGTCCACTTCCGCCGGAAAAGAGAAACTTACAAGGAACCGAAAACGGTTGTCCTCCTGTGGGTACTTTCTTCGGGTGTCGGTCTCCCGGAAAAGCTTTTTTACCACTACAGTGGCTCTTACCCTTTGGTGAGCCAAGTGGCGACGTCAAATGTGAAGTTCCTCCTCTTACTCAGAGTCGCCACTCGCGTCTGCACCGATTTTATAAATTGAGGACGCCTTAGGTCCTACCACGTCGAATATATGTGGCTAACTTAACCCTGGGGCGGCACTTTCCAGCGTGTTTATGTATCCGGTAGCAAAAGGCGTAGACGATATTTGCCACGAGCAGATCATAGGTGGCGATGAAGATTTCCGGTGTCGGCGTTGTGGGCTAAAAATCATGGGTAAGGCTCTGGCAAGTGGTCCCCAGAGAGCAACCAAGCAAGCTGCTCACCTAGGTCACGCGACCTTGCCACGCCTTCACAACCTGTCCACTGAACGGTGACCAAACTGCCCACCGTCAGAAGGGGCGCTTAAATTGATGGTTGGTCACTCGGGAAGAGCAACCTGTGCTCCACAAGGCCTACTGCTGGGAACACCTGCCACCGCAGGGTAGTGGCGAATCGCTACCGCTGCACCACTGCGCCAGGATTGGTACGAGGACTCCCAGGGATCTATAATTGTATAGTAGAGGATGGCCTTCTGCATATGTGGGAACTAACCCATTACGCTACCGCGTCCTGCCCTTCAGCTGGAGATTATTTGTTCCCTCCAATTATTTTTAAGGGGAAAGCCTTTAATGGCTCATTCTCCCGTCCGTCCGTCCGTCCGTCCGTCCGGCGCTACATCCAGCGCCTGTGATGACTCATCGACCAGCGCAACTGCCAATCTTCGTCGACAGGTAGAGCTGTCGGCGCGGCGGCGTCGAGTGCTGCTCCGTCGTCAGTCGATGTGCGGCAGCTAGGTGAGGAGGATGGCTCTGAAATGATGCAGCTGTACAAAAACATAGGCAGTCTACCTTCGTCGAGAGGTGGAGCTGTCGGCGCCGCGGCGTCGAGCGCTGCTCCGTCGTCAGACGGTGTGCGGCAGCTATTGGAGGTGGATGGCTTCGAAGAGGTGCAGCCGTAAAAAACATAGGCAGTCACTGGCAGTCGAAGCACCACTGCAAAGGCTTTCGCCTAGCGCACTTTAGGCTACCAAGTGCCGCCATAGTTTTGGAAGCGAAAAGCTTCACTAGGCTAGTCAACACCGGGTCTGGCGTGCGCCGTGATCAATTTTAGCCACAGCTGCGCATGCGCGAGTTCGGCGCGTGACGTGACTGGAGAGGCGGAGGTGGTAGGCGGAGCCGCCGCCAAGCGCGGCTCCGCCGGTCGACCTTCGCCGTCGTTCGCGCGCTCTGCGCGTGTTTACCGAGTGTGCATCGGCGCGTGCTCGACTTCCTCGTGTGACACTACTTGCAGCCCCGTGTTTACCACAGTTACTACGCATGCGGGAGGAGGGAGTGGATTGTCTCACTGCGCGATACGCCTTTAGGTGCACGCGCAATTGACTATATAGCTCGTTAAAGGCTTTTAAAAGAGTATTAAGTAACTAGAGTACATGCAACACCTTAAATGTTCGTTTTATGAGATACCATCCCTGCTGAAAAAAAGTTCTATGATGCAATAACCTCATAGATCATTCGTCATAGAATATCATACAATCTGTATGATATATCATACGAATTGTATGATATATCATACAGATTGTAAGATATGTCATACAGTTTGTATATGTCATACAGATTGTATGATATTCTATGATGAATGATCTATGAGGTTATTGCATCATAGAACTTTTTTCAGCAGGCATATATTCGCAGCCATTATAAGTATGCCGAAAGTTCTCTACTGGTGGTCTTTAATGCTACAAACACTGAATATTTGTGAAACGCCGATGTTGAGAAAAAATCCGAGCGAACGTCGCTTAGACCTCTGGAAAATTTGCAGACAAACTCGAACATTTGGGTGCTAATAGAAGGCTTTCGTAGCGCTTACACTTGTCTTCCATTTTCAAACGCTGTTTATAGATCCGATGACGTGTAAACAGCCTTATAAATCTATATTGTAAATGTCGTGCCATCTGATAAAAATGCTCACAGTTATAAATTGCCAATGTCATGCACTTGTCCCGACAAATGGCGCTGCAGCCTTGAGGCGATGAAGCGCAAAACTAATCGTGTTTTTGGATTTCCAGAAAATGTTATGTACACGCTTCAAAGGATGTGTGCAGTTTAGACATAACCCTCCTTTTGAAACTGAGATCGATGAATAAAGATCCTTGTTTCAAAACAGATTGCGAGCCTTACTAAACGCAGTATTTTGGGGCGGATTGTGTTAGAGGGCAGCGTTGACTCTTTAATCCTGAACCACTGGTATGACTGAAGTCGAGATTTTTTTTCCTTACGCGACTATTTACGAATTCGAACTGGAGAAATCATCTGGGCTATAAAAAGCCAAGCCCCTATATTATCTTGCATCTTAGTTAGTTAGTATCAATTTCTACAGGAATGAGGTTACGACTATCCAATAACATTTACTCGAACACTGCCTCATTTTTCTTTCCCGTAAAATATTTCGTTCCTTCTTATAGTAAAATGAAACAACCATTATCTGTTCGACCGATCATTTAGTAAGGCCAATTCAATTTGCGGAAAAGATAGAAAATATGCAAGTACAATGATACATGAGACATTGGTTTGCTTAGCTGAATGAAAAGGAATGAAAATAATGTCATCCTGCCTCTGTTTTCATAGGAGAGTCATAAGGAAGCGTCTCTAATAATATAAATAACAATGACCTTCGCGTAC
Organism: Amblyomma mixtum; assembly: GCF_055824585.1. Lineage (NCBI taxonomy): Eukaryota > Metazoa > Arthropoda > Arachnida > Ixodida > Ixodidae > Amblyomma > Amblyomma mixtum. The sequence goes on along the minus strand of NC_143015.1, from coordinate 119,003,264 downwards.
CGTCATAGGCAGTGTGGAGTAGAGAATAAAACAGAAAACCACATAGCGAGAATAAAAACAACTGCCGTTATTATCTTGATATAGGTGCATTTTACGCATTAAGTTGAAATAAAAATGAACGCCGACTAAACGTTGTTAAAAAAAAAATGTTAGACGCTTCGGCTTTCGCACCGAAGCCGTGTTCACTAAACGGAAAGCGTTAAGCAAGAAGCTTTAGTTCGTCACAGCATCGCTCCAGCATATTGGTGCATAGGTGGAAGATTACTTTCGTTGTGATTTATGGTGTTATCTCTTGTGCGGATTATGTTGGACTCCAGACCTCAGCGTGAGAGGCAATTCGTCTCTGTGCCAATAATTAATCCTTGTTCCGAAATGACTATTTGGCGCCGCGGCTCACACGTGTTCCATCAGAGCGGTAGGTCCCAAGAAATACGCAAATAGTTAATAGACGCATCTAAAAAAATGTATGGGAGAAAAAAATCCGGGCATTTAAAAGAAGTTTCACCTAACCAGTTTTTTAGACTTATATGCTTGCCAGCCTTCCTGTAGCTGTACTGGGGCTAGGCATGTGGATGAAATCGTCTCCAGTAGACAATTTCAGGAACTGTTTTTGAGAGATCTCTTTTTTAAAGAACTCAGAGTAGGGTACCTGAAATATTTTCCATAGTTGTTCACGGATTTTAGACCTATCTTTAAATCCTCTGTAGTGTTATAGGTGAAAAATAGGAAAAGTCGCTTACAACCGAGTACAAAGCTGGCCTGCAATAGCGGGAACAGTGAGCCCAGATTACTAGGAATGAACGGCTGCAGTCAGGAGGCGCAAATGCATATGCTAAATGTGAAAACAAAACACGCTTTTTCAGTCGCTCCGTATCGATTATTTCAATTCACTGGGCACACAAACACATACAAGAAACCGACCAGGAAGTAAAGTTAGCAGCCACTGAGGAGGTAGGTTCACTGGTATGCCTGACATGAAGATGCTAAGCATTTGAATGGCTGGAAAGTATCGAGAGGTGACCAGTTGTTAAATAACAAATGTTTCGGCTCCGGATCTTGTTCACAATGAATGCTATGATGACCAAATTGCTATGATGGAGATGGCAGGGAAGTGATCGCTAGGTCTCCAAGGTCAATTCTCTTGCAAAGCAGCAGGTGCCAACTAATATGTAACATGACGTATTAAAATCAAGCTCTGGTGAGCAGCCTGAAAAAGTGAAAATTATTATGTGAACCAAAAGCGCAGGTACGTACGCGTAGGTGGCTAACCATGAGTCAGAAGCGAGTAATACCAGGCTACGGAGCGACAGCACAAACAAAAATAAGCAAACTAGAAATGTAAAAAAATTACCGACGATTACGTTAGTCCCTCATGCGAAATTTGAGCGTAGTTCATCAGCTGTTTCAGCTTTTCGATAGATTGAGGCAAAAAATTCTAGCAAGACATGTGTGTACAATTACAGATAATTTGTTATTTACAGTCACTCTACCAATTCAGCTAACCGGGACGGCAAGCTAATGGTAGGACGAGAGCGAATTGATCAATAACTCAAAGTGGGAACTGTGGTGACCAAATGATTAGGGAAATCGCCCAAGGTGGAGTAGGCTTGTAATAAGGGAGTAATTACTCATTGACGTCCACCCAAGCGCTGCCATACAGCTACAAAGGAAAGCTTTTGGTCAACACTGTTCCCAATTTGAGTTGTTGATCAATTCGCTCTCATCCTAAGCTTGCCGTCCGGGTTAGCTCAGTTGGTAGAGCGACTGCACTGGTGAAGCGGTGGTCCCATTTTAAACACCGGACCAGGACGAAGTTTTCTTTAACTGCGAAGTTTCTGAGGAAGCTGTATAGCTTTCCTTTGTAGCCGTATGGCAGCGCTTGGGAGGACTTCAATTAGTAATTACTCCCTTATGATAAAATCTATTGAGTTACGGAAACCTCCATGTCAGCTTTGTGGTTATAAGTCATGCTCATCATGATAGGTTAAATACAGCATCACACTTTTTTGCAAGGTGAACTACTGCCTAGGTGCACCCAGTGATGGAAGTAATTTAATAGATAAATTTTGATATGGTGCTCACCTGTGCTATGCTTTTCGGCGATGTGAAGCATGCATAGTCATAGGTATGCAAATGATGCCGAACGCATGGTTGCATCCAACAATGATAGCCCAGTCTCGCGCAAAGAATAAAAGAACAATGGCCTAAAAGTTTCCTTTTATACCTAACACTCCTGCAAACTGCGACTGAAAAACTTTGTGCACAGTTATTTTTTTCTGTATTTAGACTTCGTGACACCGCCCTTTTGTGGATCCTTGGTATTATGAATCACACATTTTCTTTTCCGTGCCATCTACCGTGTTCTGCCCAATTGCTGCGATGCACATTTCTTTTTCAGAGCTAGACACAGCAGTCACTACTGAAGTAAGCAATTTGCCTGAAAGCTGCATAGAGGTCCTGATAGTAACTGCATGCTCGGTTGGTTCAATTTATGCCTTGTAGCTCACTCCTTCCGTTAACGTTACAGCACCTTGGTACATCTCCTCACTGTACCAATCATTGGTAGCATGATCAATTTTTTCTGCGTAGCTTTCATTGCATTCCAGAAAATGTCTGTCCTCCCCCACATTTTGTGAATGGCAGCTCTGATCAAACAGGGAAAATGACGCTCTGTTTACAGCTCTCCAGTGCCTTTTACACACAGGAATCATCTCGCTTGCTTTGCTGCTAGCATGACGATTTTAAAACCTGTCTTTCGTGCTAATTCAAGCAACTATTTTAGAACGGTAGCTATTTAGTGCCTGTCCTAGGTTTCAGGTTGCAGCAGCGGTAGCAGCAGTAGTCGGCGCAAGCGATGGGTGCGTTGTCATGGTGACCATTCGATGGGTGGTTACCACTGATGGAGGAAAAAATGGTGGTAGCAAAAGAACGCCTAACAGAAGGGTGCTTACCGATGAAGGCAGAGGGGATAGCAAGTGTGTAAGAAGGCGCAACTGGAGGGTGGTTCCAACGGAAACCACCCAGGATCTTTTTTAACCTTTAGCAACCCACTTGGAAGGGTGCAGATGCAACACCCCAGTCAAAGGGGTGTCAATATACTCATCTCTAGGGTGCTCCCCATGCGACAAGCCATTTACACCCTTAGGTGTCTAAAATTTTTTACTGTGTACGCCGCCGCCGAGTGATTCAGTTCTTTTGCGGGAGCAAGTCAGCCCAAATAAAGAGCATTGTTTGCAATCCTTGTTGCTGTATTCCTCACCGCTGAACTGCCGTCACTACAACATGACAATATACTGCTACGAACTGGTTTGGTTTATGGGGTTTAACGTCCCAAAGCGACTAAAGCTATGAGAGACGCCGTAGTGGAGGGCTCCGGAAATCTCGACCACCTGGGGTTCTATAACATGCACTGACATCGCACAGTACACCGGCCTCGAATTTCTCCTCCAAAGAAATTCAACCGCCGCGGCCGGGATCGAACCAGCGTCTTTCGGGCCAGCAGCCGAGCACCATAGCCACTGAGCCACCGCGGCGGCTGCTACAAACTGGCTGAAAGATCAAATTCCTCTTGTCAACAAAACGTCCTCTTGTCGACAACATCATGTTGATTAACACTTTCAGATCCATTGCGCACTGAAAACTATACTCGGTGGTAAACCAGTATGTCAAAAGGCTACCTTCCCACAAAGCCAGCACATTCTTTACGCCCGGGCTACCACCGTTGGGATCGAATCCTCGCCCAAAAAATCAGTCTCTGATTCTCAATCACAAGAGAATAGCCACTGTTGCCTTCCATGTCTTAAAATTTTGATCGCTCTTCCATCTTAGACATATCCTCGCATCCTTTGCTTTGTTTGATCTGGCAACAGGTAGCAACAGCACGGTGGGACATCAATAATCCTACAAAAAGTAAAGAAGCTCCGTCGCATCCTGAAACGCTTTACCAGTATCAACCATGGAGCCAAGGAGCAAAAGCTGATAATGTTGTCGAAGTAAACGGGTTCACACTGGTCATGTGTGTCCACCCATGCCTCTACCTAACAAAGCCTGAATTAAACAAAATAGAAACAGTCATCCCCAAACCCTTATGCACAGGGCTACGGGTCCCGATGTTGCAAGATATTTATCGTATTCAACTTGCACAACACACCAGAGAAAACTTCAGCGCCACATGAAGACCAGCACCACCTCTTGACCTCCTCCCTTGAAGGCTGTGGCATCCGAGAAACACCTGCGGTCAGAACATAGCACCTTCATCACTCCCTACCTTTCGACTGCTGCTGACTACCGACCCCGCGTCATTATCGTGCCTATACCGCACAACATGTAGAGAAGAGGGATTTATCGTGGTGAAAAGCAAGAGCAAATGGTTTAATGTCGGCTTGGAATGAAACTTATAGTTATTGATAACTGAAGGAATATTATTCTTCAATTATTGCAACTTTTAATTAGGTATAAAATGAGCAGCGTACCGGCTTTCTGTGTTTGTTGTAAAGAAAACGCGTTCGTGGCGTTCTGTGGATGTTGCAGCACATAAACAGTCACGGGAGGAGTTGTTAAAACAATAATATGTGTATAACAACCGCAAATCGCAAAAAAAAATGGGGATCCCATAATATTTCCAGAAGTGCGCACCGGTATGCGATAGGTGTTTATGATTCCCAATGTGCAGGATAATTATTTTTTTAATTGTAATTCTTTTATGGGTTATGAGGGTTTTAACGTCCGAAAGCGACTATTGCTAGTGAAGAGCTCTGGAAATCTACCACCTAGGGACCTTTGAAGAGGATTGGCATCGCACAGTACACAGGCCTCTAGATTTTAATCGTAATTTTTTGCGGAGCCCCGGACAAGATTCCAGCAGTGCATAGAAATAGTACACATATATAGAATCATACATTTTGAGCTTAACGCGGATTTCGAAGAAAGAGCGACAATTTGAGACCGCCCCAGCTGCTGCGCATGTTTTTTTCTTGCATATAACAATGGTGTCGAAGTGCATGCTCACCTCTGTTTTTAATTGTTTCTTTGCTGGTAGGACGAACAACACCTTAACATATAAACTTGTCATGGGGCCTGCCTTTACAGCTGCTATTCCAAAAGCATTGCATGCTGCATGCTGTCACCCAACGACCAATCGCTTTTTTATGGAATGCAACCGAGGCCGCTTTTTAAGCGAGGCTTGTTTGGACTCCTTTTTATAACTTTGTTTCCTTTTTCATTATGCCTAATGGCAAACAGCTCGAATAAAAAAAACAGTAGGAATTACTACATGTTATTCCTGGAAGAAAACAGACGTCAGCACTTCTTTTTTAAAAAGGTCAGAGCGCTTTTTAGCCCCAAGGTTCATTCATCTATTGATAAATTTTTAAGTCAGTTGTGAGATCGTGGAGGTAAAACCGCAGACAAACGTTCGTTCTTGTAAACTGCCATCAGCCAAACAGTGGTGGTGGTATCCGTCATATTGTAACCAAAGCAACGAAGCACGCGCTTTGCTAGGTGCTAGCGGCAGGAAGGGACTGCACGACGAGCGTTTTCGAAAAGAAAAATTCACTGTAGTGCTGCCTCGCAACCGAGTCGCGTGGTACTGTTACCAACGCATAGAGCATGCACGCATCCTAGCACCTGGCCCGCCGCAGTGGCTCAGTGGTTACGGTGCTCGGCTGCTGACCCTGAAGACGCGGGTTCGATCCCAGCCGCGGCGGCCGAATTTCGATGGAGCCTTAATTCTAGAGGTCCGTGTGCTGTGCCATGTCAGTGCACGTTAAAGAACCCCAGATGGTCGGAATTTCCGGATCCCATCACTACGGCGTCCCTCATAGCCTGAGTTGCTTCGGGACGTTAAAACCCATAAACCTAACCAAACCAATCATCCTAGCACCTGGAGACATCTGAGGCTACTTCTTTGCGAGGCTGAGGAGAAACAAATTATTTGTCAGCAAACACGCGTCTCGTAAACGTTTGCTGCCGATAGTTCATGTACCCAATGGTACACTGGTTGTTTCCACCGAAAGTTGTTTCTGGAAAACGAGATGCAGAAACCAAAGCTGGAAACTTCGGTGAACTAAACCATGTCTGAACGAGATCGTTCTTGCCCTTAAAGTCTGATTTGCAGTCAGTCATTGGTGATATAATGATTATTTCACGTAATTTGGCTTACTCATCCGTGTGCTTACACATCCATGCCATAAGAACGAATGCCGGAAAATTGTTTATATTAAATTTGCGAAATACATAGTTTAAGATTTCTATCCTTACGGCCATTGTGGTCTTCAGTGAACTTGACATGAAGATGAAACCTTGATAAGAAGTCTTGATAACACTTATTTTATGCGAGTCGCCTATAGAGGCTTATAAAGAGACAGTATAGTTAGACAGTTAAAAACATTTAGAGAGTTAAAAACAGTTAAAAACAGTTAGAAGAGACAGTCAGAGACAGTATAAAAACATGTAGTTAAAGCAATGAAATGAAATTGCATACCTGTATATCTTTTACTAACCCCTCTTACATGTTCCTAAAAGCGTCCTGTACAAGCGAAACCGCTCTCAGCTGTCAATCCCTTGGATATTAGTAAATATTTCTTAAAGCAGCAAACTTGGCCTGCGCATGGACACCAGTGGTGGTCTCATTCGTGAACAACTTTGCTTGATTGTTGTTTACTTCTTGCACCCCCTGACGGACATCGATTGCAAAAGTATACAATGTTATAAGCAGCAAACTATCCATTAATATTGACAACTTGCAGCTGAGCAGAGTAAGGCAGCGGGGACAAAACATGATGTCGTTCTTCCCTCTGCGCATAGACTTAATACTTAGGACTTCACATTTAGTACACCTTGCAAAGGGCTCCCAGTTCACAGGCCCCCTCGTACCGGAGTTAGTCTTTCCACTTGCAAAACATTGTCATCGCACACAAACAGACTTCCTCGCTCCTGAAAGCGCGAAAAAAAAAACACTTCGAGTGCACACAGTTCTTTTTGCAGGATCGATTTCTGCATTATAAATTGGTAGGAGCACAATCTAAAATCTAGGAGCATTATTGAATGAGATGACCTAAACTCCCTACTGTGGCAGAATTCTGCCTTCTTGCTGAGCCTGAAGTAGACGATGAGAGAGTGCGCTTGACGTTCTTGAATTCAGTTTCCTTCTTCGTAACACAGCAGAAATGTAAATGCACAGTGGCAGCGAAGCTTTGCACTGAAGTCAACACAGAAACAAGCCGGCTAATGAATCTTGCTCAGTGCACCTACCTGTACTGCATGATGGGTAATCAAGAGCTTAGGTCAATTTATAGAATAAATGCAATGTGAAAACAAACTGGATAAAGTAATTGTTCTGGCATTTCAACATTCACTGTCGCATACGAGGAGTGGACAGAGCAAAAAGAACACGCCTGCGCTAGCTGCCAATCCATATTATTTGAAAACCAGAATTCGTTTTGTCGTCTTCGTACTGTAACCGCATCATGTAGGGTGGAAATACAAGGTGCTAACACACCAACAGGCGCCGTCATTTTTCTAAGCACAAGCAAGGTGCTGTTCCAGAAGAATTCCTGCTTGTGAATTGTTCTCGGGCAGGCAATTTTGTCCGAAAATAGTGGTCCAAAAAATATGTTTAGGTATGTTACCATTGTGTGACACGAGATTTTGCCGCCGCTATTAGTGCATTTATATTTCCTGATATATCGAGGGAGAAAATATGAAGCAGACTTTCAGAGCGCACTTAAAGTGCACACTGGGATAGTAAAGAATGCGCGGACAGGACAGGCTTTTTGCACACGGAGCAGCGAACTTACGAGACCGCCGCTCTAGGAGCGCGGTGCCTGGACCGCTAACTCTGCTCTCGGGTGGCGCTCTAACAGTAGTCGCTGCAGCTGGCCCGCTCTTCATTCCTCAGCTCACGCCACAGACTCTCTCCTCTTTCGACGGTAGCCACTGTTCGGATAGTTCCCATGGTAGCCACCCTGTTGTTGGTCGATTCCCTTCCTTGCCATACCGTCTTCCTTCCACGGTTGTTACTATGGCAGCCCGTCTCAGACTACACACACAGACTTTCTCGCCATATGCTTCATGTTCGGCGGTAACCTTCTTCCTCCAAACGTAACAAAGCTTCTGCACAGTAAAAATATTACACCCCTAAGGGTGTAAATCGCTTGTCGCATGGGGAGCGCCCTAGAGATGAGTATATTGACACCCCTTTGACTGGGATGTTGCATCTGCACCCTTCCAAGTGGGGTGCTGGGACCACACCCTATTGCTAGGCGCGCCGAACCTGGACCCTTCAAGGAAGGGTGTTTCCCATATGGCAGGTGTGTTCCTGTGACAGTTCGCAACCCTATTGGAAATGGTAACGGAAAACATGGTGGACTGCGGCCGACATTTGGACGGCTGGGAGATGATGGGGCAGGGGCCATGCGGCCATGTTACATCTGTCAATATGAGACATCAAAAAATTTCGAAAAAGCTGAAGCTTGTAGAGCCAGTTTTATTTTGTGTTCATGCTCCTCTTGCTCTTCTTTACCCACTTGCCAATGCAGCTGGGCCCCATGCAAGAGCCTTGTTGATGTACTGCCGGTGCATGAGGGCACTGGAAAACAGGGCGATCGGCTCTGCAGGAAAGATTGAAGCGAAAAATTAGAATCCACAAGTTTTTTTCCTTGCCTGTATTAGTGTGCTAAAAAAGTAAGCACTGTATTGTGGCCACAGGAATAAAGTGAGCCTGAATCAAGAACCACTGACGCTATTCACACTCAAAAAGAAAAATAATTTGAGATTCATACTCAATATATCATACGCTCATCATTAAGTATCATCATCAGCAGCATAACTAGCACCACCGCAAGACAAAGGTCTCCCCTATGTCCCTACAAATAAAAGTGATGTGTGCCATAATGAGCAAAATACAAAAAAGTTACATTTTTATTGTTCTCTGACGGCTTTTAGTGGGGTATTAAGAAGAGGGACAATATAAAGGTAACATCATAAAGGTGAGAGCAGTAGCACAGCTGAGACATCGCAGACGATACTTTAAGAAAAGAGGCATACACTCCATGATACATCAGTTGCGAAAAAATAAGAACAGCAGCAAACAAAAGGTAAAAGAAACCAGTATCAATGCTCCAAGTGATGTCACTTATTTCCTGAATTTTGAGGGACCACATGGAATGAAAATGTTGTGAGGTAGCCCATTTATTCTTCAATGGGAACACGAAAAATTCTTGAATTAGTGGTGGTGGCGTCCTGGTTTCGGGCAGGGCAGCAAAAGTTAGCGCAGTTGTGGAACAGTATTGCAGAGTATATGGAATACACCTAAACGAGCGATTTCCCCTTTTATGCAGTAATGTCTGGTGGTCAAGTGAGGTGACTGATTACACATAATCTGTACCGAGTGTCGCTGTTGGATTAAGGGAGTTGGTGGCATAGCTTCAAACAGTTTGGTGCAAATTTGAAAGAGCTAAAGAATACTTCAGTTTGGAGTCACAATTTTTGTGCATAAACTGCACAGCATGGCAAACCTTACTGTGAACGCTAAAGGACTTAAAGTTAGTATTCCCCGTGTTTATTTTCATTTTAATGCATCGAGACGATGCTTCTTTAGGAGGGGGGTAATGCCACGTATCATTGTAGCGTCCGTTCGTTCGCGGAAGGCCGCAGGAAAGGGGTGTTATCATTTGTGTTCGTGACGCGAGAAGCAACCGGACTAATCTTGATTGATCACAGCCATGCCGAGCAGCATGGCTGTGAGCTACACAGGCCAAGGCACCTCCTGATGAAACCGAGTACCTTTGCGGTGCCAGCAGCATGCATTGTGACATGCTCCAAACATGTCGAGCTCCATTTGGTTAAGGTTTCTCCATACCATTAACTCTAGAGCTGGAAAAGGAGGTCAATACGTTGTGACAAGAAACGCAGACAAGACAAGGACGAAGAAGGAATAGATACTACGGCATAAGTGCTGACGTTCAACAAGTTGTATTGGAAAGCACGTCAAAATATAAACACTGCGGCCTAAAGAAACAACGAACAAAGGGCACCTTGTGTCAACCACATTGCATGTGTTGAAAACAATAACTGATTAAGAAGCATTTAAGAACATGAACTCTTCCTTAGCGAGCGATAAAGAAAGTGCGCTAACACAGTGATTGCGGTTTTTTGAAGTTTCAGCTGCCTCGATTATCTCATGCACAAACTTTCCTGTGTCTGTCAGGCACAATGCAACACGTGAATTCTGGTTCACAGCGTTCAGGATCTGGCAAACGATCGCAATCGCGAAAGTAGTAAATCATAAAATTTTTCCCCCAAGCTCTGTTCACATCGTCACGGTAGTCTTTTAACCTCTCAGTGGCACACCTGTCTGTCGGCCCAATGTAAACATAACTGCATTTCAAGAGGATCTAACACACTATGTCTTCTGTGCAGTGTGCGAACGGACTCTATTAGCTGATCTCAGTCGAATGCTTACACAGGTACTGAAGCTTCATAGGTGTGGAGAAAACATCAATGCCAACTCGACTGCCTATTTTCCTTAGCCGGTGCGATGAATTGTGAATAAAGGGAACAGTTTCTTTTGGGATGTACAGTCTCGACGAGGGCACAACAGGAATGTTTCAACTTCTGCTTAAAAGCAATCGGCTACAGACACTAACAAAGGTTCTGAATATTCAGTGCTGGACAAATGGCATATGATCTGGGCAAAACTGGATGCCAAGACATATACACAGGATTTCATCAAGGCTTTTTGAAGCAAAGGTTAGTGATGGCTCTTTACCAGCTTCAAGTCAGCCGGAGAAAACGGTAAAAGTGGCTTGTTTGCCTTGTAAGCCCAACAAATATGGTCACCCAGGAATGAGATCCAAAGAACGTAATGACATATCCTCTGTATTTCAGTGATGATCCAAAGTGGACTGAGGCTTTTACAAAACTCAACTATCACCTTAGACCGTGCTTCATCGGCATTCGAGATCCTGCAATAAGTCACATAAAAGCGGTGCTAATACAGTTTTTTGTCGCAAAAACAAGCGATTTTGAAATGTAACAAAGGTGGACTGAAGGTATGAGCTTAAAAGTGCGACAAAATTATTCACCAAAACGCCTGAGACGTTTGGAATACCACTGCTCCATATAGGTCAATGGATTCTTCGACAGATGATTAATCCTGATTGAGGGATGGTATAATATAAATCCTTGATATCAACATAGCACCCCACAAAACTGGTGCGAGAGTTATTGTGTAGCAACTGCGTTACTTTCTGTGCAGATTTTGTGCGAAAGAAGTCATCAACGCTCAGCAACTTATTTTTATGCTGCAAAGAGAAGGCGATTTGTTTCTGCCAGGTTCCGTTTTCTGGAACCACGACCCTCAAGGAGCAATCACCTTTATGGGTCTTTGCGGTAAAGAAGATATCTGGACAATTTTTCTTGCTGGAGTTCATGGCATTAGCCCGATGGTTCAACTCTAGATTATTAAATACTTTCTTGGCACTGGACTTTGCTTTTAACAAATCAGATAGTAAGTGGCACTCAAACTCAGAATATGCTGCATCTGTGGCCTTGGACTGAAAGGCGCCTTTTGATATGACCACAAAACTACACTGTTTATCAGCAGTTAAAAGCGAGAGGGCCCGCCCTCTTAAATGCGACACAGTTCGACCTGTGGGCAAGTTCCTAACAGGGGGTTCAAACCGTGACACTGCATCAAAACACCCTGAAACACACCTGTCACATTCAGGTCCAGGCGCGGAAAAGGCAACTCGTCAAACCATGGCAAGCATCTCCAGAATATTCTCTTTGAAGGAATGGAAAATTTTGGTCCATAAGCACTTCAAGAACCAGACGAGGCAGCAACTCAAAGCTGAAGGTGTGCACCTTGGTTTCAGACATTTGTGCCTTAAAACAAGCCAGCGAGTGGCTGGTTGACGGTGTCATGCACCACTGACCAGGTGACAGAAGTCATCTGGAATGCCACTTTGCAGCCACTTCGCGCTCACTAGCCCAGAGCAGAGAAGCCAAGGCACGAGTGTCTGAAAACAATATGCACACTGTCGACGCTGAGTTGCTGCCTCGTCTGCTGCTTGAAGCATATATAGGCCAAAATTTGTCGTTGTTCCTTCGAAGAGGACTATTCTGAATCTGTTTGCCATACTTAGAAGTGTTGCCTTCGCGTGCCTAGACCTGAGCATGACAGGTGTGTTTCAGGGGGTGTTGGTTGATGCGGTGTCATGGTTTGAACCATGTCAGTTTGAACTTGCCCGCAGGCTTAACTATAACGGGTTTAAGACAGCGGGCCCTCTCGCATTTAACTGCTGATAGAGAGGGTGGTTTTGTGGTCATGTCTAAAGGCGCCTTTCAGTCCAAGGCCAAGGAGGCAATTCATTCTGAGTTCAAATGTCACACAGCAGCTTAAAGTTGAACCATCTGGCTAATGTTATCAACTTCAGCAGGAAACTGGCAGAGGTGACAATGAGAGGTTAAAACACCACCGTTACGATGTGAACAAAGCAAACAGGGGGAATCTGATGATTCACTGTCACGACTGCGATCGTTTGCCAGATCCTGAATGCGGATTTCACGTGCTGCATTGTGTTAGACAGACACAGAAAAGTTTGTGCGTGAGATGATCGAGGCCATTGAAATTTTAGAAAAAACGCAATCACTGTGTTAGCGCACATCCTTTATTGCTCCCTAAAAAAGAGTTCATGTTCTTAAGTGCTTCATATTCAACTTTTGTTTTCTTTTCAACAGATCCAATGTGAATGTTACAAGACACCCTTTTTTCATTCTTTTTTTAGGCCACAATGGTTTGGTTTGGTTTGGTTTATGGGGTTTAACGTCCCAAAGCGACTGAGGCTATGAGAGACGCCGTAGTGGAGGGCTCCGGAAATTTCGACCACCTGGGGTTCTTTAACGTGCACTGACATCGCACAGTACACGGGCCTCGAATTTCTCCTCCAAAGAAATTCAACCGCCGCGGCCGGGATCGAACCCACGTCTTTCGGGCCAGCAGCCGAGCACCATAGCCACTGAGCCACCGCGGCGGCTAGGCCACAATGTATATATTTTGACGTGCTTTCCAAAAAACCTCGCTGAAAGTCAACGCTCGTGCCGTCGCATTTCTTCCTCATCCTTGTCTTCTTTGCACTGTTTTGTCACGATCAATTACCAACAAGCCCATTCATCCGTCTTGCAAAAGTCAATACAGTCGGGGTAGCTTAGATAGTTGGGACATTATTCTGAATAATGCAGTCATAATGACATGGTTGGGACATAAAGACAGGGACTGTCATTGAATGGCTAATATTAGTGTACTTTGGTAATATGCTTGGTTTGGTTTATGGGGGTTTAACATCCCGAAGTGACTCAGGATATGAGGGGCGCCATATGAGTTTGCATATTGATATACTGGGCTTCATAGGACAAGCAGTACAGCAGGAAACAATGAATCTACGCTAATATCAAAGAATGAAGGCTCAGGTATGAGAGTGCAGCTAAAAGGTTATAACGAGAAATTCAACTCGATGATACTTGCCTAAAATAATATAAATTTGGGTGAAAGTCTGTTGTGAATTCAAAAAGTTAGATTCCACATAAGTAAAGAGAATGGGAGCTGTGATGACTGGTATACTAAAATTAGTTTGAATTATTTTGGCAAGTATATGCGGACTCATTTCGTGCTCTAACAGTTCATACGAAATGCACATCAATAAAATAGGTAAATAGTTTGAGGGATCAGAACGGTTTCCAGTCTTGATGGTTGACAGATTAGCTTCAGGTTGTGAGGGATAAAACCAAGAGGTTTGGATTGGCTAAAAATTATTGGTAAAATGTGGTTCCACACATCCTTAGTAGTTTAAAGTATGTCAGAAGGCTTCTCACCCACAACTCAGGTACTCGAAAAGCTTGTGATTATCAGTGAGCTCTGAGATATGATGAGGAGTAATGGTTGATGCAGTAAAACGGGCAAGAAATAACTGATTTTCTCAAGAAAGCTCCCATGGAACATGCTGTCAAACATAAATTCCCAAGGATTCTTCAATTAAGCCCGAAATGTCACTTTATGAGCAGCCACTTTGTTATAACCATCACAGACAAAAAAAGAGACACCAGAGGCCCTCGTTATTCACTGAAAACAAGGGAAAATTATGAGACATCATTCCAGCGCGCAAAATTACACGGATGAAGATAGTAGAATCCATGGACACCGGATTTCAACTGAGGCTTATTCCACAACACAGGCTTTTTATGTGCAAAGGTGTACAAGTGATCCCTGGGGCTGAAAAGTATTTCTGCGACCAGATAATTATTCAGGGTGGCAAAAACCGAAACACACACAAAAAGAAACATAGGGACAAAGGTATCTTGCCACTCACATTCAACACATCGGCACGCCTATGCCTCACCTCTCTGACTGACCCAACAAACACATTTGCCTTGAGATAATCTAGTTCCTTTTTCCGGAGTGCTGCAGAAGGGCTGGTGACATAATTCTCTTTTTCAGCAGAGGTACAAAAGGCTTCAAAAATTTCCCAGCTCTTACAAGTGCTAAACTTGCACAATATATGTGTTTCTTTCAAAAACGCTTTGCATGCTTTGCATGCATGCAGGCCGATGCGTCCAGCTTGAGTGGCAAGATACCCTTCCGCCTCAGCTTAAATAATTGTTACCTGGTCGAGGAAATACTTTGCAGCCCCAGAGATCACTAGTACCACTTTGCCTGTAAAAAGCCCATGTTATGGAATAAACCTCAGCTGAAGTCCGGGGTTCGTGGTGTTTACCCTTTTTGTTTATGTGTTTTTGTACACTCGAATGATGTCTCATAATTCTACCCAGCACCAAATAGCCCACCTCTCCATGATTAGCAGAAACAAGACAGCAGTAATGAAACCAGTTATCTCATGTGTTCACTTTTTTTTACATCTGTGACCTGCGATGAGTGGCACAACAACGCATAATTAAGTTAACACGCATGCATCATAATGGTGATATTCATAGTCGAAAAAGTATCACATAATGTAGCCAAAAACATGCACACATTTCGCACTTCATGCATAGAATGCAACATTTAAAAGAAGAGCAATTTTGGATGTAAAACTTCAAATGGCCTGCAACAGGCCCATTCTGACAACCAAGAAATATTACTCATATAAACATATGAGGCCAGAGCTATCCAAACTGTTCCAAGCAGTACCATTAAGGAAAAGAGCAATCAAAGTAAAAGAACACTTCATGACAACCACAAAAACAAAGCACAATGCAGTAACAACTTACAACACAGCTTTTGACTCCATATGGTGGCCACAAAATCCATGCCATTGACTCGTACTGGAAGACAGATGTGCCACCTGCAGATAGATACCAGTTTCCCATTATCAATATGACAGGAATACAGAAACAAGCATGCGAACTCGGTCCGACAGTGAATATCGCATGAATGTAAAAAAATCAGTAAAAATAAACTTGCCGCAGTATACGCCTCAACACAAAGGAAAACTATCCTGCTTAAAATGCATCAGTTCCCCTAGCATTAATAAAGGATTCTTGCTATGAGGAAAATAAATCTGCAAACGGCCGTTCGAAAGCGTAGATATAAACATCGTAACAACCGAGACAATTATTGCGCCACTTCCCTTCCTCAAAAACCAATTTTCAACTAAAGCAGAGCGATCAAAAATGCAAGATCCTATACTCTGGGTAACCGGAAACGTGATCGGCATCATAGAAAAAAAAAGATGTTCACATACTGATTTAAAAATTAAATCCTGAGGGCCGGAAATGAACTTTAGTTGGTAACTGCAACCTGAGACAGTGCTTTGAATATTGCGGGGCTTGAATTCAGACGCAAAAAAAAATGGGCACTGATAGTATTGGAGGGCTCCGGATTAATTTAGACGACCTAGAATTTCTTAACGTGAGCTGACATCGCACAGCACAGGGGCATTCTTTTTTTCACTTCACCTCAATCGAAATGCGGTTACTGCGATGAGGATCGACCCCACGACCTAAGGTTCAACAGCCTAGCACCAAACAAAAAACCGCGGCGCATAGAAAGTGTTTGAATCCCTGCGTCCTCAAAGTGCTAACGCTATCTCGAAAGACAATCATACATTTTACGCGCAGCCAAAGTGCCGATCCTTGAAACATGCGCGGTGGTGTGAACAAGCATGGGCAGAAACGTGTAGAACGAGGCATATACGTTGAAAAATCTGAGCTCAACAAGAAAAAAAAAACGCGCAAACAGACTCATGCGCATACTAAAATCATGCAAAGCTAGCGCACGCACGGTAGCATCCCCTTTGCCAAAACAAGTACCGGCAATTCTTGGCAGAGCAACTCACCGCGGCAACATTTCGCCAGCCAGCGACAAACAAGCGCCTTAAACGCTTTTTAGAGCATTGAACACGAATAATGCAGTACGACAGGTCCCCGTTCGAGCATTATATGCTTCGGATAATGCACAAGAGTACTGCTTACCATTTCAGACGATTGCGTAGTCCTGCAGAA
The DNA here is from genome assembly GCF_055824585.1 of Amblyomma mixtum. NCBI lineage: Eukaryota > Metazoa > Arthropoda > Arachnida > Ixodida > Ixodidae > Amblyomma > Amblyomma mixtum. The sequence goes on along the minus strand of NC_143015.1, from coordinate 118,986,767 downwards.
CGCTGTTAGCCTTCGTGTCACCGGCATTACACCAACCAGGGTGAGTTCAGCACGAGTGCTGCGTAGCGGGCACACTCTACCACGTAGTCACACAGAAAAAAAAATTCCAGGGCTCATTTCGAACCTTTCACCCGCGACACTCCACGCATCTTTGTGCTGGACACCCATCCAGCACTGCACAAAGCGCACAGACTGAAAAGTTAGAGACCATAAAAATGACCCTTTGCCAGAAAAATGACCCTTTCAGGAGCGAGGAAGTCTGTTTGTGTGCGATGACAATGTTTTGCAAGCGGAAAGACCAACTCCGGTACGATAGGGCCTGTGAACTGGGAGCCCTTTGCAAGGTGTACTAAATGTGAAGTCCTAAGTATTAAGTGTATGCAGAGAGGGAAGAACGACATCATGTTTGGTCCCCGCTGCCTTACTCTGCTCAGCTGTAAGTCGTAAATATTAATGGAAAGTTTGCTGCTTATAACATTTTATACTTTTGCAATCGATGTCCGTCAGGGGGCGCAAGAAGTAAAAAACAATCAAGCAAAGTTGATCACGATTGAGACCACCACTGGTGTCCATGCGCTGGCCAAGTTTGCTGCTTCAAGAAATATTTACTAATATCCAAGATATTGACAGCTGAGAGCGGTTTCGCTTGTACACGACGCTTTTAGGAACATGTAAGAGGGGTTAGTAAAAGATATACAGGTATGCAATTTCATTTCATTGCTTTAACTACATGTGTTATACTGTCTCTGACTGTATCTTTTAATTGTTTTTAACTGTTTTTATCTCTCTAAATGTTTTTAACTGTCTAACTACACTGTCTCTTTATAAGCCTCTATAAGCGATTCGCATAAAATAAGTCTTATCAAGACTTCTTATCAAGGTTTTTTATCAAGTGGCTTTGCAGACGCTAACATCTTCATGCCAAGTTCACTGAAGACCACACTGGCCGTAAAGATAGAAATCTTAAAGTATGTATTTCGCAAATTTAATATAAACATTTTTCCGGCATTCGTTCTTATGGCATGGATGTGTAAGCACACGGATGAGTAAGAGAAATTATGTGAAATAATCATTATATCACCAATGACTGACTGCAAATCAGACTTTAACGACAAGAACGATCTCGTTCAGACATGTTTTAGTTCACCGAAGTTTTCAGCTTTGGTTTCTTCATCTCGTTTTCCAGAAACAACTTTGGGTGACCACTAGTGTAGCATTGGGGGCATGAACTATCGGCAGAAAACGTTTACGAGACGCGTGTTTGCGGACAAATAATTTGTTTCTCCTCAGTCTCGCAAAGAAGTAGCCTTAGATGTCTCCAGGTGCTAGGATGATTAGTTTGGTATGGTTTATGGGTTTTAACGTCCCGAAGCAACTCAGGCTATGAGGGACGCCGTAGTGATGGGATCCGGAAATTTCGACCATATGGGGTTCTTTAACGTGCACTGACATCGCACAGCACAGGGACCTCTAGAATTTAGCCTCCATCGAAATTCGGCCGGCGCGGCCGGGATCGAACCCGCGTCTTCAGGTTCAGCAGCCGAGCGCCGTAACCACTGAGCCACTGCGGCGGGCCAGGTGCTAGGATGCGTTCATGCTCTATGCGTTGGTAACAGTACAACGCGACTCGGTTGCGAGGTAGCACTACAGTAAATTTTTCTTTTCGAAAACGCTCGTCGTGCAGTCCCTTCCTGCCGCTAGCACCTAGCAAAGCGCGTGCTTCGTTGCTTTGGTTACAATATGACGGATACCACCACCACTTGTTGGCTGATGGGAGTTTACAAGAACGAACGTTTTTCTGTGGTTTTTCCACCATGATCTCACAATTTACTTCAAAATTTATGAATAGATGAATGAACCGTGGGGCTGAAAAGCGCTCTGAGCTTTTCAAAAAAGAAATGCTGACGTTTGTTTTCTTCCAGGAATAACATATATTAATTCCTACTGTTCATGGCATTATCGTCACTTTTTTTATCCTGCTTTTGGAATAGCAGCTGTAAATGCAGGCCGCATGAAAACTTTATATGTTAAGGCATTGTTCGTCCTGCCAGCAAAGAAACAAGTAAAAACAGAGCTGAGCATGAACTTCGACACCGTTGTTATATGCAAGAAAAAAACATCCGCAGCAGCTGGGGCGGTCTCAAATTGTCGCTCTTTCTTCGAAATCCGCGTTAAGCTCAAAATGTATGATTCGATATATGTGTACCATGCACTGCTGCAATCTTGTCCGGGGCTCCGCAAAAAATTACGATTAAAATCTAGAGGCCCGTGTACTGTGCGATGCCAGTGCACTTTAAAGGTCTCTAGGTGGTAGAGATTTCCAGATCTCTTCCCTAGCAAGAGTCGCTTTGGGGCGTTAAAACCCTCATAAACCATAAAACACTTACAATTAAAAAAAGAATTATCCTGTACATCGGGAATCATAAACACCTATCGCATACCGGTCCGCACTTCAGGAAACATAATGGGATCACCATTGTTTTTGTTCTGCTATAAGTTTCCTTCCAAGCCGACATTAAACCGTTTGCTCTTGCTTTTCACCACGATAAATCCCTCTTCGGTACATGTTGTGCGGTATAGGCACCATAATGACGCGGGGTCGGTAGTCAGCAGCAGTCGAAAGTTAGGGAGTGATGAAGGTGCTATGTTCTGACCGCAGGTGTTTCTCAGATGCCACAGCCTTCAAGGGAGGAGGTCAAGAGGTGGTGCTAGTCTTCATGTGGCGCTGAAGGTTTCTCTAGTGTGTTGTGCAAGTTGGAAACGATAAATATCTTGCAACATCGGGACCCGTAGCCCTGTGCATAAGGGTTTGGGGATGACTGTTTAATTTTGTTTAATTCAGACTTTGTTAGGTAGAGGCATGGGTGGACACACATGACCAGTGTGAACCCGGTTACTTCGACAACATTATCAGCTTTTGCTCCTTGGCTCCATGGTTGATACTGGCAAAGCGTTTCAGGATGCGACGGAGCTTCTTTATTTTTTGTAGGATTATTAATGTCCCACCGTGCTGTTGTTGCCTGTTGCCAGATCAAACAAAGCAAAGGATGCGAAGATATGTGCGACATCGAAGAGCGATAAAAATTTTAAGACACGGAAGGCAACAATGGCTCTTCTGTTGTAATTGGGAATTACAGGCTGATTTTTTGGGCGAGGATTCGATCCCAACGGTGGTAGCCCGGGCGTAAAGAATGTGCTGGCTTTGTGGGAAGGTAGCCTTTTGACATACTGGTTTACCACCGAGTATAGTTTTGAGTGCGCAATGGATCTGAAAGTGTTAATCAACATGATGTTGTCGACAAGAGGACGTTTTGTTGACAAGAGGAATTTGATCTTTCAGCCAGTTTGTAGCAGCCGCCGCGGTGGCTCAGTGGCTAAGGTGCTCGGCTGCTGTCCCGAAAGACGCGGGTTCGATCCCGGCCGCGGCGGTTGAATTTCTTTGGAGGAGAAATTCGAGGCCCGTGTACTGTGCGATGCCAGTGCACTTTAAAGGTCCCTAGGTGGTAGAGATTTCCAGATCTCTTCCCTAGCAAGAGTCGCTTTGGGACGTTAAAACCCTCATAAACCATAAAACACTTACAATTAAAAAAAGAATTATCCTGTACATCGGGAATCATAAACACCTATCGCATACCGGTCCGCACTTCAGGAAACATAATGGGATCACCATTGTTTTTGTTTTGCTTCATTCCAAGCCGACATTATACCGTTTGCTCTTGCTTTTCACCACGATAAATCCCTCTTCGGTACATGTTGTGCGGTATAGGCACCATAATGACGCGGGGTCGGTAGTCAGCAGCAGTCGAAAGTTAGGGAGTGATGAAGGTGCTATGTTCTGACCGCAGGTGTTTCTCGGATGCCACAGCCTTCAAGGGAGGAGGTCAAGAGGTGGTGCTGGTCTTCATGTGGCGCTGAAGTTTTCTCTAGTGTGTTGTGCAAGTTGAAAACGATAAATATCTTGCAACATCGGGACCGGTAGCCCTGTGCATAAGGGTTTGGGGATGACTGCTTAATTTTGTTTAATTCAGACTTTGTTAGGTAGAGGCATGGGTGGACACACATGACCAGTGTGAACCCGGTTACTTCGACAACATTATCAGCTTTTGCTCCTTGGCTCCATGGTTGATACTGGTAAAGCGTTTCAGGATGCGACGGAGCTTCTTTATTTTTTGTAGGATTATTAAAGTCCCACCGTGCTGTTGTTGCCTGTTGCCAGATCAAACAAAGCAAAGGATGCGAAGATATGTGCGACATCGAAGAGCGATAAAAATTTTAAGACACGGAAGGCAACAATGGCTCTTCTGTTGTAATTGGGAATTACAGGCTGATTTTTTGGGCGATGATTCGATCCCAACGGTGGTAGCCCGGGCGTAAAGAATGTGCTGGCTTTGTGGGAAGGTAGCCTTTTGACATACTGGTTTACCACCGAGTATAGTTTTGAGTGCGCAATGGATCTGAAAGTGTTAATCAACATGATGTTGTCGACAAGAGGACGTTTTGTTGACAAGAGGAATTTGATCTTTCAGCCAGTTTGTAGCAGCCGCCGCAGTGGCTCAGTGGCTAAGGTGCTCGGCTGCTGGCCCGAAAGACGCGGGTTCGATCCCGGCGGCGGCGGTTGAATTTCTTCGGAGGAGAAATTCGAGGCCCGTGTACTGTGCGATGCCAGTGCACTTTAAAGGTCCATAGGTGGTAGAGATTTCCAGATCTCTTCCCTAGCAAGAGTCGCTTTGGGACGTTAAAACCCTCATAAACCATAAAACAATTAAAAAAAGAATTATCCTGTACATCGGGAATCATAAACACCTATCGCATACCGGTCCGCACTTCAAGAAACATAATGGGATCACCATTGTTTTTGTTTTGCTATAAGTTTCATTCCAAGCCGACATTAAACCGTTTGCTCTTGCTTTTCACCACGATAAATCCCTCTTCGGTACATGTTGTGCGGTATAGGCACCATAATGACGCGGGGTCGGTAGTCAGCAGCAGTCGAAAGTTAGGGAGTGATGAAGGTGCTATGTTCTGACCGCAGGTGTTTCTCGGATGCCACAGCCTTCAAGGGAGGAGGTCAAGAGGTGGTGCTGGTCTTCATGTGGCGCTGAAGTTTTCTCTAGTGTGTTGTGCAAGTTGAAAACGATAAATATCTTGCAACATCGGGACCCGTAGCCCTGTGCATAAAGGTTTGGGGATGGCTGTTTGAATTTTGTTTAATTCAGACTTTGTTAGGTAGAGGCATGGGTGGACACACATGACCAGTGTGAACCCGGTTACTTCGACAACATTATCAGCTTTTGCTCCTTGGCTCCATGGTTGATACTGGTAAAGCGTTTCAGGATGCGACGGAGCTTCTTTATTTTTTGTAGGATTATTAATGTCCCACCGTGCTGTTGCTGCCTGTTGCCAGATCAAACAAAGCAGAGGATGCGAAGATATGTCTAAGATGGAAGAGCGATCAAAATTTTATGACACGGAAGGCAACAGTGGCTATTCTCTTGTGATTGAGAATCACAGACTGATTTTTTGGGCGAGGATTCGATCCCAACGGTGGTAGCCCGGGCGTAAAGAATGTGCTGGCTTTGTGGGAAGGTAGCCTCTTGACATCCTGGTTTACCACAGAGTATAGTTTTCAGTGCGCAATGGATCTGAAAGTGTTAATCAACATGATGTTGTCGACAAGAGGACGTTTTGTTGACAAGAGGAATTTGATCTTTCAGCCAGTTTGTTGCAGTATATTGCCACGTTGTAGTCACGGCAGTCCAGCGGTCAGGAATGCAGAAAGAAGGCTTGCAAACAAAGCTCTTTATTTGGGCTTACTTGCACCCGCAAAAGAACTGAATCACTCGGCGGCGGCGTAAGCAACAAACGTTCTCGCCGGTCGTCGAACTACGAATGCCATCTGCTCGCGGCATCGTTCAATTTAAAGCCGGCAAGGAAACTTCGAGATAACAGGTCGAGATCATCTAGAGTAATCTGGAAACACGTAGATGCAGCTCGGCATGGCTGTGATCAATCGAGATTTGTCCGGTTGCTTCTCGCGTCACGAACACGAATGATAACACCCGTTTCCTGCGGCCTTGCGCGAACGAACGGACGCTACAATGATACGTGGCATTACCCCCCTCCTAAAGAAGCATCGTCTTGATGCTTTAAAATGAAAAGAAACACGGGGAATGCTAACTTTGAGTCCTTTAGCGTTCACAATAAGGTTTGCCATGCTGTGCAGTTTATGCACAAAAAATTTGACTCCAAACTGAAGTATTTTTTAGCTCTTTCAAATTTGCACCAAACTGTTTGAAGCTATGCCACCAACTCCCTTAATCCAACAGCGACACTCGGTACAGATTATGTGTAATCAGCCACCTGACTTGACCACCAGACATTACTGCATAAAAGGGAAAATCGCTCGTTTAGGTGTATTCCATTTACTCTGCAATACTGTTCCACAACTTCGCTAACTTTTGCTGCCCTGCCCGAAATGAGGACGCCGCCACCACTAATTCAAGAATTTTTTCCTGTTCCCATTGAAGGATAAATGGGCTACCTCACCACATTTTCATTCCATGTGGTCCCTCAAAATTCAGGAAATAAGTGATATCACTTGGAGCATTGATACTGGTTTGTTTTACCTTTTGTTTGCTGCTGTTTTTATTTTTCGCAACTGATGTATCATGGAGTGTATGCCTATTTTCTTTCTTAACGTATCGTCTGCGATGTCTCAGCGGTGCTACTGCTCTGACCTTTATGATGTTACCTTTATATTGTCCCTCTTATTAATACCCCACTAAAACCCGTCAGAGAACAATAAAAATATGTCTTTTTTGTATTTTGCTCATTATGGCACACATTACGCTTATTTGTAGGGACATAGGCGAGACCTTTGTCTTGCGGTGGTGCTAGTTATGCTGCTGATGATGATACTTAATGATGAGCATATGATATATTCAGTATGAACTTCAAATTATTTTTCTTTTTGAGTGTGAATAGCGTCAGTGGTTCTTGATTCAGGCTCACTTTATTCCTGTAGCCACAATACAGTGCTTACGTTTTTAGCACACTAATACAGGCAAGGAAAAAAACTTGTGGATCCTAATTTTTTCACTTCAATCTTTTCTGCAGAGCACGTCGCCCAGTTTTCCAGTGCCCTCATGCACCGGCAGTACATCAACAAGGCTCTTGCATGCGGCCCAGCTGCATTGGCAAGTGGGTAAAGAAGAGCAAGAGGAGCATGAACACAAAACTGGATCTACAAGCTTCAGCTTTTCCGAAATTTTTTGATGTCTCATTGTGACAGATGTAACATGGCCGCATGGCCCCTGCCCCATCATCCAGCCGCCAGCCGTGCAAATGTCGGCAGCAGTCCACCATGTTTTCCATTACCATTTCCAATAGGGTTCCGAACTGTCACAGGAACACACCTGCCATATGGGAAACACCCTTCCTTGAAGGGTCCAGGTTCAGCGCGCCTAGCAAAAGGGTGTGGTCCCAGCCACACCCTTCTTTGAAGGGTGCAGGTTCAGCACCCCTAGCAATAGGGTGTGGCCCCAGCACCCCACTTGGAAGGGTGCAGATGCAACACGCCAGTCAAAGGGGTGTCAATATACTCATCTCTAGTGTGCTCCCTATGCGACAAGCCATTTACACCCATAGGGATGTAAAATTTTTTATTCTACTGTGTATACTTAAATATATGGTCATTACAAGTAGCCTCCTTACACCCTTTCTACACCCTACGCAAAATGAAGGGTGCTTGGAGGAATAGCACCCTTTCAGACAGTGATGAAGGGTGTATAGGGTAAAATAAGGGTGTTATAAAGGTGCACCAAAGGGTGCACATTGCCGGAGCACCTTTTTAGCACCCTTAAGGGTGTAAAATTTTTTACTGTGAGCTTCGAAATTTTCCCTGCTAAACTCGGTCGTGAATTTTTTCAAGACAATTGTGTCGCGGAACTTGGGCGTGCAGTTACTGCAATGGCGACAATGTTTTGCCAGTTCCCCGACCCCGACAGTGATTCAACAGTGGCGCGATGCTCTTGAAGTCTGACATTCAGGCAAAGTCCAGTTTGCCCTATGTAGCAATTCCCACATGTGAGGGGTATTTTGTATACCACCCTAGTTTTGCACCGAACGAACCTGTCTACGTTCTTAGTGCGGCACTCATTCTTTTTGCCACTTCCCTGCACCATATTGCACATGCCCGAAAGCTTTTTGGGCGCCGTGAAGACCACCGGGACATAACATTTCATGGCCACTTTTTTGAGGCGATGAGAGATCTGGTGGAAGTATGGCATTGCCACGGGTCTCCGGTGTTGCGGTTCTTCACTTGGGCTGTGCTTCGGTGGGCAACGAGGTTCCTTGGCATGGGCTTCTATCACCGAGGTGACCATCTCTCGAGGGAAACCAGCACTACTCAGACCTTGTAGCTGAAATCGCACGCTATTCTGCATTTCATGTGCGCAAGATTTGTCAAGAGCAGCGCACAGGCAGTTTTTTGCTATTCCCCTTTTAATAAGCTTTGAATGAGCTGACTGGTGGTTTAAAACACCCTTTTTTTGAGCGAGGCTGGTACCTCCAACACACCTGGGTTCTAGTAGCACTCGTGACAATACATATGTCCAAAAACTGCAAGCATCCCTGCGATGGCAACTCATAGGTGAAGTTCAACCCAAAGGCACACTCACTGATGATTCTAAGGATTCCGTTCACTACTGTAATGGCTCCTTCTGAAGATACCCCTTTCAAGAATATGGCAAAATCGTCAACATATCTAAAAATCCTAGCCGAGTGGGCTGTGTCGAGGCATGCAGCGATTCGCTTGTCACAATATGATAAAAAGATGTCACTTAACAATGGGACAATACATGGACCGATGCCCCATTCTTAAGTCCCCCAAGGTGCAGTAGGCTTGTAATAAGGGAGTAATTACTCACTGACGTCCACCCAAGAGCTGACATACGGCTACAAAGGAAAACTTTTGGTCAGCACTGTTTCCACTTTGAGTTATTGATCAATTTGCTCTCGCCCTACTATAAGCTTCCCGTCCGGGTTAGCTCAGTTGGTAGAGCGACTGCACTGGTGAAGCGGTAGTCCTGGGTTCAAACCGCGGACCAGGACGAATTTTTCTTCAACCGCGAAGTTTCTGAGAAAGCTGTATAGCTTTCCTTTGTAGCCGTATGGCAGCGCTTATGTGTACGTCAATTAGTAATTACTCCCTTATGGTAAATTCTATTGAGTAACGGAAGCCTCCATTTCAGCTTTGTGTTTATAAGTCATGCTCATCATGATAGGTTAAATACAGCATCACACTTTCCTGCAAGGTGAACTATTTATTGCCAAGGTGCACCCAATGATGGAAGTAGTTTAATAGATAAATTTTGATATGGTGCTCACCTGTGCTATGCATGTCGGCAATGTGAAGCATGCGTAGTGATAGGTATGCAAATGATGCCGAACGCATGGTTGTATCTAACAATGATAACCCAGTCTCGCGCAACGAATAAAAGAACAATGGTCTAAAAGTTTCCGTTTATACCCAATACTCCTGCAAACTGCGATTGAAAAACTTTGTGCACAATTATTTTTTTTCTGTATTTAGACTTCGTGACACCGCCCTTTTGTGGATCCTGGGTATTATGAATCACAATTTTTTTCCGTGCCATCTACCGTGTTCTGCCCAAATGCTACGATGCACATTTGTTTTTGAGAGCCGGACACAGCAGGCATTACTGAAGTAAGCAATTTGCCTGAAAGCTGCATAGATGTCCTGATAGCAACTGCTTGCTCGGTTGGTTCAATTTATGCCTTGAAGCTCACCCCTTCCGTTAACGCACGTTACAGCACCTTGGCTCATCTCCTCACTGTACCAATCATTGGTAGCATGCTCAATGTTTTCGGCGTAGCTTTCATTGCATTCCAGAAAATGTCGGTCCTCCCCTATATTTTGTAAATGGCAGCTCTGATCAAACAGGGAAAATGATGCCCTATTTACAGCTCTCCAGAGCCTTTTACAGACAGGAATCATCTCGCTTGCTTTCCTGCCAGCATGACGATTTTAAAACCTGTCTTTCGTGCTAGTTCAAGCAATTATTATAGAGCGGGAGCTGTTAATTGCCTGTCCAAGGTTTCAGGTTGCTGCAGCGGTAGCAGCAGTAGTCGGCGCAACCGATGGGTGCGTTGTCATGGTGACCATTCGAAGGGTGGTTACCATTCATGGAGGAGAAAATGGTGGTAGCATAAGAACGCCTAACAGAAGGGCGCTTACCGATGCAGGCAGAGGGGATAGCAAGTGTGTAAGAAGGCGCAACTGGAGGGTGGTTGCAATTAAATACACCAAGGAGCTTTGTTACCTTTGGATGAAGAGGTTTACCGCCGAACATGAAGCGTATGGCGAGAAAGTCGGTGTGTGTAGTCTGAGACGGGCTCCCATAGTAACAACCGTGGAAGGAAGACGGTATGGCAAGGACGAGAATCGACCAACCACAGGGTGGCTACTATGGGAACTATCCGAACAGTGGCTACCGTGGAAAGAGGAGAGAGTCTATGGCGTGAGCTGAGGAATGAAGAGCGGTCCAGCTGCAGCGACTACTGTTATAGCGCCACCCGAGAGCAGAGTTAGCGGTGCAGGCGCCGCGCTCCTAGAGCGGCGGTCTCGCAAGTTCGCTGCTCCCTGGCGAAAAGCCTGTCCGGTCCGCCCATTCTTTACTACCCAGTGCGCTCTGAAAGTCAGCTTCATATTCTCTCCCTCGATATATCAGGAAATATAAATGCACTGAGAGCTGCGGCCAAATCTCGTGTTGCACAATGGTAACATAACTGCACATCTTTTTCGGCCCACTATTTTCGGACAAATTTGCCTGCCCGAGAACAATTCACAAGCAGGAATTCTTCTGGAACAGCACCTTGCTTGTGCTTAGAAAAATGGCGGCGCCTGCTGATGTGTTAGCACCTTGTATTTCCACCTGACGTGTTGCGGTTACAGTACGAAGACGACACAACGAATTCTGGTTTTCAAATGATATGGATTGGCAGCTAGCGCAGGCGTGTTCTTTTTGCTCTTTCCTCTCCTCGTATGCGACAGTGAATGTTGAAATGCCAGAACAATTACTTTATCCAGTTTGTTTTCACGTTGCATTTATTCTATAAATTGACCTAAGCTCTTACCCATCATGCAGTACAGGTAGGTGCACTGAGCAAGATTCATTAGCCGGCTTGTTTCTGTGTTGACTTTAGTGCAAAGCTTCGCTGCCACTGTGCATTTACATTTCTGCTGTGTTACGAAGAAGGAAACTGAATTCAAGAACGTCAAGCGCACTATCTCATTGTCTACTTCAGGCTCAGCAAGAAGGCAGAATTCTGCCACAGTAGCGAGTTTAGGTCATCTCATTCAATAATGCCGCTAGATTTTATATTGTGCTCCTACCAATTTATACTGCAGAAATCGACGCTGCAAAAAGAACTGTGTGCACTCGAAGTGTTTTATAGCGAAAGCTTTACTACTTGCACTTTCAGCCTTTGCCGTGGCGCGGCGGTGCCACCATTGACTTTTAGTTGACCTCTGTGTGACGTCATGTGTGACATCACGCCGAAGAGAAGGGCGACCGACTCGCGCCGTCGCAAGCCGCGGCGGTGCCACCACCGGCGCCTAACTCCTTCGCTCTCCGCTAAGAGCGTAACAGGTGTTGTGACGGCACGCCGAAGAGAAGGGCGACCGACTAGCGCCGTTGCAAGCCGCGGCGGTGCCACCACCGGCGCCTAACTCCTTCGCTCTCCGCTAAGAGCGTAACAGGTGTTGTGACGGCACGCCGAAGAGAAGGGCGACCGAGTCGCGCCGTCGCAAGGCGCGGCGGTGCCACCACCGGCGCCTAACACGTTCGCTCTCCGCTAGGAGCGTAACAGGTGTTGTGACAGCACGCCGAAGAGAAGGGCGACCGACTCGCGCCGTCGCAAGCCGCGGCGGTGCCACCACCGGCGCCTAACTGCAGCGCTCTCCGCTAGGAGCGCGATTGTGGCGTTACGTTGAAGAGATTAGGCTCGACTCACGCCGCTAGAAAGCAGTAGCTGTGCCAACCACCAGCGGCTAAACATTGCTTCGCAATCTCGCGCCGTCCGTGTGCGACGGCGGTGCACATGAACGGCGGCCTGACTGGACTGGATTGTACTGGACTGGATTGGATTGGATTAGAATACATTATATTAGATTAAATTGGATTGGATTGGATTGTAGAACAGATGCATCGCCACAAGCCTAACCCCAAGCACCACCACCAGCTACACTACCAGCTGAACCATGGCGTAGGTACGGATATTGCTTTCGCAATTACCGGGCTTAACCAAGCTGAGCCACAGCGAATTTTTTTTCGCGCTTTCAGCAGCGAGGAAGTCTGTTTGCGTGCGATGACAATGTTTTGCAAGCGGAAAGACTAACTCCGGTACGAGGGGGCCTGTTAACTGGGAGCCCTTTTCAAGGTGTACTAAATGTGAAGTCCTAAGTATTAAGTGTATGCACAGAGGGAAGAACGACATCCTGTTTAGTCCCCGCTGCCTTACTCTGCTCACCTGTAAGTCGCCAATATTAATGGACACTTTGATGCTTATAACATTGTATACTTTTGCAATCGATGTCTGTCAGAGGGTGCAAGAAATAAAAAACAATCAAGCAAAGTTGTTCACGAATTAGACCACCACTGGTGTCCATGCGCAGGCCAAGTTTGCTGCTTTAAGAAATATTCACCAACATCCAAGGGAGTGACAGCTGAGAGCGGTTTCGCTTGTACACGGCGCTTTTCAGAACATGTAAGAGGGATTAGTAAAGGATACACAGTTATGCAAGTTCATTTCAGTCCTTTAAGTACCTGGTTTTATACTGTGTGAAAGCTTTGCTGTGCTCGGAAGAGGCGAACTGAATGATCCCATTTTCTGCTCGAACAAAGCCTCTATAAGCGACTCGCACAAAATAAGCCTTATCAAGACTTCTTATCAAGGTTTCTTATCAAGAGGCTTTGCAGACACTAACCTCTTCATGCCAAGTTCACTGAAGACCACAATGGCCGTAACGATAGAAATCTTAAAGTATGTATTTCGCAATTTTAATATAAAATTTTTTTCGGCATTCGGTCTTATGGCATGGATGTGTAAGCGATCGGATGAGTAAGCCAAATTACGTGAAATAATCATTATATCACAAATGACTGACTGCAAATCAGACTTTACCCCAGTAGCACAAACGGGGCTCGGAATTGCGGGCCCTCGCGGGCCCCACACGGGCAGCCCATGGGGGCCCGATGTGGGATATGTGCGGGATTTGCAATTCGGCATCGCGCGGGACCCACAGGGGCAGCCCAATGGGCTTGCTACATAGGACCAGCAGGTAACCCCTATGGTCTGCATGCATAAAAACGATACAGGGGGCTTTCCTCGGTCTTTTGTGGGACCCTTAGGGGCAGTAATGGGCTTCTTAGAGGGGACCTCCAGGGGGGCTTAGGCGGCAGTGGAGCGGGGACCCACACGGGCTAGCCCAAGTCCGGCCCACATGTTCAAGCCCAAGTCCGGCCAACGTGGGCTAGCCCAAGTCCGGGCCACATGGGCTAGCCCAAGTCCGGCCCACGTGGGCTAGCCCAAGTTCGGCCCACAGGCAAACACACATAGACCAAGAAAGAGACAGGACACACACCAGCGCTGAATTCAGCGTTGGTGTTTGTGTCCTCTCTCTTTCTTGGACTTGGTGTGTTCGCGCTGTTTAACCATCATTATGAATATACACTAATTAGCCCAATCTGGACTTCATCCACAGGCCAAACAGTCCACTTTTGCTTCTCAGCCGGTTTTCCTTGGGTGATGGCTCCCCCGCCCAATTTCTTCTCCTTGTTAGAGACACCTCGGTGCGCGCTATCTTTTTCCCACTGAACAAGAAACGCGAGCTGTGATGCATTCCGGGAAAGGTCAAGTATTGGACAGTCGCAGGTATTAAGCGACAGCGTAAGGAGCTCGTTCAGGTGAAATCCCGGCTCCGCCCGTCGGAAAAAACCCCAAATTCCTGCAAATAGAAAAAGAAAATAGCCCCACTGGCCAGGTGGGCAAGTAACGCGTATGCCAAGAAGGTTTTTGTTCTTTATTCCCGTAGGCCACGAAGGGTAATTGCTTCAGGCGTGTTTAGGCGACACCCATTGAACGCGTGGTCGGGTGTATGGCTTAGTAATCTGTGTTTGGGATGTGTTCTGGTCTGACAGTAGTGAAAAAAAAATATTGGTGTCGTGTATGGGGGCTTAGCGTCCCAAAGCGACTCAGGCTATGAGGGGCGATGTAGTGAAGGGCTTCGGAAATTTCGACCACCTGGGGTTCTTTAACGTGCAAAGACATCGCACAGTACACGGGCCTCTAGAATTTCGCCTTCATCGAAATTCGGCCGCCGCGGCCGGGATCGAACCCACGTCTTTCGGGTCAGCAGCCGAGAGCCGTAACCATTGAGCCACCGCGGAGCCAGACAAATATTAATATGCAAATAACGCGTCAGAAATTGGACGGAATTAAAAGGGGTGTTATGGTGCTTCAGTGTACTGGAACAAATGGTGTGTATGTGTAAAAGTGGCGTAGTATGCCGTGCTCTGTAAGCTAGATAAGGATTGATCATAGGTAATCAATCATTGGGATTGTAATCGACGATCGTTATCGGTAAAGTGATTGTGGATTAGTAAGCGCTAACAAATAAGAAAGGGAAAAAAGACGAAAAGAAGCTACCGAGAATCTCGCGCAGCGGAAGGTGTACGTCACATTACTTAAAAAGAGATAATGCGTGCAAAAGAAGACAGGACGAAAGAGAAGGCACGGACAAGCCAGGCGTCTCATGACGCCTTTCCCTGAAGATTGGCAATGCTCAGTATAGTGAATGCACCTCACGCCTTTCGTATGTGAATCAATATTGTGTTTCAAATGTGTGTTGTAACATTGTTGGTGTGTAAACAGGTTGCTCGGACGATTCCAATGCTTGCTTGGTCATCCTCCTTTATTTACGGCACATTCTGCAGCATCGATGCGATGCGTGATGTTTGTTCAGGGCCTTGAGCTGCTCCCCCTCAGGACGCTCGTCACTGATTGCGCTCGCACGTATGCACCATATGCCTGTGTAAAGAAAGAATACACACCACAAAACTAATTTTAGTCTTGTTACCATGAAGGACAAGAAATTTCGGTATGTAACAGAGAAAATGTTTCGGTATTTTGTCTCTCTACGCTGTGCAATCTACAACTGGCTGGTTCAAAAAAGACACTGAACAACTAGAAAGTTTCTGTTGACGCCGAGCATATAACTTAGACGGCGGCAGTACTCAGACAACAGAGTGATTTCAAATGCGTACTTAAGTCCTAGCAGCACGACGTCGCCGTCATAAAATCCGCCTTCTCCGCCGTGGCCTCCACCGCTCAAATGTCAGTAAATGTCACTGTTCACCACTCACGTCTTTCGGACCGAAGTTATTCAACACTGAGACAAGGACGACAGGGTTCCACCATACTTGCACTGGACGTACGCATGGAAGGCGATGTCATCTTCGATCGTGGATTGATCAAGCAACACGAGGAAAGGCACAAAAAACTGTATAACACAAATTCAACGAGGACTAGCTAGTGCCAGCGTGTTTTCGCAGCTACCTTCATCCCTTGACACTCAACCCAACCGCAGGAAAGAAAAACCTGTTCCAAACAAACGCAGGAAAGGCGGGGGTGCACTTCCGCAGAACGTCACCGCGCAGCGACCGGACCCAGTGAACAAGTAGAATAGGAGCCCCCTCTCCACTTCATGGAGCGTCGCGGGGAGTGTGGTCGGGAGGGCGGCTTAAAATGTCCGGTAGTGGGCTGTAGAGTGAGTGCCTCCGCGCCATTTCGGGAAAGGGGGCTGGGAGGGACAGAGGGGCCCTCGGGGAAGGAACAAAGGCAGACAGAAAAACCAGGGTTGAGCAGGTTTTTTTTTTTTTGAGAGTGGGCCCAGGAAAAGCAGGGAAGGCGGTGGTGAGAGGAGAAAAAAACGAAAAAAAAGTGCGCAAAGACAGGTTACTCGTGTGACGTTTCTACAGGAGTTTGTTTTTATTTTGTTCTCTCTAGCACTGTACCTTTTCGCTAGCTAACGTTTTCTTGTTCGTCGATAGAAATGTTCTCGGCGATTTGTGATTATTATCTCTTCCTGATAGGGTGAAGGGTGGGGCAGCTCGCGATGGCGCTGGGCCAAGTTGCGTTATCAATGTGCGATCACTAGACGAAGAAGGCGCGCAAAGAATGCCTGCACAAAAACCAAGAATTTTGTGTCTTGATCGATGCGTCGCTACAGACTGCTGCTAGCGGACATTAAGAAAGCTGCTGCAATTAACGCGACAGTAACAAACCTTTTGCAGCCGCTGGCGCAGTTGCCGGAGGCTTGCTATGTTCATCAACCAGTCATGAATTCCATGCGCCACATGTTGCATGGAGACGACGAAAGCGCTTGAAGTGCTGGCGTAATTGAAGTGCGTTGAAACAAGCAAGAAACCTTATCCTGGCAGCTTTCTCCGCGGCGACCGTAGCACACCAGAAAAAAATGCAATGCGATAAACGCAAAAGAAGCACCAACAATTCTCAGAAGCGAATTTTTTTGTTATTACGACGTTCAAAGAGCAGCTCTTCGTCAGAGTGAAACGTGTAAGGTCTTGCTATTTGGTCACGCTTAACCCTTTTACCTCTGATGTAGGATATGCAGGCAGCCTAAATGCGAGAATGTCAACTCATCCCGTGTACAACTAGTGTACGTGTGACTGTCGATAGGTTTTGCCCGGCAACTCGCTAATGGCGCATGATGTTTCTGCACTGTGAAGCCCAGAGTAATCTGCGCAGGATTTACGAAGGCTGCTGGCGGATATACCAGGTGTCCCAGCTAAATGTAACCAACCTTTTAAACAACACGGGGTGTCCTAGCCGTCTCAAACCAAATGATGGTTGTTTAGAGTCACGTGACCTAGTCTGCAGTATTTTTTTCGTTCTTCAAGGTTGAGTAATCAGTTAAGCTTAATTACCAAACTTTTGAATTATTGACTTGAGGAACAAAGTGTCAACGGAAAAGTTGTAGATCGCTTTGAGAAACAGCTCACTGAGACATTTGTAGCAAAGTAATATTTACGTAAAGTAATTTTTTACCGGCCTTTAACCATAACCAGGCCGCCGCGGTGGCTCAGTGGCTATGGTGCTCGGCTGCTGGCCCGAAAGACGCGGGTTCTATCCCGGTCGCGGCGGCTGAATTTCTTTGGAGGAGAAATTCGAGGCCCGTGTACTGTGCGATGTCAGTGCACGTTAAAGAACCCCAGGTGGTCGAAATTTCCGGAGCCCTCCACTACGGCGTCTCTCATAGCCTTAGTCGCTTTGGGACGTTAAACCCCACAAACCAAACCAAACCAACCATAACCCGCACAATAAGAAAGAGCTTTCACATGACGTCTGTGCCACTTCAACGTCCCAAGACGCGCCTTAAACAATAAAATCCCTTTTTTCTGAAGTCCTCTCCTCGATGAGATTTTGGGTGCACATTGGGACAGAGAAGTTAACGAGCAGCTGGTCACGTGACAACTTTCTTTGAAGGCCAATAATTGAAGCTACGTAAATCGTAACTTGACGGAAACCGCATTACCAGCGGTTTTTCGAGGTGGTCTAAAACTTTTGGATTGACACTTTCTTCCTCAAGTTAATAATTAAAAAGTTAGCTAATTAAACTTAACTAATTAATTAACTTTGAAGAGCGAAAAAAATACTCAAGACTAGGCCACGCGACTATGAACAACCGTGAGGTGGTTTCACTGGACTAGGACACTTCGCCTTTTTTAAAAGTGTGGTTACATTTAGCTGGGACACCCGGTATACTAGCCGTTTGCCCGCACACACTGTATGTCTTTCTACTGCGCAGCTCACGCATAGGCCTTTTCTACCAGATATGTACGATACAGGCGGGGAAGATGTTGGAATCGCAATTGTGCCCATGCCTAGCCCATATATTTTCCATGCAGGACCAATTTAGGCTACAGGCGGGAATACTGGTGTTAGCCCACACACAGCCCAATTGGTTCCGTTAGGGCGCTGCACGGGCAGCCCCTGTTGGGTGTGCCCGCACTTCACCGTCATGTAGCCCCATCTTTTATGGACACGAACTGCACGCAGCCCATGCTTACCCCTTTCATACCCGATTTAGAATACAGGCGGTGAAGACGTCGGAATGGCAAATGTGCCCATGCCCAGCCCACGCGGGACCTTCCCCGGTGTTGCTAAGACAGCCCACACTGCTTGCCTGGAACGCTTCGCCCCTGTGAAGCCCATAGTTTAGCCCCTGTATTTTCTACGCGGGACCCATGTCGGCTGAAGGCGGGAATACTAGCTCTTTGCCCACACAAAAACACTGCGGCTCCCTCATGGTGGTGTACGGGCAGCCCCTTTTGGGGTTTCCCGCGCTTCACCATAATAGAGCCCGCATCCTAGCCCGCGTGTATCTGCGGTGGGACCTAGGTGTGCTGCCCAGTCTGTTTAAGCCCATGCCTAGCCGACGAGGGTCCCATTCAGGCACGAAGTGGGCAGCCCCAGCGTTTTGTGCCAGCACTGCACCCACAAGGGACCCATGTGGGTTTATTGCGGGCAGCCACCAGCCCTCATTGCCCATGTCGGACCCGCATGGGCCCGCCACCTTGTGCTACTGGGGTAGCGACAAGAACGATCTCGTTCAGACATATTTTAGTTCACCGAAGTTTTCAGCTTTGGTTTCTTCATCTCGTTTTCCAGAAACAACTTTAGGTGACCACTATTGTAGCATTGGGGGCATGAACTATCGGCAGCAAACGTTTACGAGACGCGTGTTTGCGCACAAATAATTTGTTTCTCCTCAGTCTCGCAAAGAAGTAGCCTTAGATGTCTCCAGGTGCTAGGATGATTGGTTTGGTTTTGTTTATGGGTTTTAACGTCCCGAAGGAACTCAGGCTATGAGGGACGCCCTAGTGATGGGATCCGGAAATTTCGACCACCTGGGGTTCTTTAACGTGCACTGCCATCGCACAGCACACGGACCTCTAGAATTTAGCCTCCATCGAAATTCGGCCGCCGCGGCCGGGATCGAACCCGCGTCTTCAGGGTCAGCAGCCGAGCGCCGTAACCACTGAGCCACTGCGGAGGGCCAGGTACTAGGATGCGTGCATGCTCTATGCGTTGGTAACAGTACCACGCGACTCGGTAGCGAGGCAGCACTACAGTAAATTTTTCTTTTCGAAAACGCTCGTCGTGCAGTCCCTTCATGCCGCTAGCACCTAGCAAAGCGCGTGCTTCGTTGCTGTGGTTACAATGTGACTGATGGTGGTGCTAAAACTTTATTTCCCAGAGTAGGGGTCCTGAAGGACACTCGACTAGGCGCCAGGTGTAGCTCCCACGTAGGCACAGAGAGCCCGAAGTTCTCCGCCGCCGCGCGGGCCTCCTGGACAGCCCGAAGCTGGTCGTGAAGTGAAGCACTCTTTAGTACTTTGTCCCAATGTTCCTTGTTCTGGGCGTAGGCGTCACTTGATGCACAACCACACAGCATATGGGTCAAGTCTACACGTTCACTGCACTGGTCACACACATGTCCGTCGTAGTCTGGGTCGATGTGCTTCATGCGCCAGGGGTTGGGTATGCGTTCGTTTGGAGCAAGCGTAACGTGACCGACTGGCTGCGGGTTAATTTCTTATCCGGGAGGGGAAACGCTCGTCTGCCTAGATAAAAGTGTGTTGTGAGCTCGTTGTACGTGAATAATTGATCCCTGAACTCGATATGTGGAGTAGTGGGGGAAACCGGAGGGACGCGGCCGATGAGCCCTCGCTCCGCCTCGTGTGCGATCTCGTTGAGATTCCGCAGGCCACCCCCTAAGCTGCCCATTTGTGCCGGGAACCATACGATGGAGTGATCGGTGATGTTACTTCCGCCTAAGATTCGTAGCGTCGTCTTGCCTATTCCGCCCTTGGCGAAAGCTCGAGTGGCTTCTCTAGAGTCGCTGTACACAGTTGTGAAGCTCGAGTCTTTGAGAGCTAGTGCTATCGCTGCTTGTTCAGCTACCGCTAGTTTCTTCGTGAAGAGTGTGAGTGAGTTACGCGTTCGCCCGTGTCCGTCGACTACTGCTACCGAGTAGGCATGCTTTCCCGGTATGTACGCTGCATCCACGAAAACTGTCTGGTCTGGAAGCCTTGCCGCGTCCGCAGCGAGGGCTTTGGCGCGGGTGAAGCTTCTTCCTTGATTGTGGTTCGGGTGTACGTTTCTTGGGAATTGGAACACTTTAATTGCTTCTCGCACGACTTTAGGTAACTGCAGGACGTTGTCCCTTTCTCCTATGGTGTTCAGGCCGAGCTTGATGAGAATCTCTCTGCCCGCTTTAGTGCTTGATAGGCGTGCGATCTGTGCCGTGTGCTGTGCCTCGATGATTTCGGCAAGGGTATTGTGCACTCCTAGCTGTAAGAGAAGATCAGTGGAGGCGTTATCGGGAAGCCCCAACGCTGTCTTGAAAGCTCGACGTATGTGTACTTCGAGCCTTTTCCGATGTACTTTTTTCTAGTTGAGTATCGCAGCCACGTATATGATGTGACAGAGTACAAAAGCGTGGACCATTCTAATGGCGTTGTCCTCGCTCAATCCCCTGTGCCTATAAATGATGCGCCGAAACATCCGGATCGCGTTTGCAATCTTGATCGTGATGCTGTCCAACATTGCCGAGTTGAACCCGTTGCTTTCGATGATTAGTCCTAGAATTCGTATTTTGTCAACCGCAGGTATGCGATTTCCATCCCTGTCGTGTAACTCTATGCATGGAGTGGGGTGTCTGCGCCAGTCGTTGGACGGGCGCCCTGGTCTTGGGGCGTGGTAAATGAGCAGCTCCGATTTTCTGGAAGAGCAGCGAAGTCCCATTGCGGCGAGATGGGCCTCGGTAACCGTGATGGCTTCTTGCATGCGAGCTTCCAATTCCGCATCGCTCCCACCGGTGCTCCAGATGGTGACATCGTCTGCGTATATGGTGTGCTCGACACCAGCAATTTCACCCAGTGCGCGAGAAAGCTTTGTCATCGCCAAGTTAAATAAGAATGGTGAGAGTACTGAGCGTTGTGGTGTTCCCTTATCGCCCAGTTCAAAGCTCTCCGAGACGAGCTAGCCTATCCGGAGAGTGGCCGGCCTGTAGCCTATCATATTAGAGGGGAAGTACAGTGGTGAGCAGCCTTGTCGAGAGCGCTCGGGCAGTGCACTTCCTTGCAAACAAATCCAGATTTTGTGGCGGCCTCTAGGGTCCAGCTGCAACGCTTGCACGGAAGTAGCGCCAGATAGCCTCGTAAAGAAAGCAGGCAGGAAAACTTTGCCCTGTAATGAGGGGCTGCTCTCTAATTTCGGTTTTTGTTACCAAGTGCGCACTGCTCAAGCGCTCTAGACAAGGCTGCTCACCACTGTACTCCTTTTCTTCTACGTATTCCGATAGTCTATTTAGTATGACGTGTTCGGCTAGCTTTCCTAGGCAGGACGTTAGTGATATGGGCCTTAGGTTTTGTAGGCCCAGCGGCTTGCCTGGTTTTGGGATGAGGACCGTGTTTGCATGTTTCCATTCGGCAGGAAGATGGCCAGTTTTCCAAGCTTCGTTGATATGTTGCGTTAGGAACGTGACCGAGCGGTCCTCTAAATTTCGGAGAGCCAGATTTGTGATACCATCAGGGCCTGCTGCAGAGTTACTGTTGAGTTCGTGAATTGCAAAGTGTACTTCGCTTTCTGTGAAGTCCTTATCTAGCTGCGAGTTTGGGGCACCGTCATAGTTCTTCCTTTCTAAGGTACTGGGTAGCCCCGATTTAAGCGGTAAGTACCGTTTGGCAAGGCCATCCACAAGGACTTCGGCAGTAGTGGTTTGCTTCGCGCAGTGTACTAATTTACTGAGCCTGGTCCGTTGCATAGTTTTGGACTTTGTTCCGTGTTCGTCGAGGAGGTGTTTTATGAGCCCCCACCCACTCCCTCTGCGTATTTGGCCGTTGAGGGAGTTACAGACTTCGTCCCATTGTTGTCGGGAGAGATCCACGCAGTATTCTTCAATGGTCTTGTTGAGTTCGGCAAGTTTCCTTCGTAGTCTTCTGTTGAAACGTTGCCCCTTCCACCTGGCTAGAATGGAATGTTTGGCTTCGAAAAGATTCGCTAATCGACTGTTCATTCTCTCTACCTTAACGTCTCTACCTTAATATGACTGATACCACCACCACTGGTTGGCTGATGGCAGTTGACAAGAACGAACGTTTTTCTGCGGTCTTACCACCACGATCTCACAACTGATTGCAAAATTTATGAATAGATGAATGAACCGTGGGGCTGAAAAGCGCTCTGACCTTTTTAAAAAAGAAATGTTGACGTTTGTTTTCTTCCAGGAATAACATGTAGTAATTCGTACTGTTCATGGCATTTTGTCACTTTTTTTATTGTGCTTTTGGAATAGCAGCTGTAAAGGGCAGGCCCCATGACAACTTTATATGTTAAGGTATTGTTCGTCCTGCCAGCAAAGAAACAAGTAAAAACAGAGCTAAGCATGAACTTCGACACCGTTGTTATATGCAAGAAAAAAACATCCGCAGCAGCTGGGGCGGTCTGAAATTGTAGCTCTTTCTTCGCAATCCGCGTAAAGCTCAAAATGTATGATTCGATATATGTGTACCATCTCTATACACTGCTGCAACCTTGTCCGGGGCTGCGCAAAAATTACGATTAAAATCTAGAGGCCCGTGTACTGTGCGATGCCAGTGCACTTTAAAGGTCCCTAGGTGGTAGAGATTTCCAGAGCTATTCACTAGCAAGAGTCGCTTTGGGACGTTAAAACCCTCATAAACCATAAAAGAATTACAATTAAAAAAATTATCCTGTACATCGGGATTCATAAACACCTATCGCATGCCGGTACGCTCTTCGGGAAATATAATGTGATCAAAGTTTTTTATTTCCTCGATTTGCGGATGTTATACACATATTATTGTTTTAACAACTCCTCCCGTGAATGTTTATGTGCCGCAACATCCCTACAACGCCACGAACGCGTAGTCTTTACAAGAAACACGGAAAGCCGGCACGCTGCTCGTTTTATAACTAATTAAAAGCAGCAATAATTGAACCATAATATTGCTTCAGTTATCGATAAGTATAAATTTCATTCCAAGCCGACATTAACCCATTTGCTCTTGCTTTTCACCACCATAAATCCCTCTTCGGTACATGTTGTACGGTATAGGCACGATGATGACGCGGGGTAGATGGTCAGCAGCAGTCAAAAATTAGGGAGATGATGGAGGTGCTATGTTCTGGCCGCAGGTGTTTCTCGGATGCCATAGCCTTCACGGGCGGAGACCAAGTGGTGATGTTGGTCTTCATGTGGCGCTGAAGTTTTCTCTAGTGTGTTGTGCAAATTAAATACGATAAATATCTGCAAACATCGGGACCCGTAGCCCCGTGTATGAGGGTTCGGGGATGGCTGTTTCAATTTTGTTTAATTCAGACTTCGTTAGGTAGAGGCATGGATGGACACACATGACTGGTGTGAACCCGGTTACTGCGACAACATTATCAGCTTTTGCTCTTTGACTCCATGGTTGGTACTGGTAAAGCGTTTCAGGATGCGGTGGAGGTTCTTTATTTTCGTAGGATTATCGATGTCCCACCGCGCTGTTGCTGCCGGTTGCCAGATCAAACAAAGCAAAGGATGCGAAGATATGTCTGAGATGGAAGAGCGATCAAAATTTTAAGACATAGAAGGCAACAGTGGCTATTCTCTTGTGATTGAGAATCAGAGACTGATTTTTTGGGCGAGGATTCAATCCTAACGGTGGTAGCCCGGGCGTAAAGAATGTGCTGGCTTTGTGGGAAGGTAGCCTCTTGACATCCTGATTTACCACAGAGTATAGTTTTCAGTGCGCAGTGGATCTGAAAGTGTTAACCAACATGATGTTGTCGACAAGAGGACGTTTTGCTGACAAGAAGAATTTGATCTTTAAGCCAGTTTCTAGCAGTATATCACAACGCTCCTTTTAATATTGTCACGTTGTAGTGACGGCAGTCCAGCGGTCAGGAAGACACCAGAAAGACTTGCAAACGAAGCTCTTTATTTGGGCTGTCTTGCGCCCGCAAAAGAACTGAATCACTCGGTGGCGGCGTTTGGATGTTGTAAGCGAGACTGTAGCAGCTGCTGGGCTCTCTCCTTTCGCACGACGTTCGTGAAGATCTTCAGAAGCTGCTCCTTGAAGGTTTCCCAGTTCGTGAGGCTCACTTCCTCATTCTCAAACCAGATTCTTGCTGGTCAATCCAAGGCGAAGAAGACGTACCTAAGTTTCGTAGCATCATCCCAGTTGTTGAAGACAGCCACACGGTCGAACTGTTCCAGCCATTCTTCGCGGTCAGCGCCAGGTGAAGCGTCGAAGGTTGGTGGCACCCGGGGCTGGTGAACAGTGATTGGAGTTCAATGATTGGAGCAATGATTGGAGCAAAGTCCACCATGAGCCTGCCCCAGTCCACCATGAGCCTGGGGCAGGCTCATGGTGGACTTTGCTACTGGTTTTCGCTTCCGGGTAGGGTCCGGCAGAATCTCTAACTCAGGTGCGTCGCCTAGCAGACGTCGGCTTGCGCGGTGGACTGGACTCAGGTCCTGCGGTGAATGACTCAGAGGGCTGGCGTCACGACTTGTAGGGGGTGTCCGCAACATGGAAGGCTACCCAGCGGCACCACCAGATGTCACGTTGTAGTGACGGCAGTCCAGCGGTCAGGAAGACACCAGAAAGACTTGCAAACGAAGCTCTCTATTTGGGCTGACTTGCGCCCGCAAAAGAACTGAATCACTCGGTGGCGGCGTAAGCAACAAGCGCGCTCGTCAATCGTCGAACTACGAATGCCCGCTGCTCGCGGCATCGTTGAATTTAAACCCGGCAAGGAAACTTCGAGATAACAGGTGGAGATCATCTAGAGTAATCTAGAAACACGTAGATGCAGCTGTTCATGGCTGTGAACAATCGAGATAAGTCCGGTCGCTTCTCGCGTCACGAACAAAAATGATAACACCCCTTTTCTGCGGCCTTGCGCGAACGAAAGGACGCTACAATGATACGT
Source organism: Amblyomma mixtum (assembly GCF_055824585.1). Lineage (NCBI taxonomy): Eukaryota > Metazoa > Arthropoda > Arachnida > Ixodida > Ixodidae > Amblyomma > Amblyomma mixtum. Next base: position 118,961,654 of record NC_143015.1, on the reverse strand, counting down.
GGCAATATTATTGGTTTTTCTTCCATGTGCACACTGTCCTCGAGCCTACAATAAGCTGCTTCGTTCTGAGATAATTAGTACTACGAAGGACAAGATATATCAATAATTTTGGTTTGGTTTGGTTTATGGGGTTTAACGTCCCAAAGCGACTAAGGCTATGAGAGACACCGTAGTGGAGGGCTCCGGAAATTTCGACCACCTGGGGTTCTTTAACGTGCACTGACATCGCACAGTACACGGGCCTCGAATTTCTCCTCCAAAGAAATTCAGCCGCCGCGGCCGGGATCGAACCCACGTCTTTCGGGACAGCAGCCGAGCACCATAGCCACTGAGCCACCGCGGCGGCTTCCAATAATTTTTGACAAAAACATCACACCAGTACTTCTTTATGAACGATACATTGTTTATGAAAATACCTTGTTCCTAAAATGAAATTTTTGTATTTTAGAGGTGCAGTACATTCGGAAAGATTATAAAGTCGTGTAACTCATGAATCCGTTTTGGCATTGATCAGAGTGCGAGTAACAAGTTTCGTCTTTGTCGTCTGTTTTCTGCACCCTCTAGGGGATGAACTGAAAGCCTCGGCATTTATGTCCCTATTTTGTCTACGGTATGAATTTACACAGTTTATAAATATTAGGAAGGCTAGCTCCAGCTCCAGGTGCTCCACCACTGAGCACATGTGGAGTTCTAGTCTGGAAGGAATTCTCCCCAGTTGCAACTCCAGGGCCCGTATTTCATGTTTCTTTGGCAATCAAACCGCCATAGTCGGCCACACCAACACCGATAGAGGATGGGGCGGCTCGATAGCAGCGAATACTTTGGAGGGAACCAGACGGTGACGTCACGCATAGCATACGCTGTTTAGTATATATTCAATCCTCCCTGTTATATAACGCCAATATGGCGGCGCACCCTGAAGTAGAACCTCTTGCTTCGGGGTGAACACATCGGTATTACTGCATTTTCGGCACGTAAACTGGTTACGGTACGGGGCTTTCGCTTCGTCCTATCTTGCCTATACAAATTAGGTGCACTATTAATTTGGCTCCGTTTTTAGTTGGATGATTCGGTAGCTCCTAGGCCTAACAAGCACCGGTTTATTGCAGGAATTGTTCATTCACGCAAACCAGGCGGCGCCGCTAGCATCAGAGTTATCATCTTCTTGGCGTTTGCGTACGTTTAATGATGTAAGATAAAGCATAATGCGCCATAAAATGTATATGTTTACTGTGCGCTAACGCGCTAACGCGCTTTTGCTATTCCAGCACTCTCTATCAGTTCTTAAAGCCTCCTGCATCACCATCGTGCGCAGTCTGGCAACGTGAACACGAAAATTATGTGCACGGATGGTCAGTACCAAGCGACGGGCCACTACACCACTGCGTTTGAAATGCCAGAGGTGGTTCTTCGGCATTTCGATAGCCGCAGTGCTATGGCTCTGTACTGAGCGCGCCAGTCAGCTGCAAGTTATTTTTCAGCCGTCCATGCCCTTCACGCCATGACGATCTTCTGAAAGCTTCTCCGGCGCATTCTCGCAACACATAAATAAAGGGAAACATACCAAGAATTTTTTTAGCTTATCTGCTTTATTTAATATCTTGCGGGAGGATGATGAACTTTATTGTCATCGACAAAGTAGCAGATGGTGTGGTGGTATAAAATATTCGCATTCCATAGACTCACCATTGCAGGCAGAGTGCAGAAAACGGACATCTAAAATACACATAAATCTAGGAAGGCCATAGGCACGCCCTACGCGCGTTTCAGTTTCTTCGTTACAAGAGATTTCTGTCTCTTCTCGGAATGACTGTTGCACTGCTAGCGATAGCACACGTCCTTGCACAACCTGAAATGGCAGGTCAAGTTCGCAATAACCAATCTTGTGAGATCATGCTGAGCCGCACTAGGTAATTTGCCAGTGGCATGGTGTTGAGTCCGCCCCGTATCACTTGTAGAACCAAATATCCAATGGCATGCGTTGGCTTCGCTAGCGCGCATAACGCACGTCAGCGCTGCGTAGGCGTGAAAATGTGGTCCATGAATAGAAACAGCACCAACAGCTGTTCCATGTTGACAATAACCAATGCTCTTTCGGGGTCAGCGCCTACCGTCTGCCTCATTCATTTTCTTTCTGGCTTAAAATTCCAAGTAGTGCCGGTGTTGTCACCTTTTAAAAGTTGAAAAGAAAATTTAAAAGAAATAAGAATGGATTCTGGAAGACATATGAGGCTGTTTTATGATCGATGGAGTGCATACTGCAACCGCGCAAAACGACGAGGTACGAAGACAGGAAAGGACAGGACAATACGCGGAACTTCAACTAAGGTTTACTACAGGAAAACCACATTTATACAGGAATCGTAATCACACCTGATGAACAGCCGATACCATCAAATAACACAGGCACGTGGCCGCGCGTGGCACAAGTTAGCATCTAGATAGTTAAATTCTTTCTTGGATAAAGATACGGAAGTGGAGCTGATGCAACGGTCATTTTCTTTTTTTATGCAGTAGGCTTCGAAAATTTCCCTGCTAAGCTGGGTCATCAATTATTTCAAGACAATTGTGTCGCGAACCTCGGCGTGCTGTTACTACAATGGCGACAATGTTTTGCCAGTTCCCCGCCCCCCGCCCCCCGCCAGTGATTCAACATCGGCGCGATGATCTTGAAGTCTGACACTCAGGCAACGTCCTATTTTGCCCTATGTAGCAATTCCCACATGTGAGGGGTATTTTGTACACCACCCCAGTTTTGCAGGGAACGAACCGGTCTACGTGATTAGTGCGGCACTCATTCTTTCTGCCACTCCCCTGCACCATATTGCACATGCCCGAAAGCTTTTTTGGCGCAGTGAACCAACGGGACATCACATTTCATGGCCTCTTTTTTGAGGCGATGAGAGATCTGGTGGAAGTATGGCATTGCCACGGGTCTCCGGCGTTGCGGTTCTTCACTTGGGCTGTGCTTCGGTGGGCAACGAGCTTCCCTGGCATAGGCTTCTATCACCGAGGTGACCATCTCTCGAGGGAAACCAGCACTACTCAGACGTTGCAGCTGAAATCGCACGCTATTCTGCATTTCATGTGAGCAAGATTTATCAAGAGCAGCGTGCAGGCAGTTTTTTGCTATTCCCCTTTTAATAAGCTTTGAATGAGCTGACTGGTGGTTTAAAATACCTTTTTTTCTGAGCGAGGCTGGTACCTTCAACACACCTGGGTTCTACTAGCACTCGTGACACTACATATGTCCAAAAACTGCAAGCATCCCTGCGATGGCAACTCATAGGTGAAGTTCAACCCAAAGGCCCACTCACTGAAGATTCTAAGGATTTCGTTCACAACTGTAATGGCCCCTTCTGGAGATACCCCTTTCAAGAAAATGGCCTAATCGTCAACATATCTGAAAATCTTAGCCGAGTGGGCAGTGTCAAGGCTTGCAGCGATTCGCTTGTCACAATATGATAAAAAGATGTCACTTAACAACCGATGCCCCATTGTTAAGTCCCCCAAGGTGGAGTAGGCTTGTAATAAGGGAGTAATTACTCATTGACGTCCACACAAGTGCTGCCATACGGCTACAAAGGAAAGCTTTTGGTCAACACTGTTCCCACTTTGAGTTATCGATCAATTCGCTCTCGCCCTACCATAAGCTTGCCGTCCGGGTTAGCTCAGTTGGTAGAGCGACTGCACAGTTGAAGCGGTGGTCCTGGGTTCAAACCACGGACCAGGACGAATTTTTTTTTAACCGGGAAGTTTCTGAGAAAGCAGCATAGCTTCCCTTTATAGCCGTATGGCCGCGCTTGGGTGGACTTCAATTAGTAATTACTCCCTTATGATAAATTCTATTGAGTAACGGAAGCCTCCATTTCAGCTTTGTGGTTATAAGTCATGCTCATCATGATAGGTTAAATACAGCATCACACTTTCCTGCAAGGTGAACTATTGCCAAGGTGCACCGAGTGATGGAAGTAATTTAATAGATAAATTTTGATATCGTGCTCACCTGTGCTATGCTTTTCGGCGATGTGAAGCATGCATAGTGATAGGTATGCAAATGATGCCGAACGCATGGTTGCATCTAACAATGATAACCCTGTCTCGCGCAACGAATAATAGAGCAATGGCCTAAAAGTTTCCGTTTATACCTAATACTCCTGCAAACTGCGACTAAAAAACTTTGTGCGCAATTATTTTTTTCTGTATATAGACTTCGTGACACCGCCCTTTTGTAGATCCTTGGTATTATGAATCACACATATTTTTTCCGTGCCATCTACTATGTTCTGCCCAATTGCTACGATGCACATTTCTTTTTGAGAGCTGGACACAGCAGTGATTACTGAAGTAAGCAATTTGCCTGAAAGCTGCATAGATGTCCTGATATTAACTGCTTGCTCAGTTGGTTGAACCTATGCCTTGAAGCTCACTCCTTCCGTTAACGCACGTTACAGCCCCTTGGTCCATCTCCTCACTGTAGCAATCATTGGTAGCATGCTCAATTTTTTCTGCGTAGCTTTCATTGCATCCCAGAAAATGTCTGTCCTCCCCCACATTTTGTGAATATCAGCTCTGATCAAACAGGGAAAATGACGCCCTGTTTACAGCTCTCCAGTGCCTTTTACACACAGGAATCATCTCGCTTGCTTTGCTGCTAGCATGACGATTTTAAAACCTGTCTTTCGTGCTAATTCCAGCAACTATTTTAGAACGGTAGGTATTTAGTGCCTGTCCTAGGTTTCAGGTTGCAGCAGCGGTAGCAGCAGTAGTCGGCGCAAACGATGGGTGCGTTGTCATGGTGACCATTCGAAGGATGGTTACCATTGCTGGAGGAGAAAATGGTGGTAGCATAAGAACGCCTAACAGAAGGGCGCTTACCGATGAAGGCAGAGGGGATAGCAAGTGTGTAAGAAGGCGCAACTGGAGGGTGGTTCCAACGGAAACCACCCAGGATCTTTTTTAACTTTTAGCACCCCACTTGGAAGGGTGCAGATGCAACACCGCAGTCAAAGGGGTGTCAATATACTCATCTCTAGGGTGCTCCCCATGCGACAAGCCATTTACACCCTTAGGTGTCTAAAATGTTTTACTGTGTACGCCGCCGCCGAGTGATTCAGTTCTTTTGCGGGAGCAAGTCAGCCCAAATAAAGAGCATTGTTTGCAATCCTTGTTGCTGTATTCCTGACCGCTGGACTGCCGTCACTACAACATGACAATATACTGCTACGAACTGGTTTGGTTTATGGGGTTTGACGTCCCAAAGCGACTAAGGCTATGAGAGACGCCGTAGTGGAGGGCTCCGGAAATCTCGACCACCTGGGGTTCTTTAACGTGCACTGACATCGCACATTACACGGGCCTCGAATTTCTCCTCCAAAGAAATTCAACCGCCGCGGCCGGGATCGAACCCGCGTCTTTCGGGCCAGCAGCCGAGCACCTTAGCCACTGAGCCACCGCGGCGGCTGCTACAAACTGGCTGAGAGATCAAATTCCTCTTGTCAACAAAACGTCCTCTTGTCGACAACATCATGTTGATTAACACTTTCAGATCCATTGCGCAGTGAAAACTATACTCGGTGGTAAACCACTATGTCAAAAGGCTACCTTCCCACAAAGCCAGCACATTCTTTACGCCCGGGCTACCACCGCTGGGATCGAATCCTCGCCCAAAAAATCAGTTTCTAATTCTCAATCACAAGAGAATAGCAACTGTTGCCTTCCATGTCTTAAAATTTTGTGCGCTCTTCCATCTCAGACACATCTTCGCATCCTTTCCTTTGTTTCATCTGGCAACAGGCAGCAACAGTACGGTGGGACATCGATAATTCTACAAAAAAATAAAGAAGCTCCGTCGCATCCTGAAACGCTTTACCAGTATCAACCATGGAGCCAAGGAGCAAAAGCTGATAATGTTGTCGAAGTAACCGGGTTCACACTGGTCATGTGTGTCCACCCATGCCTCTACCTAACAAAGTCTGAATTAAACAAAATAGAAACAGTCATCCCCAAACCCTTATGCACAGGGCTACGGGTCCCGATGTTGCAAGATATTTATCGTATTCAACTTGAACAACACACCAGAGAAAACTTCAGCGCCACATGAGGACCAGCACCACCTCTTGACTTCCTCCCTTGAAGGCTGTGGCATCCGAGAAACAGCTGCGGTCAGAACATAGCACCTTCATCACTCCCTAATTTTCGACTGCTGCTGACCGTCTACCCCGTGCCATTATCGTGCCTATACCGCACAACATGTACAGAAGAGGCATTTATCGTGGTGAAAAGCAAGAGCAAATGTTTTAATGTCGGCTTGGAATGAAACTTATAGTTATTGATAACTGAAGCAAGATTATGCTTCAATTATTGCTGCTTTTAATTAGGTATAAAATGAGCAGCATGGCGGCTTTCTGTGTTTCTTGTAAAGACAACGCGTTCGTGGCGTTCTGGGGATGTTGCGGCACATAAACAGTCACGGGAGGAGTTGTTAAAACAATAATCTCTGTATAACAACCGCAAATCGCAAAACAAAAAAAAATGGGGATCCCATAATATTTCCAGAAGTGCGCACCTGTATGCGATAGGTGTTTATGATTCCCAATGAGCAGGATAATTATTTTTTAATTGTAATTCTTTTATGGTTTATGAGGGTTTTAACGTCCCAAAGCGACTCTTGCTAGTGAAGAGCTCTGGAAATTTACCACCTAGGGACCTTTAAAGAGCATTGGCATCGCACAGTACATGGGCCTCTAGATTTTAATCGTAATTTTTTTGCGGAGCCCCGGACAAGATTGCAGCAGTGTATAGACATAGTACACATGTATAGAACCATACATTTTGAGCTTAACGCGGATTTCGAAGAAAGAGCGACAATTTGAGACCGCCCCAGCTGCTGCGCATGTTTTTTTCTTGCATATAACAACGGTGTCGAAGTGCATGCTCACCTCTGTTTTTAATTGTTTCTTTGCTGGTAGGACGAACAACACCTTAACATATAAAGTTGTAATAGGGCCTGCCTTTACAGCTGCTATTCCAAAAGCATTGCATGCTGCATGCTGTCACCCAACGAGCAATCGCTTTTTTATGGAATGCAACCGAGGCCACTTTTTAAGCGAGGCTTGTTTGCACTCCTTATTATAACTTTGTTTCCTTTTTCATTATGCCTAATGGCAAACAGATTGATTAAAAAAAAACAGTAGGAATTACTATATGTTATTCCTGGAAGAAAACAGACGTCAGCATTTCTTTTTTAAAAAGGTCAGAGCGCTTTTTAGCCTCACGGTTCATTCATCTATTGATAAATTTTTAAGTCAGTTGTGAGATCGTGGAGGTAAAACCGCAGAAAACCGTTCGTTCTTGTAAACTGCCATGAGCCAAACAGTGCTGGTGGTATCCGTCATATTGTAGCCACAGCAACGAAGCACCCGCTTTGCTAGGTGCTAGCGGCAGGAAGGGACTGCACGACGAGCGTTTTCGAAAAGAAAAATTTACTGTAGTGCTACCTCGCAACCGAGTCGCGTGGTACTGTTACCAACGCATAGAGCATGCACGCATCCTAGCACCTGGCCCGCCGCAGTGGCTGAGTGGTTACGGCGCTCGCCTGCTGACCCTTAAGACACGGGTTCGATCCCGCCCGCGCCGGCCGCATTTCGATAGAGGCTAAATTCTAGAGGTCCGTGTGCTGTGCGATGTCAGTGCACGTTAAAGAACCCCAGATGGTCGGAATTTCCGGATCCCATCACTACGGCGCCCCTCATAGCCTGAGTTGCTTCGGGACGTTAAAACCCATAAACCTAACCAAACCAATCATCCTAGCACCTGGAGACATCTGAGGCTACTTCTTTGCGAGACTGAGGAGAAACAAATTATTTGTCAGCAAACACGCGTATCGTAAACGTTTGCTGCCGATAGTTCATGCCCCCAATGGTACACTAGTGGTCACCCAAAGTTGTTTCTGGAAAACGAGATGAAGAAACCAAAGCTGAAAACTTCGGTGAACTAAAACATGTCTGAACGAGATCGTTCTTGTCGTTTAAGTCTGATTTGCAGTCAGTCATTGGTGATATAATGATTATTTCACATAATTTCTCTTACTCATCCGTGTGCTTACACATCTATGCCATAAGAACGAAAGCCGGAAAAATGTTTATATTAAATTTGCGAAATACGTACTTTAAGATTTCTATCTTTACGGTCATTGTGGTCTTCAGTGAACTTGGCATGAAGATGTTAGCGTCTGCAAAGCCTCTTGATAAAAAACCTTGATAAGAAGTCTTGATAAGACTTATTTTATGCGAATCGCTTATAGAGGCTTATAAAGAGACAGTGTAGTTAGACAGTTAAAAACCTTTAGAGAGATAAAAACAGTTAAAAACAGTTAAAAGTGACAGTCAGAGACAGTATAAAAACATGTAGTTAGAGCAATGAAATGAAATTGCATACCTGTATATCTTTTACTAGCCCCTTTTACATGTTCCGAAAAGCGTCGTGTACAAGCGAAACTGCTCTCAGCTGTCAATCCCTTGGATATTAGTAAATATATCTTAAAGCAGCAAACTAGGCCAGCGCATGGACACCGGTGGTGGTCTCAATCGTGAGCAACTTTGCTTGATTGTTTTTTACTTCTTGCACCCCCTGACGGACATCGATTGCAAAAGTATACAGTGTTATAAGCAGCAAAAAGAGTAAGGCAGCGGAGACTAAACATGATGTCGTTCTTCCCTCTGTGCATACACTTAATACTTAGGACTTCACATTTAGTACACCTTGCAAAGGGCTCCCAGTTCACAGGCCCCCTCGTACCGGAGTTAGTCTTTCCGCTTGCAAAACATTGTCATCGCACGCAAACAGACTTCCTCGCTCCTTAAAGCGCTAAAAAAACACTTCGAGTGCACACAGTTCTTTTTGCAGGGTCGATTTCTGCATTATAAATTGGTATGAGCACAATCTAAAATCTAGCGGCATTATTGAATGAGATGACCTAAACTCGCTACTGTGGCAGAATTCTGCCTTCTTGCTTAGCCTGGAGTAGACAATGAGATAGTGCGCTTGACGTTCTTGAATTCAGTTTCCTTCTTCGTAACACAGCAGAAATGTAAATGCACAGTGGCAGCGAAGCTTTGCACTAAAGTCAACACAGAAACAAGCCGGCTAATGAATCTTGCTCAGTGTTGACCTGTACTGCATGATGGGTAAGAGCTTAGGTCAATTTATAGAATAAATGCAATGTGAAAACGAACTGGATAAAGTAATTGTTCTGGCATTTCAACATTCACTGTCGCATACGAGGAGAGGACCGAGCAAAAAGAACACGCCTGCGCTAGCTGCCAATCCATATTATTTGAAAACCAGAATTCGTTTTGTCGTCTTCGTACTGTAACCGCATCATGTAGGTTGGAAATACAAGGTGCTAACACACCAACATGCGCCGTCATTTTTGTAAGCACAAGCAAGGTGCTGTTCCAGAAGAATTCCTGCTTGTAAATTGTTCTCGGGCAGGCAATTTTGTCCGAAAATAGTGGTCCAAAAAAGATGTGCAGGTATGTTACCATTGTGTGACACGAGATTTTGCCGCCGCTATTAGTGCATTTATATTTCCTGATATATCGAGGGAGAGAATATGAAGCTGACTTTCAGAGCGCACTTAAAGAGCACACTGGGGTAGTAAAGAATGCGCAGACAGGAAAGGCTTTTCGCACACGGAGCAGCGAACTTGCGAGACCGCCGCTCTAGCAGCGCGGTGCCTGGACCGCAATCTCTGCTCTCGGGTGGCGCTCTAACAGCAGTCGCTGCAGCTGGACCGCTCTTCATTCCTCAGCTCACGCCACAGACTCTCCCCTCTTTCGACGGTAGCCACTGTTCAGATAGTTCCCATAGTAGCCACCCTGTTGTTGGTCGATTGCCTTCCTTGCCATACCGTCTTCCTTCCACGGTTGTTACTATGGCAGCCCATCTCAGACTACACACACAGACTTTCTCGCCATATGCTTCATGTTCGGCGGTAACCTTCTTCCTCCAAAGGTAACAAAGCCCCTGCAAAGTAAAAATATTACACCCCTCAGGGTGTAAATCGCTTGTCGCATGGGGAGCACCCTAGAGATGAGTATATTGACACCCCATTGACTGGGGTGTTGCATCTGCACCCTTCCAAGTGGGGTGCTGGGACCACACCCTATTGCTAGGCGCGCCGAACCTGGACCCTTCAAGGAAGGGTGTTTCCCATATGGCAGGTGTGTTCCTGTGACAGTTCGCAACCCTATTGGAAATGGTAATGGAAAACATGGTGGACTTTTGCCGACATTTGGACGGCTGGGAGATGATGGGGCAGGGGCCATGCGGCCATGATACATCTGTCAATATGAGACATCAAAAAATTTCGAAAAAGCTGAAGCTTGTAGAGCCAGTTTTATTTTGTGTTCATGCTCCTCTTGCTCTTCTTTACCCACTTGCCAATGCAGCTGGGCCCCATGCAAGAGCCTTGTTGATGTACTGCCGGTGCATGAGGGCACTGGAAAACAGGGCGATGGGGTCTGCAGAAAAGATTGAAGCGAGAAATTAGAATCCACAAGTTTTTTTTCCTTGCCTGTATTAGTGTGCTAAAAAAGTAAGCACTGTATTGTGGCCACAGGAATAAAGTGAGCCTGAATCAAGAACCACTGACGCTATTCACACTCAAGAAGAAAAATAATTTGAGGTTCATACTCAATATATCATACGCTCATCATTAAGTATCATCATCAGCAGCATAACCGGCACCACCGCAAGACAAAGGTCTCGCCTATGGCCCTACAAATAAAAGTGATGTGTGCCATAATGAGCAAAATACAAAAAAGTCATATTTTTATTGTTCTCTGACGGCTTTTAGTGGGGTATTAATAAGAGGGACAATATAAAGGTAACATCATAAAGGTGAGAGCAGTAGCACAGCTGAGACATCGCAGACGATACGTTAAGAAAAGAGGCATACACTCCATGATACATCAGTTGCGAAAAAATAAAAACAGCAGCAAATAAAAGGTAAAAGAAACCAGTATCAATGCTCCAAGTGATGTCACTTATTTCCTGAATTTTGAGGGACCACATGGAATGAAAATGTGGTGAGGTAGCCCATTTATTCTTCAATGGGAACAGGAAAAATTCTTGAATTAGTGGTGGTGGCGTCCTGGTTTCGGGCAGGGCAGCAAAAGTTAGCGCAGTTGTGGAACAGTATTGCAGAGTATATGGAATACACCTAAACGAGCGATTTCCCCTTTTATGCAGTAATGTCTGGTGGTCAAGTGAGGTGACTGATTATACATAATCTGTACCGTGTGTCGCTGTTGGATTAAGGGAGTTGGTGGCATAGCTTCAAACAGTTTGGTGCAAATTTGAAAGAGCTAAAGAATACTTCAGTTTGGAGTCAAAATTTTTGTGCATAAACTGCACAGCATGGTAAACCTTATTGTGAACGCTAAAGGACTTAAAGTTAGTATTCCCCGTGTTTATTTTCATTTTAATGCATCGAGACGATGCTTCTTTAGGAGGGGGGTAATGCCACGTATCATTGTAGCGTCCGTTCGTTCGCGCAAGGCCGCAGGAAAGGGGTGTTATCATTTGTGTTCGTGACGCGAGAAGCAACCGGACTAATCTCGATTGATCACAGCCATGCCGAGCTGCATGGCTGTGAGCTACACAGGCCAATGCACCTCCTGATGAAACCGAGTACCTTTGCGGTGCCAGCAGCATGCATTGTGACATGCTCCAAACATGTCGAGCTCCATTTGGTTAAGGTTTCTCCATACCATTAACTCTAGAGCTGGAAAAGGAGGTCAATACGTTGTGACAAGAAACGCAGACAAGACAAGGACGAGGAAGGAATAGATACTACGGCATAAGTGCTGACGTTCAACAAGTTGTACTGGAAAGCACGTCAAAATATAAACACTGCGGCCTAAAGAAACAACGAACAAAGGGCACCTTGTGTCAACCACATTGCATGTGTTGAAAACAAAAACTGATTAAGAAGCATTTAAGAACATGAACTCTTCCTTAGCGAGCGATAAAGAAATTGCGCTAACACAGTGATTGCGGTTTTTTGAAGTTTCAGCTGCCTCTATTATCTCATGCACAAACTTTCCTGTGTCTGTCAGGCACAATGCAACACGTGAATTCTGGTTCACAGCGTTCAGGATCTGGCAAACGATCGCAATCGCGAAAGTAGTAAATCATAAAATTTTACCCCCAAGCTCTGTTCACATCGTCACGGTAGTCTTTTAACCTCTCAGTGGCCCACCTGTCTGTCTGCCCAGTGTAAACATAACTGCATTTCAAGAGGATCTAACACACTATGTCTTCTGTGCAGTGTGCGAGCGGACTCTAATAGCTGATCTCAGTCGAATGCTTACACAGGTACTGAAGTTTCATAGGTGTGGAGAAAACATCAATGCCAACTCGACTGAATATTTTCTTTAGCCGGTGCGATGAATTGTGAATAAAGGGAACAGGTTCTTTTGGGATTTACAGTCTCGACGAGGGCACAACAGGAATGTTTCTACTTCTGCTTAAAAGCAATCGGCTACAGACACTAACAAAGGTTCTGAATATTCAGTGCTGGACAATTGGCATATGATCTGGGCAAAACTGGATGCCAAGACATATACACAGGATTTCATCAAGGCTTTTTCAAGCAAAGGTTAGTGATAGCTCTTTACCAGCTTCAAGTGAGCCGGAGAAAACGGTAAAAGTGGCTTGTTTGCCTTGTAAGCCCAACAAATATGGTCACCCAGGAATGAGATCCAAAGAACGTAATGACATATCCTCTGTATTTCAGTGGTGATCCAAAGTGGACTGAGGCTTTTACAAAACTCAACTATCACCTTAGACCATGCTTCATCGGCATTGGAGATCCTGCAATATGTCACGTAAAAGCGGTGCTAATACAGTTTTTTGTTGCAAAAACAAGCGATTTTGAAATGTTACAAAGGTGGACTGAAGGTATGAGCTTAAAAGTGCGACAAAATTATTCACCAAAACGCCTGAGACGTTTGGAATGCCACTGCTCCATATAGGTCAATGGATTCTTCCACACATGATTAATCCTGATTGAGGGATGGTATAATATAAATCCTTGATATCAACACACACCCCACGAAACTGGTGCGAGAGTTATTGTGTAGCAACTGCGTTACTTTCTGTGCAGATTTTGTGCGAAAGGAGTCATCAAACCTCAGCAACTTAATTTTATGCTGCAAAGAGAAGGCGATTTGTTTCTGCCAGGTTCCGTTTTCTGAAACCACGACCCTCAAGGAGCAATCACCTTTATGGGTCTTTGCGGTAAAGAAGATAGCTGGACAATTTTTCTTGCTGGAGTTCATGGCATTAGCCCGATGGTTCAAGTCTAGATTATTAAATACTTTCTTGGCACTGGACTTTGCTTTTAACAAATCAGATAGTAAGTGGCACTCAAACTCAGAATATGCTGCATCTGTGGCCTTGGACTGAAAGGCGCCTTTCGATATGACCACAAAACTACACTGTTTAGCAGTTAAAAGCGAGAGGGCCCGCCCTTTTAAATACGACACAGTTCGACCTGTGGGCAAGTTCCTAACAGGGGGTTCAAACCGTGACACTGCATCAAAACCCCCTGAAACACACCTGTCACACTCAGGTCCAGGCGCGGAAAAGGCAACTCGTCAAACCATGGCAAGCATCTCCAGAATACTCTCTTTGAAGGAATGGAAAATTGTGGTCCATAAGCACTTCAAGAACCAGACGAGGCAGCAACTCAAAGCTGAAGGTGTGCACCTTGTTTTCAGACATTTGTGCCTGAAAACAAGCCAGCGAGTGGCTGGTTGACGGTGTCATGCACCACTGACCAGGTGACAGAAGCCATCTGGAATGCCACTTTGCAGCCACTTCGCGCTCACTAGCCCAGAGCAGAGAAGCCAAGGCAGGAGTGTCTGAAAACAATATTGTCACGTGTAGTGACGGCAGTCCAGTGGTCAGGAAGACACAAGAAAGACTTGCAAACGAAGCTCTTTATTTGGGCTGACTTGCGCCCGCAAAAGAACTGACTCACTCGGTGGCGGCGTAAGCAACAAGCGTGCTCGTCAATCGTCGAACTACGAATGTCCGCTGCTCGCGGCATCGTTCAATTTAAAGCCGGCAAGGAAACTTCGAGATAACAGGTCGAGATCATCTAGAGTAATCTGGAAACACGTAGATACAGCTGTTCATGGCTGTGAACAATCGAGATTAGACCGGTCGCTTCTCGCGTCACGAACAAAAATGATAACACCCCTTTTCTGCGCGAACGAACGGACGCTACAATAATACGTGGCAATATGCACACTGTCGACGCTGAGTTGCTGCCTGGTCTGCTGCTTGAAGCATATATAGGCCAAAATTTGTCGTTGTTCCTTCGAAGAGGACTATTCTGGATCTGTTTGCCATACTTCGAAGTGTTGCCTTCGCGTGCCTGGACCTGAGCATGACAGGTGTGTTTCAGGGGGTGTTGGTTGATGCGGTGTCATGGTTTGAACCATGTCAGGAACTTGCCCGCAGGCTTAACTATAACGGGTTTAAGACAGCGGGCCCTCTCGCATTTAACTGCTGCTAGAGAGGGTAGTTTTGTGGTCATGTCTAAAGGCGCCTTTCAGTCCAAGGCCACGGAGGCAGTTAATTCTGAGTTCAAATGTCACACAGCAGCTTAAAGTTGAACCATCTGGCTAATGTTATCAACTTCAGCAGGAAACTGGCAGAGGTGACAATGAGAGGTTAAAACACCACCGTTACGATGTGAACAAAGCAAACAGGGGGAATCTGATGATTCACTGTCACGACATCGATCGTTTGCCAGATCCTGAATGCTGTGAGGCGGATTTCACGTGCTGCATTGTGTTAGACAGACACAGAAAAGTTTGTGCGTGAGATGATCGAGGCCATTGAAATTTTAGAAAAAAAACGCAATCACTGTGTTAGCGTACATTCTTTATTGCTCCCTAAAAAAGAGTTCATGTTCTTAAGTGCTTCATATTCAACTTTTGTTTTCTTTTCAACAGATCCAATGTGAATGTTACAAGACACCCTTTTTTCATTCTTTTTTTAGGCCACAATGTATATATTTTGACGTGCTTTCCAAAAAACCTCGCTGAAAGTCAACGCTCGTGCCGTCGCATTTCTTCCTCATCCTTGTCTTCTTTGCACTGTTTTGTCACGATGAATTACCAACAAGCCCATTCATCCGTCTTGCAAAAATCAATACAGTCGGGGTAGCTGAGATAGTTGGGACATTATTCTGAATAATGCAGTCATAATGACATGGTTGGGACATAAAGACAGGGACTGTCATTGAATGGCTAATATTAGTGTACTTTAGTAATATGCTTGGTTTGGTTTATGGGGGTTTAACATCCCAAAGTGACTCAGGATATGAGGGACGCCATATGATTTTGCATATTGATATACTGGGCTTCATAGGACAAGCAGTACAGCAGGAAGCAATGAATCTACGCTAATATCAAAGAATGAAGGCTCAGGTATGAGAGTGCAGCTAAAAGGTTATAACGAGAAATTCAACTCGATGACACTTGCCTAAAATAATATAAATTTGGGTGAAAGTCTGTTGTGAATTCAAAAAGTTAGATTCCACATGAGTAAAGAGAATGGGAGCTGTGATGACTGGTATACTAAAATTAGTTTGAATTATTTTGGCAAGTATATGCGGACTCATTTCGTGCTCTAACAGTTCATACGAAATGCACATCAATAAAATAGGTAAATAGTTTGAGGGATCAGAACGGTTTCCAGTCTTGATGGTTGACAGATTAGCTTCAGGTTGTGAGGGATAAAACCAAGAGGTTTGGATTGGCTAAAAATTATTGGTAAAATGTGGTTCCACACATCCTTAGTAGTTTAAAGTATGTCAGAAGGCTTCTCGCCCACAACTCAGGTACTCGAAAAGCTTGTGATTATCAGTGAGTTCTGAGATATGATGAGGAGTAATGGTTGATGCAGTAAAACGGGCAAGAAATAACTGACTTTCTCAAGAAAGCTCCCATGGAACATGCTGTCAAACATAAATTCCCAAGGATTCTTCAATTAAGCCCGAAATGTCACTTTATGAGCAGCCACTTTGTTATAACCATCACAGACAAAAAAAGAGACACCAGAGGCCGTCGTTATTCACTGAAAACAAGGGAAAATTATGAGACATCATTCCAGCGCACAAAATTACACGGATGAAGATAGTAGACTCCATGGACACCGGATTTCAACTGAGGCTTATTCCACAACACAGGCTTTTTATGTGCAAAGGTGTACAAGTGATCCCTGGGGCTGAAAAGTATTTCTGCGACCAGATAATTATTCAGGGTGGCAAAAACCGAAACACACACAAAAAGAAATATAGGGACAAAGGTATCTTGCCACTCACATTCAACACATCGGCACGCCTATGCCTCACCTCCCTGACTGACCCAACAAACACATTTGCCTTGAGATAATTTAGTTCCTTTTTCCGGAGTGCTACAGAAGGGCTGGTGACATAATTCTCTTTTTCAGCAGAGATACAAAAGGCTTCAAAAATTTCCCAGCTCTTACAAGTGCTAAACTTGCACAATATATGTGTTTCTTTCAAAAACGCTTTGCATGCTTTGCATGCATGCAGGCCGATGCGTCCAGCTTGAGTGGCAAGATACCCTTCCGCCTCACCTTGAATAATTGTTACCTGGTCGAGGAAATACTTTGCAGCCCCAGGGATCACTAGTACTACTTTGCCTGTAAAAAGCCCATGTTATGGAATATACCTCAGCTGAAGTCCGGGGTTCGTGGTGTTTACCCTTTTTGTTTATGTGTTTTTGTACACTCGAATGATGTCTCATAATTCTACCCAGCACCAAATAGCCCACCTCTCCATGATTAGCAGAAACAAGACAGCAGTAATGAAACCAGTTATCTCATGTGTTCACTTTTTTTACATCTGTGACCTGCGATGAGTGGCACAACAACGCATATTTAAGTTAACACGCATGCATCATAATGGTGATATTCATAGTCGAAAAAGTATCACATAATGTAGCCAAAAACATGCTCACATTTCGCACTTCATGCATAGAATGCAACATTTAAAAGAAGAGCAATTTTGATGTAAAACTTCAAATGGCCTGCAACAGGCCCATTCTGACAACCAACAAATATTACTCATATAAACATATGAGGCCAGAGCTATCCAAACTGTTCCCAGCAGTACCATTAAGGAAAAGAGCAATCAAAGTAAAAGAACAGTTCATGACAACCACAAAAACAAAGCACAATGCAGTAACAACTTACAACACAGCTTTTGACTCCATATGGTGGCCACAAAATCCATGCCATTGACTCGTACTGGAAGACAGATGTGCCACCTGCAGATAGATACCAGTTTCCCATTATCAATATGACAGGAATACAGAAACAAGCATGCGAACTCGGTCCGACAGTGAATATCGCATGAATGTAAAAAAAACAGGAAAAATAAACTTGCCGAAGTATACGCCTCAGCACAAAGGAAAACTATCCTGCTTAAAATGCATCAGTTCCCCTAGCATTAATAAAGGATTCTTGCTATGAGGAAAATAAATCTGCAAACGGCCGTTCGAAAGCGTAGATATAAACATCGTAATAACCGAGACAATTATTGCGCCACTTCCCTTCCTCAAAAACCAATTTTCAACTAAAGCAGAGCGATCAAAATGCAAGATCCTATACTCTGGGTAACCAGAAACGTGATCGGCATCATAGAAAAAAAAGATGTTCACATACTGATTTAAAAATTAAATCCTGAGGGCGGGAAATGAACTTTAGTTGGTAACTGCAACCTGGGACAGTGCTTTGAATATTGTGGGGCTTGAATTCAGACGCAAAAAAAATGAGCACTGATAGTATTGGAGGGCTCCGGGTTAATTTAGACGACCTAGAATTTCTTAACGTGAGCTGACATCGCACAGCGCAGGGGCATTCTTTTTTTCATTTCACCTCAATCGAAATGCGGTTACTGCGATGAGGATCGACCGCACGACCTAAGGTTCAACAGCCTAGCACCAAGCAAAAACCGCGGCGCATAGAAAGTGTTTGAATCCCCGCGTCCTCAAAGTGCTAACGCTATCTCGAAAGACAATCATACATTTTACGCGCAGCCAAAGTGCCGATCCTTGGAACATGCGCGGTGGTGTGAACAAGCATGGGCAGAAACGTGTAGAACGAGGCATATACGTTGAAAAATCTGAGCTCAACAAGAAAAAAAAACGCGGAAACAGACTCATGCGCATACTAAAATCATGCAAAGCTAGCGCACGCACGGTAGCACACTCTTTGCCAAAACAAGTACCGACAATTCTTGGCAGAGCAACTCACTGCGGCAACATTTCGCCAGCCAGCGACAAACAAGCGCCTTAAACGCTTTTTAGAGCATTGAACACGAATAATGCAGTACGACAGGTCACCGTTCGAGCATTATATGCTTCGCATAATGCACAAGAGTACTGCTTACCATTTCAGACGATTGCGTAGTCCTGCAGAACGCTGTTAGCCTTCGTGCCACCGGCATTACACCAACCAAGGTGAGTTCAGCACGAGTGCTGCGTAGCGGGCACACTCTACCACGTAGTCACAAAGAAAAAAATATTCCAGGCCTAATTTCGAACTTTTCACCCGCGACACTCCACGCATCTTTGTGCCTGGACACCCATCCAGCACTGCACAAAGCGCACAGACTGAAAAGTTAGAGACCAGAAAAATGACCGTTTGCCAGAAAAATGACCCTTTCAGGAGCGAGGAAGTCTGTTTGTGTGCGATGACAATGTTTTGCAAGCGGAAAGACTAACTCCGGTACGAGGTGGCCTGTGAACTGGGAGCCCTTTGCAAGGTGTACTAAATGTGAAGTCCTAAGTAATAAGTGTATGCACAGAGGGAAGAACATCATGTTTGGTCCCCGCTGCCTTACTCTGCTCAGCTGTAAGTCGTCAATATTAATGGAAAGTTTGCTGCTTATAACATTTTATACTTTTGCAATCGATGTCCGTCAGGAGGTCCAAGAAGTAAAAAACAATCAAGCAAAGTTGCTCACGATTGAGACCACCACTGGTGTCCATGCGCTGGCCAAGTTTGCTGCTTCAAGAAATATTTACTAATATCCAAGGCATTGACAGCTGAGAGCGATTTCGCTTGTACACGACGCTTTTCGGAACATGTAAGAGGGGTTAGTAAAAGATATACAGGTATGCAATTTCATAAATTTCATTGCTTTAACTACATGTTTTATACTGTCTCTGACTGTATCTTTTAATTGTTTTTAACTGTTTTTATCTCTCTAAATGTTTTTAACTGTCTAACTACACTGTCTCTTTATAAACCTCTATAAGGGATTCGCATAAAATAAGTCTTATCAGGACTTCTTATCAAGGTTTTTTATCAAGAGGCTTTGCAGACGCTAACATCTTCATGCCAAGTTCACTGAAGACCACAATGGCCTTAAAGATAGAAATCTTAAAGTACGTTTTTCGCAAATTTAATATAAACATTTTTCCGGCATTCGTTCTTATGGTAAGCCGCCGCGATGGCTCAGCGGCTATGGTGCTCGGCTGCTGTCCCGAAAGACGCGGGTTCGATCCCGGCCGCGGCTGTTGAATTTCTTTGGAGGAGAAATTCGAGGCTCCTGTACTGTGCGATGTAACTGCACGTTAAAGAACCCCAGGTGGTCGAAATTTCCGGAGCCCTCCACTACGGCGTCTCTCATAGCCTTAGTCGCTTTGGGACGTTAAACCCCATAAAGTAAACCAAACCGTTCTTATGGCATGGATGTGTAAGCACACGGATGAGAAAGAGAAATTATGCAAAATAATCTTTATATCACCAATGACTGACTGCGAATCAGACTTTAACGACAAGAACGATCTCGTTCAGACATGTTTTAGTTCACCGAAGTTTTCAGCTTTGGTTCCTTCATCTCGTTTTCCAGAAACAACTTTGGGTGACCAATAGTGTAGCATTGGGGGCATGACCTATCGGAAAAACGTTTACGAGACGCCTGTTCGCGGACAAATAATTTCTTTCTCCTCAGTCTCGCAAAGAAGTAGCCTTAGATGTCTGCAGTTGCTAGGATGATTAGTTTGGTATGGTTTATGGGTTTTAACGTCCCGAATCAACTCAGGCTATGAGGGACGCCGTAGTGATGGGATCCGGAAATTTCGACCATCTGGGGTTCTTTAACGTGCACTGACATCGCACAGCACACGGACCTCTAGAATTTAGCCTCCATCTAAATTCGGCCGCCGCGGCCGAGATCAAACCCGCGTCTTCAGGGTCAGCAGCCGCGCGCCGTAACCACTGAGCCACTGCGGCGGGCCAGGTGCTAGGATGCGTGCATGCTCTATGCGTTGGTAGCAGTACCACGCGACTCGGGTGCGAGGCAGCACTACAGTAAATTTTTCTTTTCGAAAACGCTCGTCGTGAGTCCCTTATTGCCGCTAGCACCTAACAAAGCTTGTGCTTCGTTGCTGTGGTTACAATATGACTGATACCACCACCACTGTTTGGCTGATGGCAGTTTACAAGAACGGACGTTTTTCTGCGGTTTTGCCACCACGATCTCACAATTGACTTCAAAATTTATGAATAGATGAATGAACCTTGGGGCTGGAAAGGGCTCTGGCCTTTTTAAAAAAGAAATGCTGACGTCTGTTTTCTTCCAGGAATAACATGTAGGAATTCGTACTGTTCATGGCATTATCGTCTCGGTTGCATTCCATAAAAAAACGACTGGCCGTTGGGTGACAGCATGCAGTATGCAACGCTTTTGGAATAGCAGCTGTAAAGGCAGGCCCCATGACAAGTTTATATGTTAAGGTATTCTTCGTCCTCCCAACAAAGAAACAAGGAAAAACAGAGCTGAGCATCAACTTCGACACCGTTGTTATATGCAAGAAAAAAACATCCGCAGCAGCTCGGGAGGTCTCAAATTATCGCTATTTCTTCGAAATCCGCGTTAAACTCAAAATTTATGATTCGATATATGTGTACCATGTCTATACACTGCTGCAATGTTGTCCGGGGCTCCGCTAAAAATTACGATTAAAATCTAGAGGCCCGTGTACTGTGCGGTGCCAGTGCACTTTAATGGTCCCTAGGTGGTAGAGATTTTCAGAGCTCGTGACTAGCAAGAGTCGCTTTGGGACGTTAAAACTCTCATAAACCATAAAAGAATTAGAATTTAAAAAAAATTATCCTGTACATCGGGAATCATAAACACCTATCGCATACCAGTACGCCTTTCGGGAAATATAATGTGATCACAGTTTTTTTATTTCCGCGATTTGCGGATGTTATACACATATTATTGTTTTAACAACTCCTCCCGTGACTGTTTATGTGCCGCAACATCACTAGAACGCCACGAACGCGTCGTATTTACATGAAACACGGAAAGCCGGAACGCTGCTCGTTTTAAAACTAATTAAAAGCAGCAATAACTGAACCATAATATTGCTTCAGTTTTCGATAGGTATAAATTTCATTCCAAGCCGACATTAAACCATTTGCTCTTGCTTCTCGCCATGCTAATTCCTTCTTCGGTACATGTTGTGCGGTATAGGCACGATGATGACGCGGGGTAGGTAGTCAGCAGCAGTCGAAAGTTAGGGAGTGATGAAGGTGCTATGTTCTGACCGCAGGCGTTCCTCGGATGCCACAGCCTTTAAGGGAGGAGGTCAAGAGGTGGTGCTGGTCTTCATGTGGCGCTGAAGTTTTCTGTAGTGCGTTGTGCAAGTTGAATACGATAAATATCTGCAGACATCGGGACCCGTAACCACGTCGATAAGGGTTTGGAAATGACTGTTTCAATATTGTTTAATTCAGACTTCGTTAGGTAGAGGCATGGGTGAACACACATGACCCGTGTGAACCCGGTTACTTCGAAAAAATTATGAGCTTTTGCTCCTTCACTCCATGGTTGATACTGATAAAGCGTTTCAGGATGCGATGGAGCTTCTTTATTTTTTTGTAGAATTATCGATGTCCCACCATACTGTTGCTGCCTGTTGCCAGATCAAACAAAGCAAAGGATGCGAAGATGTGTCTGAGATGGAAGAGCGCACAAAATTTTAAGACATGGAAGGCAACAGTGGCTATTCTCTTGTGATTGAGAATTAGAAACTGATTTTTTGGGCGAGGATTCGATCCCAGCGGTGGTAGCCCGGGCGTAAAGAATGTGCTGGCTTTGTGGGAAGGTAGCCTTTTGACACCCTGGTTTACCACAGAGTATAGTTTTCTGTGCGCAATGGATCTGCAGGGGTTAATCAACATGATGTTGTCGACCAGAGGACGGGTTGTTGACAAGAGGAATTTGATCTTTCAGCCAGTTTGTAGCAGTATATCACAACGCTCCTTTTAATATTATCGGTTTTTCTTCCATGTGCACACTGTCCTCGAGCCTACAATAAACTGCTTCGTTCTGAGATGATTAGTACTACGAAGGACAAGATATATCAATAATTTTTGACAAAAACATCACACCAGTACTTCTTTATGACCGATGCATTGTTTATGAAAATACCACATTCCTAAAATGAATTTTTTGTATTTTAGAGGTGCAGTGCATTTGGAAAGAATATAAAGCCGTGTTACTCATGAATCTGTTTTGGCATTGATCAGACTGCTAGTTACAAGTTTCGTCTTTGTCGTCTGCTTTCTGCACCCTCTAGGTAATGAACTGAAAGCCTCGGCATTTATGTCCCTATTTTGTTTACGGTATGAATTTGAACAGTTTATAAATATTAGGAAGGCTAGCTCAAGCTCCTGGTGCTCCACCACTGAGCACATGTGGAGTGCTAGTCTGGAAGGAATTCTCCACAGTTGCAACTCCAGGGCCCGTATTCCGTGTTTCTTTCGTAACCAAACCGTCATAATCGGCCACACCAACACCGAAAGAGGATGAGACGGCTCGAATGCAGCGAATACTTTGGAGGAAACCAGACGGTGACGTCACGCATAGCATACGCTGTTTAGCATATACTCAATCCTCCCTGTTAGATAACGCCAATATGGCGGCGCACCCTGAAGTAGAACCTCCGACTTCGGGGTGAACACATTGGTATTACTGCATTTTCGGCACGTAAACTGGCTGGGGTACGGGGCTTTCGCTTCGTCCTATCTTACGTAGACAAATTAGGTACACTATTAATTTGGCTCGGTTTTTAGTTGGATGATTCGCTAGCTCCTAGGCCTAACAAGCACCGGTTTATTGCAGAAAGTTTTCATTTACGCAAGCCAGGCGGCGCTGCTAGCACCGGAGTTATCATCGTCTCGGCGTTTGCGTACGTTGAACGATGTAAAATTAAGCATGATGCGCCGTAAAATGCTAGTGTTTACTGTGCGCAAACGCGCATTCTCTATTCTGGCACTATCAGTTGTTAAAGCCTCGTGCATCACCATCGTGCGCAGAGTCTGGCAGCGTGAAGACGAAAATTATGTGCACGGGTGGTCAGTACCAAGCGACGGGCTACTACACCGCTGCGTTTGAAATGCCAGAGGTGGTTCTTCGGCATTCGTTACGGTTCTCGATAGCCACAGTGCTATGGCTCTGTATTGAGCGCGTCAGTCAGCTGCAAGTTATTTTTGGGCCGTCAATGCCCTTCACGCCATGGCGATCCTCTGAAAGGTTCTCCGGCGCATTCTCCCAGCGCATAAATAAAGAGAAACATACGAAGAAGTTTTTTAGCTCATCTGTTTTAGTTATTTCTTGCAGGAGGATGATGAACTTTATTGTCATCGACAAAGTAGCAGATGGTGTGGTGGTATAACATATTCGCATTCCATAGACTCGCCATTGCAGGCAGAGTGCAGAAAACGGACATCTAGAATACACATCAATCTAGGAAGGCCAAAGCGATGTCCTTCGCGTGTTGCAGTTTTTTTTTTGTTACAAGATATTTCTGTCTCTTCTCGGAATGACTGTTGCACTGCTAGCGATAGCACATATCCTTCATGATTTGAACAGCGCGAACTACAAGGGACAAGAAAAGAAGGGACACAGGACGAGCGCTGTCCTGTGTCCCTTCTTTTCTTGTCCCTTGTAGTTCGCGCTGTTCACATCATGAATATCTATCAACTCGTCCAACTGAACGTTTTGCTAAACACATATCCTTGCACAACTTGAAATGGCAGCTCAAGTTCGCAATAACCAATCTTGTGTGATCATGCTGATCCGCACTAGGTAATTTGCCAGTGGCATGCTGTTGAGTCCGCCCCGTATCACTTGTAGAACCAAATATCTAATGGCCTGCGTTGGCTTCGCTAGCGCGCATAACACACGTCAGCGCCACGTAGGCGTGAAAATGAGGTCCATGAATAGAAACAGCACCAACAGCTGTCCCATGTTGACAATAACCAATGCTCTTTCGGGGTCAAAGCCTACCCTCTGCCTCATTCATTTTCTTTCTGGCTTAAAATTCGAAGTAGTGCTGTTATTGTCCCCTTTTAAAACTTGAAAAGAAAATTTAAAAGAAATAAGAATGGATTCTGGAAGACATATGAGGCTGTTTTATGATCGATGGAGTACATACTGCAACCGCGCAAAACGACGAGGGACGAAAAGAGGAAAGCACAGGAGAATACGCGGAACTTCAACTAAGGTTTACTACAGGAAAACCACATTTATACAGGAATCGTAATCACAACTGATGAACAGCCGATACCATCAAATAACACAGGCGCGTGGGCGCGCGTGGCACAAGTTAGCATCTAGATAGTTAAATTCTTTCTTGGATAAAGATACGGAAGTGGAGCTGATGCAATGGTCAGTTTCTTTTTTTTATGCAGTAGGCTTCGAAAATTTCCCTGCTAAGCTGGGTCGTCAATTCTTTCAAGACAATTGTGTCGCGGAACCTGGGCGTGCAGTTACTACAATGGCGACAATGTTTTGCCAATTCTTCGCCCCCCGCCAGTAATTCAACAGCGGCGCGATGCTCTTGACATTCAGGACACGTCCTGTTTGCCCTATGTAGCAATTCCCTCATGTGAGGGGTATTTTGTACACCACCCTAGTTTTGCAGCGAACGAACCTGTCTACGTGCTTAGTGCAGCACTCATTTTTTTAAGCATGAAATGCTTTTAGCTCCCGTTGTCGGAAGTGTGGTGACGTCACGCCGAGACCGAGAGCCATCATCCGGGCACTGAAATCCACTCCGGGCACTGAAACGAGAACATCCGGGCACCGTACGAGACTCAACGAGCTTTAACGAGGCTCTCTAAGCCCTCCTACGCGACCAGCATGCAAGCGCCGGTTGGTATCCAAACGAGTCACAAAAAATAACTGCTGCCAGTGCCTTCTCAATGTTTATCAAGATATCAGTCGAGCTGTGCGTTTGATAATGTACGGAATTATCATTTCCGATTTCTGATAACTCGTGCAAAAAGCACATATATGCCACAATATTTAAGCATGAAATGCTTTACGGTGCGGTTTGGGTGTCCACCGCGATGACAGAGAATTACTGCTCCATTTCCTGTCCTCAAAAAACGTTGCGTTCAAAGGGCAAGGGATCGTGCCGAACGGGTGGCGGCGTTTTTACCTTCCTGTAAGGTGCGGCTCGGGTGTCCACCGAGATGGCAGAGGATTACTGCGTAATCTCCTTTCCTCAAAAAGCGTCGCGTTCAAAGGACGAGGCATCACGCCGAACGGGTGGTGGCGTTCCGCGGACTGCCTGGCAGCGCTACAACACGCTGTCGCGTTACAGTCCTAAAGGCGAAGCTTAAGCGTCATTAATTAGCACTTTATTAGTATTTAGTCATTAATCAGTCATTACACACTAATCAGTAATTTGTCAGTACTTCGTCACGAATTATGTGTGACGTAATCCAGTGGTAACATCACCAGTGTCACATACGCAAAGTGATGCTGGAAACGCTTTCGCCTCCACGCACTTCGGACAGTTTCGAACGCGCTGCATATACATTCTTGTCAGGCCTGCGTCTCGTCGTGTCCGCGTGCGCTTCGCATTATGCCCGTAAACATTTCATGCTTACTCTACTCTCGGTTACGGGAGAGGCAGAGATTTTTTGCCACTTCCCTGCACCATACTGCACATGCCCGAAAGCTTTTTGGGCGCCGTGAAGACCACCGGGACATCACATTTCATGGCCACTTTTTAGAGGCGATGAGAGTACTGGTGGAAGTATGGCATTGCCACGGGTCTCCGGCGTTGCGGTTCTTCACTTGGGTTGTGATTCAGTGGGCAACGAGCTTCCTTGGCATGGACTTCTATCACCGAGGTGACCATCTCTCGAGGGAAACTAGCACTACTCAGACGTTGTAGCTGAAATCGCACGCTATTCTGCATTTCATGTGGGCAAGATTTATCAAGAGCAGCGCGCAGGCAGTTTTTTGCTATTCCCCTTTTAATAAGCTTTGAATGAGCTGACTGGTGGTTTAAAATACCTTTTTTTTTTAGCGAGGCTGGTACCTCCAACACACCTGGGTTCTACTAGCACTCGTGACAATACATATGTGCAAAAACTGCAAGCATCCCTGCGATGGCAACTCATAGGTGAAGTTCAACCCAAAGGCACACTCACTGAAGATTCTAAGGATTCCGTTCACTACTGTAATGGCTCCTTCTGGAGATACCCCTTTCAAGAATATGGCATAATCGTCAACCTATCTAAAAATCTTAGCCGAATGGGCTGTGTCGAGGCTTCCAGCGATTCGCTTGTCACAATATGATAAAAAGATGTCACTTAACAATGGGGCAATACATGAACCGATGCCCCATTGTTAAGTCCCCCAAGGTGGAGTGGGCTTGTAATAATGGAGTAATTACTCATTGACGTCAACCCAAGTGCTGCCATACGGCTACAAAGGAAAGCTTTTGGTCAACGCTGTTCCCACTTTGAGTTATTGATCAATTCGCTCTCGCCCTACCATAAGCTTGCCGTCCGGGTTAGCTCAGTTGGTAGAGCGACTGCAGTGGTGAAGCGGTGGTCCCGGGTTCAAACCCCGGACCAGGACGAATTTTTCTTTAACGGCGAAGTTTCTGAGAAAGCTGTATAGCTTTCCTTTGTAGCCGTATGGCTGCGCTTGGGTGGATGTCAATTAGTAATCACTCCCTTATGATAAATTCTATTGAGTAACGGAAACCTCCATTTCAGCTTTGTGGTTATAAGTCATGCTCATCATGATAGGTTAAATACAGCATCAAACTTTCCTGCAAGGTGAACTATTGCCAAGGTGCACCCAGTGATGGAAGTAATTTAATAGATAAATTTTGATATGGTGCCCACCTGTGCAATGCATGTCGGTGATGCGAAGCATGCATAGTGATAGGTATGCAAATGATGCCGAACGCACGGTTGCATCTAACAATGATAACCCAGTCTCGCGCAACGAATAATAGAGCAATGGCCTAAAAGTTCCCGTTTATACCTAATACTCCTGCAAACTACGACTGAAAAACTTTGTGCACAATTATTTTTTTCTGTATTTAGACTTCGTGACACAGCCCTTTTGTGGATCCTTGGTATTATGAATCACGCAAATTTTTTCCGTGCCATCTACCGTGTTCTGTCCAATTGCTACGATGCACATTTCTTTTTGAGAGCTGGACAGAGCAGTCATTACTTAAATAAGCAATTTGCCTGAAAGCTGCATAGATGTCCTGATAGTAACTGCTTGCTCGGTTGGTTCAATTTATGCCTTGAAGCTCACTTCTTCCGTTAACTCACGTTACAGTACCTTGGTACATCTTCTCACTGTACCAATCATTGGTAGCTGCTCAATTTTTTTCTGCGTAGCTTTCATTGCACTCCAGAAAATGTCTGTCCTCCCCCACATTTTGTGAATGGCAGCTCTGATAAAACAGGGAAAATGACGCCCTGTTTACAGCTCTCCAGTGCCTTTTACACACAGGAATCGTTTCGCTTGCTTTGCTGCTAGCATGACGATTTTAAAACCTGTCTTTCGTTCCAGTTCAATCAACTATTTTAGAGCGAGAGCTGTTAAGTGCCTGTCCATGGTTTCAGGTTGCTGCAGCGGTAGCAGCAGTAGTCGGCGCAACCGATGGGTGCGTTGTCATGGTGACCATTCGAAGGGTGTTTACCACTGATGGAGGAGAAAATGGTGGTAGCATAAGAACGCCTAACAGAAGGGTGCTTACCGATGAAGGCAGAGGGGATAGCAAGTGTGTAACAAAGCGCAACTGGAAGGTGGTTGCAACGGAAACCACCCAGGAGCTTTATTACCGCCGAACATGAAGCGCATCACGAGAAAGAAGGTGTGTGTAGTCTGAGACGGGCTCCCATAGTAACAACCGTGGAAGGGAGACGGTATGGCAAGGACGAGAATCGACCAACCACAGGGTGGCTACTATGGGAACTATCCGAACAGTGGCTACCGTGGAAGGAGGAGAGAGTCTACGGCATGAGCTGAGGAATGAAGAGCGGTCGAGCTGCAGCGACTACTGTTAGAGCGCCACCCGAGAGCAGAGTTAGCGGTCCAGGCACCGCGCTCCTAGAGCGGCGGTCTCGCAAGTTCGCTGCTCCGTGTGCGAAAAGCCTGTCCTGTCCGCGCATTCTTTACTACCCCAGTGCGCTCTGAAAGTCAGCTTCATATTCTCTCCCCCGATATATCAGGAAATATAAATGCACTGAGAGCTGCGGCAAAATCTCGTGTTGCACAATGGTAACATACCTGCACATCTTTTTCGGACCACTATTTTCGGACAAAATTGCCTGCCCGAGAACAATTGACAAGCAGGAATTCTTCTGGAACAGCACCTTGCTTGTGCTTAGAAAAATGGCGGCGCCTGCTGGTGTGTTAGCACCTTGTATTTCCACCCCACATGTTGCGGTTACAGTACGAAGACAACACAACGAATTCTGGTTTTCTAATAATATGGATTGGCAGGTAGCGCAGGCTTGTTCTTTTTGCTCGGTCCTCTTCTCGTATGCGACAGTGAATTTTGAAATGCCAGAACAATTACTTTCTGCGGTTTGTTTTGACATTGCATTTATTCTATAAATTGACCTAAGCTCTTGATTACCCATCATGCAGTACAGGTAGGTGCACTGAGCAAGATTCATTAGCCGGCTTGTTTCTGTGTTGACTTCAGTGCAAAGCTTCGCTGCCACTGTGCATTTACATTTTTGCAGTGTTACGAAGAAGGAAACTGAATTCAAGAACGTGAAACGCACTCTCTCATCGTCTACTTCAGGCTCAGCAAGAAGGCAGAATTCAGCCACAGTAGCGAGTTTAGGTCATCTCATTCAATAATGCCGCTAGATTTTAGATTGTGCTCATACCAATTTATAATGCAGAAATCGACCCTGCAAAAGGAACTGTGTGCACTCGAAGTGTTTTTTTCGCGCTTTCAGGAGCGAGGAAGTCTGTTTGCGTGCGATGACAATGTTTTGCAAGCGGAAAGACTAACCCCGGTACGAGGAGGTCTGTGAACTGGGAGCCCTTTGCAATGTCTACTAAATGTGGAGTCCTAAGTATTAAGTGTATGCACAGAGGGAAGAACGACATCATGCATAGTCCCCGCTGCCTTACACTGCTCAGCCGTAAGTCGCCAATATTAATGGAAAGTTTGCTGCTTATAACATTGTATACTTTTGCAATCGATGTTCGTCAGAGTGTGCAAGAAGTAAAAAACAGTCAAGAAAAGTTGTTCACGATTGAGACCACCACTGGTGTCCATGCGCAGGCCAAGTTTGCTTCTTCAAGAAATATTCACTAACATCCAAGGGATTGACAGCTCAGAGCGGTTTCGCTTGTACACGACGCTTTTCGGAACATGTAAGAGGGGTTAGTAAAAGATATATGGGTATGCAATTTCATTTCATTGCTTTCACTACATGTTTTTATACTGTCTCTAAGTGTGTCTTTTAACTGTTTTTAACTGTTTTTAACTCTCTAACTGTTTATAACTGTCTAACTAAACTGTCGCTTTATAAGCCTCTATAAGCGACTCGCATAAAATAAGCCTTATCAAGACTTCTTATCAAGGTATCTTTTCAAGACGCTTTGCAGACGCTAACATTTTCATGCCAAGTTCACTGAAGACCACAATGGTCGTAAAGATAGAAACCTTAAAGTATGTATTTCGCAAATTTAATATGAACGTTTTTCCGGCATTCGTTCTTATGACATGAATGTGTAAGCACATGGATGAGTAAGCTAAATTACGTGGAATAATCATTATATCACCAATGACTAACTGCAAATCAGACTTTAACCACAAGAATGATCTCGTTCAGACATGTTTTAGTTCACCGAAGTTTCGAGCTTTGGTTTCTTCATCGCGTTTTCCAGAAACAACTTTGGGTGACCACTAGCGTAGCATTGGGGGCATGCACTATGGGCAGCAAGCGTTTACGAGACGCGTGTTTGCGCACAAATAATTTGTTTCTCCTCAGTCTCGCAAAGAAGTAGCCTTAGATGTCTCCAGGTGCTAGGATGATTAGTTTGATATGGTTTATGGGTTTTAACGTCCCGAATCAACTCAGGCTATGAGGGACGCCGTAGTGATGGGATCCGGAAATTTCGACCATCTGGGGTTCTTTAACGTGCACTGACATCGCACAGCACACGGACCTCTAGAATTTAGCCTCCATCGAAATTCGGCCGGCGCGGCCGGGATCGAACCCGCGTCTTCAGGGTCAGCAGCCTAGCGCCGTAACCACTGAGCCACTTCGGCGGGCCAGGTGCTAGGATGCGTGCATGCTCTATGCGTTGGTAACAGTACAACGCGACTCGGTTGCGAGGTAGCACTACAGTAAATTTTTCTTTTCGAAAACGCTCGTCGTGCAGTCCCTTCCTGCCGCTAGCACCTAGCAAAGCGCGTGCTTCGTTGCTTTGGTTACAATATGACGGATACCACCACCACTGGTTGGCTGATGGCAGTTTACAAGAACGAACGTTTTTGTGTGGTTTTACCACCACAATCTCACAATTTTCTTCAAAATTTAAGAATAGATGAATGAACCGTAGGGCTGAAAAGCGCTCTGACCTTTTTAAAAAAGAAATGCTGACGTTTGGTTTCTTCCAGGAATAACATGTAGTAATTCCTACTGTTCATGGCATTATCGTCACTTTTTTTATCGTGCTTTTGGAATAGCAGCTGTAAATGCAGGCCCCATGAAAACTTTTTATGTTAAGGTATTGTTCGTCCTGCCAGCAAAGAAACAAGTAAAAACAGAGCTGAGCATGAACTTCGACACCGTTGTTATATGCAAGAAAAAAACATCCGCAGCAGCTGGGGCGGTCTCAAATTGTCGCTCTTTCTTCGAAATCCGCTTTAAGCTCAAAATGTATGATTCGATATATGTGTACCATGTTTATACACTGCTGCAATCTTGTCAGGGGCTCCGCAAAATATTACGATTAAAATCTACAGGCCCGTGTACTGTGCGATGCCAGTGCACTTTAAAGGTCCCTAGGTGGTAGAGATTTCCAGACCTCTTCCCTAGCAAGAGTCGCTTTGGGACGTTAAAACCCTCATAAACCATAAAACAATTACAATTAAAAAAAGAATTATCCTGTACATCGGGAATCATAAACACCTATCGCCTACCGGTCCGCACTTCAGGAAAGATAATGGGATCATCATTTTTTTTGTTTTGCTATAAGTTTCATTCCAAGCCGACATTAAACCGTTTGCTCTTGCTTTTCACCACGATGAATCCCTCTTCGGTACATGTTGTGCGGTATAGGCACCATAATGACGCGGGGTCGGTAGTCAGCAGCAGTCGAAAGTTAGGGAGTGATGAAGGTGCTATGTTCTGACCGCAGGCGTTTCTCGGATGCCACAGCCTTCAAGGGAGGAGGTCAAGAGGTGGTGCTGGTCTTCATGTGGCGCTGTAGTTTTTTCTGGTGTGTTGTGCAACTTGAATACGATAAATATCTTGCAACATTGGGATCCGTAGCCCTGTGCATAAGGGTTTGGGGATAACTGTTTAATTTTGTTTCATTCAGACTTTGTTAGGTAGAGGCATGGGTGGACACCCATGACCAGTGTGAACCCGGTTACTTCGACAACATTATCACCTTTTGCTCCTTGGTTCCATGGTTAATACTGGTAAAACGTTTCAGGATGCGACGGAGCTTCTTTATTTTTTGTAGGATTATTAATGTCCCACCGTGCTGTTGCTGCCTGTTGCCAGATCAAACAAAGCAGAGGATGCGAAGATATGTCTAAGATGGAAGAGCGATCAAAATTTTAAGACACGGAAGGCAACAGTGGCTATTCTCTTGTGATTGAGAATCATAGACTGATTTTTTGGGCGAGGATTCGATCCCAACGGTGGTTGCCCGGGCGTAAAGAATGTGCTGGCTTTGTGGGAAGGTAGCCTTTTGACATCCTGGTTTACCACAGAGTATAGTTTTCAGGGCGCAATGGATCTGAAAGTGTTAATCAACATGATGTTGTCGACAAGAGGACGTTTTGTTGAAAAGAGGAATTTGATCTTTCAGCCAGTTTGTTGCAGTATATTGTCACGTTGTAGTGACGGCAGTCCAGCGGTCAGGAATGCAGAAACAAGGCTTGCAAACAAAGCTCTTTATTTGGGCTTACTTGCACCCGCAAAAGAACTGATTCACTCGGCGGCGGTGTAAGCAACAAACGTTCTGGCCGGTCGTCGAACTACGAATGCCCGCTGCTCGCGGCATCGTTCAATTTAAAGCCGGCAAGGAAACTTCGAGATAACAGGTCGAGATCATCTAGAGTAATCTGGAAACACGTAGATGCAGCTCGGCATGGCTGTGATCAATCGAGATTAGTCCGGTTGCTTCTCGCGTCACGAACACAAATGATAACACCCCTGTGCTGCGGCCTTGCGCGAATGAACGGACGCTACAATGATACGTGGCATTACCCCCCTCCTAAAGAAGCATCGTCTCGATGCTTTAAAATGGAAATAAACACGGGGAATGCTAACTTTGAGTCCTTTAGCGTTCACAATAAGGTTTGCCATGCTGTGCAGTTTATGCACAAAAATTTTGACTCCAAACTGAACTATTTTTTAGCTCTTTCAAATTTGCACCAAACTGTTTGAAGCTATGCCACCAACTCCCTTAATCCAACAGCGACACTCGGTACAGATTATATGTAATCAGTCACCTCATTTGATCACCAGACATTGCTGCATAAAAGTGGAAATCGCTCGTTTAGGTGTATTCCATATACTCTGCAATACTGTTCCACAACTTCGCTAACTTTTGCTGCCCTGCCCGAAACCAGGACGCCACCACCACTAATTCAAGAATTTTTTCGTGTTCCCATTGAAGAATAAATGGGCTACCTCACCACATTTTCATTCCATGTGGTCCCTCAAAATTCAGGAAATAAGTGATATCACTTGGAGCATTGATACTGGCTTGTTTTACCTTTTGTTTGCTGCTGTTTTTATTTTTTCGCAACTGATGTATCATGGAGTGTATGCCTCTTTTCTTTCTTAACGTATCGTCTGCGATGTCTCTGCGGTGCTACTGCTCTCACCTTTATGATGTTACCTTTATATTGTCCCTCTTATTAATACCCCACTAAAACCCGTCAGAGAACAATAAAACTATGACTTTTTGTATTTTGCTCAATATGGCACACATCACGCTTATTTGTAGGGACATAGGCGAGACCTTTGTCTTGCGGTGGTGCTAGTTACGCTGCTGATGATGATACTTAATGATGAGCATATGATATATTGAGTATGAACCTCAAATTATTTTTCTTTTTGAGTGTGAATAGCGTC
This sequence comes from Amblyomma mixtum, assembly GCF_055824585.1. NCBI lineage: Eukaryota > Metazoa > Arthropoda > Arachnida > Ixodida > Ixodidae > Amblyomma > Amblyomma mixtum. Next base: position 118,927,907 of record NC_143015.1, on the reverse strand, counting down.
AGTGGTTCTTGATTCAGCCTCACTTTATTCCTGTGGCCAAAATACAGTGCTTACTTTTTTAGCACACTAATACAGGCAAGGAAAAAAACTTGTGGATCCTAATTTTTTCACTTCAATCTTTTCTGCAGAGCACATCGCCCAGTTTTCCAGTGCCCTTATGCACCGGCAGTACATCAACAAGGCTCTTGCATGGGGCCCAGCTGCATTGGAAAGTGGGTAAAGAAGAGCAAGAGGAGCATGAACACAAAATAAAACTGGATCTACAAGCTTCAGATTTTTCGAAATTTTTTGATGTCTCATTGTGACAGATGTAACATGGCCGCATGGCCCCTGCCCCATCATCTGCCAGCCGTGCAAATGTCGGCAGCAGTCCCCCATGTTTTCCATTACCATTTCCAATAGGGTTCCGAACTGTCACAGGAACACACCTGCCATATGGGAAACACCCTTCCTTGAAGGGTCCAGGTTCAGCGCGCCTAGCAAAAGGGTGTGGTCCCAGCCACACCCTTCTTTGAAGGGTGCAGGTTCAGCACCCCTAGCAATAGGGTGTGGTCCCAGCACCCCACTTGGAAGGGTGCAGATGCAACACCCCAGTCAAAGGCGTGTCAGTATACTCATCTCTAGTGTGCTCCCCATGCGACAAGCCATTTACACCCACAGGGGTGTAAAATTTTTTGTTCTACTGTGTATACTTAAATATATGCTCATTACAAGTAGCCTCCTTACACCCTTTCTACACCCTACGCAAAATGAAGGGTGCTTGGAGGAATAGCACCCTTTCAGACAGTGATGAAGGGTGTATAGGGTAAAATAAGGGTGTTATAAAGGTGCACCAAAGGGTGCACATTGCCGGAGCCCCTTTTTAGCACCCTTAAGGGTGTAAAATTTTTTACTGTGTATGCGACAAGCCATTTACACCCATAGGGGTGTAAATTTTTTTATTCTACTGTGTATACTTAAATATATGGTCATTACAAGTAGCCTCCTTACACCCTTTCTACACCCTACGCAAAATGAAGGGTGCTTGGAGGAATAGCACCCTTTCAGACAGTGATGAAGGGTGTATAGGGTAAAATAAGGGTGTTATAAAGGTGCACCAAAGGGTGCACATTGCCGGAGCACCTTTTTAGCACCCTTAAGGGTGTAAAAGTTTTTACTGTGCACCATGACAACGCACCCATCGTTTGCGCCGACTACTGCTGCTACCGCTGCTGCAACCTGAAACCTAGGACAGGCACTAAATAGCTACCGTTCTAAAATAGTCGCTTGAATTAGCACGAAAGACAGGTTTTAAAATCGTCATGCTAGCAGCAAAGCAAGCGAGATGATTCCTGTGTGTAAAAGGCACCGGAGAGCTGTAAACAGGGCGTCATTTTCCCTGTTTGATCAGAGCTGCCATTCACAAAATGTGGGGGAGGACAGACATTTTCTGGAATGCAATGAAAGCTACGCAGAAAAAATTGAGCATGCTACCAATGATTGCTACAGTGAGGAGATGGACCAAGGTGCTGTAACGTGCGTTAACGGAAGGAGTGAGCTTCAAGGCATAAATTCAACCAACTGAGCAAGCAGTTAATATCAGGACATCTATGCAGCTTTCAGGCAAATTGCTAACTTCAGTAATGACTGCTGTGTCCAGCTCTCAAAAAGAAATGTGCATCGTAGCAATTGGGCAGAACATGGTAGATGGCACGGAAAAAATATGTGTGATTCATAATAGCAAGGATCTACAAAAGGGCGGTGTCACGAAGTCTAAATACAGAAAAAAATAATTGTGCACAAAGTTTTTCAGTCACAGTTTGCAGGAGTATTAGTTATAAACGGGAACTTTTAGGCCATTGCTCTATTATTCGTTGCGCGAGACAGGGTTATCATTGTTAGATGCAACCATGCGTTCGGCATCATTTGCATACCTATCACTATGCATGCTTCACATCGCCCAAAAGCATAGCACAGGTGAGCACCATATCAAAATTTATCTATTAAATTACTTCTTCCACTCGGTGCACCTTGGCAATAGTTCACCTTGCAGGAAAGTGTGATGCTGTATTTAACCTATCATGAAGAGCATGACTTATAACCACAAAGCTCAAATGGAGGCTTCCGTTACTCAATAGAATTTATCATAAGGGAGTAATTACTAATTGACGTCCACCCAAGCGCTGCCGTACGGCTACAAAGGGAAGCTATACTGCTTTCTCAGAAACTTCCCGGTTAAAGAAAAATTCGTCCTGGTCCGTGGTTTGAACCCAGGACCACCGCTTCACCAGTGACCACCACCGCAGGACCACCGCTTCACCACCGCTTCACTGAGCTAACCCGGACGGCAAGCTTATGGTAGGGCGAGAGCGAATTGATCAATAACTCAAAGTGGGAACAGTGTTGACCAAAAGCTTTCATTTGTAGCCGTATGGCAGCACTTGTGTGGACGTCAATGAGTAATTACTCCCTTATTACAAGCCTACTCCACCTTGGGGGACTTAACAATGGGGCATCGGTTAATGTATTGCCCCATTGTTAAGTGACATCTTTTTATCATATTGTGACAAGTGAATCGCTGCAAGCCTCGACACAGCCCACTGGGCTAAGATTTTCAGATATGTTGACGATTATGCCATTTTCTTGAAAGGGGTATCTCCAGAAGGAGCCATTACAGTTGTGAATGAAATCCTTAGAATCATCAGTGAGTGGGCCTTTGGGTTGAACTTCACCTATGAGTTGCCATCGCAGGGATGCTTGCAGTTTTTGACATATGTATTGTCACGAGTGCTAGTAAACCCCAGGTGTGTTGAAGGTACCAGCCTCGCTCAAAAAAAAAGATATTTTAAACCACCAGTGAGCTCATTCAAAGCTTATTAAAAGGGGAATAGCAAAAAACTGCCTGCGCGCTGCTCTTGATAAATCTTGCCCACATGAAATGCAGAATAGCGTGCGATTTCAGCTACAACGTCTGAGTAGTGCTGGTTTCCCTCGAGAGATGGTCACCTCGGTGATAGAAGCCTATGCCAGGGAAGCTCGTTGCCCACCGAAGCACAGCCCAAGTGAAGAACCGCAACGCCGGAGACCCGTGGCAATGCCATACTTCCACCAGATCTCTCATCGCCTCAAAAAAGTGGCCATGAAATGTGATGTCCCGTTGGTTCACGGCGCCAAAAAAGCTTTCGGGCATGTGCAATATGGTGCAGGAGAGTGGCAGAAAGAATGAGTGCCGCACTAAGCACGTAGACAGGTTCGTTCTCTGCAAAACTGGGGTGGTGTACAAAATACCCCTCACATGTGGGAATTGCTACATAGGGCAAACAGGACGTTGTCTGAGTGTCAGACTTCAAGAGCATCGCGCCGATGTTGAATCACTGGCGGGGGGGCGGGGAACTGGCAAAACATTGTCGCCATTGTAGTAACTGCACGCCCAGGTTCCGCGACACAATTGTCTTGAAAAAATTGATGACCCAGCTTAGCAGGGCAATTTTCGAAGCCTACTGCGTAAAAAAAGAAAATGACCGTTGCATCAGCTCCACTTCCGCATCTTTATCCAAGAAAGAATTTAACTATCTAGATGCTAACTTGTGCCCCGCGCGGCCACGTGCCTGTGTTATTTGATGGTATCGGCTGTTCATCAGGTGTGATTACGATTCCTGTATAAATGTGGTTTTCCTGTAGTAAACCTTAGTTGAAGTTCCGCGTATTGTCCTGTGCTTTCCTGTCTTCGTCCCTCGTCGTTTTGCGCGGTTGCAGTATGCACTCCATCGATCATAAAACAGCCTCATATGTCTTCCAGAATCCATTCTTATTACTTTTAAAATTTTCTTTTAAAGAAAATGAATGAGGCAGACGGTAGGCGCTGACCCCGAAAGAGCATTGGTTATTGTCAACATGGAACAGCTGTTGGTGCTGTTTCTATTCATGGACCTCATTTTCACGCCTACGCAGCGCTGACGTGCGTTATGCGCGCTAGCGAAGCCAACGCATGCCATTGGATATTTGGTTCTACAAGTGATACGGGGCGGCCTCAACACCATGCCACTGGCAAATTACCTAGTGCGGCTCAGCATGATCTCACAAGATTGGTTATTGCGAACTTGACCTGCCATTTCAGGTTGTGCAAGGATATGTGCTATCGCTAGCAGTGCAACAGTCATTCCGAGAAGAGACAGAAATGTCTTGTAACAAAAAAACTGCAACGCGCGTTGGCCGTGCCTATGGCCTTCCTAGAGTGATGTGTATTTTACATGTCCGTTTTCTGCACTCTCCCTGCAATGGTGAGTCTATGGAATGCGAATATGTTATACCACCACACCATCTGCTAATTTGTCGATGACAATAAAGTTCATCATCCTCCTGCAAGCAATAAATAAAACAGATGAGCTAAAAAACTTCTTCGTATGTTTCCCTTTATTTATGCGGTGCGAGAATGCGCCGGAGAAGCTTTCAGAGGATCGCCATGGCGTGAAGGGCACTGACGGCCCAAAAATAACTTGCAGCTGACTGGCGCGCTCAATACAGAGCCATAGCACTGCGCCTATCGAGAACCGTAAAGAATGCCGAAGAACCACCTCTGGCATTTCAAACGCAGTGGTGTAGTGGCCCGTCGCTTGGTACTGACTATCCATGAACATAATTTTCGTGTTCACGCTGCCAGACTCTGCGCACGATGGTGATGCAGGAGGCTTTAACAACTGATAGAGAGTGCTAGAATAGCAAAAGCGCGTTTGCGCACAGAAAACATAAACAATTTATGGCGCATTATGATTTATCTTACATCATTAAACGTACGCAAATGCCAAGAACATGATAACTTTGATGCTAGCTGCGCCGCCTGGTTTGCGTGAATGAACAATTTCTGCAATAAACCGGTGCTTGTTAGGCCTATGAGCTACCGAATCATCCAACTAAAAACCGAGCCGAATTAATAGCGCACCTAATTTGTCTAGGCAAGATAGGACGAAGCGAAAGCCCCGTACCCTAGCCAGTTAACGTGCCGAAAATGCAGTAATACCGATGTGTTCACCCCGAAGCAACAGGTTCTAGTTCAGGGTGCGCCGCCATCACGTATGCTATACGTGACGTCACCGTCTGGTTTCCTCCAAAGTATTCGCTGCATTCGAGCCGCCCCATCCTTTTTCGGTGTTGGTGTGGCCAATTATGGCGGTTTGGTTGCCAAAGAAACACGGAATACGGGCCCTGGAGTTTCAACTGTGGAGAATTCCTCCTAGACTAGCACTACATATGTGCTCAGTGGTGGAGCATCAGGAGCTGGAGCTAGCCTTCCTAATATTTATAAACAGTTCAAATTCGTACCGCAGACAAAATAGGGACATAAATGCCGAGGCTTTCAGTTCATCACCTAGAGGGTGCAGAAAACAGACGACAAAGACGAAACTTGTTACTCGCACTCTGATCAATGCCAAAACGGATTCATGAGTTACACGACTTTATAATCTTTCCGAATGTACTGCACCTCTAAAATACAAAAATTTCATTTTAGGAACACGGTATTTTCATAAACAATGTATCGTTCATAAAGAAGTACTGGTGTGATGTTTTTGTCAAAAATTATTGATATATCTTGTCCTTCGTAGTACTAATCATCTCAGAACAAAGCAGCTTATTGTAAGCTCGAGGACATTGTGCACATGGAAGAAAAACCAATAATATTGCCACGTATCATTGTAGCGTCCGTTCGTTCGCGCAAGGCCGCAGAAAAGGGGTGTTATCATTTTTGTTCGTGACGCGAGAAGCGACCGGACTTATCTCGATTGTTCACAGCCATGAACAGCTGCATCTATGTGTTTCTAGATTACTCTAGATGATCTCCACCTGTTATCTCGAAGTTTCCTTGCCGGGTTTAAATTCAACGATGCCGCGAGCAGCGGGCATTCGTACTTCGACGATTGACGAGCGCGCTTGTTGCTTACGCCGCCACCGAGTGATTCAGTTACTTTGCGGGCGCAAGTCAGCCCAAATAAAGAGCTTCGTTTGCAAGTCTTTCTGGTGTCTTCCTGACCGCTGGACTGCCGTCACTACAACGTGACATCTGGTGGTGGCGCTGGGTAGCTTTCCATGTTCCGGACACCCCCTACAAGTCGTGACGCCAGCCCTCTGAGTCATTCACCGCAGGACCTGAGTCCAGTCCACCGCGCAAGCCGACGTCTGCTAGGCGACGCACCTGAGTTCGAGATTCTGTCGGACCCTACCCGGAAGCGAAAACCAGTAGCAAAGTCCACCATGAGCCTGCCCCAGGCTCATGGTGGACTGGGGCAGGCTCATGGTGGACTTTGCTCCAATCATTGCTCCAATCATTGAACTCCAATCATTGTTCACCAGCCCCGGGTGCCACCAACCTTCGACGCTTCACCTGGCGCCAACCGCGAAGAATGGCTGGAACAGTTCGACCGTGTGGCTGTCTTCAACAACTGGGATGATGCTACGAAACTTAGGTACGTCTTCTTCGCCTTGGAGGGAACAGCAAGAATCTGGTTTGAGAATGAGGAAGTGAGCCTCACGAACTGGGAAACCTTCAAGGAGCAGCTTCTGAAGATCTTCACGAACGTCGTGCGAAAGGAGGGAGCCCAGCAGCTGCTACAGTCTCGCATACAACATCCAAACGCCGCCACCGAGTGATTCAGTTCTTTTGCGGGCGCAAGACAGCCCAAATAAAGAGCTTCGTTTGCAAGTCTTTCTGGTGTCTTCCTGACCGCTGGACTGCCGTGACTACAACGTGACAATATTAAAAGGAGCGCGGTGATATACTGCTAGAAACTGGCTTAAAGATCAAATTCTTCTTGTCAGCAAAACGTCCTCTTGTCGACAACATCATGTTGATTAACACTTTCAGATCCATTGCGCACTGAAAACTATACTCTTTGGTAAATCAGGATGTCAAGAGTCTACCTTCCCACAAAGCCAGCACATTCTTTACGCCCGGGATACCACCTTTAGGATTGAATGCTCGCCCAAAAAATCAGTCTCTGATTCTCAATCACAAGAGAATAGCCACTGTTGCCTTCTATGTCTTAAAATTTGATCGCTCTTCCATCTCAGAATATCTTCGCATCTTTGCTTTGTTTGATCTTGCAACCGGCAGCAACAGCACGGTGGCACATAGATAATCCTACGAAAATAAAGAACCTCCACCGCATCCTGAAACGCTTTACCAGTACCAACCATGGAGTCAAGGAGCAAAAGCTGATTATGTTGTCGAAGTAACCGTGTTCACACTGGTCATGTTTGTCCACCCATGCCTCTACGTCACAAATTCTGAATTAAACAAAATAGAAACAGTCATCCCCAAACCTTTATGCACAGGGCTACGGGTCCCGATGTCCGCAGATATTTATCGTATTAAACTTGCACAACACACTACACAAAACATTCAGCGCCACATGAAGACCAACATCATCACTTGACCTCCTCTCGTGAAGGCTGGGGCATCCGAGGAACACCCGCGGTCAGAACATAGCACCTTCATCACTCCCTAACTTTTGACTGCTGCTGACCATCTACCCCGCGTCATCATCGTGCCTATACCGCACAACATGTACCGAAGAGGGATTTATGGTGGTGAAAAGCAAGAGCAAACGGGTTAATGTCGGCTTGGAATGAAATTTATACTTATCGATAACTGAAGCAATATTATGGTTCAATTATTGCTGCTTTTAATTAGTTATAAAACGAGCAGCGTGCCGGCTTTCCGTGTTTCTTGTAAAGACGACGCGTTCGTGGCGTTCTAAGGATGTTGCGGAACATAAACATTCACGGGAAGAGTTGTTAAAACAATAATATGTGTATAACATCCGCAAATCAAGGAAATAAATAACTGTGATCACATTATATTTCCCGAAGAGCGTACCGGCATGCGATAGGTGTTTATGATTCCCGATGTACAGGATAATTTTTTTAATTGTAATTCTTTTATGGATTATGAGGGTTTTAACGTCCCAAAGCGACTCTTGCTAGTGAATAGCTCTGGAAATCTCTACCACCTAGGGACCTTTAAAGTGCACTGGCATCGCACAGTACACGGGCCTCTAGATTTTAATCGTAATTTTTGCGGAGCCCCGGACAAGGTTGCAGCAGTGTATAGACATGGTACACATATATCGAATCATACATTTTGAGCTTAACGTGGACTGTGAAGAAAGAGCTACAATTTGAGACCGCCCCAGCTGCTGCGGATGTTTTTTTCTTGCATATAACAACGGTGTCGAAGTTCATGCTTAGCTCTGTTTTTACTTGTTTCTTTGCTGGCAGGACGAACAATACCTTAACATATAAAGTTGTCATGGGTCCTGCCTTTACAGCTGCTATTCCAAAAGCACAATAAAAAAAGTGACAAAATGCCATGAACAGTAGGAATTAGTACATGTTATTCCTGGAAGAAAACAAACGTCAGCATTTCTTTCTTAAAAAGGTCAGAGCGCTTTTCAGCCCCACGGTTCATTCAACTATTCATAAATTTTGCAATCAGTTGTGAGATCGTGGTGGTAAAACCGCAGAAAAACGTTCGTTCTTGTCAACTGCCATCAGCCAACCAGTGATGGTGGTATCAGTCATATTAAGGTAGAGACGTTAAGGTAGAGAGAATGGACAATCGATTAGCGAATCTTTTTGCAGCCAAACATTCCATCCTAGCCAGGTGGAAGGGGCAACGTTTCAACAGAAGACTGCAAAGGAAACTTGCCGAACTCAACAAGACCATTGAAGAATACTGCGTGGATCTCTCCCTACAACAATGGGGAGAAGTCTGTAACTCCCTCAACGGCCAAATACGCAGAGGGAGTGGGTGGGGGCTCATAAAACACCTCCTCGACGAACACGGAACAAAGTCCAAAACTATGCAACGAACCAGGCTCAGTAAATTAGTACACTGCGCGAAGCAAACCACTACTGCCGAAGTCCTTGTGGATGACCTTGCCAAACGGTACTTACCGCTTAAATCGGGGCTACCCAGTACCTTAGAAAGGAAGAACTATGACGGTGCCCCAAACTCGCAGCTAGATACGGACTTCACAGAGAGCGAAGTACACTTTGCAATTCACCAACTCAACAGTAACTCTGCAGCAGGCCCTGATGGTATCACAAATCGGGCTCTCCGAAATTTAGAGGACAGCTCGGTCACGTTCCTAACGCAACAAATCAACGAAGCCTGGAAAACTGGCCATCTTCCTGCCGAATGGAAACATGCAAACACGGTCCTCATCCCAAAACCAGGCAAGCCGCTGGGCCTACAAAACCTAAGGCCCACATCACTAACGTCCTGCCTAGGAAAGCTATCCGAACACGTCATACTAAATAGACTATCGGAATACGTAGAAGAAAAGGAGTACAGTGGTGAGCAGCCTTGTCTAGAGCGCTTGAGCAGTGCGCACTTGGTAACAAAAACCGAAATTAGAGAGCAGCCCCTCATTACAGGGCAAAATTTTCGTGCCTGCTTTCTTTACGAGGCAATCTGGCGCTACTTCCGTGCAAGCGTTGCAGCTGGACCCTAGAGGCTGCCACAAAATCTAGATTTGTTTGCAAGGAAGTGCACCGCCCGAGCGCTCTAGACAAGGCTGCTCACCACTGTACTTCCCCTCTAATATGATAGGCTACAGGCCGGCCACTCTCCGGATAGGCGAGCACGTCTCGGAGAGCTTTAAACTGGGCGATAAGGGAACACCACAACGCTCAGTACTCTCACCATTCTTATTTAACTTGGCGATGACAAAGCTTTCTCGCGCACTGGGTGAAATTGCTGGTGTCGAGCACACCATATACGCAGACGATGTCACCATCTGGAGCACCGGTGGGAGCGATGCGGAATTGGAAGCTCGCATGCAAGAAGCCATCACGGTTACCGAGGCCCATCTCGCCCCAATGGGACTTCGCTGCTCTTCCAGAAAATTGGAGCTGCTCATTTACCACGCCCCAAGACCAGGGCGCCCGTCCAACGACTGGCGCAGACACCCCACTCCATGCATAGAGTTACACGACAGGGATGGAAATCGCATACCTGCGGTTGACAAAATACGAATTCTAGGACTAATCATCGAAAGCAACGGGTTCAACTCGGCAATGTTGGACAGCATCACGATCAAGATTGCAAACGCGATCCGGATCTTTCGGCGCATCTTGAATAGGCACAGGGGATTGAGCGAGGACAACGCCATTAGAATGGTCCGCGCTTTTGTACTCTGTCACATCACATACGTGGCTGCGATGCTCAACTAGAAAAAAGTACATCGGAAAAGGCTCGAAGTACACATACGTCGAGCTTTCAAGACAGCGTTGGGGCTTCCCGATAATGCCTCCACTGATCTTCTCTTACAGCTAGGAGTGCACAATACCCTTGCCGAAATCATCGAGGCACAACACACGGCACAGATCGCACGCCTATCAAGCACTAAAGCGGGCAGAGAGATTCTCGTCAAGCTCGGCCTGAACACCATAGGAGAAAGGGACAACGTCCTGCAGTTACATAAAGTCGTGCGAGAAGCAATTAAAGTGTTCCCCTTCCCAATAAACGTACACCCGAACCACAATCAAGGAAGGAGCTTCGCCCGCGCCAAAGCCCTCGCTGCGGACGCGGCAAGGCTTCCAGACCAGACAGCTTTCGTGGATGCAGCGTACATACCGGGAAAGCATGCCTACTCGGTAGCAGTAGTCGACGGACACGGGCGAACGCGTAACTCACTCACACTCTTCACGAAGAAACCAGAGGTAGCTGAACAAGCAGCGATAGCACTAGCTCTCAAAGACTCGAGCTTCACAACTGGGTACAGCGACTCTAGAGCAGCCACTCGAGCTTTCGCCAAGGGCGGAATAGGCAAGACGACGCTACGAATCTTAGGCGGAAGCAACATCACCGATCACTCCATCGTATGGTTCCCGGCACAAATGGGCAGCTTAGGGGGTGGCCTGCGGAATCTCAACGAGATCGCACACGAGGCGGAGCGAGGGCTCATCGGCCGCGTCCCTCCGGTTTCCCCCACTACTCCACATATCGAGTTCAGGGATCAATTATTCACGCACAACGAGCTCACAAAACACTTTTATCTAGGCAGACGAGCGTTTCCCCTCCCGGATAAGAAATTAACCCGCAGCCAGTCGGTCACGTTACGCTTGCTCCAAACGAACGCATACCCAACCCCTGGCGCATGAAGCACATCGACCCAGACTACGACGCACAACATGTGTGTGACCAGTGCAGTGAACGTGTAGACTTGACCCACATGCTGTGTGGTTGTGCATCAAGTGACGCCTACGCCCAGAACAAGGAACATTGGGACAAAGTACTAAAGAGTGCTTCACTTCACGACCAGCTTCGGGCTGTCCAGGAGGCCCGCGCGGCGGCGGAGAGCTTCGGGCTCTCTGTGCCTACGTGGGAGCTGCCCTCTACACCTGGCGCCTAGCCGAGTGTCCTTCAGGACCCCTGATGTGGGAAATAATGTTTTACCACCACCATCAGTCATATTGTAACCACAGCAACGAAGCACGCGCTTTGCTAGGTGCTAGCGGCAGGAAGGGACTGCACGACGAGCGTTTTCGAAAAGAAAAATTTACTGTAGTGCTGCCTCGCTACCAAGTCGCGTGGTACTGTTACCAACGCATAGAGCATGCCCGCATCCTAGCACCTGGCCCTCCGCAGTGGCTCAGTGGTTACGGCGCTCGGCTGCTGACCCTGAAGACGCGGGTTCGATCCCGGCCGCGGCGGCCGAATTTCGATGAAGGCTAAATTCTAGAGGTCCGTGTGCTGTGCGATGTCAGTGCACGTTAAAGAACCCCAGATAGTCGAAATTTCCGGATCCCATCACTAGGGCGTCCCTCATAGCCTGAGTTCCTTCGGGACGTTAAAACCCATAAACAAACCCAAACCAATCATCCTAGCACCTGGAGACATCTGAGGCTACTTCTTTGTGAGACTGAGGAGAAACAAATTATTTGTACGCAAACATGCGTCTCGTAAACGTTTGCTGCCGATAGTTCATGCCCCCAATGCTACAATAGTGTTCACCCAAAGTTGTTTCTGGAAAACGAGATGAAGTAACCAAAGCTGAAAACTTCGGTGAACTAAAATATGTCTGAACGAGATCGTTCTTGTCGCTACCCCAGTAGCACAAGGTGGCGGGCCCATGCGGGTCCGACATGGGCAATGAGGGCTGGTGGCTGCCCGCAATAAACCCACATGGGTCCCTCGTGGGTGCAGTGCTGGCACAAAACGCTGGGGCTGCCCACTTCGTGCCTGAATGGGACCCTCGTCGGCTAGGCATGGGCTTAAACACACTGGGCAGCACACCTAGGTCCCACCGCAGATACACGCGGGCTAGGATGCGGGCTCTATTATGGTGAAGCGCGGGCAACCCCAAAAGGGGCTGCCCGTACACCACCATGAGGGAGCCGCAGTGTTTTTGTGTGGGCAAAGAGCTAGTATTCCCGCCTTCAGCCGACATGGGTCCCGCGTAGCAAATACAGGGGCTAAACTATGGGCTTCAAAGTGGCGAAGCGTTTCAGGCAAGCAGTGTGGGCTGTCTTAGCAACACCGGCGAAGGTCCCGCGTGGGCTGGGCATGGGCACATTTGCCATTCCGACGTCTTCACCGCCTGTATTCTAAATCGGGTATGAAAGGGGTAAGCATGGGCTGCGTGCAGTTCGTGTGCATAAAAGATGGGGCTACATGACGGTGAAGTGCGGGCACACCCAACAGGGGCTGTCCGTGCAGCGCCCTAACGGAACCAATTGGGCTGTGTGTGGGCTAACACCAGTATTCCCGCCTTTAGCCTAAATTGGTCCTGCATGGAAAATATATGGGCTAGGCATGGGTACAATTGCGATTCCAACATCTTCCCCGCCTGTATCGTACATATCTGGTAGAAAAGGCCTAAGCGTGAGCTGCGCAGTAGGAAGACATACAGTGTGTGCGGGAAAACGGCTAGTATACCGGGTGTCCCAGCTAAATGTAACCAAACTTTTAAAAAAGGCGAAGTGTCCTAGTCCAGTGAAACCACCTCACGGTTGTTCATAGTCGCGTGGCCTAGTCCTGAGTATTTTTTTCGCTCTTCAAAGTTAATTAATTAGTTAAGTCTAATTAGCTAACTTTATAATTATTAACTTGAGGAAGAAAGTGTCAATCCAAAAGTTTTAGACCACCTCGAAAAACCGATGGTAGTGCGGTTTCCGTCAAGTTACGATTTACGTAGCTTCATTTATTGGCCTTCAAAGAAAGTTGTCACGTGACCAGCTGCTCGCTAACTTCTCTGTCCCAATGTGCACCCAAAATCTCATCGAGGAGAGGACTTCAGAAAAAAGAGATTTTATTGTTTAAGGCGCGTCTTGGGACGTTGAAGTGGCACAGATGTCATGTGAAAGCTTTTTCTTACGGTGCGGGTTATGGTTAAAGGCCGGTAAAAAATTACTTTACGTAAATATTACTTTGCTACAAATGTCTCAGTAAGCTGTTTCTCAAAGCGATCTACAACTTTTCCGTTGACACTTTGTTCCTCAAGTCAATAATTAAAAAGTTTGGTAATTAAGCTTAACTGATTATTCAACCTTGAAGAACGAAAAAAATACTGCAGACTAGGTCACGCGACTCTAAACAACCATCATTTGGTTTGAGATGGCTAGGACACCCCGTGTTTTTTAAAAGCTTGGTTACATTTAGCTGGGACACCTGGTTATCCGCCAGCAGCCTTCGTAAATCCTGCGCACATTACTCTGGGCTTCACAGTGCAGAAACATCATGCGCCATTAGCGAGTTGCCGGGCAAAACCTATCGACAGTCACACGTACACTAGTTGTACACGGGAAGAGTTGACATTCTCGCATTTAGGCTGCCTGCATATCCTACATCAGAGGTAAAAGGGTTAAGCGTGACCAAATAGCAAGACCTTACACGTTTCACTCTGTCGAAGAGCTGCTCTTTAAACGTCGTAATAACAAAAGAACCCGCTTTTGAGATTTGTTGGTGCTTCTTTTGCGTTTATCGCATTGTATTTTTTTCTGGTGTGCTACGGTCGCCGCGGAGAAAGCTGCCAGGATAAGGTTTCTTGCTTGTTTCAACGCACTTCAATTACGCCAGCACTTCAAGCGCTTTCGTCGTCTCCATGCAACATGTGGCGCATGGAATTCATGACTGGTTGATGAACATAGGAAGCCTCCGGCAACTGCGCCAGAGGCTGCAAAAGGTTTGTTACTGTCGCGTTAATTGCAGCAGCTTTCTTAATGTCCGCTAGCAGCAGTCTGTAGCGACGCATCGATCAAGACACAAAATTCTTGGTTTTTGTGCAGGCATTCTTTGCGCGCCTTCTTCGTCTAGTGATCGCACATTGATAACGCAACTTGGCCCAGCGCCATCGCGAGCTGCCCCACCCTTCACCCTATTAGGAAGAGATACTAATCACAAATCGCCGAGAACATTTCTATCGACGAACAAGAAAAGGTTAGCTAGCGAAAAGGTACAGTGCTAGAGAGAACAAAATAAAAACAAACTCCTGTAGAAACGTCACACGAGTAACCTGTCTTTGCGCACTTTTTTTTCAAGTTTTTTTTCTCCTCTCACCACCGCCTTCCCTGCTTTTCCTGGGCCCACTCTCACAAAAAAAAAAAAAACCTGCTCAACCCTGGTTTTTCTGTCTGCCTTTGTTCCTTCCCCGAGGGCCCCTCTGTCCCTCCCAGCCCCCTTCCCCGAAATGGCGCGGAGACACTCACTCTACAGCCCACTACCGAACATTTTAAGCCGCCCTCCCGACCACACTCCCCGCGACGCTCCATGAAGTGGAGAGGGGGCTCCTATTCTACTTGTTCACTGGGTCCGGTCGCTGCGCGGTAACGCTCTGCGGAAGTGCACCCCCGCCTTTACTGCGTTTGTTTGGAACAGGTTTTTCTTTCCTGCGGTTGGGTTGAGTGTCAAGGGATGAAGGTAGCTGCGAAAACACGCTGGCACTAGCTAGTCCTCGTTGAATTTGTGTTATACAGTTTTTTGTGCCTTTCCTCGTGTTGCTTGATCAATCCACGATCGAAGATGACATCGCCTTCCATGCGTACGTCCAGTGCAAGTATGGTGGAACCCTGTCGTCCTTGTCTCAGTGTTGAATAACTTCGGTCTGAAAGACGTGAGTGGTGAACAGTGACATTTACTGACATTTGAGCGGTGGAGGCCACGGCGGAGAAGGCGGATTTTTTGACGGCGACGTCGTGCTGCTAGGACGTAAGTACGCATTTGAAATCACTCTGTTGTCTGAGTACTGCTGCCGTCAAAGTTATATGCTCGGCGTCTACAGAAACTTTCTAGTTGTTCAGTGTCTTTTTTGAACCAGCCAGTTGTAGATTGCACAGCGTAGAGAGACAAAATACCGAAACACTTTCTCTGTTACATACCGAAATTTCTTGTCCTTCATGGTAACAAGACTAAAATTAGTTTTGTGGTGTGTATTCTTTCTTTACACAGGCATATGGTGCATACGTGCGAGCGCAATCAGCGACGAGCGTCCTGAGGGGGAGCGGCTCAAGTCCCTGAACAAACATCACGCATCGCATCGATGCTGCAGAATGATCCGTAAATAAAGGAGGATGACCAAGCAAGCATTGGAATCGTCTGAGCAACCTGTTTACACACCAACAATGTTACGACACACATTTGAAACACAATATTGATTCAAATACGAAAGGCGTGAGGTGCATTCAAGATACTGAGCATTGCCAATCCTCAGGGAAAGGCGTCATGAGACGCCTTGCTCGTCCGTGCCTTCTCTTTCGTCCTGTCTTCTTTTGCACGCATTATCTCTTTTTAAGTAATGTGACGTACACCTTCCGCTGCGCGAGATTCTCGGTAGCTTCTTTTCGTCTTTTTTCCCTTTCTTATTTCTTAGCGTTTACTAATCCACAATCACTTTACCGATAACGATCGTCGATTACAATCCCAATGATTGATTACCTATGATCAATCCTTATCTAGCTTACAGAGCACGGCATACTACGCCACTTTTACACATACACACCATTTGTTCCAGTACACTGAAGCACCATAACACCCCTTTTAATTCCGTCCAATTTCTGACGCGTTATTTGCATATTAATATTTGTCTGGCTCCACGGTGGCTCAATGGTTACGGCTCTCGGCTGCTGACCCGAAAGACGCGGGTTCGATCCCGGCCGCGGCGGCCGAATTTCGATGAAGGCGAAATTCTAGAGGCCCGTGTACTGTGCGATGTCTTTGCACGTTAAAGAACCCCAGGTGGTCGAAATTTCCGAAGCCCTTCACTACATCGTCCCTCGTAGCCTGAGTCGCTTTGGGACGTTAAGCCCCCATACACGACACCAATATTTTTTTTTCACTACTGTCAGACCAGAACACATCCCAAACACAGGTTACTAAGCCATACACCCGACCACGCGCTCAATGGGTGTCGCCCAAACACGCCTGAAGCAATTACCCTTCGTGGCCTACGGGAATAAAGAACAAACAAAAACTTTCGTGGCATACGCGTTACTTGCCCACCTGGCCAGTGGGGCTATTTTCTTTTTCTATTTGCAGGAATTTGGGGTTTTTTCCGATGGACGGAGCCGGGATTTCACCTGAACGAGCTCCTTACGCTGTCGCTTAATACCTGCGACTACTAGACCTTTTTCGGAATGCATCACAGCTCGCGTTTCTTGTTCAGTGGGAAAAAGATAGCGCGCACCGAGGTGTCTCTAACAACGAGAAGAAATTGGGCGGGAGAGCCATCATCCAAGGAAAACCGGTTGAGAAGCAAAAGTGGACTGTTTTGCCTGTGGATGAAGTCCAGATTGGGATAATTAGTGTATATTCATAATGATGGTTAAACAGCGCGAACACACCAAGTCCAAGAAAGAGAGAGGACACACACACCAGCGCTGAATTGAGCGCTGGTGTGTGTCCTGTCTCTTTCTTGGTCTATGTGTGTTTGCCTGTGGGCCGAACTTGGGCTATCCCACGTGGGCCGGACTTGGGCTAGCCGACGTTGGCCGGACTTGGGCTTGCCCATGTGGGCCGGACTTGGGCTAGCCCGTGTGGGTCCCCGCTCCACTGCCGCCTAAGCCCCCCTGGAGGTCCCCTCTAAGAAGCCCATTACTGCCCCTATGGGTCCCACAAAAGACCGAGGAAAGCCCCCTGTATCGTTTTTATGCATGCAGACCATAGTGGTCCCCTGCTGGTCCTATGTAGCAAGCCCACTGGGCTACCCCTGTGGGTCCCGCACGACGCCGAGTTACAAATCCCGCACATATCCCACATCGGGCCCCCGGCGCGAGGGCCCGCAATTCCGAGCCCCGTTTGTGCTACTGGGGTAAAGTCTGATTTGCAGTCAGTCATTTGTGATATAGTGATTATTTCACATAATTTGGCTTACTCATCCG
Organism: Amblyomma mixtum; assembly: GCF_055824585.1. NCBI lineage: Eukaryota > Metazoa > Arthropoda > Arachnida > Ixodida > Ixodidae > Amblyomma > Amblyomma mixtum. The sequence goes on along the minus strand of NC_143015.1, from coordinate 118,910,555 downwards.
TGCGCTTACACATCCATGCCATAAGACCGAATGCCGAAAAAATTTTATATTAAATTTGCGAAATACATACTTTAAGATTTCTATCGGTACGGCCATTGTGGTCTTCAGTGAACTTGGCATGAAGAGGTTAGCGTCTGCAAAGCCTCTTGATAAGAAACCTTGATAAGAAGTCTTGATAAGGCTTATTTTGTGCGAGTCGCTTTAGAGGCTTTGTTCGCGCAGAAAATGTGATCATTCAGTTCGCCTCTTCCGAGGACAGCAAAGCTTTCAGACAGTATAAAACCAGGTACTTAAAGGACTGAAATGAACTTGCATAACTGTGTATCCTTTACTAATCCCTCTTACATGTTCTGAAAAGCCTCGTGTACAAGCGAAACCGCTCTCAGCTGTCAATCCCTTGGATGTTAGTGAATATTTCTTGAAGCAGCAAACTTGGCCTGCGCATGGACACCAGTGGTGGTCTCATTCGTGAACAACTTTGCTTGATTGTTTTTTACTTCTTGCACCCAGTGACAGACATCGATTGCAAACGTATACAATGTTATAAGCAGCAAAGTGTCCGTTAATATTGGCGACTTACGGCTGAGCAGTGTAAGGCAGCGGGGACTATGCATGATGTCGTTCTTCCCTCTGTGCATACACTTAATACTTAGGACTTCACATTTAGTACACCTTGAAAAGGGCTCCCAGTTTACAGGCCCCCTCGTACCGGAGTTAGTCTTTCCGCTTGCAAAACATTGTTATCGCACGCAAACAGACTTCCTCGCTGCTGAAAGCGCGAAAAAAAATTCGCTGTGGCTCAGCTTGGTTAAGCCCGGTAATTGCGAAAGCAATATCCGTACCTACGCCATGGTTCAGCTGGTAGTGTAGCTGGTGGTGGTGCTTGGGGTTAGGCTTGTGGCGATGCATCTGTTCTACAATCCAATCCAATCCAATTTAATCTAATATAATGTATTCTAATCCAATCCAATCCAGTCCAGTACAATCCAGTCCAGTCAGGCCGCCGTTCATGTGCACCGCCGTCGCACACGGACGGCGCGAGATTGCGAAGCAATGTTTAGCCGCTGGTCGTTGGCACAGCTACTGCTTTCTAGCGGCGTGAGTCGAGCCTAATCTCTTCAACGTAACGCCACAATCGCGCTCCTAGCGGAGAGCGCAGCAGTTAGGCGCCGGTGGTGGCACCGCCGCGGCTTGCGACGGCGCGAGTCGGTCGCCCTTCTCTTCGGCGTGCTGTCACACATGACGTCCCACATAGGTCAACTAAAAGTCAATGGTGGCACCGCCGCGCCACGGCAAAGGCTGAAAGTGCAAGTAGCAAAGCTTTCGCTTTAAAACACTTCGAGTGCACACAGTTATTTTTCCAGGGTCGATTTCTGCAGTATAAATTGGTAGGAGCACAATCTAAAATCTAGCGGCATTATTGAATGAGATGACCTAAACTCGCTACTGTGGCAGAATTCTGCCTTCTTGCTGAGCCTGAAGTAGACAATGAGATAGTGCGCTTGACGTTCTTGAATTCAGTTTCCTTCTTCGTAACACAGCAGAAATGTAAATGCACAGTGGCAGCGAAGCTTTGCACTAAAGTCAACACAGAAACAAGCCGGCTAATGAATCTTGCTCAGTGTTGACCTGTACTGCATGATGGGTAATCTAAAGTTTAGGTGAATTTATAGAATAAATGCAATGTTAAAACAAACTGAAGAAAGTAATTGTTCTGGCATTTCAACATTCACTGTCGCATACGAGAAGAGGAAAGAGCAAAAAGAACACGCCTGCGCTAGCTGCCAATCCATATCATTTGAAAACCAGAATTCGTTTTGTCGTCTTCGTACTGTAACCGCAACACGTCAGGTGGAAATACAAGGTGCTAACACATCAACTGGCGCCGCCATTTTTCTAAGCACAAGCAAGGTGCTGTTCCAGAAGAATTCCTGCTTGTGAATTGTTCTCGGGCAGGCAAATTTGTCCGAAAATAGTGGTCCGAAAAAGATGTGCAGTTATGTTACCTTTCTGCAACACGAGATTTGGCCGCAGCTCTCAGTGCATTTATATTTCCTGATATATCGAGGGAGAGAATATGAAGCCGACTTTCAGAGCGCACTTTAAGAGCGCACTGGGTAGTAAAGAATGGGTGGACAGGACAGGCTTTTCGCACAGGGAGCAGCGAACTTGCGAGACCGCCGCTCTTAGGAGGGCGGTGCCTGGACCGCTAACAATGCTCTCGGGTGGCGCTATAACAGTAGTCGCTGCAGCTGAACCGCTCTTCATTCCTCAGCTCACGCCATAGACTCTCTCCCCTTTCCACGGTAGCCACTGTTCGGATAGTTCCCATAGTAGCCACCCTGTGGTTGGTCGATTCTCGTCCTTGCCATACCGTCTTCCTTCCACGGTTGTTACTATGGGAGCCCGTCTCAGACTACACACACCGACTTTCTCGCCATACGCTTCATGTTCGGCGGTAACCCTCTTCAGCCAAAGGTAACAAAGCTCCTTGGTGGTTTTAATTGCAACCACCCTCCACTTGCGCCTTCTTACACACTTGCTATCCCCTCTGCCTGCATCGGTAAGCGCCCTTCTGTTAGGCGTTCTTATGCTACCACCATTTTCTCCTCCATCAATGGTAACCACCCTTCGAATGGTCACCATGACAACGCACCCATCGGTTGCGCCGACTACTGCTGCTAGCGCTGCAGCAACCTGAAACCTTGGACAGGCAATTGACAGCTCCCGCTCTATAATAGTTGCTTGAACTATCACGAAAGACAGGTTTTAAAATCGTCTAGCTAGCAGGAAAGCGAGCGAGATGATTCCTGTGTGTAAACGGCTCTGGAGAGCTGTAAATAGGGCATCATTTTCCCTGTTTGATCAGAGCTGCCATTTACAAAATGTAGGGGAGGACAGACATTTTCTGGAATGCAATGAAAGCTACGCAGAAAACATTGAGCATGCTACCAATGATTGGTACAGTGAGGAGATGAGCCAAGGTGCTGTAACGTGCGTTAACGGAAGGAGTGAGCTTCAAGGCATAAATTGAGCCAACCGAGCAAGCAGTTGCTATCAGGACATCCCTGCAGCTTTCAGGCAAATTGCTTACTTCAGTAATGCCTGCTGTGTCCGGCTCTCAAAAACAAATGTGACGTTGCATTTGGGCAGAACACGGTAGAGGGCACGGAAAAAAATTGTGTGATTCATAATACCAAGGATCCACAAAAGGGCGGTGTCACGAAGTCTAAATACAGAAAAAAATAATTGTGCACAAAGTTTTTCAGTCGCAGTTTGCAGGAGTATTGGGTATAAACGGAAACTTTTAGGCCATTGTTCTTTTATTCGTTGCGCGAGACTGGGTTATCATTGTTAGATACAACCATGCGTTCGGCATCATTTGCATACCTATCACTACGTATGCTTCACATTGCCGACATGCATATCACAGGTGAGCACCATATCAAAATTTATCTATTAAACTACTTCCATCATTGGGTGCACCTTGGCAATAGTTCACCTTGCAGGAAAGTGTGGTGCTTTATTTAACCTATCATGATGAGCATGACTTATAACCACAAAGCTGAAATCGAGGCTTCCGTTACTCAATAGAATTTACGATAAGGGAGTAATTACTAATTGACGTCCACATAAGCGCTGCCATACGACTACAAAGGAAAGCTATACAGCTTTCTCAGAAACTTCGCGGTTGAAGAAAAATTCGTCCTGGTCGGCGGTTTGAACCCAGGACCACCGCTTCACCAGTGCAGTCGCTCTACCAACTGAGCTAACCCGGACGGCAAGCTTATGGTAGGGCGAGAGCAAATTGATCAATAACTCAAAGTGGGAACAGTGTTGACCAAAAGTTTTCCTTTGTAGCCGTATCTCAGCACTTGGGTGGACGTCAGTGAGTAATTACTCCCTTATTACAAGCCTACTCCACCTTGGGGGACTTAAGAATGGGGCATCGGTTCATGTATTGCCCCATTGTTAAGTGACATCTTTTTATCATATTGTGACAAGCGAATCGCTGCAAGCCTCGACACAGCCCACTCGGCTAAGATTTTTAGATATGTTGACGATTATGCCATATTCTTGAAAGGTTGGTTTGGTTTATGGGGTTTAACGTCCCAAAGCGACTAAGGCTATGAGAGACGCCGTAGTAGAGGGCTCCGGAAGTTTCGACCACCTGGGGTTCTTTAACGTGCACTGACATCGTACAGTACACGGGCCTCTAGAATTTCTCCTCCAAAGAAATTCAACCACCGCAGCCGGGATCGAACCCGCGTCTTTCGGGTCAGCAGCCAAGCACCATAACCACTGAGCCACCGCGGCGGCTATTTCTTGAAAGGGGTATCTCCAGAAGGAGCCATTACAGTAGTGAACGGAATCCTTATAATCATGAGTGAGTGTGCCTTTGGGTTGAACTTCACCTATGAGTTGCCATCGCAGGGATGCTTGCAGTTTTTGGACATATGTATTGTCACGAGTGCTAGTAGAACCCAGGTGTGTTGGAGGTACCAGCCTCGCTCAAAAAAAGGTATTTTAAACCACCAGTCAGCTCATTCAAAGCTTATTAAAAGGGGAATAGCAAAAAACTGCCTGCGCGCTGCTCTTGATAATTCTTGCGCACATGAAATGCAGAATAGCGTGCGATTTCAGCTACAACGTCTGAGTAGTGCTGGTTTCCCTCGAGAGATGGTCACCTCGGTGATAGAAGCCCATGCCAAGGAACCTCCTTGCCCACCGAAGCACAGCCCAAGTGAAGAACCGCAACGCCGGAGACCCGTGGCAATGCCATACTTCCACCAGATCTCTCTACACCTCAAAAAAGTGGCCATGAAATGTGATGTCCCGGTGGTCTTCACGGCGTCCAAAAAGCTTTCGGGCATGTGCAATATGGTGCAGGGAAGTGGCAAAAAGAATGAGTGCCGCACTAAGCACGTAGACAGGTTCGTTCGGTGCAAAACTAGGGTGGTGTACAACATACCCCTCACATGTGGGAATTGCTACATAGGGCAAACAGGACGTTGCCTGAATGTCAGACTTCAAGAGCATCGCGCCACTGTTGAATCACTGGCGGGGTCGGGGAACTGGCAAAACATTGTCGCCATTGTAGTAACTGCACGCCCATGTTCCGCGACACAATTGTCTTGAAAAAATTGACGACCCAGCTTAGCAGGGAAATTTTCGAAGCTTACTGCACAAAAAAAGAAAATGACCGTTGCATCACCTCCACTTCCGTATCTTTATCCAAGAAAGAATTTAACTATCTTGATGCTAACTTGTGCCACGTGCCTGTGTTATTTGATGGTATCGGCTGTTCATCAGGTGTGATTACGATTCCTGTATAAATGTGGTTTTCCTGTAGTAAACCTTAGTTGAAGTTCCGCGTATTGTCCGGTGCTTTCCTCTCTTCGTCCCTCGTCGTTTTGCACGGTTGTAGTATGCACTCCATCGATCATAAAACAGCCTCTTATGTCTTCCAGAATCCATTCTTATTTCTTTTAAATTTTCTTTTCAACTTTTAAAAGGTGACAACACCGGCACTACTTGGAATTTTAAGCCAGAAAGAAAATGAATGAGTCAGAGGGTAGGCGCTGACCCCGAAAGAGCATTGGTTATTGTCAACATGCGACAGCTGTTGGGGCTGTTTCTATTCATGGACCTCATTTTCCTGCCTACGCGGCGCTGACGTGCGTTATGCGCGCTAGCGAAGCCAACGCATGCCATTGGATATTTGGTTCAACAGGTGATACGGGGCGGACTCAACAGCATGCCACTGGCAAATTACCTAGTGCGGCTATGCATGATCACACAAGATTGGTTATTGCGAACTTGAGCTGCCATTTCAGGTTGTGGCAAGGGTATGTGCTGTCGCTAGCAGTGCAACAGTCATTCCGAGAAGAGACAGAAATATCTTGTAACAAAAAAAACTGCAACGCGCGTAGGCCGTGCCTATGGCCTTCCTAGATTGATGTGTATTTTAGATGTCCGTTTTCTGCACTCTGCCTGCAATGGTGAGTCTATGGAATGCGAATTTCATTCCACCACACCATCTGCTACTTTGTCGATGACAATAAAGTTCATCATCCTCCTGCAAGAAATAAATAAAGCAGATAAGCTAAAAAAATTCTTGGTATGTTTCCCTTTATTTATGCGCTGGGAGAATGCGCCGGAGAAGCTTTCAGAGGATCGCCATGGCGTGAAGGGCATTGACGGCCCAAAAATAACTTGCAGCCGACTGACGCGCTCAATACAGAGCCATAGCACTGCGGCTATCGAGAACCGTAAAGAATGCCGAAGAACCACCTCTGGCATTTCGAACGCAGTGGTGTAGTGGCCCGTCGCTTGGTACTGACCACCTGTGCACATAATTTTCGTGTTCACGATGCCAGACTCTGCGCACGATGGTGATGCAGGAGGCTTTAACAACTCATAGAGAGTGCTAGAATAGAGAATGCGCGTTTGCGCACGGTAAACACGAGCATTTTATGGCGCATTATGCTTTATCTTACATCATTCAACGTACGCAAACGCCGAGACGATGATAGCTCCGGTGCTAGCGGTGCCGCCTGGTTTGCGTGAATGGAAAATTTCTGCAATAAACCGGTGCTTGTTAGGCCTATTGCTACCGAATCATCTAACTAAAAACCGAGCCAAATTAATAGTGCACCTAATTTGTCTAGGCAAGATATGACGAAGCGAAAGCCCCGTACCCTAGCCAGTTCACGTGCCGAAAATGCAGTAATACCCATGTGTTCACCCCGAAGCAAGAGTTTCTACTTCAGGGTGCGGCGCCATAATGGCGTTTTCTAATGGCATACGTGACGGTGACGTCACATATGCTATACGTCACGTCACCGTCTGGTTTCCTCCAAAGTATTCGCTGCATTCGAGCCGCCCCATGCTCTTTCGGTGTTGGTGTGGCCGATTATGGCGGTTTGGTTGCCAAACAAACACGGAATCCGGGCCCTGGAGTTGCAACTGTGGAGAATTCCTTCCAGACTAGCACTGCACATGTGCTCAGTGGTGGAGCACCAGGAGCTGGAGCTAGCCTTCTTAATGTTTATAAACGCTTCAAATTCACACCGTAAACAAAATAGGGAGATAAATGCCGAGGCTTTCAGTTCATCACCTAGAGGGTGCTAAAAACAGACGACAAAGACGAAACTTGTAACTCGCAGTCTGATCAATGCCAAAATCGATTCATGAGTTACACGACTTTATAATCTTTCCAAATGTACTGCACCTCTAAAATACAAATATTGCATTTTAGGAATATGGTATGTTCATAAAAAATGCATCGTTCATAAGGAAGTACTACTGTGATGTTTTTGTCAAAAATCATTGATATATCTTGTCCTTCGTAGTACTAATCATCTCAGAATTAAGCAGTTTATTGTAGGCTCGAGGACAGTGTGCACATGGAAGAAAAACCGATAATATTAAAAGGAGCGTTGTGATATTGCCAAGTATCACTGTAGTGTCCATTCGTTCGCGCAAGGCCGCTAGAGAGGGGTGTTATCATTTGTGTTCGTGACGCGAGAAGCAACCGGACTAATCTCGATTGATCACAGCCATGCCGAGCTGCATCTACGTGTTTCCAGATTATTCTAGATGATCTCGACCTATTAACTCGAAGTTTCCTTGCCGGCTTTAAATTGAACGATGCCGCGAGCAGCGGGCATTCGTAGCTCGACGACCGACGAGAACGTTTGTCTGTCTTGGTCTGTGTGTCTTGGTTGTCTTGGTCTGTGTGTGTTTGCGCTGTTGAACCATCACTATGAATCGACACCAACTAGCCCAATCTGCAGTTCTTCTACAGTTTATTTCTTGTACATGGGCGTCTTTTATGTGTTACAATTTAGACTTGTCCAACCCAGCGGTTCTTTCTCCGCTTATAGCTGTGTGTCAGCGCTGTGTGTGTCTTGTCTCCTTCTTGGTCTGTGTGTGTTTGCGCTGTTGAACCATCACTATGAATCGACACCAACTAGCCCAATCTGCAGTTCTTCTACAGTTTATTTCTTGTACATGGGCGTCTTTTATGTGTTACAATTTAGACTTGTCCAACCCAGCGGTTCTTTCTCCGCTTATAGCTGTGTGTCAGCGCTGTGTGTGTCTTGTCTCCTTCTTGGTCTGTGTGTGTTTGCGCTGTTGAACCATCACTATGAATCGACACCAACTAGCCCAATCTGCAGTTCTTCTACAGTTTATTTCTTGTACATGGGCGTCTTTTATGTGTTACAATTTAGACTTGTCCAACCCAGCGGTTCTTTCTCCGCTTATAGCTGTGTGTCAGCGCTGTGTGTGTCTTGTCTCCTTCTTGGTCTGTGTGTGTTTGCGCTGTTGAACCATCACTATGAATCGACACCAACTAGCCCAATCTGCAGTTCTTCTACAGTTTATTTCTTGTACATGGGCGTCTTTTATGTGTTACAATTTAGACTTGTCCAACCCAGCGGTTCTTTCTCCGCTTATAGCTGTGTGTCAGCGCTGTGTGTGTCTTGTCTCCTTCTTGGTCTGTGTGTGTTTGCGCTGTTGAACCATCACTATGAATCGACACCAACTAGCCCAATCTGCAGTTCTTCTACAGTTTATTTCTTGTACATGGGCGTCTTTTATGTGTTACAATTTAGACTTGTCCAACCCAGCGGTTCTTTCTCCGCTTATAGCTGTGTGTCAGCGCTGTGTGTGTCTTGTCTCCTTCTTGGTCTGTGTGTGTTTGCGCTGTTGAACCATCACTATGAGCTGTTTTTCTGTATAACCCTTATGGCGGTTCGGACGCTGTGACGCGCTTCGATTAAAATTCGCTACTTGGATTGTGAGCCGTCGTGAAATGTGTTGTGGTTTGCGTGTGTTTCTTCTTGCACAACGGTGCACAATCGCGTAGTGCTGTCGACATACCCTAGTCGAGGCAAAGGGTCATTTTTCTGGTCTCTAACTTTTCAGTCTGTGCGCTTTGTGCAGTGCTGGATTGGTGTCCAGCACAAAGATGCGTGGAGTGTCGCGGGTGAAAGGTTCGAAATGAGGCCTGGAATATTTTTTTCTGTGTGACTACGTGGTAGAGTGGTAGACACTACACCAACTTACCCTGGTTGGTGTAATGTCGGTGACACGAAGGCTAACATTGTTCTGCACGACTATGCAATCGTCTGAAATGGTAAGCAGTACTCTGTTGCATTATCCGAAGCATATAGTGCTCGAAAGGGGACCTGTCGTACTGCAGTATTCGTGTTCAATGCTCTAAAAAGCGTTTAAGGAGCTTGTTTGTCGCTGACTGGCGAAATGTTGCCGCGGTGAGTTGCTCGGCCAAGAATTGTCGGTACTTGTTTTGGCAAAGAGGGTGCTACCATGCGTGCGCTAGCTTTGCATAATTTTAATATGCGCATGAGCCTGTTTGCGCGTTTTTTTTTCTTGTTGAGCACAGATTTTTCAACGTATATGCCTCGTTCTACGCGTTTCTGCCCATGCTTGTTCACACCACCGCGCATGTTTCAAGGATCGGCACTTTGGCTGCGCGTAAAATGTATAATTGCCTTTTGAGATAGCGTTAGCACTTTGAGGACGCGGGGATTCAAACACTTTCTATGCGCCGCGGTTTTTGCTTGGTGCTACGCGGTTGAACCTTAGGTCGTGGGGTCGATCCTCATCGCAGTAACCGCATTTCGATTGAGGTGAAATGAAAAAAAGAATGCCCTTGTGCTGTGCGATGTCAGCTCACGTTAAGAAATTCTAGGTCGTCTAAATTAACCCGGAGCCCTCCAATACTATCAGTACCCATTTCTTTGCGTCCGAATTCAAGCCACACAATATTCAAAGCACTGTCTCAGGTTGCAGTTACCAACTAAAATTCATTTCCGGCCCTCAGAATTTAATTTTTAAATCAGTATGTGAACATCTTTTTTTTTCTATGATGCCGATCAAGTTTTCTGGTTACCCAGAGTATAGGATCTTCCATTTGGATCACTCTGCTTTAGTTGAAAATTGCTTTTTGAGGAAAGAAAGCGGCGCAATAATTGTCTCGGTTATTACGATGTTTATATCTACGCTTTCGAACGGCCGTTTGCATATTTATTTTCGTTATAGCAAGAATCCTTTGTTAATGCTAGGGGAACTGATGCATTTTAAACAGGATAGTTTTCCTTTGTGTTGAGGCGTATACTTGGGCAAGTTTATTTTTCCTGATCTTTTTACATTCATACAATATTCACTGTCGGACCGAGTTCGCATGCTTGTTTCTGTATTCCTGTCATATTGATAATGGGAAACTGGTATCTATCTGCAGGTGGCACATCTGTCTTCCAGTACGAGTCAATGGCATGGATTTTGTGGCCACCATATGGAGTCAAAAGCTGTGTTGTAAGTTGTTACTGCATTGTGCTTTGTTTTTGTGGTTGTCATGAAGTGTTCTTTTGCTTTGATTGCTCTTTTCTTTAATGGTACTGCTTGGAACAGTTTGGATAGCTCTGGCCTCATATGTTTATATGAGTAATATTTGTTGGTCGTCAGAATGGGCCTGTTGCAGGCCATTTGAAGTTTTACATCCAAAATTGCTATTCTTTTAAATGCTGCATTCTATGCATGAAGTGCGAAATGTGTGCATGTTTTTGGCTACATTATGTGATACTTTTTCGGCTATGAATATCAACATTATGATGCATGCTTGTTAACTTAAATATGCGTTGTTGTGCCACTCATCGCAGGTCACCGATGTAAAAAAAAGTGAACACATGAGATAACTGATTTCATTACTGCTGTCTTGTTTCTGTTAATCATGGAGAGGTGGGCTATTTGGTGCTGGGTAGAATTATGAGACATCATTCGAGTGTACAAAAACACATAAACAAAAAGGGTAAACACCACGAACCCCGGACTTCAGCTGAGGTTTATTCCATAACATGGGCTTTTTACAGGCAAAGTGGTACTAGTGATCCCTGGGGCTGCAAAGTGTTTCCTCGACCAGGTAACCATTATTCATGGTGAGGCGGAAGGGTATCTTACCACTCAAGCTGGACGCATCGGCCTGCATGCATGCAAAGCATGCAAAGCGTTTTTGAAAGAAACACATGTATTGTGCAAGTTTAGCACTTGTAAGAGCTGGGAAATTTTTGAAGCCTTTTGTATCTCTGCTGAAAAAGAGAATTTGTCACCAGCCCTTCTGTAGCACTGCGGAAAAAGGAACTAGATTATCTCAAGGCAAATGTGTTTGTTGGGTCAGTCAGGGAGGTGAGGCATAGGCGTGCCGATGTGTTGAATGTGAGTGGCAAGATACCTTTGTACCTATGTTTCTTTTTGTGTGTGTTTCGGTTTTTGCCAACCTGAATAATTATCTGGTCGCGGAAATACTTTTCAGCCCCAGGGATCACTTGTACACCTTTGCACATAAAAAGCCTGTGTTGTGGAATAAGCCTCAGTTGAAATCCGGTGTCCATGCAGTCTACTATCTTCATCCGTGTAATTTTGTGCGCTGGAATGATGTCTCATAATTTTCCCTTGTTTTCAGTGAATAACGAGGGCCTCTGGTGTATCTTTTTTGTTTGTGATGGTTATAACAAAGTGGCTACTCATAAAGTGACATTTCGGGCTTAATTGAAGAATCCTTGGGAATTTATGTTTGACAGCATGTTCCATGGGAGCTTTCTTGAGAAAATCAGTTATTACTTGCCCGTTTTACTGCATCAACCACTACTCCTCATCATATCTCAGAACTCACTGATAATCACAAGCTTTTCGAGTACCTGAGTTGTGGGTGAGAATCCTTCTGACATACTTTAAACTACTAAGGATGTGTGGAACCACATTTTACCAATAATTTTTAGCCAATCCAAACCTCTTGGTTTTATCCCTCACAACCTGAAGCTAATCTGTCAACCATCAAGACTGGAAACCGTTCTGATCCCTCAAACTATTCACCCATTTTATTGATGTGCATTTCGCATGAACTGTTAGAGCACGAAATGAGTCCGCATATACTTGCCAAAATAATTCAAACTAATTTTAGTATACCAGTCATCACAGCTCCCATTCTCTTTACTCATGTGGAATAAAACTTTTTGAATTCACAACAGACTTTCACCCAAATTTATATTATTTTAGGCAAGTGTCATCGAGTTGAATTTCTCGTTATAACCTTTTAGCTGCACTCTCATACCTTAGCCTTCATTCTTTGATATTAGCGTAGATTCATTGCTTCCTGTTGTACTGCTTGTCCTATGAAGCCCAGTATATCAATATGCAAAATCATATGGCGTCCCTCATATCCTGGGTCACTTTGGGATGTTAGACCCCCATAAACCAAACCAAGCATATTACCAAAGTACACTAATATTAGCCATTCAATAACAGTCCCTGTCTTTATGTCCCAACCATGTCATTATGACTGCATTATTCAGAAGAATGTCCCAAGTATCTAAGCTACCCCGACTGTATTGACTTTTACAAGACGGATGAATGGGCTTGTTGGTAATTCATCGTGACAAAACAGTGAAAAGAAGACAAGGATGAGGAAGAAATGCGACGGCACGAGCGTTGACTTTCAGCGAGGTTTTTTGGAAAGCACGTCAAAATATATACATTGTGGCCTAAAAAAAGAATGAAAAAAGGGTGTCTTGCAACATTCACATTGGATCTGTTGAAAACAAAACAAAAGTTGAATATGAAGCACTTAAGAACATGAACTCTTTCTTAGGGAGCAATAAAGAATGTGCGCTAACACAGTGATAGCGTTTTTTCTAAAATTTCAATGGCCTGGATCATCTCACGCACAAACTTTTCTGTGTCTGTCTAACACAATGCAGCACGTGAATTCCGCCTCACAGCATTCAGGATCTGGCAAACGATCGCAGTCGTGACAGTGAACCATCAGATTCGCCCTGCTTGCTTTGTTCACATCGTAACGGTGGTGTTTTAACCTCTCATTGTCACCTCTGCCAGTTTCTTGCTGAAGTTGATAACATTAGCCAGATGGTTCAAATTTAAGCTGCTGTGTGACATTTGAACTCAGAATTAACTTCCTCCGTGGCCTTGGACTGAAAGGCGCCTTTAGACATGACCACAAAACCACCCTCTCTATCAGCAGTTAAATGCGTGAGGGCCCGCTGCCTTAAACCCGTTATAGTTAAGCCTGCGGGCAAGTTCCTGACATGGTTCAAACCATGACACCGCATCAACCAACACCCCCTGAAACACACCTGTCATGCTCAGGTCCAGGCACGCGAAGGCAACACTTCGAAGTATGGCAAACAGATCCAGAATAGTCCTCTTCGAAAGAACAACGACAAATTTTGGCCTATATATGCTTCAAGCAGCAGACGAGGCAGCAACTCAGCGTCGACAGTGTGCATATTGTTTTCAGACACTCGTGCCTTGGCTTCTCTGCTCTGGGCTAGTGAGCGCGAAGTGCCTGCGAAGTGGCATTCCAGATGGCTTCTGTCACCTGGTCAATGGTGCATGACACCGTCAACCAGCCACTCGCTGGCTTGTTTTCAGGCGCAAGTGTCTGAAAACAAGGTGCACACCTTCAGCTTTGAGTTGCTGCCTCGTCTGGTTCTTGAAGTGCTTATGGACCAAAATTTTCCATTCCTTCAAAGAGAATATTCTGGAGATGCTTGCCATGGTTTGACGAGTTGCCTTTTCCGCGCCTGGACCTGAGTGTGACAGGTGTGTTTCAGGGGGTTTTGATGCAGTGTCTCGGTTTGAACCCCCTGTTAGGAACTTGCCCACAGGTCGAACTGTGTCGTATTTAAGAGGGCGGGCCCTCTCGCTTTTAACTGCTGATAAACAGTGTAGTTGTGTGGTCATATCGAAAGGCGCCTTTCAGTCCAAGGCCACAGATGCAGCATATTCTGAGTTTGAGTGCCACTTACTATCTGATTTGTTAAAAGCAAAGTCCAGTGCCCAGAAAGTATTTAATAATATAGAGTTGAACCATCAGGCTAATGCCATCAACTCCAGCAAGAAAAATTGTCCAGCTATCTTCTTTACCGCAGAGAGCCATAAAGGTGATTGCTCCTTGAGGGTCGCAGTTTCAGAAAACGGAACCTGGCAGAAACAAATCGCCTTCTCTTTGCAGCATAAAATTAAGTTGCTGAGCGTTGATGACTCCTTTCGCCCAAAATCTGCACAGAAAGTAACGCAGTTTCTACACAATAACTCTCGCACCAGTTTCATGGGGTGCTATGTTGATATCAAGGTTTTATATTATACCATCCCTCAATCAGGATTAATCATGTGTCGAAGAATCCATTAACCTACATGGAGCAGTGGCATTCCAAACGTCTCAGGCGTTTTGGTGAATAATTTTGTCGCACTTTTAAGCTCATACCTTCAGTCCACCTTTGTTACATTTCAAAATAGCTTGTTTTTGCAACAAAAAACTGTATTACCACCGCTTTTACGTGACTTATTGCAGGATCTCCAATGCCGATGAAGCATGGTCTAAGGTGATAGTTGAGTTTTGTAAAAGCCTCAGTCCACTTTGGATCACCACTGAAATATAGAGGATATGTCATTACGTTCTTTGGATCTCATTCCTGGGTGACCATATTTGTTGGGCTTACAAGGCAAACAAGCCACTTTTACCGTTTTCTCCGGCTCACTTGAAGCTGGTGAAGAGCTATCACTAACCTTTGCTTCAAAAAGCCTTGATGAAATCCTGTGTATATGTCTTGGCATCCAGTTTTGCCCAGATCATATGCCATTGGTCCACCACTGAATATTCAGAACCTTTGTTAGTGTCTGTAGCCGATTGCTTTTAAGCAGAATTTGAAACATTCCTGTTGTGCCCTCGTCGAGACTGTAAATCCCAAAAGAACCTGTTCCCTTTATTCACAATTCATTGCACAGGCTAAAGAAAATAGGCAGTCGAGTTGGCATTGATGTTTTCTCCACACCTATGAAGCTTCAGTACCTGTGTAAGCAGTCGACTGAGATCAGCTATCAGAGTCCGTTCGCACACTGCCCAGAAGACATAGTATGTTCGATCCTCTTGAAATGCAGTTATGTTTACATTGAGCAGACAGACAGGTGTGCCACTGAGAGGTTAAAAGACCACCGTGACGATGTGAACAGAGCTTGGGGGAAAAATTTTATGATTTACTAATTTCGCGATTGCGATCGTTTGCCAGATCCTGAACGCTGTGAACCAGAATTCACGTGTTGCATTGTGCCTGACAGACACAGGAAAGTTTATGCATGAGATAATCGAGGCAGCTGAAATTTCAAAAAACCGCAATCACTGTGTTAGCGCACTTTCTTTATCGCTCGCTAAGGAAGAGTTCATGTTCTTAAATGCTTCTTAATCAGTTTTTGTTTTCAACACATGCAATGTGGTTGACACAAGGTGCCCTTTGTTCGTTGTTTCTTTAGGCCGCAGTGCTTATATTTTGACGTGCTTTCCAATACAACTTGTTGAACGTCAGCACTCATGCCGTAGTATCTATTCCTTCCTCGTCCTTGTCTTGTCCGCGTTTCTTGTCACAAGGTATTGACCTCCTTTTCCAGCTCTAGGGTTAATGGTATAGAGAAACCTTAACCAAATGGAGCTCGACATGTTTGGAGCATGTCACAATGCATGCTGCTGGCACCGCAAAGGTACTCGGTTTCATCAGGAAATGCCTTGGCCTGTGTCCTTTTGCCATGCTGTGCAGTTTATGCACAAATATTTTGACTCCAAACTGAAGTATTTTTTAGCTCTTTCAAATTTGCACCAAACTGTTTGAAGCTATGCCACCAACTCTCTTAATCCAACAGCGACACTCGGTACAGATTATGTGTAATCAGTCACCTCACTTGACCACGAGACATTACTGCATAAAAGGGGAAATCGCTCGTTTAGGTGTATTGCATATGCTCTGCAATACTGTTCCACAACTTTGCTAACTTTTGCTGCCCAGCCCGAAACCAGGACGCCACCACCACTAATTAAAGAATTTTTTTGTGGTCCCATTGAAGAATAAATGGGCTACCTCACCACATTTTCATTCCATGTGGTCCCTCAAAATTCAGGAAATAAGTGATATCACTTGGAGCATTGATACTGGTTTGTTCTACCTTTTGTTTGCTGCTGTTTTTATTTTTTCGCAACTGATGTATCATGGAGTGTATGCCTCTTTTCTTTCTTAACGTATCGTCTGCGATGTCTCAGCTGTGCTACTGCTCTCACGTTTATGATGTTACCTTTATATTGTCCCTCTTCTTAATACCCCACTAAAAGCCGTCAGAGAACAATAAAAATATGACTTTTTTTATTTTGCTCATTATGGCACACATCACGCTTACTTGTAGGGACATAGGCGAGACCTTTGTCTTGCGGTGGTGCTAGTTATGCTGCTGATGATGATACTTAATGATGAGCGTATGATATATTGAGTATGAACCTCAAATTATCTTTCTTTTTGAGTGTGAATAGCGTCAGTGGTTCTTGATTCAGGCTCACTTCTATTCCTGTGGCCCCAATACAGTGCTTACTTTTTTTAGCACACTAATACAGGCAAGGAAAAAAACTTGTGGATCCTAATTTTTCACTTCAATTGTTTCTGCAGAGCGCATCGCTCAGATTTCCAGTGCCCTCACGCACCGGCAGTACATCAAAAAGGCTCTTGCATGTGGACCAGCTGCATTGGCAAGAGGTTAAAGAAGAGCAAGAGGAGCATGAACACAAAATAAAACTGGCTCTACAAGCTTCAGCTTTTTCGAAATTTTTTGATGTCTCATATTGACAGATGTAACATGGCCGCATGGACCCTGCCCCATCATCTCCCAGCCGTCCAAATGTCGGCAGGAGTCCACCATGTTTTCCATTACCATTTCCAATAGGGTTGCGAACTGTCACAGGAACACACCAGCCATACGGGAAACACCCTTCCTTGAATGGTCCGGGTTCAGCGAGCCTAGCAATAGGGTGTGGTCCCAGCACCCCACTTGGAAGGGTGCAGATGCAACACCCCAGTCAAAGGGGTGTCAATATACTCATCTCCAGGGTGCCCCCCATGCGACAAGCCATTTACACATTTGGGGTGTAAAATTTTTTACTGTGCAGGAGCTTTGTTATCTTTGGAGGAAGAAGGTTACCGCTGAACATGAAGCGTATGGCGAGAAAGTCTGTGTGTGTAGTCTGAGACGGGCTGCCATAGTAACAACCGTGGAAGGAAGACGGTATGGCAAGGACGAGAATTGACCAACAACAGGGTGGCTACTATGGGAAATATCCGAATAGTGGCTACCGTGGAAAGAGGAGAGAGTCTGTGGTGTGAGCTGAAGAATGAAGAGCGGTCCAGCTGCAGCGACTACTGCTAGAGCGCCACCCGAGAGCAGAGTTAGCGGTCCAGGCACCGCGCTCCTAGAGCGGCGGTCTCGCAAGTTCGCTGCTCCGTGTGCGAAAAGCCTGTCCTGTCCGCGCATTCTTTACTACGCCAGTGCGCTCTTTAAGTGCGCTCTGAAAGTCAGCTTCATATTCTCTCCCTCGATATATCAGGAAATATAAATGCACTAATAGCGGCGGCAAAATCTCGTGTTGCAGAAAGGTAACATAACTGCACATCTTTTTTGGACCACTATTTTCGGACAAAATTGCCTGCCTGGGAACAATTCACAAGCAGGAATTCTTCTGGAACCGCACCTTGCTTGTGCTTAGAAAAATGACGGCGCCTGTTGGTGTGTTAGCACCTTGTATTTCCACCCTACATGATGCGGTTACAGTTCGAAGACGACACAATGAATTCTGGTTTTCAAATAATATGGATTGGCAGCTAGCGCAGGCGTGTTATTTTTGCTCTGTCCTCTCCTCGTATGCGACAGTGAATGTTGAAATGCCAGAACAATTACTTTATCCAGTTTCTTTTGACATTGCATTCATTATATAAATTGACCTAAGCTCTTGATTACTCATAATGCAGTACAGGTAGGTGCACTGAGGAAGATTCATTAGCCGGCTTGTTTCTGTGTTGACTTCAGTGCAAAGCTTCGCTGCCACTGTGCATCTACATTTCTGCTGTGTTACGAAGAAGGAAACTGAATTCAAGAACGTGAAACGCACTCTGTCATCGTCTACTTCAGGCTCAGCAAGAAGGGAGAATTCTGCCACAGTAGCGAGTTTAGGTCATCTCATTCAATAATGCCGCTAGATTTTAGATTGTGCTCCTACCAATTTATAATGCAGAAATCGACCCTGCAAAAGGAACTGTGTGCACTCGAAGTGTTTTTTTCGCGCTTTCAGGAGCGAGGAAGTCTGTTTGCGTGCGATGACAATGTTTTGCAAGCGGAAAGACTAACCCCGGTACGAGGGGGCCTGTGAACTGGGAGCCCTTTGCAATGTCTACTAAATGTGGAGTCCTAAGTATTAAGTGTATGCACAGAGGGAAGAACGACATCATGCATAGTCCCCGCTGCCTTACTCTGCTCAGCCGTAAGTCGCCAATATTAATGGAAAGTTTGCTGCTTATAACATTGTATACTTTTGCAATCGATGTTCGTCAGAGTGTGCAAGAAGTAAAAAACAGTCAAGAAAAGTTGTTCACGATTGAGACCACCATTGGTGTCCATGCGCTGGCCAAGTTTGCTTCTTCAAGAAATATTCACTAACATCCAAGGGATTGACAGCTCAGAGCGGTTTCGCTTGTACACGACGCTTTTCGGAACATGTAAGAGGGGTTAGTAAAAGATATACGGGTATGCAATTTCATTTCATTGCTTTCACTACATGTTTTTATACTGTCTCTAAGTGTGTCTTTTAACTGTTTTTAACTGTTTTTAACTCTCTAACTGTTTATAACTGTCTAACTAAACTGTCTCTTTATAAGCCTCTATAAGCGACTCGCATAAAATAACCCTTATCAAGACTTCTTATCAAGGTATCTTTTCAAGACGCTTTGCAGACGCTAACATCTTCATGCCAAGTTCACTGAAGACCACAATGGTCGTAAAGATAGAAACCTTAAAGTATGTATTTCGCAAATTTATAATGAACGTTTTTCCGGCATTCGTTCTTATGACATGGATGTGTAAGCAAACGGATGAGTAAGCTAAATTACGTGGAATAATCATTATATCACCAATGACTAACTGCAAATCAGACTTTAACCACAAGAATGATCTCGTTCAGACATGCTTTAGTTCACCGAAGTTTCCAGCTTTGGTTTCTTCATCTCGTTTTCCAGAAACAACTTTGGGTGACCACTAGCGTAGCATTGGGGGCATGCACTATGGGCAGCAAGCGTTTGCGAGACGCGTGTTTGCGCACAAATAATTTGTTTCTCCTCAGTCTCGCAAAGAAGTAGCCTTAGATGTCTCCAGGTGCTAGGATGATAGTTTGGTATGGTTTATGGGTTTTTAACGTCCCGAATCAACTCAGGTTAGGAGGGACGCCGTAGTGATGGGATCCGGAAATTTCGACCATCTGGGGTTCTTTAACGTGCACTGACATCGCACAGCACACGGACCTCTAGAATTTAGCCTCCATCGAAATTCGGCCGGCGCGGCCGGCATCGAACCCGCGTCTTCAGGGTCAGCAGCCGAGCGCCGTAACCACTGAGCCACTTCGGTGGGCCAGGTGCTAGGATGCGTACATCCTCTATGCGTTGGTAACAGTACAACGCGACTCGGTTGCGAGGTAGCACTACAGTAAATTTTTCTTTTCGAAAACGCTCGTCGTGCAGTCCCTTCCTGCCGCTAGCACCTAGCAAAGCGCGTGCTTCGTTGCTTTGGTTACAATATGACGGATACCACCACCACTGGTTGGCTGATGGCAGTTTACAAGAACGAACGTTTTTGTGTGATTTTACCACCACGATCTCACAATTTTCTTCAAAATTTAAGAATAGATGAATGAACCGTAGGGCTGAAAAGCGCTCTGACCTTTTTAAAAAAGAAATGCTGACGTTTGGTTTCTTCCAGGAATAACATGTAGTAATTCGTACTGTTCATGGCATTATCGTCACTTTTTTTATCGTGCTTTTGGAATAGCAGCTGTAAAGGCAGACCCCATGACAATTTTATATGTTAAGGTATTTTTCGTCCCGCCAGCAAAGAAACAAGTAAAAACAGAGCTGAGCATGAACTTCGACACCGTTGTTATATGCAAGAAAAAAAATATCCGCAGCAGCTGGGGCGGTCTCAAATTGTCGCTCTTTCTTCGAAATCCGCGTTAAGCTCAAAATGTATGATTCGATATATGTGTACCATGTCTATACACTGCTGCAATCTTGTCCGGGGCTCCGCAAGAAATTACGATTAAAATCTAGAGGCCCGTGTACTGTGCGATGCCAGTGCACTTTAATGGTCCCTAGGTGGTAGAGATTTCCAGAGCTCGTGACTAGCAAGAGTCGCTTTGGGACGTTAAAACTCTCATAAACCATAAAACAATTACAATTAAAAAAAGAATTATCCTGTACATCGGGAATCATAAACACCTATCGGCTACCGGTCCGCACTTCAGGAAAGATAATGGGATCATCATTTTTTTTGTTTTGCTATAAGTTTCATTCCAAGCCGACATTAAACCGTTTCCTCATGCTTTTCACCACGATAAATCCCTCTTCGGTACATGTTGTGCGGTATAGGCACCATAATGACGCGGGGTCGGTAGTCAGCAGCAGTCGAAAGTTAGGGAGTGATGAAGGTGCTATGTTCTGACCGCAGGCGTTTCTCGGATACCACAGCCTTCAAGGGAGGAGGTCAAGAGGTGGTGCTGGTCTTCATGTGGCGCTGAAGTTTTCTCTGGTGTGTTGTGCAACTTGAATACGATAAATATCTTGCAACGTTGGGACCCGTAGCCGTGTGCATAAGGGTTTGGGGATGACTGTTTAATTTTGTTTCATTCAGACTTTGTTAGGTAGAGGCATGGGTGGACACCCATGACCAGTGTGAACCCGGTTACTTCGACAACATTATCAGCTTTTGCTCCTTGGCTCCATGGTTAATACTGGTAAAGCGTTTCAGGATGCGACGGAGCTTCTTTATTTTTTGTAGGATTATTAATGTCCCACCGTGCTGTTGCTGCCTGTCGCCAGATCAAACAAAGCAGAGGATGCGAAGATATGTCTAAGATGGAAGAGCGATCAAAATTTTAAGACACGGAAGGCAACAGTGGCTATTCTCTTGTGATTGAGAATCATAGACTGATTTTTTGGGCGAGGATTCGATCCCAACGGTGGTTGCCCGGGCGTAAAGAATATGCTGGCTTTGTGGGAAGGTAGCCTTTTGACATCCTGGTTTACCACAGAGTATAGTTTTCAGTGCGCAATGGGTCTGAAAGTGTTAATCAACATGATGTTGTCGACAAGAGGACGTTTTGTTGAAAAGAGGAATTTGATCTTTCAGCCAGTTTGTTGCAGTATATTGTCACGTTGTAGTGACGGCAGTCCAGCGGTCAGGAATGCAGAAACAAGGCTTGCAAACAAAGCTCTTTATTTGGGCTTACTTGCACCCGGAAAAGAACTGAATCACTCGGCGGCGGCGTAAGCAACAAACGTTCTCGCCGGTCGTCGAACTACGAATGCCCGCTGCTCGCGGCATCGTTCAATTTAAAGCCGGCAAGGAAACTTCGAGATAACAGGTCGAGATCATCTAGAGTAATCTGGAAACACGTAGATGCAGCTCGGCATGGCTGTGATCAATCGAGATTAGTCCGGTTGCTTCTCGCGTCACGAACACAAATGATAACACCCCTTTCCTGCGGCCTTGCGCGAACGAACGGACGCTACAATGATACGTGGCATTACCCCCCTCCTAAAGAAGCATCGTCTCGATGCTTTAAAATGGAAATAAACACGGGGAATGCTAACTTTGAGTCCTTTAGCGTTCACATTAAGGTTCGCCATGCTGTGCAGTTTATGCACAAAAATTTTGACTCCAAACTGAACTATTTTTTAGCTCTTTCAAATTTGCACCAAACTGTTTCAAGCTATGCCACCAACTCCCTTAATCCAACAGCGGCACTCGGTACAGATTATATGTAATCAGTCACCTCACTTGACCACCAGACATTACTGCATAAAAGGGGAAATCGCTCGTGTAGGTGTATTCCATATACTCTGCAATACTGTTCCACAACTTCGCTAACTTTTGCTGCCCTGCCCGAAACCAGGACGCCACCGCCACTAATTCAAGAATTTTTTCGTGTTCCCATTGAAGAATAAATGGGCTACCTCACCACATTTTCATTCCATGTGGTCCCTCAAAATTCAGGAAATAAGTGATATCACTTGGAGCATTGATACTGGTTTGTTTTACCTTTTCTTTGCTGCTGTTTTTATTTTTTCGCAACTGATGTATCATGAAGTTATGCCTCTTTTCTTTCTTAACGTATCGTCTGCGATGTCTCAGCGGTGCTACTGCTCTCACCTTTATGATGTTACCTTTATATTGTACCTCTTATTAATGCCCCACTAAAACCCGTCAGAGAACAATAAAAATATGACTTTTTTGTATTTTGCTCATTATGGCACACATCACGCCTATTTGTAGGGACATAGGCGAAACCTTTGGCTTGCGGTGGTACTAGTTATGCTGCTGATGATGATACTTAATGATGAGCGTATGATATATTGAGTATGAACCTCAAATTATTTTTCTTTTTGAGTGTGAATAGCGTCAGTGGTTGTTGATTCAGGCTCACTTTATTCCTGTGGCCACAATACAGTGCTTACTTTTTTAGCACACTAATACAGGCAAGGAAGAAAACTTGTGGATCCTAATTTTTTCACTTCAATCTTTTCTGCAGAGCACATCGCCCAGTTTTCCAGTGCCCTCATGCACCGGCAGTACATCAACAAGGCTCTTGCATGCGGCCCAGCTGCATTGGCAAGTGGGTAAAGAAGAGCAAGAGGAGCATGAACACAAAATAAAACTGGATCTACAAGCTTCAGCTTTTTCGAAATTTTTTGATGTCTCATTGTGACAGATGTAACATGGCCGCATGGCCCCTGCCCCATCATCTCCCAGCCGTCCAAATGTCGGCAGCAGTCCACCATGTTTTCCATTACCATTTCCAATAGGGTTCCGAACTGTCACAGGAACACACCTGCCACATGGGAAACACCCTTCCTTGTAGGGTCCAGGTTCAGCGCGCCTAGCAAAAGGGTGAGGTCCCAGCCACACCCTTCTTTGAAGGGTGCAGGTTCAGCACCCCTAGCAATAGGGTGTGGTACCAGCACCCCACTTTGAAGGGTGCAGATGCAACACCCCCAGTCAAAGGGGTGTCAATATACTCATCTCTAGTGTGCTCCCCATGCGACAAGCCATTTACACCCATAGGGGTGTAAAATGTTTTATTATACTGTGTATACTTAAATATATGGTCATTACAAGTGGCCTTCTTACACCCTTTCTACACCGTACGCAAAATGAAGGGTGCTTGGAGGAATAGCACCCTTTCAGACAGTGATGAAGGGTGTATAGGGTAAAATAAGGGTGTTATAAAGGTGCACCAAAGGGTGGACATTGCCGGAGCACCTTTTTAGCGCCCTTAAGGGTGTAAAATGTTTTACTGTGTAAGCAACAAACGTTCTCGTCGGTCGTCGAACTACGAATGCCCGCTGCTCGCGGCATCCTTAAATTTAGAGCCGGCAAGGAAACTTCGAGATAACAGGTCGAGATCATCTAGAGTAATCTGGAAACACGTAGATGCAGCTCGGCATGGCTGTGATCAATCGAGATTAGTCCGGTTGCTTCTCGCGTCACGAACACAAATAATAACACCCCTTTCCTGCGGCCTTGCGCGAACGAACGGACGCTACAATGATACGTGGCATTACCCCCCTCCTAAAGAAGCATCGTCGCGATGCTTTAAAATGAAAATAAACACGGGGAATGTTAACTTCGAGTCCTTTATCGTTCAGAATAAGGTTTAAGGCCAGCGGTAAAAGCTTCATGTCTGGCCGTGTCGTCGTCGTCGTCGGTGTTGTCGTAGTTGTCATCGTAGTTGTCGTCGTCGTAGTTGTCGTCGTCGCAGTTGACGCATGGTCTTGCGTTTTCGTCGATGGAGGATCTTTGTTATTGCGCTTAGAAGCAACCTCACTTCCAGAGGCTGCTTTATTCAGTTTAACCCTCGGGGCCTGGGGGAGCGTCCACGCACGGCGTAGCCCCGGCTAGGGAATACATAGCGCGGTGACGATGGTGACGGGGAACGTGATAGGCGGCTCTGCGATGAGTGTTCTTCCCGACGCAAAAACTCCTCGATTTCGGCTGGTCGATGGCCGGGTCAGGGTCGTGGGGCGTCGTAAGAGAACCCTCGGATGCCCAGTCTACTGTATGGGCAGTGCCGGATGACGTGACCGGCTTCGCCACAGTGGAAGAATAGTGGGCGGCGCTGGTCGGGAGTTCTCCACTCGTCGCATTTCCTCGGCTGTGTGCGACGCTCGTAGGACGGGCGGGTTGGGGCGAGAGGGCGGTGGTCCAGCGCAGCTGGCCCTACGGCGATAGGGGCTTGGGTCCCGTCGTCGAGGTGCAGGACGGCGCACTGCTGCGGCGTAAGTCATGGCTGGGGGTTCCGTAGGCTGCGTGGTGGTCGGCGTCACACCCAAGGCCTGTTGAACCTCGTCTCGGATGACGTCAGTGAGCGATGTAAGCTGCCGCTGCGTTCCTGTTGGCAGCAATCGTCGGAGCTCTTCTCGCACAACTCCACGTATAACCTCCCGCAGGTCATTGTTGTTAGCGGCGTCCAGGCAGCTTGCTGAGAAAACGCGCTGCTGGCGGTCATACTGGCGGGCTCGGGCATCAAGAATT
Source organism: Amblyomma mixtum (assembly GCF_055824585.1). Taxonomy (NCBI): domain Eukaryota; kingdom Metazoa; phylum Arthropoda; class Arachnida; order Ixodida; family Ixodidae; genus Amblyomma; species Amblyomma mixtum. Next base: position 118,885,850 of record NC_143015.1, on the reverse strand, counting down.
TTTTCAAATCGTGGATGCCTCTTCTACGAATTCCGCGACGGTTTTCGGTGGGTTGCGAACGAGGCCGGCAAAGAGTTTCACTTTAACTCCTCGCATAAGGAACTTCACCTTCTCTTCTTCCTTCATGTTCGTGTCGGCACGCCGGAAGAGACGCTTCATCTCCTCAGTATACACTGCAACGGTCTTGTTTGGGTGTTGTATGCGAGACTGCAGCAGCTGCTGGGCTCTCTTTTTTCGCACGACGTTTGTGAAGGTCTTCAGAAGCTGCTCCTTGAAGGTTTCGCAGTTCGTGAGACTAGCTTCCTCATTTTCAAACCAGATCCTTGCTGGTCCGTCCAAGGCGAAGAAGACGTACCTTAATTGCGTGGCATCGTCCTATTGGTTAAAAATAGCCACACGGTCGAACTGTTCTAGCCATTCTTCGGGATCGGCGCCAGGCGAAGCGTCGAAGGTTGGTGGCACCCGTGGCTGCTGAAGAATGATTGGAGTCAGCGTCTGGGGCAAGCTCATGGTAGACGTTGCTGCTGGCTTTCGCTTTCGGGTAGGGGCCGGCAGAATCCCGAACTCAGGTGCGTCCCCTTGCAGGCGTCGGCTTGCGCGGTGGACTGGACTCAGGTCCTGCGGTAGATGACTCAGAGGGCTGGCGTCACGACTTGTAGGGGGTGTCTGGAACATGGGAGGCTACCCAGCCCCTCCACCAGATGGCAAGTTGTAGTGACGGCAGTCCAGTGGTCAGGAAAACAGCAACAAGGCTTGCAAACAAAGCTCTTTATTTGGGCTGACTTACGCCCGCAAAGCAACTGAATCACTCGGCGGCGGCGTAGAAAGAGAAGTTTATTTTATCTGTCATAGCATAGAAAATACAACAAAACAGATGAACTTAATTCTCTGATCATTCAAGCACATGCGCAGTGACGCAGCACTGAGCATGTCAGTAATGCAGTAAAAATGCCGATACTCGACCGCCGCGCAGGACGATAAAGTATGTCGACCATTTGCGCAAGAACTCAGCCTCGCTCATTGACAGAGCGTCCATGCATGCTTGTTCAAAGAGGCGCGTGCGCAGGCGCTGCAACATTGGGAACATTGTTCTTTGCGGACGCCCATTTAAGGATGCCACTCCACGCTGCCGCCACAAAACGAACATGCCGACACACAAGAGCATATTTTGAAACACTTCGGGAGAACTAGTGCGCGCTTCCAGGCGGGTTAAAAACATACGTGACACTAATGTCCAAAAAGTGCGCGCAACTACACACTCAAACATTGCGTGCTGCAAAGTTTCAAGCAGACCGCACTGCGGGCATCGGGCGGAGGGCGCCACGCCCCACGCCTCAAGGCGGTCTCTTGTGGGCAGGACCCGCCAGCCTCGCAGCCAGCCGAAGTCCCTGACATCTGCAGGAAGCGTAGCTGAGGTCAGTTGGCGCCAGCGTGCCCGTCTCGTTTTCTGGAGTTGTTCGCGGGTCAGCGCAGCGACCGTTAGTGCTTCACACATTCTGGAGGGTGGGGTTTCATCAACATCCAGATCGGGCACGCTGGCAGTCAAAGACATCAGTGTGCGACGCACATTAACAAAAAATGCCGGCGGCTGCTCGGCTGTAGGGCCAACCACGTGTTGTGAAAAAAACACGTTACGCGTTGTACCCAGAAAATATGTAAGGAGTGTTCTCCCGGGATAGTCTGGGTTGCGTACAAGATCTCGTACTCCTCGCAAGGCGAGCACATTGCACATGGTGCGGATACAAGGTATACCAAACCCACCCATGTACGATGGAAGGCGCATGAACATTCGTGACACAAGTTCGGTTTTGCCCGCCCAAACGAAAGAGCCACAGGCCGAGGTTAGCCTGCGCGCAAACGTGCGCGGTGGGTTTGCGACGCGGGCGACAAAAAAACATGCGGCTAGGATTGTGGACTTAACTATATAGCAGCGCTCTGCCATTGAAAGGCGGAAAGTTGACGCCACCGAGAGGCGTTTCTCAGCGTTCGTGCGGAGGTTAGTCCAGGTTTCGCGGGCTACTTCTCCGCTGGCGAGGAATACTACTCCCAGGACTTTCACTCCCTGCACCCACTCCACCTCGCCCGCAAGGTTCGGTGTGAAGGTGCCAAACCTCAGTGCCTTGCTTTTTCCCCTGTTCAATAGGGCCCCAGATATCTCGCTGTACTCGAGAAACAGCCGCGAAAAAGCGGCGTAGCTATCCTCGTCCTTGAGGAAAAGCGACACGTCATCGGCGTAGGCCGATACCTTGATTTGGCCCTGGCCAGGCAGAGGGAAGCCGCGTATGGATGGGCTGTCGTTAATGCGCCGGATGAGTGGATCCAGGCACAACACGAAGAATGTTGGGGAGAGAGGGCATCCTTGCCTTATGCCCCTGGTGACTCAGAAGGGAGCGCTCTGGTGGCCGTTTACGGAGAGACGAGCATTCAGGTCTGCGTAAAGTAAGCGCAGCCTGCTGACAATTTGCGGAGGGAATCCGAAGGCTTCAAGGACTCCGAACAGATACGAGTGTTCCACTCGATCGAATGCTTTCGCCTGGTCTAGTGAAACAAAGCACCCGCTGAAGCCCGTCCTGCTGGCAAATGTGAACAGGTCTCTAGTGAGTGCCAATGCATCAAACACAGAGCGGTCAGGCACGCTGCTGGTTTGAGCCCGGTGGATTAGGTGAGGTAGGATCGTCCGCATTCTTGTGTTCAGTAAAGATGTGACTATTTTGTAATCTGCGTTTAAGAGGCTTATGGGCCGCCATGCTTGCGGGTCGGAGGGGTCACCGCCCGCTTTCGGAATGAGTATGATGCGACATTCGCGGAAAGAGTTTGGACGTAACCCATCCGCGAGGAAGCCGTTGACCATCTTCAGGAGCGCTCCTTGGATCTCGTAAAAAAAGTTTGAATAAAAACTTGTTGGAATGCCGTCTGGACCGGGGGCAGAGGCTGCATTCATACTCTGCAGGATGGCGTGCAGCTCTTGGCTTGTGGCTGGTGCGCAAAGGTTTTCATGCAACTCTTCAGCTACTCGTGGCAAGTTTCCAAAAAAAACTTTGTAGAAGCCCGTCATAACCATCTTGAAGATGTAGCCAACTGTCCGTAGAGAACAGGTTCGAAAAGTGGCTTGCGAAGATCGTGCAGATATCGGCCGTGGTTTTGCTTTGGGTGCCGTCTGGGAGTGTCACGAAAGGCACAGTAGCGGGAGCGAATTCCTCTGCCGTGCCTGCGCGTACGTGTCGTAGCACAGCCGGGTCTGATATCGGCCGCCCGAGCTGGTGTGCACGACTAGCTGCCCGTGATGACTGGCAGAGCAACACGTGGTAACGTGCTTTAAGTAGACTCAGGTAATCGCTCATGGCAAAGGTTAAGGGTGCTCCCCTTTGCACTATACGGATGCGCTTGAGGGTGTCATTCAGTGCATGAGTTACCCGGCGTCTGCGGTCTTGACCGGCCGCCACCAGGGTTGCTTGCCAACGAGCCTTGAGTGTGTCCCATGGATCAGTCGCAACGAAGCTCCTGCACGATGCTGCCAACGCCGTACGCAGCGACGCCACGCTTTCCGGGTCCGCCAGTAGGCTCGTGTCCATGCGCCACGTAACAGTACGTGGGGTGTCCTCACCAAAGTCGAGCCTGACTGACAAGGGGTGGTGATCGGAAATCACCGGCGTGCCTGCAGGGAACGCGAGAACTTCGCAGCTAACGACAAAAGAAGCGAGCTCTGGTGGAAAATAGAATTTGTCTATCCGACTCGCTGACTGTGCTCTCTCAAACGTCGCTCCAAAGGCATCCCCGTGAAGCTGCACCCACGCGTCAGACAAGCGGAACTGAGTCACGAGATCGCGGAGCGCGGGGGCACCGCAATAACGGCGACCGTGACCCTGTCCGCGGACGTCACGGTCGATGTTAAGTACACAATTGAAGTCACCGACGATGAAAGTGGGGTAGGGAGCAAGGAGGAATGAGACGAGGCGCTCAAAAAAATCAGAACTATTAGTCCGCCGTGCTGGCGCATATACAACCAACGCACGTACCCGCCGCTGGTTTAGTGTGAAGTCGACCGCAAGAGTGCGGCCGTCCAGCCCGAAAGTGCAATGAGCACCCGCGCGCAGGCAGGGGTTTACAAAAACGACACCAACACCGCACATATGAAAATCAGTCAACGAAAAATAAGCAAAAACAGAAAACCGGGTGGTGAAATTCAGCACATCAAGTGAAGTACGGAAGTTGCATTCCTGTAAAAACAGGATGTCGACGCCCCTAGCCCTGGCAAAGTGCATCACCTCTCTCTGTCTGTCTACGGATTGAAATCCCCGAACATTCAGGGAGAGGAGATGCACAACCGCCATGACTGCCAAGAGCACCGACGGCATAGCATACAACCTAAAGAGCGCTGCCATGGGCGGCGCTTGGCGCGCGCGGCACTTTTTTGCTAGAACGTTCGTTAACAGTCCCTTCGGATTCCAATGATTGGGGGTGGGCACGTTTGAAGTCTGGTCGGGAAAAGTCCATGTTTTCGGGGCCGTCGGCGCTTGTGGCCTCGCTCACCGGTTGCTGCGTGGTCTTGGCGACGCTCGCAGCTGAAGCCGATGCCGACGCCAGGGTCGCCAATGGGAGGGTGTGGCTGGCTGGTGACGGGAAGCGCGCGTCGTCCGCACCTCCAGGAGTCGTCGTTCCTGACACCTGGCCGCACGTCAAGTCGCCTGTCAGGCGAAGCGGCGTGACTTTGTCCGGTACGTCCACCAGGTCGCCCGACGCCACGCTCGACTCATCGCAGCTGCTGCTCTCGGTGTTGAAGGAAGCTGTGCGGGGCAGCGGCGGCAACGGTTCCGCGAAAACAGCACCGAACGGCTCCACCTCGTTTGAAGGCGTCCCCTCGAGCTGCTCCTTCACGGGCACCTCCGTCGCGGGGGCGGGTTCGGGCTCCCTCGGGCGGCTGGTCGTTGGGTGCTCGTCGGCAACAGGCGTCCGGACGGTTGGTGGGCTCCGCGTTTCTGCGGCCACGTTGTCCTTACTCGGTTCCTTCCTCGAGGCGGCGGCCGCCGCATAGGACCGTGGCCGCAGGCAGTCCGCTGTGGCGTGGCTTCCACCGCAGCGCCTGCAAGCCGCTCCGCATCCGGCCGTGTCGTGGCCGAACACCTCGCAGCGAGCGCACCGCGGCGTTCGACACGCCGCGCCGATGTGGCCGTCCTGCCCGCAGCGGGAACACACCTTCCGGACGCCTCGGTAGTCAAACATGACGCGGTGGCCCTGGACGGTCAAGAAGTTCGGCACCGCCTGCTTCATCTCGATCCGGACCACGCGCGTCCCGTTGCCGACGTGACGACGGCCCTTGAGGACGGGGTGGGTGATGTCCAGCACCTTGCCGAAAGAGCTCAGTGCCGCTGCCAGCGCCGCGTCTCCCACGAACAGCGGCACACGAAAAGCTGTCACGTGGACTACGGCAGGACCCACGCAGGCTACTGGGACTGAAGTGCCGTTCACGTTGAAGGCGCCTTCCACGAGCATCTTCTCCGCCGCCGCAGCCGAGGCCATGGCGACGCAGAACTTCATGCCTCCATGGTGCTGGAGGCTCTCTAGCCCTTTCGGGCCGACAACCAACTCGATGCCGTCGACGATGTCGTCAGCTGTCGCGTCGGATGTAACTGTGAACGAAAAACAGTGCGCCTTTGGGGGCGGCGCACGGAACACCGGAGGGGCAGCAGGTCCCGGGCCTCCCATGACGTCACGGGCGGCCGACTGGGCTGCTGCTTGAAGGCCAGGAAGTTGCCCGAGCACCGGCAAAGGCACGGCGCCTGGGCTGGGAGGCTGGTTGCGGATCCTCGGGGTCGCAGTGGATCCGAGGCCCGCCTGCACTTGTCAAAACTTCTCAGCAAGCCAGCGCCGAAAAAACTTCGCTGGTTCTGGACGAGCTCGGGCAGCAACAAACGTGCTCGTCGGTCGTCGAACAACGAATGCCCGCTGCTCCCGGCATCGTTCAATTTAAAGCCGGCAAGGAAACTTCGAGATAACAGGTTGAGATCATCTAGAGCAATCTGGAAACACGTAGATGCAGCTCGGCGTGGCTGTCATCAATCGAGATTAGTCCGGTTGCTTCTCGCGTCACGATACAAATGATAACACCCCTCTCCTGCGGCCTTGCGCGAACGAACGGACGCTACAATGATACGTGGCAATATCACAACGCTCCTTTTAATATTATCGGTTTTTCTTCCATGTGCACACTGTCCTCGAGCCTACAATAAACTGCTTAGTTCCGAGATGATTAGTACTACGAAGGACAATATATATCAATAATTTTTGACAAAAACATCACACCAGTACTTCTTTATGAACGATGCATTGTTTATGAAAATACCATAGTCCTAAAATTAAATTTTCGTATTTTAGAGGTGGAGTACATTTGGAAAGATTATAAAGTCGTGTGACTCATGAATCCGTTTTGGCATTGATCAGACTGCCAGTTACAGGTTTCGTCTTTGTCGTCTGTTTTCTGCACCCTCTAGGTGATGAACTGAAAGCCTCGGCATTTATGTCCCTATTTTGTTTACGGTATGAATTTGAACAGTTTATAAATATTAGGAAGGCTAGCTCCAGCTCCTGGTGCTCCACCACTGAACACATGTGTAGTGCTAGTCTAGGAGGAATTCTCCACAGTTGCAACTCCAGGGCCCGTATTCCGTGTTTCTTTGGCAACCAAACCGTCATAGTCGGCCACACCAACACCGAAAGAGGATGGGGCGGCTCGAATGCCACGAATACTTTGGAGGAAACCAGACGGTGACGTCACGTATAGCATACCCGACGTCACCGTCACGTATGCCATTAGATAACGCCATTATGGCGGCGCACCCTGAAGTAGAACCTCTTGCTTCGGGGTGAACACATCGGTATTACTGCATTTTCGGCACGTAAACTGGCTAGGGTACGGGGCTTTCGCTTCGTCATATCTTGCCTAGACAAATTAGGTGCACTATTAATTTGGCTCAGTTTTTAGTTGGATGATTCGGTAGCTCCTAGGCCTAACAAGCACCGGTTTATTGCAGAAATTGTTCATACACGCAAACCAGGCGGCGCCACTAGCATCAGAGTTATAATCTTCTTGCCGTTTGCGTACGTTTAATGATGTAAGATAAAGCATAATGCGCCATAAAATGTTTATGTTTACTGTGCGCAAACGCGCTTTTGCTATTCTAGCACTCTCTATCAGTTGTTAAAGCCTCCTGCAGCACCATCGTGCGCAGAGTCTGGCAGCGTGAACACGAAAATTATGTGCACGGATGGTCAGTACCAAGCGACGGGCCACTACACCACTGCGTTTGAAATGCCAGAGGTGGTTCTTCGGCATTCTTTACGGTTGTCGATATCCGCAGTGCTATGGCTCTGTATTGAGCGCGTCAGTCAGCTGCAAGTTATTTTTCAGCCGTCCATGCCCTTCACGCCATGGCGATCCTCTGAAAGCTTCTCCGGCGCATTCTCGCAGCGCATAAATAAAGGGAAACATACCAAGAATTTTTTTAGCTGATCTGTTTTATTTATTTCTTGCGGGAGGATGATGAACTTTATTGTCATCGACAAAGTAGCAGATGGTGTGGTGGTATAACGTATTCGCATTCCATACACTCACCATTGCAGGCAGAGTGCAGAAAACGGACATCTAAAATACACATAAATCTAGGAAGGCCATAGGCACGCCCTACGCGCGTTTCAGTTTCTTCGTTACAAGAGATTTCTGTCTCTTCTTAGAATGACTGTTGCACTGCTAGCGATAGCACATGTCCTTGCACAACCTGAAGTGGCAGCGCAAGTTCGCAACAGCCAATCTTGTGCGATCATGGTGAGCCGCACTAGGTAATTTGCCAGTGGCATGCTGTTGAGTCCGCCCCCTATCACTTGTAGAACCAAATATCCAATGGCATGCGTTGGCTTCGCTAGCGCGCATAACGCACGTCAGCGCCGCGTAGGCGTGAAAATGAGGTCCATGAATAGAAACAGCACCAACAGATGTCCCATGTTGACAACAACCAATGCTCTTTCGGGGTCAGCGCCTACCCTCTGCCTCATTCATTTTCTTTCTGGCTTAAAATTCCAAGTAGTGCCGGTGTTTTCACCTTTTAAAAGTTGAAAAGAAAACTTAAAAGAAATAAGAATGGATTCTGCGAGAAATATGAGGCTGTTTTATGATCGAGCTGGTTGTTCCCGCTCGCCTGTAAAATGAGTGCTACCACCCCTTCCCCCTCCGCTCTACATTTACGCAATGCCGTCTCTTTCAGCTATATAAGATCACCTTTCCAACGAGTAGCCGACTTGCCTCGTCGGAGAATCTTGCGTCTTCAGTGCACAGCCTGGGAAGTTCTGCATATCGTTCAAAACCTACTGTATACTGAGTAAGTGTTCGCAGTTTAGCGAATTACATTTGTATGAAATTTTCCCACTTGAGAGAAATATTTTTCTTTAGTGTGAAATTTTCCCACTTAAGAGAAATATTTTCTATTAGTGTGTGATAGCCTCACGAATCTGCGCACCATGGACCACATAATGCCCCGAGATTAATCAATTCGTATACGCTTCAGTGCGTTAGGAAAGATGAGATTTCAGGCTCTGCAAAGGACTGTTTGTTAGCAGTGCGATTTTCATCAGCATGAAGGTAGCCGCTGGAGCTGGCTGGACATGTAGAATACGGAATACAGTTCTTTTAGTTCTGTATCTCGCTTAAGAGAGGCGCATCGCATTCTGCTTGATATTCTCTCAATGCGATGCATGAACGATAATGTGCTGTTGTCATTAACTCGCGTTTCGTCCTTTCCACGGTTTTTCCTGTCTCGCAAGGCTACACATCAGTTTCTTTCGATATATGGTTGTGTTGTCATCAATTTGAGTACTTCTCTTGCTTTACCTCCACGTTTCTCCCCCATTGGTTACCACCGGTAAGATACAGTTGTATAACTTTCACTTAAGAGATAATGACAAGCTACCATTATGAAACTGAGAGTACGTGACAACAGCACTGTGCGCCGCTTGTGGACCACTTAAGTGACACGGCAGGCAAGAAGCATGCGGAAGTGCATGCTGTGGTGGTTCTTGGATAAGGTCTACAAGTAGCAGAAGGAAATTATGAGTATATTTCGTTGAACGAATTGGTTTATGGACCAAGAATATTTTCTCAAGCTAACGAGCGAGCCTAACTGAAAGTAGACCATGTTGCACGTGCATCTTGGTATCGTTAAGGATGTGCAGGTGTTCATAAAGCTGAAGTGCATTGAATGCAGGATGGTAATGTTACTAGTAGTCTAGACTTGATAACAGAAGCAGCAAGTAAGGCAGAAGGCCATCAGCGAGTTAGTGGTAAGAAGGAGAGCAGGTGAGCGGAGGTACATGCTCCAGAAGAAATATTTGGCCATATGTTTGACTCTAAAGTGAGTATTTATTTATTTATTTATTTATTTCAAGTTACCCTCTTGGCCCAGAGGGTATTGGTCAAATGTTTAGGGGAATCCCCCAAGGTGGAGTAGATTTGTAATAAGGGAGTAATTACTCATTGACGTCCACCCGAGCGCAGCCATACGGCTACAAAGGAAAGCTAAACAGCTTTCTCAGAAACCTCGTAGTTAAATAAAAATTCGTCCTGGTACGAGGTTCGAACCCAGGACCACCGCTACACCGGAGCAGTCGCTCTACCAATTGAGCTAACCAGGACGGCAAGCTTATGGTAGGGCGAGAGCGAATTGATCAATAACTCGAAGTGGGAACTGTGTTGGTCAAATGTTTAGGGGAATCCCCCAAGGTGGAGTAGATTTGTAATAAGGGAGTAATTACTCATTGGCATCCACCCGAGCGCAGCCATACGGCTACAAAGGAAAGCTATACAGCTTTCTCAGAAACTTCGTAGTTAAAGAAAAATTCGTCCTGGTCCGGGGTTCGAACCTAGGACCACCGCTACACCGGAGCAGTCGCTCTACCAATTGAGCTAACCAGGACGGCAAGCCTATGGTAGGGCGAGAGCGAATTGATCAATAACTCGAAGTGGGAACAGAGGGCATTACAGAGGGGGAGTGATGCAGTGGAAAAAAAACAGTGCAACATACGTAACAAACAGTTCCAAAGAATGTAACAGAGACGAAAAAATTAACAGAGGCTAATGTTATGGCACAGTATTTCGGGAAAGCGGGATAAATAATAAAAAAACGACATATACAAAAAGACAGACAAACTGAATACAGGCGTGAACAGGGGATTATCCCCGGGGCTCGGGGGTAACAATCTAAAAACTAAACAGAAAGCACTGACATTGTATGAGAAACATAGCTAATGAGTGGCGACACTCGTTAATGTTGGTCGCTAAAAATGAAGAAAGTAGATAACAATATGAAACTACATAAAACACACAACAATATAACTGAAAACTTTCAAACTAAAGGAGTTAGAACGAAAAAAAACTTCTATGCTTTGTAATGTAAGCATAAGGTTTTCTTGAAAACTTCGACACTGCTTGTAAGCACTAACGCGGCAGGCAGACGATTCCACTCTGTTGCTGTTTTAGGAATGAATGAATACTGATAGGATGTAGTGGGCAACAATTTGAGTCGGGCAACAATTTAAGAACATGAATGATAAGTGTAGGCGATAATATGACCTGCTGCTGAATGGCACAGATATAAATTTTTGGTGAGCAAAGTACTTCCGGCACCCGTCTAAGAAAACCGCCGCCATCGGTACGACTTCTCTTAATCTAAAAATAATCTTATCGTCTCTCGGATTACTGAAAATGGTTTGGTCGCTTATGTTTGTAGTGAAAACGGACGCCCAATAAGGATTAATTGCTTTATTTTATGTTGTCTTAAGAAAAAGCTGCTGCATTACGATTCCTAAATATTCATGTCCATTCTATGCAGAAGATGACCGAGTAAAAGTTTATTTGCAAGGATTCAGCTTTTATTCGCAACTGGGCTGTAATTTAGGGATGGTAAGGCACGTTGTCGCAGCCACATTGGTTTGTTTATTGATATATTAATCAGGACGCATGAAACCTGACCACAAACTGAGCCACTGAGTACAATTTAGAACTTTCTCGAAAATACTTTATACCTAAGCGAAAATAGACATTTAAGGAGTAGCCCACCCTGAGCTTTACTGAAAAATTATGCACACGTTTCAGTACTTCCGAAAAGCTTTGCCTCTTTCGAGCAAAGAAACATTGACTAATGAAATGCTATCGAGAGTACAGAATTCTCGGTATTAATTGCTGGGTCTCGAAGTGTGTTTTTGAAGTTCTAACACCTGTTTCGTGAAGGGTTGAATTTGGGAAATAAAACCCCTGGTGAGGAATTCATGAGCCGTACCTTCCGAGTTTGTCAAAACTCATGAAAAATTTTGTGCGAATGAGCCACATTTACGCATCTCTGTCTCCTATAATCAAGACCCACGTTATGCCATTTGAAATTAAATTACTGCATTTTTAAAAATTCAAGATTGTGTTTTCGCTGCGATGTTTTGCTCCACTACCTCATGTAACCCCATGTTACTTGTGAGCTTCGCATAGTGAAGGGAGGAATAGCTTAACGATCACTTTTTTAAACAGAGCTTAGGCACACCTTTGAAGTCAAATCTTGTCTTTTACAGGCCGAGCACAGGCAGAAAAATGATTCTTGCTGCTTTCTTCATCCTGGGATTCGGGCTTTGCGCCGCGGAAGGTGAGTCCTTTAGCTGTGTTTACAAAGTACTCCTTTAGAGCGAGCCAATAACACATAGCTTCAAAACACTGTAGCGCAACCAAAGACGAGGACAAAAATGAACAGAAGGAACATCATGAGGGCTAGTCTTTTTAAGCTGTGTACTACCAGCCAGCCCAAAAAGCCACCCTACTAAGAAATAGGACGTAGTTGTAAAAATTTATGTTCGTTTTTCATTATAGTAGTTATTTTTGTTTTCGACTATTTGTGTTCAAGTTTATCAGCAAACAATAGCGGCAGGTAATTTTCATTTAAAAAAAACGAATACTATGGCCCGCCATCTTTTTTAAGCTAGTATTGCTGCATATGAAGGGATTATCACAGGAGGCTAGTAGCGATAGCCCAGAGGCAGAGGAAACGTCCGGTAAGCGGGAGTTAATGAATTCAAGGCAGGATTTCCATGTAGATGTCAAAAACAGTGCCGATAGTAAAAAAAAATGGCGGGCGAGCGTTGACGGATATCAAACTTACCCTAAACCTCAGCTCCTCAAGGTTCACCAAATGCTGAAGTACACCTTGAGGATAAGAGTGCCATGTGGCGCTTCACTGGAACTAGGACAGACAAAAACTAGATGAAAGCATTTCGGTGGTGCTGGCAAGTTGCCAACAACAATTTATTTCAAGACGAACACTGACTTCCGTTCATGAGAAAGTTAGTGAGCTGGCTTCCAGTTCATAGTGATGTGTATTGTTTTATCGTTCAGTTGGGCCACTGTGTATGATTGATGTTGATGACGTAAATTCGGCAGCTGGGACTCACAGGCATGGTGATAAAAACGTGAGTCGGAACATAAAATATGTGATATTAAACGACAAATTTATACGGGATTTCGTCACCTTTGGCTGCAGAAAGTGGTTCTCTCATGACTGCAAAGCGTGGAAAAAAAACGGTAGAAAAAAAATGCTCGAAACTAATTTGAAAATAATTACCAACCACAAAAATTGGTCGAATAATTGACATTGTGTAGCGCCGAACAAAACAGGATGCTAACAACCGAACCAAAGGAGCTGATCAAGGTGATATGATTATGAAGGGGCTTCGAATTGTTTAGTGCGCTCTGTGAGCTGTGAGTAGACAAGAAACTGTTGCCAACATCTGGTGGTGCTTTGTTTCGTTACTGTGTTTTTAGATGTAGAGATTCTCTGGTTAACTGTTATCTTAACTAAGCGGATATTTAAAAGCGCGATTTTTAACAGTATCTTGCGGACTGTACACGGCTGCAGCGGCCTCCGTCAGGCATGCCGGCCTTTTACCACAGCTGCCCGTTTCTATGGAATAAAAAGTAAAGAACTGAATTGAAGTTCATGACATTTCCCTGGCTTAATGCAATAGTTTGCCTTGAAATTCGTGTTTTCGAGACACTGGAGTGGCGTGCCTCACATGTGTCCTCTTCTTCTTCTCGCTATTTTTCCGACAGAAATCCACCAGTTCCCAGAATTCAAAGCCCATTTTGTCCAAGGTTTAGCAGATATTCACATCTTTTAGTGGCGCCTTATCGTGTTCCATGCCAACTTTGGTAGCATTCCGTTTGCGTTGAAGGTGACCGCTGTTTTTTTTAGATTATGGCATAGCCCGACGCCGCTACCAGCTGAACACACCCAGTGAGTGCATGACCGCATGACCTGCATAGTGATACATAGAGGTATCACCATGTCGATCAATTAGGCCTATTTTAACTTCAATGCATGGGATAGAAATGCAGTCTTTAAAACAAGGGGCACATCCCTTGAACGTAGCAAGCTTTCTTTGAATTTTACGGATGTGGTGGTTACAGACCGAGAACGTGACAAGGAGCGGGTAACACAATGCTGTCGCTGTTTCTGCTTTTGTTGGTGTGAAAAAAAAGGCTTTGTTGAGTTTGCGACTTCGTCTTCTCCAATCTTAGACAGGAATATCTGCGAAAGTTTACATAAGACTTTAAAAACTAAAGTGCTGATGTTGCCACAGGCAATAGTTTTCAGAGGCAGTTGGCAGGCTTTTGAGCAGCTTAATATTCTACGTTCTCTAAATGCTGCGATAGAAAAAGCACCGCTGGGGTCAAGGAAGTGGTTGCGGAAACGAAGACGAAATATAATGTTCTGGACTAGAATATCTGCGGCTTTGTACCAGTATATTACCTGGCAGGGAGTCAGGACGGCTGGAAAGTGTGGTATAAGCATTTTTTTGCTCTCTAAAAATTCGAAGCCTGTGGTCACACATACGCCGAACGAAAAAATAGAAGAGAAAGTGAACTGAAAAACTTTTAAGTATATTTGCTCTATTTTCCAGCTTTTTCGTCTAAAGCAACGCTTTGGGATTTTTTTTTGGCATCTGCCTAAATTGAAGGTCGTTAATGAAGCAGTCGGTAACAAAGAAAGCGGGATTGCTCCGCTTTCTTTCCCAGTGCATTACGTATGGACCGCGTAAAGACCAGAGGCGAGCTCAATTCATTCAAATAGACTTCATAAAATGCAAAGAAATCAGCAATGTATTTTTGTGCGTTTGGTTTTCTTATAAAAATTTCCTGTTTTCCTTCGACCAGTGTAGCCCAGTAAATGTGCAATGCCATGAGAGTTTTATACCCCGTGCTCTGTTTCGCTGTAGGTTGTCAACTACTTTTACGTTCTGTGCATGCGTTATTGGTTTATTTATTAAAGATAAAAACCTTATATTTTATGCAGCCCTATCCTTCGGCCCTTTATTTATTTATGTACTTGTATATGTTTTTCCGGTCACTGTGCACCTGTGGATAGATCAAAAATCTAAAATTGCCAAGACCGCTCAATTCATATAATCTCCCGCACAAATTCAAACATTATTGCAAGCACGGAATGTGAGGTTAAGGTGTTAAAGATCAAAAGGAAAGGTTAGCAACGTGTTAATTAGTCCCGGTGATTGGATTTCTGTTTGTGGTTCTAATTTTTACCACCAAAACATTTCGGAGATGACGAAAAGTCAAGTTCATAAATTTTGTAAACACGCTTACCACACTGGCTCGTTGCTTTTTAATGTTCCCATTATAATTAAAGTGCTGTTCTCCTAAGGCTGCGTGTAGTTCGGTAGAGCTCCATGCCCAGGTAACAGCCTTTGGAGACGGTGAGTATGTTACAGTTAGACTTCTGTCCGGGCGGCTTCGATGCTTCTCTTGGCGTTTACATTTACTTCTTGAAAACAGCTAGGGCTTGGTTCCCAGCTGTAAGGCCCAAGAATATTTGCCAACCAGCTTCCCTGTCGGACGTCACTTGGTAGTGACAATTTCATGAAGAAGAGATGAGCAAAGTTACATACCACAATACTGGCCTTTAAAAATTCACTTGCGTTTCTACTTTTCAAAGTGATCTGCCTTTCTTTTTACAAAGCCTCCTTTCGTCTTTTTGCATTGTTTCGCAATGAGCTCTCATTTTTGCTATCAATTTGCAGCATAAAGTTTTCTATAGTCCTTCAAAAAGATGGTGTTAATCTCTCTTTTAATTGTGTTTCTAACGAAGTCACGTTAATGACCAATTTCTCTTTACCGGCGTTAAGGTTTTGAAGGTAGCTTTTACAAGCAGAATTTATCTTTAAATGTTTCAATAGGTATGCTAACGAAATGTTGTCACTGAATAAGGGATTTGGTTTTTGAAGCAATGGGTGGAAATGAACGTAAGAAAAATGGCCGCATAATTTCGTTGCTTCTCTTAGGTAGTTCGCTGGAATGTTGTATCCTGCTGACTGTCTTTTTTTTTGTTACTAGCACTAAGCGTAATTCGGTACTCCAGACTAAAACCTATTCCTCAGGCAATAAAAATACCTTGATGTTCTCTATTTTTTGCAGATATTAAAGTAGAAGAAACAAACCCAAACACAACCTACAAAAATGCTTTACAGGTACGTAGAATTCTACTTTATTTAACTGTCGCCGAGTGTAATGAAGGTTGCTGTGTGTAGTGGGTTTAAAGACGCCCACATCATCACATGACATACTGCTTGTTTCAGTTCATACTGTCAGGAAATTTTTAAACAGCCTATTTCAGAATATAGCAGTGCTTTTTCCTGCCGGCAATTGTGTGCGATGTTGTGCACCAGAATCTCGCTAAACCTTGATAACAAGCGGGCTAGTAAACTCAATTTGAATGGTTAACTTCTAAACTATTCTAAACTATAGTTTGGAAGTTAACCATTTGCTGTAGTTTAATGTGGATGTAAGTTTTCATTTAAAAAACTGAATGATTGTCGCCGATGGTGCACAAATAATTTTGCGGCCACACACGTTAAAATAGAAACCAGGCGAAAAAATAGAGCGCTGGCCACATCAGCTAGAGTTCGTCACACAACACTGTGCATGTTACGGGCTCGTTTAGCAGCGCCACTCTGGGTGCGGCGAGTGGGAACAGATTAAGACAGAGCTCCTATTTATGACGTGCACACGTAGGAGTGG
This sequence comes from Amblyomma mixtum, assembly GCF_055824585.1. NCBI lineage: Eukaryota > Metazoa > Arthropoda > Arachnida > Ixodida > Ixodidae > Amblyomma > Amblyomma mixtum. The sequence continues at coordinate 118,869,742 of NC_143015.1, read as the reverse complement.
CCAGTACTTTTTCTGGTCGCGAATTTCTCTTTTGAACGTATGTGTCCGCAAAATTGCTTGCTGCAACAGCGAAAAAAATGGCACTTTCGAAAGTGTGTACGGCGGACAAGCCTGTCATTAAATGAGGAGCGTAAGAGCAATAGTTGAAATTTAAGCTTATCAATATTACTTATTGTTATTAAGCTAATCCTGCTAATTGTTAGCTTTAACCAAAGCCAATACAACACTGACTTTGCTATTGCGTAAACAGCTGCCTCGCAACTCACAAACCCTATTTCTAGACATTTCTGAGTCTCAGAACAAATATCCTCTGTTACTAAAGGCTTAGATCAATTCTAGTCTGTGCAAAGGTGTTCACCGTTTGAGGGCTTTTATGCTGGTGTGGGTAGTATATTCGGGGGCATCAGCTACGCATTTGCCGAATTGTTCTCGATGCGACGGAGACCAGTGCCCTTCAGTGTTTTCATAATGATTACCGCATGCCACACTCGAATACGGTTTTTGAGCTAGTGACCACACTGGGCGTTTGCTCTTTACACTAAGCTTCGCATGAGCCTTGTCTCGGGTCTTCTAACTTTTGCAATGATACGCTTTTGGTAAGCGTTGAACCAATCCCGAACTCTCGATACGTTCTGCATACTATCTCAACAACTAGGCTTCGGAGTTACTTGTGCGCTGATTTCTGTAAACGTAGCCGAAAAAAAAGCGTTTACTACTCCCGTGCCAGATTTTGCCTCCATCATTGCCGACTATATTAAGTGACGGCCACCGTAGAATATATATATATCTACGGCAGTAACTCTCGCACGGGCGCTAGGGCGACCGCTTCTTCAACGCGTGACAGTGCAAGTTCGGCGGCACGGCCACATGCCTATCACTCGAGGCGAAGTTTCGCGTGAAAAAACGCTCCATGCGAGCCGCTCTTCACTTGCTTGAAAAGCAGCGCCCGCTTTCTTTCCATGGCGCATAAGCAGTTCCTGGCGCGTATCTCGCCACCACCTCGAAACGCCGAACCCTGTCCTGGACAGCGTTGCAAACATAAGCAGATGTCTTTACTTGACCGGTCGTCTGGGAGCGCTGAAACTGCTTCCCTATCACGTGGTTCTTTTTGCATTTCGCGGGATTTCTTTTAAGGCAAATAAAAGAAGCTGTATCAGTGGTACTTGGTTGCAAACACGGCAACCGGTTATTTTTCTATGGATCTAAAATGCCTGCATTGACACTTTCTTCCTAAAGGCAATAATTAAAAGGTTAGCTAATCAGTCTCTGCTAATTAATTACTTTTGCATAATAAAAAATACCGCAGACTAGGACACGCGACTGGCAACAACCCTCGGTTGGTCTCACGGTGCTAGGACACTTCGTCTTTTTTAAAAGCTTGGTTACATTTAGCTGGGACACCTTGTATATACTACATGCTTCATGCAACTGTCCTAAATTATCCAATGACATTCTTGCGGGCTAGTTGGTCTGATTCTTCTTATGGGGCCAGCTCAATGTAGGGAGACAGCTTTGTGTTTTATGTGTCTCCCTCTGTCCCGATTTTCAAGCTGGCCCTACAGATTACTCTAACTGCTCGATTCCGTGAGACGTGTCGCTAAATACTGGCTCAGATAAACAACTAAAACCGAAAGCGAAGGCGTAGCACATAAGTTATGCGCATTCTTATCGTAATCTCTGATGTGAAGTCCCTGTCTGTATCCCGTGCATGTTTCTTGCATGCTGAGAAACACCCACTTGACTTCACTGAGGCTATCGCTATTTCCTTTCCGCGCTTCCATCGTATCGCTTTGGGAAATCTGTTATGCCGCGAACACTGGAAACTGACTTTTTCACGTACTATACGAGTGAGCACGGAGAGGCCACCACACGCCTGACAGAGCATACAGTACATAGGTTGGCCTTAGAATCCTAACCTTCCGGATTCCTTGTTAGCGGTACGTTAACTCGGAACACGCTAAGCTAAAAAAGTATGGATGAAGTGCAGAGAACCAAAGTGGATGAATGCTTTGTCCTTTTTCGAAAGTTAAGTTTGGCGGTGTCCAATCCAACATGCCGAACTGCACCAATCGTAATCATTGGTATTTTATTAGCAGCATAATCAGTATTTCTCGAAATCTTATGTAATAATCAGTGCATAAATGTAACGAATACGCTGATCCGAAGTACAGATGATAGCGTGGAGTGCGAAGGCTAAAATTTATTGTTTATCGGGAAACGAAAGCGGCAGGGGATTATATATCAGCAAGAAAATTTTTTACGCAATGTGATCAGCACTCATACACTACGCGATCTATATTTCTTGTGTTGGTTGCGCGCGTAAAGGATTGCTAGACGGAACAAGTCAGTAACAGCAACCTCTCTCTGTGATAACATCGAGGCATTTAAAAACGGGGCAAATACCTCAAAAGAATCGACACCTACCTTGCGCTCTTCGCAGATTTAGTGGTTTCTATTGAACGGTTCTCTGTCATTTATCCCAAAATCCAGGAGAACCAACTGAGAGTTATTTTATGGAAGGGGGGGGGGGGGAGGGGGGCTGTCAGTTTATAAAGTCTGCTTGTCAGAGCAGTGGTGGAGCACTGTTTCTTGATGATGAGCTGATGCTTGGTCGAAGATATGCGTAATTACAAAAAGCATGAAAGACGCTGCTGATAGGCTGGCAAGCGGATAGGCTCGTAATCTTTACACTGTCTGGGCATATTTTTAGATCAAATACCTCAGCTGCTTTTAACAGAGATATCTATCTAGCTTTATGGAAACCAGGTTGATGAGTGTTGTTTCTGGGTCTCTGTTTCATCCAACAAGAGAAAAAAAAGCTTTTATCGCTTGTATATCCACTCTATTCTTTGTAGAAGGCCTCTAAATTTTTTGCGCATATTTTTCGTCTCAGTTAATTTTCAGGCAATGCCATATAATAAAAAGGGCAATGGCTGTCTTTAGCTGGTCATCTGCGTTTGGCGACACCGCTTACATCTGTCACTGCACAGCATTTTGCTTCGAGAAAATATTGCAGCCACAATATAGGACAATCACTGAGATGAAAACGTCAAGAATATAGACACGTGCAATGAAGACTCAGGCACAAAGAAAAGCGCATTGTTTCCAGGTGTTTGTAAGGTTGCGACCTTGCTCTCGGGCCTATGTGGGGCCGGGCGATCACTCTTTTTGGAGCATTTCACCTCGGAAGAGGTGAGCAGCAGGGAGGGAATAATTTTGTACCCATTAGAAAAGCGATGGGTACCCTCCAGCTTTGGGGATATAAACCCAGTACCTCCTGAATATCATGCAGGCGCTCAGACAACTAGGCCACTGCATCGAAAAGATGTGAAGGTTATTCTGCCCTTTTACAACCAAGAAGATTTTTTTCTTATGATACTTAAAAGTTCTGCCTGTGTTTTATTTAGGCTGTGCAATTGGAGGACGATCTTCATCTGCTGTGGCTTTCCAATGACTTGAAGTTGACGGAGTGCCTGGTTTCTAAGTTTTTAAATAAAACGGATCGTGGAGCTCAGCGCACAATAGAGACCAACGTCAAAGAGCCCGGACGCTTGTGAGTACCGATTGATTTTTTCGCTAGTTAGTGCACTCAGCTTGGTCCTTCTCTCAGGGCACTTAAAAGGTTCTCTACAAAGCCATTCTGAATTTGGCCTTGCTAGTGTCCTAGGTACAGCGTTCAAGAAAGAGATCATTATTACAAAGTGGTCGACATGAAGACTGGAGTGATGTGATTTGTATACTTACTACAGGGACCATAAAGGGAAAGAAGAAAGGCACAGGGGAAGAAATCACTTTTTCACGCTAACTGGTATTCTATTTCAGTCGACAACACCCAAGCGATGCCGAAATAACAGCTGCCGAGACCCAAATAAGATAGCGAAATAACAGCTGCAAAAGCTAACACCAAATACCGTTTCGGGTAGACTTAGATAGAGTGCGTTGTGTTACACATTGAATGCATTTGACATTTAATGAAAATCGTAACGGCAGGAATTTTGGGCATTTTTTTGTTATATTTTCATATTTGCGCCACTAGTTGTCTGAGGAGTTGCGTGACTAATTTTCTCAGCTGATTCGAACTTTGGTTACTGACACAAAGACCTGCTTGTAAACCACACCAGTGATTGAGGACATGCCTGCCAAGATATACATTTCTGAACACAACTACGGCTCCCATGTCGAGCCGTGACTCACCAGCGGCCATAGAGCGGCCGTGGCTCTACTGAGTATACAGAGGCCCCACATGTGTGGCGCACCCCAAACCCTCAGAAACCTGTCGCTTCGTATGGCGGCAACAGGCGTGCACGGTAATTACTGCCACCTTTTTTAGATTCAGCATCGACCGCCTTCATTATGCACTTAGCCGCCAGCGCCCAAACAAGCACCATACATTCAGCGGGAGAGCCGATCATTCAAAATTTAGCGTCGTCACAAACAATTGATTATCATTGTTCTCCATTGCATCGGTGCCCTTTCCTGGAGCCGTCGTGCGTGGTTACGGACCAAACAGCAGCAGAATAGCGCCGTTAACTACACGCCCACACTGACTTGTTCAGTTACGTCTTTAAGAAAGAAACCTCGTTACATCTCTGCATTATATTGCGGTTAGTGAGTGATATTACTGCGCTAAAAGGACGATGAAAATTATAGTGCCACACCACCTCTTCCATCTGGAAGTAAAACACATCCATGTGCGACAGCGTCAAATATGAGTCATGGTTTTAACTGCGCGAAGAAGCGAAGACACAGCGGAATAAAATACACGACACAGGCGCAGAGTGTCGTGTATTTATTCTGCTGTGTCCTCATTTCTTCGGGCAGTTTAAACCATGAATCCCCACCAACTCACCTAGTTCTCCGTCTTTATCCACATATGAAGACGTGTCGCATGTCGCCACTTTGTCGAAGGCGGCGTGGCACATGGTGCGAGAACATGCAGCTGCTACGCAAGCTCATAGCTTTGTAAGAGAAAGCATGCGGGAGCAATACTGGACTCGTAGCCTCACTTTATCGGCAATATAGGCGCCGTATACCGTTTGGCGAAGTGCATAAAGAACAGTGGATCTGCCGATTGCATTCTACACGTCGATTATGTTCAATCGTAGGCTGTTACGGCAAACATAAAGAATTTTCCAGCAAAAAAATTAAATAGGTGGAAAACTTAGCTCTAGCTTCCTGTCCGCAAGATGAATCTCCTTGAGGGGACTAATGTTCAAAGCGGCTCTCCTGAGGAGTATCGGACCACAGAAATATATAAGTTATTTTATTTTGGCCGATGAGTGACGCATGTTCGCTGCTACCATCCACTTCAGCGCATCGCGTGCATTGTTTCGCTGCGTGGTTCCTTCTCTAACGTGGTGAACAAAGCATTTGTAATTTCTTTTGTCATCTTTTTTCAAATTTCATTCGCGGCACGCACGGGGGCGTTGTATGATATATTTCATTTTTGTCTTTCATGTCGTTTTGCAAAACCTATTGTAAGCTTTTTGGCGAACGTTTATTTGGCAAATACGCAACATTAGCTGTGAAATTTACATTGCTGTGCTGTGCCTCATATCTGCGCTAGGCGCTTTCCTCTCAAGTGCCTTCGAGGAGACTGACGGAAACTCTGACGCTTACGCTCAAATTCAGTTTATTAGGTACCATGTCCGTATGATGCGAAAGCTGAAAAGAGCCAACAAATTTGATGCCTTGAGGGTAACCGCGTTCCTGCTACAGACAACAGTGGAGGCGGGAGCAGCGAACATTTTTGTTCGCTTAAAAGTGTAGTATTTGAAAAGAATTACAAAAACATGTACAATTAGGCTTGCCGGCTTAGCGCATTATTCCGGTAAAGCTGGTTGGGATTAGCGGTGTTTCCGGAAGGTATGGTTGATCTAACGAGTGAATGCAATGGCACAAGACAGTGGTGTAGCCAGAAATTTTGTTCGGAAGGGGGGCGGGGGGGGGCTCAAGTAGCAGTGCGGCTTCTTGATAGAATTTGTAGGGGGATCAAACGCAACAATAATAATTGCATTGCCGTTTACAATGCCATTGTGTATTAGACAACGTTGCGGACACTCTAGGCAAGTGAATTATGTGTTTTTTAAAATAAAAGAATGCATTTGTATGTCTTAAAAATCGTGGCAGACAACACCGATACCAAGTGGTCCATGTTTTTGCGCATTTAATAAGTAACGAAAAGATCCCACGAAGTCTATAACTATATCAGTCCGAAACCAGCAAATCAGTGCATGCCGCTCATATGAAATACGTAAAGGCCATAAAATGAGCAAGTGGAGGAAAAATATTTTAATGAATCTTTGTCGTTCAAGAACCTTTATATTTTGGTACATATGCAACGGCCAGGAAAAAATCTCAACGACGCTGTCCTTCGTTGAAGTGTACTGCGCAGCAGCAGCTATCACTGGTCATATATTGCGAGTAATTGCATCGAAATTTTTGTCGCAACAACGAGCACATGTGTAAACGAGGAGTTCTTCAAAATGTGCATTAGAAGTGCAACGATAAAATTTATTATAATGAATGCGAAGGTACAACTTGATAATGAACAAAAAAGTGTCAATGGAAACAAAGTCACTGTATGAATACATAAAACCTCGCAACGAGATATTTAAACACACCTATGTCCCCATTAAACCTACGTATCTTAACAAACGTCACTCTATATTATGCGTCAAAGAAGGCAAATAAACATCTTGCACAATCACAGATAGTAAACTTTATACACGGAAAGACATACGGTCCAGGCAAGAACAAAACTGTGATAGAAGTCGTGGTATGTACTTGGGCGGTACTGCGGTCGCGGCAGCAAAAATGGTTAGAATAATAGATGAACAATGAAGAAATCAATAGGAAAGTACGTATTTTTTAACTGCCTGCACGGCGACAATTATTCTGCACCCATAATTACAGAATGGCATTCTTTTCGATCACAGAAGAAATAAAAGCAGTTAGCTAAAAAGGAAAGAGAAGGACAAACGAAAGCCACAAATGATGCCGCATGATGGAATAACCAATATCCGAGTGTATATGCTGGGAAACGCCACGTGGGCAGCGCTTTCAATAAGCAAGGTCAATAAAGATCAGTTATTGATGTGTTCAAAATTCTCGCATTCGCATAGTGATTTTGATCATGGTGCTGACTGATGCTTGCGTTACCTGACTCCAGGTGCATGGGCGTTGCCACGAAATCCAACCCAAGTTAGCAATGTTCGCGCCGAAATGTCATTTCTAGTCTGAAAAAGATGTTGTAGGTGATAAAATCCAGAATGGCTTCCTGCGCCGTGGTTGCTTTAGTCAGCGGTGCGTGACAATTCGAAAAAAATTCGGGGGGGGGGGGGGGGGCTGAAGCCTTATAAGCCTTATGCGATCAATCGAGATAAATCTGGTCGCTTCTTGCATCACAAAGTGATAAAGCAGTGTGCCGGCAGCTTTGAAGAATGAACAAACCAGCACTACGAAGATTCGCGGCAATATTTAGTGTAGTACAGGTAGAGGTGGGGAAGAGGAGAGTGGGTCCTTGTCTGGAACTCCATGGGCGCAAGCTGCTGCCCTTGCTCGCTCGATAATATGATGTTGATGCCCATCTTCCGAGATAGACAGTGCATCCTCCCGCCCCTCCCGCGTTGGCTAGGTTGTGATATCAATGGCTTGTTTTTTCGGCTGGCCCAGATGTTATGGTACAGGTCAGCCTTCTTCCCGCAAAATCTGCATTTTTATTTGATCGAATCTGGGTTTATGGCTTATAATACGCAAAGACTGGAATTTTTCAGTCTGTAGTCTACGGAGGTAAATCTTCGCGTGTTTGCTCAGGTTTCTGGCAGGTGGGGGATATGTTTGCCCTTCTAATCTTAGGTGTTGTAGTATCTCGTTGTATGTTGTGAGCGGATCGAACTTGTCCAATTGCGAGGTGCTTCTGTCGGGGCCCAGGAGGAAAAAGCTCGGGCTGAGTTGTGTGCCAACTCGTTCTTCTGTATACCCTGGGCCAGGTATCCACATCAGCTCTTTGACGTCCACTTGGGTGTCTGGTTTGGAGGTTCAAGTACTCAAGCGGGTTAATACTACCCGTAATGAGTTTCGGTATGCTAATTTTGACTGTGTGAGTATTTATTTCGAAGCAGGATGTGTGACCCCGATAAATATTGCCACCTCTTCTGCTGTTGTGTCGCGGCTGACCGCTGTAAGTCCATCGACCGTCTGTCCTTTGTGGGCAACCGCCAATGTTGGTAGTACACCTTCGCGACCCGTGGCATTGACGTAGGATAAGCCTTCTTTCATGCCGTAGTCTTTTTATATTCACTTTGCCATTGCTTGTCTTCGTGCCTGATGGTACGTAGGGTGCATGTTTTATTGGAAGGGGAACAGCCTTGAAGCATCCCCTCCGGGCGCCTGGGATGGGTAGCTTAGTAAGGCAGTTCAGGGGGCACTCAGTACGGAGGATACTGAGAACCCTTCTCCCTGTCTGTATGGTTGCCAGTCGGATGACTTGAGCCATGAAGTGTGCCTTGACGTGTTCTTCGGTGTTATCGCTAGTCCCATAGCTCTTTTATACTCATTCTAACTGTGGAATTGAGAAGCTTTATATCAGGCTCCTTGAGGCGAAGGTGTGGTGCCAGATGTACGATACCAGTCATAACAAGTTACCTATATAACGCGAAGGGTTTCATTCTATGGAGGAGCCCCCCACAACAGCACCTCTGTCTCCCTTGTTGTTGTTGCCTAAAAAACAACATTTCAACATCATTTTCCTTACGGCGCTGTTTTGCGCCTATTAAAAGCTTACCCGACGCGGTGGCTCAGTGGTTAAGGCACTCGTCTACCGAGCCGGAGTACCCCGGTTCGAACCCGACCGCGGCGGCCACGTTTCGATGGAGGCGAAACGCAAAGGCTGCCGCGTGTGTTGCGACATCATTGCACGTTAGAGATCCCCAGGGGGTCGAAATTATTCCTTCTCCTCCACAACGGCACCTCTTTCTTCCTTTATTTTTTTGCATCCTCCTTTATCGCATCCCATACAGCGCGCTCCGGGTGTCCACCGAGCTATGTGAGAAAGACACTGCATCAGTTCCTTTGAAGAAAACCAACTTTATTTTAAAAGCTTGACGGCTGACTCCGACAAAGGTCTGTCAAAGGCGGAGGAGCGGCTTCTGCTCCGCCTGTATACTAATACCTTGCTGTGCCCGGCAGCTCTGAAACACTTCGACCCTTCTTTCTCAGCCAGCTGTCCGCACTGTGCGGAGAAGTCCTCGGGCATCTACCACATGGTGTGGGCCTGCCCCTCCAACCCTGCTATCCCCCCTCACCCCAACCCAACCCGGGAGGACTGGGTGGCGACCCTGCTCGGCTGCTCTGACCTGCAGGCCCAACGGGCCTTGGTCGCGCGAGCCTGGGCGGCGGCCGATGCCACTGGGGTCCCGAACTAGGGACCTCCACCTAGTATTTGTAAGGGCTGGCCCCCTCTGTGTCAGCTCATGCATAACCTCCTGTATTATACCTGTACATAAATGTTTTCCACCACCACCACCGACATAAGTGCTGACCACTGCAAGCGCACAAGCTGTTCGTGTATCTGCTTTCGCAAAGTTTTATTGTTAGTGGCTTTAATCTAACGCGAAGTGGCAACGTTAACATCAGATATAAAGTGAGCGGACGCTCAGAATAAACGGCACACAACACTTTGAATCTCATTTAAGCAACACCTTAGTGCCCGGTCAGCTCCGACGATCTGCTCGCTACCATTAAGGGCATGAACGCCGCCTCAGCTCCAGGCAGAAGGGCACATTGGGCGAGTAGGTATTCCATGGTGACAAGTACATACAAACAGCGCTAAACAACAGGACCAGAAAGAGGAGTAGACAAACACGGCGCTGTGTTTGTCTACTCCTCTTTCCGGTCCTGTTGTTTAGCGCTGTTTATATGTACTTGTCAGCTCCAGGCTCTGACGGTATTCCCATCAGCTTTTATGCCAGGTTATACACCGTCCTAGAGAAGCCCCTTCTCCGGATGGTGAACGCCTTTGTCAGGGATGGTGAGAGGCCGGAGTCTTTAAGAGAAAGCCGTGTTGTGCTCATCCTCAAGCCTGGCGGGTGTCCAACTGACCCGCAAATGTGGCGTCCGATCACTTTGCCTAACGTGGATTTTTCTTCTGATCGTGTCGAGCACCGTTACCTTTTTGGCGTTCTCGGGGCTTGCGGCTTTCAGCCGGAGTGCGTAGAACGATTGGAGCGGCTCTACTCCGATCTCACAGCCCGCTTGCTCTTTAACGGAGCGTTGAGCGATCCCTTCGGCATCCAGCGTGGCATTCGACAGGGCTGTCCCCTGTCACCGTTGTTTGTTTTTTGTTTCGATCCGCTTCTTCGTCCAACAGGAGAGAGCCCATCGATACGTGTATTTCCTTTGCCGGGCCAGGGTCAGGTGAAGGTGTCAGCGTACGCAGACGAAATGTCCCTGCTCTTTCGGGACGAGGATAGCTACGGAGCGTTTTTGCGGCTCTTTACATGTTTTAGCGAGTTGTGCGACGCACTGCTTAACAGGTGCAGGAGCAAAGCTCTGCTTTTCGGCGCTGTCGCTTCAGACCTGCTGGGCGATGTGGAGTGGGTCTCGGCAGTGAAGGTGTTAGACGTGGTGTTCCTGTCCTGAGTGGAGGTAGTCCGCGAGTCGGGGTCTCAATCATGGAAACCGCAGTGAGACGTCTGAAAGTGGCAGCGCGTTTCTGTCTCTCGCTGTCAGAGCGCGCGTTTATTATACGATCATCAGTGTGCGCGTCTCTCTTTCACATCGGCCGTTTTGCTTGTCCGCCGCAGACTTTCACGCGTCGCCTGACAACACTTTGTGCTAGTTTCTTCTGGGTGGGAAAGACCAAGACCGTCGCTCGCGCGCTACCTCCGTCTTCCCACGCGCATGGGCGGGTTTAGCCTGCTCAACCTGCGCACAACGTGCAGCGTTCTCGCTGTCCGAGGCGCCCGCGACCTGGTCAATGCCCCCGACTGCTCGGGGAGAGGACTCCTCGCCTACCTTTTTTGGTCATGTAGTAGGTCCTTCGGCCGAAGAGCAACCGAGGTTCTTTCGGTGTGTTTGTCGGACGGCCGAGTCTCTCACCGCTACCCTGCCCGAGGTCGACGACTCTCATACGCAGGCCTTCCCCTTTTCAAGCTCCTTGCCACCCAGAAGGCTACAATGGAACAGATAGAGCGGAGCAGGCGGATGCGCTGGCGAGATTTGACGTCTTACAGCCTTCCACCAGACGTCCGCGACTTAGGCTGGCAGCGAGGCTGGAGAGTCTTGCCGACGGGAGTCCGCTTCGCAGCGTGCGCCATTGTTCGAGTGCACGCAATGTTCGAGTGCGTGGTGGCGAAGAGATTTTCGTTACTGATGTCGCGTATGTTTTTTGTTTCCCTGAATACCCGCACCATGCCACGCGAGACATTGGTGCAGCCGTTATTGTGTGTAGGTGTTTTTGTGTTGTGGCGCCAGGGAGGCGTCGCGTCTTTCCAGGGCCGTCCACAACAGGCCATGTACCCGCTGCTGCAGCGCGTGCGACAGCGCCTGTTTGAGCAGACATGCTTAGACTGGGTCTCGCTACCGGAAGACGAATTCCTGCGACAGTAGAGCACCCGCTTCATCATCGACAGCGGGGGCTGTGTGACGGTGCGGCTCCTCCCAGATTAAGTGCTGCGCGCCGGTGTTGTGCGCAATTTTGTGCGGGGAGTGGTAGCTATAGTTTTTTGGTGTGCTTCCCCCGCGTTTCTTTTAGACTCTTATGAACTTTGTGGGACACTTGCGCTCGTTTTTTTTTTGTGACCGGCTACAATAGTCGCCGTTCTGTAACATTTCTGTGTGTTGGGCGATAATAGTCGCTTTTATATCTTTGTGTGTCGGGCGACGATAGTCGCCGTTCTGTATCATTGTGTATCGGGCGACATCAGTCGCCCGATTGTACATTTGTGCAACCGAGGTACGGTTGTCCCTTTTCAGACAATGGCCAAATAAAATTCTCTTCACAACCCATATAGCGGTTCCTAGAGGAAAGCCCCGAGGCTTTGGAAACGCCCAGCTCTCTAGAGGGCGCCTCAAAATGATGGTTTTTGCTAGTCTGTACACATAGTAGCCTTTGCCTCCACCCGGCGAAGTGGCTGAGGTAAGCGGTTAAGGCGCTCGGATACTCAGCTGCAGTACCCGGGTTCAAACCTGACCGCGGCGGCCGCATATCAATGGCGGCGAAGCGCCCCCGTGTGCTTTCACTGTTTCCATACGACGGGTAGAGAATGAACGCCGGGAGTGAGCCGCCGGCTAATTTACTGCTGACGAAGAATATGCGAGTAAATTAATTAAATGTGATTTACCCCACTTATCGCAGCAAATTATGTAAAAGCAATGAGAATAACGCTCTCCCCCTTGCGTCGTTCAAAAGAACAAGGCTATTTCATTCATTTCAGTGGGGTTTAATTGTTTTATTTAGCTTTTATACTGAGTCGCCCAATTTGATATTCATATGTCTATGAAATACAATGAAATTGATTGTATGCCATATCTGTTTGCATTTTCAGAACGGAAAGCAGCGGTCACCATCAAGCGTGCGTATAATATACACACACCTTGCTCAGTGAATGTGGCTTGTGGGATTTACAGAATTATATTTTTCTGGTCGGGAAACTTGACAGACCTAAGGGAGCAACCCTAAATTACAAAGTTACGCTTGAAGGAAACTGTTGACTTTGCCAAACTTTGTGGTAAAACATAGTGAAGACCATTCACTAAATGCAGATATACGCCAAACGACTTATGAGGGTGGTCTTCCGCTATTGCAAAAAGTCTCGAGATCTTATCAATTATTTGTCACTTGGAGGACGACTCTAATAACTTGCCAGCTTGCATGCCTAGATGATGCAATTGAAGGGAAATTTCTGATTAATCCGATGCTCCACGTTTTATGAATGCTGCTCTCGTCAGTGAAATCCCGATATCTAAAGCGGACAAAGTGAAAGGCGATTAAGCTGTATAATGTTTCCGTTCTTTATGAAATCTCTTTTACGCTACATTTACTTTCCTGCATGTATTGACAATACTTTCTGCACAGGTCTCTCGCTATTATATATCATCGTTTTTTCTACCTTGCAGAAAAGGAAATATGTCCATCACAGTGCACAAGGGCGATCCCTTTTCTTACCTTATTGTTGAAAAGGACGGAGGTAAGAGCGTTTTCCATATTAAATTTACCACGCTGCATATTTGAGAGACAGCCTGTGCTTTCTATAAAGATAGATTGAAAATTTTAAGGTGGATAAAGTTGCGAAGATTGAGGTTTCCATTCACCCAAGAGCCAGTAATGCGCGTCTTCAACTTTTTCGTCATCAACGCCGATTGATCTAATGTACGCCGGTGGCCATGATCCAGTGCCGCCTTTCTCCAGCAACGTTAAGGCCAACGCCTATTGCTCTAGTGCCGTGTGTCTGACACAGCGTTACCCATGACAACACATACAGCGCAAATCTCTCTGTCACTACCGTCACATAGGTCAAAGCGCGAATATTAGATAATAGCATTAGTGGATGAAGATCAGGTGAAATGCACAGCGAGAGAGTGTGTTGCAGTTTAATACGGTGTGTTCGGCAGAATAGCGAGATAGGGTCAATGCCCATATACAAAGAACTGGCAATACTCTACTTCATATTAATCGATATCTGTTAGTCCTCACTGTCTTGCGATGGCAGGTACTGCCATCGGTGAGTCTTGTAGATCCCTGCTTGCTCTCGCAGAGCAACCACTCGCCGCGAATCATTAATTGAACTGCCGCCTGCCGTGCTGGGCACTTTGCATGGTGGGCAGTATGTATCTGCATATATACTCCTGGCAGGTTAACAAAACGATATGGACAGGTGGGCAGCATGCCTTAAAGCAGGCTTCAGAAAAACAAATACACAACGCCTGAATGCGGGGAATGGGCACCATAAGTACTCACGCACCAAGAATGTCGCAAGATTTAGCGTGGTTATGACAAATGTCAATAAAGAGTGCTATGACGTCGGTTTTCACTTCGGTTTCGGCTCGAGGCTCGGCTTTCGAGGTTAAGCAGACTTCACACAAAGATCTGCGAGTCGGTGAGAGGCGGCCAGAGTATTAGCGTACACTAAAACTGCAGAGGACACTCAAGCTACGCCTTAAGCGTATGACGCGAAGGCGTTAATATGTTAATGCGCGTCTATGCAAAATTAGCCCTTCTCTACTTAACATTCACAGCCCACTGTGAATCCAATCAGTATCAATGGCACAGTGGTGCAGCAATTAAACGATGCGCTACAGCGCTGCGATAGCATGGGCTGCCACCGGTAGGGTTTTTGAGAGACACCTTGCCCTTTCCCGGCAAAGATTTTGGACAAATCATTAATTTAACTGACACCTACCACGGTCAGCAGGTAGTGGAGACGTCACAGGATTATGTGAATGAGGTGGCTCATCTGCCACTTAAGGGACCACTTAGGCTACGTAAAGGTCGGGCAGGCTTCAGGCTTAGTGCGGGCTTAAGTGCTAACGGACTAAACCAAAGTGCAGCAGATGCCACCCGTGTTTCACAGTGGTTTTACTGCCTTAAATAATGCATTGAGCGGCATGAAGGAAAATGAGGCACTTTTGCTGTAAGTATGTTATGGATTCGATGAATAGTGTTAGCGGTAGAGGTCAGCTTACTTCCGTACATGTTTTCAGGACAGCTACTTGATAAATGCTGACGCCGGAGTAATACTGTTGTTATGCCAGCACAAAGCGAGCTACCTCGAAATGTCGTGAAATACACCTAGGAAACAAGGAAAAACACACAGGAACCAAGCAACTCAAGCCCAATGTGTCATGCGCTGAGCGGTCCACCTCGATTTGACTCTCATATATTGCACCCTGCTAGTGCGGGACGTTTGGCGCGGTTACTTTCCCCTATCTCAGTCAAAGCAGTGTCATCTTCTTTATCTGCACCTTTCAACTCTCTGTAATCAATACAGCACTGGGTGTGTTCCTGCACGGAAGGGCCGAGCGAGGCTTCGTCATTGGGCGTCCGGTAGCATTCTCCGGGCGCCCAATGTGGTGTACCGTCAATTCCGGAAATAACCACGCTTCCACGACTGAGAAAAAAGCGGGTTGGTGTTGCAGTGGCACCGCTGCGGTCACCAGCTTCCACCACCTGTGACAACAAAGAGCGTGAAGTGAGCAGCGATCACTTTGCTCAACTGAATGAAAGTAAATCTCGGCATTGCATTACTATAAACTTAGGAAACCTGGATTCGTCTGGGAAATACGGTAGTATATAAATAGATCAGTCAGCAATTTCGAGTGCCTCAATGGTGGTGTTCCTCTTCATGAACATTGAGAGGATCAGCGGGATGCCATGAAAGAATGCTGCAATAAAATGTTGAGGAACGCCCCTTCAATTGCTGTCTAAGAATATCTGAGCCTTCCTCTTACCTCCTTTTTTCGCGAGAGATGAATATGTGCGCGAAGCGTGATGCTTATAGGGGGGGGGGGGGGGGGGGGGGGGGGGCAAGGACACGGGGAACACAAATATGGTTTCAGCATCAACTCGTTTTGGTGGCGAGCTTTCATTTAAAAGTGGCACCGATACACGGCACAAAATGAAAACGGTAGGGTTTTGTTATCTCACATAAAATATGCCAGATTAGCCACTTCATGACCCTTCAACCTTGGAAAGGCATTTTGAGTGCCCACCACACACCGACTTATCCGTTGTCGGGTTGTCCGATCCAACCGTGGCATGTGGTAGTTCAATTAATGATTTTTCGCGAGAAGTGGCTCGGGGCAGCAATTTGTCCTTTAGCGAAAATTCCACGAGAAATGCGTAGAGATGCAACCGCGGAGCCAAGTGGTCCGCCTGGGTGACGTAACCTTGTGGCGTGTTCTGGGACCCAGGTGATTACGTGATCACGTTGACGATGGTTGCCCAGAGCACGGAGAGCCATGCGCGGGGCACGGCCACTCGTGCATGCTCTGCTAGGGGAATGCGAGTCTGTAAAAATATGGGAACTATAATGTTACGCGTCGCTCTTTTTGATGGTTATGGCTGTAGCGATGGCTTCGGCGGCTGCCGCGTCCGGGCCGTGAAGGTCGGTCCAATATAGGGGGGTTTTCACCTGGTAATTGACAGCAGCGCATGCACATCTATGGTGCTCTACATAGGAAACCACATCCGCATACATGGTGCTGGTGTCTAGGCCGTATCGCCTGCGGACATCATCATAGCCATAGCTGATGTTTGCCGGAAACAAAATTAGCACCATATTAATTATTGATCACGCATGTTTTTCGCAAGCAGCGTGGGTATCGCGCCCCTAACCACTGCTCTCAATTAGAAGATATGATTGAAGCTAGGTACATCGCTTGTAATACAATACTTCGGCAGTTTGAGCGCACAAATAAAAGCTTATATCACGCCTTATTGACTCAGAGCTTAATTTACTCATGTTGATTCCCACCAGAAAATTGTATTTCAGACTTTAACAGCTCTTCTTGCATTATATAATACTTTTCATTTCATTTCCATTCCACATACCACCGAATAAAAAAGAGTAGCGCTTTGAAATGTCTGCGTTTTTATTGCTTCTCAATAGGTCAAGTTCCAGAACTCTTGACTGGGCACAAGGATTTGCTAAATGCAACGAGGAAATGTCTTGTTCTGGAAGCTCTAATTAAACAAAATAGTGAGTATGTTCGCATTGGCCAGATGATATAAGCTTACAACTGAAGGTACTTAAACAATTAGATTAGTTTAGGAAAGAAACGCCATTCTCCGCACTCTGCAAGAGAAATATCGTTTGACTTGAAACGCCACGCAAAATGAGATCGCGTCTTAAGCTTAACCCATTAATGCCAAGATATCTGCAACTTAATTAAAGTTATAAGCTTATAGGCTTTTATCCCTTATTTAATGTTCATGCCGGAAATCTGAAAAAAGGAGGCTTTATCTATTACATAAAAGGTAATACCAAAATGTAAATGCAATTGGTTTTCACGGTTTATACACGAAAATAGGCAGACGCGAAGGATAATAGAACAAATCGCGAACTAGCCAATCGCATTAAAACACAGTACTAAAAACAAAGACTCTTACTCTTTTACCTATCGCTATGACCAGAAATGTTAGTGTTTCGTCACGCTTCCTTCATTTCTTTCTTTGGACACTTTGACTTCTTATCTTATGTGTGAAGAGGCTCTTTCGGCTCTTATTTTAGCAAACGATGCTGTTCGTCATGCATATATGAAAATTACCCTGATCGTTCTCTGGCGAGCCGCAAGGCCAATGCTTGAATCAGATTCATGAGTGCGGTAAATAGACAAATTCTCAACAATAGAGTGACTAATGAACAATACTGACAGTTGTAGTCAGTCAAGGTACTTTTAGGTAGATAATCAGTGCTTATAAAAAGTCGTGCATGCACAGCACTATGTTGCGAAAAGCGATGTGTAGGGGAGAGCCCTTAGCAGAATGTTCATAATCTGCGATTCCGTCAAGGTTTTGTACTCAACGCTTATTTCATTAATTGGTGTGTTCGCATAAGGTTGTGGCCAAGTACTGCAACTGGCTTGTTAAATCCTGCTCCGGTGTGGGAGTGCGTTGTCGGCTGTGGTCGCCGATATCAGGCCGACCTGGTAATGTAAATCTATTGAAATGCGTAGTTTTATTTTTCAAATCAACTGGAGAATTGTGTAACACCTGTATTGGAACGCCGACCCTCTTGAACGCGAGTGGGCATAGTGAGGCTGATGATGGTTACGACGATGCTTCTTTCGTTGCTCCAAAATTCTCACGCGGTCATGTTTCCCCCTTGCTTCTCATGACAGTGACATTCAATTCAGTTCCCGGTGGTCGAATTGGCTGTAAAAAGAAATTTTAACTCATTGCACGAGAACCACAGGTGGTCGAAATTTCCCGAGCCCTTGACTACGGCGACCCCATAGCCTCAGTCGCTTTGGGGCGTTGAACAACCGTAAAAAATAAACCATAAAAGAAATTTAATCTGCGGAGATTCTTCAGCTTCCGCAGTAGCATTGTGAACATCAGTGGTAAGGTAATATTGAAAAAACTAATACCTGAAAAGGTCTGAATAACTTTAGTAAACTAACGGCTTCTTCCGCGCTTTGGACTAAAAGGTGGTCCTTTCTCAAACGAACTGAGTTCCCGCACCCGTTAGTCCTAATCGAACTTAATGCAGAGAGGCGAACCTTTGGTCTCTTAGCACTCATTGCCTAAGGCGCAGCGGTTCATCTGAGGCAATCAATGATGAGAAGCTATCGTTCATCGAGCAGATGAACAAAAAGAATGTCGCGCTCTCACTGGGATTCGAATTATTGGTTCGACGGCTGGCAGCCGGAGCACTGTCCACTAAAAGAACACTACAAACGATTCAGCCTTCCTAATAAGCTGGCTTGTACGTATCTAGCATTGGATAAGTGCAGGCCAATAACGATTTATAGAAGCTATAGTTATTGCCCGTTCAATATGAGGTTCCTTTATGATCTGCGTTTAGGCAGCAGAGTTTAATAAAGCTCAACTTATGCTAGTCGCTTATAGAGGTTTCGTTGCCGCAAAAATGTGATCAGGCAATTCGGTCATCCGAGCACCGCTAAGCTTACAGACAGTATACAACCATGTACTTAAAGCAGTAAAATTATATTGCATGCCTGGATATCCTTTACTAACCCTCTTAAATGTTCTGAAAAACGTCGTGAGAATAGCGCAACCGCTCTTAGCTGCCGGTTCGTTCGATGTCACTGAGCATCTCTTGAAGCAGCAAAGTTGCCCTACGCATGGACACCAATGGTGGTCTCATTCGTGAAAAACTTTGCCTGTTTTTTTTTTTTTTACTTCTTGCGCACCCTGACGGACTTCACTTGTAAAAGGATGCAGTGTGATAAGCAGCAAACTTTCCGTTAATTTTGGCGGCTTACAGCTGAGCAGAGTAAGGTAGCGGGTACTAAACATGATGTCGTTCTTCCTTCTGTGCATATACTTGATACTGAGGACTTCACATTTAATAGACCTTGCAAGAGGCTCCCAGATCACAGGCCTCCCTCGTACCATAGCTGGTCTCTCCGCTTGCAAAACATTGTCACCGTACAGAAACGGCCTTCCTTGCTCCTGAAAGCGCGACAAAACACTTGGAGTGCACAGGGTTCTTTTTAGAGGGCCTATTTCTGCATTACGAATTCGAAGGTACACAGTCTAAAATCTAGCGGCATTATTCAATGAGATGAGCTAAATTCGCTACTATGGCTGAATTCTGCCTTCTTGCTAAGCCGGAAGTAGATAGTTTTAATTTGGCTTTGCAGAAGAATTCAATCCCAGAGTGTTAGCACCGTGCACGGTCATCGCGATCGGCGTTGTTCCTTTCGATGTTCGGCAAGTTGTTTGAAGCAGGCGTAATAATCAAGTCACTTTCGAAGCATAAGCGTGGTATTGATACCTTGTCAAAATAAAATATAGATTGACGATTTATTTATTGGCTTTAACGTCACAAAGTGACTGATGCTATGAGGGACGTCGTATTGAGGGCTCTGGAGAAATTCGACCACCTGGTTTTTTTTACGTGCAGTGACATTGCACAGTACATGGGTCTTTAGCATTTCACCTCCATCGAAGTGCGACCGCCGCAACTGGCATCCAGCCAGCCTTTTTCGGGGCAGCAGCCGAGCACTGTGTCCACTCAGCTACCGCGGCGGCTGAAAATGTACATTGAAAACAATTGCTACGAAGATTATTCTTGTTTTTCATTGGCAACGTGTTTAAGCGCTCTAACGACAGCCGGAAAAAGCGCGTCGAAGTTCCGCATTTAATATTCTGCACCTTTGGGTACGGGTATACGGATAACCAGTTTATAGACTTAGGGAATTGGAAGCAGACACCAAATTCGTGCCATGCGCTTTATGCTGTTTCCTCTTCTGTGAAAATGCAATCTACGGCATACTGCCCGCGTGCCACCCCCAGACAAAGAGACTTACAGAACGTCTGAACAACATTCTTGCAGACGTGCAGTCGATGTACGTGGAAATAGGGCAGCAGTTTCGATCCATACCGAGCTCTACGATATGTTAATGCATCTGAACTTATGGACTCGTTCCTCATGAAGAAGTAGAACATCGAGGCCGCGCGCGCTCCGAGGTAGTACTCTTTATTCGCCTGAAACCTCACAATGCAAGAAAGCAGTGTTACTAGATGTGACAACGCCATTTTTTTTTATCACCGCGTTCGTGCTTTCCGAACGGGTTTGCCTGTGACATATACACCGAAAGAGAGGATGACGACAATCTAGGAAAAAGAATTCCGCGAGACAACAACTTGAATTTGAATTTTTGACGCTCCTGATGACCGCTGTTGTTCCTGAATCGCTGGGCTGCGCCTCTGACACGCCAACCCGTCTGTTCACCCACATAACAATATGACGCCGCTTTTTATGTTAATTTATATTTGTAACCTCAGGGCAGATAGGTGTTACTCAAAGGTGTGGCAGAAAGTTTACGCTTTCGAACTGGGATTACTCATGAAATTTAAAAAAAATCAGGAAAGTTCATTAAATTTGGCAGATTTTATTACGTTCTCTGGGGTTCTATGTATTTGCCTCTATGCCATTCAGCGAGGTAATGGGCGGGAGTTTGACAAGGCTTTGTATAAGGTTCCATAGCGCAAAAAAACGAAGGGACAAGACAAAAGCGGTAGCTTCCACTAAACGCCGCGTATGATGTCATTTATACGAGGATGATAAAGATGAGAGGACGAAAACATTTGAATGATTATCAGGCAGACCGTTTCAAGAAAGAAAAAACAAAGAACAAGATGAAATCCAAGCTAAAACGTATAATGGTGAGCATGATAATAATTCGTACTTTCCATCTCGCGCCCAGTTTGTTCCTGTATAAACCCCGTGAACGGCCAATAAGGTGTTCAGTGAAAATTAACGCTTGTTCTTTGGCGCTTCTTTGTTCTTTGGGTACATGAGACCTCGAATTAGCGATTAGCCCGCACCCTTGCCCTACTGGCTTTGTGCCCTACTGTCTAAATGGTCCCATTTTGCCCCACTGGCTAACTAGTACCGTCCTTGAGACTAGTTCTGCAGAAAGAAATGCTAAGATCCTTACGTGGACCGGCTTGCCTGTAGTCGACACTTACTTTGCTTCTGGACCGAGATTTTCTTCTGCACCATTTGCTTCTAGACCGAGCTTTCACTGCAAGGCTTGGCTTGCATCTAATATAATGTTTGTGGGCCCATTACTGGCCCATTAGTTGCCATTAGAGTTCTCTGAAAACTCTCCTCTTTGCAGCACAAAAGTGTGGTATTGGCAACCCACCTCTTTCCACACTCTTTGCAGAGGCTCTCACATAGCCCTGTGCTTTCCTTACGATCCACCGTTCAGAGGGTGGCGATAGTTTCAGAGACTTGGGTACACTAGAAAGATATCAAGCGAATCTTGGACAGGCGAGCTGCATGAAAATGAAGTTGTTGGCTTCTAACTGCTTGTGACGCGTAAACCGGGAGAACACTTGGAAGGATTGTTTCAACTGCTTTTTTTTTACTTCAGTGATGCAAACTAAAAAGGAAGTGGTTACTAAGCATGTATGTAGCAGATGAGCTGTTTTGTAATTTGGCGAATACAAAAGTGGAGAGTACATAACTCAAGTACATAGTAAAATTACAAGTAGAATTACATAAATCAGATATTTGCTAAGATCTCTTCGAATGTTTGAAGAACAAACAGCGGGAACAAAGGAGAGAAAAGCTGTAGTGATTAGTACTACGCACTTAAATTGGCCATTTATTATCTTTAGAGGCAGGGACGGATGATTTGAAAATTCTTTAGCTTGTAGTTAACAGCTGCCCCGCATCCACTTATTTCTAGAGAATACTTGGTGGTTTCACCTTAGACGGCTTGGGTCAATACACTAGCCATTTTGAATAATTGCTAAGTTTAAACATCTTCCTTTCTCTTTCAGGCAAAGTGTTCTGTGTGGTTTTTGGACCCAGGAACTCAGGAAACAAATGCATTGCGTATGCCCAAGATAACTGCGCAAGTGGGGATAAAGTTGATCTTAGCCAATGTGACATACCTCCAAAAAAAGCTATGAAACCGCAGGCATAATAAGCTTGATGCGGCATCAGTATGCAACTTTAGAAGCTTGCATACGTATCAATTTAGCTTGAAATAAAATTTGATTTGTCACTGCAACGGTTTGGGCAATCCTAAATTTACAACAGCTAGCAGTTCAACTGCAGTCTTCCGTTATTCTCACATATTCACATTTAAGTTTTTAGAGAAAGTATGACTTTGAGTAAAGAAGGACTCTCATATCGATATGCTCATTTTTGCAGTCAGCGCGCAGTCCTGGTGCCTCAGCCTATGGCTTAAGCGCTCTTGCAACCGGCGCAGCGCAAGAAAAAATGAAAATATTTTTCCAGAACCCCAGCGCACATTTCTTTTGATATATCGGACGGAACCTTCACCGAAGCAGTCAACTGCGTCGAATCACTGCCCCTGCTGGTGTTAAATATCTTCAGCTCTCTCGCTAGTGCAGTTTCGAATAAATGGAAGACCTCCTCCGGTGCCAATGAAGAGGCTCATAGATATTTATGTGGATGCCATATTAAATAAATGTCGCGATAGCCTCAATACAGGCATCTCAAAAATTCATGCTGCGTGCTTGCAGGAAAATGCCATCGAAACCAGACGTGACAGTAAAAGTTTCAGTAGCTGTTACAGAAGTGGCGTAGCTGAAAATAACCTCTAGCTAGCAAGCGAAAAGATTACGCTATGAGATATACTACTTCACTGAAATGACGCTGGGTATAAATAATCTGCCTAGATTCCTGTTGTATCGCAGTTCACTATCATATTGCGTGACTACGACACTTCTGTCGCACTCTCTTTCGGGTTTTCATGAGATAAGGTGGCTTATTAAAGAGCAAATCTCCTGCCAACAGGCCACTACTTCTCGGTTCCCGTTATAGCGGAATGAAGCCATTTCGTTTTCTGTGCACCATGCTCTAATAAGTGAAGCCGCGCGAAAGAAGAATCCCGAAGGTGAAACGAAGAAGGGAGAGGAAAGGGCGCTTAACAGTCAACTGAATTTTATTGAGCGCAATGCGCAAAATATATAGGAAGGCAGTGGCAGAGGCGATCAGGTGCAGTCAATGACACAAGGTGTAAAGAGCCACAAAAGCTGTTTGGTTTATTGGTTTATTGGGGTTTAACGTCCCGAAGCAACTCAGGCTATGAGGGACGCCGTAGTGAAGGGCTCTGGAAGTTTCGACCACCTGGGGTTCTCTAACGTGCACTGACATCGCACAGCACACGGGCCTCTAGAATTTCGCCTTCATTGAAATTCAGTCGCCGCGGCCGGGATCGAACCCGTGTCTTTCGGGTCAGCAGCCGAGCACCGTAACCACTGAGCCACCGCGGTGGGTCGAGCCACAAAAGCGATAAAAACATAAAGGGTGATAAAGCTAAAAGACGATTGAATCTGAAAACGAATGGTAACAGAACAAATACGTGTACTTGATTACTACATAACAATTAATGTCACATGCTGTAAAGAGCCATAAAACCGATAACAACATCAATTACATGGTAACAAGGGTAAAACCAACGTACGCGGGAAATAGTTGAAGCTCTTTTAATTCACCGGGGTCTTGACAATTGCGTCAGCAAGCCTTCCGTCACGCTAACACAAAAAGAAATTGACTATAATAGCAGTTAAGTACGCTAGTGTAGGGTGGGATTTTGTGCTTTTGTTTGTTGTGTTTCTTGACAATCATCACTGATGCTGTATGTGTTGATAGTGCTCCTTTTTCGCCTATTTATTGCGTGCGAGCAATAAAGCATTTTAGTCGCAAGTCAGCGCTGTGTTTGTCCCTGCCTTAGTCCTGTCTTTCGTGCGCTGTGCCTTACTACAACGCCTTATTCATGGGATTTCTTCGCTACAGCCTCCCTGCACTTGGAAACATTCGAAAAACAATCAAACGAAGTCTGCAAATCATCCAAGCTCAAGCTCTTCGCCCTTGCCTAGGATTGCCGAAATGTGTCTCTACGACCGCTTCTATACTCATCGCCCAGGAGCATTCAATCTCTACCTACCTGACAGCTGGCGCATTGAGGTCACGTTTGCGACACAAATGCCGGGTTTCCTCTCATCACCTTACCAGTCTTCCTATTACCAGGCCGTGTACATCGTTTACAGACACCACTCATGCACATCGCGCCACTCTGCTGTCTCAGTTTACACCCGCCTCTAGACCATCCTCGCCACTTTGGAGCCTGCACAATCTCCGTGTGCTTCTTTCAATACCTGGCATCAGGAAGAAGACCGGTGTATTACCCTCAGAACTAAAACAAGTAACTCTTGAATATTTCCATCAGCACCATGCAAACCGGGTGCACGTCTACACCGATGGCTCAGTGAACCATAACAGTCCTTCGGGCTCCGGGGTCATCCCTGCAAGGAATACAGAAATTAGAGTTAGGATAGCTCACCAGACTTCTTCGACGGGTGCAGAGCTCACCGCTCTTCGTGTCGCCATTGAACGCATCAATCAGCAGCGCCCTCGGCAGTGGTCTATTTTCACCGATTCCAAAGCTGTCCTCCAAGGCTTAAAAGCTGCTCTTCGCCGTGAAGTCCATGAACAACTGGTCGCGGAAATTCGACAACTACGTCACTCTGCCGTCAATGCAGGACATGAAATCTATAATTGGCTACCGGGCCACAGCGGCATAGCACGCGTTCATCGCGCGGATGAGGTCGCGCGAACTGCACACCAGGACGGCGATTTTGTGTCGATCCCCCTTTCGATATCAAAGGCTGCGGGCAGGCTTCACGCAATTTCGCGGCAAATCACGATTGCCGCGTGGAATGCCGGCCAATTTTCGAATTCACGTTTAAAATTCTCGGACTCAGATCTGAAGCTACGGCTTCTATCCGGCCCGCCACGATGTGAAGAAACTTTACTGTGTCGCCTGTGGCTTCGTGTAGCTTTCATCAACGATCACTCTTTCTTAATCGGAATGGCTGATAGCCCTGTATGTGCCATCAGCGGGTGTGACGAGACTATATCCCACATTCTTTGTGACTGCCCTGCCTACAGCGCCGAAAGGCAGTCTCTCAGCCGTGCGCTGGAGCGGCTGGATCAGCGCCCACTGACGGAAATGATGATTCTCGGCCCCTGGCCGCGCCGATCATCGGCAGTGAACGCCTCCAAGGCACTGCTCCGCTTCTTGCGAACTTCTGGCCTGCATGATAGGCTGTGACTTAACGAACGCTTACTTTCCACGCCACTTCAGTTTTCTGTTACTCTCCTTTCTCTTTTACTTTTTTATCCCTTCACCCCTTTCCCCCCGTGTAGGGTAGCAAACCGATTATTCTTCCGGTTAACCTGCCTGCCTTTCCTCTTCTACCTCCTCCCCCTCTTGGTCCCCCACATCAAACACACGCTCAGTCTTGCGCATCATATCACACAGCTCTTTCAAATCTGCTTGCTTCTGTTGAATGGAACTGTGAAAGTTGTGCTTGAGTAGCAACATTTTCAGGCTAGGATGTCGCTTTAAGAACAGCTCTGTGGGCGTGCGCCCAGTCATGCTGTTTGGAGTGTTGCAGTAGGCAATTAAGAAACTGTCAAGGCTATCCTGGATGGAACGTGACAGCTCATAAACCAGAATTTCGAGCACCTGCTTGAGCAATTCTTTCTTTAGTGTTTGCGTGTTCTGCTGCGCCGTTTGATGCTTCAGGATATGATGGAGAACGAACGTGCTTGATTCCATTCCAAGACAATAATTCGGTATACGACGAATATGTGAACTGGGGACAGTTATCGCTCACTAGAGCCTCAGGCAAGCCGTAACCTGCAAAGCTCTTGAGGAGTTTCGCAACCGTTTTGGAGGTGGATGTCGACGACATCAGCCACACTTCGACCCATTCAGGAAATGAAGCTGCTGACACTAGAAACGCACGAGGACCCTTCGAGGCAAAATCTACATGCACGCGTGACGAAAACTTCACCAGATAGTTTCAAGGATGCAATGGTACGGGCTGAGCGGTGGGCTGAACCGCTTGGCAGATTTTGCACCTCGCTGCATGCTTCTCAATTGCAAGATCAATTCCAGGCCGCCACACGAAGCTCCTAGCTAGCATCTTCATGCGACTAGTGCCTGGGTGCTTCATCATGCAGCAAGTTCAGTACGCGATCCTTCATTTCTTCCGGAATCACCTCTCTAACACCCCAGGTTACGCAACCCTGTTCCAGTGAAAGCTCGTCGCGGCGCCTATGATAGGCTTCGAGTTCTTCTGCCATCTGTCTAGGCCGCCCATTCAAGGTGAACTCTGTGCCACACGAGACAGCGTCCTGTTTCGCCTTGTCACCGTAGCAATGTCATCGGTAGTACTGTGCGATGTCAGTGCACGTTAAAGAACCCCAGGTGGTCGAAATTTCCGGAGCCCTCCACTACGGCGTCTCTCATAGCCTTTGTCGTTTTGGGACGTTAAACCCCATAAACTAAACTAAACTAAACTAAACTAAACTAAACTAAACTAAACTAAACTAAACTAAACTAAACTAAACTAAACTAAACTAAACTAAACTAAACTAAACTAGTTATCGGAAGGCATTGAAACACCGCGAGACATTTCTTCGGTACGTCCTCAGCAGTGGCAAACTGCGGTAATATGGAGAGAGAGCCGGCCACTCTAACTTTCATCGTTTGCCCAGTGGTACCGAAGGCGGTACTGATAGGCTGCCGGTATTAGAGCCCATCGCTGCATTCGCGCTGCGGTTAAGGTGGGCGTTGGTTTCTCCTGTCAAGAATGCCTAGTAGCGGCTGATGGTCTCTGTAGATCGTGAAAATCCTACCGTACAGGTAGTGATGAAACCGTTTCAGCCCAAAAATCAAACCTAATGCTTCGCATCGCACTGCGCGTACTTTTGCTCAGCTGCCGTCAGCGTTCTGGATACGAACGCCATCGGCGTTTGCAAACACGTCCACCGCGAGACTTCTGCCTCTTGGGGTCCATAACACCCTTGAAGAGCTAATTGAGGCGCAACTTACACCGCAGGAGCAGCGGCTCAAGCAAACAGATACGGGGCTCTACATTTTCAGAAGATTGGGCATAGAGGGCGAGGACCCTTCAGGCCAGGTAATTTTACCGACAGAGATGCGCGAACGCATTCGGGTCAAACCTATCCCCAAGAACATGCAAGCGGACCGTCACGAAAACCGGAGGAGGGCCAGGGTGAAGAAGTTAAGCAAAAAGTATCTAGGGGACGATAGTGCTGTGTATGTTGATGCGGCACATTACAACATTACAGGCAAAGACGCCTTCGCTGTGAGCGCGGCGAGGATCTCCCGCAGGGTAGCGGCTACGGTGATCACAGACCGAGTGGAAGACGCCGAAGAGGCTGCAATAGCATTTGGGATCGTTCAAAAAGGCGCCAGTACAATTCTCAGTGATTTCAAAACGGCCCTTCGCAACTTCGCGAGGGGACGTATCTCCGCCACTGCGTACAAAATTCTTCGGACGATGACAAATTATAGGAAGGAAGTGGGTCTGGTGTGGGTCCCAGCCCACGCGGGTGTTCCAGGGAACGAGGCCGCTCATCACTATGCTCGAGGCTTTGTCAGCCGAGCCGGTGACGGGGTCTCGGACCCTGATGCCGCATGGAGTGAGACGCTAATTACATATCAGGCCATAACAAATTATTACAGGGAGCTTAGAGCAAGCCTGCCGCCTCCGCACGTTTCGCTCAGCCGCGAACAGGCTACCACGTGGAGGCGGCTGCAAACGCGGTCGCAGCCAAATCCGTGGATATATTTCAATATCTTTCCAGATATGGTAAATCCGTACTGTCAGCTGTGCCGCGAGCCTGCCACCTTAGACCGCATAATCTGGGACTGCCCGGAGGATCCGCCTCCGGCAGATATAGTCACATCTCCCACACTTGAAAAATGGGAAGCTGTTTTCGCTAGCCCGGACCCGGGCGTTCAGTCCAGGGCCACGGCAAGAGCGCAGGAGGTCGCCTACAGACTCAAACTGCCGGCCACCTGGAGCGGCTGAAGTACCCAAGAAGTTCACCAACGTGTTGCTGACAATTAAGTTTCTCTCCCTCTCTCTCCTCGCCGACAGTAGTTTCGTGGTAGATAACAGCGCCCAAACCCTACGCTGATGCGTCACAAATCATTGCTATCTGTGTATCTACATGGTAGTATGTCAGTACCTGGCTGCTCGCGGTGAAAGCCCGACTGTGTTCCCTTTTCCATGACCATTTCTGACTGTCTCTTAGCAGCGCGGCTCTGCGGCGGTGGAACCATTCTTTAAGAATTTAGAATATAAGTTCAGCATGCGTAAGGAAGCCCTCAGTTCCGTAACTGTGGTGGGATTGGGTGCTTCCAAAAATGCAGTCTCATTTGCCTCTATGGGGTATATTCTATCGACGGTCACAGTGTGGCTCAAGTATGTCCCGCTGTTTTGAAAGAAACGGCGCTTGGCCAATTTCAGGGCCATGCCATGTTCACGCAACCTGTCCAAGACACGTTCGAGTGTCTTTTGGCAGTGTGAAGATCTTGGGAGATTGCAGGTCTTATTTTAAACAAACACAAAAGTACAAACAATAAACGAGGCGGCTTTTATCGGAAAGGAAACCAATTTCAATATGAGTGAGAAAAAAGGAAAGGAACAAGAAAGCAAGGCAGCAACGCACGGGAAAAACACACGGGGGAACAGAACAAAATGCTTACGGACAATACAGGGAAAAGAAAGTCAAAGAGGAAAGTCACACTACTTGTCTCTTATTCGAGCAACGAGCGGGGAGGACTGGCTGGGTGTCGGGCAGTCAAGGAGTCTCTTGGCGTTCCAACGTCGATGCTATGCTACCGCAGCGTCAGCGTTCGTGGGCTCCCGGCACGGTTCCCAGGTCTGGTATCCCGGAAAAGCCACGTAGGCACCAGAGGCGGCCTGTGTGGAGCAGCTGACGGATGGACGGAGAAGAGTGGCGCCTCGGCCTGGTGGTTGAAGTCTCGACGATGGATGTCCAGGTCTGGTGGCCCGGACGTCTGCGGCTGAGGCCCAAGCCCGGAACTCGGGGAGCCAGCAGAACTCGTCCACGTCCGTCGCCCACCGCGCTCTTCTCTTCTCTGCCACGTAATCCTCTTCCACCTGCCCCGCGTTCCCCTCCGCACGCGCTCCTCGTGCTTTGTCTACTTCTCCTCACGAACGCCGCTGGGTGGCGCTATCTCCTTACAGAAGGCCCCCTCTTCGGAAGTTTTTTCCAAGGGAAAGAACTCAACTTCAGGAGAGCGACACCAGACGCGTTCGACGATCGCAACACAGAACACCGCACCACAGCGCGCACACTACACACCACACACAATACGACGGTCGTCAATGTTCGAAGCGTTCACAGACCTTCGCACACACAGCACAGAGAGCACATGGAAAGTCAACGTAAAGCGTCCATAGAGGGCGAAGAAGCACGGAAAGCATAAAAAGTAGATAGCCGACTCTCAAAAACAAACATGAACAAACAAAAACAATTCCAACAATAGGTGTGGGCTACATTCTTCCGTATTCCATTGTTCACATCAAATCACATCACCGTCGCGAGAACTTTTTCGGCTAGTACTTCCGTTTTCCTTTGTGAAACCGTTTTCTCCAAACCGACCTCGGTTTCCACCATGATTTTACATGTTCCCGTCCTACGATGTTATTCACTCTGTTCTCCCTTGCCTTCGACTCAGTCTGCTGACACATATCACACGATCTGACATAACTCTTAATGTCAGCCTGTACACCGGGCCAGTAAAACTCACTGAGCACCCTAGCTATTGTTTGCCGTATTCCATGATGGCCGGATAATGCACTCTTATGTGCCAACTTAAGAACTTGCGTGCGTAAGCCCTTCGGTACCACCGCTTGCTCAACGACTTGGCCGGGACACACTTGGTACGACCGGAAAAGAACACCGTCATCTGTATCAAAGGAGTGGGCGGTCTGTCCCTTGCCACGAAATATTTGCCCCAACTTCCTGCGACACACCTCTAAGGTCGGGTCTTCTTCCTGTTTGAGGCGAAACTCCGGCCGTGACAAGTGGAGTGTGTTAAGAGTGCGGCTTTTGCTACTCTCTGAAACGTTTGCTGTCACCGTAAGGGAAGGAACATCGACCGCACCCGTAATGGCAAGGGAAACTGCCTGATCAGTAAGAACTGGCGGGTCAACCGAGAATGGAAGTTTAGCGCCAGGGACATTGCCTATTATGATGTCGTACAGGGGTGTAGACAAGCACCGCGCGATGGCCTTACCCGAAAAGTATGGTGAAGAAATCACCACCTCCGCTTCCGGAACTTCTACACGGGTCCCATTGGCCAAGAATAATGTAGCCTGTTTCCCTGTAAGTGCCGCTGCCGGTACAAGGGACTCACGCACAACAATGCCAGTGCTGCCCGTATCCCGCAATACCGAACCAGGCTGGCCGAACACCTCACCGTGCCCCACGGGCATAGCAGTTTCCACAGGGGTGGAAGGGCAGACCATCTCCCCCAACTGGCCCTCTATGCGCGTTACCTTCGCAGGGTTATCGGGACGTGAATACCGAGGTGTCATGCAACATGCGGACGCCTGACGGTCTTTTCGTCTCTTAGCTCTGCATGACTGGGCATCATGTCCTACCTTGCGACACCAGGTGCAATACAATTGCTTCGGCTTCGTCCGACAATCCGACGCCTTGTGCCCATTCTTCTCGCAAAGAAAACACCGAAGGCGGGATTGTGAACCCGAAACCTCGTCCTTGGCCTTATTTGACGTATGCTCCCCCTGCTCTTTAAAGAACAACAAGTTATTTTGCCGCTGTGCTTCTAGAAAATGATCAGCAGCCTCCGCCAGCTTGCAAACTGTCTTGCCCTCCCGCTCACGTAAGAAAAGGGCTAAACGGGAATGACAGTTGTTAAGGAATTGTTCGCTCACGACCATCTCACGAACTACCTCAAAAGTGCGGCCTTCTCCTCGTATCTCGACCCAACGGTCAAAGAAACTAAACAACCTGGCAGCATATTGCGAGGCCGTTTCTCCATCCTGGGGCTTGCTCTGGCGAAACTTCTCTCGGTACCCTTCCGCGGTGAACCTAAACCTCTGAAGCAAGGCAAGCTTCGATTTGTCATAATCCACGGAATCCTCAGGCGAGAGCCGACCGAAGACCCTAAGTGCTTCGCCGCCAAGGCACAAGCTCAACGCCGTTGCCCACTTTTCTTTTGGCCAACCCTGCCCCGTGGCCACATGCTCAAACCTCTTTAAGTAGGCATTGAGGTCATCCCGCGCTTCATTGAACTGTGGTATGAGGCTGTGCGGGTTAATGGAGCTGGCCGGTGAGACGCTACGCTCTCCACGGTCACTTGGAGGATTTGCGCCACCTTCCATGAGCCCTATTTTTAGCTGCAAGTTCCGCGCCTCTAAATCCAATTTCTGTTTCTCCGTCTCTAAATTCCGTGCCTCTAATTCCAATTTCTGCTTCGCAGCTTCACGCTTCGTCTCTAAATTCCGTGCCTCTAACTCCAATTTCTGCTTCGCAGCTTCACGCTCAGCGGCTCTCTCTTCCCGTTCCTTACGAAGCTCGTCCTCCACCCACGCTCGTAACTCCGCGCCGCACAAGCCCATGCGCTCGCCTAAATCAACCAAATATGAATTGAATTGAATTGAATCCAAAACTTTATTTCAAAAATATGCACATTCTTTAGAATGAGCCACAGGCCAAAAGCTAAAGAAAATAGCTTTTCTGACGCGCTCATACTGTGCCTAAATTAACACACCCGGCAAAGAAATAAAAACCGACCTCGTCCTGTCGTAGTGGACGCCAAATTTGTGAAGATCTTGGGAGATTGCAGGTCTTATTTTAAACAAACACAAAAGTACAAACAATAAACTAGGCGGCTTTTATCGGAAAGGAAACCAATTTCAATATGAGTGAGAAAAAAGGAAAGGAACAAGAAAGCAAGGCAGCAACGCACGGGAAAAACACACGGGGGAACAGAACAACATGCTTACGGACAATACAGGGAAAAGAAAGTCAAAGAGTAAAGTCACACTACTTGTCTCTTATTCGAGCAACGAGCGGGGAGGACTGGCTGGGTGTCGGGCAGTCAAGGAGTCTCTTGGCGTTCCAACGTCGATGCAATGCTACCGCAGCGTCAGCGTTCGTGGGCTCCCGGCACGGTTCCCAGGTCTGGTATCCCGGAAAAGCCATGTAGGCACCAGAGGCGGCCTGTGTGGAGCAGCTGACGGATGGACGGAGAAGAGTGGCGCCTGGGCCTGGTGGTTGAAGTCTCGACGATGGATGTCCAGGTCTGGTGGCCCGGACGTCTGCGGCTGAGGCCCAAGCCCGGAACTCGGGGAGCCAGCAGAACTCGTCCACGTCCGTCGCCCACCGCGCTCTTCTCTTCTCTGCCACGTAATCCTCTTCCACCTGCCCCGCGTTCCCCTCCGCACGCGCTCCTCGTGCTTTGTCTACTTCTCCTCACGAACGCCGCTGGGTGGCGCTATCTCCTTACAGGCGGTATGCCCTGTCAGCCCCGCCACGATTACATGATCAATGTAGCATACGACGTGCAGTATGCCCTTCCGCACCACATCCTTCATAGACTGGAAAATCGATGGTGCACTGGCCACACCATAGGGAAGGCGCTGTAACTCAAAAAGCCCCAAGCTGGTATCAATGGTCAACAACGGTCGTGACTCGGGCGTGAGGCACCTGCTGACACGCTGTCGATAAGTCAATGACAACGTAGCGAGCTATGAAAAGAAAAATGATTGGAGTAACGCGAGGAGATCGGAAGCGGGCGGAGTGTGGGAGAGAACAACGCCGGTTAATGACATCCTAGTTGAAATCAAGAGGAAGAAGTGGGCTTGGGCAGAGAATGTAATGCGAAGGCAAGATAACCGCTGGTCCTTAAGGGTAACGGAGTGGATTCCAAGAGAAGGAAAGCGTAGCAGGGGGTGTCAGAATGTTAGGTGGGTGGATGAGCTTAATTTGCGGGAATACGGTGGCCGCAAATGGCGAAGGACAGGGTTAATTGGAGAGCCATGGGAGAGGCCTTTGCCCTGCAGTGGGTGTAGTCGGGCTGATGAAAATGTTGATGACAAAACACCTTTCCTCTAGCAATTAATGAATATTTACTTATCTCAAAATTATACGGGCTATTATCTTGGCCCATGCAGGAGGGGCTATACAAGGCACTGAAAATGACAAGTACCAAAGAAAATACATGGGGTTACAAACAATGAGCAGAATAACAAAACAACGCTCATTCACTCAAGAAAATGCTTCTCAAGAGCTTTACTAAAATTTGAGGACTGGAAAATGGCCTCGGGAAGAGAGTTCCAGTCTGAAACAGTCCGTGGAGAAAACTGTGCTTGAATGAGTCATTCTTTGCAAAAATGGGTTCGAGCAAATGAATTCGTGAATGGTGTGTCGGGGACGGGTATGTTTAGTTTATGTGTTAAAAGGTTATGCAAAACAACAGACGGGAAATTTTTCTGCGTACTTCAGGTAATGGAATACGGTTGGTTTTCATTAGTGTTGTAGGTGAGTCTAACCTCCTGTATTTGTTATAAATAAACCTAACCGCATTCCTTTGCACCATCTCTATCTTGTGTATGTCTTTCTTTATGAATGGATCCCATAATACCGGAGCGAACTCTAATTTCGACCTAATGAATGTTTAGTACGCAAGGAGTTTAACTTTACTTGGGGCATCTTTAAGCTTCCGCCTTAAGTAGCAAAGCTTAGAAAAAGACAAGGACCAAATGTCTGCAATGTGTGAAGTCCATGTTATATCATGAGTTAACGTTACCCCTAAATATTGATATTGTGTAACCTCGTGGATTACATGATTTTGCAGGGTGTAAGAGGAAGGACTAAAATGTTTTTAGTGCGAAATGCGTAAGAGAACAGTTTTATCAAGGTTTAGTTGCATATCCCATTTTACGCACCACTGATGAACAGCTAGAAGCGCATTTTGCAAGTTGTAGTGATTGTTCTGTTTATTTACGGTCTTAAAAAGTATGCAATCATCTGCAAAAAGCTTTAAAGAGACGTTTTCGGGGATGGAATCAGAGAGGTCATTTATATAGATTAGGAAAAGCAGTGGCCCCAAGACGCTGCCTTGGGGTACACCTGGAGTATTTGGAAGATCGTTAGATCTGCAGCCATTAACATGTACGTATTGTTTCCTGTGTTTAAGATAAGCATGAATCCAGTTGACAAGATAAGTAGGGACGCCAATACTGTCTAATTTATAAATGAGTTTGCCATGAGAAACAGTGTCAAAAACTTTGTGGAAGTCTAAAAAAAGAACATCAACCTGCTCGGACTTATCAAGAACAACTTGAAATTCATTAACAGTAGTAACCAACTGCGTCACGGTGTACATACCCTTTCTGAAGCCGTGTTGCGAAGGGGATGAAATGTTATTTTCAGCTAGAAACGAGTTAAGGTACACAGAGACAATGTGTTCTATTAACTTACAACAAGAAGATGTAATTGAAATCGGTCTGTAGTTAGAAATACTTAGCTTATCTCCTTTTGTATGAATTGGTACAACGCGGGCCCATTTTCCAGTCCTCCGGTACATCCCCAGAAATTAAAGAAACTTGAAATATTTGTGTTAAAAACTCGGATAATTGTGTTGCTAAACGTTTAAGAAAAGATTTGCAAGCCCATCAGGACCGTAACATTTCTTATCATCAAGTTTACGCAGCATGGACAGAACACCATTCACAGAAATAGCCGGTACGTTACCAGAATCTTCACTTCGAATTCTAGCTGTGGTTGCCCTCTCCGTCAGAAATGCGCTTTGAAAGTACGAGTTAAAACCTTCTGCAATCATTGCGCAGTCGGTCACAATGTCGTCATTTATTCGAACTTTGCTCAATTGCTCATTCTTTCGACCTAAAAAATTCCAAAACTTTTGGGGATTACTTCTGATGAATTCGGGGAGCGTCATATTAAAATAACGAAACTTTGCTGATTTTAACTTTAAGGCAAGTTTCTGTTTGAGTAGTTGGAACTGTTGTAAAGAAGATATCTTTTTCTTCCTAAATCGATTCACTTTGCGTTTGAGCTGAAGAATTTCTCGACTTATCCAAGGATTGCGGCGGTTGATATGAACTTTTCTAAGTGGAATAAAATATCGCTACAGTACTGCACTGCATTCTTAAAGTGATGCCACAAACTATGAACGTCATTCCCGGAAGAGCTGCTTTAACAGCGACTGCAAAGCGTCGATGACTGCATTATCATCAGCACGAAGGAAGTCCTTTGTAATTTTAGTTGGACGCACCCCCGAAGCACAGCAAAAGTATAAAAGACAATGATCTGAGATTCCCGGTTCAACGTCAAGCACTCCATCTAAAAATTTTTGGCTAACAAAGAATAGGTCTAGCACAAATGACTGTCTGGTGTACTCACGAACTGCTTGCTTAAGGTTTAAAGAAAACATGAGATCTAAAACACTATCACATGAGGCATATCGACCATACGACGGTTTGTCCCAGTCGATGGCAGGGAGATTGAAGTCACCGGTAAGGATTCATGATTTGAACAGCGCGAACTACAAGGGACAAGAAAAGAAGGGACACAGGACGAGCGCTGACTCGCAACTAAAAGGTTTATTCACTGAAACCTTCTTATATGAAGAAACAATCAAAGGGAAGAAACAACACAAAAAAAAAACCAAAAAGCATGAAACGCAACATTCGTCAGGTGCTCCCGAGAAAATTCATCTCCCTATCGCAAAGGAAAACAGATGGTTTGCTGACGCAATTCAGTTGCCCTGCGATGTGAAAAGCCTCGACAACTTCTCGTGTTGTCTGATCACTATGGGTGTATAGTACACGTGTTTGATTGAATAATGCAGTGCATTTTTTCTTTTTCTTTTTCATGACTTTACATTCTAGACAATGTTTGACCAAATGTGAAAGGTCATCACCATTGTTTAAGTTGTTCCTGTGCTCTTGTAGGCGCTTCTTAAGGCAACGCCCTGTCTGACCAATGTAACGCGATCCACAGGAAAGGGGTACACTGTATACAACACATGTTTTACAGGCCACAAACTTATCCCTGTGCGCAACGCCACATCCTTCTTTTTTCTTCTTGGCCTCTTTCTTTCTTTCAATGGCAGGGCATATCTGTTTGAGCTTGACGGGGGTTGTGGATCGCGTTACATTGGTCAGACAGGGCGTTGCCTTAACAAGCGCCTACAAGAGCACAGGAACAACTTAAACAATGGTGATGACCTTTCACATTTGGTCAAACATTGTCTAGAATGTAAAGTCATGAAAAAGAAAAAGAAAAAATGCACTGCATTATTCAATCAAACACGTGTACTATACACCCATAGTG
This sequence comes from Amblyomma mixtum, assembly GCF_055824585.1. Classification (NCBI taxonomy): domain Eukaryota; kingdom Metazoa; phylum Arthropoda; class Arachnida; order Ixodida; family Ixodidae; genus Amblyomma; species Amblyomma mixtum. Next base: position 118,833,326 of record NC_143015.1, on the reverse strand, counting down.
ATCAGACAACACGAGAAGTTGTCGAGGCTTTTCACATCGCAGGGCAACTGAATTGCGTCAGCAAACCATCTGTTTTCCTTTGCGATAGGGAGATGAATTTTCTCGGGAGCACCTGACGAATGTTGCGTTTCATGCTTTTTGGTTTTTTTTGTGTTGTTTCTTCCCTTTGATTGTTTCTTCATATAAGAAGGTTTCAGTGAATAAACCTTTTAGTTGCGAGTCAGCGCTCGTCCTGTGTCCCTTCTTTTCTTGTCCCTTGTAGTTCGCGCTGTTCAAATCATGAATATCTACCAACTCGCCCAACTGAACGTTTTGCTCACCGGTAAGGATTACGTTCCAATTCTGGTAATGTATTAAACGATCGAAAAGATTAGGCATAATATAATCCGTTGCATCAGGTGGACGACACACAGCACAAAAGTAAAAGGTGAAGCCATTCGTTATTAGGCGCAAAACAAGCTTTCATGCTGATCAATTTGATCAAGGAGCGTTACGTTCACTTCACGCCTAGCAATCACAGCAATCCCTCCACCACCTGAGCCGCGATCACATCTGTATATGACGTAGCCCGGTGGCACATTTTCTTCATCAAAAATACCACTGTGTAACCATGTCTCGGTTATCACCAGTACATGGGAATCATAAGAAAAGAGCACTACCTCAAGGCTGTCTGTTTTATTAACAATGCTTCTGGCGTTTAAAGATATCACACGTAGTTAGCGAATTTCAGGTGGTGGTTTCGTCCGACTGCCAAAAGAATTGCTAATGATATTCTGTGCAGATGACGGTATCTGTTTAATTTGATGATCAGTAATAAGGGCGTTGAAGGAAGGCCGAATTGAACTTGTGGCCTGTCAAGTAGAAGAAGCGTGAGAAAATTTCCTTCGCGGACGCCTGGCATTTTTCACTGATTCAGAGGAAGTTGCGTCATTGCTCGGAGCGTTTTGACCGATATCACCTGAAACTCCATTGAACTTTCTCCATTGGAATAAAAAATTATTACCTTAAAAAAAATGACACACTTTGAGTTCATACTTTCATTTTTTAATAGTTGTCTTAGATATTTGCCTGATATTATTTGCATGTAGCCGAATCCTGATACCTTGATTTATTTATAGATTTATACATTTCCGTCTATTCTAAGGATGTTTTTGTGATTAAAAGTGTGCACTGAAATCATTTTATCCTGTTCTCGTGTGTTGTACCCTTGTGATGCTTTGTAAATACTTAACAGCTATTTTTCCCTAGCTTTTTGTGATGTCTTAATTTTTGTGTAAGTTCTACGCGTTTTGTTTGATCTGTAAGTTTTTAGTTTATATAATATGTAATATATGTGTTTCTTTTGTTGATACTCTTACAAGTGTTGAGAGTGATGTATAGCCTTCTTTATACTAACTTACTGCCTTTATTTTCGTATATTGTTGCCTGCATGTTTGTATACTTTTTTTCTATTGGACCCGCTACTAGCCGTTGGCTATGGGTCCGGGCAGTGTTTGCGTACATTTGTAATGCAACAAAGACCAATAAATAAATAAATAAAAAAAAAGAAAAAAAACTGCACCACTTACTTTATACCTTTGGTTCTTCTTTTCGTCCCACGCGTACACCTCCTTATTGACAACTAATTTGTCATATTTGAGGTGCATTTTATCCTCGGGCTTCTTAACATCCTTAATAGAAGCCCAGAGTAGCTTTCTCGTTTACCGTAGCCTAGGTGAAAAGCCCTCTGAGACGGACGTTTTGGAACCCTTCAATCTTGAAGCATTCCGGAGAACCTCTTCCTTTTCAGCGAAATCAAAAAACCTCATAATCACGGGACGCTTTTTATCTTCAGCTTTTTTCCCTAAGCGGTGCACCCTCTCCAAACTCCCTACTTTGACTTCAAGTTTGCTTTCAAATATTTCAGCCAGAACATGCTTCTTAAGGTCATCTACTGCTTCAATTTATGACTCTTCAATGCCATAAATGAGCAGGTTGTTTCGACGCGAACAGTTATCAAGATAGTCCACCTGTGTTCTTACCAAAACTATTTCTCTGTTCAATCCTGCCAACGAGTGCTCGCAGGCTTCCACCCTTTGGGCTGTTTGGGATGGTACTTCCAGTTTGCTTTCAATTGAAGCAAGTCTCTGATTTGTTTCTGATATATGCAAGTCAAGTTTTGCCCCTAGAGACTGTAGTTCGCATGATGAGACCTTTTCATTCTCGATAACTCCATCGAGTTTCTTTGCTACCTCTGGGCCTGGATTAAGCTCAACGTCACCGCTAATCAAAAGTGCAAGTAAACAAAATGAATCAAAACACTCTGCAAATGTTTCGAGCAAGACGACTGGGCAAGGCAGCACAACCAAGCAAAGAGAATCGCTTTTAAATTCATAGAAGTAGTGATATCTACTAACCTGCATAAAAAAGACGAATGGGTTTAGCTGCGACTGCATCCTACGGGTGCTGCCTTGCCCACTGGTGAAGAAAGATTCGGCGGTTTCCGAAAGATTCGATGATGCCGATGTTCCTTGGGATAGCCACTGTGGACGTAGAAAAAGTTCAGAACAGCGGCCGTCGGTGTCGTTGAAAATTCCGGTGTTGGCGGGGAAAAGCACTGTCACTGGCACATGCTGGTATCGTTCATCATACAGGTCCTCTGGCCTGGGTAAAGGAAAATGATCGGTCTTCATGACTGTGTTTGCGGTTAATTTGTAATCCTCACACAGCCTGAGACTACCGTCGAGTTTGGGGACAACAACAAACGGCGTGGCTTAGTCACTATGCGAGAATTTGCGAATAATTTTTTTTTCACCATGCTGTTCAGCTGGTCTGTTACCTGCTGTCGAAGAGCAAAAGGAACTGGTCTAACGCGGCAGAAAATTGGGGCGCAACCAGCTTTGAGCACTATCTGCACCGCAAGCTTCTGCATGGCCCCTAGTCCGTAAACACGGAAGGGTAGCTCTTTTGCAGTGCTCGCATCCAATCTTCAGACGTAATATCGCCATTTTCCGACCAGTCAAGCTTTAGGCATTCTATCGCACTCCCGCCAAGAGCACTGCAATTTTTTTGCCGTTATCCTCGGCAACTAACAATGGCAAAGTGACTCTTTGGTTTTTGTACCTCGTAAAGACCTCACGCTGACCCTTAAGACACATTCGTTCTCCCTTGTACGTGGGGAGAGACATTTTGGAGAGTTGGCATTTTACATGCGGGATTAACATTTAACTAACGCTGGGATGGGAGCTGTTATGGAATCGCCGTAGGAGCTTTCGGTTAGAAATGTTGTATAAAATCTTCCAACAAAAATAAAAATAGGTGAAGATAATTATTTGCAAACAGACTTGACCACGGCTGAATAATTAAAGAAATCAAATGCAAAACTAACACTTACCAAAATGAATTTTTTTCATCTACCATTCATGACTGGAATCGCCTGCCCCATTGAATTGTTGATTGCCGTTCTGAATCTATGTTCAGCGCGTTGCTATAGGATGTATGAGTGCGCCGTTGGATTTTTTTTGTATTTTCTTTTCATGCCTCGTTGTTTCTTCATGTTCATCCATTTTTTACTTGCTGTGTCATGCCTTGTTGTATTGCTTTTTCTTCCTTTTTTCTTTTTTCTGGCCTATTCTTCTGTTATGTATCCTCACCCCCCGCCCCCCGCCCGCCCTTCTGCAATAATGCCTACAGGCTGCAGGTATTTCCAATAAATAAATCAGGGACGCGTGCATACTCTCGCGAACAATTGTAAGTGCCGCGCCTATGTCAGTCTGCCTACATAAGTGTTTCCCCTCAATTGGCACATTCATTTCGTAACACGAATGGTTCGAGTTTATGAAAAGATACACTTCTTTCTCCTCCTCTTCATCAGAACATGCTAGTGCATTCGTTCTCCTGAAACGAGTTTTCACTTTCGGGCACATTTTCTTCTGATGTCTTCTCGAACATTTCCGGCAAACAAAGTTCTTGTACCAACACGCGTCAAATGTATCTCCTCTGCCGCACCTTCCGCATTTGTCTTTCTTCTGGCCTTGATCCTATTTCAATTCTTTCGACCTCCCTAGTGAATGTCTGTTGACCACGTTCAGCGAAGCTTCTTTGTCTCCTGCTTGCGTTAGGGCCGAGTTCCGTTCCGCTAGTTCTCTATGGAGTGTGATCTTGCAAGCACTTTCGAGAGTCAGTTTCGCGACGGTGAATAGGGCCCGCTGGCTCTTCATTTCTTCTGCCTGCAACTAGCCTGTCACGCAGAGAATCTCGTAAAAAGTCGTCGTATTCGCACTTCCTTGACAAATGCCTCAACGCTTGTATGAAGTCTTCGATACTTTCACGTTCATTCTGCACACGCCGGTTGAATTTACAGCGCTCCGCTATCACCGAGCTCTTGGGGCAGTAATGTTTTAGAAACTTCGAAACCTCGGCGTAAGACTTTCTTCTTTGCGAAGCTGGCACAATCAGGCTCTTCAATACCGCATACGCTTCTGGGCCTATCAGTGTTAAAAGACCGGCAACTTCTCTTCGTTGCTTATGTCGTTCGCCACCGGAAACTGCTCAAATATTTCGAAGTACTATAGAATTTTCTGTGTTTTGGGGTCGAACTCTGCTATCCTTGCTACACGCGACATTTCGCAGCAGAAAGGAAAACTCGGCACTCATCCACTTGCCTCCTTTGAGTATCCACTCGTTCGTCGTTGCTCCAAAGCGGTCAACAGACCTTTTCAGTGGGCGTTGCACTCTTCCATGTGTCGGTAATTTCCGGCGTCGGTCGGTGCTCAGGTTCGATGTGATGCCTCCGAAAGTACGTGCTTACTCACTACGGTTCTTATCACCAGTCGAAAGCTGTGCTTGCTCTTTCCTTGCCTGAATCACCAACCTGGCGCCTGCTGCTGCCTACGAGGTACGCAGACATCCTCGTTGCCAGATGAAGTAACTTATCACGATGGCATCCAGGGAACAACCGCTGTTTATTAATGGGCATAGAACATACACATATAGCAGAAGGTGACGTCATGCACTCCACACCGGGTCGACGCTTCCGCGGCGGATATCGCGTGCTCATCGCGACCACGCGCTATAAAAAAACCATGTGTATCCGCAGGTGGAAATGATCGAGCTTTCCAATCAGTACGTGCCATTAAATGGGCACCAAGGGCTTTAAGTAGTAAGCCATCACAAATTTAACATAGCTTTTAGCCCATATTTTTTAAAAGGTAATGAATAACGAGTTAAAAGGACTTCAAGTGGTTCTCTGTTACATCGATCACATGTTGATAACGGTGAAGACTGATCGCAAGCACTGGCGCATCTTCCTGTCGATCTTGAACCGCTCAAGAGGCACTGAAAAGAAGACAGCGAAGTTGCAATTTGTTAAGAATGACCCGCAGCATCTGGTTGACCTTATAAGCGCCGACCGAGTCTATCCAGCCGATGATAATGTTGAAGTTATACAAGAGCAGTAAAGCCAAATTGCAACCTTCAGGTGAAGCCTCTGCTCAGGCTAGTCATTTACTACGAGATTTTTATTGCGCTATTCACTCTGGTTGTACCTCTCAACACGCTTTTACGCTGTGACCTATCCTCGTCGTGGAGCAGCTAGTGCGAAGCTGTTTACTTGCAACTGAAGACGCTATATGTCCGCACTTCCTGTACTTACCCTTTAAAACACTACACCCCTTTCGCGACGAGGCCGCGTAAGGCACTGAATTGGTGCCCTCCGAAGTCGAACTAAAGCACAGAAACAGCACTCTTGATAGAGACGACACTCAACTAAATCTGGTTTCTGGAAACGCGTCATGAACACACCATCTGCAAGTGGCGCCATCCGCGCGACTGAAGTGACCGAAGCCGCCGCGGTGGCTCACTGGTTATGGTGCTCGGCTGATGACCCGAAAGACGCGGGTACGATCCCGAACGCGGCAGTCGAATTTGGATAGAGGTGAAATTGGAGAGGTCTATATTCTGTGCGATGTCTGTGCACTTGGTGGTCGTCACTGACTCGTCTACAAAAGCATGTTCTGAGTGGCCATACGTGGAGGAGACATATGATAACACCAGTTACTTCAGTGCAACTGACGTGATGTGCTACTTTTTTGGTATTCCTGGAATAGTCGCACGCACATGGGGATTCAGAATTGTCCGAAATTGCACCTCCGCAGTCTGGTGGTCATGCAATTTGTATGCATCAAATTGCGTTGCGTCCAGATGGCTTTCAAGTGGGCTGCGTGTGGACGCGCACTACTTGTAGCAAATGTCCCATGATTTTCTTGTATACTTGTGTTTTTTACTGCTTCGTGTTCTTAGTGCCTCTTATTTTGACGTACTTTGCTGTGCTATATAAAGCCTTCCAATTCTAATACCGTTAAAGGTTAAGTTTTCCACAATTGTAAAACTTAAGTTAATTAAACTGCATGTGTTTCAATATCAATGTCTTTTCAACTTCATTAGGTTTAAAACGTAATGTGTTCCAGGATGAATATTTTTCCTAAGTACTTCTAACTGGATAAAGCGCTAATTTTTGTCGTGTGAAATGAAGTGTGAATTCGAATCCGGTATAATGTTGTTCAAGAACTAGAGCCGAACTGTACATAGAGGAGGCTGTGTTTTGTCAAGCGGTAGTTTGCGACTTTTACCCGTCGCTCCCTTTTCTCCATGAGAAGTAAAATAAAATTTTATTTCATCTGAATAAAAGTGGCCCGGGTGGTGCTGATGCCTGGTCAGGTGTCGCAAAAGCACCCGTACTGGCTCCTGTTCGAAATAGATACGAGCTGTTAACGCGCGGGACTCATAAAATCTGCCCCATCTCGAACAGAGCCAACTGATGCAGAGCCAACTTATGTATTGCATGAAGTCATGGGGTAACACGTATCCTACATATCTCGAACCTGTAATCCGATTACAGAAGAAAGCGGTAAAAATTACTTCTTCAAAATTACCTGACTCAAGCAAACCGCTCTTTAAGTCAACTTGTATTCTGCCTTTTCGCTCAATATTCGCTTAAAGGTAGCGCAGACAATTCACCAAATGTTACAAATCAATGATACACTTCCCCATAGCATGTTTATAAGACCTAAAAGGGAAACTAGGGCGGCTAGTGCCAAACATTTCAACTTACCAGTGTGTCGGAAGAGTTACGGCCAAATACTAATAGAGCTCAGTGAAGTTTTGACTTGAAATGGTATACCTCATAATATTAAACTGAAAAAAAACTTTGTGCAATCTTTCAAAACATTCCTGATGAATATGTGAAGTTATGGTGTATTCTTTTTCTTTTTGTGAGGATGTGTGTATTGTGTACGTTTACTTTTGGTTACCTCTAAATTGTTGAGAATGGGACTTTTATTTTATGAACGCAATGTGTCGTCTTCGGGTGCCGCATTGGTAATGTACAGTATTGGGATGGACCGGTAACTATTCACTGTCTATGGGTCCTAGAGAATTGTGCGTATTGTACCCTTGTAAATAGATTTTCTTTTGTAATGAAATAATAACCAAAATATGGATCGTAAAAACCTTGCACAGTAATCTTAAGCACACCCTTAAAGTACGAGCCTCAGCGCTTTTCAGTGTTCGCAGGGCAGTCAGTTTTATCCCATAAAGAAGCGGCGTACTGTAGCTCTGATAACACACCACCAGCGCCTGGTACACGTCAAGTAGAGATCACTCCGACGGATCTCAGGATTTGCCAGCTATAAGCATTTAAATGCTTGTAAAACTGCCCAGGTCTTTTCTTATCAAAGAAATGCGCTTCGTACAGGCAAAGCCATGGTCTGTAGTGACGCCAAAGTATTTATGGTGTGTCACATGAGGAATGTCTCGACCGTCAATTGTGACAGGGTAATGCCATTAACTTCCGTGTAAATACTAAATTCACGCTTTCAGTTGGCGATTGTTCGAGCTCCTGACGACGCAAGTACGCAGACACAATCCACACAAAACGGAGCAATCTCGCTTGCATTTGGGGTCACGTGACACTTGAAGGCCATATGCAACTGTCATCTGCCTACACAGATACCGAAACTATGCTTGCTAGTTCTTTTAATAGACTGATTAGCACATGAATAAATAATGCTGGTCTAATCACACCTCCCCATGGAAACAAAACGTGACGCGATGATGTGTCGCGTCACCTTCATCAGACACCATGTAAACTGCCTGCTTCCTCAAATAAGTAGCAATCCATTGATGCGTGCGCACGCCAATTCCACATTTCTCGAGGGCGTTTCAAAACTGCATCGTGTTAAGCACGGTCGAATGCGCACTTGATGCCGAAGAAGAGAAATAAGCCTGTGGTAGCGTTTGTTGTATTCTACCGTCGACACCAGATCAATTACACTCTCGATAACAGGGCGGGCTTTCCGAAATCCTCTCATTCCGTCTTGGCATGGGCTGAATTTTTCAAGAAACCATTCAAGACGTGTTAATGTCATGGTTTCGGTTCTTTTGCCAATGCAACTTTCGAGGGCTACAGGTCTGTAGGATGGTATGTGGCGTGGCGATTTTCCTTGCTTGAGGAAAGCCCAGTGCGGCCTAATTTCCATTGACGTAGAACACGGGCAATGTCCCAAGCGCTGTTAAACCAGGTTAAAAGAGCTTCTTTTTTTGGCCCAAGGACGAGATCGTACTGTAGGTAATTCCGTCGGGCTCTGGGGAAGAATAATGTTTACAAGTAGAAAAAGCTGCTCTCAGTTCGTGCAGCGTGAATGGGCCGTCTAGAAGATGATCCCGCAGGAGATGCGCACGGATGCTGCGGGAGTACTTGATGTGCTTCCGGCAATTCGCGTGCAGGCATCCTCCCCAACTTCAAGATCTTTTCGGCGCTGAAAATTCCCAATGCGCAGAAAGGGTGCTGCTGCTAGGGAAAAAAAGGCAGTGCTCGGATGACACGCTAAATTCTGAAGAGTTGTTTCTGGGAATTCCGCCGGCAGCAAAATGACCTCCTCCGCTGTCTGCCGAGGTTCTCCAAATAACGTTCAATTTGCCTTTGCACTCGCCAAGAGACCCGGAGATAATACATCTTTCGCCCTGCGGTATTTTGTTTCAGCACGTTTCCGAATTGCACGTAGCTGCGCATAGGGCACATCTACTGGCGTTTTGGAATTTGGTGCCGAGAGGCTACGCGAATATCTCTTGAACCCTGGATCATGCACTGCTACACATCCGCTGTGATAGTGAGGCACTCACAGCGCGCTTCTAAAACGCTACGGAAAGTATTCCATTCAGAGCAGGGTGTCTTCGCCCGTGGAAGACAGTCAAACTAGCGAAGCTGTACTCATCTATATATGTGATCACTGCCGTACGTTTTGATATCAGTACACCAGGTCGCGGAGGATGAGAGACGTCTCGATAACAATGCCAGGTCCAGATAGCTGCTGTAGGCACTTCCGCGCAAAGGTAGGTGCCCCATAATTGAGAAATGAATGCCTGCATTACCCAAGAATCTGGTATAACCCCGACCACGAGCGTTTGTTACGGTGCTTCCATGGCAGTGGTGATGCGTACTGAAACTCCGGCTAAATTTATAGGACGGGGAAGTGGTGTCCAGAAGTTCTTGGGGTCGTTTGGCATCAAATATACTCTAGGTTGGATGTAGCGACCGATAACAGAGGTTGTGTGCCCATTCAGTTTCGCAGCTACAGCAGCATATACTAGTTGCTGCTGCCTCCAGGAACTGGATGTTAAATGTAAGTCAGGTCGCGGCGAATTGAATAGTAGAACCTTGCTTGGATGCTCAGCTACTTCGGAAAGAAATTGCTCATATATGGACAGGTGAAAAGGTGAGGCGATAGTCGGCTCACGTTTTACAGGGACCGGAAACCAGCACTCAAATATCATTTGCCTGAAGCCCGCTAGGTGGCTTCGCAGACCTCGAGCATTGAATCGAAATACTGAAGATCGAGAAACTCCCTACTTAGTGATAGTGGTGACGACACTAGATTGATGGTTGCCGTCTAATATGAAAGAGTTGCAAGGACCGGTTCCACAGCGTCCGAAACTTTGGCAGCTAACCTAACAATGGCCGTCTCAACACCAGCAATGATTAGTCGTACGGGGCTGGTTAGTTGTTTAAGCATATCCCTGATTTGGTTATCTGTGGATGGCACAACCAGCGGACTCATTGGTAGACGAACCTAGGCGATTACAGTGCGCGTTGGTAGATGTGGCCATGGTGCAGAATTCTCTTCAGGCGCCCGAATATTTGGCACTTTTGCAGGTGGAGCAGACGCCTTCTGCACACCAGTGGCCTTGTTCCTGCTGATGCGTTGTCCCTTCATTTGCTGTATTCGAGCTTTTCTGCCGGTTCCGTGCACGCCTTCTCAAGCGGTGAACCGCATTGGTGCTTCTCGGTGAGAGAAGTGATCTCTGACCATTCTCTGTAAAATCTTCATCTCTGTCTTTATTTTCAGACACTGCCTTGAGGCTCCCTCATGAGGTCCTTTGCAGTCTTCACATTTGGGTACTTCAGCTACACATGCGGGTTCATTATGGTCTCCACCACAACGGAGGCAGGTTTTCTTGCTCGTGTATGAAGCACTTGCGTGTTCCAGCTTCTGATATTTTCGGCACGGCAGAGGGTGGGTACGTAAGGGCGTACTGAAGTCCTAAAAAATCCCACCTTCACTTCGATGGTCAGCTCGTACCTTCTAACAATAATTTCACATACGTCGACAGGCCGAACCAGTGGATGTTAGTGATTTGAATAGAGCAATATAATCTGTTTACCTTGTCCATTTTGTTTATCTTGATGTATATATCAGAAATCCCTCCCTCAGTCAAAAAGCAAGCATAATCAGATGTTTCCAAGGTCTCACACAGCCTTCAACTTGTCCGGGAGGGCGCGGTTGAAGATGTCAACGGAGAGGACATTCCTTGTCGCCTTATTACCTATTTCATTGACTTGGCCTGGAACCAGCCGTTCAAGGGCAAAAGTGAGAGTCCTCCCGTTTATGGTTTTTATCTTATCTTTGTCTTCGACATCAGTGCATTAAATCGTGAAGTGATCGGTTGCGCACTCAGATTTTCCTCGTTAACCCACCGTGTTCGATCTTGGATGGTTGGGTCACTTCGAACTCGGGCTGTGCCGACACTCTTTCGAGGTCTTGCAGAGCTTCCTTCTGAGGTGCCGACTCACCATCGTGGTGTAACCACCGTCGTGCTCCACGTTACCTGTGTCGGAGAAACTAGATGACCGCAACGGTAGCTCCAAAGGGACACACCCGCTGGAACCGCGATGACTTCCTGGGTCCGCACTGCTACCCACGGTAGACAGAACAGACGGCGGGCTGTCCGTAATCGTCTTGGACGGCGGGGTCGCCGCATAGACAGAAACAAAAAAATATAGAAATAAGTAGGAACTCGAAAAAAAATCTGCCGCTCGAATCACTACTGTTCCTTGCGTGAACCATATAGCCATTCTGAAGGGACAAGAATCTCTTTCAAGTATTATGTCCAACCTAGGTTGTGACAAAACTATCTCTTTCGTAAAGCTTCATGAATTGGAACATGGTATTTTGTTTATATCACCGCAGATGCTTTACTTTTGCGGCTGTAGACATCTCCTAATGCTGCTATTTTTCACTATTATATGTGCCTGACGCCCATGAGGATCACTTACGACCAAAATCTGAAAAAAAAAACATACCGAACAGCGTAGACTCCCCAAGTTGCACAGAAGTTGCAGCAATATGCAGCGCCGGACTCACGGCTACAACTGAAACTAAAAAAAAAACCATCCATTTTTTGTTGCCAACGCTGGAGCATTAACGCGCTTTTCCATCATGCATGTGAAACCATGCATTTAAGAAGAACACGTATGCATTTCAGGAAGAAAAAGATCAAGAAAATATTATAATTCTTTTATTTTGTCTCGGGCAGCAAAAGTTACATTTAGTTTCTATTCAGCAATTGGTAGAGCTGCATGTTATGAAATTAGGGTTCAGTGTTCTATCCAAAGCAAAGAAATACAAATGGAGAATACCGTTGCCAATATCTTGTTTGCTGAATGTTATTTTCTATTATTAGGCATCTAACCAAAGCGAAAAGATAAAGATTTTTGTTTTCACTTGGGGAACAAATTTATTGCACAGTTTATTGTACAGAACACCAAAATTTCAACGAGTCGCCTAATTAATATTGTGAGCTCCATATGTCAATATTTTCAAATTCGATTAAACTTATCAACAGGGTGACCACCGTAATCATGAAATATACTAATGATACAAGCTCATTGTAGGCAATTTTAACGATGTTATTATAGCGTTCTTGTGTGCACTCTTGTTTCTCCCGAGAAAGTTTGTTTTCTTAAAGGGCCTTTAATGGGCGCGACCACGGTGTACAAATTTTTTCATTCCTGGACATTCTATTCGTCATTTCTATGCTTTGACCATAAGCTGTTGTTGGCTCTGACACGGGGTGATATGCTATAGCATTTCACTGTACAAGGTAATGTTTTTGTATGTTATGAGAAGAACAATTTCGAATAAGTATTTGTTACGTTAATAAATCCTAAATAAATGACTTGGTGGAAGCCATGCAAGTGCGGACAAGCGCTTTTTCTTTGCACAGGTGCTTGTTTAGCTTCAGCTACAGTTGTGCTTTTAAAATGCGCAGAGATTGCTTACAGCGGAGAGATGTGGCAGGGTGCTCCGGCTTGCGATTCGCTCAGATATTGCGGAAGCCAAAAATTAAAACTGTAGTTTGAAAAAGTATGACTTCGTTAGCCTTGTCTAACCAGAGACAGACGCACCGCACATAGGCTCCGCACAAAGACAGCGGAATTCGCCAATCGCCAGCATCATCGGCCCAGATTTCGCCACCCACTGATCTACGAATGTGAGTGCTGCACGCCATCAATTTTTGGGCCGACTACGCCATTTTTCGGGCACCCACAGCCCTTTCTTCTCTCTGTGACCTCTTCGCCTGAGCTAGGCCTCGCTCCGCTGGGAGTTAGGCCTACTGGGACAGACGCTTCCGCCACACACGCCATCGTGAAGGTGCAGGTGCAGGGAGAGGTTCTTAACCCCCCCGACTACGACCCAAGGGACTGGGCGCACATTCTTAGTGTGCCTGCCCGCTCCAAGGACGTCCTTTCACAATCCCGAAGCCAGGAGGCCGCAGACTCTGCTACCGGTGCCCTCAAGTATGCATGCCTTGCCAAGTCAGTGCACCTGCAAGCAACGCGCACAGCTGCGCAGCGTTCGCGGCAGCAGCCGCCGCTTCCTGCTGCAGGCTACAAGATCGTGTTTATATCACGAGGCGGGCTGCAGCTGGACCTGCTTCCACCCCGACAACTACGGGAAGCCATCCTCCAAGCGGCGTCCCAGCTCCACGAACCAACGCGTACTCAAATCAGGGTACACCCAGTAAACAATATTTATTTATTTATTTATTTATTTACCCTAAAGACCCAGAAGAGGGCATTACATAGGGGGGGGGAATGATTAAAAGAAAGCACACATAACAAATCAACTCATAACAAATGATGGTAAATATACAGAAGGCAGAGTTTGGGTAACATTTGGTTAATTGCAGTCTAACACATTGAAACCGCAAAATTCAACACGTTCAAACAAATGAGTAATAATTAGGGCAAAATAAGTAACTAAAAATAAAATGGCACACAAAAGAGGCTCCGGAGCTGTTCAGCAAAAAAAGGCCCGCCAAAAAGTCACGGACACGGTGAACCATCTAGCACTCTATGATGCATTTTCCGTGTTCAAAAATGTTAGTAAAGCTGTTTCAAAAGATGATAATTCAGTATGGCCGACAATGCTGGATGGCAACGAGTTCCGTTCATTTATTGACAAAACCAGCGGTGACTTCTGATATTTTAGTGTGCGAGTGAAAATCGGGCGTACCTTATGCGCATGATCCAGGCGAGCTGAACAATGAGGTGCAGAAAAGATATGATTTCGGGAGAATGGCGTTTCGCTATAGTATAAGGTGTGAAATAATGACAACCGGGCGAACTTTCTACGTGTAGCAAGAGGTTGAAGATTCATGGCTTGCTTCATTGCTGATACGCTTTGATGACGTGAGTAGGATGACAGTATGAATCTGACGGCTTTATTTTGTACTGCTTCTAGAGCATTTGTAAGAATCGCGTGGGAGGGGTTCCATATAACAGAAGCGTATTCAATAGATGACATGATAAGCGTTATATAAGCGCTGTGCCGTGTTTCAGCGTTCGCAAGGGGTAAACGGCGTTTCAAGAGACCAATTTTTTTAAAGGCTTTATTAGTTATATATTCAATGTGAGCATCCCAGGTTAAGTTCTGACTGAAAAACACTCCCAGATATTTTATACACGACACGGAGTCAATTCCATTATTATTTAACCGGTAATTACTCTGTGATGTTTCTGCTACGCAAGAGAATCTTACATGCTTAGTTTTACTGATATTAATATCCATCTGCCACGTTGAACACCATTCAGTTAGTTCTGTTAGATCTGATTGGAGAGCTAGTGCATCAGTCGGGGTGGTTATCTGCCTGTATATTACGCAGTCATCTGCGAAAAGCCGTATTGATGAAGTAATATTAGAGGCTATGTCGTTTATATAAATTAGAAAAAGTAATGGCCCTAATACTGAGCCCTGCGGGACACCGGATAATACGCGAGTGGGTTTAGAAATCAGGTTCTCAATTTTGACCGACTGGTAACGATCGGTTAGGAATTGCTCGATCTATGTAGTTGTTTTGTCGTCGAGCTGTAAATTTCGGGTCTTTAGCAGTCGGCGTTTGTGGGCAACACGGTCAAAAGCTTTTCTAAAGTCAATGAAAATGGCGTCTGTGAGATGAGACATGTGTATTGATTGATGAAGGTCAGTCACAAGCTCAAAGAGTTGTGACTGGCATGATCGGTTTTGCCGGAATCCGTGCTGGTTCTCGAGAAGTAAGTTATTTAGGTTCAGACGGTTCATGATGTGGGAAAAGAAGATATGCTCTAGTAGTTTGCAGCAGATACAAGTAAGTGAGATAGGCCTGAAGTTGTTTGGATCGGTGTTACTTCCTGATTTGTGTACGGGAATGATGTGTGCTTGTTTCCAGTCGTCCGGGAGCTGTCCTGTATCCAGAGATTGTTGAAATATCAGCGCGAGCAAACCAGATGATTCGTGACATGTTAGTTTCAGAATCTTCGTACTGATCCCATCGGGTCCTGGGGCCTTTTTTAGTTCTAGCTTGTCGATTGCGCGGGCGACGCCATTTGTTGTGATTGTAATAGGTGCAAATTGAAACCGTATGTATGTTGGAGAAATGGGCGGTAAATTATCAGTGGGGAGTTCATTTGTGAACATGTCACTAAAAGATTTGTTGAAGATTTCGGCGCACTCGTCTAACGGTAAGGGCGAGCCCTCTCCTGTAGTTAGTGCTGGTGAAATGTTGCTGCTTTTAGGATTTACAGTACGCCAAAACTTTTTCGGATCACTTTTTAATAGTTTCGGAAGTGTGTCGTTATAGTATTTTGTTTCTCTTCTTCGAGGTTTCTTTCAGTAAGCGCAGCAATTTCCTTATATTTCATCCAGTCGAGTGGTGCATTAGTTCTTGAAGCTCTTCTGTATACTCTCTTTTTTCTGTTTAAGTACCTTTTGCATTCGTTAGTGAACCAGGGATCATTTATTCGGTTTGAGATTGTGAATTTGGGAACGCATATCTTCTCAAGTTCTTTTAATTTATCACGAAATAAGCACCAGTTTTCATTAGTAGTACGTTTAGTGAAGTCGTGGCGGAAATCAGCTGCAAAGCTTTTTAGAATGCTATTCAGTTTAGGTATATCTGCACGTGCGTAATCCAGTATCTCTTTGCTGATCCTTGCGTTATCAGGGCGAGGCAAGCTGAAGCGGCAATGAATAATCTTGTGGTGGCTGATTTCCTCCAGCACAGAAGCAGACGCATGGTCAGGATGGTTGGTGAAAACTAGATCTAAGGTATTATCGCCGCGTGTGGGTTCACGAACCAGCTGAGTTAGTTGATAAAGTTGTATCAGATTGAGAAAGCAAATACATTCGGCTCGGTTATTATGATGGCTGACAGAATAATCCAACCAGTTGATAGAAGGATAGTTGAAATCTCCGCACAGGACAAGAATTGATTTGGGATGTTTAAGTGTTATCTGCTCTAAGGCTTCATTCAGGGAATCAGTAAAATCAGATGCAGAGTCAGGAGGTCTGTAAAGAACTCCTAAGATAATTTTTGTAGTTCCAACATGTGCCGAGACCCAAATCATTTCCAGTCCTGTGTCAATAGGTACAACGGTCGGGCGAAATTCCTTTTTTATTGTTATGATTACTCCTCCCCCTCGAGAACCGATCCTATCTTTACGAAAAATTTGAAACGAAGGCGGAAATGACAATTCAGAGTCGGGGATGTCGTCCGAAAGCCAGGTTTCAGTGCCGACAATGACATCCGCGGAACATGTGTAGATGAATGAATTGAGAACATGAAGTTTCGGTACTATACTGCGGAAGTTTGCCAAGAGAACCGAAACGTTATTGGTGTCCATGTGTTTGCTATGGCCGGGCGGGGGATGTCAGTCTGAAATTTTGTTTGGTTGTTCTTCGCATGGCTGAGAGTTGGTTTGGTTGGTTTCGGCCGAAGCTTGTTCGTCTCGTTCTGTGCTCAGCCTATTTTGGCGTATTTCTAAGACACTTCTAGTAGCTGCATCATACATAAAGGTGCTCCCCCTAAAATGCAATTAGTTGAAGCGTATGCGGAAACGTTCCCTTTCGTCCCGATTTGTCTTGACGAAGTCTCGCAACTTCTTGCGCGCTAGCTGAATCTTGGGAGAGAAGTCCTCCTCCAGCCATACTGTCATTGATTCCAAGTCCTTCAGTTTGTGAGCGTTGCGTAAAGCCTCTGTTTTTGTTTTGAAGTTGAGAAATTTCACAATTAATGGCCTGTTAATTCCTGAGCGGCGCTGTCCTATACGATGAGCACGTTCGATGTCAGTGACGTTTAAATCGAGGTGGGTGGAGAAGAAATTCTTCACAATACGTTCAGATTCGGCAAAACCCTCCTGTTCTTCTTCGGGGAGGCCTTTGATGAGCAGATTGTTTCGTGTCATGCGGTTATTCATGTCGTCTACTTCATCTGCCAGCTCTTCACTTGTTTTTGCGATGCCCAACTTCACCGCCTCGACATTGTTCCCAATTTCGGGGACACTTCCGATGTTCTGTTCAATGTTTTTAACCCGCGTCTTTATGCTGATTATGTCTTTTTTGATTGCAGCTACGGTGGCTGTGGTTTCACTATGGCATTCACTGATGAGAGCTAAAACGTCGTCCATCTTTGGACCAGGGTTTGCCTCGACATCCCCAGAACAAAGCAGTAACAGTGAAAAAAGAGTCAGCAGCACCACAGACGGTCTTCGGCAAAGCACGCGGATTAGTCCGGGTGCCCCTCTCCAGCCACAATCATGAGTGTGATCACGATGCTGGTGAGCGAAAAACGTGCCAATCCGCGCTCGGTATGTACACACATCGATCCCCATTAAATAAATGCAGGGAACCAAGGGAAAGCAAATCACAGAATCACGAGTCAGTTGGGGATCAATGGCCACAGACTTATAGTGCAAAAAGACGGAATGAATAGGGAAAATTCCTACCTACAACAGCAAAAAGCACGTCTTAGTTGGTGAACAGCGTGGCCACGATTCCCGAGGCGGCGAAGGCGATCATCCCTTTTTGTAGTAGAGTGGCGTTGTCTTCGATGTTACGTCACAGCTTTTATGTTGCAAGCGTTGTCGTTGCGTGATGTGGCGAGGGCCGTGCGGCTGCTCCTTCGACGACCAGGGTCAATCAGCAGATGGGCAGCACGGCGCGAAGCGATACTACGACAGCAAAAAGCACGTCTTAGTTGGTGAACAGCGTGGCCACGATGTGCACCGTAAGCATGCCCCTAAAAGCTTACGCGCTTGCCCTGGTTAGCGTAACAAACATAAGAAACTAAGGCAAGGACTTCACCGTCGCAGCTTACATAGCCCCGCCGGATGGAGCGGTACGCGGAGTTATCTCCAATGCCTATTGGAACGAGACCCCGTCAGAGCTCCTGCAAGACCTGATCACCGGCAACCCAGACGCCCTCATCGTGGACGCCCGCCGAATGGGCTCCAAGCGTTCCATCTTAATCACTTTCCGGGCTGGACCTGTCCCACGTGCCGTTCTTTATGGAGGAGCCCTCCACAGATGCACATCGTACCGACGCCATATAGACGCCTGCATGAACTGCCGCGCCCCAGGCCACCGGGCGGATGTGTGCGTCCACCCAAGATCTCATAAGTGCCCTCGCTGCGGGCAGTCCCATTTCAAAGGTGTGCCCTCATGCACCCCCAGCTGCATTCTCTGCGGAGGCCCTCATTTGACCGGAACTGGTAACTGCAAGGCACGGGGCCGTAAACTAGCGTCCCCGAGGAACGCTGTCTCTCCCCCGTCTTCATCGCGGCTTTCCCGCTGCGAACAACACAGCACAGGCAACGGACGCAGCTCGACGCTTCCCGGTCATCGTCTAGAACCAGACGGAATAGCAGCAAGAACTCCTCGCGTCTCACCTGGGAAGACAGCGTTTTTGGCAAGGCTCCCCGTCATCTCCCACCACCCCAGTCTTCCCAGGCAGATCCAAGAGACCAGGAACTAAAGGCCTTGCGTGACGAGGTAAGCCGCCTTTCCTCCCTCCTAAGCACTCCCGCCCCCTCCATGCCCCCTCAACCCGCACCCGCTGTCATTAACACGACCTCATCATCCACAGACAATTCCAGCACCCCTCCTGCAAAGAAACAACGCACTACAGACGCCACACCCCCTCCCGTGCCCCCAGAAATAGACGCTAAATTAGCAGCAATCGAAGCCAAATTTGACCACAAACTAATAGAGCTAGACGCCCGCCTCGAGACCAGATTCAATCACCTTGCCACCACCCTCACCGAAAAACTTGAGCAGTGCATGGACGCTATGTTTACCAAGAAGATGGAGCTCTTGGAACATAATTTTACCCATCGCTTCTCACAACTTCAAAACCACCTCCACTACCCCCATCCTACTTTCACAAGCGCAAACCACCTTTCCTGAACAACACATACCAATTGGCACCCGTCTTACTACCCTCCTCAATCCCCCCACCATCCAATATGGCTGGGGAACACTAATTATCTTCCAATTTTAACTTGGAACTGCCGCGGCTTCCCGAAAAAAGCGCGCCTCTGTAACTTCTCCTTCCCACCATCACACCCACGCCCCACATACTACTTCTACAGGAGACTGCACACCGGGCAATCCTCCCCTGCTACACATCTACCCACTCGGATACCACTAACACACCCCGGGCATCCGCACTCATCCACCGCAGCCTCACCTACAAAACTCATCACATCACGTCTGAGACGCCCTGCGTGAACACAGAACTTATACATCACACACATTCACTTCCTTCTATATTTATAGCAAACATATACCATCCCCCGTCCCTGCCGATGGCCCCGCTAGAATCACTTGTGCGAAAGCTACACCATCTAGCAGGGAAACATCCCCTACTCATCGATGGGGACTTCAACAGTCAGCATACTGGCTGGGGATACACAATCACGACACATCGAGGTCGCAGGCTCTGGCTGCTCCTGCAGAACCTCCAATTCACTGTGCACAACACGATTCAGACGCCTACGCGGTTCGACAACAGTGTCAGCATGGACACCAGTCCGGGCCTGACGCTGAGCCGCTGCATCCGCTGCGTTACCTGGAACAGAACACAACATACACTGGGCAGTGATTCTTACATTATACAAATCACTGTCCCGTACAAACCACCTCGTCACGCAAATACAACACACAAACTCATTAACTGGGATGACTTTCGAGCTGCACACACCGCCCTCCCAAACACACCCATCGCAGACATCGACACATGGGTGCAGTAACTCAAGCATGACGTTCACCGCAACTCCGGACACATTGAAACTGCAACCGAAACCCCTACCCTCGATACACGCCTAGCCCACCTCTGGGAGGCTTATCACAGCCTCCTGGAACGCTGGAAGGGCAACAGACTCAACAGAACACTTAAAAAGCGGCTGGCCGCGCTGCAGACACAAATCCAACTGAACTCTGAGGAGCTCTGCCGATCCAACTGGGGACAGATATGTGACGGCATCGCCGGAAACCTGTCCAGCAAACGCGCATGGCAACTCCTCCGACATCTCATTGACGCCACACGCACCAAATCAGCAACACAGCACCACGTGACACGCCTCACACATGAACACATTGACGATCCCGACACCCTTCTAGACACACTCCAAACCATGTACACATCTCCAGGCGGCCCTATACCTCTACCCCACTACACAGGACAAGCAAATCCCACACTCGATACCGACATCATGGAGACGGAAGTCAGAGCGGCCCTCCTGATTCTCCGCGCCAACTCCGCACCTGGTGCAGACCAAATCACAAACTCCATGCTCCGTAATCTGGATGACCAATCGATCACCCACATTTATTTATTTATTACAGATACCTGCAGCGCCCAAGGGCATTATTGCAGGGGGAGGGGGGGACACAATAACTTCTGCTCATTTGGCCGAAAGTACACATAATAACTCAAATACAATCACACAACTAATAGATCAGGAAAAACATGCACTGAAGGAAGACAACCACGCTCCATAAAATAAAATAACACTAATTAAATGAAAAAGACGCGCGCAAGACAACTGCGCGCCACGTCACACATCAGATAAAAATGCGCGGAATCGACCTTCCGTGCAGCACTCAGTGACACCCGCTGGTAGCCTGTTCCACTCATTGATCGTCCGTGGAAAGAACGAGGTTTTGTAAACATCTGTGCGACACTTAATCTCTCGGATCTTCCACTGATGATCAACTCGTGTAGAAAAAAAAATGAGGATGAAGCAGATACCGGTCTTTGTCAATGCTCTGCTTTCCAAAATAGATGCGATGCATGATTTGTAATCTTAAATGTTTCCTACGGTTAGCTAAAGATCCCCAGCCAAGGTGGTTTTTAAGAGACGTGACACTAGTTGAGAAGCTGTAATTATTGGACACAAATCTCGCAGCATTATTTTAGACGCGCTCGAGCATATCACATAAGTAAGCAAACTGGGGGTCCCATACAGGGCAGGCATATTCAAGCATTGGTCGGATGTAAGTGAAATACAGGAGTTGTTTGACATTAGACAGTCCTTTATTGAAATTTCTTTTTAAGAAATTAAAGGTGCACTGAAGAGGAATCTGAACTCGTCGTTTTGCCGCGGGTACTCAATCTACACGTTCCGAGCATTCTTAGAAACTTCGATTTATTTCCCTGTGTGGCAGATTTCCGCAATTAAATCAAATTAACGCCCGGCTCCCGCCTTTTTTTTTTAATTCTGCCTCGTACGGTGGGCGGAGTCGACCAACGCGGGGTGTGCCTTTTACCCAGTCCCGTGGCGGCTTGCCGCTCTGCCATCGGCGGAGTAATACGTAGTAGTCCGTACAAGCAAATTGTCCGCGCGTATTTTTATTTATGCGGGCTTATTTTGCGGTTATATTATCTGCAAATGAAACTATTTATTCACGGAAACCTAAAAAACAAAATGAAGCGAAAGCAAAGCCTCCATGGAGCTAGCTGAAAGGCACTCCCCGCGTTGGTTGACTCCGCCCACCGTACGAGGCAGAATTAAAAAAAAAAGGCGGGAGCCGTGCGTTAATTCGATTTAATTAGGAAAATCGGCCACACAGGGCAATAAGTCGCAGTTTCTAAGAATGCTAGGAAGGTGTAGATCGAGTTCCCGCGGCAAAAAGACGAGTTCAGATTCCTCTTCAGAGCCACCTGGACGCAGCGCAATTTGATGCATAGAAACTGCATGCCCACCATACTGCGGAGGAGCCATTTTGGACTATTCCGTATCCCAACGTGCGTGTGACTATTCCAGGCATACCAAAAAAGTAGCACATCACGACAGTTGCACTGAAGCAACTGGGATTATCATAGAACTCCTCCTCGTACGGCGACTCAGAACATCCTTTTGAGGGCGAGTCAGTGACGGCCACTTCTGCTGAAGGAACGGTTACATTTCCTGGCAGCACCTTCAGCCACCTCTTCAGACTCATTCATAAAATATCATGCACAGAAACCGAATGAGCAGGCATACCGAGGCCATCCGCTACATTTCTCTGCACACAGCAAATCACTGCACTTTACTGTGCGACCCAGGAGCCGCATTGCACATCACAATAACATGCATAAAGCCACGCAAAAGCGACCAGCTAATGCTATTTAAGCAAACAGCGCTGAAAGCGGAAGCCTTCAAGGTTCTTCATAGTCATGTGAAGTCCCCGCGGTCTTCGGATGTTTTCTTGAAACTGCCGAGACTAAAATTCATGGCGATGCAAGCAGCGTGCGCATAGGAGCAATCCTCATTCAGAAAGAACAGGAAAGAGTAATAGCTTACGATAGCTATTTCGTGTCTCACCATCATCTAAGATAAGTTGAAATTCCGCCCCTGCCTGCGTGGACGACCATTAAAGGTGGCCATCGATCACAACGCACTGTGATCAAAGCATATCATTGAGGGCGGCTACACTTCCAGAAGTTTGCCATAACGTCGTTTACAAATCTGGGCGCAAGCACACAGATGAGGGTAATGTGAAAGCAAGATAAGCCCTGGTCCTTAAGGGTAACGGAGTGAATTCCAAGAAAAGGTAAGCGTAGAAGGGGGCGGCAAAAAGTTAGGTGGGCGGATGAGATCAATAAATTTGCGGGAATACGATAGCCGCAACTGGCGAAGGGCAGGGTTAATTGGAGAGACATGGGAGAGGCCTTTGTCCTGCAGTGCTCGTTGTCAGGCTGCTGCTGCTGATGATGATGACAAAGGTGAGGAGTGCATATGTCGGGCCCCTGTTGACAAGACGTCGGAAGAGGTCGACGAAGGCGCCTTTTGGGAACAATAAGCACAAGGAACTTCTCGTATCGTATCGTCTAATATCTTGCAAGGCATAGCGTTTCCACCCCGACTAGCCTTCAAGCTTGGTTTGTCCTCTTTCAGCCTGGAAAATTAATTCCTGTGAAGAACTTTACCCCCTTCAAGACCGCGTACTTCCCGATATTTCGAATAGCTTTCGAGAAGACGTTCTGCAGGCTTCGCGCGACGAATCAGCAGCTGGGCACCTCGCGTTTGCCCTCTACCTATGCTGCTTTGAAAGTAAATACTACTGCCGCGACTATCTACCAACGTCGTGCTGTACGTCAAAGCATATCATGAGTGCCAACGACGATGCACCACGAATATCTACACCCTGCACGCAACCTGACTCGTGCAGTCTGTCCCTCTATTGAGTGGGGTCCATGGTCGTGAAGACCTTCGAACACCTACAAACACCTCTCAGACGCCACACGTAGCCGGGAGGTGGGTGTTGTGTTGCGACTGAAGGAAGGATGAAAAAGAAAGTGCGCCGGCCTTTCCACTGGCTCCAGCTGAGCCCCAATCGCTGCCATGTGCAGACCGTGGAGAATTAAAAGATGTGTGAGGAAAGACTGAAAGACGCCCCGGGAGGTGGGAAGTAGGTTATTCCGGTTTACAGCCCAAGAACAACCCGCCCGATAACATCCCCAAGTCGGTGCTCGCACATTTGACCGACATAACAATATCAAGAGTACGCACAGCGATGTAATGCTGGAGACTCTAAGACGAGAGTATCGTCCATATTTGAAGTTTTCACCTTCTAACAAAAGACACAAAGGCTCCAGTACTTTATTTTTCTGTCACAAGATTTTCACCTACCAGCTATTACTTCTTAGTTTATTACAATAATTTTTTTCCCACGAAACGGCTTCCCAAACACTCGGCGGTGACAAGACGCAAAAGATGTCTTTTAACCACTGGTAGTACAACGGGTTTAAATAAGTGTATATTAAATATTAAAGTTGCGATGTTCGCCACAATCAGGCCGCAATATTTAAAAGCAACCGATTTATATGTACCAATTTCGGATTATTGGCCAGAAAATTGTCTCCCCCGACCCAACCTGCTCTCTTCCTTTATCTTAATGCTACACCTGTCATCCCTGTAGCATGCGTCGAAATGCATAGAACCGCACGTAACAGCTAGATGTGCTCGTTCCAGTTCGGCCTCCCGTCGTTTTCCTATACTTCAGCCGTACCAATGTTTAAGCCAGATTTGCAACAAATCCTTGCCTGTTACACATGGGATATGAAGGAGAAATCAGTAGTACGGTATAACCTATAAAGTCTGTCAAGAAAAGGAGGCATGAATATGGGCAATGTGTACACAAATGGGCTGGGTTGGGATTAAGCGCGGTGCGAAGATATGTCTACCGCACATCGTGTATTTACTGGGTGCAAGTGGCACAGGTTGCTGTCATTGTGGTGTATTATTACATGTGAGAATTATAAGTTTCTTGGAGGCTGAAAAATACGCCCGATAAGCATACCGCACTGGGTTTGTTAGTTCTGCCTAGATATATTTTTTAATGTAATGTGCGTTTTCATTGCGATATTGCGCATAAGAATGCAACCCAGATGACCTGATTCCTATGTAAAATAGGTTATTATGAGTTTTAAGCAAACACAGAAGCCAAATACTAAGGAAACGAATTAAAAAATTCATTGCAGAGAAAAGAACTCAAATCTTCGCACTGAGATAGCACTCGCGCAACACTCTACGCTGGTGAATGCCGACAGATCGCTCTGGTGAGGCACTCTTCCGGCATTCACATACTATATCGACATTCACAGCTAAACCTAAACATCTGAAACCATCCAACGCGGCGCTGATGCAGCGGGACGTGACGCTTGCCAGCTGCACCCTGGGAGACCAGGAGGCGCTAGTCTCCATTAACAAACCATCGGTGCAAGCTGGTGGAGCGCTGTGGACCACACCTACAAAGAGGTCCGGTCTACAATTTTGCAATAAATTTGTATGCGCTCTCTCTCCTCGAGATATAAATTGCAGGAAACATCTAAAGTACGCCTTAACAGAATGACGCAGTAGCGTTGAGGGGTTAACATTCTATATTCAAAACTACCTGATGTTCATAGAACGCTGGGGGTCATTGAACCGCTCCTGATGCAGTGGTGTAGCGGTTAAGAGATGCGCCACTGCCCTGCGATGGCTAGTACGCCAAGGGGGTTCTTGTAAGACCCACGTCGCTATTCCTGACGAACAACTCGCAGCCGCCATTAATTTAATCACCTCCTGCCACTGTACGCAATTTTCTCTCTGTTCGGTTTGAGAGGTTTAGCATCTCAAAGCGACTCGATCTATAAGATACGCCGTAATGAAGGGCTCAGGAAATTTCGACCAACTGGTGTTCTTGACGTGCACCGACATCGTAATTTAAAGGTGCAAGTAAATAAGATGACACCGCTTTGACTGACATAGGGGACAGTAACTGCACTAAACGCCCCGCACTAGTAGGGTGCAATATATACGGTGAACCGCACAGCGCATGACGCATTGTGGAGTGAGTTGGTTTGTTTCAGTAGGTTGTTTCTGGTTTCCTAGATGTGTTTCACGCTATTTCAAAGGAGCTCGCTTTGTGTTGCGATAACAGCGGTGTTACTCCGGCATCAGCAATTACCAAGCAGCTGACCTGAAAACATGGACTTAAATAAGCTGACCTGTATCGCTCACACTATTCACCGAATGCATGACATTCATACAGGAAAAGCGCCTGATTTTCCTTCATGTCAGTCAATACATTGGTTGGTTGGTTTATTGTGGTTTAACGTCCTGAAGCAACTAAGGCTATGAGGGATACCGTAGTGGAGGGCTCCGGAAATTTCGACCACCTGGGGTTCTTTAACGTGCACTGAGATCGCACAGTACACGGGCCTCTAGAACTTCGCCTTCATCGAAATTCAGCCGCCGCGGCCGCGACTCACTACATTATTTACGGCAGTAAAACCATTGTGACACGTGTGTCACGGTTGTCACACTTTGCTTTAGTGCGTTGGCACTAAAGCCCGCAATAAGTCTGAAGCCTGCCTTACCTTCATGTAGCCTAGCTGCTCCCCTAAGAGGCAGATTAGCCACCTAATTCACATGACCTCGTGACGTCACCACTAGTCGGTAGATTTATTGGTTTATCGGGGTTTAACTTCCCAAAGCAACTAAGGCTATGAGGGATGCCGTAGTGGAGGGCTCCGGAAATTTCGACCACCTGGGGTCCTTTAACGTGCACTCACATCGCACAGCACACGGGCGTCTAGAATTTCGCCTTCATCGAAATTCAGCCGCCGTGGCCGGGATCGAACCCGCGTCTTTCGGGGCAGCAGCCGAGCCCCGTAACTACTGAGCCACCGCGGCTGGTTCACCACTAGTTGCTTACCGTGGTAGGTGGCAGTTAAATTCATGATTTTTCCCGATACGTTGCCCAGGAAGAGCAATATGTGCCTCTCAAAAACCCTGCCAGTGGCAGCACCTGCTATCGCATCGATGTGGCGAATATTTTAAATTCGGCACCACTGTGCCATTGGTGCTGTGTGGATCCACAGCGGGCTGGGAATGTTAACTAGAGAATGGCCACTTTTTCATTGATGCCCATTAACATACGGTAAACTTAAAGCGAGTCTATGCCAGGCTAACCGCTCTACAAAAGCCGGCGCTCCGTAGTGAACGTGGGAGCCTCCTTCACGAACTTCGCATTCAAGGACACCAGCTGGCGCGCTCAGCTGAAATGGCTTCAACAGCAGCGTACTAACACAGCAGCGATATTTTTCATCTGGCCTGTTTAAAATACATGGAGGCGTCTCACGGCAAAGTGCTGCATGGACGTAAAAGCACGCGGGATCAGAGTTTGCATTAACTACTAACCAGGCTGTCGAACCTAACCCGAATTTGCACTCGGAACCGTAACCGAACCCGTATTTTTTCGCCATCTTGGACCTGAAACCGAACCGGAACGATTCAAAGGAACCGTTCCGAACCGGTTCGGGACTCGGTTTAGCACCACTTTTATTTCAACCCGGCACACCTTCTTTTTGGACAAAACGAGATAGTCTAGCGCGTAGGTTTATCCATCCGAAGCTGTCTGCGCTTGAAAGTGCGAAAATGGCACCAAGTGTATGCGACAACAACATTGAAGGAAGTTTCGTGTCTGAAAAGAAACCTAATTGACGCTTCTGTAATCTACTGGCGCCGATTCTAAAGCATTGTACGTAAGCTTTAAATGAAATCTGGAGTTATTACTTCTCCCCTTTACACGTTTTCGTATGGTTTTAATCAAATTACTAGCACGACTCTAACTCAATAAAGGACTATAGACACCAAAATTTTGCCTTTGTGTTTTCTTATTACAAACGATGCTTTCGACATCAGTGTACATGGAGCATCCCGTGGTATTCGTCTACGAAAAATAAATAATTTATATTCGAATTTCTTTTCGACGCTGTTTTGGTATCATCAACGGAACGATGGCTGTGACGTGTAGTTGAATTTATACTATATGAGGAGCGAAAAAAACGGCAATATAACTACTAATATGTCGTTTGTTGTAGTTCTAGCCTTTGAAGCAGGCTGGGTTATGTGCAGTAGTGAGTTAAAGCAACGTACCAGTTTTTCCGCGCCTCACATGACCTAAAGTTCAACTACACGTCACAGCATCGGTCGTTTGATGAACCTGAAACAGCATGGGAGAAATTTTTTTTTCTAAGTTATTCAGCGGCCGTAGGTGACACCACACGCTGATCCAGGTATTAAAATATCTAGGGCATCATTCTGAACAAGAAGACGCGCAATAAAATTAGCTGTGTACAGTCCATTAAGCAGCGATTCAGTATATTTTCTATTCTTTGCATCATTTACCACAAATATATATATATATATATATATATATATATATATATATATATATATATATATTAAACATTAGCGCAACGACCTAACAACGTTGTGGAGGTGGTCTATGTAGCCGAGCGACCTAAACACTGATCCACCGACGGCAGGTACTAAATAAAAACCCCCCATGATGGGTCGGTGGTGCAATAAACAAAAAAAAAAGGCCTCAATGGCTGTGGCGCTCGGCTTCTGATCCAAGGTTGTGGGTTTGATCTTGGCCTCGAGGGCCGCATTCCGATGAGGGCAAAATGCAAAAACGCGTGTCCGCTTTCGCACGCTGAAAAAAAAATAGCAGTGCTTTGACTCTTCCAAAACTAGTTCGAGCGAAAGCTCCATTACACTTGGCTACACTTGGTTAGACGTGCAGGCGTTTCAGGCACATTGTCAGCCGCGCTCTCACTTATGGCGAAACTGCACGAGAAAGCGGCGTCGCCTCCTTTGGCGAATTCTGGCTAAGTGGCGGTCGGCGCACCATGGTCGGAGCAGTGGGGCGGCGGCTGCAGCTGCGGCGAATTACGTGGTCTTACGTCACAGCCACACGGGCTGTACCAGCTGGTGGCAGGTCGGCCACATAAAGAAGATTCCTGACAGTACGGGAGACTCGTACTTGGTGGTCAACTTCGTCAGAGCACACGCTTCGTCGATTTTGTGGTCCGCAAGAACGTAGGTATCCCACGAACTATCTGGCCAGCTATGGATTAATGGAGCGTTCCCAGAAATCTACATGCGCCTGGCCACGTGAGTTTTCTAGCCGCTTCTGTCGTTTCTGGGCTCATGCAGAGCCGAAAGTAGCTCAGCGCTCGTGGCACAGAGTGCATCGGATGCACTCTGCACGTGCATCCACTACCACTGCACGTGGTAGCAGCGCAAAAGACAGAGCCCACTGGGCATGTTACGCGTGCCACGTGACCAGCATGGCCACCAAAGCTGTCAACATTCTCAAATCGCAGCTGTTAGTTGATCCGCAAACACGGTCAGTAGCTTCGCTTTCGAAGATGCCCCTTTCTCACGCGCACCCCTCTTCTTCCACTTGGGATGCTTTGCACAGCAGACGAACACGCAGGCAACGATTGCCCTCGTAGGCCATCGACGCAGGCTTGACCGGCGGTTACTTACTATTTCAATAGAGAGTTATAGCACACCGTTACCGTGTTTACGTTAGAGTTTGCAGTGTTACCAGACGCCGGAGTTTCCGGTTAGCGCTGCGCGCGGCAGTGCCGCCTTTTGGTTGAGAGGCGCTCTTTCATCTACGCGCTTACTGGAAGCACGGCCTCTTCAACTTTGGAGGTACTTTACGGCACTCGTGGTTCGCTGTAACCGAGTGGTGCGGCCAAAGTTTTTCGTTGTATCTGCGACGAATTTTCATTGCCGTTATGCCTATCTTGATGGTAGCGCCGCATCGGTTCGTAATAAGTGAGCGTTGTTTATATCTGCGGCCGTTATAAGCGGGCTCGACTACATCCGCTGCAGTCGGTTTAGTACACTGGTATCAAAAAAGGCCATGCAGGCTGTAGATATATGGGTAGTGAAGTAATGATTGATCACAACCTTTGTCATCTGCCTTGTGGAGAGGTCACAGGTACCTTAAGGAAAAACAAACAGTGAGAAGACCGAATGTGTCAGCACAAAGTTCTCTCAAGACCATTTCCAGAAAAGACAGACAAACACTTAGTCGACTAAAGCGCAGCTACCAGGAAGTCGCTGTTTGTAGATTTGAAAATAATTGCCCTGAAACAAGTTTGTGGACAAATGGTGCACGACAGCTTCACGAGACTCTATCAAGTGCGCAAGAAATTCTGCAGATTCATCGGCTCCCTTTGATAGTGCCCCACAAAAAGTTTATAAAGTTCTATGTCGTGCAAGTATACCCTCTGCCTAGGATGATGCTGAACTTGCAAAACTGTTACAACGCAGCATTTTAACGGAGATGTTGTCACTTAGTGTCTGCAGAAACGAAACGTTCTCAACCCATCCAAGCGTTTTTGTTTTTTATCATACTCATTTTACCAGAACAAAACAGGTCGACGTCATCCTAATAAGCCGAAGTCGTAATTGCGCACTGTACTAGCCAGAAGCCACGATTAAATGTGTTTTTGAAGCTACTGAGCTATAGGGGCTCAATATACATAACGCGATTTAAATGAAATATGTATGGTTAGGTCTGGATGTTAGGGAAAGCCAGCGCTGCCCCGAGGGCTCTTGTTGGGTGGGGGATGGGAGATGGAGAGGTTCTCGCATGTTCTCGTACCATGCAGGAAAGGGGGTGGGGGTGACTGGAAAGCTGGTTTCGGGGCGACGGAAAGAAGTGCCCGCACATGAGAACTTCGTTTCTCAATAGCGCGCGGGATTGTAGAGACCGCGTGCGGCGGTCATGTCGGCGCCCGCGTAAGTGCGCCGCTTACGAGAAATTCCCGACTTACGCGAGGTTCAGGAAGACCATTCACTTGGGCGGAAGGGTCTCCGGAACTGCTCAAGCTGCAGGGTTTTGCAGATAGAGTCCACCGGCTTTTCGTTTTATACCTGTTCAATCAGATTGCAGCATACACATAGCCGATTTACATTAATTTAGACTTGATTTTATTTTGCGGCTCTTGCCGCAAATTCATGTTTTTACCGCGGAGAATAAATAAAGTGAAAGTGAGAACACCTCGCTTTAAACAAACTTTTGCATTCTTGTTTTAAATATCGATGCGTTTGAAAACATAAAAAGCATAGCAAGCTTGGTTGATTAAAACCCATCTACGTTTACATTTTTTTGCCGTGAACCCGTTTGAACCCGTTCCAACAGGTTCAATACGGTCCGAACCGGTTCGAACCGGAACGGAATATCGCACTGGAGCCGAACCCGGAACTGATTCCGAAAGGTGTGAACCCAAATCTGAACCTAGCCAGAAAAAATTCTGGTTCGACACCCTGCTGCAAACACGGAACAGAAGACGCCCAACGGCCGAAGGCTCACATGTAAAGACGGCGCTACGTCGGTCACATGGGTTTGATATATAAGGTTTTAACGTCCCAGAGTCACTCCGGCTATGAGGGACGCCTTAGTGAAAAGCTCCGGAAATTTCGGCCTCCTGGAGTTCTTTAACGTGCACTGCATGCCATCGCACAGTACACTAATTTTTGCAATTTCGCCTACATCGAAAATCGACAACTGCGGTCGGGATCGAACCCGCGTCTTTCGGGACAGTAGCCGAGCATCATAACGACTGGTGGTGGTGGTGGTGAACAATTTTATTGAGGAAGGCCTAAAAAAAAGGAAAATTATGCAGCAGCATTGCGGGCGGCCTTCAGGCTGCCGGTACGAGCGAACGCGTTGCTGCCAAAGGAGAGCTGCGCTCTGCGCTCATATGAGGAATTGTGACCTTACAGTCGAGGGTCGGAAAAGACCACGATGGTTTCAACCGGCCGTTTCCATTGCCTTAGAACATTAAGGCCTTAAGAACCAAAAGTATTAAGTGCCAAGTAGGCCTTAGACTCATATCTCTTGCAGAGCCGTTGGAAAAGGGATCGCCCAGCTACCGCCTCTCCTAGGCGGCCAAGATGCAGTAGTAGTCTCTGTGAAGCGGCAAGGTTTAGAGGTTTCGATAGTGACTCATGAAGTACTGCCTTGCTCGAAGCCGCCTGGGGAACTCAAATGGCTCTTCTTAGGCCCTTTCTATGGAAAACTTCGAGACGTTCAAGCTGTGGGGCCGAGGCAGATATTAAAGGTAACTGATACAACATGCGACTGATCACCAGCGCTTCAAGAAGTTTCACCATTGAAGAGGGATTGTCTCCCCATTGCTCTCTAGCAATTCTACGGTTCACACTGAGATGCGAAGATAGAGAAGAGACAATCGCATCGACATCTTTTCGCCACTGTAGACAGCAGTCAATAATGACGCCCAGAAAACGCGTGTGATTTAATTGACGGATACAAGAATGACCAAAGTCTATCCGCACCCGCGCTTGACGCCTTCATACACCTGGAAACAAAATAAAACCGGATTTTTCCACTGATAGAGAAAATCCCAGACCTTGAAGGTAAGCTTGCACCGAAAGTAGAGCCTGTCGGGCTATCAGGGCTAATCGCTTGTGCTGGTAGCCAGTAATCCAAATACAAATGTCGTCAGCATATATGGACATACGCACTTGCCTGCATTTTTTTTTCAGCGAATCGGGAAGGCCAGCCATTACAACGTGAAGAGCGTAGGGGAAAGAACACTTCCTTGAGGCACACCTCGTGATGGAACCCTTTCGGTGCTTATGGTGCTCCCTAACCGTACACGAAACG
The DNA here is from genome assembly GCF_055824585.1 of Amblyomma mixtum. Classification (NCBI taxonomy): domain Eukaryota; kingdom Metazoa; phylum Arthropoda; class Arachnida; order Ixodida; family Ixodidae; genus Amblyomma; species Amblyomma mixtum. Next base: position 118,801,227 of record NC_143015.1, on the reverse strand, counting down.
CACGATCGCTGATGAACGAGTAAATGACGACGTAAACAGCGCAAACTTCACGAAGGACGCAGAAAGGGGAGACGAGACACAGGCGCTGACTAACAATTGAAATTTTATTGCTGTGACACATCGGTAAATATACTCAAGGTATCAACAACAACAAGAAGGATATCCTTCTTGTTGTTTTTGATACCTTGAGTATATTTACCTATGTGTCACAGCAATACAAATCACCGCCCCAGATTCACAGGTAAGGGAGCTGGAAGACATGGTCAAGGAACTACAGCTACAATTGGCCAAAGCAGATGACAAAATTCGTAGCCTAGAATCAGCACAAGCAAACCCTAAATTGCAACCGCAGCAGGTGGCTCACGCTCCCACTTCAGATCCCGTAAGTGATCCATACATGGACACTGAGCAGCCTAAACGCACGAAGCGTAAAGCAAATGCCCTCTCCTCACAAGTGGACATCGATGCCACGTTCGAGGTAGCTGATACGCGATGTCCAATATCGAGGGCGCCCTTCTACGACTCGCCCCCACCATTGACCGTCTCGTAGAAAGCTGTGCCACAATGGCAGTCAACATCCAAACCTTTACTGCCAGGCTCGATACCCTCAATAATCTCCGAAATCGACAGCCCCTATTAACCCCCTAACTACCCAACATCCATTATTGCGGCCTCATCAGAGAGTGCAACCGCGCGTTCAGGTGCAGGCCGCATTCCTAAATCACCCGGCGCGCTATCACAGCACCCCGAACCCTGCGGGAAACACAATGGCTAGCTCCCCCATCACAAATGGCAATGGAACTGCGGGGGCTTCAAGGCGAAGTGGCAAGCCTTGAAACACATCCTGTTGCCCAAGCCGCATTCCCCCCCCCCCCCCCCCATAATTGCACATCAGGAAACGTACATGGACGCTAAACTTACCAGCTGCACCGTATATAACCAACAAACGACCCAGGACCATCGGTCAAACCACGCCATCCTGGTCCACCGAAATTTAGGAGCCAATCATATAGACCTCAGTTACACCAACGTTCCGCACACTTTCGTGCAGGTCCGACTGAACTGCCGCTCACAAGCCCCACAGCCCCCCTTTCCCCCAGCGACAAAAGCACACGGGTGGCAACCGTCGTTCGTAAGGCCTTCGCGACTGCACAAACAAACAGGGATGCTGCTCATCTTAGGTGCCTTCAACGCGCCGCATACCGAGTGGGGCTACGCCCGCAAAGCATGCGGTTGCAAGGAAGCCAGGGTGTGGGAGACAGCCGAAACACTGGGCCTGGCACTACTCGAAGACCCCGACAGGTGTACACGCGTTGGAAACAGTGTCCCACAGGGCAGCTGCCCTGATCTCTCTTACGCCCGCAACATGCCACACGCGCGCTGGGAAAACCTCGGCATAAACATCGGTAGCGACTATTATGTTCTCAGCAAGACCTTCAAGGATACACACAGCAAAGCCCCAACCGAACAATCACGCAAACTAACTGGGACGCCTTCAGATACTTACGCGCCAAACGCAGCCCAGTCCCCATAGACGACCTGGACACATGGACCAGCTCACTGCTCGAAGACACCGGCAATGCCACCTCCACGACTACCCAGGACGAGGATGGCCCCACTCCCGACGCCAAACTCAAACACATATGGGAGGCCTAGCGCAGAATTCATGCTCGCTGGCTCCACCAAAAACACAATCGATGCCTCAAGCTCCATCTCGATCACTTCGAGCGAGAGATCGAAGCTTACTCCACCAAACTGAGGCAGGAGGAAGGGCATCAAACCTGCAACCATCTTAACAGTCAGTTAGGATGCAAAAATTTGTGGTTCTTGCTCACACATGAACTGGACCCAACGCACACCAAATCCACATCTCAAAAGATCCTCACAAGTGTCACAAATGCCTTTCAGGGCACAAATGAGGAACTCCTCACCACCCTAAAAGACAAATATATCAATACCTTCACTGAAATCTCCATCCCTTCAGGATGCACGGGTGCTCAGAACGCCAACATGGACGCCGACAACCCGAAAGCAGAAGTCCTCGCCGCCCTCAAGCAGATTAAAACCACCGCGGCTGCCGGCCACGACCGCATCACCAACCAGATGTTCCATAACCTCGCCGATCAGTCCATCGAGGCACTCGCGGACCTCTTCAACCAACACTAGCACGACGTCGCCTTCCAGGCACTTCGAAGCATGTCAAAGTGACTTTCTTATCTAAGCAAGGCAAATGACTCGAGCTGGGCAACCTCCGGCACATATCGCTCAAGTCCTGCCTGGGAAAGGTCATGGAACACGTCACGTCATACTCAATAGACTCCACGCTCACGTAGACCAAGAGGACCTTTTGCCCCCTCCGCGCTATGATCAGCTTCAGGACCAGCCTCTCCACTCAAGACAATTTGTGGCAAATCCAGACCGACATCTTCGATCCGAGACCCATCTGAGCAACACGAACCATCCTAGGACTAGACGTCAGCAATGTTTCGACGTTTCACATGCTTCCATCCTGGCAAACCTCGCACAACTGAATGTAGGCACTCGCACTTACAACTACATCACTGACTTTCTTCATAACCGTAAAGCAGAAACCGACATTACAGACCTCCACAGCGAGATCACCCTAAGCACCCGAGGAACACCACAAGGAGCAGTCCTACCTCCGTTCCTTTTCAACACTATGAGAAGTCTCCCTCCACTCCTGGAAGACATACCTCACATTAAGCACTCAACATATGCCGATGACATTATCCTGTGGGCCAACTGAGGCTCTCACGGGGAAATCCAAAGCTCCCTCCAAACAGCAATCGAGAAAGTACATTCCTTTGTACAGGCGAATGGGCTCATGTGCTCCTCCACGAAGTCAGAATTACTAGTCCTCAGGGACAGACGAGTTCCCGTGCCCGTCCCCGACCCGCAAGAACCTGTTGTGCTCCAAGTCGACACACATCCAATACCTCCGATCGGTCCGCGTTCTAGGTATGCTAATACAGAACAAAACGCAAAACTCGGAGACCATTCAGCGCCTCCACACCACAGCCAATCAGATCAACGGCCTCATCCACAGCGTCGACACCTTACCTCCAGAGGCTGCTTTATTTAGTTTACCCTACGGGGGCTGGGGGAGCGTCGACGCACTGCGTAGCCTCGGCTAGGAGATACACAGAGCGGTGAATACGGCGACGGAGAACGCGATAAGCGGCTCGGCGATGAGTATTCTTCCCGACGCAAAAACCTCGATTTCGGCTGGTCGCTGGCCCGGTCGGGGTCGTGGGGCGTCGCAAGAAAACCCTCGGATGCCCATTCTCCTGTATGGGCAGTACCGGCGAATGTGACCGGCTTCGCTGCAGAGGAAGCATAGTGGCCGGCGCTGGTCGGGTGTTCTCCAGTCGTCGCATTTCCTCGGCCCTGTGCGACGCTCGATGAGCATACCGATGTCAGAGCCCCTCTTTACTCAAAAACATTCTTTCTTTACAAACTTCCGTGTGTGAGAATAACGCAAGTCTGTAGCAGAAATTAATTTGGATTGCCCAAACGGTTGCAGTGATCTACCACATTTTATTTGGAGTTAAACTATTATGTATGCAAGGCTCTAAAGTTGCATAATGACACCGGACCAAATCCGTTATGTCTTCTGTGTCTTGGGCTTTTCTGGAACTTTTCCACATTCCCTAGGGAGTACTCTCTGCCCTTTTGCGCAGTTCCTATCGGCATACTCAAAGCAGTTTCTTCCCTTGCCATTGAATCCGAAAACCATACAGGATAATGGCTCTGAAAGGGAAAGGGAGATGTTTAAAGTTGGGAATTTAAAAAAAATGGCTAGTGTATTGACTCAAGGCACCTAGAGCGACACAACCGAGTACTTTCTAGTAATAAGTGGATGCGGTGGAGCTTTCAAATAGTAGCTAAAGAATTTTCAAGCGCAGACTTCAAATCATCCGTCACTGCCTCTAAATATAATCAATGGTCAGTTTAAGTGCACAGTGCTTATCACTATGGTTTTTTCTCGGCTGTGTTTGCGCTGTTTGTTAATAAAACTTTCGAAGTGGTCTTAGACAATATCTCATTTATGAAATTCTATTTGTAATTGTACTATGTACAGCAGTTATGTACTCTGTTGTTTTGTATTCGCAAACTTATAAAATAGCTCTCTTGCTACATCCGCGCTTAGTAGCAAGTTTCTTTTTGTCTGCATCATTGAAGTAAAAAAGAAAGAAGTTAACACAATCCTTCCAGTTGTTCTGCTGGTTTGCACGTCACAAGCAGCTAGAAGCTAACAGTTAGATTCGGATGCAGCTCTCCTGTTCAAGATTTCCTGGATATGTCCTCAGGGTACTCGAGTCCATGAACCTATCTCCATCCTCTGCATAGCAGAGCGGAACGTAAGCGCACGGCTATGTGAGAGTCTCCGAAAAGAGTTTAGGGAGAGGCGGGTTGCCAAACCTGAGCTTTTGGGCTCCAAAAAGAAGTTTGCAGATTTCTCCAGGAAACTGATGGGCCAAGTTCCCCCAAGAACGCCATATTAGATGCGAGCCAAGCCTCGAGGTTAAATTTCTGTTTCGCATCAGTGGAATCAAGAACTGAGAAAAATTGGCACTACCAGAAAATTTTTGTACCTCGCAAGAGGAACCAAATGGCTCCCTGCTGCCGAACGTAACAGTCCGACTACAGGCAGGCCGGTGCGCGCAAGCATCATAGGAGCTGCGTCGGCAAAGCTAGTGTCTAGGACAGTCTGATTTAGCCATTCGATCCGCCTTAGAGCTTGCCGAGGGATGCCGAGAGAGAGGGTGGCCACTAGGTGCCGAAACAAGGTAAGGTACGGTCAATGCCGAGTGCCGGCTAGAAAGCCAATAGTGCAAGGGTACGGGCTAGTGGCTAGTTCACACGAGGTCTCCTATAGCCCAAAACAACGAAGCGTCAAGGAACACGCGCTAATTTCCACTAAATACTTAATTGGGTGTTCATGTGGTTTATAAAGGAACAAAGTGGGCGCGGGAAGGAAAGGACGATATATTATCATGCCCCGTACGATAGCTTTTGGTTTGGTTTTCTCGTTGTTGTTCGTAATTTCTTTCTTCAAACGGTCTGCCTGATAATCATTCAAGTCCTTTCATCCTCGCATCTTTATTATTCCCGTATAAATTTGATCATACGCGATATAAAGCGTTTATTGAAAGTTACCGCTTTTTTCTTCTCCCTTCGTTAATTTGCGCTACAGAACATTATACAAAGCCTTGTCAAACTCTCACCCATTACCTCGCTCAATGACATAGAGCATTAGAACATTTCCTCTTTTCACGCGGTGCCCCTTTTAAAAAAGAGCATTATCTGACAGTGAATGGTGAATTTTCCTCGCCAGTAGCCGAGCATCAATGGGTCTTGTAAGAATATACCACTGTTACGTTGCGAGACACTGCTGGCCTGTGGGCCAGAGATCCGGAAACTGTTTGTGCTGTGCCGCATTCCGACCCATACTCGGCGTCGCAGAGGCCGGCCTCGTCGCGGACGCGGGTCTCATGTTCGGCGTCCCTCGGCTTTTACGTTCGCGTAAAAGCCGAGGGACGCGAACACGGGGACACGGCGTTCGAGAAGGCGACCATCAGCGCCTAAGGACGCTTCACCCCGTGAACGCGCTGCTTGGTCTCGTGGGCACGGCGTTCGAGGGAGCAGAGTGAACGCACGGGAGTCAACGAGGAGAGTCTTCCTCCAGCAGCGGAAGAGAGCGGCTGCTCGGGGAGCCAGCCTGTACCTTCCAAGGGCCTGGGGCCCTCTTTTATTTTGGGTCATATTCTTTTAATAAAGACCCATTTCTCAGCCTTCACCGAGTCCACAGCCCGTACCTCGCAACACCCCGCATTGGACAACTGCTGTTTGCAGCCGTTTTGGCTGGGGTGCATATTTTAGCACCATCACCACCTGGCTCGACTGGCTTGGCGCTGAAGGGGAAGAAGAACAGCGGCTTCTGGTCGCCCAGGCGGTCGAAATGCTCGGCCTGTAAATTATGGTCGATTAAAAGTCTTTACTACTACTACTAGCATTGTGTAGTAAATTTATAGCGAATCTGTATGCCACGTATAATATTGAATGGAATCACAGCTTTCAAGTATTCTTTAAGCTACGTTATGGCGCCTCCGACATGCTGCATGTCCCAGTGCATATTGGATAAGTTCTTGAATCCTGCTCCATGAAATTTCGCTCTATGATATTTATTGGCGTTTCTGTTCGTTGCGTGCACCACTTTACATTGGATTCGGCCTGGGCCCTGCTGCATATAATGCCAATCGCTTCATTAAAGGTACGCTAAAAAGGATGCTAAGCTCGTCTTTTTCCCTGGGAATTCGACCTCAGGCTCGGAGCATTCTTACAAACTTCGGATTGTTATCGTGTGAGGCCGATTTGCCTGTTGAATTGAATTAAACCTCCCGGATCCCGCCTTTTATTTTTTTAATTCACCTCCGAAAAGAGGAGTCAACCAACGCGTGGAGTGCCTTTCAGCCAGCGGCGTGGTGGCTTACTGCTCTGCCATTGGCGGAATGATATGTAGCGATCGCCGAAAGCAACCAGTCCATGCGTATTTTTAGTTGTGTGCGCCTAATTTGCTGGCAAGTATTCTGCAACTGAAACTATTCATTCACAGAAGCCTAAAAAAAAGAAAATAAAAGCGAAAGCGAAGCCGCCACGCGACTGGCTGAAAAGAACACGCGTTGGCTAACTCCTGTTTTCCAAGGAGAGTTAAAGAAAAGGCGTGAACTGGGAGATTTTATTCAATGTAGTAGGTTAATCGGCCGCATAGGACGATAACTGGAAGTTTCTAGGAATGCTCAGAGAGTGTATATTGAGTTCCAACATTAAATAGGCGCTTTCAGACCCCTGTATAGTGCACCGTTAAAGCAATATTTTCTGTTAAATTATTGTGGCACTAGTCAAGAGACCATGAAATCTTGATGCAGTTCTATTCTGCAGCATATCAGGCCAACCGCTTTATTAAAGCATCACTTCCTCTTAAATTGGTGCGGCGCTAATCAAGAAATAGGGTACCTTTATGCAATTCTATTCTTTGCTGTTCGTCTTCGAGCGTAACGCACATCCAGCCACCAAGGGATCGAGAATCGCAAAGAACGCAATAAAATCGGCGAAATTTAATGAACCTTATGAAATTTCATTCAGTTCCATGCATGATCCAAGTTCGAAAGTGTATACTTTCTGGCACGAGATTAGAAATATAAATTAAGATCGAAAGCGGGATCATATTGGGGTGAAGGTGAACTGACTTGCAGACGCGTCAGAGGCGCAGCCCAGTGAATCAGGAACGGCAGCGTTCATCAGGAGCGCCAAAAATTCAAGTTGTTGTCTCTGCAGGCTTCTTTTAACCGGATCCTCGTCGACCTCGAAATCGGCGCTTATGGTAATGGCCAACCCGTTCGGCAAGCACAGACGCGATGATAAAAAAAAAAAACGGCTGTCACATCAACTGACAGTGCGTTCTCACATTGTGAGGTTTCAGGGGGATAAAGTTTACCACCTCTGTGCCAATTCCCTCGGACTAAAACGGGTTATTTCTATACCGGTACCGAGAGGTGCAAAATGCTGAATGCAGAACTTCAACGCGCCGGTTTTCCACTGTCGTTAGAGCGTTTAAACACATTGCCAGTGAAAAACAAAAAAAAAAACCTTCTGAGCAATTGTTTTCCATGTACTATATTCTCAGCCGCAATTGTAGCTGTGTGGACGCGGTGCTCGGCTGCTGTCCCGAAAAAGGCTGCTGGATGCCGAGTGCGGTGGTCGCATTTTGATGGAGGTGAAATGCTAGAGACCCGTGTACTGTGCAATATCACTGCACGTAAAACACACAAGGTGGCCGAAATTTTCAGAAACCCTGCACCATGGCATCACTAGCAGCATCAGTCACTTTGTGACGTTAAATCCGATAGACAAACTATCCATCTAAATTTTATTTCGCCAAAGTACGAATACCACGCTTATGCTACGACCAATGACTTCATTATTACGCCTGCTTCAAATAAACAACGTACCGCACGTTGAAAGGAAAAACGCTGGTCGCGATGAGCATGAACAGCGCTACTACTCTGGGACTGAATTCATCAAAGCGAAATTAAATCGTTAGCGAAGCCTCTGCAATCGATTTGAGGAGAGAATTTGAGATTTTCTCCCCTCATATAACGTATTGCCCACTAAATTTGGTTGAGTAACTGAAAACTTCATTTCGGCTTTGTGGTTCTATGTCCTGCTCATCATGATAGGTGAAAAACAGCATCACACTTACTTTTCTGCACGGTGAACTATTGCCAAGGTGCACCCCGTGATGGAAGTAATTTAATCGATAAACTCTGATATGGCAATCACCTGTGTTATGCATTTCGGCGACGTGAATCATGTATAGTGATAGGTACGCAAATGATGGCGAACGCGTGGTTGCATCTAACAATATCAACCCTGTCTCGCGCAAAGAATAAAAGAACACTGGCGTGAAAGTTTCCGTTGACTAGGTATCGCTCCTGCAAACTGCGGCTGAAAAACTTTGTGCACAGTGTATTTTTTCTGTATATTGACCTCCTGACACTGCCCTTTTGTAGAACATTGGTATTATGGATCACACAATTTCTTTCCGTGGCATCTATTGTGTTTTGTCCAATTGCGAAGATACACACTTCTTGCTAAGATGCACACATAGCTGTCATTACTGAAGTCAGTTATTCGCTTGAAAGCTGCATCCATGTCGCGATAGTAAGTGCTTGCTCGTTTGTTTCAATTTATGGCTTCAAGTTCACTCCTTGCGTTAACTCACACTGTAGCTCCTTGCTCCTTCTCCTCACTGAACCAATCATTGACAACATGCTGATTTTTTTTCTGCGTGGCTTCGATTGCATTAGAGAAAACATCTGTTGTCTGCATTTTGTAAATGGCACCTCTGATAAAAAAGGAAAAATGATGCCCTGTTTACAGCTCTAAAGCGCGTTTTACACATAGGAATCATCTCGCTTTTTCTGCTCTCAGCATACAGATTTTAAAATGTATCTTTCGTGCTAGTTAAAGCAACTGTTTTACAGGAAGAGCTGTTAAGTGCTTGTCCAGGGTTACAGGTTGCTGTAGCAGTAGCAGCAGCAGTAGGCGTAAGTGAAGGGTGGTTACCGTTGAAGGAAGAGGAGATAGCAAGTGGGTAAGAAGGCGCCACTAGAGGGTGGTTGCCACGGGAACCACCGAGGAGCGTTGCTACAACTGGAGAAAGAGAGTTACAGCGGAACAGGGAACGTATGGCGAGAAAGTATGTGTGTGTAGTCTGAGACGGGCTGCCATGGTCTCTTGAGACAGGTCCAATCCCTGAAAAAATCGAAGTCCGGGTACTGGGGCTCTTTATACATCAAGACAGACGGTCAGAAACAACATTGGCCAAACTCCGTCAGGTGGGGGACCAGGTGGGCCGCTTAGTCCGCCGGGTTTCTAACAAGCGCGGGGGGTTACGATGTAAGGACGCCTTGCGGCTGGCGCATGCATTTGTAACCAGTCGAATTCTATATTCGACTCCATACCTCCACCTGCGGAAGCAAGACGAGGATTCACTCGAAGTCATCCTCCGCAAAATTATTAAGCGGGCTCTGGACCTCCCCGTGACCACCTCCAACAAACGCCTCCTGGGGCTGGGCATGGTGAACACATTTCGGGAGCTCCGGGAAGCTCACTTGACCAACCAATACACACGTCTCTCGAAGACATCGTCGGGTCGCCGCCTTCTTGCCCGACTACACATCCAACACACCACTCTCATGGAAGAGCGCGTACGTATTCCATCCCAGTGGAGATGCGCCCTCCACGTGCGCCCTCTTCCCGCGAACATGAACCGTGAGGACCATAATGGCCGGCGCCTGGCGCGGGCGGAAGCCCTGGCCCGCCACTATGGATCGAAACCCGGCGTATTCTACGTGGATGCCTGCGGTCCCCACCATGGGGGATGGTTCACGGCCGCAGTCGTCCACGAATCCAAAACAGTGAACGGCCTTACTTTCCGAGCCCGTGACATAACACACGCGGAGGAGGTCGCCATTGCTTTGGCTGCATCTCATTCCAATTCAAAAACAATTATTTCCGACTCGCGAGGGGCATGTCGGAACGTCGAGCAGGGCTGGGTACCGTATCTAGCCTACCGCATTCTCCAAAACAGCGTCTATACCGGGGACCCCGCTCACCGGCGTATCGTTTGGGCTCCTGCTCACATGGGCCTTGAGGGAAATGAGGCAGCTGACGCCGCCGCCCGCGCGCTCTCTCACCGGACATTCCCCTCCGACCCCGACGATCAGGAACTCGAATTCTCTCCAGCTTACTCGTTTAAAGACATTTCTTTACTTTATCAATCTGGCCATAGTCTTTATCCCCGCCCGTGTAAAGGTCTCTCAAAGGCGGAGGAGCGGCTTCTGCTTCGCCTATATACAAATACTTTGCTGTGCCCGGCAGCTCTAAAACACTTTGACCCTTCTTTCTCTGGCAGCTGTCCGCACTGTGCGGAGAAGTCTTCGGACATCTACCACATGGTGTGGGCCTGCCCCTCCAACCCTGCTATCCCCCCTCACCCCAACCCAACCCGGGAGGACTGGGAGGCGGCCCTGCTCGGCTGCTCTGACCTGCAGGCCCAACGGGCCCTGGTCGCGCGAGCCCGGGCAGCGGCCGACGCCACTGGGGTCCCGAACTAGGGACCTCCACCTAGTACTTGTGAGGGCTGGCCCCCTTTGGGTCAGCTCATACCTCACCTCCCGAAGTTTATCTGTAAATAAATGTTTTCCACCACCACCACCACCATGGTAACTACCGTGGAAGGGAGACGGCATGGCAAGGGCATACTAGCCCAGTATGTGTGAAAGGCTAAAAAGTGCGCTCTGAAATTAACTTTCATATTCTATTCCTCGATATATTAGGAAATAATAAGACCTTGACAGCTGCGCCAACATGTCGAATTACACAGTGGTAACATTCCTGTATGTTTTTTTGGATCACTATTCTCCACTGGTGCCCATGCGGAGGGCAACTTTGCAGCTTCAAGACGTATTCACTGGCATCGGAGGGACAATTTGCTGAGAGCGGTTCTTCTCTCTTCACGACGCTTTTTGGAACACGCAAGAGGGTTACGAAAGGATATACGGGTATGCAATTTCATTACTTTGCTTTAAGTACATAGTTATATACTCTGGAAGCTTAGCGGTGCTCGGAAGAGGTGAACTGCCGGATCACATTTTTTGCTCGAACAAAGCCTCTATAAGCGACAAGCATAAGTTGAGACTTATTAAAGGCTTCTGGGTAAACATAACGAAGCCTCATATTGAACGAGTAATAACTGTAGCTGCTGTAAATCGTTATTGCCCTGCCCTCACCCGATGCTAGATACGTACAGCTTATTAGGAAGGCTAAATTGTTTGGGGTGTTCTTTTAGAGGATAGTTCACCGACTGCCGGCTGTCGAATCAATGGTTCAATGCTTGCTGTGAGCGCCACATTCTTTTTTCATGTGCTCGATAAATGGTTGCACCTGTTTGTTGATCGCTTCAGATGAGCCGCTGCGCCTTAGGCAATGAGTGTTAGGGGACCAAAGGTTAGCCTCTCTGAATTAAGTTCTAGTAGGACTAACGGATATGAGAACTCAGTTGGCTTGCGAAAGGACCACTTTTTAGTCCAAAACACAGAAAAATTGCTTACAGTACTGAAGTTATTCAGACCTTTCGAGTTATTTCCTGCAGAATTCATTGGTTTCTTTCAATATTACCCTACCCCAGATGTTCACAATGCTACTGCGGCAGCTGAAGAAGTTGAGAGGGTAACTTTTCTTTTGACCGCAATTTTTACCACAGTGCATGCAATTAATGCCACTGCGTGAGAAGCAAGGGTGGAGACATGACCGCTTGAGAGTTTTGGAGCAACGAAATAAGCATCGTCATCACCATCATAAGCCTCGCTATGCCCACTCGCGTGCAAGAGAGTCGGTGTTCGAATCCCGGTGCCACGCAATTCTCCACTGGATTTGAAATGTAAAACTCTGCGTGTCAATGGAAACGCATAACTAGGCCTGGGTTGAGGCCTGATCTCGGCGACTGGAACCGACAACGCAGTCCCTCAACAGAGCAGGATTTAAAAACCCCCGTGTAGCATTTTGCCACAACCTTAGGCGAACACACCAATTAACGCAATAAGCTTTCTGTACAAAACCTTGACTCCGTCGAAGATGAAAAACAATTTTCTAGGTACTCTCCCCGACGCATCACTTTCCTCAGCACGCTACTGTCCATGCACGACTTTTTATAAGCAATAATTATCTAATTAGAAGTACCTTGAGTGCCTACAATTCCCATAGTATTGTACATTGCTCACATGGTTGTTGAGAATTTGTCTATTTACCGCAAACATGAATCTGATTCAGGCATTGGCCCTGAAATTCCTGGTGTATCAACTGCAATACACCAGAGAATGATGAGGATAATTTTTATATGTGCATGCCGATCATCATCATTTGCTAAAATAAGAGTCGAAAGAGCCTTTTCATGCGCAGGAAAAGAAGTCAAAGTATCTAAAGCTAGAAATGAAGGAAGCGTAACGAAACACCGACGTTTCTAGTCATAATGTTAAGTCATGCAGTCAAAAATGTTTTGTTCTTAGTGCTTCTTAGTTAATTTTAACGCAACTGACCACTTGGCGATTGGTCATATATTACCCTACGCGTCTGCCTATCTAGGTGCAGAAACTGTTAAAATTATCGGCCTTTAAATTTTGGTTGCATCTTTTTCGTAAGAGATAAACTTGATTTTTTTAGATTTCCGCAATGAACACTAAATAAGAAATAAAAGCCCGTAAGTTAATAACGTTAATTAAGTTTCAGATATCTTGGAATTAATCGGATAAGCTCAAGACGCGATCTCATTTTGCGTGGGCGTTTCAATTCGAATGATGTTTCTGTTGCATTATGCGGTTTTTCGTGTGAAACTCTGCTTTTTGAATTTACCACTGACCTCCACTTAAATATAGACTCTTCATTCCAAACTGACATTATCTTTTTAGATTTTTCTAAAGCCTTCGATCGCGTGCCCCATCTTCGCCTCATGTCTAAACTTTCCGGATTGTCCATCGATCCTCTCGTTTTATCATGGATACATTGCTTTTTAACAGGTCGCTCCCAATACACAGTAATCGACAATCATCCTTCAGGCACTACTAACGTTATCTCTGGCGTTCCCCAAGGTTCTGTTCTTGGCCCACTTCTTTTTCTAATCTTCATTAATGACCTTCCTTCCGGTGTTTCATCCACTTTTCGGCTTTTTGCGGATGATTGCATCCTTTATCGTCGCATTGTCACTAACAGGGATCGACTATCTCTTCAGAATGACTTACACATAATAGAACGGTGGTGTTCCGACTGGCTTATGCAGCTGAATGTCTCAAAGTGCAAATTCATGCAAGTATCTCGAAAACGTTCCAACATCACATCTGCATATTCACTCCTGTCAAACACGGTAACCCAAGTCCAATCATATCGGTACCGTGGAATTAGTATCTCCAGCAAATTAACCTGGTCGGAATACATCTTATATCTAGCATCTTGAGCATCAAAATCACTTGGCCTCATCCGAAGATCTCTGTACCTAGCCCCTCCTTCTATTCGAAAATTAGCATACGAAACATTCAGCCGTACCATACTTGATTATGCAGCGGCTATATGGAATCCTCACCAAACATACTTAATTAACACCTTAGAAGCCGTTCAAAACCGAGCAGCCCGTTTTATATCCTCAAATTACAATAGACACAGCAGTATCACAAGTATTAAATCTTCACTTAACATCCCACCACTAGAGTTCCGACGGAAAATTGCACGACTCTGCCTCTTTCCTAAGTTATATTACAATTTTCCTGATCTTCGTGACACATTATTACTAGCTCCCATCAGAACATCGCGCCGCCTGTTTAACCTCCTCAGCATTCAACGTATACATGGATCGACCTTGGCATTTAATAAATCTTTTCTTCCAACTGCAATAGAAAATTGGAACCTGCTACCCGACTACATTGTTAACGAGCGCGACGCTACTAAATTTCGACAGGCATTAATTAATCACTGTACTGAATAAAAGATACTTCTCAAACTTCACCCAGTTACACTTATTCTTTTTCTTGTTGTTGTTGTTGCTACCGCCTAATTCAGCCTTGCGCCCTACATTATTGACCAACGTTGTATCGTGATGTATCGTTTTTCATTTTGTTGTATTGCATTATGTTTCGTTGTATGTACCCCCCCCCCTTATGTAATGCCTCACCAGAGGCCTTTAAGGGTAAAATAAATGATGAAATGATGATGAAGAAGGCCGTTTTTTTTCATAAAGTAATCCAAATTGTTTAAGTATCTTCAGTTGTGAGCCCATGTCATCTGGTCAGTGCGAACATACTCACGTTTTAGTATAACTTCCAGAACAAAACAATTCTGCGTTGCAAATAACAAATCCTTTCGCACACTCAGGACTTCTGGTACTCCGCCTATTTAGAAGCAAGAAAAACGCAGACATTTCAAAGTGCTACTCTTTTTTCGATTGAATATGGAATAGGAATGAAAGAAAACGGGTTCTAGAATGCCAGAAAAGGTGTTTAACTTTGAAATTCATTTTTCTGGTGGCAAATAACATGAGAAAGTGGAGCTCTGAATCAATAAGACATGTGATAGCCTTTTATTTGTACGCTCAAACCTATGAAGTATTTTATCACAAGCGATGCACGTAGCTTCAAGCATATCTCCTGATTGAGAGCAGTAGTTAGGGGCGCGATACCCACTCTGCTTTCGAAAAATCGATAATGATCAATCAATAATGAAAGATCAATAATGAATATCGTGCGAATTTTTGTTTCGGGCAAGCATCATCTGTGGATGTGATGTGTTAAGGCGATACGGTCAAGACATCATGACCATGCATGCGGATGTAGTTTCGTGTGTACAGCACTATATATATTCTTGCGCTGCTGTCAATTACGCGGCAAAAACTCCCCTATATTGGACCGTCCTTTACGGGCCAGGACTCGGTGGCCGCAGAAGCCATCACTACCGCCATAACCAACAAAATGAGCGACACCCAACATTATAGCCACCTCATTTTTACCGACTCGCACGCCGCTCGCAAAGCATACACGAGTGGCCGTGTCCCGAGCATGGCTCTCAGTGTTCTCCGGAACAGCCATAGTCAACATGATCACTTAATCACCGGGGTCCCAGACCATGCAGGGCTCCATATCAAGGTTCGGGCCGACTTTATAGCTCAAAAATATACCTATAGAGCTGGGCACACGTACACTAATCTGTATTCCCTCTCAAACCACTTTTCTACCCGCCTAGAGACACTTCGCGTAAATCGGCGTCTCTATACCCCGCCACATTAACAACATTCATCGGCGGACACCTGCCCCTCAGACGAATCCACACACCCACTCTGCCCAATCTCCACCAGCTACAGCGCATTTACGCAGCACTTTATGGAGATAAGTGTTCCTGGTGTGGTGATCTTCTGGCATTCACACATTACACTGACATTCGCAGCTAAACATAACCATATGAAACCGCCCAACACGGCGCTGGGGCAGTGGGAGGTGGCGCTTGCTAGCTGCACCCTGCGAGACCAGGAAGCGCTAGTCACCATCGCCAAAGTGACGGTGCAAGCCAGTGGAGTCTTCGACTGTGGACCGAACCTACAAAAAGCTCCGGTCTACTTCTTTGCAATAAATGTTTCTGCCGTATCTCCCCTGAAGATATCATTGCAGGAAACACTTAAGCTGCGCCGTAACAGATTAACGCAATTGCGTTGATGGGTTAACATCCTATATTCACAAGCTAATCTCTACCAAATGTTCACAGAACACTAGGACTCGTTAGAACACTCCTGATCCAGTGGTGTAGTGGTTAAGGGATGCACCACTGCCGTGTGATAGTCGGTGCGCCAAGGGGGTTCTTGTCAGACCCAGGCCGCTCTTCCCGATCAACCTCTCACAGCCGTAATTAACTTCCACCTACCACGGAATGCAATTCTCTTACTGGTTTGGATTGTGAGGTTTAACAGCCAAAATCGACTCGATCTATGGAGGATGCCGTTGGGAAGTTCTCCAGAAATTTCGACCACCTGGGTTCTTCACGTGCACCGACATCACACAGTACACGGGCCTCTAGAATTTCGCCTCCATCGAAATTCTACCGCCCCTATCCGGGAGGGGTGGGGGAGGGGGGCAAGTTGTACTCACGCCCCAAGGTTACGTGACCCAGTCGGCCCACCTGGCTGCTAAAATGCTTCTCCAGGAATTTCTCGTGGAATTTTCGCTAAAAGACAAATTGCTGTTCCGAGCAACTTCTCGCGACCGATCATTAATTGAACCGCAACATGCCATGTTGGATCGAAGAAACCACCGTTCCATATGGTAACCATATGGCGACCGTTCCATATGGTAACCGACCACCACTCGTTACGCTGGCTGGCGAGCCTCAAAGACCAGTCAGGACGCTTGGCTAGATGGACCTTACGCTTTCAAGAATACGACTTAACAGCAGCTCACAAGTGGTGCCGTAAGCATCAGGATGCGCATTGTTTTCGCGCGAGCTTATCCCAATAGATACCGACGAAACCAGCGATGAAATTTCTTTGCTGGGCGCTGTTAGTACCCCCCCCCCCCCTCCCTCCCAAATGGCGCAGCTTCAAAGGGCGAATTCAAAGCTGGCACCGCTCACCGATTACCTCGAAGGCATTGAAGCTCACGTTCCTTGGGCCGCTGTGGTGGCTCAGTGATTAAGGCGCTCGGCTGCTGACTCCAGAGACGCAAGTTCGATCCCTAGAGGCCCGTGTACTGTGGTATGTCGGTGCACGATAACGAACCGCAGGTGGTCGAAATTTCCGGTGCCTCCACTACGGCGTCCCTCATAGCCTGAGTTGCTTTGGGACTTTAAACCCCCATAAAAAACGAAGCTTGTGGTCGGACGTGTTTTTCTTCGTGGGATCCACATCTTCACTTTACAATCTGGTGATTTCGGTGGAGGAAAAAATGACTATTTGCATCAAGTTGCCTCCACATTTGGCAAATTGTTCTCGTGTTGCCTCAACCGCTGAGACATCAAAGTTTATTGACTCTAAGGCATTTGGGGGCCTCAGACCATTTGATGCAAGTTGTGCAGAAGGCAACGCCTCTCCTTTCTTTTTTCCAGATGGAGATTTTCAATTGGTACATTAATGACACACTTGCAGAATTGTACGAAAAATTTCTCAGAAGAACAACCCATTCGCAAAAATGTCGCGAGTGGTTTTGCGGGGCAAAAACGTGGCAAGAAAGATATTTTGAGACGGAAATCCATACAAAATTCTAACTGGGCAACGATAGAGCGAAAGCCGTCTGCAACGACTTAGGCGCTTAATTAAAGAAACTGGCACTTAATTAAAGAAAAATTCTACACTTATAGATCCTTGGGAGTCATCACGCCTCTCGTTGTGCCGTGGTGGAGTGGTTGCCCAAAGTGCCACTGCACTGTGATAGTAGGTGCTACCACCTATGAGGCATGCACGATCGAGGTTCCTTTTTCCGAGCGACCAAGTAAATTATCTGCCACATACCCCTGTGGTCAGTTTGCTCACAATTCGATGTGCAGGTTGTGATGACTCCAGAAGGTCGCGTGACCTACGTGGCCCACATGGTTCCTTCTCAGATTTTTCGCTGCGTTCTGCAGATTTTCTGCAGAACGAAAGCACTGTCGCGTTAATAAGCACAGGTTGCTTTCCGGTGCTAAGTGTACAAGTGCAACCCTTTGGTTTCGGCGCTGCGGATAAAAATGCAATTATTAAAGCACGTATGATCCACTTTATAGTTTACAAGAGTTACCGAAACAAATCAGTTGTGGAATTCTACACCCTGTGGAAGCTTTATTTGCTTCCTTGTAACATTTGAAATCAGCCGCAGTTATGAACAAACAGCTTTCAATACATACATATACCTACATTAAGATTATCATGTCCCCTTTTTATACGGTCGCTTCCTGGTTGTTAAGGATTTTTCGTTTCTTTTTCTTTCGCATTTCTCTCGTCCTTGTTCAGAAGATGGAAAGCATGGCGAATAAAATAGTTACACATAGACTTCTTGGGAGGAGAGGGGCCCATGAGCCCTTCTTGCCCTGAGTACTTCGGAACGGTGGTCTTGAATGTCGCTATCGGCCCACGGCATGGATTGGTTTCATGGCCTCAAAATTCATTCAGACAAAAGCTATGCAGCTGCTAGTGTGGCCCAATCGTTTTAGTGAGATGGTTCCCCAGCCAGCCTAAATGAGCCTTGATGGTGCCCTAACCCATCTAGTCAAAAGGCATTGGCTGCGTTATGGGGTGATTACGCGTAAAAGTAAGTCATTTTCCATTTCTGTTGTGTGGTGAAAGCATCACCATTACTGGGGCTAAGCCGCTAATTATCCTGACCGAACCGTATGCTGTAGCGTGTCTCCCATTTGGTTTCCATATCACAAAGCATTATAAATGAGTTGTTTATGTCGGATGTATTAAAAGAGGGTGTTTATGTGTGTTTAACCTTTCGTTTCGTTGTGTTCTGTTTCTTTACGGAGGCTGTTAAGAAATTTGAACCCTAGTAACATCAAGGGTCGTCATTTGTGCAGACAGCGTGGCATAGCTTCAATGCGACCAGCTTCGTTTAAACGTAGATAGGAAAATATCAGATTTTTTTTCTACACTTGGATGGAAGTTTGCGTGCAAACGCATTTTAGAAGGATTTTATTCTTTCCAACAGCTCTCGTCCGGCCACTTCAGAGTTGCTATTCACTTAGCTGTGATTGCCATCACTGACAGTCCCGTTAAGAAGGCTGTAGTTATGTTCAGAAGTTCAGATTGGAATCTGCAGTATTTATTATCATGATGATGATGAATATTTATGGCGCAAGGGCATCTGCGGCCAAAAAGCGCCATGACACACGGCATTTTCGTTTTGATCAAGATAGGGCCCAACACCCATTTCCCAAGCATGTCACCCTCAATCCATTCTTATTTCTATTAAATTTTCTTTTCAACTTTTAAAATGTGACAAGACCGGCACTACTTGGAATTTTAAGCCAGAAAGAAAATGAATGAGGCAGAGGGTAAGCGCTGACCCCGGAAGAGCATTCGTTATTGTCAACATGGGACAGCTGTTGGTGCTGTTTCTATTCATGGACCTCATTTTCACGCCTACGCGGCTCTGACGTGCGTTATGCGCGCTAGCGAAGCCAACGCATGCCATTGGATATTTGGTTCTACAAGTGATAGGAGGCGGACTCAGCAGCATGCCACTGGCAAATTACCTTGTGCGGCTCAGCATGATCACACAAGATTGGTTATTGCGAACTTGAGCTGCCATTTCAGGTTGTGCAAGGATATGTGCTATCGCTAGCAGTGCAACAGTCATTGCGAGAAGAGACAGAAGTACCAAGTAACAAAAAAACTGCAACGCACGTAGGACATCGCTTTGGCCTTCCTAGATTGATGTTTATTTTAGATGTCTATTTTCTGCACTCTGCCTGCAATGGTGAGTGTATCGAATGCGAATATGTTATACCACCACACCATCTGCTACTTTGTCGATGACAATGAAGATCATCCTCCTCCTGCAATAAATAAATAAAACAGATGAGCTAAAAACTTCTTGGTATGTTTCCCTTTTCTTATGCGCTGGGAGAATGCGCCGGAGAAGCTTTCAGAGGGTCGCCATGGCGTGAAGGGCATTGACGGCTGAAAAATAACGCAGCTGACTGACGCGCTCAATACAGAGCCGTAGCACTGCGGCTATTGAGAACCGTAAGCAATGCCGAAGAACCACCTCTGGCATTTCAAACGCAGTGGTGTAGTGGCCCGTTGCTTGGTACTGACCATCCGTGCACATAATTTTCGTGTTCACGCTGCCAGACTCTGGCCACGATGGTGATGCAAGAGGCTTTAACAACTGATAGAGAGTGCTAGAATAGCAAAAGCGCGTTTGCGCACAGTAAACATAAGCATTTTATGGCGCATTATGCTTTATCTTACATCATTAAACGTACGCAAACGCCAAGAAGATGATAACTCCGATGCTAGCGGCGCCCCCTGGTTTGCGCGAATGAAAAATTTCTACAATAAACCGGTGCTTGTTAGGCATAGGAGCTACCACATCATCCAAATAAAAACCGAGCCAAATTAATAGTGCACCTAATTTGTTTAGGCAAGATAGGACGAAGCGAAAGCCGCGGACCCTAGCCAGTTTACGTGCCGAAAATGCAGTAATACCGATGTGTTCACCCCGAAGCAAGAGGTTGTACTTCAGGGGGCGCCGCCATAATGGCGTTATCTAACAGGGAGGATTGAGTATATGCTAAACAGCGTATGCTATGCGTGACGTCACCGTCTGGTTTCCTCCAAAGTTCGCTGCATTCGAGCCGCCCAATCCTCTTTCGGTGTTGGTGTGGCCGATTATGGCGGTTTGGTTGCCAAAGAAACACGTAATACGGGCCCTGGAGTTGGAACTGTGGAGAATTCCTCCTAGACTAGCACTACACATGTGCTCAGTGGTGGAGCACCAGGCGCTGGAGCTAGCCTTCCTAATATTTATAAACTCTTCAAATTCATACCGTAAACAAAATAGGGACATAAATGCCGAGGCTTTGAGTTCATCACCTAGAGGGTGCAGAAAACAGACGATAAAGACGAAACTTGTAACTAGCAGTCTGATCAATGCCAAAACAGATTCATGAGTTACACGACTTTATAATCTTTCCAAATGTACTGGACCTCTAAAATACAAACATTTCATTTTAGGAATATGGTATTTTCATAAACAATGCATCGTTCATAAAGAAGTACTGGTGTGATGTTTTTGTCAAAAATTATTGATATATCTTGTCCTTTGTAGCACTAATCATCTCAGAACGAAGCAGCTTATTGTAGGCTCGAGGACAGTGTGCACATGGAAGAAAAACCGATAATATTAAAAGGAGCGTTGTGATATACTGCTACAAACTGGCTGAAAGATCAAATTCCTCTTGTCAACAAAACGTCCTCTTGTCGACAACATCATGTTGATTAACACTTTCAGATCCATTGCGAACTGAAAACTATACTCTGTGGTAAACCAGGATGTCAAGAGGCTACCTTCCCACAAAGCCAGCACATTCTTTACGCCCGGGCTACCACCGCTGGGATCGAATCCTCGCCCAAAAAATCAGTTTCTAATTCTCAATCACAAGAGAATAGCCACTGTTGCCTTCCATGTCTTAAAATTTTGATCGCTCTTCCATCTCAGACACATCTTCGCATCCTTTGCTTTCTTTGATCTGGCAACAGGCAGCAACAGTACGGTGGGACATCGATAATTCTACAAAAAATAAAGAAGCTCCATCGCATCCTGAAACGCTTTACCAGTACCAACCATGGAGTCAAGGAGCAAAAGCTGATTATGTTGTCGAAGTAACCGAGTTCACACCAGTCATGTGTGTCCATCCATGCCTGTACCTAACGATTAAGCAAACAAGGGAAGGGGATGAGGGGCTCGTTATAAATATGACAGAAGCCAACAGCCACAGAAACCAAGGGGCGCAGGGGATTTTTTTTTTCTTCAGTAATTTATTTTGTGGTGTTGATCAATTTAGAATGTGACTGAATATGTTATCGCTTAAAGATAACTGATTAGAAAAGCAGAAGAAAAAACAGCCACCTGCCGCCGGTGGGATCCGAACCCACGACCTCCGAATTACGCGTCCGGTGCTCTACCTCTGAGCTACGGCGACGGCTGTCAATTCTTCTGCTTTCGGGGGTATTTATGTTTACAAGTAACCTAACCTTCAGAGTGTTCATCAGCGCCACCCATGTTCATAAGCGGCGGACGTAGAACGTCCTGAGTTACCGCAGGTGTGACGTAGAACGTCATCGAACGGAGAGGGTGGAAGCTGCGTGAGAACCCTCTTATGCTTCCTAAGGCGTCAAGGCTGCCAGAATCGAGGCCCTCGCTAAGCAATTAAGCAAACAAGGGAAGGGGATGAGGGGCTCGTTATAAATATGACAGAAGCCAACAGCCACAGAAACCAAGGGGCGCAGGGGATTTTTTTTTTCTTCAGTAATTTATTTTGTGGTGTTGATCAATTTAGAATATGACTGAATATGTTATCGTTTAAAGATAACTGATTAGAAAAGCAGAAGAAAAAACAACCACCTGCCGCCGGTGGGATCCGAACCCACGACCTCCGAATTACGCGTAATTCTTGTAAAGACGACGCGTTCGTGGTGTTCTAGAGATGTTGCGGCACATAAACAGTCACGGGAGGAGTTGTTAAAACAATAATATGTGTATAACAACCGCAAATCGCGGAACTAAAAAAACTGTGATCAAATTATATTTCCTGAAGAGCGTACCGGCATGCGATAGGTGTTTATGGTTCCCGATGTACAGAATAATTCTTTTTTTAATTGTAATTCTTTTATGGTTTATGAGGGTTTTAACGTCCCAAAGCGACTCTTGCTATTGAAGAGCTCTGGAAATCTCTTCCACCTAGGGGCCTTTAAAGTGCACTTGCATCGCACAGTACACACGGGCCTGTAGATTTTAATCGTAATTTTTGCGGAGCCCCGTGCAAGATTCCAGCAGTGTATATACATCGTACACATATATCGAATCATACATTTTGAGCTTAACACGGATCGTGAAGAAAGAGCGACAATTTGAGACCGCCCCAGCTGCTGCGGATGTTTTTTTCTTGCATATAACAACGGTGTCGAAATTCATGCTCAGCTCTGTTTTTGCTTGTTTCTTTGCTGGAAGGACGAACAATACCTTAACATATAAAGTTGTCATGGGGCCTGCCTTTACAGCTGCTATTCCAAAAGCATTGCATGCTGCATGCTGTCACCCAACGACCAATTGCTTTTTATGGAATGCAACCGAGACGATAATGCCATGAACAGTAGGAATTGCTACATGTTATTCCTGGAAGAAAAGAAGCGTCAGCATTTCTTTTTTGAAAAGGTCAGAGCGCCTTTCAGCCCCACGGTTCATTCATCTATTTATAAATTTTGAATTCAATTGTGAGACCGTGGTGGCAAAACCGCAGAAAAACGTTCGTTCTTGTAAACTACCATCAGCCAAGCAGTGGGGGTAATATAAGTCATATTGTAACCATAACAACGAAGCACGCGCTTTGCTAGGTGCTAGCAGCAGGAAAGGACTGCGCGAAGAGTGTTTCGGAAAAGAAACATTTACTGTAGTGCTGCCTCGCAAACGAGTCGCGTGGTACTGTTACCAACGCAGCATGCACGCATCCTAGCACGAGGCCCGCCGCAGTGGCTCAGTGGTTACTGCGCTCGGCTGCTGACCCTGAAGACGCGGGTTCGATCCGGGCCGCGGCGGCCGAACTTCGATGGAGGCTAAATTCTAGACGTCCGTGTGCTGTGCGATGTCAGTGCACGTTAAAGAACCCCAGATGGTCGAAATTTCCGGATCCCATCACTACGGCGCCCCTCATAGCCTAAGTTGCCTCGGGATGTTAAAACCCATAAACCTAACCAAACCAATCATCCTAGCACCTAGAGACATCTGAGGCTACTTCTTTGCGAGACTGAGGAGAAACAAATTATTTGTTAGCACACACGCGTCTCGTAAACGTTTCCTGCCGATAGTGCATGCCCCCAATGCTGCGCTGGTGGTCACCCAAAGTTGTTTCTGGAAAACGAGATGAAGAAACCAATTCTGAAAACTTCGGTGAACTAAAACATGTCTGAACGAGATCGTTCTTGTCGTTAAAGTCTGATTTGCAGTCATTCAATGGTGATATAATAATTATTTCACGTAATTTGGCTTACTCATCCGTGTGCTTACACCTCCATGCCATAAGAACGAATGCCCGAAAAATGTTTATATTAAGTTTGCGAAATAAATACTGTAAGATTTCTATCTTTACGGCCATTGTGCTCTTCAGCGAACTTGGCATGAAGATGTCAGCGTTAATATGTGACAGAGCTCTGGAAAGCGCATGCAACACCTTCGTTTTCGGTGATTTCACATCTGTAATGCATCCGTTTTTTTATTTTTGTGCTTTTTTAACACCGTGATCCTACAATTTATGGCATATAAATGATCCGACCAGCTGAAATACAATCTGGCCTTTTGTAGGAAAGAAAGTTCAGTGGCTATTTATGAATAAGAATAAAAATGGAAGGAAATGATGTTGCTAGCCGCGCCATCTGCCATCAAAACCTGAAGCACCATAGTTGGTACACGGGAGTAAAGGGACAGGGACAGGACACGCAGAGGGAAAGAAAGGGATAGCGATCATACCCTATGTACAATTACTGGATGTGAAAATACAAAATAAAAAAAAATCCCTCAGAGCTTTTAAGTTCCAGGAATAAAATACAGGGTATTTCAGCGAACACTTTCGAAAAATCTCGAATATACAGTTTTGGTGTAACAATATGGTATTTCCGGAACAGTATTAGTGTTGTTGGCGGACGCCAGAAAACGGGCGAATCGTTTTAAGTAGTAAGTTATTTGTCTTGGCTAGTCGGCACATGCTTCAAACTGAAGGCACAGCGTACGAAGGACGGGACTAAGAAACAGACAAACACACAACAACAAAAGCACACAATGCACCCTACACTTAGCGAACTTAACCGTTAAGACAGTAATTATTTTTTTTTGTGTTAGCGCGACGGATGCTTTACTGACTCTATTGTCAAGACCCCGTGGAAATAACAGAGCTTCCGCGATTTCCCGCTTACGTTGGTCCTTATGCTTATACAGTATTGTAGTACGGCTGAAAACAGGAGTGCATTTAGAAGAAAGCCAATGTATAAGCAAAATGCTTTTGGCGCGTGGTTTTAGGGATCGTTTATACTAACTTAAGGCCGGAATACATGAAGCGTTTTTACCGCGACCAGAGCCTCCTAGGAGGCGCTGCCGCGGCAAGAAGGCGATTTTCGCCGGACGGCCCGCACTCGACGCATGGCGTCGAGAAAAACGCCCGCTGCAGCCCATCTGAACCCGCCAGATATTGACACGCGGCATCCGGTGAGACCGGAAGCGGCGGCTGCAGCGAGCCAATAGCAGCGCACAAAGCCCGCTCTTCCGGTTTGGCCACCTCTGCCAGCCGCAGCCAACATGGCCGTCATGGCCGACGAGCTACGCAGTGGTTTTGGCAAGAAATGATATTGTCGTGAAAATAAACGCATCATGAGACATGAAATGTCGCTTTTTTTAAAGAATATGGCCGATTCTTGGATCGGAATGCCTGCATTTCGGAATGCCATGCCTGGCAGCCTTGACGCCATAGGAAGCATAAGAGGGTTCCCACGCAGCTTCCACCCTCTTCGTTCGATGACGTTCTACGTCACACCTGCGGTAACTCAGGACGTTCCACGTCCGCCGCTTATGAACGTGGGTGGCGCTGATGAACACTCTCAAGGTTAGGTTACTTCTAAACATAAATACCCCCGAAAGCAGAAGATTTGACAGCCGTCGCCGTAGCTCAGAGGTAGAGCACCGGACGCGTAATACGGAGGTCGTGGTTTCGGATCCCACCGAAGGCATGTGGTTGTTTTTTCTTCTGCTTTTCTAATCGATTATCATTAAGCGATAAAATATTCAGTAATATTCTAAATTGATCAACACCAGAAATTAAATAAATAAATAAAAAAAGAAAAAGTCCCCTGTGCTCCTTGTTTCTGTGGCTGTCGGCTTCTGTCGTTAGTTAGAGACGAATTTCATACTTCCCGTCATCAGAAATCTAGCTCACCGCCGAGCCCAGCATGCACGGTGGTGCACGGCGATGCCTGTGGAAGCATGATGTAGATTTCTCTAGGATGCTTCGACGATACAATGAATCTCATCACCAACACGACAGTGCTGCGACACTTTTCTGCCTGAGAATACTTTGCATGTACACAGGTGAGCCCGCTTGTTCAGATTGCTGAAGCGGGCGTCGCTAAGCTAACGAATGAAATCTAAGGTACTGCGTTTCAGACACAATGGTTGCATTCGATCGAATCCACAAATGCATACGAAAATCCTGGCCCAAATACAAACGAGAATTGTGCCCAAGAACAATGCACCAAGGTAAGCAGCTGGAAAAAGATTTCATTTGTTCTATGCCGCACCGCGCACTGTCTGAACAAGCTAGATCATAGCTGCACAGCGAAGTTGGCCACACGTAGTTGTTTACGCGCAAATGGTTAGGCATTCTATTTTGTAAACAAGCTTTGCAACAATATGCATTATATTTCAGACTGTAACCATACCACGACGAGGTGAAGGTCAGCTAGAAGCCTGTTAATGAGAAAGCTGTTGAAAGTGGTGCGAGAGATATTCAGGATAGTTTTTGCAGTTTCGATGGCATTGTGGTGATGACCTTCGTTTAAACTGGCGTATGAATTGCTCTTCTGTCATGCCAAGTACTCACCTTGTATGGGACTCCATGAAGTAAGCAAGCTAGAAAGAAATCATATGCTGTAAAGATAGCTATACAGAGTATTCTTTTGCTTCGCCGCGACCAGGATGATACTTTTTCTGTCAATAGTTTTCAACACAAACAGCTCTTTCAAAGCATTCAGTACTTTGAAACGTTAACTTATCGGACACGGAACGGAAGACTGATATCACACAGCACCCACCAAGGCATATTACAACTGGTAGGACCAATTACGGGCAACAAATGGTTGCTTATCGGCTAACCAAACACTCAATCATGTTACATGAAAATATTGTTGATGTACTGACTGCGCCGATCCACGAGCTTTTCGATTATTATCAGCATTTACATGAGGAGCTCTGCTGGTTTTATCTTCTTGAAATGTGTGTATCACTCCCTTTTTACTTGTTTTCTATCAGTGTGTTGTCGCGTTATTATTAAAAAATTATCGCCTGTTGTCTGTGTACATGGTTCAATCGCTGGTCAAGCCCTTCAGGCTTTTTCCGTCAGCCCTCTTTATCATGGAGGTGAATAATTGTGGCATTATTAAACTATACGTGCAGGCTCCAATGTCCAGGCGCAGTGGAAGAGTCTTAGGGACACGTTCGCGAAAAAACACCGCGCCTAGAAGATTGGCGCTCCGCGTGGCTCCGGAGCAGGTGCCGTGAAGCAGGTGCGGTGGCCATATTTTCATCTGCTCATGTTTCTGAAGGACGAGGTGGGTATCGACAGGTATGTCTCCATAGCATGATGCTCACTTCTCAAAACACTTCATTTTTCCATTGGGGCTCAGAGAAATGTGTTACATAACAACAACCAGATGATGTAAAAAGAGTTAAACAAATACAAAGTTACAATAGTTGCAATAATATGTACTGGACAGTGCTGGAGCTGCTGTGCTTCCGAATGTTCATAGAGGAACGTTTGCACAGCTGAGTTATGAAAAGTAGCGCGCGCTGATTACGTGCACGTAACATACATTTTTTTTTATGCGAAGCATATTAACGTTTGTTTCGGGCCTTCACGCGACGCCCGGCGGTGGCCACCATTGACCTTCAAGTGACCTTCAAGTAGGTCCCGTGACATGACGTCACGTGATGACGTCACACCGGCTGCAGATGGGGCCTCATATCGCGCCGTCGGTCGCTTCCCGGCGGTGGTCACCATTGACCTTGAAGTGAGATCACACGATGTGATGTCACGTGATGACGTCACATCGGCTGCAGATGGGGCCTCATATCGCGCCGTCGCGCGCGACGCGGCAGCGGCGCCACCATCGCTGCATCACGTGATGTGTGACGTCACGCCAGGGATGAGGCGGCGCGCGCCCGCCATCGCGCCAGTGTCTGTGCCCGCAACCGCACCAGCGTCTTTGCGCCGGGCGTGTATGCGGTCAAGATGCCTCCAAACGCTAAGGACATGCTTCGCATCTACAGGGCTTAACCTTGATAAGCCTCCCATCTTTTTTCAGCACCTTCTCCAACAGCCACCAGTTGGACGAAGCCTGTGGAGAAACTCCTGAGGCAGTCCTAAATGCCATCTACAGTGACTGTGACGGTAAGAATGTGCACTCAAGTTCTTTACTGCCTCTTTGCAAAGGTATGACATCCAAGCGTCCACATATGCAATAGAACCAGGAAATATAGAAGTCATATAGAGACATAAAATGCACTTGAGATTTTCGTAAGGACCATCCAAAAACACCCAAGCTGGTCTTAGCAAAGGCACGACATCCAAGGGTTCACACAAGCAATAAATCCAGGCAATATTGAAGCCATACAGAGACATAAAATGCACTTGAGCTTTTCGCAAGGACCATCCAGAAACACCACTAGCTTTTCTTAGCAAAGGTACGACATCCAAGGGTCCACACATGCAATAAAACCAGGCAATATTGAAGCCATACAGAGACAAAATGCAATTAAGCTTTTCGCAAGGACCGTCCAGAAACACCACTAGCTTGTCTTAGCAAAGGTACGACATCCAAGGGTCCACACATGCAATAGAACCAGGCAGTATTGAAGTCATACAGAGACATAAAATGCACTTCAGCTTTTCACAAGGACCATCCAGAAACACCACAAGCTAGTCTTAGCAAAGGTACGACATCCAAGGGTCCACACATGCAATAGAACCAGGCAGTATTGAAGCCATACAGAGACATAAAATGCACTTAAGCTTCTCACAAGGACCATCCAGAAAGCTGCTCTTAAGAAATGAAAACTACCATTGCATGTTACTGCAGTCCGCATGGCCGAACTTTTTGCCCCTGTGGGCTCATGTCTGGAATGCATGATTGTTACGCGGAAACTTTGCAGCGAAAGTTCTTGGAGAGTCATTTTCCTCTCCTGAACTATGTTTTGTGGCTTAATAGAAAATGCTTTGCAGAGAATAAGATCTACAATTCTATTTTTTTTCCATACAACCGACACAGGAGAGCTTCATCCTCGGCAGAAACAGCCAGGAGCCCAGCACATCCAACGGGTGCTCAGAGACTGCCTCAGCAACCCCTCGACAAGGGCAGCGGACCGCAAGAAAGAAGCGCCGGGATGGTAGAACAAGGCTAGACGATGACACATAGAGGGTGGACCAGCTGATCAAAGATGATAGAGAACAGGCCTCTCTGTATGGTCAAATTGTGTCCCACAAGCTGCGTGAATGCCCAAGAGATCGCAAACATCAGATGGAAATAGAACTTTTGCGCTTTATTGCAAAGTGTACCTTTCAAGACGCAGAGTAAGTTCAATAAATAACGCACTTTCAGTAGCACGTAGCAGCATGATCACAGAACACTTTCAAAACACGAAGGCAGAACAAGCTCTGAACTTCAACTTCAATTCGTAGAATAGCCAAAACACTAAATATACACCGGCTGAAAAAAACAAACCACCCACCAGGATTGCAAGACAAATTTTGTAATCATGGTGGGTGATTTCTATTTTTCTGGGAATATATATGCAGTGTTTTGGCAGTTCTCCGAATTGAAGTTGAAGTTCAGGGCTTGTTCTGCCTTCGTGTTTTGAAAGTGCATTTTGCTCATGCTGCTACGTGCTGCTGAAAATGATGCAACACCAACTACTCAGACAGCTTGTCTTATTCAATAAATAAGTCTTTGTCGAACTGAATACAATGTGTCACAGCCGACAGAATAGCAGGCAGCAAAGAGCAACTGCAATTCATTGTCTTGCGCTTCAGTTTGATATGGAACACCACCTAACCCCTTCAAAGCTTGATGGTCAATGTGGCTGCTTGTCTAATTTGTATTTGTATTTAGCGGAAAGTGGGTACATATCATGGACAAAAAAGATTACAAGAGGAACATTGTACGAAGGTAGACGAGGCGAAACACATTTCAAACACACCTGACAAGGCCTCGCCTCCCAGTGCAGTGAACACTTAGGATATTATTATACAAAGTGCAGCACACAGCTCATTAAAGCGCGTACAGCAAAAAGATAGGCTTCGAAACATGATTGCCTAGGCAGCAATGGTTGAGCACTTAATTCCAAGGACTTTTGCTCTGTAGGACATAAATTTTATGCAAAGAGCAACAAACAGTTAATCAAAGGGTGCAACCAAAGTGAAATTTATTCGAGACATACAGAGGCCCGTGTGCCGTGCGATGTCAATGCACGTTAAAGAACCCCAGGTGGTCGAAATTTCTGTAGCCCTTAATAACTACGGTGCCCCTCACAAACGGAGTAGCTTTGGCACGTTAAACTCCAATAAACCAAATCGACAGAAAGAGTGGTTTGTTGAGCGAGTTGGTTTACCATATTGAAATATACCTGCGCTTAACAGACACGGAGTGAAAGCTGCTGGTGTGTATAAAGAGCAGTGTTTCCCGAATAAAAATTCAGTTGTAAGTCCAGCGCATTGTGTGTGTCTCTATCTTTCAGTCCGTGTCTTTTAAGCGCAGGTATATTTCGACAGAAAGAGGTTGCATAATGTGTGAAGACCTTGTACACAATCTGAGGTGCTGGAAGCTCGGTGTGCGCCCCCTGCCATGGTACGGCACCTTCTTTCATGATATAGCGGGCAAAAATGTCCCTGGTTTGGGCAGCGGCTGCTTTGTGATTCCTCTGTTGTGTGGGTTCCAGATCAAGGAGGGCACCGGATTCGCCTTCTGACCTCCACTGACCTGGAATGACATTTCCGTATCATCTTCTTGGTCTGCATAGCCCGCTGGACAATAGGAGGCGTCCTTTGTTGCAGACAAAGTTGTGCTGGGCACAGCACGCTAAGAAAGCAAAAGCTGCATTCTCAGGCAGGAGGTTTAGCGGGCCGAGCGGGCCATCGTGCTCTCAAGATCCCAAATGCATTTTCCACAATGCGTCTGCAATAAAGACAGTAAATCCATGATAATCTGTCACCTTGCAATAAAGCTTTGCATAGTCGGTATTTGCGCCCCAGGTAGAAGTATCAAACATAACGAAATTTCACTGGATGAAGTAACTAGCACTATATATTGCAGAAACCAAATTTACAGGCCAGGTGGAGCACATCTGAATATCACTCATCTAACGATGCCAGCAATGGTTCCGGTGAGCATTTTGTTTTTTTTTTCTCATAACAAAGGCATGCCGAGAGCTTACAGAATGTCATTCAATACCTTGCTCTGCTGAGCCTGTAGTGAACACCCTCTTTGTGGGCTCCAAATTCTTGCCGGGGTAGGGGCGCAAGAAATCTTGCCTCAGTTGGAAAGCTTCATCCCCGACGAAGACATGTGGAGGTACTGTCTGGGTTTTGGGAAGGCGTTCGAGTAACGGCAAGTTGGCAGCGTTACGGGCGAGCTTCTTCCCAAAGGTGAACCCTTTGATGATGCCTGCATCGCTGTGCCGCCCAGGAGCGTCAACATCAATAATTAAAAATCTGTAGTTGGCGTCTACTATAGCCATGAGGACGATGGAGAATGTGCCCTGAAAATGTATAACACAATATACGCATCAACACCCCTGTACGGGTACAAAATCTGGACAAGTTATAATATAACAAATGCACTGAATGAACCTTACCTTATAGTTGAAAAAATTGCAACCGGAAGGCGGTGGCGCCGTTATTTGGACATGGTTCCCGTCAACTGCACCAACAGAGTTGGGGAAATTCCATCGCCTGCCAAAATTATCTACAGCAGCTTGCCATTGCTCAGGCCCTGGCTCCTAGATAGTAGAATGACAAAAATAGATTTGTGCAGAATCTAGTTTTTCATGCTAATCAGGAGCCAAAACTGTTCATACTACTTTATCCCAGCGACTACCATACTCTTGACATGGCTCTTTAGAATACATCGTGCATATATATATACAGGGTGTTTCCCCTAAGACTTTCTGCAATTTTTAAAGATAAGCTATTTGAATTAGATGCGCCCTTTTTCTGGCATAGCATTGTCAGTGGTGTAGTACATCATAATGCAGCTAAGACGTGCTAACTAGCAGGCTTGTTAACCAATATTCAATAGTTAACTTTTAAACTATTACCGTTGGGCTCCTTAATTCATGAGAGGCATGCCGCCCACCGTAAGTAATGTTCATATCCGTTTTTAGAATTTCGAGAACGCGATTATCCTCGGCGCTGTGGCCCAACAAATTTTGGCTATTTCGACGAGTTAGGTTCACTGGAGAGGTTGCTTTGCCTGCAAGCTTCTCAAACCGCATGTATTTTGGCGCGATGTAGGCGAAATTTGTGGCCTACTGTGGGTCGGACGCCGCGGCACTCGGCTGCGGGATCGGGTTCCCGCACGGCGTCTGGCCGGCCGCCCTGCCTCCCTCGACCGCGGCGCCGCGCTTCCGCCGTGGCGATAACGGGCTTGTCTTAAACAGCTCTAAATGTTGTGGCTGACTCGTAACTCACGTTACAACGGTCCAAAACACCTGCACCGCTGGGGAGCGGTCCGTTCTGTGATGTTATACACTGTACACATGCATGCGTGCGCTTGTTTCTTCTTTTTGTGTTTCTTTTTTTGTTTTATTTGTGGTTTTGCTTTGTACTTTCCTTGTTAGAATATTGTTTGTGTTAATTCTGCTGGGTTCACCACCCACACCGAAGGGAGCTTCTCTCGAAACATTCCTTCTGAGAAGCAACTAGTTCCCTCCCTATCTATTTCTATAGCTTTGTTACCCAAGCCTCCGCCGTTGCCTTCCTATATTTATTTTTATTTTTTAATGTTACTTTTGCTTCCTTTATTTTTATATTTTTGTGCATATATGTTTTTCCCCCTTCCCTGTCCTTCGCAACCGTCACCCTCTTCCCCCTAAATGGACTGGAGCCCTTGCGTCTTATACTGACTTTGCGTCCCTTTCCACTAACGGGAGAGAGAGTGGTTTCACCTCACCCTTTGCGCATGCGGCGTAGAAAATGAGAAACTGTGTTCATTCTTGTGTATACCCTGAGGAAGGACGGTCCTCCGTCCGAAACTGTCGGTATTAAATTAAGATAATTGCAAGGTTGTGACCCCTTCTTCTACAAGTCTTCCTGGCCCATTGAACGACAAGACCTCCTGCAACTATATATATATATATATATATATATATATATATATATATATACAGATAGAAGAAGGGGTCATATATATATATATATATATATATATATATATATATATATATATATATATATATATATATATACATACATATATTTGATACTTAAGCTCCACAACAGGCAGCAGTGAAATAAGGCAAGTAGTACTCACTGGAACATGCAGTTGCTACAAATACTTCAAGATATTTCTGCATGTATTGTGAATCACCTGTCGACAGGTTGATCGTGCTACTCAGAACACCATGGCCACCTGTTTGATGGCCTTTGCCGAGGAAAAGTACCTGCATACAATGAAAAATTATAACATGCATGACAACGTAGGTGTCCCAAGCAGTGCAGTACCTGAGCCAGCCTCTGTTCAGAACAGAGAGGCTCCCTGCAAAGGAGCTGGTGCTCCAAATCCCTTTGGATGATCCTATGCAGGTCGTCAATTCTGCTGCGGAGTCATCCTATAGTACTCGATGAACATCTGCGGATCCTTCCTCATTAGTCTGTACTCAAAAAATGATATAAAACTAAAGTAAACCGTCTGCGGTATACCATCATTTCATGAAAAAGTTCAAATTTCCGTCCTACTCTTTCATTTCACTTCAAAGGGCTCTTGGCAAGCAAAAGCACACGTAGACCTGCAGCTTTTTTTCTAATGCCTGTTTTTCTAAGGGTTGTACAGCCTTTGTCTCCGCTCGAAGAAAAACTTTTCCTTTACCATTCTTGTCAGTAGCGTGCGATCGGGAGTGGTGCGCAGCAAACACGTGCTGCCTGTGAAATAATAAACGCCTTCCCAAAAAATCCTAACCTTCCGAGTGCGTTTCATGGCCCATGCGGAGCGAACGCGGAGGTTGACGTGACTGACGGTACCATGACGCCTGCGCGGCAAGCAAAAATATACGAGGGAAGACACCAGCATAGACACCGTAGAAATGCGGACCATACGAGACTATTCTCACAATTTTTGAGCACAATCGCGGCCCATACAAGGCTATTCTCACATTTTTTCGCGCATACTTAAATATAATCCACGTATATTTACTATGTCCAGCTGATACCCTGAACGCCCAAATTATTGAAAATATGCTGCAAGAGCTGCCTGATCTGTGGTGTTCTCCAAACGGAGGAAAATATGTTGCTCATGGCACGCGCAAGCAGGTAAAGTTAAAAATTTTAAGCAGGAGTGATGAGCTACGATTCCGCCTGCTCCAGAGCATTAGACGAGAAGCAGAAGAGATGACAATCGGTCAGTCGCTAGCGATCAGCCAAAACGTACTTGACGAGGTTTGGTTCTCTCCCTCCTGTTTTCGTGCCTCCCGTACGGGATGCACCCAAAATCTCCTTTTTCTTCTTTCTTTCTCCGAGTTTTCTCGCCTTCGCGAGGAGCAACCTCTTCTTTAGCAGAAGTAGTCGACGGAGTACCCCCATGGAGAGTCCAGTAGTCTGGCCAAGCTATGTTCACTTCTTTATATTCTGCGATATCCTCTCGCAGTGCCCCCGAACCGAAAGTGATTGTATAGAGAAGCGAACGAAGTCAGCGAAGTCAAGAGGACGAAAGATCGGGCCAAAAAGTTGCTCGCCGCTGTGCCTCGTTCTGCACACAGTGTAGCCATCTTGAGCGCGCACTCCGCTTAAACAAGCGCCAAAATACCGAAATATTCTTAACAGAAGCTAACGGCAATCGTAAACAGATGTTTAGAATGTTTCTTTTGTGCTTTGTTGTTATAAGCAAAGGAAAATGGTTTTTACAGCTCATTTGTTTATTTCCTTTTGGCGAAAATATTTTCATTTCGTCTGCCCACACTGAGGCGGCGTCCGCCGGTTTTTCGCTCCATATATCCGTTTCCAGCGAACTCTCTTCGTAGCGCCAACGAGGCGCTCTCTGACACGCGTTATTCGTCAAAAAAAAAAAACGTCGCATGTATTCCGGCCTTCAGGCTGTAAGATCTGACATCAGTAACCTAACAACCTCAGCGAGAGTCAGTCGCTCATTCAAGACGCCAAATGTGTTGAAAGCAAGATCCAGCGTCGTTCCAAAGACTTTCGGTATTTTAAAATATAAGCATCCTCAAGAACCATATAAGCATCCTATTTTAAAATATAAGCAACCTGTTTAAATAAGCAGGCCTATTTAAATAAAGCCAGCAAACTTTACGCTTTTGATCTCTTCTCCAATTGACACCAGTTGAATTCCTGAATCTGAGGCAGAGGAAAACAAGCAGGTAAAGTTCGTCACAATATAGCGTGCCTCACAACTCAACAAAGCCGCACTAGTGTGTCTCTTTCTACGATTTGCTGCTTAGCCGTCGCGTTGGGTCAGTGATTATTTATTTATTTATTTATTTCGGATACTTTCCAGGCCCGAAGGCATTACAGAAAGGAGTGGTAAGATACATAAAATGAACAGTGCATGTTAAACAATATTATTTACAAAACGGCAGAAAATACAGTTGTCTTGAAATTGCAGATGTCAGAAATGGCAGCGATGGAGGGAGGAAGGTCGTTCCAGTCTGCGCTCGTTTTGGGAATGAATGAATTATGACACATTTTTGTTCTGGAAAATGGAACAGCAACTTTAAACACGTGGTCAGAACGGGACGATATGTATGATGGTCGAGCAAAAAGATGATCCTTTAATACAGGGTTGTGATGATACATTCTATGGAAAAGACAGAGTCGAAAACATTTACGGCGTGAGGAAAGGTCTGGCAGGGTAAGGGTGTTTTTCATGGAAGTAATGCTGGCGTGACGGGAATAGTTAGATAAGATGAAACGTGCTGCGCGATTTTGAATGGATTCAAGTGTGTTGATTAATGTGATTTGACTGGGATCCCATACTGCGCAAGCATATCGTAGCTTCGGCCGCACTAATGTTTTGTAAAGTGTTAGTTTTATTGGTAGAGGCGCAGCAGAGAAATTTCGACGTAAATATCCAAGAACCCGGTTAGCGTTATTAGTGACATGCTCAACGTGCATATGCCATGATAGGTTACGTGAAATATGAACACCTAGGTATCTGTATGACTTGACGGATTCAAGGGAAGTGCCACGAAGAAAGTAAGTGCGCGTGTTGTCAGTGATGTTAGTGCGACGCGATACATGCATTGTTTTACATTTGCTAGCATTTAGTTGCATGAGCCATTTATCGCACCAGTTAGATATGCTTGTAAGGTCTTCTTGAAGCTTAATAGAGTCAGTGTGGTCAGTTATTGTGCGATAAATGACGCAATCATCTGCGAAAAGCCTGATAGATGAATGGGAAATGCATTTAGGTAGGTCGTTAATGTAGATAAGGAAGAGAAGAGGTCCCAGTACCGATCCCTGCGGTACGCCCGATGTTACAGAAATGTGAGAAGATGAACAGTCGTTAGCAGAAACGTACTGAGTTCGATTAGAAAGAAAGCTTTTAATCCAGTTTAGTACATGCGGATCAATGTTAAGCAAGCTAAGTTTAAAAATTAGGAGATCGTGTGAAACAGTGTCGAAAGCTTTCGCAAAGTCCAAAAACACGCAGTCTACATCGAAGCTCATGTCAGCATGGGTAAATAGGTCATTAGTAAAACATATAAGTTGTGTTTCACATGAGAACGTCTTTCTAAAACCGTGTTGTTCAGCCGCAAAGAAGGAATTAGACTGAAGGAAAGTGATGAGATGCGAATAAATAACATGCTCCAAAAGTTTACATGGAATGCTCGTGAGTGATATGGGACGGTAGTTATTGGGGGAATGGGTATTACCTGATTTAGGGACCGGAACAACCTTGCCAACCCTCCAATCGCTTGGGAGTACTCAGGAACCTAGAGACTGTGAAAAAAGCATCGAAAGCATAATGGACGAATACGGTTGAGTAATTTTGAGCATTTTACAATTGATTGAATCTTCGCCCGATGAAGAAGATATTTTCATGTTATCAATCAACTTTGCTATGCCCGCAAAGTCTATAGTAATGGGATTCATTGGCAAGTAAGAGCAATTAGGTAGAGACGGAAGAGTAATAGGAGAACTTTTGAGGAAAACGGAACAAAATACATCATTCAAAACGGAACAGCACTGGTTCGGAGGGATCGGGACATTGTCAGAACGGGCTAGTTGGATTACTTTGCTTTCTTTGCCACCAACAATACTCCAGAATTTGCGTGGATTAGATTGTAGAAGCGATGGGAGGGTGTTGTCAAAAAAATTTCTTTTTTGTATTTTTGATTGCGATAGCGTATTCTGCGTGAATGTGATGATACGCAGCCCAGCGTTCAGGAAGGTTAGTTGCTTTGGCGCGACGAAAAATACGCTTCTTTTTGTTACGCAGGCGGCGTAGGGTTGCAGTAAACCATGGTGAGGCAGAATGCGAAAGAACCTTTCTTTTAGGCACATGACGATCTATTAGTGTAAGCATTTTGTGTTTGTACAATAACCAGTTCTCTTCAACGGTACGTTTAGAAAAGTTTAGTGTGTACTCAGTAATGAATGACTCTAGTTCAGCTGTGACGGATGTGGTATCGGCGGCATTGTAGTCACATATAGTTTTAACGACTTTCGTAGCACGGACTTTTTTCTTAATTGCGAAGTGGAGAAGCGAATGATCACTGACTCCTTTAATATACGTTGGAATTGAGACCAAATCAGGTGCTGTGGTAAAAAAGAGGTCTAAAGTGTTAGAGGAACTGCTGGTAGTGCGTGTGGGTTCATGAATCAGCTGTGTTAGATTGAAATCAGCGCAGATGTCTAAAAAATGGATGCATTCGGAGGATGGCTGCTTCAGAGAGGGAACACCAGTTTTCCACACTATATTTGGGAAATTGAAATCACCTAATAAGAACAAATGCGATTTTGGGTATCGGACAAAAAAATTGTTAACGACATCATGAAGATCAGCGCAGAAAGTAGCTGGTGAAGATGGGGACCTATAACATGCACAAAAGATAAGATCGCCTGTTGGAAAAGCTACATGAGTGCAAACTATTTCTAACGGTGAATCAATGGGGATAGCGAAGGAATTGATAACAGCATTCACGGCAATGAGTACGCCTCCAGCTGCACGGATATCGCGATTGAATCTGTAGAAGTTATATGTTTTTTCACAGTCTAATATTTCACTATTTTTTATTTTTGCTGAGAGCCACGTTTCAGTAAGAACAACTATATCAGCTGAGCACGCGTCGATATGAGATGACAGCGTTGTGCGTTTGTTGGTTATACTTCGAACATTCGTGAAAATAAGAGATATGCAGTTTTTTTCGTTGCAGTTGGCCCACAGCGCCGAGGATAACTGCGTTCTCGAAATTCTAAAACAGATACGGACATTACTTACGGTGGGCTGCATGCCTCTCAATAATTAAGGAGCCCAACGGTAATAGTTTAAAAGTTAACTATTA
Source organism: Amblyomma mixtum (assembly GCF_055824585.1). Classification (NCBI taxonomy): domain Eukaryota; kingdom Metazoa; phylum Arthropoda; class Arachnida; order Ixodida; family Ixodidae; genus Amblyomma; species Amblyomma mixtum. Next base: position 118,762,867 of record NC_143015.1, on the reverse strand, counting down.
AATATTGGTTAACAAGCCTGCTAGTTAGCACGTCTTAGCTGAATTATGATGTACTACACCACTGACAATGCTATGCTAGAAAAAGCACGCATCTAATTCAAATAGCTTATTTTTAAAAATTCTAGAAAGTCTTAGGTGAAACACCCTGTATATATATATGCACGATGTATTCTAAAGAGCCATGTGAAGAGTATGGTAGTCGCTGGAATAAAGTAGTATGAACAGTTTTGGCTCCTGATTAGCATGAAAAACTAGATTCTGCACAAATCTATTTTTGTCATTCTACTATCTAGGAGCCAGGGCCTGAGCAATGGCAAGCTGCTGTAGATAATTTTGGCAGGCGATGGAATTTCCCCAACTCTGTTGGTGCAGTTGACGGGAACCATGTCCAAATAACGGCGCCACCGCTTTCCGGTTGCAATTTTTTCAACTATAAAGTAAGGTTCATTCAGTGCATTTGTTATATTATAACTTGTCCAGATTTTGTACCCGTACAGGGGTGTTGATGCGTATATTGTGTTATACATTTTCAGGGCACATTCTCCATCGTCCTCATGGCTATAGTAGACGCCAACTACAGATTTTTAATTATTGATGTTGACGCTCCTGGGCGGCACAGCGATGCAGGCATCATCAAAGGGTTCACCGTTGGGAAGAAGCTCGCCCGTAACGCTGCCAACTTGCCGTTACCCGAACGCCTTCCCAAAACCCAGACAGTACCTCCACATGTCTTCGTCGGGGATGAAGCTTTCCAACTGAGGCAAGATTTCTTGCGCCCCTACCCCGGCAAGAATTTGGAGCCCATAAAGAGGGTGTTTCACTACAGGCTCAGCAGAGCAAGGTATTGAATGACATTCTGTAAGCTCTGGGCATGCCTTTGTTATGAGAAAAAAAAAAATGCTCACCGGAACCATTGCTGGCATTGTTAGATGAGTGATATTCAGATGTGCTCCACCTGGCCTGTAAATTTGGTTTCTGCAATATATAGTGCTAGTTACTTCATCTAGTGAAATTTCGTTATGTTTTATACTTCTACCTGGGGCGCAAATACCGACTATGCAAAGCTTTATTGCAAGGTGACTGATTATCATGGATTTACTGTCTTTATTGCAGACGCATTGTGGAAAATGAATTGGGATCTTGAGAGCACGATGGCGCGCTCGGCCCGCTAAACCTCCTGCCTGAGAATGCAGCTTTTGCTTTCTTAGCGTGCTGTGCCCAGCACAACTTTGTCTGCAACAAAGGACGCTTCCTATTGTCCACCGGGCTATGCAGACCAAGAAGATGATACGGAAATGTCATTCCAGGTCAGTGGAGGTCAGAAGGCGAATCCGGTGCCCTCCTTGATCTGGAACCCACACAACAGAGGAATCACAAAGCAGCCGCTGCCCAAACCAGGGACATTTTTGCCCGCTATATCATGAAAGAAGGTGCCGTACCATGGCAGGGGGCGCACACCGAGCTTCCAGCACCTCAGATTGTGTACAAGGTCTTCACACATTATGCAACCTCTTTCTGTCGAAATATACCTGCGCTTAAAAGACACGGACTGAAAGATAGAGAGACACACACACAGCGCTGGACTTACAACTGAATTTTTATTCGGGAAACATTGCTCTTTATACACACCAGCAGCTTTCAGTCCGTGTCTTTTAAGCGCAGGTATATTTCAGTATGGTAAACCAACTCGCCCAACAAACCACTCTTTCTTTCGATTTGGTTTATTGGAGTTTAACGTGCCAAAGCTACTCCGTTTGTGAGGGGCACCGTAGTTATTAAGGGCTACTGAAATTTCGACCACCTGGGGTTCTGTAACGTGCATTGACATCGCACGGCACACGGGCCTCTGTATGTCTCGAATAAATTTCACTTTGGTTGCGCCCTTTGATTAACTGTGTGTTGCTCTTTGCATAAAATTTATGTCCTACAGAGCAAAAGTTCTTGGAACTAAGTGCTCAACCATTGCTGCCTAGGCAATCATGTTTCGAAGCCTATCTTTTTGCTGTACGCGCTTTAATGAGCTGTGTGCTGTACTTTGTATAATAATATCCTAAGTGTTCACTGCACTGGGAGGCGAGGCCTTGTCAGGTGTGTTTGAAATGTGTTTCGCCTCGTCTACCTTCGTACAATGTTCCTCTTGTAATCTTTTTTGTCCATGATATGTACCCACTTTCCGCTAAATACAAATACAAATTAGACAAGCTGCCACATTGACCATCAAGCTTTGAAGGGGTTAGGTGGTGTTCCATATCAAACTGAAGCGCAAGACAATGAATTGCAGTTGCTCTTTGCTGCCTGCTATTCTGTCTGCTGTGACACATTGTATTCAGTTCCACAAAGACTTAATTATCGAATAAGACAAGCTGTCTGAGTAGTTGGTGTTGCATCATTTTCAGCAGCACGTAGCAGCATGAGCAAAATGCACTTTCAAAACACGAAGGCAGAACAAGCCCTGAACTTCAACTTCAATTCGGAGAACTGCCAAAACACTGTATATATATTCCCAGAAAAATAGAAATCACCCACCATGATTACAAAATTTGTCTTGCAATCCTGGTGGGTGGTTTGTTTGTTTCAGCCGGTGTATATTTAGTGTTTTGGCTATTCTACGAATTGAAGTTGAAGTTCAGAGCTTGTTCTGCCTTCGTGTTTTGAAAGTGTTCTGTGATCATGCTGCTACGTGCTACTGAAAGTGCGTTATTTATTGAACTTACTCTGCGTCTTGAAAGGTACACTTTGCAATAAAGCGCAAAAGTTCTATTTCCATCTGATGTTTGCGATCTCTTGGGCATTCACGCAGCTTGTGGGACACAATTTGACCATACAGAGAGGCCTGTTCTCTATCATCTTTGATCAGCTGGTCCACCCTCTATGTGTCATCGTCTAGCCTTGTTCTACCATCCCGGCGCTTCTTTCTTGCGGTCCGCTGCCCTTGTCGAGGGGTTGCCCAGGCAGTCTCTGAGCACCCGTTGGATGTGCTAGGCTCCTGGCTGTTTCTGCCGAGGATGAAGCTCTCCTGTGTCGGTTCTATGGAAAAAAAAATAGAATTGTAGATCTTAATCTCTGCAAAGCATTTTCTATTAAGCCACAAAACATAGTTCAGGAGAGGAAAATGACTCTCCAAGAACTTTCGCTGCAAAGTTTCCGCGTAACAATCATGCATTCCAGACATGAGCCCACAGGGGCAAAAAGTTCGGCCATGCTAACTGCAGTAACGTGCAATGGTAGTTTTCGTTTCTTAAGAGCAGCTTTCTGGATGGTCCTTGTGAGAAGCTTAAGTGCATTTTATGTCTCTGTATGGCTTCAATACTGCCCGGTTCTATTGCATGTGTGGACCCTTGGATGTCGTACCTTTGCTAAGACTAGCTTGTGGTGTTTCTGGATGGTCCTTGTGAAAAGCTGAAGTGCATTTTATGTCTCTGTATGGCTTCAATACTGCCTGGTTCTATTGCATGTGTGGACCCTTGGATGTCGTACCTTTGCTAAGACAAGCTAGTGGTGTTTCTGGATGGTCCTTGCGAAAAGCTTAAGTGCACTTTGTCTCTGTATGGCTTCAATATTGCCTGGCTTTATTGCATGTGTGGACCCTTGGATGTCGTACCTTTGCTAAGACAAGCTAGTGGTGTTTCTGGATGGTCCTTGCGAAAAGCTCAAGTGCATTTTATGTCTCTGTATGGCTTCAATATTGCCTGGATTTATTGCTTGTGTGAACCCTTGGATGTCGTACCTTTGCTAAGACCAGCTTGGGGTGTTTTTGGATGGTCCTTACGAAAAGCTCAAGTGCATTTTATGTCTCTATATGACTTCTATATTTCCTGGTTCTATTGCATATGTGGACGCTTGGATGTCATACCTTTGCAAAGAGGCAGTAAAGAACTTGAGTGCAGTTTCTTACCGTCACAGTCACTGTAGATGGCATTTAGGACTGCCTCAGGAGTTTCTCCGCAGGCTTCTTCGTCCAACTGGTGGCTGTTGGAGAAGGTGCTGAAAAAAAAATGGGAGGCTTATCAAGGTTAAGCCCTGTGGATGCGAAGCATGTCCTTACCGTTTGGAGGCATCTTGACCGCATACACGCCCGGCGCAAAGACGCTGGCGTGACGTCACACATCACGTGATGCAGCGATGGTGGCGCCGCTGCCGCGTCGCGCGCGACGGCGCGATATGAGGCCCCATCTGCAGCCGGTGTCACGTCATCACGTGACATCACATCATGTGATCTCACTTCAAGGTCAATGGTGACCACCGCCTGGAAGCGACCGACGGCGCGATATGAGGCCCCATCTGCAGCCGGTGTGACGTCATCACGTGACGTCATGTCACGGGACCTACTTGAAGGTCACTTGAAGGTCAATGGTGGCCACCGCCGGGCGTCGCGTGAAGGCCCGAAAAAAACGTTAATATGCTTCGCATAAAAAAATGTATGTTACGTGCACGTAATCAGCGCACGCTACTTTTCATAACTCAGCTGTGCAAAGGTTCCTCTATGAACATTCGGAAGCACTGCAGCTCCAGCACTGTCCAGTACATATTATTGCAACTACTGTAACTTTGTATTTCTTTAACTCTTTTTACATCATCTGGTTGTTGTTATGTAACACATTCCTCTGAGCCCCAATGGAAAAATGAAGTGTTTTGAGAAGTGAGCATCATGCTATGGAGACATACCTGTCGATACTCGCCTGGTCCTTCAGAAACATGAGCAGATGAAAATATGGCCACCGCACCTGCTTCACGGCACCTGCTCCGGAGCCACTCGGAGCGCCATTCTTCCAGGCGCGGTGTTTTTTCGCGAACGTGTCCCTAAGACTCTTCCACTGCGCCTGGACATTGGAGTCTGCACGTATAGTTTAATAATGCCACAATTATTCACCTCCAATGATAAAGAGGGCTGAAGGAAAAAGCCTCAAGGGCTTGACCAGCGATTGAACCATGTACACAGGCAACAGGCGATAATTTTGTAATAATAAGGCGACATCACACTGATAGAAAACAAGTAAAAAGGGAGTGATACACACATTTCAAGAAGATAAAACCAGCAGAGCTCCTCATGTAAATGCTGATAATAATCGAAAAGCTCGTGGATCGGCGCAGTCAGTACATCAACAATATTTTCATGTAACATGATTGAGTGTTTGGTTAGCCGATAAGCAACCATTTGTTGCCCGTAATTGGTCCTACCAGTTGTAATATGCCTTGGTGGGTGCTGTGTGATATCAGTCTTCCGTTCCGTGTCCGATAAGTTACCGTTTCAAAGTACTGAGTGCTTTGAAAGAGCTGTTTGTGTTGAAAACTATAGACAGAAAAAGTATCATCCTGGTCGCGGCGAAGCAAAAAAATACTCTGTATAGCTATCTTTACAGCATATGATTTCTTTCTAGCTTGCTTACATCATGGAGTCCCATACAAGGTGACAGTACTTGGCATGACAGAAGAAGATTCATACGCCAGTTTAAACCAAGGTCATCACCACAATGCCATCGAAACTGCAAAAGCTATCCTGAATATCTCTCGCACCACTTTCAACAGCTTTCTCATTAACAGGCTTCTAGCTGACCTTCACCTCGTCGTGGTATGGTTACAGTCTGAAATATAATGCATATTGTTGCAAAGCTTGCTTACAAAATAGAATGCCTAACCATTTGCGCGTAAACAACTACGTGCGGCCAACTTCGCTGTGCACCTATGATCTAGCTTGTTCAGACAGTGCGCGATGCGCCATAGAACAAATGAAATCTTTTTGCAGCTGCTTACCTTGGTGCATGGTTCTTGGGCACAATTCTCGTTTGTATTTGGGCCACGATTTTCGTACGCATTTGTGGCTTCGATCGAATGCAACCATTGTGTCTGAAACGCAGTACCTTAGATTTCATTCGTTAGCTTAGCGACGCCCGCTTCAGCACTCTGAACAAGCGGGCTCACCTGTGTACATGCAAAGAATTCTCAGGCAGAAAAGTGTCGCAGCACTGTCGTGTTGGTGATGAGATTAATTGTATCGTCGAAGCATCCTAGAGAAATCTAAATCATGCTTCCACAGTCATCGCCGTGCACCACCGTGCATGCTCTGGGTTCGGCGGTGAGCTAGATTTCTGATGACGGGAAGTATGAAATTCGTCTCTAGCTAACGACAGAAGCCAACAGCCACAGAAACCAAGGAGCACAGGGGACTTTTTCTTTTTTTATTTATTTATTTAATTTCTGGTGTTGATCAATTTAGAATATTACTGAATGTTTTATCGCTTAATGCTAATTGATTAGAGAAGCAGAAGAAAAAACAACCACATGCCGCCGGTGGGATCCGTAACCACGACCTCCGAATTACGCGTCCGGTGCTCTACCTCTGAGCTACGGCGACGGCTGTCAAATCTTCTGCTTTCGGGGGTATTTATGTTTAGAAGTAACCTAACCTTGAGAGTGTTCATCAGCGCCACCCACGTTCATAAGCGGCGGACTTGGAACGTCCTGAGTTACCGCAGGTGTGACGTAGAACGTCATCGAACGAAGAGGGTGGAAGCTGCATGAGAACCCTCTTATGCTTCCCATGGCGTCAAGGCTGCCAGTCATGGCATTCCGAAATGCAGGCATTCCGATCCAAGAATCGGCCATATTCTTAAAAAAACGCGACATTTCATGTCTGATGATGCGTTTATTTTCACGACAATATCATTTCTTGCCAAGACCACTGCGTAGCTCGTCGTCCATGACGGCCATGTTGGCTGCGGCTGGCAGAGGTGGCCAAACCGGAAGAGCGGGCTTTCTGCGCTGCTATTGGCTCGCTGCAACCGCCTATTCCTGTCTCACCGGATGCCGCGCGTCAATATCTGGCGGGTTCTGATGGGCTGCAGCGGGCGTTTTTCTCGACGCCATGCGTCGAGGGCGGGCCGTCCGGCGAAAATCGCCTTCTTGCCGCGGCAGCGCCTCCTAGGAGGTGCTGGTCGCGGTAAAAACGCTTCATGTATTCCGGCCTTAAGTTAGTATAAACGATCCCTAAAACCACGCGCCAAAAGCATTTTGCTTATACATTGGCTTTCTTCTAAATGCACTCCTTTTTTCAGCCGTACTACAATACTCTATAAGCATAAGGACCAACGTAAGCGGGAAATCGCGGAAGCTCTTTTATTTCCACGGGGTCTTGACAATAGAGTCAGCAAAGCATCCGTCGCGCTAACACAAAAAGAAATTTACTGTCTTAACAGTTAAGTTCGCTAAGTGTAGGGTGCATTGTGTGCTTTTGTTGTTGTGTGTTTGTCTGTTTCTTAGTCCCGTCCTTCGTACGCTGTGCCTTCAGTTTGAAGCATGTGCCGACTAGCCAAGACAAATAACATACTACTTAAAACGATTCGCCCGTTTTCTGGCGTCCGCCAACAACAGTAATACTGTTCCGGAAATACCATATTGTTACACCAAAAAGTGTATATTCGAGATTTTTCGAAAGTGTTCGCTGAAATACCCTGTATTTTATTCCTGGAACTTAAAAGCTCTGAGGGATTTTTTTTTATTTTGTATTTTCACATCCTGTAATTGTACATAGGGTATGATCGCTCTCCCTTTCTTTCCCTGTGCGTGTCCTCTCCCTGTCCCTTTATTACCGTGTACCAACTATGGTGCTTCAGGTTTTTTGATGGCAGATGGCGCGGCTAGCAACATCATTTCCTTCCATTTTTATTCTTATTCATAAATAGCCACTGAACTTTCTTTCCTACAAAAGGCCAGAGTGTATTTCAGCTGGTCGGATCATTTATATGCCATAAATTGTAGGATCACGGTGCTAAAAAAGCACAAAAATAAAAAACGGATGCATTACACATGCGAAATCACCGAAAACGAAGGTGTTGCATGCGCTTTCCAGAGCTCTGTCACATATTAACGCTAACATCTTCATGCCAAGTTCGCTGAAGAGCACAATGGCCGTAAAAATAGAAATCTTAAAGTATTTATTTCGCAAACTTAATATAAACATTTTTCAGGCATTCGTTCTTATGGCATGGTGGTGTAAGCACACGGATGAGTAAGCGAAATTACGTGAAATAATTATTATATCACCATTGTATGACTGCAAATCAGACTTTAACGACAAGAACGATCTCGTTCAGACATGTTTTAGTTCACCGAAGTTTTCAGCATTGGTTTCTTCATCTCGTTTTCCAGAAACAACTTTGGGTGACCACTAGTGCAGCACTGGGGGCATGCACTATCGGCAGGAAACGTTTACGAGACGCGTGTGTGCTGACAAATAATTTCTTTCTCCTCAGTCTCGCAAAGAAGTAGCCTCAGATGTCTCCAGGTGCTAGGATTATTGGTTTGGTTAGGTTTATGGGTTTTAACGTCCCGAAGCAACTTAGGCAACTTAGGGGCGCCGTAGTGATGGGATCCGGAAATTTCGACCATCTGGGGTTCTTTAACGTGCACTGACATCGCACAGCACACGGACGTCTAGAATTTAGCCTCCATCGAAATTCGGCCGCCGCGGCCCGGATCGAACCCGCGTGTTCAGAGTCAGCAGCCTAGCGCCGTAACCACTGAGCCACTGCGGCGGGCCTGGTGCTAGGATGCGTGCATGCTGCGTTGGTAACAGTACCACGCGACTCGTTTGCGAGGCAGCACTACAGTAAATTTTTCTTTTCCGAAACACTCGTCGCGCAGTCCTTTCCTGCTGCTAGCACCTAGCAAAGCGCGTGCTTCGTTGTTATGGTTACAATATGACTTATATAACACCACTGCATGGCTGATGGTAGTTTACAAGAACGAACGTTTTTCTGCGGTTTTGCCACCACGGTCTTACAATTGACTTCAAAATTTATAAATAGATGAACGAACCGTGGGGCTGAAAAGCGCTCTGATCTTTTCAAAAAATTAATGCTGACGCTTCTTTCCTTCCAGGAATAACATGTAGCAATTCCTACTGTTCATGGCATTATTGACTCGGTTGCATTCCATAAAAAAACACTTGGTCGTTGGGTGACAGCATGCAGCATGCAATGCTTTTGAAATAGCAGCTGTAAAGGCAGGCCCCATGACAACTTTATATGTTAAGGTATTGTTCGTCCTGCCAGCAAAGAAACAAGTAAAAACAGAGCTGAGCATGAACTTCGACACCGTTGTTATATGCAAGAAAAAAACATCCGCAGCAGCTGGGGCGGTCTCAAATTGTCGCTCTTTCTTCTCGATCCGTGTTAAGCTCAAAATGTATGATTCGATATATGTGTACCATGTCTATACACTGCTGGAATCTTGTCCGGGGCTCCGCAAAAATTACGATTAAAATCTACAGGCCCGTGTGTACTGTGCGATGCAAGTGCACTTTAAAGGCCCCTAGGTGGAAGAGATTTCCAGAGCTCTTCAATAGCAAGAGTCGCTTTGGGACGTTAAAACCCTCATAAACCATAAAAGAATTACAATTAAAAAAAGAATTATTCTGTATATCGGGAACCATAAACACCTATCGCATGCCGGTACGCTCTTCGGGAAATATAATTTGATCACAGTTTTTTTAGTTCCGCGATTTGCGGATGTTATACACATATTATTGTTTTAACAACTCCTCCCGTGACTGTTTATGTGCCGCAACACCTCTAGAACATCACGAACGCGTCGTCTTTACAAGAAACACGGAAAGCCGGAACGCTGCTCGTTTTATAACTAATTAAAAGCAGCAATAACTGCACCATAATATTGCTTCAGTTATCGATAGGTATAAATTTCATTCCAAGCCGATATTAAACCATTTGCTCTTGCTTCTCACCATGCTAAATCCCTCTTCGATACATGTTGTGCGGCATAGGCACGATGATGACGCGTGGTAGGTGGTCAGCAGCAGTCGAAAGTTAGAGTTATGACGGTGCTATGTTTTGACCGCGGGTGTTTCTCGGATGCCATAGCCTTCACGGGCGGAGGCCAAGTGGTGATGTTGGTCTTCACGTGGCACTGAAGTTTTCTCTAGTGTGTTGTGCAAGTTTATTACGATAAATATCTGCAAATATCGGGACCCGTAGCCGCGTGTATGAGGGTTCGGGGATGGCTGTTTCAATTTTGTTTAATTCAGACTTCGTTAGGTACAGGCATGGATGGACACACATGACTGGTGTGAACTCGGTTACTTCGACAATATAATCAGCTTTTGCTCCTTGACTCCATGGTTGGTACTGGTAAAGCGTTTCAGGATGCGGTGGAGGCTCTTTATTTTCGTAGGATTATCGATGTCCCACCGTGCTGTTGCTGCCGGTTGCCAGATCAAACAAAGCAAAGGATGCGAAGATATGTCTGAGATGGAAGAGCGATCCAAATTTTAAGACATGGAAGGCAACAGTGGCTATTCTCTGGTGATTGAGAATCAGAGATTGATTTTTTGGGCGAGGATTAAATCCCAACGGTGGTAGCCCGGGCGTAAAGAATGTGCCGGCTTTGTGGGAAGGTAGCCTCTTGACATACTGGTTTACCACAGAGTATAGTTTTCAGTGCGCAATGGATCTGAAAGTATTAATCAACATGATGTTGTCGACAAGAGGACGTTTTGCTGACAAGAGGAATTTGTTCTTTCAGCCAGTTTGTAGCAGTATATCACAACGCTCCTTTTAATATTATCGGTTTTTCTTCCATGTGCACACTTTCCTCGAGCGTACAATAAACTGCTTCGTTCTGAGATGATTAGTACTACGAAGGACAAGATATATCAATAATTCTTGACAAAAACATCACACCAGTACTTCTTTATGAACGATACATTGTTTATGAAAATACCATATTCCTAAAATGAAATTTTTGTATATTAGAGGTGCAGTACATTTGGAAAGATTATAAAGTCGTGTAACTCATGAATCCGTTTTGGCATTGATCAGACTGCGAGTTACAAGTTTCGTCTTTGTCTTCTGTTTTCTGCACCCTTTAGGTGATGAACTGAAAGCCTCGCCATTTATGTCCCTATTTTGTCTACGGTATGAATTTGAACAGTTTATCAATATTAGGAAGCCTTGCTCCAGCTCCTGCTGCTCCACCACTGAGCACATGTGGAGTGCTAGTCTGGAAGGAATTCTCCACAGTTGCAACTCCAGTGCCCGTATTCCGTGTTTCTTTCGCAACCAAACCGTCATAATGTGGCGGATGTGGCGGAAAGAGGATGTGGCGGCTCGAATGCAGCGAATACTTTGGAGGAAACCAGACGGTGACGTCACGCATAGCATACGCTGTTTAGCATATACTCAATCCTCCCTGTTAGATAACGCCAATATGGCGGCGCACCCTGAAGTAGAACCTCTTGCTTCGGGGTGAACACATCGGTATTACTTCATTTTCGGCACGTAAACTGGCTAGGGTACGGGGCTTTCGCTTCGTACTACCTTGCCTAGACAAATTAGGTGCACTGTTAATTTGGCTCGGTTTTTAGTTGGATGATTCGGTAGCTCCTAGGCCTAACATGCACCCGTTTATTGCAGAAAATTTTCATTCACGCAAACCAGGCGGCGCCGCTACCACTCTTGACAGCCGTTCTGTGCGGACGTGCGTTTTTGGTGCTCTTCGGATCACGCGTGGAGACCGGGACCGGACAGACTGCGAGAGCGACTGCGTAAAATAGGTGAGTACTTTCCTTTAATAGTTTTAAAAGTGCGTTTAGTTTTTTAGGCTGTTAGGGGAAGTGCAGGTTAAGGAATAGAATTTAGGTCAGTGAAATAATTTCGGCCGGGACTATTTGGCCGACAGTTGTCTCAGTGTTTTTTTTGTGCGTTAACTTTTAGAGAGGTAGCTATTTTTTTCCAAGTAATTGATCGGCATTTGCGGTAGCCAGGCTTTTATTTTAATTTTGCACGTGTTTTCAAGTGTTTTCGTCTTGAGCGTGTAGATATCTGGGCATTTGGTGCAAGCTATAATCGAGTGTTGCTACGATGGTTAAGCTACTGAAGGTTAGATGTATGGAGTGTGAGGAATCGGTGAATTTAAAAGAAACGCGGTTCGATTCAGTGGAGGAGGCCGAAGGCGCAGATTTTATGTGCAAATTCTGCGTATTAGGTGCACGCCTGGACAGGGCTGAACAGGCGAACAGCGAACTAGTGCTAAGGATGGATGCTCTAGAAACAGAGTTACAGATAGAGAGGGCAGAGAAGCGTAAGCTTCAAGTACAGCTATCTCAGATCGAGTCAAAAACGGCTGACACCGCCATTGGAAGCCACAATGGCGGGCATTCCAGCGCTAGCCACGTGGATGGGGCTTGCACTGGCATGGACAGCGAGGGGCCAGTAGGTCAGACATGTTCAGGCAGGAACAGCTATGCACAGGTGGCAGCTGGGAATTCGAGAGGCGGTACTGAGAAGGGGTCCGAGCTATTTCCAGGAAATGAGGGCACAGTCGCTGATAAGAGGCAGCAAGATCTGGAAGTTAGGAGGGAGTGGCAGAGTACCCTAGTGCTTATCGCTGGTGACTCAAACATGGGGCGCTGCAAAAGAGCTATTCTGGACCGGGTGAAGGGTGATAGGCGGGTAGCAGTCGGGGTGTTTCCAGGAAAGACAATGGACGATGTCCTGAGAGCGACTAAAAGTGAACTTTCCGAGAAGGCTGCAAGGCGTTACTTGGTAGTGGTAGCGGCGGGGCTAAATGAAGTCCTGAATGGTAACGCCGCACAAGTAGGGAAAACATTAGCTGAGGGAGTTGACGGAATAAGGGCGATAGCACAGCAAGCGCAGATCGTGGTGTGTACAGTGCCGGAGGTACAAGGAAGGAATGCAGAGGTTGCTAAAGACGTTATGAATCTTAATCGCGAGATAAGGCAGTTAGGCCTCGAGAAAGGCTTTGAGGTGGTAGAAATAAACAAGGAAGTGCACAGGGCAGGTTCGGGCAGAGACTTTGGACGAGATGGCATCCATTTCAGTGGAAGGGTAGGAGAAGAGATAGGCAGGCGCCTGGGAGGCCGAGCGGTAGCTTTTTTAGGGGGTCCACGGTGGCTCAGGGCGTAGGTGTAGGTAGAAGCGATGTAAATGTAACAATGGCGGCTGATCCCAACAAAATGGCCACTAGGAGGCCCAGAAAGAAAACTACGAAAAAGAAATTTAACGCCAGGATCAGTTACATAAACATGCAAGGGGGTAGAAAGAGAGCGAAATGGCTAGAAATAGAACAGCAGTTAAAGGACGAAGCAGTAGGTGTGTACGCTCTATGCGAGACACATCTGAGGGATCTAGAAGATCCACCTTTCATCGATGGCTATGTCTGGGAAGGGTGCAACAGAACAACAACGGAGAAGAAGGGAGGAGGAGTAGGTATGCTGATACATCAAGGAACAAATTGGCAAAGAATAAAATCAACTTGCAAAGAACATGTCTGGGTATCAGGTACAATTGCTGGCAAAATGACATGGCTAGGGGTAGTTTATTTAGGGACCGGGGACAAATGCAGGCAAGAAAACAAGGATCTAGTTAAGTGCCTCAATGACGATATAAAGCAGATTGGAGACTGTGTCGATATTATTTTGCTTGGAGACATGAACGGCCACATCGAGGATCTGGATGGATACACAGATTGTAACGGGAAGTTAATGCTAGACTTGTGTGAGCGGCACAACTTAGTTATTGTCAATAGAGAAACTAAATGTGAGGGACAAATCAAGTGGGAATCCCGTAACAGGCAAACAACCATTGACTACTGTCTAATGTCGCAGGGCATCTATAGCAAGCTCGCAATAATGGAAATAGACGAAGAGGGGAAGGAAAGCCTAGGAAGTGATCATAAACGTATTAGTCTACAGTTGGGAGCCCTAATCAAAAGAGAAATGCAACGAAGTCCAAAAGACAACGCAAAATTAAATGATGAACAAATAGCGCTAATATCAGCCGATATAGAAGAAGTAATTGAGAAACGCCACATGGAAAATTGGGATTATAATCAGTTGGAACTGCTCATCGCTACAAAAATGAAACAAGTGAAAGGAGTTAACCGCTGGAGAGGAAAGAGGAAGCCACGAAGCTGGTGGAATATGGAAATTAAGGAGGCCATCGAACAACGACGGGTGGCTTCAAGGGAACACAGAGAAGCAAAGAGGGCGCAGTTATCTGTATAGGAAATAGGAAAAAAATGGAAATCTTATCGACAAAAGAAACAGCAAGTTCAGGTCCTAGTCCAGGCTAAAATAAAGCAGTCCTCTGATAAATGGCTGGCTGAAGTTCGCGAGGCAAATAAAGGGGGGCCAAGAAAATTCTGGAACCATATAAGCTGGTTGGGAAAAACAAATCAAAGAAAGCAGGAACAGATTATAGATGCTGAGGGAAAATGTTTGGAGGGAGACGATGCTGTGGACTACATTACGTCATTTATAGCTGCGTCTTTTAGCGACGCCAATGGGGTAATCTCCCCAAGTGAGGCGGCAACACAGGACAGCACAAAAGAGAACAGCTTAGAACTGACTAGTCTTAACTGGGAAAAGGCGGAAGTGAATATTCCTAAAACCACATCCGCAGGGATAGACGAAATTCCAATTAAGCTGATTAATGAACTTGGCCCAAGAAGCAAGGACGCGCTGATAAAAGCATTGGAGGCAGTCATAACAAATCAGCAAATTCCGCACAGCTGGAGACAGAGTAAAATGAATTTGATTTATAAAGGGAAAGGAGATAAGATGAACATAAAATCCTTCCGTCCGATTACGATAACATCTGTTATGTACAGGCTGGCAATGCAGGCGGTGAAATTAAAAATGCAGTCATGGGTAGAAGGGAATAGGATACTCGGAGAACTTCAGAATGGGTTCAGAAGGGGTAGGCGGTTAGATGATAGCCTGTTCGTGCTTACCCAATGCATAGAAATAGCTAAGGCGGAAAATAGACCTCTGTTTATAGCCTTTCTAGACATAAGCGGTGCATACGATAACGTGAACAGGGAACTCCTGTGGAGCATATTGAAAGATTTAGGTATTGGTGATGAGGTAATTGATTTTCTACAGGAAATATACCGAGATAATGAAGTTGAAATTACATGGGAAGGGAAAAAAAGTACCACAACTGTAGGGGTGCACAAAGGATTAAGGCAAGGTTGCCCTCTATCACCGCTGCTGTTCATGCTTTACGTGATAAATATCGAAAGAAGGCTAGAAGAAAGTAATCTGGGTTATAATCTATCGTACAGATTAGGCGGAAATGTAGTTGAGCAGCGACTCCCGGGTTTAATGTATGCGGACGATATTGTACTGTTAGCAGATAGCCAGGAAGATTTACAAACTTTGGTTAATTGCTGTGGAGACGAAGGAGACGCTCTAGGATTCAGTTTTAGCGCAACTAAATCAGGTGTGATGATTTTTAACGATACAACTGATCAGGTGCTTACAATACAAGGCCACGAAATACCCAAAGTGGCCGAATACAAATACCTCAGGATATGGCTAAACGAAGGGCAGATATACACGGAAAAGCATGAACAGGCTCTTAGGGCAAAAGGACGAATAGACGCCGGGATAATGAAACATAGGGCATTATGGGGGTACAACAAATATGAAGTACTAAGAGGTATTTGGAAAGGAATAATGGTGCCGGGACTTACTTTCGGCAACACGGTTCTGTGCTTAAGGGCAGAAGTTCAGTCGAGATTAGACGTAAATCAGAGAGCTGTTGGAAGATTAGCACTAGGTGCCCACGGCAAAACCACAAACGAGGCAGTACAAGGGGATATGGGCTGGGCATCGTTCGAGGCGCGGGAAGCTAAGAGTAAAATACTATATGAAGAACGCCTGAGGAAATTGGACGATAACAGATGGGCAGCTAAGGTATTTAAATATTTATACCGAAATAACGTTGACTCACAGTGGCGGAAAAGAACTAGAAAACTAACCAGTAAGTATGCCGGTCATGAGGACGGAGAAAGAAAGAGCATTAAACGACAGGTAAAAAACGCGGAAGTTAAAAATTGGATGAATTCAATGGAAAAGAAACATAGTGTAGAACTGTATCGATTCTGGAAAAGGCAGATCAGGAAAGAATTTTTCTATGATAACTCAAGAGGCAGTGCCCTACTTTTTGAAGCTAGATCAGGGTGTCTTAGAACGCGCAGCTACAAAAAGAAATTTAACGAAGAAGAGGACACATGTGCAGTGTGTGGTAGATCTGTGGAAACAATTGAACACCTCATAATCAAATGTGATGGTATCCATCCGGATGTCGATGCAGGCACAGTCACTCTTTCTGAGGCCCTAGGGTTTAAAGATAACAATGGTCATGTAAATAAATCTGCAGTGGAAGTCAGCAAAAAGCGATTGGAGGATTGGTGGCTGAAAAGCAGAGATGTGGCATAAGGTTAGAATAGTAGGAAACCGTAGGCGAAGGTGATGGAGAATCTTAATGAGAATTGCCAACACAGTAAACAAAAAAAATAATAAATAAAGAAAAGCTGAGCATGGTGGCAATTGCCACCACCCCGTTTCAAAGGGGGCGCTCCTATCCATCCATCCATCCATATCATTCTCTCGGCGTTTGCGTACGTTGAATGATGTAAGATTAAGCATTATGCGCCATAAAGTGCTTGTGTTGTTTGTGCGCAAACGCGCATATGCTAATCTAGCACTCTCTATCAGTTGTTAAAGCCTCCTGCATCACCATCGTTGCAGAGTCTGGCAGCGTGAACACGGAAATTATGTGCACGGATAGTCAGTACCAGGCGACGGGCCACTACACCACTGCGTTTGAAATGCCAGAGGTGGTTCTTCGGCATTCCTTACGGTTCTCGATAGCCGCAGCGCTATGGCTCTGTATTGAGCGCGTCAGTCAGCTGCAAGTTATTTTTGGGCCGTCAATGCCCTTCACGCCATGGCGATCCTCTGAAAGCTTCTCCGGCGCATTCTCCCAGCGCATAAATAAAGAGAAACATACCAAGAAGTTTTTTAGCTCATCTGTTTTATTTATTTCTTGCAGGAGGATGATGAACTTTATTGTCATCGACAAAGTAGCAGATGGTGTGTGGTATAACATATTCGCATTCCATACACTCACCATTGCAGGCAGAGTGCAGAAAATGGACATCTAAAATACACATCAATTTAGGAAGGCCAAAGCGATGTCCTAGGCGCGTTGCAGTTTTTTTATTACAAGATATTTCTGTCTCTTCTCGGAATGACTGTTGCACTGCTAGCGATAGCAGATTTCCTTGCACAACCTGAAATGGCAGCGCAAGTTCGCAATAACCAATCTTGTGTGATCATGCTGAGCCGCACTAGGTAATTTGCCAGTGGCATGCTGTTGAGTCCGCCCCCTATCACTTGTAGAACCAAATATCCAATGTCATGCGTTGGCTTTGATAGCGCGCATAACGCACGTCAGCGCCGCGTAGGCGTGAAAATGAGGTCCATGAATAGAAACAGCATCACCAGCTGTCACCTGTTGACAATAACCAAGGCTCTTTCGTAGTCAGCGCCTACCCTCTTCCTCATTCATTCGCCTTCTGGCTTAAAATTCCAAGTGGTGTTGGTGTCGTCATTTCTTAAAGGTTGAAAAGAAAATTTAAAAGAAAAAAAAATGGATTCTGGAAGACATATGAGGCTGTGTTATGATCGAGCGGGCTGTTCCCGCTCGCCTGTAAAAATAGTGCTACCACTCCTCCTTCCCCCTCTACATTTACGCAATACCATCTCTTTCAGCTATATAAGATCACCTTTCCAACAACTAGCCGACTTGCTTCGTGGGAGAATCTTGTGCCTTGAGAGCAGAGCCTGGGAAGTTCTACATATCGTTCAAAACCGACTGAATACCGAGTAAGTATTCGCAGTATGGCGAAATACGTTTGCACGAAATTTTCTCACTTGAGAGAAATATCTTCCTTTGGTGTGCGATAGCTTCACCGCTCTGCGCACCAGGAAAAACATAATACCATTTAGATTAATCGAGAAGTATAAGCTTCAATGCAGAGGAGGAATGTTAGTCTTTGGACAGGACCGGTGTTCAGCAGTCTGATTTTGATCAGCAAGCAGGTAGCCTCAAGAGCTGGCTAGGCATGTAGAAGACGGAATAAGGTTCTTTTACTTCTGTATCCCGCTTCAAGAGAGGCGCATCGCATTCTGCTTCACACTGCCTGCACGTTGCTTCAATGGTAATGTGTTTTCTTCATAGACTTCAGTCTACCACCTAAAGAAGGCCAAACGAATATGTTAGAAGAGAAATTATTACTGATACCGAAGATAACATGCGTGAAACTAACTACAGCGTAGATTATTTATTTTCCTTAAAGGCGCTAAATATTTGCTTCTGTATGCTACAACGATTTTAAGCAGAGCAGCTTCATCGGGAGCGTTGCTGTCTGGCTAAATGTAATCATATCTTCAGTGTTTCTACTCAAAATGGTTTCCGTGTTTGTGCTTGCAGTGACAACGACTTCATAACTCAGATTTTTGTTTGTTTTTTGATCTCTAATGAAAATCTGCTGTATTACCATTCTTAAACGGACATGTGGCTCTCTTCTCAGTGCTGGCATTATCCACAATGCGCATATAATCGTATATTTTGCTATGATATTCATGCTTTTACGGGAGCAGGAACGAAGCTATCATTTCTTTAATCTACGCATAAGCGCGTTCATGAGAACGTCTTTTCCATTCCAGGCTCAATAAGAAAAGAGAAATGCTTCTTTTCGCTCTGTTTGTTGTGGGCCTCGGCCTGTGTGTAGAAGGTGAGTGCTTTTGATGTTTTGAAAAAAATTACCTAAAGGCAATTGGTAACTGATACTTGCAGTAAAGTTTAAAATTTACACTTGTAAAGGGGAGATAAAAGTTAAAACTGTTACGTGCCCTTGGTGGTCCGTGCATTATATTATTTGGAAATGCAAAAATAGGCATTCATAATTAATACCAAAAATAGTGCGGACGCAGAGTGTCCGTCTCTTGTTTTTTATCATTGTTACCCTTCTTGTCGACACTTCTTAGATTCGACAAAACTAGTAAGCAAAGCAGTACGTTGAAGTTGTAGTTGCAGCGATCGCACAGTAGAAGAGCCCAAGCTTCGCATGCCAGAAGACCGCGGTTCGAATTCTGGTACCGCGCAATTCTCCGCCGGGTGAGAAAAAAATTTCTGCTTGTCCATGGAATTGCAAAACCACGCCTGGGTTGTGGCCTGATCTCGATGATCAGAACCGACAAAGGACTCCCTGACAAGAACAGCATTGGGCCACCCTGGTTCAGTACTTGGCCGCAACCTTTTGTGAACAAACCACTTAACCCTCGGCCCTCAGTCCCCAGCGGCTGAGGAGTAATTGACCAAGGCTGTGGTCAGACCTGTGACGCAGCGGAGGGTGCTAAGAATCTCTGGCTCTGGACACGCACTCTTCTATCGTGGAGTAGCGCACAGCCAAGAACAAGGTGTGGGATTCCTCATCAATGAGGATATAGCTGGCAATATAAAGGAGCTTTATAGTATTAACGAGAGGTCGGCAGCCATAGTAATTAGGCTTAATAAGAGGCACAAGCTGAAGGTGTTGCAGGCCTAAGAGCGTAAAAAAGTCATTATGACCAAACCGTTGAAAGCTTCTATGAAGACTTGGAATCAGAATGAAAAAAGTAAAATAAAAGTACTTTGTACTGATGGGCGACTTCAATGCGAAGGTAGGAGAGAAGCAGGCTGGAGACCAGGCGGTACGCGCTATGGGAAAGGTTCTAGGAATAACAGGGGAGAATTATTAGTAGAGTTCGCTGATAAAAATAATTTGCGGATCATGAATACCTTCTTCCGCAAATGAGAGAACAGCAAGTGGGCGTGGAAGAGCCCCAATGGCGAGACTAAAAATGAAATCGAATTTATACTATGTGTTCACCCTGTCATCGTAGAGGATGGGAGGAGCCCGGAAAGGTCTGTTGTAGCGATCACAGATTGGTAAGGTCTCGTATTAGCTTAGATTTGAAGAAGGAACAGAAGAAATTAGGGAAGTTGAAGCCCATTAATGAGCTAGCGTAAGAGGGAAAGGAGAAGAGTTCGGGATTTGGCTGCAGAACAAATGTTCGGTATTAACTGAGGAAGACGACCGTAATGTTGCAACAATTAACGATAATCTCACAGCTATCGCTACGGATTGTACGGTAGAAGTAGACAGTAAGATGGTTCGACAGGATACCGGCAAGCTATCTCAGGAAACGAAATATCTCATTAATAAACGACCCAGGATGAAGGCGTTTGTTACCCTACAGAAAGAATAGAAGTAGCAGAGCTATCAGTTAATAAATAAGCACAGCGTAGCCGAATAAGGAAGTTTAATATGAAGAGAATTGCGAACGCTTTAGGGAACGGAGGTAGCCTAAAAGCTGTGAAGAGGAAACTAGGCATAAGCAAAAACCAGATGCATGCATTAAGAGGGAAAGAGGCAATGCCATTAGCAATGTGGATAAGATAGTTAAAATATTCGGAGAGTTCTGCACAATTCTATAAAGCAGCCAATGCAATCAGAACGTTATTCAGAAAGACAGCAGCGCACAGCAGTGGGACATCCCTCCAGTAAGGAAAGAGGAAGTAAAGAAAACCTTAGGAGGAATGCAAAGGGGGAATGCAGCTGGTGAGGATCAGAAAAAAGCGTATTTTTTCAAGGACAGAGTGGAGATTATGCTGGAAAACTGACCACCATGTATACGCAATGCCCTGTGGCTTTGAGCATACCAGAAGCACGAAAGAACGCTTATATTATTTTAATTCTTAAGAGAGAAGACGTCAAGGACCGGAAAAATTACAGACCGATCAGTTTACTGTTCATTTCCCACAAAGTATTTACTAGGGTAATCGCTAATAGAGCCAGGACAACCTTACATTTCAATCAACCAAATAATCTGCGAGGCTTTCGTAAAGAATACTCCACAATAGACCCTATTCACACCATCAATGAGGTGATAGAGAAATAGGAAGAATGTAACCAACGCCTATGTATAGCCTCTATTGATTACGAGAAAGCCTTTAACTCAGTGCAAGCCTCAGATGTTGCGCAGGCGTTGCGGAATCAGGGTGTGGAAGAGTCATTTGAAATATTGGAATACATCTATAACGACTGCATGGCTACCATAGTTCTCCAGAAAGTCAGCTACAAGGCTCCAATAAGGCACGGTGTAAGGCAGGGAGGTACCGCCTGTTTACAGGAGGTATTCCGAAGCATAAATTCGTTACAGTTGAGGATAAGAGTTAATGAAGAATGCCTAAGTAATATGTGATTCTGTGATGGCATTACCTTGCTAAGATACTCAGGACATGAACTGAAAAACATGATCAATGAGTTAGACACGCAGAGCAGAACATTTCGCCTAAAAAATAGCGTGGGCAAAACGAAAATAATGTTCAACAGTCTAGCACGGAAACAGTAGTTTGGAATTAATAGCGAAGTGCTGGGAATAGTAAGGGAATATGTCTGCGTAGGACAGACACTGACCGCTGATCCGGATCATGAGAGAACAGGTTTTCTCAGATCGTGAACTTTTAATGAAACACCTGGAAGCTACTGGGGCGTCTTTGAACAGAGTATCATGGCTCGTCTAAGTAAAACCTAACCTCATCGCTCGACTACAGAAGGGCGGCGTACAGGGCATTCGCTTCACCAGGCAAACGAGCAACTGGCGCCTTTGTGTAGGCGGCCTTTAAAATTAGCGGTGGCTCTAAGGGGACCGTGCGGCTGGTTGTCTTGGTGAGCACTCTTATTTCAGGGTTGAATCTTGTAGCTCATTTTCCAGCACCGCATATTTCTGTTCCGCATAATCTAGGAATAGGCTCGCAGATATGGTTTATTTTCATGGCTCACAGTGTTTTTCTCATGAAAATTTGTTGCTGTTATTGGCCTTATAAAAATTCGTCTTTGTCTTCTTTTCGATTGACTTTATATTTGTCGTGCAACGATCATGCACATTCCGTCACTGTTTTAGAGAAATACAATTTATTTCCTATCCTCTTAAACACTTCTTTGCATTTTAAGGACTGCTGCCCGAACTTTAGTACTTTGCACTTGCAGAGCAGCTAGGTTAAAGATTTCTTTCTTTCTTTTGCTTCATATCCCTTCGATCTTCTTATCCCTTGCCTCCTGCGCTTTTTTCTGCCTTCACAAACACTGCATCTTCTCCATCTACGTCCTCGCTAATTATACCAGCGCTGCTCTCGAAACCAGCCGTCGAATCGATTAGGACCTCACTTTTATTTCAGCCATAAAATAGGCTGCGGTCCCATCACCACTTAAATTGAGGCGAGTGACTAATTCGAAAGGCACGTAGCCTCCCGAATGCGGAAAAGCATGTAAAAGGACTCGATTGCAGGGAATTTATTTTCTCCGGAAGAAATTATGCAGCGTCATGTAGTGACAAATTACCCATAACGGCATCTTGTATCATATGTGATAGGCAAGTAAATACCGCTCGGATAATGCAATCTGAAAGACTATCATGGTGGAGTTCCTGTAAAAAATTGAAACAGCTGTTTTATGACTTAATAGATTTTTGAAAAATGCTAACCAAAATTTAGTTATTTTTTAATGCTAACCAAAATTAATAATGCCGCGAATGTTTCTAGTGTTTGCTTGTTTGTTCAATCTTCAAAGCTGCCGGCACGCCGATTTATCGCTTTGTTTTTGATGCAAGACGCGCCCAGATTAATCTCGATTGATCGCATCCAGAAGGAGCCGATTCTACGTTTTTCAGAGCATTCTAGTAACTTTCCAAGCTTTATCTCGAAAGTTCGCTATCAGCTTTAAGTTCAGCATTGGCCGACAGCGGCGGGCATTCTGTTCAACGACCGCCGAGCACGATTGTTGCTACGCCGCCGTGGAGTCATTCAGTTCTTTGCGGGCGCAAGTCAGGCCAAATATTTTCGTTTAGAAGCCATTCTCGCTGTTTTCCTGCTCGCCGGACTGCAGTCACCACTACGTGACAATATGCGGAAAATGATTTCTCTAATTGTCAAATTCCCTGAAATAACCGCAACAATACCTCCACTCAGTTTTGAGAAGAAAACAAGCAAAAAAAATCTCGATGGCTGCATTACTGCGGGAACGTCTTCCAGACAGAGCCGACTGTAATACCAAATGAGTAAGATATCCCCTCGCTGTTCATAATGACTTATGACAAGCAAAAGGCACCATATTATATACGACAAGCGATGCGGTAAGAAATTAAAAACTTCACGAAATCTTATTTTAAAGCTGTTAACGAATAGTAGCAGCATAAGCTATGAGGCCTTGCTTTTAATCACAATCTATTTAGATGCCCCAGATGACTCCTCCGAAACCGCTGCCAACTTGTTTTCTTCAATGCCATCCACTCACACCTTACCGACAGGCTATTAGGCGCAGCGCATGCGACAGTGCTTTGGCAACTTTTCTTCCTAAATGACATGAACGAATCCCCTCCTTACGTATATATTTTCTGTCGATTATTTGTTAAGTTTTCGAGCGAAATAAACAGAATGGCATTCACGCCCTTCAGTTCAAATTTGCCATTTTTATAATTTGTTCAGAACGTGGCGAATATAGTTAAACTATTGAAAATTCTCCTCTCCTAAGCTCCTATTTCTCCTGTCGCCACATCTTTACCCTTGATTCCTAACAACATGCAGGTACAGTCTTTGCCAAAAGTAACTGAGCAACAGGTGTTTGCTTCTCGACCGTAAACTGAGCCCTTACGGCATCCATACAGACCGAAAGGTGTCAAAACGTGAGGGCAAGGGTTAACCTTGCTCTACACAGATTCAGCGCTGGAGGGCTGTCATAACTGCTTCGCTACGCTGCTAAGGAACAAACCACCGTTGCTCGGTTACTTTTGGCGAAGACTGTACATCTTTATTGCACCTTAAGTGTAGCACTCCTCCTTCCACGCCTTTTTTAATTAGTAGAGGTAATAAACACCTGATGCATTTGCGCACTGATTCTGCGCATGCTGAGCACAGACTGTGTGAAGCATCATACTGCCATGCCATCCGGAAGGCCAAACATAAATTTTTATCACAGGACCTTCAATCGCTCATAAAAAATAACCCCGCAAAATTTTGGAAAACAATTTCCCCGTCACGCACGTCGGACACCATTTCATTGCTTGATGAAAACAAACGTCCAATACCCCAAGAGAACTGTGCAGTCACGTTTAATGACTACTTCACATCAGTATTCACTACCGAAGACTATTCCAACCTACCTCAACCCCAAGAACTCAATTACCCATTCATGACTACAATAGATATAACAGCAGAAGGCGTAGCATCTCTAATTAACAGTCTTAAGGTATCAACTTCCTCAGGGGTAGACGGAATAAATACAAAAATTCTCAAACACACCATACATCCCTCTAGTATCATTCTGAGTCATATTTTCAGGCAATCTTTAGCAACCGCGAAATTCCTTATGACAGGAAGATTGGCAAAATAATCCCTGTTTACAAATCTGGCGACAAAAACACAGTTAGTAACTACCGCCCCATATCACTAACGAGTATTCCATGTAAGTTACTTGAACATATCCTTGCATCTAACGTCGCGCGCCATCTCGAGAACAATGATTTCTTTTTCCCACGCCAGCACGGATTCAGAAAAGGGTTTTCCTGTGATACACAACTAATTGAACTTACCAGTGATTTATTTAAGAACATGGATGAAAACTACCAGACTGACTGCATATTCATTGACTTTTCCAGAGCGTTTGACCGTGTTGCCCATTGTCGCCTTATAGCTAAAATATCGTCGCTTAATTTAGACTCGCTAACTGTCTCCTGGATCCGGAACTTCATATCTTTTCGTAAGCAGTTCACGGTAACAAACAACTTTTCATCACCCCTTAGTGACGTCACTTCTGTCGTCCCTCAGGGAAGTGTTCTCGGTCCCTTATTATTTTCAATTTTCATAAATGACCTGCCATCACATCTTACATCATCAGTCCGACTGTTCGCCGATGACTGCATAATTTATCGCCAAATCCGCTCAACCACTGACCATGCAATTCTTCAGCAGGACCTTGAATGTGTAACTAACTGGTGCACATCATGGCAAAGAACACTTAATACTGACAAATGTAAAATCATGACAGTTAGCCGGAAGCATTCAAACTCGCTATTCACTTATTCCCTTAACAGTGTCACACTATCCCGCACGTCTTCCTATAAATACCTTGGCGTTTATCTGACTTCTAATCTTTCTTGGGCGGAACATATTCAATGCATAACTGCCAAAGCATCGCGCACGCTTGGCTACCTGAAAAGAAATCTTCATAGCGCACCTGTTTCTACCTGCAAGCTAGCATACTTAACATTTGTCCGTCCCCAACTAGAATATGCATCAGCCATCTGGCCACCACATCAGGCTTATTTAATTCATTCACTCGAAGCAATTCAGAACCGTGCAGCGCGTTTTATTTCTCACGACTACAACCGTCATTCAAGCGTAACAAGCATCAAGTTATCTTTGTCGCTAACAAGTTTACAGACACGTAGGGATATCGCACTTCTTTGCTTACTACAGAAACTAATATACAGTCGTCACGCGTCCACACTGCCACTTACACGCCCAATGCGCACTTCACGTCGCCTACATAGTAATCTTAGCTTCCAACGTCTATTCGGCCGAACACTCGCGTTTAATTCTTCTGCTTTGCCACGTGCTATCAAGTGTTGGAATGGCCTTCCGGATTGCATTGCTACCATACGTGACCCATTAATCTTCAAAAACGAATTGACCACCTTCATGCATCCATGATATTGTACATAAATTGTGTTCGTATGTGTTGTCAAATCCATGTAGTGCCGCTATTTGTTTGCTGTTTTTTCCTCTGTGTGAATATATTACGGTTTTTTTTTAAGTACGGTGTAATAATTGTTTGCAGTCCAAAGTATTTAATATTGTTTACTTTTGTTCTTTCCACTTTGTACCATCCTTTGTCTGCTACATATTGTAACCCCTCCCCTCACACAATGTTCCAAGTGTGAAACCTGTGAGGTATTTGTATAAAATATTCAAGAACCGGTCTGAATACCTGAATTACCGAGGCGGAAGATCATATTCCACAGGGTGAATAGTTCTGTATCGTTTAAAGATAGGGAACCGTCACTCCTAAGAAAGTACTTTTCGCAAGTTGTCTTGGTTCGGGCCTCTTTGCTATCATACTTTAAATTCTTAAAATTGAAGGCAAGAAAAGGAATTTGATATGATAACATATTTGCTCAGGGAAATGTTCATCGATATGGTACTCTTATCGACAGTTGTTCTTCTCTTAGGTTTTCATGCAGTTAGGTGATTCTATTTGCTATTATAGCGAGTGACATTTTTATACATGCTCATTTCCTATTCCACTCCACTGTAGTTGTGCCCTTAGCCATATGCTGCTTAGATGCATAATTTTGCTCCTAACGGGCCATGAAATTATTTCGCTTAACTGATTGCCTTCTCGATCAGGTAGTCTCAGGAACTACCCCCTTTATGAGAAGCACTACAAAAAAAAAAGCTATGGACGGGTCATAAAGTAAATATAAATGATATCCCTCTCCATAGTCTTCAAGAAGCAGTAACTTGGATTTGCAAGATAAACATTTGCCCCAGTAGCTTTTCTGGGTGAGATTTTCAAGTTCTCTTGATTATGACAGTTAATTGAGACAGCTTTTATGATAGGGTATTTGTATTTTACAGTTTTTGAATTTAGACTGAATCAAATAGTTGTTGATTTGGTGAGGAGAATATAAACGGATAATCGCTGGCAGTGACGAGAAACTAATAAATTAAGGGAAAGTTCACCGAAAAACAAATGGCGAAATACTAGCTTATGTAAGAAAATGAATATCAAAGACAAATTACGTGGCAATTATTGGTAAACACGTTCCGCACCGCATACAACTGATTCTTATTTTGGTGGTTTTTGCTTCATAACTTACCTTAACTTGTTCGCAACTGCAGCAGCAAACTGAGCTTATACTGTGATTTCCAGAAAAAGGTGCTTTAGCGCTTGCTTGGCATTCCTTCATCTAGAATTCATTCGTTGTTCTAGCCATTTGTTTATATTTAGTTTTTATTAGGACATGAAAAAAGACTGTCTAAAACCATTTTCGCCCGGTTTGTTGCGGAGAGCGCTTTCAAAAGCGATAGCTTTTTCTGCCTTTGTTTAAGACAGGCGATTAGATATAAATTCTCTCCTGGTAGGACATGCTCTAGCAATTTGCACGGTAGATACTAGCGTGATACTAGCAGAATAGAAAGATAAAGCAATGAATTAAAGTGCAATGTCTCGCAAAAAATGCCTCTACTTTTTAACTCTGTACACCCAGTGAATAAGCGGAAGGTTTACTCCAATGCAGTGCCTTTTTTTTCATTTCGTTGGATAAAACTTGGTGGGCTACTAGTAACCAAGGATTGCTTCACAGAGAGTGATGACAGCATACTGGATGTTCATTATTTTTTGTAGGCAAAACTACAGCACCTGCGAAGAATCAACCCAGCGATAAAATATATAAGAACACATTGGAGGTATGTAAAATTCCGTTATTGTCGCTGCATATCGCTGGAGAAATGTTGCTGCTTGTTCTACGTTATTTAAGACGACAAAAACATAAAATGGCCTATGGCCCATTTGGTAGCGCAGTGCACTTTTTGCAAGCTTGGCATCCTTCACATTACTTTTCTATCAATGTGGTTAGGAAACTGCCTTGCATCAGCCATACATTAACAGACTTTTGCTTGTTCGAAAGGAAGCTGAACACCTTGAACAAATTTGCCGTCCCGATTACTTGTGAACAGCCGCCCAACTTTCATTAATGTTATGCTAGTGCATGATCGATTATTGCCTCGTTTGAATAAGTTCTGCATGCCACTTTTATCGTGATTGCGGATAACCAGAGCGCCAAAATGCTTTTCAGCAATGCTGGAGCAAGAACAAATTTTACGAGGTTCCTTATTAAGCACCTAGATTGCTCAGTTAGTTATAACCGGTCTTATGAAAGCAGCGCCTCAAAGCTAGCAATTATCACTGACGTCGATTTATTTTTGCCACCACTGTCTGCCCTGACGAAAATTATGGTCGGCATGTTGCAACCATGAGAGCTTGGTACTCCTCTTCATGTTACTTTAACGTCCGCTAGAACAACCTCGACCGCTTTCTCGGAAGGCTAGGCAATGTCCTGTTACAAAATATGGTGGTTTTCTACAAAACATTGAAAACGGTCCTTGATTTCTCTATTAAAACTAAGTGTAGAAGTGGCGTTGATGAACAGATCTGTCAGGTTCTGAAAGCATGAGAGAGCGTTCAGAGGGGTCCACTACTGACTATGCTCAGGAACGGAGAAGTTTGTCATGTGTGCGCGCGTCCCTCCCTGTGCGCAGTTAGCGCTTTCCAAAACTGTAAGGATGATACAAATATTAGCCCAATTTGTAGCTCCTCTGGGGTTCAGCGCTAAATATACCCAAAAAAATCACAGAATATACATTGGAAATACTAAAGTGTGCTTGGCGAAAGCCTCGTCTTTTCTGCCTCCCTTGCTTTCGCATCTTGTGATATGTTCAGTGTGATATGCGCATTCGCTCCTTGTTCTTCTGGCGTTTGGTGTTGAATCCGGCATCCGCTGCGGCTTCCCCCAACCGCTTGGCGCTGAATCACTGGGCCGCTTCGGAGCCATGCGTGTCACTGACTCGACTGCAACGAGACGTCTGCAGGCGAAGGAGCGGCGGTGCAGCTGCCACCGCCGACGCGCATGCGCTCATCATACCGCTACTGTGGGACGTCACGGTTGCTATGCACAGCTGCGCCCCTCACTGGCTGCGGTGGTTGCTAAGGAGAGGAGGACGTTGATCCGCTGCGCGGAGGAGAGGCGACAACTGGCACGATTCCAGCGCACCACGAGTATGAGCCATAAAAGGCTTTCGCCTTAAAACTTAACCTTATAGCCAAAGCGTCTATCACATAACATGTTTCACAGAGACAGCTGTGCGTATCCTAAAGCTTGAACAGTGTTGGACCTGGTGGCCAGATTTTTCGACTTCACTAAACATCTGTGCACACCTGGCTTAGGCTGAGGGACGGGAAAATAGGGCTCTTCGAAATATTGCTCGCATTCCTCAAGCCTGGCTGACTAGAGATGACTCCTCAGAAACAGCGACCGCAAGTTTACTAAAAAGCAAAATAATAACCAAGAAGACATGAAAGAAAACCGTGACGATACGGGACAGGTTAACACGACAGTCCGAGACACCATACTTCCTAGTCTTGGTGACTGACAGAACCGGTTGCGGTGCCTTCATTATTAGCTTTGTTAAAGACTCCACTGTACTAAAGCAAGTGTGGTGAACTGGTATTCCTCCACCCGCATTATTGTTACATTATCGAAAGTAAGCAAAAAATACGCGGCGCAAAATGCATCTGGTGTTTTTCCCCGTGGTACTGTGATTAGTTTATTTGGTTTGGTTTATTTGGGTTTAACGTTCCCGAAGCGACTCAGGCTATGAGAGACACCGTAATGAAGGGCTCCGGAAATTTAGACCACCTGGGATTCTTTAACGTGCACTGACATCGCAAAGCACACGGGCCTCTAGAATTTCGCCTGCATCGAAATTCGGCCGCCGCAGCCGGTATCGAACCCGCGTCTTTCGGGTCAGCAGCCAAGTACCGTAACCACTGAGCCATCGCGGCGGGGCCGTGGTACTGTGAAATGGTGGGAACAGAAATTGATGTTGCAGGCTGGAATAAAAGTTTAAATGTATATGATTTCTAAATGTGTGTTGTGTGGAAAATTTTCGCAGTGGAAAAGGTTTACGGCCTAAAACTTGAGGACATTGATTAGTAATATATATAAATATATGTGTGTGTGCGCGTGTGACACCGTCACGCTGAAGAAGACTTGCGTTTGGTTGAAACGTCATCACTGAACCTTCATTTCTTTGAGCGTCTGTAAGGCTACTTTATAAGTATATATCTTGTGACTCATACTGACTTCTTCGCAGTATGAGCCATATATATATATATATATATATATATATATATATATATATATATATATATATATATATATATATATATAAGGGATAACAAAATCTTCAAGGCAACTGATTAAAAATATAAGAAGTTGGGGAAGTCACATTGAAAAACTTAACAGATTTATTCAATGTTTCGACCAGGGACTGGTCTTTTTCAAATGACCAGTCTCTGGTCGAAACGTTGAATAAATCTGTTAAGTTTTTCAATGTGACTTCCCCAACTTCTTATATATATATATATATATATATATATATATATATATATATATATATATATATATATATATATATATAGGTTGCGAAAGCATGGAGTACTTGACTGCTTACAAGAGTATATAGCGAAGTATACGCTTCGTTAACGGAAACATTTATTCTACTCGACGTTTCGATCGGAAGACCGATCTTCTTCAGGAGTGATTTTACATTGTTAATGCATCCCCTTTTATAGGGGTGGGTACAGAACAGGTAAGTGGGAAACACAAAGCACATAGCAGAAAAATACACAAAAATTATTAGAGGCAGCGCGACCCACACACAAAAAAAGGAGGGGGGTGGGGCGAGTGTGAGGAACAGGGAGAAAATACAACGTCAACAAGCAAGCCTGTTTTGCTTAAGAAAGCAGAGGCCGCATCTGGACGTTGTATTTTCTCCCTGTTCCTCACACTCGCCCCACCCCCCTCCTTTTTTTGTGTGTGTGGGTCGCGCTGCCTCTAATAATTTTTTATGTGTATTTTTCTGCTATGTGCTTTGTGTTTCCCACTTACCTGTTCTGTACCCACCCCTATAAAAGGGGATGCATTAACAATGTAAAATCACTCCTGAAGAAGATCGGTCTTCCGATCGAAACGTCGAGTAGAATAAATGTTTCCTTTAACGAAGCGTATACTTCGCTATATATATACATATATATATATATATATATATATATATATATATATATATATATATATATATATATATATATATATATATATAGATCCCACCGGCGGCATGTGGTTGTTTTTTCTTCTGCTTTTCTAATCAATTAGCTTTAAGCGATAATATATTCAGTAATATTCTAAATTGATCAACAGCACAAAAAATAAATGAATTATTAAAAAAAATCCCCTGTGCCCTTTGGTTTCTGTGGCTGTTGGCTTCTGTCATATATATATATATATATATATATATATATAGTAAGGGGAATGAGGGGCTCGTTATAAATATGAGAGAAGCCAACAGCCACAGAAACCAAGGGGCAGAGGGAATTTTTAATTTATTTATTTATTTTGCGGTGTTGATTAGTTTAGAATATTACTGAATATGTTATCGCTTAAAGCTATTTGATTATAAGAAAAAACAACCACATCCCACCGGCGGCATGTGGTTGTTTTTTCTTCTGCTTTTCTAATCAAATAGCTTTAAGCGATAACATATTCAGTAATATTCTAAACTAATCAACACCGCAAAATAAATAAATAAATTAAAAATTCCCTCTGCCCCTTGGTTTCTGTGGCTGTTGGCTTCTCTCATATATATATATATATATATATATATATATATATATATATATATACACAGGGTGTCCCAGCTAAAAGTAACCAAGCTTTTAAAAAAGACGAAGTGTCCTAGCCCCGTGAGACCAACTGAGGGTTGTTGCCAGCCGCGTGTCCTAGTCTGCGGTACTTTTTAATTGTGCAAAC
Organism: Amblyomma mixtum; assembly: GCF_055824585.1. Taxonomy (NCBI): domain Eukaryota; kingdom Metazoa; phylum Arthropoda; class Arachnida; order Ixodida; family Ixodidae; genus Amblyomma; species Amblyomma mixtum. The sequence goes on along the minus strand of NC_143015.1, from coordinate 118,731,291 downwards.
GTAATTAATTAGCAGAGACTGATTAGCTAACTTTTTAATTATTGCCTTTAGGAAGAAAGTGTCAATGCATAAATTGTAGATCCCACAGAAAAATAACCGGCTGCGGTGTTTCCAACCAAGTGCCACTGATACAGCTTCTTTTATTTGCCTTAAAAGAAAGCCCGCGAAATACAAAAAGAACCACGTGATAAGGAAGCAGTTTCAGCGCTCCCAAACGACCGGTCAAGCAACGACATCTGCTTATGTTTGCAACGCTGCCTCGAACAGGGTTCGGCGTTTTGAGGTGGTGGCGAGATATGCGTCATGAAAAGTAAGCGGGCGCTGCTTTTCAAGGAAGTGAAGCGCGGCTCGCATGGAGCGCTTTTTCACGCGAAACCTCGCCTCGAGTGATAGGCATGTGGCCGTGCCGCCGAACTTGCACCGTCACGCGCTGAAGGAGCGGTTGCCCTAGCACCCATGCGAGAGTTGCTGGCGTATATCTCGCAACCACCGCACAACGCCGAACCCCGTTCGGGACAGCGTTGCAAAGATAAGCGAATGTCGTTGTTTGATCGGTCGTCTGGGAGCGCTGAAACTGCTTCCCTATCACATGGTTCTTTTTGTATTTCGCGGGCTTTCTTTTAAGGCAAATAAAAGAAGCTGTATCAGTGGTACTTGGTTGGAAACACCGCGACCGGTTATTTTTCTATGGGATCTACAATTCCTGCATCAACACTTTCTTCCTAAAGGCAATAATTAAAAAGTTAGCTAATCAGTCTCTCCTAATTAATTACTTTTGCACAATAAAAAAATACTGCAGACTAGGACACGCGACTGGCAACAACCCTCAGTTGGTCTCACAGGGCTAGGACACTTCGTCTTTTTAAAAAGCTTGGTTACTTTTAACTGGGACACCCTGTATATATATATATATATATATATATATATATATATATATATATATATGCGAAATTGAGAAACGCTTCATTTAAGCAAACGTTTATTGGGAGTCGACGTTTCGGTCCGAAACGTCGACTCCCAATAAATGTTTACTTAAATGAAGCGTTTCTCAATTTCGCATTTTGCCTCTAGCAACCAAGTTCGTTTATCTTTTTGTGCTATATATATATATATATATATATATATATATATATATATATATATATATATATATATATCAGGTAAAGTCGCCAGATATTGAAAACCATAACAAGATTTAATTCACGACGTTTCGACTGGAGGAGCAGCCGAAACGTCGTGAATTAAATCTTATGTTTTTCAATTTCTGGTGTCTTTATCTTATATTAATCAATCAGCTGCCAAGAAATAATTTTTGATATATATATATATATATATATATATAACTATATATATATATATATATATATATATAATGCATGCTGTTTGTTTAAATAAAACACAAGCAGTGAGAACTTAAGAAAGTACCTGTTATAATCTAAAGTTTCTTTCGGACAACCTGGGAAGGCACAACTAATGCCTATAACTCTTATCACTGCTTAAGGCAGCCTGTGGCTCTGCAGAAGTTTTCTGTGAAAACATAACTGCGGGATAGTAGAGGTCGCCTCCTAAGCAGCGTCTTTTGCAGTCTGTGCGGTAGTGAATACAATATAGAAAACGAGCCGAAGTTTTACAACAGGCGACAGCTGTCAAGAAAGTTCTAGTTACCAAGAAGTGTTGAGCAACGTGGTAGTGTGCTTCTTGCTGTAAGCTGCTGATTCTATAACAAAGGAGACTGCTGCCTGAAAGAGAGTGAGAGAATAGAGGTGAAAGAAAGGCAGGGAAGTTAACCAGAGGGGTGTTTCATTCGGCTGCCCTGCCAGGGGGACAGGGAAGTGGGGTGTAAAAGTGAAAGAAAGAAAAGTGAAATTCCTTCTGGGACGAGCACAAGAAAGTGTAATACGAGCGCAGTAAGTGAAGCCACCGCAGTAGTGCTGTCCAAGAAATTACCGACATGAAACTGTGGTTTCGACGAAGACATCTTGTCTCCCTACGAGAAAATGATAAACACGATACCATCGTAGTGATGGGGGCGGCGAACTGCTCACAAATCTCGTAAGCCGTCATAGCTGACAGCCGGCTGAGCAGAACTGCAAGTATGCCAGGAGCCTTAAAAAAACCGCGGGATCCTTTGAAAACTTGCCGTAACGCAAGTATTTTGCACTATGCCGGAGATTGGAGGGAATTTTGATGAAAATATCATCTGCACTCTATACAGCGTGTTTTAGATGGTGTTCAAAGAACTAGATTTGGAACAGTTTTTTCTTATCAATATTCTATTTCGTCATGACATAGCCTTGCTATGTAATTCAAGGACCAAGTCGCACAGAGTTATAGTGGACCTACAGGACCAAAGTGCAGGAATGGGCGCAAAATTGTACATGAAGCAAACTATGGCAATGTTCAGTCGTCTAGAAAGGAAACAAAGAAACAGCAATTCACAAAACGCAACGAAGTAATAGAATTGATAAATGGTCACCTTTACTTAATACTTCTAGTTACCGGCAATCGAGACATGACAAAGAAATAATTAGGAGAATAAGGATGTGGTTAAGTGCACCTGACCGGAAATCTAACTTGATCAATACCAGTCCACCAATATTCGCTAAGAGGGAATTATGTAACAGCTGCTAACCAGTGGACAAGAAACAAGGAAGCTCACGAAAAGGGTGGGAACTTGTAGTCAGGACCGTGGCATGAGATATGAAAACGAAAATGACAGGTGTGAAGTAAATACAGAAATAGCCCAGATATATTGGTGCTTTTGTAGCCGAGGTCAAGAAGGGATAGCCAGGAACAGGCCACGTAATTCTAAGGCAAGATAACCGATTGCCTCCTAAGACAACGGAGTAGATTACAAAGTAAGATGGAGCGTAGGACAATGCGTCAGAATGTCGTATGAGATTCCGAAGTTTGCCGTGATGAAGCGGAGGAGTGAACGTAGTAACAGAGTGGATCACAGTGATGATGCAAGTGGTATTCGGCAAAGGATTTGCTAGTGCTGCCCCTGGGAAAGACAGTTCATGCGGAGAAACCTCTCTTTCAGCTACTTTCAGTTGACGTGCAGCTACTTGTTTCATATAGATTGTGATCAACGTATTGTAGACCTCACCTTCAGGAGTGGTCAAGAAGCTGGGACTAAGTGCTAGCAAGTTTTAACTTGCAGGGAAAAAAAGCTTGTTCATTCACGTACATTTGAGGGGCTTGCAAACGACTTTTAGGTATTTAACATACCTTAGTACCTTATGCACTTAGGTCAGCGAGGCCTTTACCCCGATATTTTGGTACCAGTGGGGCAACAAGATATTACCAACTCCTGATAAATGATTCAGTTTGCAGCACCTGCTTGTGTCCGACTTAATAGAGAGGCATAACTGTCTCCAAATGACTCTTAATTATTTTGCGGATGACCAACAACGGCTGCACAACAGTCTATGTCTTTACTTATATAAAACGGGACTGAATGTTTACTTGTAAGGCCCAACAGCCGATCCCTTCTAAATGTTGTTTGTTATCTCAGATAATATACGAATAAAGATGCGATTCATTAGCTCCCTTACCTGGGCAACCACCATTCATCAGTACGCGTTTCCTGTTCATTACTCACACGTTTCGAACGAATTAAATTGTTCAAAAAGGCGCAAATCATATAGCAAAAAAATTTTGCGCAAATAACCCAAGCATAAACGTTTTCAAAAGTCGCCTTCTCAATTTCTATTTCGGAACTCGATGGAGCTTTGATATACATGAACATGCTATATCTTCGGGCGGCGCTGAGAACACCGGAGGTGATAAAGTATATATATCGGCCCCAATTGAAGAAGGTGAGTTCTAAGGGATCAGAGGCATGTTTGTGAACGGTGCGCTATGTTTCTTTCTCTTGAAGAGCCTTACATTTAGTGTTTAGTACTACTGTGGTTGCAAAAAATGAATGCTCCTCGTTTGTTTTTGAGAAAGAAAAAATTTCACATACTAAAAAAAAGTGTGGCTATGTGACATTCAGGTGGTGCAAAGGACCGGTAATCTTCAACTTCTGTGGTATTCTTATGGCTTACAAACAAATCTGGAGAAGTGCCTCATTTCACGTTTCATACGGAAGGAGAAAAATGGAGCTCGTCGCACATTAGAGACAAATGGAAAGGTTCCGCGAGAACAGAGGTGAGTCCTAGTCGTTTTCTTAGTATTTTAGCACACGCAGCCTGCAACCTAAGAAAAAACACTTAAGGGTAAACAGAATACCTTTCAGAATATGGCCTTCATGATGTCCTTGGTGTCACATTTACCATACTGAAGACTCTATGAATAGCACTTTGATATGAACCACAATGACAATAAAAGAGAAATTTATGGTGATGATGTTAGCGAAGTCAGCCTCCTCTTTTATTAAATAGTTCACTTCACTCAAACCGCCCTACGGTACTAAATCACTGAAAAATTATGAACTTATAGTAATGACGCAATGTAGTTCTTTAAAAATCTAGACCTCAGGGTTACTTAGCGTGACTTTTTCTTGGCCATACCTAAGCGAAAAAAGCTCCAAGGTGACGCCTTTTTTACATTCAGATGAATTTTTCTTGAGCACTGCAACTTGACAACTTAATTCCATTTAGCATTTTCAGACTGGACGAAGGAAGTTAACATCACTTCTGCGTATAGTAGCCAAATTCATCAGTGTCTTTTTGCTGATCGGAAGCTAGGAAATACTTATTTTCATGCACTTAATGCCCATATCTACACTGGAAAAAGATTAATCAGCTGAGTTGTGCGGCCTGCCACTTCACTTTACTTCACTTTATTACCTTAAAGACCCCCTGTTAGGGGGTATTACATAAGGGGTCTCTTTTAAAATCCCTTTTGGTTACATCTACTGGCCATCAGTTATTGTCACTAGTTTCTGTCACCTCTCCAGGCTATTTCTAATCTTTATTTCATATTTTTAGGAAGGACAATATAACCATCTCCTTGATCGAGAAGCCAGACTCTCCTTCTCTTAAGATCGAAGCCATTGGAGGTAAGGGTGCTTTCCGTCGGAATTTTCACATGTAAATTACAGCGTAACAAGACTTATATTCTAAAATGTGCGTCGTGCTTCCTATTCATATAGACAGCTTCAAATGATCGCATTTTATAAAGACGCAAGTAAACTCGTTGATCTCTATAATATTTAGCTTTGTTAGAAATAAGCATTCCACATAACACATAATACAGAAGAGGAAAGGAGGGTGGCAAGATGATGCTAAAAGACACCATCCAGCTGACGTCAAGCCCCGGTTCTCACCAGTAGTGAACGAGAAACCGAAAGGTGGATTCTCAATTATCGATTATCGGACCGTCAACCACATCGCGAAGACTGGTTTCAATCATCTTCCGTCTGTCGATGATGGCCTGTAACCCCTTCATGAAGCCAAAACTTTTTTCGATCGATCTTCTGTTCAAGTATAAGGTTGATAATTATGATCCCGAAATACCGTATTCGTGGCAACTGACGGCCTATATCAGTTAAATCGTGCTGTGTGGTTTCTGCAATCAGTCGCCTAACTTTTAACTATTGCGCTAAAATGCACTAAATGTTCTTTCTACCTTGGTGACCGTGTGGTTTTCTTGATAATGTGTTTTATGCACGTAAAACGACAAACGAGCACTCTCACTTTCTTCTGGAGAGCCTTCTTCTAGCTCAAATTGCCCAAAGGGGTTTCATCGTCATCAACTCACCATTTTAGGGCATTTCACTGATACATCTGGTATGTGAGCTGGCTGCTCGGATTCGGGAAAAGCTGGCTTCGATTCCTAATGCCGCCGAGTGTGGAGCGGCGTTTAGCTGGGCTCTTCTAGCGGTGAAATGCTTGTAAAAATGCCTTCAGCCAACTTGACCCTTTCTCAACAGATCATTGTTCCACATGCGACATTAATCCCCCTTGTGCAGTATAGCCTATTGCAGTCAACGCCAGATTCCACCAAAATTCAAGCTCTCAAGACTTTTATTCTCAACGGCCTTCCCAAAATGGCTGGCGCTTTGTCGGTCTGTGCTCGTGCCGTTTGATCAGAAACACCGTAGGCATCGCTGAAGCTCTCACTAGCGTCAATAAGAATTGCACTCCTTTTGTAGCGGCCCCCTCCAAAGGAACCCATTTTTGAAGATTGGCCGTCGATTAGCTCAACGGGTATTTCAGCAAATTTCGACGTGTCGGCTCCCGTTCAAATAGGCCTAGATGCTTTCGGGTAGGGGATTGGTGCAGTGCGTGTCCAGTATCCTTCAGAACTGATACCGTGTCACTGCATATGTCAATCACCTTAATTCATTTCATAAACGCGAATGTACAGTTACTGAGCGAATGAGTGCTCCTTGTCTGGGCGTGGCTACATTCAGGCGTTATCGATTCCGCCGTTCTTTCTTGTTACGTTAAAAAGTAGCTAGTCTTGGTAGGTTAAAAGGCAAATGTGTGATACCTTACGGTGTGCTATTTTAGAGCTGTGACTGTTTTATACGTAGTCTGATTAGAAAAGATGTATTCAGTAGCGTAGTATTAGATGTATTGAAGGAGATCTCTTAGGTTCACTGTTTCAGAGTAGCAAGTGGCAAATTGAAAAAGTGGGCACTGAGTGGCGCACAGGTGAGAAGAATAATAACATGCGAGCGTTAAAAAATAGGAGCGTCAGATTAATAGCATATGTTTATGATGTGTACGATTCACCGATGAAGGTAATAGGGAACGCGTTTGGATAGTATCAGGTCAGCCTTCTCCTCTGGACACGTCTAGAACGTTGAAAAATGCTGCACAGGAATGACCTATACTAAGTAAACAACAGATCAGTTAATAATTATTTCCACTTCATTACTCAGGATGCACTCTCAAATGCGGAGTTCAAATGCTGTCTGATAGAAAATATTATCAAACTTGTTTCTCTACTTGAGTCGCGAAGAGTATTTATTCACGATTTTGGAAGACGCTTGTTTAGCTTGGTTGATTTCATTTTGGTTGATTTCATTTAAACGCCATAGCATGACAAAGGTAGGGTTTATAACCGTACAAGACACGTGCTCTAGTTAGGAGACCTTAAGTTTTTTTTTGCACGCGATAGGTTTTGTTTCGGTGCACTTTTAGAGCACGAGTCATGTGCTTTGACCAGAAAGAAACAGTTGCATGTTACCTATAGTTGACACAAGCCTGAAATAAACATTGACAATTGACTTTTTATTTTTCCGTTAGAAGTGTGACTTTACGTTCCGTCGATGATGACCTCATTGCGAGGTGTAATTTGACTATCTCTAGGAGATACATGGAACAACGTTCAGAAAAAAAAAACATTTTGATTTTACTGTATAATAAGAGCATAAATCGCGCTTACTTGACAGGAAGCTTTGCTTACTCATACACATGTTCACTAGGAAAACGTATTTTTAATTGAAATGCTGGTATTGAGTTCAAGCATCTTTTTCATTTCTTTTCGTTATTTCAAAAATTGAGAAACAGATGTATTTCAATGTGTTCGCATTGTTCTTGTCATCAGGTCAGCTCAGCAGCCACTGGGATGATGAGCACGATTTGGCATTTGCAAGGAAGAATTGTTTCGTTTTGGAAGCTGTTATTACCTTCGGCAGTAAGTGCGACGCAATTAATATTTCACATGGCGGATGGAAATGAACGTAAAGTAACGACTTTAGAGAAAAAAAAGAAATTAAGAAATGTTTCCGGCATTCCGTTCTTTGTATGAAATATAGTCGGAGAAAACGAAAAAAAGAAATACAGCCATTCAGGTAAGGACTTTATTCCTCTGATCCAGAAGCGCTTTATAGGGCTGTTTTACGTTCGGCGGACGCACTACATATGTTCTTGTGAGGTTTCGGTGCAGTACTGTCTCTGTTACGGGGATGACCTTCTACGTCAGGCCCGTCGGCCTTAATCGTTATTTGTACGCGTTGAAGAAACGGCGAAAAGGCTTTTTGTTAAGCGCATGGCAGCGAGGCTGGTTGTTGGCTTCTCATGGGTGAGCTGCTTGTTGCTAAAACAGAAGACGGCTAGCCGCCTTGATTCTGCTGCGACATGTATACAGGTGCCGTCGCCAAGGCTGATTTAAAAGCTACTTTCGTCAGCTGTGAATTCAGCGTAGTGGTGGCTACCTGATGCGCCGCGGTAAAAATGACGTCTCGGCAGAGCGCCCGTCTCGGCTTCGGGAGGTGGTGGGTTCGACTCCCGCCGCCGGCTGGGTAACCACCGGTTTTCTCAGAATGGGTACAAGCTATGCCCCGGCCTGGTGCTCGGCTTCCGAGAGGCTGCATTGCTTGGGAAAGGAGCCTGCGCCTTCAAATCCTGTCACTGTGGGCAAATAGTCACGTGGAAAAAAGGGCCACAAGTTGGGCTTCTACCGCACGAGGCGGATTTACGGTTGCTTGACGGGGGAACGTATCTCTTATCCGTCAAGGCAACTATTTGGTCTACGACCCTTTTCCCAAGCATCTCACCCTAGAAGAGCCGAGCACCAGGCCAGGGGAAATCTTGTACCCATTAAAGAAACCGGTGGGTACTAGGTGGCACTGGGGATCGAACCCAGGACCTCCCGAATGCGAGGCGGATACTCTACCACAAGGCCACCACATCGGTGACGCCTCTCTGAAAAAATGACGCCTCTTTTCATGATGCAATATAGGCGAAAACGACGAAGATAAGCATGACATGAGATGCCTTGTGTTAGGCTTCAGTGCATATGGGTTTTGCACTAGGGACGGTTTCATTCAAACGTTCTTTGAACCTTTTATTATGTGCATGCTAAGCTGGTTCCCCCTGGAGCGATATATATATATATATATATATATATATATATATATATATATAAGAAGGGGGTGAAGATCGGATGGATCCGGTAGAACATAAACGTAATTCGGTTGACACACGGTAGAGAAACAACAACTTTATTCTAACGTTTCGACCAGGGTCTGGCCTTCGTCAGAGTGATGGGGTACAGGCAAAAGACACACTTTATAAGGGAATGTACGCGGGGAGGGAACATTCTGATTGGCGCATCGCAGCGGCAAACACCTCAGTATGAATCGCCAGTGAATGATAAATGTAGTAAAGAAAGCACAGTCAAAAATTACTAAATCATCGTGGAGTATAACTGCAATCACATTGTGAAAAAAATGTAAATAATACAAAAATGTTTTGGTCGTAGCTGAAATGCACAAGAAAACGCGAACAGCAACAAGAACAAAATAATAAAAAATATAATAAAATCATCAGACACGAGGACACGGGTGTATACCACTTTTGATTAAACAACGCCTCTTGTGAAAGGGTATGGTACTAAGATGCGGTGCTATTTCAGAGATAAGCCATTTACTAAAAAAGAAAAAAGCGGCGCTAACAGTAAAAAAGAGGACGAAAATGATTAGTGTAGATGAAACACGGCATGATACTATGAAGTGTTGCGGTTATGATGATAGGCAAGTCAGCTTCCCAACATTTTCATTGAGACCGCAAGAAACAGTATTAAATTTGTGTATAAAAAATGATTCACGAACTTCGCGTTCATGATGGGTCTTGAAGCCTGATTCCAGTAAAGTTACTTGAATTTTTTCGAAAGGGTGCTTAGTGTTGTTCACATGTTTAGAGATAGGAAGGCTAGGCACTGTCTTGCAATGAGCTTTGTGATTATTGAAACGATATCTGAATGGTGTTTCTGTTTGGCCAATATACTGAATTTTACAGACTGAGCATTCGAGCATGTAGATTACGTTGCTGGTATCACATGAGTAGTTTCCCCGAATTTTCACTTTGAAGTTCGATGCAGTGCTGGAAGCCGTTACTGATGTCATCATCTGTGAGCAGACTTTGCAACGTGATTTATTACATGGATGACAGCCGATCGACATACTTGTGCTTGTTTTAGACGAAGTGAGAATGTCACTGAGGTTTTTGCCACGGCGATAGACGACCCGGGGAGCTTGTTGAAAAATGTGTTTCAGTCGATCACTTTGCATGAGAATGACATGGTGTTTTTTCAAAATGCCCGCGACGTTTGGAACCGATGCTGAGTGGGTTAGTACCAGGTTGATATGCGAGTGATGGGATGGTTGGTGCTTTGCTTTGAGGAGTGCCTCACGGTCAAGAAGGCCTGCGCGTTCTACAGCGTCGTTTATTAATTGCGCAGGATATTTTCGTTTAGTCAGGGCGTTTCGGAGGTTAGTACAGTTTCTTTCGAAGTCGCGCTCGTCAGAACATATCCGTTTAAAGCGGACGGCTTGTCCATATGGGATGCTAGTCTTCCAGTGTTTAAGGTGGCTGCTTTCGAAATGTAAGTATTGTGGTCTGTCACTGGGTTTCCGGTATAAATCTGTGCTAAGTTTGCCATTCTTTATTGAAACTGTTACATCTAGAAAACTAATTGTGGTTGCCGAGTAAGAATGAGAGAAAGTAATGGCCTCATGCGCGTTATTAAAACTAGAGATGAATGATAGAAGTTCAGCTTCACCATGCTCCCAGATAAGAAAAATGTCGTCAATGAATCTTTTGTAGTAGAAGGGTTTAAATGGGTGCGTAGCAAGAAACTTGTCTTCTAATACACCCATAAATATGTTGGCGTAGTTGGGACCGATCCGTGTGCCCATCGATGTCCCGTTTATCTGGACATAATGTCTATTATCAAATTCGAAGTTGTTGAGTTCGAGTATTAATTTCAAAAGTATGGCTAGCGTGGGACCATCCACGTTAGAATCAAAGTCTTGCTTCTCAAAAGCCTCCACAGCTGACCGGATGCCGTCTAAATGGGGAATGTTAGTATAAAGCGACGCAACATCAAGGGTTACAAGCAAAGCACCATGGGGGATGCTGATGTCGGCTATCTCGGCTAAGAAGTGTGTTGTGTCCTTTATGAAGGACTGAAATGTTGCAGGAATTTTGTTGATAAGGGTGTCAACGTAGCTTGACAGTCTTTCAGTCACGGTTCCTATTCCGGAAATGATCGGTCGGCCAGGGTTGTTCGGTTTATGAATTTTGGGCAATAAGTAAAACCTGCCTGGTACAGGGCTTAGTGGAATTATTGAATTTACTGTACTTTTATCAAGTTTGTTGCTGAGAATGAGATCGGACAAAGTTTTTTCCAAATCAGTTTTAAACTGAGCAGTTGGATCGCTGTCTAGGAGACGGTAAAATGAAGTATCTGCAAGCTGCCTTTCGGCTTCAGCGACATAATCGGTTTTGTTCATCACCACGATGGCACCACCCTTGTCAGCCGGCTTGATAACAATGTCAGTTTGAGAAGCTAGTCTCTTTATTGCTGCGGTTTCTTTTCCGGAAAGGTTGCGACGGAAATTCTTTTTAGTGTTGTATGCCTCTAGCACATCCTTTTGAACTGCCTTAATGTAGATGTCAAGGCAGTTTTCTCTCTGAGTAGGGGGGGTCCAGTGGTTTTGCGACGGCAAATTTTCATCTCGTTTCGGATCTTGGGGACGGTCATGGAAGTATTCTTTAAGTCTCATATTGCGGGCAAAATTTTCTAAGTCTTTGAACAGTTGAAACTCATTAAACCCACCGGACGCGGGGCAGAAATTTAGACCATGTGACAGGGCACTCTGGACGTCGGCAACAGAAGCCTGGGGCTTCTGTTGCCGACGTCCTTGCTCCCGGCGCTGCTGCTCCCGTTGTTGCTGCTCACGGCACTGCTGTTCTCGGAGCTGCTCTTCCCGGCGTTGCTGCTCCTCCCGGCGCTGCTTCTCCCGACGCTGCTTCTCCCGACGCTGCTTCTCCCGATGCGGCTTCTCCCGATGCTGCTGCTCCCGCACCTCGGGCCCTCGACGTCCCAGCTACCGATGCTCTTGCCCTTGACGATTGCGCTCTCGACACCATCGTTCCCGACGCTCCTGCTTCGTGCTCTCCTGCTCCTGATGTTTCAGCAACCGGCATTCCTGCTGATGATGACCATGCTTCTAGCACCTCTAGTCCCGCTGACTCAGCTCTGCTTCCTTCCGATTGTGCCATTACTGCTCCCAGAATATCAGCTAGTGACCCTCATACTTCAAACCTTGGAGTTTTCGACGCCCAAAGCTCCGGCTCTCGGGACTGTGGTGCCAGTGTTTCCAAACCCCGACATCGTGGCCCTCGGGATAAAACTACGCCATGTTCCAACCCTCAGGATCGCAACACTCTGGGCTCTGGAGCCTCCACTTCTAGAGCAAAAGCTTCCAGGACCAACGCTACGTCCGTTCCAACTCCAGCCGACCATGCCTCGACCGAGGACAGCTACAACCTACGAAAGAAACGCCCAAACACCGTAAGAAAACCCGCCTGTTGACTAAGAAATTCGCTTCCTGACGCCAGTTTTTGTCCCATATACTCAGACAAATTCCTACGCATTAGAAAAGTTGTTGAAAAACGTATTCGTTCGCAACTTCATGTTAACACTTTAGAAAGTTATGTAGCATCCTCAACTGCTCCGCGTGGTCTCCGCGTAAATGTCAATCCAGCAACGTCCAAACTGTCCGTCAGCAACGCTGCAAAGTGGGAAAACATTTCAGCAACGGCTGCTTTGGGATTTACGCGTGTTGTTCTCGATCACCACCGTTCAACCCTAAATTCATTAACAAATACAGAGAAGCAATTGCTCAACCACTCTAATCTGTCTTCCGAAGAACTAACCGCCCTTGAAGTCTACAAAGACAAGAAGTGGGCCGAGATAAATGCCATCAAATCAAAAAAGCTTTCGCGCGACAAAATATTTCCCTCCACGCAGTGCCAGCCTCTGCTGCCACTGCCATCTCTCTTGCAAAACTCAGTTATCAATCTATCAAACTTCACCTTGACTACTGATGACGAGAGTGCCCTGTCACATGGTCTAAATTTCTGCCCCGCGTCCGGTGGGTTTAATGAGTTTCAACTGTTCAAAGACTTAGAAAATTTTGCCCGCAATATGAGACTTAAAGAATACTTCCATGACCGTCCCCAAGATCCGAAACGAGATGAAAATTTGCCGTCGCAAAACCACTGGACCCCCCCTACTCAGAGAGAAAACTGCCTTGACATCTACATTAAGGCAGTTCAAAAGGATGTGCTAGAGGCATACAACACTAAAAAGAATTTCCGTCGCAACCTTTCCGGAAAAGAAACCGCAGCAATAAAGAGACTAGCTTCTCAAACTGACATTGTTATCAAGCCGGCTGACAAGGGTGGTGCCATCGTGGTGATGAACAAAACCGATTATGTCGCTGAAGCCGAAAGGCAGCTTGCAGATACTTCATTTTACCGTCTCCTAGACAGCGATCCAACTGCTCAGTTTAAAACTGATTTGGAAAAAACTTTGTCCGATCTCATTCTCAGCAACAAACTTGATAAAAGTACAGTAAATTCAATAATTCCACTAAGCCCTGTACCAGGCAGGTTTTACTTATTGCCCAAAATTCATAAACCGAACAACCCTGGCCGACCGATCATTTCCGGAATAGGAACCGTGACTGAAAGACTGTCAAGCTACGTTGACACCCTTATCAACAAAATTCCTGCAACATTTCAGTCCTTCATAAAGGACACAACACACTTCTTAGCCGAGATAGCCGACATCAGCATCCCCCATGGTGCTTTGCTTGTAACCCTTGATGTTGCGTCGCTTTATACTAACATTCCCCATTTAGACGGCATCCGGTCAGCTGTGGAGGCTTTTGAGAAGCAAGACTTTGATTCTAACGTGGATGGTCCCACGCTAGCCATACTTTTGAAATTAATACTCGAACTCAACAACTTCGAATTTGATAATAGACATTATGTCCAGATAAACGGGACATCGATGGGCACACGGATCGGTCCCAACTACGCCAACATATTTATGGGTGTATTAGAAGACAAGTTTCTTGCTACGCACCCATTTAAACCCTTCTACTACAAAAGATTCATTGACGACATTTTTCTTATCTGGGAGCATGGTGAAGCTGAACTTCTATCATTCATCTCTAGTTTTAATAACGCGCATGAGGCCATTACTTTCTCTCATTCTTACTCGGCAACCACAATTAGTTTTCTAGATGTAACAGTTTCAATAAAGAATGGCAAACTTAGCACAGATTTATACCGGAAACCCAGTGACAGACCACAATACTTACATTTCGAAAGCAGCCACCTTAAACACTGGAAGACTAGCATCCCATATGGACAAGCCGTCCGCTTTAAACGGATATGTTCTGACGAGCGCGACTTCGAAAGAAACTGTACTAACCTCCGAAACGCCCTGACTAAACGAAAATATCCTGCGCAATTAATAAACGACGCTGTAGAACGCGCAGGCCTTCTTGACCGTGAGGCACTCCTCAAAGCAAAGCACCAACCATCCCATCACTCGCATATCAACCTGGTACTAACCCACTCAGCATCGGTTCCAAACGTCGCGGGCATTTTGAAAAAACACCATGTCATTCTCATGCAAAGTGATCGACTGAAACACATTTTTCAACAAGCTCCCCGGGTCGTCTATCGCCGTGGCAAAAACCTCAGTGACATTCTCACTTCGTCTAAAACAAGCACAAGTATGTCGATCGGCTGTCATCCATGTAATAAATCACGTTGCAAAGTCTGCTCACAGATGATGACATCAGTAACGGCTTCCAGCACTGCATCGAACTTCAAAGTGAAAATTCGGGGAAACTACTCATGTGATACCAGCAACGTAATCTACATGCTCGAATGCTCAGTCTGTAAAATTCAGTATATTGGCCAAACAGAAACACCATTCAGATATCGTTTCAATAATCACAAAGCTCATTGCAAGACAGTGCCTAGCCTTCCTATCTCTAAACATGTGAACAACACTAAGCACCCTTTCGAAAAAATTCAAGTAACTTTACTGGAATCAGGCTTCAAGACCCATCATGAACGCGAAGTTCGTGAATCATTTTTTATACACAAATTTAATACTGTTTCTTGCGGTCTCAATGAAAATGTTGGGAAGCTGACTTGCCTATCATCATAACCGCAACACTTCATAGTATCATGCCGTGTTTCATCTACACTAATCATTTTCGTCCTCTTTTTTACTGTTAGCGCCGCTTTTTTCTTTTTTAGTAAATGGCTTATCTCTGAAATAGCACCGCATCTTAGTACCATACCCTTTCACAAGAGGCGTTGTTTAATCAAAAGTGGTATACACCCGTGTCCTCGTGTCTGATGATTTTATTATATTTTTTATTATTTTGTTCTTGTTGCTGTTCGCGTTTTCTTGTGCATTTCAGCTACGACCAAAACATTTTTGTATTATTTACATTTTTTTCACAATGTGATTGCAGTTATACTCCACGATGATTTAGTAATTTTTGACTGTGCTTTCTTTACTACATTTATCATTCACTGGCGATTCATACTGAGGTGTTTGCCGCTGCGATGCGCCAATCAGAATGTTCCCTCCCCGCGTACATTCCCTTATAAAGTGTGTCTTTTGCCTGTACCCCATCACTCTGACGAAGGCCAGACCCTGGTCGAAACGTTAGAATAAAGTTGTTGTTTCTCTACCGTGTGTCAACCGAATTACGTTTATATATATATATATATATATATATATATAGAATAAGGGGTCACAACCTAGCAATTATCTTAATTTAATACCGACAGTTTCGGACGGAGGACCGTCCTTCCTCAGGGTATACACAAGAATGAACACAATTTCTCATTTTCTACGCAGCGTGCGCAAAGGATGAGGTGAAACCACTCTCTCTCCCGTTAGTGGAAAGGGACGCAAAGTCAGTATAAGACGCAAGTGCCCCAGTCCACTTAGGGGGAAGAGGGTGACGGTTGCGAAGGACAGGGAAGGGGAAAAACATATATGCACAAAAATATAAAAATAAAGGAAGCAAAGTAACATTAAAAAATAAAAATAAATATAGGAAGGCAACGGCGGAGGCTTGGGTAACAAAGCTATAGAAATAGATAGGGAGGGAACTAGTTGCTTCTCAGAAGGAATGTTTCGAGAGAAGCTCCCTTCGGTGTGGGTGGTGAACCCAGCAGAATTAACACAAACAATATTCTAACAAGGAAAGTACAAAGCAAAACCACAAATAAAACAAAAAAAGAAACACAAAAAGAAGAAAGAAACAAGCGCACGCATGCATGTGTACAGTGTATAACATCACAGAACGGACCGCTCCCCAGCGGTGCAGGTGTTTTGGACCGTTGTAACGTGAGTTACGAGTCAGCCACAACATTTAGAGCTGTTTAAGACAAGCCCGTTATCGCCACGGCGGAAGCGCGGCGCCGCGGTCGAGGGAGGCAGGGCGGCCGGCCAGACGCCGTGCGGGAACCCGATCCCGCAGCCGAGTGCCGCGGCGTCCGACCCACAGTAGGCCATTCCCTTCGTGCTTTTCGTCGCGAAGGCATTCGAGTACAGACTGAGTAAATTTTCACAGGTTCTTCTCTGTCTTCCTTATTGCACCAGCGGTGCCCCGCCAGAGACGGGTTGGTTTCAACTCGAAGACTGAAGCTCTTCGCACCAGCGGTGCCCCGTCAGAGACGGTCTCTCGATGAATAGAGCCGCAGGGATGAAAAAGGCAATAACTGAGGTTTATGTACAAATATGTACAATAGATACAAGTTAAGACACTTGAGACAAATTAAACGGCAAAAGACAAACAACAAAAAGGTGGATCTGGCTAATACTAGGGGAGGCCCCTAACTCGGCGTTGCCGAAGATGCGTTGCATCTGACCTTAGCGCAGAACCCTCTTCCAGCTCCGGGGCCCGGTTTTAAAGCCCTAAAGGCCCAGCCCACATTCGGTAACTTCCAATCATGTTGCGGCCTTAACATCATTGGTTCATCCAGGGCATGGCCAGCCCTCCAGCTTCCGTAAGGTAGAGCACTCTCTCCACCACAAAATAAAAACAAACACAAATAGACATTCGTGCTCGGTACCGCGTGTCGGGTGGACACCCGTACTTCCCGGCGCGTTCGCGAGCGGCCGCGTTCCAAGAAAGGAGACTCTCCGCTTTGAGTGCCCCCAGCCGCGTTCCGATGACCCCCGCGAACGCTACCGATACCTTACACGCCCTTCCCAAGATTCTACAAAGGGCTCAAATGGCACTTTTAGAATTACAAACAAAAGGGATCGGTGTCTGACACGAAACTACCCTTCGGGTGACATAACATAAACAAAACGTACACATTCAAATGCGCGTTTCACACCTGTAAAACCAGCGCATTCACCGAAGTCCAAGCTGTCGCGCTGCGACCAGTTGCACGAACAAAACCAAAAACAACAAAATGCACACGGGCACCAACACAACATCACGCAAAATGCACACTTAAATACACACAGTGGCATGCCTGCCGTGCGCCGTAACACAGCGTCCAAGTTGGTGCGTTGCACCCAGTTCGCCTGCATGCACGCCGTCGTCCTGCTCGCGAATGAGCACACAGACACAGACACTCGCGACTGGAGCGTTCACAGCACTCGCCCAATGCCCACGTGAGCCTCCTTAGTCGCACCGAGCGTCCCTGTGTACATTCGAGCCACCACGTGTTGTCAGTAACACAATTAACGCCTAAACGGTAACTCACTCATTAGGCTGGCGCCACAACGGGGCGCGAACTGAAAAGATGGTGCCCTCCAGGATCAAAAACGTCCCGGTTCTCGATGGGTCTAAACCCCTGACCACACAGCGCACCTAAGGGCACGCTCTCTCCGGCGCGCCGGTACGAACCGCGTGCTGCACAAGGAGCATAGCCCCTGGACCGTCCAAATATATCAGTACGGTCAGTCTTGCTACATTTGATGTTGCGACCTGTAGCACGGTGCGTACTGTTCCTGCAAGGGCAAACATTTAAATTGCCGCTCCCTACTTTATAGGAGCTTGCCGGCTCCGTAGCATTGTTTAACTCTGGGGCTGCATGAGCCCCCTCACAGTCATTCGGCCTGAATTTGTCTTGTTGCAAGCCGCCACACATTTCCCTGTCATCAGATGACCTGATCGGACGCACATCGGGTGCGTTCGACAACTGGACGGCGCTGCGTTCCATCCCGATACTTTTGCCACCAGAGATTCCAGTTTCGCGGAAAGCTGGCTCTCTTTTTACTTCTTCCTGGCTATTTTTCGTTCGCTCTTTTGACGTGTCGGAGGTCACAATCTCCGTCACCGAGCCTGCAGGAATTTGACCGTTGTCCTGTTGGTTATCGGACACCTTGGTCTCAATTGGGCCTGGATCATCAGAATTGGGCTGCTCCTGTTCTTTGCTAGCCGCCCGCGGTGGCGGAAAAGCTGTGGTATTTCCGCGTCCTTCAGGAATCCTGTTTTCACTTCCTGGACCTTTCGCGGCGTTTCCTAAGAAAGATGCGTTCCCGCATACCGGCTGATTGCTTTCAGCGTCCTCACTGCTTTTTCCCTGACCTGTGCATGACAAGCATAATCCTTTGTCTTCCAGCACAGGTTGCCTCACCTCTCGGGACTCGGAGCAGTTCTCCCTGGTTGGTTCACTAGCTTTCCTAGACGCATTGAGCTCAGCGAGCTCCAGCGCTAGCTGCTGGCGCTTTGCTTCTAATTCATCCAAGACGCACTTAACATCCTGAGGTTTCTCTTCGCACAGCGGCGCCTTTCCTCTATTCACTTTCGCAAGTTCAGCCTGAAAGTACGCTAAGCGCGCCTTTGCTAATTCCACTTGGTACCTCACATCGAGTGAGGGCCGGCATGGATAACTCTCCATACCGCTGTCTGTATCTCTCAACTGTCCTGCCGGCTCGAACACAGGGACGTGAACAATGCGACCAAGGAAACTCACGGTTTCGATGCGTCGATCCGCATTGCCAGCTCCTTGGCGTCGAAGTCCACCTCCACTTTCACCGCACGCTGCGATGAGCTGTCGGACGCCGCTGGTCCTGTGCCCGCTGCTGTCGCCTTGCTGCGACCCGCCGGTGACCGTCGAGTTCTCGACGCGCTGCTTCCTTGACCGGACGCAGTCCCGCGTCGCTGGACTACTGCCGTGGTCCTTGCGTCCTTGCCGCCGTGTCTCAGCAGGTCCTGTCGCCTTGTGGTCACCTTTCTCCCTGCCTTGTCTTCTTCCTGCGCCGTTTTCCGATGGCCGCAGGATCCTGTCGACTGCGCCAGTAAATTTTCACAGGTTCTTCTCTGTCTTCCTTATTGCACCAGCGGTGCCCCGCCAGAGACGGGTTGGTTTCAACTCGAAGACTGAAGCTCTTCGCACCAGCGGTGCCCCGTCAGAGACGGTCTCTCGATGAATAGAGCCGCAGGGATGAAAAAGGCAATAACTGAGGTTTATGTACAAATATGTACAATAGATACAAGTTAAGACACTTGAGACAAATTAAACGGCAAAAGACAAACAACAAAAAGGTGGATCTGGCTAATACTAGGGGAGGCCCCTAACTCGGCGTTGCCGAAGATGCGTTGCATCTCACCTTAGCGCAGAACCCTCTTCCAGCTCCGGGGCCCGGTTTTAAAGCCCTAAAGGCCCAGCCCACATTCGGTAACTTCCAATCATGTTGCGGCCTTAACATCATTGGTTCATCCAGGGCATGGCCAGCCCTCCAGCTTCCGTAAGGTAGAGCACTCTCTCCACCACAAAATAAAAACAAACACAAATAGACATTCGTGCTCGGTACCGCGTGTCGGGTGGACACCCGTACTTCCCGGCGCGTTCGCGAGCGGCCGCGTTCCAAGAAAGGAGACTCTCCGCTTTGAGTGCCCCCAGCCGCGTTCCGATGACCCCCGCGAACGCTACCGATACCTTACAGACTGGTTTTTCAAAAGAAGGGGCCGAAAGGACGTGTGAGA
Source organism: Amblyomma mixtum (assembly GCF_055824585.1). Lineage (NCBI taxonomy): Eukaryota > Metazoa > Arthropoda > Arachnida > Ixodida > Ixodidae > Amblyomma > Amblyomma mixtum. The sequence goes on along the minus strand of NC_143015.1, from coordinate 118,711,547 downwards.
AGGAACCTAAAGAGTAAATACGTTCAGAAAAAAAAATAAGAAAAGAAGAATGGGGACGTGGGACCCCGCAGAGTGCAGGCTTCATGGAAGAGGAGGGATTCCAGACGTTCAAATTGTTCTAGCTAGTTAGGCTTTTGAGGAAGGTAAAACTGCCCAAGTTTTCATTAATTCCATGTGTTAGTGTCCGAAATTTGTGTATGAAATACGACTCTCTTTGTTCTCTTTGGCGACTTGTTTGGAAACCCGATTGAAGAAGGATGACGTGAATGTTTTCGAATGCATGCTGGGGCAGGCACAGGTGCTTAGAAAAAGGAAGATTTGGCAGCGCGTGAGTATGGGCCTTGTGGTTGTTAAAACGCAACCTGAACGGTGTTTCCGTTTGACCGATGTATTCCATGCCACACACACTGCAGTGTAGCATATACACTACGTTCGCGCTGTCGCAATTCAGGATATATATAGATAGATAGATAGATAGATAGATAGATAGATAGATAGATAGATAGATTGATTGATTGATTGATTGATTGATTGATAGATAGATAGATAGATAGATAGATAGATAGATAGATAGGTATATATATATATATATATATATATATATATATATATATATATATATACACCACGCCGAATGTGTTGCGTATTTTCGGCCGCGAATAACATTACCCTTTCCGGAGTTACATCATCTGGTCTGCCCGCAAGGTGTTGATGTGTTTCGCAATAGATTTGTGGTTGGAATTGGCTTGATTCGTGGCAGTGGGTGGTGGAAATATTTACTGCCAAGATATGCAGAGGGGGGCAAACCCTGCCGCCCTTTAGGAGGCACGAGGGATCGCTTAGGGCGCTGCCCTTACAGGGCAAAAGACAGCGCTTCGTGGGCTTTCTGCTTCAAGGAGTCGGTAATTATCCGGCGCTGGTCAGTAGCAGCGGAGCTGGCGAGGAGAATTTCACAGTATGACTTCCCCGTTGTTGAGGATGGAGGGTGTGGGAAGGCAGGGCACATGAAGAGGATGTGAATAAAGTTTCCCGGTTTCCCGCGGAGCTCACAGGAGGAGAGGAACAGATCGCGGTAGCGGGAATGAAGAAGAATAGGGTAGGGAGCAGTACGGGTCTGTAGTTGGCGCCCAGTGGGAGGACTGGGTTCGGTTTGGGAAAGAGCCGGCGGCGCGTAAACGTGCCGGGTATCTTAGTACTGTGTAAGGTTATTTCTGAAGGCAAGCAGATGTTCCTGGGATGGCAGAGGCGATCCAACTCTAGCCCGGAAAGTGAGACCTCGTGCGAGGGATTGGACCTCCTCATTACCCGGGAGGCCTGCGTGTGCGGGGGTTCAGGTAAGGGTTGTGGGGCGGGTGGCGTGCCAGAAGTGTAGAAGCCGAGTCGCGCTGCGGGATATGAGGCCTTTGGCGAAGTTGGATAGGGTGCATTTCGAGTATGAAAGAATTTTGGTGGCAGAGGTGGAGACGATAGCGAGCGCTAAGGCTGCTTTCTCTGCAATTTCGAATGAGTCTGTGATGATGGAGCCTGATGCGAGTAATCGGGCCTAATTGTTAGCGACGGCGAGGACCATGCGGGGGCCCGACGAGTATGCTGCCACGTCCGCGTAGGATACCTCGGAACTATTGCTTTAGATTATTAAGCATGAAATGCTTTTAGCTCCCGTTGTCGGCAGTGTGGTGACGTCACGCCGAGACCGAGAGCCAACATCCGGGCACTGAACACCACTCATCCGGGCACTGAATTCCACTCATCCGGGCACTGAAACGAGAGCATCCGGGCACCGTACGAGATTAAACGAGACTCTCTAAGAGAGAGGGCCGCGCTTCCGCGCCGTCCCCAAGGATGGCGCTGCGGTCCCGCACACACGCATGTAAAAGAGCGGCCACTGGGCCTTCAGCTCATGAAGTTTCCCCCTTTGGCAGGCAGATGTATACACGCTCGCGGAGTATTCGAACGCGCTGCATATACATTCTTGACAGGCCTGCGTCTCATTGTGTCCGCGTATGCTTCTGCATCGTCCTGCATTTCAATGCCGCCACCGTCACAGCTGCTTAAGACGAGCAATGGAGCCTGATGAAAGGAGAGTTAAGAAGCGTCTTGCGGAAAGCGATCGCTTTGCGAGTGACACGCCACAGCAGAAGACTGCTCGCCCCTGCCGACAATGCCATGATTATGCGGCCGCAACCGAAAGCGACAAGGCCGCCACGGTTCGTGGCTGCCTACCTAAGCCCGCACTATAGCAGGCGATCGCTTCGACGCAACAAGAAGAGTGTGGTGTGGTGTGTTGAACACTAAACCCATTTCAAGATTTTGACTAGTACCATCTACAACCAATGTGTTATGCCCGTAAACATTTCATGGTTACTCTACTCTCAGTTACGGGAGAGGCAGAGATTTTTTGTATAGTATTCAGCGCAAAAAAAAAAACAGACAAGGGACGAAGTAAGGGACACAGAGACGTTCGCGAGCGCTGTGTTCCTTACTTTGTCACTTGTCTGTTTTTTTTTTGCGCTGAATTCTATATAACATGCTTCACCAACTAGCCCGACAGCTTGCTCTCCTGTATCGCTTTAGAGCTTGTGCAGGTGATTTGTCGCGGGCTGCCCTGAGTTCTCCTTCGTGCTCAGGGCGCATGTTGTTAGAGATGGGAAGCATAATGGGATGGGAGCGTAGGTCTGAAGCTAGGGGAAACCATCGGTAGGATGGCTGATCGGGGTGATGCCTAGCTGACAGAGTAGCTGAGTGAATCAGCTGTTCTTTTAGGGTGGCTTCTGCTAGCTCATCAAACGTGTTGTGGGTACTGAGGGTGAGGAGTAAGGCAGTAAGATGTGCTGGGGGGTAGGTGGAGGGCGACATTCGTGCTGCTCCTGAGGAGCGCGTTGATGCACTGCCGCTCCTTCTGCTTTAGAGGGAGGTAGCGGAATTAGTACGCCTTGCGGTTCGTGATGTAGGGCTTGGTGAGGTGGAGAGCGTTGCGCTGTCGCAGACATGCGTGCCTGTTCGGCACGCGCCTAATTAAACGGGTGACTCGCGGGGTTTGGGTCTGGTGAGTTTTGATGGTGTCGTGGTGCGTGCTGTGAGAGTGAAGGGGGTGGTTCCCTAGCGTGAATGCGATGGGAGTGTTGGCAGGGTCGTGCGACCTGGGTCGGCAGAGGAAGAGGTCTCATTTGGAAGGGGAAAAGGCTAGGCCGCCCACGCTAACGAAAGAGTCGATGATGTTGAGGGCCGAGCTTAGTTCATGCCAGCATAACTGCCTAGATTGGGCCAAACAGTGATGTCAGCATAGAAGCTGAAATGTATGTCGGGGACTTGAGCGATTTGGTGGGGGAGTTGGAGAAAGGCTATGCTGAAGGAAATAAGATACAACGCAGCACCCTGAGGCCTTCCCAGTGCTCCCAGTGAGAGACCAGGGAGCTGGTGGTCGCCCAAGGTGAGTGTGGTTGTGCGTTTGGCACGGAAGTCGCGGAAGTAATTGCACATCCGCGGGCCTAGGCCTAGGGCGTGGATGTCGTCTGTAGTTGTGTTGTACTTTTCTTTAGTAACTCCACAGATTATGCTACTCGACCTACCATAAGCTTGCCGTCCCGGTTAGCTCAGTTGGTAGAGCGACTGCTCCGGTGAAGCGGTGGTTCCGGGTTCGAACCTCGGACGAAGAAGAATTTTTCTTTAACTGCGAAGTTTCTGAGGAGCCTTGTAGCTTCGCCTCGTAGCCGTATGGCTGAACTTGGGTGGATGCAGCGAGTAATTACTCCGTTATTAGAAATCTACTCGACCTTGGAGGTTTCCCGTAAATATCTGACCAGTTATGCTACTAAAAGATAGTGATGGTGCAAGCTTTTTGTCAAAAACATTGCAGAAAATCTGCTTTGAATGCACAGACTTTTCAGCTGCTTTTTTCGGCTGCGCAGCCCCGTCTTTCTTTTCCCACCCTCTCTGACTCTTTTTGCCCCACTGGCTTCCCCACTATGTAGCAGCCTGCTGTATTGGCCGCCTTCCTGGTTTTCGAAAAAAGTAGCAGCTTCGCATATATGCACGAAACACATTACAAAATCACATAAAAAATGGGGACTTTTAGGCCATTTTGTAATTTTTCAACTACTCTTTTCCTCTTTTAAACTGTCATTCTGGCTACTCCTTCATTGTACTTTTTGGCAAGAATGGTCGGAGCGCCGTTCGTAGCCAGGGAGCTGGTACCGGGGGAGGTGGAGGATCTTATCAGAGCCTACATTGCGTGACCTCAGGTTTCACTTCCAGTGATATTTTATTTACTCTCACGACATTTCCCTCTTACCGAGAGGTGTTGGTGAAGGAGTATGTACACCTATGAGCTGGGTTAATTAGAGGTAGCCAAATTCGTATGGTTTTATGGCGTTCTGTGCACGGCTAGACAAGGCGAAGCAAAGACGTTTGTTAGCATTTTCGAGAACTATTGCCACGCAAAATAAATATTACGTCGGCAGAAAGATATAATGTTCTCTTTGCTAATACCTAACGATGTTTAAAATGCAATTTCAGATTGTGAATTAGACGTGATGACTTCGGATGCGTTCAAATGAGAATTTAGGTAATTTAATTTGAAGGTAGAAAATATGAGCATGTTTCAGCAGGGTAATGTTTTCAGCAGAAAAAGTTGTTTATACAAGTAGGTGTAAAACCCCAAATGGTTCGTTGTGATGAAAGACATGGAAACCGGATGCCTAGCTGAGAATGTGCTTAACCTGTACTCTTTATCAGGTACTGATTATTGTTTGCGTATGAAAATGCTTACACTGCGCTGTTGAACTTGAGGAGTACTTTTTAGATCATTGGTTGCATCAGCTAGACAGCTCAGACTGACCTCTTTGAGTACCCACTCGCCCTAAGCTTTGTAAATCAGATTTCAATGCAAGATTGCTGTTGTTAACTTGAGTTTAAAAAGTCACTGCCCCAGAGGGGGTAGCTATATCTCAGTATGACCAGTCATCGGAAAGAAGGCCCAGCAGATGAGGTAGTGTACGCAGAAAATAGCAAAGGTTAGGAAGAGGGCACTGGGCTCTCTACCATGTGAGTCTGTTCTATGAGTGTCATTGGCCGAATTGTCCTAGGCGGAAGCAGGAACGGGAGAGACGTAACGTACAGAAGTAGCTTGCAATAAAGAGGCGCTGCCGAGGTGAAATGAGAAGAGCAGAACGTAGCCCGTGGACAGGCCGAAGAGACGTCCTGATGGAACAGATATGCAATAAATGGGCTTGGAACATGAGTATGAGAGTTAGGATAACATCCGTGGTATGAGGCTGAATCCGGGGACCAAAAACCGGCACAGTGCTCGCGATTGGAATTACAAGGCCCGTGTTGAGATGCTGATATGTATACTGAGCCAGATATCTCGGCCAATGCTCCTGGAAGAGGCAAGCGTCTGGTGAACTTGTACCCAGAAGCGCAAGCCTGTGTCCAGCTGAATGTTTATGATCGTGAGGCGGGGAAAAGTCTGCCTGCGAATTGCTGGCACTGTTACTCGCAAACCAGGCGCTGGACGGGGGCCTTCGTTGTGGAGGAATATGAGATATTTGAATGCAGCTGCAGCACCGTATTCTGACAGATGTTCAGGTCGGTTTCAAGAGCTCGGTGGGTTCCTGTTACGGACCAATGTGCGAGAGTGAAACCAATAACAGCGCGAGAAATGAGGATAAAAGCCTGCTTATCCTCTATAAAGTCAGAAGAAGACCATGACCTCAGCGAATCGGCTTTCAGGTGATAACGGCGACTGAGTCAAAGTGGCACCAGGGCAGAAATCATGCTAACGGCTACCTGTGACGAAGGAAACTAGCCCGGGGAACAATGTTCCAGGGTTTCCTCAGCATTTATTCCGGAAAAGAAGCCTGTGGGTCAGTAGAGGCTCATAGACACCCCAGGAGTATACGAGAACTAAAGGAACAGTCTAACAAAGGAGGTGCAAGGAGAGTGACTGCTGAATAGAGGAGAGGAGGGTACTGTGTTTCTGGTGGACATAGGTTGCGCACTAAATGGTGCGCCACATAATACACGCGGATGCAAGCGGGCAATTATGGCAAGAGATGAGCATTTTATAACTCAGGGATGGGGTGTGAGTTGTTTTGTCCTCTTAACACATGCACAGTGTAACCTTTCTGCGCTATTATGAAATTGGCGTCAAATCTAGAGAAGGCAAAGTTGAATGAATTACACATTGAGAATTGCAGCCTATGAGAGGCACGTAACACACCGTAAAGTACACGAGCAAAATGCGCTTTAGTTGAAATTGATATGCCCCATATACAGACGCTACAGCACGTTTTAATGCCCAGTGTCCAAATATAGGACCTCAGTGAAAGCAGCAGCCAGTTTCTCTGTTATCAAAACAAGCTTGCTAGCTAGGTGACATGCGTTCCTTTTATGACGGAAGTAATCTTCTAGACCTTCTATGTTTTATCACCCCTTCATTTCAATCTTCTGAGGCCAGCTTTGACAGACAGGCTTGCTCACACATCCAGTATAGGCTTATCGGGTGAATCTGGCTGTTTAATTTGAGGTACAGGTTATAGGAAACGCTCCTAATGTCGGGACACAGAAACCTTCGTTTTTGCTAGCTTAACTCTAAACCACCGCGTTTGGGGTGGATTGCACAAGCGAGACGGCAGGTATGACCGGTCACCTCATCCGCCATGCCGGTGGTTAGCAATACTTTATCTTGCAAGGAGTAGATTTGGAAGAACTGGAATACTCGGAAAAAAATATTATGCGATTCTAAGACAGGCAAGTTAGCTGGTTATATAGTTTGGAGTTGCTTTACAAAACAGAACATTGCGTCAAAACTGGAAGAACGGTTCGAACGCTGTGAACTAGCTATTTTTGCGTAACTGAAGGCAGCAAGACAAGGCTTGTTGCTGAGCACGCCTTCAGCAGAAGAACTGTTCTGAAAAATGGCGAATACTAAGAATTGGGGATGCCCTTGGTGTCATCTAATGCGCTCAGATCTCGCCGATAGTTTAACAAATGAATGGTGAAGACGCATGAGCGAAAAAACCTGCACTCCTAAGGACGCATTGCAGTTCACCATTCACGTATATTTCAAGGTAGTCAGGGATTCCTTTCAAGGCTACGCGTTGGAGAAGCATTTTGGCTTAACATTTTTCTGGTACCATACGAAAGCTCTGTCCTTTCCTTTCAAAACTAGAAAAGGATGATTTGTGCTGCCGTAGCTACCCCCTGTAAGCACACTCAGTATCAAAGACTGATTTGCTAACTCTGTTACTACTCACTCTCTTTTCAGAAAAACCCTACTGCGTGGTCTGGGGTGCGAAGGATTCGAGGACGCCGGTGGCGGAATGCTTACAAAAAGCACAGGAGCACTGCGAAATCGGGACGGAAGTAAATATGACCCAGTGTGCGGACGAAAAAAAAACGTAAGGGTAAACATCGAGAAGCAAAACAGACTTCAGGAGGTGTTATAGTAGTGCTTTAGAGGTTTTGATGGTGCCTTCTAAATTAACTGCATATATGTTAATTTGAACTCCAAATAAAATTTGTACCGTAAGGCAACGATATTGACGTTGTTAAGTTGAAAACCGCAAACATTTTTGGAAGTTTTGTCTTCACTATGAAGTAGCCCCGCACACGGATATATTTTCAGTGAAGGAAAGCATTCATAATCATATGAGAATTTTCCTATTATGCCTATGACTCATGCTCTTTCTCACATAGTGAAGCATCAGGAAAGAAAGTCGAACAAAATCTTTGCCCTTTCCTGTCTTTAAAACCAATTCTCCCACCTTCGCTGTATACCGTGGTGAGTCGCGGCCACTGATGGGGTTGTAGATGTTCAGTAATCGTGTGCGTCTTTTTCCGAATAAACAGACGGGCCTCTAACAGTGCTTACGGAGTCAAAAGCTCTTTGATAACCAGAGTGGCGCGATAATGAATACTTCCTCGTGAACTCGTCAATCATATTGCCATAACGAGAAATTCTAGACAAAGCACATTTTTCTTAGAAGTTTATGAACGCAATTATCTCGCACATCTCAAGATTGCACGATAATCAATGTATCCGCAGATCTACCTCAGAGAAGCTGGCAGGTTTTTCTATTGTTACAGGTTCTAATTACGAAGTCTATTTACATGGGCAGGTCGACTCGTGCCTGACGCGTCAGCGGGAAAATGCCGTTTTTTTTTTCGTGGCCACATCTTCCTTGTTCCTTCAGGGTCCATAGGTAGCGCGTGACACTTCCCTGTTCGCAGACAAAGCCCCCTAGGACAAGTCAATCAGTCTGGTTCCCGACAGTGGAAGGGCTCCAGCCGTGCGACATGCCCGACTTCGGTTTTCCTAGAACGTCGTCATTGTGTAGTTTGGGGAGAGACCATATCGTCCAGGTCATTGAGGCGAGCTAGCACGATGAACGGGCCTGTGTGTGGGTAGAGCAGCTTTTGGGGTAGCCACGCTTGCGAAGAGGCGGCCACAACCAAACAACGTCACCGGGCGGATAGCAGGCATCCTTGCGCCGGCGGTCGCAACACTGCTTAGAAAGCTCCTGAGAGGCCAAGGTGTATATCCGGGCAAGCCTACGGGCTTCTTCAGCGCGGCATAGGGTGCTTGCAATAAGAGGCTCGGTGTCGAGCGAGAAAGGAAAGTCGCTGTCGAGGGAGCTTCGAGGCGGACGGGCAAAAGAAGGAAGAACTGGCTATAAGCAGTTGTTTCATCCCTGGACGTATTAGAGGCGCATTAAAGAAGGGAAGCACGTCGTCCCAGTTCTTATGGCGGGAATCGACATACATGACAAGCATGGTCATGAGTGTCGGATTGGTACATTCAACGACTGTATTCGTTTGCTGGTAGTATGACGTCAAGTGGCGAAAATGGCAAGAGGAAAAGCAAAGTGCTTCCAAAACATCTGCCGTAAACTGGCAGCCGCTGTCGCTGATAACGACTCGAGAATGTGGATGCCGGGGTATGACAGCATGAAAACAAAGACAGAGACTTCATCAGCGGTGGCTGAAGGTAGGGCGGTGGTTCCGCACTAACGGTGAGGTGATCAACGCACATGCTGGCCCATCCGTTACCTTTGGACGACGGGGGAAGCGGGCCTAGTAGGTACAGACTCACTTGTTGGTATGGTGTGCTTGGCAATGCCACAGGATGCAGGAAGCTTGAACCGCTTACACTGCACGCAGGTGGCCACGTAACGCTGAACCAAGCCAGACATTTTGGCGAGTTAAAACGTTTTTCGGTGCGGTTAAGGGTCTTGGCAAACCTCGAGTGCCCAGCCATGACGCCATCGTGCATTGCGTGTAGAACAGAGGAATACAGAGTAGCTGGAACGACGAGGATTAAGTGCGCACCTCCGGACGAGTAATTGGTTCTGTAGAGTAAACCGTGGAGAATACATAAAGGTCTTGCGGATGTCGACTCACCGACTTCGGCAAGAAGCGGCGCCAAGTGCTGATCCTTGCGTTGTTCGGTCTGGAAAGTGCCAAGATTCGAAAACTCTTGGGAAACGGCAGCGAGATAGTCGTCAAAGTTTTCAAAGCGGCGAGCCGTAGCCACGATAGGCAGTCTGCGTCGGCATGTTGGCGGCCACTTTTGTAAGACACTGTGAAGTGGAACTCTTGAAGGCGTAATGCCCAGCTGGCCAGCCGACCGCAGGGGTCGCGCAGGTTCACAAGCCAGCACAGAGAATGGTGGTCTGTGATGAGTGTAAAATTACTTACATAAAGATATGAACGAAACCGCTGTACGCCGAGAACAACAGCGAGACACTCTTGGTCGGTCACAGTTTAATCGCGTTTAGATTTTTTGGGGGTGGTATATGGATAAGCGACAACGTGCTTATTGGCCTCATAGTGTTGGATGAGCACAGCACCTACGCCGATGCCATTGGCGTCACTGTGACGTCCAGTCGGTGCTGTCGGGTAGAAATGACGCAATATTGGCCGCGAGGTAAGGAGAAACTTGAGCTGGCGAAACACAGAGTCGTATTCGGGAGTCCATTGCAAAGGAGTGTCATTTTTCAAGAGACACGTAAGCGGGTAGGCTAAGTCAGAGAACTTGGGAACGAAGCACCAAAAGTATGATCAAAGTCCTGAGACACTCCTCAGCTTTCACCGATTTCAAATCAAATCTTTATTTCCATCAGGTGATACAGATGGAGGGCTGTGGAAAAAAAGCTGCCACTTGGCGGCTTGACTAGTCCGCAGCCCCGGGCTCTTTTCACACTGCTTGGGCTCTTTCACGCTGCTTAGAGCTTCAATATTCTGCGGGTTGGGCCTGACACTGTTCTTGTGAACCAGATGACCAAGCACAGTTATTTGGCGTTCATCAAAGCGACCGAGTTCAGCACGATGTCTGCTCTCTCTATGCAGTCTAGGACAAAGGATCGCGATGTACACATCACGATCAGCGCGTACGCGAGATAATGGAGGCATATCATATTAGAAAATGTCAGAATCTGTGTATCAGCGAGCCCTCTGTTACCATGGTAGACTGTGAGATCGATGTCGTAGCCTCAGCACTGCACTGACTTCATTTTTGATAGCAGATTTTTTAACTGATTCTTTCACAGCGATGAGTGGCGCCTAATGCTTACAATTCCTTTTTTGTCCACGTCTTGGGCTTCCGAGGAGGGGCTGCGTGTTTTTTTTTTAAAGTGACTTCTATAAATTGTGTGTTTCAGCAATAAACCCCAGTTGCCAGTTAGCGCTTGTCTGCGTCGTTTCCTTTCCGTCTCTTGTGTTCCTCTTGTGCTGTTGTTACATAATGAATGTTACACAACTTGCCCAACTTTCGGCTTCGCTTGGTGCATAACAGTATCTTGCAATATTTCATTGTTGTCTTGCAACTGAGACTAATGTCTGAAAAAGCTGGACTAAGCAAGTTAAAACTTTAATATTCAAGCCTACTGCGCTGAGGCAATTTATGAATGAGGGGCTCAATTCTGGAGTAGTACTGGAAATTTCGGCGCACGATTCGGCTAGAAGTTCGTGGTTTCACACGGCCCTTTGTAAACATATATCGAGCCAACATTCTCGATTATGGATTGCATTGCATTATATAAGCATAGTTCAGTATGCAGCCGATGTCTCTCATGTTATAAGGGCTGGTCGCTAAACTTAACTTAAAGCCGACGGTGCCCACTGGGGTATAATCGGTAATTACCGAGTTTAACTCTTCCAGCATGTGTCCAGTAGCCATAATGTTAATTTTAAAGGACGCCTTAAGTTTTGTTGATTTCAATTCTTGCAGTTCGATGAAACAAACAACACAAGTGCCTCCTAGGGAAGACACCACAGAGCCTCAGTGCTAATGTGACATGGATCCATATATTAATACAACATAGCAGCTTTTCGAAACCATTGAAATATTGGAAAATTCCATGAGGCGAAGAAACATGGCGAAGGTACTCATGAACGAGGCAATGAAATATTAAATTTTTGTGCTTGGTAAATGAAACCTTCGCCAAAAACATTTGTCCACAATTCAAACACTTAGGGTGGTTGTTTTTACACTCGCACTCTAAAGACAGATGACCAAATCCATAATGCGCACAAAAATATGAAGCGGTTACCCCACAATACATAAAGTGGAAAACCAACGATAGCTGGCATGCGTGAGCGACTTTGGAGGGAGATGTTAATGCAGCGAAATGAAACAGCGCAAAAATTATTCCTCGAAGATGACTGCAGTAATAAATCTTTCTGCCAAGGTGGCAGTTCTACTATGCATCTAGAGACTGCCGCCACGGTCTCCTCACGCTTACGATATCTGGCACCTTTCTTAAGTATACCATCTTTTGCCCGACCTGCTGCCCGGCGATATCAGTCAATACGACGGACGCCAGTTCTTTACCAAGAGCGATGCACTGACGCTGGCTGCCCGCTTCACCCTCCCCAACCTTTCGTGGTGGACACAGCACCCCGTACAGCTGTCACTCTGCCATCCTGCACAGATCTCGGCACAATCTCTTTTGTGCCTCTCAAGCTTCGCTCTGGTGCGTATGTGCTCCGACACAGGTTATATGGAGGGGCTGGCCAAACGACTGTACCCCCGTCAAGTGGCCACCCGCGCGCTGCCTCCCAACACACCGGCTGTCCTGTGCCACAATATTAATTGTAATATTTAGATGCTCTGTAACATTTACATAGTGCGAATATTGATCTGATGTCTTGAAACCAGTTTCTATGGAAAAAATTCCTTTCCCTGAGCACATACCATGAAACCATAAAGAGCCAAAATTATATTTCCTAATACTTCGGAGAAATAGGCATTCGACTTTCTACTACTCACAAATTGCCTTTTCTACTTCTCATTGCCTGCAGCTGAGAGTAAGCCCACCAGAACGGTCTGGGAAATAATTCCCCTATGCGGCACGTGCTTCAAATATAAGTAGTCTGTTCTGCGCCATTTCGCTGCAAAGTCGGGAAAGCACGGAGATAAAAACATGTACATGGTACAGGTAATACACAACCCAAGAAAATCGTGTGATTCGGCGCAGTTTACTGTTATTGTGAAGGTCTTGGGAAAGCAGCAGCGCACCAAATATATGATTTTAAAGGCATGCATATACTTACGCCTAGCCCTTCTAATAAAGTGGAAATCTTATACCCAACTGAACGTCAATAAAATAGCCAGAAAAGAAGCTTAGACTCAACTTACAAATGCTTCGTTTGGTGCTACTAGTATAACTTCCCGATTAACATACATGCGTTTTTGGTTTGTAGGCGTAACAATCGCTGATTAGTATACAGGGAAGTCAGTGAGTTGCGAGGAAAGTGCGTACGAGTGGAAACCGGCCTCTACACACACAAAGCACTTCCCTACAGTACGGGTGCGATTGCAAAAAGAAGCGAAGCAACATGAGCAGTTTCATTTGTAGGTGTATCACACCCTTCTTTCATCACCGCTCCAAAGGCTTTTGTATTTTGCATTTGGTATACAGAACAGACGGGGCCGCCCCAATGTGTTGCGTTGCAAGACAGTGCTGGCCTGTGGGCCCGCGAGCTCCGAGAACTTTGTGTCGCGAGCGTTCCGACCCATACTCGGCGTCGCAGAGTGCCGGCCTCGTCGCGGTCGCGGGGCTCATGTTCGGAGTTCGAAAACGCGAACGTAAAAACAGAGGGACGCGAACACGTTGACACGGCGTTCGAGAACACGACCGTCAGCGCCCAGGGACGCTTCCTCCCGAGAACGCGCTGCTTGGTCTCGTGGGCATGGCGTTCGAGGGAGCAGCAGTGAGCGCACGGGATTCAACGAGGATAGTCTTCCTCCAGCAGCGGAATAGAGCAGCTGCTCGGGGAGCCAGTCTGCACCTTCCAAGGGCCTGGGGCCCTCTGTTCTTTTGGGTCAAATTCTATTAATAAAGACCCATTTCCTAGCCTTCATCGAATCCACAGCGCGTACCTCGCAACAAACTGGTTGGGAGCGGCGGGATAAGGACAAGGCTGGTGGACAACTGCTGACGAGAGAGCGTCTTCGAGGATCCAGGATCAACGGAGCTCCGCTAAGTGGCTCAGGGAGTCACCTTAGTCGCAGCGCATCGTGAAGCCTTGGCTTGAAGACAACCGCTAAAAGGCAATCGCGACGATCTGGGATCGCCGGACTTGGCAGTTCCTGTCTTCGGAAGACACGGTGGCCATCGAGGGCTCCTGGTTGGGTGAGTGCTGAAGCGACTACATATTGCCAGATGATTTAGAACTGGGTTCTATCTGAGGAATTGACGCATTTATTCACCACTGGGTGTGTGATTAGTTTGCAGGTTTTGTAGTCGGCTCTCGCCAACCATGGATATAAAGAAGTTAAGTAAAGACCAATTGCTGCTGTTTGCACCTGAACTTGGTTTAAGTAAATCAACGTATCAGGAAGCCAGAGATTCGCCATGTAATTGAAAAGGTGGAGTTTGAAGAGGACGAGATAACGGATGCTTGGGAAAAGATATGTCGAGTGGAGAAGGAAAATGAGCGAAAAACAATAGAGGAACAGGAGCGGGAGTTGAAAAGATTGCAGCTTGAAGTTGAGATGCTACGAGAAGCAGTCAGGAATGAAGGATGCGTAACTTCGGCAAAAGCGGAGAGTGAGAAAGCAGAGTGCCAAGGACTTGCACAAGAAGAAGGTAGTCTTAAAAGGTGCGAAAAGGAGCGACAGGACAATCCTGAGAGGTACGAGTCGCATAACCCAGAGGGAGTGGAACGTCCGAAGGTCGTTTGGGCGGAGTTAGTGCCTAGCTGCGATGCTAACGAGATAGTTGCTCGTCAACCCGGAGAGAAGTGTACCCTCAGTGAGTGTGGGAAACCTAAGAAGTCGGTTGTTGGTCCCGAGGTGCACGCGGGAGGCTCGCAGCCAAGAGTAGAGATGAAAGCACCCTTGCTGGAGGAAATACAAATGAAGGGCTGTTATCTTGAGTTGGCAGGGCTATCTGTCAGTGATATAAGGAAAGATGGGGTTGTCTTAAAGCCTAAAGAAGAGGACCGCATTGCGTGTCAGAAAGCAGGTTCTGAACGTGCGACGCGGGTGGATAGGTCAGAGAACAAACCCCCCCAAAATGCCAGGAAGTTGTCGTCTAAAGGCGAAAGTGGCAGTAAGGCCACAAAAAGGCCTCGACATGTAAAAGTAGCACTGTTGTGTAGTCTGAAGACAAGTGCAGTTGGGATGAGAGTGAGTCGACCTGCTAGAAACAGGGCATTTGCTTCTCGAAAAACGACAATTAAAATAACATTAAACAACCCTGACCTCACATATACTCAACCGAGAGATTCTTTGAAAAAGTGTGGGATGATCCCCCGGAAAAGACGACGTCGAAAGCCACCACAGCAAGTTTGTGGCGCCAGGCTACAAGAAAAGGCACGGGGAACTCGTTTGCGCAGACGGGTCAGAAAGAGAATAGTGCAGGCGGCTCAAAGTGTGAAGAGGGGACAGACAGTCGCCTTGCTGGCAGGCCATTGTTATATAGGTGGTAGTGGTGAAAACTTTTTAATAAACAAAAGGAGAGTTTGCAGACCAAAAAGGCCCTTTACATAGGTGGAGTCGTTGGTGCGGGACCCCGCTGGACGATGCCGCTACTCGCGCCCGTTGGACTAGAGCCTTTTGGGACTCCAGGCCCGAGCAGTTGAGCAGGGCTGCCTCCCATGCCTCTCGGGAAGGGGAAGGATTGGGGGGAAGGGAAGGATTCTTTTGACAGGCCCAAACCATGTGGAAGGTATCGGATACTTCCCCACAGTCAGGGCAGCGCCCATCAATTTTGGGGTCGAAATGTTTCGCTATTGCAGGACACAACAGAGTGTTGGTCTGCAAGCGCCTCAGAGTTCGCTCATCAGCTTTACTCAGGCCCTTAGCAGGGACCGGGAAAAGCTATGGCGTTCGCAATACTCGTCAAGAATTTCTCTGAACCGCAGGAGCGGTTGCACAATCTCTGAGCCGGAAGGGTTCGGCACTGCACGCGCTACCGAAGCTTTCACAGTGTCTGGACAGGCCACAGAGACGAAAACAGTGGTCAGGGAATGTCCAACGCTAGGGGTGACTTCATGCGTCGCGCTTCCGCAGCTGAAGTGATCGGACGGACGCGACCCCAAGGGGCACTGCTGAAATGTTAATCCCTGAGCACAAAAGAGAGGTTACTTGTGCTCATCGTTTTTTTTTGTGATCATTTTGAAATAGTTCGTGGCATTGTTTGACAAAGTGATGACAGGGTACAGCTAAAAGTAAATTTAGTTCATACTGCAAGAGTACAAATTCGACGTGAGAACCGAAATGCGGACGGTCTGAGTAGAGAATTCTAAACTACGAGAATATGAAGGTGCTGTTCTCTCTCCTACCCTTTTCAATCTCGTTATGGCCCCTCTCGCCTCCCAGCTAGCTGAAATTCCCGACCTGCATCATATATTTTACGCCGATGACATCACTCTCTGGTGTTCGTCTGGCTCTCCCGGTCACGTACAGGACACCCTACTACGTGGCCTAGATCTCATCGACTCCTTTCTCACCACCGCTGGCCTCTCTCCTGCTCCTGAGAAATCTGAGCTTCTCCTTCTCAACCATTCCTCCTACCAGCGTTCACACTACCACTTCGTCTCTCTCCACCTTTCTGGCTCTCCCATTCCTGTCGTCACACAGTGCAAAGTTATTGGCTTCCCTTTGCATGCGGCTAAGAATGTGCAATCCCTTCACCGCGCTGTCACCACCTGCCACTCTGTAACTCACCTCCTGCGGCGCGTGGTCACTCGACGCTCAGGTCTCCACGAGGCTCACGCGTGCCGAGTTGGCCACGCGCTGGCCCTCAACAAGGTCTTGTACTTTGCACCCTACGCTTCTTTCACTCAGACTCAACTTAACGCTCTCGAGACTGCCCTTGTGCGCCTCTATAAGGCAGCTCTCAACCTCCCTATCACTACCTCTACCACTAAGCTCTTTGCCACAGGCCTCTTCCATCCTCTTCGTTCTCTTCTCAGTCTGCATCGTGACTCGCAGCTTGCCCGGCTTTCCCTTACCCGTCAGGGTCAGTGGTTATTGACTCAAGCGGGTATCTCGCCCATTCCAATCTCCCCGTTTACCTCTCCTATTCCCACCCCGCCCCCAATCTTCGTATCCTTCCCCTCCCGACCAACATGTCCCCCGTCCTGCACGCCGGACGTCGTCATGCGGCCGCACAGCACCATTCCCCTCTCTTTGATACCCAGGGTGTAGCTTACACGGATGCCTCCTTCGTGGCTCCTCGAGGTTCCTGCGGCTACGCCCTGTACCATCCACACCTCCCTGCTCCTGAAACCCACACCAGCGGGCCGTATCTACACCCTCCAGACGCATTGTCCCTCGAGGTCCTCGCCATTGCGCATGCCCTCCAGTCATTTTCCCTCCTTCCCTCTCTCCAAGAGTACACAGTCTATTCGGACTCACAAGCCGCTATACACCACATACAGAAACGCACCCTGAGCCCTTCTCTCCAACAGGAGGTCGAACGAGCGGTCTCCGCACTGCAGCCTTCCATCGTTTTCCTCCGCTGGGTCCCTGGGCATTCAGGGATTGACGGCAATGAGCTGGCCCATCAGCTCGCCCGCGAGACACTTTTCCGGGCACCGTTGATCCCCTGGCCCAAGCCCTCGGAGGACGGTGGGAGACTCACCCTTCGCAGCACCAAAAAAGAGGTCTACCTTGAGCTCCGCCTCGACAAACGCCTTTACCCTCCCCCTCATCCATCACTCACGGTGCCGGAGTCTCGCCTTATTCGGCACATTCAGATGAATGCAGTTATCACCCCGTCCCGCCTCTTCCTCTATCGCTATCGACCGGACCCTTCCTGTCCCAACTGCCCCTGTATCTATGCGGACCTGGATCATTGCCTCTTCTATTGCCCGGCTGCTCAGCAGTCGGGTTCCTTCCCCCCACCCTCTCTATCCATCACCACCTGGCTCGACTGGCTTGGCGCTGAAGGGGAAGAAGAACAGCGGCTTCTGGTCGCCCAGGCGGTCGAAATGCTCGGCCTGTAAATTATGGTGGATTAAAAGTCTTTTACTACTACTACTACTACTATGAGACGGCGTTAAAGCTTCGTCGTAGACCTCTGCGTTGCTTTTGTTGTTGTGTGTTTTGCCATGTGTTGACGTGAGCCGAATATTTGTTCAGCAAAAAAAGGCGGGGAGAGTTTTCTGGCAAACGGCGTCTGGCAGTCGTTCGTCGCTTGGGCACCGTAAGTCAGGGGTTTCCACGAACGTGTGTGTGCGTGTGTGTGCAAAGTGAGCGCATGCATTTGCCCTGTGGCCGTCCGGAGCGCCTTCTCTCGACCCTGTATCTGGGGACGCCGCCTCGGCGAAGGACTTCATCGGGGGGGGAGGAGTTTCTTGCGTTGCAAGACAGTGCTGGCCTGTGGGCCCGCGAGCTCCGGAAACTTTGTGTCGCGAGCGTTCCGACCCATACTCGGCGTCGCAGAAGGCCGGCCTCGTCGCGGACGCGGCGCTCACGTTCAGCGTTCGAAAACGCGAACGTAAAAACCGAGGGACGCGAACACGTGGACACGGCGTTCGAGAACACGGCCGTCAGCGCCCAGGGACGCTTCCTCCCGAAAACGCGCTGCTTGGTCTCGTGGGCACGGCGTTCGATGGAGCAGCAGTGAACGCACGGGATTCAACGAGGAGAGTCTTCCTCCAGCAGCGGAATAGAGCAGCTGCTCGGGGAGCCAGTCTGCACCTTCCAAGGTCCTTGGGCCCTCTTTTCTTTTGGGTCAGATTCTATTAATAAAGACCCATTTCCTAGCCTTCATCGAGTCCACAGCCCGTACCTCGCAACAAATGCGATGGAAAAATGGCCTGGCTTAGCATATGGTTAAGCCTAGGATGCGAAGCATACCGCCGGCGGAGGCTGCGCGTCCGCAAGCGAGCGCATGAGTTGAGCCCCAGCTTTCACAGCTGTTGTTACGTCAGCGCCCCTAGCGGAAGGAGCGGGAGTTAGGCCGCCGGTGGAGGCTGCGCGTCCGCAAGCGAGCGCACGAGTTGAGCCCCAGCTTTCACAGCTGTTGTGACGTCATATCACGTGGTGCGCGGATGTAGGTCAAGTGGTATCTACGCGGCCGCGCGCGGCGCAGCAAGGAAGAGCTCGGTTGTGCGGCTAATATGCTTCGCATAATAGGCATTCGTGCAATAGGTGGCACCAACCTGTGTATGCTATGGTCGCGGCGCGAAAGCGCAGGCGGTGTGTTTTGCCACAATCTCATAGGTGCGCCCTCAGAGTAAGACGTGCAAAGAAACACACTCACACAATGGAAAAGGAGATGAACACAATCATTGCCGTCATCGTCAACCTTACATTTTACGTTCCGGAAATCCCAATCATCGGCAGCAGTACTCCTGCGGCCAACAGAAACAGCAGAGCATTCAATGTTTCACGTCTGCTCAAGTGGAAACGCATTCCCCTCAAACACAGACAAAACTATTTTTGAGTGGGAAATAGTTTGTGAACGCAATTTTTTTCATACAACAAAAGGCTTTCGTATAACGATCAATATGTCTGCAGAACTTCCGCCGACAGGCCTTGGATTTTCTTGCGGTTAACCCTTTTTCTATCATCAAATGCTTTCCCCATTTGTTTTGTCATGCACTCTCAACTGCTCGATGCTAACGACCAAAAAACTTTATAAAAAGGTGTTGCTACACACCGTAAGACTGTGTCATGGCTTTCAATATCTACATAACAGTAGCTCACAAATTTTCAATATTCAAAAATTTTGAAATAAAAAGCTTCACTAGGTTAGTCAACACCGCGCTTCGCGTGAGCCGGAGCCCAGAAGTAAATTCTCTTCCTTCTTCAGGTTCGTTTGCTTTTCTTCGGGGGAGTTCAGCCTCCTCCAAATATTTCGGTGGTGTTTTGAAGCACAGGAGTCCAGAAGCAGAAGGTACGAAGGGGAAATTATATTCACAGAGTATATACAAGGCAAACTCAGTTGCAGAAGCGTGAAGTCACACAGACGTTCAAGTACTGTAACTTAGAGGGCACTTATCTCACACAGAGATACTATCTCACACAGAGATACAACTTCGGGGAAAATCTTACTCATCGACCGGCGGTCTCGGTTAGAGCCTAGAAGTTTTCCGTACGTGCTAAGCACGGAGCCTCGTTGCGACTTATCTCACACAGGGATGCGACTTCGGAAAATCTTACTCATCGACCGGCGGTCTCGGTTAGAGCCTAGAAGTTTTCCATACGTGCGAAGCACGGAGCCTGTTTAGGACTTATCTCACACAGAGATACGACTTCGGAAAATCTTACTCATCAACCGATGGTCTCGGTTAGAGCCTAGAGGTTTTCCGTACGTGCTAAGCACGGAGCCTAGTTGCGACTGCCATTCCTGGCTTTTCCTTCCGTTTTTATTTCTTACATAAACAAAGGCGCTGGGGCGGTCATTTCTCTTGACCCGCCCCAGTCTTGGATCAACCAATCGCTACTTAATTTCGCAGTAGCCACGGCCCTGTGGGCTGTTCACAGCCTCGAAACCAGGGCTCGAATAAATAAAACAAACAAATCAAGAAAACATTCGTAAAACGCTCTCCACGCAACACCCTCGCCTTCCCCCAAGAACGCACTTTTCATCTTAAGTGCATGCACGTGCGTAACTGCCTCAAGGCGGCCACCCTCTCGTGCTGCGTCCAACCGGAAGACCTTTGTTTACCTCCCCGCATGGCTACAACGCTATCAGTCAGCGGATCAGTCCTTTGATCAGTCGCGGTGGGAGGGAGACCACCCCTTTCGGGACGGCAAGGCCACGCCGCACGCGCGCCCTCTGCCCAAGGCGTCACGGCTGCGTTCCAAAGTGGCGTCCTCGCCATGCCGGTAATTGCTTCCGCATTTGTTGCTGCACTGCGCGAGCCACGCGGGAAGTACAAAGGGGAGAGCCAGCGAGGTCGTGTACGAGGCGCGATCTTACACGTCCCCCCTGAGAGGATAAACGAGCTTGGGAGTCTGCTCGTTTAGACAAGATCAACAAAAGATCGCGGCTGTCTACAAACACAATATGCATAGAAAGAAATTGGCATGCTGAAAAACGGCTCTCGGGTCACAAAGTTACAACTCGCCGATACCGCACAAAAACACTCATTGACTATACACAGAGCATACACGATATCCGTCACAGTACGAGAGTCAGGGGCATGCAAGCATCCTTGCACAGAGTTCTGGCCACAGATCACCGATCACATCACAAATTGCAGCGGGTGAACGGGAACATTCACGTAGCCCGAGGGGCCATGGCTCATTGCTCCTTACCCCAGCTCGTGCTAGGGACGCGAGACAACGCGTCGGCGTTGCCGTTACAGATGCCTTTCCTGTGTGTCACAACGACATTGTAGCGCTGCAAGGCCACCGCCCACCTTGCCAGTTTTGCCCCATGAGGCGTGCTCGTCGTTAGATAGGATAAGGGATTGTGGTCGGAGACCACGTTAACCTGTGCTCCGAACAACCAATGGTCTAATTTCTTGAGCGCCCACATGATGGCAAATGCCTCGCGCTCGATTGTTGACCAGCGGGTTTGGGTTGTAGTGAACCGGTGGCTGGCGAAGGCGACCGGCTCCTCTCTCCCCGAGTCTCCCATCTGGGCCAGGCAAGCTGCGGCCGCGATTGCGGACGCTTACGTGAACAGCCAGTATGGCTTGAGCATATTAGGGGTATTTAGCGCTGCAGCTTCGCAAAGCGACGTTTTAAGCTTAGTAAAAGCTTCCTGCGCTTCCCGAGTCCAAGGAATCGCGTTTGGCACGCCTCGCTTCGTCAAGGATGTGAGCGGTGCAGCGACCTCAGCATAGTTCTCTACGTATTCGCGGTAGTACCCGCATAGCCCAAGCAGGCTTCGCAGCTGCTTTTTCGTAGTAGGCGGCGCAAGGTCGCGAACAGCGGCTAGCTTATCGGGGTCCGGTTCGTGTGTACCGCCACCCACGACGTGACCCAAGTACTTGATCTGAGCTTGTGCGATCTGGCACTTCTCGGGGCTTACCTTCAGTTTGGCTTCGCGTAGTAAGCCGAGCACGATGCTTAAATGCTTCACGTGCTGCTGCCACGAAGCGGAGAAAATGGCGATATCATCGAGATATGCCGCCGCGTAGCTCTGGTGTCTCGACAGCAGCGTATTCATCATTCGCTGGAATGTTGCAGCGGCATTTTTTAACCGAAATGGCATGACGCGCCAAGCGTACTGCCCTTCGTGGGTTACGAAGGCAGTCAAATGCTGACTCTCGAGGGCCACTGGTACCTGCCAATAACCGCGTCTCAAATCTACGAGAGTAATGAACTTCGCGCTGCCGACCCTCATAATTAACTCCTGCGGGGGTGTAATCGGAAAGGCGTCAGTACGTGTAGCCGGGTTCAGCGCACGGTAGTCTATACACATACGCACTGAGCTGTCCTTTTTACCAACGCACGCCACGGGATGAGCATGCTCACTTTCTACTATTTTTGCATCAGCCCGAGCTTTCTTAAAGCTTTCATCTGACAGCTGGGCCGAACAGAAGCTCTCGCGCTGCTCTGGGGCCTCGTCTTCATCGTCACGCGTTGAGCGCCGGACTTCGGCGGGGCACCCGCCATTACCTTCTTCATGTTGCTCGCCTGATGTCACGGCCAACTCTTTGTTCTCCGGTTCGCCTGCCTGCGAATCGTTCGCGTGAACCGCGCCTGTCGTTGAGGCCGGCTCCAAAGTTTCCCCGCCAACGGTGAAAGATGCCGTAGTAGGGCCAGATTTAATGTGTGCCTCGCTCCTGGCGACCGCTCCGTTGCCGTGTTCGCACTGTTCTAGCAGCTCCCAGTCTTCTCGCGAGAGCAAGCAGTCCACTCCCTCCGCGAGCTTGCCCGTAATTGCGCACACTATACGTACTGCCTCTGGTCGAGCTACAAGCGTGGGGCGCCACCTCATACTGACCGCGAGCGTAACTAGCTTCGCTTCTATTGTTTCACCGAAAGCTGAGACAAGCTTTATCTTGCCGGAAGGCTCATGAGACGCGTCTGACATTAAGCTTTCTCGGACTACCGTTATTTCGCTACCGGTGTCTATAATCGCCGTTGTCGGTACTCCGCCGCATTCGATTTCTACCCGCTGCAGCTTTGATTTGCGCACTTCATCTGACGATCTCGGGGATCCCATTTCTGCAACCAGCGTCCTGTGTGGGTAGGCCGACTCAGCGGTTTCGGCAGCGTCCTCGCTGGCGACGGCTACTTTCTGAACCCGGGCGCGTTTATCGTTTTTCTGCGCGTTCTGCGCAGCGCGGGGGCAGTGTTTAGCGACGTGACCCTCTGCGCGGCACACATAACACTGTGTCTGCCGTTTGATGTCACTGCCTGAAGGTGGGCATGGGGACCTTTCTTTCTCCGCGTGTGCGGTCGTTGGTCGCACCACGCGCCCCTTTCCTTTAGCTTGCTCGAAAGTCTGAAGCATCTGCGATAACTCATCCGGTTTCGCCCACTTTTTCCCCTCTCGGAGGCGCACATACTCCAGACCCTCGGTGCTTAGGCTAGCTTTCATGCGATCGGCTACGACGAGAGCCACCACATCTTCCTTAGTGTCTGCCTCCCTCGAACGAAGGTAATAGTGAAAGTATGTCTTCACGCGAGAGGCGAATTGGGCCCAAGTTTCCTCCTTACGCTTTGCGGCGCGTTCGAACCGATCCAAGTACTCGACGGGGGTCAGCTTTAGCTCGCTTAATACGGCCGCCTTCACTGACTCGTAGTCGCTGCACTCGTCGTCCTTAAGACCGCGAAGCAAATACCGCACACGCTCGGTCAGCGTCGGCATGGTCAAGTGTACGCGGCTGTTTTCCAGCACATCGTACGTCGTGAAAACTCTTTCCACCTCGTCAAACCAAAGCGGTACGTCCGCGTTGCCCGGCAACTTGAGTCCCTTTAGGACTTTGGCGCATTGGGAGATTGGGTCGAGGCCCGTTCGCCGTTGTTCCCTTGATTCCGATATCAAGGGGGTCTGCCGGCCACCTGTCATCGCTATCCCAAGTTTCTGCAATTCGATGCGCTCTCGAGATTCGACTTCGAGCTTATGCTTCCCAAGCTCGAAATCCAGTTCCATGCGGCGGATTGCCATAGCATCGGAACTCGCCGTTGCAGCTACCTTTTGTAGCGCTTCTGCTATAGACTCTGATGTCGCTGCGTCCTGCTGCGACGTTTCGCCTAACTGATCATCGCCCTCTGACGTTTCGCCTGGCTGATCATAGCCCTCTGTAGCCATCCCCTTTAATGCACTCGCATTTTCCTGTCTGCGATCTGAGCTCGCCATCATGCTCCTTGTCAACACCATACGCCCGTTTACACATGAGCCATAACCACCTCAGAGGTACGCAAGGAATCCCGCTCCCCCGTGCTGGTGTCGCTAGTGGGATCCGTTGCCTCTCTGTTGCCGCTGCCTCGTCCCGAGATGCAGGATGAACGACGCCTCAGGGTCGGTGCTCTGGACTACCTTGTTCCCTTGGCTGGACCTGAAGATCGGCTCCCTCCCGGGTTCCCGGACGGTCGTTGCCTGACACTGCTGGCTTGACGGTGGTGTCGGCTCACGGTCGACGATTGCCGAATTCTGTCGTGACTGTGCCAGTAAATTCTCTTCCTTCTTCAGGTTCGTTTGCTTTTCTTCAGGGGAGTTCAGCGTCCTCCAAACGTGAGTAGTTCGGTGGTGTTTTGAAGCACAGGAGTCCAGAAGCAGAAGGTACGAAAGGGAAATTATATTTACAGAGTATATACAAGGCAAACTCAGTTGCAGAAGCGTGACGTCACACAGACGTTCAAGTACTATAACTTAGAGGGTACTTATCTCACACAGAGATACTATCTCACACAGAGATACAACTTCGGGGAAAATCTTACTCATCGACCGGCGGTCTTGGTTAGAGCCTAGAAGTTTTCCGCACGTGCTAAGCACGGAGCCTCGTTGCGACTTATCTCACACAGAGATGCGACTTCGGAAAATCTTACTCATCGACCGGCGGTCTCGGTTAGAGCCTAGAAGTTTTCCGTACGTGCGAAGCACGGAGCCTGTTTAGGACTTATCTCACACAGAGATACGACTTCGGAAAATCTTACTCATCGACCGATGGTCTCGGTTAGAGCCTAGAGGTTTTCCGTACGTGCTAAGCACGGAGCCTAGTTGCGACTGCCATTCCTGGCTTTTCCTTCCGTTTTCCTTCCGTTTCCTTCCGCAGATCGCCGCAGCCGTCGCCGCCGACTTGTCACTACTCAAAAAAAGGCGTCTCTCATGGCCTGATACGCTTTGAGACGTTAAACCCTAATAAACCAAACCAAACCGTGTCGAGGCTGGGAATCCAACCAGTGCCTTCGGCATTTGAAGCGGAGACGCTACCACTCCGCCACGAAGGCTCAAGGTTTGAGCATGAATAAAGGCGCTTCTAGTGAATGCATGGGTTTCGCTTAAAAAAAACTCCGTCGAGGCTGCGAATCGAACAAAGAGCTTCGACATTTGAAGCGGAGACGCTTCCACTCGGCCACGAAGGCTTTTTTATTTCTTTTTTGCCGGTAAACAATACATGCACGAGAATAAAAATCGCTAGCCAATCTTTGGCTCAGGCGACGGATCAATAAATTTTCATGTTGATCAATTTTTCCATAACTGCCACTCAGTACGGTGGCTGAAGTTCACTGCGGAGAAGATCTCAGAAAGCTACACTTTCAATAAAGTTTTCTCTGACCGGTCGCACATTTGCGTCGGCATGCCTAGCCGTCATCCTAGTTGTCCAGATGCTGTGGAGGCCCAGTAGCATAAACATGTCGTATGACGCTTCGTCACTTTCTATAGGTAGAGACCGGATGCCGTAAGGAGTAACCTGTAGTTTGTTTCTTTTAAGTTCTTTGCAAGATATCCAAGAGGAAAACTGGGTCCCAGCAGTCGATAAACACATGACCGATCGTCTCAGGTTTTTTGCACAATTTCCACTCACGGGTCCATGGTACGAAAATGCCTTTATCCTTTAGCCATGTTAGCTTTAGCGAAGGGTACCAGAATGTAGTTTAAATAAAAAGGATTTGCCGTTCGGTCTTACCGGCCTCTTCTTAACTCGATTTAGCACATCTTTGCCTGGGCCTCCACAGTAAAAGGGTCGGTTTAAGGGTACAGCTCGGTATAAAGGTATCTAGCAAATCCTTGTACAATATTTTCTTGAGTACAGCAGTCAGATACTCTGTCGAAAAATGAGAGCTCAAAATGTGAAAGGCTGCCAGAACTTCACGTAAAAAGCCTGTTACAGCATGATTCGTGGCTGGAAAACTGGACACAACAAATTCCGGTAACACATTGCCTAAGCGCACCTTCAAAATTTTGCGCAACATAGGATAGGTTTGATCACGTAGAAACAAAAATGCTGAGACAACTTCTTTTAAGGAACAAATTGGGAAGTCCAAGGCCACATCTTTTGACCGGAAGGAACCCTCGGCCACGAAGGCTCAAGGTTTGAGCATGAATAAAGGCGCGTTTAGTGAATGCGTGGGTTTCACTTGAAAAGAAACGCCTTCGAGGCTGGATATCGAACCAGAGCCTTCGGCATTTGATACGGAGACGCTACCACTCCGCCACGAAGGCTCTATGTTTGAGCATGAATAAAGGCGCATCTAGTGAATGCAGGGGTTTCATAAATGAAATAAAAGGAATGAAGAAGTAGAAATAAGAAAGAAAGAAATAAAAGTAAGTAAAGGAAGAATAAAAAAACAATGATAATAATAAGAAAGGAAGCAAATATAAAAAAATAAAATGAAAAATAAAATATGAAAAATAAAAAGAAGGAAAGAAACGAAAACAAAAATTATATAAAAAGAAAGTAGGAAAAATGAAATAATAACAAAAAATAAAAAGGGAACAAAAAATGGGAAGAAAGAAAATATGAAAAATAAAAAAACAAGCAGTGCGCCAGGAAACGCTTTCGCCTTGCAACACTTTACAGAGCCAAAGTGCCCCCTGAATTTTAACGACGCCGATTACCGTCTCCTCCACCACCTCCGCACAGGCAGTGCGTGGACGGCCGAACGCCTCCACTGTTGTCGTGGTGCTCCCAGTGCATTGTGCGCGAACTACGACCGCCATGACGTCAAACCAAGCATAACTGCAGCTTTTCGCCTGTATATCCAGGCTTAAACAGAGCTAAGCCTCTGCCTAATTTTTGTTGATGAATGTTGGGTATAGTACGCACGTTTACAACACCGCGTCTACATAACGCCTCTCGTGAAGGTGACAATGTAGTCAAGTCTACGGAACCAATGGTAAAGCCACAAACTGCCATCGTGTGCGAAATACGACGTAGCGTGGTAAAGGAAAAAGATCACGCATTGGTTCTTTCACATTCTGACCATGTGGCAGCTGCATAGCACTCTGTCTTGAATTAATCTTCCGCAGTGATTCTCCTTTTTGCACTGCATTGCCGCACCGAGCGCTGCCGTGTACAGCAGGTGGCTCCCCACTTCCCCTTGTCAGCACGAAAATCAGGTTTCGAGGCAGTCCCACGGTAACTTTGTTGGAAAATATGAATGTGCACATCGTGGATCGGGATCGAACTGCAGACAGCTTAGGGAAATACAGTAGAACTCTGAGGAGCATATCTTATCATAAAAAAATCTGAAGCTAATACGAACGTGTAATGAGTTGCAAATCTGAGAAACACCATCAACGTTTACTACTGCTCAATGCCAAAAGAAAAGTGTAACTACTCGAAAGATCTCAAATCGATGGAGACTGTCCTTAAAACTACGAAGCTATTTTCCACACGTTCAGAGGCTGTACAATAATGTGAGTGAAATAATAAAACCTAAAGAAATCGAAGCAAGCTGGACAGGAAGTAGATTGTACCGGACATACAAATGCGACGGTTATTTAGATAGCACTATTCTCTATAGGCCATTGCAGTGGCGCTGATGTCGCATGGAAGACTAGAGAAGGTCTTCAAAGGTCTTTTTTGCGGGGTAGGCCAGAAGAAGTTGAAGTATTGGAGGATATGCAGGACTGTTCAAAGAGAAGGTATCCAATCAGAAGTGTACTGATTTCCAGCCATTTAATGCAGAGGCACTCCTAAACAACTTAAGTAAGATAATTGCGAGCAGGGTTATAGAGAAATTGAAGCTCGCAACAGTAAGCCTTTGATTATAGTTTCACTATTCCGGCTCTTCTATGTCCATTTACGGTTCTCCTGTTTACGGAAGGCGGTATTCACTACGCGCATATTATTATTTCATTCTGTGAACTCCACTAATAACTTCTCTTCCCACACATAGTACCTATGCCTTAGTCCCCCACTGTATGGTCCCCACTCTGGTTTTTGCGCGTCTTTGCACTGAAAGTCCACAACCAGTACAGTGTACGGTGTTCTGAGCTTAACCATTTCGGACTCAACGTTTTCGTAGACGCTTTGAACTATATGGCCATCATGGTCTTCAAAACATTACGATAGAACAACCTCGAACATATCTAAGCAGTAATTTAGCCTTTAGCTTTTAATTGCACGCAGACCTTAATCCTTTCACTTTAAAAGGGCTCGACTTGAGGAGGGCTCTCGGCTCCTCAGGCCTGCGCCTAATGCGGCACATTGTCTGACTGTGCGATACGCATTCAGGTGCACGCGCAATCGACTATAAAGATTTTAAAGCGCTTTTAAAACAGTATTCAATCCCTAGAGTACATTCAACACCTTAAGCGTTCGTTTTATGAGTACTAGCGTATTCACAGCAGTTATAAGTATACCAAAAGTTCGCCATAGGTGGCCTTTAATGACACATAGACTGAACGCTTGTGAAACGTGAACGTTGAAAAAAGTTCCAACCCACCGTCCTATAGTGCTCTGAAAAATTTGTACCTAAATGCGAACGTTTGGGTGCTAACAAAACGCTATCGCAGTGTTCAGACTTTTTCTCCACTTTCAAACGCTCTTTATGCGGCCGATGACATGTAATCTATATTGTGAACGTCCTGCCATCTTGTAACAATACTGACAGTTATAAATTCCCAAGGTCGTGCAGTTGTCCCGACAGATGGCACTGAAGCCTTGAGACGATGAAGAGCAATGCTAATCGTGATTTTGCATTCTCAGAAAATGACATGTAGAAGCTTCAAAACATGTGTGCAGTTAAGACATAACCCTTCTTTTCGAACTGAGAGCAATGGCATATGATCCTTGTTTTAAAACAGATTGCGCGCCTTACTAAACGCAAAGTTATGGGCCGGATTCTTTTACCGAGCAGCGTTGATGCTATAATCATGATTGACGTGTACGGTTAAAATCGAGATTTTTTTCCCATACGCGAGCACCTGCGAATTTGAACTGAAGAACTCATATGTGGCATAAAAAGCCAAGCCCCTATATTTTCTTGCATCTATATTTTCTTGCCTCTTGCTTATTTTCTTGCCAGTTTCTGAACTAAACGTTTAGTCTGCTCGTACAGTAATGAGGTCACGACTATCTGTTAATATCCCTATTGAAAAATCCGGTATCGCGGCAAACCGGATTTTACCGGAACATATCGGTTTCATACCGGTCCGGTATCACTCTCATACCGGCGAGACCCGTCCGGTTTGATGGCTATAACGGTTCATACCGGTCCGGTATCGATCCCAAACCGGACAGACCGCCCCGGTACGGAGCTCATACCGGACAGTCCATTTTCGGTTCGAAGCTCAAACCGGACAGACCAGTCCGGTACGGAGCTGAAACCGGACAGACTAGTCCGGTACAGAACTCAAACCGGACATACCAGCCTGTATTCAGAGCGATATGTGCTGCGGTTTTGGTGCTTGGTCTGCAGATTGACTGTTGTACGCCAGCAGATATATTTTAGGGGAACGGCAGGGGGGGGGGGTCAGCGTGCGCATAAGTGCGTTAATCAACACATGCACGGTTTTGTTGAAAGGGCTAGGAAAAGAAAAGGGCTAAGCGTGAGCTTCGCAGTGGCAAAACATGCAGTTTGTGCATGAAAGGCGGGGGATGCATGATGGGATTTTGCGGGCAACCGCCATATTGGCTTCCCGTGCAGCACTCTGACAAAGCCAGGGCGGTTGTGTGCTGGCAAACAGCTAGTCTACATCCGCCAGCAGCCTTCGTAACTCCTGCGCAGATTACTCTGGATTTCACAGTGCAGAACATCACGACTGGCTGATAAACATGGCGAGCCTCCGGTGACTGCGCCAGAGGCTCCAAAAGGTTTGTTACTGCCGCGTTCATTGCAGCAACTTTCTTAATGTTCGCTAGCGGCAGTCTGTAGCGACGCATCGATGAAGAAAGAACATTCTTGGTTTTCGTGCAGGAATTCTTTGCACTTCTTCTTCGTCAAGTGATTGCCCATTGATAACGCAACTTGTCCAAGCGCCATCGCGAGCGGTCCCAACCTTCACTCTATCAGGAAGACATACTAATCACAAATCGCCCAGAACATTTCTATCGACGAAGAAAAGGTTAATTCAACGGAGCCGGTAGCTTGGGGTGTTCCCTTAAGGACGACGCTTCGTGCTAGCTAAAAGATACGGCGCTCGAAAGAACAAAATAAAAACAAAAACCACCTGTAGAAACCTTACACGAGTAACCCGTCTTTGCGCAATTAATTTTTAAAGATTTTTTCTTTTCTCTCATCACCGCTTTCTCTGCTTTTCCTGGGTCCGAGTCGGTCGCAACCAAAAACCTGCTCATCCGTGGTTTTTCTGTCGGCCTTTGTTCCTTCCCCTTGGGCTCTTCTGTGTCTGTCCTACCCCTCCCAGTGCCGTTCCCCCGAAACGGCGCGGAGGCGCTCACTCTACAACCCACGACCGAACATTTTTTTTAAGCCGCCCTCCCGACCACGCTCCCCGACAGGCTTCCATGAAGTGGCGAGGAGGTTCCGATTCTGCTTGTTCACTGTGCCAGGTCGCTAGAAGTACTCCCCCGCGTTTCCTGCGTTTGTTTGGAACAGGTTTCTTTCTCTCCTGGGGTTGGGTTGAGTGTCAAGGGATGAAGGTAGCTGCGAAAACACGCTGGCACTCGCTAGTCCTCGTTGAATTTGTGTTATACAGTTTTTTGCGTCTTTCCTCGTGTTGCTTGATCAATCCACGATCGAAGATGACATCGCCTTCCATGCGTACGGCCAGTGCAAGTATGGTGGAACCCTGTCGTCCTTGTCTCAGTGTTGAATAACTTCGCTCCGAAAGACGTGAGTGGTGAACATTTGACCGGTGGAGGCCACGGCGGTGAAGGCGGATTTTATTACAGCGACGTCGTGCTGCTAGGACGTAAGTACGCATTTTAAATCACTCTGTTCTGTAAGTACTCGGCGTCAACAGAAACGTTCTAACTGACCAGTGTCTTTTTAACTAAAACTTTGTAATTTGCACAGCGTAGAGGGATGAAATAGCGCAAAATTTTCTTTCAGTTACATACCAAAATTGCTTGTTCTTCATGATAACACGACTAAGCTAAGTTTTATAGTTTGTATTCTTTCTTTACCGAGGCATATGGTGTATACGTGCGAGAGTAATCATCGATAAGCGACTAGAGGTGGAGCGGCTCAAGACTTTGCATAAACATCACGCATCGCATCGATGCTGCGGTGTGTGCCGTAAATAATGGAGGATGACCACGCAAGCATCGGAATCGTCCGAGCAACCTGTTTACACACCAACAATGTTACGACGCAGATTTGCAATACATTATTGATTCAAATATGGAAGGCGTGAGGTGCATTCACGATACTGAGCATTGCCAATGCTCAGGGCCTGGCGTCTTGAGACGCCTGGCTTGTCTGTGGCTTGTCTGGGCCCACGAGGGCCCGCAATTCAGAGCCCCGTTTGTGCTACTGGGGTATGCATTTGTAATTATCGCATACAGGTCCACCTCGGGAATAGAATTTTTATTCCTTCGGCAACGTGGGCAGCAGTTATGGTGGCACCCAAAGATTCGCGTTTCTGCAAGGATGCAGCCTTTGACGACTCCACAACTCCTGGAAAGGAGCGCAGAAAGCCAATGACCCCTGAAAAGCTACAAGCCATTGGCCGTAAGTTGCATGTCACAGTGCTCAATGCATTATGTTGTGTGTCAGTGCCCAATTAAATGATAAGCTAGGGGCGTTATGTACTACCAATCATATTTTCTTTTCTGCAGGTGCTTTTGACTACTTCATTGGCCAGCACCCTGTAGAGACCCCAGCGCCGGTAGATCGTCGCAAAGAGTTAAATTATTACCTCAGTGAGCTGGTTCAAGACATGCGAAAAAAATAAACATCTTTTGGAGTTTTTGATGCATTATAATACTCACCAAGCTATCAATACTTGGTAAAAGCTGGGAGCAAATAACACAATTGCACATCGACTGCAATACGAGTCGCTGATAATCGCAGATTACCAGTTTCTGAGGCTCTGTATATTGCAGCATTTGGCATGTACAGTCAGGCCGGAATGAAACGCGAACACGCATATGTCATACATTTCTGCTTTGCAGCGAGATATTCCTTTACAACCTATTTCGATTATGCATTTCAGTAGGCCCTTTACCCAGACACATGAATCAGGCTAGTTGTACACTTCAGCTGAAAGTAGGCAGGTAAAATATTTTGTTTTCTTGACATGCTCTGTTCGCGTTTCATTCCGGCCTGACTGTACACTTATGGCCCCAGTTTTTGGGCAGATTTAGTCCAAGTGGGATATATTTGAAGCATTTTATTCCTGCCTTTGTCCTGTGATACAGGGCCCTCTTGTATAATACGGGCCTAGCCTGTAGAATACAGGACTGTCCTGTATGCCGGTATGAATTTTAAACCGGAACCGCATACCGGGTTATTGTACAGGATTTGCGATACCGGATTACCGGAGTATCCTGTACAAAACAGGAGAGTCCTGTATTATACAGGACTGTCCTGTTTTATACAGGATATTCCGGTGATCCGGTATCGCAAATCCTGTACAATAACCCGGTATGCGGTTCCGGTTTAAAATTCATACCGGATTTTTCAGTAGGGATTTCCTCTAACGCCGCCTTATTTTTCCTTTCCGTGAAGATTGAAAGTTGAAAGTTGAAAGTTTATTGAGTAATACAATAAATGTTACAATTGTATACAGCGAGAGGTCCCATGGTACAAGACCGCGGGCGATTATGTCCCTTCTTAGAGTGAAATGAAACCTCCACTATCCGTTCAATCGGCTAATTTGCGAGGCCAATCCCATTTACGAAAAAAAGATAGAAAATATGTAAGTTCAGTGGTGCATAGGAGATTGGTTAGTTTAGCCTAATAAAACGGAGTTAAAATAATGTCGTCATGCCCCTATTTTCATAGGACCGTCATAACGGAGCCTCTACAATAATATCATTTAAAATGGCCTTCGCCTATCACCATAGGCAGAGTTGAGTAGAGAGTTAAAAAAACACGAAGTGGGAACACAAAAACTTCAGTATTATATATATATAGGACCATTTTACGCGTTAAGCCGAAAGAAAAAGGATCACCGACCAAAGGTTGTTTAAAAAGATGTTAGGCGGTCCGGCTTCCGCATGGAATTTTCGTTCATCTGAACGAAAATTCCATGCGGAATTTTCGGAATTTTCGGAATGCGGAATTTTTTTAACCAGCAGATCAACAATATTGTTGACCCACTATAGGCAGCCTGAAAACGCCTATCTCTAAAATTCCTAACCTGTCCGTCTAAATTTAGCGTTTTTTATAAAGTAGGTGGCGTGCTAGTTGTAAAAGTTGCTAATAGAGGGCACGTAGTGACCGTGTTCATCCCAGAAAAGCAGTCGTCATCTTTTTCCCGCGCGCGCCGCGTTGACCGAGTTCTGGCTTCAACTGGAGCGAACATTCCAAGGTAAGGACGGCCAATATTTTATCTTCTTGTAGAAGTACCTCTCAACGTGGCATGCTCAAAAGCACGTAACGCATTTCGGAACACAAGTGGCCGTGCAGGACACTATGCAGAGTCTACAAAATTGTTGAGCTGCCTGAATACGGTACGAAATTACCGTCAGTGTTATGCACTCGCCTGTTTACTTGTATATCCCTAATAGAGTTTTAACGTTGCACGATCAACGTAATTACACATAGAAAAAATAGCCGAGGACTACCTCTATGTTACCGCTTGCATGTGAGCTGCTTTTTTCTTTTTATGGGGTGTGGTTTATGATAAGGATCTGAGTACTCGTGTTATTATAATGATTAAATTGGCACCGTGGAACGTTAGCTTGTCACCACTTAATATTTTTCTTTTCTTTTGCTGACAAGTGACATATTTCTCTTCTTGTAGCCATAGAAACAACACTGTTCTATGGTGCACGGAGGAAGGATAAAGGCGTCGCACTTGTGCCACTGCATCCGAGCGACTCGGAGTTGGACTCCAGCGATGACGACGCTTCTGAAGATGGGCAAGGAGAACCACAGCAGGAAAGTCTGAACGCGCAATGCAGTCCTTCTAATGACCTCGAGAGTAGCCCAAGTTGTAGTAACGCACGTCAGAGACGCTCGTCCATTAGCTGCTCTGGTCTGCCTGCAAAGAAAGCCAAGAAAGGTACCCGTGTCCTCGTCCCTGTGTATGATGAACCAGACGACGCAGAGGTTTGCAAAGCAAAGCAAAGCCGGCAGAAGCCAAGGGCTTGGAAGAAAGAAGACATCACAAACATACACATTCCCGAAAAAGTTCATACATCACCGCAAAATGTGTGCACCCCGTACACATACTTCAAGTCATTATTCACGGATGAGCTGGTGGAGCACATAACCTACCAAACAAATCTGTATTCCACTCAACAGCAAGGAAAGAGCCTCAACACATCGCCAGAAGAGATTCGGCGCTTCCTTGGCATTCTTGTGCTCATGGGAGTATATAAATTTCCATCTCTTGATGACTACTGGTCGTTGGAGGGGCGATTTCCACCAGTTGCCGATGTAATGCCGCAGAAGCGGTTCCAGGCGCTCAGGCGGCATGTCCACTTCGTGGATAACCTCAGTTATGTTCCAGATGGCGACCGGTTCTTCAAAGTAAGACCACCCTTCAAAAGACTTAGGGAGCAGTTCTTGAAGATCCCAGCAGACAGCAAGCAAAGCATCGACGAAGTTATGGTTGCCTACAAGGGGACACGTGCCGGGAGCCTGAGGCAGTACGTTGCGAACAAGCCTGATAAGTGGGGCTACAAGTTGTTCTGTCGGTCAAGCTCAAACGGAATAATCCACGACATCATCATGTATCAAGGATCAAGCACATTCTACGACGTGCCAGCGGGCTCGGCTGATGAAGTACCCCTTCTGGGTGCAAAAATCGTCTTGACGCTCACCAAGACCATTGAGGAACCCCACACCAAAGTAGTATTTTTTGACAACTTTTTTACTAACTATGATTTAATCCACCTAATGAAGAAAAAGTTTGGCATTCACTGCGTCGGCACTGTTCGCGGAAACAGAACAGGCGGAGCAAACGACGTCCTAAAAAGTGACAGAGAACTGTCAAAGGAAGCACGTGGATCTTTTGACTTCTGCTCATCAGACGGTATAATTGCAGTGAAATGGCACGACAACAAATGCGTGACCCTTCTAAGCAACGCCCATGGTGTGGAGCCGGTTGGCACTGTACAAAGATACAGCGGTGCACATAAGTCCAAAGTCCCCGTGAGCTGCCCAGCGGTAGTGAAAGAATACAACCAACACATGGGCGGCATTGACCTTTCTGATATGCTGGTTCACCTGTACAAGACCCCGACCAAATCTCACAGATGGCATCTTCCTCGTTTTGGATATGCAATTGATGTTTGCATCGCAAATTCCTGGCTTGTTTACAAGATGGACTGCGCAGCGTTAGCAGAGAAATCGATGCCACTGAAGGCTTTCCGTGTTGCAGTCGGAAATGCACTCAAGTTAGCTCAGCAGGTGATGAGCCCTAGTCTTCTTGGAAGACCCCCTTTGCGCAGACTTCAGCCAGGAACTATGGTGAGAAAACATGCGTTGCCCACACATGACTCCAGGTATGACAACATAAGCCACTGGCCGGTGGCTGCTAGCGAGCACCACCCGAAATCGCATTCAACCCATCAAGATAGGGGGCGCTGTGCTCTCTGCCATAAAGGGGTGTCAGGATTCAAGTGCACCAAATGTGACGTCTTTTTGTGCCTGAAAAGCGGGAACAACTGTTTTCTCCAGTTCCACCTCAAGTAGGACTTATCGACGCGGGGCAGTTTCCCTGCTTTCTGTTCCCTATCTTGGCAGATCAACAAAATTGTTGACGTTCTGTATTTTTCTAAATCCTTCTTTAAAAGCTTTCCCATTTTTTTGCTGCATATTTAGGCTAATAAAATGAAATTCAAACCAAGAAAAAAATTATTGCATTGCTCTTTCTTATCTTGCCAGTTAAAGGGTTAAGCAAGAAGCTTTAGTGCGTCGCAGCAATCACCCCAGCGTCTTGGTACAAACGCGGAAGATTACCGTCGTTGAGATTTATGATGTTATCTTTTGACTGGACTATTATGGACTCCGGACATCAGCGTGACAGACAATTGCTCTCTGCCGATGATTGATGCTCGCTCTGAGGCGATTTTGTGCGTCGCGGCTTACACGTGTTGCTCTAGTGAGGTAGATCCCGTGAAATACGCAAATAGCTAATACAAGTGTCGAAGGGCACTGGACCAAAAATTTTTGAATTTAAAAAAAGTTTCACCGAACCAGTTTTTTCGAACTAAGATACTCACAAGCCCTCCTGTAGCTATACTAACGCTGGGCTTGTAGACGTAATCGCCTTGAGTAGACATTTTCAGAACTTTTTAGACGTTCTTTTTTCATTTAGAAATGCTTGCCTGAAATATTTGCCCCATTTAAAAACTAAGTTTAGTTGTACCTCTAAATCCTCTAAAGCGGTATAGATGATAAAGATTTCATTTTTATCAACGAAGTCGCCTAAAACAAAGCTCAAAGCTGACCTTAAATGCGGGAACAATGAGCCCAGATTATAAGGAATGAACGGCTACAGTCACAAGCCGTAAACGCAAATACTAAGTGTGAAAAGAAAACATACTTTTCAGTCGCTCCGTATTAATTATTTGAATTCACTGGACACACGCACACACAAAAAAAATGACTCGACCAGGAAATATTATTAGGAGATAAATATAAAGATGGTAAGCATTCGGATGGCAGGGAAGTATTCAGTGGCGACAAATTGTTATAATAACCAACGTTTCAGCTCAGGGTCTTGTTCACAACGGATCCTCTGATGAGGGACTTTCTCTGATTGAGGTGGCACGGAAGAGATCGTCAGCTCTGCAAGATCACTTCTCCTGCAAGGAAGATGTCAACTAGATTATACCATGACGAAGTAAAGTCTAGCTCTCGTCAGCAGCCTGCAAAAGTGAAAAATATTAAGTGAACCAAAAGCACAGGTTCGTGTGCCTGGATTGGTTAATCAGGATTCACAAGCAAGTAATACCAGGCTGCGTAGCGAGAGCACAAGCAATAAATGAGCGAACTAAAACATATATGCGCATGATGTGATTGTTAGTGACATTCGTGCAGGGTGCAATGCATCGAGCAGTCATTCCAGGCGTGGAACTCCTTGCCGGATGCAAAATTAAAGCGCGCCCGCATGAGCACAGAAAGCTACGAAGTCAATTACTTACCATAAACTCAAGTCGAGAACATTGGCGGGCCTACGTTAAAACTTGCCGTGACTGCCAGCGTCGAAAGGCTCCTCCATTGACTCCAGCCGTCGATCCACTGAAGAGCACTTTTCACCAAGTGGCATGGACCTCCTTGGTACTTTTCCGAAGTCTTCCTTGGTCCTCTTCCGAAGACCCATCGACTAGCCCTACGTAGCGGACTGCTACAAACGCGGCTCCGCCGCATCATTATTTTCGAAACCCACTCTCGAGCCACCGCTGACGGCGTCGCTTTCCGCGTCCGCATAGCATACCGCGTCCCAGCAGCTATCTCCTCCTACGTCACGTAAGCTACCTCGCTGCGCTCCATCGCTGCGCTCAATCGCTGCGCTCCATCGCTGCCACGTCTACCTCTTGAAGACTTCAAAGTTGTTATTCCCCCTATCGAGGGCCTCAGTCCGCGTGCCCGGGGCGAGAACGTTCTTCACAGAGCAATCACCTCAAGCTTTAGTTTGACCTACTCCGATATCACAGAGGCCACATTCAGATGAATTTCGTTTAGCCTCACCCCGAACCAGGATCGCGCACTAACTTATACGAAGCTCCAGGCAATCATCCTGGGTCTGACAAGCACCCCAATTAGCACCTATGTGGCTCCACCGGGCGCATACGCCCGAGGTATCATTCATCCCCAATACGGGTTGAGACCCAGTATGAAATCAGGGAGTACTTGATACCCTAGAATCCAGAACACTGCATTCTCTATGCCCGCCGTTTAGGCAAGACCTAGTCTATTGTCATCACTTTCGTAGGGACAAAGGTCCCCCGCCAAGTCCCCTAGCCCGGCAGTGATGTATGCTTCCCAAAGGGCTCTGGTGAAACGGGCGAGAGATGGGGCATTGTCATGCGGTGTCCCGGACTAGGGACGCCGACCATGTAGCGGGGCCACTCTGTGGCTCCCAAACTCTATTTCAGTAGTTAAAAGTTTTCACCACCACCACCACCACCTACATCATCAAGAAGAATGTGGAAGCCTGCTTTAACTGCCACAAAACGGGACACCGAGAGGACGTTTGCCCGTCTCTCAAGCTCTTCAAGTGTCGTCACTGCGGAGCTCGCGGCTATGACCAGGCTCATAAATGGACCCCCACTTGTGTACTTTGTTCTGGTCCCCACCAGACTGGCTCCTACAAATGTGAACACCGCTACAAAGTGGTTCCTGTTGTACTGAAACGCCAGCTACAGGCTGCAAATTAAGACAGTACTTCCACCTCCCATCATTCCCGATCCTGGACTCGTCGCTAAGGGGCTGAGTACACATCGTCCATAATGGATTCTAACTGCTCCTCCTCCTCTTACTGGCGCTCCAGCCGGAATCGCCCCCGGTCCTTCCCACCCCTCGACTCTAGGTTGTCTCCTCACAGAGCCTTCCACGAAAAAGTAAGTGAGCTGGGCGGTTGCGGCTTCTCACTCTCAGCAAACGCAGCCTCGCGATTCTGAGCTGCAAGCCCTGCGCGACGAGATAACAGCACTTAAAGGTATCAACCATAAACTCCAACAAAAGAAACGCTTCTTTAAAACGTCCACTCTTCGCATCCTACTCACCACCTCAAACAAATCCTATCCTACCACTTCAACTTGTTCACACCATCTCACCTCAGACGCCTACATCTACTCCCCCGCAAACCAACGATACTACCTCCAATCCACCTTCTAAGCGGAAAGCTACCTTGAGGAATTTGAGGCTCGCCTAGAAGAAAAATCAGAGGCTAAAATTGATGCTAAGCACGAAACAAAATTTGCTGAGGTCTCCTGAGAAATCCAACAGCAAATGCACCAGTTACAACAACAAATGCTGCAGCAAATCCAACAACAACTTAACACCCTCATGTAACAAATCCAAATACGCGTCGAAGGCCTTGAAACTAGGGGAGACGTAACGGTCTACCTCTCCAACCAGAGTTGCCGTTGGTGGCTACTTTGCACCAAATTGCCTACTTTTGAAACCTGTCTGGCGTCGAAGATTTAGGTTGGCCCCCTGGCTACTTCCCGGCTACTCGGAACTTTTATTTTGGCGTATTTACTAGGCATTTTTTTTAACTCGCAGCATTCTCGCCGGCAGGGTCGGTGCGCATCGAGGCACCCCTACGCACGGCTAGTGTAGCTATGTACCTTACATGCGCGCGCGGTGCGCATGTCATGTAAGCCTTTTGTTTCCTTTTCTTTGAGCTTTTTTTTAATTCACTGTTTTTCGCTTAATTTTTTTTTCCTTTTTGGAACATTTAGTTATTTTTCATTTATTTTGAATTGGCGTTAAGCCTGGCAAAGCATTGCTGGTCCAGGCTCCTCTCTCTTTCTTTTATGTTTTTTTTTCACTTTTTTTAGAGGAACAATAAAAGGGTAAAAGGGCGATACAACTCCGGCAGTTGTTTCCAAATGCCTTGCACTTTGGAGGCTACATGACAACAATCCTGACGACAAAGAAAACACCAGCACGAAGAGCGGTGAAGGCATGCTAAAGCTTCCGCTGCATTTTTTATGGATGTTTCTACATCCAGCTGGAGTTAGAAAGGCCGCATCTGCAAACAATAGCGTGAACTTGATCACACATCATGTTTGAGTTTATGGCACGCAGTAGCCGGATCGTACAAAGGCACTTGTAGCGAAGGGCCTTTTCCACAGCTGGCTCAATAGCACAAAATGTTTTCACTTTGAGCTTCCAACTCTGATGCTGAGAAAGTGTTCTGTGATATCTTGCTAAAAAAAGTTCGCAACAAAATAAAGCTCGTCTGGCTTACGGTAATAACACGAATCAAGTTCGACCTATGGCTTCAAGGCTAAAACAGCTTCAGTGTCCTACTTGGTTGTTGGCTAGAATGTAACAAAATTACTCCCGGAAGATCACACTACCGACGTGCACACACCATTTAATAATTCATCTATTTGCAACGTACAGTCGGGTACAAAAGTCTCTCGACCACGTGATCCGCAAACGAAGCCGATAGTACTATTATTAGCCACTGGTTGGAGACCGAACCTCAGGAGGCGAAAGTGAAAATTGTCTTCTTTCATCTCCACAAGTGCGGACTTCAGCCGGCGGTTAATAATACAGTTATTGGCGTCATTTGAGCATCACGCGGTTCAGGGAATTTTGTCCCCGACTATACCTGTGCCTTAATTACTCAGAAAAAGTGCTAAAATTTTGTGCTCTTTATTTTGTTTCTTGCGTTTATTTAAAACGTTAACAGCTATTCTTTGATAACAGTCATATTCTTAGCATCGCTTCAATTCTATTTGGCTACAAATTTGGCACCAAGATTGAATGGCGTGGCTACCTTTGGCTACTTTCAGCTCAGGTTTTGTCTCTTTTTAAAATGTTCTCAATGGCAACCCTTGCTCAAACCCCGAAACTCATCTTAGCTTCACCCACACTTCACCATGGCGCTCCGCCACCTATTTAAAGTGTGGCAATGGAATTGCAGGGGGTTTCGCCTCTAGCGAGGCAACGTACAGCAGTACGTCTAAAATTCGGACATCCCCCTGATATCGTCGCCCTTCAGGAAACTCATGACCCAGTGCAACTATCTGGGTATAAACCATACTCCCCCCTAGATGTCACCGCTCCAGACCCCGCTATTTTGATTCAACCCAACTTGCCGGCCATCCAACACTCCTTAGACGACGTAGGCGCAGTCTGCGTCTTGCTCGAACTTCTCTTAATTCTCAGCTACTTCATTCTAAACCTTTACAGCTCCCCAAAAGACAGAAAATGCAATTTCACCCGAGCTTCCTTTCCGTATCAACAAGCTCGTTCATAATTCAGGTCTCCTCATTGCAGGAGGTTTCAATGCCCGCCACCCCACTTGGGTTTACCGCGCCACCGACCGAAAGGGTAACAATCTGTGGTTACGAGCACATGAACTGGGCTTCATCCTCGTTACTGATCATCACACTCCAAACCGCGTAGGAAACCGCGTATCTGTTGACACTTCACCTGATCTACCATCGATCGGTGGCTCAACACTGGGGATACCGCCGGCAGCGACCCCTATCTCCTCGCGACCACCCTAAGCACGACCCCGTACCGTCGGAAAGGTCGCTCGACCCTAATCACGGATTGGGTGAAGTTTAGTTACCTACGCGCTCAGAACGCACCTACGCGGAATAATAACCTGGACGAGTGGATCTCCAACCTCCAGGCAGATGTCTCTGCTACTACTAAGGAATCACCTACCACGGATAATTATTCAAATACAGACAGCCGTGTCCTTCACCTATGGCATGCCCGCGAAAGCATATGGAAAACACAACGCCTCAATAGAACGCTTCGGTGTGGAACCGCTCGGATCGACAAACAGATCGAGACAAAAAACTCTCGCATTGGCTACCTGCCAATGGGGCACGTTTGTGAAAACATGCGTGACCAGCTGGTCCCTAATTCGATGGCTTTTAGACCCAGACGGTCGCAAAACATCCCAACGAGACAGCATTTCCCGCATAGTCCATAAACACTCCGGCTCAGACCATGATCTTCTAGACGAACTTCGTGCACACTATCACAATAGTACTTCCCCAGACCCTCTCCCCAACTACATGGGTGGTGCCAACCCTGCCATCGACGCGGAGATTTCGGAGGCTGTGGTAAGATTCGCTCGCACTCAGCTCCGCATAGCTCTGCCCCGGGACCGGACGGCATTTCCAACAAAACTCTCCGTAATTCAGATGACGCGTCCATTGAGACCCTCACTGCCTTTATGAATGATTACTGGAGAGAGGGCGAAATCCTCGCAGCAAGGAAACTAGCACGCGCGACTTTCATACCAAAGCCAGGCAAACGACTAGCTATCGAACACCTCCGCCCCATCTCCCTCACTTCCTGTGCTGGGAAACTGATGGAGCACGTAATTCTCAACTATCTGAATCATTACGTTGAAGATAACCATCTCCTACCTCGAAGCATGATTGGCTTCAGCTATAATCTCTCTAAGCAAGACATTATGCTGGCGCTCTCACGAGAGATACTGTGCCTTTCTAGCAGAGTGGGCAGATAGGCTATTCTAGGGTTTGTTTTAACCAAAGCATTTGACAGCGTCTCGCACGGAGCTATTCTTGCTAACCTCTCCCTTCTAAATCCTGGTTACC
Organism: Amblyomma mixtum; assembly: GCF_055824585.1. NCBI lineage: Eukaryota > Metazoa > Arthropoda > Arachnida > Ixodida > Ixodidae > Amblyomma > Amblyomma mixtum. The sequence continues at coordinate 118,669,385 of NC_143015.1, read as the reverse complement.
GTACCTACGAGTATATACGCACTTTCCTTTCTGGTTGTATAGCTGAACATAGCTTTGGCTCTCTCCTTTCAGACCCTATAAACCTCGGAAGCAATTGCACCATCCAGAGATCCGTTCGCTCCCCCTTTCTTTTCAATGTAGTCTTGCTCACGCTACCTTCTAAACTATATGATATCCTTCCTATCCCATACCTTATACGCAGACGACATCACCCTCTGGGTTTCAGCAGGCAACGATACTAAGTTTTAATCCGCACTGCAACATGCGGTGGATGTCATTGAGCGCCATGTAGCCGGAGCTGACCTCTCGTGCTTCCCTCAGAAATCCGAGCTGCTGCTCATCCAAGGTCAAGCCGGCCTCCACGGTCATCCTCCCATCTGCATTACTGCTAGTGGCCAACTCATACACGAAGTATCCACCATTAGGGTATTGGGGTTTCTCATCCAGAGCAATCGGCAATACACCGACAACCTGGCCAAACTCACAGTATCTGTCTCGCAGACCATTCGTCTAATTCGTCGCATTGGTAACAAACATAGAGGCATGCGAGATGCTGACTTCCGACGTTTTGTTCAGGCGTTTGTTATCAGTCGCCTCACATATACCGTGCCTTACCTCTACCTTAGCTGCCAGGAAGGGGACCGCGTTGACTGCCTTATTATACAGGCATGCAAGCTGGCTCTTCATCTCTCGCACCGTACCCCTTTGCTGCTCAGATATCTCGGCCCTTATGATGTAGTGCGCCGCTTCAATGATGTGACTTAAGCGGTTGCTCCTGCCCCTACGACTTCCTCTTCGCGTTGGTCGCACCGTACTGACGTCGTGCACATTGTTGGCATGTAGCCTTACCACAACAGGCTAACTTACTGAACTTCGGTTCACTGCAGCTGTGTCCTACCTTTTTGCTGACTTTTCGTTTCTATCTGCAACGTGTCGATGCTGCAGAAGATGGGGCAGCGGTACATGTCATTGGAGAAGCGGAAGCAGTGCAGGCACTAGTAGACACAGAAGTTGGTTTTTGTTCGCTAGCGCGCTTGGACCCCTTAGGGACCGCCGCAGTTTTTCGTCTCTGCTCCAGTGGTTCTCTTTCGATTTGCACGTTACAATAGCTAGCTCTTGTGAAAGGCCCTTCTGGGTTCGCAAATATGGGGTTTATAACCTTGAATGTTGCAGGAAGCTAGTGGCAGTGCTAGTAGTATTTGTTCTGAAGTTACCAGCAGAAATAATGTCCAGTTGCATTGCCCCTTTTGGCCTTTCCTTGCTGAGACAGCCATTGCTATGTATGTTTAGAGAGCGCTTTCGAAACAAAAGCCCGTATATTACCGGATATTACGGCGGACCATCTACCAGCCTCTTGAACGGCGGGGACACCGCATATAAGACAAATAAAATGCATAGAAACAACCAAGAACTGAAAAAAAAGCTGCTGCTCGGAGAGCTCCTCTTCTTCCTTCCGTGAACCGTACAGCCACAGTGTGGTGTCAAAATTTTGTTCAAGAGTTATATTTGCCTCTGTTTGTAGGTCGAAGACACAGGAATCTATTTTTTAAAGCTTGATGAATGTTCGCAGTTTTGTTTATATGAGCATAGATAATGCACTTTTTCGACTGCGGATATCTCCGGATTCAGTTATTTTTCGCTCCTATATGTGTGTGACTTCGATGAGGATCTGTTTACTACCCGAACCTGAAAAAACGGCCGAACTGCGCTGACTATTCAAGTCGCAAAGAAGTCGCAGCAATGTGGAATGCCGGACACCGCGGATACATTTAAAACTAAAAAAACACTTTTCTTTTCTGTCGGGAACGCGGGAGCATTAACGCGCCCTTTGAATCATGCATACCAAAAATGTCTTTAGAAGAACATGCATGCATTTCAAAGAAAAAAGATCGGGACAATAGTACGATTTCAGCAGCGCGAACACGTTTAGGAAAAGACAGAAGGCGGACAGGACAAGTTCTGATTCCCACCAACTAGCCCGCCAGCTTGTGTTGTGGGACAATAGTAAATGCTTTTTTCTTTTGTCTTGGGCAGTAAAGCAGCATTTAGTTTGTATTTTATGAAAGTGGCCGAGTCGTTATGCAATTGGGGCTTAATGTTCTATCCAAAGAAAAGAATACAGTTCAAGAATGCTGGTAATGTAGAAGAACTTATTGCTAGGCGAGTTGGTGCATAGCTTTCTTGGGATGGCGCTGCGCACGCGAAAAAAACGTTCACAGAAAAGAGGAGCAGATGCTAGGTACAGCGAAAATCTGTCATCTATATCTATCTCTATCGCCGCTTATGAACGTGGGTGGCGCTGATGAACACTCTCAAGGTTAGGTTACTTGTAAACATAAATACCCCCGAAAGCAGAAGGTTTGACAGCCGTCGCCGTAGCTCAGAGGTAGAGGTTACTCAGGACGTTCTACGTCCGCCGCTTATGAACGTGGGTGGCGCTGATGAACACTCTCAAGGTTAGGTTACTTGTAAACATAAATACCCCCGAAAGCAGAAGGTTTGACAGCCGTCGCCGTAGCTCAGAGGTAGAGGTTACTCAGGACGTTCTACGTCCGCCGCTTATGAACGTGGGTGGCGCTGATGAACACTCTCAAGGTTAGGTTACTTGTAAACATAAATACCCCCGAAAGCAGAAGGTTTGACAGCCGTCGCCGTAGCTCAGAGGTAGAGGTTACTCAGGACGTTCTACGTCCGCCGCTTATGAACGTGGGTGGCGCTGATGAACACTCTCAAGGTTAGGTTACTTGTAAACATAAATACCCCCGAAAGCAGAAGGTTTGACAGCCGTCGCCGTAGCTCAGAGGTAGAGCACCGGACGCGTAATTCGGAGGTCGTGGGTTCGGATCCCACCGGCGGCACATGGTTGTTTTTTCTTCTGCTTTTCTAATCAATTAGCTTTAAGCGATAACATATTCAGTAATATTCTAAATTGATCAACACTCAAAATAAATAAATTAGTTAAAAAAAAAAAATCCCCTGTGCCCCTTGGTTTCTGTGGCTGTTGGCTTCTGTCATATTTATAACGAGCCCCTCATTCCCCTTCCCTTGTTTGCTTAATTGCTTAGCGAGGGCCTCGGTTCTGGCAGCCTTGATGCCATAGGAAGCATAAGAGGGTTCTCACGCAGCTTCCACCCTCTCCGTTCGATGACGTTCTACGTCACACCTGCGGTTACTCAGGACGTTCTACGTCCGCCGCTTATGAACGTGGGTGGCGCTGATGAACACTCTCAAGGTTAGGTTACTTGTAAACATAAATACCCCCGAAAGCAGAAGGTTTGACAGCCGTCGCCGTAGCTCAGAGGTAGAGCACCGGACGCGTAATTCGGAGGTCGTGGGTTCGGATCCCACCGGCGGCACATGGTTGTTTTTTCTTCTGCTTTTCTAATCAATTAGCTTTAAGCGATAACATATTCAGTAATATTCTAAATTGATCAACACTCAAAATAAATAAATTAGTTAAAAAAAAAAAATCCCCTGTGCCCCTTGGTTTCTGTGGCTGTTGGCTTCTGTCATATTTATAACGAGCCCCTCATTCCCCTTCCCTTGTTTGCTTAATTGCTTAGCGAGGGCCTCGGTTCTGGCAGCCTTGATGCCATAGGAAGCATAAGAGGGTTCTCACGCAGCTTCCACCCTCTCCGTTCGATGACGTTCTACGTCACACCTGCGGTTACTCAGGACGTTCTACGTCCGCCGCTTATGAACGTGGGTGGCGCTGATGAACACTCTCAAGGTTAGGTTACTTGTAAACATAAATACCCCCGAAAGCAGAAGGTTTGACAGCCGTCGCCGTAGCTCAGAGGTAGAGCACCGGACGCGTAATTCGGAGGTCGTGGGTTCGGATCCCACCGGCGGCACATGGTTGTTTTTTCTTCTGCTTTTCTAATCAATTAGCTTTAAGCGATAACATATTCAGTAATATTCTAAATTGATCAACACTCAAAATAAATAAATTAGTTAAAAAAAAAAAAATCCCCTGTGCCCCTTGGTTTCTGTGGCTGTTGGCTTCTGTCATATTTATAACGAGCCCCTCATTCCCCTTCCCTTGTTTGCTTAATTGCTTAGCGAGGGCCTCGGTTCTGGCAGCCTTGATGCCATAGGAAGCATAAGAGGGTTCTCACGCAGCTTCCACCCTCTCCGTTCGATGACGTTCTACGTCACACCTGCGGTTACTCAGGACGTTCTACGTCCGCCGCTTATGAACGTGGGTGGCGCTGATGAACACTCTCAAGGTTAGGTTACTTGTAAACATAAATACCCCCGAAAGCAGAAGGTTTGACAGCCGTCGCCGTAGCTCAGAGGTAGAGCACCGGACGCGTAATTCGGAGGTCGTGGGTTCGGATCCCACCGGCGGCACATGGTTGTTTTTTCTTCTGCTTTTCTAATCAATTAGCTTTAAGCGATAACATATTCAGTAATATTCTAAATTGATCAACACTCAAAATAAATAAATTAGTTAAAAAAAAAAAATCCCCTGTGCCCCTTGGTTTCTGTGGCTGTTGGCTTCTGTCATATTTATAACGAGCCCCTCATTCCCCTTCCCTTGTTTGCTTAATTGCTTAGCGAGGGCCTCGGTTCTGGCAGCCTTGATGCCATAGGAAGCATAAGAGGGTTCTCACGCAGCTTCCACCCTCTCCGTTCGATGACGTTCTACGTCACACCTGCGGTTACTCAGGACGTTCTACGTCCGCCGCTTATGAACGTGGGTGGCGCTGATGAACACTCTCAAGGTTAGGTTACTTGTAAACATAAATACCCCCGAAAGCAGAAGGTTTGACAGCCGTCGCCGTAGCTCAGAGGTAGAGCACCGGACGCGTAATTCGGAGGTCGTGGGTTCGGATCCCACCGGCGGCACATGGTTGTTTTTTCTTCTGCTTTTCTAATCAATTAGCTTTAAGCGATAACATATTCAGTAATATTCTAAATTGATCAACACTCAAAATAAATAAATTAGTTAAAAAAAAAAAAAATCCCCTGTGCCCCTTGGTTTCTGTGGCTGTTGGCTTCTGTCATATTTATAACGAGCCCCTCATTCCCCTTCCCTTGTTTGCTTAATTGCTTAGCGAGGGCCTCGGTTCTGGCAGCCTTGATGCCATAGGAAGCATAAGAGGGTTCTCACGCAGCTTCCACCCTCTCCGTTCGATGACGTTCTACGTCACACCTGCGGTTACTCAGGACGTTCTACGTCCGCCGCTTATGAACGTGGGTGGCGCTGATGAACACTCTCAAGGTTAGGTTACTTGTAAACATAAATACCCCCGAAAGCAGAAGGTTTGACAGCCGTCGCCGTAGCTCAGAGGTAGAGCACCGGACGCGTAATTCGGAGGTCGTGGGTTCGGATCCCACCGGCGGCACATGGTTGTTTTTTCTTCTGCTTTTCTAATCAATTAGCTTTAAGCGATAACATATTCAGTAATATTCTAAATTGATCAACACTCAAAATAAATAAATTAGTTAAAAAAAAAAAATCCCCTGTGCCCCTTGGTTTCTGTGGCTGTTGGCTTCTGTCATATTTATAACGAGCCCCTCATTCCCCTTCCCTTGTTTGCTTAATTGCTTAGCGAGGGCCTCGGTTCTGGCAGCCTTGATGCCATAGGAAGCATAAGAGGGTTCTCACGCAGCTTCCACCCTCTCCGTTCGATGACGTTCTACGTCACACCTGCGGTTACTCAGGACGTTCTACGTCCGCCGCTTATGAACGTGGGTGGCGCTGATGAACACTCTCAAGGTTAGGTTACTTGTAAACATAAATACCCCCGAAAGCAGAAGGTTTGACAGCCGTCGCCGTAGCTCAGAGGTAGAGCACCGGACGCGTAATTCGGAGGTCGTGGGTTCGGATCCCACCGGCGGCACATGGTTGTTTTTTCTTCTGCTTTTCTAATCAATTAGCTTTAAGCGATAACATATTCAGTAATATTCTAAATTGATCAACACTCAAAATAAATAAATTAGTTAAAAAAAAAAAATCCCCTGTGCCCCTTGGTTTCTGTGGCTGTTGGCTTCTGTCATATTTATAACGAGCCCCTCATTCCCCTTCCCTTGTTTGCTTAATTGCTTAGCGAGGGCCTCGGTTCTGGCAGCCTTGATGCCATAGGAAGCATAAGAGGGTTCTCACGCAGCTTCCACCCTCTCCGTTCGATGACGTTCTACGTCACACCTGCGGTTACTCAGGACGTTCTACGTCCGCCGCTTATGAACGTGGGTGGCGCTGATGAACACTCTCAAGGTTAGGTTACTTGTAAACATAAATACCCCCGAAAGCAGAAGGTTTGACAGCCGTCGCCGTAGCTCAGAGGTAGAGCACCGGACGCGTAATTCGGAGGTCGTGGGTTCGGATCCCACCGGCGGCACATGGTTGTTTTTTCTTCTGCTTTTCTAATCAATTAGCTTTAAGCGATAACATATTCAGTAATATTCTAAATTGATCAACACTCAAAATAAATAAATTAGTTAAAAAAAAAAAAATCCCCTGTGCCCCTTGGTTTCTGTGGCTGTTGGCTTCTGTCATATTTATAACGAGCCCCTCATTCCCCTTCCCTTGTTTGCTTAATTGCTTAGCGAGGGCCTCGGTTCTGGCAGCCTTGATGCCATAGGAAGCATAAGAGGGTTCTCACGCAGCTTCCACCCTCTCCGTTCGATGACGTTCTACGTCACACCTGCGGTTACTCAGGACGTTCTACGTCCGCCGCTTATGAACGTGGGTGGCGCTGATGAACACTCTCAAGGTTAGGTTACTTGTAAACATAAATACCCCCGAAAGCAGAAGGTTTGACAGCCGTCGCCGTAGCTCAGAGGTAGAGCACCGGACGCGTAATTCGGAGGTCGTGGGTTCGGATCCCACCGGCGGCACATGGTTGTTTTTTCTTCTGCTTTTCTAATCAATTAGCTTTAAGCGATAACATATTCAGTAATATTCTAAATTGATCAACACTCAAAATAAATAAATTAGTTAAAAAAAAAAAAATCCCCTGTGCCCCTTGGTTTCTGTGGCTGTTGGCTTCTGTCATATTTATAACGAGCCCCTCATTCCCCTTCCCTTGTTTGCTTAATTGCTTAGCGAGGGCCTCGGTTCTGGCAGCCTTGATGCCATAGGAAGCATAAGAGGGTTCTCACGCAGCTTCCACCCTCTCCGTTCGATGACGTTCTACGTCACACCTGCGGTTACTCAGGACGTTCTACGTCCGCCGCTTATGAACGTGGGTGGCGCTGATGAACACTCTCAAGGTTAGGTTACTTGTAAACATAAATACCCCCGAAAGCAGAAGGTTTGACAGCCGTCGCCGTAGCTCAGAGGTAGAGCACCGGACGCGTAATTCGGAGGTCGTGGGTTCGGATCCCACCGGCGGCACATGGTTGTTTTTTCTTCTGCTTTTCTAATCAATTAGCTTTAAGCGATAACATATTCAGTAATATTCTAAATTGATCAACACTCAAAATAAATAAATTAGTTAAAAAAAAAAATCCCCTGTGCCCCTTGGTTTCTGTGGCTGTTGGCTTCTGTCATATTTATAACGAGCCCCTCATTCCCCTTCCCTTGTTTGCTTAATTGCTTAGCGAGGGCCTCGGTTCTGGCAGCCTTGATGCCATAGGAAGCATAAGAGGGTTCTCACGCAGCTTCCACCCTCTCCGTTCGATGACGTTCTACGTCACACCTGCGGTTACTCAGGACGTTCTACGTCCGCCGCTTATGAACGTGGGTGGCGCTGATGAACACTCTCAAGGTTAGGTTACTTGTAAACATAAATACCCCCGAAAGCAGAAGGTTTGACAGCCGTCGCCGTAGCTCAGAGGTAGAGCACCGGACGCGTAATTCGGAGGTCGTGGGTTCGGATCCCACCGGCGGCACATGGTTGTTTTTTCTTCTGCTTTTCTAATCAATTAGCTTTAAGCGATAACATATTCAGTAATATTCTAAATTGATCAACACTCAAAATAAATAAATTAGTTAAAAAAAAAAAAATCCCCTGTGCCCCTTGGTTTCTGTGGCTGTTGGCTTCTGTCATATTTATAACGAGCCCCTCATTCCCCTTCCCTTGTTTGCTTAATTGCTTAGCGAGGGCCTCGGTTCTGGCAGCCTTGATGCCATAGGAAGCATAAGAGGGTTCTCACGCAGCTTCCACCCTCTCCGTTCGATGACGTTCTACGTCACACCTGCGGTTACTCAGGACGTTCTACGTCCGCCGCTTATGAACGTGGGTGGCGCTGATGAACACTCTCAAGGTTAGGTTACTTGTAAACATAAATACCCCCGAAAGCACAAGGTTTGACAGCCGTCGCCGTAGCTCAGAGGTAGAGCACCGGACGCGTAATTCGGAGGTCGTGGGTTCGGATCCCACCGGCGGCACATGGTTGTTTTTTCTTCTGCTTTTCTAATCAATTAGCTTTAAGCGATAACATATTCAGTAATATTCTAAATTGATCAACACTCAAAATAAATAAATTAGTTAAAAAAAAAAATCCCCTGTGCCCCTTGGTTTCTGTGGCTGTTGGCTTCTGTCATATTTATAACGAGCCCCTCATTCCCCTTCCCTTGTTTGCTTAATTGCTTAGCGAGGGCCTCGGTTCTGGCAGCCTTGATGCCATAGGAAGCATAAGAGGGTTCTCACGCAGCTTCCACCCTCTCCGTTCGATGACGTTCTACGTCACACCTGCGGTTACTCAGGACGTTCTACGTCCGCCGCTTATGAACGTGGGTGGCGCTGATGAACACTCTCAAGGTTAGGTTACTTGTAAACATAAATACCCCCGAAAGCAGAAGGTTTGACAGCCGTCGCCGTAGCTCAGAGGTAGAGCACCGGACGCGTAATTCGGAGGTCGTGGGTTCGGATCCCACCGGCGGCACATGGTTGTTTTTTCTTCTGCTTTTCTAATCAATTAGCTTTAAGCGATAACATATTCAGTAATATTCTAAATTGATCAACACTCAAAATAAATAAATTAGTTAAAAAAAAAAAATCCCCTGTGCCCCTTGGTTTCTGTGGCTGTTGGCTTCTGTCATATTTATAACGAGCCCCTCATTCCCCTTCCCTTGTTTGCTTAATTGCTTAGCGAGGGCCTCGGTTCTGGCAGCCTTGATGCCATAGGAAGCATAAGAGGGTTCTCACGCAGCTTCCACCCTCTCCGTTCGATGACGTTCTACGTCACACCTGCGGTTACTCAGGACGTTCTACGTCCGCCGCTTATGAACGTGGGTGGCGCTGATGAACACTCTCAAGGTTAGGTTACTTGTAAACATAAATACCCCCGAAAGCAGAAGGTTTGACAGCCGTCGCCGTAGCTCAGAGGTAGAGCACCGGACGCGTAATTCGGAGGTCGTGGGTTCGGATCCCACCGGCGGCACATGGTTGTTTTTTCTTCTGCTTTTCTAATCAATTAGCTTTAAGCGATAACATATTCAGTAATATTCTAAATTGATCAACACTCAAAATAAATAAATTAGTTAAAAAAAAAAAAATCCCCTGTGCCCCTTGGTTTCTGTGGCTGTTGGCTTCTGTCATATTTATAACGAGCCCCTCATTCCCCTTCCCTTGTTTGCTTAATTGCTTAGCGAGGGCCTCGGTTCTGGCAGCCTTGATGCCATAGGAAGCATAAGAGGGTTCTCACGCAGCTTCCACCCTCTCCGTTCGATGACGTTCTACGTCACACCTGCGGTTACTCAGGACGTTCTACGTCCGCCGCTTATGAACGTGGGTGGCGCTGATGAACACTCTCAAGGTTAGGTTACTTGTAAACATAAATACCCCCGAAAGCAGAAGGTTTGACAGCCGTCGCCGTAGCTCAGAGGTAGAGCACCGGACGCGTAATTCGGAGGTCGTGGGTTCGGATCCCACCGGCGGCACATGGTTGTTTTTTCTTCTGCTTTTCTAATCAATTAGCTTTAAGCGATAACATATTCAGTAATATTCTAAATTGATCAACACTCAAAATAAATAAATTAGTTAAAAAAAAAAAAAATCCCCTGTGCCCCTTGGTTTCTGTGGCTGTTGGCTTCTGTCATATTTATAACGAGCCCCTCATTCCCCTTCCCTTGTTTGCTTAATTGCTTAGCGAGGGCCTCGGTTCTGGCAGCCTTGATGCCATAGGAAGCATAAGAGGGTTCTCACGCAGCTTCCACCCTCTCCGTTCGATGACGTTCTACGTCACACCTGCGGTTACTCAGGACGTTCTACGTCCGCCGCTTATGAACGTGGGTGGCGCTGATGAACACTCTCAAGGTTAGGTTACTTGTAAACATAAATACCCCCGAAAGCAGAAGGTTTGACAGCCGTCGCCGTAGCTCAGAGGTAGAGCACCGGACGCGTAATTCGGAGGTCGTGGGTTCGGATCCCACCGGCGGCACATGGTTGTTTTTTCTTCTGCTTTTCTAATCAATTAGCTTTAAGCGATAACATATTCAGTAATATTCTAAATTGATCAACACTCAAAATAAATAAATTAGTTAAAAAAAAAAAATCCCCTGTGCCCCTTGGTTTCTGTGGCTGTTGGCTTCTGTCATATTTATAACGAGCCCCTCATTCCCCTTCCCTTGTTTGCTTAATTGCTTAGCGAGGGCCTCGGTTCTGGCAGCCTTGATGCCATAGGAAGCATAAGAGGGTTCTCACGCAGCTTCCACCCTCTCCGTTCGATGACGTTCTACGTCACACCTGCGGTTACTCAGGACGTTCTACGTCCGCCGCTTATGAACGTGGGTGGCGCTGATGAACACTCTCAAGGTTAGGTTACTTGTAAACATAAATACCCCCGAAAGCAGAAGGTTTGACAGCCGTCGCCGTAGCTCAGAGGTAGAGCACCGGACGCGTAATTCGGAGGTCGTGGGTTCGGATCCCACCGGCGGCACATGGTTGTTTTTTCTTCTGCTTTTCTAATCAATTAGCTTTAAGCGATAACATATTCAGTAATATTCTAAATTGATCAACACTCAAAATAAATAAATTAGTTAAAAAAAAAAAATCCCCTGTGCCCCTTGGTTTCTGTGGCTGTTGGCTTCTGTCATATTTATAACGAGCCCCTCATTCCCCTTCCCTTGTTTGCTTAATTGCTTAGCGAGGGCCTCGGTTCTGGCAGCCTTGATGCCATAGGAAGCATAAGAGGGTTCTCACGCAGCTTCCACCCTCTCCGTTCGATGACGTTCTACGTCACACCTGCGGTTACTCAGGACGTTCTACGTCCGCCGCTTATGAACGTGGGTGGCGCTGATGAACACTCTCAAGGTTAGGTTACTTGTAAACATAAATACCCCCGAAAGCAGAAGGTTTGACAGCCGTCGCCGTAGCTCAGAGGTAGAGCACCGGACGCGTAATTCGGAGGTCGTGGGTTCGGATCCCACCGGCGGCACATGGTTGTTTTTTCTTCTGCTTTTCTAATCAATTAGCTTTAAGCGATAACATATTCAGTAATATTCTAAATTGATCAACACTCAAAATAAATAAATTAGTTAAAAAAAAAAATCCCCTGTGCCCCTTGGTTTCTGTGGCTGTTGGCTTCTGTCATATTTATAACGAGCCCCTCATTCCCCTTCCCTTGTTTGCTTAATTGCTTAGCGAGGGCCTCGGTTCTGGCAGCCTTGATGCCATAGGAAGCATAAGAGGGTTCTCACGCAGCTTCCACCCTCTCCGTTCGATGACGTTCTACGTCACACCTGCGGTTACTCAGGACGTTCTACGTCCGCCGCTTATGAACGTGGGTGGCGCTGATGAACACTCTCAAGGTTAGGTTACTTGTAAACATAAATACCCCCGAAAGCAGAAGGTTTGACAGCCGTCGCCGTAGCTCAGAGGTAGAGCACCGGACGCGTAATTCGGAGGTCGTGGGTTCGGATCCCACCGGCGGCACATGGTTGTTTTTTCTTCTGCTTTTCTAATCAATTAGCTTTAAGCGATAACATATTCAGTAATATTCTAAATTGATCAACACTCAAAATAAATAAATTAGTTAAAAAAAAAAAATCCCCTGTGCCCCTTGGTTTCTGTGGCTGTTGGCTTCTGTCATATTTATAACGAGCCCCTCATTCCCCTTCCCTTGTTTGCTTAATTGCTTAGCGAGGGCCTCGGTTCTGGCAGCCTTGATGCCATAGGAAGCATAAGAGGGTTCTCACGCAGCTTCCACCCTCTCCGTTCGATGACGTTCTACGTCACACCTGCGGTTACTCAGGACGTTCTACGTCCGCCGCTTATGAACGTGGGTGGCGCTGATGAACACTCTCAAGGTTAGGTTACTTGTAAACATAAATACCCCCGAAAGCAGAAGGTTTGACAGCCGTCGCCGTAGCTCAGAGGTAGAGCACCGGACGCGTAATTCGGAGGTCGTGGGTTCGGATCCCACCGGCGGCACATGGTTGTTTTTTCTTCTGCTTTTCTAATCAATTAGCTTTAAGCGATAACATATTCAGTAATATTCTAAATTGATCAACACTCAAAATAAATAAATTAGTTAAAAAAAAAAAATCCCCTGTGCCCCTTGGTTTCTGTGGCTGTTGGCTTCTGTCATATTTATAACGAGCCCCTCATTCCCCTTCCCTTGTTTGCTTAATTGCTTAGCGAGGGCCTCGGTTCTGGCAGCCTTGATGCCATAGGAAGCATAAGAGGGTTCTCACGCAGCTTCCACCCTCTCCGTTCGATGACGTTCTACGTCACACCTGCGGTTACTCAGGACGTTCTACGTCCGCCGCTTATGAACGTGGGTGGCGCTGATGAACACTCTCAAGGTTAGGTTACTTGTAAACATAAATACCCCCGAAAGCAGAAGGTTTGACAGCCGTCGCCGTAGCTCAGAGGTAGAGCACCGGACGCGTAATTCGGAGGTCGTGGGTTCGGATCCCACCGGCGGCACATGGTTGTTTTTTCTTCTGCTTTTCTAATCAATTAGCTTTAAGCGATAACATATTCAGTAATATTCTAAATTGATCAACACTCAAAATAAATAAATTAGTTAAAAAAAAAAAAATCCCCTGTGCCCCTTGGTTTCTGTGGCTGTTGGCTTCTGTCATATTTATAACGAGCCCCTCATTCCCCTTCCCTTGTTTGCTTAATTGCTTAGCGAGGGCCTCGGTTCTGGCAGCCTTGATGCCATAGGAAGCATAAGAGGGTTCTCACGCAGCTTCCACCCTCTCCGTTCGATGACGTTCTACGTCACACCTGCGGTTACTCAGGACGTTCTACGTCCGCCGCTTATGAACGTGGGTGGCGCTGATGAACACTCTCAAGGTTAGGTTACTTGTAAACATAAATACCCCCGAAAGCAGAAGGTTTGACAGCCGTCGCCGTAGCTCAGAGGTAGAGCACCGGACGCGTAATTCGGAGGTCGTGGGTTCGGATCCCACCGGCGGCACATGGTTGTTTTTTCTTCTGCTTTTCTAATCAATTAGCTTTAAGCGATAACATATTCAGTAATATTCTAAATTGATCAACACTCAAAATAAATAAATTAGTTAAAAAAAAAAAATCCCCTGTGCCCCTTGGTTTCTGTGGCTGTTGGCTTCTGTCATATTTATAACGAGCCCCTCATTCCCCTTCCCTTGTTTGCTTAATTGCTTAGCGAGGGCCTCGGTTCTGGCAGCCTTGATGCCATAGGAAGCATAAGAGGGTTCTCACGCAGCTTCCACCCTCTCCGTTCGATGACGTTCTACGTCACACCTGCGGTTACTCAGGACGTTCTACGTCCGCCGCTTATGAACGTGGGTGGCGCTGATGAACACTCTCAAGGTTAGGTTACTTGTAAACATAAATACCCCCGAAAGCAGAAGGTTTGACAGCCGTCGCCGTAGCTCAGAGGTAGAGCACCGGACGCGTAATTCGGAGGTCGTGGGTTCGGATCCCACCGGCGGCACATGGTTGTTTTTTCTTCTGCTTTTCTAATCAATTAGCTTTAAGCGATAACATATTCAGTAATATTCTAAATTGATCAACACTCAAAATAAATAAATTAGTTAAAAAAAAAAAAAAAAATCCCCTGTGCCCCTTGGTTTCTGTGGCTGTTGGCTTCTGTCATATTTATAACGAGCCCCTCATTCCCCTTCCCTTGTTTGCTTAATTGCTTAGCGAGGGCCTCGGTTCTGGCAGCCTTGATGCCATAGGAAGCATAAGAGGGTTCTCACGCAGCTTCCACCCTCTCCGTTCGATGACGTTCTACGTCACACCTGCGGTTACTCAGGACGTTCTACGTCCGCCGCTTATGAACGTGGGTGGCGCTGATGAACACTCTCAAGGTTAGGTTACTTGTAAACATAAATACCCCCGAAAGCAGAAGGTTTGACAGCCGTCGCCGTAGCTCAGAGGTAGAGCACCGGACGCGTAATTCGGAGGTCGTGGGTTCGGATCCCACCGGCGGCACATGGTTGTTTTTTCTTCTGCTTTTCTAATCAATTAGCTTTAAGCGATAACATATTCAGTAATATTCTAAATTGATCAACACTCAAAATAAATAAATTAGTTAAAAAAAAAAAAATCCCCTGTGCCCCTTGGTTTCTGTGGCTGTTGGCTTCTGTCATGTCTATCATCTATATATCATCTATCTCTGTCTGTCATCTTCTGGTCTTTCCTGTGAACGTTTTTTTTCGTGTGCGCAACGCCATCCTAAGAAATCAAGAATTCTGTTGCTAGCATTTTGTTGTTAGACCACTGTCATTTTCTGATATTATACATCTAATCTGCTTGGAAGGATAGACGAACATCCTTTGTATTCAGTTTGGTAACAAAATTACTGCACAGTTTTTTTACACAGAGCGCCACAATTTCAAGCACTCGCGTAATTAATATTGGGAGCTTTATACGTGAACATTTCCATTTTGGATTAAACTTGTAAACAGGGTGAAGCACCGCAAACGTGAATTATACTGATACAACATTTCAGAGAATTTTAATCATATTAATATAGCATTCTGGTATGCACTCTCGCTTTTGTGGAGTAACTTTGTTTTATTAGTAGGCGCTTTATAGGTGCGACCACGCTGTACAATTTTTTTCTTCCCCGACACTTCTATGCTTTGTTTGTATGCTTTGACAAAAAGCTGCTGTAAGATCCGACATAGGGCAATATACTATAGCATTTCAGTTTACAAGCCTTTGTAGTTTATGAGAGGAAAATTTGCGAATAAGTATTTATTGTGTTGGTAATTCCGAAATAGATGACGTTTGGTGGAATCCTTGAAAGTGCAGACAATGGCTTTTTCTTTGCACAGCTGCTTGTTTGGCTTCAGCTATAGTTGTGTTTTAGCATGCTTTTTTTTGTTTAAGCATATGTTTAGCAGCAGAGACATGTGGCACGGTGCTCCGGCTTGTGATTCTGTGAGCTGTAGCGCAAGAAAAAATTGAAATTGCAGCTTGAAAAAGTAGCACTTCAATAGCCTTCTCTAACTGGAAGCAACATTCTTCAAATCTTCTAACTGATCTCAACAGCATAACAAGAAGCAAATAGTTTGGTTTTGGTTTTGTGACGGAAAGCGCAGTGTAGGTTTTCTGATTATTTGACCACCTGTGATTTCTTAGGGTGCACTCATCTAGCAGAACACACGGACTTGTACCGTGTGTCTGCATAAAAACGCGGGTACCACGGCTGAGATCCAGCCCGTATATTTTGGGTCTGCAGCTGAGCACCATAATCCCTGACCCAACGGTGCGACTTAGAAGCAACTCGTAGAAAGATACACACTAGTGCGCCTGCGTTGAGGAGTTGTGGGGCACGTTGGCTAGTAACGAACTTTTCATGCTTGTTTTCTTTTGCCTCAGATTCAGAACGTTCACTGGCGTTATAAGGAGAAGAGATGAATAGAGTACAAGTTTGTTTGCATGTTTTAAAGAGGAGGATCCTTCTTGGCTGCTTATATGTTAAAATGGATGCTGCATGATTTTTTAGGGTGCTTATATTTCAAAATAACGAAACCCTTTAGCACACGCTGTATCCTTCTTTCAAACACATTTGGCGAGTTAAAATATCGACAGACTCTCACTGAGATTGTTAGGTTAGTGACATTAGGTGTTATTGCGTTATAGAAGATAGGCTGAAACAAGCGAAATATTCAGCGATGATATTTGCTGGCAGTTTGACGCTATTGGCCGACTCCGGTCGCAGCACGACATATAGCCAGAATACACCGCATAAGAAGATGCCAACAGCTTTTCTCATAATGCTACCAAATGAACGATTTCAGATTGCTACCAAACCGCAACGCATTTTAAGTAGAAACAAATATTAATTTGTCCCGTTTTTTTTCGTTTATAAAAGACAAAAAAAAATCACCCTCAAGGGCAGCCTCGAACTGCTAGATTTTGCCTCCGCAAACGCGTTGCTAATCGAATAAGCCGTAAAAGAAATCGATGGTACGACTATGACAGCTCAAGCCAGTGGACCCTTTTAATGAGGACCCCACCCACAAGCCTCAACAAACATTCCTCTGATTTTAATCTTTTAATTTTGCCTACCTACTACTATATTCGTAATGCTTACATTTCTGTGCACATCACATGACTACAGCGGGCTAATAAGACGATACTTCAGGCATTCTGTTTATGGGGCTATTGTGTCAGCTGCAGGCAATACAGCCACTATTCAGAAAATGTTGTCGCCGAGAGCCGGCACATCTTTAGAAGAAAGGACAGAAGGGCATACCAGTACTTCCACAGGTGGCACACTCAGCCAACAATGCTCGAGCAGGGGAAGACGAGCAAAACCAGCGCGTGCTGTACGGCGGCGCCAGTAAATGGCTAACAGTGAACCATTGCTCCTCCTCTATGAAAGGGCATGGCAAGGAGGTGCGGAATGACGGGGGGGGGGGGGGGGCGGAACAGAGTCTCTGGCGCCGGAGTTAGCCGAATAAGTCCTAGCGGGTGTAGTAGGGCTTCATCCTGGCAACGTGGACGATTTCGGATGCTGCCTGCCGCCTTGAGGAGCGAACAAACTCTTGCGGCAGCACATCGTAGGTAGCATCACTGAGTTTGCGCAGTACCTCATAGGGGCCGAAGTAAAGGCGCAGGAGTTTCGCGCAGCGTCCCCGATGACAGATTGGGGTCCAAACCCAAACTTGATCGCCAAGGTGGTAAAGAACCGCCCGGTGGTGAAGGTTGTAGCGTTGAGCATCGTTTTCTCGCTGGGAACGGATTGGCTGTCGAACTAGTTGGCGGGCGGCTTCTGCATGCAGAACAAACTGTGAAGCGCCAGTGATGGAGGGATGGGAAACATCTTGCAGCAACATGGCGTCGAGCATAGTCTAGGCTTCGCGACTATGCGCCATACGGAACGGTGTGAAGCACATTGTTTCTTCAAGACCATTTTATAGGCAAATGTGACGCAAGGCAAGATCTGGACCCAGTTCTTATGATCAGCGTGGACGTACATAGAAAAGATGTCGGCAATGGTCTGACTGAGCCTTTCAGTAAGTCCATTTACTTGAGTATGGTGTGCAGTGGGCCCGCGGTGACTGGTGCCGCTGAGTCGCACAACTTCCGGAGTAAGGGCTGATGTAAATGCCGTGCCTCTATCATTTGAAACGACTGCGGTGGCACTGTGACGGAGGAATATTCAGAACATGAAAAAGTATGAAATTTCAGGAGCGGTGCCGCAGGGAAGGGCTTTCGTCTTAAAATGCACTGCGAGGTAGTCGGTGGCAACTATTATGCACCGGTTGCCCAAAAAGGACGCTGGAAATGGTCCCAGCAAGACCCTGCCTACCTGGTGGAACGGGGTTCGAGGAGGATCAGTGGGCTTCCGTAAGCCGGCCGGCTTGACAGCTGATGTCTTCCGAAATTGGCACTCGCGGCAAGTCTTAACATTGCGCTGTACAACTGCAGCAAACCTGGTCCAGTAATACTTCTGAAGTTCCGCGCTAACGTGCGAGAAAAGCCGAGGGGGCCGGAAGAGAGTTTGTCGTGCCATGCCTGGTGAACTTCGCCTCGAACCATTGTTGGAACCACGAAGAGATCAAGATTGCCTGTGGGGCCGTAGTTTCTTTTGTAGTTTATGCCACCACGGAAGTAGAACAACGACAGCCCGCGCGTGAAGAGAGGGGTTGCGACGAGGCCCGGCCTCACAGGTAGTCTATGAGGGATCACATCTCGGCGTCGTCACGGACGTGGCTAAGGCACCAAGGATGGACGTGGCTAAAGCACCAAGAAAAGCGAGATCTCTTTTAAGTCAGCAGCGGTGTGCCGGATAGGAGAATGGACAGGTACTCGGCATCGCTGTGTCTTTTGCGAGACTTGTGCAATATGGTAACGACGATTTTCTGCAACCGGAGCCTCCAGCCCACTACCCTCCCCGAAGGCTCTTTAAGATTCGCGAGCCAACAAAGAGATTGGTGATCGCTCGCTGCTCCAAATGGGCGACCATACAAGTAACGGCGAAATCTCCTTACCGCCCAAACGACAGCAAAGCCCCTTTTAGTGCTAAAATAATTCCCCCCAGATCACGAAAATGTGCGGTTTGCATGAGCAATCACGCGCTCAACACCATCTTGCAACTGCACGAGGACGGCACCCAGGCCGACACTGCTGGCATCGGTGTGCAGTTCCTTGCCCGAATCCTCATGAAAGTGGCCAAAGATGGGTGCCGCTTGGAGATCGTTTCTGAGGTCGTCGAAAGACTTGCTGTTCTTGAGCAAAGATTAAAGGTTGTTGGTCCTTTGTCAAACGAGTTAGATGCTCGGCTAGTCGGGAGAAGTCTCGCACAAAACGTGTGTAATAGGAGCAGAGACGCCAAAAACGGCACAAAGCACGCTTTTCAGTGGGGGTCGCAAACGCAGCGATGGCAGCCGTCTTGTTGGAAAGTTCAGCCGCTGGAACGCAGTGATACTTTTCTGGTTTGAGCGAGAGGCCAGTTGATTGTATGACCGCCAGTACTACACTCAAGCGCTTGAGATTCTCGTCGTAGCTGACAGAAAAACTCACAATGTCGTCAAGGTAGACGAGGCAAGACTGACATTTTAGGCGAAAGAGGACAGCGTCCATGCGATGCGATGTGTACGCCTATATATGGTTAACTGTTCCGAATAATGTAGCTTGTTGTTAGTAGCGTTCGTGTTTGTCGTGTCTTCCTCCTGTGTTCGACCTTTTTTGCGCCACATTTTTTCAAGCATTCATCATTCTTTCAAATGTCGCAGGAGTGGACCGCAAGCCGAAGGGTAGCACCTTGAACTCATGCAACCGGTCGGGAGTAATGAACGCTGTCTTCTCGCTGTCGCGGTAATCCACCTCAACCTGCCAGCATCCTCTGCGGAGGCCAAGGGAGGAAAAGTAGCGGGCATGACGTAGCCGGTCGAAAGAGTCAATGATTCGTGGTCTTCGATAGGCGATACAAAATTTGAGTGTCCCGTCCTTCTCGGCGACCAGCACAACGGGCGAAGACTATCGGCTTGTAGACGCCTGCATAACGCCATCCCGGAGCATTTCGTAAAACTGCAGCCGTATCGCCTCACATTCTTTTGCCGACACTCGATAGGGGTGTTGGCGGTTAGTCCGTTAATTGTCCTCAACTACGATGCATTGTCTGCCTGACTTTAGAGGTGGTCGCAAAGGAGTCATGAAAACAGTCAAGGATGTTTTGCAGGCAGCGTTGCTGAACAATTTTAAATTTGAGGCCTCAACTCAGCCTTAACTGCTCGACTAGGCCCCCCTGGAGGTTGGTTGGTTGGTTGGTTTATAGGGATTAACGTCCCAAAGCGACTAAGGCTATGAGGGACGCCGTAGTGGAGGGCTCCGGAAATTTCGACCACCTGGGGTTCTTTAACGTTCACTGACATCACACAGTACATGGGCCTCTAGAATTTCTCCTCCAAAGAAATCCAACCCCCGCGGCCGGGATCGAACCCGCGTCTTTCGGCTCATCAGCCGTGCACCATAACCGCTAAGCCACCGCGGCGGCCCCCTGGAGGGTTGTCGCTGGACGTTGAATTCCCTGCATAACCAGCTAACTCATCTTCTAGTTACGAATTTCAGCGCCAATTTCAGCGCCGAATTTCAGCGCCAGCGACAACCCTCCAGGACGTTGACAGAGCGTAGTGGACGACGGGCTCGCTAATATCATCGAAATAGGCGGTGGAGGTATTTTTCGGGAGGTGCCGGTACTTGGCGCTGAAATTCGTAACTAGAAGATGAGTTAGCTGGTTATGCAGGGAAGCGACGCCCCTAGCGACTCAAACTTGCCGCCTCAGCAGTAAATACAGGTTTGCTTCTGCGATGCCGTTGGACATGCAGGGGTTGTTCCGCTTCACCGTTACAAACATGCTGCTCGATGTGGTCGTCGGACACACGAAAAACTGGCCTGCCTAGGGCACTGCCGTCACCTATTTTGCACGGCGCAGCGAATGTCATCATGTGTTCGCGGAGGTGGATGACACCGCCATTTTTGCGAAGAAAATTGAGGCCGAGGATTAAGTCCTTGGAGCACTGAGCCAGCACAGCTAAGCGGCCAGTGAAGAATACGAGGTCTGTTAGAAAAGTATCCGACCTTTGGCCGAAGAAAACAAACTGGCATAACTGGAGCGTTGGAAACGTAATAACCTTCAAAGTAGTCTCCTTGGGGCTCCATATACATCTCCCAGCGGTGCTGCCATTGTTGGAAGTATTCCGAAAAGGCCCTTTTCTGAATGGAATTTAGCTCTGTTGTCGTTGCAGCCATAATGTCCTTTTTTTTCTGAAATGGCGCTCCTTTCAATCGCCTCTTCATTTTAGGAAACAGCCAGAAGTCGTAGGGGGACATATCAGGAGAGTAAGGAGCCTGTTGAACTACAGGAGTCTGGTTTTTCGCCAGAAACGTCTGAATCAAATGCGAGGAATGTGCAGGAGCAATGCCGCGAGGGATGCGCCAATTTCTTGTTGACCTCAATTCCGGTCTCTTGCGCCGCACAGCACCACGTAGGCGATGGAGGACGCCCCTGTAGTACTATTTAGTCATTCTTTGACCCTGTGGGGTGCGTACTCGTGGTGTGCCACACAGAGGGAGTCAAAAAAGCAGTCAGCATCACTTTGACATTGCTGCGCACTTGGCGGGCCTTCTTTGGTCTTGGTGACGTGGAATGCGTCCTCTGTGACGACTGGGATTTGGTTTCCGGGTCGTACCCGTACACCCAAGACTCGTCACTAGTGATTACGGCGTCGGTGAAGTCAGGGTAACTGTTTGTGGAATCCAGCATCTCCTGTGAGACTTCAACACGAAGCTGCTTTTTCTCCACCGTCAGCAGCTTCGGCTCGAATTTCGCTGCCGCTCTCTCCATGGCCAAATCTTCGGTGATAATGGAATGTGCAGAAATATTGCTGATGTCCACCTCTCCCGCAATTTCTCGGATAGTCACACAACAGTCCCGCATCACCACAGCGTTCACTTCGGCAATTACCTGGTCATTTCGGCATGTTGATGGCCGACCGGAGCGTGGCTCGCTCTCCACCGATGTGCGGCTGTCTTTAAACCAGTTGCACCACTGCTTAATCTGTGTGCTGCTCACAGCATCATCACCGAAAGCCGTCTGAACATTTCTAATGGTTTCCACATGGCTATCGCCAAGTTTCTGGCAAAATTTCAGGCAGTAGCACTGCTCCTCTCGCTCCGCCATTTTCCTTGCAACAAAAAACCGACGAGAGCACTGCGCACTGCCTCACTCAAACGCTGCTTCCCAGCCACTGACGCTATCGGTAGGCGGGAAAAAATTCGTGCATGCGCACGAGGGTTCAAGGTCGGCTGCTGTAAGCGCGCTTGTTTCATATCCATCAGGTGTTCGCAAAAAAAAAATAAAGTCGGATACTTTTCTAACAGACCTCGTATACCGCGAATCTGTATCTCAGCGGCGCAGACGCCGAATAGCATCACCACATGGCTGTCAGCTGTCCGAATTTGTGGTCCGTACCAGGGTGTCAGACAGTGGAAGACCACGACTCATTACAGAGGAATTGCCGCCGGTATCTATGAGAGCACACACATGGCGGTTACCAGTGACGACTCGTATTATAGCAGAAACGAGCTCATTTTTTCATTTTCTGGAACACGTGACTTGGAAAGATCCGGAGTGGAGGGTCGAGTCGGCGAGTGGAGGATCTTATTTGAATTGCGAAGCGATGGCGGCCGTACCGCTAGAGGTCACCGTCCTCAGTTTTCCCGCCCTGGACTAGAGGATTGCCCGATGAACGGCTGGTGACCTGAGGAAGAGAACCGACAGGATGACGGCTGCCTGGACTATATCTGTGGGGAGGGCGCAGGGGGGACGCTAGCCGTCGGGTACTTGCCGATGTCATGGGGTCATTCACCTTAACGTGGCCAGAGTGCGTCTGGTGAAAACCCTCGCAGGCCCATGCGACGATATGGGCAGTGGCAGAGTATTTGGCGGGCTCCACCGCAGTGGAAGCCCAAGGGTGATTGTTCGATGTGCGCCACTTGAGTGGTTTGCTGAGGGGTGGTAGTGCGCGAGAGAGAGCAGGCGAAGGCGAGAAGCGTTGATGCGAAGCGGGAGGAGCAAGGCCGTAAAAAACAGGTAGAGAGCAGGCGATGGCGAGAAGCGTTGAGTGATGCGGGAGGAGCAAGGCCGTAATAAACCGGTGGTGCTGTCGCAGAGCTCCGTAACGCTTCACTGTACGTCATGACATGAGGCGCAGGCGGCGGCTGGGGACAGGACATTGGATGCACCGCTCGACGGACTTCTTCACGAATAACATCAGAAATGGCTCCTACACGCGATAGCTCCTTGACAGGGCGGAGCTTCTGTAAGTCTTCGCGCACAATCCTTCTGACAAGCTCACGGAGGGTCTCAATCTCGGTGCCAGGCAGCCGCATGTGGGCGTCCATAGCAGCTATTCTTGTTTCCTTGAGCTACATTCTTGTTGCCTCCCGAGCAATGTAGACCACATTGCTAGGAGGATCACGCACAAGTATGACGAAAAGCTGCTTTTTGACTCGAGCTCGCATCAGGTGACATACCTATTTCACTTCAGACATGGAGGGATCAGCGCGTTTGAAGAGCCGCGTCATGTCTTCTACGAACATGCCGACGCTCTCATTTGGTCGCTGACCTGGGGACTGTTGGCCAAGTTCATGAGGTCGTATATTCTTTAGGTCGTAAATTTAAAACATTATCATTATAAGGTGTCGCCTACATAATAACAGCTATAGCGTTACTCTACTTTATCGGCGTTTAAATAACTGTGCACCAATCTTTCAAAGCTAACATTTTGTATTTACGTTGATCAATAAGCTCATGAATGCTATTACTAGCGAACTATATACTTTTATTATCGGCACTGATGACAAATTTTGCATTATTGCTAATATTGATAATATCCAATAAATAATTGTAAAGAGGAAAGACCCCAGTGTACCTCCAAAAGAGACTTTCTGGTGGAGGGCTGCTGGGTAGATTTTAATTCATATGTGCCCCGCAGGGCTGTCTACGAACGAGAATTTAACTGTGGTCCACACCAGCGCGAGCCGCTTACCCCCAGGTCAGTCATCCTAGTTGAGGCCTTTGTCTTCTACGACCAGAGCTGCAGCAGCTATGTAGAGGTCGTATGCGGAAACTACAACAAGTTGCTCTTTCTCCCTCGCTTAGTTCCTGGACCTCCAGCCGCGAACGCCACTGACCTTCTAGTGCGAGGTGTTCGAGGACTTTGAGGACTGGCTTCACCAATCCGAACGCGTCGCCGTTACAGCGGCTGGGATGCGGAGCAGAAGCTCCATAAATTTAAGTTCTCTCTCGACGAGTCGGCGCGGACGTGTTATGACGACCTCTCGGCAATGCTATCTTCTCACGAACAGTTTCGTAGCCAGCTGCTGGCAACCTACGCCAACAGCGACCGACGGTACTGAATAGCCCTCGAATCAATCCAGGAACCAGCGACAGAACGAGATCGGCGCAATGTACTATGAATACATGAGCCGCTTGTTAAAAAGGCCGGATTCGAAAATGCCCGAAGATAAGAAACTGCGCCACCTGATACCTGGAATCAAGCAAGAACTATTCGCTTGACTTGTAGGCAATTTTTTTTATTTTATTTATTTCCTGAAGGGTCTCGGTTGAGACATTACATGAGGGAGTGGATGGTATCTGGCAAACAATGGCAAAAAATGTTAAGATGAAAGGTTGGCGATGCTCCGCTTGAATTCTAGTGGGTTGATGATAATGGCAACTTCGGTGGGCAGGTCATTCCAGTCCCGTGCAGTACGCTGAAAAAATGACTGCTGAATTGTTACAGTATGGGCTTGTAGGGGATACACTGCGTTACTGTGGCGGAACCGGGCGATGCGGTGGGCTCTTTTTATGTAGGGGTTATCAAGAGGCAAAGAATGAAAAAAATTATGAAAAACGTTAAGACGTGCTATCTTACGGCGCGAGGCTAGGGGGGGCAAGTTGATTTGAGCTTTTAGCGCTGAGATGCTTGAGTGGTAGGAATAATTAGATAGAATGAATCGT
The DNA here is from genome assembly GCF_055824585.1 of Amblyomma mixtum. Lineage (NCBI taxonomy): Eukaryota > Metazoa > Arthropoda > Arachnida > Ixodida > Ixodidae > Amblyomma > Amblyomma mixtum. Next base: position 118,645,009 of record NC_143015.1, on the reverse strand, counting down.
GTTGCGCGGTTCTGAACCAATTCGAGGGCGTTAGTAAGATTATTGTGGTGCGGATCAAAAATAGCGTTAGCATACTCAAGCTTGGGTCGCACAAAGGTTTGAAAAGCAAGCTATTTAATAGGGGGAGGAGCGAGTGAAAGGTTACGGCGTAAATAACCACAGGAATGCACCTGACATCACATGGAAAATCTAGCGGAGGCTACGAGAGCCGAAAGTAGCCTGAAGCAATGATCTCGCGACTACAAATGCGACGTAAACAACGTGTCAACAGCCTTTATTGCTTCAAGCTCCAGCTGTTCAGCCGATGCCCTGAGGCAGCTCATCCGGTCTTTTACGCAAGAAGTGCTGCGCACAAAGCATTTCGCTGCACTGATACCGGCGCCGCAGTTTCATTTTTTGGGGGTAGTTATTCCAGATCAAGTCATGCAGACGGTCCCTGAACCGGCTGCGGCTGCTGTCATTCCAAGTCCCGTCCAAATTCTGCGGATGTACGCGTTGGTACTCCGGCAAAACGACTGCCGCAACTCTTCCCATGCCAACTCCGCTGCGTTCCGGCCGTGCCCGCTTCGCCCCGTGTCCTTGTGCTGGTTGAAGCAATACTCCCGAAGTGACGTGTCGCGGGCGGCCGACCGCTGGCCACTCTTTTGCCGCTGCGTTAAGGCTGGCTACATGATGCGGCTGTGTCCTTATCACAGAGCTGGCCTTCGCGAATTTGATCGGAATTTCCTGTGCCCACGCAGTGGAGAGCGTCCATGCAAATCGAGATGCATGTCGACATTTTGGGGCTACACTGGTCTCCCTCATCCCAAGCTTCGCTCACCTACCTCTGTCCACTATCGTTCGCTGAGCGTCCGTGCGGCGACAACTTGTTTTGGCCACTCGTGGGCAAACGTGGAACCAAGAGTCTGCGTAGGTGAGGCCACTGAGGTGTGAAAAGCCGAACATCTTCCATCCCCTTCACGACCAGGTCCCGGCTATCAAACCTGGACACGGTGTAATAACGACGAAAACGCAGCATTGGACTTACTGGTCGCTACCGACGATATGAGATCGGACTATTCGATCAGGAGCAATGGCTGGAAAGAACTCAAGCAAGTTTTAAAAACGTGGACTGGGCCTCAAATTCGCACCGCTGGGGGCACCTAATTACGCCTGCTGGACGGTGTACTACGATGGCTGAAATCCACGGATTCGTCTACGTCTGTGGCATTGTGGTCCTCCCCTACTATTCGCGCGACGACATACTCGGCCTGGACTTCGTGCAGCCTTAAGGCGCAGTTATCGATTTACAAGACCCGGGCGTGACTTTTTCACCGGCCCAGGCTATTGCGAGAGCTGACAAGGATGACTCCGGACTGCCTGCGTTGCGCATTGCTGCTGATAACGTGACACCGCCGCCGCGGTATAGCATGATCGTTGCAGTGCAAAGCGACTCACCAGGTGACCGCGACGTCTTGGCGGAAACGAACATAAGCCTTCTACTAGAGATAATGATCTAGCATGCAAGAAGGCATGTTCGTTTACGGGATCACTGTGCGACACGTTTGCTTACCAACTTCGGGACAGTGTTTCAGCGCGATGCGAAAGGAACAGCGATCGCGTATGCCACCGACCATGTTGAGCCCACCAACATGTGTGCTGTGTAGTGACTGCCGCTAGCAGGACGCGATGTAGCTTTCTGTCAACCGTCGACATCGATTCCGGCTTATCGATGGCCACAAGAAGCACCTGTTCGAGCTCATTCAGGATTTGGCGCGGTTGCTTCGTCACATCATCAAAGATAGGGCGCACCAGAGTAGTCAAGGACCGCATCAACTTCGACGGGAACATAAGCCCGATATCCTAGCAACCATACCGAGTGTAGCCCATGGGCCGAGAGGCTATTTGGTGCCAAGTGCAAAAAATGTTTACGGACGTCGTAGTCCAACCACCAACCCTTGACTTGCTTGTAGGGATTTTGGTTGGTTTGGGGTTCTGCGTCCATTATCAGAAACTAGGCCACCTCACGAAACTCGACGCATACAAACTTCCACGCGTCAATGACGCCTAGGATTGATTACTTAATGCTAAATATTTCTCCACACTCCACATTAAGAATAGCTACGGGCAGATCGAAGAGGGTCAACGAGACAGAGAGAAGACAGCGTTCGTGACACCCGACGGCATTTATGAATTCAAAGCTCTTTATTTCGGCTTCTGTTCCATGCCAGCAACTTTCCAGTGCACGATGGACACCATCCTCTCTGGGCTCAAATGAACGTTGTCCTCTCTGGACATGTCTAAAACAAAATCTCAAGGGCAGGTGACAAGGAAAGACTAAAGTGGCTAAAATGGGAAAAAAACACTTGGGATGTGCAGCCTAACAAAGGTCCTCTGTATTGTTTGTATTCCGATTCCCTTCTATTCGACGAAACAACACTTTCGACAAAAATGCCACAGTAAGCTGACACGCGAAATAATGGAAACCGTTCAGATTGCAAACGTCACCGACGAATGCGTCAGCACCGCTGCATTTCTCAGTCGGACAAAGAGATCGCATTCCCCTCTGGACAATGCTCACCTGTTTCTGAAGAAACAGCAGTTTTGACAAAGTGCCTGAATAAGCTGACACGCGAAAGAATGGAAGCCGCGAAGACTGCAGAGCTAAAAGATGAATGCGTCAGCGCGACCTTTCTTTCTATCTCGAACAAACAGACGTCATTCTGCTAAGGATTTATTTAGTTTTTTGTATTTTATTGATATTTAACGTCCCAAGGTGACTGTGGATGCGAGGGAAGCCTTGTCGTCAAGGGCATCCAGCAAGTTCGACCACCTGGGGTTCTTTGACGTGCACTTACTTCGCACAGCACATGGACATCTAAAATATTGTCTTCATCGCATTTCGGTCCTCGCTGCCGGATTTTATCTCGCAGTTTCAGCCTCGGTTTTATGGCAACGTTAAAATGTGGGTTTCCATCTTTATTATTGGCTGTCACTTTTGTATATTCAAGGAATGCTCACGTGCATCGTTTTTGGATTCTGTGATCCACAATACTCCTTCATACTCTTGTCTTACGCTCATTTTTTCGTTAAAGATTTCATGTGTTCACCGCCTTCGAAATTTGTTCCTCGGCTTCCGGCTCGTGTTGATTCTCTTGAAAGAGAACAAGGAGTGGAGATAAAAAAAAGTTTCAAATATTTTATTCATGCTCGGTACTGGACTTTTACCATGCCATGTAATTTTCCACTCATTTGCTGCTTTTTTCGTGGAAGTTAGTGGCTTGTTTGTTGACCATATCGGTGTGGGGTCTTGGCAATATCAGTTTCTGAACTTGTTAATGCGTCAAGTTCACCTGTGCACCTCCCTCGCGCAACGCGTTTATATTTTTATAGCTCTGGTAGGCGTTTTTTTTTCTACGGGAATGCATGTGCAACGGTTCGACACTTCTCTGAGATAAAGTCGAAGTTCAGCGCTTGATTGTCTTCGTGTCTTTTTGTGCTTTGTCCTCGTGCTGCTTCTGCGCGGTTGAAACAGACAGCACAACAGACCTTCGACTTTCGTCCCCATATCCTTAAGAGCAGCTAAAAAATTATCGGGCGATCATAAAATACAATATGACAAATCTGCGCTGGCTGGATGTAAACAACCTCGTATCCAAGAGCGTTTAGAATTTTTCTGAGCGTTGTTCCAATAGGGAAGCTCGCACCGCTGGATACAGCCGCTCACACAGTTGAGTCCCGGCGTTTTACAGTAAAGGTTAAGCTTGGGAATTTGCTCGCCATAGCTGCACCAGGGAGTTTTATTTCCTCATCTCAGGTTAACTTCCTTTCCTTCGGTAGTTTGTACAGATTAATCCAAATGTACACTCCGTTCCGCTGCAGCACTACTTTCTCCCTGTTTTACTTTTACACAAAGTATCAGATATATGGTTGCCGTTAGTAGAGCGCAGCTCTTTGGCGCCCGTTTCTGCGTTTCGCGTCGTCGCTGTCGCTATTTTAACCAGCCGTGGACCCCTTGTCGCCCTTTAAGCTGCGAAACCAATGGAGCGGGAGGTTGTAAATCTGAGGGTAAAATTGGTAAAATGGTTGTTGAGGAAGGGAAATGGCGGAGGATCGGCCTCACACTTCTCGGTGGGCAACTGAACCAGAGTGAAGGTGGTGGTGGTGGTGTAAAACATTTATTTATATTATGTACAAGAGAGGTATTGCTTGGACCGTGCCTGAAGGACCCGGCCCTCACAATCACTAAGAGGGATCCCTAGTCCGGGACTCATGTGGCCTCCGCGGCGGCCCGGGCACTTGTCACCAGGGCTCGTGTGTCCTGAAGAGTTGAGCAGTCGAGCAGGGCAGCCTCCCAGTACTCTCGGGTAGGGTGGGGGTGGGGCGGGAAAGCAGGATTGGCAGGGCATGCCCACACCATGTGATACGTGTCCGCAAACACTTCCCTACAGTGTGCACACTCGCCCGAAAAGGCCGAATTGAAATGTTTGAGCACTGCCGGGCACAGTTCCGTGTTGGTGTAGAGGCGAAGAAGCCAATGCTCCTTTTCCTTCTTGAGGCCTTTACAGGGGGGTGGGTGTCGGCCGTGAGCGTTTTGATAGCGGAGAGAGATCTCCCGAAAAGTAATAGCCGGATCAAAATCAGTAGTCGGATCAGGCCGCAGCAAAAAGTCTACAAATTAATAGAAAAAAGACAAAAGCCGTAATCTTCAGGTCGAAATCGAAGCAAATAAACAGCAGTCTAATCACCCTACTTTACGAGAAGGAAAAAATCTAAATAGATAGTAGTGTTAAAATACTTGGAGTTATCTTCACACAGAATATGCTTTGGGATGCGCACATTGAATCTGTTTCAGGGAAGCTATCTCGTCCATCTGGGAGAGCCTGGCAACTGGGCGACGTGATCCGTGCGGGAGACGGAGATCGGGGTCGGCGGGTAGAGGTGGTGTCATGGGTAGCAAGGTATTCCTCTATTTCTTGGGGTCGCTCACCGAAAGGACGCCAGGGAGCGTCACGTGGGAAACCCCGGAGGCCGATTTCACGGTAGGGGCAGCGGCGTTACAGGTGGCCGGCTTCCCCGCAATGGTAACAGAGCGGCTGCTTGTCAGAAGTGCGCCAAACAGCCGCCTTCCTGGCCGGTGGGCGCATGGCAGGTCCTCGCTGAGGCCGCTGGTAGAATGACGGTGGCGGAGCGGTTGGCGGCGGCGGGTGGTACGACAAGCGTTGCACAGGTGGCAACTCGGAACGGAGAGCCGCGGCGTAGCTCATGGGGCGTGGCTCCGGCATGACTGGAGGAGGCGGTGAAAATGCTTGCCGAATCTCGCCGCGCACAACCTCGGTAAGAGCCGCAGCCGTCCGATCAGACGAGGCAAGGGTCAATTTCTGCAGCTCTTCACGGACCACCGCGCGTATGAGCTCATGCAGTTACGCAAGGTCGCTGGACACGTTCAAAGAAGCCGCACTGGCGCTTGGCTCAGCGCACAAGGAGTCATTTCGGCGGCAGCGCTGCTGCAAGGACCGCTCAATGGCGGTCGCCTCTTTCATGAAGTCGGCTACCGTCTGCAGGGGATTTCGGAAAAAACCACCGAAGAGTTGGTCCTTTACACCTTGCATCAGCTGGCGGAGCTTCGTGGATTCCGCCATATCTGAGTCAGCGCGCCGACAAAGACAGGTCACGTCTTCGGCGAACATGGCAACGTTCTCATTAGGCGTTTGTACGCGAGCGTCAAGGAGCCGCCGCGCACGATCCCGGCGGTCCGTGCTAGCAAAGGTGTGCCGGACCTGCTGACGGAAGGTACCCCATCTTTGGGGATCGGCCTCTCTGTTCTCGAACCAAATCTTGGCTCCGTCTTCGAGGGTGAAATACACGTTTCGCAGCTTCTGCGCAGGGCTCCATTGGTTGAAATCGGCAACTCGCTCAAACTGGTCAAGCCAGTCTTCAACGTCTTCGAAAGTGACGCCATGGAAGCTGGCTGGCACGCGGGGTTGCTGTAGCGTCAAGTGTGAAGCGCTAGCCTGCGCCATGGTGGTATGGTCACCAGGTCGATGAGTGCGTGCCTCTTTTGGGAGGAGACCAAACTCTGGGACCAGTCCCAGGAGGCTGCGGCTGCTGCGGTGAACGGGCGTGCAGACAAGCGGTACCTGGTCGGTACTCGATGAGCGGCTGTCTGAAGAGGTGCTCGACATGGGAACGTCGAGCCCGCAACCTCCACCAGTCTCACGTAGCAGTTGGTACAGGTAGAGCAGCGTCTAGACGGCAGAGGAACGCCAAAACCAAGAAGATATGAACGCACACCGAGACGGCCAGGATGGAACGTCCAGTTTCGTCTTCTTCAGCAGCGAACAGCGGGGCGCACGAGCTGCGTGCCGAACAGCCGCCGAGCGGCTATTGTTGCAGACGCGGCAATATTATGAATCTAATTTACTTGGAAAGATAGATGAAGATCCTCTGTATTCAGTTTGGCAACAAATTTATTGCACATTTTTTACACAAAACACTACAATTTCAAGCAGTCGTTAATTAATATTGGGAGCTCTGTATGTGAACATTTCCACTTTTGATTAAACTTGTGAACAGGGTGAAGCACCCCAAACGTGAATTATACTGATACAACATTTCAGACAATTTTAATCGAGGGCAAAATTTCTGGGGTAACTTTGTTTTAATAGTGGGCGCTTTATGGGTACGACCGCGCTGTACATCTTTTTTTCTTCCCCGGCATTTCTATGCTTTGTTTCTATGCTTTGACAAAAAGCTGCTGTGGGCATCAACATAGGGCAATATACTCTAGCATTTTACTTTACAAGCTAATGTCTTTGTAGTTTATAAGAGAAAAATTTCGAAAAAGTTTTTATTTTGTTGATAATTCCGAAGTAGATGACTTTTGGTGGAAGTCATGAAAGTGCAGACAATGGCTTTTTCTTTGCACAGCTGCTTGCTTGGCTTCAGCTACAGTTTTCTTTTAGCATGCGTTTTTTTGTTTAAGCATGTGTTTTAGCACCAGATACATGTGGCACGGTTCTCCGGCTTGTGATTCTGTCAGCTGTAGTGCAAGAAAAAATTAAAATTGCGGCTTGAAAAAGTAGCACTTCAATAGCCTTCTCTAACTGGAAGCAACATTCTTCAAATCTTCTCACTGCTCTCAACAGCATAACAAGAAGCAAATAATTCGGTTTTGGTTTTGTTACGGACGGCGCAGTGTAGGTTTGCTGATTATTTGACCACCTGTGATTCCTCAGGGTGCACTCATCTCGAAGAACAAACGGACCTGTACCATTTCGTCTGCATCAAAACGCGGGTGCTACGGCTGAGATCGAGCCCGTATGTAGAGCCACTGAGCTTAAGACCGCCACGCAGCGGCCAAAATATATGTGTTCCCGCCTGTCTGCAAGATGTTAGTCGACGCGGATGACACGGTCGCGCCGACGAGTGCCCGCGCCGAAGAGCTAGCCGGGTACGCGTTACGTGAGTTACGGCGCGCCGGCAGTCTCGTCTCGGTCCCTTTGAAGGATCCCCGCCGCGAGAAACCCTAAACGGCACTTGCACCCGCACCGCTTCTTGGGGGGAGCGCTCCTTTTTCTTTTGCTTGTGCGTGTGTGCACCGACTCCGAGTATTCACCGTGAGGGAAACGGCGCCGCTTCTGGGCGACGCGCGGGAAGCCGGGAACGCGGACTGTGTTTGGTCGGTGTCAGTGGCGCGCGTTCCGAACGCTGCCATTTAGTTTTCTTTTTTTTTTAAGGCAACGGGTGGCTTCGGCGGCGGCATGCCATAGTTCTTGAGCTGCGCGTACAGATATACGCTTCAGCTACGCACATTGCCCGAACTTGCGGCCTAACGGCGGCGCCGAGACGCTTTTCCTTTTGGCCGTGTGCTTCTGTTACCGCTGGCTGGCGCCGCTTCGAGGAACAGGGCAAATAGCAGTTCTGTTCGTGTGGTTGTGTGTATGCCTGTCTCTTTTCGTGCGCGCAGTCTGACTTCCTGAGGGGAAGATACTCTGTTATGGTTTCGTTGCGTTTTCCTTGTGATGTATCTTATATCAGTCACGTGCACTGCGGGCCCGCCTAAATACACGGCCACAGGCAACTGTTACGTCACGAGAGGGCCGGCCCAATCAGCAATGAGCTGAGGGGTTAAGAGGAGATGTTGCCGGGAATCTGGGGGGTCTCGCCAGGAGCTTTTGACCAGGAGAGCTCTGGCGGCTCCACTCTGTTGTTGCTCTCCCTTTGTTTGATTCTGTATTCACGGTACCATCATGCTAAGCTTATATGTATAAAGTTTTTGTTCGTTTCTACAACGAAAAGCGTCGTGATCGTCCTTCGCGATATAATTAATGCCAATCACAAGACCGGGCCGTAACGACAACGAGACGGCCTGACCTCGCTAAGCAGCAGCAAGCGAGGAGAAGAAAATGAGTGAAAAGAACCCCAACTGGCGCAGTCGACAGGATTGGCAGCCTCCGGCTCTTGCGAAGATACCTGAGTCGACGGGTCCACATCACCGCAATACGGCGCTCGACTGACCGTCAGCGGCAGCGGAACTGCGTGACAGCGGAGCTTCAGCGGCACTGGGACCCAGGGACCTTCGGGGTACGGTCGTCCCAAGCAGCTTCAGGAAGCGGCTTCACGGCAGGGAGCGGCACAGCGCATCGACGGAAGGGAGCGCCGGCGTCAACACTGGTGAGCGGGATTTCTTACGATTCACTAGAGGGCTCAAGGCTCGAACTTAAAGGGGTGTATGGTCAGGACGCGGAGCATGATGGCGAGCATGGCGGACAGTGAGACAGAGGAGAGCAGCATGACAGAGGAAACTGCCCAGGGCATTAGAGCTCTCGTGGAAACACAGAAAACATCCACGGATGAAGCGGTTAACGTGGGAGAAAGCAGAGCGCCCCGGGGCAAGACAGCTCAAGTCGAGACATGCAGTGAGCCCCTCAGGGTGGCAGCTGGCGTAGAACCGGAAGCTTATGCCTTGCGGCGCCTAGAGTTAGATTTTGAGTTGCATAGACTCAAACTGGAGTCAGAAGAGCGCATAGCCATGAGGAGGGCTGAACTGGAGTTTGTGGGTGCCAGGCAGTCCCCACCTGTCTCTGATGTGAACGAGCAGCGGAGGACAGGCCTGGACCCGACCACTCAGTGTGCTAAAGTCCTTAAGGGGCTAAGGCTGCCAGCCGACTCAGATGTACCTATGTGGTTTGATGAAGTCGAACGAATGTTTGCGACTTACAACGTCCCCGATTCCAGTAGGGTGCACTTAATAATTCCAACTCTAACGGAGCGGGTCCGCTACTTGGTGCGTGGACTGGCAGACGAAGATTGCCGCGATTACGAGACGGTGAAGGCAGCGGTCTTGAATGAGCTTCAGCTAAGCCCGCCCGAGTACTTAGAAAGATTCGAAGGAGTATCTAAGCGAAAAGAGGAAACGTGGGCACAGTTTGCCTCAGGGGTAAAGACCTACTTCGAATACTACCTCCGTTCAAGGCAAGTAAGTACAAAGGATGAAGTGGTTGCACTCATGGTAGCTGACCGGATGAAGGCGAGCCTTAGTGCGGAAGGCCTGGAGCACATTCGCCTATGCGAGGGCGAGAAATGGCTTAGGCCCGAAGAAGTTTCGCGGGCGATGCAGACTTTCGAGCAGGCAAAAGGAAAGAACCGTGCAGTAAGACAGGCGAACGCACAGCCGGCACGCAAAGAACATGCTACCCCAGGCAACGCGCCGCTGTCCCCACCACGGACCACACACGATGGGAAACGGCAGCCCGCATGCTACGTATGTCGCGCTGCAGGCCATCTGGCTAAAGACTGCCCACGAGTCGTTCAAAAGAAAGACGATGACCGTAGAGACGCCCGGGCAAACAAGGTGACAATAGTAGACCCAGGGACAGTTAATGACGCCATAGCTATTAACCGTGAGAGCGCTTTTGTCGCAGAAGTCAAAGTGCCTCAGCGAGAGGAAACACGGAAGTCCAGACGGCAACAAGTGCAGCTAGACTGCGCTGGCGAACCTACCGTGGCCATACTGGATACCGGCAGCGAGGTCACCGTTGTGAGGGAGGACCTCGTGCCGAACGCGTATCGTGAAACATCGGGCACCATTAGGTTAGTATCAGCCTTCGGTAACGCAATCGAGGCAAAATTAGTACGTCTCCTCGTCGGTCTGAGATCGTCCGCGTTGCTGTTAGAGCCGCAAAAAGCGCAGATTATGTGTGCACTGACCAATAAGCTCGCCGAAGGGGTGGACTGTCTTCTTTCTAAAGAAGGCTGGGACCTGGTATCATAGGCCATCGAGAAGGAAGCAGTAGCAGTCGCGGCTGAGATGCCTAAATCTGACGCGAATATTGGCCAGCCGGATAGCGAGTTTGGTGCAGGAAGCGAAACAGTATCCGAGGGGACTGTACTTGAAACAAGTGCAGAAGTCCTGCCGACCGAACTGCAGGGTGAGGAAATGGCGGATGCACCGGGGACTCTTACCCAGCGGGAAAAGTTTCGTGCAGCGCAGGTGAGCGACGAAAGTCTCCGACAGGCGTGGTCTGACGCGAAAACCGGAAAGGGGGGTATGTTTATATCGGAGGGACTGCTGTACCACTGGGACACGATCGCTGGTGCGAGGGTTAGGCAGTTGGTGTTGCCCCGCGAAAGACGTCAGGAGGTACTGCTGCTGGCACATGAGTCCCCGTGGGGAGGCCATCTCGGGCCCAGAAAAACGAAGGCAAGGATAAAATACAGCTTTTATTGGCCTGGCCTGGAGTTAGAAGTGCAGCTGCACTCTAAAACATGTCGTGGAGTACCAAACCCAATCCCTTGGTCAGACGAAGCTCAAGGGGCGTTCAAACAACTGCAAATGTCACTCTGTCGGGCGACTATGCTGAGCACTCCGGATCTTAACAAGCCTTATTGGCTGTTCACAGATGCGTCTGAGATCGCAGCTGGTGCCTGTCTGGCACAAATGGACGATGATGGTCGGGAGAGGCCGATTGCTTTCGCCGGCCACCATTTTAGTCCGACACAGTCAAGGTGGTCGACAATCGAGCGCGAAGCTTTCGCCGTTATCTGGGCGCGGAAGAAATTCAACTACTATGTATTTGGGGCGGAAATCCATGTCGTCTCCGACCGTAACCCTCTGTCTTATTTGACCGCGTGCCCGCCGCATGGGACAAAGCTGATGAGGTGGGCTCTCGCACTGCAGCGCTACAACGTAGCGATCACCCACCGGAAAGGTGCCGACAGTGGGAACGCGGACGCTTTGTTTCGCCTCCCCAAAGTAACATGGGAGGGAGCGCATAGAGCCTGAGCCCTCTGGCGAACGTGAATGTTCCCGCAAGCCGGTGTGAATGTGCTTCTTTTTGTGTTTTGTGTGAGCGCGTGCCGTGAAAACAACCCCACTCCTACTCAGACTGGGGGACTGAAACGGGCGACAATGTGCAGGGAAAATGTGAAAAAAAAACGCCCGCACTCAAGCGTATTTGTGTGTGCGTGGGCGTGTTTTTTTGTTTGTTGTTGTTGCATGAACTCAGTGTCTCATGTGTCTTATTTTCGGCTAGTCTGTGCTAATAGCCCAGATATCCTCTTGAGGGGGAAGTTGTAGAGCCACTGAGCTTAAGACCGCCACGCAGCGGCCAAAATATATGTGTTCCCGCCGGCCTGCAAGCTGTTAGTCGACGCGGTTGACACGGTCGCGCCGACGAGTGCACGCGCCGAAGAGCTAGCCGGGTACGCGTTACGTGAGTTACGGCGCGCCGGCAGTCTCGTCTCGGTCCCTTTGAAGGATCCCCGCCGCGAGAAACCCTAAACGGCACTTGCACCCGCCCCACTTTTCGGGGGAGCGCTCCTTTTTCTTTTGCTTGTGCGTGTGTGCGCCGACTCCGAGTATTCACCGTGAGGGAAACGGCGCCGCTTCTGGGCGACGCGCGGGAAGCCGGGAACACGGACTGTGTTTGGTCGGTGTCAGTGGAGCGCTTTCCGAACGCTGGCATTTAGTTTTCTTTTTCTTTAAGGCAACGGATGGCTTCGGCGGCGGCATGCCATAGTTCTTGAGCTGCGCGGACAGATATACGCTTCAGCTACGCACATTGCCCGAACTTGCGGCCTAACGGCGGCGCCGAGACGCTTTTCCTTTTGGCCGTGTGCTTCTGTTACCGCTGGCTGGCGCCGCTTCGAGGAACAGGGCAAATGGCAGTTCTGTTCGTGTGGTTGTGTGTATGAATGTCTCTTTTCGTGCGCGCAGTCTGACTTCCTGAGGGGAAGATACTCTGTTATGGTTTCGTTGCGTTTTGCTTGTGATGTATCTTATATCAGTCACGTGCACCGCGGGCCCGCCTAAATACACGGCCACAGGCAACTGTTACGTCACGAGAGGGCCGGCCCAATCAGCAATGAGCTGAGGGGTTAAGAGGAGATGTTGCCGGGAATCTGGGGGGTCTCGCCAGGAGCTTTTGACCGGGAGAGCTCTGGCGGCTCCACTCTGTTGTTGCTCTCCCTTTGTTTGATTCTGTATTCACGGTACCATCATGCTAATCTTATATGTATAAAGTTTTTGTTTGTTTCCACAACGAAAAGCGTCGTCATCGTCCTTCGCGCTAATTAATGCCAATCACAAGACCTGGCCGTAACGACAACGAGACGGCCTGACCTCGCTAAGCAACAGCAAGCGAGGAGAAGAAAAGGAGTGAAAAGAACCCCAACTCCCGTATCTTTTGGGTCAGCAGCTGAGCTCCATAATCCCTGACCGAACGGTGCGGCTAAGAAGCAACTGGTAGAAAGACAAGGAGTTGTGGGGCACGTTGGCTAGTGCCGAACTTTTGATGCTTGTTTACTTTTCCCTCAGGTTAAGAAAGTCCACTGGCGTTGTATGAAGAAGAGATGAATAGAGTACAAGTTTGCTGGCGTTATTTAAAGAGAGCGATTCTTATTGGCTGCATCCTTCTTTAAAACACATTTGGTGAGTTGAAATATCGACAGACTCTCACTGTGATTGTTAGGCTAGTGACATTAGACGTTATAGCCTTATAGAAGATAGGACGAAACTAGCGAAATATTCAGCGTTAAAATTTGCTGGCAATTTGACGCCATTGGCCGACTCCGGTCGCAGCACGACATATAGCCATGGTACGATACTGGCGGAATTCTCTGTTCCGATTTGTTTTGCCGGCAGAATACACCGCATAAGAAGCTGCCAGCAGCTTTTCTCAGAAAGCTACCAAACGAAAGATCTCCGAATGATACCAAACGGCAACACATTTCAAGGGAAACAAATATTAATTTGTCCTGTTTTCTTTCTCGGCTTCTAACAGACAAAACAAGAAGCAATCGCCCTCAAGGGCAGTCTCGAACTGCGATTTTGCGTCCACAAACGCGTTGCTAATCGAAAAAGCCGTAAAAGAAATCGATGGTAGGACTAGGACGGCTTAAGCCAGTGGAGCCCTGGAATGAGGACCCCACCCACAAGCCTCCAGAAACATTTTTCTGGTTTTAAACATTAAATTTTATCCCCCCACTGCAATATTCCTAATCCTTACCGTTGGTGTGCACGTAATATGACTACAGCCAGCTAATAATATGATACTTCCGGCACTCTGTTTAAGGCGCTATTGTGTCAGGTGCTGGCAGTATAGCCACTTCCAAGGAAATGTTCTCGCCGAGAGCCGGCATATCGTTAGCAGAAAGGGCAGAAGGGCATAGCAGTACCTGCCCGGGTGGCGCACTCAGCCAACCCATGCTCGAGCAGGGGAAGACGAGAGAGACCAGCGCGTGCTGTCTCACCGCACGGCGGCGCCAGTCAGAGGCTAACAGTGCATCATTGCTCGTCCCTTTGAAAGGGCATCGACCCGAAGCCGCACGCAGATGAAAGGGGATGCGGAATCAGGGGGCTGGAACAGAGTCTGTGGCGCCGGAGGTGGCCGAATAAGTCCTAGCGGTCGTGGTAAATCTTCATCCTGGTAACATGGACGTCGATTTCGGATGCTGCCTGCCGCCTGAAGGAACGAACAGACTCCTGCGGGAGCACTTCGTAGGTAACATCGCTAAAATTGCGCGGTACCTCATAGGGGCCGAAGTAGAGGCGCAGAAGCTTCTCGGAGCGTCCCCGCAGACAGATTGGGGTCCAAACCTAAACTTGATCGCCAGGGTGGTAAATCACCACTCGGTGGTGAAGGTTGTAGCGTTGAGCATCGCTTTCTTGCTGGGTGCGGATTGGCTGTCGAGCTTGTTGGCGGGCGGCTTCTGCGTGCAGAACGAACTGTGGAGGGCCAGCGACGGAGGGATGGGAAACATCTTGCAGCAACATGGCGTCGAGAATAGTCGAGGTTTCGCGACCATGCACCAAACGGAACGGTGTAAAGCGCATTGTTTCTTGACCATTTTATAGGAAAATGTGACGTAAGGCGAGATCTGGTCCCCGTTCTTATGGTCCGCGTCGACGTACATAGAAAAGATGTCGGAAATGGTCTGACTGAGCCTTTCAGTAAGTCCAATTGCTTGAAGATGGTATGCAGTGCACAAGCGGTGACTGGTGCCGCTGAGTCGCATAACTTCCGGAGTAACCCTGCTGAAAAAAAGTTCTATGATTCAATAACCTCATAGATCATTCATCATAGAATATCATACAATCTGTATGACATATCATACAATCTGTATGATATATCATACAATTCGTATGATATATCATACAGATTGTATGATATGTCATACATATTGTATGATATTCTATGATGAATGATGTATGAGGTTATTGCATCATAGAACTTTTTTTCAGTAGGGAAGGGCTGATGTAAATGCCGTGCCTCTACGACTGCAGCGGCACTGTGACGGAGGACTATTCAAAAGATGAAAAAGTATGAAATTTCAGGAGCGGTGCCGTAGGTAAGGGCTTTCGTCTTAAAATGCACTGCGAGGTAGTAGGTGGCAACTATTATGTACCGGTTGCCCAAAAAAGACGTCGAAAATGGTCCCAGCAAGACCCTGCCTACCTGGTGGAAAGGGGTTCGAGGAGGATCAGTGGGCTTCCGTAAGCCGGCCGGCTTGACAGCTGGTGTCTTCCGAAATTGGCACTCGCGGCAAGTCTTAACATTACCCTGTACAACTGCAGCAATCCTGGGCCGGGAATACTTCTGAAGTTCAGCGCCAACGTGCGAGAAAAGCCGAGGTGGCCGGAAGACAGTTTGTCGCGCCATGCCTGGTGAACTTCGCCTCGAACCATTGTTGGAACCACGAACAGATAGAGATTGCCTGTGGGGCCGTAGTTTCTTTTGTAGTGGATGCCACCACGGAAATAGAACGACGACAGCCCGCGTGTGAAGAGACGGGTTGCGACGAGGCCCGGCCTTCCAGGTAGTCTATGAGGGATCACATCTCGGCGTCGTCACGGACGGGCCTAAGGCACCAAGGATGGACGTGGCTAAAGCACCAAGAAAACCGAGATCGTCTTTTACATCAGCAGTAGTGTGCGGGATAGGAACATGGGACGGGCACTCAGCATCGCTGTGTCTGTTGCGACCCTTGTGCAATATGGTAACGAAGAAGAAGCTGCTCTGGTCGTCGGAAGGGGGCTTGAGCGGGGGAGTGGAAGGTCGGGTGGAAGGTCCGAGTCGGCGAGCGGAGGATCTTATTTGAATTGCGAAGCGACGGCCGCCGCACGCCCATAGGTTACCGTCCTCAGTTTTCCCGCCGTGGACTAGAGGATTGCCCGAGGGACGGCTGGTGACCTGAGGAAGAGAACCGACAGGGCGACGGCTGCCTGGACGTGAGCTGTGACAAGGGCGCAGGGGGGACGCTGGCCGTCAGGTACTGGTCGATGTCATGGGGTCATTTACCTTAACGTGGCCAGGGTGCGTCTAGAGAAAACCCTCGCAGGCCTATGCGTTGATATGGGCAGTAGCACAGTATTTGGCCGGCTCCACCGCAGTGGAAGCACAAGGGCTGATTGTTCGACGTGCACCACTTAAGTAGTTTGCTGAGGGGTGGTAGTGCCCGAGAGAGAGCAGGCGATAGAGAGAAGCGTTGATGCGATCCGGGAGGAGCAGGGCGGTAAAAAGCGGTGGAGAGCAGGCGATGGCGAGAAGCGTTGATGCGATGCGGGAGGAGCAGGGCCGTAAAGAACCGGTGGTGCTGGCGCAGAGCTCCGTAACGCTTCGCTGTACGTCAAGACATAAAGCTTAACCGGCAGCTGGGGACAGGACATTAGATGCACCGCTCGACGGACTTCTTCACGAATAACATTCGAAATCGCTCCTACGCCCGATAGTTCTTGACAAGGCGACGCTTCTGTAGGTTTTTCGCGCACAATCTTTCTGACAAGCTCACGGAGGGCCTCACTCTCGGTGCCAGGCAGCCGCCTGCGGGCGTCCATAGCAGCTATTCTTGTTGCCTTGAGATACATTCTTGTTGCCTCCCGAGCAATGTAGACCACATTTCTAGGAGGATCACGCACAAGTATGACGAAAAGCTGCTGTTTGACTCCTCGCATAAGGTGACATACCTATTTCACATCAGACATGGAGGGATCAGCGCGGTTGAAGAGCCGCGTCTTGTCTTCTACGAACATTCCGACGCTCTCATTTGGTCGCTGAGCTCAGGACTGCAGGCCAAGTTCATTAGGTCGTATATTCTTTAAGTCGTAAATTTAAAACATTATCTTATACGGTGTCGCCTACATAATGACAGCTATAGCGTTACTCTAGTTTATTGGCGTTTAAATAACTGTGCACCAATCTTTCGGAGCTATCATTTTGTATTTACGTTGATTGATAAGCTCATGAATGCTATTACTAGCAAACTATATACTTGTACTATCGGCACTGATGACAAATTTTGCATTATTCCTAATATTGATAATATCGAATAAATAATTGTAAGGAGCAAAGACCCAAGTGTACCTCCAAAAGAGACTTTCTGGTGGAGGGCTGCTGGGTAGATTTTAATTCATATGTGCCCCCCAGGGCTGTCTAGGAACGAGAATTTAACTGTGGCCCACACCAGCGCGAGCCGCTTACCCCCAGGTCAGTCATCTTAGTTGAGGCCTTTGTCTTCTACGACCACAGCTGCAGCAGCTATGTAGAGGTAGTATGCGGAAACTGCAACAAGTTGCTCTTTCTCACCCGCTTAGTTCCTGGACCTCCAGCCGCGAACGCCACTGACCTTCTAGTGCGAGGTGTTCGAGGACTTTGAGGACTGGCTTCATCAATCCGAGCGCGTCGCCGTTACAACGGCTGGGATGCGGAGCAGAAGATCCAAAAATTTAAGTTCGCTCTCGACGAGTTGTCGCGGACGTGGTATGATGATTTCTCGACAATGCTATCTTCTCACTAACAGTTTCGTAGCCAGCTGCTGGCAGCCTACTCCAACAGCGACCGACAGGACTGAATAGCCCTCGAATCAATCCAGGAACCAGCGACAGAAGGAGATCGGCGCAATGTACTATGAATACATGACCAGCTTGTTAAATAGGCCGGATCCGAAAATGCCCGAGGATAAGAAACTGCGCCACCTGATACGTTGAATCAAGCAAGAACTATTCGCTTGACTTGTAGGCAATGCACCTGACATCACATGGGAAATTTAGCGGAGGCTACGAGTGCCGAAAGTAGCCTGCAGCAATGATCTCGCTACTACAAATGCGACGTAAACAACGTGTCAACAGCCTTTCTTGCGTGAAGCTCCAGCTGTTTCGTCGATGCGCTGAGGCAACTCATCCGGTCTTTTACGCAAGAATTGCTGCGCACAAAGCATTTCGCTGCACTGATACCGGCGCCGCAGTGTCTGTTTTTGGCGGTAGTTATTCCAGATCAAGTCATGCAGATGGTCCCTGAACCGGCTGCGGCTGCTGTCATTCCAAGTCCGGTGCAAATTCTGCGGACGTACGCGTTGGTACTCCGGCAAAACTACTGCCACAACCCTTCCCGTGCCAACTGCGCTGCGTTCCGGCCGTGCCCGCTTCGCCGCGTGTCCTTGTGCTGGTGGAAGCAATAGTCCCGAAGTGACGTGTCGCGGGCGGCCGACCGCTGGCCATTCTGTTGCCGCTGCATTAAGGCTGGCTACATGATGCGGCTGTGTCCGTATCACAGAGCTGGCCTTCGCGAATTTCATCGGAATTTCCTGTGCCCACGCAGTGGAGAGCGTCCATGCAAATCGAGATGCATGTCGCCATTTTGGGGCTACACTGGTCTCCCTCATCCCAAGCTTCGCTCACCTACCTCTGTCCACTATCGTTCGCTGAGCGTCCGTCCGGCGCCAACTTGTTTTGGCCACTCGTCGGCAAAACTGGAACCAAGAGTCTGCGTAGGTGAGGCCACTGAGTTGTGAAAAGCCGAACATCTTCCATCCCCTTCACGACCAGGTCCCGGCTATCAAACCCGGACACGGTGTAATAACGACGAAAACGCAGCATTGGACTTACTGGTCGCTACCGACGATACGAGATCGGACTATTCGATCATGAGCAATGGCTGGAAAGAACTCAAGCAAGTTTTAAAAACGTGGACTGGGCCTCAAATTCGCACCGTTGGGGGCACCTAATTACCCCTGCTGGACGGTGTACTACGAAGGTTGAAATCCACGGATTCGTCTACGTCTGTGGCATTGTTGTCCTCCCCTACTATTCGCGAGACGACATACTCGGCCTGGACTTCGTGCAGCCTAAAGTCGCAGTTTTCAATTTACAAGATCCGGGCGTGACTTTTTCACCGGCCCAGGCTATTGCGAGAGCTGACAAGGATGACTCCGGACTGCCTGCGTTGCGCATTGCTGCTGATAACGTGACACCGCCGCCGCGGTAAAGCATGATCGTTGCAGTGCAAAGCGACTCACCAGGTGACCGCGACGTCCTGGCAGAAACGAACTTAAGCCTTCTACTAGAGATAACGATCTAGCATGCAAGAAGGCATGTTCGTTTACGGGATCACTGTGCGACACTTTTGCTTAACAACTTCGGGATCGTGTTTCAGCGCGATGCGAAAGGAACAGCGATTGCGTATGCCACCGACCATGTTGAGCCCACCTACATTTGTGCTGTGTAGTGACTGCCGCTAGCAGGACGCGATGTAGCTTTCTGTCAACGGTCGACATCGATTCCGGCTTATCGATGGCCACAAGAAGTACCTGCTCGAGCTCATTCAGGATTTGGCGCGGTTGCTTCGTCACATCATCAAAGATAGGGCGCACTAGAGTAGTCAAGGACCGCATCAACTTCGACGGGAACATAAGCCCGATATCCCAGCAACCATACCGAGTGTAGCCCATGGACCGAGAGGCTATATGGTGCCAAGTGCAAAAAATGTTTACGGACGTCGTAGTCCAACCACCAACCCTTGACTTGCTTGTAGGGATTGTGGGTGGTTTGGGGTTCTGCGTCCATTATCAGAAACTAGGCCACCTCACGAAACTCGACGAATACAAACTTCCACGCGTCAATGACGCCTAGGATTAATTGCTCAATGCTAAATATTACTCCAGACTCCACATTAAGAATGGCTACGGGCAGATCGAAGAGGGTAAACGAGACAGAGAGACGACAGCGTTCGTGACACCCGACGGCATTTATGAATTCAAAGCGCTTTATTTCGGCTTCTGTTCCATGCCAGCAACTTTCCAGTGCAGGATGGACACCATCCTCGCTGGACTCAAATGAACATTGTTCTCTCTGGACATGTCTAAAAGAAAATCTGAAGGACACGTGACAAGGAAAGACTAAAGTGGCTAAAATCGGAAAATTAAACACTAGGGATGTGCAGCCTAACAAAGGTCCTCTGTATTCTTTGTATTCCGATTCCCTTGTATTCGACGAAACAACACTTTCGACAAAAATGCCACAATAAGCTGAAACGCGAAATAATGGAAACCGTTCAGATTGCAAACGTCACCGACGAATGCGTCAGCACCGCTGCATTTTTCAGTCGGACAAAGAGATCGCATTCCTCTCTGGACAATGCTCCCCTGTTTCTGAAGAAACAGCAGTTTTGACAAAGTGCCTGAATAAGCTGACACGCGAAATAATGGAAGCAGCGAGACTGCAGAGCTAAAAGATGAATGCGTCACCGCGACCATTCTTTCTGTCTCGAACAAACAGACGTCATTCTCCTCAGGATTTATTTAGTTTTTTGTATTTCATTGATATTTAACGTCCCAAGGTGACTGTGGATGCGAGGGACGCCTTGTCGTCAAGGGCATCCAGCAAGTTCGACCACCTGGGGTTCTTTGACGTGCACTTACTTCGCACAGCACATGGACATCTAAAATATTGTCTTCATCGCATTTTGGGTCCTCGCTGCCGGATTTTATCTCGCAGTTTCAGCCTCGGTTTTATGGCAACGTTAAAATGTGTGTTTCCATCTTAATTAGTGGCTGTCACTTTTGTATATTCAAGGAATGCTCACGTGCATCGTTTTTGGATTCTGTCATCTACAACACTCCTTCATGCTCTTGTCTTACGCTCATTTTTTCGTTAAAGATTTCATGTGTTCACCGCCTTCGAAATTTGTTCCTCGGCTTCTGGCTCGTGTTGATTCTCTTGAAAGAGAACAAGGAGTGGAGATGAAAAAAAGTTTCAAATATTTTATTCATGTTCGGTACGGGACTTTTACAATGCCATGTAATTTTCCACTCATTTGCTGCTTTTTTCGTGGAAGTTCCTGGCTTGTTTGCTGACCATATCGGTGTGGGGTCTTGGCAATATCAGTTTCTGAACTTGTTAATGCGTCAAGTTCGCCTGTGCACCTTCCTCTCGCAACGCGTTTATATTTTTATAGCTCTTGTAGGCGTTTTTTTTTTTTCTACGGGAATGCATGTGCAGCGGTTCGACACTTCTCTGAGATAAAGTCGAAGTTCAGCGCTTGATTGTATTCGTGTCTTTTTGTGCTTTGTCCTCGTGCTGCTTCTGCGCGGCTGAAACAGACAGCACAACAGACCTTCGAGTTTCGTCCCCATATGCTTAAGAGCAGCTAAAAAATTATCGGGCGATCTTACAATACAATATGACAAATCTGCGCTGGCTGGATGTAAACAACCTCGTATCCAAGAGCGTTTAGAATTTTTCTGTGCGTTGTTTCAATAGGGAAGCTCGCCGCGCTGGATACAGCCGCTCACACAGTTGAGTCCCGGCGTCTTACAGTAACGGTTAAGCATGGGAATTTGCTCGCCATAGCTGCACCTCAATTCCTCAATTCAGGTTAATTTCCTTTGCTTCGGTAGTTTGTACAGATTAATCCAAATGTCCACTCCGTTCCGCTGCAGCACTATTTCTCCCTGTTTTTATTTTACACAAAGTATCAGATATATGGTTGCCGTTATTAGAGCGCAGCTCTTAAGCGCCCGTTTCTGCGTTTCGCGGCGTCGCTGTCGCTATTTTAACCAGCAGTGGACACCTTGTCGCGCTTTAAGCTGCGAAACCAAAGGAGCGGGAGCTTGTAAATCTGAGGGCAAAATTGGTAAAGTGGTTGTTGAGGAAGGGAAATGGCGGAGGATCTGCCTCACACTTCTCGGTGGGCGCCTGAACCAGAGTGAAGATGGTGGTGGTGGTGTAAAACATTTATTTATATTATGTACAAGAGAGGTATTGCTTGGATCGTGCCTGAAGGACCCGGCCCTCACAATCACTAAGAGGGATCCCTAGTCCGGGACCCATGTGGCCTCCGCGGCGGCCCGGGCGCTTGTCACCAGGGCTCGTTGGTCCTGGAGAGTTGAGCAGTCGAGCAGGGCAGCCTCCCAGTCCTCTCTGGTGGGGTGGGGGTGGGGCAGGAAAGCAGGATTGGCAGGGCATGCCCACACCATGTGATACGTGTCCGCAAACACTTCCCTACAGTGTGCACACTCGCCCGAAAAGGCCGAATTGAAATGTTTGAGCACTGCCGGGCACAGTACCCCGTTGGTGTAGAGGCGAAGAAGCCAATGCTCCTTTTCCTTCTTGAGGCCTTTACAGGGGGGTGGTTGTCGGCCGTGAGCGTTTTGATACCGGAGAGAGATCTCCCGAAAAGTAATAGCCGGATCAAAATCAGTAGTCGGATCAGGCCGCAGAAACAGTCTACAAATTAATACAAAAAAGACAAAAGCCGTAATTTTCAGACCGAAATAGAAGCAAATAAACAGCAGTCTAATCACCCTTCTTTACGAGAAGGAAAAAATCTAAATAGATAGTAGTGTTAAAATACTTGGAGTTATCTTCACACAGAATATGCTTTGGGATGCGCACATTGAATCTGTTTCAGGGAAGCTATCTCGTCCATCTGAGAAAGCCTGGCAGCTGGGCGACGTGATCCGTGCGGGAGACGGAGATCGGGGTCGGCGGGTAGAGGTGGTGTAATGGGTAGCAAGGTATTCCTCTATTTCTTGGGGTCGCTCACCGAAAGGACGACAGGGAACGTCACGTGGGAAACCCCGGAGGCCGATTTCACGGTAGGGACGGCGGCGTTACAGGCGGCCGGCTTCCCCGCAATGGTAACAGAGCGGCTGCTTGTCAGAAGTGCGCCAAACAGCCGCCTTCCTGGCCGGTGGGCGCATGGCAGGTCCTCGCTTAGGCCGCTGGTAGAATTACGGTGGCGGAGCGGTTGGCGGCGGCGGGTGGCACGACAAGCGTTGCACAGGTGGCAACTCGGAGCGGACAGCCGCGGCGTAGCTCATGGGGCGTGGCTCCGGCATGACTGGAGGAGGCGGTGAAAATGCTGGCCGAATCTCGCCGCGCACAACCTCGGTAAGAGCCACAGCCGTCGGATCAGACGAGGCAAGGGTCAATTTCTGCAGCTCTTCACGGACCACCGCGCGTATGAGCTCACGCAGCGACGCATTGTCGCTGGAAACGAATAAAGAAGCCGCACTGGCGCTTGGCTCACCGCACAAGGAGTCATTTCGGCGGCAGCGCTGCTGCAAGGCCCGCTCCATGGCGGTCGCCTCTTTGATGAAGTCGGCTACCGTCTGCGGGGGATTTCGGGCGAAACCAGCGAAGAGTTGGTCCTTCACACCTTGCATCAGGTGGCGGAGCTTCGTGGATTCCGCTATATCTGGGTCAGCGCACCGACAAAGACGGGTCACGTCCTCGGCGAACATGGCAACGCTATCATTAGGCGTTTGTACGCGAGCGTCGAGGAGGCGCCGCGCACGATTCCGGCGGTCCGTGCTAGCAAAGGTGTCCCAGACCTGCTGACGAAAGGTATCCCAGCTTTGAAGTTCGGCCTCCCTGTTCTCGTACCAAATCTTGGCTCCGTCTTCGAGGGCGAAATACACGTTTCGCAGCTTCTGCGCAGGGCTATATTGGTTGAAATCGGCAACCCGCTCAAACTGGTAAAGCCAGTCTTGAACGTCTTAGAAAGTAACGCCACGGAAGCTGGCTGGCACGCGGGGTTGCTGTAGCGTCAAGTGTGAAGCGCTAGCCTGCGCCATGGTGGTATGCTCACCAGGTCGATGAGTGCGTGCCTCTTTTTGGAGGAGACATAACTCTGGGACCAGTCCCAGGAGGCGGCCGCTGCTGCGGTGAACGGGCATGCAGACAAGCGGTACCTGGTCGGGACTCGATGACCGGCTGTCTGAAGAGGTGCTCGACATGGGACGTCGAGCCCGCAACCTCCACCAGTGTGACGTAGCAGTTGGTACAGGTAGCGCCGCGTCTAGACGGCAGAGGAACGCCAATACCAAGAAGATACGAACGCACACCGAGACGGCCAGGATGGAACGTCCAGTTTCGGCTTCTTCAGAAGCGAACAGCGGGCCGCACGAGCTGCGTGCCGAATAGCCGCCGAGCGGCTATTGTTGCAGACGCGGCAATATTATGAATCTAATTTACTTGGAAAGATAGATGAAGATCCTCTGTATTCAGTTTGGTAACAAATTTATTGCACAGGTTTTTACACAGAACACCACAATTTCAAGCAGTCGCTAATTAATATTGGGACTTCTATATGTGAACACTTCCACGTTGGATTAAACTTTTGAACAGGGTGAAGCACCCCAAACGTGAATTATACTAATGATACAAGATTTCAGACAATTTTAATCTGGGGTAACATTGTTTTAATAGTGGGCGCTTTATGGATGCGACCACGCTGTAGATTTCTTTTCTTCCCCGACATTTCTATGCTTTGTTTCTATGCTTTGACAAAAAGCTGCTGCGGGCATCGACATAGGGCAATATACTCTACATTTTACTTAACAAGTTAATGTCTTTGTAGTTTATAAGAGGAAAAATTTCGAACAAGTATTTATTGGGTTGATAATTCCGAAGTAGATGACTTTTGGTGGAAGTCATGAAAGTGCAGACAATGGCTTTTTCTTTGCACAGCTGCTTGCTTGGCTTCAGCTACAGTTGCCTTTTAGCATGCGTTTTTTTGTTTAAGCATGTGTTTTAGCAGCAATGACATGTGGCACGGTGCTCCGGCTTGTGATTCTGTCAGCTGTGTGCAAGAAAAAATTAAAATTGCGGCTTGAAAAAGTAGCACTTCAATAGCCTTCTCTAACTGGAAGCAAAATTGTTCAAATCTTCTCACTGGTCTCAACAGCATAATAAGAAGCAAATAATTCGGTTTTGGTTTTGTTAGGGACGGCGCAGTGTAGGTTTGCTGATTATTTCACCACCTGTGATTCCTCAGGGCGCACTCACCTCGAAGAACACACGGACCTGTACCATTTCGTCTTCAGCAAAACGCGGTTGCCACGGCTGAGATCGAGCCCGTACCTTTTGGGTCAGTAGCTGAGCACCATAATCCCTGACCGAACGGTGCGGCTAAGTAGCAACTGGTAGAAAGACACACACTAGTGCGCCTGCGTTGAGGAGTTGTGGGGCAGGTTGGCTAGTTGCGAACTTTTGATGCTTGTTTACTTTTTCCTCAGGTCAAGAAAGTCCGCTGGCGTTGTAAGTAGAAGAGATGAATAGAGTACAAGTTTGCTGGCGTTATTTAAAAAGGCTGATTCTTCTTGGATGATTATATTTTAAAATGGACACTTCGATGGTTATATAGGGTGCTTGTATTTCAAAATAACGAAACTCTTTAGGACGACGCTGGATCCTTCTTTCAAACACATTTGGCGAGTTGAAATATCGACAGACCCTTACTGTGATTGTTAGGCTAGTGACATTAGACGTTATAGCCTTATAGAAGATAGGACGACACTAGCGAAATATTCAGCGATGAAATTTGCTGGCAATTTGACGCCATTGGCCGACTCCGGCCGCAGCACGACATATAGCCAATGATACGATACTGCCGGAATTCTGTGTTCCGATTTGTTTTGCCGGCAGAATACACCACATAAGAAGCTGCCAGCAGGTTTTCTCAGAAAACTACCAAACGAAAGATCTCCGAATGATACCAAACGGCAACACATTTCAAGGGAAACAAATATAAATTTGTCCTGTTTTCTTTGTCGGCTTATAAGAGACAAAACAAGAAACAATCGCCCTCAAGGGCAGTCTCGAACTGCGATTTTGCGTCCACAAACGCGTTGATAATCGAAAAAGCCGTAAAAGAAATCGATGGTACGACTATGACCGCTTAATCCAGTGAAGCCCTGGAATGAGGACCCCACCCACAAGCCTCCAGAAAATTTTTTCTGGTTTTAAACATTAAATTTTATCCGCCCACTGCAATATTCGTAATCCTTACCGTTCCTCTGCACATCAGATGACTACAGTGAGCTAATAATATGATACTTCCGGCATTCTGTTTAAGGCGCTATTGTGTCAGGTGCTGGCAGTATAGCCACTTCCAAGGAAATGTTCTCGCCGAGAGCCGGGATATCGTTAGCAGAAAGGGCAGAAGGGCATAGCAGTACCTGCCCGGGTGGCGCACTCAGCCAACCCATGCTCGAGCAGGGGAAGACGAGAGAGACCAGCGCGTGCTGTCTCACCGCACGGCGGCGCCAGTCAGAGGCTAACAGTGCATCATTGCTCGTCCCTTTGAAAGGGCATCGACCCGAAGCCGCACGCAGATGAAAGGGGATGCGGAATCAGGGGGCTGGAACAGAGTCTGTGACGCCGGAGGTGGCCGAATAAGTCCTAGCGGTCGTGGTAAATCTTCATCCTGGCTACATGGACGTCGATTTCGGATGCTGCCTGCCGCCTGAAGGAACGAACAGACTCCTGCGGGAGCACTTCGTAGGTAACATCGCTAAAATTGCGCAGTACCTCATAGGGGCCGAAGTAGAGGCGCAGAAGCTCCTCGGAGCGTCCCCGCAGACAGATTGGGGTCCAAACCTAAACTTGATCGCCAGGGTGGTAAATCACCACCCGGTGGTGAATGTTGTAGCGTTGAGCACGGCTTTCTTGCTGGGTGCGGATTGGCTGTCGAGCTTGTTTGCGGGCGGCTTCTGAATGCAGGACGAACTGTGAAGCGCCAGTGACGGAGGGATGGGAAACACCTTGCAGCAACATGGCGTCGAGCATACTCGAGGCTTCGCGACCATCCGCCAAAGGAAACGACGTGATGGGCATTGTTTCTTGAAGACCATTTTATAGGCAAATATGATGTAAGGCAAGATCTGGTCCCAATTATTATGATCAGCGTCGACGTACACGGAAAACATGTCGGCAATGGTCTGACTGAGCCTTTCAGTAAGTCCATTTGCTTGAGGTTGGTATGCAGTGGACCCGTGGAGACTGGTGCCGCTGATTCGCATAATTTTCGGAGTTAGGGCTGATGTAAATGCCGTGCCTCTATCATTTAAAACGAGTGCAGCGGCACTGTGACGGAGGACTATTCAAAAGTTAAAAAAGTTTGCAATTTCAGCAGCGGTGCCGCAGGGAAAGACTTTCGTCTCAAAATGCACTAAGATTTAGCAGGTGGCAACTATTATGCACCGGTTGCCCAAAACGTATGTCGTAAATGGCCCCAGCAAGACCCTGCCTACCTGGTGGAAAGGGGTTCGAGGAGGATCAGTGGGCTTCCGTAAGCCGGCCGGCTTGACAGCTGGTGCCTTCCGAAATTGACACTCGCGCCAAGTCTTAACATTGCGCTGTACAACTGCAGCAACCGTGGGCCAGGAATACTTCTGAAGTTCCGCGCCAACGTGCGAGAAAAGCCGAGGTGGCCGGAAGGCAGTTTGTCGCGCCGCGTCTGGAGAACTTCGTCTTGAGCCATTGTTGGAACCACGAACCGATACAGATTGTCTGTGGGGCCGTAGTTTCTTTTGTAGTGGACGCCACCTCGGAAGTAGAACGACGACAGCCCGCGCGTGAAGAGACGGGTGGCGACGAGGCCCGGCCTTCCAGGTAGTCTATGAAAGATCACATCTCGGCGTCGTCACGGACGTGGCTAAGGCACCAAGGATGGACGTGGCTAAAGCACCAAGAAAATCGAGATCGTCTTTTAAGTCAGCAGTGGTGCGCGGGATAAGAACATGGGACAGGCACTCGGCATCGCTGTGTCTGTTGCAACACTTGTGCAATATGGTAACGACAAATTTCTGCAACAGGAGCCTCCAGCCCAATATACTCCCCGAAGGCTGTTTAAGATTCGCGAGCCAACAAAGAGATTGGTGATCGCTCACTGCTCCAAACGGGCGACCATAGAAGTAGTGGCGAAATTTCGTTACCGCCCAAATGACAGCAAAGCTCTCCTTTTAGTGGTAAAATAATTCGCACCAGACCGCGAAAATGTGCGGTTTGCATGAGCAATCATGCGCTCAACACCATCTTGCAACTGCACGAGGACGGCACCCAGGCCGACGTTGCTGGCATCGGTGTGCACTTCCGTGTCCGAATCCTCCTGAAAGTGGCCAAAGATGGGTGCCGCTTGGAGATGGTTTCTTAGGTCGTCGAAGGACTCTTGCTGTTCTTGAAGAAAAATTAAAGGTTGCTCGTCCTTTGTCAAACGAGTTAGATGCTCGGCTAGTCGGGAGAAGTCTTGCACAAAACGTGTGTAATAGGGGCAGAGACCCCAAAAACGGCGGCAAACGGGTGGGAAACGTAGCGATGGCAGCCGTCTTATTGGGGCTCACGACATGAGCCAGAAAGTTCAGCCGCTGGAACGCGAAGTGATACTTTTCTGGTTTGAGCGAGAGGCCCGTTGATTATATGACCGCCAGTACTACATTCAAGCGCTTGAGATGCTCGTCGTAGCTGACAGAAAAACTCACAACGTCGTCAAGGTAGGCGAGGCAAGACTTCCATTTTACGCCAAAGAGAATAGCGTCCATGCGATACGATGTGTACGCCTATATATGGTTAACTGTTCCGAATAATGTAGCTTGTTGTTAGTAGCGTTCGTGTTTGTCGTGTCTTTCTCCTATGTTCGACCTTTTTTGCGGTACATTTTTTCTAGCATTCATCATTCTTTCTAAGGTGGCAGGAGTGGACCACAAGCCGAAGGGTAGCACCTTGAACTCATACAACCGGTCGGGAGTAATGAACGCTGTCTTCTCGCTGTCACGGTCGTCCAGCTCAAGTTGCCAGCATCCTCCGCGGATGCCAAGGAAGGAAAAGTAGCGGGTGTGACGCAGCCGGTCGAAAGAGTCAATGACTCGTGGTAACGGGTAAACGTCTTTTTGGTAGGTTTGTTAAGTCTTCGATAGCGACACAAAATCTGAGTGTCCCGTACGTCTCGGCGACCAGCACAACGGGCGAAGCCTATCGGCTTGTAGACGGCTGCATAAAGCCATCCCGGAGAATTTCGTCAAACTGCAGCCGTATCGCCTCACATTCTTTTGCCGACACTCGATAGGGGTTTTTACGGTTAGGCCGTTCATTGTCATCAACTACGATGCATTGTCTGCCTGACTTTAGAGCCGGTCGCAAAGCAGTCATGAAAACAGTCAAGAATGTTTTGCAGGCAGCTTTGCTGATCGATTTTCAATTTGAGGCCTCAACTCAGCCTTAACTGCTAGACTAGGCCCCCCTGGAGGGTTGTCGCTGGACGTTGACAGAGCGTAGTGGACGACGGGCTTCGTAATACTATCGAAATAGGCGGTGGAGGTATTTTTCGGCAGGTGCCGGTAGTTGGCGCTGAAATTCGTAACTAGAAGATGAGTTAGCTGGTTCTGCAGGGAAGCGACGCCGCGAGCGACTCAAACTTGCCGCCTCAGCAGTAAAGACAGGTTTGCTTCTGCGATGCCGTTGGACGTGCACGGGCTGTCCCGCTTCACCGTTACAAACATGCTGCTCGATGTGGTCGTCGGTAAAACACGTAAAAGTGGCCTGCCTGGGGCACTGCCGTCACCTATGGTGCATGGGGCAGAAAATGTCACCATGAGTTCGCGGAGGTGGATGAAACCTCCATTTTCGCGAAGATAATCGAGGCCGAGGATTAAGACCTTGGAGCACTGAGCCAGCACAGCTAAGCAGCCAGTGAAGAATATACCGCGAATTTCTATCCCAGCGGCGCAGACGCCAAACAGCATCACCACATGGCTGTCGGCTGTTCGAATTAGTGGTCCGTACCAGGGTGTCAGCACTTTACTCAAGAGAGTGAAAGACCACGACTCATCACAGAGAAATCGCCGCCGGTATCTAAGATTACACACATGGCGGTTACCAGTGACGACTGATGTTATAGCAGAAACGAGGTGATTTTCTGGAACATGTGAAGTGGAAGGATCGCGAGCGGAGGGTCGCGGAGTTCGTCGATATAGGGTGTCAAAAAGAAGTGGCCGGAGCGGGGGGAGTTGAAGGTCCGATTGAAGGGTCGAGTCGGCGAGTGGAGGATCTTATTTGAATTGCGAAGCGATGGCGGCCGTACCGCCAGAGGTCACCGTCCTCAGTTTTCCCGCCGTGGACTAGAGGATTGCCCGAGGGACGGCTGGTGACCTGAGGAAGAGAACCCACAGGGCGACGGCTGCCTGGACTGGAGCTGTGGCGAGGGCGCAGGGGGTATGCTGGCCGTCAGGTACTGGTCGATGTCATGGGGTCATTCACCTTAACGTGGCCAGGGTGCTTCTGGAGAAAACCCTCGCAGGCCTATGCGACGATATGGGCAGTAGCACAGCCGGCTCCACAGCAGTGGAAGCACAAGGGCTGATTGTCCGACGTGCGCCACTTGAGTGGATTGCTGAGGGGTGGTAGTGCACGAGAGAAAGCAGGCGATGGCAAGAAGCATTGATGCGATGCGGGAGGAGCAAGGCGGTTAAAAACCGGTGGAGAGCAGGCGATGGCGAGAAGCGTTAATGCGATATGGGGGAGGAGGGCCGTAAAGAACCGGTGGTGCTGGCGCAGAGCTCCGGAACGCTTCGCTGTACATCACGACATAAACTTAACCGGCAGCTGGGGACAGGACATTAGATGCACCGCTCGACGGACTTCTTCTTGAACAACATTCGAAATGGCTCTTACACCCGACAGTTCTTGACAAGGCGACGCTTTTGTAGGTCTTCGCGCACAGTCCTTCTGACAAGCTCACGGAGGGCCTCACTCTCGGTGCCAGGCGGCCGCATGTGGGCGTCCATAGCAGCTATAGTCGCCGGACGGCCGTAATGCTCGAACTACTGGTGCAAGGCGAGCTACATTCTTGTTGCTTCTCAAACAATGTAGACCACATTGCTAGGAGGATCACGCACAAGTATGACGAAAAGCTGCTGTTTGACTCCTCGCATAAGGTGACATACCTATTTCACTTCAGACATGGAGGGATCAGCGCGGTTGAAGAGCCGCGTCATGTCTTCTACGAACATGCCGACGCTTTATTTTGGTCGCTGAGCTCGGGACTGCAGGCCAAGTTCATTAGGTCGTATATTCTTTAAGTCGTAAATTTAAAACATTATCTTATATGGTGTCGCCTACATAATGACAGCTATAGCGTTACTCTAGTTTATTGGCGTTTAATTAACTGTGCACTAATCTTTCGGGATCGTGTTTCAGCGCGAAGCGAAAGGAACAGCGATCTCGTATGCCACCGACCATGTTGAGCCCACCAACATGTGTTCTGTGTAGTCACTGCCGCTTGCAGGACGCGATGTAGCTTTCTATCAACCGTCGAAATCGATTCCGGCTCATCGATGGCCACAAGAAGCACCTGTTCGAGCTCATTCAGGATTTTGCCCGGTTGCTTCGTCACATCATCAAAGATAGGGCGCACTAGAGTAGTCAAGGACCGCATCAACTTCGAAGGGAACATAAGCCCGATATCTCAGCAGCTATACCGAGTGTAGCCCATGGACCGAGAGGCTATTTGGTGCCAAGTGCAAAAAATGTTTACGGACGTCGTAGGCCAACCATCAACCATTGACCTTGCCTGTAGGGCTTGTGGGTGGTTTGGGGTTCTGCGTCCATTATCGGAAACTAGCCCACCTCACGAAACTCGACGCATACCAACTTCCACGCGTCAATGACGCCTAGGATTGACTGCTTAATGCTAAATATTTCTCCAGGCTCCACGTTAAGAATGGCTACGGGCAGATCGAAGAGGGTAAACGAGACAGAGAGAATACAGCGTTCGTGACACCCGGCGTCATTTATGAATGCAAAGTTCTTTATTTCGGCTTCTGTTCCATGCCAGCAACTTTCCAGTGCACGATGGACACCATCCTCGCTGGACTCAAATGAACCTTGTTCTCTCTGGACATGTCTAAAACAAAATCTGAAGGACAGGTGATAAGGAAAGACTAAAGTGGCTAAAATCGGAAAAAAAACACTAGGGATGTGTACCCTAACAAAGGTCCTCTGTATTCTTTGTATTCCGATTCCCTTGTATTCGAAGAAACAACACTTTCGACAAAAATGCCACAATAAGCTGGCACGCGAAATAATGGAAACCGTTCAGATTGCGAACTTCACGGACGAATGCGTCAGCACCGCTGCATTTCTCAGTCGGACAAAGAGATTGCATTCCTCTCTGGACAATGCTCCCCTGTTTCTGAAGAAACAGCAGTTTTGACAAAGTGCCTGAATAAGCTGACACGCGAAATAATGGAAGCAGCGAAGACTGCAGAGCTAAAAAAGGAATGCGTCAGGGCGACCTTTCTTTCTGTCTCGAGCAAGCAGATGTCATTCTGCTCAGGATTTATTTAGTTTTTTGTATTTCATTGATGTTTAACGTCCCAAGGTGACTGTGGATGCGAGGGACGCCTTGTCGTCAAGGGCATCCAGCAAGTTTGACCACCTGGGGTTCTTTGACGTGCACTGACTTCGCACAGCACATGGCCATCTAAAATATTGTCTTCATCGCATTTCGGTCCCCGCTGCCGGATTTTATCTCGAAGTTTCAGGCTCGGTTTTTGGCAACGTTAAAATGTGTGTTTGGTTTGGTTTGGTTTATGGGGTTTAACGTCCCAAAGCGACTGAGGCTATGAGAGACGCCGTAGTGAAGGGCTCCGGAAATTTCGACCACCTGGGGTTCTTTAACGTGCACTGACATCGCGCAGTACACGAGCCTCTAGAATTTCTCCTCCAAAGAAATTCCAGCCGCCGCGGCCGTGATCGAACCCGCGTCTTTTGGGGCAGCAGCCGAGCACCATAGCCACTGAGCCACCGCGGCGGCCCTAAAATGTGTGTTTCCATCTTAATTATTGGCTGTCACTTTTGTATATTCAAGGAATGCTCACGTGCATCGTTTTTGGATTCTGTGATCCACAACACTCCTTCATGCTCTTGTCTTACGCTCATTTTTTCGTTAAAGATTTCATGTGTTGACCGCCTTCGAAATTTGTTCCTCGGCTTCTGGCTCGTGTTGATTCTCTTGAAAGAGAACGAGGAGTGGAGACGAAAAAAAGTTTCAAATATTTTATTCATGTTCGGTACTGGACTTTTACAATGCCATGTAATTTTCCTCTCATTTGCTGCTTTCTACGTGGGAGTTCGTAGCTTGTTTGCTGACCATATCGGTGTGGGGTCTTGGCAATATCAGTTTCTGAACTTGTTAAGGCGTCATGTTCGCCTGTGCACCTCCCTCTCGCAACGCGTTTATATTTTTGTAGCTGTGGTAGGCGTTTTTTTTTCTACGGGAATGTATGTGCAACGGTTTAACACTTGTCTGAGATAAAGTCGAAGTTCACCGCTTGATTGTCTTCGTGTCTTTTTGTGCTTTGTCCTCGTGCTGCTTCTGCGCGGCTGAAACAGACAGCACAGCAGACCTTCGACTTTTTTCTCCATATGCTTAAGAGCAGCTAAAAAATTATCGGGCGGTCATAGATTACAATACGACAAATTTGCGCTGGCTGGATGTAAACAACCTCGTATCCAAGAGCGTGTAGAATTTTTCTGTGCGTTGCTCCAATAGGGAAGCTCGCACCGCTGGATACAGCAGCTCACACAGATTAGTGCCGGCGTCTTACAGTAAAGGTTAAGCACTTGAATTTGCTTGCCATAGCTGCACAAGGGAGTTTTAATTCCTCAACTCAGGTTAACTTCCTTTGCTTCCGTAGTTTGTACAGATTAATCCAAATGTCCACTCCGTTCCGCTGCAGCACTACTTTATCCCTGTTTTTACTTTTACACAAAGTATCAGATATATTTATTTATTTATTTACAAATACTGCTAATCCCAATTGGGATTGTGGCAGGAGGGCTTAATAAGGTTAACAGAACGCGGTCAAGCATAATTGGAACATTCAACTGGTCAGCATGTTAAGAAAAACAACAAACGGTAAAACGAAAATACAATCGAGCTGTGACGAAAACAATCAAATAACGCATAAAATAAGGCTAATGTCGGTAGTATTATACAAAGAATAACAAAATGTTGGAACATTGCTAATTGTTATAATACGCAGACAATAAGTAAACAGTAATTATTATAATCGTACACTGCAAAGGCATTAACACAGTATAGGTGTTTAGTTTAAGTAACACTGCATAGTTTGACAAAAAAAAACTTGCACATAGAAAAACAAATAACCATGGGTATAATAATAACAGAACGCAAGCAACCAGGAATGAATAACTAATAACAGGACATACTCTCAACTGCAATATTTAATTTTTTCAATGATGAACAGTTAGTAATGGATGGATCAAGGCTGTTCCATTCTCGAATTGCTAGTGGTAAAAAGGAATTTTTAAAGCAGTTAGTATGGAAATGATACTCACTTAATGTATGCGAATGTTTATGGCGCGTTGATCTTGCTTCGGAAAGGGAAATATATTTAGTAGTGTCGAGATTTAGATGTCGATTTTTTAGTTGAAACATGAGTTTTAGTCGTGCGACTTTTGCACGGGTCTGCAATGATTTTATTCCTTCAGTTTTCATTAATTCAGTAGGCAAATCGGTTATTTTATATTTGTTAAATATAAATCTGACTGCTTTTCTTTGAACGGCTTCAAGTTTGGTTATATCTTGATTAGTATAAGGAAACCAAACGACGTTAGCATATTCGAGAACAGATCTAACCAAAACATTGTAGGCTAAAAGCTTAGTTTGAAAAGGGGCTAATGTGAGGCGTCGTCTAAGAAAAAAGAGTCGTTTCAAAGCTGTTGAAGTGATTTTGTCCACATGAGCGTTCCACCTGAGGTCATGGGTTATTAGTACGCCAAGATACTTACGCCAAGATACGCTCTACTATGGTTGCCGTTAGTAGAGCGCAGCTCTTAAGCGCCCGTTTCTGCGTTTCGCGGCGTCGTTGTCACTATTTTAACCAGCAGTGGACACCTTGTCGCGCTTTAAGCTGCGAAACCAATGGAGCGGGAGCTTGTAAATCTGAGGGTAAAATTGGCGGAGGATCTGCCTCACACTTCTCGGTGGACGCCTCAACCAGAGTGAAGGTGGTGGTGGTGGTTTAAACCATTTATTTATATTATGCGGCCGCACAGCACCATTCCCCTTGAGCTCCGCCTCGACAAACGCCTTTACCCTCCCCCTCATCCATCACTCACAGTGCCGGAGTCTCGCCTTCTTCAGCACATTCAGATGAATGCAGTTATCACCCCGTCCCGCCTCTTCCTCTATCGCTATCGATCCGACCCTTCCTGTCCCAACTGCCCCTGTATCTATGTGGACCTGGCCCATTGCCTCTTCTATTGCCCGGCTGCTCAGCAGTCGGGTTCCTTCCCCCCACCCTCTCTATCCATCACCACTTGGCTCGAGTGGCTTGGCGCTGAAGGGGAAGAAGAACAGCGGCTTCTGGTCGCCCAGGCGGTCGACATGCTCGGCCTATAAATTATGGTCGATGAAAAGTCTTTTACTACTACTACTACTTTATATTATGCACAAGAGAGGTATTGCTTGGACCGTGCCTGAAGGGCCCGGCCCTCACAATCACTAAGAGGGATCCCTAGTCCGGGACCCCTGTGGCCTCCGCGGCGGCCCGGGCACTTGTCACCAGGGCTCGTTGGTCCTGGAGAGTTGAGCAGCCGAGCAGGGCAGGCTCCCAGTCCTCTCGGGTGGGGTGGGGGTGGGGCGGGAAAGCAGGATTGGCAGGGCATGCCCACACCATGTGATACGTGTCCGCAAACACTTCGCTACAGTGTGGCGGAATTGAGATGTTCGAGCACTGCCGGGCACAGTACCGTGTTGGTGTAGAGGCGAAGAAGCCAATGCTCCTTTGCCTTCTTGAGGCCTTTACAGGGGGGTGGGTATCGGCCGTGAGCGTTTTGATACCGGAGAGAGATCTCCCGAAAAGTAATAGCCGGATCAAGATCAGTAGTCGGATCAGGCGGCGACAGAGGCGATGCCCGGTGGTTAAGCGCTCGGGGGGTAGCGTCCACTACCTTATTTCCCTCTATCCCCGCATTTGCTGGGGCCCTAATGATGGTGCGCCGGGATGGGAAATCCCGGTACTCACATCTGTGTAAAATTTGGAAGGCACGATCTGGAATTTGGCGCGGTTCAAAATTGCGGCAAGCTCCCTCTTCGAACAGTGGATACCCCAATCGTACTTTAAGCTACGTGGCGGTAGTGAGAGATGTGCGCTGCATGAGTTGCGATTGACAACGTTGTGCCAGAAACGCGGCGCTGAATCCATAGGCTATCGGAGTTAGTTGTGTTCATTTTCGTCGTCAACGTTTTACACTCCGATCGTTTTTAAGGACAGGAGGTGCGCATAATTGGCTACCTGGGTCAGTGGACGCCTGAATCGCATTATAGATACTTGGGGTGATGAGAGAGAGATGTGGCCAGCAGTCGTTTAAACATTGAGCCAGAACCGCTGCGCTAAGACCATAGGCCACGGTGTAAGAAATACTTCTTAGGATTGCCCATCCGTACATCCACTTACCACCTCCTAGAGCTAGGCATGCATAATACCCTGGAAGAAATTACGGAAGCAGTGAGAACGTCCCAAATAGAGCGCTTAGCCGGGACCACAACCCGCAGGGCCATTCTAGAAAAACTCAATCTGAGCCGAGATAACAGAACAGCCGCCGAAGTTGACATGCTCGGAGAAATTCGGGACAATAGAGTTGTACCCCCATTACCCAGAAATACGCATCCTATTCATCACTCAGTGCGCCGGGCCAAACGGGCAGAGGCGCTAGAGAAACGCTTCCGCTCCTGCAAAGACGAGGACGTGGTCTACGTGGATACCGCTGAGTATGGTAAGAACACGATGACCGTCGCGGTCGTCAATAATAAACAACTCCTCAAAATAAGTGCCTTCATACTCTCGGGCAACCCAGAGACCGCAGAGGAAG
The DNA here is from genome assembly GCF_055824585.1 of Amblyomma mixtum. Taxonomy (NCBI): domain Eukaryota; kingdom Metazoa; phylum Arthropoda; class Arachnida; order Ixodida; family Ixodidae; genus Amblyomma; species Amblyomma mixtum. The sequence continues at coordinate 118,608,573 of NC_143015.1, read as the reverse complement.
CTGCCATAGCACTGGCTTGTGTAGGCACAAAAGCGAGGTACATCATCAGCGACTCCAAAGTTGCCATTCTAAATTTCAGCAGGGGCCGGGTCTCCCCTCTAACGAATACAATTCAATGCGGTCATGTAATAGACAGGAAAATTACACTAGTCTGGACACCAGCACATGCATCCCTGCCTGGTAATGAGACGACCCACGAGTTCGCCCGAGGCTTTTCCTTCCGAGCGAACCCGAGTGAGGTGGTCTTTACAGACAGGGATCGCATGGTGACCCACAGAGAAATTACACAGCACTATCGTTTCCAACGAGCTAGACTTCCTCCAGCGGATAGATCCTTGTCGAGATACCAAGCCATCAACTGGCGCCGGTTAAAAACTTACACCTTTCCAAACCCGGCCTTCTGGAGTCTTATGTACCCAGGGTAATTTTCAGACAAAGCGCAAACAGCGAACTTAGGGCCACCTTGGACCACATACTATGGGAATGTCCTCATGCACCCCGGGAGGGACGAGGTATAAGCACAAAAGATCAATGGGAGACCTTACTACTGAGGTCCGACCCGGCGACTCAGTTACAACTCGTCCGATTAGCCGAAGCCGCCGCCGAGAGTCAAGACCTTTCGGCCGTCGTCTAGGCGGGTAGCCCTCTGGCTACCCTTTGTCTGTTGGACATTAAAAGTTTTCCTATCCTATCCTACACCGTGCTATAGGCCTTCGGCGTTCATTGTGTACAGTCAGGCCGGAATGAAACGCGAACAGAGCATGTCAAGAAAACAAAATATTTTACCTGCCTACTTTCAGCTGAAGTGTACAACAAGCCTGATTCATGTGTCTGGGTAAAGGGCCTACTGAAAGGCATAACGAAAAAAGGTTGTAAAGGAATATCTCGCTGCAAAGCAGAAATGTATGACATATACGTGTTCACGTTTCATTCCGGCCTGACTGTACTTTGACATTGGCGTTCGCAACGTTTAGCACTCCGATAATTTTAAAGAAAGAAAGTGCGCAGAACTGGCTCCTTGTGTCAGCCAGTGGACGCCTGAATCGCGCCTATAAGTACGTGGGGTGATAAGAGAGAGATGTGTGCTGCATGCGTTAGCGCTTACAACGATGAGCGAACTCTCGCGATCAATCAACTGCGACCAGCCAGAGTGGCAGGTTGGGTGGGGACTTTAATGTAGATATAAAGACAAACAGGAAGTTCTGACCACTTATGCGGGAGAATATCCCGTTCCTCTCGCTCGTAACGCCTCTCACGGCTGTGTTAACCTGGCAAAACACTTGCACAGACCTCGTCTTTGAGAAACAGGCATTGGTGCAGCAAGTCGAACATATGTCCAGCTAGAGGTAGAAGCTCGTGAGGGTACGCGTTCCTTCTTTTTGGCCGGAGGCAGTGACTCATGCAGGGATTGGAGTGTAGAAGTGAAGGATTCTAATTGTTTGGATTGTGCTTGGAGGGTGGTAAGAATCTGCAGAACTGATGTCTCTAGCTGAACCAAGCGAGTGTGGTGTGCCTGTGTGGTGGTTTCGAGAAGATCAGCCAAAGGGGCGACCTGGGCGGTGGAGGAGGGAGTGGTGAGTGTGGCAAGGTGCTCATTTAGCTTGGTAAGCTGGGATGTAAGAGAGGAGGTGGTTGTCTGGAGGGTTTGGGTCAAGGCGTGGATCTGTTGTTGTAGGTCGTGGGAAATGCGCTGCTGCTCTCGCTGCGGGCGTTCCAGCATAGCGAGCCGGAGGTCAAAGGAGCGGCTCTCGTCAGTCAGGGATGGAGAGGGTGGTGTAGTGGAAGAGACGCTGGAAAGGGACGCTGGAACCGAGGATCCTTTAACTTTGGCGGCGTAGGAGCCTGGTGGTGACGTGACCGGAGCTGACGGAAGTTCATGATTAGAGGAGGAGGAGGGGGTGGGTTGCGTTGCCAGGCGCAAAGCTAGGCGTCGGAGGTACGCAGCTTTGGCACACTCGCGTTGTTTAGCGAGGAGGAAGGGGCAAGTGGGGTCGAGGGAGGGGTGGGTGTTCACCTGGCAATGAAAGCACCAGGGCTGGGCACATACATGAACGGAAGAGAGAGAAACAACTTTATTGCCATAGATTGGTGGGATTTAGGGCAGCTGGGCTTGGTGTGGCCCCCAGGTGGGGGCGACTTCCTGGGCCCACGAAATGAGTGCCAGTTGGATGCTCTTGTCTGGCCTTTTGAGGAGTTGGTTCCATCCTTCTTCGGAGGGAGCTGGCAGTAAGGTTCGAGGGGGCGGATTTCCCGCGCAACCCCAGAGGATGTGTGCCTGGGTGGCGATTTCTCCCTGCTAACAATTTTGGCAGACGGGGTGGTATTCCCCGTCTGTGATGAGTGAAAGTCTAGAATGGCTGAGGATGGAGTGCGTCTGCAACCTGCGGAGCAAGCTGGCTTGCGCTCGATTCAAGGGGGGGTGTGGAGGCGGAAACTGGCGTCTCATCTCTCTGTAGAGGTTGGTAATTTCGGCAAAGGTCTGGGGAGCCTCGGCAAGAGCGTCTGGGTCTGTGGGACCGGCCGCCAGGTTGGTTAGTCCTCGGGCTAGTAGGTCGACCCCTTCGTTTCCAGAGTTTCCCGCGTGGGCGGGTACCCAGACCAGGTTGATCTTATGGTCGAGAGTGCAGCCGCGAAGGATGCGTGCAGCGGGATGGCAGATAAAACCTGCCGAGTAATTTTGTATCGCTCTTTTGGAGTCGCTTAGGACTGTGCGCGTACGTTGGTCAGCGATGGCTAGCGCGATGGCGGTTTCTTCTGCCGCTGTCGGAGAGTGAGCTACTACTGTGGCGGCGGTGACGAGAGTAGATTGTGGCGTGGTTGCACAAGCCACGTATGTGTTTGCACTTTGCCGTGCAGCATCTACGTATATTACGTGTTCGTCGGCAAGGTATGTGGCATCTAGTGCTTGGGCTTTCAGCTGACGACGCGTATCATGGCGGCCAGGTAGCATGTTTTTGGGGATTGGTTTTATAACTAGGCGGCTATAGACCCCTATCGGAATGGGCGTCGTGGGGTGGACGTCGCCTTTGGGGTTGATGTTGAGACGGTCAAGTCTGAGCCGCCCGTGTTTAGTGCGGGAGACGCGGTGGATTTGGGCGGTCTTGTGTGCCTCTATGAGTTCTGTGAGCGTGTTGTAGATGCCGAGTTGGAGGAGGTGCTGTGTGCTGGCGTACTGAGGTAGCCCCAGTGCCGCTTTGTACGCTGAACGTATAATGCTGTTCACAGCTTCCTCGTCCTTCCGGTGGAGGTGATAGTAGGGGTAGGAGTAGACTATCCTGCTAATGAGGAAAGCTTGCGTGCGCCGACAGAGGTCATCCTCCTTTATACCTCTGCGGCGGGTGCTGATGCGGCGGATAAGGCCGTTGATCTGATTGGCTGTGGTGCGGAGGCGCTGAATGGCCTCCGAGTTTTGCGTCTTGTACTGTATTAACATACCCAGAACGCGGATGGTGCGGACCGGAGGTATGGGATGTGTGTCGACTTCAAGCACAATAGATTCTTGTGGGTCGGGGACTGGCAAGCGAACTCGTCTGTCCCTGATGACTAGTAATTCGGACTTCGTGGAGGAGCATGTGAGCCCGTTCGCCTGTACAAAGGAATGTACTTTATCGATTGCTGTTTGGAGGGAGTTTTGGATTTCCCCGTCAGAGCCAGAGTTGGTCCACAGGGTAATGTCGTCAGCATATATTGAGTGTTTAATGTAGGGTATCTCTTCCAGGAGCGGAGAGAGGCCTCTCATTGTAGTGTTGAAAAGGAACGGAGATAGGACTGCTCCTTGTGGTGTTCCTCGGGTGCCTAGTGTGATCTCGCTGTGGAGGTCTGCAATGTGAAGTTCTGCTGTACAGTTATGAAGAAAGTCGGCGATGTAGTTGTAAGTGCGAGTGCCTACATTCATTTGTGAAAGGTTTGCCAGGATGGAAGCATGTGACACGTTGTCGAAAGCCTTGCTGACATCTAGGCTTAGGATGGTTCGTGTAGCTCGGATGGGTCTCGGATCGAGGATGTCGTGTTGGATTTGCCACACAATGTCTTGAGTGGAGAGGCCGGTCCTGAAGCCGATCATAGTGGGGGGAAAAAGGTCCTCTTGGTCTACGTGAGTGTGGAGTCTGTTGAGTATGACGTGTTCCATGACCTTTCCCAGGCAGGACGTGAGCGAGATGGGCCTAAGGTTGCCCAGCTCGAGTCATTTCCTGGCTTAGGTATGAAAATCGCTTTGGCATGCTTCCAAGTGTCTGGAAGGCGACCCTCATGCCAGTGTTGGTTGAAGAGGTCCGTGAGTGCCTCGACGGACTGATCTTCGAGGTTACGAAGCACCTTGTTGGTTATGTGGTCGTCGCCAGCGGCTGCGGTGGTTTTAATCTGGTTGAGGGCGGCGCGGACTTCTGCCGTGATGTCGGCGTCCATGTTGGTGTTCTGAGCACCCGTGTACCCTGAAGGGATGGGAATTTCAGTGGAAGTATTGATGTATTTGTCTTTCAGTGTAGCGAGGAGTTCCTCATTTGTGCCCTGAAAAGCGTGTATGACACGGGAGAGGTTCATGTGAGATGTGGATTTGGTGTGAGTTGGGTCCAGTAGATGTCTGAGCAAGAACCACGAGTTTTTGCATCCTAACTGGCCGTTAAGACGGTCGCAGGTTTGATGCCATTGCTCCTGACTCAGTTTGATGGAGTAAGCTTCGATCTCTCGCTCGAGGCGAACGAGACGGAGCTTGAGGGATCGATTGTGTTTTTGGCGCAGCCAGCGAGCGCTAAGACTGCGCTGGGCCTCCCACGTGTGTATGAGTTTGGCGTCGGGAGAGGGGCCATCCTCGTCCTGGGTAGTCGTGGAGGTAGCATTGGCGGTGTCTTCGAGCAGCGAGTTTGTCCATGTGTCCAGGTCGTCTATGGGGGCCGAAGTGCGTTTGGCGCGCACGTATCTGAAGGCGTCCCAGTTAGTTTGCCTGATTGTTCGGTTGGGGGCTTTGCTGTGTCTAGCCGTGAAGGTTGTGCTGAGAACATAGTGGTCGCTACCTATGTTCATGCCGAGGTTTTCCCAGCGTGCGTCTGGGATGTTGCGGGCGAAAGTGAGATCGGGGCAGCTGTCCTGTGTGACACTGTTTCCAATGCGAGTAGGCCTGTCGGGGTCTAGGAGTAGTGTCAGGCCCAGTGTTTGGGCTGTCTCCCACACTTTGGCTCCCTTACGACCGCATGCTTTGCGGGGGTAGCCCCACTCGGTATGCGGCGCGTTGAAGTCACCTAAGATGAGTTGCATCCCTGTTTGTGCAGCCGCGCAGGCCTTACGAACGAGGGTTGCCACTCGTGTGCTTTTGTCGCAAGGGGGGCTGTAGACGTTGAGGATGTGGAGTGGGGCTTGTGAGCGGCTGTTCGGTAGGACCTGTACGAAAGTGTGCGGAATCTCAGGGTAACTAAGGTCTATATGATTAGCTGCTAAATTTCAGTGGACCAGGATGGCGTTGTTGGGCCGTTGGTCTGGTGTCGTTTGTTGGTTATATGCGGCGTAGCTGGTAAGTTTCGTGTCCATGTAGGTTTCCTGAAGTGCGATGATGTGGGGGGTGTGCGGCTGGGCCTGCAGGGTGTGCTCCAAGGCTCGCCGCTTCGCCTTGAAGCCCCTGCACTTCCATTGCCAAACTGTGAAGGGGGAGCTAGCCATCGCGTTTCCCGTAGGGTTCGGGGCGCTGTGATAGCGCGACGGCTGATTTAGGAATGCCGCCTGCACGTGAGCGCGCGGTTGCACTCTCCGATGTGGCGACAATAATGGGGGCTGGGTAGTTAGGAGGGGTTGTCGACTTCAAAGGGGTTGCGGATATCTGGGGATTCGTGAGAGTATCGAGCCTGGCAAGAAGGCTTTGGATGTTGCCTGCCATTGTGGCGCAGCTTTCTACTAGACGGTCAATGGTGGGGGCTAGTCGAAGGAGGGCGCCCTCGAATTGGGCCATTCGCGTATCAGCTGCCTCGAATATGGCATCTATGTCTGCTTGTGAGGAGGGGGGAGGTGCTTTGCGGTTGTTGTGTTTAGACTGTTCAGTGTTCATGCGTGGATCACCTACGGGGTCGGATGTGGGAGCCTGAGCCACCTGCTGCGGTTGCAATTTGGGGTTTTCCTGTGCTTATTCTAGGCTAAGAATTTTGGCATTTGCTTTGGCCAATTGTAGCTGTAGTTCCTTGGCCATGTCTGCCAGCTCCCTTACCTGTGAATCTGGTGGAGAAGCGGTGACTTGTGCAGGAGTCTTCCATCCAACTTGTTTGGCTGCTTTGGTCTCCGGCCGGCCTTGAGAGCTGGCCGGAGAGCTGCGTGAGGCGGATGTGGAACGGCTGTGAGTGCGGCTGGAAGGGCTGTCGCTGCCGAGCGGGGGGAAGGAGTCGTCCCGCAGTAGGTTGTGGTCGCCGCGGTTGCGGTCCCGGGTTCGGAACTGGCATCCGGGGTTTGTCGAGTTGGAGCCGGTATCGGTGTCAGTGACCGATGGGGAAGACTTGGGCCGAGTGGAGGACGTGAACCGGTATTTGCAGCTTCTGCTGCCTGTCGGGTGGGCACCTTTGCAGACTATACATGAGGCTTTGCACGTGGGCGGTTGGCCAGCTGGAGGAGCGTCATGTGCTGCGCCACAGCGTCGGCAGGTTGGTTTTCGTGGGTGGGGGCACACATCTGCCCTGTGCCCTAGCTTCCGGCAGTTGAAGCATGCCTGCGGCCTGCTTTTGTAGGGGAACACCTCAAAAGTGAAGCCGAGATACCTCACGTAGCGGGGTAGCTTGGCATTCGCGATAGTCACCACGAAATGTCGTGTGCGGCCCATGCGGCGTGCGGCGACTACGGGGAGATCGGGGTTTCGAGCTTGGAGCTCAGCGAGGATCTCAGCGTCGGTCTCGTGACTGTAGGCTCTGTAGATTATTCCTCGCACGGAGTCCTCGGGGGCTGGGGCGTACGTGGCTACCAGGATGACGTTGGAGTCAATGGTTAAACTTTGTATTTTAACATACAGGAACGCCCGGTCTTTGTCCCGTGTGCTGATGGTGACAGTGTTGTTTGTGGGATGGATGCGGACTTGGTCGGCGGTTATTGCAAGGCGGCCGTCGATCTTGGCGGCGTTGTAGATGGCCATCGCCAATTTGGCCGGGCCGACTGCGTTGAGGTCGACGGTACCTTGAGGTCGGAAGACGAGTTTGTAGTCCTCTGAAGGCAGGCGAGGAAGTGGTCGTCGTTTAGTCGGCGGAGGTGGACGGCCGCGGGGTCGTTGGTCTGACAGGACAGTGATGGCTGCGGGCGTTTGGGTGGTGGCCGGCGGCGTTGCCGGTGGTTGCGGGCGTCTGTAGCGGCGTTGCATTTCGAGCGCCGTCCAAGTGCCATCGCCCAGCTCCGCGGCGGTAACATCCGTGCCGGTGACTGTGTACTGCATGTTTAAATGCAGGGAAGCGCCGTCGAGGCGAAGCGGGCGTCGCCGCCGCAGCTGGGAGCAGGGCACGCACTAGGCGTGCTGAGCCGTTAGGCCTAGCTCCCGCGGTCGGGCGTGGCCGCAAATCGGCCGTAAAGTTGAAGGCACTCGCCTGAAACTGGTTAAAAGTCCCACAGCTGACGCCGGATGGGTGGCGGGCCGTCCTGTAAAAAATTGGTGGCTGTAAATAGCCGGAAACTGATGAAATCGCCGGAAAATCGCGGACCGCATATAAGATGCGTCCGCTCGCTCCGAGCGCAGTCGGCAATCCCACATGAACGGAAGGGTCGGCGGGTAGAGGAGCAGCACAGCGACGGCACTTTGCCGGAACGCTGTGCTGGGGACAGTGGTGGGCGCGGTGTCCAAGAGCGAGACAACGGGTGCAGGTGGGAGGCTTAGGCTTATGGGGACGGCACCGGAGGGCAACGCGTTTAAAATACACAATGTGGGGGATTACGGTTCCAGCGAAAGTTATGAGCACCGATTGAGTGGTGCCCATCATGCGAGCAGCAAGAATATCGGTTTTGAATGATTCGATATCATGCATGAGGTCATCACGGGTGAAGTGGCCACCGACGTTATGGATGACGCCGAGGCATGAGATGGGAGGATTAGGGGCATTTGTTTTGATGGTGATAGGCTTACCGTGAAGGTGAAGATGCGTGATAGAAAGCAGGAGGTGGGCGGTGAGAGGAGAATGTGTTTTTAAGAACACAAGGCTTTGGGCTGGCTTGGCCTGAAGGGTAATCTCCGCACTGCTCTCGGAGGACAGTTGTGCAGCGGAAACGACTGCGGCGAGCACGTCGGAGAGCGGTAGCTTGGGGGTGAGGGTGCCAGGGGGAAGCTGGATGGCAACTGTGATGAGCTTGGTGCGAGGCCGGGTGGCGGAGGCAGGCTTACGGCTGGCACCGATAGTGCTCCAGGCGACCTCAGGGGCCGGAATGAGATGGCCCTCGACCGGGGACGCCGTAAGGTCCATGTCTGCTAAGTCCTCAGCCTGAGCCGCAATCTGCGACGCAGGTCCCAAGGTGCAGGACTTGCTGTCAGCGGGAAGTGTGGTCATAGTAGGTGCGGCGGCACTGGCGGCGGCGACGAACGCAGTCGACTGCGATGCGTCTGTGGGCCCGAAGTTCTTGGCTTCCCTTAATGCGTGGAGTTGGCCAGCAGTGGACGCCGCGGCGTTGACGAACGCTGCCGGCTGCGTCGCGGCTGTCGATTCGGAGCTCCCAGCGTCGGTGAACGCGACGGGAATGGGCGCGGTGGTGTGGCCCGTGTCGAACGCAGCCGGTTGAGACATGGCTGTCAGCGTGGTTGTAGTAGGCCCCGCGGCGGCCGCGTCGGAAGATGTTGACACCGGCGAGGTATGGGTGGGTCTCTGCTTCAGGGGCTTGTGAGACGCTGCATGCCAGAGGTGCAGGCGTGGCGCGTTAGGGTTAGTGAGGCGCCGCGCCGCAGCAGATTTTTGGAGGCGCTTGGAGCGCCAGCTCGACCCACCTCCCCGCTCCTGAAACTCACACCAGCGGGCCTTTTCTACGCCCTCCGGATGCATTGTCCCTCGAGGTCCTCGCCATAGCGCATGCCCTCCAGTCATTTGCCCTCCTTCCCTCTCTTCAAGAGTACGCAGTCTATTCAGACTCACAAGCCGCTATACACCACATACAGAAACGCACCCGAACCCCTTCTCTTCAACAGGAGGTCGAACGAGCGGTCTCCGCGTTGCAGCCTTCCATCGTTTTCCTCCGCTGGGTCCCTGGGCATTCAGGGATTGACGGCAATGAGCTGGCTCATCAGCTCGCCCGTGACACTTTTCCGGGCACCGTTGATCCCCTGGCCCAAGCCCTCGGAGGACGGTGGGAGACTCACCCTTCGCCGCACCATAAAAGGGGTCTACCTCGAACTCCGCCTCGACAAACGCCTTTACCCTCCCCCTCATCCATCACTCACAGTGCCGGAGGCTCGCCTTCTTCTACACGTTCAAATGAATGCAGTCATCACCCCGTCTCGCCTCTTTCTCTATCGCTATCGATCGGACCCTTCCTGTCCCAACTGCCCCTGTATCTATGCGGACCTTGCCCATTGCCTCTTCTATTGCCCGGCTGCTCAGCAGTCGGGTTCCTACCCCCCACTTTCTTTATCCATCACCACCTGGCTCAACTGGCTTGGCGCTGAAGGGGAGGAAGAACAGCGACTTCTGGTCGCCCAGGCGGTCGACATGCTCGGCCTATAAATTTTGACCGAATAAAAGTCTTCTACTACTACTAATACTACTATGTCCAGCTATTTCTTCGACCGAAAAGGTTTCATCATGACAGTCAAGAACTGTTAGTGGAGTGTTTCTTGAGCAAGGTGTATGTGTGATAAATAAGAAGTTGTCTGTAATTGTACATACATGTCTTACTCGAATTCTTTGCCTCAGACTATCGAAGCGCTCAAACAGCTGATAACCGGCGCTCAAATTTACCTGCGATTTTCGAATAATTTCTGTATCGCAGGTAGGCCCCCTCAGTCGAGAGACAGTTAAGATCCTTCGCATACTCGAGCTCGAACAAAATAGGGCAGCGCGCACCACTAGGCTTTCATCTAGCTCTCGACGTCGATGGCGTGATCAAAAGAACCAATGCGGTACGCTATGCCCTCCACGCCTTTGTCGTGTCTTGCTAAGGGAAACGACACTAGCCGAGGTACAACAAGAACTCGGGTTTATTGTCAGCCGGCCGTCAGACCGCGCGTCCCGCTGGTCGACGACTGCCCGCGAAAACCAACACGCATGTGCTTATATCGAGATACAGACAGGCAAAGGGGGCGGTGCCCAAATACCGGCACGTGGCCGTGAGTTGGCCGTTTGCTTATCGTGATACAAACACTACATTCCCCCTTCCCTAGACGATGCATGCTCTCATTACACATGGTTGACATTTATGACAAACGGTTAGTTTTTATACAGAAATAACAGAAACAAGTGAACGGTTCAAACTCTAGTTCCAAAAATTTGTTGACACAATCACGGCACTGATGTGTACCGATCCGGCGGACGTCTTTCCCTTGTCGGATACCGATGTCGTGTTGGGGCTTCGTGGCCCCTGTCGCCAGGAGAAGACCCCGAGTCGTGATCGATGTCTTCGGAACCGAGGGCTTCCGTCGATACTCCCCCTCCTGCGGCAAACGCCCCTGGATCTTCCTCAGCTGTGCCCGCTGCTTGTTTCGGCGGCTGCATGGCACTCTGTTCATCAGTGCCCGTCGATGACCCAGATGGTTGCCACGGCTGCCAGGAGTCCTCACCATGGGCGCCACAACCGTGGTCTGCAGACGTTGCCTCCGGGTCTGCCTGCCTTGTGCGTATGTAGTCTTGATGCCTCTTCCACTCCATGACCCCACGTGGTGTTGTCACCTGTAGCACATAAGACACTGGCCCCGAGCGTGACGTCACCGTTGCCTCTAACCATCTTGGACCTACTCTAGAGTTCTTCACAAACACTTTGTCCCCAACGCAAAAACTTGTCTGAAGTTCTCTTCGACTGCCAGTTTGTCGAAATTGCTTTTGCTCGACCACTGAACGAGTACTAGGCTTAAGTAAATCGAGTCGAGTTCTGAGAGGTCGCCCGATCAAAAGCGAAGCCGGAGATTGCTGGGTGGTTGCGTGAGGTGTATTCCGGTACGCTAGAAGGAAACTGGCTAGTCGTTCTTCAATGGGCCGGGCTCTGTTGTCCTTTCGCAGGGCTTCTTTAACTGTTCGTACAAATCTTTCAGCCAAACCGTTACTTGACGGGTGATATGGCGCGGACCGTACATGTTTTATTCCGTTCATCTTGAGGAATAACTGAAATTCTTCGCTGCAAAACTGCGGCCCGTTGTCTGACACAATGACCTCGGGCAAACCAAAACGGCTGAAGAGGTCACGCAGCTTACCGATGGTAGCTTCTGCCGAGGTCGACGGCATCAGGAAAACCTCCGGCCACTTTGAATGCGCGTCTACCGCCACCAAAAAGTTGCGCTGAAGAAACGGGCCAGCAAAATCCAAGTGGAGTCGGGCCCATGGCCTCGTAGGCCAAGCCCACGGATGAAGGGGAGCTTGGGTAGGCATCGCTCGTTGCTGCTGGCAGGCCGCACACGTTTTCACGGTGTTCTCCAAGTCGGCGTCAATTCCTGGCCACCAGACGTAGCTCCGGGCAACTTCCTTCATCCGCACTACTCCAGGATGCCCCTCGTGCAGCTCGTCCAGGATTGTCTTCTGTAAATAAGGGGGAACCACAATGCGCATTCCCCAAAATAAACATCCTTGGTTAACCGACAACTCCAGTCTTTTTGAAACGAATGGTTTCATCTCATCAGCCACTCGCTCGGGCCATTGACCCGTTACCGCGTGAAGAACCTGCCGTAAGGTATGGACACGTGATGTTTCCCGCGCAATGTCCGAGCTTGTTATCGGGAAAGTCTCCCACCGAAGTGCGTAGCAGGCGGTTACTTCGTCGTCCTCTTCCTTCTCGCCACTCCCGGGCAGCGGTAGACGCGACAGACAGTCTGCCTCTACGTTGCTTTCCCCTGAACGATATACTATATCGTAACGGTAGGCCGACAGCGTAATTGCCCACCTCTGCAAACGAGCCGCGGCAATGCTTGGTATTCCTGTTTTGGAACCGAGTATCGTCTGTAAAGGCTTGTGATCAGTTACCAAGCTGAACTCTCTACCGTAAATATAGTCATGGAACTTCTTAATTCCGAAGACTAAGGCGAGTGCTTCTCGCTCTAACTGGCTGTAGTTCCGTTCACTCGGCGATAGTGTGCGTGATGCAAACACGATCGGCCGCCTGGAACCATCTTGTTCCACTTTCGATAAGACTGCACCCAGCCCATAAGACGAGGCATCGCACACTACCTGAAGCTTAGCTTCCGGATCGTAATGTGCCAGCACCGGCGCTTTTATTAGCAGCCTTTTTATCTTTTTGAATGCTATGTCGCACTGTTCACTCCAGACCCACGGCGCATTCTTGCACAGCAGCTGATTCAGTGGGAAGATGACTGTTGATAACTCTGGCAAAAATTTTCCGTAGTATGTCACCATGCCCGTAAACGTTCTCAGCTGTTTTTTATCGGCTGGGACAGGGGCTTCTAATACGGCCTTTACCTTCTCTGGTGATGCTGCAATTCCTTGTTTACTGACCACGTGACCCAGAAACTGCAATTCTGGTTTAAAAAATTCACACTTCTCTGCCTTAATCCGCACTCCTCTTTCGTGCAACCGGTTCAGTAACGCATCCAGGTTCACTAGGTGCTCCTTTTCGTTCCGGCCCGTGACGAGAATATCATCTAGGTAGCATATCACACCTTTCAATCCTTTTAACATGTTGTCCATTATCTTTTGAAAAATCGCAGGCGCACACGCCACCCCGAAGGCTAAGCGATTTACTGCATACAGTCCTTTGTGCGTGTTGAGGGTGAGGTACTCGCGCGAAACCTTGTCCATTACCACTTGCTGATACGCTCTACTAAGGTCAATCTTCGAGAACACCTGCCCTCCCGAAAGTGTGGCCAAGTTTTCTTCGATCTTGGGCAAGGGGTAGTTGTCAATGTTTAAAAGGGAAGGGGGAGTTGTCAATGTTTAAGCAAGGGTTCAAAGAGGCCTTATAATCTCCGCAGATGCGTACGCTGCCATCTTTTTTTACCACAGGTACAATTGGTGAGGCGAAAGCACTGTTCGAAATGGGCTCGATCACGCCCAGACTAACTAGTTTTTCCAGTTCTTTCTCCACCGCTTCTTTCAGTGCGAACGGAATGCTTCTAGCTTTACAAAACTTTGGATGCTGTTCTGGCTTCAGGGAAAGTTGAGCTTGCTCACCTTGAATTTCGCCGAGTTCATCGTTGAACAACTGGGGATGTCGGTTTAAGACTTGTTCCAAGTCCCGGTGGTCTTGCGCACCCACGTGATTAACGCTACTCCAATTGAGCCTGAGCTGATATAACCAGTCTCGTCCTATGAGAGCAGGACCCTCCTGGCAGAGAATGTGCAGAGGTAGCTGGAGAGACTGGTGCTGATGCTTCACATTTACTGTTACCACTCCTTTTGGGCGCACGCACTCGCCTGTGTACGTGCGAAGCAACACCGATGCCGGGCGTAACTTCATCTGTGGGAAGCGTGAGCGAAATAAACTGTACGGCATCACTGACACTGCTGCTCCAGTGTCCAGCTCCATGTCAAGCGGAATTCCCTGAATACACATCGTAAAGCGTATCGGCTCTTGACGTGGTTTTCTCGAGCGTTGTTTGCAACAGTGGCTCGATGTCTTCCTCGGTCTCGAACACGCCGAAGCTTTGCCTCCGGTAGTTTCCTTTTCGTGCGTCTTGCCCGCTCGCTTTTGAAGGGTGCGAATCAGATTCAAGCTGGGAGCGGCAGACCTTCTGAATATGCCCTACTCGGTGGCATTTAAAGCAAGTCGCTGTTCGGAACCGGCAAGCCCGGTTGCGATGACGCAAGCCACATCGCGTGCATGGTGAACCGTTCCGTGCAAGGGACTCTTCTGCAGAAAACTTCTGAAGGTCTTCCTGGGTTGCACTGCTAGGTCGGCACTCTGTGACGTTCTTGGAAGCCGCCTCCACTGATAAGGCTATCTCAACCGCCTTTTTGAAGGTCAGAGATGCATCCTCAACAAAAAGCCTCTTCTGGATGCCAGCGCTAGCAATACCACATACAAATCTGTCTCTCAGAGTTTCTTCTAAGTTAGCTCCAAAGTTGCATGTTTCTGCAGATTGCTTGAGGCCTGCCACGAACTGCGCGATGCTCTCCGTTTGTTGTTGCGTTCTTCTGTGAAACCTTGCTCTTTCCGCAATAACCGATGGCTTGGGTGACAGATGCTCTCGTAATGCTTTCTGCAGTTCTGACAAAGACTGACTAGCAGGAGCGTTCGGGGCAGTCAAACTCTTCAACAACTTGTACGTCTTCGGACCCACGATACTCAGGAAGGCATCTACTTTGTTCTCGTCTGGAATCTTATTCACTCTAAGGAATGCATTAATCCTTTCTTCGTAAGTTTCCCAATCCGACTGAGATTCATCGAAAGATTCCACTTGCCCAATCGTGACCATCCTGGCTGTTTCCGAGTCGCTCCGTCGTTGTCCTTCTTGTACGCTTGGCTGAATATCCGTCTTCACGGTCCCCGTGGGATCGGTCATCGTTCTGCTTCAGAATCCCATCCTCGTCGCCAAAAAGTTGTCGTGTCTTACTAAGGGAAACGACACTAGCCGAGGTACAACAAGAACTCGGGTTTATTGTCAGCCGGCCGTCAGACCGCGCGTCCCGCTGGTCGACGACTGCCCGCGAAAACCAACACGCATGTGCTTATATCGAGATACAGACAGGCAAAGGGGGCGGTGCCCAAATACCGGCACGTGGCCGTGAGTTGGCCGTTTGCTTATCGTGATACAAACACTACATTCTCCTCGCACTAGTCTGGTGGAGCTAGGGAATGGGCGGTAGTTGAGATCCATCCCGCTAGTGGCGTTGCGGAGGTAATAATCACACGGATGCATTACCTCAGCATCTTTAGCGAAATGGGTCCGTATTGCTGTCGCATTAAAACAGACGGACTACATCAGTAAGAACCTGGTCTTTCGCGCAACCTCTTAATTTGGGCGCGCTGAGAGACCGCCGCATAAGACATACTTCGACCATGCCGCTCAGTGAAGTGCTCTGTAGCGATAATAACTTCCTCCTGTAGCCTCGGCAAAGCCTCTGGCAATATTAACTTCGTAAAGCACGTGCATCACGTAACACAATATGGCGAAGTTACGGGGCCGCGGTGGCTCAGTGGTTACGGTGCTCGGCTGCTGACCCGAAAGACGCGGGTTCGATCCTGGCCGCGGTGGTCGAATTTCGATGGAGGCGAAATTCTAGAGACACGTGTGCTGTGCGATCTCAGTGCACGTGAAGGAACCCCAGGTTGTCGAAATTTCCGGAGCCCTTCACTACGGCGTCTCTAATAGCCTGAGTTGCTTTGGGACGTTAAACCCCCGAAATCAAACCAAACCAAACCGAACCCCTTCTGTGGGTAGTCTAGGTCAAATCGTTCATTTTTTAAATTTATCCGGTAAACTGGCGCTTCTTTTGCGATGATTCCTGGGTCTTGCAAAACTGCTTACTATTCTAGACACTGTAAATTATTATACTAAAGGTGTCGGCAAAACTCTTGCCCAAAGAGTGAAATTAGCCACCAAGAATTTAGCAAAAATTTGATAGCTGTGAAATCGACGATAAAGGATACAGTACGACGGGAGCGCGTGAAAATTCGAAGCGCTACATTTTGCCTTAAGCACTACAGTTAAGAAGAAGATATGAAGATATGCCCTGTTTTCCTTGTTTCGCACTAAACACACCAGATAAGTTTGCCAACTATTGTCGCCTGGGTTTTAAATGATTAAGCCGCTTTCCTAAGCGTTCCTTGGCATTCACCTTTTTTTAGAAACCACGTACTACTTCTTTTCACGTTTCCAATCACCTGTGCAGGATAAAAGTGAAAGCAATCAGATCACCCTTTATGAGCTTTGTTTTCTAAGAGCAATAATCCCCCTTTGGTCTCAGTTTCCTTGTAAGCAATCCGTAGATGCTATGTACTAAGTGTAAGGGGGCTATTTTACAATTGTTTTCTCTCGAATCTATTCGACTCTTGTAGTTCGGCCATCAGGGTGTCAGATTCCTGTGCCAGTGAGTTGCCGCTCTTCGTCGGTTTCGTAGTTTAATGCGCGACTATGGTGTCCTCTGTCAAAGGGGTACAGTTATGCGCTTTTGCTTTCGAAGTTCCCGCTATTCATCGGATTCGAAGCAAAAAGCGCGGTTGAGATATTGCCACATTCCTGGACATTCTCGTGGCGCCGTCCCCTGACCGAACTGCCTTAACCGCTATCCTGGCTAGCCTTAGCCATGGTGGCGGGCAGTGCTTCTTCGTCGTCTCTTCTTCGGGTTCCGCTTGGGAGCTCGCTGCTGCCTGGCGCTGCTCAGTAAAACGTGACCTGGCTGTCCCGACTGTACAGCCGTGACATATTTGGTGGAGGTGCAGGGTTACGTCCCATGAACACTGGCTCTGAAGACACCTTTGAAGCCAGCTCTCAGTGCGTGGACACAACCCCCGTCCACAAAGCGAGCCGCCGCCTGCGATGCCTACAGCCAGAGTTCAGCGGCCTGACAAAACCGGCAAGAGATATGACAGCAACCACTGGTAGCCAGACCACTCAACGTTTTGGAGCTGACACTCCCTTCGTACTTCTCGCGCCGAGGTCACCGCCGACGTTCCACGGTGACAGGTTCGAGGACGTTGAAGACTGGTTGGCCAGTTTCGACCGTGTGGCAGCCATCAACCAGTGGGACGGTGAGCGCAAGTTGAGGAACGTTTACTTCGCACTAGAGGAGTCGGCAAAGATCTGGTTCGAGAACCACGAGACCTCTTGTGCCACCTGGGAGGTTTTTCGTCGCGAGCTGCTGGCGACATTCGGCACCAGTGAACGAAAAGAGAAGGTGGAAGTCGCTCTGCACTCGAAGTCGCAGCAGCCAAATGAGAGCGTCACCATGTTCGTTGAGGACATGATACGCATCTTCAGTCGAGCCGACCCTGCTATGGCCGAGGCAAAGAAAGTGCGGCACCTGATGCGGGGCGTTAAGGAGCAGCTGTTTGCTGGACTTCTCCGCGACCCTCCAAGGACAGTGGCCGATTTTACGAAGGAGGCAGTGAGCATGGAACGCTCCTTGCAGGAACGCAGTGCGCAGTACGGCCGGCAGGCTAGTATGGCCGCCGCTCAAACCTGCACGCCTACGACGCTGCCTCCTGAAGATCTTCGAGACCTTGTAAGGAGCATCGTTCGCGAAGAACTCGCGAAACTCCGCTTCGAAGCTCCACAAGCCAGCGTCGCCGCCCTGTCGGACGTGGTACGGGATGAAATCCGTCGAGTGGTGCAGCCAGCACCAGTTGTTCCGGAGCCGCAACCCTACATCATGACCTACAGCGAGGCACTTCGACGGCCTGCGGCAGTGGCACAAGCTTTTTCACCTGTGCCGGCAGTGCAGTACCCATGTGCAACTGTGCCCACCACCGTGCCGCAGGAATTCCGGCCCGCCATGCGTAAAGCGGACATGTGGCGAACGCCGAGGAACCGGCCACTCTGCTACCACTGCGGTGAGCCCGGCCACATCCTGCGCCACTGCCCCTTCCGTCGGATGGGTTTAAAGGGTTTTGCTTCAGACGCTCCTCGACCACGCTACGGCGAGCGACCCCAGGAGATTGAACAGTACCTGACGTCCAACTTGCAGGCTCAGACCGTGCCGCGACACCAGTCTCGATCCCCATAACCAAGGAGATTCTCTTCTTCTCCCAGTCTCCCGTCGACCTCTGGCGAATTCAGAGGCAGGTCCACACGGCGGGAAAACTGAAGACGGCGTCATCTGGGAGTAGGGCCGCCGCAACTGGAAAGAGACAAGAGCCTCCACTCGACGATTTGCAACGACGACGAGACCAACGACCACCTGACCCCAGTAACCGCCGATAACTGTGAAGTAACCGCACTGGTAGGTACCGGCGTTGATTTCTCTGTGATAAGCAGCCGGCTAGCCACGACCCTCAGAGAGGTTTTGACAACTTGGACTGGGGCCGCAGATCCGCACAGCCGGCGACCATGTTGTGACGCCAACCGGCGTTTGCACGTTACGAATTCAGATCCGCGGCGTCACTTTCCCCGGCTGCTTTGCTATGCTTCCTGAGTGCTCTAAAGACCTGATTCTCGGTCTGGATTTCCTACAGGAATATGGGGCTGTCATCGACTTTAAGGAGCTGATCGTCTCGTTTGCCGCACAGCATACCGTTGGCGACGAACCGCAGCAACGCAGGACTAAGTTGCGGGTCTGCGATGCTGACGTGGTGATTCCGTCGAGAACCACCATGTTAGTAACTGTGGAGTGAGATGACAGCGTCGGCCCTCATGGCATCGCTGATGCCAACATTTTACTGCTCCTGGGTCGGCAAGTGTGTGTCGCTCGCGGGCTTATAGAACTGAACAATAAGCGAGCCGAACTACTGATAACAAATTTCGGTTGTGAACACCAATGTTTAGCGGCCAACACAACGATTGCTTATTTTGAAGAACTCGGGGAACGCGCCGGAGAATACGCGTTGACGGGGACTACGAAGTCAATAGAATCAACGAACGCTCCGGTTAAACTCGACGTGAACCCGAATCTCCTGCCTAGTCAAAAACGCAACTTGCAGACTGTCATTGACTCTTTCCGGGACTATTTTGCGTCAACCTCCAGAGTTAGACAAACGCCGATAACAAAACATCAAATTATAGTTGATGAAAGCCAGAGACCATTACGCCAGTCGCCGTACCGGATATCGTCAAAGGAACGGGATGCAATTCGAAGATAAGTTCAAGAAATGCTCCAGGGCGACGTGATCCAGCCATCGAAGAGCCCGTGGGCGTCGCCTGTGGTCCTAGTTGCAAAGAAAGATGGGACCCTACGGTTTTGTGTTGATTCCCGACGTCTGAACAAACTAACTAAGAAAGATTTTATCCTTTGCCGCGCATTGATGACTCCCTAGACCGTCTGCGCCACGCCAAATACTTTTCATCACTCGATTTACGCAGCGGCTACTGGCAAATAGAGGTGGACGAACGTGACCGGGAGAAGACCGCATTTATTACCCCGGACGGTTTGTACGAATTCAGGGTGCTCCCCTTCGGTCTATGCTCAGCTCCGGCAACTTTCCAACGGATGATGGACACTGTGCTTTCTGATCTCAAATGGCAGTCTTGTCTCGTGTACCAGGCATCTTCTCCGACCCTTTCGAAGAACACCTCAGCCGCTTACGCGCTGTTTTCGAAGCGATCCGTTCAGCTGGTCTCTCTCCCTTAAGCCCGAAAAATGCCACTTCGCTTTCCAGGAGCTGAAGTTTTTGGGCCACATTGTGAGCGCCAAGGGCGTTAGTCCAGACCCCGACAAGACTTCCGCCGTCGCTTCTTTTCCAATTCCTGCTGACAAGCGAAGTGTGAGCCGTTTTCTGGGTCTCTGCGCCTACTGTCGGCGCTTTGTGAAGAACTTCTCCCGAATAGCTGAGCCCCTTACTCGCCTCACCAAAGATAACAAACCGTTCTTCTGGGGTCGGGAGCAACAACATGCCTTCGAAGAGCTACGCACGCGTCTTCAAAGTACACCCATACTTGGGCACTTCGATGAGGCAGCTGACACAGAACTGCACACAGACGCGAGTAACGTTGGCCTTGGTGCGGTACTTGTACACTGGCAGGATGGCTTCGAACGCGTAATCGCTTACGCAAGCCGCACGTTATCATGGTCTGAGGTGAACTATTCCGCCACCGAAAAAGAATGTCTAGCTATTGTATGGGCAGTAACGAAATTTCGACCCTATTTGTATGGCCGCCCTTTCCGAGTGGTGAGCGACCACCACTCGCTGTGTTGGTTGGCAAATCTGAAGGATCCCTCAGGGCGACTCGCACGCTGGAGCCTCCAACTGCAAGAATTTGATGTCACCATCGTGTATAAATCAGGGCAAAAGCACAGTGACGCAGATTGTTTGTCCAGTGCCCCACATCCAGCCAGCACCGCGGACCTCGATGACGATTCCCTTTTCCTTGGGGTCATCTCCGCGTCCACCCTGGCTCACCGCCAACGAGACGACATTGAATTACGGTCCCCGATTGACTATCTCGAAGGAAGCGCTCAGACTTCGCCCCGCATCTTTTCACGCGGCCTGTCATTATTCTGTTTACGGGAGGGCATCCTGTACAAAAAGAACTATAGGTCGACGGAGGCTGCCTATCTGCTCGTTATCCCTAATGCCTTTCGCGATGAAGTCTTGCAGGCGTGCCACGATGATCCTTCCTGTGGTCACCTTGGTTTCTCCCGAACGTTGACACACATACGGCAAAAGTATTACTGGCCAAAGCTCGTGGAGGTTGTGAAACGCTACGTCCGAACTTGCCGCGAGTGTCAACGTCGCAAGACGTCGTCGACTAAACCGGCCGGACCATTGTAGCCTATTGATCCACCACAAGTTCCTTTCTACCAAGTCAGCATGGATTTACTCGGCCCCTTTCCGGAGTCTTCGCTGGGTAACCAGTACATTGTGGTAGCCACCGACTACCTCAGTCTATACTGTGAGACGAAAGCTCTTCTCCGTGGAAGAGCTGTGGAAATTGCCACCTTCTTCATGCACAACATCGTGCTTCGTCATGGCGCACCCACGGTCCTTATAACTGACAGAGAAACGGCCTTTACCTCGGCGCTGACACAGGAAGTTATGCGACTCAGCGGCACGAGTCACCGACGAACAACAGCTTATCGCCCCCAAACTAATGGTCTCACTGAGCGCCTAAATAAGACGATCGCCGACATGATTGCCATGTATGTCGACGACGACCACCGCAACTGGGATGCAGCACTCCCTTACGTTACGTTCGCATATAACACCGCGCTGCAAGAGACTTCACACCGTTTCGCTTAGTCCATGGTCGCGAGGCCGTGACAATGCTCGACGCAATGCTGCTTCCTGGTAGTGAAAACTCCACTGTCGTGGGGGACGACCGCTTTGATCACGAAGCCGAGGCCGCCCGCCAACTTGCTCGGCAGCATATCCGGCATCAACAACAAAAAGACGCTCGCCGTTACAACCATCGCCACAGGGATGTCACTTACCAGCCCGGAGAACATGTTTGGGTGTGGAGCCCAGTCCGTCAACGAGGGCGCTCTGAAAAGCTTCTTCGGCGGTACTTTGGCCCCTATAAAGTGTTACGCCAACTCGGCGAGGTAAACTCTGAAGTGCTGCCGCAAGGAACTGTTCGTTCTTCTAGACGACCAACGTCCGAAGTTGTGCATGTCGCCCGAATGAAGCCTTACCACGCCCGCTAGCAGCTCACTCGTCTCTACCTTCTCTCTCTCCACTAGGCTCTTCAC
The DNA here is from genome assembly GCF_055824585.1 of Amblyomma mixtum. Classification (NCBI taxonomy): domain Eukaryota; kingdom Metazoa; phylum Arthropoda; class Arachnida; order Ixodida; family Ixodidae; genus Amblyomma; species Amblyomma mixtum. The sequence goes on along the minus strand of NC_143015.1, from coordinate 118,587,202 downwards.
CGTGCGCACCCGTCGAGATGGTGATCGGCCAGAACCGCCTCATGGAATTCGGCAACGTGAACGTCCATCCAACACTTGCCGTGCTGTTCAACCACAACACGCTGCAGCTTGAATATTTCGTCGGACAGAGTACCCACGCTTCAGTGCCGGGAACGCTGATAGACCGCGTGCTGCTCCCACTGGAAGTAGCCAATGTCCAGACGACTAAGAGCGCAAATGTCATGGCATTCTACATCCTGACCGCCCATATGCTCCAGCTATCCGCATCTATGATGATTGTCTTAGTGCCTCTCCCTCCTCGCGTACGGGATCACGACGGCCGAGACAGTGGATTCCGCGCCCGTCGCCGATAACTACTATCTGCACCAGGACTAGTGCGCCTCTGCAAGGGCACTCCATGATCAGCGGATGTTCGCGCCCCAAAAGCCTGTGCCCGGGGAAGCGGCTGTCGGACCACACGCCCTGCTGCGCCGAGGGCGGCGCTTTTCAGAGGGGGGAGCAATGCCACATTCCTGGACATTCTCGTGGCGCCGTCCCCTGACCGAACTGCCTTAACCGCCATCCTGGCTAGCCTTAGCCATGGTGGCGGGCAGTGCTTCTTCGTCGTCTCTTCTTCGGGTTCCGCTCGGGAGTTCGCTGCTGCCTGGCGCTGCTCAGTAAAACGTGACCTGGCTGTCCCAACTGTATAGCCGTGACAATATCCACTGTCCCAGAGAGGAGGCGGGGGGGGGGGGGGGGGGGGGGGGCAGTTATGCGCCTTTCTTTTGCTTTCGAGCTCCGCCCTTCATCGGTTTCGCAGCTTAAAGCTCGGCTAAGGTGCCCAGTGTCCCAGGAGGCCAGTTATGCGCCTTTCCTCTCCTTTGCTTTATCTGAATGTGAAATGAAGGTGAAATCTCCGGGCATGCGTACCTTGCCTTTACCTAGCGTAGTGAAGCTTTCGCTTCAGAATCGGCACTCATGATCCTGTAAGCATAACAGAACAGCGTGGAAACTTGCTCGTCCCTTCCTCTGCCTGTTTTCCTTGCGCCGAGAAGCATGATGAAAGGGTAGTTTCTGAAACCTCTCACATTGCCGTGCAAACATCCATTCAACGGAGCTCATAACCTAAGTTTTAGGTGCTCGTAGAGCAAGCCAGAGTACCCGGGTTTGAACCCGACCCTTACGGCCGCGTTTCTACGGATCGCTCAGCCCGCAGGCCAGAAATGATTGGTGGATCGGGCTTTAAGCGAAGCACAAGCCCGTGGACTTGATCGCGAGAGTTTGCTCATCCAATGAACGCAGCGGCGTATTTCAGCAGTGCCGCAAGGGACTTTTAGTTTGGTTTGGTTTATTGAAGTTTAACGTCCCAAAACGACTCGGGCTATGAGGGACGCTGTAGTGAAGGGCTCCGGAAATTCCGACCACCTGGGGTTCATTAACGTTCACTGACATCGCACGCTGCACGGACCTCTAGAATTTCGCCTCCATCGAAATTCGGCCGCCGCGATCGGGATCGAACCCGCGTCTTTCGGGCCAGCAGTCGAGCGCCGTAACCACTGAGCCACCGCGCCGGGGCGCAAACGACTTTTAAAAATGAATTGTGTGACTTAATAGGGTAAATAAAACAAGCTTAAACAGTTTTAAAGAATGAAAAAAAAAATACAATGGAAGAAAGAGCCAAGGCACCCGAGACTATCCTGAATTTTTACAACATACAAGGCAGTGGAGGGCCGCGGAGTTACATCTGACCTCGTGCTTGTAGCTTTAACGAAGAAATCTTTTGAAAAACAGTGTTTTAAAAAACACTCCGACATGTGTGCACACTCCTGGGAGTGCACTTTCGTTAGGCCGTTTAGCTGCGGTAGGTTGTACTTTTAGCGAATTATAATAGTGTAATTTTTTGCGCGCTTGAAAGGCGTATAAAGATACCCCAATGCCGCCGGTCCCCAAGCACTCAGGCAAACGCGAAAACATTGGGGTTGTGCGCTACAGCGCTTCCTGGACTAGATTGGTGTGAGCGCTTCGTTGCCTCAATCTCCTGAAAGTCCCGAATACCATCAAAGAACACTGATTCTCCTCAGAGTGCAAAATTTCGTGTTAATTCTTTTTTCCAATAATTGCTTAAAGGAAACAAAATTCCGGCAGTGGTGCTCGCTCTTCGAAATGATCCTTCGGTTTTTAATTTGCACAAAAGAATTAAAAAACTATATACGATGCGCAGTGGCAACAGCCATGTCGGTGTGTCTCTACTTTTGCCAGTTCGAGTATTAGAAAACACGATTTGTATTTAATACGTTCTAGCGGTACTTGCATGTTGAATAGGTAATGTACAGGTCGACAGATAGTACAGACTGACAATTACTTGAGAACCAAATCGCACTGTTCTGTACGGCCTCTCGGTGAGCCCTCTCCAGTAGATGGGACCTCTGAAGATACCGACCTAGCGCTTTCTTTCACGCGCGCGTACCCGCACTTGGGTCAAAGCTTAACATTGTCTTACAGTATATTTATTTGAGCCATGCATGTGCTTGAGTTGAATAGGAGAGAGACAGAGCCGATACACAAGTGGTTCACGCCGGTGCCTTCTGCCTAAATACATCGGCGTATTAGTACTACGATTAGCTTCGAAAGTTACAATACTTCTAGCGCTCATAATACAAAGACAAGAGCTGAAACCGGGGATGCGAATTGTCGGATTGCACAAAAGCTTCGTGTGAGTGCACTTTCTAGGTGTTGGGGAAGGAAAATGTTTGTTTCAGCCAAATCCTGTACTCATCTCCTTCCGACTGCGCACATCGGCTGAGAAAATGTCAACAAACCGGGGTCAGCTATCTGCACGCTGCTTTTTATACAATAAAATCGCCATCTAACACTCTTTGTGCTGCGCGTAATTTGAAGTCAAAACTGCATAGATTAAAGGCGGGGCAATGTCTGAAAGCTACCTTTTAGGAGCGATAGTTTTCCCGAGAGGAAGAATGTGTGCTCAGAGTTATTAAGATCGTTGACCGCACAGCACAGTGCTCAGGCCACTCCTCAGATTACTTTATCCTCCGTCAACATTCCGGCTTCTAAAGGAAGGCAAGGGACATTGTACAAACCGCCGCTTCAGGAGCTCAAAAAAGTCTGGGCTCTCTTGCTAAGTAAGACTCGAAACTGATGAGGAGTGCAGCACTCGCAGATTCATGCAGCCGGATTAAGATGATAAACAAAGTCCTGTAGTGATAAATTTCGCCACTGTCTTTTGCATTAGCGTACTCTACTAGATCTTTGCATTGCGCGAGGGAGTCCTCGAAATGCCTCATCTGAGGCCTGTCGCAAACCAGTTCAGCTAGTTCTGCTAACCGCTAACCAGTTCCGCTAAGCCGCACCAGGTACGCATGACAGTGCAGTGAACACTATGCAAACGCCCAAGGAGAACTTATTGAGCAGGTTTAAAAAATGGATCAATTATTCGGTGTATTTGATCAGTATTTGTCTAACAAGAGCAAGGTTACAGGAATGCACACATTGACCTTCCTTCTTTGCAGGTTGAATTATGAATATGTTCGCACTAATTGCCACGACCAGATGCTTTTCAATACATGGCGAAAATAACGCGCCGACATTCCAACGACGCAATATATTACTGCAGTGAAGATGGCATCTGCTTCTTCTGGCATTCCCAAGGCCACTGCCGGCGCTTAAAGAAACTGGCGCTTGAGGTTTTTGATATGTTTTTTTTTGTAGAACAATACACTAACTTCCTGCTCCTCCAGAACGCATCATGAACCTGCAAGACAGCTCCTCGAAAAACGGCAGCTTTACATAGCAGTTCAACAATACGAATGAGATTCTTACCACAACCGAGTTGTTTAAGACTGACTTAACATTCGTATACGAGCGGCGCAGCAGCGGTTCGTGCAGCGTACCGGTGCTCTCAACGACGGCTCAGAAGGCCGGGCATGGCGGCCATCCTAGTCCTGTCCGTCCTGTCATGCACAGAGTGAACTGCTCTTTGCAAACGGTGTAAGAGCCCTCTTTCAGCGTTCATTGCATTACCCCCCCCCCCCCCCACCACCCCCGGCCTTCGAAATAAAAAAATAATTGGTCCGTAGCGCTTTTCTCTAGAAATTGCTTGCGTTGTAAAGAGACAGGGCAGCTAACCACAGGCCTTCGCTTAAAACTGGGGCGCTTAGTACACTTCATAAACATTTAACTCAACTTTCCCCCTTCATAATAAAGAGCATCCGCGCTTTACAAAATTTGGTGCATGGTTTATAGGCTTTAATTTCCCCAAGCGACTCAATCTATAAGGGACGCCGTAGCAAAAGGCTTCGGATAACTTCAACCCCCTGTGGTTCTTAGACGCGCTCTATGAGAGAGAGAGAGAGAGAGAGAGAGACTTTATTCATTAAAGTCTCTCTCTCTGTCTCTCTCACATCGCACAGTACACGTGCTTCTAACATTGCATCTACATCGAAGTGCGACAGCCACGGCCGGGATCGAACCCGTGTTTTTCGGGTTAGCAGCCGAGCGCCAGAACCACCAAGCCACCACTGCGGCCTTAAAAAAACTCTTTCTCGGAAAATAACAGAAGATGCGTAGAGATTGACTACAGGGCCTTGATAGATTCACCAGTACAGAGACAAGATGGCAAACGTGCGGCTCCTCTCATAGCCTGAGTCGCTTTGGGACGTTAAACCCCATAAACCAAACCAAACAAAACTAAAGAAAACATGTCAGTACAAGAAGGGCGTCAAATACGATGTGCTTAGTGTTTATAACCGAAGAGATTTAATTTTTCTCTCGGCTTCGATAATATTTTAAGAGCGACAGGAAATGTCGAGCCTAAGACATTATTGCAGCTGGAGTGCTTTCGCTTGCTTCAAATAATTTTTTTGCCCAACGTTTTGAAAAGGTCTCTGCTTTAGAGAAAAGAGCAACCAGTGATGTAAACTGCTTTCGCAACTGCGCATGACGCTCGCAATATACCGCACGTGTGAAGAATTCCATCTCCGAAGAGCAATACAAGTTACAGCTGTTGCGAACATAACCAAAACATACGCTCCTTCGGTGTCAGCGCCAAGCAATTGCTTATATTACACAGTTTTTGGCTCTACATCAATGCCTGCTTCTTCATCTCTTCAAGATCGAGCAGCTCATTTTAAACAAATAAAAAACTGAACGTGGAAGCCAAAAGAAAATATTACATGATCGATCTAGCTCCCGCAAGAAGCCACCAAAATCAATGCGTATTACGTCAGACACAAGCACCAGATTCTTCTCTACGTTTTCAATGAGCGAGATTTTCCAGCTATATAAACGCAGCGTTTCGCTTTCTATCGAATTGAAGTGGCATTCCTTGCTTTCTCTCAAGCTCTCTACCCCTGCTTCGCCAAGTTTGGAAGAACCTGAGAGTTGTTTAAAGCTCAGTGGATCTTGCGTAAGTTTTTTTGCCTAGCATGAGATACTTGTATTCCATTGTTCTTCCTGAGAAAAGTATCCTTTTTTTTTGGACCAAGCCCTAATAGTGCGATATGGGTGTCGTATGGGTGCCTCAACCATTAAACACCTATAATCTTGCTGCCCTGAATGGCACGCTTCTCGTTATTAGAATGGGGTGCAGTTTTCAAGCAGTCTGGTTCTAGCGAGCGTATGGGTGTCCACTGAAGCTTTGTAGACTCGTTAAAGATAGAGCAGTGTTCTCGCCATGTACTTCTATTGCGCGCTGCCGCACAAAATGTGTCCCATTTCCTTTCTCCGAATTAGGAGTCTTACGAATGTGCTAGATCATGCAGCACAACTTCGGTTTATGGGGTTTAGCGTCCCACAGGGACTCAGGCTGTGAGGGACTCCACAGGGAAGGGTTCCGGAAATTTGGACCACCTCTGGTTGTTTAACATGCACAAGCTGCTTTTCTACGTAGCTATCTTCTCGACCAATCAAGATTTTCCATTCACGCAGACGCGGCTTTTGCTATCGAATTGTACCTTAACCGTTATTGACGTAAAAGTGCGGACTTTGCGAAAATGTGAGCAATTTTTGTTAGAATGCTCCATTGCACGATTAGTAAAAAAAAACCCGGGTATGAACGCGTATTCGACGCGCGAGAACAATACAGAAGTGAGCGAGTTGAACGTACATTGTCGTCGGAGCGGGAAGACTGCTCCGGGAAAGAAAGGGAAATGACAGACGGCGCGGCAATCAGCCTCCAAAAAATGTTCCAAGATAATTTTGCGTGGCTCGGCAAAGCTAAGAAACCAAAACTTAGCGGCCAAGCTATTTAATGCTCAGTGACAGGCACGCACCCATCGTCGTCGTGCCCGCTTCCACTAACGTGTCGCAAATGCGCGGCTTACAATGCACCATACAAAAAGTAAGATTTTTATTCGATGCCTTGCCTTGGCGGTGGCACCTTGGCTCACCCCCTGTCGAAAGCCAGGCGCAAAACTACGGAAATCGGCTTTCCAGCATATCATGCTACGCCAAAAAGAGTTGGCCGCCCTAATGCTATAAGACGATAGGATAAGTTCCATGTGGATGTGCGTTAAATACTTATCACAATATGGAAGGATTATACAAAAAAAATCAGAACAACGATCAGAGTAACTTATGAGACATAACACGACGGCTTACTCTTTGTAGCCTAAGGGTTCCTTGTTATTTGATACGACCCGGCTGCGGTGGTTAAATCTCCAGGCATTCCGTTCCGCACAGTGCACGTCAGAAGGCTGTTCATAGCGTTTTTTTTTACACATTTCGGCCGGAAGAGTATTAGACCTGGTGAAGGCGACGATACCTCAAGCTCAGCGATGAAGCCATGGAATCATTTTTGCACATTGCATCTGGAAACGAATAAAAGTTTAAGGGGCCATGACAGCCTATCTTCGCGCATACCCTGCTTATTGCATATAATGCCGAACACGTTAAACAACAATTACCCGAAGTTTCAGTTGATTTTATGCGGCAGGTATTTTTTAAACATTTTTTTTTGTTTCTTCTGCGAGCTGCTTGCTGTTCTGGCAACCTCTGGTCGCTGATGTCACAAGGGCATACCCGCCGCGCGTCGTCTGCTGCGCGCTGTTCGCTGCGTTGATGTGCTTGCTCGCACACCGTGGACGGCGGTTGCTCGAAATGTTTTTTTTATTGCGGAAGCAATATCACCACAGGTTTCAGCCCCTCGCGTCGGGGCGGCCGCGAGGCACGTTTGACCTTCAAGGGCGGCGCGAGGCGCGGCGCACTACAGCTGTAGCCGCGCCGCTGCCGTGTGGAGGCGCTGGCCTCGCCGCGCTCTCGCCAGCCGCGGAGTGTGGAGAGGAGGCTAGAGAACGGGGGTATAAAATGCGTTCGCTCTCTTGCCTGCTCCGTCGTTATGCCGCCTGATAAACAGAAAGAGAGGCTACGTCGGCTTGACGAAGCCAGGAAAGGGCAACGGGCTTCGGAGACAGATAAAGAACGCGAACAGCGCCTTGCTAAGCGGCGCGCTCAAGACGCTGCTAGACGGGCGCACCGCCCCTCTATCGAAACCGAATCGTCTACAACCGGTGATGATCCCGAATGGAACGCTATGGATGCTTACGCAACCTACCAGGTTTAACCAAAGCTAAACCCCAGCAAATTGTTTGTTAGCTTAGCGAAAGAAAATGAATTTTCCGTCTTTTCTTTTCGGAAGTACGCTTAGTACGCGAGCTTAGTGATCCTTGGTAATGCGGACTTGTTGGTTGTGCCTGTTTTTTTATTATTGAGGAAACAGAAATCGGTGCACCCCCGCTGTATTATTTACACTTAGAAGCAGTGAAGAGCTCCCGTATGTGAAAAACGGCACCTGCAGTGCATCCCTTCGCCGATGCGCGCCGTGAACGGCGTGGCGATCTGTCGGCGGCTGTTCTTACCCGCTATTCGGCGGCTCTATAATTAAACTCAAATTGTCACAAGGTGGCACCAGAGTAAGCTTGTCAAATACCAGAAAAGTGCCAAATGCGACTGCCTCCCCTCTGCATGTGTGTGTGTGTGTGTAAGTTGAACATACATTCCTTTCGGCTCGTAGAACCATTTTGTAGAACCAAGCCGTTAGCAGAAGCCAGCGCGACTCGAGTATTTAACTGCCCATACCAACGAACAGTCTCCACCACCTAAATGTGCGCTTAAAGGTAATTGTGCATCATTTAGCAATTTCACTGCGTGCGCTGAGTCCCCCAGGACTGCGACGATTACGATTATTGCAGCCCCGCGCTGAGGTTCTTTACATAGCTGTGCACAAAGAGTAATCATCGTTTGCTTGGCATAACGCAAGGTGGGCTCTCCTTAGCTTAAATATTGTTTACTCTGGCTTAGAAAATGTAGTTTGACTCGTTTACACACTACAATTACACTGCAATTATAGCCAATGCTGCAGTCAGGGAAACGCTTCACGTACATACGGCGTGTCTTGCTAATTGTATCTGCTTCGTCCGATATCCACAATACTTGATTTTAAATCGCTTTACCTGAGAATACGTTTGAACGCCACTTGTATTAATGAAAACAGCCAAACTTTTTGTTCACAGTCGACGCCGATGACTGCTGCCGGCTGCCGACCTTCAACACATATGCTCTGGAGGCCGGGTCACATCGGCACTTTTCCCTTACTATACGGGCGTCCTGCCACTACAGCCAAAACAGCGCTCGACTGCTATTTGCGTGTGCTAAAACTTGTGAATTCACTCTCCGCAATCGCCGAAATCGCACACACGAATCCTACGGACTTGCTAGGCCTCGTAACAGAAGGGGCAAGGGGCCGGCGGTCTGCCGTGTACCGAAATTTAAGGATCTTGCAAAGGTTCACCGAAGCTCACTCTTTACACTCCTACGATACGCGGTCGTTGGTCGTGCTGGCGTCGCCGTCGGTTCCAGCGTGACATACCGGTGCGTCAGCTACGGCATCTGCATACCGACCAGCCCACCGACCGTCGATAGACGTCGCATCGGCCTAGTGTGACCGGACCCTACCGAGAAAAACTACGTTACTGTTATCGCTTTTGCGGCACTAGTCACTCATATATGAGGGACGGCTCCTACTGCGATCGCCCGCGAAAGTACAGGGGAGAAGAGAGCTGGCTTCCCGCATTGCATCAACGATGGCAGACGACATTGCTCCGTGTATGGCCTAGTGACGTCACGACAACATTCAATATGGCGGTTGCAGCGGATGGGAGGAGTTTCCTGGTCTCAATTTCGATGGCATTTTTTTTAATATACAGTGCGACTTGGGCACCCAAATTTTGAAAATTGAATCGAGGCTATTGTAATAATTGCTGAAGTACAAAACTGCAAAATGCAGAACGACCCTGCCGTGGCCCCTTTAATTATAACGACGATACCCGAAGCACAGCGTTAGAGGCACGGATGGACGTTGATGGAGATATCGCACCGTTTTTAGGCTAACGACCAGCAGAGTAAGAAGAACCGGACTACACTACTTTCTGCAGAAGAATTCTTGAAGGCGAAAAGCCATTATATGCGCAATGAAAACGGAGCCCTTGGGAAGCCAACAAAAATTGGGTAATCAGCTAAAGATTCATTTCCTCGGGAAGCTCACTGAGGCTGCTCAGGCTGCGATTGGACAATGACGGGCTGCTACCAGTCCTGGGGCGGGTGCAGAGCACGGAGAAGTGCGGAGGTGGCATCCGCTCCTTTTGTTGATAATCTCTGATTTTCCTAGTCTAATCATTCAGCAAAGGCATGAAAAGTCCTTCACGGTAATGTTCCAGATTCTTACCACCAGCACAAGTGAAACGTGAAGATAATTTAAAAATTTGAAAGGTTTAGTGGTAGAAAATGTCTCGTACGTGAGATTTACTGGATTTGACGAGCACGGTAGTTGGTTGAAAAGTTTATTGGACGATCATAAAAGCACCAGTAGCGAGCTGAATTAAAAAGGCAGCTCAGCTGTTTCATGCGCCCAAGATAGCGCAATCACGTAAAAATATCAGAAATAAGTTATGACCACAATTTTTTACTTCATGGCAGATTAATTAATACAGTACCATACTTTCAAGCAACCATTACTTTGAAATTTTGCTGTATCACATCAACTAGAAAAAGACTGAGTCTTGATGCCAAATAAATATTGTCAATCGGTCGCACTCACAATACGTCAACTGTGGCTTCAGCTTTCCACGTGGTGAATATTTTCTAAATCTGGTGCCATGTCAACCGATAGCTCGCAGCGCCACTTCAAAAGGTTCTCTTCTGTAGAAGAAGGTTTGTATTGGATGTAGACCCTTTGTCAAAAACAGACATCCTAAATGTTTCTTTCCAAGCTGTCTGGCACTCCCCTCTACAAATTTTCTCAGTCATCTGCTAAGCAGGGCTGATTAGATATGATCCCATCTATGAGAGATTAGGGCAGCTGAAGATAAAAAACGAACAAAGCTGCAGGTCTCAGAATCAATCCCACTTTGCGCAGTATATTTTAGGCAAAGACTGCATATGTTGCTCTTGGCGTTCTATCGAATTACTACGTGTTGCGACGAAGAGTAGAACGCAGGAGGATATACATTATAGAAGTTGCAGCTGCATTAAATCTCGTACTGGGACTTGATTGCAGAACTTGGTTTTTTTTTTTTTTTTGCGGACTCACCTCCGAATCGGTTTGGTTTGGTTTGGTTTGGTTTATGGGGTTTAACGTCCCAAAGCGACTCAGGCTATGAGAGATGCCGTAGTGAAGGGCTCGGGAAATTTTGACCACCTGGGGTTCTGTAACGTGCACTGATATTGTTAAAGAACCCCAGGTGGTCGAAACCTCCGAATCCCAGAAACGAAATTGTCGGAACAGAACTGATTAAATATGCATAACTTTTTTTAAAAAATATCGGGCCTCTGCACCTAAATCTCACGTGACATTCATCGAATTGATTTGGAAAAGTTTTGTCCCGCTCCTCTGTTGTATAAAGCTGCAGTGCGCCCCTCTCGGTGAAGAACATGCAGCCGCAGATTTTCTGACTCTCTTTCACCTTAGGTATCACATAAAACCGTCATATAATTTTAATTTAGGATAGAGTTTTCAGCATTTTCTTTATGATTGTGAGCACTGGCACCCTTGAAACGCCTATAATGGGCGCATCGGTTCAGGCTGCTACTTGCGGGTGCCTTCTTTAAGCTCAGCAGCACAGACCTTTGGGCTAGTTGGTTCATAGCAGACACGTACAAGCGCAAAAAAAGAACACGGACAGAGAAGAGACTTGGACAACACGAACGCTTTGTTGTCCAAGTCTCTTCTCTGTCCGTGTTCTTTTTTTGCGCTTGTACGTGTCTGCATTCCTTAAGGCTTCTTAATCGCGAATAAGAGGTTTCGAGCAATTTTATGAACAATTTATTTTTTGCGAAGGGGGATGGAGGAGGGGGACTAGTGTTGACCGTGGGCTACGCCTTAAATATTCGGCTGTGACCCCTTGCACTCCCATGAAACTCCACATAAGAAAGGACGTAAACGCATGGCAGGATATTCCTCTCATGAAAGAAAAGAAATAAATAAGAAGGCTGAAATATATTCGCCTGTCAATTTCACCAGAGAAACACAGTAGCCAATGCGCACACTAAATCCGCACAGTTTCCGAAAAGGCCAAAAGCGCATGCTGCCCGGTTTGTAGTTTTGTTGTTAAGATATATTTCAGTCTCCCCGTGTTCTACTGCAAGTAACAAGAAATGTCCAAACTGAATCCGCACTTGCCGCTCAAGTAAGTCGTAGGCAGTCATGATTGACAAACAATTTGCCGACCATTTAGTGCTGACCACGCCCTCCAATCTCTCTTAGGAGAGAGCAACCAATGGTATGAGCTTATAAGCGGCATTAATAATTAAATTCACAAAGAGCAACGTCTCCAGCAGCTGACCTTCGCTTGCCGTTTACCAAAAGTCCTTTGTGTTCATCGTAAGGTCGATGTCTGTAATATCATTTAGGGCTATAAATTCCGAGTATATTGAAATTCCGACTTCTGGTCTTAAAATTGAAAGCAAATTTGAAATAAATAAGCAAAATAATTCTGCAAGGCAGTTGACGTTGTTTTTTTTAGAGCTGGATGTCCCCGCCCTACAGTAAAATATGTGCGATGCGCCGCCAGCGCAAATAAGGATCCTTTCTCTCTGCATTTCATTACGCGATAAGTTTCAGCTATATAAGACCAGCTTCCCAATGAATAGTCGCCTTGCTTTTGGAAGAATCTCTGCGGCGACGGTTGAAAGGTTTGGAAACATTTTTCTGATTACGACCAACTAGACATTTGAAAGTGTTCACTGCATGACATGTCATATTTTTTATTTTACTTCTCAACTGAAGATTAGTTTTCTCAATCGAGAGCGGTAGTTGAAGCCAAGCCCGGGCAACACAGACTACCATGGGCTCAAACAAGAAGTATAGGCTTGCTTTCGTTACTTAAGTCCTTCTAGCTCTGAAAGGAAGCAGTTGTTGGGTCATTCAGGTTTTCACCAACAGGTCAGTAGCTGTTGAAGCTGTCAACAATGTTGAGCACACCGGAGTTTTCGTTTACTTCAGTTCCACTTTGCAGCAGACGCGATGTGCGTGCAACTTTATTGTGTGTCATTGAGTTGAGCGGCATTCAAAAACATGCATTATAATTGTAGGCGATAACTTTGGCTTGCTGCTGAATGGCGCCCGTATAATTTTTTGGCGAGCAACAGTAGTTCCGACATCCATCCTAAGAAAAGCGCCGGCATCGGTACGATTTATCTTAGCCTAAAGATATTCTTATCGTCTCTCTGATTACTGAAAATGGTTTCGTCGCTTGTGTTTGCAGTGAAGACTCGTGCCAAATAAGGATTCGCTAGTGTAATTTCTGTTGTGTAACGAAGAATGTGCTGTATTACAATTTCTAAATAACCATGTCTGTTCTGTGCAGAAGGCGGCCGAGTAAAAGTTTATTTGCAAGGATACTGCTTTTATTCGCAATTCATTGAGCGTCTGGCTCCTGTTTAGACAACACTGATTCATAGTGAAAGTGGGCTGTAATCATGAACTGCTTTGAAGCAGGGTAGGTAAGGCATGTTGTCCCAGCCGGATGGGTTTCTAACCTCATATATTATTTGGGACACATAAAAGCGGACCACGAGCGAAGGCACTGAATAAAATTTGATAGAACTCTCACAAGTGCTTTAGTTCTATGCAAAAATAGAGATTAAAGAAAGAACTCTTCCTTAGCTATACTGAAATGTTGTTGTTCTTGTTGTTGCCTCAAAAACAATGGCACATACCCACGGTACGGGATTGGCCAGGGTTTGGTGCAGATCCCAAAGAGGAGAAAACTCTTTCAAAAGGTTGATCATACGTTTTAGTACTTCCGAAAAGCTTTTTTTTCCTCTAACAAAGAAACAGTGCCTGATGAAATGCTCTTGAGAGCACAGAATTCTCGGTGTGGAGTGCTGGGTTCTCGAAGTGCGTTTTGAGGTTTAAGGAGCTCGTTCGCGAAGTGTTGAATTCAGTTTAAAAAAACAAACAAACACCTACTGATGAATTTATGACCTGTACCTTTTGTGGTGCGTGAACATTCATGAAGATATTTTTGCTGAAATTAGGCATATTTTAGGCATATATCTGCCAAGCATATACGCCCACGTTATGCGATTGAGAATTAAGTTACTTCTTTTTTAAAAAATAAAGATTGTGTTTTTGCTTTGTAGTTGTCCGTATCTACCCAATGTATTGCCTATTTACCTGTGCACTTAGTATGGTCAAGGGAGGAATAGCCTTGCGACCAGTTCATCCCACCATGCTTAAACACCTTTTTGAAGTCAAATCCTTTTTTATTTTTTCACAGGCTGACCAAGGAAACAAAAATGATCCTTGCTGCTTTCTTTATTCTGGGCTTCGGGCTTTGCGCCGCCGGAAGTGAGTGTTTTCGATATATATACAAAGCGCACCTTTAAACCGAGCGAGTAACGTATATATGTAAAAACTGGTGTTCAGTTTTGGTTATGTTGGTAATGTTTTCGTTTTGGCTGTTAGAGCGGACGTTTAACCGCGTACAACTGCGACAGATAATTTGCATCAAGGTAAGTGACTAACAGGGCACGCCAAGCATTTTACGCTAGTATTACTGCATATGAAGAGGTGATCGCCAGACCTTGATAGCGTTGGCTCCGGGCCAGAGGGAATGCCTGGTAAGCGGGGGTGATGAATTCGAATCCTGATATCCATGCAGACGTTATAGGTGTTGCCGATGATCAAGAAGGCAAGTGTTGACGGATATCAAACTAGCCCGACGTCCTGCCTTGTGCTGTGGAATATTAATTATATTCATTTATTATATTCAGGGAGACTGATCTTGTTTAGGTTCACCAGATACTGAAGTACACATTAAATAGCGCAACATGGGGCTTCACCGGAACTAGAACGCGTACAGAATCGGCGAAAGCATTTCAATCGCGCTGCTAGTTCCAGGGGCCAGTTTATTTCAAGACTACCACGTGCTTCCTATCATTAGAAATGTTGTGAGCTGGCTGTCGGTCAATACGTAACTTTTTGGTTTTACCATTTATTTTGGTCATCTGTGTGACAGTGGAGTCCGTTTCCGTGTGCAAGCATAGTGATAGCAACGTGATTTGGAACATAAAATATTCTAATACTAAAAGTAATAAAATAAGGCTTTTTGATCAGCATTTGGCCTCAGAAAGTGGTCCACACATAAATGCAAAGTCTGTACCAAAGAAGATATAGAGAAAAATGCCGAAAACCGAGTTTCGAATACATACTGTGGACCATAAACTTTGCGCGTTCAGTTCCCATTGAGTAGGCCGCAACTACACAGCAGGATAAGAGGCGAGATAAACCAGCTAATCAAGGTGATCAGAAGGTGAACAAGTTAATATACGCTTCGAATTGTGTAGTATGTTCTTTGAACTATGTGTAGAAAAATTAGCTGCGGTTCGACTACTGCTGATCCCGGTTAGAGAGCGAAAACTATGGCGGATTGGGCACCTATAAGCGGCTTCGCGTCTGTAACGCTGAGTGCGTTCCGGACTCAGCGTTCCGGATAGGCAGCGCGCTCACCCTGCCACCCTGGCTGTTGGCAGTTAATGGTTGATCGCGAGAGTTTGCTCACCCAATGAGAGCTGCGGCCTAGTGCAGGAGTGGCTCGTGTTTGCCACAATATTGTCAGCGCTAACGCATGCAGCCCACATCTCACTCTCATCACCCCACGTACAATCGCAATTCAGGCGCCCACTGACCAAGGGAGCCAGTTATGCGCACTTCCTTCCCACAAAATGATCGGAGTGTAAAACGTTGTCAACGCCAACGCCAATGAACACAATGAACGCCGAAGGCCCATGGCTTCAGTGCGGCGTTTCTGGCACAACGTTGTCAATGCCAACGCATGCAGCGCACATCTGTCGCTACCGCCACGTAGCTTAAAAGCAAGACTGAGGTGTGCACTGCTCCAAGAGGGCAGTTTTGCGCCTTTGCTTTCGAAGCTCAAGGTCATTCGAAGATGAAAGCTGGGCACCCGGCGATCGAAGCACGAGGTCCCGCAGGGAAGCTTTCGCCTAGGAAAAGACTTGTAAAATTCTTTTGCATTTTGCGTTTCGTTATTGTGTTGTAATGAAGATGTAAAGATTTTTGGCTAGCTTTTAGTTGACTGAGCAGGTATGGACAACTGCGATTTTTTTTCCACTGTCTTGCAGACTGTTCATGGCTGTAGATGCCTTCATCAGGCAAGCCAGTCATTAACCTCCGCTGCCCCTATCCGTGGAAAGAAAAGGAAACAGCGGAATTGAATTGAATTTCATTGCATTGCATTTTCCTGGCTCGGTGAAATATTCTATAGCAGCAGCTGGCCGTGAAATTTCTGTTCCCCTCTTGTGACCTTCTCCTCTTCCCGCTGTTTTTCTGAGAGAAATCCAGCATTTCCTCACTTCAGAGCTCATTTTCTCCACTTTTTTCAGATGTTAAAGTCTTTCAATAAGGTCACATCATTGTTCACGCCTGCTTTCGTAGCATTCTGCTGGCGTCGAAGCAGGTGTAGAACTTACTTCTCACTCTCATTCTTAGAATGTCGAAAAAAAAATTTGGTTAGAACCTGTTCCTCAAGGTATATTCCACTGTCAACTTAGGCGGTAAGTCTATATCAGCACAAGGATACGTATCTCAGCATCATCAATCATCATGGCGAAGTTCGCCTCTAGTTCATTTTTCTCTGGCGACATTCATCACCAGCTGTCGTGAAAAACGGGCCTTCCAGCGGCATTATAGCCACTGAATGCAACGAAAGCGTTCGGCACACGGTTACTAGGCTTTTATATTGCAGCTCAGAAGCTTTCTTATTTATGGATACCTAAGCATGCATTAGATGGCCCGCCAAAAATCTTGAAACAAGTAATTCGCCGGTTCATATTGAGAACATAAAAGAATCGGTGTTTTTTTGTTTGGCAGATAGGGACGTGTACAATCTCCTACATAATTATAGAAGAGCGGAAATTCAAGCGAGTAGCTAATTATTCACAAATTCCCGGTTCAGCCCTCTGGTTGTGCCATGTTTCAAATTCTTACAGTGCACTCAAATTAGTGTGCAATACTTTCCGTTTCTTTTTCTGCCCGTTGGCTGCGTTCTGTTTTTTAATCGTTCCTTCGCTGAGATACTTGATTTTCTGGCAAAGTTATCTGAGGAACTCATGCCTTCAGTGAAAACATTATGAAGTGATTCAAAAGAAAACATTCGACACAGGTCTTTCTGACTGAGAATTGATTTTATTTCTTGTTAGAAAGAACGCCAACCCCCCCCCCCCCCCCCTCCAAAAAAAAAGAAACAAACGACGTTTCACTGCCTACTCGTTTCCCTCATGCGTGCGAACTGCAGCTTGTCTTTTCAAGCTCTCGTTTATTCATCCGCCGAGTCACTGAACGTAGCCCATGTATGCATGAATGAGGAAATGTTGCTAGGGAGTGGTGTTTGTAGCGATGGCTCCTAGGGAGCTGTTCGTAGGAGGCAGTGTTAACCTTTCTCTAGGAACCCTTCCTCTTCTGTTATATCCACGGTCTGTGTTCAATTTCAATGACCTGGAGGATGACCAAGCGAGGGCTCAAACAGGCGAGGTGCAGCTCATCCGCAGCCACACCCCTTGAAGGAACCAAGTAAAATCTGAAACATTGTGGTTTTTCATTTTTATTTGGCTGGCGTTCATTCTAAATTAAATAACTTATAATGCGAGACCATGTAGCAGATCTGATAATACGCAAAAACAAAAACTACATATTAAATACTGTTTAGAAGGCGACAGAATCGATTTGAAGGATGAAGATTTTCCGAAGTGCTTTTGCTGAATCGAGTTTTCAGGATGCCCATATCCTGCAAGAGAAAGAAGCGATCAATTGAAGGAGTGTAGGTAGATTTGGCAATAAGTTGGGGGTAATTCAAGTGAAAAAGTGATGCATGGAAATTAAGAATGAAAAACCAAGTATTATGGAATACGAAAATAAGTGAACGTGCTACGAGCAAATAGTAAGAACATAAATACTAAGACATGAAAATGTACGTGAACAGCAAAATATATGAGAAATATGTTTTTTTTTTCGCTTTCATAGAACCATCGTAACGTTTTGTTTACTCAAACAGGCAATGAAATTTATGCTATCAAAAACCCAGCCACAAATCTATTTTTCAGCCTATCGCTCTGCTCTGCCTGGTTCACTCTTCTCGCAATGTTTATCAAAGAACTCATTTTTTTTCACCAGTACTTTCAAACATCATATCTTCTAGAGACAATCATAAAGATATATTTATTAGCTCTTTTAATTGTGTTTTCCTCGTAGCCGCTTTCATAAAACAGCCCTCTTTATGCCACCGTTAAGTTTAACAAGTTACATAACAAATGCGGCGCTTAGCACAATTGCTTTAAACGTATCAACATATATGCCAGTCCAGTCATGCTGCTAAGTAAAAGGATTGGCTATTCAAGCAGTGAGTGGGAAGAGCGAGTGGGCTCTTAGAAAAATGGGCGTAGTATTTAACCTCTTCTTTTAGGTAGTTGGATAAAAATGTTTCTCCTGGGGGCTGTTTTTTTCTGCTACTGGCATCAATCACGATCGGGTACTACCTAATTAGAGTATTTCCTATAGTGATAATTAAAGACTACCTCCATATTCTCTATTTTTTTTCTAGGCAATCGTAGAATTCCAGAAGACGTAAACGGTACCATTTTCAGGAGCACATTAGCGGTACGTAGAATTCTACTTTTTTTTGGCTGTGCACCGCAGAAAAGTAGGTTGGTGTGTATACGACCACACCATCAGATTTCTTACTGGCTGCTGCAGTTCACACTGTCGGCAATTGAAACATAGGTTCTTTGAATTAGAGCAGCACATTTTCCTGGCCGTCAATGTCAGTGCTGTAGTGCATCGGCTAGAAATTCCTAACTATCCGGCTAGTAAACTAATATTGAATAGTTAACTTTTAAACTATTACTATTAGGTTCAATGTTAGCTAAGTGGCTTGATATCCATCGTAGGGAATGTCGATGTAAGTTTTTGATTTCGAAAGTGCCAGTATCATCGCCGCTGCAGAGAACAGATTTCTGGGGCCCCACATAGGCGCAACAGAAACGGGCCAGCTAGAAAAAGCGCTAGCCACGCCTACGAGAGCATATCACACAGCGGTGCGCATGTCACAGGCTCCTTTCCCAGCGTCAGATTGGCAGTGGCGAGCTGGCAGTGGCGAGCTGGCAGAGAACAGGTGACAGGAACGCCTATTTGCGACAATGGGCAACGCTTTTTCTGCTCGCGCGGTTTTGGTTTTTAATGTCTGTGGCGCCAAAATTACTTCCTCCAAGAGTGAAGAAAATGGCAATGTCGCAAATGTCAATAATTATACGAATAATACGGACGATCAAAAGCTTCTCGATAAAAAAAGAGCCTAAAGGAAAGTAAAACTTAGGCTATTCAATGCACGTCAGCAATCCTGATAATTAGCCCTTCTTAGCTGTAATATGATCGACTACACTGCTGGCTGCGCTATGCCGCTAAAAGCAGTCTTAAGACTAAAAAAAAATATTTCTGGGCATTCCTGAGTCTTAGAACAAACACCATGTAAGATTCTAGGCGTAGATAAAATCTAGGACGTGGTGACAGGGCCACCGTAGAATTACATTTGTGCTGGCTATTATATCCTTACGCGTCAGTCACACATTTGCCGATTTGTGCTGGATGCGAATGAGATGAAATATTGTTGAAAATTTTATAATCATTATCTCTGAATCGCATCCTACATTCGAAAATGGCTTTGATTAGCAACCCCACTGATTCTGGGATCTTCAGACTATGTTTCGCACACGCCTTTTTTCGTGTCTTGAAATTATCTTGGACGCTCTGCTTTTCTTAACCGTTGAACGAAGCCTAAGCTGGCAAAACAAACACACGTTACTGGCTCAAGAAAGTGTAGTTGAGTGTAATTGAAGCAGACTCCCCGCACCACTAATGTATCGCGGACAATGAATTTAAGAGTTAATTGTTCGCTGATTTCTCTAAACATATCCAAAAACAGAATTTAACACCAACGTGCTAATTTATTGCAGCCATCATTGCTAATCATATATTGTGACCATGTAAATCGCAATTGGTAGCGTGGTGCCATCAGCACTTGGCTATGGTTGCCATACAATTTCAACGTCCCCTCAAATAATTTTAAAACTTTTCGAACAAGTTTAAACAGAATTCCTTGACAAAAACAGTTAATATGGTAAAGAAGCACAAAATTGCCCCGCGTTCTACATTGAGCAGCGGTAATTGTAGTGCACTACAAACAGATAAGTGAAGTTCGTAGTGGATGAGCAAAAACAACCGGATTCAACAACAGATGTAAAACACAAAAGCAACTTTAAATGCACTGCTTCAATTATATTACGTGTCCAACTGCGAAAGCTACGTGCATCAACTCTCTGCTTAAGCATTAGACTTTGTTGCCACAACTTTCTCCATCACAAAGTGCACACACTCCGGAACAAGTTTATTGGGTACGAAAAGAGGGTTGCTTTCGTAATGACCTGCAAATTTCTTACCCAATATATGGTTGCAGTGTGCAAACGGTGCTGAGAATTTTTCAAAACAAACAGTCTTTTCTTCCCGTTGCTTTTGTAAAGTCAAGAAAAAAATGCGGCCGCTCGAATCCTACAATCTGCGTTAGGTTGATTTATATTGTCTCAACAGCTCAACTAGGGCGCGAGGAGACGGTGAGAAAAGGCAAGCGCATACTATCAACTGATTTATTGTGGAAACAAGCCAAATCATACATAAAGTAAAAATAACAAGAATGAAAACAGGCGAAATCAAGCCAGTGGTATGCACGTTGCGAGATATCCCACTTCTTTGAGAAGGCCACAAAAGGGCTGCTGGTGCGAACTGAAACATGGTTGTTAATATAAAACGCTTCCATAATTTCTCACTGCAGCCTTCCTTTGTGCCGGAACAAAATGCATGTGTCCCTCTAAAGCAGCGGGCTTTCGCACTTTTTGCAGTGACGTTTTATGCGGGAATACGGGTCACGTTTTTGCCAAGGTGAAGGGGCAGGCGATTGAATTCTTCCTACACTATAACCTCTACCAGCTGGCAAGTTAAGTCAATAAGTCTAAATGATTGCGACTTTAATGATCTTTACCGCTAAAACGCACAAAGCGCGCATTACTTTCCGTTCCATCGTCTCTGAGCGCGGGACATGGTAGCATACGGCCTTACGGTATCTTCAAAGGGGCTTGAAGTCTCTGGACGTGTCTGACCTGTTCTTTAAACCTAGTTCCAATATACTCACTCATTATCTGAAGGTGCAGAACCCTGCGTCTTGCTTGTTTTTCAGTGTTGGCGCGGTAGACGTGTTATTCTTCGCCACGTCCGAATACTTTAAGGCTGTAGTGTTTTGCATCACAGGATAATGATGAGAATGTTTTTGCTGACACATTCAGCATGCCCATTGATTGTTCTTTAGAACAATTGGGGCCTTATTTGGTGACTAGTGTGGCTGAGTGAGAAGGAACTTCTTTTGTTCACGCAAAGTCATTCCCATGTTCAGTTTGTTCATCGCTCCACGGTTGCACCTGATCTCGTCATTATATTTTTAAACACTGCTGATACGCCCACTGAATGGGAATTGGATGGGTTAGTAAACCGCATTTTTAGATACGTGTGTGATTACTAGTTGGCTTGTTAATAACGCTTGTTGTCACTTAGATATTTTCAGGCGAACCTGCTAATGACAATGACCTTGAATTTTCGGATTTGGCCTTGTTTCCGCAAGACAATCATGTGCGTTGGCGCTATCGGCCGAGTTCCGCCGCACCCTTACAAAACTTTTCGTCGGGCCATTAGAAAGTGATCAAACAGGTAATTGTTGTTTCGTGACTGAAGTGTGCTCTCCGGAAGTCTTCGCATGAGAAGATCAAAGAAGCTGCTTTCACAAAAGTATGCAGGCTGCGCACAAGCGGCTACTTGGTCTAACATCTACGACACCGGAGAAGCTGCTTAGATACATGAAGAAAAGCAACCAACAAACTGAGGAAAAGAGAAAAAAAGACTGGCAAAGGCTTTAACGCCGTTAAACCGAGTAACCCAAATGAGGATCCATAGAGCACAATATTCAAGGGACACAACACGAGCGCTAAACTTCCACTGAACGATCTTTATTTGGCGCTGACAGCCTTATAAAGATCATGTATGGTACAGGTATAGACGACTAACAACGATTATCTTGTCAAGGTCATGATGCGTCAAGGAATGAGAACAAAAAGCACAATAAAAACCACCAATGCTTGGTTTGGTTTACGGGGTTTAACGTCCCAAAGCGAATGAGGCTATGAGGGACGCCGTAGTGGAGGGCTCCGGAAATTTCGACCACCTGGGGTTCTTTAACGTGCACCGTCATCGCACAGTACACGGGCCTCTAGAATTTCTCCGCCGCGGCCGGGATCGAGCCCGCGTCTTTTGGGTCAGCAGCCGAGCACCATAACCGCTGCGCCACCGCGGCAGCAAAAAAAAAAAAAACACCAATCAGTGAGCACGCTTCACACTATCGCCCGCTGCCTTTAAACTAAAGATGTGAAGTCTTTTTTTGATAATGGGATCGAAGGATCGCTGGCACAATTTTCCAATCCTTCTTTTTTCATCGCCGCAGCTTCAATTATCTCCCTCGTTTTTTGATCGCTATTTTATCCTAACACTGAACGCTCCCCCATCTTAGGCGCGCACTTGTGACCATGGCAGTGACGAGCGAAATTATCTCTCCCCTCATCTCTGTTTCTCTGCATCTGTGCAGTTTGCGGGATGTATGAGCCTAAAGGGAATAAGGCTCTCTTACCGTTTACCTCGGCACATACGAAGTTGGTTAAGAGAGACAGTAAAAACATGCCAGTCTAATGCACTCAATAAGTCACGCACCTGTCTAATGACAAGTTTCAGTAATCAGGGTGATCGCCTTCAGGAAGCAGGTTACCCGAGGTACCTCGTAGTAGCAGTAACAGGAAGCTTGCGCAGCGAAAAAAACACAAGGTTGACAGAAAGAGAAGAACGTCCCAACAAAGTTGAAGTAATGCCTGATATTCGCAGGCTTTCCCATGGCCTAAAAAAGATTGGAGAGAAAATTGGAGTAAAAATTTGCATGTCAGCTCCAGAAATATTGCCCCGCATTTGTAAGGACACCTGTCCGAACGAGCAGGATAGGAAGGCCTGCTCTGTACGGCATCAGAACCCCTTTGTAACTTGCACGGATAAGGTTTTATACGGTTTTCCGGTTTCATGTATCATGTTGTATATCGGACAGACCGGCCAGTGCCTGAATAAGCGACTCAACGAGCACCACAGAAACGCTAAAGATGAGGGACCATGTAATTTGGCTCGTCAGTGCCATGGTCACAAGAGCGCGCCTAAGATGGGGGAGTGTTCAGTGTTAGGATAAAACAGCGATCAAAAAACGAGGGAGATAATTGCAGCTGCGGCGATGGAAAAAGAGGGATGGGGAAATTGTGTCAGTGATCCTTCGGTCTCATTATCAAGAAAAGACATAGCTTTCTTCGAATCAAAGCAGAGGGCGATAGTATGAAGCGTGCTCACTGATTGGTGGTTTTTATTTTTTTTATTCTCATTCCTAGCCACACCATGACCTTGACAAGATAATCGTTGTTAGACGCGTCTATACCAGCGCAATTCGTGATGTTTATAAGGCTGTCAGCCACAAATAAAGATCGTTGAGTGGAAGTTTAGCGCTCGTGTTTTGTTCCTTGAATATTGTGCGCTATAGGGAACGTGCGCTGCCCAGGTGGCACTGCAGTTATTCCACTGTTCGACTAAAAACTGCTGCCGTCAGTCGCTTGGGCCGCTCCAAACGCGAGGGCGCATTCTGAACGATTAGAAGCCCGCGTTTGGTTGATAGCACTATCTGCCTCGCTTCTGTAGACATAACCCCGATAACTGACACGCACCTCGTGTGGCTTCGACAGCGCGCAGAAGCTCACGCCAATAAGCTCAGGAAGGTGGCGTGGAATAGCACCAAGAGCGCCCCCAGAACTGCTTGCTCCTCTCGCTATGCTGTGTGTTAAGGCGCTGCAGTCGACACGGCAAACTTGAGCTGCGGTTCCCTATGGATCCTCATGTTGACTACGCACTAGCCCGAACCTTGACCCTTCCGAGTAACCGAGAAGACTTGCGGAATCATGTCTTTACCCTGATTGGGTAATGGATTTGCTTTGTTGGATCGTCGGCACGTCTGGAGACGATATTATCTCAGGTAACTGTTTTCATACCGCGCCATACACAATCGGCAATGTATGCCCGGCGTTTTGAACTTACCGCCAAAAATTGAAGACAGCTCTCCCGGACAATCTGCGCCATGTAGTTTACTTCTATAACACCATCTTTTTTGTTCAAGTTTTGTTTTTTCATTTTCTAATATAAGCAGGCGGCGTGAAAAATTAACTTGAACCGCACGTCGTCCGTCGGCTGCCGCTCGTGGCGTCTGTTTCGCCACTGCTTTCCTCAAATGTGAAAGACTACAATAAGCACTTTTGCCACTTTTATCGAGAAAGCAATACTACGCTGGATCTAAAGGCCGATTCACACGACGGACCGTTCGCCCGCGGCCCGCGCACTACGTGTGCATACGTCAGCACTTTGAGGGGCGCGCTGTCGGCCGCCATCCATCCATGCATCCAGCGCGCCTCTCAAAGTGCTGACGCATGAATACGTAGTGCGCGGGCCGCGGGCGAACGGTCCGTCGTGTGAATCGGCCTTAACCGCTCTTCGCGGGGTCCGTGGACCCCCCCCCCCCCCCCCTGCTCCTCGAGGAGCCGCCGCCGCGCCTAACAGATGGTGTGACGTCAGCTTCTTCGTTGCTATGGCGAGGCGTGGCATCAGCTTGGACTCTCCTCCGACGTTAAGCGTGCGCGCGCGCGCGGCACTGCCACGTCAGGTTGGCTAAAGCGTGACCCTCTACACTCCGACGCTGCTTGACCACCGACGTCTTCGGCGGCTACGGCGCGCTCTGACGGTGCTGGCGTCGAAACGGAACATGTGCCTATTCTGCGCCGGGCGCGTCGAATCCGCGAACCCACAATGCACCGCGCGCGTCCTCTGCGGAGCGCGTAGCCGCTACTCGAAGGCAGCAGGCCGGACGAATGGATTTCTGCGCATGCGCGCCGCTTGTCGCTCGGCGCTGTCTCGCGTCGCCGCGGCTACAGTGAACTAGAATATTATGGCGCAGTGAACTAGAATATTCTAGTTCACTGTACCGCGGCTGCGAATTTCAGCCCGACGCAGCGTAGCCAACGGGACGTGTCCGACCACAACCGCCGCGCTTGCGCGCGCCGAGAAGAGAGCCATCACGCTGCGCCATCAGTTGCGCATGCGCAGTAGCGGCCCATAGCTAGCGTGATGGGGCCGCTGCCGCGCTCTCTCCATCGCCTCTCTCTCTCTCCCCGTAGCATTCGCAGCTCTGCAGGTTTAACCAGAGCTAAACCACTGCCAATTTTTTATGTCGCTCTTTTTTTACGGCATCAGTGGTTAGTTAAAAAAAAAAGAGCGCTGAATAGTCTTATTTCAGATCTGATTGGGAAACTTCGTCTCCGAGGCCCATGCCACCAGCGCGCGTTCGCGCGTGTTTCGCTATGTGGTTCACGTTCTATTTTATGCAGTGAGGTTGAGTTGTAAGTGATGAGAGTGGTTTCATTTTGTGTTTTACGGCCTTTTTAACATGCTGACATAATATTTCGCCAAATTCGCCAGCAGAGTTTTGCTTATGATAATCGCAACGAATGTCGTGCCCCTTTTAGGCTTTTTCAGTGTTCTTTTTGTTTTTGTTACTACCAAACCACAAATGTTTTGAAAAAGGTAGGAACTACAAGCTCCGTTATCAAAAAACAAGAGCAGAGCTGAGAATGACTTTAACAGTAACTGTCTGTCTTTTCCATTTCGTCCCATATTTGTTGCGCTTTTGAGGCGATATGAATACTTACCAACTATCCGAATTTCAGCTCTGCTCAAGATTAGTGTGCATATGATTTCTAAACGTGTGCAAGGTTGAGTAGAACATTTTGCTTAGTTCATTTCTGGGGGAAAGGGTTGTGGTCTAATGTTCGGAGTGATTATCTTTAATATACACTTTGAGCGCTTTAGCGATACAATAAAAAAAAAACTTTGATATGACAAGCAGTGAAGGAAAGGCATGCCAGACATTTTAGGTTTATTCGCTAATGTCATCTATTTTCCTAAGACCTACGCAACGTCCAACGGCAGTGTGGAACGTGCTGCAAAGCAGATATAATGTCGCACCCAGATAATCTACGTGTGATTAGAAGATGAGTAGCCATATAGTGCTCTATCGGTACTTTCTCTACCTGAGTCGCTGATTTCATTTTATGTTTCTTCCACCATTAAAAAGACCTATTTTATCGAAAACTTTCAAGGCTCATTAGCAGAGATCAGCCGTACTTCAGTGTTCTCATGGCTCATGAATATATCTAAGCAAATTGGCAGATGATTTCGAATTGGCGACATTTGTGAGAAGCCTTTCATCGACCAAGAGTACACAATATAATGCGCGAAGACGGTGCCAACTTTTTAAGCAGGCTGCACCTTAAAAGTAGCTGCTTTTGTTTATGGATATAAAAATTGGATAATCTGTGAGTTGGGCGCCATGAACATTGCATTGTTTCTTGAGTATGAGTTGAGGCTTAGACTTGGATATAATTATAAAAAGCATGAAAGATCCGACTGATAGGCTGGTAAAGAATCATGACACTGCTTTGGAACATTTTGGAACAAAATACTTTAGCAGCTGTTAAGACAGACATGACGAATATTATCTGGCTATGCGGGAGCAGGAGTAAATCGGTCTTAACTGCTTTTGCGTGTCTCATCTAAGAAGGAACAAAGCGCTTCTTACAGTAGTGCGTGTAGTCCATTGTATGCGAATGCCTCAAAATTCTTCCCGAATATTTTGTGCCCACTTGTAACAAGATATATTTGAGCCAAATCGATATATTACAGAGGATAAGGACCTTCTCCAGCTGGTCAACTGTGTTTTGCGACGCCACTTACACCTGTCAGTTCTTGTATCTTGTTTCGAGAAATTATCTCAGCCCTAATAGAGGAACATCTCTGAGAATAAAGGGTCAGGCAGCCACACTTCGCCACTGAGAAAAGCGTAAGGTTCAAGATACTGGAGACGTTGCCTCCGTAAGTCTGCAACACTACAATTTCTCTGAGGGATCTGCCTGCAGCCTCCGACGAACCTTTTTCAAGCATTTCACCCTGAAAGACGCGAGCTGCAGGACGAGGAAAAATATGTATCGTTTAGTAAAGTGGCGGATACCCAGAAGCTCTGGCTATCAAAACCCAGTACGTCGCGAATGTAACGCAGGTGGTTAGACAATTAGACCGGAAAATCAATGAAGGTGTTTGGGCCTTTTTACAAGCAAGAAACATTTTTCACTCGATATTTTAAAGGTGTGCCTCTCTTTTATTTAGGTTCTGCAAAAGAATGACACACTTCACCTTTTGTGGAAATCTGCTGACTTAACACTCGTGCAGGAGTGCCTGTTTTCAGAATTTCTAAACAAGACAGATAAAGGATCTAGGCGCACACTAGGCTTCAGTAGCGATACACCGTGAGTACCGATTGATTTCTTTGCTAGTTAGCCGACTGAGTTGTGTCCTTCTCGCAGGGAACTTGACAGTCCTCTTGAATGCCATTAGGAATTTTGCCTCGCTGATTTCCTATGTACAAAATTCAAGAAATTGATCAGTAGGAAAAAGTGCTTGTCGTGATGAGTAAAGTGATGTCATTTAGATGCTAGCTACAGAGACCATAAAGTAAGAAAATATGGAAGTGCCGGAGGAAAATCATTCTTTTGCTCTAACGGGTATCAAATTTCAGTAATCGATTCCTGAGGCGTAGAAAAAGATACGGAAATAAGAAGTGTGAAAGCTCACATCAAATACAGATTCTGATAGATTTAGAAAGAGTGGGTTGGTTGTTACAAGTTGTATGCGTTTTACGTTTCATGAAAATCGTATCAGTAGCCATACTGAGCTTTTTCTTGTTCTTTACTTTCATATTTCCGGCATTAGTTGCGTGACGAGTTGCGTGACTAATTTTCCCGGCTTATCCAAACCCTGCGTGTTTTTATTATGTTATGTTTTTTTCATACCTAGTTACTTGTTTTTAAGGCAGACCAATTATTGAGCACATGCCTGCCAAAATATAGCTTTCTGAACACAACCACAGCTTCCATGTGGAGCCATAACCCACTAGCGGTCATACAGGGATAATGGCTTCACTGAGTATGGTGAGGTTCCACGCTTCGCACCCCCTCTGCATCCTGCCTTTTCTTATGACGGAAAATGGAAGTGCAGATTAGTCACTGCCGCATTCTTTAGATGCAGCCCTGACCGCCTCCAGTCTGCAGTCAGCTGCAAGCGCCACAACGATCGCCATGCTAGGCATCCAGCGAAAGAGCCGCTCATTCAAGTTTTGGCGTCATTTCTAAAAATAGCTTGATCAGTTTGCTCTAATGTTTGGGTGCCTTTTGCTGCAGCCATTTTTTGCTGCAGGCTCCTCTCGGTGTTCATATACGCTCCACTGCACTGGCAAGGACATTTTTACAAACAGGAAGCATTCACGGCTTGCATTCAAGGCAACCTTTCGCAAAGTTCTTCCTAGCGCATCTTTCGGCGATCCACCACCCTCTCCACCGTATGCAGCGAATGAGTGAAGATATGCTCACAAGCCTTACACCATGCAGGCAGTGATCTTATTATAGCATATCGAATACGAAACCTCAAGGCACCGGTGCACTTCGATTTCAGGGATACTCTTTTATCTAGAGGAAGGAGACCGCGTGGCCGTAATAACTCGTTGAAAGTTGGTTAACATGCTAAACACGCCCCGTTGCTAGCATTTTTCATTACATGAATTAGAATGAAAAATTTGAGCACTAGGTAAGAGCTTGCGAATATCCGCGGAGAAACATCAGCTGTTAAAAGAACTATGGTTGGAACGAACGTCCCCGAAGCGGCCACATAATCGGGGACGTGCCATGGAATAAAAAAAAATTAGATGTGGTTATACTACTCTTGATCCTGGTTAGAGAGCGTAAGCTATGGCGTATCGGGATAGGCCATAGCTATCGCGATACTGGATAGGCAGGAAACTGGATAGGCAGCGCGCCCACCCTGCCACCCTGGCAGATGACTGTTAATGTTTGAATGCGAGAGTTTGCTCGCCCAATGAACGCTGTGGCCTATCGCTGCACTGTCGCGTGTATGCCGCAACGTTGTCAGCGCTAACGCATGTAGCCCACATCCCTGTCTCACCCCCCCCCCCCCCCCCCCCCACGTACCTCAAAGCGCTATTCAGGCGTCCACAGACCCAGGGAGCCTGTTCTGCGCACTTTCTTCCATAAAAACTACAGACAATGTTTACTGCATTCGAATCGGAGCGAAAGCACGGATTTGTGCTGCGTAGAAGACGACGGTGAGCAGGCAGTGCCGCAGGAGGGAGCAGATGGAAGTTGATGAAAGACAACGCTCTCCAGTGCACAGCGCGAGAGTGTTGTGCAGTTTAACACCGGGCGTGTTGGCTGCGGCGATATCCTAGCATAGTCAGATAGCGATGGTCCGATAGAATTGGGATTTTTACCGGATTGGTTTCCTCTCCTGATGCGCTTATATCCTTAGTAGCCTTTTAGTTCCAATAAGGTTACTATTATGTTTGTGCCATGTAGCGCCTACCTAGGTGCTTTGTAAATAATTTTTTTGGTGCGTGTACACACACACACACACACACACACACACACACACACACACACACACACACACACACACACACACACACACACACACACATATATATATATATATATATATATATATATATATATATATATATATATATATCCTTTCTGTACAAAACCATATGAATAAGTACTATGAAAGAAAAAAAGGCGGTGATAGCTTAGTGGGTGGCGATAGCGGCCCTTAAAGGATTAAAGGAGACCTGTTCGCGCAGCCCCGGGTTCGACTTCAAGTCATAGGTATAGATTCAAATTCTTTTTCTCTTTTTCATGGTTTGCCGCCGCGGTGGCTCAGCGGTTATGGTGCTCGGCTGCTGACCCAAAGACGCAGGTTCGATCCCGGCCGCGGCGGCTAGAATTTCTTTGGAGGAGAAATTCTAGAGGCCAGTGTACTGTGCGATGTCAGTGCACGTTAAAGAACCCCGGGTGGTCGAAATTTCCGGAGCCCTCCACTACGGCGTCTCTCATAGCCTCAGTCGCTTTGGGACGTTAAACCCCATAAACCAAACCAAACCAATCTTTTTCATGGTTTGACCTCTAACTCAGCTGAAGGTGAAAACTAGGCACCCGAAGTACGAGGTTCCTTAGTGAAGCTTTCGCTTCAAAAGTGACCACGGTCGCGTAGCTCAGCTCCTTGTGTAGACGCTTAAGACGCGAACGCTAGAGTAGTTCCAAAACAAACTAAAAAAAGTAGCCAGTTCGTTCATTGTTTAAGCATGAGCCAGCGTATAAGATAAGGACATTTCGTGAAGCGTTAACCATTTAGGCGCATTAAAGCTCTTCAAGCACCGTTCGCACAATCCCTAAGTGAAGCGCATCCAGACGACACTCTACCACATTGAAATAAGCCTTAGGGTTTATAAAAGCATAACTGTTCTAATTACTTCTTATATCTGTGCACATGTAAACAGACAATGAACAGTCAAAAGTGGGCATACTACGAATGTATATTGCAGTACTTATCGGCCACATTTGCTCACCTGTAAAGTTTGCGTTGACGAAGTATGTGGCAGGAACTCTATTACCTAGGATTTGCACCACTCACCATAGTAAATTACAAAGAAAATATAATAAAGCTACACAATTTCTTTCTACCGCTTGTATTTCTGAAAGTAACAGTCTTATTTCATTCCTTTAAGTGCGATTTATTTTTTTATCTCTTTACTAAGTCGCACTTTTTGACATTCATACGCATATGAAAAATTATGAAACTGATGCTATGTCATATCCTTCCATATTTTGGAAACGCAAAATGACATTCACGAGCAATCATGCGCGTATTATACTAGTACATCGTTTTGTCAACGTCGTTTCTGGGGTAAAGAAATTCCTTATTTTTGTTTTAGAAACAAGGGGAACCAAATAGAACAAACAAAAGTTACACTCCAAAACAGCTATAAACTTTGCCAGAAGTTTTGATAAAGCAGATTGAAGAGCATTGAGTCAAAGTAGATATACGGCATAACGAGTTATGAGGATGGTTTTCCGCTACTTTAAAATGTCTCGCGACTCTGTCAATTATAAATAGAGCACGACTCTAATGTCCTGTCAGCTTGCATGTCTATAGGGTGCAATCAAAATCCATTTTCTGATTATTCAGATCCTTCAGCTTTAATTCGTGCTCCTTTCATCAATTATGTCCACATATGTAGAGCGGATAAAGCCGAAATGGAGTAAGATGTATAAGCTGCCCCTTCTTTGTTTTAAATCACTTTTGTGTTTTATTTACACTCGAGCATGTATTGGCACTGCTTTCTGTAGTGGTCTTTCGGTATCATTTCTCATCTTTTTTTGTATATATTGCAGGACAATTAATGTGACCACCACATTGGTCCAACAAATTCCCTTTCCTCTACTTGTTGTGAAACCCGACGTAGGTAAGGATGGTTTGCATATTATGTACAGTAGGATTAATAAGTGAGAGAAATGTTGTATTTCCTATAAATAGAGAAAGGTTGAGATTCTCACGCTGGATAAAGAAAAATGACGCACGGAATATCCCTGCAATATTTACTTTTGAGAGCGAGTGGAATTCTGTGCCTTCTCATTTCGTTTAATACGGCGCGACTTTAAAACGCAGAAACAAAAATACTCTTGAATCACCATTAATTCGTTCAGCTGATAGGACTTTAACAAGAAAAAGAAGTTCTTCGAGCCTGGAAAATAACGCATGCAGTTTAGAAGGAAACTAGCCCAGTTAACTTACGTACGAATGACTTCAGGTATGGCTACATCAATCTTTACAGCTTCAATC
This sequence comes from Amblyomma mixtum, assembly GCF_055824585.1. Lineage (NCBI taxonomy): Eukaryota > Metazoa > Arthropoda > Arachnida > Ixodida > Ixodidae > Amblyomma > Amblyomma mixtum. The sequence continues at coordinate 118,555,677 of NC_143015.1, read as the reverse complement.
AACCAGTCTTAGAAAAAAAAAGCACCAAAAGCAACTTTTCTGTCAACGCTATAGTAAAAAAAAAAGCTTGTGGAAGCTAGCTAAGCGCACTAATAAATTACACAACATGAAAAAGGCAGCGTTTTGCTACCTGACAGAACATATGCTATAATTAGGCAATGCATGTACATTAAAGAAAAAAATTCGCTCTTGGAAATACACAACGAGTCCTCTGAAATAGAGCCACCACTCGCCGATCTCGCCGTTGTCGGTTTGTTCGTTCCCACCGTGGCATGTGCCCAGCGTGGCAGGTGGCAGTTCAATTAATGACTGGTCACGAGAAGTTGCTCGGAAAGCCAAGCTAAGTCTCATAAGCCCCACTGGTGATAGCACCTGCCACTGCACGACTCCAATAGCTTCCGCCGGCACTTTGGCGATGGCGACTAGCGCGTGCTGGTATCCCATGGTGCCGCTGGCCAGCGTCACCCCCAACTTCTCCAGAGCAGCGCTGGACGGCTTAAATTGCTTGGGTTTAGTTGTGCTTGACACTGTAACGGGTCTAAATGTCGAAATATCAAAGCGAACATGCTTGGACAATAATTTAGAATAGTCGATGTCTGTAAGGTACTGGTATCGAAATATTGAAGGTAATTGTTCATTCTTTCGATATGTAGCGAAATGTGTCTATTATAATGTTTCCATTTCTCGCATCGAGCAGTTAAGACTAAGATAGAAAACAAAAAGAAAAAGCGAAAACATGCAAACCTGCCGAAGGGAGGTCTGTGGATTTATCGATTTTTACAGTAAAACCTCGCAATATATGTAAAAAAATTGCGTTTATAAACTCTTTTCTGTTCAAAAATGCTTTTCACCAAAGTTGTTGCGTATGAGTGTTGCATGAATACGGTGTAGGTGGTGGAGATTGGGAAAGTGAGTGTTTGGATGCTTATCGCGGGGTAGCGGTTCGCCGGGAAAAGTTGCTCATGCCGTGGGGAGGAGAGACACCGATTTAGGTGGAGGGTCTCTAGCGGGGTGTAAAAATGGATTGAGAGAGGGTAGAGGGCGGAGTCAGTGTGCCCTGCTCCGAAGGTTTATTCTCTTGCTAGTGCGTCGTCCCTAATTTTGCCATAGAGACTTGCATGTCCAGGGACGAGGTCATCACGTGATCTTGTTGGAGATGGCCGCCCAGAACGGGGAGAGGCGTGAGCGGGGCATGACCACTCGTGTAGCATTAGTAGGCGGCTTGGGAGTCTGTAAAAATGTGGTTTCTGTGGCGTTGGCTGTGGCTGATTTCCGGGAGCTGCAGTGATTGACAGCAGAGCAGGCATATTAATGGGGTTACGCATAGGAAGCCACATCCACATACATGGTTGTGGTGTCATTGCTGTGTCGCCTACAAGCAACATCACACCCACAGTTGATGTTAGCCCGAAACAAAATTCGCACCACATTTACAGTTGATCGCCTGTCTTTCGCAAGCTGCCTTGGTTCACGCCGATAACCGCTGTCCTCATTAAGGAGATAAGGTTCCAATCTATCTTCGAGCGACGCGCATCACTTGTGACAAAATACCTCGGCGGCTTCTGCGCAAAAATGAAATAATAAATCGTGCTTCGCTGACTGAGAGATTTATTTGCTCGCATAATTTTTCGAGAGGAAAATGCATATCTGATTTAAATACTTACTGCGTTCTAGCGTACTATTCATTTCATTTTCATGCCTTAACAAACAAGAGTAGCGCTTTGAACTCTCTACGTTTTTCTCTATTCTCAGAAGGTGCCCTTCAAACCAGTTGGACTGAACCCAAGGATTTATTATATGCAAACAAAAATTGCTTTGTTCTGGAAGCAAGGGTTAGGCCTGACTGTAAGTATGATTGCAGTGAGGAGATGAGAATACCACAGAATTAACGTTACCTAGCCACCACGTCATACAAGCTCCTGTCATCCAGGCTTGGCAAAGCAGCATAAACCACAAACCGTCGTTGCAACCTTCGAGGGCGATGAAGATCACAGGGGAAGCGGTTTCTGGCATGCTCTATCGACGGCCTGCGTTGGAACCCCAAACATTCAACGCGAACTCAGCGCAATAGATGTAGTCTGTTCTTAACAGCAGTTATTCGTCCTTTTACTACACCCAACCCAAGCCAACAAGCAGCATTGCGTGACGTTCATAAACGAAATATATCTTGAATAGTGTGTTAAATCCGCGAAAAGTTCACTGTTCACTGTTCACTGTAACGAGCGAATTGCCTGAAAAGGGGAGAAAACTCTAGGGCTCTGTCTGACTTAGGCAGTGGGTGGGAGTTTGAAAAGGCGTTTTATGAGGTTCCATAGCGCAAAACATCTAAGTGGCAAGACACCAGCGCCAACTTCTACTTAACGTTTTAGATGGCGCTAATGGCGTTTGTAAAAGGGAAAACCGGGTGCCAGGAGGAAAGAACTTGAACGATAATCGCGTAAATCTTAAGAAGAGAGAAATTACAAAAACAACCAAACAAAACCAAAAGCTACCGTAGTGAGCATGATAATAATTGAAGCCATTTCGCGCTCGCACCCAGTTAGTTCCTTTATAAACCACGTGAGCACCGAATAAAACTTTACTGCAAGTTAGCGCTTTTGTCTTGGCCCTTCCTTGTTTTGGAGTAAGGGAACTCATTTGAATTAGCCTCTAGGCCGAACCCTTACCCTACTGGCTTTGAGCCGGCACCTTGTACTGACCGTTGCCTTGCCTTGTTTTGGGACCTAGTGGCCATCCTCTTCCTCGGCATCACGCGAGAAGCCCTGGGGCCGGTAAAATTACTAAATTGCACTGTCTTGAAGATTTCAGGTCTCCAAACGCAGGTCGGGGTAACCTTACCTACACCGGCTTGCCTCTAGTCGGAATGTTACGTTCGGTATCTGGGAGAGGTGTTTTCTCTTATGAGGGACATAATTTTCTAGTTTTGCCACTTTTTCTCGCTCCTTCATTCGGGTCATACGAAACTGAGCTTTCACCCCCGTGCTTTCCTCGCACTTGGTATGGCGTTCCTCGGGAAATCTGGCCAATTAGATTGCAGGAGAGGTCGCTGCAAACTCTCCTGTGTTCAGCCCAAAAGGCGGGGTTTGGAAGACGCCTCTCACTGCCTCCTTTGCATTGCCTCACACATAGCTCCTAACTTACCTTCCGATCCGCCATGCAGAGGATCACGATAGAGTTTCAAGGACTAGGGAGCTCTCAAAAGATGGGCGAGCGGTATGCAAACGCATTTTCTAGTTGCTCGTGATGCGAGAACCAGCAGAGTAGTTCGAAGGATTGGGTCAACTGCTTTCTTTTTTTTAATGCGCAAGCATTATCTGCCTTGCGCTTGGCGTGTGCAGAAAGTGTCCACACTTTCCGTCCCCAGAGTAACTCGGGTAAGCTCGGGTAGTAAGTTCGTAGGACCACCGCGCAAGCTTCATGCAATGGAAGGAAGCTCGGGTAAGTATGAAGGAGCTGCGCGAGAAGTTACTCTGGAAGAGCAAGACGGGTCGCCCGATCCCTACGGGTGGCTGTGTCGGGTACCGCTACCTGCCAGTGCAGTGGCGCATCGCTTAACCGCGGCTCCACTGCGCCACTGCGTTTGCAGTGGTTTGAGGACCGACCGCCTCCATGAATGTTGAGTAGAGAGTGACCAATTATGCATATATGGTCATTAACCCACGAAGCTATCGCATTCGCAACACGTAAAGAGACTTTAGTGCCCCTGTAGGTTTTATTTCACGGATGCAAACAAAAATTAAACTGGATACAAAGTACGGGTGCATCGGAAGACGTGTTTTATATCATAGCGAATACAAAAGTAGGGAGTACCCAATTTTGGGATATATTGTAAGGTTAAGAAAAAGTACATAACTGACTTATTTGTTAAGATCTCAACAAATGATTAAGAAAGAATAGCGTTGCCCCCGGAGCGAAAAACTGTAGTCCTTAGTATTATGCTCTTAATTTGACCACTGATTATGTTTAGAGGTGGTCACAGATTATTTCTACCTTGTGCTGTAAATTGTTTACCTGCTATTTAAAATCTTTTCCGCGTATAGCTATTGGTAGAGCATACTCTGCTATTTCACCCAATAAGGCTCTGTTCAATAAAGTAATTCTTTAAAAAAATTGCTGACTTTCTAACACCTCTCTTTCTCTTTCAGATCGATTATCCTGCGTAGTTTTTGGATTTGAGGGCAAGGGCAAGAATTGCTTTCTGTTTGCAAATAAGAACTGCGTAACGGGGCACAAAATAGATCTTGCCAGTTGTGACAAACCGTTAAAAAAGGCTAAGAAGCAGGAGACACAACGCACTTGATCGTCCATATTTGTGGAACTTTAGAGCCTTGCATGCTGAGTTAAACTCGTACATATCAATTTAACTCCAAATAAACTTCTTTTATTACTGCAACCGCTTCGCAAATTCTGAACTGACATCAGCAAAGTGTTCTGGTAAAGTCTTGCATTGTTCTCCTCACACATCCGCAGGAGAGCTTTTTAGAGAAAAAATTATTTAGAATAAAAAGGGCACTCATATCGATAGGTTAATTTTTTAGCTTAGCGCGCATGGCTCACCCAGCTGTGTATGTCTTCAGCTCTATTAGGCATGAAATGCTTTTAGCTCCCGTTGTCGGCATTGTGGTGACGTCACGACGAGACCGAGAGTGATCATCCGGGCACTGAAATCCACTCATCCGGGCTGTGAAACGAGAACATCCGGGCACCGTACGAGACGTAACGAGATTCAACGAGACTCTCTAAGCCCTCCTAGGGACCGGCATACAAGCGCCGGTTCCTCTCCAAATGAGTCGCTAAAAATAACTGCTGACAGTGTCTTCTCAATGTTTATCAAGATATCAGTCGAGCTGTGCATTTGATAATGCACGGAATTATAATTTCCGATTTCTAATAACGCGTGGAAAAAGCACATACATGCCACAATACACTTCGTTGTCATACGTGATCTGTTAGGGGCTTTGAGAGAAGGCGAGAAAGAGGGCGAGAAGGGCTTTCGGCGGAAAACTTTCGCTTCCTCCCCAAGGATGGCGCTGCGGTCCCACACTCAAGCATGTAAAAGACCGGCCGCTTGGCCTTCAAGCCCTTTCCCCCTCTGGCAGGCAGATGTATACACGCTCGCGGAGTATTCGAACGCGCTGCATATACATTCTTGTCAGGCCTGCGTCTCGTCGTGTCCGCGTACGCTTTTTCATCGTCCTGGATTTCAATGCCGCCACCGTCACAGCTGCTTAAGCCGAGCAATGAAGCCTGTGTTAGGCCCGTAAACATTTCATGCTTACTCTACTCTCAGTTACGGGAGAGGCGCAATTTTTACACCAGGCGCAGTGCCCGAAAAAGAGGAATGTAGTTTCCTAAAACTCCACTGCACGGTTTTGCCTTTCTTCCTGAAGGATCCTCTCACCAGCAGTCTAAGGCGATGAACCACTGCCACTGCAGCTTTTAGATCTTCAGCGATCTCGTTAGTCCGGATTAGAATAAACGGGTCACCTTCTATAATGAATATGAAAACACTCATGGATATTTATCTGCAAGGAATATTAAATAAATGCCCCGGTGGCCATCAGTCCAGCCATCTGAAAAACGGATATTCAGGCTGAGTACTTGCAGAAAAATACCTTCGATTTGAGACGTGATAGTATAAGATTAGGTGGCTCTTACACAAAAAGTATAGCGGAAAATCAACCCCACGAGCTAAGCGATAGAAATTGCACACAGAAACATGCTACTTCAGTTCGACAGAACTGCGAATAAATGATTCTGCCTAGATCGGTGTTGTATTGTTATTCGTTATTATATCGCGTGTTTAGCTCCTTTTTTGTCATGCTAAAAATCACCTTTTTATTAATAGTTTTTTCAATGTATATTGCACCTAAAGATCATTGTAATGCGCCCAAACGAAGCTAAATAAATATGCACTTGAGGCATATAAGCTTCGATAAATGGTTGCGCATTGCAACAAAAACATTATTTGCCAAAGACAATATTTTAAGAAAAATCGAAGAATATACTTTGTAAAGGCACGCTTGTATACGAAAATCAAAAGACGTTAAGAATTTTCCGGAATGTCCAAAATGTTTGAAATGCTATTGATCACTAGCTGTAAAAAATAAAAGTTCTATCTTGATTGGTATTTTCGCTACAAAACGATCATTCAAAGCTCTATACATGAAGTATTCTGTTACCGAAACAAAAGAGCATAGGTGATGTTTTCTCGATTACTTTAATAATTTGGGGGTTTCATCATTGGGAACGTCATGGGTATATACTTTAAAGACAACTGATAACAAAGCATAGGAAAACAACCACACACCTCAGGTTGGATCCAAATTCACGACCTTCGGATTTCGTCACTGATGATCTACAGCTGAACCACGGCGACGGCTGTTCTATCTTGTGCCTACGGAGGTGTTTATTTGTAGAGTAACGAAACCTTGAGAGTGTACACCAGCGCTTCCCTCTTCCATAGCGGCACCAGAGGGCGGCCGTCTGTGTTCCAGGCTAGTCTCCATCGTCGTCTATGCGAGAATTGAATCCCGACGAAAAGGCAGTACCTTTAGACTCGCTGCTGCGCGGATCGTCGATAAAATCTCTCACAGACGAAGAGGTTTCCAGAGATTTGCGTCATTTTAGAGCACGAGTGGCGCATGTGGAGGCTGCCAAATGACTTTGACGCTACCGCGTCTTAGGCGCGCATTCAGAGAGCGCTGCCTTCTGTGAAAAAACAAATCTACGTCAGAAACGAAACTTCGGTTCTCAGACTGCAAGGCAGGCGTGCAAAGTGCTTCTAACACAAGGAAGCCAACACAAGGAGTGGTGTTAGGATGGAATGGTGATAGGTAACCATATGAAAGATCTACCGTATAGGTAGCAGCGAAACCGCTGAACGGCAATAGCTACCGGAAAATACTTCTGCTCAGGGATAGTATAATTGCGTTCAGATTTGTTTAAGGAGCGACTTTCGCAGCAATGCACTGCACCAATCAGCACGGCACAGTACTAATATCACCATCACTGTCATCAGGATGAACTTCCGTTTGGAGCAGAATTGTTGTGGCGTAGTGTCGGCTTAGATGCTAGGAGAAACTTAAGCTGGAGAAAAGAAGAATCGCATTAAAATGTCGATTCGCAGAGAGGGACTGTCTTAATTGATTCCCCGCAAAAAGGCCTCCAACTCAAGAACGTAGGCGTGACGCCAGCTGTTAAAGTAAAGCACGCTCTATTTCATACCCTTCAGTGTTTATGGAAGTGCATAGATTCCCTTAGAATATGTACAGCCTTTCCAAGAGCTTTGCTCAAGAGATTTGCTGACGCCCATGCTGCGCGGCTTCTTTGTGCATTGCCAGCATTCGAATTTTCTTGAGAGTGACAACATGTCTTCCCCTCCAAAACAATCGCCTTCCACGGATGATAGACTCCATGGACTATCTTACTCGACTAACTCGTATAAGCTCAGGTAGTAAATCGGGTAAGCTCGAGTATGTTCGCACGAGCGTTGCGCCAGCAGGGCGCGGGGTTGCACTGGAAGTGCAATAAGGATCGAGCAGTCCCTACCGGTGGGTATGTAAAAACATCCACGTGCCAGTGCAGTGGCGCAGCGCTTAGCCGCTACGCCACTGCGCTGCTGGTGGTATGTGGACTCGCCTGCCTCAGTGAATGTAAACTAGAAATTGACCACTTCTGCATAATGAGCATTCACTCACTAAAGAAATCGCGTCATATTTTTGAGGTAGAGCTTAAGTGACCCCTCCAAGTGAAAAATTAACTCCTGCTTTAGCACGTCTATTCGGTTTAAGCACGCTATACCCCTAGCAATACACTCCACTCACGTCATACCCTCCTCCATCCACGATATCCACCCTGGGAAGGGTTCTCACGGTTACGCACCTATTGGTTACGCCGAGGACTAGTACACATGTACTAGTACACAACCCTAGCCTCGTAGCGGCCGCCGCGGCGACCCCGTGATTATGCTGCTCCATTGGGAGCCCTGAAAACGCGGGTTTGATCCCGGCTTTGCCGGTCGCATTACGATATATATTTTCACGGCACAAAAAGGCCCACCACAAGAAAAGACCGAAAGGACAGAAAATATTTTGTAGCATGAACCCACAAACCCTGCATTAAGTACTTTTGCAACGCATTACGATGGAGGGAAATTAGAGAGGCTCGAGTACTGTGCACGTTAAAGAAAACCTGGAGGTCGAAATTATCCAAAGCGCACCCCTACGGCGTCCCTCATAGCTTAAGGTGCTTTGTAAGGCTAAACAACATAAAGCAAACCACACGATTCCTGGAACCGAAAACGAAATGAAACACAGCGTGATGGCGTGCATACTTCGCATTTGGAAAGTAGGCTAACTCGACTGCAATTTTTATTCATGAACGTCTATCTGGTTTTAGACAAACATACAACGAGTTTTTTCGAGATTCGAAGCCTAATTGCTAACGCACTAAATAATGTGCGGATCCTTCGGCATTGCTGTAACGGAGATAATTTCAACAAGCAGTTTTGCGGAATTAGCATAGGGTGGGTTCTGTTGTTCGTGGTTGACCGCGCGTCAACTCTGTTCCTTCAACTTGTAAATAAAACAAGATGTCAATACTTCATTGTTTATGGAGGAGGTGGCCGTGTGAACACAACGTATTTCTGATTTAGATGCAATGCATCCTGTCTCTAGCAAGATTTGAAGAACTCGGGAGAAGAAAGAATTCGTGATAACAACAAAGCGTAATTCTCTTGACATATGATAGGAGCATACAGACATCTCGAATGCGTTTCGCGAAATATTCATGCAATTGCAATTGGAAGGCCACCTTTGGGGCACTCGAAAACTGGTTTGCACATCTCATGGATTGAAAGGTCATACCACCATGAAAGGTCATACCACACTGAAGGCAAGGGACTGGTAGTAATGCGCTGTTTCTTACATGATTTGCCCAGAGGTACCTGCTGCAAAACACGATTTCTAAACGGTGTCTTGGACAGCCATTTAAATTAAACGTTACCAACCCTTTAAAGATCAAACAAATCAGGCTTTAAGCCAACACTTTAGAATAGTAATTGACAATGATTCTTTAATGATGGCCCCTGAATTTTGCACAATAAAATGAGGGAGACTACAGCTAACGCACCTTTACGAGCATGGTGTGAATATTTCAAGTTCAAAATATTTCAAGAAAAATTAATTGCTACTTTTAAGTATTTTGTATTAGCGCCGCCAGATGACCCTTTTCTGCAGTTCACGTTTGCTCCAGCAGCACGGTGGTTCTCTGAGTGTTTTACATAAATATGTGGTCTCAAAGTGGTGGCAGGATTGACCATCTCTAAACGGCTCTGTTTCGGATAGGCTAAACAGCAGAAATTGGAACAGTTTCGGTTAAAATGTGGGTCGAGAGTAACCGTATCAGAGAAATAATCAAAACTTTGACGAGCGAGAACTCAACAAAATACCGTTCAGAAGCCACCAAAGAAGCTATGAAGAGTTTTGATAACCAGTTTATAGGTATAACAAAGACAAATCGATTTATTTCCTGTTTTATATTATAAATGGAGGATCTATAGGAAAAAGTTTCATATGACCAGCTGGACGAGTCTAGAATCGCAATGTTCTGCCGGGAGGCAGTACTGAGGGTTCCAGTTTCAAAGCGGAGTCAAATACAGCAAGAAATCTTCTAAGAATACACATAGTTTCAAGACATACACATTAGTAAACTGAAGCCATTTTTAACAACATAGTGGGATAAGTTCTCTGCGCAAATAGGAAAAAGAAAACGAAATAAATGAGAGCACACCTGTCAAGAAGAGATGAAAGAATGCAATGTAGGAATTTTTTTCCTAGATTTACTCGAGCAGTCAGTGATATTCCTTTCCCTGAATTGTTGGATTGTCCAATACTGTTTTTCTTAGTTTGGCTAATTTTCTGAGGTTGGTTAATTGCTCCTATGTTCTGATTAAGAGTTGTCACTGTGGGGATAGTTATAAACAACATATACTTTTATCACTCTGCAGGAACCAAGGAAGGCTACACTCGCTTGTCGATAGAATGAATTACATTAATGTCGGGAATACTCTTTTTGATTAACTAACTGCGTTTGAGGTTAATGAATTTTGTAGCACCCTACACTAACCGGCAATAATCTCAGCGTGAGTTAGACTGTTGTGAATGAACATTTTTGTTTGTCTGGGAGGGATTTTTTTTAAAAGTGGCTATTGCACCAGGGATTCGCGCTATTTTTTCACACATGACAGTCACATCCCATTATTGCGGAAAATATTGCTCCGACGCATATGATCGACTCCTTTATTTGTTTAGAGCGTAAATTTAAAACAATATCCTTATGCGGTGTGGGCTAAATATTGACAGCTTTAGCGTTGCACTCATTTATCTGCATTAAATTAACTGTGCACCAATCCTCGAGAGCTATCATTTTGTAATTAATTTGATCGATAAGCTCATGAATGTTATTACTAGAAAAATAGACTCGTATCATCGGCATTGATAATAAACTTCGCATTATTTCTAATATTGGCAATATAAAACGAATAAATAACAAAGAGTATCGATCCTAGAGTGCCTCCTCGAGGGACTTTCTGGGGGAGGGCTACTGGGTAGATTTCAATTCATATGCGCCACCAAGACTGTCTATGAACGGGAATGTGACTGGTCCACCCCAGCGCGAGCCACTGACTGCAAGGTCAGTCATCCGAGTTCAGGCCTTCGTCTTCTACGACCAGAGCTGCAGCAACTATGTAGAGGTCGCATGCATCAACTACAACCAGTTGCTCTGTCTGACCCGCTCAGTTTCTGGTCCACCAGCAAAGAACGCCACTGACCTTCCATGAGGGGGTGTTCGAGGACTTTGAGGAGTGGCTTCAGCAATCCGAACGCGTCACCGTTAGAATGACTGGGATACGGAGAGGAAACTCTACAATGTTAACCTCGCTCGCGACGAGTCGGCGCGAACGGGGTATGACGACCGCTCGACAATCCTACCTTCTAAGGACCAGTTTCGTATCTAGCTATTCGCTAACTGCGCCACCAGCGACCGACAGGGTTAAACAGAGTCTGCGCTTCAATCCAGGAACCAGCGACAGAAGGAGATCGGCGCGATGTACTATGAAGACAACACCCGCTTGTTCAAATGGCTGGATCCGATCATGCCCGAGGAAACGAAAGTGCGCCACCTGATTCGTAAAACCAAGCAAGAACTTAGGAGAGCAGAACACTGGGCCAGTTGGTGTAGCGACATATTCAAGACAACTTTGCGCAGAATAACACAAGACGGAGGGAGAGACACGCACCCACACACGAGCGTTCGTGTGTGTGTACGTGTCTCTCCCTTAGTTTTGTGTTACGCTGCGCGAAGTTGTCTTGAACAAGCAAGTGCTATTCGCTTGGCTTGTAGGCAATGCACCTGGCAGCACTTCGAAATATTAGCGGAGGCTACCAGCGCCGAAAATAGCCTGCAGCAACGACCTGCCTACTACAAATGCGACGTAAACTACGTGTCAACAGCCGTCCTTGCATCAAGCTACAGCGGTTCCGCTCATGCCATAAGGCAGCGCCTCCGGTGTTTTGCGCATCGAATGGTGTGCAAACAGCATTTCGCTGCACTGATACCGACGGCGCAGTTTTCGTCTTTTCGGAAGCTACTCTAGATGAAGTGATGCAGACTGTCCCTGAACTGGCTGTGGCTGCTGTCATTCCACCTCCGGCGCTTATCCTTCGAACGTACGCGGCGATACTCCGGCAGAACGACTGCCACAACTCTTCCCATGCGAACTCCGCTGCGTTCCCGCCGAGCCCCCTTCGCCGCTTCTCCTCCTGCTGGTTGAAGCAAGACTCCCGAAGAGCGACGTGTCACGGGCGCCCGACCACAGGCCACTCAGCGAGCCCTCGTCATGAAGACTGGAACAAAGAGCCAGTGGAGTTGAGTCCACTGACCGGCGAAAAGTCGGACATCTTGCATCCTTTTCACGACCAGGTGCCGGCTATCAAACCAGGACACGGTGTAATAACGATGAATACGCAGCCTCGGACTTCCTGGTTGCTACCGACGATACGAGAGCGGACTATTCGATCATGAGCAATGGCTGAAAGGAACTCAAGAAAGTTTGAGGTACGTGGACTCGGCCTCAAATTCGCACCGCTGGGGGGAACCTAATTACTTCTGCTGGACGGTGTACTGCGAAGGTTAAAATCCACGGATTCATCTATGTCTGTGACATTGTTGTCCTCCCGTACTCTTCCCGCGACGATATAATCGGCCTGGACTTCCTGCAGGCTAGCGGCGGAGGCATTCCGGAGATGACTACGGAATGCCTGCGTTGTGCGTTGTTGCTGATAACGTGACACTGCCGTCGCAGAGTAGCACGACAGGCGCAGTGCAAAGCACTCACCAGGTGAGCGCGGCGTCATGGGAGAAATAAGCTTGAGCCTTCCACCAGAGATAACGATCTACGATGCAAGAAGGCATGTTCATTTACGGGATCTGTGAGCGACACTTTTGCTTACCAACTTCGCGATCGTGTTTCAGCGGATAACGAAAGGAACAGCGATCACGTATTCCACCGACCGTATTAAGAGAGTCGATGTATGGCCTGTGTAGTCACTGCCGCTAGCAGGACGCGATGCAGCTTTCTGCCAACCGTCGACATCAATCCCGGCTTATCAATGCTCACAAGAAGCGCCTGTTCGAGCCCGTTCAGGATTTGAATCGTTACTTCGCCACGTCTTCAATGATAGGGTGCACCAAAGTAGCCAAACACCACATCATCTTCGACAAGAACAGCCCGATATCCCAGCCCCCTTACCGAGTGTAACTGATGGTGCGAGAGGCTATTCGGTGCCAAGTGCAAAAAATGCTTACCAATGTCATAGTCGAACCATCCACCAGCCTCTGGCCTTTTTTACAGGGCTTTTGGGCTGTTTGGGATTAGGTGTCCATTATCGAAAACTAGGCCACCTCACGAAACTCGACGCATACCAACTTCCACGCGTCAATGACGCCTAGGATTAATTGCTTAATGCTAAATATTTCTCCAGACTCCGCGTTAAGAATGGCTACGGGTAGATCGAAGAGGGTAAACGAGACAGAGAGAAGACAGCGTTCGTGACACCCGGCGGTCTTTATGAAATCAAAGAGCTTCCTTTCGGCATCTGTTCCACGCCAGCAACTTTCCAATGCACGATGGACACCAACCTCTCTAGACTCAAATGAATCTTGTCCTCTCTGTACATGACTAAAACAAAATATGAAAGTCTGGTGACCAGGAGAGTCTAAAACGGCGAGAAATAACAAAAAGCAGGAGGCGTGCAGCCTAAAAATGCTCCCCCGTATTCCCTCTATTCTCTTTTCTCTGTACGCGAAGAAACACTTTCGACAAAATGCAGCAATAAGCTGACAGGACAAATAATGGAAACCGTTAAGATTGCAAAGTTCAAAGACGAATTCGTCAGCACCGCTGCATTTCTCAATCGGAGAAAGAGATCGCAATCCTCTGCGGACAATGCTCCCTTGTTTTTGAAGAAATAGCAGCTTTGATAAAATGCCTGATTAAGCTGACACGTGGAATAGTGGAAGCCGCCAAGACTGTATAGCTATAAGACGAATGCGTCAGCGCGACCTTTCTTTCTCTCTCGAACAAAGAGATTGCATTCCGCTCAGGTTTTATCTATATTTTTATAAATTATGGCTGTGAGGGGCACCTTATCGTGAAGGGCATCCAGCAAGTTCGACCACCTGGGGTTCTTTGACGTGCATTGACTTCGCACAGCCCAGGGGCCTCTAAAAAGCTGTCTTCATCGCATTTCGATCGCCGCAGCCGGATTTTATCTGGCAGTTTCAGCCTCGGTTTTATTGGCATGTTTACATGCTTGTTGCTATGTTAATCCTTCTATCACTCTATGTATTTTAGGCTGTCACTTTTGTATATTTAAGGAATGCTCACATTGCATCGTTTTTGGAATCTGTCATTCACAACTGTTCTCCATGCTCTTGTCTCACGTTCATTTTTTCGTCAAATATTGAATGTTTTTACCGTGGTCGAAATTTGTTCCTCGGCACCATGCTCGTGTGGATTCTCTTAGCAGTAGTTTATTTATTTATTAGTACCTCAAATGCCCACTAGGGGCATTACATGAGGGGTGGGCATACATATTTTTAAAATAAATCAGTGATGAATGATTTGAAGTAGTCCAGGCCAGGATGGATGAAAGCTTCAGCGGGCAGGTCGTTCCAATCTCTTGCGGTCTGGGCGAAGAATGATTTAAGGTTTGCAGAAGTGGATGGTCGAGGTGTATGAACAGCTTTCGGATGACTGATGCGAAGTGAAAGGCGGTGTGCAGGGGTGATAACGGAATGAATCAAATGCGAATGATAAAACCTGTGGAAAAGGCAGAGTCTGGCTATTTTTCGACGGGATTCAAGGCTGGGAAGGTTAGCTTTTGTTTTCAATGCTGCTACGCTCGTATGATATGAATAATAAGAATATACGAATCTTATCGCGCGGCTCTCGACGTACTCAAGGGTTTTGGCTAGGTTAATTTGTTGGGGGTCCCAGATTGAGCATGAATATTCAAGTTTAGGACGGACAAGAGTTAAATAGGCGGACAGTTTTACGGAAGCAGGTGCCAAACGCAAGTTACGCTTTAGATAACCAAGAACACGGTTAGCTTCGTTGGTTATGTTCATTATATGGGTAGTCCAAGAGAAATCCTGTGTTAGGCTAATACCTCAATATTTATATCAAGATGCGTGTGATATCATGGAGCCGCGACTGCAGTAGAGTGGTACATGGAGAATATTCGTCATGAAGAATTTTTATTTGCTGCAAGTACTACTGCGGAGCCGGCTCAAAGTATAAACGCTAGGGTGGAAGCATAGACGCCACTATAATTGGTCATGTGACTATTCCGCCTTCGTCAGCCTTCGGGCTTTCTCCTTTCTACGGCTGCCGCTTCGCCGGTGCCCAGCTGCAATACGCTTTTCCGTCTCTCGCTGTGGATAACGAATTGTTGGAAAGAGCAAAACGTTCATGCGAGTGCGAATTCTACCAGTTGGTACCGGAAGAAGTTAGTTTCAACCACCCCTTACACTCATCTACTTCCGACAGGGCACATCGGCTGAGAAAATGTCAATAAACCCTGGTCAGCTAATTCACCCTCAACACCATTTGTACTGCGCATTACTTGTTCTCAAAGTGAATAGATTAAAGGAGGGGCAATGTCTGAAAGATACCTTTCGAGCGCGATATTTTTTTACCGAAAGGAAGCATGTGTTCCGAGTTATTAAGAATGTTGAGCGCTCAGCACTGCGCTCGCACGGCTGCTCAGATATTGCGTTATCCTCCGTTATCGTTCCGGCTTCCAAATAAAGAATATGGACATCGTTCGAAGGCCGCTTCAAGAGCTGAAAAAAGTCTGGGCTCTCTTGCTAAGTAAGACTTAAAACTGATCAGGAGGGCAGCACTCGTAGATTCATCTAGCCGCCACAAGCTGAAATATAGAGTCCTTTTGTGAAAAATATGGCCACTGTCCCGCGCATTGACGTACTTTTGTAGACATTTTCATTGGGCAAAGGAGACGTCGAAACGTCCCCTCTGAGGCCAGTCGCAAACCATCTCCGCTGGTTCCTCTAACCAGTTCCGCTAACCAGCACCGCGCATGACATTGCAGTGAACACAATGCCGACGCCCACGGAGCACTTATTGAGCATGTCTAAAAAAATGTACCAATTATTCGATGTATATGATCAGTGTTCGTCGAACAAGAGCAAGCTTACAAGAATGCACACATTGACCTTCCTTCTTTGTACGTTGAATTTTGAACGTGTTCCCACTAATACCCAGAACCAGGTGCTTTTCAATATAAGACAAAAAAAAAACGGCCAACATTACAGCGACGCAATGTATTACGGCAGTGAATATCTCACCTGCTTGTTCTGGCATTTCCGCAGCCACTGCCGGCGCTTTAGTAAATTGGCACTTGAGGCTTTTGATATATGTATCTTTTTTTGTAGAACAACACACTAACTTTCCGCTCCTCCAGAAAGCATCATGAGCTCGCAACAAAGCTCCTCGAAAATCGGCTGCTTTAAATAGCAGTTCAACCACACGAATGACACGCCTACCGCAAACCAGATTGTTTAAGACTGACTTAAAATTCGTATAAGAGTGGCGCAGCAGCAGTTCGTGCTGAGCATCGGTGCTCTTAACGACGGCTACGAAGGCAAGGGATGGCGGCCATCCTAGTCCTGTCTGTCCTGTCTGTCGTGGACAGAGCGAACTGTTCTCTGTAAACGGTCTAAGGGTTGCTTTTTTCACGAAGCCTTCTTTCAGCGTTCTTTGCCATTCCGCCCCCCTCTCCCTTCCAAATAAAAAAGAAATGGTTCCGAGCCCTTTTATTTCGAAACTGCTTGCCCTGTAAAGAAACGGGGGGGGGGGGGATAACCACAAGCCTTCGCTTAAATCTGGGGCGCTTACTACACTTCATAAACATTTCACTCAATTTTCCTCTTTCATAAGAAAGAGCATCCACGCTTTACGCAATAGGGTGTATGTTCATAAGCTTTAACTTCCCAAAGCGAATAAGGCTATAAGGGATGCCGTAGTGCAAGGGTGCGATCAATTTCGACAACCTGGACTCTAAAA
Source organism: Amblyomma mixtum (assembly GCF_055824585.1). Lineage (NCBI taxonomy): Eukaryota > Metazoa > Arthropoda > Arachnida > Ixodida > Ixodidae > Amblyomma > Amblyomma mixtum. Next base: position 118,539,026 of record NC_143015.1, on the reverse strand, counting down.
TTTCATGGCCTATAACACGCGCATCTGACATTCCATCCCCATCGAAGTGCGACTGCAGCAGCCGTGTTCGAAAGTTCATCTTTGGGGTCTGCAGCCGAGAACCACAACCACTAAGCCACCATGGCGGTCTTACAAAATATCTCTTGCACGAAAACGGACAGAAATGTGCTTAAAGAAAGATATAGAGCCCTGAATGATTCAAATTCCGCAGTTTGACCACTGCTGAGCAAGATAGAAATGTGCGCCTCCAAAACAAAATACGTCCGTACAAAAATGGCGTCAAACACGATGTGCTTAGAATTTATGTTGTTTGGAAAGATTTCTGACTTCTCTCGGCTCCGATACTATATTGCCAGCGACAGGAAATGACAGAACCTAAGGCAGTACTGCAGCTGCATTGCTTCGCTTGCTTCAAATAATTTTTTCGTCCAATGTTTTGAAATGGCCTATGGTTTAGAGAAAAGAGCAACCAATGGTGTAAGCTGCTTTTTTAAGTGCGTAGGAGGCTTCAAACATACAATATGAGTGAAGAATTCTGTCTCCGCAGAGCAATGCAAGTTACACTTGTTGCGAACATAAGCATAACATACGTTCCTTCTATGTCAGCTCCAAGTGACTGCTTATATCACAGTTTTCGAAACCTGAACACTTTGAGCATTGTTCAAATCTAATTGGATCTTGCGTGAGTATGCAACTGCATAGCATGACATATTTGTATGCAATTGTCCTTCTTGAAAAAAATATCAAATTTAGCGGCCAAACCCAAATGGGTGCTATATGGATATCATATGGGCGCCTTAACCATTATACACCTAAAATCTTCCTGCCCTGAATGGCACGCTTCTCGTTATTACAACGGGGCACAGTGTTCTGGCACTCTAGTTCTGTCGACCGCATAAGCAACCACTGAAGCTGTACGGATACGCTGAATATTCATGTGGATGCAATGACACACCTTGACACATCCGATATCTCGCCACCTTCCCCTCTTCCCTCAGATCCGTTCCTGTCCCATGTTTCCGAGAAACAGTCTTTGCGTCAGCGAACACGCGCTCTAATTCCTCCGTGTTCGTACCCTCTCCCCCGGAGTCTCACTCGGGAGGAGGAGGTATCTGTGCGCCGGATTCAGGCAGGAGTGGCTCTGACTCCTTCTGTGCGTCATCGGTGGCGTGACAAACGTTACGAAGTGACAGACAAGTGTCCCCATTGTGGTGCTGCGCCCGACCAGTGTGATGAAGAACACTTGCTGTGGACTTGCCCGGCTCCAGCTTCCGTGAGACGACGTTTACTAAGAAAGGTTGGCCTGCGATGGCACGTTGCAGGCGACTATACCAAGTGGACTCTAGATAATCGCTATATCACGAACTTTTGCTGCTTTTTAAGCGGGGCTTGTTTGCACTCCTTTTTATAACTTTCTTTCCTTTTTCATTATGCCTGATGGCAAACAGCTCGAATAAAAAAAAAGCAGTTTAGTCGTCATGTACTTCTATTTTGCGCTGCTGCAAGAAAGGTCAGGCCCTTGCTAACTATCTCGAAATTAGGAGCCCCAAGAATGTGCTAGAAGAATGCGCTAGAATGTGCTAGATCAATTTCGAAGACATCGACACGTTTGTTGCCATCAACTACTGCTTTATTACGCATCATCGGCCGTATTTGCTCGGGTGGAAGAGCTTCTTTTCCCTCCATCTCGATGGTGCCGATGTTGATCACCATCATGCGTCGGGACCATGGTGGAAAAATGCCGGGATACCGTAGCTTGGGCGAATGGTAAGTTCAGACGGGGGAAGGGGAGCTCTAGAGAGATGGGAGGGCCACCTCGTAGGCTACGCGGAACTACCGAGAGCCGCTGAGATTCTGTTCGGGTTCGAGCCAGCGCCACGAGCGGTTGTGGCCGTACCCTGTCGTCGCATCATCGCCTCCCGCTGCAGGCGCACAGATGGTCCATGGCGCCTCGCAACCGGACTTCTGATTCAGGGCAGTGAAGCGGGCGCACCAAACCCCCTTTCACAGCCTTCCCCGGTAAATGCAGATGGATTCGTTTGTCCTATGAATGCGGCGCTCACGGTATGTCCTCGCCGCCGTTCTCGGTGCGTTTAAACATTCGTGTCCGATAGCTTCGAAATCTCGGCCCTGCCCCAGCCAGAAACTAGGAAGCCCTTCTTACGTAGCATTGGACTTCTGAGAAATACCACGTTGTTCCCTTGTAGCTAGCTAGCCCACTCCGGGCATTATTCGCAAGTGTAATGAAAAGTATCTTATTGCATCCACTCTTTCCTCCCTTTCTTCCTTTGCGTGGGGAGGAAGACTGCCGCCAGAACGCCACACTGGCGACGTTAATTAGTGAACCTTGTTAACCAACTGTCCTTGAATTGTGTTTCGCCTACAGCGCGGTCTGAGCTGCTCGTCCAAGGCTTCCGGCCATTTGTCCCACTGAACGAAAAGTGCTAAGCCTTGTAGGGGGAGCAAGCTGGGCTCCTAACACATGGGACAGCGGTTCGATTACATTCGACAGCCTTTTTGTTTCAGCGAAACTGCTTTTCTATGCCGGTATTTTCTCGAAAAATCATGATTTTACATTCACGCAGGTGCCGAGTTTTCCAAAGAATTGTACCCTTACCGCTACCGACGTAAAAGTGATTACGTTGCGAAAATGTGGCAATTTTTGTTAGGATGCTGCATCGCACGATTAGAAAAAAAAACTCTGGGTATGAACGCGCAGTCGACGCGCGCTGGAAGAACAACAGAGAAGTGAGCGAGGGGAACAGACACTGTCGTCACAGCTGAAAGACTGCTCCGAAAGAGAAAGGGAAATGACAGACAACGTGGCAATCAGCCTGAAAAAACTATGCCAAGATGATTTCGCGTGGCTAGCGAAAAAACTCAGAAACCAAAACTTAGCGTCCAGGCTATTTAATGCTCAGTGACAAGCACAAACCGATCGTTGTCGTGCCTGCTTTAACTAACGTGTCACATATGCGGTACCTAGAATGCACCGTACAGAAAGTGGAATTTGTAGCTGATCCCTTGCTATGTACAAAACTACAGAAATGGGCTTTTGAGCACATCATGTGTCGCTAAAGAGAGATGGCCGTTCTCAGACTATAAGGTGATATTACCTGTTCCACGGGTATGCGCTTTAAATACTTACCACAGTATGAAAGGATCAAACAACAAAATCAAGACGACGATCAGTGTAATTGGTGGGATATCATACGGCACCTTGCTGTTTGCAGCCTGAGAATTCCTCGTTATTTGATACATCCCGGATGCGGTGGTTAAATCTACAGGCATTCCGTTTCTCTCAGTGCACTTAAGAAGCCTCTTAATTGCGCTCTTTTTTGCACATTGTGTTCGAAAGAGGAGTAAAGCTGATGAAGGCGATGATACCCCAAGCAAGGCGCGAGAGACACCAATAGAATGTGATGAAGCCATGACACCTTTTAGCACATTTTGTTTCTTAACAACCAAAAGTTAATAAAAACGAGGATACCCGAAGCAGAGCGTAAGAGTCACGGATGGACGATGATGAAAAGTGCAGTGTAACTGTTTCATGTGCGCAAGATAGCCGAATCATGTTAAAATATCAAAAATACGTTATTATCATGATTTTTTGCTTCATGGAAGATTAGTACACTACCCGATTAATACACTACCGTACTTTCAAGCAACCAATACTTTTAAAGTCTTTCTTGAAGGCAAAATTCTAGAGGCCCGTGTACTGTGCGATGACAGTGCACATTAAAGAAACCCAGGTGGTCGAAATTTCCGGAGCCCTCCACTACGGCGTCTCTCATAGCCTCAGTCGCTTTGGGACGTTAAAACCCCAACAAACCAAACCAACAAACCAAACTTTTAAATTCTGCTGTAGCACCTCAGGCGGAAGAAAACTGAGTTTTGACTCCAAATAAATCCTGCCAGTGAGTCATGCTCACAATACGTGACGCCCCAGCTTTCCACGCGGCGAATATGTTCTAAATCTGGTGCAAATGTCAATCGATAGCCGCACTGTTTCTGATATTTCGTAGGGTTGGTTCAAAATGGTCTGCTCTGTAGAGTCAGGTGTGTATTGGATGTGGAGCCTTTGTCAGAAATAAACATCCTATGTGTTTGTTTCCAAGCTGTTTCCAAGTTGCATTTTGTTGTGGAATTGACTCCGGATCCAAGAAACGAAATTCCCGTAACAGGATTGATGAAACAAGCAAAACTGTTTAGAAAATTTCCTGACCTGTGCGCCTAAATCTCACGTCACATTCATCGAATCGATTTGGGTAAGTTTTTTCCCGATCCTCTGTTGTTTAAAGCTCCAGTGCACCCCGCTCGGTGAATTACACAGAGCCACAGATTTTCTGACTCCCTTTCACCTTAGGTATCCCACGAAACCGTGGTATAGTTTTAATGTGGGATAGATTTTTCTATATTTCCTCTACAGTTGGCGTTGTGTTTTTCTACAGCCGAATGTTCCCGCCTCCAGGAAAATGTTTCCAATGCGCAGCCGGCGCAAAGAGCAATCCCGCCTCTCTGCATTTCATTACGTGATAAGTTTCAGCTATATAAGATCAGCTTTCCAATGAACAGTAGACTTGCTTTTTGGAAGAATCTCTGCGGCGAGCTTGGAAAGGTTTGGAAACATTTTGATGTTTAAGGAGAGCTAGATATTTGGCAAACGTTCACTGCATGGCATGTCATGTTTTTATTTTATTTCTAAACTGAAGAATAATTTTCTCAATCGAGAGCGGTAGTTGAAGCCAAGCCCGGGCAAGACAGACTACCCTGGGCTGAAACAAGACGTATAAGCTTGTTTTTGTTAATTAAGTGCTTCTAGGCTGTGAAAGGAAGCAGTTCTTGGACCACTCAGATTTCACAAGCAACAAAGTAGCTATTGTTGCGATGTAGCAGTGTTGAGGACATGACACTGTTCGTTTGCTTCACTTTCACTTTGCAGCAGACGTGATGTGAATGCAACTTTATTTTGTGTGATTTTTTTTGTGGCGGTTTAATATCTCAGAACAACTCGAGCTATGAGGGACGCCGCAGTGGAGGGCTCCGGAAATGTCAAACATGTGGGGTTCTTCAACGTGCACTGACATCGAACAGTACACGGTCCTCTAGAATTCCGCCTCCATCGACCGACGACCGCCGCGGCTGGGATTGAACCCGCATCCTTCGGGTCAGCAGCCAAGCGGCATAACCACTGAGCCGTCGCGGCGGCTATTTCCTGAGACTGAGTTGAGCGGCAATTCTAGAACATGCATGTTCTTAGACGAAAAGTGCAGGCGAAAAATTTGGCCTGCCGCTGAATGGCGCCCATATACTTTTTTGGTAAGCAATCGTACTTCAGCCATCCATCCTAAGAAAACCGCCTCATCGGTACGACTTCTCTAAGCCTGAAAAGTTATCTTATGGTCTCTCTGATTAATCAAAATATTTCGGTCGCTTGTGTTTGCAGTGAAAGTTCCTGCACAATAAGGATTCATTAGTTTAATTTTTCTTGTCTTACGAAAAGTCTGCTGCATTACGATTCCTAAACATCCATGTCCATTCTGTGGAAAAGATGACCGAGCAAAAGTTTATTTGCAAGGCTGCTGCTTTTATCCGGAACTCATAGAGCTTCTGGCTCCTGTTCGGACATCATTAATTTATAGCGACACTGGGGGCCACTTTAGAGCTGCATTGATGTAGGGATGGTGAGGCACGTTGTCACAGCCACATTGGTTTCTATGTTCATATATTAATCGGGACATATGAAAGCAGACCCGGAACTGAGGAATTGAGTATAATTTAGAACTTTCTCGAAAAATCTTTATACCTAAGCGAAAATAGGGATTAATAACCCACCCTGATCTTTACTGAAAAAATTATTCACACGTTTCAGCACTTCCGAAAAGCATTACCCTCATGCCTTATCAAATGCTATCGAGAGTACCCAGTTCTCGGTATGACGTGCTGGGTCTGGAAGTATGTTTTGAAGTGTCGAATCCTGTTTCGTCAAGGTTTGAATTCAGGAAATAAAACACCTGATGGGGATTTCGTGAGCAGTAATTTTCGTGTTCTTCAAAATTTATGAAAATATTTTTGAGCAAATCAGCCACATTTTACGCATCTATCTTCCCCATAATCAAGACCCACGTTTTGCCATATTAAATTAAATTACTAGATTTTTAAAAATTCAAGATTGTGGTTTTGCTTTCATGTTTTCTTGCACCACCCCGTGTAATCCCATTTTATTTCTCAGCTTCGTATAGTAAAGGGACGAATAGCCTAACGATCGCTTCTTCAAACCATCCTCAAGTACATCTTTGAAGTCAAACCTTTTTTTTACAGGCTGAGCAAAGGCTGAAAAATGATTCTTGCTGCTTTCTTTATTCTGGGCTTCGGGCTTTGCTCCGCACAATGTGAGTTCTTTTGATGTGTTTACAAGGCGTACTACCAGATTGAATTAATAACGTATAGTTGTTAAAACTGATATTCATTCTTTATTATAGCAGTATTTTTCTTGTCGGCTATTAGTGCTAAGTTAAAAGGGGTAATCTACTCACTGAAATGAGTGTATAAATAAAAGCATATTCTGGTAGTTGGCACCCTATAACATCAATAACGAGGGGTCTGCGCCTGGTTTAGGCAGGAAGTTATATTTTATTTCGGCGTTAAAAGTCGCGTAAAAAGGCATGGTGGCGACCCCAAACGTTCATTTTGTTCAAGAAAGTGGTAGTCTTTTTTGTAGAAGCATAAGTGAATATACTACGTACCATTTGTATGCCCCAATGTCAGGGAAACGCACGTTTTGTTCTAGTAAACTGTAGAAGGCGTACCGCCCGCTTTTTCTGTAAATCACATGAATATTTATGGTTACACGTACGCAAAACGCAGGCACATTCCCACTTTTAGTTCAGAATATGCTAGCAGAGACGCAAAAATAAACTCACCCTATAGTGGCGCCATCTGGTCGTCAGGACGGGAACCATTGCTGTAAACAAACCGACTCTCCACTTAAGCCTAGGAGCGGCAGAATCGCCACTCTAATTATTAAAATAAAGCAAATTTATCTCTTATGTTTTCTTATAGGCGAGATGAGACGAAGCGAAAGACAGGCGCCCCATTTATGGTCAGTGAACGCACTGAAAAAGGCAGCAATAACGAGAATTCAGTCCGAAGCGAGAGGTCCGGCTTCGACGGGCGGCGCCATGTTTGTCGCCGTGCGGCGGAAATCCAGATGGTTGCCAGATGAGACTACCATCTCATGCAGATGTGTTCCCACATTAATAAATTCTATTTTAAAATGTTCTACCGCACTCCTTGGCACCACAGCTGGCTAAACGGTAATTTGAGTAAAGAGCTATCGGTTGCCGCGAAGAAAATATGGTCGATAAAATTCGATCAAAGCGTGCAACAGCAGCAGAACATTTGCATTAAAAAAAGTGAATAACAAGGTACACAATGTTTCTTAGTCTAGTATTGCTGATTATGAAGAGATTATCACCGGACGCGGCAGCGATAGCTCAGGGGCAGAGGGAACGTCTGGTAAGCGGGAGTTAATGAATTCAAAGCAGGGTTGTCTTGTAGACATCACAAATAGATTCGGTAGTAAAAAAGGTTGTGCGACCGTTGACGGATATCTAAGATGCCCTATTTCTCAGCTCGTCAAGGTTAATCGAATGCTGAAGTACACATTAAGGATAAGAGCGCCATGCGGCACTTAACTGGATCTAGGACAGACGAAAGGTAGATGGAAACATTTAAATGGCGCTGGAAAGTTTCAAACGCTAATTTATTTCAAGGCGACCGCTTACTTCCGATCATGGGAAATTTAGTGAGGTGGCTGCCAGTCCATAGTGAAGTGGATTGTTTTATCATTTAGTTGGACCACCTATGTAAGAGTGAAGTTGATGACGGAAATTCAACAGCTGCGACCTGCAGGCATGGTGGTAAGAACATGAGTCGCAAGATAAAATATGTCATATTAAACTAAAAAAAAAGTATGGCTTTTCCATAAGCCTTTAGCTGCATAAAGTGGTTTTCTCATGACTGCAACACTTGGACAAAAATAAATGGTAGAAAAAAATTCTGAAAACTAATTTGAAAAAAAAATATCAACCTCAAAAATTGGTAATTGGTCGTACAAGTTACATTCAGAAGCGCCGAGCTAGGTAGAACGCTACCAGCCGAACTAAAGGAGTTGATCAAGGTGATAGGAAGGTGAAGGGGCCTCGAATTGTGTAAAGCGCTCGGTGAACTGTGTCTAGACACGAAATTGCTGTCAACATCCGACGCTGCTTTCATTAGTTATTGTTTTTAGAGGCACAGATTGTTTCGTTCACTATTATCTTGACTGAGTGGATGTATGAAAGTGTGATTTTTCGTGTCCCTGTCTTGCGGACTGTACATGGCTGCAGAGGCCTTCGTCATGCATGCCAGCCTTTTACCAGATCTGCGTCTTTCTATGGAATAAAAAGTAAAGATTTGAATTTAATTTAATTTCATTTCATTTCCCTGGCTTAATGCAATAACTTGCCTTGAGATTCGTGTTTTTGAGACTCCGGTCTGGCGTGCCTCACTTGCGTCGTTCTCCCCGCTGTTTTTCAGACAGAAAACCAGTATTTTCCCGAATTCAAAGCCCATTTTGTTCAAAGTTTAGCAGATATTAACATCGTTTACCGGCTCCTCATCGTCTTCCAGAACCACTTTGGTAGCATTCTGTTTGCGTTGAAGGCGACCGCAGTTTTTTTTTACATTATGGCGTAGCCCGACGCCGCTACCATCTGAACATGCCTATTGAGTGCCTAGTGAGTGCCTAGAGCGTGCATAACCGCATGACCTGCACGGTAATACATGGAGGTATTAACATGTCCATCAATTAGGCCTATTTTAACTTCAATGCATGGGATAGGATTGCCGCCATTAACACTAGGGGCACATCCCTTAACTTTAGCAAGCTTTCTTTGTGTTTTACGGATGTGGTAGTTACAGGCGGAAAACTTTTCAGGGAGCGGGTAACGCACTGTTATTTCTGCCGAAGTTGCTATCGAAAAAAGCAGCTTGGTCCTCTGTTATATAAGGCAAAAATATTCGCGAATGTTTACATAAAACTTTGAAAACTAAAGTTCTGTTATTAGCACAGGCAATAGTTCTCAGACGAAATTCACCGGCTTTTGAGGAGCTTAATATTCTACATTCTCTAAATACTTTGATATAATCTGCACCGTCAGTGTCAAGGAAGCACTTGCGGAAACACAGGAGAAATATAATGTTCTGGACGAAAATATCTGCGGCTTTGTGCCAGTATATTACCTGGCAATGAGTCAATACGGCTGGGGTGCGTGATATAAGCATTTTTTTTTTATCTATAAAAATTTGGAAGCTGTGGTCACAAATAAGCCGGAGGAGAAAAAAACAGCAAAGGAAGTGCACTGGATAACTTGTACTTGTATTCCCTATATTTTTCTCCTTTTCCTTCTGGCCATTGCTTTGACATTTTGATTTCATGCATCTACCTAAATTGCAGGCCGTTATCATATGCCACTCTAACGCTGTCGGTAATAAAGACATTGGGATTGTTCCGCTTTAACTCCCAGTGCATTACCAATTGACGGTGTAAAGACCAGAGGAGAGCTCAATCTACTTGAAATACACTTCATAAAATGCAAACAAAGTAGCAATGCTGGTTTTTTTAAATAAAAATTTCCTTTTTCATGTTTACCTCTGTCGCAGAGCCTATGTGCAATGTCTTAAGAGTGTCATACCCCGTGCTCTGTCTCGCGGTAGGTTAAGTCAACTACTTTTGTGTTCTGTGCATGCGTTATTGGTTTATTTATTCAAGATTAAAACCTTATATTTTATGCAGCCCTAGCCATTGGCACTTTATTTCTTTATGTACTTTGGCGCCGTGTTTACGGGCAATGCGCACGTGTGTAATAGGCCGATAATCCAAATTTGCCTTGGCCGTTCAACTCATAAAATCTCCCGCACAAATTCAAACATTATCGCAAACACGGAATGTGAAGTCAATGTGGTAGAAAAAGGTTAGCAACCAACTAATTAGTCCCGGTGATTGGATTTCTGTTTGTAGTTCTACTTTTTGCAACCAAAGCATTTTGGAAATGACGAAAACATGTTCACTTTGTAAACAGGCTTACCACACTCGCTGGTTAGTTTTCAATCTTCCCATTAGTATTAAAGTGATCTCCTTCTAAGGTCATGTGTAGGTTGGTAGAGGTCCGTGCCCATGTGACAGCCTGATGAGACGGCGAGCTATTATCCAGTTAGACTTCTGTCCGGGGGGCTTCGATGCCTTTCTTGGCGTTTCCTTTCACTTCTTGAAAACCGCTCGGGCACGGTTCATAGCCAATGAAAGCCGAAGAATATTCGTGACCCATCACCTCTGTCGGATGTCACTTCTTAGTGACAATGCCGTGAACAATAGATGAGCAAACTAACATGGCACAATATTGGCTTTTAAATTCTAGTCGCAGGTCATTTTTCCGAGTGCTCTGCCTTTCTCTTTAATAAGCCTTATTTCGTATTTTTGCATTGTTTGACAATGAGCCCTCATTTCTGTGATCAATTTGAAGCATCAATTTAATATAGTCCCTCAGAAAGACGGTGTTAATGTCTCTTTTAATAAAGTTTTAGACGTAGCCACTTTAATAAATAATTCCTCTTTGCCCTCGTTAAGGTTAAGAGGTTACAGAAAATTGCGGCGCTTAGCAAATTTCTTTAAGCGTTTCAATATATAAGCTAGCGCAATATTGTCACTGAATAAAAGAATCGGTTTTTGAAACAATCGGTGAAAACGACAGTAAGAAAAATGGGCGTAGAATTTCCTTGCTTCTTTCGGTACAAAAGTTAGCGCAAAACACGACACTCACAAGAAAGGTGGACAGGACGTGTGTCGTGTGTCGTGGACAGGAGTGTCGTGTTTTGCGCTAACCTTTGTACGAAGAATAATGCACGAACTAGCCCAGCAACAAGGGTTACTTGACTTCTTTAGGTGGTTAGCTTGAAGGTTGTACCCTGGCGATTGTCTTTTTTTTTTGTTTCTGACACAAAGCGCGATCGGCTACTATCCACTGAGAGTTGTTCCTGAGTTGATCAAATTGAATATCTCCATGTTCTCTATTTCTTGCAGCCAATAATGAATCAGAAATACAACCCTCAGTAGAAACCTACAGGGGTGCTTTAGCGGTACGTAGAACTACGCTTTCTTTCGCTATGTGTTAGTGTAAGGAAGATTCCTGTGTGAAGTCGGTTTTAGAGACGGCAACATTGTGACACGACATACTGCTCGTTTCAGTTGAAACTGGCGGGAAGTTTTAAATATAGCCTGTTTCGTTCATATTTCATATTAACTTCGAAAATATAGTTTAGAAGTTAACCATTTACTATATATAGTTCAATGTCAACAAAAGTTTGCTTTCTGAAAACTAGATCAATCATCCTCGCCGCTGGAGCGCGAAGACTTTTCGTCCACACAGGTTAAAATCAAAACCGGGTGACCACATAGAGCACTAGCCACACCTGCTAGAGTGTGTCGCATGACACTGCTCATTTCACGGACTCGTTTCGCAGCGCCAGACTGGGTGCGGCGAGTGGGCAGAGCGCAGGTCAGCGCCCTTATTTGTGACGCTCGCTCGTAACAGTGGCCTGTTGTGTGCACGCGAAACCAAGCACGCATGTTGTTATCGCGTACTGCCTGCGCACACTCACTGCTCGGCTATCTCTTATCGGCTAGTCCGTGCTGGCTTTAAAAGACCGCTCGCGCGGGCCCACAGCACTCAGTATGTAGCCTGTGGGCTTCCTGCCAAGTAGCAGGAATAAACGTTTCTTCGATGCCACGTCTACGCCGCCCAGTTCTTGGATGCCAAACATGACATGGCCAGTGCTCTTTCTTGTCGCGAATTTAAACGTGTGTGGCCGCAAAATTCCTTGCTGCAACGGCGAAGAAAATGACACTTCACAAAATGTATACAGTTGACTACAAGCCTCTCATTAAATAAGGAACATAAGAGCAGTAGTTGAAATTTAAGCTAATCAATATTACTTATTATTATTATTATGAATCTAATCCTGCTAATTGTTAGCTCTAATCACAGCCAGTATAACACTGTGATATTGCTTAAGCAGCTGTCTTACAACTCACAAACACTATTTCTAGACATTTCTTAGTCTCAGATCAAATAAATATCCTCTGTAATTAAGGGCTAAGATAAAGTGTATTCTGCGCAAACGTGGCCGTCATTTGAATATGTTTATGCCAGTGTGGCTAGTACATTCGGACGCATCAGCCACACATTTCCTGATCTGTGCTCGATGCGACGAAGATCAGTACCCTTCAATATTTGCATAGTGGTTGCGGCTGCTACATTCGAACATAGTTTTTGTGCTAGTGACCGCACTGGGCGGCGACCCTATACACTGAGCTTTGCAGTCAGCCGTGTCTCGGGCCTTCTAATTATCAGCGATGATACCGTTTTTGCAAGGGTCAACCTTTCTGGAACTGGCCATTCGTACTACATACTCTCTCAACAACTAGGTATAAGAGTTACTTGTGCACTGATTTCTGTAAACGTAGCCGAAAAAAGCATTCACTACCCACGTTCCAATTTTCTGCCGTCATCATTGCCGACTATATTGACTGAGGACCACCTAAGGCACCTTTCAAGCTGTCGTAGAACAGCTTTTGGGCCTGGGGGCCTTCTACCTCGAGTAGAAAAATAAATGAATTGAAATGAAAATTTGTAACGTGGTAGCATTAGCTCTTAGTTTTGTTCCCATAAGATTTAAACGTCCGCTCAAATAACTTTAGAAACCTTCACAGGGGGCCATCCAAAGCTGCTTGACTGTGGTAGACAAAAACAAAAGTGCCCTTCATTCGATTGCATGCAGATGGGGTAAAAGCGGTGCATTTTGATTGAATCCAAACTTTATTTTACAAATGTGCATACAGTCTTTAGAATGAGCCACATATATATATATTTTGAATACATATATATATATGTGTGTGTGTGTATAGATGTATACCGGGTGTTTCACCTAAAACTTTCTGCAATTTTTAAAAATAAGCTATTTGAATTAGATGCGCGCTTTTTCTGGCATATCATTGTCAGTAGTGTGGTACAACATAATTCAACTAAGACGTGCCAACTAGCAGGCTTGTTAACCAATATTTAATAGTTAACTTTTAAACTATTACCGTTGGGCTCCTTAATTATTGAGAGACATGTAGCCCACCGTAACTAATGTCCATATCCGTTTTTAGAATTTCGAGAACGCGATTATCCTCGGCGCTGTGGCCCAACAAATTTCGCCTACATCGCGCCAAAATACATGCGGTTTGAGAAGCTTGCAGGCAAAGCGACCTCTCCAGTGAACCTAACTCGTCGAAATAGCTAAAATTTGTTGGGCCACAGCGCCGAGGATAATCACGTTCTCGAAATTCTAAAAACGGATATGGACATTAGTTACGGTGGGCTACATGTCTCTCAATAATTAAGGAGCCCAACGATAATAGTTTAAAAGTTAACTATTAAATATTGGTTAGCAAGCATGCTAGTTAGCACGTCTTCGTTGAATTATGATGTACTACACCGCTGACAATGCTATGCCAGAAAAAGCGCGCATCTAATTTAAAAAGCTTACTTTTAAAAATTGCAGAAAGTCTTAGGTGAAACACCCTGTATATGAATATATGCATATTCAACTGGACTCTGTAAGAGATTTAAAACTCAAAATGTAAACTTAATGGTAGTCCTTCGGTAACAATAAGAGTGTAACAGCGTTACCTGCGTGCACCAACAATCGACTTCAGTAACGGACATTACAGCTCAGCCTTCGACATCAAAAATATGTAGTCAGGCAGTACGAAAATAATGGCCTGACACCGACATAATGATGTCAAATTTGTCATGAATATTGGTCTGATATCGTCTTTCGAGGAATCAGAGATTTCCCCAGAATGGACCATCGTTCATGTCAACAGTCAGCCTATGCCCAGCCAGCCTAGCTATCGGCAGTAGCCCGTCGACCACGCTCGGGCCTGGCCTATGTTCTTTCAGTCTGTCAACAACGGCACGTTGGCATCTTTTGTCGGAGTTCTAAGTGCGTTGCGCAAAATAAGGAGCTCAAAAATCAAGGTGTGCCTGACCTTCTTCATGTTTTGTTTGGGGCCCTGCGTTCATATGTTCCAGCGATGCCGCCTGGCAACCTGAAGAGCTTCCTACAGCTGATGCTTTCTTTTGAGTCCATGATTACCACCTTCGCAGCGAACTTTATTTCGATCTAATATGGGTCGTGTTCAACCTCATGGACGCAATATCCACCGAAAAGTACCGTTTATATTGCAGTGGAACTGCGCTGGGATTTTAAGTCGGTTAGTTGAACTGAAACTATTCGTGAGAGGCCTGTGTTTCAGTACCGGCCCTGTCGGAAGCTGGCCTGCCAAGCGGGAGACGTTTTACTGGATATGTCACCCATAAAAACTGCAGCATAAAGTCATTCCCTGCAGGAAGTGCAGCGCTTTACATTAGAAGGGAAATCCCACATGTTTCTTTGTGTTGCTGATCTTTGCACGGATGACATCGAGGTAGTGGCTGTAAGAATACAGCTCGGCTTTCGAACCCTGTCTATTGCAACCGGGTACCTGTCCCCGCAGAAGGAGGTTGCATTGGATTTGTTTCCATAGCCACTCTGCGACCGCTGTCCAGCTCCTCGGATCATCTGCGCTGATTTAAAACCCATTATGCCATCTGGGGGGACAGGAACACGGATTCCCGTGGACGCCAACTCATGGACGTCTTTGACAGTTTGGACCTGTGTGTTGCCAATGACGGAAGCCACACTTTTTTCCGGCCTCCATCCTCAGCGACAGCTATAGATATGACTTTGTATTCACCTGACGTCCGCGTGAGGTGGTGAACGGCTCCTGACTGCATGGGAAGTGATCATTATCCGATTTTTGTGTTTGCTGCCGACTTTCATATGCGTGGTCCTAAAATCAGCTATGTGGTCAACTGGGACAAGTACAGAGAGCGCCTAGAACGTGTTTCTGGTGATGTTATTCACAAAAAAAGTTTTGATGAAGTTGGCAGCAATGACGGCGGTCAAGTTACCTGATCATTTTCTGGCCCCGGATTTAGAACTCAGGAACCTTTGGGCAGTGAGAAGAAGGGTGGAGCGACAACTCTTGCGGAAGAGAGACGAGAAGGACTGGAAGACGACCTTCAATAGGATGAATTCTGCCATACACGAACAAGTTATACAGGTCGCAATGGGCCTTATTCTACGCTTGTTTGTCTTTGTTCTCACCGATGACGAGAATATGGCGAGTTATTGGCAGCCTTGCTGGAGAATCTCGCCCATGGAAGCATTTTGAAGGTCTTGCAATGCACGAGAAAAAACCTATTGCGTGCTTAGCAGAGGAATTTGCAGTGGCACTTGAACGTAAAAATTCTGTAATGGATATATATACACCCCCTGCTTCCTCCAGGTCTATCATGGAGGTCCCGTTCTCGCTTAGGGAGCTTCAGACTGCGCTCAGTGGCCTGCGGCGCCGGTGTGCACCAGGTCCCGGTGGTATCTCCAATCAAATGTTACATAATCTGCCCCTGCCCTGCTGAAAAAAAGTTCTATGATGCAATAACCTCATAAATCTTTCATCACAGAATATCATACAATCTGTATGACATATCATACAATTTGTATGATATATCATGCAATTCGTATGATATATCATACAGATTATATGATATGTCATACAGATTATATGATATGTCAAACAGATTGTATGATATTCTATGATGAATGATCTATGAGGTTATTGCATCATAGAACTTTTTTTAAGCAGGGTGGAGCTCAGGATGGAGCTCCTCAACTTCATCAGTCGAGTTTGAGAGACTTGCGATGTTCCTCCGTCATGGAAGGTGGTATATGTAGTTCCAGTTCTGAAGCCTGGCAAAGACGTGACGGACATTGCCTCGTATCGTACTGTGTCATTGACCTCCTGTGTAGCTAAGTTAATGGAGAAGCTGCCAAATTAACGCTTATTGTTGTTGCTTGAGGACAGCAAAGCACTGCTATTATGTATGACAGGATTCCACCGAGGTCTTTGTGCCCAAGATAGCGTCTTAGACTTGGTGGTGGCTCAGCGGTTGTGGTGCTCGGCTGCTGACCCGAAAGACGCGGGTTCGATCCCGGCCGCGGCGGCTAGAATTTCTTTGGAGCAGAAATTCTAGAGGCCCGTGTACTGTGCGATGTCAGTGCACGTTAAAGAACCCCAGGTGGTCGAAATTTCCGGAGCCCTCCACTACGGCGTCTCTCATAGCCTTAGTCGCTTTGGGACGTTAAACCCCAATAAAACAAAAAAAAAAACACTGAACAGCAGAGAGCTTTCGTCCTTTCCACCTTAGCCATATTTCTTGACGTTGGAAAAGCTTATGACAACGTGCTTCAGAGCTCAATTTTGAACAGGTTGCAAGGCATGGGCATACAGGGCCGTATGTTAAGATTAATTTACTCGTTTATCAGCAATCGTGCGGCTCGTGGATGGTTACGGAATACCATAAGCACCGAAAGTGTTATATCACGAGGTGTTCCTTAAGGAAGTGTTCTTTCCCCCACGCTTTTTAACGTCGTAATGGCTGGCCTTGCTGATTCATTGAAAAAAAAAATTGCAGGCAAGTGCGTATGTGAATGTATGCTGACGACATTTGTATTTGTATTACTGGCTACCAAGACAAGCTATTAGCCTTGATAGCTCGACAGGCTCTACTTTCGGTGCAGGCTTACCTTCAAGGTGTGAAATAGTCTCTATCAGTGAAAAAATCCGGCTTTATTATGTTTCTAGATGTAGGAAGACGTCATGCGCGGTTGCGGATAGACCTTGGTCACGCTTGCATCCGTCAGTTAAATCTCCACGCGTTTTCTGGGCTTCATTGTTGACCCCAGTCTACAGTGCCGAAAAACTGTCGATGCGATTGTCTCTCGCTAACTTCGCGTCTCAATGTGATCCGTAGAATTGCTAGTGAGCAATGGTCAAACTTCATAAAGCGCTGGTGGTCAGTCGCATAATGTATAAATTACCTTTAATTTCCCCCTCAGTATCACAGCTTGAACGTCTCGAAGTTTTGCATTGAAAGGGCTTAAGAAGAGCCATTGGAGTTCCTCAGGCGGCTTCGAGCAAGGCAGTACTTCATGAGTCACTACTGACTCTCTTAACCTTGTTGCTTCACAGAGACTACTACTGCGTCTTGGCCGCCTAGGAGAGACGGTAGCAGGGCAATCCCTTCTCCAGCGGCTCTGCAAGAGATATGAGTCGAGTGTCTACTTGGCACTTAATACTCTAAGTTCTTTAGGCATTAATGTTCCAAGGCAAAATAAACGGTTGAAACAACCGTGCTCTTTTCCGACCCTCGACGGTAAGGTCACAGTCTTCCACGTGAGCGCAAAGCGCAGCTCTCCTTTCGCAGCAACGCATTCGCTCGTACTTGAACATTTGGAAATACAGTATATCCGCCATCTTCAAGTTTTCACGGATGGTTCTGTGGACAAGGTCAAACAAGCTAGCGCAGCGGCTTTTTACATTCCTTTTTTGGCCTGTAAGTGGTCGGTACGCATTTCTCCTGTTGTATCCTTCACAACGGCCGAAACTGTGGCTATTGAGGCGGCTTTACGGAAATTAGGGTCTTGTCCGGCTCAACCTGTTGTAATCCTAACTGAATCAAAATCTGCCCTTCAGCGGTTAGAGCGCGGGTTCCTTCTTGCACCTTGTCTATAAGCTCTCTACGCTTGGTAGAGAATCTGCACAACCGAGGATTTACTCTATATTTCCAATGGGTGCCCTCTCACATAGGAGTCAGAGGCAATGAGGTAGCCAACAGTCTCGTCCATAAAGCATTGTCACGAAATTCATTAAAACAAGTCCCTCCAGATGCAAAACGCTTCTTCAGAAAAACGGTGGTCGATTATTTCAGTACCTTGTGGAGTGCGCCCCACAAGTCATCTGTGACTAAGAGTCTGAGAAGATCCCAGGCCACTTTATTACATCGAATTCGAACGGGATCTGCTCGTACTGCTGCCTGGATGCATAAAACAGGCATGACATTGTCTCCACAAGGTTCTATATGTGGTGTGTGCGGGGATATAGAACATTATATTATGTACTGCCCAGAGTACAACGCGGAAAGGTATGTGATGTTCGCTTCCTTCAGGAGGACAGGAGCCCATCACAGTACAGTTCAGGACATTCTCTTCCCGAGTGGAAACCAGACATGCAGAAGAAAGGCTTTTCGTCTTCTTTTAACATTCCTGCAGGACACTGATCTTGACTCTAAATGGTGACATCAGGGACGGTCTATGGTCTTCTGTGATTTAATGTGTGCATAGATGGTGCCCTATGGAGTGGTCTATGTTATTCTGTGAGTGAGTGTGTGCATAGATGGTGGCTCTGCAATGGACTATGTTCTCCTGTGACTTCATATGTGTACAGATGGTGACTTCTGGAGTGGATAATGTTGCGATGTGAGCGAATGTCGGCATAGATAGTGACTGCGGGAGTGGCCTATATTCTATTATAATCGACTGTGTGCATAGCGGGGTAGATCTGAGAGGTTTCAGGATATTATTAACTTATAAGTCACGCTACGGTGGAGCAATTGCCGGCAGAATAAGCAAGGCTAATTCCACCTGTAGCATAAAGCAACTCAACTCAACGGCCCAACGTTCGCCTCGGGACTATGCCCATGGGCAGCGAGTCTGCACAAAATGGCCCGACGTTAGCGCGAAGACTATGCCCGTGATAAGCCAGGGTGTCTCCAGCGGCTCGACATTCCCGCCAGAACTGGTCTCATTTTGAGCAGTCTCTTAACAATGGCTGGACAGTCGCACCGAAACTGACGCATATCAAGCTAATCTATCAATAATGGCCCGATGTTCGCGTCGGTGCTGCGCTCACGTTTAGAAAATCTATCAATAATAGTCCCGTCGTTCGCGCCGAGGCTGGGCCCAAGTGCTATAGTTTTTATTTCCTGGGCCAACCTTCATCCCTAAAGCACCGTAAATATCATTTAGAGGTTGCTTATAAATTGCAAAGCCGGTGGAAACGTATGCATATGCAGGTCGCACTAAATTTTATTCCTCACTTCTTTGTGTCCATTCTGCTATTTGTTTTTGGCCACAGCAGCCAATCTGTCATTCAAGATTGAAAGCAGCCATTTGTTAAGTGTAAACTGGCCAGCAACAATGCAGACTTATTCTCCTCGTTCTCCACTCTCCGGAGCTTGTATATGTAACCTTTTACATATACTCAGCCAAATGACAGTGAAAAATGAAGAGAGTAAAGTATTCGAATAACAAAATTCATTGTATCTGCGCTGCCATTGCGCTGCGAGATGCAAAGCGCCTGGAGAAGTAATCGTTCCACTCCTATTGTAAGGAAACTGCAGCGCTGTCTTGAAACAATTTTATCGCCAAGCTCCCGGATGACCTCACTTTACGTTTAACCTGCAAAGAGATACACGATGTGATCTTCAGCGGAAGTACGACCACCGCAGGAAAGAAGCTTATTCGATACAAAAAGAGGGTTCTTTTCATGATGATCTACAAATTCGTTACCAAATTTATTGTTTCAGTATCTAAACGATGGTGCTAATATTTAAAAAATGCCTAAAACTTATCTTCTCCTTGCTTTTGTGAAATCAAGAAATCTGTACGGCAGCCGTTAAGCATGGAATGAAGGTTAGCTTACTTGCAATTTCTGAACGTGAGAGAGAGAGAGAGGGAGACTCTTTAATGAAGAGCAGAGAATTTAGCCGGCGTTTTAAAAATCGCTGGCATGCTACTCTGCGTAGGGAGGGCAATTTGGGAGATAAAGACAGAAGGAGAGCAGAGTGCATCTCGATAAGCTTTAAATTCACTTGCACGTCACCTTCATGCATTCTTCATGCAGTGAACTTCGTCAGCCCATTTGACGGACTATGCACTCCATCACTCCATAGGTTACATCAATACTCGCCATTGCATCCTTAGTACCCATTTCATGGCCGCATTTTATCTTCGTTTTTTTTTACCTCTGAACGTGTGCAGGTTTGAATATAACGTTTTGCGCAGTTGTTTTCTTTGTGAGAGCTTCGCTGTCTAAACGTCTGGCATGGTTATCCGTATATATATTTTCAGCGCTTAGTTGGTGTAATCAAGAAATTAAGAAAATGCTGGTCATGGTGATTACGTTTGTTAACCAAGAAGGATTGACTAATGTAGGTGTGTTTTCTAAAACACCTTGTATCGTTGTTTACTGCCACTGGCTGCGGAATAATTATAATGGCACATCCAGATAATAGGTGTTTTGATTAGTTGAGGGAGAGGATGGTGTTATTGTGCAAGCAGGATTAGAAAAACTGTGGGCTGTCGAAAATTTCTTCATGTCAGCCACTGATTTCATCGATTGTGCTCTATCAGTGATTCATAACGCCTGTGTGAGCTAAAGCATCCACGACACACTGGTAGAGATAGTCCTCACACGAGCGCTCTCATGAGTATAATTCAGGAAACCATCTGATGATTAAAATCTGATATGTGCAAGGAACGTTGCATCGACCAGCAGTGCACAATGTAATTCGCGAAGACGGTGCCGAAGTTTAAATAAGGCGGTGCTTGACGCAATTGCTGCTTTGTTTTGTGAAGGTTAGAAGAATAGGACAACCTGCGAGTTTGGAGCTATTTATACCACATGCTTCATGCAACTGTCCTATATTTTCGAAAGGTATTCTTGCGGGCTAGTTGCGATGATTCTCTTTATGAGGCCAGCTGAATATAGAGAGGCAGCAGTGTGTTTTTTGTCTCCCCCTATGTCCCCATTTTCAAGCTGGCCCCGCAAATTACCCTAAGTTCTCGTTTCCGTCAAACATTTCACTAAATACTTGCTCAGATAAACAACTACAACCGGAACCGAAAACATAGCACGAAAATTTTCCGCATTCTTATTCTACTCTCTGAGGTGAAGTCACTGCCTGTATCCCTTGTATGTTTCCTGTATGCTGATAAAGACCAACTAACGTCGCTGACGCTATCGCGAATTCCATTCCTCGCTTGCGTTGTAACCTTTTGAGAAATCCATGTTGTGCCGAGACCCCTGGAAGCTAAATTTTGCACGTAGTATACGAGTGAGCACAACCGACTGAGCATACAATAGAGACGCTGCCCTTAGAATCCTAATCTTCCGGATGCGTGTCGACTGTACGTTGAGTCGGAACGCGCTAAGCTAAAAAATCTGGATTAAGTGCAGAGAATAAAAGTGGATGAGTGTTTTGTCCTTTTTTGAAAGTTAATTAGGCGGTGTCCAATCCAACATGCCGAAGGAAATATCGCAGTCATAATCATCTGTATTTTATTAGCAGCATAATCAGTACTACTCAAAATCTCATGCCATAGTGAGTGCATAAATGTAACGAATACGCTGATTCTAAATACAGAAAGATCGTCTGGAGTACGAAGTTGATCAAGACTCATGCCTACGCGATCTATATTTCTTGTGTTGGTTGCGCGCGTAAACGATTGCTAAACGAAAGACGCTTGTAACAACAACCTCTCTCTGTGATGACAACGAGACATTTAAGAAGGGTGCAATTATCTGGAAATAATCGATCCCTACCTTGCCATTTTTGAACATCTATAGCAATTTCTATTGTTTTGGATTTCTGTCATTGATACCGAAATACCGAAGAACGAATATAGAGTTGTTTTTTGGAGCGAGAGGGGAGCGGGGAAAGGGGGGAAGGGGGGAGGGGCTTTCAGTTTCTCAAACACTGCCTGTCAGGCCAGTGGTGGAGCACCATTTCGTGATGATGAGTTGATGCTTGAGCGAAGATACACGTAATTGCAAAAAGCATGAAAGATGCTGCTGACAGGCTGGGCAGCGGATAGGCTCGTAATCTTGACACTGTCTGGCTACATTCTTAAATAAATACCTTACGAGCTTTTAAGAGAGACTCGACTTTTATATCTAGCTGCGTGGGAACGCAGGTTTATGAGTCTTGCTAACGAGTCTCTATTTTATGTAATAAGGGAAAAATGCTTTTAACGCTTGTATGTGCCCTCTATTCCATGTAGAATGCCTCTCAATTCCTTGCGCCCATTTTGCGTGTGAGTTATTTATCAGGCAGTTCCTTATATTACGAAGGATAATGGCTGTCTTTAGCGTCCATCTGTCACTGCGCAGTACCTTGCTTCGATAAAATATTGAAACCACAATATAGGATAATCACAGAGAGGAAAGCGTCAAGAAGAGAGAGACGCAGTAGGAAGGAAAACTTCGCCACAAAGAAAAGCGCAAGGTTCATGATGCCGGAGGAACTGTTTCCAAGTGTCTGTAAGACTGCGACCTTGGTCTGGGATCTGAGTGGGGTCGGCCGGTCACACGTTTTCAAGCATTTCACCTCGGAAGATGTGAGCAGGAGGAAAATTTTGTACCAATTAGAAATGCGATCGGTACACTCCAGCTTTGGGGATAGAAACCAGGTATCTCCTGAATATCATGCATGTGTTCAGACAACTAGGCCACTGCTTCGAAAAGACGTGAAGGTTATTCTGCTCTTTTACAACCAAGAAAATTTTTTTCTCATGAAATTTAAACGTTTTTCCTGTCTATTGTTTAGGTTGTGCAAAGCATGCAAAATATTAACCTGCTGTGGCTTTCTGATCGCTTGAGCTTGAACCAGTGCCTGGTTTCCAAGTTTTTAAATGAAATGGATCATGGAGCTAATCGCACATTAGATACCAACTTCAAGAAAATCGAAAACTCGTGAGTACCGATTAATTTTTTCGCTAGTTAGTCCACTCAGCTTGGCCCTTCTCTCAGGGAACTTAAAGGTTCTCTACAAAGCTATTCAGAATCTGGCCTCGCTGGTGTCCTAGGTACAACGTTCAAGAAAGAGATCATTGTGACAAAGTGGTCGTCGTGAAGACGGGAGTGATGTGGTTTATATGCTGGCTATAGGGACCATAAAGGAAAAACGAAGGAAGCGCTTTTGCCACTTCACTTTTCCACGCTATCTTGTATTGTATTTCGGCCGGCAACACCCAAGCGAAAAAAAAAATACCGAAATAACAGCTGCGAAAGCTAACACCAAGTACAGTTTCGAATAGACTTAGAGTGCGTTGTGTTTCAAATTGAATGCATTTGCCGTAAAATGAAAGTCGTATCGGCAGCAATATTAGCCGTTTTTCATGTGCATATGTTTATATTAACGGCATTAATTGTCTGACGAGTTGCATGACGAATTTTCTCAGCTTAATCAAATTCTGTGAAATAGTTTACGTTTTTTCAGCTCAGTTATTTGTTATTAAAGCACACCAATGATTCAGGAGATGCCTGCCATAATATACCGGGTGTTTGAGCTAACACTTTCAAAAATTTTCAGAAATATTGTTTTTTGGGGAAAAGTATGGCTTCTCCGGCATGTTATTACCTGTGTTGATGGACATCAGAAATCTGGTAAATCAGCTTAGGTGGTAAGCTGGTAAACTAATTTTTAGTAATTAACTTTTTAACTAGTAGAGTTAAGCATCTAGTTGTAATGAGATATTTGTAGCCGGTCGTTAGTAATAGCCATACCAGTTTTTAGAATTATGAAAGCGCAATTGCCCTCGCCGCTGTGGCGTGTGAAAATTTGGCTGCATCTTCCGAAAATACATGAGCTTTTGAAAGCAAGCATGCAGGAAACGCAACCCCTCCAGTGCACGTAACTAGTCGAAAAAGCCGAATTTTGTCTAGCCGCAGCGCCAAGGCTAATCGCGTTTTTGAAATTCTAAAAACTGATATGGCTATTACTAATAACCGGCTACAGATATCTATCTGCAATCAGACGCCTAACTCTAATAGTTAAACAGTTAATTATTAGATATTGGTTATCCATCTTACCAGTTAAAATGATTCACCGGTTTTCTGGCGTCCGCGAGGCCTAGCAATATCATGCCGCAAAAGCCATAATTTTACTCTAAAAAGAGTCTTTTTGAAAATTTTTGAAAGTGTTCGCAGAACCAGCACGTATATTTCAGAACACAACTACGGTTCCTGTATCGAGCCGTAACCCACCAGCGGAGATAGCGGTAACCCAAGAACGGTCGTGGCTTGATTGAGTGTACAATGTCCCCCATGTGTGGCAGGCCCCAAACCCTCGGAATCCTGGCGTTTCGTATGAGGGTAAGCTGAAGTGCAGGGCAGTCACTGCCGCATTTTTTAGATGCAGCATCGCCGCATTCAGTCTGCACTGAACGCCGCATATTGCGTCATGCTAGCATCCAGTGAAACAGCCGATCATTCAATCTTTTGCGTCGTCACTAACAATACCATTATCATTTTGCTCCGATGTATCGGTGCCCTTTTCCTGAAGCCGTCGCGCGTGGTTTGGAACGCAAAACCAGCAGAGGAGGGCCGTTAACTAAATTTTCGCCAGCAATGTCTTGTTCAGTTACTGCTTCAAGAAAGAAACCTCGGTATATTTCTGCATACTTTTGTGGTTAAGGAGTCATATTACTGAATTAAAGGGCACATAAAATTATAATGCTCTACCACTTCTTCCATCTGGAGGCAAAACGCATGCATGCTCGATTGTGTCACATGCAAATACATGCAAATACACTCTTTCGAAGGCAACGTGGCACATGGTGCGAAAACATGCAGCTACTGTGGAGGCGCGAGGCTTTCTAAGAGAAAGCCTAAGGAAGCAACACTCCGGACTTGCAGCCGCACTTCATTCCGAATATAGACACCGTATTCTGTTTGGCGAAGTGCATGAGGAACCGCGAATAAGCCAATTGAATTCTGCAGGTCGATTACGTTCAAACATAGGCATGGTTGCGCAGTTCGTTGAATACTGAGAGAACCCTTGACTATACCCTTGGACACTGAAGGTGAAAGAAAGGTTTAGGAGCAGAGCGTACCTTGAGCTGTTACAAAGAACTTAAAGGTTTATCCAGTAAAAAAATAAACTAAGTGAAAAACATATCACTGGCTTCCTCTCTTCCAGACGAATCTCTGCGAGCCAAGTAAAGGTTAAAGCGGCTCTTCTGAAAAGTATCTGACAATAGAAATATTTAAGCTATTTTATCTTCGCCGACGAGTGACGCATGTTCGCGACTATCATCCAATTCAGCGCAGGGTGCGCACTGTAACGCTGCGTGGTTCCTTCTCTAACGGGGTGAACAAAGCACTTCAATTTTCCTTTGTACTCTTTCTTTCTTTCCTTCTTCCTTTCTTTCTTTCTTTTTCTTTCCTTCTTTCTTTCTTCCTTTCTTTCTTCCTTTCTTTCTCTCTCCCTTTCTTTCTTTCTTTCTTTCTTTCAAAGAGTACTCTTTGTAATCTTTCTTTTTTCCTTTGTACTCTTTGTACTTCAATTTTCCTTTGTACTCTTTCAAAAAAAATTCACAGCACGCACGGGGCCGCTCTTTGGCATATTCAATTTCTGTCTTTATTTTCGTTTTGCAGAAGATGTTCGTAGGATTTTTGGTGCACGTTTGCACTGCAAATACATAACATTAACTGTGAGGCTGACATTGCGGTACTGGGCCTCATATCTGCGCTATGCGCATTTCTCTCAAGTGCCTTCCAGGAGGCTGGCGGAAACTCAGACGCTTACGTTCAAGCTCAGGTTATTAGGGAGCGCGTCCGTATGTTGCGGGCGACGAAAAAGTCCAACAAATCTGATGCCTTGACGCGAACCGCGCTCCTGTTATAGGCTACAGTGGAGGCGGCTGCAGCGAACATTTCTGTTCGCTTAAAAGTGTAGTGTTAAAATAATTTTTTAAAAAATGTGCACTTAACCTCGCCGGCTTAGCGCATTATTCTGCTAAAGTTAGTTTGGAATTAGCGGCGTTTCCGGTAGGTAAGGTCAGTCTAGCGCATGAATGCAACGAGGACGGCAGCGCCGGCACAAGGATATTTACGGACATCTTATGCTCGGGCTGAGTTGTATGCCATCTAGTTCCCTTCTATACCCTGGTGGCGAGGTGTCCACACCAACGGTTTGACCTCAGCTTAGGCTTGTCTGGTTTGGAGGTTCAAGGACGCAAGCAGGGAAATCCTACACTTAATGAAGTTTCAGTATGCTCTTTTTGAGTCTATAAGTAGGTATTTCGAAGCAGGATGTGTGGCCGCGAAACCTATTAGCACCTCTTCTGCTGTTGTGTCGTGGCTGACTTCTGTAAGTCCATGGACCGTCTGCCCTTTGTGGGCAACCGCCAATGTTGCTAGTACACCTTCGGGACTCGCGCCATCGACGTAAATGCGCCAACTTGCATGCCGTAGTGTTTCTGGATTCACTTTGCCAGTGTTCAACTTTGTGCCTGGTGGTAAGTCGGTGTGCATGATTCTTGGCAGGGGAATAGTCCTGAAGGATCCTCTCTAGGTGCCTGGGATGGCTTGCTTAGTAAGACTGTTGAGGGGGCACTCAGTACGGCGGTTGCTGAGAACCCTTCTCCCTGTCTGTATGATTGTCAGTCGGTCGACTTGAGCCGTGAAGTGTTCTACGACATGTTCTTCGGTGTTGTGGACCGCTAAGTGGAGCAGTCGCTCTGTTGATGTTGTTATCGCTAGTCTCATAGCTCTCTTATAAGCCATTGTGTGGCGTAGAGGTTCCTTATATCAGGCTTCTTGAGGCGAAGGTGTGGTGCCAAATGTACGATACGAGTCATTAGAAGAAGAGTCATTTTCCTCACAGCGCTGTTCTGCGCATTTTAAAAGCTTATCCGACTTGGTGGCTCAGTGGTTAAGGCACTCGTCTACTCAGTCAGAGTACCCCGGTTCGAACCTGGCCGTGGCGGCCACATTTCGATGGTGGCGAAACGCAAATGCTACTGTGTGCTGTGCCATGTCACTGCACATTAACGATCCTCAGGTGGTCGAAATTATTCAGGAGACATCCACTACGACGCCTCTTTCTTCCTTTCTTCTTTCACTTCCTCCTTTATCCCTTCTCATACGGCGCGTTTCAGGTGTCCGCATACGATAAATGAGACAGTTACGGCGTCAGTTCATTTCGTGAAAACCAATTTTCTTTTGAACTCTTCATGGCTGACTCCGACTTAGGTTCTGAGCACTGCAACAGCATAAGTTTTTCGTGCATCCACTTTTGCAGTGTAGTGTTAGCAACATTAATCAATGCGAAGTGGCAAAGTTAACTTCAGCGATAATGTGAGCGGACACTCAGAATAAATGGCACCCAATACTTTGAAACTCGTATAAGCAACAACTCGCTCAAGTAGCGGTTCCAAGAGGAAAGCACCGAGACATTGAAAACGCCTCGCTCTCTAGAGGGCGCCTGAAAATGGTGGTCTTTGCTACTGTGGCAACATGGTAGTTTTCGGCTCCCCCCGGCGCGGTGGCTGAGTTAAGCGGTTAAGGCGCTCGGATGCTGTGCTGCAGTACCTGCATTCAAACCTCGCCGCGGCGGCCGCATATCAACGGAGGCGAAAGGCGCCCGCGAATTTGACTCTTTCTATACGACGGAAGAGAGTGAGCGCCGGCTAGTTTACTGCTGACGAAAAATATGCGAGGAAATTAATTAAATACTATATACTTCACCTATCGCAGCAAACTAAGTACTAAAAACAAAGAATTACGCTCTCCCACTTGCAGCGTTGAAAATAACAACGCTATTTTATTCATTTCAGCGGATCTGATTATTGTGTTTAGCTTTTATACAGAGTCGTACACTTTGATATTCATATTTATATTCAATGTGATGAAATTTATTGCATGCGATATCTATTTGAATTTTCACACCGAAAAGCAGCCCTCACCAGCAATAGTGGGTATAAGATACACATACATTGACCTGTGATTGTGGCTCGTGAGAGTGACAGAATTACATTTTTATGGTCGGGAAACTTAAAAGAGTTGAAACTTGGAGCAACCCTAAGTTGCTAAGTTACACTTGAAGGAAATTACTGACTTTGCCAAACTTCACGTGAAACACAGTGAAGAGCATTCACTCAAAGCAGATATGCGCCACAGCGACTGATGAGGACGGTCTTCCACTACTGTAAAATGCCTTGCGATCTCATCAATTGTTAGTCACTAGGAGGACAACCCTAACGACCTCTCAGCTTGCATGCCTAGATGGAGCAATCGAAGAGAAATTTCTAATTATTTCCGATTCTTCACGTTTTTAAATGCTGCTCTGGTCAATTAAATCCCCACATCTAAAGGGGACAAAGTGAAAAGCGATAAAGATGTATAATGTTTCCGTCCTTTCTGAAAATCACTTTTGCTTTACATCTATTTCTAGCATGTATTGACAATACTTTCAGCAGAGGTCTCTCGCTATCACATCTCATCGCTTTTTCTACTTTGCAGAAAGGGAAATATCACCGTCACAGTGCAGTTCGAGAGACCCCATCCTTACCTTTTTGTTCAAGACGACGGAGGTAATGTTGCTTGAACTATTAATTTACCACGCTGCTTATTTGAGATACACGTTGTGTTTTCTATAAAGATAGAAAGATTGAAATTTTCAACTTGAATAAAGATACAAAGGTGCACTGCGTATCCGTTCGTTATTTATATTTTGGATCAAGTAGAGCAATGTTTTTTAGCACCGTCAATTCGTACAGTCGGATGCCGCCCCCCCCCCCCCCCCCAAAAAAAAAAATATTCCTCAAGCGATGCATTGCCAATAACCTGAAATGAAAATTTGTTCTTCAGAAAATGAAATGACGAAGTAATTAACTGTCGCGCATACCTCGATGGACACCCGAAACACGCCGTAAGAGAAGGGACAAAGGAGTTAGAAGAAAGGGCGAAAGAGGTGCGGTAGTGGACGTCTCCATGGTCATTTCGACCACCTGGGGATCTTTAATGCGCACCGACATCTCACAGGACACGGGCGCCTTTTTGGATTCCGCCTCCACCGAAAGGTAGCCGCCGCGGTCGGGTCCGAACATAGATGGGCGCTGCCTGCACTGTGGAGAGAGCTGCGGTATCTTTCAGATAGTGGGGTCATGTACTTAGAATCCCCACCTTCCCCCTTCCCCCACCCCCACCAGAGAGGCATGGGAGACTGCCCTCCTCAACTGCTCCGCACAGGAGTCCCAATGGGCTCTAGTAAAGCGGGCGCGAGACGGCGCCACGTCGTGCGGTGTCCCGCACTAAGGACACCGACCATGTAGCGGGGTCTTCCGACTCCGCTACATTCTGATTCCGCTTTGAGCATTAAGAGGTTTTTCACTACAACCACGGTCGGGTTCAATTCCGGGTACTTCGGCTCAGTAGACGAGCGCCCTAACACGCTAATCCACCGCGGCGGTGAATATGCGCCAAGACAACTCTAAATTGTTGGCGGTTTAGCTCTACTATGCACGAAATATTGTGCGAACTGAAAATTTTTTGCAGCTGGAAAATACCGCCACATACATGAAAGCGCCATTAAGGTGTCCACTGAGCCAGGGTGCCAGTTATGCGCGTCTTGAACATTTTTCAAGGTCAATACCAATTTTCCGTATAACGTACACCGGCCAAATAGTGCTTGTAAGGAGCGGTCCGTTACGGGCTGATGGAAGCATACCTACTGTCCCTTTATAGCCTAATGAACGTTTTCACCAACATCACCACCTATGCTTCAGTGCCGCGTTTATGCACTAATGTTGTCACCGCCAACACGTATTGTTCTAGTGCCGCGTTTCCGCCACACGGCTGTCCACGCCAACGCATGCAGCGCACATCTCCCTGTCATTACGGCCACAGCTCAAAGTGCGAATTCTAGTTTGATAGCAGCATTAGTTGAAGAAGACGATGTCGTATACACAGTACGAGAGTGTGTTGCCGTGTAACACAGGCGTGTTCGGTAGCGGCTTCAGAAAAACGGCATTATCGTGTCATCTATGAACTACGGCCCCTGTAATGTTCCTCAAACAATTGAATATTGCTTCCAAAATGGTAAAGACGCTAGTCTGTTCTGGAATGTCTTGCAAACCGCCGTGAAAAAAACGAATCGCGTGTCATTCGGTAGCTCACCAAGTGCGATATGTTGATGAACCTCTTGATATAATTTTCTGAATTCACTACACAACTTATAGAAATCTTGAAATATGGACGGGCTCAGTGAACCAGTTGTTTTGACGAAATGTTTATTTCTGCCAAGTGATTCTTCAAGTTTTACGAATTGGAAAAACAGTGCAATAAAAGACGACACAAGAGAAGGACAAAACATCAGCGCTGACTAACAACCAAATGGTTTATTGCTACAGTTGAGGCAGCATATAAATGAAATGGCACGAGTAAAAACACAAAATAAGCATGAGAGAAAGATACCGCACAACCACACAACTTGACTAAAAAAAGGCACGTCACTGATAAAGATACGCAAGTTTCTTAGGTAGTAGATTTATCGATGGGCTGCTGATACAGGTGTTACCTAGCTTTTTGATATGGCAAGCCTCCGAAATGAGCCTTGTGGTCTCATCTTTATAACGGGCGATGATAGTGATCCAATTGAGATGCGCTTCGCAATCTTCACACTCAGCACAGTGCACAGCAAGAACGCTTCGGCGAGACTTGTTCTCTATGTCTTTTGCATGTTCACGAAGTCTATCGTTGATGATGTAAAAAATAGCGCACAGGGAACACAAGGGACGGAAATTAAACGACGCAGACAAGCGCTAACTCGCAACTGAGGTTTATTGCTGACGCGCGCAATATAAGGTAGTCACTTTAAAAACGTAAAACAAAAACAACCACAAACAGTCCCTCCTCGAAAGACCAAGTCAGAGGAAAAAATTGAAATTGAAGCATCAGGCGCCACTCATCGCTGTGGAAGATCAGTTAAAAAACCGTTATCAAAAAAGGAATTCAATGCAACGCTGAGGCTAAAAAATCGATTTCACAGTCTGCGAAGTTAACAGAGGGCTCACTGATACACGTATTCCGACATTTCCTAATATGGTATGCCTCCATTATCTCGCGTACACGCTGATCTCGATGTCTGAAAAGTATGACGGTACTAGAAAAAATCGGTTTGTAAATTTTCCCCTTCTGCTCTTCTTTTTTGCTACATTCCCGGCAATGCTCAGGACGGAATTACTTTCCGTCCCTTGTGTTCCCTGTGCGCTATTTTTTACATCATGAACGTTGTCCAACTTGCCCAACTTTCCGCTTTGCTATCGTTGATGCATCGTCCCGTTTCACCGATGTAGAAACTGCCACAAGAGGTCGGGATCTTGTAAACGACACCAACACGACTCTGAAGAAACTTCCGCTTATGCTTCTTTTGGCAGCCTTTTTTGCTTCCATCCTCATTAACACGTTTGCACAATCCGCTAAGTTTATTCCTGGCTGAAAAAACCAGCCTAATGCCTCCTTTGCTCACTATCTTGTTTAGATTGTGCGAAACTTTGTGCACATCTGCGATGCACACTGTTCTTTTTCTTTCTGCCAGACCCGCATCGGTGCGCTTGATCTTTTGCAGACTGCATTCAGCAAGCAGGGACTCAGCAACATTTGACACCATCTTCGTGGGGTATCCTGCTGCAGATATCCTGTTAACCTGTGCGTAGAAACTATATTTTGTGTGATGCAGACATGATCTTTGCACTGCGGCTCTTAGGCATGCCTTGGCGATACCGCGCTTAACAATCTTCGAGTGAGCTGACCGGAAAGGGTGAGATTTTTGCAGAGATTTTTACGTGTTCTTTTATCAACTTAATAACCTCCAATTGACTTCAGAGATCCCCTCTAATAATAGGCTTAGGTTTTTAGAAGTGGAACTGACAATTTCTAACAGCCATATTTGTTGGGCATAGTCGCCATGGTCCAGTAAGAGCCTTCTCCCTTTCCACTCAGCTCACTCGAAGATTGTTAAGCGCGGTACCGCCAAGGCATGTCTAAGAGCCGCACTGCAAAGATAATGTCTGCATCAGACAAAACACAGTTCCTACGCACAGGTGAACAGGCTATCTGCAGCAGGATACCCCACGAAGATGGTGTCAAAAGTTGTTGAGTCCCTGCTTGCTGAATGTAGTCTGCGAAAGATCAAGCGCAGCGATGCGGGTCTGGCAGAAAGAAAAAAGAACAGTGTGCATCACGTATGTGCACAAAGTTTCGCACAATCTAAAGAAGATGGTGAGCAGGCTTCAGAAAAACCACTACACAACTCCTGAATGCGGTTAATGGGCACTATAAGTACTCGCGAGCCAAAAATGCCGCAAGTGTTAGCGTGGTTATGACAAATGTCAATTAAGAGTGCTTGGACGTCGGTTTTCACTTCGGTTTGGGCTCGATGCTCGGTTTTCAAGGTTAAGCAGACTTCACGCAAAGATCTGCGAATCAGTGAGAGGCGGCCAGAGTATTAGCGCACACTAAAACTGGAGAGGACAGTTACGCTCCCCCTTAAGCGTATGGCGCTACAGCGTTAATAAGTTAATGCGCTAATGAAAAATTGGCCATTCTCTACTTAACATTCCCAGCCCGCTGC
Source organism: Amblyomma mixtum (assembly GCF_055824585.1). Lineage (NCBI taxonomy): Eukaryota > Metazoa > Arthropoda > Arachnida > Ixodida > Ixodidae > Amblyomma > Amblyomma mixtum. The sequence continues at coordinate 118,506,579 of NC_143015.1, read as the reverse complement.
GAATCCACACAGCACCAATGGCACAGTGGTGCAGCAGTTAAACGATGCGCCAGAGCGCTGTGATCGCAGGTGCGGCCACCGGTGGGGTTTTTGAGAGATATATGTTGCCCTTCCAGGGCAGCATTTTGGGAAAATCATTAATTTAACTGCCACATACCACGGTCAGCAACTAGTGGTGACATCGCAAGGTGACCCACGTGTCACAGTTGTTTTACTGCCGCCAATTATGTATTGAATGACATGAAGGAAACTAAAGCACTTTTGCTGTAGGAATGTCATGGATTCGTTCTATAGTGTGAGGTACGTTTATTTAAGTCCATGTTTTCAGGTCAGCTACTTGGTAAATGCTGATGCCGGAGTAACACTGTTGTTGTCGCAACACAAAGCGAGCTACCTTAAATTAGCGTGAAACACATCTAGGAAACACGAAACAATCTACAGAAACCAATCAACTCAAGCCACAATGCGTCATGCGCTGTGCGTTTCACCTTGATTTCACTCTCATATATTGAAGCCTGCTAGTGCGGATCGTTTGGCTCAGTTACTGTCTCCTATATCAGTCAAAGCAGTGTCATCTTATTTATTTGCACTTAAACTACGTAGTTGGTGTCGAACTTTGTCGAAATTTCCGGAGCCCTTCACTACGGCGTATATTATAGATCGGCTCACTTTGGGATCTTAAGCCTCATAAACCAAACCAGAGAAAAAATTCCGAACTGTGGCAGGTGGTGGTTAAACTAATGGCGGCGGCGAGAGGTAAGTCGGGAATAGCGACCTGGGTCCCACAAGAACCCCCTTGGCGCACCGGCCATCGCAGGGCAGTGGCGCATCGCTTAACCGCTACAGAACTCCATCAAGAGTAATTAAGCAAACAAGGGAAAGGGAATGAGGGGCTCGTTATAAATATGAAAGAAGTCAACAGCCACGGAAACCAAGGGGCACAGGGGATTTTTAATAAATTTATTTATTTTGTGGCGTTGATCAATTTAGAATATTACTGAATATGTTATCGCTTAAAGCCAATTGATTAGAAAAGCAGAAGAAAAAACAACCACATGCCGCCGGTGGGATCCGACCACGACCTCCGAATTACGCGTCCGGTGCTCTACCTCTGAACTACGGCGACGGCTGTCAAATCTGCTTTCGGGGGTATTTATGTTTACAAGTAACCTAACCTTGAGAGGGTTCTCACGCAGCTTCCAACCTCTCCGTTCGATGACGTTCTACGTCACACCTGCGGTAACTCAGGACGTTCTACCGCTTATGAACGTGGGTGGCTTATGAACGTGGGTTTCTGTGGCTGTTGGCTTCTTTTAGAGTAGTTTAACGGCTCCGAGGGTTCTATGAAAATTTGATAGTGATTAGCCGATTTTGAATATATTACGTTAACGCATAAACACTATTCTGTAATTCTGTGAAAGCTCATCTTAAGTGTTTCCTGCAATTTATTTTTTCAGGGAAGGGACAGCATAAATATTTATTGCAAAAAAGTAGACTAGAGCTCTTTGTAGGTGCGGTTCACACTCGAGGACTCCACTACCTTGCACCGACTCTTTGGCGATGGTGACTAGGGCCTCCTGGTCTCCCAGGGTGCAGCTGGCAAGCGGCACCTTCGACTGCTCCAGCGCCGTGTTAGGCGGTTTCATATGGTTACACTTAGCTGTGAACGTCAATGTAATGTGTGAATGCCGGAAGGTCACCACACCAGGGACATTTGCTGCGTAAATGCGGTATAGTTTGGTGGAGATAGGGCAGAGTTAGTGTTTAGATTCGTGTGAGGTGGTAGGAGCCCGCCGGTGAAATGTTGTTAATGTGGCGGGTTATAGAGGCGTCGATTTAGGCGGAGTGTCTCTAAGGGGGTAAAAAAGTGGGCTGAGAAGGGATAAAGGCTGGTCAGTCAGCCCTGACAATGATATAGAGCCCTGCATATTCTGGGACCCGGATGATTACGTGATCATGTTGACGATGGCTGACCAGAACACGGAGAGCCATGCGCGGGACGCGGCCACTCGTGTATGCTCTGCAAGCGGCATGTGAGGCTGTAAAAATATGGGAACTATAATGTTGGGTGCCGCTCATTTTGAGGGTTATGGCTGTAGCGATGGCTTCTGCGGCTTCCGCGTTAGGGGCCGTGAAGGACGGTCGTATTTAGGGGTGTTGTCGATGCGTCATTGAAAGCAGCGTATGCATATCTATGGTGCTCTTCATACGAAACCACATACGGATACATGGCCGTGAAGTCTTGACCGTATCCCTTACGAAGAAAATCACACCCATATATAGTTGATTTTTGCCCGAAATAAAAATTCGCACCATATTAACACACATTTCTTGCAAGCAGCGTGGGTATCGCGCCCCTAACCACTGCTCTCAATCAGGAGATAAGGTTAAGCTACGTGCATCACTTGCTATAAAATACTTCGGTGGTTTGATCGTAAAAATAAAAGCTTAATCCGCATCTTATTGACTAAGAGCTTCACTTGCTCATGTTATTTCTAACTAGGAAAATGTATTTGAGACTTAAACACCTCTTCTTGCATTCTAGAACACTTTTCATTTCATTTCCAGTCCATATACAACCGATAAAATCAGTAGCGCTTTGAACTGTCAGCGTTTTTCTTTTTTCTCAATAGGTCAAGTTGAACCCGCCTTGCTTGGGAAGATGAAGTTGTTATTTGCAACGCCAAGTTGTTTTGTTCTGGAAGCTGTTTTTGGAAGCAGAAGTGAGTATGTTCGCACTGCCAGATGACATGGGGCTGCAAATGAAGATGCTTAAGCAATTGGATTAGTCTATAAAAAAAAACGCCATTCTCCCCATTCTACAAAGTTAACATGATTTTACTGGAGACACCCACGCAAAAGGAGATCGCATCTTAAGCTCAATCTATTAATGCCGAGATATGTGCACCTGAATATACCTTAATAACTTATAGGCTTTTATTCCTTAATTAGTGTTCATTGCGGAAATCTGAAAAAAAGCAAGTTTATATATTACAAAAAACTAATACCGAAATTTAAATGCCGGTAATTTTTAACGGTTTTTTTCACGTAGACAGGCAGACGCGTAGAGTAATAAGACCAAATCTCTAACTGGTCAATCGCATTTAAAGTAACTAAGAAGCACTAAGAACAAAAAATTTTAGACTTCTTTTACCTAACATTATGACTCGAAATGCTTGTCATGCTTCCTTGATTTCTGGCTTTGGACACTTTGACTTCTTGTCCTCTGTGTGAAGAGTCTCTGTCGACTCTTATTTTAGCAAAAGATGCTGTTCCCCATACAGCTATGAAAAGTGCCTTATCATTCTCTGGCATATCGCAGCTGATACGCGAAGAATTCCAAGGCCAATGTCTGAATCAGATTCATATGTACGGTAAACAAACAAATTCTCAACGATGTGAGAAATGAACAATACCATGACTGTTACAGTCAGCCGAGGTACCTTTAACTAGATAATCACTGCTTATAAAAAGTCGTGCATGCACATTACCATGTTGAGAACAAAGATGCGTCGGGGAGAGCCCTTAGCAAATTGTTGTCAATCTGCGGTGCCGTCAAGGTATTGTACTCAACGCTTATTGCGTTATTTGCTGTGTTCGCATAAGGTTTTGGACAATTACTACACAGAGGAGGTGAAATCCTGCTCAGGTGAGGGAGTGCGCTGTCGGCTCTGGTCAGCGACATCAGGCCGCACCCCAGGGCTGGTAATGCACAAACATCGAAATGCGTAATTTTATTTTTGAAATCCTGTGGAGAATTACGTGACGCCTGGATTGGAACGCCGACCCTTTTGCACGCGAGTGGGCATAGCGAGGCTGATGATGGTGGTTACGATGTTTCTTTCGTTTATCCAAATTTCTCCAGCGCTCATGTTTCCACCCTCGCTTTTCATGACAGCGACATTGAATTGAGTTCACTGTGGTAAAGATTGTGGTCGAATGAAATTCTATCCCAGTGCACGTTAAAGAACCCCAGGTGGTCGAAATTTCCGGAGACCTTCACTACGGCTTCCCTCATAGCTTGAGTCGCTTTGCGACGTTCGACCCTTATAAACGATAAACCATAAAAGAAATTGCATGTTCTGAAATCTTTCAGCTGCCGCAGTAGCATTGTGAATGTCGGGGAAAGAAATATTGAAAAAAACTAGATAGTTACGCAGGGAATAACTTAAGAAGTCTGAATAACTTCAGTACTATAAACCATTTTTTCGTCGTTTGGACTTAAAGGTGGTCCTTTCGCAAGCGAAATGAACTCCCAACACCCGTTAGTAGAACTGAAACTTAATTCAGAGAGGCTAACCTTTGGTCACCTAGCACTCATTGGCTAGGTGCAGCGGTTCATCTGAAGCGATCAACGAACAGGTGCAGCCATATACAAAAAGGTTGTGTCACGACGTGAAACTACAAAAAAAAGTTATTGTGGACAAAGTTTTTCTGTCGCAGTTTGCAGGAGTAATGCGTAATGAAAGGAACATTTACGGTATTGTTCTTCTATTCTTTGCGAGAGACTGGATTATTATTGTTAGCAGCAACCATGCGTTCGATATCGTTTGCATACCTATCACTGTACATGCTTCACATCGTCGAAATGCATAATACAGGTGACCGCCATATTAAAATTTATCTATTAAATTACTTCCATCACTGGGTGCCCCTTGGCCATAGTTCACCATGCAGAAAAGTAAGTGTGATTCTGTATTTAACCTATCATGAAGAGCAGGAGTTAGAACCCCTAAGCCAAAATGGAGGTTTTAGTTACTTAACAGAATTCAGTGGGCAGCATGCTGTATGAGAGGAGAAAATCTCAAATTTTCTTCTCAAATCGATTGCAGAGACTTCGCGACCGATTTAATTTTGCTTTTGCAGAAGAATTCAATCCCAGAGCGGTAGCAGCGTGCATGCTCACACCGACCAGCGTTGTTCCTTTCTATGTGCGGCAAGTTGTTTGAAGCAGGCCTAATAATCAAGTCACTTTTCGAAGCATAAGCGTGGTATTCGTACTTTTGCACAATAAAACTTTGTGTGATGATTTACTTGTGGCCTTTAACGGTACAAAGCGACTAATGATATAAAGGACGTCGTAGGTGAGGGCTCCGAAGAAATTCGACCACCTGGGGCTTTTTACGTGCAGTGACATCGCACAATAAACGGGCCTCTAGAATTGCAGCTGAAAATGCGCATTGAAAAGAAGTGTTGAGAAAGCTTTTTTTGTTTTTCTCTGGTAGCATGTTTAAGCGCTATAACGACAGCCGGAAACCGGCGCGTCGAAGTTCCGCATTTAGAATTTTGCACCTTTCGGTACCGGTGTACGGAAAAACCCGTTTATAGACTTAGGGAACTGGCCGGAGACACCAAATCCGTGCAACGCGCTTTATGCTGTTTCTTCTTCTGTGGAAACACAATCTACGACATACTGCCCGCTCACCACCAGCAGACAAACAGACTGACAGAACGTATGAACAACATACTTGCAGTCGTGCAGTTGATGTACGTGAAAATGGGACAGCTGTTTCGGTCCATAGAGAGCTCCACGATATATTGATGCATATCAAAGTATAAAGTTGTTCCTCATAAAGCACTTGAACTTCAAGGCAGCGCACGCTCCGAGTACACTTTATCTACCTGAAACCTCAGAATGCGAGAACGCAGGGTCACTTGATTTGACAACGCCATTTTTTTATCATCGCGTCCGTTGTTTCCGAACGGGTTTGCTTGTCTCATATGCGCCAGAGAAGATGACGGGGATCCGGGAAAAAAAGAGCCCACCGAGACAACAACTTAAATTTTTGACGCTCCTGTTGAACGCTACTGTTGCTGGTTCACTGGGCTCCGTCTCTGACGCTTCTGCAAGTTTGTTCACCTGCACCACATGATGACCCCTATTTCTATCTTAATTTATATTGTAAGCACAACATGCGACCTTCGTCTTCATCTGTGCATATGCATCATCATCGCTCATCTTCTTCTTCGAAGGGTTGGTCGCCATATTTGCGGGTGCCATTAAAGCTCGCTCCATCCTGCGCTGTCTCCTGTCTCACAAGTGGTGGAGTGTGCTCTCGATCCCTGCGTCCTCTCCGCCGCCAGACTGCAGCTACGTTCCGGTCGCCACCTGCTCGTACCATCCGCACCGATGGATACCGTCAGCGACAACCCCACTCGTACTCCCGATGGGCCCCCCGTTCTTCTTCCCCTCGATACGAACCGTCTGGAGCCAGCAATGATGAGCCAACCCGGTCCTTCCCCATCTTCTGGACACCCCACTTGGACCATCACCACACTCCAGCGCGAGCCTCCAATTTTTGCTGGTCTTCGTGGGGACGATGTCGAGGACTGGCTCGACCAATATAACCAGGTCAGTGCCTATAATCGTTGGGACTCAGCGATGAAACTTGCAAACGTGTCCTTCTACCTCACTGCCGTGGCCAAGACTTGGTTCGTCAACCACAAAGATGCCATCCCGGACTGGGCTCACTTCTCGGCACAGATACGACAAATTTTTGGCACATCTGGTGCAAATCCCACTGTCTACAAAAAAAAGCTAGATACGCGCGCTCAGCTACCCGGCGAGTCCTACACATCCTACATTGAAGACGTGCTTGCCCTGTGTCGACGTGTCAACAGCGCTATGTCAGAGTACGATCGGGTACGTCATCTCCTGAAAGGGCTTGGGTCATTTGCTTTCAATACGCTCGCTGCTCAGAATCCAACGTCCGTCCAAGACATCCGAACAACTTTCCATCGTCTTGACGACCTTCAGTCACTTCGCCTAAAAGACACCTGGGACACCCCAATTTCACCCGACGTGGACTTACGCTCCCTCATTCGCTCCATTATCCGGGAGGAACTGCAAGGCTCCACCTTACCGCCAGTCGACTCCCACCCGCCCCCAGCCCCGTCGTCCTCGCCTTTGCGTGATCTCATCAAAGACGAGCTCGCTTCGGTCACTCGTCCCTTGGCTGCGGAACCACCTGTACCACGTTTTGTACCTACCTATGCCCAGGTTGCTGCGACGCCTCCTGCTGCTGTTTACCCGTCCCATCCACAGCCCGTCCAGCAAACTCCGATCTCTGTGTCCCCGAGCCCCCCCCGCTATGTGTCCTGTTTGGAGTCCGCCTGCACGTCGGCCGGTGTGTCACTACTGCAGAATTCGCGGGCATGTTGCCCGTGTGTGCCGTGGCGTCAACGCGACGAGCGCGAGTGGTACGCAGACTTTCGCAACGGAGCTACGTACTCGTCACCTGCTTACCGCCCGACGTTTGCCACCAGCCCTCCTCGTCGCCCATCGTACGGGGTCTTCTCCCAAGACGCTCACGCTCCGCACTCGTCGTACGCTTACCGCCAACCGTTTGCCGACCATACTAATTATCGTCCCTCCTATCCCTCTACCTCTCCGGACCGCTTCTCGAACGACCGGTCGTCGCCCCGCCGCTCCCCAACGCCTTTCCGCCGCTCCTCGTCGCCTCTACGTCCACCATCCTCCCAGACAACTGGCCACATGGAAAACTAAATTGTGCAGTTTCCGGAGGTAAAACTGCACCGCACGCCGACCTCTCAATTCCTCCTGCACAGCCATCGAACATGTTAACCGTTGATATTGAAGGCACTGCAGTAGAAGCATTGATCGATACGGGCGCCGCCATTTCTGTAATTAGTTCTGCTTTATGTTCTCGTCTTCGCAAGGTGCGCACCCCTTACAGTGGTCCTTCTCTCCCTGCTGCCAATGATGAATCAATACGTCCTTCTGGATTGTGTACAGCACGAGTCACTATCGACGGCATCCTGCACTACATAGTATTTGCTGTGCTTCCCTCCTGTGCTTATCCCCTCATCCTCGGCTGGGACTTCCTCCACTCTGCGCAAGCTGTAATTACCTGCTGTCCCCCTACTCTACAAGCTACTGAATCCGACCTTTCTGCCGTTTCTGTCCTGCCTTGTCATCATCTGGTTACCACCGCTGATTATGTACTTTACCCCGGCTGCGAAGATGTCCTCTCTCTTGCTTCTGCCCATGTCAACGCTGGGGACGTTTTCGTCACACCAAGCCCCCGTCTTTTCTCAAGGGGCATCTTTCTCGTCGCGTCCCTGCTCTGCTTCACCAATGGATCTTCACTACTGACTGCCTTCAACACTACGCCGGAACCCATTCTTCTGCGTCAAGGCACAGCCATCGCTTCTGTGGATACCACTCAAGCTGTAGCCGTTCTTTCCTCTGCCCCATCAAGCTTCGCTCTTTCGACCCCTGCTTCTGCCTCGGCATCTATTTCAGCTGCTATCAGCCCCGGCCTCACCCCGACTCAAAAAGATGAATTGCTTGCCGTCTTGACCAAGCATGCCGCTTCCTTCGATACCCAGACAACAACCTTGAGCCAAACCACCGCCGCTAAGCATCGCATCTACACAGATGGTTCGGGCATCGTTCGCCGTCGCCCGTATCGTGTCTCTTCTAGTGAGCGCAAGGTTATTCAAGATAACGTAGCCGACATGCTCAAGCGCCACATCATACGCCCCTCTTCGAGTCCTTGGTCTTCGCCTGTTGTGCTGGTTCAAAAGAAGGATGCCTCAGTACGATTTTGTGTTGACTATCGCGCCCTTAACAAGATCACTAGAAAAGATGTTTATCCGCTGCCTCGGATTGATGACGCCCTCGACTGTCTCCAAGGTGCACAATTTTTCTCTAGTCTCGACCTAAGATCCGGATACTGGCAAATACCGATGCATGAGGCCGACAAGGAAAAAACTGATTTCGCCACTCCCGATGAATTATACGAATTCAACGTTATGCCGTTCGGCCTATGCAATGCTCCGGCCACGTTCGAGCGCATGGTCGACACCGTTCTCCGAGGCCTGAAGTGGAAAACGTGCCTATGCTACCTCGACAACATAGTCATTTTTTCTTCGACTTTTTCTGAACACCTTTTTCGTCTCGATGAAGTATTAAGCGCACTTTCTGAGGCCGGCCTTCAGTTAAACACCAAGAAATGTTGCTTTGCTTCCACTGCTATCAAGGTCCTCGGTCACGTCGTTAGCCAGAAAGATGTAAAGCCTGATCCCGACAAAGTGGCTGCAGTTTTGTATTTTCCCCGTCCATCGCGCGTCAAAGACCTGCGCAGTTTTCTGGGGCTAGCGTCATACTTTCGGCGCTTCATACGCAACTTTGCCTCTATTGCGGCCCCTTTGCATAAGCTCCTCTGCGCTGGCACACCGTTTGTTTGGTCTGAGACCTGTGAGGTCGCTTTTACTACCTTAAAGAAGGCTCTCACATCTGATCCGATACTGGCACATTTCGACGACAATGCTCCAACGATTTTACACACGGACGCCAGTGGACACGGCATTGGTGCAGTTCTTCTGCAGCGGCAGCACTCCTCGTGCGAGCAAGTCATCGCCTACGCCAGTCGTACACTGACTGCAGCGGAGCAGAACTACACGATAACTGAGCAAGAGTGCCTCCCTGTTGTCTGGGCCATTCAGAAATTTCGCCCTTATTTGTACGGCCGCCAGTTCACAGTTGTCACTGACCATCATGCCCTGTGCTGGTTGTCCTCGCAGAAAAACTTGTTCGGGCGCCTCGGCCGCTGGATTCTCCGTCTCCAGGAATATGACTTTACCGTCACCTATAAATCGGGCAAGAAACACCAGGACGCCGATGCGCTATCTCGTTGTCCCCTCGCCCAAACCCAACCTCCGTGCGTGTCCTCCGCATCCTCAAACTGCCAAACTACCCCTTCGACGGCTATCTCAACCTTGACCACCGCACCCATTGACTTGATGCCCGATCCCAGTCTTGGCGATCTCGCCTCAGCGCAGCGGGACGACCCTTACTGCCGGACTCTTATCAACCGTCTGAGCGGTGCTACGCGGCCACCGAATGCCGTCTAAGTCGCCAACTGAACTCTTTCAAGCTAGTCGACAACATCCTTCTTTGGCACAATTACAGCCCCTTCGGTGACTCATGGGTGCCTGTCGTACCCCGTTCCTTTCGCCGAGAAGTTTTGCAGGCCTTTCACGATGACCCCCCGGCTGGCCACTTAGGCTTTCAGAAAACTTATGACCGCATCAAGCGCCGTTTCTTTTGTCCTGGCCTCTCAACCGCTGTTGGAAATATATTGTGTCTTGCATTCCTTGCCAACGTCGCAAACGGAGCACGCCTGCCCCTGCGGGCCTTCTACAGCCTCTCCCCTGTCCTTTCTCCCCTTTTGAAGTCGTTGGGATTGACCTCTACGGTCCCTTACCACTAACACCAACGGGCAACCATTGGATCATCACTGCCATCGACCACTTAACTAGATACGCGGAAACGGCCCCTGTTCCTTCCGGCTCTGCTTCGGAGATCGCCCACTTCTTCCTGAACGCCATCTTTCTGCGCCATGGAGCTCCTCGCGTCCTTATTAGTGACCGCGGTAAGTCCTTCCTCTCCAGCATCCTTCCCGAAGTTCTTCACGCCTCCAGAACCGTGCACAAAAGCTCTTCAGCTTATCATCCTCAGACCAATGGGCTCACAGAGCGCTTTCATCGCACGCTGTCCGATAAGCTAGCCACGTACATCCAGCTCGACCACACCAACTGGGACACCATGCTTCCCTTCGTTACCTTTGCATACAATACTGCCGTGCAGAGAACCACCAGCTTCTCCCCATTCTTCCTTGTGTATGAACGTCAACCTACCTTCACCCTCGAAGCGTCTTTCTTCTCCGCCCCCTCAACCTCTTCCAGACTCTCTCACGAACAGTTTACTTCTCGTCTTACCTACTGCCGTACCCTTGCCCGCCTGAATACCGACGCCTCCCAAGCCTCCCGGAAAAGCACCTATGATTTCTCCCACCGTTCCATATTTTTTCACCCTGGTGATGAGATACTGCTGTGGACTCCAGTGCGTACCCCGGGATTGTGTGAAAAATTCTTGAGCCGTTATATTGGTCCGTATACTGTACTCGAACAAACGTCCCCGGTGAACTATCGCGTTGCCCCTGTTCATCCTGTTAATGATCGTCGTCGCCGAGGTGCCGAGATTGTTCATGTTTCCCGCCTCAAACCCTTCGCCCGTCGCCCTACTGTGCTATAACCTGCGCCCGGGCCGGGCGCTTTCGTACGCGAGGGGAGAAAGTGTAAGCACAACATGCGACCTTCGTCTTCATCTGTGCATACACATCATCATCTCTCATCTTCTTCTTCGAAGGGTTGGTCGCCATATTTGCGGGTGCCATTAAAGCTCGCTCCATCCTGCGCTCTGTCTCCCGTCTCACAATATTTCTAAACTCAGGCCAGATAGGTATTACTCAAAGGTGCGGCAGGAAGTGTACGATTTTGAACTGGGATCATTCATGAAATTTAATAAAATTTCATAAAAGTTCATTAAATTTGGTAGATTTTATTGCGTTCTCTGCGGTTCTATGTCATTGGCTCTATACCACTGAGCGAGGTAATGGGCGGGAATTGGACAAGGCTTTGTATAAGCTTCCGTAGCGCAAAACAGCGTAGAGACAAGACAAAAGCGGCAATTTCCACTAAACGCTTTATTTCGCGTATGATGGCATTTATACGAGAATGATAAAGATGCGAGGACGAAAGAATTTTATTTATTATGAGGCAGACCATTTGAAGAAAGAAATTACAAAGAACAAGAAGAAATACAAACCAAAGGTATAATGGAAAGCATGATAATAATTCGAACTTTTCTTCTCACGCCCAGTTTGTTCCTTTATAAACCACGTGAACGCCCAATAAAGTGTTTAGTAGAAATTAACGCTTGTTATCTGGCGCTTCTTTGTTTTGGGCTATATGAGACCTCGTGTGAATTGGCCATTAGCCAGTACCGTTGCCCTACTGGCTAAATGGTCCCATTTTGTCCCACTGGCTAACAGGCACTGTCCTGGACACTAAGGCCGGAAGACACACATTCTTGGGTCTTTACGTGGACCGGCTTGCCTGTAGTCGACACTTACGTTGGTAGCGGTAGTTTGAGGGACTGGGTTACCTTGAAAAGTTATCCAGGAAGTCTCGGACAGGCGAGCTGCATGCAAATGTAGTTGCTAGCATCTCACTGCTTGTGACGCGCAAACCTGAAGAATACTTGGAAGTACTGTGTTAACTGCGTTTTTTTTTACTGCACTGATGGAGACTAAAACGAAACTGGTTACTAAGTGCGGATGTAGCGAGAGAGCTATTTTTTAACTTGGTGAATACAAAACTGGAGAGTACGTAACTGAAGTACCTAGTACAATTAAAAGCAGAATGACATAAATCAAATATTCTCTAAGATCTCTTCGAAGCATTGAAGAACAAAACGCGGGAACAAAGGAGAAACAAACTGTAGTGTTAAGTACTGCACACTTAAACTGATCATTTTTTATCTTTAGAGGCAGCGACAGATGATTTGAAGGCTTATTTTGAAAATTCCTTCGCTTCTGGTTAAAAGCTTCACCGCATCCACTTATTTGTATAAAATACTCGGTTGAGTCACCATAGATGCCTTAGGTTAATACACTAGCCATTTTTTAAAATTGCTAACTTTAAACATCTCCATTTCTCTTTCAGAAAATTCGTACTGTGTGGTTTTCGGACGCAGAGGATTTGCGGACGAATGCGTTACTTATGCCAATAACTACTGCGTAAGTGGGCTGCCAGTAGATTTTGAGAAATTTCAACTGCCTCGAAAAAAGCCTAAGAAGCAGCAGGCATAACAGGCTTGATCCAGCGGCAGCATGCAACTTTCGAAGCTTGCATACGTACCAATTTAACTTGAAATAAATTGTGATTTATCACTGCAACGGTTTGGTCAATCCTAAATTAACAAAAACAAGCAGTTCAACTAGAGTCTTGCTTTATTCTCACATATTCATTTTGAAGTTTATAGAGAAAGTAGTATTTGGAGAAAAGAAGAGCTCTCATATCGATATTCTAATTTTTGTGCTCAGCGCGCAGTGGTGACGCCTCTGCCTGTGGCTTAAGCCCTATTACAACCAGCGCGGCACCAGAAAAAATGGAAGATAATTTTTCAGAAACCCAGCGTACATTTCTTGTGATATCCAGAACGGAGCCTTTACTGGACCAGTCAGCTGGGTTGAATCGCTGCCACTGCTGGTGTTGAATGTCTTCAGCTATCTCGCTGGTGAAGTTTCGAATAAACAGAGGACCTTCTCCGGGGCTAATGAAGAGACTCATAGATATTTGTGTGAATGCCATATTAAATAAATGTTGAAATAGGATCATTACAGCCATGTCAAAAAGTTATAATTCATGCTGCGTTCTTGCATGAAAATGCCATCGAAACCAGACGTGACAGTAAATGTTTAAATGGTCGTTACACAAGTTGTGTAGGTGATAATAATCCCTAGCCAGCAAGCGAAACAAGATTACGCTAACAGACATGCTTCTTCAATGAAATGAATCTGTGAATAAGCTATTCTGCCTAGATTCCTGTTGTATCGCAGTTCACGGTCACATTGCGTGATTAAGACAGTTCTGTCGCACTCTCTTTCCCATTTGCATGGAATAAGGTTGCTTATTAAAGAGCAAAACACCAGCTAACGGCACAATTTTTCTCTGTTCAGGGTAGAGTGGAATGAATTCATTCTGTTTTGCGTGCACCATGCTTTAGTCACTGACGCAGCGCGAGAAAGAAGCCCGAAGGCGAAACGTAGAAGGGACAGGAAAAATCGCTGAACTGACAACTAAATTTTTTGAGGGATACGTGCAAAATATGTCCGAATGCATTGCTTGAGGCAATCAGATATTGGCATTGACACATGGTGTAAAGAGCCATAAAAGCGATAAAAACATAACAGGGTGATAGAGCTAAAAGACGATTGAATCTCATAAGGGATGGTAACAGAGTAGAAATGTGCACTTGATGACTATGTAACAGCTAATGCCACGTGGCGTAGAGAACTATAAAAGCGATAAAAACTGACGAAATGAATTTTAGAACAATATACACCGAAAGTATTTGACGTGTGGCTTGAAAACGGGCCCACACTATAACAATGAAAAAGATCCAGCAGTGGCAGTCAGTGATTCAAGCACACGCAGTCTACCATGTACTCAGACATTCTCAACTACTATAATGAGGTACGGATCCGCTATCCGCCGCCTCATCCTGATCTAAATCAACTAGAGGCAGTGTATTGGGGAAGATTGCAGATAGGAACATTCCCAAACCTGCATATCTTTAGCAAGATTTACCCGACGCAGTATCAGGACACTTGCCCGTGGTGTGGCAGGAAACCATCGTTGTACCACATCACGTGGGAATGCAGTAAGAACGACAACTTTCGCAAAGACCCGAGTGCAGAACAGTGGGAGAGCCGGCTCTCCAGCGGCGATCTGGGTTGCCAACAAGGTCTGGTCCAGCACGCCCAGCGAGCAGCGAGGCTCAGCGGAGCCCTGAAATAGGGGCACCGACCCTGTGAGAAGAAGGAAGATGGACCTCTTCTTTCTCGTTTCCTACTAGCACGTCTTTCTAGAGCAATAAAAGCCTTTCCTACGTACCTATCTACCTACCATAAAATTTAGCAAAGCTGCTCTAGAAAGGAAAGAAATGAAAACTTTCTTTTACTTTAGTGCTTTTTCCTGCGGTTCGGGGGCATCTTCAGAGACCCTCTCTCCTTGTTTCTATCCCCCAGAATCTCTGTCTAAGAGGTCCACCTCTAATCAGTGGTCGGTTGTCCTCAGTCCAGGGCTCCGCTGGCCACTGTCGCCCGTTGAGCTCGCTGTACCAGACCTTGTTGGTCTTCACAGCGGTCGCTGGACAGCAGTCTCTCATCACTCCGCACTCGGGTTCTGTATTTTCTAGACTACGTCTATGTTTTGACAGGCCCATGTGATGTGATATAGAGTCATTTTTCGTCGCACCATTGCCATTTGTCCACGTATAACGTAGGGCGCATTTTGTTTAGTATATGTAGGTTTGGGTAAAAGCCTGTTTGTAATTGTCTTTAAGTGACAGCTTCCTCTCTGCTGAGAGATTTGTGCGGCTGGGGGGATATCGCATCCTTCTGCCTGTATTGTTCTTTAGTATCAAAAAAGGTAAGTTCACTCTCGTACAATGATTTTGACGATTCACTGGCACAATCTAATCCCTTTCTTTATATAAAGACGGCTTCCTTCAACTCCCGGTCAACGCTGTCTATACTTTTATCAAGACCAACAGTTTCACTTAAACGAGGAGGCATGCAATTACAGCAGCGTACCATGCTGTGCGCACAGTTGGATTGCTGCCAAGGCCACATAGCGGCGACGAGAATGCCGAGCCTGCTTCGCGATTACGGGCACTAACAACTTTGGACACCGCCGGTAAGAACTGCAGCGTCCCCATGAGGGGCAAAGCTTTCGCATGACCACCTATGGGCATGCTGAGCATTTTTTCATTCCACGACCGGTTGACTTGAAGACTGAAGATCGGCTGGAAGGTTATTTGTGTGCTAACAAAATTGCGGAAGACATAGGTAAAATATTTGAGCGCTACAAGCCTCGATCAGGGTGGCCTAAGAGTGGCTTGCTGCCGTTGGGTCCATTTTTGAATGCGCTATTTTAAGGCGAAAGCCTTTAATGCCTCATCGCTGTAAGCAGCAGTTGTCGACAGAAAATGTTACGCTTTTCAATTGGTTGAAACGGTCGTGACGTCACAGTGCGCGAATTTCAAACGGGGCCAATTGTACTTTGCCTAGTAACCATGCAGCCAATTGAAGGGATCGTATAGTGATGCTCCAAGTAAGTGGGACTGAGCTTAGTTAATTGCTTAATTAACTAATTAGCCTAATTAACTTTTCTAGTCAGGCCATATAAATAAATAAAACCGAGTAGGAAATTGGTCGAGCTCGGGAATCGAACCCCGGTCTTCGGCGTGCGAGACGAGCATGCTATCCACTCCGCCATGCCAGCTCGATGGTTTGGAATGAACAAAGGCGCGTCTAGTAAATACGGTGTCTTCGCTCTCTCCCATCCTCCTCCCTTCCCTTCCGGAGAGGTTTAGGTGTCCATCGAGATATGAGAGACAGATACATTTCCTTTCCTCAAAAACCAATTTACCGACGATCGAGGCGTAGAACCGAATGGGCAATGGCGTTCTATGGACTCCCTGGCAGTGTTGCAAGATGCTGTCGCGTTCCACTCTTAGAGGCGAAGCTTAACATCTTAACCACACATCAGTGACCATACTTTAGGTAAAAAAAGTGCCCCCCCCCCCCCTGAATTTGGACGGGTGTTCACCGAGATACGTGAGACAGTTACTGCGTAATTTCCTTTTCTCAAATACAATTTTCATTTCCTTCATTACGGGCCCACTTTGTCTTCTTTCACTCCCACTTCCTCCCTTCCTCTACGGTGCGGTTCAGGTGTCCACCGAGATGACAGAGAATCACTGCGCCATTTCCTTTCCTCAAAAAGCGTTCAAAGGGCAAGGCATCGCGCCGAACGGGTGGTGGCGTTCCGTGGATTCCCGGCAGCGCTACAACACGCTGTCGCGTTCCACTCCTAAAGGCGAAGCTTGAGCGTCATTAATTAGCAGTTAATTAGTATTCAGGCATTCATCAGAAATTAGCCATTAATTAGTGATTTTTCATCGCTTAGTAATTAGTACTCAATTATATGTGACGCCACCAGTGCCACAGAAGCAGCGAAAGTGGTTCGGAAAACGCTTTCCCCTCTACGCACTTTAGGCAGTCAAAGTGACCCCCAATTTTTTAAGGAGGCCTGTATGAGGGCTCCTTTACAGTGTACTTTTCTTGAGGTGGTTGCAACGCTACCCTCGGGCTTCCGCACATCGCTTCTGGATCCGAACGCATACTTTCCTGCACAACTCGCTGAGCGCGTGCACCCGAGGCCGGTTCTTACGGCTCCTGCGAGGGCGAGTTCACATTGGTAGAGTGGGCATTCACTGTGGCCTATGTAGACTACGGAATGCTCCAATATCAATTATGTTCAGTGGCGAAGCCCATCAAGAGCATTGAAGCAATGTGCCTCAAATTCAAAAAAACGCCGCCGTGGTGGCTCAGTGGTTATGGTTTTCGGCTGCTGAACCGAAAGACGCGGGTTCGATCCCGGCCGCGGCGGTTGGATTTCTTTGGAGGAGAAATTCTAGAGGCCCGTGTACTGTGCCATGTCAGTGCACGTTAAAGAACCCCAGGTGGTCGAAATTTCTGGAGCCCTCCACTACGGCGTCTCTCATAGCCTTAGTCGCTTTGGGACATTAAACACCATAAACCAAACCAATCAAAATTCAAAACGAGCGCACATAGGCACGCGTACCTCGAAACAAGTGCAGAATGATGAACGTCTAATTGAATTTTTATCCAACCCTGACATACATATTACTATATTTGGCGCATATTCTCGTCGCGAAACACGTTCAAGCGGTTTCTCATCACCCTGTGATCGCCTTATCCAAGGGGCGTCAAAGAAATGTTTGAAAATTATATAGCTCCGTCCAACGCTTATTTAAGTTAAACCAACAGGAAAAGGTCCTGATTCCAGGGAAAGAAGTTTTGTAAGATAGTAGTGCTCTTATATATGCTTAAACTGCTCATAACGACAAACGTGATTCTCAGTTTGTTCAGTGAAAAAACTTACGCATTTCGCAAGTCATTGACGCCTCCCGGCAAGCTGTTGTCCAAAATATTTGCAACGCTGTGACCATTACATCGCTAGCATTTGTCTTTAACATGGCTGTATTTATTAAAAAATCAATCTTCCAAAGCCGGTCACAGAATTGAAGTGAAGTCATATCGACGTTCGTGGCCGAGGTATGAAACTTCACTCAAACTTGTAATCTGAGCAAATTTTAGAATCACTTGTAACAAGACCGTTTTGTGTGTCATTTGCAGCGCATAGTTATTGAGCGGCATCTGTTCGCCTAAGATACGGCACTAACTTCACAGCAAGCTGTTGAAAGGGCATGACCTTCCAAGCAGCATAAAGGAATTCTTGACAATAGAACAAAAGGGATGCTCACGTACATAAAATGGCCAGCTCTATGTAAAAGTTCCAAGAAAAGACAATATTCTCACAGAGATGCAGATCACCAAAACAGGGAATTCCTACTTCTGCGCATTCGCCAGCAATATTTTGAAGCGCCAAAAAAAAAATGGCACACATTCGAAGGGTTTGCAAGGCTTTGATTCAATTTCCGAACAGTCGCACATTTAGCTCCGTCTCAGCGCAGGAGAAACTTGTATTGCGTGACATCATATCAGTTACAAGTTATAGTTCAAGTTAAGAGCCTATTTTCCAGACTGAGCTAGAGACGTGAGTAATGTGTCAGTTATTTCATATAACGAATGAAGAATGATTTTTCCTGCACCCAAACCAAAAAGTTTTTGAATCCACAGGACAAACGCGAGGTTGTCAAGCTCACTGGAGTGCTTCGAACCAATGGTTAAACCGAAGGGCAAAAGAACCTTCAGCTTCTCTACCTGATGCCACAAAACAGACATGCACTTCTTGGAGGACAGTGGTTGCTGAAGATTGAACTCGATTATAGGTGCATCTAAAAGCTGAGCATTGATAGATTTCTGCAGTCTATGACCAAGCAGTATTCACACCAACTTCGGACACTTCTACAAAAGTACCTGCACCTATTGAACGCAGGCCTGGGAAACAAATATTAAGAAAGCAGCTCTGTATTTGAGAAAACACCAAGGCCGTAGAAGTTTGTCAGCCAGAGATTGAGAGGGTGGTGTAGTGGGGACGCGGGTGGAGCTGCTGTAGGTTCATGGTTACAGGATGAGGGGGGGGACGGTTTGCGTAGCGCGGCGCAAAGCTAGACGTCGGAGGTATGCAGCTTTGACACACTCGCGTTGTTTAGCGAGGAGGAAGGGGCAAGTGGGGTCGAGGGAGGGGTGGGTGTTTGCCTGGCAGTGAACGCACCAGGGCTGGGCACATACATGAGCGGAACGGCTGGCGAGTAGAGGAGCAGCACAGCGACGGCACTTGGCCTGAACGCTGTGCTGGGGGAATGACTGGGGGCGGTGTCCTAGAGCGAGACAACGGGTGCAGGTGGGAAGCTAAGGTTTATGTGTACGGCACCGGAAGGCAATGCGTTTAAAAAACAAAAAGGGCGGGATGATGGTACCAGCGAAAGTTATAAGCCCCGATTGAGTGGTGCCCATCATGCGAGCAGCAATAATATCTGTTTTAAATTATTCGATATCATGCACGAGGTCATCAGGGGTGATGTGGCCACCGGCGTTATGGATGACGCCGAGGAATGAGATGGAAGGATTGGGAGCATATGTGTTGATGCTGATCGGCTTACCGGGAAGCTGAAGATGCGTGATAGAAAGTAGGAGGTGGGCGGTGAGAGGGGAATGTGTTTTTAAAAACACAAGGTTTTAGGCTGGCTTGGCCTAAAGGGTGACCTCTGCACTGGTCTTTGAGGAGTGTTGTGCAGCGAAGATAACTGCGGCAAGCACGTCTCTACGAAGGTACGAGTCAAGCTACCTCTCGTAAAGAGGTAGCTTGACTTCCTTGACTGACAAGAGCCGCTCCTTCGACCTCCGGCTCTCAATGCTGGAACGCCATCAGCGAGAACAGCAGTGCATTTCCCACGATCTAAAACAGCAGATCCATGCCTTGACTCAAACCCTCCAGGCAACCACCTCCTCTCTTACCTCCCAACTTACCAAGCTAAATGAGTACCTTGCCACGTTAACCACTCCCTCCTCCATCACCCAGGTCGCCCCTTTGGTTGACCTTGTCGAAACCACCACAGAGGCACACGACACTTAGTTCAGCTAGAGACTTCGGTCCTCCACATTCTTAACACCCTCCAAGCACAATACGAGCCGTTGGAATCCTTAAATTCTATGCTCCATTCCCGGTGACAAGTCTGGAGACAACGAAAGCCTAAAACGGCTAAAAACGAAAAGAAAACTGCGGATGTGCAGCCTATAAAGGCACCCCTGTGTTCTCTGTATTCCTGTTCTCTTGCATTCGAAGAAACACACTTCTCGACAGAAATGCCACAATAAGCCGACACGTGGAAAAATGCAAAGCGATAAGATTGGAAAGCTCAAAATCGAATGCGTCAGCACAGCTGCATTTCACAACCGGAGAAAGTGATCGCAATCCTCTATAGGCAATCCTCCCCTTGTTTTGAAGAAACAGCAGTTTTGACAAAATGCCTGAATAAGTTGACACGCCAAATAATGGAAGCCGCCCAGTCTGCAAAGCTAAAAGACCAATGCGTCTGCGCGACCTTTCTTCCTTCCTTCCTTTCTTTCTTTCTTTCTTTCTTTCTTTCTTTCTTTCTTTCTTTCTTTCTTTCTTTCTTTCTTTTTTTCTTTCTTTCTTTCTTTCTTTCTTTCTTTCTTTCTCGAACAGAGATTGCATTCCGCTCAGGTTTTATCAATTTTTTTATGATTTGATGAGGCTTAACATTCTAAAGTGACCCAGGATGCGAGGGACGAATTATCGTGAAGGGCATCCAGCAAGTTCGACCACCTGGGGTTCTTTGACGTGCACTGAGTTCACACACTACATGGGCCTTTAAAATTTTGTCTTCATCGCATTTCGATCGCCGCGGTCGGATTTTATCTCGCAGTTTCAGCCTCGGATTTACTGGCACGTTTACATGCATGTTGCCATGTTAATTCTTGACTGTCACTTTTGTATATTTAAGGAGTGCTCACGTGCATCGTTTTTGAATTCTGTCATCCACAACACTTCTGCACTCTTTTGTCTCGCGCTAATTTTTTTCGTTAACGATTTCGTTGGTTCACCACCCTCTAAATTTGTTCCTCGGCTTCTTGCTCGTGTTCATTCCGTTGCATGAGAAAAAAGAGGGGAAGTGAAAAAAATTTACAGCTATTTTAATCACGTTAGCTACAGGCCTGTTACTCTGCTATGTAATTTTCCACTGATTTGTTGCCTTTTTTGTGAATGTTCGTGGCTTGTTTGCTCATCATATTGGTGTGGAATCTTGGCAATATGTTTTCTAAACTCCTTGACTCTTCAGGTTCGCCTGCAACAGCTACCTCTCGCAACGTGTTTATATTTTTTGCAACTCTGTTAGGCGTTTTTTTTTCTGCAGGAACATATGTACAATGGTTTTACAGTTCCCTGAGATAAAGTCGAAGTTCAGCGTTTGATTGTCTTCCTGTCTTTCTGTGCTCTGTCCTCGTGCTGCTTATGTGCGGCTGAGACAGCACAATAGACCTTAAACATTCGTCTCATTGTGCTCAAGTCTCAAGACCAGCTCAAATATAAACGGGCGAGCATACAATAAAACGTGACAAATCTGCGTTTGCTTTTTGTAAGAAACCTGGCATCCACTGGCGCCGCTTCGCATTTTTCTATGCTGTGCTCCAATAGGGAAGCTCGCACCGCTAGATTTAAGTATTTTTTGCTTCGCTTTCACTTCATGCGCTCACACCGTGGAGTCCTGACGTCGTACAGTAAAGGTTAACCTTGGAAATTCCTCGCCATAGCTCTACCGAGGAAATTTCATTCCCTCATCTCAGGTCAACTTCCTTTGCTTCGGCAGTTGGCACAGATTAGTCGAAACGCCTACTCCGTTCCGCTTCAGCGCTTCCTTCTCGCTGCTTGTGCAGTTCCACAGATCAACATATATGTTTGTGCCATTATTGTCTTTGGCGAAGCATTTCTTTACGCCAAGCAGGCCCACCCACTCGAGACACAGCATCCTTCGCATAGTCGAGCTTCAACAAAACAGCGCAGCGCGCATGACGAGGCACTCATCTAGCACTGGACGTCGATGGTGTGATCGACAGAAACAATCCAGTATGCTATGCCTTCCACGGCCTCTCGCACTAGTCTGGTGGGCCTCGGGAGTGAGCGGTAGTTGAGTTCCGTCCCGCTAGTGGCGCTGCGGAGGTGATCTTCATACGGACGCCTTACCTCAGCATCTTTACTGAATAGCGTACGTATTTCGGTCGCGCTAAAACAGACGGACAACATAGGTAAGAACCGGGTCTTTCGCGCGACCTCTTAATTTGGGAGCGCTGAGCAATCTCCCCGCAGGATATACTTCGACCATGCCGCTGGATGAAGAGCTCTGTAGCGAAATCTCCTCCCGCAGCCTCCGAAAAGCCACTGGCAATAGTCACTTCGTAAAGGAGGTGCATCACGCAACCCAATATGGACCAGTTACGGAGAACTCCTTCCGCGGGTAGTCTAGGTAAAATCGCTCTTTTTTTAAAATTATTTGGTAAACTCGTGCTTCTTTGTCGACGATTGCGGCGTCGTGCAAGACTTCTTACTATTCTGGACACTCTAAATGATTATACTAGAGGCGCAGACAAAATTCTGGCCTTCAGAGTGAAATCAGCGAGCCAACTTGAAAGCGGAGCGGGGATCGGTGGACGTACGCTTCGGAAAGAATTTGAAGTCTTTGAAATCGACGATATAGTTTATCGTACAAATTGAAAACCTCAAAACTGGAAGCGCTGCGTTCTGCATTCAGCACTACAGTTAAGAAGAACTCATGCTCTGTTTTGCACGAAACAAGCTAGCAAAGTTTGGCAACTATTTTTGCATCAGTTTTAAATAATTGAGCCTCATCCCTAAGCGTTCAGTTTCCTTGTAAGAAAACTGTAGTAGCTATGTACTGAGTGCAAGGGTGCTATTATGCAAGTATTTTCCCTCGATTCTATTCGAGTCTTGCAGTTCGCCATCAGGTTGGCTGATTCCAGTGCCAGTGAGGGCATGCGAAAATAACTTCTTGTAAAAAGAGACAGGATGAAACAGAACTTGAATGTCATTATCTCTTCGCCTCTCTCACATTTCCGTGAATGATAAAATACAGTGCCTCTGCTAGTGCGTTCGTTAACTACGCCTGCCATTCATAAAGAGTCATGCACAGAAAGTTGTAGCGATGGAAATGTCGCCATTAGTCGATGTTTTCAGCCATGTTCGCGAACATCTTTCACTTCGTGTTAACGTAGGCTCCCCATGTCCTGGCGACGTCATCTTTTTAGAAAGGTGAGCTCGATGCATTAAAAAAATCGGCGCTCATGATCCTACAAGCATAAGACTACAGCGTGGAAACTTGCTGGTCCCTTGTTTTGCCTCTTCCTTGAGCCAGAAACATCCTGAAAGCCTAATTAATTAGACCTCTCCCACACTGCTGTGTCAACATCTATGCAACAGCGCTCATATCCTATATTTTACAGGAGTACCCTCAAAGTGGCGCTTCAATGTGCTAGCGAATCACTCAGGCAAACGCGGAAACGGTGGGGTTGTGCGCTTCAGCCCTTCCTGAACTAGCTGGGTGTCACCGCTTCATTCCCTCAAACTCCTGAAAGTGCCCAGTACCAACCCAAAACTCTGATTCTGCTCTGACTGCAAATAATTAGTGCCAAGATTTTGGGTGTACCAGTACTTGGAACGAGTTAGAGTTTCGTGATTGTTATTTCGAAATATAATGGTTGCTTCCAGGAAAAAGGGTCCCTTTTCGGTTAGAGAGTTGTGGTTCAGTGGCTATGGTGCTCGGCTGCTGGCCCGAAAGACGTGGGTTCGATCCCGGCCGCGGCGGCTGAATTTCTTTGGAGGAGAAATTCGAGGCCCGTGTACTGTGCGATGTCCGTGCACGTTAAAGAACCCCAGGTGGTCGAAATTTCCGGAGCCCTCCACTACGGCGTCTCTCATAGCCTTAGTCGCTTTGGGACGTGAAACCCCATAAACCAAACCAAACCAAACCAAACCAAACCAAGTTGACTGAAATCATAAAACAAGGTACTTTTATTATGCGAAGTTTGTAATATAGAAAGTTGCATAGGAATATCTGAGAAAAAATAGCCTAAATAACACTTGTGTTGGGCCTAGTTGGTGAACGATGATACTAGAGATGACCAATTTGCGTAAAACATTAGACAATAACGTAGACAAGGGAAACACAAGGACAGGCGCAATACTAGCAACTACTATAGTCTTCTTAAACTAACGCATATATATACCTTTTGCCACACCTGCGCAAGCGAACAAACAAAAAACTCCTCATATGAGTATACTGGCAAGGATGCGAGCAGAAAAACTTTAACTCAGCTGAATGCAGAGATATGGAAGTATCGCTGATTCATGCTTCAGCTTTTTTCTTAATGTTAAATGCTTCGAGAGCCATGATGAAAAACTGTAGCGCTCGAGACGAGGACACAACGAAGACGACACACGTTGTGTCCTCGTCTCGAGCGCTACAGTTTTTCATCATGAGCAACCAACTCGCCCAAACATCCACCCTGTTCGAGAGCCAACCGCTCGTGTTCATTTCTCCTTTTGCCCAGAATGGTCGTTTCTTCGAACCACGGTGCACAAATGCTGCAGTCATTAATGTGCGACACAAGATGATCACCAATTTTATTCCTTACATTTAGCGCATGCTCCATGAGTCGCGCATTTATAAAGTGCCCTACTTGCCAAAATAAGCTTAAGTAGGTTTCTGCCACCGCACGAGTTTCGAAGCTGGAAGGCTGAGGCAGGGCATAACTGTAGATTACTGCTGCGAAGAGCCGCTGGCATGGTATCAAGCAAGTGTGGAAGAAATATTGAAAGCGCGATCTCACCAGACAAGGGCGGACGTCATCTTTAACCATGAATTTTGGGCAACATATTCTCTGCCTTCTCTAAGAAATTGTGTTACCTCTGTGAACTTCGAGCACTGCCTCTGAAAGTGTAATTCAAAATATCTTTTACCACTCTACTGAATAAAGTACTGCATTTAAAAGCAACGTTAAATTGTACCGGCAGTATGCAGTAGAATTTTGTTTCACATTATGAAGCTGTTAAAATCACGGCCCCAATAAGAAAAATGCTGGTTTTGCAATTTTTTAGCCTTTTCCGAAAAACAAATGCTGTGTTTGAGTGCTTGAACTGCTAAAGTGTGTCGACTTTTCTGGACTTGGTGCCAAAATAAAATTAATACTTAATTGTAGGCAGAGATAAAAGTCATAAAAAAGATGGACAAAAAATACAAGCATGCATAGAAGAGCATATTTTTACTTCTTGTATGTAAAAATTAAACGAGGCCCTGGTATTTGATTTTGGACTTTTACCTTGAGCAGAGGTGAACAAAACGGATGAAGGAAAATTTGCGCATTTTGGAATCGCGCTATTTTTAGAGATTTTGTGAAATCGCTCATGACTTAACCGATATTTTGCTTCCCTCTCTCTTTGAGGTCAACCTTTATTTATTGATACATCTAACCAAAAAAGGCTGCTCCTCTCCTCCCTTTTTTTTTCACTTTAGGTTCGCCGCCTAGAGTGTTAATACCTTTTTCTGTATTGCACCGTACATTGTATACTTCATTAAACACTCTACTAATCTTGTAATTGTTTTGCTTATGTCCTGATTTTGTGCCACATCCTCCCATGTCTGATGCGTTGTGTTTGTATTCTAGTTTTGTTGCCAATGTCATGTTTTTAGGGGTCGTGAACTCCGTCAAGCCCAGTTAGAGGCTTTTTGTTCACGGTCCTCAGCATCTGTAATGTTGATGTTGGAATAAAATGATGATGATCGTGATATTTATCCTGAAAGAAAGTATTCGCTACAACTCGAGCAGGACGTAGCAGTCGTACATGCAGAATCTTCGTCATGAAGAATTTTTGCCACAAGCACTCCTGCAGCAGACGCGTCAAAGTATAAAGGCAAGGGTAGAAGCATAGACGCCGCCATATTTGGTCACGTGACTATTCCGCCATCGCCAGCCTTGGGGCCTTCTCCTTTCTACGGCTGCCGCTGCGCCGCTGCCCAGCTGCAATACGCTTCACCGTATCTCGCTGTGGATAACGAGTTGTCGGACTGCGCAAAATCCTCTTGCGAGTGCGCATTCTAGGTGTTGGTGACGGAATATCTTTGCTTCAACCACCTTTCGTACTCATCTCCTTCCGACTGCGCCCATCGGCTGAGAAAATGTCAACCAACCACTGTCAGCTATCCGCGCGCTCCTATTTCAATCAATCATTTTATTCAGACATGAACTTGTATGCACAGTACACGCCCACGAGATGAGACAAAAGGAATAAGCTGCTGGCATTCTTCCTGACGAGGCCTCACCCCGGGTCACACATCAAAGGCAGAAGGGTGGTTACTTTCATTAAAACTCAACAAGCTCTTTAGTTCAATTGTAACAGTAGTTGAAAGTTAATGAAGGCACATGGGATTACAAAGAAAAAAAAAGACCAGTAACGCTACAGTTCGCAACACAATATAAAATATGACAGGAGTGAGGCTATCACTGTAAACACTACATATGACAAGTATTTGAAGGGTCAGTCGTACGCATAAAAAGCATCATCATTTCCTTTTTGAAATGACAAGTGGTTTTACAAGTTACAGCTTCGTCAATTATGGAATACAATATTTATACAATTATGGAATACAATTATGGAATATTTATACAATAAAATCACCGTCTAACACTCAATGTGCTGCGCATAACTTGCGGTCAAAACTACATTGACGAAAGGCGGGGCAATGTCTGGAAGACACCTTTCGGGCGCAATAGTTTTACCAAAGAGAAGAATATATGTTCAGTGTTATTAAGAATGTTGACCGCTAAGCACTGTGCACGAGATTTACGGCCAAACTTGGGCGAGCGCAGAATCACCGGGCGATTGCTGAGATATTAACTTTATCCACATGAACAATATGGACATTTTTCAAAGGCCGCTTGAAGAGCTCAGAAAAGTCTGGGCTCTCTTGCTAAGTAAAACTGGAAACTGAGCAGGAGTGCAGCACTCGCAGATTGATCCAGCCGCCATAAGCTGAAATATAAAAAGTCCTGTTGTGATAAATATGGCCACTGTATCGTATATTAGCGTACTTTTGTAGACATTTGCAATGCGCAAAGAAGTCGTCGAAACGTCTCCTCCGAGGCCTGTCGCAAACCACTTCGGCTGGTTCAGCTAACCGCTAACCAGTTCCACTAACCAGCACCAGGTACGCATGACAGTGCAGTGATCACTATGCCGACGGCCACAGAGCACTTATTGAGCGTATCTAAAAAAATGTATCAATTATTCGATGTATTTGATTAGAATTTATCGACCAAGAGCAAGGTTACAAGAATGCACATATTTACCTTGCTTCTTTCGTTGAATCATGAACGTGTTCCCACTAATAGCCACAACCAGATTCTTTCCAATACACGGCGAAACTAACACGTCGACATTATAAGAACGTAATATATTACTGCAGTGATGACGTCATCTGCTTGTTCTGGCATACCCGCAGAGATTGCCGTCGCTTAAGTAAACTGGCTCTTGAGCCTTTTGGTATGTGCATTTTTTTTGTTAGAAAAACACACTATCTTTCTGCTCTTCCAGAAAGCGTCATGTGCTCGCAATACAGCTCCTCGAAAAACGGCTGCTTTACATAGGAATTCAAGCATACGAATGACATCCCTACCACAACAGGGTTGTTTAAGACTGACTTAACATTCTTATACGAGCGGCGCGTCATCGGCTCGTACTCAACGCCGGAGCTTTTAACGACGGCTCCGAAGGCCAGGGATGGCGGCCATCCTAGTCCTGTCCCTCCTGTCATGGACAGAGCGAACTGCTGTCGTTAAACGGTCTAAGGGAGGCTTTTTTTCACTAAGCCTTTTTTCAGCGTTCTTTGCCCTCTTCCCATTCCCCTCCCGCATTTCCAAATAAAAAAAAGCATTGGTTCTTAGCCCTTTGCTTTAGAAATTGATTGCCCTGTAAGGGAACGAGGTGGGCGGGTGGCTAACTACCAGCCTTCGCTTAAATCTGGGGCGCTTACTATACTTTATAAATATTTTACTCAACTTTCCTCCTTCATAAGAAAGATCATCTGCGCTTTACAAAATAGGGTGTATATTTGTAGGCTTTAACTTCCCAAAACGGATGAGGCAGTAAGGGATGCCGTAGTGCAAGACTCCGAACAATTTTGGCCAACTGGAGTTCTTTAACGCGCACTGACATCGCAGAGTACCCGGGCCTCTAGCAGTTCATGTCCATTGAAGTGCGACCGCCGCGGCAGGCTTCGAACCTTCACCTTGTGGGTCAGCAGCCGAGAAGCACAACCACTAAACCACCCCGGAATCCTTACAAAATATCTTTTTTACGAAAAAGAACAGAAATGTGCTCAGAGACAGACTATAGAGCCCTGAATGATTACCATTCCGCAGATTGAGCACTGGAGAGCGAAATAGCAAGAGTGCGCCTCGAAAACAAAACATGTCCGTAGAAAAATGGTTTCAAAGATGATGCGCTTAATACTTAAATCGTTTGAAAATATTTCAGGCTTCTCTCGGCGCCGATACTATATTGACAGGGACAGGAAATGTCAGAACCTAAGCCAGTATTGCAGCTGGATAACTACGCTTACTTCAAATATATTTTTTTCGTCCCATGTTTTGAAAAGGCCTCTGCATTAGAGAAAAGTGCATCCAATCCTGTCAGCTGCTTTCGCAAGTGAGTATGAGGGTCTCAGTATACCACATGCGCGGAGAATTCTGTCTCCGCAGGACAATGCAAGTTACAGCTGTTGCGAAAATAAGCAAAAAATACCCTCCTTCGGTGTCAGCCCCGAGCGATTGCTTATATCACGCAGTTTTCTTATTTTCATTCCGTCTGGTGCCTCCATCTTCAGCCTTCAAGGTCGAGCAGCTTATTGCAAACAAATAAATAAAATGGACGTGGAAGGCAAAAGGAAATAATACAAGATTGAACTGCCTTCCGCAAGCACCCCAAAAAATCAATGCGTGTTACTTCAGACAAAAGCACCAGATGCTTATCTAGATTTGCAAGGAGCGAGATTTTTTTTTCCATATAAAGGAAGCCTTTCGCTTTCTATACAGTTGTAGTGGTATTTATAGCTTCCACGTACGTTCTCTGTCTGCCTCTGCTTCGCCAAGTTTGGAAGAACCTGAGCGTTGGTTAAAGCTCACTGGATCTTCTGTAAGTTTGCAACTGCATAGCATGAGATATTTGTATGCAATTTTCCTTCTTGACCAAAGTATCGTTTTGTAGGACGAAGCCCAAATGGGTGCTAAATGGGTATCTTGGGTGCCTGAACCATTATACACCTATAATCTTGCAGCCATTAATAGAACGCTTCTCATTAATACAACAGGGAACAGAGTTCAGGCACTCTGGTTCTGGCGAGTGTAAAGGCAACCACTGAAACTGTCCAGAAACGCTGAAGATAAAGCAGTGTTGTCTCCATGTAATTCTATTTTGCACTGCACGAAAGGCCTCCCCCTTCCTAACTTTCTCAGGATTAGGAGCTTACGAATGCTCTAGAACATGCAATACAGCTTGAATCCGGCCAGGATTGTTCGTCGGCTAACATGCCCTAATAAGTTTGACCCAATAGAAACTCCCGCATTGTTTTTAATA
The DNA here is from genome assembly GCF_055824585.1 of Amblyomma mixtum. Lineage (NCBI taxonomy): Eukaryota > Metazoa > Arthropoda > Arachnida > Ixodida > Ixodidae > Amblyomma > Amblyomma mixtum. The sequence goes on along the minus strand of NC_143015.1, from coordinate 118,477,266 downwards.
ATACATTGACACCAATCTTTCGAAAGTTCTCTTTCTTGTGGCATTTCTTTGGGCCTAAAGTTGGTCGCACTTTCTAACTTCAATGTCAGGGTCGTTCGAATGCTAATGTTTGCGACGTCTCCCCTTCTTGCACAAATACAGCATTGAAGCCTGCACTGCGTTTTCTACTGTGTGATGAGTTGATCTCATGAATCTTCACACAGCTTTTCATGTGTGCGTTGCGTTGAACATCGTAATAGGAGCTTTGCTGATAACGTTCTGGTTTGGTTTGGTTTATGGGGTTTAACGTCCCAAAGCGACTGAGGCTATGAGAGACGCCGTAGTGGAGGTCTCCGGAAATTTCGACCACCTGGGGTTCTTTAACGTGCACTGACATCGCACAGTACACGGGCCTAAACTGTTCCTGTGCATTTCGTAGCTTTCATGCAGTAATGCATGTGTAGATGTAACGGCCATCATGTTTGCATGATGTGATAAGAAACGCAACTAAAAACGAATGTACAGTGCTGCAAATATATTGCGGAAAAGCTTGCTGTGCCAAAGATACCGAATGCACGGTAGGATCAGGTACCCGTCAGCGACTGACTGCGAAACTCCATATGGGAAACATAATTGCGTTCATCATCATCATCATCATTTATACGACCCTTAAAGGCCCCTGGGGGGTATTACATAAGGGGGGGGGGGGAGTAGAACATTCAACATGACTCACATTGGTGGAAAAAAAACAATTAAAAAAGATCAAACAAGAAAACACACACAACAAAAGCATAATAAAGCTCTTGAGGCAACAGCGCGCCTCGGCACCAACACGGAGGCGGCTCGTCCCGTCTTCCACTGCGTCACTAGCCCCAATGTTTCTGCTATACATTGTGGGGATTCATGTTGCCCCTCGCCCGCCGGATGCACCCTTCTCTCTCTCGTGGCCTACCACGGCTCTTCCTCTGGCGGCCCTCGACATGGAGCGGAGGGGAGGCGCCCGCGACTACGCGTCGTCACGTGGGCAGCCCTCCTTACCCAGCCCTCTCGGTTTCGGCGGCCGCGCGGGCCGCGCCCACGGGACCGTCTGATGGAGAGTTGACAGCGAGCCCTGAGAGAGAGCGGACGCGGCACCAGCGGCGGCCCAGGTGACCTGAACTAGTCTGTGCCTGTCTCCTGTGCCTGTGTCCTGTGCCTGTGTCCTGTGCCTGTTGCCTGCCGCTGCTCCCTGCGCGCGACCGAGGAAAACCATTGGGAAATCCCAATTAAAGCTCTTGCCTGCGGGCTTATTCCTCGGAGGTGTTGTTCTTCGCGGCCGCAGGTGTGGTCGAGCTAGCGGAGTGGCGTTGGCCCTGAGTTCAGGGTCCGAACCGTGCCGGAAACCCCACATTTTGGCGCAGCAACGTGGGGCCCCTCTGGAGTTCCAGGTGGGGTGCTAGCTCACGAAGAACAGCATGAGCAGCCCGCGCTACGGGCTGCCGGACCTAATGATGTTGGCTGATGTATGCGGCGAAGCACGGGAGATCTCGAGCATCGTTTCCGTGGCCACATCTAAACCGACCGCGGATGCGGTAGCGCAAGGTCCGTCGGGCGCTATGCATGAAGCCGCAGGCGCGGCTGGCGCCCGAAATATTGCGCCAGGAGTTCCTGGTGAATACTCCGAGCTGGAGCAGCCAGATGGCTGTGGCTACAGGAGTTCCGTTCTGCTGAACGTGTCCCCAGGCGCTCCCGCAGATGCGGGTCGCGCAGCTGGTTACGCGGCGGGAGATCCCGGCCAGCAAGGAAAGTCCAAGCCAGGTGGCAATAGCTTCCAAACGCTCCGCTACGTCTCAGGCGCGTCCGCAGATGCGGTTCGCCAACCGAGTTTCCACCCAGGAGATCCTGGACTGCTCGTAGAGCCATTGCCAGTTGGCGCCGGCTACTCGCTCCTTTCAACTCCTGCGCACGCATTCAGACCAGGTGGTCTAACTGCGTCAACGCCCGCAGATGCTGGCCGCGCTCCCCGCCAGATGGCAGAGGGTGACGCAGCGCAACTTGGTCCGGGGGGTCCCGAGCACCACTACAAGCCACCGCCAGTTGGCGAAGGCAACAAAAGCTGGCCAGTTGGCCCCGCTCTAACTACGCCCGCAAATGTGGGACGCGCACCCAGCCAGGTGGCTGAAGAGCGCGCAGTGTGTCCGGCAGAGGGAGAGAACATCGCAAACGTCCTCGCAAACGCTTTGCAGCAGATGTTGCAATTAGCGCGCTCTCCCGGCCCTCGGATCGGAGTGCCGATACCGAATTACAGTGGCTACAGGGACAAGCAAAGTGCGAATGACTTTCTGCTGGCCCTGCGCCGGTACGAGCTAGCGAGTGACCTGAGCGAGAGCGAGATTCTGAGACGAGTTCTCCCCGTCGCACTCGTTGATCAAGCCGCCCGGTGGTACCAGATGGTTGGCGACACAGCAGGCAACATGGCTGATTTTCGACGCTTGTTCAGGGAGGAGTTCCTTCCATACGATTACAAGCTGCGTATGCGACGAGAGCTTGAACTGCGGACACAGGCCCCGGATGAATCGCTTGTCGAGTTCGTACGAGCGATGGAAGAGCTGTATGAATATGCAGACCCAGGAGCTCCGAGTTCGGAGCGAGTGGAACGTGTCATCCGGCAGAGCCATCCGACATTTTCCCTCTACTTGAGGGGCTGCAGATGCAGCGATTTGAACGAGCTTGCCGTTGAAGCGCGCCGAGTCCAGGCTCAAATTTCAGCGGCCCGTAAATACCGGCCCCCACCGCCGGCTGAGGAGTGTCTCGAGCCAAGGTGTGCCTGGAGCGGCGTTGCAGCGATAAGGGGTGAGATCACTCCCATGGCAGGTGCGTTCACGAACGAGCGGATGCCGTTCGCAATATCGGATCGTGCTCTGGATCCCTACAGGTACGGGCTGCGGAGTGCTGATACACAACCCCCGGAGATCTGCGGGGTACCGCCACAAAAGCCCACGCCTGCTCAGAAAGCACCCACGGAGATCCGTGTACGGCTGGATGGCCGAGGTGCCACTGAGACCCCCCGAGCGTCGCAGCGAGAAGCATGGAGATCTGTGCGCTGCTTTAATTGTGGCCAGAATGGTCACATAGCCAGACACTGCCCCTCGAGATCGGGAAACGAGGCAGGCCGCCGGTAGCAGCACCGGCGGAGGCTACCAACGCTCGGGAGCCCATCCCCGTCACGTCCGCATTCAAAGTTGGAGAACCAACTAACACGCCTGCGCCTTTCATGGACCTCGCAGTTGCGGGCAGAACCTTTAAGGCGTTGCTGGACACGGGGGCAAGCATCTCGCTAATAGGAGACGAGGTCGTTTCCCAGCTCCGGCGGAGATCCGTTCGGTTGCGACAGCGAAGGACGCCACTCCAGCTAGCTAGCGGAGAAGTGCGGTCCTGCGGTGACGTCCGCCTCGCAGTGCGCTGGAATCAGCGTGTGCGAAGAATGCGTTTCGTTCACCTGCCTGGTCTCACAGTGCCAGTTATTCTAGGCCGAGAGTTCTTGGCGAAAACTGGGCTGCTTGTAGACATCGCCCGTGGCGGATATCGGGAGAACCCGTGCGCCCCACTGAGGCCCTTTGTCGACCCGCCGACTGCAACGAGATCGTTGTCAGAACGCACGGCTGACACGCCCGCGGAGGAGCGAAATACCTCCCACGAGCAAAGCCCGCACCGCCAAATGCCGGGATCGGCAGCAGCGGCCCGCTCCAATGCGCCCTCTCCGAGGTCGGAGAAGGGAAAGCAGGCTGTACCGACAGATGTCGGCGAGCTAAGAGACAGCGGGTTTCCCCGCCCAATGCCGAGCTCGGCAGCGGCGGCCTGTCAGCACCGTTTTCCTCCGAGATCGGGGGTGAAAATGCACAACTTACTGGCGGATGCTGGTGCGCTGACACAGCTCGAACGTGACCGCCTCTTGTCGTTGTTGGATGACTTTGACGAGATATTCACGGACCAGCCGGGATGCACTAGTTTGGTGCAGCACCGCATAGATACGAGTGACGCGCTGCCCTGGAAATGTAACCCAAGGCCCGTCAGTGCTGCCAGACGGCAAGCTATCGACGAGGCGCTCCAGGAGTTGCTCGATGCTGGTCTCATATGCCGCTCTTCCAGTCCCTGGGGGTTTCCAGTGGTTCTTGTGCCGAAGAAAGATCGCACGTGGCGCTTGTGCGTTGACTATCGGCGGCTGAATGCGGTCACAAAGAAAGATGCGTACCCCTTCCCGAGAATAGACGAGATCGTCTCAAATCTCGGCGGCGCTAAGTTCTTCTCGATTCTTGACGCAAGCAAGGGGTACCTGCAGGTCGAAATGCGACCGGGCGATGAGTGCAAAACGGCCTTCACGTGTCACAGAGGTCTGTTTCACTTCACGAGAATGCCTTTCGGTTTGTCCGGAGCTCCGAGCACATTCCAAAGGCTGATGGACCGTGTACTCGGAGACGCCAGATGGCATCACGCTCTCGCATACCTGGACGATGTGATCGTCTACTCTCAAACTTTCGAGGAGCACCTCGATCACCTGAGAGATGTCCTGGGAAATCTCAGGGCGGCTGGCATCACGCTCAATCCCGCAAAGGTGCAAATCTGCCAGGCTCAGGTGAGCTTGCTTGGATATCGAGTAAAACGGGGACAGGTGTCTCCTGATCCAGAGAAGCTTCGGGGGATCCTGGAGTTTCCTGCGCCTAAAGATGTGAGCGGTGTTCGCCGTTATCTTGGCATGGTGGGATACTATCGCCATTTCATTCCTAACTGTGTGCGACTGCAAGCGCCCTTGGCAAGATTGCTAAGAAAGTCTTCTTCGTGGATATGGGGAGACGAGCAGGAAAAGAGCTTTCATCAGCTCTCGCACGCTATCGCTGAGACGGCGGCTTTGAAGCTGCCCGACCTGAACCGCCCATTTGTTATCCAGACAGATGCCTGTGATATCGGGGTGGGAGCAGTACTCCTTCAGATGGAGGGGCATGAACTCCTACCTGTGGCATTTGCGAGCCGCGCCCTGACGCCGGCAGAACGCAATTACTCAGCGACAGAAAAGGAATGCCTGGCCATCATCTACGCACTTCGAAGGTTCGAGATGTACGTAGAGGGAACAAAGTTCACGGTCGAGACCGACCATATGGCCTTAACCTGGCTGAAACGCCTGCGTGAGCCCAGCGGGAGGCTTGCGCGATGGGCCCTGACACTGCAACGCTTCGAGTTCGAAGTGCGTTACCGCAAAGGCACTGCAAATGTAGTCGCCGATGCGCTGTCACGGGCGCCGGTCACTGACACCCAACCGGCCGGCCAGGACGAGGAGGAGGCAGAGTGGCAGCTGTCTCCCCCTCTGCGGAAGGAGCTCGTTGCGGGGAGTGCCCCGTTTTCGAAGCCCCGAGAGCACGTGCACCTCGTTGGAGCGGGGATCCCTCTCGAGGTTGCGTTCAGCAGAGAAGAGCTTGTCAAGGCTCAGCAGGAAGACTCATTCTGTGAGGAGTTGATCAATAGTCTTAGTGAAGAGACAGACACTCCGACGAGTCAGGCCAAATTGCGCTGTGAAGCCACTGGTAGTGTGGTTGGCGCTAACTCTAGTGTCGCTGGTATTGCGGCGAGTGAGTTGGAGAACTTCCTGCTGGACCGTGATGGAGCTTTGCTAAAATACGTGCCAAGCAAAGAGGCCTCGGATGAGAGTTTCAAAGCCGTTATTCCGCGCAAACTGCGGCGCGCCGCTATGCGGCACTATCACGACGCAGACGGTCACGGGAGCGCTCCAAAGACATGGCAGAAGCTTTGTCGGTTTGCTACCTGGCCGGGAATGAAGGCTCACGTATGTAGATATGTACGAACATGCCACGTCTGCCAAGAGAGAAAGCCTAGAGGTGGAAAGCCACCTGGCTTACTCCAACCCATCCTAAGCACCAAGCCCTGGGAGATCCTGGCGTGCGATTTGATGGGGCCGCTGCCGCGCAGCAAACGAGGGTACAAATACGTGCTGGTAGTCACGTGTCACTTCAGTGGGATCGCTGAATTGTACCCGCTGCGAAAAGCGACTGCCCGGGAGATCCTGGCAAAGCTGTGTGAAGTGTTTTGCCGCTACGGCTTCCCAAAGTGGCTGATCACTGATAATGCCACGTATTTCACATCGAAAGTTTTCCGTGATACGTGTGCAGCAATGGGTGTCCGGCAGCAGAAAACCACGTGCTACCATCCCCAGTCCAATGTGAGCGAGCGCCGAAATCGAGATATCAAGCCGCTCCTGGGCGCATATGCGAGATCGCACAATGATTGGGACGAGCACTTGGACGCCATCTCCTTCGCTCTGCGCACGAGCACAAATCGCTCGACCGGCTTCACGCCGGCTTTTCTCATGTTTGGCAGAGAGCTGAACACGCCTATGGACACAATTCTCATGGAAGGGTCGGAGAGTGTCCGCGAAGTCACGGCAGATGTTGACGACTACGCAAGGCGATTGCGCGAGCGTTTGGCAAATGCCATTAAGGAGGCGAACCGCAGCCGCGCGAACGCCAGGGCAAGTCAAAAGGCCACTTATGATCGCGCACACAGAGACATGGACTTTCAGATGGGAGACCTCGTTCTCAAGCGCAATCACGCACTCAGCGATGCAGCCGCAGGTTTCGCGGCCAGTCTAGCGCCCAAATGGGTGGGACTCTTCCTGATCGCTGAGAAGCTTTCGCGGCTCAACTACCGGCTGAAAGACCCGAGATCGGGCCGAATCAGCGGACCCATTCACGTGGGAGAGCTGAAACAGTACTTCCAGAGGGAGGTTGCTGTGGAAGCAGAAACGCCACCCGCGCAAGACTGCGCCGAGGCGAGCGAAGCCCAGAGAGATCTCTACAGGCATCGCTATAATACCCGAAGCCAGCGAGCTCGCTGGGGCAACGGGAGAATGCCGAAAGCGTGAGATCACGCACACGGCGGCGTCGGTTGCCAAAACAGCTCGAGATCGAGCAAACGGCGAAGGAACGCCAGACGCGCGAGATCGCGCACGGTGGACCTCATGCAAGGAGATCCTTGCCCCCGACGTCACAATATCCGAACTGGGCGAGATCGCCGAATGTGACCCATGCCGACCACGGCAAAGCCTGGTGCGAGAGGTCTCATGCCCACCCTGCCTGTGTGGATACACAAGCCGGTGTAGTTCCTGTGCCCGGAACCGTGCAAGACGCCCGCTCGGAGGAGCCGAGCCCCCTCCGGCTGCCCTGATTTACGGCCCTGGCTTCAGCGACGGCACGGAGAGCGGCGCGCGGCCGGGGTCGAGCCGGCGAACTTTGCCCCCACACCATCGCACGGGGCATCGGCGGCGGTTCCGGAGCAGCGCGGGGCGAGCTGACGACGGGCGGCCTGAACGCGGAGCAGGCCGGCTTTCGCGGGCGCCATCCTGGTCTGGCCCGCGCCCCAGGCGCAGAGCTACCATCCCGGGGCCCAGTCTCCGGAAAGGCGGCATGGACCTGCTGATCCGCCGAGTTCGCTTCAGCGGGTGGAGGTCACTATTGAGAGAGGGAGGGTGTAGGGATTCATGTTGCCCCTCGCCCGCCGGATGCACCCTTCTCTCTCTCGTGGCCTACCACGGCTCTTCCTCTGGCGGCCCCCGACATGGAGCGGAGGGGAGGCGCCCGCGACTACGCGTCGTCACGTGGGCAGCCTTCCTTTCCCACCCCTCTCGGTTTCGGCGGCCGGGCGGGCCGCGCGCACGAGACACGGACAGTGTGATGGGGACAGTGATGCCAACCCTAGGGATTTATCCCTAGATCTAGGGTTTTTTTCTTTGCTTCAGGGATCTAGCGTCTTTTTTGTGAAATCTAGGGATTTTGAGAGGCCGTAGAATTGCTACTCTAAGCGGCTTAATGGCAGGTGTATCTGATTATTTTGCGCTTGGAACAGAAAAAAACTATGAAAAATACTAATTACTACTCCTTTATAATGTTCTGCCTAGCAGAGAGAGGGCGCAATCAGTTCTGCAACTCGAAATTATCGACTGCTGCACAGGGAGGAAAAACGAAACCATGTGACTTTCAAACTTTTTAAGGAATCACTTTCTGAGTTTGTAATTATCAATCCTACGTCTGTATCATTGCTGTAAAACTATAAAAAGATTACATTTTTGGTTATGTCAGTTTCTCGTGATGTCAATCCTTAGTAGCTCCAAAACTATTTGACGGTCTTTGATTGCGACTATGATTAATAACTAACTGTGAGGTAAGATAAGCCATTTCACCGCTTCTGAATGTTCTCTATGAGGCGAGAAGGGGTCTTTCATGTATTCAAACATTGTCGTCTTTCTCTGTGCCTCTTAATACAATCTTTAAAACAACCCTTAATGGTGTCTGAATAAAATACTTTCAAATGTTGACGGGGCTTAGCGGAAAATGCCAGCTCTGTCAACTTGAGATCAACTGCATTTATTTTTCAAAGGGCTGCATAGGTCCTTTGCGCGTAATGATAAGCCGGCTGAAGGAGCAGCTGGCGCTATCTGTGGGCCCTCTATGTAAGGTAAAACTACAAAAAAAACAAAGAAAGAAAGCTGCAATGGTGGCTAACACGCTTTTATTTATCTTTGACAAAACGCATAACCAATGGAGAAAACAGTGAACTGCCCTGAGACTTTGTTAAAGCTTAAATGGACGCATTAACAATTAAACAATTATAGGCTAGGGATTTTTCTTCAATCTAGGGATTTTTGGGGGTTGAATCTAGGGAGAAAACTTTCAACTGAGTTGGCATCACTGGATGGGGAGTTGACAGCGAGCCCTGAGAGAGAGCGGACGCGACACCAGCGGCGGCCCAGGTGACCCGAACTGTTCTGTGCCTGTCTCCCGTGCCTGTGACCTGTGCCTGTTGACTGCCGCTGCTGCCTGCGCGCGACCGAGGAAAGACATTGGGAGATCCCAATTAAAGGTTTTGCCTGCGGGCTTATTCCTCGGAGGTGTTGTTCTTCGCGGCCACAGGTGTGGTCGAGCTAGCAGAGTGGCGTTGGCCCTGAGTTCGGGGTCCGAACCGTGCCAGTAACCCCACAAAACTTACCTGCCTGATTGCTGAAAGAAACTTTAATTATCCCTTAGCTTTCTCTCTTCTGCTCTTAAGCAGCTAACTTATCAAAATTGCACAGAAATTTCCTGGCGTCCTCAAACTGCCGCGATGAAAATCCAGAGGCATTGAGAGCGGCGTGCATGAGCACCAAGGAAGGGCTGAGTGCTGACGTGTCTCGCTCTTCTTCGTAGATGTCATGGTTTCGTCCCCCATTTTTTCCGGCACTGGTGCACTTTCCGCGAGTCATGCCGATGACAGCGGTGAAGGGGCAGCAAGAGATGCGGAGCACTGCAGAGACTTGTCGTAAAAGAGGGGTGGTATGATTTTACGTGTCAGGCGAGCCTGCAGGCGGCAGCGGTCGGGCGACAGATCCATGTTGCCGTGGGTCTACTTTCTGCGTGGCTCGCCTCCTGGTTCCTGTGGCCTGTCGTCTTTCTTGTACTCTTGGTGACCTCGTCTACTCACTGGTGTCCTGCGCATAGTTTTCACCTCCGGGCCGCCAAGAAGACGTTGACGTGATTGGTGGCCTGTCGAGTGTAAAGAGCGCCGCAGTAAACCGCTGGCCCTGTTCACTAACCGACCGCACCGACCGGGCGACCACTTTCCTTTAGAAGCCTCACGAATCGCTGTTGTCGCGCTCTGCTAACAGTGGAAAAGCCGCTCGCTTTGCAGTTGACTTTTTCCTCTGTGCTTTTGCGTGAGTTCAAATGTATTTTCTTGCATCATTTGTTTTTGTTACTTGACCAATCATATAGTGCATTTTCCGTTTTTTAATGCTCACAAACAACTTCGCCCGTTACATTCATCAGTTTTTATTCGCCTGTTTCTGTGAGTTCTAGTCGGTCTCCCCAGCTCTCTAGCGATAGAAAGACAGATCCTCTCTGCGTTATGGGGTGGACGAAATCAGGTCCAAAACTCTTGCGCCTGCCGAATGTCGTCGATATGTTATCAGTAATGTTCTAGTCGTGCAAGTGGCGGCAAAAACAACCTCCACCGAAATGTTCCCAAGAACCAGTACATTTTTTTAGAGAAGAGCTTGCTTTACAGGCAAGGCAGGTTCAGAATGCGAGAGCTGGAGCGACGACGACGCAGACATGATAGGGTGCAAGCTAAATATCTGCTTTCTTTCATAGTATTTCAGAGCGAAAGCTCCACTACACGACCTAAGGCGTTGACCTTGACTAAATAAATACGATAAGTATTGCAGCAACTTGGATTCTAACCAGCAGAAGTGGTAACAGATTAGCCTCACTGGCCACTGCTCTACAGCGCTATGCTATCGCCGCAACTAATCACGCCTCGTGTTGCACTGCAACACACACTCGCGCTGCGCATTGCGCATTGCGCATTGTCTGCACCACCTTCCATTGGCGGTGCAAATTAGATCAGGTTAACGTGAGTCCATTATCGTCGCCAAACGTATTGACGACCCAGGAAAGCAAAACCGTGAGGAATCTGGCTAAACACACGCTTTCGCACGTCTACTCCGTTCCATAACAAAAGGAGCGCGAAAACAAGACGATGGAAGAACATAAAACACACAACACGAGCGCCACGGTATGTGTTCTGTGTTTGTCCGCCGTCTTGTTTTCGGGCTCCTTTTGTCATGGAACATTGATACCGATTGGCGCAAATTTCCACCTCCTCCGTTTCAATACCTTAAAACCCCATTTTTGTCGAATAGTTCTCCACGTAAAGTATCCGGAGGCGCCAGTAGCGTCGTTAACCTTGTGGTAATAGTTATGGATTTATTCTTCCGAGATAGACCATTATTCTCCAACTGCACGGCTTTTATGCATGTTAGCGTGGAGTTTTGCGTAATGATCCCTTTGTTTGCGACCTTCATTACATATTCTCCAATGTAGGGTCCTCTGAGCATGCTTTGGTAGGAATAACTTGTTCAGGAATTTTCTTAGCAAAGCGTATGCAAAATAGGCTTCTCCATCGTTTCTCCACTTCCAGAGAGCTATTTTCATACAGTTGTTTATGCAAAGGTGACTTTTGTCGGACGGGTTCTTAGATGTTGGCTCTTCATGACGTTATTGTTGAACTTTTTCAACTATTATTCCAAACCAGAAACTGTTGAACGCAGTGTGCCTATAAAAAGTACAGTCGAATTTTATAGCCAAATATACAAATTTATTCACTGGCTGACGAACTTTTCTGCGCACCGACAGCCATGCGAGTTCGAAGTTAGTTCTGAAAACTGACATTTCAGATTGCGGTCTTTTGCATTTGACTTCGTGTAACCCTATTTTAAATTCTGAAACAGTGGAACCTGGTTCACAACGCATGGAAATATAGGGTGAGGATTGACGACAATATACTTCGAAGGAAGCATATTTTTAACCACAGAATCAGCTTTGTGCGTCAGAATCTAAGCATGAACCTGTACGCCCCTCGTACCGGCTGCCGTTTTGTTAAATATTTATATATTTTCACGGTATCTGTTAGACGTACTTTTTCGCCTCCGGGACGCGCGTCGGGCGCTTCAGATTGCTATATTATAAAGAACGTTTGTATAGCTAAATTGGCCTAATTCTAACTAGTATATATCTCTAGAGTTTCCTCTGCCACTTACCAGTTGGGGCAGCCGCCGTGGTAGCTCAGTGGTTATGGCGCTCGGCTGCTTACCCGAAAAACGTGGGTTCGATCCCGGCCATGGCGGTCGAACTTCGATCGAAGCGATATTCTAGAGGCCCGTGTACTGTGTGATGTAAGTACACACTAAGAAACCCCAAGTGGTGGAAATTTCCGGAGCCCGACTCATAGCCTGAGTCGCTTTGACACATTAAACTGCTATAATTCTTAAAATAACCAGTTGAAATTGAATGCGGTGATACAGAGCGCTATGACGCTTTGTTTGGGAAGAAGTCGATACAGTTCACGTGTACGCTGAAGCTTCCTGGCAACAAAACAAAATTCAGCGAGCCCACTTATGGATACAAATAGCGTGAGGCAAGTGAAGAGACAATACATACTCTACATTTCTCCACGACGCCAAGTGAGACCTGAAGAGCAGAAAGCCGAAGACTGCCGCGATCCTGTGAAACCATGCTTGCGTAAGGTAGCTGGTCCTTTTATTCTGTAACCTGGTTTTGATGAAAAGTACTTGATCATTGTCCTGGCGTTTGTCACACGCCCAACTCGAACCGAGGATCTCAGGCCTTTCGACCCCCTAGTTCACCGAGCTAGTCGCAGAAACCCCACAGAACACAAGAATACCGAAGGCCTTCCACGGCTCTCAGTTTGAAGATTTGGAAAAGTAGGTCCTTCAGTTTCTACAGATCGTCTCGTTTTTTAGTGAGGTGACGTGGCACTAACCAGGAACGCCTTCAATAGCCTAGAGGACGATGCTGCTACATACTACGAGAATTGTGACGAATTTTTTTCGGCACAGCGTGAGCTAGACAATGCTCTCTTTGAGGTGCACACCAGATCAGATTGTCGGTAATGAGCTGAGCGCGATATGCCGGACCGCGTACGGATGCGGAACAAGGGATGCGGATGCGGTATTTAAGCTGTCCGTATTCCAAGTGAAAAGCTGCACCCCCCCCCCCCCTCCCGTCCTCTTCTTTCGGTTCTGTGACCGAATTTTGAGTGGAAGCAATCTCCATAAGGCAGGCGGCCCAGCGGCGCCCCACGGTCTACGACAGCCCAGTGCTCGCTGCTTCAGTTACTGAGTCACTCCTGGCCTTCGCAGCCAACATTGGCCTTCTCAGTGACATAGTCCGCTCCACTGTGCATGACGAGCTCTAGAAGCTTTGGAGCGCGTTCTAGCCAAAGGTCCCCCTAAGCTATCGGCTTCTTCGAGGAGATGAAGCAAGTGATGAGGCCCCCGTTTCTAAGTGACAGACGGCAGCTCTTCCGAACAGACTACTGCTGAGCAACATACGCTGACGTTTCCCTATGCTCTGCTTCAGCTTCGGTGTCGCTTGTACAATCCCTCAAATCGCGCAACCTTCAGCGAAATGATCGACAAAGGCTGCGAAAAGCGCAAGTCTGGCGTTTCCCAGGCCGAATGCATTTGTGCTTCCACTGAAGGGTGCCTGTTCACCTCTACCACCGATTTTCGTATTCATAGCTCAGGTGGCAGGATTTTCTCACCGACGCACGGAGAGCTGGAATCGAGCAATGGCAGCGCGAGATTGAAGAGGACGTTGCTCTGCAGCGCTTGTTGTGCACGGCGCGAGATCAGTAAATGTCCTCTTTCCGCTCAATGTCACCTTCACCGACCACCTACAACATTTTCCGAGCGGCGCAGGGGTGGCTGCCAAGCCATCACCGCGAAAACTGGGACAACGATATCAGAGCGAAAGGTCGCTGCAAATCTACGGGATAAAGTCCCCTCCGACGGCCGGGTATTCAACCGACATTCATTTAACGTCTACAGCACAACTTGACTTGGGGACCGGTTCCCGCTCAACATACCCCTGCTTGGTGATGTTTACAACTTTATCGCATTTGTAAACACCAGAGGAGATATTTCGGTTTTAGGCTACAAACAGCACTTCTGAAAACGTTACGACGCTAAGGTGTGGCTCTCAGATCCGCAAGGCTGCTGTACATGTCAGCATTTCAGTTAGACGCGCACAGCAGGGACCCATATACGCAACTTCGCGCTAACCGAAAGCTGACTGCTTCTCCGTGACTATTCTTGTGACCTTGTTTTCTGTGCTGACTACCTCCATGAGACCAGATCTATTAAACATACATTTTTCAAAGATAACCCAAATGACAAATATAAGAACTCCCAAAGCGGCTCCATCTTTACAGTTTCGTCACACAACGTCTTGATCGTTGTGTGAGCGTCGCGTGATCGTTGTGAGCCAGTGTTTTTGTCCGTGCAGAATAGGGCGGGATACGTTTCGGGACAGCAGTCATCTACGACCATTAGCTTCTATTGACACAAGCCATGTGCGGAGCCTGAAGGGTCCTCTACATCGGTGACTGTCAGTCAGAGTTTTCAGTTACGTATTTTATGAAAATCGAAGGGCCCTGTGCCGCGCTGCTGCCAGCGCATTTACCTACCGAATATCAAATTTTCCATGATGTTTTGCATTCGATGCCGTGGAAACTTCTAACATGTCTCTGGGGTGTCTGATCAAGGCTGTCAGTGATTGAAAATTGTGAACTACATACATACTGATCGAATATACAGCCGGCTTAGCCTCTTCTTCCTAAGTGCGTCAAACCGCAGTCGTGAAGCAGTCGTGATGAGGAGCACTTACAGTTAATAGCGGTCACTAATTAGCGCCTTCAGTTAATATGGGTGATAATGTATATAATGCATTAGTTGTGGGCGGCAAGAGTTTAAAGGCTTGCAAAAAGGTGCGCCAGGATATCCCCGTCGGACTGCGGAAGGGCTGTAACCCACTGCGCTATACTGTTAAATGGAACTTCAGTGTTCCCAAATCTTGTTTCCTTCGAAGTTTGGAAGTAAACATCAAGAGGGGTGATAAGCTATCGTAAGGAATTGAGAAATAATCGCTACAGCACTGACTGGCTTGTGGTATCAGTGTGCACGAACTTACGGCATTTGCTACTAGGAACATGAACAAAGCAAAACTAGTGAGAAAGCACTACGAATAGCATACATCGAAGAAGGATCTTTAGGGGAAAGCACCGCAGAGTTTTTTGCTTCGCTAGCTGGAAGTTCGTCGCATTGCTCGCGAAGGTACTGATAGAGATGGATTTATTAAAACAGTTGGCTTGCGGTGTAACAGCAGTTAGGATGATAAGGTAAAGTAACCCTCAATGGAAACCTCATATGCGAAGATCGCGATTATTGCTGAGACAGTTTTTTCCGCGCTCTTACTGTTGCTGGCTTTCTCCTGGTGGTGTAGCTCCAGCCTTCGTTCTATCAGGACCTCTATACTGGGATTGTCTCCACTGCTGCCAGCCACAAGGCGTAGTAGGTGTCATCTTCCGTCCCGGCCGCTCTGACTACAGTGAATCTTCGCCGTTTCGTTCGTACATACACAGTGCAAGCCTTCAATGCCATGCTCGAAAATGCTGCAGAGTTAACCATACTGAGAAGAGTAGGTTAACATACTCTCCCCAACATCACTGCACGTCATGTCGTGCCATGCGGAACGCACATGTTTCTTGGAGGCACGAGTCTTTCCATACTTTTGGAGAAAGCAAACAGGGGTTTTGTTTTATTTATAGTTTTAGGGCGTTCAATTTGCTAAAGCGGCTCAGGCTACGAGAGAAGCGGTAGTGAAGAGCTCCGGAAATTTCGAACACCCGGGGTTCTTGAATGTACACTGACATCTCAAAGTACACGGGCCTCTATAATTTCCCCTTCATCGAAAGTTGACCGTCGCGGCAGGGATCGAACCCGCAACTTTCTGGTTAGCATTCGAGCGGCATAACCACTGAGTCACCTCGCCAGGATTTTGTTTTGTCGCTTTGCATTACGCAGCATGCTCTTTGGAATCCTCCAGCGCATGTTTAAAATTTGCTGCACATTTGTATATTCTTTTCTTTTATATCTAACGCTGGGCCTCTTTCCCTGTTTTTCGTTCCAAACGATTGTGCCCCATGTGGTCCACAGCCACATCACAGAACACACGTGCGTAGTTTTCTGCTTTCCACTGAACTCGCTCATCTTCAACGAACTTGCTCTAAAACGATCTGTCGGAACCGCCACAGCACATTTGGGAAGATCAGATCGATTGCGAGGTCTCAAACAATGAACGAACCAGCTTGGGCAGCAAGGAGGAAGGAGCCGATGGCAGCCCAGCACTTAAACAACTGATAGGATGCCTCAAATAGAGCAGTTTAGAAGCATAGACTTTTTGAGATATATTTTTATTTATTTATTTATTTATTAGATACTGCAGGCCTTTACGGCCCAAGCAGGAGGAGCATACAAATGACATAAGTGTACAGAACGAAGACAGCAAATAATAATTTCAAAACACTTGTTCTTTGGGCAATAGAATATGAGCCAAACAAGGACTAAGCGAAATGCAAACCGAGTTCTTCATATGGGAAAGTCATAAACACAAACAAGCAAAAGTAAGCTGATTAATGAAATATCCAAAAATTAAATGTCAAACATACAGCAAGGAAAAAATATGATCAGTTTGGGCAACCAAAAAGCATACAAGAAAAACGTTTAAGAGCAATTCAAAGTTTCAATTGAATCAATGCTGGTTAGAAGAGGCAAATTTCCACATAGGAAACAAGATTTGCTTTTTCATTTTTGTATTTAAGGTAGATATTACGATGCAAACAATTCTCGCACGGGCTGCTGGCACAGGCTGGATATTTGGGTGCTTTTTGTTATCGTGGAAATGATATGTCGATCTTTTGTGGTATTGTGTGTTTCTGTTATTCAGAAAATAATCCAAAGATTTTATTATCTTTCGTGTTGCGCAATACTAGCGCTAAATATGATCCCCTTGAGAGTCGCGCAAAATAGGTCGCTGACAGTTCCCATTTATTAGTAGATAACAGGTATGTTGAAGCAGCGTTGCTGCTTCATCTACTTTAAACAGTCCATTCGACTAACGCCAAGACTGGAGACTATCTAACCGACTCCGTCGCGCTTTGGAAACAGCGGGAGTTAGCGCGGCTACCGTCCTGACTGAACAAAACCTCACCGCGTCGGAGGATGGCGTCAATGCCTCCTCGACGGATTCGGCCAAAGCCAAACTCTTCCGGGCAGTCATCGTCCTCTCTGATATCCTCCCCGTCTTAGCCTGTTTCTTCCCTGGCGTGACAGGCTGCATTTTACTACCCGCAATTTCCAATGTAACTATTCAGGAATTCTAGAGTTTCCGCGACGATCCGGCGGCGTGGGTTCATAGAAGATGCGGCCCGGAGTTGCGCTTATTCTCCGAATCTCAAGCCTCTTTTGCGGAAGAACCTCTCCGAGGCGCCACTGGAGCCAGTACCACGCTAGGAGGTCATCTGGGAATGCAATGTAAATGCAAGGTAGACAATTTCCCCTGGTTAATGAACAGAATTCTAAAAGGCGAGCAGAGCAATAAGTGGCTGCAGAAAGTTCGTAAGTATAAGGCAGGCCGTAGCCAGCACAGGCTTGGTTAACTTGAGAGATATAGAAGATACCTTTGTCGTGCAGTAGGCGCAGCTAAACATATTATGATAAATGTGGTGATGATTATGAATGTGTTGTGCACTAGTAAAATGCGCTGTGAGCGCTACCTACAAATGCGCTTTCAGATAGCAACCTGCTGTCCATGCATTTCATAAGGAAAAGTTGGCTGCGTTTGCGCCAGGCTGCAACTTGCAAGAAACTGATTAATGGCAATATCGCGTGGCTGCGGTGTTGAAGCTTAATTATTGTAGCAACAAAAAAATACGTTCATTCAAAACCAATCAAAATCTCATTAGCCTACCGGATCACCCGAACGCTTGCCCTGATTCATGTTACAACTGCCCAGGTAAGAAGACGTTTACTTTGCGCTGACAAGGAAAACAGCATCATCTGTTACGAATGTACCTTTGATATGAAAATAGTTTTTGGCAAATCGGCTCGCTTACACCACGCAAAATAAAGTCTAGTTACAGTCTATGCTTGTATAAAGTCCGGCCACACTGTTCGTTTTAAGGAAAGAAAACACGCAGCGACTGGCTCACCGTACTAGTAAAGACTGAACTTCACCGTGCAGAAAAAGCCATCGGAGGTGGAGGACCAGACTTTATTTTCAAAAGAAAGTAAATGAATATGTTTACCTCTAACTACCCGGTAGGGCGCCTAACAATCTTGAAGCCCACAGCCCTTCAGTTCGCGCCACGCCCGGGTGACCAGTCATCGCTCTGGACTGCCCGTAATATAGACAGGGAAGTAGACTATCTAATATGCTGAATGTAGTTGACCCAAGCATTCCTTAAAATGGCAACTCAAAAACAGCTGCACCAAAACTAGGACTTTTACAACCCCTTCTAGAAGCATCCTTTCGGCTATGAAACAGAATACCATTTTTTTATATTCTTAATCACTGTGAAGTCACATTTTGCGTGAAGAAAATAATTGAATAAAGAAAACTCTAAAGCACCCAACTGAAAATAGGAAGATCCGGCAGAGAGCAGAAGGTAAAGATAAAAAACTTGTTTTCAGTCCTGCTTGTGTCTAAATTTGGGAGTTCGTTCTTCTGAAACGACACACGGTCTATGTGGGACGGCAGGGTATAGGCCTGCTGAATAATGTAGACCACCTGTGGTTCATTACTGCGCTGTGACATCAAAAACCACACTGGCGCTCTGAGGTGCCACCTGAAACGAAATGTAGGTGCGGCGGCAGTGATTGAAACCGGCTGCTTCGGTTCAGTAGCTCAGCGTGCTAATCTCCGAGCCACTACAGTGAGAGTTTATATTTTTGCGAAGCATAGACATCGCCTGAGATGAGTTCAGCACGATAGAGTTCAGCGCTGAGATGAGTGTTTCGGATATTTGTAGACTAGCCCATTCTGTATCCCTCAACCTTACTGACTTCCAAATGCCCTAATTTCCAGTTGTACTAGCCAGCTATAAATATTGCTTAATTTATTGAACGTATAGGAAACTGATATCTCTCATTGCAGCCCAACCATGACCCCCACAAAATGATATCTGGCCTTTAGAGCGGGCAGTTCTGTACTCAACGGGGCTCATGCGTGACAAGCTGCCTGCACGGTGATGACAGCTGGTCAGGACACAATAGTTAGCCAACCATCTACACAGGCATACCCTTCCAACCGATTTTACAGAAACATATAATCATAAGTATCCAGTCCTAAAAAACGGACCGCGAAACTTTTCTTTCACGTTAGAGCGGCCTAATTCCATAATAGTATTTCAAAGCTTCTATTGTGCTCAATATTAAAAAGCTGGTCTCACACAAAAAGAAGCCAAATGATCCTGGTGGCCTGCGCTACTCCACAGACTCCCAGTGGTATCCTCTACTAAGCTGGACAAACGAGGGCGTTCCATAATTCTTCCAATTATCATGAGCCGCATGCCTAGCTGACGTGGGATGCGGCTCTCTGAAATTCAAGCCACTTGCCGCAGATGGAAATTGACTTCGTATTTGGGCAGCGTAATGCAGGGGTTAGAAAGGGGCAGAAAGTGAGGAATGCTAGAACATGGCGCAGGAATTCGGTCAAGCTCCAGCGATAAGGCGCTAAAGACTGTGCTAGACCTCCTCCGAAAAGAGATGCAGTCATTTCCACTATGTCTGATTGCAGACTGATTGCGTCTTAGTAACTACGCAGCCTATTTACACCTGCACAGCATTCACACTGGAGTCTGTCTAGCAACTAAAGCCGCAACGGGCATACCGCTTCAGAAGGGTGATCAATTTTTTTAAATGAAGACCGTTAGCTCTTGAAATAAGCACTTTCAATAAGTACTAAGCCTTTGTAGTGCTTTAAAAAGACTAAAACTTATGTTGCTGCACTAATTTAGGAACAATTTTTTGTCCATCATAAAGTTGGAAATGCATTTTCTAAGACTGTTTCACCAGTATTTGTTAGAGGGCCAATTGATTCAGGGCGTTTGTTGAAACCAAGAAAAAAACGAGAGAAGACAACAACTACGCGTGGAAGCTTCACGGGGCTTGCTGGGGCCAGGGTTCCACAAGAAATAGGCCCCATCTTGGCAAAAGGTCTAAAGCATGGTTTGGAACCCTGAATCGATCCGGAGGAACTGCTCTCACTGGACAGAAATATCTGAATCAAGACAGCCCAAAAATCGTTACCAGTGTCTTCTGGATGATGATGATATTCTCATACAAACTGCTCCCAAAAGAATGCCCGCCATGATCTGACGTTATCCAAGGTTGTGAACGACTTCAACGACAGTCGACTCTATCTGCAACGAGGCTTCTGCAAATAAGGAGGGTTTATTTGAGATGTTCGACGTGAAGCACACTGGCACCGGCGCAAAATAGCGCCTGTCTTGCCTCATTTATGTGTTTCCCTAAAAGGTGTTGCGTCCGGCATTCCCTAAGGCTATTTAAAGCCGTTTTGAAATTATTCACTGAGGAATTACTAAACCATCCCTCAGAAATCTTAACTAGAAAGCGCACATCGACAGGCTTTAGAGCGCCCACCATTTTTTATTACACGGTATGCTTACTATTCCAGCAGCAGCTACATTCACCATTGGCGATATCTAACAGTTTTTAATCTCATCTCTCTCTCTCTCTCTCACTCTCTATCACAAACGATCTCCTCAGAAGAAATACTTATCTGCATGTTAAAAGCAATCCTTGTAGTGCAAGAAGTTCAATTTCAAAACATTGAAGATGAAGGGTAACTGAGACAAAGATGGAGCTTACACTTCATCCGTTATTAGCCGTCGAGATGTTGCCATTCTTTGTAGGTTTCACTGACAACCCATACAACAGGGTCACCGTTATCGCAGATACAACGACACTGTTAATCATCAACCAGATGACGCATTGCCTTCAGCAGTACACGCATTTATGGCAGTACTCGTGACTTCGATATTTCTCCTCTCCCTCGGGTTGTACGCCTCTCGAAATACCTTCCAAAACACATCGCGTCGCAGCGCAGCCACAACAACATTGCAGAATCATCTTTGTCAATGAATATTCCTAGCACCTAGACTTCTATGTCCATTAGTGGAATTTTTTTTTCAGCTCTGCTTGTTTGCTGTCACATTTCCATAGATATCCTCTTATTTTTTCTGCTGCTTACTTTTATGCGCGTTTTCTTTTTATTTCACTGCACTCTTCTTCTCGCATAGTTTTTATCAGCGATGATAAGGGAATACTGCATTTATCTCTAATAGAATACTTTAAATAAATAGTGATTTTCTGTCTAAATAAATAGAAAACAATGCGCATCGACTGTTTCTTTTTTTGGACCTCAGGTCCAAATCATATACCGAGAGCGAGCTGATTTAAAGTAGCAACTCCATATAATTTTATCAAACAATTCCTCTCTTATGCCGTTGCACTGCACTATTTATACACGCAAAAGAAGGAAAGCTTTCTTTTTTAGTCACTTAATGGCCCAAACTTCTTTTGCGTACACGAGTTCTGTAACCGCAAGTAGGCTGAATTGAAACCGATACTGACATCTTGCTCGCCAAAAAAAAATCGCTGGCCCTAACCGTAACTGACAGGAAAAAAATAGACCTTTAAAAAAAAAACATTCCGTCCATAGCTGAGGCTTAAATGTGGGCGCTTGTCCGCAGCACGTAGCGTTACGCAACTTGGCCGCAGCGCGAAGAGTGTGTTCATTTTCTGATAAGTAATATAGTATAGGAGCAGATTCCGTGTTAATGTTAACAGCGAAGGAAATGCCCGTCGGCGCTTGTTCTTGTTCGAAAACTAACTTTTATTTCTGTAAAAAACTCCTGATCCGTGGAATAAATTTCTATATTTCAGCCATACTTTTTTTTACAAACCTTACGAAACAAGCAGGAAGAACTAACTGAACAGTTACCTACTTCTACTGTCAGAATAACATGACTGTCAACGAAGCTACCAAAATAGCAGCTTTCGACCAAACATTGTGATTTCTTGTAAGCTTCCAGTGCATCTTCTTAATAAAGAGAAATAATAGCTGCTGCTTTCCTTAGTGTGCTTCGCCTAGAGTGTGAGTGATTAATTATCAAGAAAACTAGCTGCATCTAAATTTGCTTGATCATTTGGACTACATGCAGAGTTGTCATCGGGAAGAAATTCTCCGAATTTCTTTTGCACCGACCGCTGTCAGTACCCATAGCTTAAGTTTGCTGTTGCCTTAGCCTTCAGAGAAGAAAGAGCATTAATGCGCATCAAAACATTCCACTTAGAAAAATCAGTAGAAATGTCCGCAAAGTCAGATTAGAAGGCAAAATTCATATTCACCGATTTCACCAAAGGAAATACGAAGAAAGAAACCCGCGCATTATAAGGAAGTTATTTTAAGAAGGCAGAAGAGCCCATCCTCCGAGCGGTGTAGTTTGAGTCCTAGAAATTCCGATCCCGTCCCGGCACCCCTGCTGTTCTGCAACCAACAGGAATTGTCTAAGCCTAATCTACAATTGCAGCTGAAGTTGGTTGTAAGCAACAGTGCGCCCTTATGCTGCGTCTGTTTCAAGTGACATGCTACTTAGCATATCCTCGGGAGCTTTCTAGAAGGGTAAGGCCAATGGTAATAGCTGGTTCCAGAAATAGAGAGGAGATACGGTTATTCCGCGCCGGTATGAATAATGGGGCCCGCTAAGAGCAACGACACCATGAGATTGCATTATTTAGACCTCAACCAACGCTTCTTCGCAACCAGCTCTTACCATTTACGTCATTTATTCCCTTTCTGCGGTACCGTCAGAGTGGGGTCAGTGTCTTCATTTCTTGAAGACCCAAATGCAAATTCGAGACAAAGAACTGATTGTTGCGAGTTACATGAGGCTCTTTTACGTTTGTGCAGGCAGTGAACGCCCTTCGGGGAAGCGAATGCCACCCACAGCTGCCAGAAATTCCAGTTTCGCCCGTTGACATTTGCTTAATGCGTGTGTTGCACCTACATAAGATCTTCTTTCGAAGGAACTGTGACATTACTTTCTTGGAAGAACCGACCTCCAGTGAGCTCAGTCTGGGGGATTCTGTTCATGGTTTAAAGACATCTGTATCTTAGGTATGTGTTCAGAGTACAGCATGTTGAATGATCGCTTTTTTTAATTGAGAGGCTTCGTCCTTCGTAAGCGAAGTTCAGCCCACAGCACACCAAGCAAGCATACATTGCCCGGGGGCTCAAACAGCAGATAGGGGTTTTTTATTAAATTCAGACGTGCTGGCCTCCAGAAGCGATCCATTCTATGGCACTTCGGATCTCGTAATCCTTAAGTTTCCCACTTCACCTGCAAAACCTTGTGGGACACAAGATAATTGTACCTTACTTCAGTTTCACGTTGAAACAGCAATTTCTTGCGTTCAAGTTTATTTATAGTCGTGATCCGAACGCAAATGCGGAGACATGCATTACACTGGAGTGGAAAAAGCTGGCGTGCAGCGGACTAGACCCAACGTAACTTTCTTCTCCCAAGAACTTACGATATATTCCATTATTCCCTAAGGTATACTGGCGCCTATTAGCATTAAATCACCTTAATCGCTAGCGCTTTCCTGAGTGTACAGATAATCAAAAACACTTGTTATAAGGGTGATAAATATTGGAATGCTCGGATTTGCAGTGACTACTCGTTTTGAATCTATATTTTTTGCTCTTAATTCGAATTCGCTGCATTACAATTGATTAACTACAAGCTTCTTTCTTTGCATGAGTGTCCCGAATAAAGTTGATTTGCAAGGCTACATTTTTATAAGCTACTGCTCGAGCTGTTGAGAACTGTTAAGGCACGGCATATACATATAGGTTGTTAAGTGGTTAAGGTCGAACTATGAAGATTAAAGAGAAATAATAGATATGTTCTATAGCCGACCTGCTCTATACCCAGTTAAGGAATGGCCCCACGAAAGGTGACCAACCCCTAGGCCACTTAAAAAATGCGATAAACGCGCCTTTTACTGCTAAGGCGTCTCGAGCGCACGACAGTAAGAAATACATAGTCGGACTTAAGCTGTTGTGCAAAATTCTACAGACGTACTACTACAGTCATCCACACACTGGCGTAGAACGCCCCAAATGCGTGCTCTGTGAGCGTTTATGACAACCGCCGCCCCCTGGCGGCCCCAATAACGCTTTTAAAGATATAAGCAGTTAAACATGACTCATGAATGTACATGTACGATACGGGCAGGTTTCCAGGCATAGGCCACTTGTAAATTACATAAGCCCACTCATATGTGTGCCACTCGAGCGCTCTAGACAGCTTCATGGGTGACTGTACTATCAGAAACTAAACTTCTTCGTGCAAAGGAACATTGTTATTTGTCCTACTGTTCGCTTCACAATCTGCGCTCGGCAGTAAGTGCTCAGGGCACCTGGCGTTCTTTGGCGCTAATTTATTAATAAGCAAAAGAAGAGTATATTTTGAGAGTAAACAACCTACCAAAGTCTTCTTGACAAGTACCTTTTGTGTTGACCAAATTAGGTTTGTATCGCCGCTCAATTAACTCGGCATTGTGCTATTTCTAATTAAATTGGTTGCGTTCAAAATTAAAAAAAATACTATTTCCCTTGTACGGGATCTTTGTACATCAGCTTTAATTGTGAGACGAATACGGAATATTATTAGGTAGGGTTATCGAAATAGTAAATGTCTCAATCTGCCGATGCGTAGCAAACTCCTTCTTTTAAAATTTTGTTCGTCCCTCTTATCAAGTAGAGAAGACAACCAAGGAAAACCAAACGGAAGCGTTTTTGACGAAAGCAAAAACTTTAATGGCAACACAATGTAAGCTTGCCACGAAGAAATCTGCGGACATATCTATGTGCAGAGTGAAGTCTTACGATATACGGAAAAAATTTACTCGCTTAATGTAATTCCCTTTGAAAAAAGTGCGCGTCCACAATCCCTAGGTATACCGCCACGGTGGATCAGTGGTTACGGCACTCGGCTGCTGACCCGAAAGGCTTGGGTTCGATACCGGCAGCGAGGGCTGAATTTTTATGGGGGCGAAATTCTAGAGGCCCGTGTACTCTGCGATGACAGAGCAAGTTAAAGAACCCCAGGTGGTCGGAATGTCAGGAGCCCTTCACTGCGGCGTCCGTCACAGTCTGTGTCGTTAAAACCCAATAAACCAAACCGAACAATTTCTGGGTATGTTCACTTCTCTGCGCTGAGAACCTCAACTATAGACGTGTAAGGCTATGTTTGCTTCGCCCTTCTTACCGTCAGTCCAGCATTAATGTTTGCTTTACTAAGTGTATAGCATAATTTTTGAGCACCAACCATATACAGACGCATGAAATGCACTTGTTTCGTTTGCAGGCTGAAGATGAAACGAGAAATGTTCCTTGTTACTTTCTTTATTGTGGGCTTCGGGATGTGCGCCGGAAAAAGTAAGTGGTTTGGTGTTTGATACAAAATATGTGGTTGGTTGGTTTATGGGGTTTAACGTCCCAAAGCGACTAAGGCTATGAGAGACGCCGTAGTGGAGGGCTCCGGAAATTTCGACCACCTAAACCAACCAACAAAATATGTAGTAGATAAAGTTAACTTTTAATTAAAGTCATGATGTGTTATTTTAGACCATGGATAAGAGTTAAAATTGGTGTCATATTTTCGCAGACAATTCCTCTCCACTAAGTGGGTAAAAGAATCCCTTCTGTTTATTGAGTTGCTATTTCTATTTATTGTACGGTGATAAGCAGTCCTCGATAGCGAATGCTACGTGGGCGAAGATCCGCGTGTGTCGTTTGTAATGAAACCAGGCTTACCTGTTGTCTGTTGCTGATGAAAGGTTGCGATGTTCAGGGGGGTTTGCTATCATGTTTCTCCGGATACAGATGCACACACTAGGAAGTGAAGACAAGGAGTTCACCGGAGATTCGCGCGTCACAACCCTGCGCAGCTTGTGTCCAGCAAGTTCAAAGCACTTATTTATTTCAACACAACCTCTACTTCCAATCATGAGGATGTTAGTAGGGTGGTTGGAAGTCATGTTATGCTGTTTTGCACGTGCATGTTGCTATTTGAGACAGGGGAATTCACGACCTCAGTTGCCATAAAATTAAAATAAATCCATCGCAAGTTTCTGGCTCCAAAAAGTTCTCACATGAATAGAAAGCCGCGACCGAACTGAATAATATTAAGAAAGGAATAGAATAAAATTTTTACACCACTAAAATTAAAATTGATGGAAATTATGCCTTCGTATATTAAAACAGTGCGGAACTTCAAAAGCGCATCTGAAGTTACTTGAAAAAGTGATATTTACTTGATGCCCTTCCGATGGAAGAGACACACAGCAACTCATACAGAACAGCTTCATGAAAGCCGGTGAGGTTTAGTTTAGTTTAGCTCCTGGGGTTTAACGTCCCAAAGCGACTCAGGCGATGAGAGACGCCGCAGTGAAGGGCTCCGGAAATTTTGACCGCCTGGGGTTCTTTAACCTGCACTGACATCGCACAGCACACGGGCCTCTAGAATTTGGCCTCCATCGAAATTTAACCTCCGCGGCCGGGATCGAACCCGCGTCTTTCAGGTCAGCAGCCGAGCCCCATAACCACTGCGACAGCGCGGCGGCGTCCGGTGAGGTTTAGACCCCGCGGTAACGCCGAAGGTTCGTTGGAATGACTAATAGTCCACAATATAGCATGGCCCCTGGTAATCCGGAATGGAAATATTTGTGATCCACACGTTATTTTAAGTCGAAGTCGTTATCTTTTTTCGATATCAAACTGGCTCAGCGAGTTTGTGAAGATCGACATTGAGGTTGAACTTCATCCACGCAAAAATAAAGTAAATGTAAATAAATATTGCCGCCATGGTATTTCGAAACCGTGGCGGCGGGAACAGGTCAGCTTCACTGGCACACCGCACGAGAGATTATGCTATCGCGGCAGCCGATCACGCCTCATGATAAACTGCAGCACTCTCTCGCCCTGTATATTGCCCATTGTCGCCTTCTTCAACTTACATCTTCGGCACCAACAGGTAAGATCACCTTAAACTCGACCAGAGATTAACCTGAGTCTAATATCTTAACTGGACATGCCGACGACTCAGCAATGCAAAACCATGTGCCAAAATCATGGGGCTCGTCAGTTGAGTATATGCTGGACCTATACCGAGCACTCGTCTCATCATTTTTGCGGTAGAGCACACCACTACTTTCAGATACGCATAAGGCAAATTAAGATGCCCTCCAGATCACATGAGATAACTCCTTTCGCATGTACCTGGCTATCTCTCGGAGCGCGTCAACATTTGCAGCCTTTAGACTCGCGAAAGACCACCTTGTTTCGATGCATGTTGCCCTTGACACTCTGCAAGGCACATACGTCACCTTACAAAAATTCCTAAGCATCACCATGTCTCCGTGGCGGTACAGACGCTACCTGCTCAATGTTCAATGGTAATATCAGCCCACCAGTCATCCGTTCCATAACAGTCAACCACGGTGGCACGGCTTTCTGCTTTACTGTGGTGTCTGCGAGACTCGTATGTGCGACTTACGATTCCGTGGATAGCGAAGGTATCACTGTTATCAAGGCTAGTCCTTAAACAGTTTTCAAAACCCGTACTCCATGACGAGTATAGTGACCGCACATTGCATATGCAGGATGCTAAGCCGGGTTACGAACAAGAGCAAAGGGGTGAAGGAGTGAGTGACGTTGTCAGTCACATCGATGCTTATCATACAGAGGAGGACGTACCTAACAAAGGGGAAAAGAACAAAACAAAAACATGCATCAGAAAGGCGTATGAGGAAACTTTAGCCGTCAAAAGCTGTGCCTCCATTAAGAAATCGATCAGCATGGGAGCGTACGGCACCTATGTGGAGCACAGCGAAACCATGCTCAGATTTCAACAGGAAAGTCTTGACGCACGGCCGCTGGTAGGGCACTATGGCTAAATCTGGGATACCCGGCATAAGACGAGGGCGAAGACAAGTGAGACATTGACAGGAAAGCGAGAACGTTCTTGGTTAAACCTGTGCTTGGAAACGTGGACCCAAAGAACTAGGAAAAAATGTCTGCGAGATCATGGGAGTTGGACAATTCCTAAAGAAGAAACAGATGTTTTTCTATGTGGACGCTTGCAACCACAGAACGGAGGCTAACGGGAGAGTGGTCGCAGTAGTGAACGCCAAAAGAAAAATAATCACTGGTGCGTCAGTGCGCCCAAGGGCAACACAGGCAACAAAAGATACTGCCATAGCTCCTGTTCTGATTGAGCCCAATCGGCAGGAACTGCGGTACAGGATAGCAACGGATTGTCAGACTGCAACTAGGATGTACACAGATGGAAAACTCGGCCTCAAAGCCGCAAGAATTCTCTCCAAACAAAAACAAACCACACACACCACATAACAAAAAACAGAAACAATCAAAACAGCATCATTCGGGTCCCCGACACTGGAGAAAAGAAAATGCCACAGTAAACACCGTTGTCTGAGGGTTCATGAACCGGAGGGCAGGTTTGCTGGTCGATCCCTTCAGCACGCCAAAATCTTATGGGGAGGAAATGAGGGCGTTGTTAGGAGCGCGCAAGATGTACCCAGCTCTGGCGGACCACCTCAACACAGTGCCGACCACCACGCTCAGACGACTGCAAAGAGACACCTATCCAAGAAGAGCCATATATCATAAAATGTGGCCGAATAAATACATGAAAGAGTGCGAGTGGTGCGGGGCTACACCACGAAGTACCACGTATCTATAGGCCTGTGAAAAAAAATTGGCAGTGGCTTAGCTCCGGTTAAGCCTGGATATACAAGCGAGAATCTGCAGTTATGCTTTGTTTGACGTCATGGCTGTCGCAGTTCACGCACAATGCACTGGGAGCACCACGATAGTGGTGTAGATTTTGAGCCAACTCCCTCGTTACCACTTCTGGGTCTTCTTTTCTTCTTTCCATGGCGAATGTCTGCTCCTCTTCTACGGCCGCCGCCGCCGCTCACGCGTTATCACAACGCCTTGCGAAAGAACCTTCTCCTCTTGGGACGGCGGCGGAGAACGCGCGGCAGCGGCGAGCGGTAAACCGGTGGCGAGGAGGAGAACAGAGGATGTGGCGAGGAGGAGGAAGGGCGCGCCGCGGCGGCGCCCAGAGGTGGCTCACGCGAAGCGCGGTGTTGACGAGCCTAGTGAAGCTTTTCGCTTCAAAAGCCCGTTGTTATCCTCCGTCCTGTTCCTGTCGCGATTCTTTTTATCCTTGAGCATGTAGGACCAAATGGTCCACAATACTGCCGTGCTGAAGCCATTTATTACCCAAGAAAACTAGCCCTCTTGACTGACTCCGACAGAGCACACAGCTCACGCTGGTGACGAGGGCCAATGCGGCGGTGAAGGCGAACGGGACCCCGGAATAGGGAAGACCAACCACTGAATGTCCATATCTATGTCTTCTCCACCCCCATTCCGTAACTCTATACTTACAAAATAATTGTTCATACTACTATTATTATTCGACATGAAGACGCCTACGCACACAGGCCTGGTTTCCCTTTCTGCTTAAACGACGAAAATATGCACCTGTGCTGTTTGCCTGTGTGATTTCGTCGTTTTCGTTTGTCTCATTGATTATTCGGCCACTCTCTCTTCGGAAAGGAACCTTTATCTGCAATTTTTCTTGCCACCAGATCAGTCAAATTATGCACTCAGATTTTTTCTTGCGGTTGTACGAATTTAATTAGTAACATTCTTCCAAACAAAGCTGTTTTGCGTTTATTGGTGGTACATCAACTCCTCCTGCTAACAAAGAACTGCAGGTACGCAAGGGGAAAATAGCGACCACAAAGGTGTCTCATTTATATCTTCTACATAACTGGTAATATTTCAGTTCCGAACATTATGCACTAAAGATATCAAAAAATGCTTGGGAAAAACAATGCACAATGTCTGCGCTCTGTTAAAAGAAAAAAGTGAAACGTCTGACCCTTAGCTACCATCACCAAATAGCCAAATTCTAGCTAAATATTAAACATAGAGCGTAACCAACACAATCTGCCCGAATAATCGATGACCTTGCATAATACATCATTGAACTATATCATTACAATCTGCACTCGTTTTTTCCTCCAAAAATACTACATGAACCCTAGGGTATTTCACTGTGGCATGAAAATGCATTGGTAAATACTCTTTATTTGTCTCTGGCAAAGAAAACAGCACTAAACAATTCCGTTTTGTGGAACCGTTTGGTTTAAGCAGGTACATAATGAATTTGGAGGACATCCTTTTTAAAGGCTACATCGAAAGTACCACAAGCAAGTTCTCAATAAAAAAAGGATGGTTTATGATAGCCAACCCCGGTATACAGCCTTCACTGACTACGAGAAAACATTTGACTCAGTGGAAACCTAAGCAGTCATTCAGGCACTGCTGAATCAGGGTGTCGAAGAAACTAACATGAAAATTATGGAAGAAATCTATAACTACTGCACAGCTACCAGAGTCCATCGTAAAGTCAGCAATAAAATTTTAGTAAGGAAGGGTGTCAGGTAGGAAGACATGATCTCGTTAGTGCTATTCACCGCATGTTACAGGAGGTGTTCGCATTCCTGGATTGGGAACAGTTGGGCATAAGGGTTAAGAAGAACACCTAAGTAATCTGCGATTCACTGATGGCATTGTTTTCCTAAGTAACTCACGAGATGTCCTTCAAAGCATGATCAATGAGTTAGACAGGCAGAGCGGAACGGTGGGTACTGAACTGAGCATAGAGAACCAAAGTAATATAGAACAATCTCGCAAGGTAACAGAAGTTCACTACTGGTAGTGAGGTGCTGGAAGTGGTAAGGGAATACCTCTTCCTCTGGCAGGTGCTGACCGCTAATCCGGACATGAGAAAATAACTAAGAAGAGAAATGGGGTGGAGGCATATGGCAGGTTTTCTCAGATCATGAATGGCAGTTTATCAATAACCCTCAGAGATGTATCGTTAAGACACCGGAAGCGGGCACAGTGGGTGAGGAAACGAACGCGGGTTAATGACATTGTAGTCGGAATCAGTTGGAAGAAAGAGGGAAGAGGAAGGAGGAAGAGGGCTTGGGCAGGGCATGTAGTGCGAAGGCTAGATAACCGGGGGTCGTTAAGGGTAACGGAGTAAATTCCAAGAGCAGGCAAGCGCAGTAGGAGGTGGCAGAAAGTTAGTTGGGCGGATGAGATTATGAAGTTTGCAAGGATACGGTGACCGCAACTGGAAAAGGAGAGGGTTAATTGGAGAGACATGGGAGAGGTCTTTCTCCTGCAGTGGGCGTGGTCAGGTTGATGATGGTGATGACAAATGAACGTAAAATGCCGCGCATGATCTGCTGGGCTTAAGCTTAAACTTTCCTCCAAGTGATGCGTTTTTTTTTTATTTCTTGCAAAAAACTGTGAGCGCACTAACCTTCGTGCTTTTCGTGGAGAATAAACAAATAACGACTCAATTTTCTGCCCTATTTTTAGGGGAAGGTATCTAACAGAAAGAACGTCAAACCAGCACTAAAATTTATAAAAGATCTCTTAAGGTATGTAGAATTATGCTTTACTTCGTTATGCTGTCACTGAAAAAAAAAACGCATTATTCTATTGGTGCTTAAAGTCGCCCAAACAATGAATTGGCATGCCTCTCATGTGGTGCCGCCTAGCTTTGCCCGCAAACGCGGCCCGGCAACGTGTTCTTGGTTTGAAGCTAAGATTATTAGTGTCAGCGAGATGTCAGGCGACTTGTGCGTTAACCCAAGGAAGCAAAATACCGCTAGCACAGTTTCATAATGACCAACGCGCCATGCTCGCTCACTGCCCTTACAGTTCGGCTAGTGATCCCATTCTCGTGTTGTCGATGCGTGGTAGCGGCGGCCCTATAATCATGCTGGCGAAAAGCAGAAACGCCCCTGGACTTTGCTATGTTTGCATGCACTAAAAACCCCAGGGCCTTCCACTACCGCGGCCGTGATAGTTAATGTCGTTATGAGACTTTCCACTTCAATACTATGCCATTCGTAATCGCACCATACCGTTCTGTACTGTCGCATGTCATACGATTAATACACGTGCATTACCGTATGGACGATTTGTGCACATCCGGCTGAATTCTGCCATTGGTGTTCTGTCGACAAGCCGATTGCCTATTAGCTGGCCATTCCCCTTTGTTCTCCGTCCGCCGTTTTCTTGAGGCCTTCAAATTTACTCAGTTTCTGCGCTCTTCTTTAGCATCGAACTAAGCAGAAGTTCACCAGAGGGCCTGCTCACATTTTTTTTGCTTGCTTGCACAGCAAAATAAGCATGATGTTCTGCATTTGCTGCTTACCAATTGATTTACTGCAGTCACTACCTACCACCATAATACGCAGAGAGGATCCTAATTACCATTTGGCACCATCCAAGTACAAACAATGTTAACAGCTGGCTATGCTATTTGGATAACCTCAAAGGTTTGGTCGAAGGGTTACGCAAAGTGCTCTTCGAGTGAGTTTTTTCTTGAACACAAAGATAGGAAGTTATCCTTTATTTATTTACATCGCGGAACCGGAAATGCTGTATGCCAAAGAGTGATAGGACGTCCTGAAAGCATGAGGTATGGTTATCCTGGACTCAGTGACGGATAAACAAATTAGAGCTAAAGCATATAGCCACCACGTGCATCAAATTACGAATTTAACAGCGACATCTATGTTCATCTATACGTTGGTATAGTGTTGGATATTGTTGCCATATTCTTCGTCAGAACAAAATTTGGAGCAACGGAAAGCAGGTTGTGGGGTGCTTAATTTTAGGATGGTATCTCCCAGATTCATGATGTGCATACTAGGTAAACAAATAGCCCAAGCTGCTTTTAACCTTTCATTGCAAAGGTCAGTACTAATAGAACAAGCTGCTTGATGTGTTCAAAAATGTTAAATTTGGAAGTAGGAAACAGCTGCAACGAACAGATCCTCGCTAAACCATCGCAGGAATCATACCTAGAGCAGTCCCGAAGCAATTTAAACAGTGAACAACTATTTCTAGGTTATCCCGTCTTTGGTTTACAAATCTCATTTTTACCAGCGGAAGCGGTTCGCCTAATACATCTTGTTTATGTGATACTACTTATTTGATTGACTTCCAGCAATTATCAAAGATTTTGCAAGGATAATCTGCCTTTTTCGCAGGCACTCTTGCAGACACTGGGCATATGTGTCGGCTGATGAGGTCCTTATGGGGCCTCCTAATGAAGACTGTAGCCGAATATATACTAAGATTGCTATGCCTGTACAGGTTTGCAGTGGAACCATGAGATATTGCATGCGCCGCAGTGGGAAGGCTGTTACGAAACTTCGCATCATACAATCGTGAATTCTTACTATGCTGGGATCCCAGAAAATTAGGTGGTGCATGGCTTGCCAGCGAACTCGACCGTCGAGCGCCTGAGATGCCCGGCCTTATTCACCAACATGACACACAGTTAACCCTCCTTTACAAGCATGAAATACATCTTCACTATGACAACAGTAGAAAAATTAAGCCTTTTTTCTTCCTGCAAATTATCTCACCACCCCTTAGCTATGAATTCTCTGGCGCATCCACTTTAATCACACGTCACTCCTGCCATTTTTTCTCTGTGTCGTAGACTCTCCTAAGAGGGGCCAAATTTCCTTAAGCTTAATCCTAATCTTGGCTGTCATAAAGATTGGCATTGGCCGCCACCATAGGACCATGTGCCTCACATCGGAAGATGTCAAGATTTATGCAAATGTTTATTTCTCTTTTCTGCATCTTGGGGTAACACAGGCTCCAAAGTACAAAATGCAGATATTAGAGGTGATTAGTGTTGATTTGCAAACTGCGAGCACTTTAGTACGACGCGAGACATTTGGTTTCATATCAGCGTTAATGTTTCAAGTGACATAAAATAAGAAGTATCTTTCGGTAATCTTCAATATTTCATCTGTTCCTTAAAAGAGCGTGTCATTTGAACGACATGTTTTTTACAAGCGCTATTTTTTATCAGATTAAACTTCCTTGAGTTGACAATTTCGGCATTTTTACTGACTATCCCCTAATCGTAAACGTGGAAAATATTCGGCGCCAACAATGAAGAAACATAACCTACATCCGAACTCCTCAGAGTAAACCGGTTAGCGTTCAATGCGGAACTGCAGAATATTTCATTGATTGGAATTAGTGTCAATAGAAAGCCGTGTTACCTCTTCATCTGGCTGATAAATGCAGTCCTCAAGAAAGGGTCCGTTTGCTGTGGTTGGGCCCTTAGAGTGTCAAGCTCACCGCCAGTGTCAAGGTACCTAGACGTCATATTAAGTGCCATCTTCAAACTGACCCAGTATTTCTATACGCCAGTACTCTAAAAATACGTACTTTCTCTGGAAGAAGCATACCGACAGATCTTTACGGAAACAACAGTTCAAGCCTTCGCATCTCGAACTAAGGAGAGGAATGTTAACGGCTTAGGAGATAAATTGGGGAGTTTTCAAAAGTGCAACATATTGCGCCCTGCAAGCCATGTGGTCTTAAAATATACGGGACTTAAAGTGGCTTTTGCATTGTGTTCTTTTCGGCAATTATCACTGCGTCACACAGAAGCATAAAAAGGGAGCAAACTAAAAAAAATTTTGTTGGAGTCAGTGGATTTTTTCTTTTCTTATATTCACCTGACAGTAGAGAATAAAATTTTATCTTATCATCATTCACCAAAGTATAGATGGCGCGAGCATCATGAAACGGGGTACGGTGCCATTAATGATCTTTAACAGCTACATTTGCACCATCACTGCTGTCGTCTGAAATCGGTGCATGGCGGCGGCAAAAAAACAAACCAACAAGCTCGCCTGTTTAGGTGCAGTTAAGCAGACGGTAGATTAATTTCAGCCACCACTACAGCACGCGTAACAGGGCTGCCAGCGCCAGGAAGCAAACAGGAATGATACGGCAGCGGCAACTTCCCTTTGTGCAGAAGAAAGTTAGTTGTTCCCTATTCCACACTGCTCCGTACTCGTCTAGAAATTTTAAAGGGAGAAAAATATATGTTCCTCTTCTTTTCGAATCTAAATAATGTTTTTACCTTTCCAGAAAATCCAAAAACAAAATTTGGCAGGATGCATGGAGGCAGATTTTTGAGGGAAGGACATGTTACCTGCTTTGTTCAATCTTACAAGATGCTAAATGTTAAAACAATATTAATAAGAGCAGAGTTTAAAAGTAACACCGGTCAGGTAGCACTTTGCGAAAACTGCGTTTTTTGGTAAAAACCTTTGTTTTTATTTTGCATAATTATGCGCGTAAATTTAAACGCACAAAAAGGGGACATGGCAGTAGGTACTATAGATTCATCCAAATTTCAGGGGAGGTACAAAGACATGTGATAATGCGCTTCTTAGCTTCGCTTGTGATGTCGGGAAGAGCAACTTATATGGCCGCGTTCGTCATGCAAGAAGTATGTTTGAGAATCTAACAAAGTCTATATTTTTTTCAGATGGTACGTACGGAGGATCCTCTTCGTCTACTTATGTTTTCTAAGCATATTGAAGGCGAAATTCCGAATTGCCTGATTTCCGAATTCATACAAAAAACAAATAAGGGAGCAAAGCGCACCTTAAAGACAAACTACAAGTCAGAGACCAAAGAAAAGTAAGTGCTATCTGATTTATTTTCTACTAACCCCACTCGTAAACCTTTCAGAATATGGCTTCTGCTGATGACGTGGATACAAAATTTATGTGGTTGGCATATGCAGACCCCGTTCTCTGCCCCTGCTGTTGTGGGGATAAAGTAGCACCGATCCATTGTCCCCTTCTTCGGTGCCACATTGAGTGGGGGGCCACATTGAGTGATAGACATGCTTTGGTGAAAAATGCGATGAGTGGCATAGGGGTTCTACCTGTTGAAAGCCTTTCGACCCTAAAATGTAAAAATATGTGTTGAGGACTTCGATTAGGGGCAGGCTCTGTTAGCTAAACTTTAACGAAACGGCGGATGCAGCTACACCTGAAGAAGTACTTTTTTAGGCATGTAGCAGGGAGTTCCTTCAGAGCGTGATTTCACCGAGACGTAGTTGTGCTCCGCAGGCGTAAGTCAGATGTTTAAAAAAAGATGAACTCGTTGCTGACAAACGCACTTCTAGGAACTGAGCTTCAACGTGTCCAAGAAATGTCCAAGACATTTCGTTTTCTTGATGTCAGCAGTGACGAAAGGAAGGGGAGAAGTGACAGTGAGCGCAGAGTCAGTAAGCGGAAAGAAATGGTGAATCATGCCGTCAGAAAAAAGCGGTGTCCGCTTCCGCGGTCAAAAGCCAGTTGAGCCAGTAAGTGCGCGGAGCTCGTAGACGGCTGAGTCCGCTGCGTGCACAAATAGCGAAAGCGTCAGGGGGAATCGAAGCCTTGCCACCAGCTCTAAAATCCTATAATAATCTAAGCAGAATAATTGCGTTTCTGTTTTATTCTATTGTATAAGTATATAATTTTTGGTATCCAATTTAGAGGCTAGCTAAACTTCATTTTTGCATTACCGGTTTCGTAATTGTCAATTAATATTTTTAAAGTTGTACCACCAGTTCGTCGGCTTTTTGACTCCTGTTTTCAGCCGAGACTCTGAGTTAAAAGCCACCCTAAATGTTTCACGTACTGCCTTGGTCAAAATACTAAGGCCGCAGCGTTCAGGTGCAGCGAAATGAAATGGTCCTAGAATGCTCTATGTAGCGAATCATTCAAAACACAAGTCAAGCAGCAAGCTTATCTACCACAAGAAGAAACCTTCTGCAAGCATTTCTAGGTCATTCGGTTTTTAATAGTGCCGTATTGGCTCTGTTATGCGGCTGAAGTGAAAAGCCTTCGGCCTTAAGACTTTTGACCAAGTAATGGAATGTATTTCATGCTTTATTATTTAGGGCTAATGCACAATGAAATGTTTTGAGTTGTTGCTTTCCGGCGACAGGGGGCAGCTCCAAACATCGCATTTATCCTTCTCTTCATTGAAAAGAAACGGTAAACAGACATTTGTCTTGAGAATATCTTTTGTTATGTCTTTGAAACGAGTGCACCTAGCCGGTAGTCGATCGAAACAAGGGTGGAGATATGCTTTTTGCTTTTTTTTTTCTGAAGCGAAATATGAAAGTTTGATAGCTATGTGCATCACAGAAGACGCTAGTAGAACGTTTATTAGAATGACCTCGGCTCAAACCAGTCGCTTCGAATATCTCGTGATGTCGAATTCAGTGCTCAGTGCCACGCGTTGCCTTTCAACGGCGTACTCTCAGGAACCGCACTGCAGTAGGCGCAATAAAAGATGCCTATCCCGTTCTCTGTTTGCAGCTAAACCCGAAAATAGGACCTTGGAATTTGCCGCCATATTTAATATTTTTGCACTTTACTGCGCTGATGCAGATCACTCTAGCATTCCTTCCGGAGCCCACCTAAAGCATAAGGAGAAGCTGTTGTACCTCGATAAAATATGGTTTATGATGATAAAAAAGTCCTGAGTTTCTATTTTTAGAGCGCAGCTCTTTGGCTCTGGCTCCTGTTTCTGCGTTGCTCAGCGTCGCCGTCACCGTTGTCCCTCGTAAGCAGCAGGGGACTGCTTAGTGGCGCTTAAAGCTTCAAAACCAATAGAGCGGGAGCTTCGAAAGCAGAGGGAAGGCATATAACTGCCCTCTTGGAACAATGCACACCTCAGTCGTGCTTTAAGCTACGTGGGGCGGTAATGACAGAAGTGGCCTGCATGCCCTGGCATTGACAACATTGTGCCATTTTAAGAAAAGGAAGTGCGCATAACTGGCTCCCTGGGTCAGTGGACGCCTGAATCGCGCTTGTAGGTAGGCGGGTGATAAGAGAGAAATTTGGGCTGCATGCGTGCGCTGACAACGGCGAGCGAACTCTCACGATCAACCATTAACTACCACCTGCCAGGATGGCTGGTTGGGCGGGGACTTTTAATGTAGATATAAAGACAAACAGGGATTTCTTACTACTAATCCCGTTCCTCACACTCGTAACGCCTACTGCGGCTGTGACAACCTCGCAAAACACTTGCACAGACATCGCCTTTAAGAACCAGACAATGGTGCAGCAAGGCGAGCATATATCCATCAATTTCACCGACCACAAAGCTTTCTCCATGGAAATTAAGATGGGTTAATGGAGTGTCTCTTGAAGAAGGAATCTGCGGGGAAAATAGCAAGTTGTCTGTAATTGTACCTAAATGTCTTGCTCGAATTCTTTGCCTCAATCTATCGAAAAGTTGAAAAAGCTGATGAGCTGCGATCAAATTTCGCATTAGAAAGTAACGTAATCATCGGCAATTTTTTGTTACGGTTACTTGCGCATCAACTGCAATACAACCATCTAAAGCGTGAAAATCGCGACATAATACAGAACTACCACAGACCATACATTTTCCCCGCATGGAATTTCTCAATTTCAAACTCCACGAAGAGAAGTTCGATAGCTAAAGTTCATCATTTTCCATCTCAAGGAAAAAATCCTAAGAGCAAATTCCGTTTTTGTGCACTAAACATTCAACCATTTTTTTCAGAGCCGGGCACATATACTGTAGTATATGCCCCTACCAAAGCAATGAAAGTTTTAAAGTGCTGTATATTTATGTTGAGAAGGCTTGATCACCGGTACTAGCATTTGAGTAAAATATTTTTTTGCGTGTTTTCAGAGTCAGCAAAATGATTGATGTTCAACTGTGAGTATAATAAAGGCACTCATCACTTTGTCAGACCCCTTCCTGCAGCTGCAATTGTACTTTTTAGCGTTGTAACAACTTTCAGTTATGGCTCCAGAACGTAATGTTATCCGCAGAAGTGGTGCATTGTTAGCTAAACCTCGTTTCGAAAAACAACTTTCAGAATTCAGGCGTATATAGGCCTGTATATCCAAAGAATACATGGTACTACTACAGTACAATGTCCCGGCAATCTTGAGAGGACGTCAATGATTATTTAAGCTGGCCTGCAGAAACACCTGAAATCACAGTCGTATACGTTCCAATATCCTCAACTCCTGATGCTTAACCAAGAGTCACACCGCCGATTTAAAGCGGCTAAGTAAAAAGGAAAATTCCATACTGAAAGGGTTATATAACGTACTCGCTCTCCCTGTCGGACACGCTTTCGCATGAAATTACTGCTGCTGAGACATTCTAATAAACATGCTGTCCTTGCATATTTATGATCATTTTTATGCACCCGGCAGAGATTCAGAGATCGACATCGCTGTGAGGAATGGTTCCATCCCTTACCTTCAAATTACTTTTAAGAGAGGTGAGTGTCCTTTCTCCCGTCAAAGCTTTCATGAAGAGGGTCTTGGTTGAGAAAGTGAAAACGTATGCTTTGGGTTCTCTTTTTCATATACCAATTGTTTCGGCGATTCTCAACTGGAGTCCTTAAACTTAGGTTTTCCGTCGATATCGGTATGGCTCCTGTGGCGTTGCGATACTAGAGTGGGCGGAAAACTGACAAGAGTCCAATGGTGTTCCCTAGCAAGCAATTTGAGGCACACAGCCCCCGAGAGGCTTGGCGCATAAGCTTTCATGGAACAACCGTGCGTCATCAGCATCATATGGGGATAAGCGGGTGCATCAGAGCAGACAAAACTTCGCTTGCTGCCAAGTTCTCGGGCAGCGCGATGAGCACGACATGACCTATCGGACGGCTAAGTGTCGAGCTAGGAAGTCCGGAGGAAATACAGCACGCAAGTAGGCTAAAAATATGCAATTGCAATCGAGCGCGTAACTATAATAGTCAAAATCTTAATATAGAAATTAGCTGATCAGCATATCTCTTAACACGATTAACCTATTATCAAAAGCCCGCCAACGTCACAGAGGATTTCTCGATATCTAAAGCAAGATTTCTTTAAAAATAGGCTTTTCTTTCGCTGAAAAAAAAACGGTATCTAGAAACCTTGGAACAATTGTCTTGGGTTACTGCGGACCGAAATACAGCATGACTCTATATAGAAAAGTTTTTGTCAGAAATCAACATTATGTCGCTTTCTTTATACTGTTACATCCTTAATACAACGATCTTCAAGCACATCTCTGACGGTGAACATCGCCTAGAATAAAGTGCAAAAAGTGCTGAAAGAAACCCACACAACATTATACTATACGCGGGGATTAGTAGAAAAATAAATTAAAAACTCGGCCAAACTGAAAGCGCCAAGGCAGATTATTGACAGAAAACTTCAAGGCTCCACAAAAACGAGGATTGGAAAACAATGCGGCTTCATATTGTGATCCTGTTCTTCGCGGTTTTGCTCAGTACGACACTTTTGCCTAATTGAGAGCTGAGTTGATTCTTATTCATTTATTTTCAAGTTCAAGTACCTCGCGTTTTCGTGTCATCTTCCGCGGACTTTCCCAAGAACTCATGTCGATCATTTCAAGATTAGCTGTGAGCCGCGATACCGCTACAGGAGCATTAAATCTTTGTTTAATTGTAGCCTTATGGAATATATTACGGTGACGTAATGGTGCTCTTTATAAGTACCTGCGTGATAGAAGCGCACGCTCAGGCTCCCCTGTATTTGAAGGGATATTTTATAGAAAACCAATCAAAATATGCTAAACTTGCCGCTTTTACAATAATACTATTGAGAGCACACTCTGGTAACCTGTTTAACAAAAGGTGGTTTTAAATGAACTCTTCGACTGAAATAACCTACTCCGCTTTAAAACGTTGACTCCCAAATGTGCGATGAATTGACATAAACTGTCAGTTTGCAGGTGCTTCTTCTACTTCCTACTATCGACCACT
Organism: Amblyomma mixtum; assembly: GCF_055824585.1. NCBI lineage: Eukaryota > Metazoa > Arthropoda > Arachnida > Ixodida > Ixodidae > Amblyomma > Amblyomma mixtum. The sequence continues at coordinate 118,436,976 of NC_143015.1, read as the reverse complement.
CTTTCAACTGGGCAAATAAAATATGAAAATGTAGCTTTTCTAGGACGAAACCAACCGAGCCTTCGTTCAGAACTTTTCTTAACAGTTAAATAAATGATTGTAAAAAGCAAGTTTTTTACCCTGAAGTGAAAAATAATGAAGACGATGCAGTGGTTCCGTGCCCAATCAAGATATGTCAGCGTGGTCTCGGGTTCGAACCCCGGACCAGGACGAATTTTTTTTTAACTACGAAGTTTCTGAGAAAGCTGTATAGCTTTCCTTTGTAGCCGTATGGCTGCGCTCGGGTGGACGTCAATGAGTAATTACTCCCTTATTATGTGTCAGCGTATTGTTCTGGCAGGTATTCCCTCCCGACAACGAAGGCCAGTGATTGACATAGGCTGTATTCGCCACGAAATCGATCACCTAAGCGCACGAAAGGCGCGTCAGCTGTGACAGGGGAGATTTAGCAACTGTCCCGCTTTAGCACCGACACTCAGTGCTGACCGCGGCTCAGTGCCAGTACCAAGCCATCGCTTTCGATCATTGCTAAGCTTTCCAGTCCTGCGCACGCTGTTCTAAAGAGCCAGCTGAGTTCTCTGTTGTGCACAAGATTTCATAGCTTGTTAAATTTTGTAAACTTGCGCAGTCTCCAGTCAACCCCATCTTTGTTAGGAGTACGATCTCAGTGTACGATTCACAAGCAAGAAAAAACGTGTTTATGCTCTTTCTCCTGTATACGTGGCAGCTAATTCCACGTGGAGTCTTTGCTGAGTGCGGTAAATATGCAGTAAGAGTAATACCTCTGATTTTACCTTCATTCTTGAACCCTATTTCAGAACTCATTATGTCGTCCTCTATGCCTGTACTAAGAACAGTAAATGATATGGACATGCGACACTAAAGCAAATATATAACGACTTATTGCACCGATAAATCAAGCTGGAATGCCTAAGAGTTTTATTTCCTCGCGTTCTGATCGATCTCAAATATGATTTTCACAGTTATAAGCTCGTTACTGCTTCCTGCCTCATTTTTTGTAATTGGAACAAAAAGTGATATGAGTTCCGCTTGAACCTGCTTTCATTGTTCTTGCCATCAGGATGGCTTCAAAGTGACTATCTGACTAAGTGGACTTACGCGCAGGACCTGGAATATGCTAAGCCTAAGCAGTGCATTGTTTTAAAACACCCCTCCAATGCAGGTACGTACGGTCACAGTGCCCTGCTTGCAAGGGTAATAAAAATATGGATCACTAAACAATTTTATCTAGAAAGCGAGAGAGCGCGGTTTTCTGTTCTCTGGTGCAGTAAGCTCATTTATCTCAAAGTGGTGATTTAATGTCCGGATGAATTTTTAACACACGTGTGAACACTTACAAGCATTTCTTTATGTGTCAATGTGTGGGAAACAATGCTGCAAAACTCCTGTAACTAGCAGTACATTTAAGAATATTATCAATGTTCACAAAAACTTTCCACTTGTGTATCATGCAATATAAAGTTTGGATTAAGGCGGCGAGGGTCTCAGCTATGTTTGATAGTTATATATGATGCAATATGATTATACTCTCAAAAAGTGAAATATTGTCTTCTTTCCTGCCATTAATCTTAAACGGACTGCGTTGAAAACACAAGCAATTTCACTGGTGGCTGTCGAGAATAAGGAACGCTTTTCGGTCTTATACATAGTACGCCGACATTACTCGAATATAGAAGAGCATAGGCGGTGTTCAATATTATGATCTCATCCATACAGAGGCTACAACATGACTGGTGGCAGTCGAGAATCAGGAATATCTTTCGCTTATCCATAGCACGCCCACATTATTCCAATATAGTAATGCATACGTGGTAGTCTATACTCTGATGTCAGCCATACCCAGGCCGCAGCAAGAAAATTATCGCTAAGAGTACTTTATGCACGGCTTTGGTTGCATCACTTCTAAGCACCTACTGCGTAGAAGGGTGATGTAGCGTGTACGAAATGTTTACTGTGCTACTCCCAACCACGCGAGTCAGCGTATTCTCAAGCATGACGGATTTCCTAAGGGGAAATCTCACAGGTTCCTCGCACTTACAGATTACTCACCAAAAAACTTAATTTCTTGAAAAGTATCTTCACGTATTTCATCATCATCATTAGCCTGACTATGCCCACTGCGCACAAAGGTCTCTTTCATATCCAATTAAGCTTGTCTTTTAGGATAGTTTTTTTTTTCATATAACCAGGAGAGGAAGCAGTCAATATTTTTGTCGCAGTGTTAGAAATTGTTCAGCAATTTGATTTGTTCATGTGGGCAGCCAGAGGTTTGCAGTGGTTGTTGGCGAGTATTTTATTTTAAATTCGCTCCTGCTTAGAGCCCTGTAGCCCGCATCAAAATGCAAGAAATCGAGGAATTGGACAATTTTTGTTAGAAAGCTTAAAAGCAGAGCGGTCAATTATTTTCATGGACATATAATCCCAAACCAGGATACATTTAAGAAGTGTAACTGGTCTCAAAGAATCAGCATGGAAAAGAAGAAAAAAAATGCCTTTCAGCGTAACTTTCGCACAAATTTCGCTTTTGCGGAGCCAAAACCTCCCCGTGGTGATCCAAGCAAAAATACGCGATATATGCTTTTACAGACCTTGGGGCATGTCCAACAAATAAAGGCGCTTCAAATGGGATCACTTTTAGGCGCGAATAATTATATTTCCTATTTTAAGACCCTGCCACAAACAGTGGACACCGTAGTCAGATGGCGCCGGGGAGACTGGAGACTACAGCTAACAAGAAGCAGGAATAGTGGAAAAAGCTGCCGACAGAGGCTCTGGCATAGAGGTATTTGTGTTACTAACTATTCCTGAGCGGCGCGAAAAGCTATATATAATTCAAAAGTTACTCTATATTCTTTCCAACGAAGTTAATCGGATGCAATAGCACCTTCATTAGAAGCTAAACAAGGCCTCGCTCTTCGCGTATTAAGAAAGTATGGTCCCAAACAACGGCTTCGCTGGCTGTCTCTAAGTCGCAAACGGCAAACTACATCGAAGATTCTTTACCACTGAAGCAGATGCACCGGCCGTGAGATCACGGCGTATACTCCCTGCTTCCCGGTTCACTATAGCGACATTAACTATATGCCAGTGTCCTTGTCAGCAATCAGCATTTCTGGCATCAATGGACCTATAGGTCACAGCTCTTCCTATTTTAACCACCCCTACTGCCATTTCACTTTAGTGTGCTCTTTCCACAGCGGCGTCTGCTTGCGTGTGCTAGTGGAGCAGCAGCGTCAGAAGACTTTGTAAAAATTGTAATAGCGTTTAAAACTCAAATGTCTTAAGAAATTTTCTACATTTGCTGGGAAGATCCGAAGGTTTGATAACCTGTTGTGTGCATTGCTCGGGCATTTCTTCTCAAAAAGGATCTTTTAACTAAATTTTCCTGTTTTGCTGTCAACAAAGATGAATTAATTAAAAATTCCCTACAATTAAGCCAATGTTGCAAGATAGCTGTTGAGGAGTCCATAACAGCATATCTGTTGAAGGACGGTCAGGACGCTGTGCTAAAATCGCTGGCCACCCTGTATATGCAATGCCTCTTGACCTCGAGCGTACCGCAAAATTGAAATAAGGCTAATATTACCCTAGTCCATTAGAGCGGGGGCATGTAGGACTTCAAAAGTTAAAGATGATCTACTCAGTGTGAGTCGCTTAAATGTTTTTTTGTGTGTGTGTGTGCGGTAGAAGCGGTGGCTCAGTGCTTCTGGCCCTTGGCTACGTGCGAAAAGCGAAATGCTGAGGCCCGTGTACTGTGCTATGTCAGGGCACATTAAAGGACCCCTGGGGGTAGAAATTTCGGGAGCCCTGCGCTATGCTAGCCCTCATGACCAATACATATATATATTACAAATTATTAAATAAAAATATAAAATAATGAGATCTTATAGTAGGCCATGTATGCACACGAGTTTCTTGAAACAGTTTGCTGAATATGAAGATGCAAAGTGACCTAAAGAGGAGCCAACAAAGACGCATTACTGATGAAAGAAGGGCGCAAATGAAAGATTAGATATAGCGTCTTTGACAAAGGTAACGGGGCTGAGAGGGAAGTACTGCAGCCTTCAACTGTGACTGTTACCGTATCCAAAATTATCAGAATAGGTTAGGACAAAGGTTGTGTTGAGCACACAAAATTTTAGAGCGCGAGAGATAACATAAGATACATGGCCAAAAAACAAACACCATTGCCTGGTTATTTATGCACAGATGGATGGTTCTACCCTCATTACTTCGAATGTACCAACATAATGTTCAATGCACCTCATATCCCGCTTAGCTCTTGACAGTTCTTAAAAACGGGTGAATATTTTGCTGTCCACAACACTCGCAGGATCAGGGAGCCTAATACTGGCTCTATTGCTCTCCGAGTGAGAGCACTGGATAGACATATTTATGGCTTGCGGCTGTTTAACCTCCAAAAGCAACTCAGGTTATGAGGGCCTCTGTTGTGAAGGGCTCCGGGCAATTTTGGCCAAATGAGGGTCTTTAACGTGCACAGATGTCGCATAATACAAGGGCCTCTCAAATTTTGCCTCCATCGAAATTTCACTGCCGCAGCCGGGATCGAACCCGCGTCTTTCAGGTCAGCAGCTGAGCGCCGTAACCACTAAGCCACCGCGACGATATTACTGGACAGATATGACGACCTGTCGCGGCAGGGTGCATGCAAAAAGGGGTTGGGCTTCGTAAGTCCGGCGGTGCGTTGTGAATTCGAAAGACTATATATTGCTCTCTCTGTCTTACAAGACGGACTGCCGCGGTGGATTCCGAAGATTTGCAGGAGGTGCCTATTCAATATATAGATGACGCTAATTACCAGGAGTTTTCTGATTGCTTTACATACATAGAGCGTGAGGTGGTTTATCAATGGCTGCCCCCGAAGAAAAAGAAACTACATTGCTTTCAACACACTGAAATTGGCTAGTTCTTTCTGCATTATTTATAGTTGCTGGTAACTTCCTTGCTGCTCTGTGCAAAAATTTATTTTAATTAGTTTTTGCCATCTATTCCAGATCTTTATCAGAGCTTCTTCACGGAATGAAGTGTTTGGAGCCACAATGGCGGTGCAGGGCATTCGCCTGCGCCTGACGCCGTCCCTTGTGGTCTTTTCTCTCCATTTTGTCAAGAAGGAGTCGAACATGGAGGGCTCCTCTCCATTGTTCGGGCACTTGTACCCTTTCTTCAATGTGATGGTGTGTTGCATTATAGCCGGCCCAGAAGGTGACGACCGGACACGATCTGTGCAAGACGGGTGTATTGATTAGTGAGGTGCGCCTTGTGCAGCTCCCGATAGGTGTTCACTACCCCCAATGCAAAGAGCCTCGCATTGGACCTAGAGACCGGGAGGTCGAGCACCCTCTTGATCATCTTGCGGAGAGTAACTCTCAAGATATCTTCATCATGCTTGCGCAAGTGCACGTATGGAGTCGAATAAAGAATTCGACTCGTCACAACAGCATGACCGAGTCGCACCACATACTTTCTTCTGAGACCCTCACGCTTGTTGGAGACGCGGTTGACCATGCGGCCCACTTCGGCGCCAACCTTGCAAAGCTTGGCTAGGGTTGTGTCAGCACGACGACTTTGGTAAATAAAGAGTCCGAGGCCTCTGATCTCAGTTGCTTGGCGTATGGGCACATTAGTCAGAGAGAGAAGTATTTGGGTCTTGTCTTGCATCTTGGCGAGGGGTAGAGATGCACGAATTCTGATTTTTGAGGAGAGCACTGGAGACCACAGTACGCAGCATAGCTATCCACTATGCCAGCCGCTGTTTGCAGGCGGTCCTTCAGTCGACCAATGCTGCCCTATGTTGCCCAAATGGTGATGTCGTCGGCATATAGTGCAGGCTGTATGTATTCAACTCCAGCCAGTTGGGCAGGGAGACGGAGCATTCCCGGATTAAAAGAGCAGTGGGGACAACACTACGCCTTGTGGCATGCCCCGCATGCCCATAGTGTAAGGACAGTGCTCGTTGTCTTGAATGCGGATAAAGGCTTCGCGTTCCATTAAGAAATGTTTGATATAATTAAAAGTGTTGTGTCCGCACTGTCTCTCGCTGAGATGAGTAAGGATGACACTGTGTTTCACTTTGTCGAAGACGGCCTTCAGAACCAAGGCGAGAACCACCTTGTCATTCCGACGGTGCTTGACAGGCATGAGTACCTTGTGGCTGAGTTGCAGCAGAATGTCTTGTGCCGAATTGTATGGCCGGAATCCGGAAATCGTGTCTGCGAACATATTACGTGCCTCCAGATTTTCGGTGAGGCGATCTCGAACCAGTGTCTCTATAAGCTTGGCCGCACAAGACGTTAAAGAGATTGGTTGGAGGTGATCGGAATTTATGGGCTTACCTGCTTTGGGGATGAAGGTGACAAGCACAGTTTTGCAATCTACGGGGAGGGGCATATCTTCTTGCCACATTGCGTCATATATTCTAGCAGGGCCTTATACGACGGGCCAGGAAAGTGGCCCAAAAGCTTGACCTTAACCTTGTCTTTTCCCGGCGCGGTACCCAATCTCATTTTAGCAAGAGGCGCCCGCAGATTGTGGAGCTGGAACGGATGATCCAGAGCCGGTAATTTCTGCCTACATAAAATAATCCTGTCCACGGCAGTCTTGGACATGACACAGATACCGATCCTGTGGAGTCTGTGCAAGCTCGTCCGTATTACCTATGAAGTTATGAATTTCTCGTTGCAGATGTTTCTGTGCTTCTGTGCGGGTCTGAGTTAAATCTTTGAGGCTGCGGAATAACCTTCAAGTATTGCGACTAAACATTTGTCTAGCAGCTTAATTACAGCGATTCACTTAAATTAGAGTCGGCGCGTTAGGCAGCATTAGGTTGGGTGAAGTAACGAATCTGCAAGCTGAGTTTCTTGTTATGTTTCTGAAGACGCCACCTCTTAGTGAGGCGGCGCCGTGCTTCCCAAATATAAAGGAGATAGTTGTCCACACCCGTCACCTTATCTGTTTGCTTTCTACGTAGGCGCTGAGGGCCCACACCATTCCAGGTGTGATGGTACAAGGCCGCCGTCATTCACGAGAAAAGACAGGTGGACCGCCTCATTTTTAAGACCACTAGCGTATCCCACGCGGAGGAGGTAGCAATCGCCCTGGCTGCCTCCCACACTGAGTGTAAATCCATCATATCCAATTCGCGACGGGCCTGTCAGAATTTTCAGCTTGTCTGGATAATGCCCACAGAAGAAAGAATACTTCGAAGAGCAGCTTAGGATCAGGACCCCACGATCCGATTTCTCATTTGGACTCCAGGTCACCAGCGTTTACCAGCTAGCGAACGAGGCCGCCAGCTCGGCCGCCCGCGCACTCACTAACCGGGCCCCCGACATAGACCGTCCCGATCTGGCTCAGGACACCTGTCCTCTTTTAACATTCAAAGATATATCTGCTCATTACAGGGACTAGCACCGTCAGTATCCGGCTTCTGTCAAGGGCCTAGGAAAAGCGGGCGAACGAATACTGCTTAGACTCTATACTAATACTCTGCTGTGCGCGGGATGACTCAAACATTTCGGTCATTTCTTCTCTGGCCTCTGCTCTTTCTGTGGGGAGGTGGTTGACACCTTTCACATGGTCTGGGCCTGCCACCAATATCCTTCTCTTCCACCCCTAACCCATTCCACTATTCGAGAGGACTGGGAGGCGGCCCTTCACGGCTGCCTAGACCTAACGGCCCAACATGCCCTGGTTCAGCGAGTTCGTGTGGCGGTCCAGACCAATGGGGTCCCTGAATAAGGGACTCCACCCAGTATTGTAAGGGGAGCGGCACACTAGAGGCTGCTTCCCTGTCGCCTCTCTGTAAATTGTATTTAATGCTTTTAATCTTCATCATCACAGAATTACAACCCGTATTCTTTCACTCTATAGACCTGGAGGAATAATTTAGGGATTTACTTTAAATTTACCACTAACTGTTTTTTTTGTTTACAGGACCCCACCCCGTCTGTACACTTTGGGGGTATAAAGACTTGAAGAATAAACAAATGATTAAGTGCCACATAATATTTGTGAAGCTATGTGGAGTCGGCAGGGTTGTAGATCCGACACAGTGTACTGGAGGTAAAGAAAAAAAGGTAGGAAAGTTTATTGCTTTACTGGGGTTTAACGTCCCAAAGCGACTCAGGCTATGAGAGACGCCGTAGTGAAGGGCTCCGGAAATTTCGACCACCTGGGGTTCCTTAACGTACTCTGTCATCGCACAGCACAGGAGCCTCTAGAATTTCGCCTCCATCGAAATTCAGCCGCCGCGGCCGGGATCGAACCCACGTGTTTCGGGTCAGCAGGCGAGCGTCGTAACCACTGAGCCACCGCGGTGAGGTGGTTGGCAAGGGGTTAAAATTAAACACTAGGTACCTTCATCTGTTTCATCAATACTCTTAAATGCTTTATGGCGACAACTCCAGAAAACCAGAACGTCTAGAGAAGTCGCAGTAGCACCCTCAGGTACTTCATGAACTCCTAACTAATGAACTTTATTAGCACCAATACGTTGCAAATAAACCCGCTCCCGTGCAATTGCAAATTATTCCCTTGAGCGCGTATGCTAGCATCGCTGCCTTACTCGTGAGCTGTATAAGGCAATGCGAAACGCGCAATGGTAATCCAGATATCCTGCATGTGATTTCGACGTCCTAGTAGAAATTAACTTGCATATATGTAGTCCACCTCTGAAGCCAACACTTTAGCAGTTGTATAAATTTGGAAATTTCTTAAACCTCTCTAGAAATAAATTATTTATGCAATGCTGCTGGTAGTTGCCGAGCCCTTGAGCCCTGAGGAACTCTTGCGCATGTGATCACGGACAACAGCCTGTATTGTCTATTAATAACCGTGTCCAACCATGATGCCCACGGTCAAAACGTGCAGAAAATGCAGTGTACTCCACGTTGGAATGCCCAATTTCTGTATATTCACTAATAATCTTCATATTCACTCATAACAAAATATTCGATAATAATCTCTATTGATCAAAACAAAAAAATAAAAATCTGCTGCGCTGCTTGGTTTCCATTCTTGTCGCCTTGCCTCATATGTGTAACGAGCCCCTCTTTTCCCTTCCTTTGTCTGCTTAATTGCTTAGCGAGGGCCTCGGTTCTGGGATGCTTGATGCCATAGTAAGCATAAGAGTGTTCTCACACAGCTTCCACCCTCGCCGAGTTACTACGTCCGCCGCTTATGGACGAGGGCGGCGCTGGTGAACACTCTCAAGGTGCGCTTACACGTCAATTTACATACCCCCGAAAGCAAAAGATCTGAACCCGTCGCCGTAGCTCATTTGGTAGAGTACCGGACGTGTAATTAGGAGGCCGGGGGTCTTCTGGCTTATAATAGCTTTGTATCGGGTAAAAGAGACATCTTTTTATGACGGGACGCTAACCTATAGTTCTTGCCTGACTTAGTATTCTCCGTCAGTGTCCCTTAAAGATCCGCAGATGGTTCAAATTATGCTGGAGGTGTCATTACGCTGCCTCTCTCTGTCTGTGCCTTCTTCCATTACATTATTCATCCCTTGCCTCGCGGTGCGCTTGAAGCGTCCACAGAGAAGTTAGGAGCATTTTCAGCTTTTGTTTGTCTAAGTACGACTTTTTATATCCGAATCTCAAGACTAGATTCATGCGCTGTATCACGAAAATAAGTTACGCTGAGTGCAAAATTCAGAACTTTTCCTGAACGCTGGTATTCAGCACTTGGAAGTAATTTTGGATTTTTGCGCATATCTTCTACTAAAGATTTTGTGCTTGTTTAGCTCCTTCATTTTACGCACATGTTTCGCGCTTCCTGCTCTTGTTTCACTGTGCCAGTGTAAGGACTGATGCTAGAAAGTAATTCTTTTTTTCCTCTGTGTTAATACCTTTGGAATATGTGGGCATGCGCTGTATGTAATCGTCGTCAATTTATTTCACCACCTCTACCTAGAAACGGGAGAAATTGTCCAGCCAAAAGCGGAGGCTAGTTTAAACCCACTCAGCGAACATAATCTTCACTAGAAACAAGAGACTCATGATATACGTCACATACACAGAGATTAATTTTAGTGTAAAAAAAAGGTTTTTAAGTTTTTTTTTTCATTCATCATCGCTGAATGAAATGATCTGCCGGCACACTTGGTCAATTGTGACACCATGAACTTGCTTCTACAGTCACTGAACTAAGCATAGGGCTCATATGTATCATATTCCGCGGAAATCGTATTGTTATGCTCATGATTGTTTTGCTGTTGTATTAGGTTTTGCACTGAATAACTATTTTTGAATCTATTTGCTCTCTTCTTCTGTTGCAAAGTATTCTTTACTTGTATTATCTGCTTATCTCACTCTTGTCAAAGACCTGCAGTGCTGGCCGGCAGTAGTAGCTAAAGAAAAAAAACCTATAAACTCTTCCTAATAGCCGCAGCAACTAAATGACAAGAACGCTATATTATGGAAGCTGAGAATTACAAGATAACAAAAATGTTATAGTAGAATAAACCACTTACATATGTATACCTCAACAAATACTTTATTACGCACTTAATATTGAGAAGTTAGTAATGCTTATATGAATGAAGAACACAGTTCAACAGCTGTTCGTTACAGTGACGCCTACGCAAGCAGAAATTGTGCATGTTGGCATCATGGGTGTGATTGTGCGAAATTCTACGAAACACAGAATATAATGAATATATGCGCTGTATTTTTTCACAGTGTTTAAAGGGATGCACATTATGCAAGGTTTTTCACGCGAAAACTGACTTTGTTGTTGATGCCATGTGCAGGATGGCATTAAGCTTCCGTACACACGTGGACAGGAGAGCTAGAGGAAGTGCTGACGTTAATCGATGACGTTGCTGACAGGGCCGCGATTGCTCACGCATCATCGTGCTGTTGTAGTGAGCGAAAAATGTAAGAGGATAGTCCACGGGCCTGTCTTCTGGCTCCAGATGAGCCGCAATATTTGCTCTCTGTAGACAGAGGGAGTTCAAAGAGTGGCACAAGGAAGGATTGAGCGAAAAGGCACACGTCGCGGCTAGCACTTAGGCCGAAGCGACGACGACGGCTGCCTGAAGAACAAATACCCCATTTCACATCGAGCTCAGCAGCCGCGCATTCCACGGGTAGCCGTAAGATATCCCTGAACGCTACGAATAGATCCAGGACACTCTACGGGTGTCTGTGGAAGGGTTACATACTATCTTCAAAAACTGTGTGGTACCAGGAGCTCTGAAGGAGCTTAAAAATGAACTGAGAATATTCAGGATGGATCCCGCACACTTTAACAACTTTCGAACCACACCGTAAGCGCATATAATTTTTTGATTAGTCGGAAAGCACGATTCGAACGCCAAGAGCGCGTATCGACGTCGACAACATAACACTGAGAATATCAGCCTAAATGTGCCCTATAATCTTTGCGGGACACAACTTGAGGCATCTCATTGCTTACTGGTCTCTCAGCAACTATGAGCTACGTTCAGAAAGAAATCACCGTACTTTTTCATCTGATATTGCATCGGTTTATGCATTTAAAAACAAGCATAATAATAAGCAAAAAATGTGACTCAGTAATGACGTGCATTAGATTCGTAGTTAATTTAAAGCAACAGTTTTCTGAAGTTTTCGAGATACAGGATGCTTTCACAGAAAAACTATTTTTAAGCATTATATACTTATAGCTTTATAGCTCCCCTTTCAGAACACGGAGCCTGACCTAAACGAACTTTGAGAAAGCTTTCAGTCCGCCTCGTGCTACATGATTTGCTCCCGCCGGAGCAGCGCATGCGGCAGTAAGAGTGTATTCGTGATCCCGTGGTGGGCGAAGATATCGCTCGGCGCGAAGGAGCTGAAGTTTTGTCCTACAGCCCGACAGACACAAGCGCAGTCATGGTGGCACTTTATAACTTAGAAGACAGCGCGGCGTGATTTTCTCTCATTGCGTAATGCACACAGACTCTAGAACACATGTCCCGTGCCACCGTCGGCCAATAGGGCCAGTAACCAGGTCTAATATGTTGTTCTTCGACGTGGTGTTCGGTGCAGGCGGTCACGGCGGCGTCCAGACGCGGCTAATGTTCCAGCTTTCAGTGTAGCTCGTATCGCCACCATCCCCTGTTATTCGGCACGTGGAGAGCGCTGATTGGGCGGACAGCCATACATGAAAAGCGGCAAAGAAAGCTGGGCGCGCTGTTGCTGATGAAACAAACCTCAAGAATAAAGAAGCGGCTGATGAGGGACGCTGCCGAATACTCGTGTGCGGCTATTAGTATTTATGAGCCGTCCTAGATTAAAGTGCTCCTTCCTGAATTGATTTGGATGTTTACATCTACTCTCGGCGATGATATAGTCTGTGAATTTTTTTCGCCATTTAATTTTAACAAACGTTATATGAAAAATTGATTATATCGTAGTGCTTCATATGTCGACCTCATTAGTTGCAACGTACAGGCTAAATTGAGTTTATTTTACTTGAAATAATATTTATTTCAGATGCGCCATTCAAAGAGCCGAAGTGAAAGTGAATGAAGCGCAAGAATTTTCTGATTACAACAAAAATTGTTCTACTGGAGATCGATAAAAGGAAGCAGTTGTAGCCTTGAGAACAATAAAGGTGTTATTGAACGGCGATGTGAAATGATCGTTAAGCTTACAGCCTCCTTTAGCTGATAAAGCATATGATCTAATTTTACTTTACGCGTCGATAAAGATATCTCTCGATGTCAGCGGGTTTCTTGGAGCCAATATTACACCTGCCCAACAATCACTCAAAACAAGCCTTTCAAGACCACATAACATCGTACGAGCTATCGCGTAAGGCATGCGTCAGGCGCCACATACACAAAACGGCTCTTATGGTCCTCGTCCTGCGCTTGTGCTGTGTCCTTCTTGTTCACGCCCAACGTTGTTCGCGCTGTTTTACAAAAGATGCATCAGTGCCAACCTGCCCAACTGAACGCTCTACTTAGCTTATGGTGAGACTCGTAGCATAAAAATGGTTGATTTTCGCTAAGAAAACATATAGTTCCCAGATTATCATGTCTCACATTATACATGTATCTGAGAAAATTGAATCAAGATGGGCTTCAGAAACAGAAATTTATTGCAGTGAAGCGTCCGAAGCCACACGCGCCATTTCAGCTCCGAGAAAAAGAGCCGCAAACAAGTGCGTTCTGCATGTGCTCGCCTCCCAGTCTGAAAGACCTTGGTTACAACGCCGACAATGCCGAAGACAATGCCGACGACGCCGACGCCGGCTTTTCTTCGACACGAGCTCCTCAACACTATCTCGTTAAGGAGGTTTTGAATTGCCAGAGACAGCAACGAAAGCATCGCCCGCGTTCACACATCGTCGTGTCTAGCTGCATGGTCGATCGTGTCTAGCCAAATGACGTGTTTACATAATAAAATGCCTAGTGAGGGGGACGCGTTTAGAAGCAGAATGCGAGCGCTGCTGCTGCGAAGGCTGCCAATTATTGGGAAGCTAGGTCACATACTAAAAAAGAAATTTTTCGCCGCATATCGATTTTCAGCGACAATTAGGGGCCCCAATGAAGCACAACCAAGGAGAAGGCAGTTTGAATGTCGTGACATTCAATTATATTGTGCATCAAGGTTCAAAATATCAGTGGCACCTCCGGAATGTCTGCTGGAAGCGTCACTACAGCTTCAGGGAAACTGTTTCTAGTTTCATATACAGAAGCCAAAAGTAGAAACTTTAGTGATAATTTTTTGCAAAATAATATTGCTACAACCTTCGGCGACGCCCGGGGTCTTTATGCTCATTGATATCAAGCAGCAGAGAAGAAAAAGTATTGATAAAGGGTTGAAGGTGCCAAGCTGGTGTTCAGGGGTTATGGACCTTGATACCTGGCCATGCTTACCTTTTCCTTAGATATTTTAACTGTTGCTTTACTTTCTTTAAATGTAGGCCAATAATTTTATTCGGAATTTTAACTTCACCCCTATTTTCTCCTTCCAGTAACCATTGCCGCCCATTAGGCTGCTAAGCAATGCACAGCACCCAGAGAACCATACAGTACAGGTGCCATTAGGACACCAGGTGAACATGATACTAGATTTCGCAGTACAGCATATAATTTTAAGATGCGCATCATAGTACTGCGAACATAAGAAGATTTGACAAGGACTCTGATTTTATATCAGTGGTACGAAGCAGGAAATTTCTGGTTTTAATACAGAGCTCACGTCAGTTTCAGAATTTTTTTCCCAAAATACGGTTACAATGAGAAAACAGAACAAATGTAAAGAATACAGCCTTTTTTATTTCAGTAGTTATAAGTGATTGAAAAATAAGCCGCTTTTCCTTTGTCTGAAGCAAGCACCTAGTCTGGGGTTATGGGTGAAAACGCGATGCGCTTCACCAGCGTCTTCTGAGCTACCTGCCCAGCGCGGGGAGAAGCGGTAGAAGAAGGTGACATTCAGCAGCTATAGTTCTTGGCATATTCCGGGGTGCGGCCGCCACCATCAATGAAGAGATATATAATTCAATACGCCTTTTATGCACCGAGTTTCATACTTACCCCTAATCTGATTGAAATTTGTGGAACTTTTATCTTTATTCAATAGCACCGCTTTATCAATGCGAATATTGCGGGCCCATGAAGCTTTCTATGGAGTTTCTTTCTTTGGAGGTACAGTGCAAGTGCTAAATATACCAGGGAACGTTTTAAACTTATTCCGTTTTACTTACGGTTTCTTGAGCATGGAAAAAACATAGTGAAGTAATCACCGAAAGTTACCCCACAAAACGCTTCGTAGCGGTGCGAAATACACTTCTATTGGTCCGGTCCTCTGTTTCTTTTTTTTTGTAGTACTGTGGAAGAAACTTGTTAGAGAGAAACCAAAGCCACTGTCAACGTGGGCACTCCTTCTCTACAGCTGTTTCTCTGAATATAATATTTTGTGAACGCCTTCATGAAATATTATTCTCTCGGGAAGTTTCAGCTTTTTGAACTTTTCTTAGAACAGTAACGAACCCGGCCGAGAAAGTTTAATGAAGAAGTCTATAAAAGGTTATTCTTCCCAGCGGCATTGTCCTAAGACAGTCCAGTTGATTGCTTGTAATGACTAAGGTCAGAGGGCTAAGATATTTTTTAGACGCTAACATTTCAAGATGCCAACCTTTTGACATTTTGACTCTGTCATGCTATTTTGACCTTTCAGGGTCTGCAAAAAGGTTTCGAAAGGGTGTTGTAACGTGGTTGTGACGGCACTCAGAGAAAAAAAAACAGCTGGAGGCTTTGAAATCGAACTGTTCGTGGGGCGAGAATGTTCCCTCCGAAGAAAGGAAGATAAAATTTGCCACCTGTAACGGCCGCACAGCGATTAGATGTTTCTTTTTTAATTCACCTGCCTGAGACACTGAATTGGTGCCTCCGCCTTTCATGTTCGAGTTCCTTTTGTTACAAAAATAACGTAGAAGGCAGCGGTGTCTGATACTGCACCGGTGAGATTCCATATCTCGCGCTTTCAGCATAAAATAGAGATGTATTCGAAACTATTTTAGAAATAAAAAACAGAGACCAAGCAGCTTGTTGTGCAGCAGTATCATGATGATGTTTATGGTAAAGATTGTTCTTTTAAAGATGATTGAACCAACAGAGTTCCGTCATTTTTTCTTTCTTTCACACGCGCACACAGAGACTCTTACTCAGTGATAGCCTAATGAAAGAGAGGCTGTTAAACCATTGGCCATTGCAGAATAACAAGGATGCGTGTGTGCTTCTCCTTTTTGCCGCTAACCTGATGTGAAAACTTACTGTTAGGGCTCTACGGACTTCACAAAGAAAGCTGTTGTGCGAGTTGGTGGCGATCTTTCATAGTTACAGCGCGATGACAGGACAAGAGAGGACGATAAAACACAGCGCTGTGGTCTGTCGTCCTCTCTTGTCGTCTTTTGCGCTGCAACTATGGAAGGCTAACTTATATGTAGAACGTGATTAAGGGCGTCTTGGCTCTTGGGCGCTCAGCTGAAATGTAAGCAAATTCTCGGCCGCGTAAATCGTGCAGTGGTTTCACATTATGTACAGGCATCGGTGATGCTAGGACCGGGCTGCACGAGATGTCGTTTGGTGAGGCGCAACCGCATCCTGCATCTTGCACGCCTATTGACTGTTCCAGACCCAGATTACTGCGCAGCCTTTCGCCAGAAAGTCGGCGCTGTCGAAGCGTCGAATCCGTTTTAACACCTTGAGATTTCTGTGAACGCTACACAAAGAAAAAAAGAAAAGAACATTAACCTCAGCCAATTCGTAAGTGGGAACATCCGTAAGGCTTGCAGACAGCATAGATGGTACACTACAGGATAGTGCAGAAGAGAGAGACCAAGGCAGCGGTTTAGGCTCAGAGAAGATATTGGTGATCTCCCGAGGTGGATGGCGTAGAGTTTTTTGTAGTAATGATTTATGTTCGATTGTTTTAATGTTCTCTCTTGTATCGGCACCCACACGCTCCCTTATCACGTAATCTTTTACCATAGAATGTCTAGTTATTGGTGTTGCGTTTGTACAGCACCGATTAAACTTTCCCTCTTTTTAGCAGCAATACCTGGAACACTATACTCTATTGGACAGCACTGTTGTAGATCATCCCAAATTTTGAACAGTAACAAGTGTTGCGCGTGGAAATTCAACGTCTAAAATGCTTCTCTCGGGAATTAGTTTAATTTTTGACGGATAACGTCCCAAAGCGACTCAGGGTATCAGGGACGTCGTAGGGAAGGGCTCCGGAAATTTCCACCACCTGGGGTTCTTTAACATGCTCTGACATCGCACAGTACACAGGCGTCTAGAATTTTGGCTCACTAGAAGATTGACCGCCGTGGTTGGGATCAAACCCGAATCTTTAGGGTCAGCAGCCAGGCGCCGTAACCATTGAAGAACCGCAGCGGCACTTCTCTCGGGTATCCAGCTTGCTTCTTCGTGCAGCAATTCAGCACATGACGTGGCAGTTAATGATTCCCATTGTATAGAACTTGTTAGGATGCAGTACTTCCTCGAATGAGTCAAAATAATTAAAAATATGAGTCCTCTGCAGCAACAAACAGCCAAATCATGCAGCATGCACAGCATACGTTTTCATCCATCTCGCTTCCGCTGGGTAGCGACCGCTCAAAAGTAGAAGTAGCGGTTAACTTACTTTAGCGTAGGCACGCCTCAAGAATCATTGCAGTGTGTGCTGCTTGTTTGGCTTGATGTCGCAGCATACAATGCGGATTTTCAATCCCTGCTGACTGAATCAGGCAAGAGACATGTTATTATAGAAAAGTAGCTACAAATGCTGCACCATGCGTTAAACCACAGTGCGAGTACGCAAGCGGCGTAGGCGATAGAAGCATTTCAGACGTTGCATTTAGCGATCCAATGCGTGTTATTCTTAAAACTTTGATGTGTGTACAATGACGGCTAGAGGCTGATGCCATGCTCTTTACACCCGTTCATTTTTGTGAGCCAGTAATTGTGTTTTCAGTCATTGATTATTCTGTCAGGCAATCTCTGCGGCATTCGGAGCCTCTGACAGAGATGCATGCCCATGGTCTGAAATTCCGAAAGAGGGAACGTCGCAGAGTGCAGTATTCCAAACCTGATGGGCACCGAGTCCAATTGTTCTTTTCGCCGATGTGAAGATTCCTCCCGTTGCTTTTGAGCACATGTTCAGCCAGCAAACAATTCTTCGCATGTCTGTATATTCAGGCGTTTTCTCCAATAATCACCTGCACATGACGTTTATTGAGCTTTTTTGTAGCCGAATGACTCCACATGTGAAGGTATTGCATTCCACCATTCAGGTGTCACATTGTTTGCCGAAGTATTGTGAAGGGCACTGATACATGAGCAGAACGCAAACGACTAACTCCGCTTTCTGTTTTCGTCGAGGACAACCTTCCCTTCAGAACCCGGTGGCATGGGCAAGGCATACCACAGAAATGTATCTTGCCGCATTTTCCATCAAACGTTCTGTGTTCTGGAAGCAGAGAAATTGGCCTTTCAATTTATTTACGGTTTGATGGTGGGTGCAAGTGCAGACAGCAGCGTCCTCAACATGAGGCGCTTGCTACACATAATAAATAAGTTTCACGCGGGCCATTCGGTCCTTCGGATCATATTGGGTAAAAGAACAGTATGTACTTTGTTGGGTGGACTCAGAACTCACGCCACATTCACTCTCCGAAGCCCTCAACAGCGGTGGATGTATGTAGAGCATGTTTTCTGAAGAAAAAGACACCCACTCAAGAAACACCGTTGTGTCTTTTGTCGTTTCTTCTTGCGAGCCTAACAAGGCACTGCAGCTTTTTTTTACTGTTGTCTCCAAGGACAGCTTAGCAGTGCGCAGCCGACAAAAAAAAAATTGGGTCCAATAAAGGTTTTCAATTAGATTATGCTCTAATGTTCAGTTCGTTCCAATTGTGTATTTAGACCCCTTTTCTTTCAAAGGAACATTCAGATTTGAGCCAGTTGGAATGCCCAATTGAATCTCACATTGGCTGCAATGTTAACGGCGGAACTGCAGCTTTCACGATTCCATACACACAATTGCAACCAATAGCCCATTCCAAATGGAAACCCCAATTTGACAAGAATAAAACATGAATATTCTTCCTTTACTCTGCCCACTTAGAATAAATCATTTCCATTCCAGAAGCAGGAAACGGTTATCCTATCTTTGTGGCTCCCTAGTGTCTGCAGCGATTCGAGCAGTCGAAGGTTCTGCTCCTGTATGTCCCAGTTGCCCGTGATTTTGGCTGAGCAGCTCTTTGCAACATTTACTGGGCGTTTAAAGCTAGTAATTATCACCGCTAGTAATTATCGCGAGTTAATGACGGGCTAAAATGCTGCCGCCTAAGTAACGGACCAATTCAATCGCCATGCAGGCGATTCTACAAATTTTGTGCCGGAAGCGTTTTGGGGTTACCCTATTGTGTTCACCCACCCGGCTCAGCCCCACATCATCGTGACTTGACACGATGACCTGCTGCTCTTCATCGCCCCGACCACAATGCCTGACGACGAGCAGAGGACACCGTATGACCCGATGTTTAACGCCTGACGACGATGTGCTGATTAGCCTACCATACGAACAAATACAGTATCCTCGCCCAAGTCATCCGGTGTATCAATAGCCTCTGGCTGTTGGCGGTAGCTAGAGTGGTAGATCCAGAGCCAACCATTCATCAGATTATCGCATTCGTCGCGATGCTAGGCCTTTCATTGACTTCTATCATTTCTTGACCAATGCGGCATCACGTCACGTTTCAGAATCAAATTATTTGGTTGGAACTATCACTCAATGGCTCCAAGAAGTGGCCCGAAGACACCGACGAAAAAGGCAAAAGGCAAAAGGCAAAGAAGGCGCTCGCGCTAGGCAAGTTGACATTTAAAGCATATCTCAGTCTTTGAGCATCTCGTCCCGTTCTTTCGCTTGTCATCCGTTAGCGATGAATATAGAGAGTAATGGCTCAAAACGAGCGCTTGTCTTCTGTTATTCCTTTTCTTGTTTAGCGCTCATTTGTGCTTTATAAATGACAGTAATCCAACTAAGGTAGGTTTCAACTCTACTGCAAAACCAAAAGCTGGCTAGCTGAATCTGATGTTTTTTCGTCAAAACCTCCGGTAATGAGTGTATAAATAAAAATGACACATCACGACCGCTCTTTTTCTGCTGGTCCTTTTGTTCTTTAGTATCTCTTTTCGTTTCTTGGAAAATGACTACGGCCTAACTGGCGTAGCTTTTTACCTTAGCACACTACAGAGAGCTGGCTGAGATTGATGCTCGTGATTATGAAATGCCGGACGAACATGTAACGAAATTACAAGGCCAAAGGAAATGCATATATGGGGCTTTCTTCTTCTTCTGTGATAAAATCCTCGCCTTACCATTTATCACAACATGCTTGACCTCTCTGTCGTTACCCTGCAGCGAAGTTCAAGAAGAGACCCACTAGAAGAAAAGCCAATTTAGCAGTAGATTGTTAGCTTGTAGCCATCTGCCCCTCCAATATAAACCCAGCTTTTCACTTCTGAAACTGAGTGAGTGAGCTTGAGAGCCTCTTGGAGGACTTCTGCTACTCCTGAACGAGCCTTGGGAACGATTTCATTTTGCCGAATTGTCACAGTTACAAAGGTAATTTTCTAGTGAAATGCATGTTACAATTTTGGGCGCTTATACTGGTTAACTAAGGATTCCTGCAGAATTTTTTTTAGACAAAGCCTTTCAAGAGAACTTTGGTTTGTAAGCCAGAAAATTTCGAGACCTTCCTTTATTATTTATAATTCTTAACACATTGCGTAGTACCTGGTGTTTAATGTCTCCATCTATCATATGGGATAGAGAGATCGTATAGATGAAAGTTCGGGATTTATTTTAGCACTTTCGGTAGGATATACAGCGCTCTCATTGAACAAGAACGGGAACGGTTCTGCATTTTGAGTCTGAGAAAATAGGGCCGCGGTCGCCGTGATTTATACTCCCGAGTTCTTAGTAACAATCCGAATCTCTAAGGCAAAGTGCGTCTGTGGCTGGTAATTGTCCAGAAATTAAACCAGCTATCCGTAGTGATATTGTAACGAGGACAGGACTGGCACAGATCACAGTTTTTTTGCGGACTTCAGCGCACAGTAGAGAACTTACAAGATGGCTGTCCGAACCACACACGCACTTCGTCTTCGTCCACCGACACGCGCACACTTCGTCTTCATCGTCGGCGCGCTCCCACGAGCACGCGTCATTACCCCCCTCCCCCCCCCCCCCCCCCCCCCAAATCAAAGCGGCAGCCCGACGCCGGAAACGAACACGGACGGCAAAGGTAATGTTCGGTATAGATGCCGGAGGGTAGAGAACACAGAGAGCTGTTAAGCTGGTAAAGCGGCGGGTAGCAGCCTGTCATGGTAGGGCTTCATGCGCACCACGTGGACAGTCTCGGTCGGATGGCGCCGACGTGGTAAGGAGGTCGTGTCCCGCGGAACAACTTCGTAAGTGACATCACTAACACGACGAACCACCTCGAACGGACCGAAGTAGCATCGGAGGAGCTTTTCGGAGAGTCCGCGGCAGCGCACAGGTGTCCATACCCACACAGAATCGCCGGGCTCGTACCGAACGTATCGGTGTCGGAGGTTGTAGCGACCAGCGTCGAGTTGTTGATGTCGAATCCGGCACCTTGCGAGTTGGCGGGCTTCTTCAGCCCGCTGGACGAATGTGCCAACGTCACCGTAGGGGCTGATGTCTGCGTCGCTGTGACCAGCGGGGAGCATAGCATCCAGCATGGTAGTGACACACCGTCCGTAGACGAGCTGGAAAGGTGTAAGATGGGTAGTCTCCTGCTCTGCCGCATTGTAGGCGAAGGTTGCATAAGAACTTCGTCCCACGTGCGATGCTCAACGTCGACATACATAGCAAGCATATCTGCAAGCGTCCGGTTGAGGCGTTCAGTTAAGCCGTTTGTTTGGAGATGACAGGCTGTTGTCTTCCGGTGACTGGTGTGGGTAAGATCGAAGAGAGATCGCATTAATGCCGCCGTAAAGGCGGTTCCACGGCCCGTGATGACGACTGATGGCGCACCGTGACGCAAGGCAAGGGATGTCATAAAGAACTAAGCGAATTCTGCAGCACTAGCGTGGCGAAGCGCCTGTGTCTAGGCGTACCGCGTTAAGTAGTCCGTCACCACAAATATCCATTTGTTCCCAGAGGAAGACAATGGGAATGGGCCCAGCAAGTCCATGCCCACTTGTTCTAAAGGTGTTGTAGGCGGTGGGATGGGCTGGAGAAGCCCTGCGGGTTTAACTGGTGGTGTCTTTTGTCGCTGGCAGTCACGACAGGTCCTCACATGTTGCTGGACTGATGAGAGTAAATTTGGGCAGTAATACTTCGCACGAATGCGGGCAAACGTCCGCGTAACACCCAAATGGTCAGCCGATGGCTCGTCGTGGCAGGCGTGCAAGATTTCTGGACGGAGTTCGGATGGCACAACCAGAAGAAAGTTTTCCGTGTTATGCGCGAAGTTCCTCTTGTAAAGGACGCCATCTCGGAGACTGTAGGAACCCAAACCTAGAACGAAAAGCCCCGGAACACCGACGTTAAGGCCCTCCAGGTGCTCAATGAGCGGATGCAATTCTGAGTCAGCCCGTTGACGCCGGGCCATATCGGACGACGTGACGAGAGCAAAAAACGGGAAGTCGTCCTCAGTGTCGGCCGGAGCAACGTCGGCAGGTGCACGTGACAAACAATCGGCGTCATTGTGCTTACGTCCGGACTTGTACACTACCGTGATGTCGTATTCCTGGAGCCGAAGGCTCCATCTCGCAAGCCGTCCCGAAGGGTCTTTGAGGTTGGATAGCCAGCATAACGAATGGTGGTCACTTACAGCTCGAAACGGGCGACCATAGAGATATGATCGGAACTTGCTAATCGCCCACACTACCGCAAGGCATTCCTTCTCTGTGGTAGAGTAGTTTGCCTCTGCTTTCGAAAGTGAGCGGCTGGCGTACGCTATGACTTTCTCGTTGCCGTCCTGCCACTGAACGAGAATAGCGCCGTGGCCAACATTGCTGGCGTCAGTATGAATTTCAGTGGCAGCTCGTTCATCAAAATGGACGAGTATTGGGATAGTTTTCAGGCGGCTGCGTAGCTCGTTGAAGGCAGCTTCGTAATCATCGTGCCACACAAAAGATACATTGTCTCTAGTAAGCATTGTAAGGGGCTCGGCAATTGTGGAAAAGTTTTCAACAAAACGTCTGTAATAGGCACAGAGGCCCAGAAACCTTCGAACGGACTTTTTGTCGGTTGGCCGCGGGAACTGTGCCGCAGCGGCAGTCTTCTCCGGGTCAGGACGGACTCCGTGAGCGCTTATCACGTGACCAAGAAAACCGAGCTCTTCTAAACCGAAGTGACACTTTTGTGGCTTTATCGTCAACTGTACCGAACGGAGCGCCTGTAACACCTTTCGCAGCCGGCTGTGGTGTTCCTCGAAGCTAGGAGCAAAAATGACAACATCATCAAGGTACACTAGGCATGTCTGCCATTTCAGCCCAAAAAGAACGGTGTCCATCATGCGCTGTCCATCATCGGTGTCCATCATGGACTCTGTTCTGCTGGCGCAGAACAGAGTCCAAAGGGTAGCACTTTGAATTCATAAAGGCCGTCAGGTGTCACGAACGCTGTCTTCTCTCTTTCCCTTTCGTCCACTTCGATCTGCCAGTAGTCATTCTCAAGGTCGAGTGAAGAAAAATATTTAGCATCACGCAGTCGATCCAAGGCGTCATCCATACGTGGAAGGGGGTAAATGTCACGTTTCGTGACACGATTTAACTTCCGATAATCGACGCAGAATCGCAAGGTGTTATCTTTTTTCTTCACCAATACCACAGGCGAAGCCCAAGGGCTCGTGGACGGCTGGACTACGTCGTCTGCACGCATTTCTTGCACTTGGGTTGTATAGCCTCCCGTTCCATCGGCGACACTCTGTACGGGTGTTGGAATATGAGGCTAGTCTCCTCGTTAACGATGATGCGGTGTTTGGCTACCGGGGTGCGCCCTACCTTTGATTTCGTGGCAAAGCACTCTGCGAAATCGTGAAGGAGCTCTAACAAGCGGTGCTTCTGACCCACCGATAAGCCGGGATTAATGTCCACGGTAGACAGAACGGCCGCTGCATCGCGTCCGTCCGGCGACGGTAACTCCAGAGTGTTGTGTGGCGCCCCCTTGGGTCGACACACAATTCACTTAGCTGATTTGTAAATGTGATCGAATGACAATGACGTTGGGCAGTGGCACCTTGTGATTGGTTGTTCATGTTTGCTGTATGAATAAAATCGTGGGGAACGGGCGCAAGCCCGCTTTTGTTCCGCTCGGAACTGAGTCG
Source organism: Amblyomma mixtum (assembly GCF_055824585.1). Taxonomy (NCBI): domain Eukaryota; kingdom Metazoa; phylum Arthropoda; class Arachnida; order Ixodida; family Ixodidae; genus Amblyomma; species Amblyomma mixtum. The sequence goes on along the minus strand of NC_143015.1, from coordinate 118,413,084 downwards.
TTTTCTTCAGTGGCCCGTTCCGGGCCTCGCCGGGCCATATTCTAAGGTGTTCACGCAACACCACACAGAGCACATATTTCTGCGGGCCCAACGAAGTCGCTAACTTATGCGACGGCCGTTCCTTTCACAATAGGCTGGAACTCGGTTCCGAAGTTGGTGATCAAGAGTGTCGCTGAGCGATCCCGTAAGCGAACAAGCCCTCTTGTAGCGTTACAAGACGTCAAGAAATACGGCTCGATGCTGCATTAACTACTCCCTATATTATATCCTTCCTTATTTCCTTCGGTCATTTGGCGATCAATATGAAATTAGGCGGTTAAAGTCTGGTGGCAGAGAGAGGGTTTTACATACAGGGCCCGGAGGTTGTCCTAGCAGTCTCTGCTTCGAACCAAAAATGCGCTAACAGAAATAGAAAAATTTTCCCGTCAATACAGATAGTTGTGATCGATTCGGGTAGTTTCCTCGACGGATGTTAACAAAGAAAGAGCAAAAAGGGGCTGAGTTTCACATTGACCAGCTGAAATCGGCGTTGGCTTTTCAATTGTGGCCACTGAGAAATAATGACTGGGTGGTGAATTCAATGTTCAGAGCCGGTGACTGCAAAACACTGTGCACGCCTGTGTATTCTGTGAGCTGCTGATATTTGGTAAGCTGCTGAAAAATGTGAGATATCGAGTTTATTATACAATTTTCTTATTCTACAAATTTGAAACGCCCTTTACCTTCTCGATATTTTGTTATTAACAATGCACAAAAGTAGTTATCAAAATGTGATCCTATTTTAAGCAAGCTCCATGTGTACATTTATTGCGAGCATGTTGAAATGACTTTATTTGAAACAAGACACATACCTATGTAACCTGTTTTCGTATTTTTTTTGCAGGAAATACAACGAAAAAGAGATGCTTGCCGGAGCTTTAGTTATAGCGTTGTTGGGCATATATACTGCGGAATGTGAGTGGCTTTGCTTTGTAAAGCAGATAAGAAAACGCAAAGTGGCATCTCTACGAAATGAAGCGTTATCTATCTTTTCAGTTTAACGATCAAGGTGAAACTTCACGTGTTATCCTCAATACAAAAGCTTGTCATTCGAAGCTGCAATAAAACCACATCTCATGCTCATTTAAACAGTATAGCTTATCTGATTATGTTACTCGAGAAACGCGGCAGGAGTTTAAACACTGAAGCTGGGTCTCGCAAGCTTCAAGTACTATGCTGATATCCTGCTTTTCGGCGTTATATTAGACAGTTGGAAGAAAACAAACCGACCATAAGTATCGAAAAAGAATGTCTTCCTGGTGAAGACATTGGTTGTATTGGGAGGCAACGCATTTCAAGATAACATATTTCTAGAATGTCAAACCAAGACTACGGCACAACTTACTCCTGCAGCTGAGCGTGCACGCTTGAAAGGATGGTGAAGGCCTTTCAGCGCATTGGCAGGTTTCGAGCTTCTGCACAAGAAATGTGTGGCATATAAGGCAGGCTCCTACACCTAGAGATAAAACTACCACTCTATTAGGCTGTCAAGTTAAAATCTGTTTTCTGCGCTATGGGACGAGACTAGAATTATTGAACAAGTAGCCGCACAATTGAATATACACTCGCAGTTTATTACCCGGCTATTTTCCTTATTCCTACTTCTCATTCCAATCTCCGGAATAAACACACTGAGAAAACCACAACTAAAGTTGTTTCCGTGAAGATAACAAAATATATTGTCATCTTCTACTTTGTTTGTACGCACAGGTAAACCCGCTTTTCAGCATCAAGACAATGGTACAATCTTTAACAACACCTTGGAGGTACGTATAAATTTGCTCTTATTTGTTACACACAACTGCAAAGACAAACTTATTTCTTCAGAGATAAAACAATATGTGGCTCGTGTGCTAGCTCCTTGGTATGCGTTTAACATGTTTGCAGCATTGCATTTCTGCATCTGTAACATGCAGAGTCTTGAGGGTTCCCATATATTCTCGCAATAAACGTTCGTGGATAGCAAAATAAAGACGGGAATAGCTCTTTTTCTTGTGGTCCATTGATTGATATAATAATTCGACAAAGTTCCTCCGAACATCGCCACTCCACGCCTTCTCATGTTCTGCTACACAAGACTACTGTCTAGCTGGAACCAAGCCTATAGATTAGGGCAGACCTATAGATCTCCATATTTAACTGCGATTAACTTTAGTTCAAAGCGGCTCAAATTCACCATTGAGCATCAATATGTCAATGTATTTTAGCATCCGCAGTCTGTCATTCAACCTACAAAACGCCACTCAAATCGGTAATCGAAATGAATATTCCTATATTCGTCGCATGATCACTTGCTAGTGATTGCCACCCAAATCGGAAATTGAAATAAATATTCGTATATTCGTCGCATGATCACTTGCTATTGATTGCCAGGTCTTGTTATGTCGGGGAACATAAATATAAAGAATGTTTCTTAACAATACCGGAATCTTTATTACGTAGAATGGTAGTGTGAAAATTGTTCTTCTTTAAAGAAACATAAAAGCCAAATTCTTTATTTTTCACAGTGATGTACAATGGCAATAAAAACAGTTCCCTGTTAGGAGATATTTCCAGTAGTTTAATGTGCTTAAAGGCCCTTCTACACGATGGACGAAATTGATTTCGGCCGGTAGCGGACAGTATACCACGTGACCAGTCGTCACTGGCTCTGTCTCGTGCACGGATGGCGCTGGCTTCGCTAACTAATAACAGGCGTGGGTCGCACACTGCCGCCTGAGCGGCAGTCAGTGGAGCTTTCGGAAGTACAACTCTTCACAGTGCGCCTTCATGCCCGAGCGAGATCCCCGGATAAGCTGGAACATTCGCATTTTCGCTTATTTTTTGTTTTCATAAGATGGGGGCGCTGTTGGGCGATTGAATTTTCAGGCGCTTATACTGATGTGGAATGGATACCACATGGAGGCGAAGAACTATATGGCTTGGTAAAAGATACAAATTCCAAAGAGAAGAAACCGATAATAAGGCAATCATGGAAAATGGGAACATAAAGTGCGATCCTCAGAGAATATTCTCTGGAAGATAAAACTGCCTAATAAGCTGACGTTGCAGCTCTAAAGGACGGCTATATCTAAGGTTTAATGAAAAAAACATTTTTGCAATTACAAAGGGAGCGGTTTACTTTTCGAGGCCACGGCTGGGTGTTTGAGGACAAAGTGTTACCGGCAAAAATATAACACGGATGACGGTTGCTCTGGGCGCAAAACAGACAAATAACAGAACATATTGTTACCCAGTGCCAGACTTTCCAACTCTCCGATTTTGTCGGTCGTGTGGATCTCCATTAAGCGACACTTCGCTATGATGGAATGCGCAGTGGAGATCTCCGGACAAATTTTTAACATCTAAGGTATCTAGCCTGCGATTACATCACACAGCTTAGGGTAGTTTATTTTTATTTCGCCGTTACTTAAACAGCTACACCGCGGCCCTCATACAGCCAGCACCCTTAGTGCGAGCAGCTATAGGACAGCCCCTGAACGACCGCAGCCGGTATGAGAACTGATATGTGATGTTCCAAAAGTCATTGGTTACAGTATTTCGATGCCAAACGAACCATTTACAAAGAAAAAGAAAAAGAATACTGGACTGAGTTCTGGAACACAGTGTGCCCTACAAAAAGTTAGAATTGCTCCAGTTGCTTTCTTTGGCATAAGAAAGAAAACAAGAGTAATGGGAAGCGGATTGTTGAGAGTGAAATGTGCGTCCTTGAATAGTTATCGCCTGTAGTCGCATTGTGATTTTATATGGGTCATTGATAACATCTTATCACAGGAGGAAATGCCTTATAAAAAAAATGTGAAAAGCTGTTAAGAAATGGTTTGGTTTGGTTTGGTTTATGGGGTTTAACGTCCCAAAGCGACTGAGGCTATGAGAGACGCCGTAGTGAAGGGCTCCGGAAATTTCGACCACCTGGGGTTCTTTAACGTGCACTGACATCGCACAGTACACGGGCCTCTAGAATTTCTCCTCCAAAGAAATTCCAGCCGCCGCGGCCGGGATCGAACCCGCGTCTTTTGGGACAGCAGCCGAGTACCATAGCCACTGAGCCACCGCGGCGGCAAGAAATGATTGTACTTATTTGTTATGATTTAGACTTAGATGGCAACAAGGACACTCATAGTTTCACCGCGGCGATTATAATGCGCTATATTCTCTGCGGTTCTCGGTTTATTGTTGCTTTATTCATTAAGTATACAAACTAAACAGCCTGAAAAATATCTTGGCACGATCGAATTTCTTGTTATAAAGATATATGCAGCTAACGATCAGTAAAAAATTGCACATATCGTTTCCTGCGAAGCCGTTTCTGAAATCCTGAAATCTGTAGTTCAAAAGCGAGAACCATAATTATCTTGCACGTCACTAGAAAATCTGTACAGTTTTCGGAAACAAGTTTGGTTGAAACAAGCTTCTCTTCAAGTTATTGCGAGAAAAGGGTATTGTGTGCAAGGAAATTATATAGAAAAAGCATCAAGCCTGCACAACGAACACTTAAGCTAGCAGTAAAGCACTTTTTAAAATTTCTAAGCCCTCACGGCATATTAACCTGCGCACAACACATCATTGCAAACTGGCGGCTATAATTTTCTTCTGGGCTGAAGAAAATGGAATATGCATGAATTTAATGCTCAACTTGAGCAAACGTAATTAAATCTTGTTTTGGAAACCAAATATTTATATCTTAAGCGTATTTTGCAAATTCGCGATACCCGCCCATTTCCGGAGGTTATACGCAGGTGAACATGCTGTAAGCTACGGTCGCGCCTACAAAATGCTAAATATAAAATCCTATTGATGAGTGCAGGCAAAACAAAGAGTGCGCGTGCGGTCCCACTGTACAAGGGCCTAGATTTTGTCAGAAAACCGATGTTATTTTGTGCCGTGAAAAATGCGCCGGAGTTTAAATCAAGATTACGCCACTGGAAAATTGGGAGCACAATTATATCAAATACCAGTGAGCGGAGTTTTAATATCGCTGCTGGCATAGTGATAAGGATGACCCATCATTTCGTCGTTTTGTTTTTGATGAAAGGTGCATTTTGTAGGTGATACTGCAAAGTGATGTCTATATTTCATTCAGGTACTCCGCTCAAACGCTACACTCCGTCTACTGGGCTATTCTGTGGCATTAGAAAACAAAACTTCCAAGTGCCTCTTTTCAAAATATTTAAACACAACATGGGACGGAGCTCGACGCACATTCGAGACCAATGTCAAGTTTAGTGCTTCGTGAGTATTTTTGTCGTTTTCCAAGATCGCTCATTGCGCTGGGCGCTTATAGAAACGCGCAAAAATGTTCTTTAGATTGACTAGAAAAGTATTGTTTTCAGTGGCGTGCTTGGCACGACCTTACAGAAGAGCTTATTAAAACAAAACAGGCGTTATGAAGAACAGATGCAGGCATTCGGATGGTAACTACAGTGACATAAAGAAAAAAAATGATGTAATGTAGTTGCAATAATTAGCCTTTCATTTTATGCTATGTCTTACTGAATTCTGAAATATATAAAACACCAAATAATAGAATTTGCAATTACTGGAAAAGATGGAAAGGAAAATTTTTGAAATATTCATGTAAAGCGGGAAAATCACACGTAGTTAGGGAATAACGGTAGCTCCTAGGATAGTAATCGTCGCATTTGTTCTCGGTGCTTTATTTTCAGATTAGACGAAAATTATCATGATAGGAGGAAACATTCATGTGGCTGACCACCTTTAGCAGCTATTCGTAGCCTGTGCTATTCTGGTGACATTATCAACCTTTCATGATATCTTTATGCTCTCCTAACAACGGCCGGTTTATGACAGACCCTGGTTTTGTTTAGACAAAGCGTATGTGCAAAGTGGTCACTGCCACCTTTTTGAGAAGCTGCGTACATCGGTTCTATACGCACTGAGCAGGAAACGCCACAAGGTGTCATGCATTCAACTCTTATGAAATGAGCCGATCGCTCTTTATGGGGTGAGATCAGAAAACGACCACTTTATCGCGTCGCTCCAGGGCAAAGCTACCTTCTCCTTCACTGCCCCACGCGCATTCAATATATCCAGAGAAAGGGCCGGAGTGCTGAAAGAGCATTTTCAAGAATTGTGCCTAATCAATTTTCTGCTTCAAGTAGGATACCCCGTGATACAAGGGAATTTTTGTTGTATCGAAAACCTATCAAGTTCTAACGCAAAACAGGGCGACGTAAATACAAGCTTCCTCCGCTGCATCCTTCTGCGCTTACAAGTAAGACCAGCCTCCTCTCTTGGTAATTCGCTCGTTCCACACTGTCATACAACGCCCGCGCAGCGAACCATATAGGATCGAGATTTGCTGCGCAAGTGGATAGCTTTCTCGGGACAAGGCATTGCCAGCGAAGACACCCGACTCGTAGTAGAAGCGCTCGTCATGTGCTCCTTCATGTGTCTCATCTTTTTCTGCGCTGTCTACTACTTCCATTACATCGGGCTCTGTTATATGTCCCTGCTTAAACCTCTCCAACTCTGCTGTTCTCAGCTCCCTGCTAAAAAAAAAGCGCTCGTCGCATGTTCCTTTAAATGTCTCGTCTTTTTCTACGTTCTCCTTCAACCAAGATGAACCAGTACCAACATGCCCAACTTCTCGTTCTGCCTTAGTGCATTTCTATTACATCCGGCTCTGTTAAATGTTTCTACTTCGACCTCTCCAACCAAGCTGTTCTTAGCACCCTGATAAAAAGAAAACGCTGGTCGTATGCTCCTTCAAGTGTCTCGTCTTTTTTTGCGCGGTCCTTCAAGTTAGCACGAAGTGAGCTAACGTCGCCTCTGTACCGATAGTGTGGCAGATGGGGCAGTAAGTACATAACATATAAGTATACAAAATATACTAATTGCGCTGAGAAGAAAACTGAAATCATTAGTCGCGATTCGAACAACCGAACCCCCGATTCTTTGGTTGCGAGTCAGACACGCTAACTTTAGTGTATGCACGCATGTTCACAGACCTTGAATAAAGCGAGTCTTTTTATGTTTTTCGTGTAGTCTTTCACATAATGTGGTGATAGTGAACGCAACTACGTGGGCAAGAGGAGTCGTTAGAGGGTACATATTCACGCTATTGCATAATACCTTTAAAGGCAGACCTTAAGTGTTCCTCATTCCTTTTCTACTGTTTATAACATACTTTCTCGCAAACGTGTCATTTTCATTCAGTCCTCAGCGACCACTGCGGAAGCAAGGAAGTAGCAGCAGAGCGAACAAAAAGGCGCGTACTATTAGCTTTGAGGAACGTCAGAGTGAAAAGTATGCTTAGGCGACGGGCAACGCGCGGGTTTGCTCCATGGATAGGATATATTATTCACTTCACTGAAGTCAAAGAGAACCAATTCACAAAATATTCGTCTAGATAAATAAATTAACTCGGCATTTTGACCGACGAGTGAGCCGAGTCCCTGGCACGAATTACCTGCGCACCAATTGGTCGCTATTTTTCGTGGCGGCGTTTTTTCTCATAAGGAACTAAGACTGCACTTAATTTTCAATCCGTAGTAGTGTTGAGCTTTTCTTGGCTTTGTGCAGTGGCTGCTCTTTGATACAATTCGTCTGCTAGCTTCATGTCTTTGCGGCCCTTGTCATCAGCTTTTTGGCGCTGGGTTTGAGCAAAGATTGCTATTTACACGACACTCATGCTTTGTCATGTCCTTTGCTCTGGTCGACCTGCCGTTGGTTCTCTGAACGCAATGCAATATGCGCAGTGGTGGCACTTAATACTCAGGCGACTCGTGGAAGCTCAAAGATGGCATGCATGTTAAGCAAATCTTTCACTGCTATTTTCAACTCCTCAGAACCAAAGGAGCTGTTCACATTTCGCGTCCAGTGTCCTCTCAATAGATATACCAAGAGAAGAATTTGAAATTGGCGTCGATCGGATGAGTTTAATTATGTTTTTAAAGATGACATCTCTAGACATACATTTTATGTTCAGTTTTGAAGAGTGTATAAGCGTCTTACCTGTACACTGTATTACATAGAGCGAAATAGCGTTCTGTCGGAAGTGTGTCAAGGGTGCATGGTTGCGGCGCACCGGAATTCCATTATTATTAGTTCTTTTGAAGCATCATAAATTATATACCTGCTTATTAAGCGGGATTCGTGCGCAATTTCGAAGCATCTTTCTACTGATATATACGAGCCGCTCGATTTTATTTTTGATTGTCTCAATACTCTCTAGATGCTTGGCTGTACACAAACGAATGGCCAGGAAACAAAAAGTTGGTTTGTTTCTTGTTCCTATTATCCTATTCGTGAACATGGAGCTATCATTTAAAGTTAAAAGTTTTTTGATAGTTTGCGGGAGACCGGATACAGAGAACAGGAGGATTTGGCGCTGATGTTAAAGCGTCATAGCGGTACCATCATGATTCTTGTGTCTTCCAACAGGCGGCTTTGAATTCTCAGGCGCGCAGTTCTTTGTCCGGGCATTCTTTTGTCTTCTTAATGGCATCATAAGGTCACACGTCAGGATGATGTCTAAGGTGGTGCTTTCGCTTCACTTCATAGGCCACGAACGTCGCATTCCTATATAATCTCCACTCACAGTACCATTCCCCGCAAGTTTCGCGAAGTTCTTTCTAATACTGCTTCGGGCGACACAATATTTCTGTCACGGTAGCGAGCGAATTAGTGACCATGTGTTCCCAGAGCCGGTACCGCACACCTCATGGTCATTTGATGTGAAAGTAAGTGAAGCACCTAAAAGAATGAAAGCCGCTCTTCTAAGCTTTTATAGCCGTAGCTATATAATACACAACAGAGAGCAGAAATCACCACGACATCACGCCTATACTTTTGCTATCTTGTTCCGTGTGAGCTCCTCGCAGCGGACTGAAGGATCTGCGCGCCACCTGTGAGCTTCCATGCCTCTGCAGATGACATCCGAGCGGAAAATTATAAGGATGAATTGAGTGAGTCTAGGGGAAAGCAGGCTGTGGAATGAAAAAGGTGATGTCGAAAACCTTCTGACAGCTTAACGGCACGTCTGGCCGCTGCTGGGCATCCCTGTGCAGAAGTACCGCGATACCTCCCCCTCCCCCATTCTTTCCTTGAAAAAGAAAGGGACTCTGCGGCTCCACTATTACTCCTGCAAACACGAAACAGCCTCATGATTGCTTGACCTATTAAACATTTTCCTGCAGTACTGCACATCGCCCGCTGTTCACACCAATGCCTACCTAATGCTCGCGGAATGCCACTGTACATATATAAAATATGTCTCTGCATCGTATAGATAACATCAGGATTAAGCTTTCTCCACAAGTTCGTTGATGTGTAATCCACAGAAGACTCTCGGAATTGCACATGACACGAATATATTGTTACGAAGAAGACGAAGCTGGCAGCGGCGCGGGACGGAGCGCTCGCGCTAGGCCACCGGCCATTAAATCATCTCTTGTTCATGGTTCATCACGCCTCATTCTTCGGCTGGCCGCCACGTTACATTTGGCGTGAGGTGCTGGGTCTCTTCATCGCCATCCTGGTCCCGGAGCTTCGGTGTCCTGCGCCTGCCGTGGACGTCGGCCGTGAGTGCCTGGTCCGCAACGCCCGGCCATGCCCCAGCCCACCCGACCTGAACCGACCTCGCCGCTCACCCCAGCCCCGTCCCCCGCCCGGACTACAGGACACGACGACCCAAGATCCGACCGACCCGAGACCCGACCGACCCAAGACCCGACCGACCCGAGACCCAACCGACCGAAGACCCAAGACCCACACGTGAAGACACCGCCCCCCTGCCCCTGCCGTCCGGTGCGTCCACGGACCTCGGCTCCTGGCACCCTCCGGCCCGGATGCTTCGTGGACCGGGACTCATTCTTCGATCCCCCCATTCACCGTGGCGGCCAGCACTTCATCACCTTGCCACTTCCTTCTACCCTACAAGCCCATCTATTTTTCGCCCATGCCTTCATCGACGTCTTCTTCTGTTTACGATCGGGACGATCGCTCGGTAGCCCCGGGTAATGTTATGAACAAGACGCAGCTGGCAGTGGCGCGGGACGGAGCGCTCGCGCTGGGCCAGCGGTCATTAAATCATCTCTTGTTCATGGTTCATCACGCCTCATTCTTCGGCTGCCCGCCACGTTACAATATATATAACCATTTACAAGTCGTATTCACTCCCCGCGAGGAGCGCAGCGTCTATGCAGTTATTTCACTAGGAAATAATTCTGAACAGGAGTTGCCATCGGTCACCAAAGAGAACTCAAAGCAAAAGTGGTGCAGTCAAAGATAGATATCAGTCTTTCACTTGCATTTTTGAAATTACAACAGCTATCCCATTCGTTGAAGTTGGAACCGTTTTCTCTTGTACGTTAGACGCTCTCCAAGCTATTGGTGCTCACATTAATGTTAAAAGCCATTAAAATTATACCTCATGTGAATTCATTGCCGGAGCTGCAGTGGAACTGTATGATTTCTTTTTATATTTTCAGAAACGACAAACGGACGACCTTCCACTCGTGCGTATGAAGAACTTTGTCCGATGTATCTTTTAAGCGAGAAGAGTTCTTTTTTTTTTGGCTTTGCAAACTCATCTGAATTTTGGCTACTTAAACCAGTGCACTTTATAAAATTGCTTAAGCATTACCCATGTTTCGTACCTCAGTCGAGTGACAATCATTTAGTTAAATCTTACAGAGGACAGACGAACTAACTGCTTGTGTATGGTGTCTGAGAAGTCACATCGACCACTAGTCCAGGAATGATACCAATATAGAGAGCAGAAAGCTAGCCCAGATTGTGTAATGAGAGCACTTCTTGCTGCCCTGTTCGGCGGGCCTCATTGGGCAGTCACATCGTCATGCAAAATCATGTATGCAAACATGCCAAGTTACAGTATGGGAGCTATATAACGAATTCATCCACATTAAGGTTGTTTTTGTCTTAAAATTGCTGTAATAATTTTTGTACATTTTCCAGGAAAACGAACATAACAATAACTTTGCAGGCCGGGGAATATTCCCCGGACTATTTCCCCCACCTTTTCATCACAGAAGACAGTGGTGAGTATGCCTTACGTGTTCAGATTGCTCTCATAGTGCATTGTGTCCAAAGGGGATTATATGACGAGAGATAAATCGAAAAGCGTTGAAAACCTGCTATTCGGTCACGAAGAACCATAATGCGTGCCCCTCCTTGTGTAGTTTAGTTTTCTCGGAAGTCTTCATTTCGCGCCTCATCTCTTCTTTCACGCTGATATGACCTTTATAAAAGAAAATATTCTTGGTGCTCTTCACTGACAAGAAGATTCGCTGTGAAAAAACTGCAGTGCTGTGAACAAACAAGCACAGATATTTTACGCGTGGAAGTCAGTTTAAAATATGAATGAAGAATAGGTACAGCTTAAATATTTGAAGCAAGAAAAAGGGACTCCGCAAAGATTTTTAGGCAGCCGCAAAAAGAGAGGGAAAGTGGCAGTCAGGGAGGTTAATCAGTTAAGTATTCCGGTTCGCTGTCCTCCACTGGGGAAAGGGATCACGGCTGTAAAAGTGAAAGACCGAAGATAGAAATGGGCTGGTAAACCCGCACACTTGGCAAGGACACGCCCGCTGCAAAGTGATAATAAATCGTGGAAGCACTACGTCACTAGGAATCAAAAGATTGTCCTCAACGCATTCAGAGCGGCCGATCCCTGCGGCCGATGTCCGATACATACACCGTTCTTTGTTCCCAAATGGCGGTCATTCACGCAGGAGGTGGATGATATACAGTGAAGCAAAGCTGCTTCTCGTACCATTTAGATAATATGAATGAAAACCTGACGCGGGCTAAACTTCTCAGAACGATGGAGCAAAGATGTAAAAGACAGTTAAAACATAAAGGACAGTGCCTTATTGGTAAACTTATCACGGTCGCTGAAAAGGGTACTGAGAGCACAAAACAGTCAGATTCCGACAATGGTCTCTGAAAAGCTGAAAAGGGTACTGAGAGCACAAAACAGTCAGATTCCGACATGTCTTTTTTTCAGTTTACTTGAAAACTTCTATCAGAGGCCGTCACTGCAGGAATGAAATGATCATGAATGGATGTGAAAATTATTCATGGTCGATTTAAACATGCAGAGGTCTTCAATTTCACTGCAGTATGCGTGAATTTATTGTGGCGAATTTCAGTATGTGAACATTCTTTGTGCACAAGCTAAAAGTTTCCGCGCAGAAAAGTAATTTGTAAGCGTCAAAATCCTGTCAAAAGCGGAAGCCTGTCAAAAGGCTTCCGTAGAATTGTTACTAGCGCTGGACCGCATGAGCGCCCACTGGGACAACACAATCCTATAACAGAACGCCTTGGTAGGAAGACGTTGCTTTTGACATGGCGCGCGGGAGACGTGCAGACTTGCTCACATTCTAAGACACGCACGCTCGCGTTTATGCCGTAGTACCGCGAGAGCGAAATAAACAAGAAAGCGCGCTCCCAATGACGAGGCTCAACGGCCACTCGGGAGAGCCCAGGTCATTCTCATAATCCCTCCTTTGGTTTTTTACCTGTCATTTGTTAATGGTATACATCAGAACCTGAAAACAGGAATGTTGTATTACCCTGAACAATTCGTGCTCTCTACAGGCGATCCATGACTCATAGCTCTTTGAAGAGGCTTTCTTTTAAGTACATTGCAAAACTAGCGCATGCATTTTCACTTGAACCAATCGCGTGCCGCTATTAACTAGATATTTTTCGTAAGTACCCTGCCACCTACCCCTCGCGGCTGATACCACTCCGCAGGTAGAATATCAGTGTCAGTCATTTTGACGTGACTCTCTTTTGAGAGAAAAGTCTTTGTCGTGTGTTAATCTCAAATCAAGACAAAAATAACGCTTACAAAACTGCGAGATGGTTCTTCCTAACACGCTTCTATCAGGACAACTGATTTCACTGTGCAATACCTCTTATTGGATTATCGTGTGATGTCTTTTTCTCGATTTTTTAACAAACTATGAAAAGCATTCGTTTTAAAGTTCCTTGCATTGTTTTGCCAGCTGATCTGCTCCCTGCCGACTGGAGGTACCATGTTTACGTGGCACATGCTGAGAAGCACTGCTTTGTTCTTAGAATCCCTTTCAACTACGGTAAGTAAGATCGCATTGACCTGCTAGCAAGGTTAGAAAAATGAAGATAATTAACTAAATTTGGTGGTCGAGACCACGCTGCGTTTTATATTCTGCTCGATCAGCCTCTTTTGCTTATAAACTCCCATGTAATCTTAGTTCCGAGCAATCTTGAGCATATAAACCTGAATCAAATTAAAACGACGGGCAATAAGAATGTACGTAAATATCGTTTGATGGCGATTAATATTAAAAAAACCCATTTAATGGAAGTGGTTTCAGCTGGATTAACATTGCACACAAGAGTTTCGGCACATGTGTCGTGCAATCTGGAATCGGACACAATAGCGAAAGTTAGTTTCACTGCAATGTATGATTGACGGAAAAAATGCAGACTGCGACTCTTCTGTACTCTAAATTTTGTTATTTGCTACGTCAGAGAAATTAACCGAGAATTAAAATGAAGGAAATTATTAATTATTCTAAGCGCCTTTTAAACCGTTCATTACGGGGGTTCTATTTCGTTCGCTGAGTTGAAGGACGTGCTCTGTGCAGTAAAGCCTATGCAAATCTTCACAAACAGCCCTTTGAACCTGCTGCAGGCTGCTCAGATGTGCCTTCCTGCGCATCGCCAAAACAAAAGTGCATACGCAAATAGCACCTCTGGCATCCTTCAAAGACTGCCGTTCATAAAGCCTCCTCAGCTCCATCTAGACGTTGCGGAGACTGCTACACAAGAACCGAAGAAATGTCTAAAAATTGTCCCACGCCTATAACGTCCGCGTTCCTTGCAGAAAAAAAAATTCTGTCATCTCCACAACTTGCGTGAACCACGACTCAAGGAAGAAGTAAGAGGACACACAAAGCACTGAACAAAACCACAATTTTGATATTGGCAGCGCTGGCGACGTCTTCATTCGTATTACGATCGTGTGTTGCGCAGTATATTGAAATGATTAGTTGCCAGTAGGCCCAGCTAATCTTCATAATACTCGACAGGTAGTGCTCAAAAGAAACTCTTCTTTAAGCTTTTAAGTTCGCAGGAAATTTCTGTTGACATCACTACACCAAACAGGACTCCTAACTTTGGGGCGGAAAGAAAAATTTTGTGGTAGCGGTTCACAGCACTAACATGTAGCTAGCATAAAAGGTTGCGAAACCAAAAGCGGCCGGGAAAACGAATTCAAAGACTGATTGGTAAATTCAGCTATTCCCCAGAAGCGTCAGTAATCGGAAAAGCCTTATTCACAAAAGCATAAGGGCAAAGTCCTCGCTGCTGCCGCAGTATGTCGCAAGAGGTTGTCTGGTGATCTGCACATTTTTGCGCACCATTGCTTTTTCGCTTCTTTCGAAATAACTTAAAGGTGCAGTGAAGTGGAATCTGAACTCAACTTTTTGCCGCGGGAACTCGATCTACACGTTCCGAGCATTCTTAGAAACTGCGATTTATTGCCCTGTATGGCCGATTTCCCTAATTAAATCGAATTAACGTCCGGCTCCCGCCTTTTTTTTTTTTAATTCTCCCCGTACGGGGGGCGGAGTCTACCAACGCGTGCAGTGCCTTTCACCCAGTCCCGTGGCGGCTTTCCGCTATGCTATCGGCGGCGTAATACGTAGTAATCCGTAGTAGCAAATAGTCCGCCCGTATTTTTTATTCTGCAGGCTTATTTTGCGGCTATATTATCTGCGAATGAATTATTCACGGAAACCTAAAAAAACTAAATAAAGTGAAAGCAAAGCCTCCACGGAGCTGGCTGAAAGGCACTCCACGCGTTGGTCGGCTCCGCCCACCGTACGGGAAGAATTAAAAAAATAATGGCGGGAGCCGGACGTTAATTCCATTTAATTAGGGAAATCGGCCACACAGGGCAATAAGTCGAAGTTTCTAAGAATGCTCGGAGAGCATTCTTAAGACGAGGTCAGATTCCTCTTCACAACACCTTTAAGCAAACTAAGCCAGAGAGGCTTGTCCATCGGCGCACGGCCCACTTATCGTGGTTGGCTAAGGGCTCCGAGCGACGTTGTTTACGCTTTTGTTCTGTTATCGGCTGAATTCTCAATATGGAGGGTCACAGATGCATGGGTCAGCCTTCGCGTGACAGCAATACGACCATGGCGTGCACGCCAGCGTCTCAGAATGCGACGTGACAAAGGCATGTCAGGCGACCCATTCATCATGAATAACGCTCTCGCTCATGTTGAGTGCTTGTCAGACACGCAAGGCAGCCGATAATCTTTAACTGGGGCACTATGGATGGAATGCTGGCCAGGTACACAAAGGACATTCCAAATCGCTCGCGGAACTCGGCATACCAGTCGCAACACGCAAAGCGAACTGGAAGAAATAGGCCTTAGTGCGCAAAAATATCACCCAATGACAACGGCACCCACGCTCCCCACCGTCTGCCTAGTGTCCTTAGATGAGAACCCGCGTCTTGGCGCAGTCACTTCTGATAATGGTTCTTGCCATGCCATTTTCGTCGTCGGAGAACTGCGCCGTTCAATATTTATTGTGTCCTTGTCATTTCCGCCGCATACTGGGGCCATGTCATACAAACGGGGTGAGGTGATGCTCTTACTCTTCCTAAAGTATATAAATGAAGCACGGTGCTCAGTTTTCACATGCAAATGTAAAGCACGCAATTTATATGCGTATTACCACGTCAAAATACGCAATAAATATTCCATCATCATCATCATCATCATCATCATCATTTATTGTACCCTCAAAGGTCCCGTCTGGGACATTACATGGGCGGGGGGTGGGGGGGAGACAGTGGTGTGAAGCGATCATACAAAAGCAGGCGAACATAAAAAAGAACAAAAATAACAAGAATAGCAAGCTTGCCGTCAAATTAACGTCAGGTAATCCAAATAATACAAAAAATATGACAAACAAAGCAGTAGAATATAAAATTAAACATAAAAAAGTGCGGAAAATAAATAAGTGGGAAAATACTTCTACGGGATAACGCAATGACAAAACCGGTTCAAATTCTAGGCAGAGCCTCGCGAGAGAAGTAGATATAGATGGTTCAAGTGGTCTGTTAGTAGCTGCCTAAATCTGGCGGGATTAGACTCAATGACAATGGTTTCAGGAAGATTGTTCCATTCTTCTATGTCGATGGAAAGGAAAGACTTGTTGAATGCGTCGCATGAGCCGTGAAACCACTGAATGCTGAGGGAGTTGAATAATCGGCAAAACGAGCGTAAGGGAGCATGTAACAAAGTTTGGCGTAGTGCAGGGAAGTTAAAATATAGTTTGTGTAAAAGACAAAGAATTGATACTTTTCTCACGAGTGCTAATAGTTCAAGGCTGAGAGACGATTTTAGGTTAGTAACGCTGTGTCGAGACGAATACTGCGACGTTATGAAGCGAGCTGCCCGGTTCTGGATAACTTCGAGCAAGTGTATTAAGCAGGCCTGCCGAGGGTTCCAATCGCTGAGGCATGTTCTAGCGCAAATTACTGTTTCCTGTTACTCCCCTTTCTCTTTAATTTTTTTATCCCCTCACCCCCTTCCCCCCATGTGGGGTAGCATACCGATTATTATTCCGGTTAATCTCCCGGACTTTCCGCGTCTACTTCCTCCTCCTCCTCCATGAATATTTCGTATGCTTGCGGTCTAATGGATGGAGGGGACATGGATAGTGATCGCTGGATAAAGCGAGGTGTTCTGGAAGTGCTTGCGCAAAGTTTCATAATGTGGTCAGCCTATGTTAATTTGTTCGTTATTTCGACACCAAGGTACAGTCTTTGTCAAAAGTAACCAGGCTGCATGGTTTTATGTCTCAGTCGTATATTTAAATTATTATGCCAGCCCTAAAGCTCTAAACCTCGGTATGGCAAGAAGAATCCCTGTCCTCACCTTCAAAAACTTTTCGACCTTAGGGAAGGACGTAAAGGCTCTACTATACAAATCAGAAGCAAACTATGCAGCCTGGTTACTTTTGACAAAGACTGTACCTGTATGAATTCGTTACTGACAGCGCCACATAATTAGGGAGTACTGGAAATTAGTAATGGAGTGTTTGCGTGATATGTGCATGTATTTACGTTTCTAAATATTATGCGGCATGAACCAGTCGGAGCAACATTTCTGTGTTTTATTTAAGTCGTCCTGCGATAATTCCGGGCAATGTTATCAGATATGCGGCGATAAATGACGCAGTCGTCCGCAAAAAGACAAACAGATGACGAAATTCTAGATGGCAGGTCGTTGATGAAGATAGGAAGAGAAGCGGAACTAGGCCAGAACCCTGAGATACACCGGAGATAACTACGGTAGTTCCAGATGCATGACTAGCGATGACGGTGAACTGTGAACGATTAGTCAAAAAGCAGCGAATCCAGGAGAAGACTAGAGGGTCGAGTGACAGGCATGCGAGTTTACAGATTAGACGTTGGTGGGCAACGCGATCAAATGCTTCTGAGAAGTCTAACAAAATTGTGTCCGTTTGAAATAAAGAATGTAGACTTAGATGAAGATCAGTTGTGAATTCAAAAAGTTCTGTTTCACATGAGAAGCCTGCCCGGAAGCAATGCTGTTTGGGAAAGAAAAAAGAGTTTTGATTGAGGTGATTTGCAATATGTTAGTACAGTAAACGCTCAAAGGGTTTACACGAGATGCATGCTAACGAAATGGGACGACAATTCGAGCGGTCAGTGCGGTCACCGGTATTCAAAAACGGGCACAACTTTTCTTGTTTTCCAATCGTCCGGAATTTGACCGGTTTTGAGAGAAGGGTAGAAAATAAGCTGTACAATTTGGCTTGAATAATCTTTGGTTCCTTCGAGGATTTTGGCAGGTATGTTGTCAGGCCCGGGGGGAGTACACGGCTTGAGATTATCGAGGAGCTTAGAAATTTCCTCAGACGTGATGGTAACAGGTGGCAGTGAAGCAAAATTAAGTTGCGGAAAAAGTAATCATGAATCATGTTTCACGGTGGTTCGTGGGTGAGCTGAAGTAGGAATTAATTGTATCAGAGCGTTCGGAAAGCGGAACATGTGTGCCATCTTGTCTTCTCAAAGATGTGTTGTATGAGCTGTTTTTTTTGGGGGCGTTATAAGATTCGGGAATTCCTTTGGTTTAGAGCGCATTATGTCTAGGAGATCATGATTGTAGAATTTTTTTTTAGACGACCGTAATAAGTGAGTATATTCGCGAAGACTGGCGAGGTAAATTATTCCATTTCACGGATAATGCCGAGTTTTTTGCATTACGGAAGAGGCGCATTTTTCGCGACAATTTGCGCAATGCATTGGAATCCCATGGCTTAGCGGCGGCGCCGCGGATGCATATAAGTGGTGCGTAAGCGTCAATGAGCGACAAGAGTTTGTGTTCAAAATGGCACCAGTTTTTATTAACGTATCTCATAGGCATGGATAGGAGAAAGGCAGCAAAGATTATTCGAGGTCGGAGTTCGCACTCGCTAAGTCGGCATTACGATAATCGCGGATGCTTTTGACGTATGGTTGGTGGATGGAGATTTTAATGGTTAGGTTGAAAAACAAGAGACTGTTCTCGCTGACAATCCACTAGAACACGAAAGTAATTGGATTAATTCTGGACTGGAGACCAGAATGAGTTCAAGGATATTTGATCCTCTTGTTGGCTCATGAACCGCTTGGAAAAGGCTGAAGGTAAGAACCCGTTCAAGGAAGTCTTTAGATTGGCGACATGATGCAGTCAAAACTTCTTAGTCGATATCCGGTTAGTTGACATCGCCACATGGTATAATATTGGCGTGGGGAAGTCAAGAGTGAAGCACAGAGTGAAGGTCCGTGATAAAAGATTGTTCTGCGCGAGGGGCTCGATAGCATGCAATTACTAGGTTGGTCCAAGGCGGAAGACAAACTTGAAGACATAGTTTTTCGCTTCGGCTATTAATCTCGACTAGATAGGATGAAATATTGGATTTGGCAAGAGCGAGAACGCCGCCTGCCCTTCGACCCATTCTATTTCGCCTGCAGAAACGAAAGGACCGGTTGTCTTGCAGCAGTTCTGCGTCTTGAATATCAGGTGTTAGCCAAGATTCGGTAAATAAGGCAATGTCTGTGTTATGACCTTCAAGGATGGTTTCCACTATTTCTTCTTTTGGCAGGTAACTACGCATGTTTGTCACCAGGACAGAAGCTTTCTGATAATTTGTTATAGGGCGCAAGTATTTAGATGGTTGAACATGCGGTAAAAACGGGCCACATGGCGCTTGGGCTAATCGCTATGGTTTTAGTTCTACAACGGAATGCGTTTCCGCGTTGAAAGTGAACTGTCTTTTGCCGATATGTAACTTGTCGAAGCGGATCTTAAATGAGACGTTGCTTTGTTGGCCATAAGAGAAAATTTTTTTCCTAGCTTTTTGAACTTTCGCTGAATAATCCTCACCGATGGAAGTTTATGCCCTGCAACAAGAATTCTTGATTTATCTTTAAAGTGGGCAAGTTGAAAAATGATTGGGTGGTTTAGCCTGTTTGGGAACGGTCCAGTCGATGCGCGTGTTCGATGTCTTGGTGATCAATTATAATGTCTAGGTGTTCGGAGCAGAAGGAAATAATATGCGCTTCAGACTGAGCCCAACTTTCGCTGGGCTCATCCTGATGCCCGAGAAACAATAATTTCGAGCGGCGCAAACGGTTTTCAGCGTCATTGCACATCTTTTTTAAAGCTTTTATGTCTGAAAAAAGTCTGGCGAAGTCGGTGTTATTTGAGGACGCAGCTACATTTTTCCGGATTAGATTCGACTGTTTTTCTGTAGTGTTTCAAACCGCGCTGAAAGACGGCGGACCGAGTCTTCAATGTTTGTTTGAGCAGAGCGAATCAAGGCAATCTCTGCAATTATAGTGCTCTGAGAGGATTCAATGCGTGATATGGCTTCGTAAATTGATTCTAGAGATAGCGGAGCATTGCTTTCGTTCGGGCCTGGGTTTAATTCGACGTCTCCGGATAATATCAGCAGGAGACAAGTCAGGTGGGCGTTGAGGCAGAAGGAGCAAGCAGTATACAGCAACCTTCTGCAACAGTCCATGGCGTCAATGCGGCACGACATTGCTAGCAAGCACGGGTCACTAGAGCGGCAGGAAGCGGCACAGGGTAGATAACTAACGCGCAGTAGGGGAAGAAAGGGCGATTACATGATGACGACTTGCGATGCGGTGGTGTGCCCCATATGGCCCTAGCGATACAGCAGCTTATGTAGGAGGCGGGTTCCCGCGTTCGTGCCCGGTTGCAAGATGAAAGGCTGGTCCACAGCTGGAACCAGCGGATGCAGGTCAGGGTGGTCGCTGTCGATGAAGTCGTTGTCGACAGGCAGCCAAGCGGACTCGGTGGCGCCTTGCGTTGCGAAAAAGCCTGAGCTCTCGACGCTGATACTTGAAGCGGCAGGACCCCACATCAGGATAGCCTTGAGAAGGTTAAGAATGGGCGATTGCATGACGAGTTCCAATGCGGTGGCATGCTCTAAGATCTAATTATTTTTTCCGGCGTACAGAGAAAAAATGGCCAGCATGCCTATAGCGAACGGTCTGCGCAGGTTTTCTTTTCTTTTGAGTTTTTTTTTAAATGGTCTGTTTTTCGCTTAACTATTTTTTTCTTCTTTGGAAAATTTACTTCTTTTTCATTTATTTTGAAATGGCGTTAAGCCTGGCAAAGCATTGCTGGTCCAGGCATCCTCTCTCTTTCTTTTATGTTTTTTTTTGCCCTTTTTTTAGAGTACCCATAAGAGGGTAAAAGGGTCTGCGCAGGAGCTCAAAAATCCACAGCGTACGACACAATGCCTGCCAGACCAACAATACTAAGGGGCATCTTTGGAGAGGTTTATGAAAAGAATAACTATCTTTCCACATATTTTGCGCTAGTATTGTGAAATCCCAAATCACAGCTGGGAATACATATAGCAGGAGTGCCTGTTGTCCACTTGAGCATATCAACAGTGCGGCTAAAAGCAAGTCTCGTCGTCCTGTCCCGTGGTTTATGGGGTTTAACGTCCCAAAGCGACTCAGGCTATGAGAGACGCCGTAGTGGAGGGCTCCGGAAATTTCGACCATCTGGGGTTCTTTAACGTGCACTGACATCGCACAGTGCACGGGCCTCTAGAATTTCTCCTCCAAAGAGGCTGAGAGATATACGGCCTTGTTTTCCGCTCGGTCGTCCATGAGCATACATGGCGTTTTTTCACTGTGTGCGTTTTAATAACACATTAACTGGGCCTGTAAGCCGATTTCAGCACAGTCTTCTCATTTCCTCCGATCCTTGATTGTTCAGATAATCTGAATGGCGATGGTTCACCTGTTCCAACAAACAATCGGTAGATGCATGAAATAGTTTTTACGAGGCTCTTAGAACAAACGTGGTGTCAAATACCGCGTCGGAAATAACAATATTTGGCCCCACGTCTTCCTCGAGGGTGCGCGGGGTGCTGGCACGTCTTCAGTCGAAAACGGACAGCATTGTCTGACCATGTGTGTCATTTTAGTCTCATTTAAGAGCAAACAAGATGTGTAACACGGGGAAAGCCTCACAAAAACCTAGTGCTGATTTAATAATTACAACTGGCCCAACATACCATTTTTTCACCACGTATCATAGTACCACGTACCATAGTGCTGTGCTCCAAGATAATAGATCACTGGTTAAGTTGACTTGCTTGTCAATTTGCATGGCAATTGCGACTAATGCGGCACTTCACGTAGCACACCTGTACGCCAATGTTGGTTTCCCAGAACATAGTTACGTTAGGCTTCTTTTTCGTTGGGACACCAATGAGGCGACAATCAATGTCAAGGATTTCCGACTACTCAGACACTTTCATTTTCCCCTTACAATTTGGTGTGCCCAGATTTATTATCAAGCGGCTCTGCCGCTATGGAAGTGTCACGTCTAACTTTTCTGACCCTCCTAGCATCCTCCTCCTAAAGTAGGGATTCGCTAATGCCTAACTCACGAAGTGTTCGAACTAGTTAAGGAGAACAAATATATAAAATTAAGCGTAATGCTTTCATAAGGTAAAGAAGTAGCTTTTGTGCCTACCGTGTGCCTCACAAGCAACAGTTACCAATTTGTGAGTGGAGGGAGTTTCTACGCATAATTTGTTGTGAGAAAGCTTAGACTATAAGCTTCTCCGACTAGTTGGAGCAGCTGATTTTTTTTACTGATTATTCGTGCAATATCACCAGCAAGGGCAACACTAAGTGTGGGGTGAGGGCCTCTCAGCATACGCGTAAGAAGTTTGAATAGGAGTGCATTAAGTATAGTCCCTATATCCTGCAGTCCCACAAAAGAGTATTCAGTACTTCGTAATCAGGAAACAAATTGTGTAAAAATGCTACTACTTACGCCAATATTGTAAATAAGAATTTGGGGCTCGTGTACCCGTTTACCTGTCGTCCTGGTTTACTACATCCTGCCTGCGTCACGGCCATGCGAATTCACGTTCACCAATCTGTTTATCCCTTTATTAAGTCGAGCACCGAATAATACAGAAATGGCGCAGTCGTCTGCTCAGGTGTGGATCCTTTATCTTCTTGCTGCTACTGGCTACTCTAGTCGTCGATGCAGTGGATTTAGCAGCTCGTCGCTGCCTCATTCGTCTATCTGTATCGCCGCCCCTTTGGACAGGCGGATTCGTCGTTGCACCCTGGATAAAGTTAATTTTCAGTGGTATGCCCTTTTTAGTTCAAGGCTGAGCGTGAGGAAGACTGCTGCATAAACACGATGCATAGCTGATTTCGAGTGGATGAAGGGAAACAATTTTTTAGACGAAAACGTGGAAATCGTTTGTCTGTAGCTCGGTCAGTGACGCGTCTACGCGTCTACCATCCGGTGGCGTAACCCACCTACCCTTCGGAAAATCACCTTCCTACCACCAATTCCCCTTTCATCAGTCACAAAAGGCCTCCTCCCACTCGAAACACGCAGCATTGGCACGAAAAAGCGACGGTGAATTCAAAGCCGCATCGAGGCCTGATTGCATAACATATCCAAGATTGTAATAAAAACAAGATCAATGACGAAAATTCCAGTTTAAAACTGATGATTGAATCACAAACTGTGTTCAGTTCGGAAGGAAAAATTACTGAAAAAGGTCGCGCCACAATTTCTGAACGACACTACAGCCCTTAATATTTTGTTTCTCACTTAAAAATTGGCATCTACCTCAAAAACTTAAACGCGGCAAAAAGTACTCAAACTACCGACCTCTAAAACTGGAAGGCTGTGCTAAGCCGCCATCCTTCAACTTTTTCCGAAATGCAGCCAGTTTTTTTGGTTGCTTGAAGTATAACAGTCCTACATTTCTGTAAAGTTCACCGTGGTAAATATCCTGCTATCGATAAGGACAGCAAGCTGATCGTTCTAATTTTTTGAGTCCTTGACGTCAGCTTCCATATGTGTTCTGGTAATGTTAGCGCTTTTACAAGTTTCCGCTTTGTCACAGGCCATAAAGCGTAGCGTACAGAAAGCGCCTTTCCCAGCATATTATCTAACGCAGCCTTCTACAGACATACAGGTATCTGGTCCTCGCTTCCTGATAACATGGTTCGGGGATTTTCCCATTTTTACTTGTTCAGCTTCCTTTGCTTACTTTTTTGCTACTGGCTGGATGTGCAGGTGAGAATAGCAATGCGCAATTGAGCATAAGATTGATCACAGATAATCACGTATGCCCGACATGATAGTGTACACTTAGGTAATAGACACAAAAGAGCGAGTAAGTTAGTTTACATGTGGGCTCTTCTCTGGGGTAATCCAATGATCTTTGAAAGCTTTTATTGCAAAATTTTATCATAATTTATTGCCATTGATCCTCAAAGTAATTCAGCAATTGTTTTTATTTTCCTTACGCACCAAATCCTTACTTTTTGTTTACAGGCGACATGAAAAAAGACCCCTGCGTGCTATGGGGAAGTGAGGAGGAAGAAGGATGCTTGGAAGCATTTAATCAAACCTGCTCAGATGGAAAGCCAGTAAATCCTGACAAATGTGAGAAAGTCTAAGGAAGGAGAGACACCTACCTACTGGGCGTGAAATAAATAACGCCTAAGTTTTTAATACGCTTGTCGAGCTTGGACTGCTGACAATAAAATAGTTCGAAAGCAATTTCAATCTAATCCAAATTGAAAATGATATCTGACTTCGGTTATTATATGTCTTATAGTTTACAACAGGAAGCCTTTGCAAGTCTCTCATTTTATCCAGGTCACGGTTTCTCTGATAAGCTCTTTACGTTCAGGCGCATGTTTCTTAAATGTGTTCAAATGTTTCAAATGTTTTTAAATATTTATTCTCGTATTCACAAGTTTTTTTTTAGCCCAGCGCAAAATGTAAACAGCACTGTCCCTGGTTCCAGCTTCATTTCAATAGTACAAATCAGGGATTGCGCCTAGCGAGTGGCAATAAGCCTAGCGGATATAGTGCTTTAATGGCAACTGCAGACTTATTCTTTTTTTTCTATAGAAGTGCTATATAAGAGTGGCCAAATCCTGGTCTGATGAGGCATTGCGTTGCAGGTTGTGGTCACCGAGATCAGGCCGCCCCCCAGGCCTCGTTACGCAACTCTATCAACCCAACGTGATTTTTTGAACCCGGTGGAGAATCGCGCTGCACCGGGAGTCGAACCCCGGTCCTCTTGAACACGATGTGCATTATCTAGCTCTTCGTTATCGCTGAGAAGTCGGTCCCGAGCTTAAACGTCCGGTCCCAGACGGTATGAAGCAAATGTGGAGGCACAGAAGACAATTACAGAGACTTTCGACTGAAGTGCCTCAGTTAAAAATACGGTATGCGAGAAAAATGTTACTCTGCAAAGAACGCGAAGTTGTCTTTAGTGTTAGTGGTCGTGGCTGAGGACAACCGAGCGTGACGCGCATGGTGACGATGACTATGTTGCCAAGAAAAAGGAAAGAAAATGGCAAAGATCGATAACATACAGCGCGGTCGAAGTAGCGGCCACGTGTAATCCTTCATTCTTAGGCTCAATTGAACTTGTGTGCTTAGTGTCTCCCAATGAAACTATCTGGGTGTTCGGTCAGAATCGGATATTGATTGGGATGAACACGTAATTAATGTTTGTCCAAAGTTGGCTTTCAGCTGGCACATTCTGTTACGGTCCAGATAATATTTTGTCTTCTAAGCGCATACTCTTCACTTGTTTGGCACAGTAAGTTAGATTGTTGCCTCAAAACAATCTTCAGTACTTATAAAACATAGCTAGAACAGATTATTCGTCTACAGACAGTAGCCCTTTGTATCAAAAATTCTTAAAATTCTGCACTTTACTGGATGATTTCTCAACAGCATCCACGATAATCCTATCAATTGGCTAGAAACAAAAACTAGTTCAGATGGTGAACACACTAATAATAATGAACTTCTGTCCCTTGCGCTTTTAGATTACTGAAGACACAAGCAAGAGCAGCCAAATGATTCAACCTACTCCTTTGTTCTAACACCTACAGTGAAAGACTTATAGAACATACCGGCACTCGAATATGGAATGTATGCACGTTAAAATCATATTTCTCGGTATGTATAAAATGCGCTTTTTTTACTCCGCGCAGATGGGAAAGTTATTAATTGATGTGAGTTTGTTTTCGCGCTCTGTATTTAATTTCTAAAGTCTCTTGTTTAGATGTAATACCAAGGTATTGTTCAACGGCATGAAGTGCGGTATTTGCATTGTTCAATCGTTTCATATAAATTTATTTCATTCAGTTCCAACATCATATTTACAGATGCTGAGGAATGCGAACAAAAACACCCCTAAGAGGGGATGACGGCCCTAAGCATGGCATTGGCAATAATCGAGGCCACAAAAACAACTTATTATGTAGAGGTGGCGCTGCTTGAGCGGCCTAGCGTGGGACAAAGGGCGTTCTGAAGCGTCTGCTGTCGTGCGTGTGTAAGATGCGTGCTGGTGTTCAAACGTAGCTGTTACCGCTGCTTAAGTACCGCGGAACGCCGTGCCAGGCTGCAGCGTTTTAACGTTTTCAGACCGCAGCCCTGCTGGCCGACGTCTTCGAGAGAGGCAACGCCGCGACAGTTATGTTCCGTCGAAATCGCTCAGGCTCCGACTGCGCGGACTCCGACTTGTGCCCCAGACCTGCGGCTTCGCATCACTAGAGCTGCCACATGCTGTTAGTGTCGCCAGACTACCCTGTCCGCGCACACAATGTCGCGGTACTATAGATTAGGGGTCGTCGCCGCCGTCTCTCGCCCCCCGCTGAACAGCTCGTGTTCTCGTCTGTGAACCGCATCTTGTCTTGTGCCGTCGTGTCGTCTGACATAAAGGTGGCATAAAGGCGACATGAAGGTGACATGAAGATGATATATAGGCTACATAAAGAGCGCACTATTGCCCAAGCAATATCCACACCACTGTACACAACTACAGCGTGATCATTTCAGTGGCTCTGCAGGCTAAAACTGTATTCAAATCTCATACAAAGAACGTTACCCTGAGCCTGAATGCTCAATGTTCGGTGGAGAGATTGCCCACGGCTGTAAATTAAGGCCCTCGTGGCGCCAGTTTTGTTGGCAATTCTACTTTCGAGAGGCCCCACAAAGGAATGCTCACGCTAATCGCTCAAACGAAAGACATTTAATGCTCTGATCTTTTTTCAGGTATGCGTGGTATTCGTTCAGAACGGAGTGTCAAGACGAGTGCCGGTTTGAGAACCAACGCGACAAGTGAGCGAGGTGACCATTCAGCTTTCTTGTTTCCGTGGAGGCAGGTTTTCCTAGCCATGGCATTCAATGGACTGGTTCTGCCGGAACAAACTTGGGTCGAAGTGGTGAAGGGGAGCGGGATTATCACACCTGTAGAAAGCGGGCCTTATAAGTTCCATGAAATCTCGTGATCCATTATACGTCACAAATGGTAAGCTAGCCTAAATATCTCAGTTTGGTTGCGTCCGATGTGGCAAGAGATTGAACATTACGTTTTTCTTTTTTAACACTGCCTTCGATTCAAGAGGATTACTACGATATATTTGGCCTTCTGTAGAATTATGTTCCTGTGCTGAGTACCGCCGCCAGCCCGTTTCACACGAGCGCTCGACCGCGTGGCTTGGACTGATGCGAGCGCCGTAAAGCATTTGCCTCACGGCTGTCGCTATCACGTGACCTGTGCCGAAATGTAACGCTAGCGAGGGCTCTACGGACTGACGCTCGTGTGTGCGCTGAAGCTGTTCGGTGTAAGCCTTCCCAGTTGTCCACAAGACCCCTGAACAGGGATGAGGGCACAGGCAAGCTTAAGAAAGAAGACTAAAAGGTATCGATAATTCATATAACGCAAAAGCGGAAAGCACAGAAGCATTTAAAGGCTTCTCCGGATAAACAAGTTATATTACTGAGAAACATAACAGCCCGCAGTTATTTTTTCACTGTAACTCGTAGGCCTTGTTGATTTTTAGCGCAACTAATTTTAACGCCATGGTCGTGAGCTAAACGGACCAGTCTAGAGACATGAATAACTGTCTGCCTAACCGATTCCATGTTTATGCAGCAGCACGTGATGTGAGTACGGAGCCTAGGCGCCCCTTAAGCCTATAAATAGCAGGAGAGTAGTATACGGTATGAACAAAAACACACATATCGACGCTGATGAAGAGCCTTCACAGAACAAGGTATAGAACAAAGGAACATCAGAATGCCGCTGCGGCCATCCTGCGTGCTTTGAGCAAAGTTTGTTTGGCGACTGTACACAACGTGCAGCCGCCGCGGAGGCTGACTGGTTACGGCGCTCGACTGCTGACCGAAAATACGCGGGCGTGGTCCCGACCGCGGCGGTCGCAATTCGATGAAGGCGAAATGATGTCCCTTCCACATGACATCGCGCGGGTAATTCAAACACCCCCGTGCGATCACACATCTGTTTCCAGACAGATATGCTGGTCCGACACCGTGAGGAACCTGCCCGGTGCAAGCCATAAATTGGTGCTAGCGACATGGGAAAGGCATTTGTCCTTCACTGGACGTATAGTCAAGCTGGTGGTTATTGTGATGGAGATGGTGATCATGATCGTGATGAGCGTGCTTCCATTGGTTGGAAACGTCTTAAGGACGTCTATATATGGCAATTAGAGTTATTGCGGTGAAAAATAAACTAGCTAGAATTGGGTAGGATTCGAGCCCACGACCCCTGAATAGCGAGACGGGCGTGCTACCCATGGGAAACCAACGCCCGCTGGCTTAAACAGGATAGAGGTGTGCCCTGGGCAATGCCCTTCACTGATGTACCCTTGTAGTCTTTGGCTTGCTGTGGTGTCGAAAGGAATATACTGATGCGTGCGTAGTTAATGGTGACTTAGGTAATTAGTGATTACGGAACTCAACCAGATTAATTTGATTTCTGAGATGGTTCATTGCACTGAAACTGTTTGATGCGTGTTATGTCTGATATATTGATGTGTAAGGTTTGATTCGGGCACCGCTAATCTGGGAAAGACAGAGACGTAAAATCCCGCCGCGAGGCGGCCGAGTGGGCCGCCGCCTAGCGACGCGATAGTAATTTGACAAATAAGGCCTCGCCTGTCTAGCGGAAAGTGCCCATCTCTCGTAAAGTCCGCCCAGGGGCGCCGCGATTCCGTTAGTCTGCTGAGGCGTGCTGAATAACGACCGCGGCTGATAAAGACGGCCTATAACAGAGGCCAAATGAACGGCTGCGGCCCATAGTGGCTACTGATTAGCGGGGCGATAGCGCCACACGAACGTGGCCCGATTAAGCCATTGCGTTCTACTCTTAAAGGCGAAACTTCAGCATCCTCCAAGTTTTTTACAAGATCGAGGGAACTTGTTTACTACGCTTGATGAAGGTTCCAGATGGTCGGCGCGTATTCGTTTAGTTCTGATGCGTGAAATGCATTCATGCTCAGTACGATGTCAGTGCCCGTTATTGAACTCCAGGTGGCCTAACTAACTCACAGCCCTCCATTGCGATGATCCTCATACCCTGAACCGCTTTAGGCGTTATACCCCATAGACCCAAAACCCAAACTCCTCTCCTATAGAAATGACAATGAAGCCTATTTAGCTTTCTAGAATAACAACCGTAGGACAGATGCAGCAGTCACCTCATCTACGTCGCACTTCACGTGGAAAAATTTCCACCCTCCTTCGCAACCCTTCTCCATCCTGAGAACGCCCGCCTTGACATTCGCTTGGCGTTAAGTCCCGCCTCGAGCTCGTGATGTTAAAGTACAGCTGCATGCAATACATTTTTTTTTGCGATGAGTTTCAGCAGTGCTGCCGTAGTGTTATGTCGCCATAGAAAATTTTAAGCCACTGTGAACTCTGCATTATTCTCGGCAGCTTTGTCGCCTTGTTATGTCGCAACGAGAAGTTACCAACCCCACAGAAATGCAGAGTTGCCAAGGAATGCCTTAGCCTAAAGGCGCACGTGGCTCATGGAACGCGTCTTTTCAAAGTCTGCCTCCTGTTCTCATGTGGCCAAGTGTTTTTTTTTTTGTTTTCACGTCAGTGCCCCTATGGAGGCGAGGGTGCTGCGCCGCAGAATTAGTGCGCACTTTCTAAACTCAAAGAAAGGCCATATTGCTGGCAACCTGCGCTGCTAGGGAGCAAAATGGCGAACTTGCGACGACTGCCTTCTTGGGCAGTTGTCGGAAGGTGAGGGGGCGGTATCTTTGGCCCCGGTCGTCCCGAACTTACGGTTTTCACTTCTCTTTCTTTCACCGTTGAATTTTGACTCTTCGGGCTACCGAGCGGACCGTTTTCTTTCCGTTCCAGCGAAGGTAAAGCTATGACATAGCACTCTGCGTGCTCGTAGCTTGCGTTGCTACTAGTGAAAACAAGGAACTTGAATATTCCCAGTACGCAAATATTTACATTGGGTAGGCGAAATATTGAAGACCATCCTCAGGAATTTTATCATCTAGAAGCAAGGCAGCAACGCGCAATGAGTGTGCATCTTAGTCTACATGGGAATGAAATCGGCTGCATGTGGTCTTATTCGTAAATTTTTCAAGTCTCATTAATAGCTTCAAGCCTCCTAGAATTTCGGCATTTGTTTATAGTGGCCCTATATATAATTTATCCCTTCAAACAATGAAGTATTTTAAACCTCCTTCATCCTGAGGTCTCTTTTCTTACCCTTTTGGCTTTAGCTTCAGACCACGCCACAGTCCGGAATACATACACCACAGAAAACTGCCCAGAAGCGTACCCCGAAAATGATGATGTCGATACTAAAAGAAATCTTCAGCTCAAATGATTTCTATAAGAAACAAATTCCTATCTGAAAGCCCTGAACCGACGCCGACTGACGTCGGCGCAAATAGATGCAGTTTGTTTGAACACACCTCACACCACTCGGGGATCAACGTACCCGGCGGCATTGTAGATTGCAATTCGTGTACAGCACATCCTAGCTGATAAATTCTCATAGCTGTCATGTTTTTTCTGCGACCGTTTCGCGCTCTGAAATATATTGCGGCAGTTTGACTAAAGATGTGACTGTGTAGTAGAGGCTACTAGTCCAGAAATAGAAACTCTTGCCACACAAGCATTGTTGTTGATGCGCAGTCAGACACGAAGCTGAAAGACCGCTGAAGGGGCCAAACAAGCCAATCGAAGAGAGGCATGCGAGCGCTACGGCGCTTCAAGCATCGAAAGCAACCAAGGACGCATGGCGCACTGCCCAATGAGCGATAGAGAAGTCCTTAAAAGCGGCAAAAGCGTAGAAAGTCGAGAGGCAAGCCACGCGTGCTGTCCACCTAGAAACACTGTAGCTGATGGCTCCTCAGGCCACTAAACTAGCAATGAAATACTGTGTTGAACAGCTTCACATATGGGGAAAAGGTATTGATACCTGCATCAGCGAAGGCCCCTAGCCATTAGCTGAGTGTAGCTACCATAACCTATGAGCCGTCCTTAATGTGCTACGCTTTCTATGTGAAGTACTTTATGGTTACATCCATGTTGTCAGCCACAGGTGTTATTAGCACCTTAGGGTACTTACTCACCCTTAGCCTATCAACTTGCCTCTTGATGCTACGTTCTAGGTGAAAAGGAGTTTAGCAAGCAACAGTTTGGCGCAGAATTTCAAGAAATCGTGTTCTCATCAGGTCGAGCGTAGCATCAAGAGGCAACTTGATAGGCTAAGGATCAGTGGGTACCCTGACGCGTTAATAACATCTGTGGCTGAAAAGAACCTACTAAAGCGACTGCATAGCAAAAGATCGCAAAGAAGTATGCAGAGCGGGCTACTGGAGAGGGTGTCATTCATTATGTACATAATATTTAGCACGGCTTGAATTAGGTAGTAAACAGGTATGATGTTCTCCTGGTGTTTACCGCACCCCGGAAATTTGTGAGCTTTTGTCATGAAATGAATAATCGAGATACATGTTGCTAACACGTGTGGTATTGCACACCAGGGAAAGTTCGTAGAATGTATGACCGGTATAGTCTGCTGAATTCCCTTGTCCTTCGGCATGAGTTACGTAGGTCAACCAGGCGAATGTCTAAACACCATGTTAAATGAACACAGTAATAACGTACGAAAAATAACGAATCTTGGAAACCATGCTGCCCATAGCGCAAATAAAGATGCTCGCCTAACTTTCAACGGACTACAATTTTGGCTCGTGCAAGGGACAAGAAAGAAAGTGAAATAAATAAGCCCTTGAGATATGGGAGGCAAGTGAAGACGAGTGCGTAAGCACGCCCTTGATGTTTTTATCAAGTGAGGAGTTCGAACTTATCTAGAAACGAAGGAACGTGCGACACAACCGGTGGCAATGAACTGTCTGTTTTCAGCATATGCATGAAATGTATTTATGTGTCGTCGTCCCAGAATAAGTCTCAGTTCATAGTGCGCTCTTGTCCTGTGTCCGTAGTGTCAGTTGTCGTTTTTGTCTTTGTGTAGCGCGTTATTCCCCTCAAAAATGTTTTGGTGGCAGGGGATTCCGCACGCTTTCATATCTAAGTTTAAAAGAGGCATAAAGCTGTACTGAAACTAAAAATTAAAATATAGCGGCCATTTTTGCAAAATAAAGAATTGAGCAAGAAAAAATATTTCCACTATTTTATTTCACGTCTCAGAGCGGACGCTGTAGACTCCAGTGTATAATGAACGGAGGTATGGCTGAACCAAATGTATAACAACTTCCGCTGTCAAAACATAATGCTGATCGCACATCTGGCTCATGCGCGTGCTATCTAGTTAGACAAAATTACGTTTCAGCCACGTTTTTATCTTGTAATACCCAGTTGTCTTGTTTGGAGTTCTTTATTTTCTATATCTATGCTTTCCCCGCTTGAGGCTGTTCCACCTACTGTCTGTTTATTTTCGCCGTTCATTCTTGTATTCAGTTTGTTCTTCGCATACATGCATTTGTTTATTTTGCGCTTCTATTTGGTGTTCTGCCTTAGCTCTTGATTTTGTTTAAGTTTTATGTGCTTTGCTTATTCTCGCTATATTTTAAGTGCCACTCCCCTCTATAATGTTTCTGCACTTGATAGTAATAAAATGAAATTCGTTTATGAGCAGAGCCACTCATGCAGTCTTTTCGAGCCTTCCGACAAATTCCCCGTCCTTGGCGTATCCGAATTTTATGGAAACGACCGCGCGGACTGAAGATAAAAGCAGACAAGCTACGGTGTGCACAGGTTCCAAACGTCTTCTTTCGTAGCCCCCCCACCACCTATTTCTCTTCCCCAACGAGAACCCCTTGTACGGGTGCCTCGGCGTGGGTACTGATGCTTGGCTCTAGTGTCAAACCCCGCAGCTCCCTGTTGAGTTTCTGGTCATTAAAAGTGTCGTGGCCCACGCAGGTGTTTCTTCGCCAAGTGTTGTGTATTTTATGACTTGCGTACCGACTGCCTCGCTGGTTCTTGCTTTTTACCTTGTAATTCGAAGCCTGGATACGGTGTCTGGGCGCTGTTCTTTTACATATGTTTTGTTTAGAACATGAGTGGGACGTAGAAAAAGTGAGTGGGCCAACATTTTTCTTGTCCGCCACGGAAACTTCTTGACTGCAAAAAACCAGGTCCGCACAGCAGGTAACCAGCGTCCTAAGATCAGCCATAATAAACATTTCTCTGGTATCACTATTGAGCCCGAGCAGCGGAGCATGCTTCAACATCTTGTTCACTATGTAAAACAATTCCCCTCGAGGTGGTAATGAGAAGACCCACAGGGTATGTCAACTTCGTTGGTTGCAAAAAGGCGAGATATTTCAGCTCTGCTGAAATATCTCGCCTTTTCGCAATCAAAATATTGCAACGGAGGCGCAAACCGAGATGAGATATTTCTGCTTTGCTGAAATATCTTAGCTTTTCGCAATCGCGATATTGCCACCGAGGCGCTACCGAGGCAAGAAAATTCAGCAGAGCTGAAATATCTCGCCTTTTCGAAACCGAAATATTGCGACCGAGGCGCCGCCGAGGCGAGATAATTCAGAGATGAAATTTTCCACGTGCTGCGCGAAAATTTAAGGGTGTAGCAGCCTTGACAGCCAGCATTCCTTTTGCTCACCATCAGCATTGTTTTGCGTGCACTGAGCGCTTGCATTCGGCACAGAGCTTAGCAATTTGTCACTGTCGCTAACAGCTGGCTCTACGGGATGTTGTCGCCTTCTAATATGTCGTGAACCAGCACTGTGGAGGGAACTGCACAGCGAAAGGAATGATAAAGCGCGATAATTGCGATGGGCTTTTGTGCTTTCAGGCTAGAAGCTCAGAAAACATGTGGATATATGAATTGCATATTAACCTACCTGCCCTAAGTGGAGACACAAAAAGCTCGCGGTGCCAGCGGAACAATACAATAAGTGGAAGAATAGAAAGGAAAGTTAAAGCTACGCGTCAAATATCTTGCAAGTGAAGAGGTATGGCAGCCTTCAAGGGCAATTGCGGCTGCGAAATGCCCAGGCAAAATATCTCAAGGCAGCCCCAACACTATGACGGCGCAAGATAAGGATGCTGTCGGTGCACCACAAATCTCGCCTTTCGGGCCTCTCAGACAGCTCGTGCCTTCCTATGAGTGCAAAGTCAAAAGTGCTAATATCTCTCACCACATGGTGATTGAAACAAAAGCTAACTTGGTTCTTAATTGTGGAAATTTTAGGCTGCTTCGTGTTGCTTCGTTCTGCCCGTCAGATATAGCCGCCGGGTCTTTTCTCAAGGAGTGGAAAATGTTGCGAAGTTTTCGATTCTTGTTTTTGTTCCAAGGTTTCTCTGTGTTTATCGCTTCAGAGAATTCTCGTAAAACAGCGATGACACTTTGTCACAATGTGAAGATGATCACCCCGATTTCCTCACGGCGATTTCCGTTGCTGACGTCTTTCATCTGCTGCAGTGCCTCGGTACGTGCTTGATCGATGAAAGAAGATGCAGGCGGGGTTCGATGGCATTTTTCTGCTTCTTCTTGCAAAGGTTAGAAGTGGCAGCGTCTTCGCAAGCGACATTCCCACTTTAACAACATAGATTTCTTGAAAATGTCTTTCGAAGCTTCCCAATAATGTTTCTAAAAATCAAAGGAAATAAAATGTTTCTAAACTTACTTTTGAGATATAAATCAGGGTTTTCTATATAGGAACGAAATTCTTGTTTATGCTGAGCGGCTAATTACACTTTTCAATACACATTCAACTTGAGTAGAATACATTTCACATAGATGGAAATTCGATATATATGCGTACCACTCATTCACAGCTGATGTACACTAGCGGTGATTACCATTTTGAAAATTTTTTCCTGACGTAGTTCTTACCAAACATGGTAGCGATGGGAACCTCAGCACATCTATTGCAATGCCGTCAAAAAGGAAGATTATCGTCCGGAAATTTCCTAAAGGTTTCGCTTTGTAATCTTTGTTTCACTAAAAGTCGAATAGTGCACTAGTCAAAAATAAAACTGCAAATTTAAAGAGATTATTTGCTCAAGATGCTGTTCTTTTTATGCATGGTGTCGATATGATTTAAAATGTATTTGTCGATAATAAGCTCCAATTTCATAGGCAAGGCCAGCCGCAAACGATAAACAAGCAAGGCGAGTGAATAGAAGCAAAGTAATATTAAAGCGGACAGCGACTAATACAAACACATGTGATTTATGCTAGCACACGTGATTTTAGCAACGATTTCTAAAATATCACTGCATGGAGGTGTTACTGAAAGAGGCCTGCATTTCTGCTCCACGTGCTAACATTTTCGTATTCTTGTTTTCTTGTCGCAGTTTTACTGTCGCGTTTGATTTGACTGATATGCGGGTAATTCATATCATGCCATAAGAACACATTTTGCGAAGAAAACGTATTGGTTGTGCATGTTGTGAGTGATTGCGCATGTGCTGCACAGACTTTCTGTGTATAGTGTGTACATTTTTTATGTGTATGTGTGTACTGACTGGGTACAATGCTTTAGTGTGTATGCGTATGAATAATGGCTTGCCTATATTTCTGTACTCTAGTGCGGAAATTTGAGCAGAAAATAATGCGAATATTCATGATCTGCAAATACAAGCTAATTCAATTTAACGAGTACTGATATTATGTAGAAACACTGCTTGCCTTTAACTTTCACTTTCTGATTTGTAATCGCTCCAAGCTGCCATCAAAGGGAGCAAGGACCTCAGTCAAGCTGCATACATAGCAGCTTTTAGTCCTTGTCCTCGTATTTGTTTTATGTACTGTGAGAAATGCAAAATAAAGTAACTTTGAACAACCGGGAGACAATTGTACCTTTTCAGACAACGGTGAAATGAAATTCTCTTTAAAAAAGTAAATTGTAGCTGTGCTCCTAGAGTTTTATGATAAATAAAAGGACATGACAAGTTAAGCCACAAATATCGCTAATGCCTCGCGTTCCAGAATTGACTGCAAAACATTTCCCGAATAGAAACAACGCTAGATGTCTTCTTTAATAATTCAAAATCATGGCTCTGGCACGTTTCAGTGTGATTTTCTTTTGATTCCCTGCGAATATCCTTGCTGGAACCGGGTCGTAACTAATGCACGCTGACTGCTGTTGAGGAAAATTCGTTCTTCAGATACTACCCTCATTATCCCTAAATTTATACTTCTAAGTGACTCGCATGAAGAAGTAGGAAGAGGCAACAGTGCTTACGTTGATAATGAGAGATCGTTATAGTGCACAGTCATGGCACTTTGTAGAAGGATTATGAGTCATAACTATAACCACACATACCTAACAAACGCTATACACGTTACATTACGTTGCTGGTAAAGTGCTGAGCCATGATACGTTGCAGAATGACTATGAGTTGTGGGTCATGACCATGACTACGAGTCATGAGTTTCATAGGCCATACTAGGTTACGTTCCATAATTCATGACTACCCATGTTCGCTTTGTTAGGTGGGATGTGTAGTGACATCGAACATCGCCGTTCTGACACCTTAGAATTTCGTGGCATAGGCGCCAGAGGCCGGACGGAATAGGATATGTAATTCTTTTATGGGAAGCATATTAACGTAGCTTTCGGGCCTTCGCGCGACGCCCGGCGGTGGCCACCATTCACCTTCAAGTGACCTTCAAGTAGGTCACGTGACATGACGTCACGTGATGACGTCACACCGGCTGCAGATGGGGCCTCATATCGCGCCGTCGGTCGCCTCCCGGCGGTGGCCACCATTGACCTTGAAGTGAGATCACATGATGTGACGTCACGTGATGACGTCACACCGGCTGCAGATGGGGCCTCATATCGCGCCGTCGGACGTCGCCCGGCGGAGGCCTCCACGCTTCGGTTCGCGCCGTCGGTGCGACGCGGCGGCGGCGTCACCATCGCTGCAACACTTGATATGTAGCGTCACGCCAGGGATGAGGCGGTGCGCGCCCGCCGTCGCGTCAGTCTCTGTGCCCGCAACCGCGCCAGCGTCTTTGCGCCGGGCGTGTAAGAGGTCAAAATGCCTCCAAACGCTAAGGAGATGCTTCGCATCCACTAGGCTTAACCTTGATAAGCCTCCAATTTTTTCATTAACAATGAACATTTCAATGCAAGGGGATGCAAGGTCACTAATAAATCTCTCTCCAATGTTTTACATACGCAGGGATGGACAGCAATACAGGTGAAAAAACTGTTGCCCTATTATGTCATCTAAAAATGCAGTCGTTCGGCCACAATTAAACTGCTTCTGTTTTCGACGCAAAAATGTGAATGATTTGGAGCTTTGCAGATGCAGTTGTTAAACCTTTAGTGGCGATCAGATCTAAAACTCAAGGATGCACATTAACTAAGGTGGAAAACTTTCTTTAAATGTGCTACATTGAAAAACGTTTCTAAAAGAACGCAAGTTAATGTATTCAAATAAAATGTGAACATTTTATGCTGACAGTTTCTAAATACTCAGCGGTTTGGGTCTCGGATCTAAACATATGGCTGTAAACCGCGTTCACTTATGTGCAGAGTAAAGGGCGTGTTAGAAGAATATTCAAGAACGCTTTGCCTTTTTGTATTTCTATTAAGTAGGCGCGGAAGAATACGACATTTTTTTTCACAGACATTACTCTTTTGAGCAGAAAAGAATAATGATATTTTGTTGTTCGCACAAAATGTTTCCTCGCACCGCCCGAGGAACACTATTCTTGACACTTGGTAAGCCCTCTCTATTCCCTAAACGGCAGCCTCGATTAATGCATACTTATTGCACAGCGCTCGCAACCTGTCTGTATAAAATACAGCTGCATGGTGTAGATTCTCTG
Source organism: Amblyomma mixtum (assembly GCF_055824585.1). NCBI lineage: Eukaryota > Metazoa > Arthropoda > Arachnida > Ixodida > Ixodidae > Amblyomma > Amblyomma mixtum. Next base: position 118,375,305 of record NC_143015.1, on the reverse strand, counting down.
GAATAAATGTCAGCACCGTTTTAGGTGCTATGTCGCAATGGAAAAATTACTTCCAGTGCTGGAACGCAACTGTACCCTGACTCCCCTCAGCCTAACGGCACATCGGCCCGACGGAGTGCTTGCTGTTGAAAATCTTCCTCTTAACTCAACCGTGGAGAAGTGGTTCTGCTATGGATATGTTCAAAGAGGTGGGTAAGAGGGGTTGTAAATCTCTCGGCCACAATCTAAACCCGAATAAAGGCCACATATATGCCAGTTAACACTGATCAGTTTTGAAGCTGTGGACGTGCTAGGGCCTGTCAGGTGTATCCATGGAAAGACGACGTAGCACCTTTTCCTATGGATTCCCGCCCGACTCCTGGTACTCGTTACTATTTCTTTCATCATCCCTTGCTGCCATGCACACTGTTTTTTTTTTACCGTTCCTTGAGGAGACCGGAACCCGGCAGCGCCGTCTAGTTGGCGGGCGATGGAAACAGTGATATGAATTAGCAAAGCCTATTGCAGTCGCACAACTTGTCTTTGCATACAGTCCGCAACGCTACAAGTACAATCTTCCCGACTACTTTTATTCACCAAGAAAATCGGCTTTGAATCAGTAGCTGGCTGCTTGGCAGTTATGAAAAAAATGCGTCACATGGTCTTTAAATATTGGACAGGTTTTCTTCAAGGTTATTAGTTTCCTGCTTCCAAGAATTTAAATCTTTATAACTTGAAGCTATGTACCCAGGTTGCTTTTACTCCTAGGGCCCCATTTCATCTTGACCTCATTTCATCATTTCCTCTCTCATTTTATAGAGAGACTTGGGAGAGGGCTTTGCCCTGCAGTGGGCGTAGCAAAGCTGATGATGATGAAGCTCGGGGCACATAATTCTGTACTTAGTAAACAGGTGCCAGTTCGCTCCCCGTCCTGTTAGTGCCCCTCCTTCCTGTTGTGTTCGTCCCGAAAAGTGTAGCGCGTAATAGAATAAACATCCCGATTGGAACTCGTTTCAGGACTCTGTCATCCTTCTTCTTCATCAATTCATTGACTGAGAATTTATTTTGCAAACTAGGTCCGAGGTGACGAGACAAAAGCCAAATTACTTTTCTGGACGATGTTTCAGCTCCTAAACTGCTCAGTAGGGAGATATAATGGAACAGTATGCAATACAACGTACGCAATCTAACACATGCAAGATATGCAATTCCTTTGCAAATAATCATGAGTTTTAAATCCAGCCCGGTCAAAGGCCTAGTAAATTCATGGCGGAAGTTGCAGTATTTTACTGCATAGTATTATCTCGGTATGCAATACAACATATGCAATCTAACATATAAAACATGTTGTTACGTGACGGCGGGCCCGCGCAGGAAAGCCACACAGGGACGCAGGAGACCCAGGAAAACACAACCGGCCGCGGCGATTCTCTTTCGTTCTCTACCTCGCGCGCTAGCGCCGCGCGCTCTCCCCTCGCGCTCTCCCCGCGCCTCTTCTTTTTCTTCTTTTTCCGGGGAAGAAAATGGGACGCAGTGCGACGTTCCAGGCGTTCGAGTCCAGGGAGGCCAGCCGGGAAGTACGGCAGCGCCTATTGATGACGTCCCGCAGCATTCGCCGCCGGCTCTAATGAAGCGGGACGGGGCGAGAAATGTCGGAAGGCTAAAGCACTGAAGCAGTCGACCTAGTCGGAAAGGCGCCATCGTGCTTTTCGAAGACGTTGTTGGCACCATCCCTGTTGGCGCCCATGGCATGGCGCTCCACTAATGGGGCGGCATTCTGGGAGGGAGGCCTGGAGCCACTAGGCGGCGGCGACACTGGTGAGGACGTGGGAGTCAATAAGCCTGATCCAGAAGCCAAGTCGAGATCACTGCAGGATGCCGGAGCCATATCGCCGCGACCACCCGACGGCTTGAAGTGGAGCGCCATCTGCAGCCGGTCTTCTTGCTATGGGAAGGGCGCTCCATCTGTTGCGCGCCGTGCCTACCGCCGCGACTACCCGACGGCTTGAAGTGGGGGGCCATCTGCAGCCGGTCTTGTTGCTATGGCAAGGGCGCTGCATCTGTTGCGAGCCGTGCCTACCGCCGCGACCACCCCACGGCTTGAGGTCGGCGGCCATCAGCAGCCGGTCTTGTTGCTATAGCAAGGGCGCTCCATCTGTTGCGCGCCGTGCCTACCGCCGCGACCACCCGACGGCTTGAAGTGGGGGGGGGGGGGGGGGGCATCTGCAGCCCGTCTTGTTGCTATGGCAAAGGCGCACCATCTGTTGCGCGCCATGCCTCGACGGCTTGAAGTGGGGGGCCGTCTGCGGTGGCCCTAAAGGTCAAACGTGCCTACCGCCGTGGCCACGCGAAGAAGCTGAGACCTGGCGTAATGCTGCTTACACAATAAAATTGAAAGGCTGCGACGGTAGGGCCTCAGGGGTTGGTGGGGTCGGTGCCAAGGCCGCAGGCTGCAGAGAGGCGACCGGTGAGCCTGGGCCTAAAATGTGCACCGTGCGAAGGGGTGACCCGTGAAGCAGTACTAGTGGCTGGCCACCGATGTTAAGGACCAGCACGGGAGCCTTTCCGTTCACTAATGACAGAAGGCACCGAGGTGAGGTCGTCTCGCGGGCTGGTGAGGCACTGCGGACGAGCTCTAGAGCACATCGGCTGTTATATGGTCGCCAAGCTGACCCTGTACTCGGATTGCCGCTCCCGGTGGTAAGGTCACGTCAGAAGCCGCCGACACTGCGCACACGTCGGATGGTGGAACGTGACGTCGAAGGTTCCATACGACGCCGCGCAGAAAGGCGGAGGTACGCTTGGCAGCCGACAGCAGGAGGAGGCATAGCTCCGCGCCGTAGTGAATAAGCCGACGAGCCCAGCCTTGGCGATGGGGAGGCCCGTACGCCTGCTGTCGCGGGGTCACGAAGTCGACAACGACCTCAACTTGCTGGAACCAGCCGCACCCGTGAAGTACCGGCCAAATTAGGCTGTTGGCGACCAGAAACTCGGTCGCGAATGTCGTGCCGAAAGCACGTACATCCACGACGACACGTCCGAGTTGGTGCACCAGGGTGGCGTTGAATGTCACTTGGCAGCAGCGACGTGCCCCGTGCGCACTGTGTTAACAGTTGTACGCTCTTGTCACAGGCACAAACCGCTTGGCTGCTCTCAGCGCCCGCACCGGACCAAGCCAGCTCTCCGCGCCGGAATTCAGATTGTTACGCCGGATTTTCCGCAAGTTGTACCAGGAGGCGTGACCGTCAGCTGCGCAGAACTACTGCGCTGCCCTACGCCAGTGCCAGGAGCTACAAAAGGAGCCACATCAGCGCAGCTAGCCTCACTTGGCAGCAGCGACGTGCCCCGTGCGCACTGTGTTAACAGTTGTACGCTCTTGTCACAGGTTAGTGTTATCGCCGTATCGATTCCTTGACTTATCTTCTGTATTGTGTGTCGTCGCTGCTGCCTGATTTGGACTTGTGCTTGTGTGTTGTCTCAAGCTGCAGTGCTCTAATATCATCTTGTTGCACCCGAAAGGCTGCTTACTTTCAAATGTCTAAAGAGTTAAATAAGCTGAAGGAAGAAATGAGGGCTGAATTAGTTAAACTTCAAGACGAAGTAAAACTTGAACTGAAGGCCTTTCGAGAGGCGATGAAAAGAGATTTGCGAAACGAAATTCGTGAGCTAAACACCGAGCAAAAAAACTTGACCGAGAGCCTTGAGTTCGCGCATGGAACAATAGAGGACATCAAAAAACAACTGGATGATGAGGTTTCCAAAAACGTGCAACTATCAACTGATAATGAGGCGCTGTGTGCCAGATGCGCATCTCTCGAAAGTAAATTGCAAAATGCAGAAAGCAGGCTTACTCATGCTGAACAATATTCAAGGAAGTGTAATATTGAAATACAAGGAATAGCAGAGACTGAAGGCGAATCCCTGAGTGACATTCTCTCTAAAATTGGCAACACCATCTCAGAACCGATAGAAGAAGCTGACATTGAAGTCTGCCATCGCGTGCCGACGCGAACTGCTGGGAAATCGCACATCCTCGTCCAATTCAAATCCCGCAGGAAGCGAGACATTGTCCGACGAAGGCGAAAAAAACACGGCTTACAAGCAGACATCGGCCTAGACAAATCAGATGCAATATATGTCAATGAGCACCTCTGTCCCGCATTGAATAAACTACTTGCAATGGCTGTGAAATAAAAATATGAGTGCAACTGGAAATCGGTGTGGTCCTACAACGGGAAAATCTTTGCCAAGCAGGCAGATAACACGCCCACTGTGCATGTGACAGGTGAGGACGTTGTCGACAAGACTTTTTCTACTCAAGCGGGCAACACAGCTCGTGATGCCGATAACGTCTGATTGCCGACATCGTGCTCATCTGGCTATCTGCTTCGTGTTTTCAAAGCCTTGAAAGATGGATTATCAGGAGCTTACTCTGCCATCTGATGTGAAGTTTGATTATTTATCATGCGAATCAGTTATGCATATCAATGCACGTTCAGTGAACTGTAAAGAGGATGACATTGTCCTTTTGTTACAGCAATTTTGCTCTCAATTTTCTGTCCTAATGCTGTCGGAAACTTGGTATACAAACAGTAGCAAAATGTTGGAACTAGATGGTTACAATAACTTCTTTCTTAATCGTAAAAACAGCAGGGGTGGTGGCGTCGCAATTCTAGTTGCAAAGCACAAGAAATGTGAAATTTTGCCGGAATTCAGTAAGACCACTGTGGATTATGAAATCTTAACGCTGAAAAATAAACAAGAAATAATTTCTGTCTTGTATCGTCCACCAACTGGGAATGTTGCACGCTTCTTAGAATTTTATGAAGACTTCTTGGAATTTATTTGTAAAAACAACCTTAGGCTTATCAGTGGTGGTGATTTTAACATAAACATGTTAGAGGAAAATAACTGTGTTCGTGACTTTAGCACAAAACTGGTTTCATCTGGTTTCATAAATGTGATTAAAACACCAACTCGAATTACATGTTCTACATCATCCATGCTAGATCTCATTGTTACGAATCTTTACACGGAAATTTACAATGCAGGCACAGTTGCCTGCGACGTTAGTGATCACTGTCCTACTTTCTTAACATATCGCATTGATTCACTGGACAGGAATGTGAAAAGGGAAACATTTTTTGTTCAGCGCATTACCGAAGGAAAGCTAATCTCGTTCAAGAATGAAATCATGAACCAAGATTGGTCTGCCGTGCTAAAAAATGTGGATGCGAATGACGCGCATAAGGAATTCATAAATCGTTTTGTGTGCATCTATGCTAAACATTTCCCTTTGCAAACTATCGTGCCTACAAAAAAGATTAAGAAACCATGGGTCACTCGAGAACACTTACAAATGATCAAAAATAAAAATCGTCATTTTCATTCTTTCTTGCGTACACGTTCAAAAGAAACTCTAAAGGAGTTTAAAATATTGCGGAATAAGCTAAACGCTGAGCTTCGGAGAGCCAAATCTTTATACTATGAGCAGTTATTTGCAGATTGCGCTCGACAACGCCCGGATGCTGCATGGAAAGCAATAAACACTGTTTTGGGTCGTAAAAGTAAAAGTTCCCTTCCGGATGTTTTAACACATGAAGGTGGTGAATTGAGCGGTAAAGCGGTTGCGGATTACCTTAACAATCATTTTGTGAGTATTGCAAATCCTTGTGACTATCCTCCAGATACAACTGGAATCTCCACTAGTACAATGAAAACAATATACCTTCAGCCTACTGATGAGCAGGAGATTTATAACACTTTCATGTTGCTCCGAAACAGTAAGGCGCTTGATATTGAAAACATTCAAATCATGCCGATAAAGTATGTATTGACCTTACTTACATCCGTACTTGCTTACATATTTAATTTAATACTGGATTCGGGCGTCTTTCCTGAAGAAATGAAATGTGCTAGGGTTTCTGTAATCTTCAAGGGCGGCGACCCAAACTTGGCAACAAACTATCGCCCAATTTCAGTCCTCCCTGTATTTTCTAAGGCACTAGAAAAGATCATTTTTGCTCGTATAACTAACTTCTTTGACAAAGAAAACATAATAACAAATACACAGTTCGGTTTTAGGAAGGACAGATCGACGGAAACTGCTTTACTAACGTTAAAAGAAAATATTTTACGAAACATAGAAAGTAATTTGTTCTCGTTGGCTGTTTTCATATATTTCAGCAAGGCTTTTGACTGTCTGGACCATAACATTCTTCTATCCAAAATACAAGCTTACGGGATCCGCGGCACCTGTCTAGCTTTGCTGAAGTCCTACTTCAGCAACAGGTTTCAGAGAGTGTTTCTCAAAAACTGCAGCTCATCCCTTTTTCCGATAAAGAGTGGCGTACCCCAAGGAAGTGTGTTAGGTCCGCTGTTGTTCAATACATACGTTAATGACTTGGTGAATATTGATATTACAGTAAAACTAGTGATATATGCTGATGATTGTACTATTCTTATTTCTGGCCCTAATGCTGATGGTTTAATCATGCAATGTAATGAATTTTTAGCTAAGCTATCTACATGGTCCAAGTTAAACAGACTTCAAATCAATTGCACTAAAACTAAAGCTATTATATTCCGCGCTAAAAACAAATTAGTTGAAATAAATCACACTATAACCTATGAGCACCAAGAAATTGAAATCGTTGACAACCATAAAATATTAGGTGTACATTTTTCCTCGCATCTAACCTGGGATGCTCACATTGATCACCTTCGTAAAAAACTTTCCTCGATTACAGGAGTTATATCGCGCTGTCGTACAGTACTTCCACCCAAGATAAAACTTCAAGTATATCATGCTTTGTTTAACTCTCATTTAAGATACTGCAGTCTAGTTTGGTGCACAACCACCAAAACCAATTTAAATAAACTCCTGGTTTTACAGAAAAAAATCATCCGTTACATAGCAAATATTGAGCCCATGGAAACTACAAAGAGTGCATTTAAATCATTCAATATCATAAGTGTAGACAAGTTTATGAATTTCGCCTATTACATTCAATCTACTTTTCCTCCCCTGAAGTTACTAACCTTCTAACGTCCTTGGCATCGTTAGAGCGACGAAATATTAGCGTGCAAACAAGAAATGTTGATGCGTGGGCAGTTCCTCATTTTCGTACATTTTATAAATATCAGTCACTTACCAATAACCTCCCTACAATACTAAACAAATACCGACACACAGTGGGCTTGAACAAAAAACAATTACATTCCTATTTTGTGCAGTTGTGATCCATTAATTTTTGTTTGTTGTTTCCGCGTATGTGCTTTTCAGTTGTTTTATTTTGGTTTCAGTTCATTACTGGTTGCTTTATATGATTGACATCATTATTACTTGTCACAGTAACTGTTTTATTATTACCCTATTACTGTCTTCTTATGTACTATTCATCTATTATGTTTCTATTCTTTACGCTGCTGCCTTGTATTGGTCTCTTGAGCCTCGTCAAGCTTTTGTGTAGCTTTTAGCCCAAGAGACCATCCAGTTGTCTTCTGGAAAATAAAGATGTATTGTATTGTATTGTATTATATTGTATTGTATAAGCTGGGTCTCGGGTACTGGCGTAAGCACATGGGGCCCGCCGGTGACAAGTCACTTGTCCAGGAAGTTCAGAGCAGCCCCGTGTCGACTAGGGCGTTCACGTGCTGGCCGAGTACAGCCACGTCCTCAAATAAGTAGGGCGCTGCACTAGAGCGTAGCAGCGACAAACGGGAGGAATCGAGACACAAAAGCGTGGGGACCGGTGAAGCAGCCACTGCAGTAGTGATGGCAGGAACAATAACTGGCGGCGCTGTCAATGCCGAGCTCAAAGACGCAGCCACCGGCTGAGCAATAGGGGAGAGGCCACTCGCGGCGGACGCTGTCAGCGGCCCCACGTCGTTCTGGCCCAGTGCCTCTCCATCTGGCGGCACTTGCTTAGATGGCGGCGAGTCGACGTTAGCTTCTGCGGGTTTGGCACTTTCCTTGCTGTTAGACGAGTTTTCACCGCGAGGTTTGCTATACTTCATGTGGCGCTTGTAGGTGTGCACTGGCCGGGAGCATTTGAGAGCTCCAGTTTTCTTGGAAGCCGCGGCGTCCATGGAGGATGCTCTTCTGGGTCGAGTACGTTCGTGAACGCTGAGGTGACGTGCTTCTTATTAAACTCTACTAGGGCCATTGCGCTCAGCCCGCGTGGCACGCAAGATCATATCGGCCTCGAAAGCGAGGTTCACAGCAGCGCGGACGGATCCGGGGCATCCGAGGCGGACCTGGCGCTGGATTTCTGGGTGTTGATTGGCGTCAAAAAAAGCTTCCGGGCTGACCAGGCTCATGGTGGTCGGTAGCGCACCCAGCAGCGACTGCGACGCCAACCGCTGAAAACAGCGGAAAGGTCCCAACCGAAAGTACAAGCTGCCACACTTTTGAACTAAATGCCGCTATTGCATGACCTCATAGAACCGCATGAAAATATATGTAGATGTACTTATTTTACCTGCGAAATCAACGGGCGATGGCGGGACCTGTATTTTGATTTTTGCTCCTGGCGATCTTATATAACCTCCGTTCTCCTCGAAGGCCCCCTCTCTCTGGTTTGAACACAGTACTGAACCGATGCAGCCTCTTCTAAATGTTCGTCACTGTCATATTACTATTCTAAGAATTTTTCGCCTGCCTTCATACGCTTGCTCCTCTCACTCCTTCACTGTGTTTCCGGCATGACGCACGACAATGACATTGGCAGCGATTAATGAAATGATACTTTTACTGCTAACGAGGTAGGAGCCCCTTTGGGCCCACAAAGCGGCGCTGCTCTCACCGGCGTGGGCTAGAAGTGAGAATGGGCTTTCCGATAACAAACTTTGCCCTCACCCACACGGGGCACGCTTATAACATGATTTCTATCGTATCTGGCTTTCGGCTGCTATACTGCTGGCGTTCAAGAAGAGGAATCCCGCACCGCAGTCATTGCTTTGATCCTACCAATCGCGCAGCCGAAAGAGGGAGCTCCGCTAAATAGAGCCAGTGGCTCCGCTCTTTAGATGGTGCATGTAAGGACTAGCCTGGCACCGATGAGCAGTTTTGATGCCTGCGCATTATACCGGAGACTGTTTCAAATAACTCTCTTCGATCAGAAGGACGCCTCGCTTTATATCTTCTCACATTCAGTTATATAATTCGAAGTTAGGAGACAGGACTGACTGCCGATAGGAAAATTGCTGCAGAGGATGTCCAGTGCACCGTTGCATTAGGGTGTAACTGTGAAGTCTGCAGCGGCCACGGGTAATAGAATGGCATTCATAGAAAGCAGTCTGGTGAGCGGCATTTCACGTGATATGTTTAAAAGGGTACGAGATCACTAGAAGCGCCTACATGCTCCCAAATCCTAGAATTCTTTCCTACCTCTCACGGCTTCTGAGGGGCTGGATGCGATGCATCTCGCCCGGTGAAAGAGAACATCGTTTAAGCACAGTGGTTTTATATGCAACTTCCTTCCTATAATTTGTGAGGGCATTAGAGGCAGCTATACCGTCTTCAGATAGCAAGTTGAATAAATTCGCATTGTACAGGTTACAAAAGCAGTTCGAACGACATTACTATTACTTAAGAAGTGCTTGGGACTGGGCTAGTTGGAACATCTCATAAATGCTGCGCTGCTTAGTTGTACACGGACAAAGAAACTGGACAAACGCTGAGGTTAAGCGCTTAACCTCAGCGTTTGTCCAGTTTCTTTATCCGTGTGCAACTAAGCAGCGCAGCATTTATGAGAATATTACTATTACGTTTGTGTGAAAGGCCAAGGAAAAATAATGAAGTTGAAAAAAATAATTGCAGTCACTGTAAATATTGCTAAAAATTGTCACGGACAATCTAGAACGCAGATGTGAATTGTAAGTAGGGATGACATCTTTCAAATATTAGTTAATTGTGGGGAGATTAAGGAATAAAGGCCACAGCACGGAACCTTCGCCTAAGGACACGCATGGTTCATGCACTCTAGAATCTAGAAACATGGCGCCAAGAGGCGCCAGCAGGGGAGAAGCCACAGTGTAAACCATCAAAAAACTTCAATCTCCCCCTTCCGGTATCCATCTTTCCACTGAAGACGTGGAAAACCAATTAGTCAATGGTTGCAAAGCTCAGGGCGAGTAATTCAACGAGTGATATCCGCGGAATTGTCACAGCTTTTTAGAAACGGGAGAGGGCTTATTTTATTCGCCAGCGGAAAAGTGTCTGCTACCATGGCTTAAAAACGGTTTTGTGCAAACATTTCGGCGAAACGGGCTGGAGCAGCGATATTGCAGTCGCACAAGGGCTAAAATTCAGCTTATTATTGTATTGCGGTTTCAAATTTCAACTTTTGCAAATCTGCTGCGAAAAAAATTTAACAAACACTCACTTCAATAGAAGTACTCCACACATCTGCACACGAACCGACTTCAGCTCTTGCCTATGCGCGGAGGCAGGTGCGCACAGTGTACGCGTCGCCGATTTAGAATTTGATGATATATTAATAAGTGAAATTTCAAAAACCCGAAATCTTCTGTGGCAAGGAAGAAAACTTCCTTCGAAGAAACTTAAATACCCGCTCACTGCGTACTTTGTTTTCGAACCAAGCATTCGCCTTCGCGCTGTGTGCGCGAAAGATTCACTTCGCATCAGTTTTTTTTTCTCTCAGAAAGAAAAGAATGATTTTGTTGCTGTCGCTAATTTAAGTCTCACACTATCAGTTTTAGTTCTCCACCATAGTGTTGGTGACATCTATGATTTCAACAGCATCTTTTCTGAAGATAAAAATTCTCGCAAAGCGTCAGCATAGAGATGTATGAGGTTATTGTATTTCGTTCAAATTAAAATCGCTGCATTCGGTCTGCCTTCCTGTCAGAAAAATCTGCTGCACATCTACCAGCAGACGCTATTTACACTCTTCTGTTGTATAAAATGGACGAATTTGGCAGCAGTCGCTCAGCATTCTGCTCTATCCTCGCTGTGGAGTTATTTGCTTCCGATTTTCGCAGAAGCTCTGTTATTCCTGTCCTCAATTTAATTACATCGATACTACGGAGAACCTTCTGTTCTGGTATGTAGAACTAGCCTATGATTTTTTTTATTTCCTTGTGCTACCCATTATTAATTTTTCAGTTTTTTTTTAAACCGACTGAAACAGGGCACACCTTTATTTGTTTTTGTATAACAATTTGTCGGGTTTAATCATACCGGGCAATGGTAAGAAACGAGCTGTATAATAACGCCCTTCAATGCACATTTCTCAAGCAATATTAGGCACTTCCAGATATTTTATTGCAAAATACTAGAAGCCACTCCAACTCTAAGAACGTTCAACAACAACGCCTGTCCTGTAACAACGTAAACCTATTCTCCAAGGGTCGAGCGCATAAACTTAGATTCAAATGATATTTATTCGCTGGCTATGTCTATAAAATTTTCCAGTCCCACAAAATCAGTTCTTCCGTTTCGACCGGACAGCTGGCGCAGACACGCTTGCAAAATGAGACACATTGTGAATTATTCTGCGGTGTGTTTAGCGACGTATAAATAATAGTGGCTCGCAATAAGATGTATTTTCAGTAAAATCCTGCTCAGTCCACCGTTGAAGGAAACGAAGCTATCTCGAGGGCCATCAGCAGGGCCTACAAGAGCTTATCTGCTTCAGCTATATATCTGAGCATGGTTTTAGGCCTCAAGATAGAGAAGATCGGAAAACAAAAGCACACAGGTAAAGGCGTCTCCTTCCAGGCCACGGTGTCCGCGAGCTGTGCAACCGCCCTACGAGTAACCCACATGCTGTCAGCGTAAAGGAGACAAGTTTATTCCTGAGTGAACCAACGCTTTCAAAGCGGCTAAAAATAGAATGTAGCGGTGGTGCAGAGCATACGGTACAGAATACCGACATTGCAATGCCATGGCTACAATAGTACTTATGACCGCGGCAGAGCACAGCACACTGAGATGCGAATGGGGCCAAGCGGCACACATACGGGCTCATCTTCATAATCATCAGCCTGACTACGCCCACTGCAGGGCAAAAGCCTCTCCCGTGTCTCTCCAATTAACCATGTCCTTTGCCAACTGCGGCCCCCGTATCACCGGGAGCTTCTTGATCTCTCCGCCCACCTAACTTTCTTCCGGCCCCTGCTACGCTTGCCTTCTATTGGAATCCACTCCGTTACCCTTAAGGACTAGTGGTTATCCTGACTTCGCATTACATGCCCTACCAAAGCCCATTTCTTCCTCTTGATTTCCACTAAGATGTCCTTAACCCGCGTTCGTTCCTTCACCCACTCTGCCCACTTCGCGGCCTCTTAAAGCTACACCTATCATTTTTCTATGCATAGTTCATTGCGTTGTCCTTAACTTCAGCTCAACCCTTTTCGTCCGCCTACACGTTTCTGCTCCACAGGTGAGTACCGGTAAGATACAGCTGTTGTATACATTCTCTTGAAGGATATTGGCAAACTGCCATTTATGATCTGAGAGAACCTGCCATTTGCGCTCCATTCGAATCTTATTCTTCTACTTATTTCCCCTTCATGATAACGATCAATGGTCCTAAGTAGACATATTATCTAACCACTTCCAGCACGTCGCTACCAATTATGAACTGCTGAGGCCTTCCGAGACTTTAACATGCAGAGAACGAAAGTAATGTTCAATTTTCGGTCCTATCGTTCTGCTAAGCCTGTCTAACTCATTGATCATGCGTTGCATCTCATCTGAGTGAATTAGCAACGCACTGAAATCAGCAAATCGCAAAGTAGTTAGGTATTCTTCATTAACACTTAACGCCATCTGCTCCCAATCTAGGCCTCGGAACACCTCCTCCAAACAGGCGGTGAATATCATTGGAAGAACAGTGTCTCCCTGTCTGACAGCCTTCTTTATTGGAATTTTACTTCTGGCTTTATGAAGAACTACGGCAGCTTTGCTGCTCTTATAGATATCTACGAGTATTTTCACCTAAGAAAATTTCAAACCGTGATTCGGCACTGAACTCATGACTGCTGAGGTTTAAACAGAGTCAATTGCTTTCTCGTAATCAACGAACGCTATAGATATAGGGGTTGTTTCTATTCTGCAGATATCTCTATCCTCTGATTGATAGTGTTAATATGGTCGATTGTCGAGTATCCTTCACGAAATCCTGCCTGATTATTTGGTTGATTGAAATCTGTGTTTGTCCTGTTTTTATTTTTCATTAACTTAGTAAATGCCTTTCAGGCAACGGACAATAATCTGAACGGACTTTTAAATTTTAAGCCCTTGCCATCTCATTTCTTATGAATTAAGATAATGTTAACGTTCTTTTACGCTTCTGGTACGATCGACGTCATAAGGAATTGCCTATACAGGGCGGTTAGTTTTTCTCCCACAATCTTCCCCCCCTTACCCCGCCCTCCCCCCCCCCCCCCCCCCCCCCATCCTCCGAGAGATATGCTGTTACCTGATCCTCTGCAGTTACTTTGCCCCTTTGCATTGCTCCTAAAGATTTCTTTACTTCACCTTTCTTTACTGATGGGATGTCCCACTGCTGTGCGCTGCTGCTTCTCTAATTAAAGTTATGATTACATAGGCTACGGCATATATTTCTGCATAACTCTTCGGCTACTTTAACTATTTTGGTTGGGTTGTGGGGTTTTACGTCCCAAAGCGGCTCAGGCTATGAGGGACGCCGTAGTGAAGGTCTTCGGAAATTTCGACCACCTGGGGTTCTTTAACGTGCACTGACATCGCACAGTACACGGGCCTCTAGAATTTCGCCTCCATCGAAATTCGACCGCCGAGGCCGGGATCGAACCAGCGTCTTTCGGGTCAGCAGCCGAGCACCATAACCACTGAGCCAAAGCGGCGGCTCACTTTAACTATTTTAACTATTTTATCGAGATTGCTAATGACATAGCCCTCTTTGTCTCTTGGAGCATACATCTGTTTTGTGTCTATGCCTCTTCCCTCTTCAGTACTTTTATGCTACCTCCGTTCTTTATAGCATGCTTGATTTTCTCCATATTAAGCTTCCTTCTGTTCACTACGTTGCGCTTATTTGTGAGCTGTGATAGCTCAGCCAGTTCTATTTTGTCCGAAGGGTTAGACGCTTTCGTGCTTTCACGTTTCTTAATCAGATATTTCATCTCCGGAGATACTGTGCCGGTATCCTGTCGAACCATCCTCCCTCTTCCTTCTACTGCACACTCGGTAATGATAGCGGAGAAATTGCCATTCATTAATTGAAATTTAACTTCGTCTTCCTCAGCTAGAGACGAATATTTCTTCTACAGCGATGACCTGAATTCCTTTCTTTTCCCTCTTGCCGCTAACTCGTTAATGAGCTTCCTATTAACTTTTTCTTCTTTTTCATCTTCAGGGCTCAGGTCTAAGCTAATTCGAGACCTTACTATTCTGTGGTCACTGCAACACACCTTTCCGAGAACCTCCATATCCAGCGCGATACAAGGGTGAGCGCATAATATGAATTCTATTTACTTTTTAGTCTTCCCACTGGGGCTTTTGCACTTACATTTCCTGTTATTGTTGTTTTCGCAAGAGGGTATTTATGGTTCACAAATTATTTCTCTCTGTGAACTCTAATAATAACTCCCCCTGCTATTCCTGGAGCTTGAGGCATAGCCGCCTACCACTTGGTCTCCGGCCTGCTTCTTGCCAACCATCTCATTGAAGTCGCCCGTTAGTACAGTGTACTGTGATTTTACTTTGGTCGTTCCCAATTCCAGGGCTTCACAGAAGCTTCCAACAACCTAGTTATCATGGCATGATATAGGCGCGTAAGCCTGCACTACCTTCAGCTTCTGCCTTTTATTGAGCTTAATTACGATACCTGATACCCTCTCGTTTACACTATAGAACTTCTTTATGCTGCCAGCTATATTCTGATTGATGAGGAGTAAGAAAACTCTGTGCGCTAATTCAGGATAAGAAAGTATATGTCGCCCCCTTAGTAGTGTACAGGCCCCATCTGTCTACCTAACTTCACTAAGGGCTTCGACATCTCATTTAATACCCGCTAGTTCTCTGAACAGCAATGCTACAATAGCCTCACAGGATAAGAGTCTAGCGTTAAACGTTGCGACATTGAGTTTATAATGGCGGCCTGGCAGGAGCCAGATATTCTTAGCACACACCGCTGCGTCACACGTCTGGCCGCCGCCTTGTGAGTTGCTCCGCAGCCGCTGGACACTGAGGGCCGAGGGTATTCAGTTTCGGTTTTGTTTTCAATTCTTTATTCCCCCGGGGGCGCTTCTGTGTTGTATATATATGAGTGTATGTTTTAATAAACGTGGTGTGCATCGGGACGGCTGGAGTCTGACTTCTACCTTCGAAAATATAACAGTGGGTTAGTTGGTTTGTTCAGTGAAGGTTTCAGCCATTTACTGACCAGGGTGAGAGAGAGAGAGAGACTAATGAAAAACAGGGTGGCCAAATCTTGCTCTTGTGAAGGAGTGCGTTGTCGGTTCTGGTCGCAGAGATCTGGCCGCAGCCCAGACCTGGTTATTGAATTTCATTGACCGGTTGAGTTTTTTTAAACCTTGTGGAAAATTGCGCGGCACAGGCATTCGAACTCCGGTCCTCTTGCACGTGTGGTGGGTTCCCTAGCTTTACAACGTCGCTCTTGAGATCGGTACCAAAACCCAGCCTTCTGGCATAGCAGCCATGAAATCTGAAGAGCTTTTCTATAATCGGGGATGCCTATTTGAGCGGCTGTTTCCATCCTGCTAAGGGGCCGCTCCGTAGTCCGCTTGCACCCCGAGAGGTCTTGTTGCTTGCCGATTGCTTAACCGCGCCCCAGCAGCGCTTCCTCGGAAATTCCGACGCGCTGCTTTCGCTGTCTTTGTCAGGCCAGCCCCCCACCCCCCTCCCGAGGGATCGAATTCCATATCTCCTGAGCAACAGATCAGTCATGCGCCGCTGCGCTGCACCCATAAGAACCTGAATGACTGCAAGAGAGCGCGCGCCGTTTAGACGTCTAAAAATAAGCCACAAATCCTCGCAAAGGACAAAAGTATTACTTGGCCGCAGCCGAAGGCAATGAAGAGGTGAATCCTTGTTTATCATCAGGGACTCGAAAATCGCTTGTCTGAATTTTCTGAGAGGCAAGCTGGCCAAAACGCTCTCCGCGCTCTAAACCAAGGTGGCTTAAGCGAGTGAAAAGGTTCTGTCATGTGAGTACCTGGCCACGCCGGCTAGGCTGGGAACTACGCAGCGCGTGCCAACGCTCGAACGGCCTATGCCCCACCCCCTAGCCAACTCACTAAAGAACAGACTAAATTGGAGGCAGCTCCGAACATACATCAGCGCTGGTTTATTTCAAATAAGATACACCGCATTACAAAAAGGCTGGCATGCCCATGGTGCGGAGACACAGCCACGCCATAGCATACCACATGGGGGTGCCAGCACAACCTTGCTGTCCCAGTTGTACAGAATGCCACACTGGAGCGGTGGGACGTTGCGCTTTCCAGCTGAGAACCCGGAGATCAGCTTTCACTGGTCGAACGGGCCGCAGCTGCAGCTTGACCTAGAGAAGTCCTCGACTAAAGATTTCACCCATTAAGACTTACAAGACCCTAGGAGCAGTGCATTAACGTTTTTTCTCTCTCTTTTGAAATAGCTCACCTTAAACAGGTGAGCCACTGTAATTCTATCAGCCTTAGGCCTGAGATATCTCGCTGCGGGCATGCGTGCACAGTAGCCTGAAAGAGCGATGCGCTCTCGTCCTTTCCGGCTTTAAGACTGGTCTTTTTTTTTCCATAAGTTTTCACGGGAGGTGGCAAAACACATATAAAAGGGAGAAAACAGGAAGAAAGGGAGCAGCCAGCACGCTTCGAGATACAAAGAGAAACAAAGAGGACCACCCTTGAACCTCGCCTGTCCTGGGTCAACGACTCGCAGATCGCTCCTTGTCATGTCGCATGCGGCTGTACGGTGCGGTAGTCTTGTATCATCTGCATTAACCGTCTTCCTTCTTTTTTCGTCAGTGCGGTCTCATTTGCTACAACGTCCCCGCAGCTAGCTTCAGCTCATTGCGCTATGTGTGGGACACACCGGTCTCGATGGTCGAGAGAGAATCAAAATCAGTTTATTTTAAAAGATCAATCAGTGCGTACACACGCTGGATGAATAGAAGAGGAGGTAGCAAAGCCAACAGCTTCACAGAGTACTTCCTTCTTACAAACGTGAAAAAAATGATTACATACAAACTCCGGATAAAACAGAAATTGATTGCATAAAGTAATTAGTGAAACGCAGAAATGCAAGATAATGCAACTATAAACGATACCTAATTTGCGTAAAGGTATATAAATGCACAACTAGAGCAAAACAATTAAAATGAATGCTCTGTATGCTTTATGAATGAAATAATTGTTTATCGCACGTGATAGAAGAAAAGCACGAAAACTACCATTGAAAGCAAAAATGCTAGATTATTTCTTTTGTACAGGTGCGTCTTCGAAGCGCAGGTCGGAGGCCGTTGACCGAAGACGCGTCACGGCAGGCACACACCCAGAGTCACTCCGGAACCAGCACAGCACTTCGTTCACCTCTTCGTCGCACCGCGTGAACGGATGCCGGTCGTTCCCATTACAGTTACCTCCCCGGCGAAAAGGAGCCATCCTGGCGACTTACGGGGATGAAAGAGTTGGCGGGTCATAGTAGGGCTTAAGACGCTTGACGTGTACAGTTTCACGCCCCCGGCGACGATGATCCGGAGATGGGTTAAGGGGCTCAACTACGTAATTCACGGGAGAAGTTTGTTGTAGCACGCGGTAAGGGCCGTGATAGCGGGAAAGCAGTTTCGTGGCGAGGCCGGGAGTGGAGGAAGGCACCCAGAGCCAAACGAGTGCACCGGAGGGATATGACACGGGAGGTTCCGAGGGGTTCCGATGGTGCTTCTGGTGCCGCTGGAGTTGTGTGGTGAAAAAGCGCGCAAGTTGTCGACATTCTTGGGCATACATGTAAGCTTCGGAAAAGGATATGATCTCGGAAGGCTCAGGACGGTAGGGGAGGATGGTGTCCATGGTGGATGTAGGCTCGCGACCATATAAGAGAAAGAAAGGGGAGAATCCCGTTGTTGTCTGCGTAGCCGTATTATAGGCGTAGGTTACGAAACTAAGTACTTTGTCCCAGTTGGAGTGGGCGGTATCAACATACATGGCGAGCAAGTCCCTGAGTGTGCGGTTCAACCGCTCAGTCATGCCGTTGGTTTGTGGGTGATAGGCGCTGGTACAGCGATGAACGATTTGGCATTCCTTTAGCAGCGCCGCGACGACTTCCGAGAGAAAAACACGGCTGTGGTCACTGAGCAGTTCTTTCGGGACTCTGTGACGAAGAACAAGACGGTGTAGGATGAAAGAAGCAACATCCTGTGCGGTAGTAGATTGGAAAGGCGACGTTTCTACCTAGCGGGTTAGGTGGTCAACGGCCACGATGACCCAGCGGTTATTAGCCGAACTCGTTGGTAGCGGACCGTAAAGATCGATGCCGACGCGGTCAAAGGGACGGGCAGGGCAGGGTAACGGCTGCAATGGAGCGGGGTCGTGGCGGGGAGCGTTCTTGCGACGTTGGCAGGCTGTACATGACCGAATGTACTGAAGTACGAAGCGGTACATACCGCGCCAATAACAGCGCAGACACAGGCGAGCATACGTTTTCAATACACCGGCATGGCCGCATTGTGGATCGGCGTGGAAAAAGGCGCAGATCGCAGCACGGAGGTGGCGAGGAATCGCCAACAGCCACTTCCGCCCGTCAGAGAGGTAGTTACGCCGGTATAAGAGGCCATCACGAACGGCAAAAATGGTGGGCTCGGCGACGAAGAGTCCGGGACGAAGAAAGTGGCGAGGGATTAGACAGAAAGGTGAGGAGGGAGTTGATCCAAGGATCCTGCTGTTGTTCGGAGAGCATATCAGGGACACCGAACGACGAGAAAACGTAGGCACAGACGAGGGCAGAGGCGGAATCGCAAGGGAGTGGGGAACGGGAAAGTGCGTCGGCGTCGGAGTGCTTGCGTCCAGAGCGATAAATGACGTGAATATCAAATTCCTGGAGACGTAAAGCCCAGCGGGCCAGTCGGCCAGAGGGATCTTTGAGCGAGGACAGCCAGCAGAGAGCATGATGGTCGGTGACGACATAGAACCGCCGGCCGTAGACGTAAGGGCGGAACTTGGCAATCGCCCAAATGATGGCGAGACATTCTTTTTCTGTGACAGAATAGTTGGATTCCGCCTTCGTGAAGACGCGGCTGGCTTAATCGACAACATATTCTGGATGGCCAGACTTCTGTTGGGCAAGAACTGCGCCCAACCCCACACCGCTCGCGTCAGTGTGAATCTCGGTCGGACAGTCGGGGTCAAAATGGCGGAGTATTGGGGGGGAGACCAGGAGGCGACGTAAAGTGGTGAATGCTTCATCGCAAGCGGGGGACCAAGATGATAGATTCGGGCTGCCCGCATGAAGCTGTGTTAAAGGTGCGATGATACAGGCGAAATTCCGGATGAACCGGCGGAAGTAGGAACACAAGCCTACAAAACTGCGAAGTTCTTTTAATGTGGTCGGTTTGGGAAAGTCAGCGACGGCGAGAAGTTTGGCAGGGTCAGGAAGGACGCCATCTTTGGAGATGACATGGCCTAATATAGTCAGTTTGTGGCACAGAAGTAACACTTCTTCACGTTTAGCTGTAGCCCGGCAGCAGTAAGGCGCAGTAAATGAAAAGAAAAATCTTTGGAAAAAACGACAATGTCATCCAGATAGTACAGACACGTTTCCCATTTAAGCCCGCTGAGAATATTATCCATTATTCTCTCGAATGTGGCTGGAGCATTCCATAGGCCGAATGGCATTACATTGAATTCATACAGGCCGTCTGTGGTGGCGAAAGCGGTTTTAGGCCGGTCAGCGGCAGCCATCGGTACTTGCCAGTAGCCAGAGCGTAAGTCTAAGGACGAAAAATACTCCGCTCCCTGCAAGCAATCTAGTGCGTCCTCGATTCGGGGTAGAGGATAAACATCCCTGCGAGTAATCTGGTTGAGACGATGGTAGTCCACGCAGAACCGAATGGAGCCATCTTTTTTCGTCACCAGGACAACAGGAGAGGCCCAAGGGCTGTGAGAGGGCTGTATGATGCCGCGCTGTAGCGTATCGTCGACATTGTCACGGATGACGCGGCGCTCTGTGGGCGAGACGCGGTATGGTCGCTGGCGCAAGGGGGCGTGCGTACCTGTGTCGATTTCGTGAGAGACGGCAAAGGCACGGCCCAAAGATGGTTGGGAAAGGTTAAAAGACCTGCTGAAGTGCTGGAGAAGTGTCAGTAGCTGGTCACGTTCAGCGGGCGGAAGGTCGGCAGCGATGGCGCGTGGAAAGACGTCGACGGCAGGCGGATCGGGCGTGGTCGCACTAATGTCCAGGAGAGCAACCTCGGGACAGGCACGGTGATCGGAGAACTCGTGGGCAAGAGCAGGGTCCAGTTCTTCGACACGACCGAGGCATTCACCGCGAAGGAGAGAGGACGGGCAAGCAAAAGGATTGGAGACATAAATGGCACAGTGACCATCGGAAATCGTGAGAACGGCGAAAGGAATCAGAAGGCGGTGTCGGCGGGTGGCAGCTGTGGTGGGTGTGAAGAGAACAGGGCTACTGAAGGCGGAGTCAGGTAGGAGCGGGACGAGGGCAGAAGAGAAGGGAGGTATGGCGGTGTCAGCAGCTACGAGAAGTTTAGCGGAGGGCACAGGCAGGTGTCACACGGAAACGTTACACACCGAAGATAGCGCGAGTTCAGCACGAGCACAATCAATCACTGCGCGGTGGGTTGAGAGGAAGTCCCATCCTAGGATGACATCGTGAGAGCACGCACTCAGCACAACAAACTCGATGAGATATGCTACGTCGTTGACAGAAAATCGTACCGTGCAGGCTGCGATGGGGTGGATGCGCTGTGAGCTGACAGTACGGAGCGAAAAGTCAGACAGGGGCGTCGTCATCTTGCGAATTTTTGCGGCGAAGAGAGTCACTAATCACAGACACGGCAGCGCCCGTGTCAATGAGCGCGAGAACAGGGACACCTTCGACAATCGCCTGAATCACGTTGGCGGGAGGAAACGGAGGACTTGGCGAGTTCACAAGAGACGCATTTCTTGCCTCCGGAACTGCGGCAGTCAGTTTTCGTTTCGGATGGGTTCCGGTCGCCGAAGCATTGGGGAAATTGAACGGCGGCGAGGGGAAAGCGAGCGGCGAGTAGAATACTGGGAGCGAGGCATAGACGAGCGAGGAGAGCCATTGGTCAAGGGCGGCTCGGGATCGTATCCGTACGGATGCACAGCCTCCCCAGAGCGAGGCAAGCGCTGACGACAGAGACGTGCGACGTGCCCTGAAAGCCCACAAGCGTAGCAGATGGGCCAATTATCGGCGGTGCGCCAAGGGTTCGTAGGGTGTCGTCGAGTGCGAGGAAACGAGGCTGGGGGAAGTGGCATGGACTGGGGTGGAGCATAATAGGCAGGGCTGCTGCGATACGTGGGGGCGGCAAGCGATCCCGGTGTCCGGGTGACGGCTTCAGCATAGATGAGTGGTGCTGCGACAGGACGAGACGGGGGGCTGGGTGGCAGGGCTGCAGCGACCTGCTCCTGAACAACACGGCGGATAGTCGGCGCAAGGGAGGGCGCGAGGTCGGCAGTAGGGCACACAGGGTCTGGAACGTGATGAGAAGAGAAAGCTGGCGGGCGACTTCCTCGCGTATAAAATCTTTTACGCGCTCCATGAAGAGGGCTGGTCCGAAGGCGAGGGACCAAGGGCCAAGCCAGCAAGACTGTGGGTAGGCGCACCAGACTGCCGCGTAGAAGCGCGTTGCTTGCGCAACTCGTCATAGCTCTGGCAAAGCTCGATGACGGCACTGACGGAGGTGGGATTCTTCGCCAGGAGCATTCGGAAAGCGTCATCGGCTATCCCTTTGAGAATGTTGTTAACTTTGTCAGTCTCGGACATCAAAGGGTACACGCGCTTACATAAATTGACGACGTCTTCAATATAGCTGGTGAATGTTTCAGCCGGTAGCTGGGCTCGAGCACGGATACGTTGCTCGGCGCGCAGTTTCCGCACGGCGGGGCGGCCGAAAACGTCTGCGAAGCTTGGCTTGAATGATGACCAGGTGGGAAGGTCGGCTTCATGGTTACGAAACCATAAGTTTGCAACGTCTGTGAGATAGAAGAGGACGTTGCTCAACTTCAAAGCGTCGTCCCGCCGGTTGTAAGTGCTGACGCGCTCGTAGGAGGCCAGCCAATCGTCGACGTCCTGGTCGTCCGTACCGCTAAATGGGGAAGTGTCGCGCTGGCATTGGACAAAGCTAGATTTAGAGGCATTAATTTTCAGCATTTTGCTTCCACATCAGGGTGCTAAGTTTGCTCCGTCAACATTAAATTTATGTGTTAAGGCATCTATGCACTTCAGATGCAAGTAAGGTAGTATCATGCATATACAATTGCCATGGACGAGCGAAGACGAAAGAGTAGCAGTGCGAAAATGGTGGACGTTGGGTCCGTTCGGCGCTATTGGGAAATGACGTTATACGCCTGGTACGCCTGGAGTGAACCAACTCACCCTTAGCTCGCGTGTTAGACTGCTTGTATAACGCCAGCCTGGTCCTCAATTAGAAGAATTGCCGCTTTGGCGAGGATCAAGCGTTGGTGCTCGGCCATTTTGACTATGAGCACGGCATGAGGACAGGTTCTCAGAAAACCGCGGCTGTGGAGTCTTTTCAAGCAGCACGGAAAGTCAAAGGGTTCGCAGTTTCTTGGGGTTATGTTCGTATTTCCGGCGTTTTATTCACCGCTTTGTCGACATTGACTATCTGCTGACGTACCTTCTCCGCACAAAAGCTCAGTTTGAAGACTCCCAACTGCGGGGCCTCCTTCCGATAGCTGAAGTTTTTCTTGGCCTCACAACCCTTCCGCTGGAATTTCGAGCCATCCGCACCAACATAACTTCATACTAATGCGAGGGGGGTTGGCATCGGCGCTGTTCTGGTTCAACACCACAATGATCGGGAACACGTCATTGCATACACCAGCCTCTCCCTCAACAAGCCAGAATGAAACTACACTGTTACGGAACAAGAATGCCTCGCTGTGAATGCCCCCGCACTCCCACACCGCGGATGCAGCGTTTCCGCTCGCTAACTGCGGAGGGTTTCGTGCTGGAGGGACAAAGGAAGGGACGACAAAGCGTGAACATTCATGTGCTATTACGTTTGCAATGAATACGCAGAGCGGGCCAGCTAGCTACAAAACATCAACGAGGCGTTCCTCGGAAATAAAACGCTAACGTAAGAATCCGACTTACCGCACCGGCTGGGGCAGGGGCGGTACTTCAGAGGTATCGGCGGTGAACGTTTGTACAGGGTCGTCCACTCTTAGTTAGAGTGCGCTAGCTCATGGCCGCACTCTTTTTTCCATAGCTAGCTGCGTTTTGCTCAGTTTATGCTGAACCTTTTTTTTAGCCCCCACATTTCTGTCCCATAGCTGAGTATCGGTAGTTACCGCTTTAATATGCTTTTCTCCTGAGGGATATTAGTAAACTGTCATTCATGATCTGAAAGAACCAGCCAAAATCGCTTGTCCCCGCTCTTATTCTTCTAGTTATTTCCCTCTCGTGATTCGGATCCCCGGTTACTACCTGCCATAAGTAGACGTATTGTCTTACTACTTTCAGCTCCTCGCTACCGAATGTAAACTGCAGTTTCCTTTCGAGACTGTTGGAACACTGCGTTGGTTTTCTGATTTTTAATTTTAGACCCATCATTTGTCCCCTCAATGACTTAGCATGGCAGTGTCACCTGTGAATTTATAGCGTTCATAGTCATGCGTCATTAACTCTATCTCGAACTGCTCCCAATCCAAGCCTCGAAAAGCTGCTTTAAAAGGCGGTGAATAGCATTGGTGAAATCGCGTCTCCCTGCCTGACACTTTTCTTACTGGAATTTTTGGCTGACGTTATAAAGGACTATGGTGGCTGTGGAGCTGTTGTTGATATCTTCCATTACTTTTTCCATAACCCTCGTCTGCAAACTGATTCCGCAATGTCTGCATGACTGCTGAGGTTTCTGTTGAGCCAAATGTTTACTCGAAATTCGTGAAGGCTGTATATATGGCTTGGTCAGATTCTTTGCTGTCTCCGTGACCTGATTGATAGTGTACTGCACGGTTTGTCATTTCGGCGTCCCAACCTGTATTGTTTTTTTTTTCATGGCTGCAAATTCTTCCAGCCGGCTCGAGAGGGGGAACGAAACAAAACAATGAACTTGAAGATACATGCCCTTTTGGGCGCCTATTCCGGCGTACGCCTAAACGGCCGATGGTGGGCGCGTACACCCTGCCAACCCTACAAGAGGCGTGATTTTTGCATCCGCAATTTCACCTTGTAAATGGCATCTCTCGGCTAAGCCGTTCGCACATTCATGATCTAATTTGACGCCTGTAGTGGCATTTGGGGTTCCAGATTTCTATATTATGCTTAAATGGAGTAATTGCGTGATTAAATTAGCTATTAGTAATCTTCCTCGTCTGCGTCTACGAACAGCCAGAACAAGGGGGATACGTGGCATGGTCCAGGTGGCGCAATCACGCTTACTTTGGGTAAACGACTTGTCTAGCACGAGAGGAGAGATAGTTTTCCCAGAGGAGAAAGCGAGATGAAAGGAATTGTTGCATGTGCCGACTTTTTTGGCAGTTCATAGCTGCAGACGATGCGGATTTCTAATAATTCTGATACCATAGGGTATGTACACCATTACAGCGTAAAATAAAAAAAGGACCACCAAATGCCCCCATACGCGTCAAATTATATCATGAATATGGCAGGGGTTAAGCCTAGAGAACCTTTTTACGAAGTGCAACTAGAGATGCAAAATTCACGTCATTTAAAGATTTGGTCGGGT
Source organism: Amblyomma mixtum (assembly GCF_055824585.1). NCBI lineage: Eukaryota > Metazoa > Arthropoda > Arachnida > Ixodida > Ixodidae > Amblyomma > Amblyomma mixtum. The sequence continues at coordinate 118,350,385 of NC_143015.1, read as the reverse complement.
GTACGCTCATAAACCGCCCTTGTAGTTGCCGTTTTCAAAAGATAATTCGCCTGTTGGGGGGATTCTTGGTGTCATGTGTAACCATCCTACTGCTGACTTCTACTGCGCACTCTGTAAAGACAGCTGTGAGATTATCGTGGATTGTTTGAATAAAAAGGTCGTCCTTTTCAGTTAAAGTCGAATATCGGTTCTTCAACGTGATCCTGAATTCCTTCACTTGCCCTCCTAGTGCTAACTCGTTGATGGGATTCCACCTCACTTGTTTCTTCCATTTCCTCTTGAATTCGAGCTGCTAATTCGCAGTTTTACCATCCTTCGCCCGCTATACTACGCACCTTACTAAAGACCGCCATATCTTGTACGATGCAAGGGTAAGAGCACATTATGAAGCCCATTTCACTTTTAGTCTCACCACAGGAGCTCTTCCATGTCCACTTCTTGTTCTCCCGTTTGCGAAAGAAGGTGATCATGATCTGTAAATTTTTCTCTCCAAACTCTGCTAATGACTTCCCCCTACTGCTCCTTAAGCACAAGCCATAGTCCTCCAATTCCTGGTTTCCAGCCTGTTTCCTGCCTACATAGTCTTTGAAGTCACCAATTACCACAGTGTACTCCACTTTTACTTCGCTTATTGCCGATTCCACATCTTCATAAAAGCTTTCGAAGATTTTGTCAGGAACAGAATCTTTATATAGATATGCAAAGTGGATTTACAAATTTCTAGGAAAATTTTTTCAATCGTCTGTCATCAGTGGTTGCGTTCCCGTTGCTTGGAAAAGTGCAAAAATAGCACCTGTGCATAAAAGCGGTCCTACTTTGAACGTTGAGAATTACAGACACATTTCGCTCATTAGTACTTGCTCTAAGAAACTTGAACATATCATCTACAAACATTTCTTAACTTGGCTTGACTGTAACAATTTGTTATTTGCTAAGCAGCATGGCTTTAGCAAGGGACTTTCTGCAGACAAACAACTAACAGATACTGTACCGATCACTGCTTGTGAATTAAGGTATGTCACCACCTTTTTCAAAAAATTTTTTAATTTTAACTATTAAATTTTTATTTCACATTCACCTTATAAAGCACCGTTTTATATGATATTGAAAAGCAAGAAAGAGTGAAAAAAGCCATGCTGGTATTAATTATTCACAAAAAAATGTCCAAACTTGGTTGTTATGCAAACATTCATAACTAGGGAATGGAGAGCAGGAATTTTAATTTTTTTGGCACAGACTTAGGCAACTAACCATACTGTGCAACCAACTAGGATCTTTGCCATCCGATAATTGGGAAAAAAGTTACAGCAAAAATGCCAAAGAAAACAAAAAAATGTGTCATTTTTGCCTGCATTCCTTGACATAAAACATGATTATATCAAAACTAACCATTCGATTTAATTTATCCTAGTTCATTGCACAGGCTAATAACAAAGGAAAGAGCGTGCAATGTTTCATTGAAAAATATCTATTTATTTCGAAGTTATGACTGTTTGCGCAACACGAAAGTGCAAGAATTAAAGTTTTGAGAAAAACAAGATTAAAGTTTTTCAATCCTTGTAGAAACAAGATCATCATGCTCTAGGAAGTTAAAATCCTCCATGTTCATAGCTAGGGCCCTCCTTAGCTGATGTGAGCTCTCTTTTGGCATTTGTTGCGGCCCGTTCTTTTTTGCGGAGATGTTTTGCCCCACCCGTTGATTGACGTTGGGCCTTCACCACATGGTAATGGTCACTGGTGCAACATGCTACGAGAGTGTGATGCCCAGATTCGATGCCTGCTTCCCTCATAATATCTGCTCTACTTCTGCTGCCATCATTGAAGGACGAATCCGGTAGCATTCAAAGCGATAGCGCGAAGAAAACAACTGAGACGCTTGTAGCGTCATGCATCAACCTTGCGGAAATTTAAAGCAATGTTTAAAAAACAAAAGAAGCCTTACAAATTGCCTTTGAGTAATCTTTTACATATCAGACTAAAACAAAACAAAAAATTTTCAATATACGCCGCTGATTATTGCCGAGTTATCATTTTCTGTTACCAAACCACATTAGTTTCGGTTTCAGAACTGTTCACCACCTGTTCGAAAGTTGGCTATAACTTTTTAACAAAATAAGATACGAACATTATTTTTGCAGCAAAACATTTTTGAATGTTTTGGGATTCCCAAAATATAAAAAAGAAAAAATGTAATTTTTCCAAAAATAACGCTTTTTCAAAGGTGGTGACATACCTTAATTCCCGCAAGGAAACAGACATAGCATTTTTAGATTTTCCAAAAGCGTTTGATAAAGTATCGCACCCTAAACTGTTACTTAAAATCAGATGCATATTTAAAAACCAAACAATAACTAAGTGGTTCACGTCTTATTCTTTCCTGTCGAGCTCAGTATCTTCAAGTTCATGCTCATTAATCCATCGCTAGTCGCGTAGACTCCGGTGTTCCGCAGGGCAGCGTCCTGGGTCCTCTCCTGTTTTTGATTTTCATCAATGACTTGCCTAACGACCTGAGCGTAGCAATCAGATTGCATGCAGATGACTGCATAATTTATGAACCAAATGCTACTCTGGAAGATCACGTTGAACTAAATCTAAATTTAAAAAAAATCAACAAATGTTGCAAGAGGTAGCACATGGTAATAAATCGAAATAGAACACTTTTTATGGCAATTACAAGAAAGAAAATTATCTGTGGTTACAGTTATAGCATCGACGACAGAATAATAACCAGAGGAAGTAAATACAAATACTTTCGGTTAACACTTACTTCTGACTTAGGTTGTAATTCACATATGATAATACATGTTCCAAGGCCTCAAAAGCAATTTGGAACCTCAGACGAGGTATGCATAGTGGAACCCCTGAAATAAAATATCTTGGTTTAAGAGCTTGATAAGGCCCATCCTCGAATACGTCAAAATTGTTTAGGACCCACACACTGCATTCAATTGCTCTAAGCTGGAAGGAGTTCAGCGTCTCAGTGCAAGGTTTATATTCAATGGGTATCGACATTCTGATTCCCAAACGCCTTTTTGTAAACCTGCTGACTGATTCGAAAGCGCTCGATTTTGGAAGAAATGTGACAGCCTCAAGATTATTTTCCAGATCATTAATCACAGATTGAAAATAAACCAATCAAAGTACTTTGAAACTAAAACGAGAAAAACCACGCCATCGTCACCATACCAGTTCCCACTGTCCGGAATGGCTGCTTTAAATTCAGTTTTTTCCCAAGAGCCATTAAGGAATGGAATATGCTACGAAACTCTGTTGTCACTTCCCAGTCACTTATGGAATTCTTAGATAAGCAGCACAATGTTTTATCGTCTACATATATTAAATGAATGCGTTTTATTTTTTGTACCTCATTACCCACTCCAGTTATAGCCTGTGATCAGGGCTTACAGTATAAATGAATAATTAATTAATTAATTAAATCAATGACCTTCGGTTTTTTGTTTATTAGGCATATTTACAAGGACAGCAGCCCTATTTTTAATATAAAAGAATACATTTATTCCCTAGGGTATATCTTTATTGGTGATGAATCTGACACCTAGTTTTCCTCTGTCGGGCAATGCACGACAGCATAGAACGTGTTCGCCCTTTAGCGCTATATACTTCACACCTGTCCTCTTAACCTCACGAAGCCATATGACATCCCATCTGTTACCTGCTTGTTCCTCTAACAGCACTGCTAAACTAGTCTGACTGGATAAAATCCCAGCGTTAAACGTTGCCAAGTTCTGTTTACAATGGTGGCTTGGCCTGAGGCAGAGATTCTTAGCCCAGCATAGCTAAAAAAAGAGCGAAGCCGACACGTGGACGAAGTAAAGGTACAGAAGGACATAAGATGCTCAAGGAAAAGATACCTTCGCACTTTTTTCAGCTGGCCAAACTTTGCGTTTTTGTAAGCGTAATTTCTAGTACAATGGGTGCTTTTCGTGGCACTTAGCGCCTGTCTTAGTGCATCTTTTCTTCGTCCACGTGTTACTTGCGCGCTTTTTCCAGCTATGCATTTCAACAAACTGGTGCACGTTTCGGCTATTCTTAGGCCCTCTCCGCTGGGGCACACGCCTTACCATCGCCTTGGTCAGTTGCTCCGTAACCACTTGGGACTGGGGGCCAAGCGTTAATTGGTTTGTTCATTTAGGAGGTAAAGGCCAAGTAAAACATGTTCAGACAAAAGTGGCCCCTTAATCTGCTTTCACCTAGAGTCATGTTGAAAAGATCAGTTTCACGTGCTGGGAGCTGTTCGAGATAACGCGTCCATTTTGCAGTTCCGAAGCAGAAAAGCTGCAGATGTGAAACTAAGAGAGAAACAAGTTGCGAGCAAGGTAGGAATTGTGGCACAATCCTGTATCGAGGGCACATATAAAGTCGGGCTGCAGAATTGTATTGTCTGAAAACACAGCAGGGCCAGATTTCGTCTCGATATATTGTTCTGTATGGGCATAGGCTCACAATTCCTACGTGACCACCCTTGAAAACATCGTCTGCAGTATTTGGAAAAATGAGTACTATTCGAGCTGGCTCAGTGGCTATGGCGCTCGGCTGTTGACCGAAAAGACACAGCTTCGATGACAGCTGCGGCGGTCGAATTTCGAACAAGTCTATATTCTAGAGGCCCCTGTACTGTTCGATGTCAGTGCACGTTAAAGAATCCCAGGTGGTCTAAATTACCGAAACCCTTCACTACGGTGTCCCTCATAGGCTGGGTCGCTTTGTGATGTCATCAACTATAAACCCGTAATAGGCTATTTTAGAACCACATCGCATTTTGCTGCTTTCACTTTCTTGTTTTGTCCTCGGTACGGCTTTTTGAAAATGTAAATGCTAAAAAATTTTCCTCCATTGCACTTCAGATAGTCTTTCCTCATTTAGTCAACGCAATACCAGGGAAGCAGAAAATAATTTAGTTACATTAGTCTGCTGACACCTGTAAATCCGGAAAAGAGGCGATAGCTTGCAAAATTGTCTCATGTGCAGCCCAAGTTTTTATTCGAATATCTCAGCAAAACTGACGTATTTTATTTGGCGAAGGTGTTTTTATGAAAACATTTGCAGGAATAATGGCGCACAAGAAAGGTGCCAAATCGATCTGGCGTTTAGTCACCTTCACCTTTTCGGCACTTACATTGTGATGTCCCATTTGGTTTTATGACTCTCTCGCACCGCTCGACCTATAGATTACTTACGAATATTTTTTTTCGATTTCCTTATTTGTTGATTCCGCCCCACTTCAAGTTATCATGACAATTACATATTCATGCGTTGTTTTCAGACTAGGCGACTCTCTTTCGAGGACAGGAATGCAGGGAGTTGCTCTTCTTGTTTTCTCCATGGCAGTCTGTTCGGTTCACGGTGAGTTCGCATACCTCTTACTGATTAATGCGCTGTCCAGTAATGGGAGTGTATCAGATTTATTTTTCCTTGTATGAGAGGATACATTATGAAATATATTTTATTTATCAAATAAGGTAATATTATTTGGACACCAGGAAAATGGCTGGAGATAATACGCTGTATAACAAAAGAGCAAAGCGCATGATAATGTCCAAGAAAAGGGTTAATTATTTCAAGTTTTGAGAAGCAGTTTTAACTACTTTTTTAAAAACAGGCCGTTTCTCGACAGTACAGGACAAGAAGACGTTGCGTCTAAGCACTCTAATGATCATTCCGTAGCATCCGTCGAAATAATAACGTTCGGAGCAGTGAAGACTAGAACTCCTCCCTCCTTCAAAAGATTTGAAAATCCATCTGTGCACAATTAGCCGTAAATTATGCGCCAGAAGAAAGCGCCTATATTTCTATTCTGTTAAGACAGCAACTTACTGGAAACTCATGCCTGGGCAAATCCTACACTCGAAACTTTCTTTCATCTTTTTTGGATAAGCGACACTAGCAGCTTATGTAGTTGTGGCATTTCTTCATCGAAGTATGCGAGAGTGCACAGGTTGAGAAAAAATTAAAAAAATGTTTTCTGAATAACACCACCGTCGATCTCTGTGCGGAGGTGTATAATGCTGCTTGATGAAAGGTTTAGTGTCATCGGAGAGATCGCAAACTATTACTGCGGTAATAAAGTTACAACGTTTATATTTAATCATGTACGAAAGGGGGGAGTGTGAACTGCGAGTGCTTAATATATGCACGGAATTTTATTTCCCTGCTTTAAGTATACGGTTTTATGCCGTCTAGCAGAAAAGCGCTGCTTAAGTGTCAAACTCACTGTCTATTTCAAAACCCCGCGCGGTCGACGCCGCAACCGCCGCACCACCCCGCTTGGCGAAAATATAGCACAGTATGCCAGTGGCGGTGGCGAGGAATTAAGTCCACAATGATGCGGTGTCGCAAAGATATATCGAGTGAACGTTGACAATATCACGGAAGCGCCGGCTCCGATCCGCCATACATCAGTACGCACCTGGCTCCATTATAGTTCTCGAGTGAATAACTATTTTTTAACCTTTTTTATATTTTAAATGCTGAAATATATGACAATAAAATCAGCACATATTGTGCGAATGAAAGCAATACCTTCAATAAATTGTGACTGAGCTACACCTGTCTCCTCCACGCTTCACTTTGCCAGCTTTGAAAGAAGTATGGATGCACTTTTGCGAGAGCTAAAATTGCGAGATAACATGTGTTATCAGGAGGATGTTTTGTATTCTTGGGACGAACTTCATAAAATACCACAGTCGCGCAGCCGTTATCCGTCACTGCAACTAGAGAGTGGGCCCCATGCTAAATCCTAAGAAGTGCCACATCGACGAACTTAAAATCCTTCTATTCAGCCTCCTGGTTGACTAACTGTGTCAGAGGGCCGCAATCACTGAAATATCCCGCGAGCTTTTTGAAACATTGGCTTTACCTTCAGCGCTTTGGCTACCAGTTTCAGGACTCCTGAATACGACTTCGCTTTTTGCCAGCTCAACTTTTGTCTTACTTCAGAAGTAATACTGCGTCTAATCTGCACGACAGCGCCTGGTGAACACCACGCTGTTTCTATAGAACGCCATGACGGTAATCAACACTTTATCGCTTACGGAAGTGACATCCGGAAGAAGTCTGAACAAAAACTTCGACAAAACTAGAGGGTCGCCTTTTTCGGTGCACAATTTCGTTCTGATCTTTACGGGAATGTTTTGAAATAGTTTCAGACCACCACTCTATTTGCTGGCTTGCCAATCTAGGTGGCCCCTGCGGTCGGCCGGCAGGCTAGGCATTCACGGGCATCCACTTCACGCTGCTTTACTAATGTAGTCATTACGCACCCTTACTCACTTTTTCTCGCTCCTGCAGTTCGCATATACTAAGTGCAGTTACGAAAATTTTGGACACAATCTCGCCGCCTTTTTCCAAACTTTTCTTCTGGATTTTGGCACCCTCGAAACACCAAAAATAAGGATCAGTAATTGGCGTCGCTTTTTCAAGAAAGCCGCGACCCGACATCGGTGAGCTCTATCTGCTGTCGCGATGAACTGCTCGACACAACGAAACGGGCTGGCTAGACAGGCAATGTACTTCTTGCTAGACCTCTTCTGCTCATCTGCAGTGCCACTACTGAAAAAAATCTCGCTGGCAGCTTTCGAAAAACACATGGATCTCCTGGGTTGAGCTCAACCGATATGCTGTTTTTTTCTGTAGTAGTTGACTATCTGCGACTCCAGGTGCTAAATATCTCTGAGAGCCACCGTCTTCATTTCAGTATAAAAACCATTATTATGCTCATTTTAGGTGGAAAAAACAGCGCGAAAGGGACGGAGAACAAAGATGAAGGAAACCATACGGACGACCGCTGACTCACCACTATTTTTTATTCAGAAAAAAACAGACATTTATTATTATGCGGTTACGTTGTTATGCGGTTGAAAATCAGTTCCTTCGGGCTGCTTCTTATGCCCTTAGCAATCCCTTCCGTGGAGAGGAAGTTCAAATGCAGTTTTTCTCGTTAACATCGAGAGTAGAAGTGATGGAGAAACTGATGGAGAAGTGATGGAGAAGTGATGTTGCCTTCTGTCATCAGTCTAACTACGTGAATAGACCCACTGCAGTACAAACGCTTCTTACATATCTGCCGACTGACTCTCTCTTTATCAATGCGAAAGCATTACTAGGATACGTTGACGGGGTCGGGTCCAAAAAACGTGTCCGCAGCAGTCGTGACGTTCTCAGAAGAGGTAGCATCAAACAAATGCTGTGAAAGAGGACGATGTGAGGTTGCTACTAAAAAAAAATTATGTCGACAGAACGATTGGTAAATTAATTATAGCGAAAAATGTCAAAAAACAAGTCGTCGTAGCGCGGACGTCGATATAGTGAGTGGACGAGAAAACAGCCGTGTGCAGCAAAATAGTGGGAAAATATGCAAGGGAGTGAAAATGAAGTTTGATAAGGGAAAAATGAGGAAGGGAGAGAAAGTATAGTTTGAATTCAAATGTATTTCATGAGTGGTAACTAATTGAACGAAAAGTTTAATTTACATAGATTGATTAGTTAATTAATTACGAGCAAAAACTATTGGATGGTTGAATAGGCTGGACGGAGTTAGTTATACTAAGTGGACGGGAAGCAAACATGCGCCAAATTTGAAAAGCAAAAATGGTTGACTGAAAGAAAAGAAGGTATAATAAGAGTAAATAAATCAATTTTTCATTACAGCAGAAGATTATTACGTTAATTCAGTAGTTAAGTTGATTAACGAACAGAAAAAAAATGATAGAGAGGCGACGAGGGCCGAGGCGGCGTCAATGCTGTTGCATCCTCCCAGTGCTGGTCGCCGTAGTGATCTCTAACGTTTTAGCTACGGCTACTTTATCCACCCAAACTTCATAAACTCTCCTGCCCACCTCAGTATATGTCAACCCCTGTTACACTTGCTTTCTCTTGGATTCCAGCCTGTTGGCCTTAAACACCATCGGTTATCTTTTGTTTGCATTATACGCCCTTCCCATGCCCATTTCTTCCTGATTTCGACTAAACTGTCATTGCGGGAGTTTGTTCCCTGACACACTCTGCTCTCTTCCTATCTCTTAAATTCGCACAGATCATTTCCTTTTCCTCTGGTTGTTGCATTGTCTTGATTTAGAAATGAACTGTTTCAGTTACTCTGCATTATATTGCCCCACAGGCCATTATTACCTGTAGGATACTGCTTTTACGTAGTTTTCTTCTGAGGGTTATTGTCATTAAATCAGTGGTTTGGTGATTAGGTTTTTGTGGAGCTTAACGTACCAAACCGGTTCAAGATATGAGGGACGCTGATGTGAAGGGCTCCGGAAATTTCGACCATCAGGCGCTCTTTAACGAGTGCTAACATCGCACAGTACACGGTCCTCCAGCATTTCGCTAAAATCGAAATGGTACCGCTCCGGCCGGGATCGAAACCACGTCTTTTGGGTCAGCAGCCGGGCACCATATTCACTGAACCACAGCGGCGGTTTTACAGTAGGCGAGAAGGGACAAGGCTCCGAACAGGCGACCATTGGAAACGTAACCTGGCAATGTTTAACTCTAGAAAACTATTGATTAAGGATAGCGTAGCACTGCTATTCGAAGAACTAACACGTCTTAATGGAATGTCATGGGGCTTCTCGAAGTTAGCAGAACGGATGATGCATAAAAGATGTTAAACAGCTGGCACCTTCTATGCTATCATGGTTTGGTAAGCCAGCGAGTGAGGTATTTGTAATTAATTTTGACAAAGCCGAAAATATAGATGAATTTACAGAATTGTCAAGAGGGGTCTAATTATCATAGTTAAGCTATATAAGCGGCGCAAGTTGAAGAGCATAAATGCGGACCCATTTAAATCAAGTCTTGAAGACAAGATTACCGAAAATTTAAAGTTTCTATGAAGGTAGACAATCGGCAATGAGTAAAAAAACGCAATACACTGCCCTGATGGACGATTTAAAATGCAAAGGTGTCCAAGAAGCCAACAGGACCCCGCGCACTGGCGGATAATCGGATATAATCCAGGAAAAATGAGGCTACATTACAGAATGGAGTAGTTAGGGAATCTTATTATGATGTCAGATCTAACAGGAAACAGAAAACGCTTGACTGCAAGAACTTTCGTGGTGGTCAAAATCAAATGAACTAACATTAAACATGGCTAAAGCTAAGTACAATCTGCACAGAGCCAAAAACATGCAAGTACTGTAAATAGCATATTCTCTATCACGTTTCAAAATAGCCGTCTCAAGGAAGTTCAAAAAAATTCTTACACATGATGTTTAAAGATCACCTTCTTTGGACGAATCACACGGAATACATTCGCCCAAAGATCGCTCAATCTGCATTGTCACTGAACAAATTTAGAAACATGTTCACAGAGAAGGTAAAATTGCCAATTTATTACTCGCATTTTCATTCCTACATGTATATGGCTTACTTCTATGCGGTAAAAGGACCCTGACAGACCAGAAAAAAATTTCCACTTTGCAGAGGTGAGCAGTTCGTGCTGTTGCAAACCTCACCTTTATTAAGTGCCTGTCTCCTTGAAGGAAGTTAAAAAAAAATCCTTAGGCGTGATGTTTGAAGAGAATCTTCTTTGAATGATTCACACCGAATACATTCGCCCAAAGGTCGCCCGATCTGCATCTTCACTCAACAAATTTAAAAACATGTACACAGAGAACGTAAAATTGCAAATTTTTTACTCGCTTTTTTATTCCTACATGTATTATGGCTTACTTTTTTACGGTAAAAGGACCATGACAGGCCAGAAAAAAATTTACACTTTGCAGAGGAGAGCTGCTCATGCTGTTGCAAACCTTACTTGTATTAAGTTCATGTACGACCATTTTTTCCAACTATGACTTGTTGGCAATTGACAATAGTGATAGGAACGAACTAGCTCTGCATATGAACATTTAGTTAAATATACATGGTTTTGAGGAAGAACGCTTTATTTCATGCTCAGCTTATAATTTTAGGCGTCACAATTACGAAGTGCATGAGCGCCGTATCAATTACAGTTTTAAAAGCTAAGCTGCCAAACACCCAAATTAATAAATACTTAAAAAGTATATATAGATTTAGTGCTTCAAAATAGCACGCAAAATAAATTTATCAACGAAGTGTACGCTGTACTGGCTTTGAAGATGAATTAAACATCTCCTGCTTTTATGCTTTCTTGCATTCGCTGCCTTCTCTCTTGCTATGTTACTTGCACTGTGTGTATCGGTTTTGGTTCTCTATGTCTCTATGTTTCTCTGTAATTATTTTTATTGACCACAGGTGGTATCTATGCAGATTTATCAAAATATTGCTACTTGCTGCTCAAGGCCTTCGTTCAGGACGACCGGCTTCTGTGAGGTGTTTTTTGACACTTTCAGCCTGCACGTCCTTGGCTTTCGAATGGCATAAACCGAAATTAAGAATTAATATTATCACTTAATTAAATTCTTCCACAAAAGAAGGAACCGAAAAGGGAGTTGGAAAAGTATAATGGCGATAATAAGATTAAAAAGAGTACATGTTGCGTTCGCATCCTGGCATCGTGGAAGATGTGGAGGTGCTTGGATAGGTGAGATATTGCGAGCATAAGCTAGTAAAGCGGCGATTAGCCCATATTTCAAGATATAGTTTAAAAAAGGGTAAGGAACAAGCCCATCTATCAGTGAGCAGTGAGACATAGTAGAAGAATTTCGAATCGCGCAGCGAAACAGATAATCCGTTTTTGCCCGAGATGATAGTCTTTAGATGTCAAGCCATGAATATAGCACGTAATGTCGGGAACATCATTGCGCAGTGCGCAATAAAAGCATCCGGGTGGGTAGCTAGAAATAATAATTTCAAGCTCTCGCAGGAGACAGGGCATCTGATTTAAAAGTGCCAAAGCATCAGAGCCTGTAACTCCCTGGATAGAATAAAGCAGGCAGGAGTGTCAAGTCACTCAATAAATGCAAGTTAACCGATCTAAACAAATCTAACAGGGATAGAATCGAGCATGCTATGAAGAACAAGGTTAGCCTGAAGTAAGTCAGAAAGAAGCTCGGCATACACAAAATTCAGATGAGTTATTTAGGAATCAGGGAGCGCGATGCCATTAGCTACATAAATATAATTAATTTAGCCGAGGAGTTCCACAGTGATATACACAGTAGCTGTAATAAAAAGGAAAACAATGGCGCAGGCAGTAATATAACTCCAGTAACTCCACAATCTGCTTGTAACGAAAGAGGCGATAGAAACGGAGCCTTATAAGTAATCTAGGGTGGAAAGTGGCTGTGATGATCAGAGAACTTCTTATTTGCAAGAGGGTGCCGGTATACGGTGTAGAAAAACTTGCAACCCTGTATACGCTGTCTCACAACTTGCATCTCGGAACAACGGTATCGTTTATCTAATCTGTAAGAATGGAGACTCCGAGCCTATGTCCATCACCCGTGTACATGTCCCTTATCTTTCGCAAAAGGCTGCCTCCACAGCCATCACTGTCCGGGCTTCCCTTCCTTAATGCGACTCACGTCACCGCTCCAACCGATTTCCACGACCGCATGTCGGCGTCCCTCTTTCGTGGCTTCGTTCCGATCCATGCTAAGACGATCGTCCGCGAGCTCCACACTTTTCCAGGCGATCACCTCGGCTGGCTGATCAGCGCGATAATGCATATATTTATTCTATGTCTACTAACATTTCCGAACCCTCTTAGCACCAACGTTTTCTACTTTCCACCTTCCGGAGTCTCTACATCATGCATGTAACAATATTGCTGCTGTTTCCTCCACAAACATGTCGAATTTGCCTCTGAAATGGAATAAAAAAACGAAAAAGAGGTCTTATGGACAATTTTTTTTGTCTCAGTTTTATTTTGCGAAATCAATACACGAAAACTTGATTGAACGCAGAGCCAGCTCGGCTAGTAAAATGTCGAAATACTAGATATTTATAAAATAAATGAAAGACATTCATACAAGTGCAAAATAAAGTTAACTACTAAAATCAAGGCATTGGAAATGTGAAATGCTCTTATACGTTCCGTCCGAAGAAAAATGTGGAGTGCGAGAGACAATACGATAAATAAGTTTACAAATTCACAAAACCCAATACAAACGGATTAAGTCCCAATGTTCCGGACAAACAAGGAAAAGGTTTTTCAATAAGGCCAAAAAATTCTTCGAGTTTAATGTCATCGGGAACTTTATTCTCTATCTGCGCACCATTGTACTCCAATAGCCTTTCACCGTAAGTGTTGTGACAAGGCGGTAGGTTAAATCTGTTATTAGTGGCGGCTCTTGTTTGTCTCAGCGGTGATTTAAAGAGTGTAAGAGGAAAGGGATCATTAGTTGTTAATACTGTGTTTATTACTTAAGCTATCTTTAGTTTCTGGGCAGTTGATAGGGAGGCACTTTGTTGACCTAAAGTGCTGTGAGGCGAAAGCCTTAAGCGCAGTGTTGCTGCTTGTGTCACTGATGTGTTGTTAAGATGTTAAGCTTCGCTTCTAACAGTGAAACGTGACAGCGTCTTGCAACGCTGCCAGGGAGTCCATAGAACGCCATCGCCCGTTCGGTTCTATACACACGCTGCTCGTCGGCAAATTGGTTTTTGAGGAAAGGAATTTATCTGTCTCGCATCTCTCGGTGGACACCTGAACCGCGCCGTAACGGGAAGGGAGGAAGATGGCAGTGAACGAAGACACGTATTCACTAGATGCGCCTTTGTTCATTCCGAACAATTCAGCTGGCATGGCGGACATTATTGGAAAGACCGCGTGTCAACTCTCCAGCGCTATGCTCAAACGTTTGTCCCCCATGGCCTCTCAATTTTTGGCAGGGCGGCCGCCTGTAATCTGTTTCTCGCCACTAAAATATATTATGTACTGCAAATTATTCATTGAGCAAGACTTCCTATCCAGCGTTTTCACAGGGTTTTCGCTACTTTTGTGTGGGATTCGTCTTTTGAATCCATGAGGCGTGATAACCTTTTTCGGCCTGTAAGTGCTGGTGGCCTTGGTCTACTTCACCTGTATGTCCGACAGATAGTGTCACGTTTCATGTTTTTCCGTGACACTACACACCCAGTAGTACGTTCATTCCTGCAAACAAATTTAGTTCATGTTTTACCCAACCTCATTGTGTCTTCCAATGTTTGTGACCGTCCGTGTTTGTGGGGCATAATGCAAGAGGTGTATTTGGCTGTCCGTTTCCTACTTGCTCGTTTTTCTCCTGAGTTCCTCTTTTTAGTGTCGAGGAAAAAGTTGTATAAGGATTTGATTAGTATGTTCTTCCCTCCGCCCATGTACCGCTCTCTGTATTTTGGTTTACCTGGGCATGACGTACTCAGAAGAGTACGTAAGATGCCAGTCTCGCCGTGTACAAAGACCTTTTTCTTTAAGTTACACACCGGTACGTTGCCCGTTAGAACATGGTTAGAGAAAAAGGGCATTTTTGTGTCTACCGTTAATTGCCGCCTTTGTGATGAACCAGAAACAATTGAGCATTGTTTCATCAGTTGCAAAGATGCAGTACTCTTCTGGGATATCCTGCAGAGCACATTTAAAAAAAGAATTCATCTGACTCCACATTCTGTTCGCTATCTCACTGCGCTGCCATTTGTTGATGAACCCCTCGACATGTTGTTTCTGATTGGACTGCACAACCTCTGCAAAACCCGCATGATGGACAGACACTGTGAACCTGTTGTGTCTACAAAGGATCACTGAGTACGAACCGGAGTGGCACTCACTATTAGCGATGTGCTCTGCATTGCCCCTTTTCTAGTGCATGGTCTTTTCAATATGTACTGTTTAACACTGTTTTCATAATTTCTTGTATATAGTTCATGTACATAGAACATTACATCACTGTAATAAATACCATGTTGAAGAAAAAAATAAGCTGGCATGGCGGAGTGGTAGCATGCTCGTCTCGCACTCCGGAGACCGGGGTTCGATTCCCGAGCTCGATCAATTTCCTACTCGGTTTTATTTATTTATCTGGCCTGATGAGAAAGGTTAATAGGCTAATTGGGTTATTAAGCAATGAACTAAACTCATTCCCACTTACTTGGCGCATCACTATACGATCCCTTTAATTGGTTGCATGGTTCGTAGCCAAAGTACAATTGGCTCCGTTTGCAATTCGCGCACTGTGACGTCCCGACCATTTCGACCAATTGAAAAGCGTAACATTTCTGTCGACAACTCCTGCTTACAACGATGAGGCATTAAGGCTTCCGCCTTAATATCGCAGATCTTGAGACTTGCCTGCTAGGGTCGGTTGCCTTTCCGAAGGTTATCTTACGAGCGGCACGTTTCTGCAAACGTTTAATTGAATCTTAGGGTTATATCCTTGGGCCGTGCACCTGGGGGCTCAGTTGATTTGATAATTGCTCCAAAATGCAAGGTCACATGTCGTTTACATTCCTGAACACCGCTGTGTTCGTCTATTACTGAGCGTACATTGCGACTATAGGCATTATCCCGGCCATTACATTCAGCTGTAACGGCGTCCGACACGCTTTCGATAGCAAGGTCGATCTCCTCAACAGTGCCCTGCTTCTCTTCGAACTTATTTATTGCGGTCAAAAATGTGAAATTCTCATGGCTAGCACTTGTTTCAGAAAGCATGCGGGAGGTGCCAAGTTTGATGGCTATTGTCCTCGGGTGTCCACGGATGTTACGCTAGGTACCCCATTTGCCAAAAGTAACCGAGCAACAGGTTTTTATCTCTCAACCGTATAGCTGAGCCTTTACGGCACGTCTAAAACAGAAAGGTGTCGAAACGTGAGGACAAGGGCTCACCTTACTTTACACAGATTCATAGCTTAAGTTAGCTTAAAGATTCATAGCCTTAAGTACTTTGCTACGCGGCTAAGAAACAAACCATTTGTGCTCGGTTACTTTTGCAAAGACTGTACGTAGTTTCCCCTGGCTTGGCGTTCGACTTTCCTGGAGGAAAGAGCTTGGGAAATGATTTTCTGGCCTACGCCAAAATAGCTTGTTATAGCTGTGTTTGGCTTAAGGTTCACTAGCGCCATCGAAATTCTATCGTCCTCACTTTTTTTAAAGAAAGGGGTTAGGAGTACAAAGGCCTGTAAACACCCTTCGTGTGATATGAAGTGTAATAAGGAGCACGAGATAAAATGTAGGCATCTATTGATCCAAGGGCCTAATAATTATGTAATCAAACTGCGATTGCACTCATAGGGAGAAATTTTGGAAAAGTACATTTTTCAAAGCGAAGTTGTTTATGAATTGAATTTTTTATATGTCGCAAGATTCGAATATAACTATGAATATACCTGCAGATCTTCCGTCTGCAGGCTGGCGATTTTTTGCGACTAACGATGTGTCTATTGTCAAAAATGTTCTCTATTGTTTTCCATAGCAGTTTTACCTACTCGATATGTGTGACGGACAAACATCAAAAAGAAAGGTTTTCCTATGCATCGGAAGAATGAATAAATGCGTTCATTATTTTCACTACGGCATTTTACAATATTATACATCTGTTACACAATTAAATTTATATCCAACAATCCTGGACATGATTAAAGCATCAAAGCACATATTTCTGAGCTCAGTTAGGTTTCATACGACTGCGTCCTTAAAGCATTTTTTCTGTCGACAGAAATGCAGTTGAATATGGCATTGTGTTCTTATTGAGTCCATGGGATGGGGCCCTGCCGGTGCAGCGATATTTTATTGATGAAAAAAAATTGGCCGTGGACCGGAAGTTCGGAGAATTAGGATAACTACAGGTGTGAGAAACTCAAAAGTGTGAATATTTATCCCCCTTGCACACGAGAGTATCATAGTTCAGTGCACTCCTTTTCTAATTAAAACCGGAAAATAACATCTCTATTGCTTTCAGCGTGCAAGAGAAATGAACGACTGCATCGATGCGGCCAAAGAAAAGTCTTCAACGAAAATCAGTGTCCAGGAGTGGAAGTAACGACCTGTACCCAGTACACCATAAATTGTGTTTGTGCTTCCGGCATGCATCGAAACACCAATGGAAGATGTGTCCCGCGAAATCAATGTAGTAAGTATACCTCGGGCTGATATCTGTCAATTCTTGATTTCTACTGGAAAACTCAGAAGAACAATGCGTTTCGATGATTGCCTGCAAGCCGGTTTTAAATGAGGATTGAATCATTTCTAATTCGAAATGCGCCAGTGCTGCTTAATCTTGTGTTGCCTTCCTAAGTCCGTGGCTGACCTGGCAGTTCACTTATATTTTAACCGGCATCCTTTTCTGGCATACTGGATGTCAGAGTGGACGGAAGTGATGGTTTTAGATTTAAAGGAGAATACAGACTTGGTTAAGCGGACAACCAGTGCTTGCTAGCAAACCAAGACGATTAAAAAGAGAGAGCACCGGGCCATGCGGTGTCTATTTGCACTGTTTCTGCCTCCCTAGCCGCCTCCCTCTTCACCCTCCTACCGGTCATGCTTGGCTGCGGGGACGCGAATTGAGCGCGATAAAATCGTTCCTTTATGAGGAACCTTCAGCCTGTTTGCTTTGA
Source organism: Amblyomma mixtum (assembly GCF_055824585.1). Lineage (NCBI taxonomy): Eukaryota > Metazoa > Arthropoda > Arachnida > Ixodida > Ixodidae > Amblyomma > Amblyomma mixtum. The sequence continues at coordinate 118,332,901 of NC_143015.1, read as the reverse complement.
CAAAATTAGTGCGAGCGGCAAGGCACGTCTAATGCGCACATCATGGCGTTCACGTAATCGCGCCTCCATGGTGTGGCACCCCTCGCTCTGGCCTGATCATACGTCTTGTCCCTCTACTTTATGTCGCGCTTAGCGGAGTGAACGCTTTTTGGCGCCCAACACAAGTACGCACTAACAAGACACAATAGTAAAGTGGGCTGCTGGCCTACAGATTCTAACGTTGAGAAATCCGGTCTTACCGGAGTAAAAACGAGTGTTCATGAAGTCACTTATTTGCGAAAATAGACCTGCTACTGAGGAATGAAAGTCTGTTTAAAGTTTGACCATGGGCCAACGGCAGCAAATGGACCTGAAAAATTTGCAAACAGCGATTACTCAAACGCAACGACTATACCCAATCTCCTGAGCTCCTCTTCAAACAAATGGTGGAAACAGCCGTCATCTGCACTTTATCAGCGCGTTCTTGAAAAACAGTGCTACAGTTTACCGCACTGTCATTCTAGGTGTCGATTACTTGTGCTAATCACTTATACTACCCACTGTATTCTCCTGTGTATGGTGTTACAAGAGGGGCATTTTTGGTTTCGTCAGTGACTTGACTGCGAGCACTGTGTGCTTTCCTTTCGTCTGCACAGTCGTGCTAATGCAGCTTTTATGCTTTCACTTTTGTTTGTCATTAAAACTTGTGCTTTATCTTTCCCACGCTGATTGGTCCCTTTCTGTATTTTTCCTTATTTCGGATATATCGCACTGTCGTACAGTTCCGAAGGTCCTTTAGTAACTGTTAATAATTCGACACCTTTGTGAATAATGCCAGTTACCAATTAAGTTCCGAGTGATTAATTTAAGTTAATGATTAAGTTGATTAAGTTTCCGAGTGCCTGATGGTGCGCTCCAGACTTGTCTCCAACCTGAATATGCATGTGTCAGCGCGCTTTATAAAATGTAACCTCATTGCCACTGCTGGCCTTCTCCGAGCTCTGCATTCATCTGTAATGTTCGCGCAATGTATGTATATTTCCGCTAATATCTGTCCTGACTTGCTGGTCATTATGCGACTAAACTGTGAAGTTATAATGCTCTCATTGCACTTTAAATGCGACTTTACCGTCTCCTTAGTTAATTATTGAAGCCCTCACTTTGGACCTGGCTCCGGATGATTGCTTTCAACTAAATTATAGTGTATATTTTTGTTGCTTACAACAATTGCTACTATAGTTGCAAAGGATAAACTTGCACAGGAATATTTGTCAGTTGGGACGAGATCACTTGTATCGAGGCGTAGTGAAGGCAATGTTTTTTTTATGATAAATTAGGTTGGCATAGGTATTGCTAACGCACTACTAGACCGAATATTACTTCTCTTCTTCCTTTTTATCGGTTCACATGATAATAAATACAAATTACCACATGGAATACGCTACAGCTGGTAAAATTCATTGAATTTGCTCATACAATTTCTTTGACTTCAACAGCGGAACGGTAGCTATGACACCTACTTGCAATATACATATGTGAGGAATGAAAATCATATAATGTTGCTGCTGAATGTTTATTTATTCTCTTTATGGCTTGTAGGGCTGTGTTGTGTAATAGTTGGGATGCCCTAAAAAGCAAATTACTAATCATAAAACCATTTTTTACCCTTAAGTAACCTGTATTTACGTTGATGTCAGATTCATCGTTTGGCCGAGGTAGGTTAAACCGAAGTATCGAGGGGCTAGAAATTCTTTAATATCCCGCATTATACACAGGACGTCGCATATTTCACGGGGTACTAAGTACATTCATTTTGTACAATTTCTTTTTTTTTGACAGAGGAAGTGATTATTGTAGACGCTTTTGAGCGAAAACAGTATGCATTAACCGTATTTATTGTATACTCTTAGGCCTTCAAATTCATCGATCATGAATCCCCGTAATGGGAATAAATACTTTACTTTGGCTACTGTTTTCCCTTTAGTTTCTAGAGCCCTATCTTCAGTGTCAGCACTAGCAAGTTGTTATCAGTAATCATCTGTCTGATGTGAGAGCAGTTCGCACTGTAGTACATAAGAGAAGTATTGTGGGGCTCATGCTCATCAACTTTCTCATTAAGAATGTAGTTAATATTGACAACATAGCAAGATCGATCATATGCGGTGATGACGTCAACTTAAGCCTTATAGGGTCGTACACGGAGCAACTTATTTCGGACCTAAATCTGCTGTGAATTGAAGTGTATTCTTGTAGTATAACAATTCACTCGCCATGCAAGTAATATAAGAACAGCCATGATGTTTACGCCAAAAAATTGTAGACACACAACGCACATGTCCTGTACACTGCTAATATTCCAATAGTGTCTCAAGGTAAACGTGTCACTGTTGTGTTTGGAAAGGATATGTCATAGTAAGCGAACTCAGGCGAGCTAGCAGCGAAACTTTCTCATATTATGGGTATCATCTGTAAAGTGCGATTTTGCTTGCCTGTTAGAGTTAAACGTCTCGTTTGCGATATCTTGTTTATTTCCACAACAATTACTGCCACGTAATGAAAGTCGACAAGTGCTATTGTTTTTTTTTGAAATACTATTAAACATTGCGTGGAACAAAAGTGAGCACTTCGTATAATCATGGACACATGTACGATATCCGCACTTTTCCTGTGTTTAAAGAAATTAACATTTTCAGGCTGCCTCCTATTTATAACACAAAGCTCATTAGGCTTTATAACTGCGAAATAAGCACAATAAGAACATTTCAACTGTCATGGCAAACTTTACTGGGAAACTGCACGCGCGTTATACGAGTAGTACTCAGTCCTTGTAGACACTGGGACCGCTCTCTAAGTTAGATGGCATAAGTGCAACATACTCGCCCATCGCTTCTGAAGAAGAAAATACTTTGCAACGCAATGCTGATCTTTAGTATACTCGAATGTTTGTGTCTTTTATAGATTTCATCACACAGTGTACACGTAATAAGGTGTTCTTTTTTTTATTTGTTCAAACTTCCTTCCTGTTGTCCCCAAAATGCTTCATATCCTTGCATGTATGATTCCTAGTTTTTGTAGTGCCATATCTTGCTAGTAGAATGCATGCGTATCGTAGAACCCATCAAGCACTTTTAGAGGCTTTTTTTTCATAACCCTTAGCCTCTCTGATGCCAGAAATAAACAAACGCGAAAAATTAAAAATACTGAGTTACGCACAAAACCAAAAAAATACTCATCTAACGTTTCGCGTTGCCTTTCTCTAATAACAGCAAATAACTTGCCATTTTACTAGATATTTTATTTTTTAGAACGCAGAAGGGATTTAGCATTAAACTATGGAACCAACCTAATCATATGAAATAACGTTTAAGTACTGCTTCCAGAAAAGCCCGATAAGGTGATTCAGGAAGAAACCCGCCGTCGATCAGAGCAAAGCAACCGCACCTACGAAAGAGCTCTGGAGGTAAGTTGGATGCCCGTCCTTTTCCATGCCTTTGTCCGTGATGAAGATGGGAAGTGGAAAGCAGCTTTTCTGAAGGCGAATACCTAGGCCTCAAGACTGACCCTAGTGGAGCAAGTCACATTGGTTGCGCTTCGCCGGACGCCAGGACGAGGAATAGAATCACTCTATTGCTTCCTTCCCACCGTGTTGTGCTACTCATAGAAGAGTAGCTAGGTGTACCTGTTTCACGCTGTTCACAATTTCTCACGTATAGGTTGCACAATCGTGTTACAACGAGAGCATGGCACTGTACTTCAAAATACCCAGTGTATATTCAGTATTCGCATACGCCTTGTCCAGGTGCGACAAATTAGAAAAAATTGTTAGGGACCATACAATGCGATGATGCATTTCTGCGTCAACATGGTTTTAATTTCTGTCTTTTTAAATTCGCTTTCATTTTTTAGCGGTGTTCATTGCCCCAGTGTGCAAACTGAAAATTCTTGCGAGATTGCAACAAACTGATAGGTATTTAAATGAGAAAGGTTGCAAGGTCGAATTAAGTATAATTGTAGACGATGAAGTGGACTCTTGAGTACAAGCATCACAGGATGCGGAACCGTATTGCGAAAGTCCCGCTGCGGCCATGTATCGAGTATATGAACGTTTTAAAGCTGGGTGCAGCCGCAGTCCAAGAGAAGGCAAGCGAAGCAGGAGGAGGCAGTATGTTTGTTCGGTGGATGATATAAGGCTGTCTGCTGGGACAAGGTGGCTGCAGCTGGCAAAGGACTCAGTTAATTAGGGGTATATTTCATAATTCTTCGCACTGTATTGTGCATAGTAAGGCTCATGATGATGATACCCACTGTACATAATGTGCGTCAGATTCCACTTCCTGGGAGGGGCATACTGCACGCATAGCAGGAGGGGAGGAAAGACCTCTGAGGTGAAAGCAGCACGAGTGACGGCCGGGGTGAGGGCAGCCCCGCTACGGATCCTCCGCAGCGCAACCTCGTCTTCACGACTAATACCGGGGAGAGTTACGACACACGGCGGAAGTAGAGCACATGTGCGCGCCGGAGAAACTCCTTCATTTTCAAAAAGAGGGTATCAGTATGCTGACTGAGAGTTTCAGCCGGTGACGAGTAGTGGGCCGCTCAGAGAGCACGATGATCATTCAGCACGTCGCCAACGAACAGAGCTTGCCGCAGTCGCGTAAGTCGGATCCGACCAACCGTTCATCTTACCGCTGTTTATTCCACTACCATCCTGGCTTCCCATCAACGAATACATACTACCGCCCATGTAGTGCATCTACACTTGTGTGACTCGCATCACCTGGCTCTAACGTTCGGCGCATAGCCGGCCTCGTCCACTCCGAAGCAGTCAAGCACACCCTACCGGATACATTCAACACACAACTCTGGCTTTGCAAAATATCGACTGTTGTGGACCGCCATAAAAGTGTTGTATATAACATATCTGTGCCCCAGTATTGCCGTAACTATACCTAGCTCATTTTTTCCCCACTGTCATAATGGTGTACAAAACAAAAATTAGCGGCGGTCTCACTACTGCTGAACCTGGTTAGGGAGTGAAAGCTATGGCGTATCGGGCAACTATACACAACTTGGCGTGTGTAACCTTGTGTGCGTTCCGGACACTGAATATGCAGCACGCCAACCCTGTCACCCTGGTAAGTGGCAGTTATCGCTAGAGTTCGCTCACGCATGCAGCCCACACTCTCTCTCACCAGCCCACGTACCTGAAACCGGCACTGAGGGGTCCACCGACCCAGGAAGCCCGTTATACGCACTTCATACCCATAAAATCATCGGAGTCTCATACATTGGCAACGCCAATGAACGCAATGAACAACGACGGCCTAAGTCTACGGCGCCGCGTTTTGCCACAACGTTGTAAATGACAAAGCATGCACTACACAGTCCCCGCTCCCCCATTGCCATTGAATTGAATGGTTACCCGGTACCTGAGGTTGGCACCCTCCGTGTATTGGGCCTGCACATCCAGAACGATGGCAAAAACACCACTACCCTCAAGAAACTCAAGCAGGTTGTAGGCGCGATATCGCACCTCATCCGCAGGGTTTCAGGACGTCATACAGGCATGAAGGAGCGCGACCTATGTCGCCTTATTCATGCCTTTGTCCTCAGCCGCGTACTGTACACTACCCCATACTTACAACTATCCAAACATGACATAAACGCTTTGGATGCTTTGATTCGCAAGGCATTCAAGGTAGCACTTCATCTTCCCCTCAACACACCCACAGACAGATTACTAGGCCTGGGCCTCCACAACACGATCGGGGAACTGCTGGAGGCCCACCGACAGGCCCAATACATCATGCTCACAAGAACTTCCACAGGTCGGTATATCCTGGACTCCCTGGGAATCAAAATACCGGCCAACGACCCAACCCTCCTCGCCATCCCACGATCCCTTCACCAGAAGCTTCTCATCAGGCCACTCCCGAGGAATATGCACCCGTCCCACCATGAGCAGCGCCGCAGAGCCCGTGCGAAGGCACTCCATCGAGCGTACGGCCCCGAGCCGGACGCCGTATGGGTGGACGCTGCCTGCACGGGTGATGAAGCGACAGCAGCTGCGGTGGACTCCTCTTCATCCACCCTCCTCACACTACCTCTCCCTCGAGACACGTCCTCAGAGGCTGCAGAGCTGCAGAGGAAGCCGCCATTGCACTTGCTATAACCCGCACGAAAGCCCGGTATATTTTAACTGACTCTAAAACTGCGATTCTAAATTTTGCTCGAGGCCGAGTTCATGTCCCTGCTTTTGACATACTGGACACGCCCGATGCTCCCGCCCCGCCAAGTGGAGCTGATATGGGTGCCTGCGCACTCCGGGAATCCCGGAAACGAGGCCGCCAACCTTTTAGCCCGAGGTTCTTTAAACCGGGCTCAGGTGGCCTCGGATCGGGGATTCACGAAGGATCGCATGCACTCATTCAGTGAGCTGACCCAGGCATACAGAGCCTCTCGCCAGCTCTACCCTCCGCCCCACCCCTCCCTAGATAACAGACACGCAACACTCTGGCGCAGATTACAAACACATACTCTCCCCTCGCCCCTTACCCTAACCCACTATCATCCCTCCTTCCCCACTCCTGCTTGCGCCCTATGCCCAGAACCCTTCGCTTCTTCCCTCCACATCCTTTCCCTCTGCCCGGCGGACCCTCCCCCGCGGGACCTAGAGAACCTGAAAACCTGGGAGGACTGGAAGACCCTGCTGCGCTCGGAGGACCCGGCCGTGCAGACCATCGCCACCTTCCGTGCTGCCAGTGTTATGAACCTTAGGAACATAAACACTTGAGTGCAGTGGGGTCGTGCGGGGACCCTGGGGCGTGCCCCAAATTCCTGTTAAATTAAAGTTTCTCTCTCTCTCTCTCACCACACATCTGTCGCTACCAAAGCACGACTGAGGTGTCCACTGTCCCATGGGGCCAGTTACGAACCTTTCCTTTCCTTTGCTTTATCTGAAGGTGAAATGAAGGGGAATCCCGCAAGCAAAGTGATCTTGGTTGTACCGAGCGTAGTGAAGCTTTCGCTTCAGTATATTCCCATATCGCGCACGGCTGTAGAGGGGGAGAGCCAATGTAGCGGCGCTGGCGTCGGGAGAGGCTCAACCAAAGAAGAGGCTGACCATGCCCTTTAATAAACAAAGACCTCCAAGCATTAGATCGCTTTACCCATGCAGCCGCGCCTCCGCAGGCAGGACACGGATAAAGAGGTGAACTTCTTAAGAGTAGGAGTAAAAGGCGCAATTCAAGCAGATATGCGTTTAACATTCCTCTCCAGCTGTACGAAGGAATTCCAGTTGCTAATATGTAAAAGTAATAACAGCATTTATTGAATGCGAATGTAAGCCCTCCTGCCACTTATCCTCTTTATCTGGTATTATTTTGTCCACCTACTTTAAGCACACAGGAGTAACAGTCCAACGCCATGATGACAGTCGAACGAAAGTGTATAGTCGAGCCTCTCGCAAAGTTTGCCGTCAGATTTCATCTTTGTTCTCTTAATTTATCATTCAAATTTTCACATCACTCTAAACAAAACTAGTAGGCGCATGAGAAGGGTGCACTGGAAGTCACAACTTCTAAGCCATACATTTTCTATATTTTAAGGGTAGCTTAGGCAACGATGTTCCGCGCAATGTACTATAGGGTATAAATGGCAGGCTTTGCTCTCTTCATGACACTGTGAACAGTGCAGTGAGGATAACACGAGAAGTATGAAAACTACAGAACATTGAATGTGAAGAAAACACCTTGGGCTTCTCAATATCGCACATGTCTCTTTATAACCATACTTCCAGGTTGACCACCTTAGGCTGTAGAGAGCACGTCACACCAGGTCAGTAGTTCCATAGAGTAGAGAATGTGTCAAAAAGGATATGGAGTGTTAGAGCACGGAAGCGGACACAGAAAAAACATTAGGTGCCATGCTGATGCCCTATGTAAACTTGCGCATTCGTTTACAATTGAGAAAGGGAAAGCCGTTTATTATTCTTCGACTCTGCACCACAGTTCGTTTTAAATGCAGGCGTATCTAGCGCCCACCACGTTTCTCCTTCCAGCTTACAAGGCGCTGTGCCGAACGGGTAGCAATATCAGTACGTAACAACCAACAGTTATGAGAAGCCTTTCAGCCGTTTGTCCGGGATGCTCAAACTAATTCCGCCACTATAGCTATAAGGATAAGGCTTTTTTATTTATTTATTTAGTTAGTTTTTTATTTGAATATTTAGTTATTTATTTATTTATTAACGTATACTGCAGCCACGATGGGGCTACTGCAGGAGTCGGAGGAAGAAAAGTAAAAAGAAAGAGAGGGAAAACATATTCAACCGTCCACAACATTAAAATAAAGAAAAATATTTCAGCGGAATAGTTACAAACATGTAACAATTGTAGTGTGCCAACTGTGACAGGTTCCGCTACCGCCATGCGCCGACACTACGCTGCACCTGACGACGACGAAGTTATGCGCCGACGCTACGCTGCGCCTGACGACGACGAAGTTGCCCCGCTCTCTTGGTGCTGGCTACGCCCGTCTACGCTGCCAGATCCTGCACGGCAGTTCGGTCTCTTGAAGACACCTAATAAACGCACCCCTACAATTGGTGGAGGTGCTGGGTACGTCCCCTACCAACCTGGAACTCCGGAGCCGTACGCTGCCGCCTGTGTCAACCATGCCAGATGAGACTGCCCCAACACCGGCGGCCAGTTCAACCACCGTCATTTGTTCTGGCGCCATCCGGCAGCGTGACCCTGCCCTCTTCAGTGGCACTGCCGACCAAGATGTTGACGACTGGCTGTCATCGTATGAGCGAGTGAGCAGCTATAACAAGTGGGATGACACCATCAAGCTGAATAACATCATCTTTTATCTCACGGACGTCGCGAACCTCTGGTTTCGAAACCATGAGGCGGACCTACCCACTTGGCCTGTATTTAAGAAGAGTTTTGCGGAAGTGTTCGGCCGCCCTGCGGTGCGCAAGCTCCGTACCGAACAGCGCTTACGGGACCGCGCTCAACACACCGACGAGACCTTCACAAGTTACATTGAGGACATCGTTGGCCTCTGCAAACGTGTCAACGCCGCCATGCCAGAAGCAGACAAGATCCACCACATCCTCAAAGGCATCGCTGACGACGCATTTCAGATGCTCCTCGCGAAAAATGCCACCACCGTCAGTGAGGTTATTAAGCTTTGCCAGAGCTACGACGAGCTCCGCAAGCAGCGTGCTTCTACACAGCGCGCCGGTGTCTGCGACGAGGCCCTCTCCACACTGGCCCTGGGTGGTACTACTCCTGAGGATTCCCCTCTACTCAACCAAATTAAAGCCTTCGTTCGTGAAGAGGTCGCTCGCCAGCTGTCCCTCATATCACATATACAAGACCCCGCCCGCCAAGTTCCTGACTCGACCCCGTCTTTGGATCCTACCATTCGCCGTGTCGTGCAAGACCAAGTCGCTGATCTGCTACCGTCCAGCCCTGTGATCCCGCCTGTGACAGCACCCCTGACGTACGCCCAAGCGGTGGCCAGGCCACGACATACGCCGGCACCCGATTCCTACCAGGCCGCCCCTTCTTTCCGTCCTCCGCCTCCGTCTGAGCCCCCGTCTCACGCTCCGTTCTCAAGGGCTCGCCCACATCCTACGAATCCCTGGCGTACTGCGGACAACCGACCCATCTGTTACGCCTGTGGTCTGCCCGGCCATGTCGCGCGGCTTTGCCGCCAGCGCCTTCCGCCTTCTCGACCTGATCTGCGCTCCTACCCGTACGATGCCGAACTATCCTCGCCGAGAAGTCCACCTGGTCCCCCCTTTGTTTCCTCTGATCGCCAAAATTACACCACTCGCCGATCGCCTTCCCCTCGACGCCGTTCCCCTTCTCCGATGCTGCGAAGTTCTAGCTCCGCGCTTGAGGGAAACTAACAGCCGCAGTTCCGGGGGCAAGAACTGCGCTTGTTTCGAACTCCTCAAGTCCTCCGTGTCGTCCCGCTAATGTAATCGTAGTGTTCGTGGAAGGTGTCAAGGTTCTCGCCCTCGTCGACACGGGCGCTGCAGTATCTGTTATAAGTGAAGCTCTCTGCCGCCGACTCCGCAAACTGACTACCCCACTTTCTGACTTTTCGCTTCGCACCGCCTCATCACAGCGCATTCATCCCTCAGCCACATGTACGGCCCGTGTCCTCATTCAAGATGTTTTGTACACCATCGAGTTTATTGTGCTGTCTCACTGCTCACACGAGATCATCCTGGGATGTGACTTCCTTTCGACTCATCGTGCCGTAATTGACTGCGCTCGTGCTGAAATTGCCTTTTCTCCGCTGTGTGACGCTTCCTTTTGCGACGTACCTACGCAGTCTGCCAAACTTGTGGTCGCGACTGATACCGACATTCCTCCGTTTTCCGCTGCCCTCTCCTGTGCCGGCGTCACTCAACTGTTTTCTTCACGCCTTCCGAAACCGCTTCCCGCCACCCCTGCCTCCTGCTTCCCTTTGCTGTTCTGACGATCGACCACGGACAAAGTGCAATTTACGTCTCGAACCCTTCTTCGTGCCCGTCAGCAGTGCTCCGAGGTGAATGCCTCGGGCGTATTGAAGAACTTGATTCCTGCCTTCCCTACCCTATTCTTGATACTACCGCTTCCTTCGATGTCGATGTGCTCAGCTCTTGTGATGTTAAGCATGATCCACCGCCCTCCGAAGTCTTCCACCGTGCCATTGACGCTGACCTTCCACCCGCGCTACGTGATCAACTCGTCGCCTTCCTCCAGCGCTTCAGTTCTTTCGATCTTCCTCAGACTGCCTTGGGCCGTACGTCTGTCGTTGCGCACACCATCGACACCGGTACACACGCCCCTCTTCGCCAGCGCCCCTATCGTGTCTCTGCTTCTGAGCGCCGCGTCATTTCTGATCACGTGGACGACATGCTCCGTCGGGGTGTCATACAGCCCTCTCACAGTCCCTGGGCGTATGCTGTTGTGTTGGTAAAAAAGAAAGATGGTTCCATCAGGTTCTGTGTTGATTACCGCCGGCTCAACAACATCACACGCAAGGACGTCTATCCCCTGCCACGAATCGATGACGCCCTGGACTGCTTGCAGGGAGCTGAGTATTTCTCCTCGCTGGATTTGAGGTCGGGCTACTGGCAGGTGGCCATGGCTGACGCTGATCGCTCAAAAACTGCCTTCATAACACCTGACGGCTTATATGAGTTCAACGTCATGCCGTTTGGCCTTTGCAACCCCCGGCAACTTTCGAACGCCTGATGGACACTATCCTTAGTGGACTCAAGTGGAAGAGTTGTCTTTGCTATCTCGATGACATCGTCGTCTTTACTGCGGACTTTCCTTCTCATCTCATCCGCCTGGAGCGCGTTCTGACTTGTCTTACTGACGCTGGGCTCCAGATGAATTTGAAAAAGTGCCGCTTTGCTGCCCTACAACTCACCATTTTAGGACATGTATTCTCTAAAGACGGCATTCTTCCGGACCCCGCCAAACTTCGTGCAGTTGCCGAATTTCCGAAGCCCACCTCACTGAAGCAGCTCCGTAGCTTCGTTGGCCTTTGCTCGTACTTCCGTCGCTTCATCTTGAATTTCGCCTCGATCATCGCTCCTCTGACCCAGCTACTCGCAGGCAGCTCCAACCTCTCCGCTTGGAATCCTGCTTGCGATGACGCCTTCGACACCTTGCGCCGCCTTTTGGTTTCGCCTCCTATCCTGCGCCACTTTGACCCGACTGCGCCTACTGAGATCCACACTGACGCCAGCGGTATTGGACTGGGTGCCGTTCTCACCCAACGCAAACCTGGCTTCCGTGAATATGTGGTCGCCTACGCCAGTCGCACCTTGAGCAAAGCGGAGGCCAACTATTCTGTTACCGAACGAGAATGTTTGGCCATCATTTGGGCCATTGGAAAATTTCGCCCCTATGTCTACGGTCGCCCGTTCTGTATAGTAACCGACCACCATGCCCTGTGCTGGCTGGCCTCTCTTAAAGACCCGTCAGGCCGCCTAGCTCGCTGGGCTCTGCGATTGCAGGAGTATGACATTCATGTCATTTACCGCTCTGACCTCAAGCATAATGACGCGGACGCTCTTTCCCGCTCGCCGCTACCTAGTGCTTCATCGCCTGCTCCTGTGTCTGCTTACGACTTGTCTTCGCTTGCCACTGCCGACATGTCCACCGAGCAGCGGAAAGACCCTTGGATCGCCACTCTTATTAACTTCCTTTCGAGTCCTACGACTGATAATTCGTCCCGTTCCCTCTTGCGTCAAGCCCGTCACTTTTCTATTCGGGACGGTCTCCTCTATCGTCGCAATTACCTGTTCGACGGACGCAAATGGCTCCTAGTGATCCCCCGCCATCTACGCACCGACATTTGCGCCGCTTTCCATGCGGACCCCCAGTGTGCCCACGGCGGCGTGTTGAAAACCTACACGCGTCTGCGTCTCCGATTCTACTGGCGTGGCATGTACCGCTTTGTTCGCCACTTTGTGCGATCTTGCCCATCCTGTCAACGGCGTAAATGTCCGCCTCACACCTCGCCTGCTCCACTGCAGCCGTTACCCTGCCCTGCCCGCCCGTTTGACCGCGTTGGCATAGACCTCTACGGCCCCCTCCCTCCCACTCCCGCTGGTCACCGCTGGATTGTCGTGGCCGTGGATCATCTCACACGTTATGCTGAAACGTCTCCATTACCATCTGTCTCCGCCCGCGACGTGGCTTCCTTTCTTCTAAAGAACCTGATTCTTCGCCATGGTGCTCCTCAAGAACTGCTCAGCGACCGTGGACGCGTATTCCTGTCTGACGCCCTTGAGGTCCTCCTCAAGGAATGCCGCATTATCCATCGAACCGCTTCATCTTACCACCCTCAGACCAACGGCCTGACCGAGCGTTTCAACCGAACCCTCAGTGACATGCTGTCCATGTACGTCGACGCCAACCACTCCAACTGGGACCAAGTTCTTCCCTTCGTCACCTACGCATATAACACTGCGACACAAACCACGACTGGATTCTCTCCCTTCTTTCTTCTGTACGGCCGCGAGCCCCCCTGCACGATGGATACTCTTCTTCGCTACCGGCCCGACATTTCCGAGTCCACGCCACTCTCCGACGCTGCCAGGTACGCCGAAGAATGCCGTCAGCTTGCTCGCTCGTTTACCACGCAGACCCAGTGGCAGCAAAAACTTGACCGCGACACTTCCGCGGCCTCTACCTCCTACCCTGCCGACTCCCTTGTGTGGCTCTGGGTGCCTCCCACAACTGCCGGCCTTTCGCGGAAACTGCTACATCGGTATCATGGTCCCTACCGGGTTCTCAAGCAAACCTCTCCGGTCAATTATATTGTTGAGCCCCTTGCACCCGCTTCGGACTTGCGTCGCCGTGGCCGCGAAACCGTCCACGTCAACCGACTGAAGCCGTACTACGACCCCTCTGTTCTTCCTTCCCCTTAAGACGCCAGGCTGGCTCCTTTTCACCCGGGGGAAACTGTAGTGTGCCAACTGTGACAGGTTCCGCTACCGCCATGCGCCGACACAACGCTGCACCTGACGACGACGAAGTTATGCGCCGACGCTACGCTGCGCCTGACGACGACGAAGTTGCCCCGCTCTCTTGGTGCTGGCTAGGCCCGTCTACGCTGCCAGATCCTGCACGGCGGTTCGGTCTCTTGAGGACGCCTAATAAACGCACCCCTACACAATATTGAAGAATGAAGCATAAAACAATAGAAAACACATCAACGATACTAACAAGCAAGCTGTTCAAACTGAATTTGAATAATCATTTACCTGAGCTTTTATGAATGCGAACTGGTTGCAATTAGTGACCGTCAGGTGGCATCTGTAGCTGGCTGGTCTATTAAAAAATTCCCTGGCTTCGCCGGTAGTGCAGCGCCACGTCGCATGATCACGTAACACGAACGACACGAAGCAACGTGTACTGGTGGGCATCGCTATGGGCCCTCTCCTGCAGCGCCATTTTTGGAAGGTGTGCAATATGGGAACCATCTGATAAGAAACAGCACCAACGTAATCGTGCTTTTGAAATTATAAAACGAGAGATGGCTTTTACTGTTACGCAACTAATATCATTAATTGCAATCAGCCTTCGAACTTCGGCACTTGTAAACGTAATTATTTGAATTTAGTTAACCAGCTTAACCCTTACTTGTTTCAGCTGTTTTTTGATGTCCGCCAACACTGGTATTACTGTGCCAAAGGAAGCATCTTTGCGCCTCAAAAAACTATTTAAATGCAGTTGAGCCCGTTGGTAGAGAGTATGACGGTGTGCAGATTGCGTTCTTGGCATCTGAAGTAACTAGGCTGCAAATATTGCAGCCAAAAATGCATTCCGACAAAAGTGGAGTTCAGTATTTATTTATTAATGCCTATTATGCACGTGCTCTTTAAAGTAGCTTGACCCCATAAAGGCACTCTCAAAGCTCCTCAGCGTGCTCACGTGCTCCTCGTTGAGATCGTTGCTACCGACCAGCTGCTTACGAACGTGGTGTTGCTAGTTGCGGTGAGAATGTTCACGACAACTGGGATCCTCAGGAGAGTTGTAAGGATGCAACGCCGAACTTAGTTGCCTTCGAGTGTGCTCCGACCTCCTCTTTCAGGGATTAACACTTTCAACGCGGCGGTGAAACCTCAAACTGAACCGCAAAGTCTGCCCGCTTGCTAATAGAGCGAAGACCATAAGTGACAGAAACAAGCCTTCGTGTGGTCAAATACTTGCGGTGGCACCATTAAATAGTTGAATGGATTCCTCTAGAGGTACCCCTGTAAAATAATTTAGTGGAGTTTACCGCTCCACAAAGGCGAATGTTCGGTAACGAGTAAATCGAAACCTTCTCGCCGATAATTGCATCTTGGATTGACTGTCCTATCTTCAAACGAAAATATTCCTGAGTGCGATTAATTATATTTTTATACCGAAATATGACACTGTTAACTTTTAAAGAAGCCGTTTGTGAGCTGTGCGAGCATTTACTTGAGTAAAACACGTTTTTGGGCAAGTTGGTAACATTATTGATTCATATTGCAGCAAACAAACACAAATACACACAGAAGGAACAGGCGAAAAACACAGTTGTGAGTGGAGCGTTCGTCCTTGTTTTTTGCGTGTTCCTTCTCTGTGTTTGTGTTCCTTCGCTGCAATGTGTGAACATTACTGTGTCTTTGCCACAAAAAGTGGAAGTTGCTTCGCGCTTTTTAAATGTTAAGGGCTTATGTGGTTTAGGTAATAACCAGCTATTCGGAAATACATCTACTGAGGATTGCTATGGAGACATGGATTATGACATTATGCGAATGCATCAAGAGCACCTTTCAAGTTAATGTCATTACCAGTGCTATCCGCGTCGTAAACTGCTACACCCGTCCAAAAAATCCGTAAGTATAACTTTAATTCACGGTGAATATTCAGGCCAAAGCAAACCTCAATTCGAGAAAAGGTTTCTTGTTTAACCACCTCTTAGAGCATTGCTTGATATGACAACTTCTGCGTCCTGATGACATAATTATTTTAATTTAGAGGACCTTCACAGGAGATGGACGCGGAGGTTTAGGGAATAAAATTTGAAAGACTGTGCCCTTGAGAAAAAAACGTTAGGGAAATAATCAACAGCAGTGCTACAGACAACTTACAAGCCTTAAAACCTGGCTATGGGTCGAAGGCGTTAATAAGCGGGGTTACTGTTGGACACCTGCCATTTTGAAGACGCAACAAAATATCAACGTGTCCCGCTCTGCCACAGGCTGCGGTGCAATTCCGCGTTGTCCAGCAGTAAACGATATGACACTAAGGTGGTGCAGTGCCCTTCCCAACAGAACTGAAGCGTGGGCATCCGAATGGGCAGTGTTTGAGGACCGAAAAAGCATTTCACCTTAGCCTGCTTTGGAGTTTACCGCACACAACTGCGTACGACGGATTTCATGGAGTAACTCGCGTTCTGAACGGGCCCACCGGCCCCCATAGCAGTGTGCAGGTACGTTGTTATTCTATAACAGGAACACAGCGAATATTGCTCTCCTTGTTTGTTTTATATCTTTATCCTTACCATGCAGTCTCTCTACAGCGTACGCTCACAGTTTTACTTTTCGAAGTTTTCCTCCTCACTGCTATGATGTTTCAAAACATAAACGCACGAACCAATGTAAAACCAAGAATGAAGTTGATTTTGAAAGGCACGTGGCTAAGGAACCCCGTTGATGTAGTCTGTGAAACGACATCGTGTGTCGACGAAGTATTATAAGCCTTTTATAAGCGTCGTTGAAGATTTATTTCGTCAAAAGTATCCCTCGAATTATATGTTGCCTGGATAGTTGGCGTAATTCTTCAGACACCGAAAAGTTCCGCGAAAAGCCAGCATACAATAGTACTTCCTTCTGCCTTAAGAATTCTGTTGCGCATGGTGTAGCCAGTATCGATTTTTTTAGTGTTAAGCCTCCGACCAGACATGTGAGGCGAGTGTGCTAGCTACGGGAAACTTAGGTGGGAGGTGATATTGGCTCTATCAAGACTGGAAGCATGTGGTGTCCTATTTTTGAAATCTGTCGGACATGCTGAAAAGGTGTTACATGTCCATATATGCCTTGTTGCGCAAATAACGTAGGAGTCGTGGGACTTAGCTATCTTTTGAGGCGGACGGAAAAAAAGGAAGAATTGTTATCAATCCGGTCCTCTGTGGCATGCTCTTCCTCTGTGGCATGCTCTTCAGAAAGTAAACAGTGTACTGAATTTGCTCAGGATGAACTGGCGGGCTAGTTGGTTACACACTCAAAAATTTTAAGGAGCGCACGAGAATGAAACGAGGACTGAAAGAAGACACACACGACAAAGCGAAGTTATGGCGCTTTGTGGTGTGTGTCTTCTTTCAGTCCTCGTTTCGTTCTCGTGCGCTCCTTAAAATTTTTTAGAAGTGTACTGAAGAAGGGTCTGATGTAAAAACATACAGCTGGAACACAAGCGCACCACCTGCTGGCAGTGAATCTATGAGTGGCCGGCAAAAATGATCGCGAGAACAAACCGAGGTTGCTTCTAGAAGGTATGCCGAGCGTGTCAGGGCAGGCCGGCAAGCTTTCATTTGCACGTACAGCTGATTGAAGCGCTTGATGCCATTACATCACGACTACCCCCTTTTGGTCTGACAGTATCGTGTAATAAATCGTGTCATTCGCTTTGGACACAGATGTCGCTTACGGAAAGAAGTCCCGTTTACCTTCACGGTAGATAAATTCGCAAATACCTCACGTAGAAAGAGTGTGTGTTCTAGGTCTTCTACTTCATACATCTGGGACTGGGACTCCGTGGCTAAACGCGACCCGTAAATTGGCTCACCCTGCTGTCGGTCTGATTCGACTCATAGCTATGCGCTTTGACGGAGCGCGTTTTGATGGTGCCCGTCAGCTCGTGCGCTCCTTCCTCCAGCCGCGAATAGTGTACCAGGCCCAATTTCGTCACCTCAACCGTCGACAGTGAAACTGCCTTGAATCAATCAATCGGGAGGCTATGCGCGCCATAACTTACCTTCCTCGTATCACACCCATACCGATTCCAGAAAAGCACGCTCACCTTAATACATTAAGCGAAATCATCGACCAGCGTAAGGCGAACTGAACACTAAAGATGCCTCTTCAGCTTCATCGTTTACAGACTCTTCCTCCGTGGTCATACTGTCAACTCACTGACAATCGCTCCTCTGCTTCGACGCCGATACCAGCCACGCATCTACCCTCAGGGTGCATAATATACACCGATGCATCACACGCAGCACTACAGGGAGTTACCACAGGTTATATTCCCTCCCATCCTTATCTTAACTACATATAGCGCGGATACTTCCACCCCCCTAGCCTTGGAGCTTCAAGCGATACACAATGCAATTCCTTCCCTTACGCTCGTACGAACTTTCGATATTGCTCTCATTTACACTGACTCCCTTGCCATCCTTAAGCAGCTTAAGGCTGTACGGAGCACATTCTAAATTACACAATCCATTCTCAACTTTGCACAAAACAACCCTTGTCCTGAGCGTATACACTGGGTTCGCGGCTATGCTCACGATCCGCAAAATAGTAATGTGGATACAATGACACATCTTGACACATCAGACATCCCGCCACCTTCCCCTCTTCCCTCAGATCCGTTCCTGTACCGTTTTTAGAGAAACAGGCATTGCGCCAGAGAACACGCGCTCCAATCCCTCCGTGTTCGTACCCTCTCCCCCGTAGTCTCACCCGGCAGGAGGAGGTATCTGTGCGCCGGATTCGGGCAGCAGCGGCTGTGACTTCATCTGTGCGTCATCAGTGGTGTGTCCAACGTGCAGAAGTGACTAACAAGTCTCCACACTGTAGTGCTGCGCCAGACCGGTGCGACTAAAAACACTTGTTGTAAACTTGCCTAGCTACAGCCTCCATGAAACACTTCTTAAGGAAGGTAGGCCTGCGATGGCACGTTGCAGGCGACTATCGCAAGTGGACACATGGTAATTGGTTTATCGAAAACTTTTGCGTTTTTTAAGCTAGCATTGATTACACGCTTTCTTCTGACTTTCTTTCGCTTTCTTATTGTGCCTAATAGCAAAGATATTGAATAAAAAAAAGTACGACAGGAGATTTAGGAGCATTTATTTATTTATTTATTTATTTATTTATTTATTTATTTACCCTAAAGACCCAGAAGAGGGCATTACATAGGGGGGGGGGGATGATTGAAAGGAAGCACACATAACGAATCAACTCATAACAAATGATGGTAAATATACAGAAGGCAGAGTTTGGGTAACATTTGGTTAAGTGCAGTATAACACATTGAAACCGCAAAATGCAGCACGCTCCAACAAGTGAGTAATAATTAGGGCAAAATAAGTAACTAAAAATACAATGGCACACAAAAGAGGCTCCGGAGCTGTTCAGCACACAAGAAATGGCAAAGCAAAAAAAGGATCGCCAAAAAGTCACGGACACGGTAAATCATCTAGCACTCTATGACGCATTTTTCGTGTTCAAAAATGTTATTAAAGCTGTTTGAAAAGATGATAATTCAGTATGGCCGACAATGCTGGATGGCAATGAGTTCCATTCATTTATTGACAAAACCAGCGGTGACTTCTATTTTAGTGTGCGAGCGGAAATCGGACGTGCCTTATGCGCTTGATCCAGGCGAGCTGAACAATGAGGTGCAGAAAAGATATGATTTCGGGAGAACGGCGTTTCGCTATAGTATAAGGTGTGAAATAATGACAACCGGGCGAACTTTCTACGTGTAGCAAGAGGTTGAAGATTCATGGCTTGCTTCATTGCTGATACGCTTTGATTACGTGAGTAGGATGACAGTAGGAATCTGACGGCTTTATTTTGTACTGCTTCTAGAGAATTTGTAAAGATCGCGTGGGAGGGGTTCCATATAACAGAAGCGTATTCAACAGATGACCTGATAAGCGTTGTATAAGCGCTGTGTCGTGTTTCAGCGTTCGCAAGGGGTAAACGGCGTTTCAAGAGACCAATTTTTTTAAAGGCTTTATTAGTTATGTATTCAATGTGAGCATCCCAGGTTAAGTTCTGACTGAAAAACACTCCCAGATATTTTATACACGACACGGAGTCAATTCCACTATTATTTAACCGGTAATTATTCTGTGATGTTTCTGCTACGCTAGAGAATCTTACATGCTTAGTTTTACTGGACATTAATATCCATCTGCCACGTTGAACACCATTCATTTAGTTCTGTTAGATCTGATTGGAGAGCTAGTGCATCAGTTGGGGTGGTTATCTGCCTGTATATTACGCAGTCATCGGCGAAAATCCGTATTGATGAAGTAATATTAGAGGCTATGTCGTTTATGTAAATAAGAAAAAGTAACGGCCCTAATACTGAGCCCTGCGGGACACCGGATAATACGCGAGTGGGTTTAGAAAAGAGGTTCTCAATTTTGACCGACTGGTAACGATTGGTTAGGAATTGCTCGATCCATGTAGTTGTTTTGTCGTCGAGCTGTAAATTTCGGGTCTTTAGCAGTAAGCGTTTGTGGGCAACACGGTCAAAAGCTTTTGTAAAGTCAATGAAAATGGCGTCTGTGAGATGAGACATGTGTAGGGATTGATGAAGGTCAGTCACAAGCTCAAAGAGTTGTGACTGGCATGATCAGTTTGGCTTGTTCCTTTCGGGACAAGCCTTTGCCGGCCCCTGCCTGACAAGTAGTGGGGACTTTACGGTTTGCATTCCTTCTGACATCAGCCATGAGTTGAACTGAGCTTAACCGAGAAAGGCAGTGCAAGCTCTGAGGCAGAACTTTAATCGGGTCCGCGACAACGTGACAATGGTCAAAAGCAAGGCAGTTATACTGTGCAAACGCTGGCGAAATTGTGTTAAACAAGTGCAAACCGAACTCGCTGATTGTGGAGTTTTTGTACTAAGTGGATTGAACAGAATTCGATTCTGGGTTTTGTGTGTGGTTTGGTAAGCATCGCCAGCGTTCCAAATATCTTCAAGGTGAGCAGAACTCACCTATGTGACGTTCTGAAGCATAGAAGGTCCACATATACTTGAAGAGCTGCACAACACGCTTCACAAAGAAATTCAGCGGACTCCAAACTTTTACCTAACGCAGCATTAATTTCAAAAACTTCAGTTACCTGTGTCTGGCCTGATTTGTGTATGGCTTTCGCCCAACTTTACATATCTGAATTAACCCATCATGAAGCTGGAAAGAAGGACGCAACACAATTGTTCTCATAATTACATCGGAGAGACCAGCTCATACTTGTGACGGCTAAAAAACAGCTACGCGACGCGAAAACACCAAGGATGCCATAATCTGCCCTCCACATAATGCTCATTATTTCAACCACGCTTCGAGGAGAGGAGCGCTCAAATTTTTTCCAAAACACAAAAGACAGGTGCGCCTTTTACTAGACCTGTATGGTGCACAACAATGTTGGAAACCCTGAACGAAAACGCGAGCAACTTCCTGCACACCTACTAATCATAATTATGTGATATTTCTGTATATGAGGATGGATAGAACTCTACACCCTTACACACACAAAAAGAGCATAGGCCTTTTGAAACGTCTGTCTTTAGCTAGGGTCGGTTAGCATTTCTTTACTACACTGCTTACGTCATTGTCTGGAATGAGCCATGCACAAGTGTCATAGTTTTGATGTGATTTATCAAATGTGTTATGTAAGCTGTGAGTGAAGGCAAAGTGCTCTCCACTGCCTCACCCTATA
This sequence comes from Amblyomma mixtum, assembly GCF_055824585.1. Lineage (NCBI taxonomy): Eukaryota > Metazoa > Arthropoda > Arachnida > Ixodida > Ixodidae > Amblyomma > Amblyomma mixtum. The sequence continues at coordinate 118,311,684 of NC_143015.1, read as the reverse complement.
AATGCACGGACTCTATCAGCAATGCTTGGTAGTCACCATCAAAAGTACGCTTTTTATTAGTGAAGATGCCACTCGCAACATAACAAAGTTAGGAGTGTCGGAAGGTTGAAAACAAGTGATTGCAGCTGGTATTCATGGTGGTCAAACCCTTTCTAATGGTTGCATTTTATCCAATGCAGTTAGTCACCGGGATGTGAACAATGATCAAGGACGTTCGACAGCCCTCATACTACTGCAGCAAACCTTGTCTTTATACCTGAAAATCTGTTTGGAAAAAGTTGCCAGCATCATTTCGATGCACTTTGTGTAGTTACAATCTAATTATAAATCATAATCTATTTCCAGGTGACTTTTTTGTGTTCTTCGCCTGCCTTCCCTGTTCCTCTTTATCTCCGTCTCGGATATGTCAGGAGTGACCTTAACTTGAATGTAACTTACCTTAGAGTGATAACTAGCCACAGTCAACACAAATCAGAATCTCAACTTACTTTTCGCCGGTTCTAAAAGGTGTTCTGATACATTTGTGCTTTTGTGCCTTTGTTTCGAAAAAAATGAGCCAGCTTAGAAATATATTTTTCAAAGGGCTGTTAGCTTACTTCTGACCAGTCACTTGAAGGAAACTATAATAATATTTAAAGTCCTCTACTAAAAGTTGCTTTATTATTTTTCAGTATCAAGGCGGACCTTATGATGAAATTGTACGTATGATGGAATATGTTGCTATGTTTCGACGCTAATGAAAATTCTCCTTTGGTTTATATTGTATATTTTTTTCCGAGCAGTTAAAAAGTGTTGTGCCAGCGCCATTATTTCTTGCCACATGTCTGGTCCGGAAAATATCACAGGAGAAAACGGATTTCAATTTATATTATTTCAGTTAAGCAAAGATCAATGGCAACATTTTATGATCGATGGCCACACATTTTCTGGAAACTCTGAAGGTTGAGGCAAAGGCTTACGTCTTACAAAAACCTTTTCTCAATTTGCCTTTGAAGTTCAACAGCAATCGACCATGCCAGAAATATAGTCCCTTGAGTACTGATTTCTGAAATTACTAATTACTTTTTAATTCCGGACTCAGTGACAGTACTGCAAACTGTTTTTAAAGATGTCACCGGAGCAAGGAAATCATATAACAAAGTCCTACAGCAATATGTCATGGCTGAATAAGTAAAGTTGCCTTATCAATCGTGTAAACGATTTGTTTAAATTCACTTTGATATATATAAATATCTTTTTTTAGCATAACGTTGTACTGTCATAGTTTCTCCCTATTCCTTTTCGGCTTAGTTCAAGGGAGTTATATCAAAGCCGAAGCACTTCAACTTATATAAACCCTTTAAACCTCCTTCCTTAAAAAAATATTTACGAAGTACGTGAATTCTATGGCAGGAGGGTCTCGATGCATTCGATGTTCCAAACTCTGACAGCTAAGTTTATGCATGGTGCAAGAGTTCCCACTACCATAACAGGTGTAAGCAACTTCAGTGGTGTTGTTGGCCAATGTTTAAGTCAGAGCAGTTTACTATTCCCATCAGTTGAATAATAAAACAAATTTAAAATAAAACTTTTTAGATCTTGCTCATCTTGAGGAAAGTACAACTTCAAACCGCAGAGCCCCACGGTACGCTTATGTCATCTCGTTTATGTGTATATATGCAATATATTAGTTTTCTACCACTTCAAAAAGAATGTGCGCGAAGTATGAGAAAATTCCGCATACCGCAAGATCGCGAAGCGACGTTGGACATGGCATACGAATACGACGAAGAGAAACGACTGAAGTGTGTAATGGCGCCAGAAGGAAAGGAGCACCAGGCTGATGGCCGTGTTCAGTGCGTTAACAGCGGGCGCGCTGGCTGCCGGTAGCTATACGTAAGCCAAAACAAAAAGCCACATTACGAGTGAGCGTACGGCGTTTCGCGTTTGGCGTCTCTTTCTTTCAATGTACCAGCAGTACCCACATCAATGTTTTCGGCCCATTACACACCCGGCTCATCAAATCACGGCACCTTCATTAATCCGGGGTTCGAGATCACACCAGTTGTTGCATATTGATGTTGGATTTTTCCATATTTTAGGCAATTTTTTTCCGACCCTAAAAAAACTTATCAGTGGCCCAATCATAGTAAACACTGAACATTTTTATGTGTTTGAGGCGCGCAACAATTTCGGAGAAATTTTCGCTAGAAATGAATTGTCTCAAAAGTTAATTTAGGTTTCATTAATTACTCACCTGTACAAAATTCAAAACTAATCTAACACAATGCTTGCAGTGGCCTGACACATGGTTAATGTTGCCTGCACCTTTTTAGTTATGGTGTATTTTTAATTTTTGCCTGTGACGCCTGCTGTATCGCTATTATAGGTGATTGTACGATTATCCTTGACTGAATAAGATGGCTCAGTAGGGTAGCCCAGGAGTCCTTAGTAATATAGGATAATCAAAGGGGTACATTCCATGGCCCCCCTTATATAGTGCTTATTTATTGGGCATGATAAATAGTGCGAAGTGCACTTGTGATCAGGCGATCGAAATACGAGTATCCTGCATACGGCTCGCGCATCTAAATACCAGGTTTTGCACACAAAAATAAGGCGGATTTCTTTTTGCTATAGAGCTTTATAAATCGACTATTTCTTCGTTAAAAAGAGTACTGTCTTGTCAGTGGTTTCAGACTCGCCATTGGCCCTAATCGCATACAGTCATGATTACAAAGTCGATTATTGGTGGAGTTTAATATGCTCTCGAACAAAAATATTTCTTTTGTAACTAACGTCTGCCTTTGTGCAGTTTGTTTCTAGCAGGATGTTTGCTTCTATTTCGAACGCCGTATTCCTTCATTTTTTTTAACATATTCAACAAAACACTCGGCATCGCGAACAATATAGAAGGCCCTCTATAATTTTAACAGACAGTTATGCTCTTTTCCTGAAAGTTAGAAGGCACCGGGCTCAAAAAGTCGGGCTGGTGCACCTGTGTTACCCTGGGGAACAAGTACGCATTTTCTAGGGGTATGTGCAACGGCAACGTTGTACAGAGATGATACTCCGTCTGCTATCCGCTTTTGCATGAACTTATTGATCGTCCCTGTTTAAATGATATAGGTATTTAGTGCTGCACTTTTGCTAATAGATATTCAAATTGTAACTTCTAGGCAACAAACTATAGAATTTGTCGTGCGCCAAGATGGTGGTAAAGTACTAATCGAGCTGATACCTGAGACCGGAGGCAAGTATACTTTGATTTCATTTTGTGCGCATTAAATAAATCGAAAAACGAAGCCTTGAGCTCATTCCTGCTTTGAATTTGCATTACGGCGACGCGATACTTCGCAGCCTATATTTTTTTAGTTTTTCAATGAATGCTAAGCGTCCAATTCGTAAAATGTGCCGCACAAACTTCGTCTTTTCAGAAAAATGTTTCAAACAAATGTCTCATTACGTAACAAGAGTAATGCAGGCAGCTGTCAGTGCTGCCATGCGGTAATGCTGTCAACTACGAACTCAGAGAGGCTGCAGAAACATCGCGAGTGACGCGCTTCTCGATAAACGAAGCAGTACCAGATCGTTTTGATTTTCTGGGTAGCTCAACGATGCCACGGCAATATGATACAACACAAAATTTATTATGCATGAGACTTGCAGCTCTAATTGATTGAGTTCCTTTGTTCTCGCAAAACCTGCCCGTGATGTCATTGTACATGTGCTTGTACACCTTGTGAGCAACGCATTATATATTTCATCGCCATTCTCCAAGCAGAACAGCCCTTCGTCGATAGTAATCGATGTTGTGAAAAAACTTTCGCAATACGAAAGTTAGTTATACACAATAACGAGTACTAATCTAAGTCAGCACCATGAGAGCTCTGGAGCAGAGGGGAATAAGCTTGAGAGCGGACACCGTGAAACCTGTAGGGACAACGGTGGCAGGCATGGCAAGAATACACATATTTTCGCTGAGCTATCCCACTGTGTCAGCCTAGGTAAGAATTAAAATTTTGAGCACTACGATTAATGTGATTCCTCACGCCACGGTACCTTTGGACGAAATTCGCGTGATACACCTTTCGACCCGAAGCAAAATAAAATAGTAATAATAGCATTGTTGTGAGGAAATCAACGTGCAGTAACTTTTGACTGACACCTGAACCTTACAACTACAACAATAAATGTCAGTGCGAAAGGGAGCAGCGCAGTAGGGGAGGACTGCATATTACCATTTGCAACCTAAAACTTTTACGTGCACTGCATCCGCCTGGAGACATAGAAGCAAGATATTAAGAACTGTAATTTATCAATGTGCGGAGATGTTAGGAATCAAATATGCATTAAAAATATTTCATTTAGGTCATACAAAACTTCATGTCATTGTTCTGGGCTTCATCGTCACATCATTTTTGCAATCAGAAAAAAGTTCTTGCACAGTAGAAATGCTGGAAAAAAAAAGTCATTGATTGCTGCAGAGAAAAAAAAAATTGGTCTCCAAATTTCACTATCCTGTTATTACCACTGATCTTTCGAGATAGAATTTGTAACCTGGCTAGTTAACCATCTCGGTACTTTGAACAGAATTTGGTAGTTTTGAAACAGATTTTTCTATGTGCTTCACCTAACACTGTTTAATTTTGCGACATTAGCTCCATTAATATTGCAAATAGGGTGCAGACAGTTTTCATTTTATTTCAGTTTCAGACCATTTCATTTCAGTTTTTGTCTGATTTGCTACTTTTGTGATCATCGTCTGAAAATGAAATCTTTTTACACTCTCTACAATGCTGAGGCCTGTTATTTATATTTACAGCATCGAAGTAGCTTGAGAATTGGCAAGATATATTGCACCTGCGAATAAAAATTACCCATTCTCGTAATGCGAGCTAAAATTACACGTCTTCGCTTTCTTAAAACACAGATATACCATATTTCGGGAAGAATAATTTTTGAAATCAACATCATAAATGATGCATGAAAGGGTTCACGTGGTAAGCGGAAACAAAATGCACAGATTTGAATGTTTCATGTTTGCATTACAAAACATACAACGAACGGCGCGTGGCAGCAACTAGCGAAGCAATTCACATATGTGTTTTTTTTTTGTTTCATAGACATGGTGAGGCCACATCGAAAAATTCGTTGCAAGTTTATCTAGAAAAGCGTGTGTCTTCTGTTGTATTAATCTTTTTTCATTGAGAAAACCTGCACAACACATTAATTCTTAACTTGTTGCACTTTTTCCTTCGTTTTTGAACGTATACTTCTGAACATGCTACTGAAAAAACTTCTTTGTTGCTTCTCTGTTAGGTATTGTCTCTTTCGGCTTGCAAAAAATTTATGAGGTGCTGCATGCAGAAAAGACGTGCATCGTAATAAAATCTGGCGAGAACCGAGACGGTAAGGACCATAATAGATATCAGTCGAATGTAAAGTTACTGGTTTAAGGGGGTTCAACTTCTCAAAATGACTCAGGCTGTGAGGGATGCTGCAGTGGAGGACTCCTGATAATTGCGGCCGCCCAAGGGTTCTTTAACGTGTACCGTCATCGGACAATAGACAATACTCTAGCATTTCCCGTCTATTGAAATGCGGCCGTCGCCACCGGGATCCAACCCGCGTCTTTCAGGTCAGCAGGTGAGCACCAAAACAACTGAGTAACTGCGGCGGCCTATTAACGGTATCAATTACCTTTACTTTCTAATGGATGTGGCGAGTTAACTTAGGAGCATCGCAGGACCGTACGGCTTATCCAAGTGAAGAACTGCTGGTCGGGGCTTAATTTTGATTTGCGCTGGAGATTGTTTATGTTTCGTCCATTGCTATTACTATTAGTTAGAAGAGTGAATAGTCAGCCAATACCAAGGTAGTTTGCCAATATGGTCCCTAATTCCTGAAAAAAATTCTGACCTTAACAATACCAATGAAAACGTGTAAATATAACTTTTGAAGGCAATCAAGAACTGAATGAAAAAAATGACTCATTAAGATGTTTTTATAGCAAAGAAAAATATACTGTAATATAGGTATTTATTATATATATTGAGCACTCAAGGCAAGCGAAAAGAGGGGCTTATTATGACACGCATGACGGAAGTCAACAGTCACCGATACCAAGGAGCAGAGGCAATTTTTTTCTTTTGCTTTAAGTTGTGTTAATTATGAATGCGAGATTAATACGGTAATTATTAAAGATGGTTGATTAAAAAGTAGAAAAAAAACAACCACATTCAGCTTGCGGGATCCGAACACATGAGCTCCGAATTTCACGTCTGGTGCTCTGCCAACAGAACTATGGCGAAGAACGTCAAGGAATGGGGCGGTGCTAGTTATGACTTCGTTAAGTATGAATGAAGCTAACAGTCACCTAAACTAGGCGTTGTGTGGAAGAATGTCTTTATTATTATTTTCATTTGTTTGGTCTAGATCAGTAGTGTAACCACATGCTTGCGGTGGTGTCAAACCAACGCCCTCCGCTATGTTTGAGGGTGTCGCTGGTGAACACTCTCAAAGGTTATGTAGGCTACACGCAACCGAAATGTACTCAAAAGGAGATGGTTGGAAAGCAGCCGCCTTAGCCCATTCGGTAGACCAGCACATGTTTTTTATAGAAGTCCTGAGATCGGTTCCCAGGAGCGGCATGTTTTTTGCCTTTCTTCTGTTTCTATCTGTTATCTTAAAGGCGTGGAAAATGTATGGTATTTATTTCAAATTTGTCACGCCCGAAAACAAATAAAATAAACTATACAAATATTCCTCTGGGCTCTCCTTGGTTTCAATTACTTTTGGGTTCCTACATATCTGAAAAGAAGGGGAATTGTTTTGCTTAAAACATGCAACCACACAATGTTTGCGTTCACCATATTCTTCAAAACGCATTGACAACCTAATTTGATGCCTTTTTTTGGCAGGAACGCCATTTTGTATGCTCTGGGGAGTGCACGATGAAAGCCACAAAAGCGAGCATGGGTGCTTCAACACGCTTGAAACGGTATGCGTGCGCGATAACTACCACGTCTGGGAAAAAAGTGACCGCTGCTTGCTACACGACCAGCTTATATCGGCCGCACAGCAGGAGCAATAGACGGTGGTGCTCCGGTACTTCTAATAATACTCTGAGGGATATTAGATGTTTTATTCATAAATATTCATGAGGACGGGAGCAGCTTCATTTGGTAATATAACGGTCGTTCTATTGTCTTCGAAAATATGCGAAAAAAACCCTCACATTGTGATGGCCTAGGCACTTTTTGACAACAGAAATGATGAAGACTGGGTCCTCAAACGAGAACATGTGCAATAAAAAAGGTATGACCTCTCAATACACCTGAAGTCCTTAGTGACTACTGCTTTTGAGTGATTCTTTTGCGTTCTTAGCGTGATTTGCTTCGTATATTTCTTGCCAAAACGTCGGTAAGATATCTGTCATTCTCTTTTACTTTCGAAATGATGGACGCGCGAAGCATTACCGCAGTAAACACTCCAAGTACTGGCGTGCTCTTCTTGGTGCAACGTATGTTACTGCGCTTTGGTGGTCGCCTAGAACTATTAAAAATTATAAATGCTACACTGTGAACATCGACGAATGCCGCCAAGGGTTTCGCGGCCTCCTTCGGTGGATTCCTTTTTTTTTACTTGATACCTTTCAGCATGAATAGAAGGATAGTTTAAGCATTTGAAAATATCCCCCCGGTATAAATTGTTCCGCATAGAAAGCTTACTATCTTTTGAATTTCACAGCGTTTGGTCCCAGCCCTTCTTAGAGCATGTAGCATGGGGCACGAGCTCCTGTCACCGCTGCCATGAGTAGTAGTGGGCCATGTAAATTTTCTTGAGCAGGAGGTATGAGTGAAGGGAATTTGCTTGCTCTTTTGATGAATACGAATTCATGTAAGTCGATTTTATTGAATATTTCCGGTTTTAACAATGAGTTGCGCAGACATAAAGGATGAACTCAGCAAAAATGATGTAGACGGAAAGAGCTCCATTTCACTTACAGCTTCTTGTATGATTCCCTTTCGCAGTCAGAAGGCGGGGTACCTGGCTTGACAGGCTGAGCTTACTATAAGGTTTACACTCCCTAACTCGCCCAGCAAGAAGTTCTACATTTCGTTTCTTTTTATTCTTTTCCGGCGACCATATAACTCTTTGCATCACTTACCATGCTTCACCAATAGGCCATATCAGGGCGCATAAGGTCTTTAAATTCGTTATCTTTCTTCATTGTGGTGCATCAGAAAAGAGGCAGTGACCCTTCTGTGTATGGATATCCAGGAGAGCCTATAACTAAGGTGCGACGGTGTCTGTTTGGATACATAGCTCTTCAATAGGGAAGAAGATATTTCTATCAGTACGAAACCGAACATGCTACGCTTTCCGAAAACTGCGTAGATGCGATTCAGGCGAGCAATTTCTATCGCAATACTTGACCGGCTTCGTCACGTTTGCTTTCTGTGAGCAAAAGCGGGGACCGATATTCGTTCTTCAATAAAAACAGCTGCGTCTGTCACAAATGCTCTGTACAAAAGAACTTGGCTTCGTGAGAATTTCCAGTACCTCTACATAGTAAGACCTGGCTGTTCACTTTGGTTTTCTAGAACTTTAGAACATTGCAATAGTTCTTTCTTGTTTGTAGTCTAAATGTAGATGTTTCCTAACTTGCTTTCCAAGTATATGCTTAGAGCTAACAGCGCGTGAAGGAGCAATTGCAAGCCAGAGCAACTTTTATAACCGGATGCGCTGGAAGAAGCTTCCCTCTAGGTTATCTTCACTTTAGATTCTGTCACCTCTGTTCTTGTAATCCCAGGCTTGTTTGTAACCAGCACGTAATTATGTAGCCTGCTGTTTCTACAGGCAGCCTAGTGACTTTGAGTGCGGTGCCACCCAGACAAATAGACACATAATTTAATGGTTTGGCCAGATGCGGCACATTTTAGTTTGGGGTCAAGTCAGCGTTACTGATCTGAGGGCATAAGTGCTAGGATTGTTCTTCTCTGTTACAAAGTATATGCAAGGAAAGCTGCTATGGTCGGCGAACTGGCGCAGTTAGTGTTTAGTTGTCTACGAATAAAATCAGAACAGAACGCCCACGCCGCAAGAGAGGGCATCAGGCCCTATCCAGAGTTAGAGCGCCTTACCCCCTTCGTGAAACGTCTTTCTACAGCAGCCGACGGCTCTCAAGGCCTACAAGGCACTGTTTAGCTTCCTTGAGCGACGGTCATGAGGGACTAATTATTACTGTGCCCCTCGCCCCTTCTCCCTTTTCTTTCTCAATCCCATCGTTCCCCTTCTCCAGTGCAGGGTAGCCTACCAATACACCATGCTGGTTAACATCCCTGCCTTCTACTTTCCGCTTTCTCCCTCTCTCTCTGTTTTACAAAAAGTTTTACAAGGAAATAATCGTGATTGAAGCGACAGTTAAGCACAGTGAGAACAGCCGAAGTTGTTCAGCGAACTCAGCGAATGCCGCTCGAAGACAAATATACCCAACTGTGCGTCTTTTCAGGTGAGCCTTTATAGACCTAAGTATAACCACCGTATCATAAACTGCACGAGTCTGTCTAAGTGTGCACAAATCGTATTGCAGAAGTTTTATTTACGTCGGCGAATTATTTACGGCAAGCGATACTTGCGGGATCAAAATTGTTAGCTCTGTTTCATGGCTTGATAAGCATGGTTCCTCTCGTAACAGCTTTTACTTTGTTGGCTGCATGGTAGCGCCAGTTGTCTCGATAATGCTGCTTTTGTCAATCAATATGTGCCAGGTGTCTCAGGGAATGACACCACAAATTTTAAAAAGTGGCATCTTTGAGGTAAAGAGATGCTTTTTGCGGCAGTGTTTGCAGACGTCAAAAACCAGGCAAACGATGTTAACTGGCACTCTGTTGAACTTAGTTCTTGGAGTTTACTTTTAGTGCAAAAGCACTACTTAGCACGGTCCAGCCAAGAATTTTGTGTGAAGCCTCCGAGTAACTCGGCTTAGTTTGGAGGAGCGTCGCGCAAGCTTTAGCGAACGGGAAGAAGGACGGGTAAGTTCGAAGAAGCGTGCGCGAGCTGTAGTCAATGGAAGGGCGACCTTGAGGGTGACCTTGGTCAAACCTAGTATAGCAACAGACCATTCAGAAATGGAATCAATTTTGCCATGGCTGGGTTTCGAGCCCACGGCGGAGCGAACAGAGCAGCTCTGCTGGCCACTGCACGAGAGCAATGCAATAACGCCGCATACGATCACGCCTCGTTTTGAACTGCAACCCTCGTGCGGTGTGCATTGCACATCCTCGTCTTTCGCTACTTCCATCTACGGCGGTAGCAGATAAGATCAGCATGACCTCGATCAGAGCTTAACCTTGGTCTTATATCTTTGCCAGACGTGCCGATGACCCAGCAAAGCGAAACCATGAGCCAACCAGGCTGTACTCATTCTTAGCACGTCTACTAGGTTAAATTACATTAAAACCCTACCACGTTTTTAACTACTACCGATAGACACGCGATCGCAAATATAGAGTTGTAGCTCACCGTTAGTAATAGACATATTCGTTGTTATAATTTCGAAAACGCAATTGCCCTTCCCGCTGTGGTCCTACCAATTTGGGCCATTTCTCGTGCCATTTGCAAATAGTGCGCCAAAAGTGACGTCAATAAAATCGTGACACTCAGTGACTCTCGTGCCACGTGACAATAGCTGCTCCGCCCGTGCTGCGCTGCTCTCGGCTCCTCGCCACTTTGCTCCAGCGCGAGTGGAGAGAGAATGACACCTGCTACGCACGTCAGGAAGTGTCGCGATTTCAGTGATATCGCTGTGCGCTTCCTTCAGGTGCCCGGTTTTCTAAAGGCTCGAGAAATGGCCCGAATTAGTAAAGCCTCTGCACTAAGTGTTCTCGCGTTTTCAAATTTGTAAAAACTCTCTAACTGCAATCTGGCGTTCGTCGATAGTAGTTAAAAATGTACAGTGATTAACTAGGTTAGAATTTAGATGACACTTATGTAGTTAACGTGACTCTCCTGATTTTTGACGTCCGCCTTCATTTGTATTACTATACCTCGAAAGATTCTCCTTGCTTCAAATAGTTGATTTTTAAAATTTAGAGGCGTGCTCCTCCGAAACACCTTGTATAATCCTGCGAGCACATGACGAATGAATGCTGCCCAAAGCGCACGGCACAGTACACGTAAGAAAGGCCCATACGCAGCCTCTAAAATTCTGTAAATTTGTGAAGGAATTTTCCGAGCTTGCGAACTTTAGTTTCATTATTGTAGCGCGCATGTGCTGCTATAGAATGAGGTCAACGATTACGGCCACGTATTTTATCAACTAGAAAATGGGGTAGAGATTTTTCACTGAAAATTCAACCTTTAACAGGTGAATAAATATATTTCTCTCAAGAAGATTGTGTGCAAAGCCATCACGGGCATACATAATATGTAGCCCGCTAATAAATATAAGTTTTTACAACCAAAATTGCTGCCAAAAATCTTAACACGGGAGCGTTAAGATGCTCGTTGGGCGGAATAGCCGGTGTCGTCGCCGGCATCGCCCCAGTCTGAGGCTGCCGCGGCCCCGTCGCGTCGTTTTTGGTGAGAAGTCCGAGGAGCACCCACAGCGGCAGCCTTGCACAGCTGCTCCGTCTGTGTGCGCAACCGGCACCCCCACCTTCCTACGCGCGCTGTTAATAAGGAGCGGAATGGCAGCCACTCCCCTACCCGTGCGCAGGTGGCCCGTAAGCGGCGGCGGCTGAAGGCGAAGCTTGAGCGTCCTCCAAGTTTTTTCTTGCCTTCTTAACAGCACCACGGAATTCCATAAGGCACTCAGTCCTCTTTAAAAAAGCATGGTGACTTTAGTTTCAAACCAGGATATAAGATGAAAGTGAACCTGCACTGGCTGTGCTGTTCCAAGAACTGCGTCACTAGCGGCTAGGCTTCTTCCCTTTCATGCTAGAGGACAACTTTGGAGAGGTTGATGAAGAGAATGACTAGATTCACACATATTTTACGCTATTATTGTTAAATCACAGGTCACAGAAATACATCTAGCAGGAATGCCTGTCGTCCAGTTCAGCATCATACCAGTACGGCCAAAAGCAAAGTTCGTCTTCGTGTCCCGTAGCTGAGACATATGCGGCCTTGTCTTTTGTTTGGTCGCCTATTAGCACACATATTTTTTTTTCCTTTTATGAGTTATAATAACCTATATCTGTGCCTGTAAGCCAATTTCAGCCCACAGACTTCTCAATGTCGCTCCTTGATTGCTCAGTTTATCAGTATGCTGATGGTTCATCTGTTCCAACAATCGGTCGATGCATAAAATAGTTTTTTGCGAGGCTCTTAAAGCAAACGTTGTGTATAGTAACGGGTCTGAAACGGCATAAGATATTCGACCCCATATCCTCCTGGCGCATGCGCTTGGTGCGTGTTCATCAGCAATGTTCGTTAGCACGGTCAGCATTGTGTAACTATGTATGTCATTCTAGGCTCATGACAGAAGCCAACAGCCACAGGAACCAAGGGGCACAGGGGATTTTTTTTTTAAGTTATTTATTTTTGTGGTGTTGATCAATTTAGAATATTACTGAATATGTTATCGTTTAAAGATAACTGATTAGAAAAGCAAGCAGAAGAAAAAACAACCACCTGCCGCCGGTGGGATCCGAACCCACGACCTCCGAATTACGCGTCCGGTGCTCTACCTCTGAGCTACGGCGACGGCTGTCAATTCTTCTGCTTTCGGGGGTATTTATGTTTACAAGTAACCTAACCTTGAGAGTGTTCATCAGCGCCACCCACGTTCATAAGCGGCGGACGTAGAACGTCCTGAGTTACCGCAGGTGTGACGTAGAACGTCATCGAACGGAGAGGGTGGAAGCTGCGTGAGAACCCTCTTATGCTTCCTAAGGCGTCAAGGCTGCCAGAATCGAGGCCCTCGCTAAGCAATTAAGCAAACAAGGGAAGGGGATGAGGGGCTCGTTATAAATATGACAGAAGCCAACAGCCACAGAAACCAAGGGGCACAGGGGATTTTTTTTTTAAGTTATTTATTTTTGTGGTGTTGATCAATTTTGAATATTACTGAATATGTTATCGTTTAAAGATAACTGATTAGAAAAGCAAGCAGAAGAAAAAACAACCACCTGCCGCCGGTGGGATCCGAACCCACGACCTCCGAATTACGCGTCCGGTGCTCTACCTCTGAGCTACGGCGACGGCTGTCAATTCTTCTGCTTTCGGGGGTATTTATGTTTACAAGTAACCTAACCTTGAGAGTGTTCATCAGCGCCACCCACGTTCATAAGCGGCGGACGTAGAACGTCCTGAGTTACCGCAGGTGTGACGTAGAACGTCATCGAACGGAGAGGGTGGAAGCTGCGTGAGAACCCTCTTATGCTTCCTAAGGCGTCAAGGCTGCCAGAATCGAGGCCCTCGCTAAGCAATTAAGCAAACAAGGGAAGGGGATGAGGGGCTCGTTATAAATATGACAGAAGCCAACAGCCACAGAAACCAAGGGGCACAGGGGATTTTTTTTTTAAGTTATTTATTTTTGTGGTGTTGATCAATTTAGAATATTACTGAATATGTTATCGTTTAAAGATAACTGATTAGAAAAGCAAGCAGAAGAAAAACAACCACCTGCCGCCGGTGGGATCCGAACCCACGACCTCCGAATTACGCGTCCGGTGCTCTACCTCTGAGCTACGGCGACGGCTGTCAATTCTTCTGCTTTCGGGGGTATTTATGTTTACAAGTAACCTAACCTTGAGAGTGTTCATCAGCGCCACCCACGTTCATAAGCTGTTGGCTTCTGTCATATTTATAACGAGCCCCTCATCCCCTTCCCTTGTTTGCTTAATTGCTTAGCGAGGGCCTCGATTCTGGCAGCCTTGACGCCTTAGGAAGCATAAGAGGGTTCTCACGCAGCTTCCACCCTCTCCGTTCGATGACGTTCTACGTCACACCTGCGGTAACTCAGGACGTTCTACGTCCGCCGCTTATGAACGTGGGTGGCGCTGATGAACACTCTCAAGGTTAGGTTACTTGTAAACATAAATACCCCCGAAAGCAGAAGAATTGACAGCCGTCGCCGTAGCTCAGAGGTAGAGCACCGGACGCGTAATTCGGAGGTCGTGGGTTCGGATCCCACCGGCGGCAGGTGGTTGTTTTTTCTTCTGCTTGCTTTTCTAATCAGTTATCTTTAAACGATAACATATTCAGTAATATTCTAAATTGATCAACACCACAAAAATAAATAACTTAAAAAAAAAAATCCCCTGTGCCCCTTGGTTTCTGTGGCTGTTGGCTTCTGTCATATTTATAACGAGCCCCTCATCCCCTTCCCTTGTTTGCTTAATTGCTTAGCGAGGGCCTCGATTCTGGCAGCCTTGACGCCTTAGGAAGCATAAGAGGGTTCTCACGCAGCTTCCACCCTCTCCGTTCGATGACGTTCTACGTCACACCTGCGGTAACTCAGGACGTTCTACGTCCGCCGCTTATGAACGTGGTTGGCGCTGATGAACACTCTCAAGGTTAGGTTACTTGTAAACATAAATACCCCCGAAAGCAGAAGAATTGACAGCCGTCGCCGTAGCTCAGAGGTAGAGCACCGGACGCGTAATTCGGAGGTCGTGGGTTCGGATCCCACCGGCGGCAGGTGGTTGTTTTTTCTTCTGCTTGCTTTTCTAATCAGTTATCTTTAAACGATAACATATTCAGTAATATTCTAAATTGATAAACACCACAAAAATAAATAACTTAAAAAAAAAATCCCCTGTGCCCCTTGGTTTCTGTGGCTGTTGGCTTCTGTCATATTTATAACGAGCCCCTCATCCCCTTCCCTTGTTTGCTTAATTGCTTAGCGAGGGTCTCGATTCTGGCAGCCTTGACGCCTTAGGAAGCATAAGAGGGTTCTCACGCAGCTTCCACCCTCTCCGTTCGATGACGTTCTACGTCACACCTGCGGTAACTCAGGACGTTCTACGTCCGCCGCTTATGAACGTGGGTGGCGCTGATGAACACTCTCAAGGTTAGGTTACTTGTAAACATAAATACCCCCGAAAGCAGAAGAATTGACAGCCGTCGCCGTAGCTCAGAGGTAGAGCACCGGACGCGTAATTCGGAGGTCGTGGGTTCGGATCCCACCGGCGGCAGGTGGTTGTTTTTTCTTCTGCTTGCTTTTCTAATCAGTTATCTTTAAACGATAACATATTCAGTAATATTCTAAATTGATCAACACCACAAAAATAAATAACTTAAAAAAAAATCCCCTGTGCCCCTTGGTTTCTGTGGCTGTTGGCTTCTGTCATATTTATAACGAGCCCCTCATCCCCTTCCCTTGTTTGCTTATTCTAGGCTCATGTAAGCGCAAACAGGATGGGAACATGGGCGAAGCCTCACACAGTACGAGCGCTCATTTGATGTTTACAACTCGCCCAAATTTCTACTCTTTCACCGCGGATCATAGTGCTGCACTCGAAGATAATAGGTCACTGGTTAAGTACGGCCTGTCAATTTGCATGGCTATTTCAAGAAATGCGGCCCCTCACGCAGTACACCTGCACAATAATGTTCGTTCTCGTAGCAGATTTAGGTTTGGCATGGTTTGCATTTGGAAAGCACTGAGGCGACAATCTATCTTAAAGGTTTCCGACTAGGAAGGCACTTTCATATTTTTCTTACAAGTGAATCAGTAGGCGTGTTCAGATTTTTTGTCAAGTAGTTCTGCCTCTCATGCAGAACCACCTGGAATTGTCGCTTCTAACTTTTTTGACCCTCAGAACATACTCCTCCTAACGTAGGCATTCGCTGATACCTAATTCATAAAGCGCTGAAACTATATGAGGAAAACAAGTACACAAGGTTAAGCGTAATGCTTTAATGAGGTAAAGAAACATATTTGTGTGCCTACCACGTGTGTAAAAAGCAATACTTAACAGAATGAAATGTGAGTCGAGAGAGTTTTCTACGCATAATTTGTTGCAAAAAAGCATATATTATAAGTTTCACCGACTAGTCGGTGCAGCTGAATTTTTTACTGATATTTCTTGTTATATCCGCCGCATGGACAACACTAAGTGTTTAGCCAGGGTCTCCCAGTAGACGCTTAAGGAGTTTTAACAGGGGCGCATCAAGCAGAACGCCTACACCCTGCAGTGTACAAAACAGTATTCAAAGCTTGGTACTGAAGAAAGAAAAAAAAAGTTGTGTTTCGGCAATTAGATTTTTGATTTACAAATCTGGGCTGTTACTTTATTAAGTTGAGCAGCGAATGACCCAGAAATGGTGCAGTCATCTGCCAGGTGCGGATCTTTTAACATCTTGCTGTTACCGGCTACCCTAGTAGTCGATGCCGTGGATTTAGTGCCTCCTGTCGCTGCATGCTTCGTCTTACTTTGTTGCCTCGACACTGGATAGGCAGATTCATCGTTGCAACGTCAATAAACCTAATTTTCAGTGGTATGTACTCTTAAGTTCCCGGCTTGGCATGAAGAGATCTGGTGCGTAAGCACCATGCTTAGATGCGTTCGACTGGAAAAAGGGGGAAAAATTTTTTCAGACGCAAACATAGAAATTGGTTGTGTCTAGCTCGGTCAGTGGCGCGTCTACCCTCATGTGGTGTAAACCAATCCCCATCGCCACTTCACATTCCCAGAAGCCCCACCAACCACCAATTCACCTTCATCCAGCCTCAAAAAGCCTCCTCCCATTCGAAACACGTAGCAGTGGTGCGAAAAATGGACGGCTAAAGTGGTTTCACCGACGGATTGAGAACTTTGCCCTTCAAAAGCACCATTGACCAGTCACCTCTCCATTAAAACGTATCAACCAGAAGACTACCAACCCTCCCACGGCCTCTCTCAAAACACTTCCGTGCTGCGGCTCTGCTCTTCAGCATAGCCACCGAACACCTACCCAAACACCGCCGCCCGCCTTCGCTCTGCAGAAAATTCAGTCACGTGCCTGCAACGTCGGCTTCGTGTAAAAATATCAATTTTAGTAAAAGCACCAATGTAATGGTCTAGATTCTCCTGTGTATTTTTGTCGTGATAAAAATTGCCGTGGCCATCTTGGCTTGGGTTATGGTGGGTACAAATCTACGTAGTTTCTCAGTGGTGGATGGCGATGTGTAGGTGTTGCTGGTGGTGCAAGCAACTCGTGCCCAACATTTTTTGCCAATATGGGAAGGTTTGAAGGACGCTGCCATTCCTACAGAGTTGAAAATTGAACCCATGACGTTGGGTGTTTTTCTGGCGTATCATTTTCATGGCTTTCAACAGTCTTTATATGATACGAGGGTGGGCGCCGGAATTTTCTTGTGATAACAAGTATATGCTCAGCGACGTTATATTCCACCTCATTTCATTCGCTTCGTTTTCGGGAAGTGCATTCGCCTACTGCCTCCTTTACAAAAACAAATCCTGAATCCATAATAACTGAAAACAAGGCTCATATGTGTTGGAGGGGCGACCTGAATGCATAGCATACCCAAGAGGGTAACAAAAAAATTAGATTAATGACACAACTTGTAGCTTAAAAGTGATGATTGTATCATAAACTGTGTTCAATTTGAAGGAAAAATTTCTTCAAAATGTCCCCTTACAGTTTCTGAACGACACTACTGCCCTTAAAGTTACGATTCTGACTTGAAAATTGGCACCCACCCAAAAGTTTCAACATACAAAAAGTACTAAAACAACTGACCTCTGAAACTAAAAGCATGTACTAAGCAACCATCCTTGATTTTTTTCTGAAACACAGCCGGTTCTTTTAGTTACTTGATTTAGAAGATTCCCACATTTCTGTAAAATTCACCTTAGAAAATATGCCATTAGCAATAAGGATAGCAAACTGATCGTTCTAATTTTTGGAGTCCTCGAGGTCAGTTTTCGCTTGTGTTCTGGCAATGTTAGCATTTTTACAAGCGTTCGGTTTGTCACAGGCTGTGAAGCATAGGTGTCTTTCCCGGCATAATATCTAACGCAGCCTTCTACAGATCAACAGGAGTATGGTCCTCGATTCCTGATGATTGCGTGGTTCAGCGCTTTTTCACTTTTATTTGTTGAACTTCTTTTACTTATCTTTTTTTCTTACTGGCGCGGTACGCTGGTGAGAGTAGTAATGCGTAATTGAGTGTAAGATTGATTACAGATGGTCACGTATGCCCGACATGATGGTGTACACTTGGGTAACAGACATAAAAAAGGGAGTAAGTTGGTTTACATGCGTGATATTCTCTGGGATTAAATATCTGATCCAATGGTCTTTGAAAGTTATTGCAAGATTCTACCGTACTTTATTGCCATCGATCCTCAAAGAAATTCAGTCAGGCAAGATTGTGCTAGAAAAACTAGCCACCCTGTATACGCAATGCCTTGTGACCTAGAGCGTACCCCAGCATCTTGAAAGAACGCTAACATTATTTTAATTCATAATAACGGAGTCGTCAAGGATTTGAAGAACTGCAGACCGATCAGCTTACTGTCCGTTGCCTACAATGAGGATACTAAGGTAATCGCTAATAGACTCAGGACAATCTTAGACTTCAATCAACCAAATGCTTAGGCAGGCTTTCGCAAAAGATACTCGACAATAGACCATATTCGCGCTACCAATAAGGTCATACAGAAATGCGCAGAATATAACCAACCCCTACATATAGCTTTCATTGATTACGAGAAAACATTTAACTCAGTGGAAACCTCAGCTGTCATGCAGGCATTCTGGAATCAGGGCACGGAAGTGTGTCATGTGAAAATATTGGAAGATATATATAACACATACACAGCTACTACAGTCCTCCATAAAGTCAGCAATAAAATTTCAATAAGGAAATGTGTCAGGCAGGGAGACACGATCTCGCCAATGCTATTCACCGCCTGCTTACAGGAGGTATTCCGGTGCCTGAAAGGGGAAGAGTTGGGGATAAGAATTAATTGAGAATGGGCACGGTGTGATGCTGGGCAAGTTGGTTTGACACCCTGAACATGCAGTGCTGGCAGCCTGTGTGTGCCGTCTCTTCTTCGTCCCTCGTCTGCCAGCGCTTCATGTTCAGGTTAATGGAGAATACCTGAATATTTTGCGATTCGCTAATTACATTACCTTGCTAAGCCACTCAGGACATGGACTGCAAAGCATGATCAATGAGTTAGACAGGCAGAGCAGAACGGTGGGGCTAAAAATTAACATGCAGAAAACCCAAGTAATCTTCAACAGCCTAGCAAGGGATCAGCAGTTCGCAATTGGTAGCAAGGTGTTGGAAGTAGTAAGAGAACATGTCTGCTTAGGCCAGGTAGTTACCGCTGATCGGTATCATGAGAGGGAAATAACTAGAAGAATAAGAATGGTGTGGGGTGCATATGGCAGGTTCTCTCAGATCATGAATGGCAGTTTAACAATATCTCTCACGAGAAGCGTTTACAACATCTGTATCTTTCCGGTACTCACCTAAGGGGCAGGAACGTGGAGGCTAACAAAAAGGGTTCAGCTTAAGTTATGCACAACGCAACGAGCTATGGAAAGAAAAATGATAGGTGTAACGTTAAGAGATCGGAAGCAGGTGGAGTGGGTTAAGGAACAAACGCGGGTTAATGACATCCTAGTTGAAATGAAGAGGAAAAAATGCGCTAGGGTATACAGGGGATGTAATGTGAAGGAAAGGTAACCGCTGGTCCTTAAGGGTAACGGAGTGGGTTCTAAGAGAAAGTAAACATAGCACGGGGAGGCAGAAAGTTAGGTGGGCGGGTGAGATTAAGAAGTTTGCGGGGATACAGTGGCGGCAACTGACAAAGGACAGGGTCAATTGTAGAGACATGGGAGAGACCTTTGCCCTGCAGCGGCATAGTCAGGCTAATGAAGAAGATGACGATGATGGCCAGTCAAGAAACCGCAACTCTTGCCGGTCTAATCATCGTTTCTGATGCGTAGCTAGACCCGAATTTTAAAAGATGGTTGAAGGGGCCAGACACGTGGGTTAGATCGAAGGGAGGCATAAGAGCACTACGGCTCTTCAAGCAGCGAAAGCAACCAAGAACGCAGAGCGCACTGCCCAATGGCCTTGAAAGCGGCAAAAGCGCAAAAAGTCGAAAGGCAAGCCGCACGTGCTGTGTACCTTGAAGCCAAGTAGCTGATGGCAGTGGCTCCTCAGGCCACTAAACTGTCAATGAAATTGCGTGTTGAGCACCTTCACATATGGGGAAAAGGTACTGATACCTGCATCAGCCAAGACCCCGATTCAACAGCTGAGTGTAGGTACCATAACCTGTGCTGCACTTTTCGTGTGCAGTACTTTATGGTTTTAAGAATCTTCGCGGTTATACCCGTTCGAGGTCTTGTCGGCTGCAGGTCACGAGGCGAAGCATGCAGACATGCTAACTTCGAAAAACCGCATGGGGAATCTGTCATTGAGAGCCTTCAAAATGCGGTCACATATTCATAGTGGCAGGTCTGGTCAGGTTTGTGACTGTCTCGTTGCACGGCGCAGTAGAAATATGTGACATTCGGCGCGTCATGTTTTACGTTGATCGCCGCATTCAGTACAACCTGCTGTTGGTGAGTCGGAATTTAACGGATGGTTTTAGTGAATCATGAAAAGGTAATCAGAAATGTCCATACCACTATGCCCTGTTCAGAAGAAACGCCTGCAACCATTCCTTATCAAAATAAAGCTTCTGTTTATCACTTTAACGTTAGGGTTTTAAATCTTAATTTCCGTTCACGCTCAAAAGCTTTACTTTTTACTGGACATTTTCACTTCTTCGTAATATGTTCTACCTTCTGACTTTTTTTGGCTCAGCATTTAAAAATAAACTTCACTGGAACGCAAGATCGGTCTCAATACACAAAATTAATAAAAATATGTGTATTTGTCTGAGAAACTAATGATGAACATTTAGTGGTGAGCTGTTAGATACACAAAACATTTCCGGGCCATTGAAGAGCTTTTCCTGAACATGTAATTCAGTAACAAGTTTTACCGCAAATACAAAAATATATCATTGTGCTTCAATGGTTTGTAATTAGCTATTTAGCGGTAAATGTTTAACTCCTGCGAAACAGTTTATTTGCACATGCCTGCTACATATAGGCATGGATACTTGTGTACTATAATTATACAGGGCTGCTGGACAAATTTTTGACTCGAGCCCCACGAGTGGGCAACTATTCTTGCCGGTTATAAATATTTTATTTCCTGACATTTAAGCACAGCCTTTCTAAAGCTGCTTAAGGTGACAGTTAACTTTATTATCACACTGATTTTTCTTTGTGCGCCTAGAAGCTAGAAGAAACCGGAAACAAGTTTTATCTGAGTGCATAGTTTAATTGTTTAAAAATGAAAACAAATCAGATGTCAATAATCATTTCGGACGTTGCTTCTGACTCGCTATGGCATTTTCTAGATCAAGAGTGCACCCCACTGCGATATTTTGTATTTATTATCATTAAAGCTATGGTAGATATTCCTTCTCGTTTCGAACTATGCGTGAAATAAGACGCAGCTTTAAAGTACTGCCTTGAAGAATGATGCAGATTTATATGCAGAGAACATTCAGTGGCAAGGGAAGGTAGACGTTAGGGAAGTGAAAGCAGACTGAGTCATAATGTTCCACGAGCTGTTCATCTAAAACCCCGCCGTCATCCGAAATCCGTGGCAGAAATTCAGCACGCGAATGACGTCATCACCCCTCCTGGAAGTAGCACCGCCGCCGTCCAGGCAAGAAAACTCGTCCTCGCACAGCGGAATGCAACTCTCCCCCTCCGAGAATGGCAACTTGACTTCCGCGATTAATGAAGGCAGGTTTGGGGGCGCTCCTCCTCCTCCCTAGGATGGTTATACAATAGCTCTTAGTCGGATAAGCAAGCAGAAGATGCTCATGAAAGGAGCGGCTGACCTCCTCGGCAGCATAGACGGGCGAGAGGCCACCATCCCGCCTAACTTGATGTGGCATGTCGCCTCCAATAAAGGTGTATCCAGACGGCGGGCCACGGACTGGTACGCGGAGCAGTCACAGGACCGGCCGGGCCTGGCCAGCGACAGCACCCACACGACGGACCAAAAGAGCAGGTGACAAGGCGGACAAAGTTAAAAGCTCTGTGATCTGCTTGCAGCTGCGCTCTTCTGATGGCGCGTTCACGCTTCGGAATGGACCTTTCCACAAATTCCGCCGCGCCACCAAGCGGCCGCGCAAAGCACTCTGGGAAAACGGAGCGCCGCGGCGCCCGCGGCGCCGCGCTCGCGTCTTTTCGTCCGTCTCACCGACTGCGCCTGATCACCGGAAAGCCTTCCTCTGCCATCTCGTCGCCATCGCTGTTTCTTATACCTGTGCTACACGGGAACGTTCGAATGACATCTGAGTCGAATGACATTCGAAAACTGGAATGACATTCGGACTCGACGGACGCGCGCGGTGCTACACGAAACCTTCCAAGCGCATTCGAAAGCCTCAGCTCGTTTTCAGTGTACAACGATGACGACGGCGGTGGTCACACTGCTCCGACAACGACACTATCACGGTCAACAGCAGCATGTGATTATAGTGAAATATCTAGTTTACTATAATATGATTGCAGTGGGACACGTTTTTCAGGCCAACGACACCGACGAATCCGATCGGCGGACGGTCAGCCTTGTCGGCGGCTGAGCGAAAGCACGGTGATGAGGCGGCGGTGCAAATATGTTCGCGCTTCTAAATGAGCGAAACGAACGGCCATATTTCACATGTGCACACCTGAACAGTCACAAGCGATAAGCGCTTGCCAAATTAATTTCAGTCGACGACGACTCCCTTCCCTTCCGCGACGACTAGGCCTAGCGAGTCCGTAGGATATGATCTGTGATTGCGGCGGTTGTGATGAGCGAATCACTAGCTTTAGCGAATGAAAAGGGTCACCGAGTGTAGTTTTGGCAATAGTGACCTGAAATTAATTATTGCTTACATCGCTGGACACGCATATGATGAACGTGAAACGCCGGTGTGACCCAGACTGCCGAGCCGTGCTTTACGGCCAGCAGCAGTCGTCGCCGTCGCTAGCTTGTGGATGACAAGTTAGGCCATTTCAGTTAAAGCGAACGGTCGCCAAACATACTTCTGGATAAAGTAGTTTAAAATAAAGTACTGGTCACGACGGAGGAAGCCGGGACAAAAAACGAAAAGCGCCGGTCCTGCGCGATGTCAACAGCCCGCGGTAGTTAAGTGTTTCTCAGGCGTGCGATCGCACCATCGCTTCCCACACATTATCACACTGCGTAAACAAGCACGGCTACAGCCGGTAAAAAAGAAAACAGGTTGATTAATAGAACTAAAGCGCCGATTGCGTTTTATGTCATGAAAACGAGTACTAACTGTTCGTACGGAGCGATGTAAACAACAGTATGAGTGCAGTTGTCCTCATCGGCGCACTCCTGGGGAAATTTCATGCTGACGCGGTAAATGTTAACTGCTGTAATATATAATCTTCAAGCACTCCCTTAGACAGATCATGAGCTATTTGCTAAACATGACACAGTTGGTTGACACAGTAAGCGTGACACAGTCGGATGTTGCGTTCCGCGGCCACGGATCACCAGCCGAGCACCAGCAGACGCAGACCGGCGTTCTCCCAATGCATGTATACACAGAGCCCAAAAGCCCATCCCCCCCAACCCCCCCAAAAGAAAAAAAAAACTAAAATTATGCAGCAGCATTGCGGCGGCCTTCAGGCTGCCGGTTGTGGCGTCCTGGCCGTACCTAGTCGCGACGCCCTCTGCCCCGGTCACCAGCCGAAGTTGGAGATTCGCATGTGCCCATTGCTCTGTGTAATCACAGCAGGCGTCCGTTCCGCATACACTCGGTGCGGAAAGATCGTGGAGAGACGATCCAAGTATCCCTTGCGCCCACTAGTGTTGAAATGCGTACCACATATTTTGTGGTGTTTCGAAGGTTTCCACAGGGTAAATCGCCCTTGCGAACCTTGCCGATTTATCCTGCGCACCCATTCTAGCTTCAGCTTCTTGTCCTTGGGGAATACGTGGTATGAAATGTTGATGTCCTTTCTCGTGTTGTTACTCCAGCGGGCACGCAGCCCCTTTGACCGCCACCGCGATTCTAATCTGCAGACATGTCGAATGTCTAAAAAAATCCCCACATAATTGCAGAAAGACTAAGAGATAACCACCACAGCAGTGCGCTGCAACATTTACACCACGCACGAGAAAACGCACAACGCCTGAACACGGCGGCACAACACAGCAACACGCTTGACAGCAGACGACGCGGGCGGCGACCGCTCCTTTCTACCATCATGCTTTGCGCGGATCCGCTAGGGGATGGCGCGGCGCTGCAATTTGTGGAAAGGTCTATTCGGCGGCGAGGACAAGAGGAATTCATCGCCGCGGCAGAGAATACGCCTGAATACCCAGCGGAAATCTCGATCGGTCCGGAACCAATTTCTGCCGTAGCTAGGAGGAAGTTGCATTCCAAAGTTGCCCAACATGGAGGCGCACTTCAAAGCACGACCGCTAACTTCGGACTCAACTCGTCGTTGTTACTGCTTTTTTCATTGCGTTTACTTTCAATAAATGACGCACCCATCTTTCGCTTGGTCTCATGTCGCCTGTAGGAAAACGTATGAGTGAAAATTTTGCTTTATTTTTTTTTATAGTTGTGATTCTGCCGCTTCTGGATCAGCAGAAGCGTAGGTTTGTTGACAGAAATGGTTCCCGTCCTAACAGCCAGATGGCGTAACTAGGCTGAGCTTATCGTCGCCCCTGTATTATCATGCGGTCAACTGAACGTGGGGAATGTGAAGAATGGTATAATATTGTGACGAAGACGAAGCTGGCAGCGGCGCGGGACGGAGCGCTCGCGCTAGGCCAGCGGCCATCAAATCATCTCATAGCCATCGTTCACCACGTCTCATTCTTCGGCTGGCCGCCATGTAACATTCGGAGCGCTCGCGCTAGGCCAGCGGCCATTAAACCATCTCATAGCCATCGTTCACCACGCCTCATTCTTCTGCTGGCCGCCACGTAACATTTGGTGTGAGGTGCTGGGGTCCCTTCATCGCCATCCTGGTCACGGAGCTTCGACGTCCTGGGCCTGCCGTGGACGTCGGCCGTGAGTACCTGGTCAGCGCCGCACGGCCGTGCCCCAGCCCGCCCGACCTGAACCGACCTCGACGCTCACCCCAGCCCCGTCCCCCGCCCGGACCACACTACACGACGACCCAAGACCCGACGGACCCAAGACCCAACCGACCCAAGACCCCACCGACCAAGACCCCACTGAACCAAGACCCAAACGTGAAGACACCGTCCCCCTGCCTCTGCCGTTCGGTGCATCCAAGGACCTCGGCCGTCAGCTCCTGGCACCCTCCGGCCCGGATGCTTCGTGGACCGGGACTCATTCTCTCATCTTTCTCATCGTGGCGGCCAGCACTGCACCATCTTCTACATATTGTTCGATCCTTCACTCAAGACCATCGCCATTTCGCCGTCTGTTCGTCACCGATCGGGACGATCGCTCGGAGGCCCCGGGTAGTGTGACGAAGACGAAGCTGGCAGTGTCGCGGGACGGAGCGCTCGCGCTAGGCCAGCGGCCATTAAACCATCTCATAGCCATCGTTCACCACGCCTCATTCTTCGGCTGGCCGCCACCTAACAATATCCCGCAAATACCTTTGTTTAGCAGCACGTAGGCAATGTTAATTTATGTTCTCTTTTAATCATATCTGTGTACAACGCGAGCGGCGACCTGGCGGTCAGGAAGTGTTTACGAGGCAGTATTTCGGTGGCGGGGGATTTCGCTCGCTTTCCTGTCTAAGTGTAAACGAGGCATAAAACTGTACTGAAGATAAAAATTAAAACGTAGGGGCCATTTTTTGCAAAACGAGGTATTGAGCACAAATAAATATTTCCACTATTTTACTTAAGGTTTTAGAGCTGACGCTGCAGATTCCAGTGTATATTGCGTGGAGGCATGGCTGAATTAAAGGTGTAACTTTCGCTATAAAATAATAATGCTGATCACACATCTGGCACATGCGCGTGCAGTCTGGGTAGACACAATTACGTTTCAGCCACAATTTTGTCTTTTAATACCCAGTTCTCTTGTTTCCACTTGCTTGTGTTCTAAATGTATGCTTTCTCCGCTTGTGGGTGTTCCACCTACTGTCTGTTTATTTTCGCTGTTTATTCATGCATTCAGTCTGTTCTGCTCTTGCATGTATATGTTAGTAAAAATTAAATGAAATGATATTCATTTATGAGCAATGCCACTCAAGAAGTTTTCTTTATTTTGTCTCGGCTGCTCACCCGAAAGACGTGGGTTCGATCCCGGCCGCGGCGGCTGAATTTCTTTGGAGGAGAAATTCTAGAGGCCCGTGTACTGTGCGATGTCAGTGCGCGTTAAAGAACCCGAGGTGGTGGAAATTTCCGGAGCCCTCCACTACGGCGTCTCTCATAGCCTTAGTCGCTTTGGGACGTTAAACCCCATAAACCAAACCAAACCTTTTCTTTATTTGGCGCTTGTATTTCGTCTTCTGTATTGGATTTTGGTTTAGTTTAGGCTTCAGTGTGCTTTGATTACTCTCGCCATATATTATTTACCACTCCCCTCTGTAATGCTTCTGCTCTTGAGGGTAATAAAGTTAAATGAAATGATATTCGTTTATGAGCGATGCCACTTATGAAGTCTTGTCGGCCCTTCCTACAAGTTCTCCGTACTTGGTGTATCCGAATTTTACGGAAAGGAGCGCGCGGAGACTGAAGATAAAAGCCGACGAACTGTCGTGTGCACAAGTTGCAAACGTCTTCTTTCGTAGCCCCCGTATTCCCCTCCCCCAACAAGAACCCCTTGTACGGGTTCCTTGCCGTGCGTACTGTTGCTCGGCTCTTGTGCCGAACCACTCGCCTTTCTGTCGAGTTTCTCGCCATTAATAGAGTGGTGGTCTGCGTAGGCGTTTCTTCGCCATGTGTTGTGTCTTTTATGGCTTGCGTACCACCTAATTTGCCTGTTCTTGCTTTTTACCTTAGAATTAAGAGCCTAGATACGGTGTTAGGGTGCTGTTCTGTTATATCTCTTTTGTCTAGAACATGTGTGGGGCGTAGGGAAAGTGAGTGGGCCACCGTTTTCCGTGTTCGCCATTGAAACTTCTCGACTGCAAAAAAAACTAGGTCCTGACAGGCAATCAGCGCCTTAAGATCAAGCACACCAAACATTTTTCTGGAATCACTATTGAGCCCTAGCAGCGGAGCATGCTTCGACATCTTGTTCACTATACAAATCAACCCCTCAAGGTGCTAATGAGAAGCCCCACAGCTTACGCCGGCTTCCCTGGTTGCGGAAAGGCGAGATATTTCTGCAGAGCTGAACTATCTCGCCACGCACTGCGCGAAAATTAAAGCGTATAGCAACTTTGACAGCCAGAATTCATTTTGCTCACCATCCACATTGTTTTGCAGGCACTGCGAGCTTGCCTTCGGCCCAGAGCTGAGAAATTTGTGAATGGCGCTAACAGCTGGCTCAATGGGGTGTTGTAGTCTTCTAATCTGTCGTGAGCCGGCACTGTGGAAGGAACTGCGAAGTAAAAGGAATGAGATAAGTACGATCATTGCGATGGATTTTTGTGGTTTCAGGCTAGAAGCTCAAAAAACGTGTGGACATATGAATTGGAAATTAACCTATTTGGACTAAGTGCAGCAAAAAAGCTCTCGGTGTCCGCCGAAGAAAACAATATGTTTGAAGAATGGAAACGAAAGTTAAAGCTGCGCGTCAAAGTTGCTGGAAGTGAAAAGGTAGGGCGCGTGCGCCGGGACTTATCGCCATTTTCTAAGCGTGGTCCGGCGTGGCCTTCAACAACAATTGCAACTGTGAACTGCCCAGGCAAAATAGCTCAAGCCATCCCAACACTATAAAGCCGCAAGCTTACGTGCAGGCTACCCCAAACCAAGCTATCAGCAGATGCTTTACGTGCACCACAAATCTTGCCTTTCGGGCCTCTCAGACAGCTCGTGCCTACCCATGAGTGCACGCCCAAAGTGGTTAGATCCCTCGCCGTATGGTGATTGAAACAAAAGCTAACTACGTTCTCATTTGTGGGAATTTTGGGTTGCTTCGTGGTGCACCGTTCTGTATGCCAGATACTGCCGCCAGGTCTCTGTTCGCAAGAACTGGAAAATATTCCGACGTTTTCATTCCTTGTTATCGTTCCAAGCTTTTTCTGTATTTATTGCTTCAAAATTTTCGCAAAACAGTGATGAAATTTCGTGACATGTGACGATAATCACAACGATATCCTCACGGCAGATTTTCGTTGCTGACGTCCTTGATTAGCTGCAGTGCCTTGTTAAATGCTCATCGTTGAGGGGAGGTGCAGGCAAGGTTCGATGGCATTTTTGTGCTTCTTCTTGCAAAGGTTTCAATTCGCAACGTCTTCGCGAGTGCCATTCCCACTTAAATCTAAAAACTTAGATTTCTTGAAAATGTCTCTGAAGACCCCAAATATTGATTCTAAAAATCTGAACTCTTTTCTGAGATATAAATCTGCCATTGCTGTATTTAAGAATGGAATTATTGTTTATTCTAAGCGAGTAATTACACTTTCCAGCAATCATCAATTAAAACGATGTTTTACAGCAAGGTTTTTTTCTCATTTATATGGCAGTACAAGTAGGACAAAATAGCAGTAAATGCTTTTAGCTGATATTTTAAAGCAGTCGCGATGCTTGAACAGTTCAGGCAAATGAAATTTACGATATTGCATATTTAACAAAACAAGTCACAGGATTTCATCTAGAGAACATGTTTTTTTTATTCTTAGCATATAATTAGCGGCGATGATGTTGAATTCTGCATAGCTTTCAGTGCTGTTCTGATTATTACTGCATTCTCCTTCCACGATTTTTTCTCACTGTTGTTTGCTTATTCCGCCACGGAAGAAAATTCTAATATTAAACTCAATTGTTCCCCTCGGTAAAGCAGCTTCGGAAGCTGGACGGTTAGAATATTTTCCACAAAAGATCCATTTTTGACGGTCCACATTGAACCGTCGTAATGGCGGCTTGCCTTTACTACAAGCAGTTTGTTCAAAACATATAAAAAATACGATTGAAAAAGGTGTCACAAATAGAGCTCAGTGTTTTTCCTCACGAAACAAGTTCAACTTGCGAGGAATATATTTCATACAGATGAAAATTAGAACTACGTGCATACCAGAAACTCACTGCTGGTGCACACTAGTGTTGTTTTCAATTCTGCAAATTTTTTCCTCATGTAAATTTTACTAAACATATTAGGGATGGAATTCGCAGCAGGTCCACTGGATTACCGTTACAAAGGAAGCCTATCGTCCGGAAATTTCCAAAGGGTTTACTTTGTACACTTTGTGTCTCTAAAATCGATTGAATAGTGCTCAAGTGAAAAATAAAATTGAAAATATAAATAAATATTTTGCTTTATATGCTGCTCTATTTAAATGTGCCGATATGCTTTAAAAATGTATTCGTCGATGAAAGGTTTCAATTTCATAGGCAACGCCAGCCGCAATTAATAAACGAGCAAGGCGAGTGAAATAGAAGCAGCAAAACAATATTAAAGCCGATAGCGACAAATATTAGCACGCGTGACTTATACTAGCACACGTGATTTTCGCAACGATTGCTAAAAGATCGCTGCATGAAAGTGTTACTGAAGGAAGCCTGCATTTCTGCTCCACGTCCTAACGTTTTCGTATTATTGTTTTCTTGTTGCAGTGTTACTCTTCTGGCTTGATTTGACTCTGATATGTGGGTCGTTTGCATTATGCCATCAGACCACATTTTACGCGGAAGACGGATTAGTTGTGCTGCTAGGTTTGCGCGATAAAGAAAAAGCCACGAGAAGATGAGCCGCAAATATCTCTAATCCCTCGCATGGCAGTATTCACAGCAAAACATTTCACGAATAGAAATATCGCCAGGAGTCTGCTTTCGTCATTCGAGATACTGTTATTTCCATATTTCAGTTTGGTTTTCTTTTTTTTTTCTTGCAAGTATCTTTGCTAGATCAGGGCCCTAACTAATGCCCGCTGATTGCTGTTGAAGAAAATTGGTTCACAAAATCACTTTAAAAACATTTTTCGTTTTCTGTTTCTGTCTTTTTTTTACTCCTTGAATTGTATCATTTTTGGAGTTTTTTGCCTTTTGTTTTAAGTTTTTGTCTATTTCATAATCCTTTTCTCCGCCCTGCTGCAGGCATTGTAACGGTAGTTGGGGCCAGTCAAGCCACCCCTGAGCAGCTTTTTCCCCTTGTATCCACCACAACCATTGTACCTCCTTGTTTGTGGAAATATACTCGAACTCAAACTGCCGTCTTTATTCCTGAATTTATACTTATTGCTGACGCACATGAAGAATTAGGAAGAGGTGACGGTGCTTACCTGGGACAATGCGAAAGGGTTAATGTGCAGAGTTATGTTACGCTCCAGAAGGATTATGAGTGACGAAAGTAAATACGCATTCTTAGTACAAACTCTATACAGGTTACATTACGCTAATTGTAAAGAGCTGATTCATGATAGGTTGGAGAATGACTACGAGTCATGAGTCATGATTATGAGTCATGAGCTTCATAGGTCCTACTACATCACGTTCCATCATTCGTGACTACACAATCGTTTACATGCGTAGTGACATCGTACACCGGCGTTCTGACATCCTTAGAATTTCGTGCTATAGACGGCGGATGGCGGAAGAAATAGGACAAATAATGCTTTTGTAGGATGGGGTTGTGGCTGAGCAGAACCCAGGTCGCTTTGCAACGTTCAGCAAAGTTGCAGGCCAAGCGTTCGGGCTGCGAGCGAGCGTCACACCTCAGGATCGTCGTCTTCTTTCACTACTACAGTTCACCACAGTGAGGGAGCACGGCTGCTACACTACACTTTTTAATTATTGATGAACATTTCAATGTAATGAAATGTCAATAACAAATACTTTTCCAGTATTTTGCCTACGCAGGAATAGACAGCAATACAGGGGAAAAAAATGCTCCTGTGCTATCATATTATATATATGTAGTCTTTCGGCAACACTTAGACAGCTTGTGTTCTGGAAGCAAAAATTAGAATTTTTTTGGAGCCCTGCAGATGCAGTTGTTAAACCTTTAGTGGTGATCAGATCTAAAACCCCAGCATGCAACTTAACTAACGCCCCGTATAGTGGCAACACTTTTTTTAAATGCGCTACTTTGTAAAACTTTTCCAAAACAACGAAGGTGAAATTATACAAAACAAATGTGAAATTTTTGTGCCGACATATTCTAAATAATAAACGGTTTAGGTCTCTTATCTAAACCTATGCCTGCGGATCACATTCACTTCTTGTCAAAGTATTGGGCGTGTTAGAAGAATATTCAAGAACGCTTTGCCTTTGTGTATTTTTATCGCATAGGGGTGAAGCTTTAGAGCTTTTTCACAGCCATAACCCGTTTGAGCAAAAAAAGAATAACGGTATTGTGTTGTTAGCACAAAATATGTTTCCTCACACTGCTTCCGAAAACATATTCGTGACCCTTCGAAACCCCTCTAGCAGGCACTTTTCGAATTCCTGCTAGAAGTGTCATTACAACTTCAGGAGAATTGTTTCTAGCTTTATGAAGAGAAGCTGAAAGAAGAAAATTCAGTGAATTTTTTTTTTGCAAAACATTCCTACAACTTTCAGTGACGTCGGTGTTTGCTACAGAGAAACAATTTTTTTTAGTAATCAATACTTCAGCTATGAAAGGTTGCTATTAAAAACACTTGACATAATCTTTCTCTCAGATTTTTTTGTTTGAAGGCCTGTGCGCTCCGCCAGCGTCTTCTCAGCTTCCTGTCTAGAACAAGGAGAACCCTGAGAAGAAGGTTACATTCAGCAGCAGTAGTTCCTGGCATATCCGGAGGTGCCACAGCCGCCATCTCTAAGGAGTCTCAGAATTCGATACGCCTTTGATGCACTGACTCCCATGCTTACGCATACTCTGATTCAAATTTGTAGAACTGTTTCTTTTTCTAAGCTATGCAGCCCCTTTTTTAAAGCTTGCAATGCGGGCCCATGAAACTTTCTAAGGGCGCCTTTTTCTTCCTGGTAGAGTCCAAGTGGAAATGAAATAGGTGACGTTGAAAATTAATGCCATTCGACATCACGTTTCCACACCGCTCTAGCAACATAGCGAAGTTTCCACTGAACATTGTAACCCAAATCGGTTCTTAATGGTGCAAGCTCCAATTACTGTTACCACGGAGATCGGCAGCTGTCAGAACCTCCTGTCCGTGCCTTTCTTAACTTGTGGAGTACTGTGGCAGACAGACACCTCACTCATTAGAAAGAAGTCAAAGCCGATGCGAACGCCTGCACTCCTTCTTTACAGCTTTTTGTCACAAGGTGATATTTACTGAACTCGTTCGTATAATGTTATCTCCTTATGAAGTTCGTCGGTTTTTGCACTTTTCTTAAAACACTAACAAGCCAGGACGAGAATGAAAGCGGGAGAAAATGATGACGTACTGTACATGAGAAGAAATTATTCTGCCTGGTGAATTTCTCCGAGAAGACCTAACATTTTTTTCTGGCAATAACAAACGTCAAAGTGTAAATTTATTTTTCGGACGTTGACATTTTTAGATCACTGACATTTAGGCACTAGTTGCATGTCACGCTATTTAGACCTTTTCAAGTAGAAAAAAAGGTTAACAAAGGGCATTGCGATGTGATTGTCATGACAGTCAGGCAGAAAAAAGACAGCTGAAGGCTTTGAATGGGGACTCTTCATTGGGTGGACCTGTTCAGTCAGAAGAATTGAACAAAAAGTTTGCCTTCGCTCTCAGCCGCACTGAATTTGAAGGCCGCAGCGAGTTTTCGGATAAGAATCCCTTAGTTGCAATGTAAGAAACTATCTACATTTTCAATTCAGGTATTTTTTTTTCCTTGAGACTGCAACATCTAGCCGTGATATCATTGTTTAAGAATAATTTATTACTGGATGTATTATTCATAGAGTGTTGTTTGTGGAAACAAAAAATGCAGTACATAATCGTTAGAGCAATTTTCTCGTAACACGTTATCTGGCTTTTTATCGCATGTTTGGTTGCCAATAGTATTCTAATTTTTCTTCTAAATTTGTTGCGCACCGTACACCTTTCACACAAAATGTGGGTCCAATGATTTCGCGCTTACAAATCCGTTCTACCCTTACAACACTGGGTACGAATGTTATACATAACCATAAAATCTACATTAACACCTCTTTTTGGGCTAGTTGGTGCATACTTGAATTAGAGGAAAAAATAGCGCCAAACCATGCAAACCACAAGAAAGAAACGAGGGCGAGACATAAAATCTATCGTTGGTGTCTTCCTCCTCAAGCCAGTCTAATACTGCTGCTAAGGCATTTCGAAGGCCTTGAAACTAAATGTTATTCGGCTGGATTTCCGAACTTCCGCAGTGTCTCAACAACATTCAGCAAGATGACATTCGTGTCAGGGAGCTCCGCGAAGACATTGCAGATTTTGGAATGCGTTCGAAACGCCAACACAGATTTGACCGAAAAATACTCGCCACCATAGCTGCACTCCGCCTAAAGCAGCTCCATGCTACTGCTTTGGCCCTGTGGTAGTTGATTCCGATATTTGCAGCTCTTTTGGCCTGTTGACGAATAGCTTGTGTATTTCTTAAATGACTGTTTGAAGATAATAGTACACCACTGAACACTCACCTCGTGAATGCCAAATTTCTCCACGAATGCGCCGAATAGGATGACTGCCCTCCAGTACTCAAGATTAGGATAACAAAGAATAACTGCGCAAAAAGGAGAGGACAAGAGAGACGAAAAACCACACAGGACAAGCGAAGACTGACTACTGATTTATTGCACCAGCGCCTCCTTCTTTCAACACCAAAGCGCATGCGCACCAACCACAAAGCCAAAGGCCACAATCATCTCGAGAAACCGAGAAACTCCATCTGCTTGCGGTACAGGTGTACGGAAGCATCCCTAACACATTTGTCAAGCACTAATCTCGCGATTTCCAGTGCTTCGATAATTTGCTGCCTTTTCTACAGGACTAAGGTTATCGGACGCGCGAGGGATAAGAAAGAACGTGAAATTATTGAAGCCTTGGAAATCGCGTGATTACGGCCTGACATATGTGTTAGCGATGCTTCTGTACACCTGTACCGCAAGGAGTTCGAGTTTCTTGATTTCACGAGATGATTGTAGCTTTTGTGGTTAGTCCGCATGCGCTTTGATGTTGAATGAAGGAGGCGTTGGTGCAATAATCAGTTGTTAATTTGCGCTTTTCCCGCGTGGTTCTTCTCTCTCGTCCCGTCCTTTTTGCGCAGTTATTCTTTCTTCTCATTATGTCGTGCCAACTAGCCCCTCACCACACTCTTCTAGCCTCTAGATTACATCGCTGTTGACAAAGGGCTAGCGCTTGTTTGCATGATATAATACACCAACTAATTTTTCCTTATACTACTTAATACCTTAAAATTTTGAACGCATTGCGACCACTCGGTAGTAAGCGCTGATGCGGTCCATCGCCGGGGAAACACTTGATGACCGATTGACAGACGTCACTGAGGACTGTTCTTTTCACTAATTGTCCCTGCGTTTGCCGATAAGAACAATGCAAGGTTTTTATCACTTTAGCGAGAAGCATGCTCAGTGACCGCTGGTATAACTGAACCGACTTAATTTGAAATCTACAAGCAACAGCCATGACTCCTGCTGGCGCATTGCTCAGCAGCGTCGCTGACATTGGCTGTTCGCGTTCACTGTATGCACATCCGGAGATGTAAGTGATTTCAGGTCACTGTTGTCAAAACTACACTTGATGGTCATTAGCATTCGCTATAACTTTCGAATTCACAGCGCCTGAACCGTCGAAGTCGTCGTCGATTAGAATTTAAGAATCTGGCAAGTGTTTATACCGCTGGTGAGTGT
Organism: Amblyomma mixtum; assembly: GCF_055824585.1. Taxonomy (NCBI): domain Eukaryota; kingdom Metazoa; phylum Arthropoda; class Arachnida; order Ixodida; family Ixodidae; genus Amblyomma; species Amblyomma mixtum. The sequence continues at coordinate 118,276,774 of NC_143015.1, read as the reverse complement.
TTAAGTGTGCAAATGTTTAAGTTTTTAAGTGTTTAAGTGTGCAATGCGGCTAACGTATAGACGATCGCAAGTTAATTGACACGATAAAGTCGTCAGCGTGAAGTTTTTTGCTCACATAGAAACGACTGAACACTAACAGACGTAACGGAAGAGAAGACCAGACAGAAATGCGCTGAGTGGTAACGAACTGCTTATTGTGGCAGAAAAGGCAGCGATATAATGGAGAAATGCAAGTACACACGCAAAGGAAAAAACACCAGTCGGGAAATGTCAACAGTTAAGTAACACTAGATCAGGTAACATTAGATGAGCTAGCAAAGATGGTGCACATTGTGTAATAAAACAAAGCTAGAGTGGAACTATACTTTAACGTCAGCAGTGCTTTAAATGGGGTTAGTTGGTCGTTCATATAATGACATAGGGGTGCACAAACTTCGAGTCAGAGAACGCGGTGAAAACACCACAAAACACGGTCAGAGACAAGCGCTTCTCTGTGACTGTGTTTCGGGGTGTTTTCATCGCGTCGTCAGTTTCGAAGTTAGTGCACCCCTATGTCATCCTGAACAACCAACAAACCCCATTTAAAGCACTGCTGACGTTAACAGTAGTTGGTGCGGTGATGCGGTTTCAGTTTTTCCTTGGTGTTGTGGGCCTCCGCGCGTTTGTTTAAATTTGATTTACCCTAAAGTAGAACTTTGCGCATAATGGTTTTGGTGGTTTGGCGATTTTACGAGTTTTATAAGCCTTCAGCTTATTTTGGTTCAGTAGGCAGTAACGGACAGGTAAATTCAAGGAAACAGCGGGAACTGCTACTTGCGGTCCGCGGTGAAAATGGTGGAATGGGGGTTAAAGCGACATTGTTATTTTTCACTGCAAAAGCAATACATGTGCAACTCTGCCAAAACACCAGCCCTGTCAATGGTGACGCGATGAAAACACCACTAGACACCGTCATAGACAAGTGCTTATTTATGTGCCTCGTGGTGTATTCTTTCTGTTTTCTGTTCAGAAGACAGCGCTCTCCTATTTCTTTAGAGTTAACGTTATACAGTACAACTAACACGACCTTGTGCTAAGCTAGTTCTGAGTAATATCAAGTTCACATACTATTAAGCATGCTCTCTTTGCTATTCGTGCACAAAAAGTCACTCGTTGAATCTACAGTGCTTCAGTACAGAGGTAAGCTGAGCTAAAGCTGATGAAAAAACGACCAATGGCACCTTTCGAGAGCTGTATTGCTTAAAGCCCTCACTGGCACTGCTCCTTTCCATGCACCTGTGTTCATAGCCTGTTTCCAAAGTCTTGTCATTAGTTCATTTTTCTCCATTCCTTGTATGTCCACTTCACCTTTTTGAACAGCGCTTCATTCGTCCTCCATATATTTGGATTTTCAGTCCTCTCTTGAAGACGAAAAGCAAATTTTACAAGCACACACTGAGGAAACGGCAGAAAAATAACGTTTAGGAATAAAGAAATAGTTGAAACGCGAATCTGTTGCGCGTAGAGAGCGCGATGACACAAGACGAGGGCCTTCTTTTCAGAAAGCTTGCGTAGATTAGGCAGCAAGAACCAATGGGATCCTGTACCTAGGAACACCACCTGCTGCTCAAGACTCCGACGCCTAAACCCCGTCCCACTTTGCGGAATAAAGTTTTATACTGCTTATTCTGCGCAGATTTTTGCATACCACTCTTTAGTGAACGTCATCACGACATGCATAATTTATAGAGCAAAGTCAAACTCCCTTGTTGGGGAGTTAAACACGCTTTGGAGCGCATTGCGAAAGAGCATACACCTAGCCATTTCTTCAACACTAGCTTGGGAGTGTCGAAGAGTAGGTCTTAGAGAGGTTGGCGACCGAATCAAAGCGAAGAAAGAGGCTGCAAAGGGCAAGCACTTTGTGCGCATGTCGCACTTTTGCCTCTTTCGTGGCCTAGCTTTGTTATACACCACTTTACGGCCAATTGTTCCATGCTTGAATGACACTTGACTTGGTGTACTTCAACATATTGCACACCTTGGCGAGTGCGGCTGGAATAACTTTTAAAAAAGCGCCACTAATGAGCAGAGATGAAAAGCAACATGGAGCACATCTAGTCCTTATGTTTTCTAACTCTCCATGTGCACTCTTCACTAGCACTTCTTCGAAGATGAATGCCATCCAACTGTCGCAGCTTCTTACCCTATTAAAATACTGAAAGCTGGGTAGATTCATCTTCGTCATAATATACGGTAAGCGTAAACTTAAAGGATAGAGGGCTGGAAAGGAGAAGGTGGCATGTACCGGTCCTGAGTTTTATGAGTTTTTTTAGTAAATTATCGGTTTGTTCGTAAATGTTATTCCTAAATGACTGTGGTAGCTTTTTCTTCCAGGAAAACTGATGACAAAAGATGAACCAAGGAGCTAATTTAAGTGTAGATCCTCTGTATATAATCGCCTACCGCTTAAATATAAAGCGTGTGTCCTACTCTCGCTCTCAAGCGCACTCGGCTCGGGGCTTCTTGGAGAACCTCTGCGACTGGTGAGCAGGGTTTGGGATTGCTCACACCTTCTCTGATTCTCTCGTGTGTATACTTTTACACTGAAAGGCATGTGAGACTCATAGGATTTTTACTGCTTGAATGTCGTTTCTTGTACCTTTAGTAATTAAATTGAACGTTAACAGACTTCTTCAAATAAGTCAGAGCGTTAAGTTGGCAGCTATTCCGATATTTGTTCAAAATTCCTAAGACGCGATACGGTATGAGGTGCTTCGTGTCCGCACTTAGCGCGTCTACCACGAAATCGAAAGTTGTAAATTGTGGGCGTCATCGTCTGAAAGACACAGATAAGCTATGAGAGACGTTGCAATGGAGGGTTCTGGATACGTTTCGATCACCTGCGTTCTCTGCGTCGTTCCCTGATGCAGTGAGAAAGTAGGCAGATTACGCTTTATTAGTGTATGCGAGAACGCATTAGTGACTAAAAATTTTTATGACTTTTTTAGGATGTCATGATAGTGAAGAATCCACAGCGCGGTTGCCATAACCAATAGCTCCAGCTGTACGGAGCGGTCCATGTTGCTGACTATATCATTGTGTCTTAAGACCGGTGCTATGTACGTACACTTGAATTTAGCGAATTGTGGGGCCATGTTACACTTCACGTTTTCCCTCATGTTGATCCTCTATTCTATTTCCCGCGAACTCTAGATTCCCGCATATATGAAGCGTCATGAGCACGACGTATATTTTTGGTTGCTTCCATGGCCGCCTAGCGCTGAGATTAAAAGTGTTTGCCGGGCTACCCTGCACAATAAACGAAGAGGGTGTAGTCTCTGCTCTTCCGCTCGCGGTGTCGTTGCCGCCCTAAAGTTTTTACACCCATAAAGCCAAATATATCAATCGCGTCTGAAGTCGCCAATAGTGGCTATGGCGTAACCAAATACGAATTTGTTGGCGGTCCCATCCAAGTGCTCTTTTCTCCATGCGGGACTTCCGTGGTGCTTTCCCAATTTCAGAACAGATGGCGGCTGCACATTCTCTGCAAAAGTCGTTCCAACAGCTAACATTGTCAAAAAACACGCATTTTAATGGGCCCTTTGACATCTTAGCCCGACATTAAGAAGCTCCTCCCGGTACAATTCAACGCGCGCGACATAGGTAAACCTCAAATATTGCTTCACATCACAACTAGCGAAGAAAAGAAGGACCTTTTCTGCACTGTACTAATAGCTAGGCCCTCGACGCATTTTCGTTAACGATACAAATCTTAAATGAAGCGAAGTTCTCAGCCATTGGCCAGTTTTTTTTAGCACGTGGGCACTGTCCTTATTTTGTGAGCGGCGCTCTTTCTTCCTCTTTTTCTCTGCAGCAGAACCTCAACTAACGTGGCTACCTACTGGATGAGCACGTCGGCTTACTATAGTTTCCCAGCTTTTTCGTTGCTTTGTGAATAAATATATAGGCTAGTCCGCTAACGTTTACTGACAGAGAAGAGAAGGATGGCATACTTAGTCAGGGTCATGAGATTGTCCTAGGAGTGCCTGTTGCACGCTAACAGTTACGCCAAGAGAGAGAATGAGCAACACTGTACCGTTATTTTTGGCATCTGGAACCACTCAGGCTAAATCTCTCTACGCATGTTAACAAGAAAACGCAGATAAAATGGCGGTATCTCGCCTCGTCACACTGTATTTGCCAGGGGCTTTTGTACTGCGTCCACTCACTCACTACTGAGGAGCGGTGAAGCCCACTGGGACGAGCTGGTGGCTGAAATGTATAGTGTATGGGATTGTGCGTCCAATAGCTTCACAACATTCGCTATCAGATTTGGCAAAACGGAAAGATTCGCGTTTCCAGGAAATGGTTGGCTTTTTGCAAATGCAATAAAGCTTTTTCTTTTCTAGCTTGGCGTCAGGCGACTGAAACTGCAGCATCATGCGAATGTTATTTTAGTTTAACAAAGCCCCACGTGTATAATTAACACCACACGTTTTACGATGACTTCGCACAGACGCGCATATATACTCTAAAACTCTCTTCCGCTGTTTTGCAGCGTATACAGCGAAAGATGCTTCTCGCTGTTCTTGTTGTCATGGCGTTGGGAGTTTCTGCCAATGACGGTGAGTGTTCTAGTCTTTTCACTAACTTTATAAAGAAATCGTCCACACACATGTGTATAAAATGAAGAAAATTTCCAGTTCCAACCCATTTGGAAGGTTTCTTTGCTACGTCGAGAGGTGAAAATTTCGCCGAACTTTCTGAAGCAGTTTTACCCAAAAATGCTTTATAAGCACACCTGATGATTCTTTTTTATTAATGTTTATGGAATTGGGTTACTATGCACATGGCAGCAATGGATTAGAGGCCGAAGCTACGTCGCGCGTACTAGAGGCACTGGGCTCTAGTAGAGGCTCTGCCATAATATGCAACCGCTGAAAAATCGAAACCAATCATCGATGAAACTGAAACAAACACTTAGCCTAGCCATGCATGCAATGTCTATGGCGAGCCTGTTTGTCATGATTAAACTGCATTAGAAAGTCAATCTAACGGAAGAGCCTACTGCATCCTGAACCTGAACGGGCACGTTTGAAATTATGCTGAGGCTCTGAGCGGTCAATTATTGGAAGGGTAATCCTTGTTTTTGGCTATGAAAATATTTTCGCGATGGATTTTGGTCTCTATGAACTTTCAGAGAACGCTCAAGCGGTTAACCGCTGTGTGAGCCATTGGATGTCATTCGTTTACGCAGGGTGTTCGAATTTCCACTTTTGGTGTTCTTTACAAGCATGTGAATTACAACAAATACACACAAAATATATTTACCCATTAAGGCTACGCGAGCAGGAGAACACAGTGTGTGTGTAAGGTGGCGGGGTGGGGCTTGTTGTTGCAGTGAATATTTAATTTGTTCGAAATATGAAATATATTATTTCTTGCATTTAGTGGGTTTTTAAATTGAAAAAGAGGTGTCAAACTTCATGACTGCGTCATATGGCGGAATATTTCTAGCACACACGTATTCCGCAGCAGCCCCCCGCAAAATTTCAGCCTAACGCCACTACATATGCCTGGAAGACGGCGGCAATCGACAGTAAAGTGTGACACATTGTGACGCAACTTTGGCAGATAGCTTTCAGGTAATTTTTCCAATTGGTAGTGAAAGAGGAACCTTACATATTGCTGGACACGACTGGGAGACAAAATTGCACCTTGCACTGGCAGCGTTCAGTGATGTCGGAGAAACCAATATACTACTGCTTTCAATAGTTACCCTTTGAATGATTTTTATCGCGTGCTGCCTGAAAATGCCTTACACCTTCTCGGATTAGTGTTCCGATTAGTTGACGGATTAGTGTTTCGGAGTTTGTCTGAATAAAATTCCATTTGTATCCAGTGTTCTCCCTGGGCACCACCTTCATTTCATGTCTGCGTTTGCTAGACGGCGTTTCGGGTCAGTCATGCAGGAGCTCAATTCTCGACACCTGCATACTTCTAGAAGTGTTTGGCCCAGCAACATGAGCAAAAATAATTTGCGTAAGCTGCAAGAAAGCGAAGCTGGAAGAAAAGGAAGGTGTAGGTGTAGAACCTGTCATTGGGCTCGTCATAAGTTAGCGCACCGGATATCAAATAAATTAAATGATGTCTAATACACCTAGCTGGGTATGTACTTCTAATTGTTACAAGTAGACCAAATGGCGCTGCAAAATATTGTATAGAACGTGGATATGTTTAGTAAACGCCACAACGCCAACAGATAACCACTGCGCCAATGTCGTAGCAAAGGGAGCTGCTGAATAAAATGATATCGCGAGGAGCTAACATTTTCAAGTTCTGTTTATAGTAAACTGGTTCTTCATTGCTTCTAGGCACGGAGACACTCGTACCTTCGGTAACGGATGAAGACAACACTACAATATATAACAACACATTGAAGGTAAGTAAGATTTTACTTTTATTTCCTAACGAAACTACCAGGAAAGGTTGTAAGTGTTCTTTCAGATAAAAATTGCACTAAATGGAGGCAGTAATAGACTCACGTCACAGCTCCGTACTCTGCGCTGTGGCCACATTTTCCGTCAGACTGCAGGTGTGAACAAGTGGGATAGAGAAGGTTTTGAGCTTCTCGTATGTACGCCAATTAGTATAGTCCCTAAAGAGAGCAAAAACTTTTCACGCATACTCCTATTGATCTCTAATTAACAGCCGGTTAAGCTCAACACAGGTGTTCTTTTAGTGGTATTCAATATTCAGTTACCCTGCACTGTTCATTCCGTTCGCATGACCGCAGATTTTGTGCAACACTAGTGTACTTTTTTTGTGGAGCCAACGAGAAAACCGATAGGCTCCTTTCCGTGGGCCACTGCTACTGAACTGCGGAGGTAACTTCGCATTGCTCTCTTTGCGAGGAGCAGAAAAGCTACATTTACCACTTCTGAATGAATATAATCCAGCCAAGCGCAACATGTAGTAAGATATTCTAAACACTATCCAAATTGCGAATCACGAAGAATATTTGCTTATCTGAAGCTTATCCGAAGCTGCCAGTCCATGTAATGCCAGATAGGTTTTGTGCTTAGCGTTCAAGAATGCTCCGCGAGACAAAACAGTTTTTCACCAGAAAAAATACAATTAAAGTAATGCCTTTTATTTCGTTAACGCGCCACACGATGGTAGAAGATATGTGAAGTTCTGAAAGTCATGAATCACAGTAAACCTGTGTCTAGCTACCGATACGGAAAAAGAAAATACTTGTGGCTACTGTTTAGGGCGGTATGACATTCGTTCCGTGACTGCCAAAGTTGTCTGCATTGCTGCAAAAAACTGTCCTTCGCCCTGCAGGTTTATCTCTACGCAATACACAAGACTATAGACACCGGAAGTGGAGTGTTGCGAATAAGTTGTCCGTGAAAGTTTACTCCTACTCATGAAATAATTTTCCCCCGGGTTCGGTGGTGATGACTCTTAAGAATAAGCAACGGAATATAAAAATGGGACACATAAGGAGCCAAGAAAATTTGGCTCACGATATGGGATATACTAGAATCCTTCAAAGAAGCACCTCGTGATTGCACCGCACCGGTCAGAAGACGCTACGTTCTCCGCGTTCATTGGCTTGTTTAAAATGCGGATACTCCTAGACCAGACTAAGAAACAATATTGTAACGTAATATCACATATTGCTAGCAAAACTGACGCACAATTCAACATAACTTTTTCTTCTAAACCTTCCATAACACCCTGACACTTCGAGAGAGTTTGAAGGCTTTAATAAAAACTCACTTGCACGTAATTAGGAAACGTGTCCAGTTTTGTAAAACAGATTTGCGAGGCTGCTTTTCGGCTGAATGTTATGCGGCCACAACTGTACATGGGATACCGCTTAATAACATTATTTATTCTCCTGTGTCAAGTTTATTTTTCTTTTCGTCGAAAAGAAGAAGCTATGAATAAAGCTTGTGAAGTGCAGATTGACAAGGTCCTCGCCCCCTGCAATAATTAGAACCGCAAGGCGTAGGAGGAAAATCGGTTTGGAACGTCCACAGTTCTATACGTGGAAAAGTTTCATACTATTACTGTTTTCCCTATAGGTATAAGTTGCAGAAAAAAGTACAAGAGAAAAATAGCCATGCCCTACAATTCACAGTCATAAAATGAGAATACAAGATAAAAGCATTCTAAAACAAAGGAACACTTGGTTTCAAACAGTTGTTCACGGCCAAAAAAGAGCAATTTAGTTATTACATTCATTAACTCCATTGAACCCAATTGCATGCAACCTACATAGTAGTTTAGGTGCTTTGTAGAACAAGGTTTGAGGGCTTGAATACGTACGAGGTATTGAAACAGGATATTTTGCTTTATGTCTATAGGTTGTTCGTCTCGGATATTTTCTTCAAATTCGGCAGGGCTTACTGCAATAATAGTATAAGATTTAAAGAGATATTTTAAGCTACGATTACCTTGTAATCAAATAGGAACACAGAGAGGACATATGCGCAAAAAAAGATCTTTATTTGGATGGCAGTAAGACATACCCGTAACATACCGTGATGTTCTTTTCTTCAGTAAGTGTAATTTGAATAAGTTGGTTACTGCTTTGGTGCCCCAGACTAAGCTGTAGTCTCTGAAAGCGCTAGCACATGCGTGTTACATAAGAGAAGTTTATTTTAGAAGGCGGTAGTTATCTTTTTCGGGCGATGGCGCTAACTGCTGATGGCGCCGACTACTGACGCACATGGCGAACCTCAATTTCTAAAAAGAAAATATGTGGTGAACAGTTTAGCGCTGACCTCTAGGTACGTTCACTTTCTCGCGAAAGCTCAAACGACAATTGCAAGCGACAAGAGGCGCCGTCGGGCAGGAGTCGTTAACTCGCATCGCCGTTATTTTTGCTGGGTTATGAACTGCCAGAAATTCACCCGTCACTTAAATCTCCATCACAAAATCAGCAATTCAGATTCCGCGGAGGGTATACGCTCCTATTAGTTCATAAATCTTCTCACCGGTGTTCGGGATTTCCAGAGCTGGCATGCATGTAGGGCGAACTTCCACTCCGAAATTCTCGCCGAGAAATACCTTGTAGAGGTCGATGTGGAGGTCGCCCAGGAGGCGACCGCGGCCACGTTTAATTGGAGGCTGCCTGAGAGGAGCGGCAGGGCAGCGGCGGCACCGTACGGCCGAGGTCGAGGTCCAGAGCATTCTGTGTTGCGCGAGCCAGCGTTCTCCTTTGCAAGTGCCCACAGTTCGTTCGTCCTCTTCGGCATGTCGCCTATGTCGGCCGCGCGGTGCGCCGTCGAGAATTTGTAAATCATTATTTGTGAGATATACAGGGTTTTCCCGTTTTTTCAATTTTCTACCCCTCAGGTGAGCAGGACCGATTGCACGTTATATTCTTCCGGACCATAACTATCTTTTAAGAAACAATAAATAAAACATTTCTGGAAGTTTAATCTCCCGTGCGCCACCCCCCCCCCCCCCCCCCCACACGGCAATACTGTCCACTTAACGTGCAGAAAACAGCCGCAAAATATAGCCGACTTCATAAGCATTTAGTCTTAGTCACGACAAGTTCTCAAAGTTGACTTTAGCATAAACATCAGTGACATGGCACAAATTGTCGGTGTCCCGCGGTGAGACAATCTGAATCTTGACGATTCCAATTGCCGCCAGCAAGGTGCGTGTCTCCGATGGCTACACATTCAGCGTGCCAAGGGCATCACTTCGCACAGATATTGATTACAGTGGATTTCATTTACAATGATCCTTCTTGTTATTGGCTATACCTTCGCAAGACTCCTTCTCCGGTATAAACGGTTGCTGAGAAAGTCATACCTCGATGCAAACTACAGTTCATGTCCTCACAATCCAGGCTAAATAGAACGATAAGATACGGCATGTGCGGGTGAGAGGGAGAGGGGGGGGGGGAAGGCGGGTCTTATGGACGCTCTTAATAATGCGTTTTGTGAAGTAATATTAGTCACAAGAGCCTATCTTCGGGGGTTTTTAAGTGGGTGCTTTTTTTGAGTGGGGAACAGCAGAACTATAATTATCGCTTTGCAACAATCGAGAGTACAGAAGTCTTTTTGTCATGATTATGCTGAGAAACTGTGGTTAGGAGCAGAATAAAGAACAGGCACCGTTTAGGCATAGTTTCTTTCAGTATTTCGCATCCCTAATTTTGCCTGATTGCAAAACGACATCAATCTGCGTCGTCTTATGTTCACCTGAAACCAAGCACGCAAAGGTTTTGACCGATATATTCCACAACAGCGTAGCAGGAGCAAGGAGGTTTGGGCCGTCAAGTATTTTTCAAACCTATAGTTTTCTTTTTAGCATAGTGCAAGCAGTGTCGTTGCCATTCTCTTCAAGTGCCGTAAAGGGTAGGAGTGAACGCAAGCACATGTACTGAAAATAAAATCATGCCTGTTCACGTACATTTCAGCTCGTCGAAAGCATTTTTAACAAGGGCAAGCAGCACACATCAGCACACATGTGAACACAAGCTCTTATTTCTGCGATTTTGCAGAAAGTACGTAGCTTTTTGTGGATATGGCACTTCGAGTACAAAGTCAAACACATAAAAAGAAAAAGAGTTTGGTCACATAAGTTCCAAAAACAAAAACATTATAACGCTTGCCGTTCATACAAATTCATGACGCACATTGTATTTCTCATCATATGAAGTTACACGTGGGCGCACTTATTTCCTATAGCTGGACCTATCAGATCATAAAGAAACAATACAATGAACGATGCAAGTCCAAAAAACGCAGTAATAATTGCTAACGAAGATACCCCCGGCTTTAAAGTCCAAAAAAGTGGCTGCAAAGTTGAGAGCACATTTCTTTGAGTCGGGTTTGAGCTACAAAGAAATGTCGTGATTTCCATATGGCAAAATATGGTAACTTCGCAAAAGCAACAGTGGGTAAAATGAATTTTGAAAGAATTTCGTTTATTAGAAAGAAGCATCTTTCAAGTGGTGCTGAAATATCGTGCCTATATTTGAACCAGGTGCTGCAAGTGGAAGCTCCTCTTCGCCTACTGCATTACTCTCGTGTCTTTGAAAAGAAAATGACCAAGTGTCTTATTTCAAAATTCTTGGCTGCGACAACTAAGGGAGCTGAGCGCACATTCGAGACCAACACCAAGTTTAACAATACCGAGTAAGTACTAACTCGTTTGTTTCCTAGCTAGCCAACTGAACTCGGTACTTCTTGGCACGCACATTGACTGTTTTTAGACTGCCTTCATGAATGTGGTCTATAGTGATGCCCTTGGTACGGCCTTTAAGTTTTAGCTCAGCATGAGAAGGTGAGCGTAATAAAAATGGGGTGGGTCGTACCCGCATTCTAGAGGCACTGTCTATAATAGAGACAAAACGGAATAGGCTTGGGCAGGTTGGTAATTCATTGTAACACAGTAATCATAGCGCGGGAAGAACGCAGGACAAAGGCGAAACGAGACAAGAGCTAACTTTCAACACAGCGGATTCTTTTCAGACCAGCAGCATACACACGCAACTGATACAGCCGATAGAAAGGTGAAAAGACATAACAAAATGGCACATGCGTCATGCCATGAAATCGTGCTCCTTCCTTGATCACAACAGAAGACCTGCTGACGCATTGTTCTCCTGCCTGTGCTACCTCAAACGCTTCCTCAATTTCTCTAGCCAAGTCGTTATGGTGTCAATACAAAACGACAGTTTTCTCGAACAGGGGATGAAAAAGTGGTTTTGGGTCATATTTTTTGCCGTTTGTGGTGATTTTTCTATCTTTATTGCTGTGTTCTAGTGCTTTATTGTGTTATGTTTGAATGTGTGCCTAGTAGAGCACAACAATAAAGTTGGAAACATCACCACAGACGGCGATTTGGCAGCCCATGGCAAAAGAAAATTGACGCAGTACCACCTTGCCATCCCCTGTTTGATAGGACCGTCATTTTGTATCGGAACCACAACGACTTGACTGGAGATATCGAGGAAGCGTGTAAGATAGAAGGGGCAGATCAATGCGTCAGCAGGCTGTGGCATTATCAAGGAAAGAGTTTGATTTCATGGCATGATGGCGTGTGGCATTTTGTTATATCTTGTCATCTTTCTATTGGCTGTATCAGGTGTGTATATAAGCTGCTGGTCTGCAATATATCCGCTGTGTTGAAAGTTAGCATTTGCCCCGTCTCATCTTTGTCTCGCGTTCTTCCCGCGCTATCATCATTGTGTTACAATATTAGAGATAAGGAAAGTAATACCGATGCATAATAAGACTTCGATTCTAACCGATATCATCTTTATTTTAAGAATTTTTAGGTTTCAAAAATATGCGAAGCATGAACTGCTTTTATTCTTCAAGCCAAAGCAGCGTCCAGAAATGTTCAGAGGGAGTATGATGGGTTGTTTTAAATAGTGCTTCTTTCATGTATGATGGAAATATGCAGAGTTGTAACTGCCCCGTTTTTGAGAGGCCGTGAAAACCACTTCTCTGCAATTAGCTGGTATCGCTCAACATGCAACCTGTGTAGGGTCTTGTGAATCAGTCAAATATTCTAAACGTACTGTAATCAGTAAATTAATCACTTTACTGTCGCGATTTAATACCTTGTGCTGCGTCCCGTCAGCGGTGTTCATCGAGCTGAGCCAGAGAACAAAAGTGCTGAACACGGGACTTTCGCTAACTTTTCTAATGCATTTACTGCTTCAAGTGGATTCTACGCGTTTTTCCTGCGGGTGATATGTGAAAATTGACCAGAAGCAAGGCCTAAGTGAAATATAGCTTTCCACCACTTCTTCCACTTAATTTGCACGTGAAGCCACCATCCACAGTTTTGATCGCATGACCTGGTGAAAGGGTGATATGTGAGCAGGCGTCCAATGTCTGTTGAGTGAGCTGTACAATGACGAGCAGCTCCTGCGCAGGTTAAGAGCTCTCTTGAAGGAATCCTGATGTTGTATTTGCCATAAACATGGGAGCACCTTGCTTTCTAGCGCCGGGTATATTCAGAAACATGAACATGCCAATCCCAGTCGTGTGTCGTTGGTTATGCTCCGACTTTGACAATGTTGCGCGTTTGTTTGTTGTTTGTTTGTTTATGGGTTTTAACGTCCCAAAGCGACTAAGGCTATGAGAGACGCCGTAGTGGAGGGCTCCGGAAATTTCGACCACCTGGGTTTCTTTAACGTGCACTGACATCGCACAGTACACGGGCCTCGAATTTCTCCTCCAAAGAAATTCAGCTGCCGCAGCCGGGATCGAACCCACGTCTTTCGGGCCAGCAGCCGAGCACCATAGCCACTGAGCCACCGCGGCGGCTGTTGCGCATTTCATTTGCTCTTCTTGACCATCGAGCAGATTTGGACAGTATGGATAGCGGAAAACATCAGTATAGCACACATCCCAATGTGTCGATGCATCGGTTCTTAACTCCTAGTCTTACGTAATCACTAAAGGATATTATATTACACTATGTGTTTTGTTGCAATTTCTTTTACCGCGTACACTGTGTCCTTCTTTCATATAAGTGCCTTGGTATTGTTTTTTACGTTATTTGTTCCTGCAATTTGTGCGCATGTTTTCTGCACTGATTTGAAGTTAAGCACCACTATATGTTTCATGAATATTGCTCCGCTCTCCATGTCATGCTTTCTCTAAGCGTCGTGCGAAATTCACCATCGTCGCAAATGACTCGTAGACGAGCGGCAGACTCTGGAAGGTGGCATGCATACGACGGATACCTCTGACGTCCCATTCAGTCTTCCCTAGAACAAAAAAGTGCGACATAACTCGCATCCACTGGACTATAGCTTGATATCGAAAACGAACAAGTTTAACGGGGCGTCGAGTGACAGAATTTCTGTGAAAGCGTTCTAAACCATGGCTCGCCCATAGGTCCGTCATTATGAGTCTTGTTCTGAAATTTAACATCATGCCCTTTTCTTACGCAGTCGCTGACGTCTACCGAAGTAGCTTTCAGGACAAGCAGTGTCAAGTATGCTCGGTCGCGGCTCAGGGAAGTTCAGAAGAATATGTTTCTTTTTAGGGACAGCATATCCTACAGACAGCTATCTACAATATGTAGTACTCTAAAACCGTCTTGCTCTTGACACAAACGAATAAGAGAAACTAACTGGCATAATACCTTATTTTTCCCAAACAATCAGTTTGCTGTGCTTTGTCCCGCTTAGTTCCAAAAAAATGCTCACTAGGCGGCTATCATAGATGCTTTGAGTTCAGGTACTTCTTATTCATTTAGAGCACTTTGTTATGACGTAATCTGTGAACAAGCTATTGGAACGTTGATATGTTCGTTGACAATCTGGACACAAAAACAAAAATTAAGGGCCGTACGGTGAAAGTACACTCACACGCCTTTGTAGTACCCTCATGGGTTGTCTTCGTCTTGCATCTTGCTACTTGCGATAGCCCTTCTTCGTCCGAAAGCTGTCGTGTTTCCTTGGCATATCGAGGTTGGACGTTAGGGCATGATCGTTGCTGAAAATTGCATTTCGATTCATGAATGGGAATCTCGGACGTTTAGAAAATAGGGGCTCCAGCACGCGTTCGCAGCATCGTTCGGAAACTCCTTCTATACTCCTTCGGTCGAACCATCATCTGTGTCATGGAGCGATCGGCTGTGTGGCTACATGCTCACGAATGAAGCATCGCATGTGACATGACGCTGTGACGGAAAATTAAACACTGAATGGCATTAAATGGGCTCGATTTGCTTTTAGCGCTACTGCGGCAGTATACGCTCCACGGAGTATGGTCTGACCTAATATCATGCCGAAGGTTAGCTATCATGCTATATCTCGGAACTATCTGCAGCAGAGTGAATGATATCAGCCCAAGGTGAGCGCTTCCTTAGCTCTGCAGAGGGCCTGTGATTGGAATGAGTTGCGTGGAAAGCACTCGCATAAGAGTAAGCGTGACACAGAATACATCGTGGCGCTGCCTCACGAGCTCACAGAGATGTCTGCCTGCTCTAGAACGCCTGTCCAGAATAATACCGAAATAGGGCAGAAACGTGGGCACCAGGAGGCTCAGTGTTGCCTTGTATAACTACAAAACAAGGCTGAGGTAGAGACGTAGCAAATCTTTAAGCTCAAGGCTATATGCGACGCCCTGAAGCTTCTGAGGAAACCAGAACAGGTGGAATAATCATACCTTACGATCATTTCAAACATATGACTTTTTCCGTTTCCTCACAGTTTCGTTGGCGGGTAGCTATCTAACGATTCTCGAAAGTGCATACATTGAGAATGTATATAAGACTCTTTAGATAACACATTTACTTTACAAAACCATATATTTACAAGACCAATTACAAGACCATATATTTCATTACTAGTGTTGCATTGCACACGACTGAAAACTGAATACAAAGATCGAAAACGCAACAATAAAATCACCGTATTCCGGCGCATTTATTAAATCACCGCGTCTAACCTGTTCTTATTCGCGCTCTACAATTTTTACGGCGACAGATGTGAATGGGCGCACACCTTGACTCGTGGTTTTTATATCTGCTCTCTCGGGATGCTGCAACTCCGGCAGCCAAGCCATAGTCTGAATTACATGTTTATTTTGCATTTCAGGCTAACTAGTAGCTTCTGATCTTCATATAAAAGTGAAAATAAATAGGCTATATCCTATTGTTGTGGTGAATTCATCACACGTACAGTAATATGACTTTTTCTTGCTTTTCTATTTTCAGAGGCACCGGGCGGACCTACAGTCATTCGTGCGTATGCGAAACAAGTTCCTCACTTTGTTTAAGTCGCTGTTCTCGTGAATAGAATACTGGTGTTTCTCGTGTTACAAAAAAGTTTAATTTTTCGGTGGGTAACTAAGCTTCAACGAAAGCAATATTGCTATATTCGGCAAATTTCCTGCAAAACCCACAGCGATTAGCAATGAATAAAGTGCAAGTAAGAAAGGCTGATGACGATTCCGTGCTCCGAAAATACAAACTCAGCGGGGTTACGTATATATTTAGTCACTGGTAGGAGACTAATGTTTAGGTCACCGAACATGCCAAGGTGGTGCAATTCCAATGCACATTTTTAATCCCCTTGCACGCCTGCCTTAATGGCGCACGCAGAAATTAAGACTACTTTCTTTATTTATGCTTGAATTGTATGTACATTTAGCACATACTTGTAACTGTTTATGTGACATCACACCTGCATTTCATTTCATCTTGGCCTGTGTAGTTCTTAATTACAATTAGCATCCCCGTAATGTTTGGTTTGGTTTGGTTTGGTGTTTATTTTCTTTCACCATGTCACCGACATGGTGCTCATTTTAAATAATAAAGTGAACATTTTAATTTAAGCATGTGAAGAAAGCTCTTTTCGAAGCAATCAAACTATTTGTTCCTTTTTTAGGCACCCGCTGCCTATGAAAGTAGAAGTGAAACTCCAGCTTGTATATTTCACTAAAAACGTTTTCACCAAAAAACTAGCAAACATTGCATGTTTAACTAACAAATGTAGAACTTTCTTGATCTTCTCAATCTCTCATCATTTATGCCGAAAGATAATCATTCTACAGTCATTCGTTACTAAATCCAGATGGGATGAAGGATAGAATCGCAGAAAAAGTGAATTAAAGCTCAGAAAATCAACCTTAAATTCGTTCCACCGTTCGTGTCATTTCTAGGCAGCACGAGGTCGTTTTTCTTGAGACAAATGCGTGATGGCAACCATTGGAAGCTACAACCTTCTGATTCACGAAGCACCGGAAACGTCAGAAGGGCGATTCCCTCGCAAAATTCATTACCTGCATACCAAAAAAACTTAAATTTCTCCATTTCACCGGATATTTCGCTATAAGTTTTAATGATGAGACAAAGAACCAAGAGTTGCGAGCTAAAAGAGAAATTGAAAATGTTGATCAAATTGCTCATTTTATTTCTCACGTCTCCCATCATTAGGCGGTTGCGTGTAATCCACGTATGTACCCAGCAGGTAGTTTTAATCAACGAGCTCTACATAATGTGGCTTCGCTATTCAAAACTCGCTGTTGTAGGAGTGAGACTAGTTCCCGTTTTGACTTCACATGCCTGTAATCATCTTTTTATACCTTACAGAAAAACAAACATAACCATCACTGTAGAGCAAGTAAATGGTTCTCCGCGCCTTTGGGTATCAGATAATGGAGGTGAGTGGGCTTTCAAAAAAAAAAGTGTTGCACATCGTGTATCATGTCTAAAGAGAAATATGTTCCTATAGACAACTCTTGTTTTCCTCTACAGCTCCCCCTGCTTTAATTTTGATATGAAATGTCGAATACACGCATCGCCTCTTCATTGTGATAGGAAGTTGATAAAGCAGATTATTCTTGTAACACTGCACTACCACTAAGATTCGCCAAGTAAATATTAATTTTGAAGAAATCCGGGACACATACTTTTACTTAGAGAGATGTGTTCAGCACATGAATTGATGTATTCGGCCTAAATGAGACAGTAAAAATAAGATAAGTGGCGAGAAAGAAACCTTAGGCGGCCACAAAATATACAGCTGAAATAATGATAGTTGACTTCGCACCCTGATCTTCGTCTTGGCACTCAACGTGGTTAATAATTAGATGACAGGAGTTGCATTTCCTTATAGCCTTAGTCGCTTTGGGAGTTAAACACCCATAAACCAAACCAAACAAAAAGAATGTAAGTGCTGCAGGGGCGCAGGAAGTATGTTCGGCGGACCAGATTAAAAAGCTCGGTCGCAGGAAAAAAGGGATGTGGCAAAGGTCTGCTCTGCAGTGAGCGTAGTGAGGCGTCTGCTAATGATGATGCAATATCGCTCTAATTATCATCATCGGCGTGTTGCCCTGGAGCGGACACCCTTTGGCTGTGAGAGGCCACTGAATAGAAGAGGTGGTATTCCCCTTGCAATTTAAATGTGAAGCAGTTAGTCCAACGCAGGACGAAAACTCGCGCTTGAGGCGTCTGTCCAGCTTTAACATCTGCAGCCACCCATGGCCATTAGGTAGGCCAGGTACGAAGCCGCCATCGCGTATATTCAAGAGGCCTCTGCGTTTTAATACACTATTCGGCCCGACCAGCTTTGCTGCTAGTTGTGCCGTACTACGAAGAATAGTTCATAAATATCCCTTGAGAAGTTGAATATTTATCACACTCTGGTATGTCTTACGAAACCAAACATCACCGACTCAATCAAGTGTTTTTAGGCCTGTGATTACAGTGTGAACGTTAAAAGCAATAATTTATCAAAATATATATATATATATATGCCAGTCTGCCGAATAATTTACTACCAATCTTTCATTGTCTACCTTTACTTAGCCCGATGTAAATGCAATATGAACTGATTGCAATATGAAAATTTTATATTATTTTAAAAGGTTACTAGGACCCTCTCTTGGAACTAATCTTTGTAGATACTGGCTGAAAGATATTACAGAAAAAGAACAGGTTTATTCCCCAACAAATTTTTTTTCGATAAACATGACCATCATTTGTGCAGCTGCACAAGTAGAAGTTTTAAGATCAAACCCACCATAATTTAGTTGCGTAGAAGAGGCTGATTATTTTCACTTATATTTTATCAGCCTAAATTAGCGGCAGTATTAAGGTCAGGACATGCACAGAAGGATTACTGCCTGACATGAGCTTTTCTAAGCATTCAACCAGTTAAAACCCTAGTCCAGTCGCTCTCATGACTTCTTAACCTGTATGGGCGCTAAGAATAACCGAAGAGGCTGGTCCCAAACCTATTCTTCAACTCCTTACTCTAAGCACTAACACTGAACCTTGCCAAAATTCAACTACCTCTGGTACCTAAATTAAAATTCACTCGTGCGTTCCCGAAAATCGTAATCGCGAATACGCAGACGAAACTAGAATTCCGATTTCCAGCTACTCCTGAGTGAAGGGTGGAATTTGGCAGAAAAGACTGAGGTGACCATGGCTTATAGGTGTATTTGTATAAAAGCATATTGTAGTGTACAGTGCTTTCCTCGCCTTTATTTATTTATCTTCTCCAAAAATTCATTCGAGGACATCAAGGGCAATGTAGGCATCATTAATAGTCGTCGAAGATATTCATGACAACTTTGAACCTGCACTGGTCTGTTCTTCCTTTCACGCTTGCGAGAAGTCATCACATTTCGCGCAAGCTAGTAGCTTCTAAATGTTGAAAATGCACAGTATTCTACAAAGCAAACACTACTAATGTGTCTGTTTTTGTTTAGGCCTTCTCATAAAAATGCTTACATATTATTGTGGTCGCTGACTAGGACGACTGGTAGTAGCAGGGGGGGGCGCACGCTGGACGAATGACGCGGTTCTCAGGAGGAAGGCTGTAGGAAATTGGGCTAGAGGGAGGGGCCTATTATCGGAAAACGTGTGGCGGGACGGGGGAATATCAATATGAGCTGACGAAATTATGGTTTGATGTGAGGTGTGACGGGATAAGTGTGGAAACAATTTAACTTGGGTCATGGAGATATCACAATGGTGGTAGTTGCATAGTAGAGATAAAGGTTTGGTTTGGTTTGGTTTATGGGGTTTAACGTCCCAAAGTGATTAAGGCTATGAGAGACGCCGTAGTGGAGGGCTCCGGAAATTTCGACTACCTGGGGTTCTTTAACGTGCGCTGACATCGCACAGTAGACGGGCCTCTAGAGTTTCTCCTCCAAAGAAATTCAACCGCCGCGGCCAGGATCGAGCCCGCGTCTTTCGGGTCAGCAGCCGAGGACCTTAACCACTGAGCCACCGCGGCGGCTAGAGAGAAAGGGATGAATATCTGGCGCTAGGTGTCGAAGCACACGATGTAAGGAGCCAGGATATGGTAGTTCTTTTAGAACTTTTTCGGTTACTGCTTGACTTCGGAATACCCATGCGATGTTAAGGGAGGGCCACCAACGAAGTTCCAGCACAAAGCACGCGAATGTGCAATAAAACATGCTTCGTTGTTGTTCCGGTGCCGCAGGCGTATGTAAAGGCCGTGGGGTCGAACTTAATATGTCTCATTATATACATGTTGAAGGTTTGGTTTATGGAGTTTAACGTCCCAAAGCGAGTAAGGCTATTAGGAACGCCGTCTTGAAGCGCTCCGCAAATTTCAATCACCCGGGGTTTTATAACATGCACTGACATAGTGCAGTACACGGGACTCAAGAATTTCACCTCCATCGAAATTCGACCGCCGCGGCCGGGATCGAGCCCGCGTTTTTCGGACCAGTAGCCAAGCGTCATAACCACTGAGCCACCGCGGCAGACCTGTATTGAAAGAACATTACAGGAGTGCTGCAAGAGATGCGAATAAAAAAGTCCTTGAAAACTTCTGTCACTAGCAAACACTATTGCAATCAAGGACTCACAAAATCCTTCCTTCCCAAACTCCAGGAAAAGGCTAGAAAACCAATCACACAACTCATACAAATAAAGAACTAACCCGTTTTATTGTGCACCAAGATTCTTGATTGACGCTGAGGCAACTGTTTTACAAAATATAATTACGGCGATATTTGTTAATAATCTTAGGAATTTGACTATCAATTTCTCTTCGCTAAGATAACAGGTCTGCGCCCTTATAATTATGCCTATGGTCAAGAGGTAATGCCAGTTTTAAAGGCAATTTTTCCGTGTAGCCTCTTCACGACTTGAGTTGAAAGGTTGGTTTCCAGGGCAGGTTCAAGCCCAAACCGATCATATTTTGGTGCTGGAACAATATTAATTCACCGGTTCTCTTTCCTCTGCGTTTTCCTTGAGGGTGGACCGCAAGCCGTTGCGATATTCCCTATAAAAAAGTTGCATCTGGTCTTTGTAATGGCCGCCATCTCGAATACGCAGTTTATTTACAAAGGCTGATACACGATTCCAACAATTTGCGCAATTCGATTAGTCGTAATATAAAAAAAACACATTTTGTTAAAGGTATGTCAGGACGCACGCACCGAATTCTTTTTTTTTTCGCGGTGGTAGAACGTTCTTGCAGGCTAGTTCATTAAATTGGGATAAAGTAAAATCCTGCGCAATTACGACCAGCGCATGAGGCAAAGAGAAAGAATGTGGCAGCGTAAGAGCAGTCTGTACGGGCTGCTCACTGTTTGAACCCGTGGTGCAGTATTGCTCTCTGTCCTTAACACACAAGCGCATTGCTAGTATTTTTCTTGCTGTACCTGTGTGTTGCTCGTATTTAGACAAATGTGGACTTTACCAGAACACGCGTGATTGGAATTCTATGCTCTGCTCAGTAAAAAGGAGTTTAATTCAGCGCATACACCTGCCGTCCTAAAAAGCTGTACTTGTTTATTATGTTGTCATTGGGACAACTTCCTCCACCTGGAAATTCTCTTTCATAGTATGTCACGTGACTTCGTTAATATTTATATTCTCAATAATAGAATAAAAAAGTTCAAATTGAAACTGCCTTAACTGTTTCTGCCTTCAGATCTCCTTCCTGACGACTGGAGTTACTCCGTTGATGTGGTTCATGCTGGGGAAAAATGCTTAATTCTGAGAGTCCCATTTTACAACGGTAAGTACCATCGCAGTGTCCTAGTAGTAGAAACGATACCAATTAAAAGTTTTACTCACCTCGATTTGTGGACGAGACACGGCAGTTTCTTATGGTTCCCTTATGCAATCTCATTTGTCTTCAAACAGCGATGTTTACTGGCCTCAATTCATGCTGAACACCTAAATCAAATTCTTAGGGCGAGTAGCCAGCAAAACTCCAAGCATTGTTTTATGACCGATGATGCTGTCACAAATGCAATCAATGGAATAGGTTTTATTAGATATCAGCGCGCAAACAAGTTTGGCTATGACATTATACCACTGCGGAGATGATGCTGTATGCCGGCAGCTTCAGTTATACAAAAGCAAGGTACAATTGATTTCAAGTCATGCACTGTGATTTTATTATATTATGCGAAAAAAAAGTTGGAAAATTTCGCCCTCCACCACTTTTGAACACCAATTACTCAAGTACGCACTTGTTTGGGAAAACCGACACAGAATTATAGACAGCAAAATTATTCAAATGTTCTAAATTACCCCATTTATGTGATATGTTAAAATAACTACGTTAGACTGTATATATGAGTTTATTATTGTATTTTTTGTTGTTATTCTTTGTTTATTATTTATTTTTCAAAAATTAATTCTTTACTGCCTTCGCACATTTACATTGCTCCCTAAATATACTCGAACACTAGGCTGATATCTCAGATGACAGACCCACTCTCCTTGCAACTAGCTGCTCAATTTTTCTCTTCGGCGCTCCACCTAGCTAAACAGGCATTGGCAAAGAGGGCCGCTGACGTCGATGACATTTTCCTTCGCATTCCTTATACAACACCTAAGGAAGACACATCTGCAGCATACCGTACATAGAATCCGATGCATTAACCAGTTGCTGCTCATGCGACTTGCCTACATTACTTAGTTATTGTGCTCACTACTGAACAAGAAGCGACGTCATTACCTGAAAAAAATATGAGTTTGGAAACGGACGTGCTGTTTACGGAGGAATGAAATTCTCGAACATCTAAACGCTCTGCCTGACCCACGATACAGTAAACAATGAAGAGGAGAAGGCAAGCACCCACCGCTAGCTCAATATTTGCTGTTTGACTGCTTATTACATATACAACAGTGGACTACACCAAAAAGGAACATGGACGCGAGGGGAGGGACACAGATAGTTCGCTTCCGTGTCGCTCCTTTTTTTGAAGAGTTTTTTTACAATGTATTGCACTCTACTCTTACCAACAAGGGCAGCTACTTCTCTTAATACCTTAGAGGTGCCGTTGAGTTCAGTCATTGCTTCGAGCTGTTTTTAAGGTCCGAAGTTTGGGGAGAAATAGCCTGCGACTTAACTAGTTGGTCGAGTATAGCTGCCGTTATAAAAGACAATAACGCAAGTCACTGTGAAAGGGCATGAGTTTACTTAAATCTGTGACACTGAATTTGAAAGTAGCAATGTAAAAGCGCGTTTTTTATGTAGCCTATGAGAGAGGATTTAACATCTGCAACCTCAGAGCACAATATTCAACATGCTTGCTTTGTACATAGGGTACAACATTGCCACAGACTGACTGTCGCCACGGTCGCTGAGTGGCTGTGGTGTTCAACTGCTAAGCGGAGGAGAGCCTGATGAATCCCGGCCATGAAGGCCGAATTTCGGTGCAAAAGAAATAAACAAGCCTGTGTTCTGTGTGACGTCAGCGCGCGTAAAGAATGCCGTGTAACGTAAATTAATCCAGAGAACTTCACTGCAGCATCTATCATAACGTGTGAGAAATGTTAATGCCGCACACTATACTCTACCGTGCTCGAAGTACCACTTCAGTTGTGACGATGTAATTAAGAGGCTAGACGTATCAAGGATAGGTATTTTTTTTTCAGCAACGTCGAAAGTGACACCGACAGCATGTAACATACAAGCATGCGCTGAAAGGAATATGAAGTTAAAGATTTTGCAAAGACATATTTGAAGAGGAATGGAGAGCTTGTACTGCTAAACTGGAAGCGCTAAGGCGAGCACTTCCTAAAATAATACCAATGCAGCTTTCCTTAATATGATTCAACTCGTAAATGCGGCAGTAAGCATAACGCACAGATTAATCTGTGCATCTGAGCATCGAAATACATGCAAGCGAGCAGGAAATGGCACATGGCATAACCCTTAATCTGCCACTCCCGAGATAACTCCGGCTGCCACATATGCACACCCCCTGCCTCTCCCGAGTTAACTCGTTTTGGCGTTTTAACTCACCCCCTGCCTATCCCAATAGTACTCGTGTAAACGAAAACTATGCAAACATGTGGCGCCATCTACGGAGAGACTCAGTAAGTTCATAGATCTTGTAGGGTAAATTTTAAACAACAGATGGCGCGCATGTTTCCACATCCCAGTCACTTCGTTTTGGTCTGCGCACAGCAGCCATGAGGCTATGTGCCACGCTCGTCCGCGCTTTGAGGGACGAAGAAATTCAAAATTGCTTGTGAATTCGGAGTCCAATGATAATGAGAACGAGGAAGGAGCCCACCTAAGTGCCTTGTCGAGTGATCACAGCGATGAAGTCTCCTGCCACCGAAAAATCCGCGTAAGAGGAGGAAATCCGACAGGCCAGATTGGTGCTGGAAGATCAAAATTGGCGCTGGAAGATTTGATTCATTACAACTAATATCTATAAGATTATCCTGAATAAACATATCTACAAGCCCTGCAGAGTATTTGAGTGCGTTACTAGCAAAAAATTTCCAGGAAACTAACATGCAAAAAAAACCGGCAGGGTGTGTGCAGATGTGAGTAAAAAAACCTGGCAGTGAAAGGGTAAAGATATTATGCGAACCACAATAACAAGCAACCAAAAAGGGTGAAAATCACTAAGTCAAGGCGTCTCAAAAATTAGGGTGCACAAGTGATTCGGTCGCAGAACGCAGTACTAAGCAGTGTGTATCGAAACATTACGCATAGTGTCTAAACGACAGCGAAACGATGGGTGTACAGCACTTCACCCTCTTCACTCGAAGATGACCCCCTGTTTTTAGACCGTATTAACTCCGTTTGAAAAACACACTAAAATGCGGCCATGCTGGGATATTTGAAGACCCCAACGTTGCCATGCAGCTGTCTATTTTTGTCACCTTCGGTTACCTAGGTCATACTGTGCTTGGACGCGGAATAGTGCGCAGCCCGTGTAGGCTACAAAATAACCCGCTGCCCATGTAGACTTCGAAACACCAGTTTTACTTCGTTATCAAAATAACCCGCTGCCCATGTAGACCTCGAAACAGCAGTTTCACTTCGTTATCAGTACGGCTATACTCACCTTCCGGCCGCTCAAGTCATCTGGCCTCAGTCGCTGGTTACTCCTGCTGGCGCCAAATTTCACCGTTCGAAAGCACCCGGCACAAGTCACTTTCCCATTGCACCTCCTAGATACGTCGTCCTACCCTCCCCTGCAATTGTTACACCTCACCATCGCTAGTTTCCTGCCTTCCCTCTCCAGAGGCACCATCTACCACACACGCCAAACCCTTCGCTTCAGAAGCGCCACTCGCTTCAAAATTAATCTAGCTTCACCCTCTACAAGACCTTCTACCCCTAAAAGCCCACGAAGTGGCGGAATGCAAAATGGACCACTACACCAGCTTTCAGTTACTTGGGATATGAAGTTTTTTTTTGTAATATTGTCATAATGAACACTTATAACATATTCGTAACGGACAGTAGGGTCCTACGTTGTCGTATAAGACGACAGGGGAATGCAGGCGCAAGGTATTGAAGTTCGCTGACTAGATGATGAGCAACGTCGTTGAATGGGTTCCCAGACTGAGCAGAAGCCGACTTCAGCGTGACTGGGTGGTGACGAAGTTTTGTGGGACCGTCTTTCACATCATCTTTATGTTGAGTAGAAATAAGACCGATATACATGTATATTGTGCGTATAGATGTAATCGAATCGGTGTGTATGGTGCAGCCGTATTTTTCGGTACACTAGTTTTATCAGGAGACTGTATAGTGAGTGGTAGGAGGCGGATCTGTGTAAGGATCCAGGGCGCTTGTGAATAGCTGGCTGTCACGTAAGCAGCACGTCCAATATGAGATCGCGCAACGCCTGTATACACGACGCTCAAAGCAAGAATTATGTGGGGTCGATAACACAAGCAGCACGTGTGCTCGAATTGGGATCGGCTGCAACGTGTTTTAGAGTGACATGCATGTTGAGGTTATCTGTGAGCTGGCAGTGGGGCAGGGCGTAATGGTGGGCGATCACCGGGATTAAGAGCTGGTGGTTGAAGGATCCAATGCTCGTGTTTGGTGCTTCAGAGACAGCTCATAAGCCGGTCTCGATGCCGTTGTAAGAGGTCACCCAGCGGCAAGAATTTTGTGCTGTATAGGCTCTCAGTAGACATTTAATTCTTACATTTTGTTTTCAGGTCAACTAGACCCTTGTGTTACATGGGGACTTGATAAGGAAGATGGATGCTTGGCAGAATTTAACAAAAGTTGCTCGGACGGAACGCCTGTAGATCTGAGCAAATGCGAATAAATGGAAGGAGAAAAGGACATGGACGGACTGCACGGGTGGAAAACACGACCGGAATTGATACAGCTTGTGAAGCTTTGATTGCACAGATATGAAATACCAAATACCACTATATCAATGTAACTGCAACAGACAATAGTCTGTGACTTCACCAATAAACGATTCCTAAAATTGATAACTGGAAACCCAGCTGCTCTCTCATAGTAACCTTCTCACGAATTCCCGTTCTTTTCCTTAAAGGAACGCTAAGGAGAAATATAATTTAGCTTGTATCTATAGAATACCAGCTCCTAACCTTAAGAAGACTACCCTTTATGAAAAAGGCTCCATCGTAAATTTGCAAACAGTATGAACTAAAATACAGATATCACCGCCACATTCCAATCTCACAAGCACACGCGATGACAGAATAGTCTAAAAGACAACATGGATCTAGTGGGCTAAAAAGCAACCATAAAGTTTTTGCGTCTGATAGACAGTGAAGTATATTAGTTTTGTTTTGAAACATCTAGTGCACTTTCATCACACGACGCCGGAAGGCTAGAAAAAAGACAATATGAATGTTGGAGGCCTAAGAAAAGCTATAGTTGGAGATGCAATAAGCCGCCAGCTGAGATTCGATATGTTCTGTTGCTTTCAGTCTATGCGCTATGCGTGCCAATCGGGTTTCTTTTTGGACGCGGCGCGATTTACAAACACGGAGCAGCAGAGGACCTCTGAGTACGCCCCTAAGTGCTGCTCGGAAGAGGTTCATCAAGCAGCGCTCTCCAGTTAACGTTCACGAGCCTCCGCTTTGAAAAAGTGTCCCAAGACACTGGGCTGCATAACCACCATCATTACAGGGACTATTATAGCAGAATTTCTATATATATATATCGGTACGTACTAAGCCTGTGCTCATCATTCGTGACACTGACTGGGTCGTGACAGCTGCTGCACCAGTAGCTTGGCTTGCTGAATAAGCCGCCTACTCCTCAGAGCTCGGTCTATACTGCAAGACCCGCCCCTCGACATTCAAAATCATTGCACCTGTGTGGAGTTAAGGTCCATGAAATGCAGGGCACAGTTCATTCTGTCGGAATCGGGAACGGGAAACATCACAACGGTGGTGCAACTGTATAGGAAGCGACGTCTGCTGATGACGGCCTTCAGCGTGTGGCTGGCGGTAAGTTTGATTTCGAATGCTGCTAGGCTCTTCCGCTTGCGGCCAGTAACCGCGGAGTCCCCGTTTGCTTCAATTTTCAGCTACTTCGTCATCAGAGAGTAGCGAGTTTGAACAACAGTAGCGGGCAAATGTTTTTCAAGTTCGAGTCCAAACCTCTTAGTTAGAAATGCATCTTTAGCTGCTGAAACAGCGGCAACAAAAACAAGAAACGCCTATCAGATTTTTCGAACTAAAACATTTAATAGCGTTGTCCTCAGTGTCTATATAAAGTAGATTTTTCTTAAAAGTACACAGATCCAAACGAAGACTCTGCTCCTCAGCGCCAGATTGAGGCACCATTGCATATGGTTTCGACTTCATTTGACATGACCTGAACTATCAAACCGTGGAGTATAGTAAACAAGAAATCCTACTCACAATCCGGCTATTCTCCCGGCAATTTCCTGTCCCTATGCAGGTTAGTGTGTTGGGACTATTATTATAGTTGTAGTGTAACTTCAGACAAGTTTGACGCCTTGCCTAGAAGTCATGTGACTTAGGTGGCCAACCTGTCTGCTAGGTTCCTTCTCTGGAGATTTTTCTAAGGCTCTTCGCTCACGATCAAAGATGCCGACGCAGATGATGCCGATACCGCATATTCTGCGACACGAGGTTCTTAACGCTCTCAAGAAGGCTGTTACGCTCTTACGTTAAGTTACGCTCTCGCGTTAAGAAGCTCAAAGCTATCGCACAAGCAGCCTGATTTAGTAGACTGTAGTGCTGCGGGCAATGATCCGCGCAGGAGGAACCTGAGCTGAATTTACAGTATAAATTGAAAAATGCGGATTAAGAGAGGTGCCGGAGAAAAACGTAGTGTGTTAGTTTAGGAAATGTGTGCCCTTCGTGTTACATGCTACATATGCGAAGACTTAATTGCAATTTCAAAACATGTTAGTCACAGTCTCTCCGGCGCAATCTTTCGCAATTAAAGCAAGAAGTGGAGGTACATTTCGCTTTTAGATGCACTAGGTGTACGTTTTACGTGCTTTGGGTTTTACATCAAGCGTACTAACTAAAACAGAACCACTTTTGTAGAGTTGGCGCTGTGAACAACTAGCACCTGAGAGATAGCGGTCTGAAAAATTGGCAAGTGGGAGCAGAATGAAGAATATAAAGATATAAAAGTCTAGACACTCGCAGCAACCGCTGTGTTCCCCAAAGTTACAATCATTGCATTGATATCACTGTTTCAAAGAGTTGCTACGGCAATGAATCCATTTAATACGTCTGCCTAGTCGTTCAGAACATGCATTGGTGAAAAAGCTGCTTAGAGCAGGTGCCGAAATTCTGCTACTTTGTTCAGCTCCTCAGTGAACGGTACGTGGAAAGTCACCAGCCACGCTAGTCTATAAATTGGTCACAACAAGGTTAGGTCTTGAACGCGGTGCAGAGGGGCACGTTAGCGAAAAAAGGTTTCTGTGGAATATATTAATACTTCGCTGCGGCCAAGTCAATTAACAATCGAGCACATTAAAGAGGAAGAATGCGGTGCTTTGAATAAATTTTCACCGGTGCTGGGAGTAACGAGCTCCCTGCATGCGTAATAACAAGCCTTTTATGGTAGAATAAGTCTTCGCGCGATTGACACCCCTCCTTTTTGTATATAAAATGCGCAGCATTAACTTCTCGTCTTGACCAGCAGCGCGATGGCGCAGTCTATCTCCCCGCATTTCTCCAACTATGGCAATGACATTAATTATTAATTTTTCGTTTGAGAGGGAGAGTCCGCCTGCGTGCTTTGGGAAATACTTAGTGCTGATGATTGCATTGAAGATTTTAAAGCACTGTGCAAAGCGTGGACTCCAGTTAAAATGGAAACATGCGAGGAAATCCGCAAGGTGGCTGAGAAAGCCGATCATGAGGCTTGACTGCGGGAGACCTTGTGCACACACCCGTTGCTGTAATACGACAGTAATCATTTGCGGGCTGAAAGTAAAATACAGCTATAATAATTGCCATTGTCTCTGAACTCAAAAATATTAGTGCCTCTAAGGAAATTTTTCCATTCTAAGGGTTGCCAGCAGGAAGCTGCATTTCAACAGCCGCAAGATATTCTACCCGCCGCGGTGGCTCAGTGGTTACGGCGCTCGGCTGCTGACCCGAAAACGCGGGTTCGATCCCGGCCGCAGCGGCTGAATTTCTTGAAGGCGAAATTCTAGAGGCCCGTGTGCTGTGCGATGTCAGTGCACGTTAAAGAACCCCAGATGGTCGAAATTTCCGGAGCCCTCCACTACGGCGTCTCTCATAGCCTCAGTCGCTTTGGGACGTTAAACCCCAATAAACCAAACCAAACCAGCAAGATATTCTCCTCAAGGAAAGCAATATACGCTCTTTAGCTCAAGAATATATCTTCAAAAGTAGAAGAACCCATAGAAGATGAAATGAAATGTGGAGCAACAACGAAAGCGCAAGAAAAAGACAACACATGCGCATTGATTTCATTGTGCACCAACTGGGCCCAGAGACCGTCATTCTAAACCCATAGTTCAACGAGGATTCATCAGGTCAGTTGCTACTTGTGGCACCGCTCTCCGTTGATTTCATATAACCTTGCCACCAACGTACGCCCTAAATATTGCAATCTGCTGGTCGATAACTCCGACGTAAATGTTTGTTGACTTGCTTCGTGTTCCTTCAACCTATGTTGTTGCCCCTCTCTCGCTTCCATCACACCTGTTGTTTTTAAGCCAAGGTCTGACTGTAAATGACTGAAAAACTCGTTTTCACGCCAACAAAACGAGTTCATAAAAACTACCTCATAAAACGGCATTCACTCGCTCTACTTGGATATTGTCAGCTATAATAACGTGTCTTCTTACGGCGGATTTGCGACGTAGTACATGGTGTCTGTCTGCATAAAGCCGATGTCATTTAGCCGTCTGCATGACGTTCTCAGGAATTTCCTCTGCCAACATTCCATCTTGTACGCATGCCCAGCTAAGAGATAATCATATTTAAATTAGAGGCGAAAAATTCTAGATGCCAAACATGCACAAAAATTGTCAGCAGTAAGTAAGAGGACGGTGGTAGGGTGCAACATATTGTCGCGTGCTTCCACAGAACCTCGACGGAAGAAGCAGAAGATGAAGGACTGACCAGCAGGGAGAAAGGAAGAGAAAGAGCTGAAGGACGCTGGTAGGCTCCCTGCTTCCATCCTGCTCCGACCGATCCCCTCTGTGAATAAACCCCCGTGCGTGCTAAGCACGTAACAGTTTGGTGGAGGTGCGGGGTGTCGACTACGGAGCATTCCATCTACCGAAGGAGCCGTAGACTCGCAGGCTTCCCACCACTGCCATCGGACATGCCTGGAGACGATAATGCCGAGCAACCCGGGATATCCACAGCGAACAACTGGCCACATTATCGAGAGCCCCGCACATTTTTTGGAAAACCTGAAGAGGACGTTGACGAGTGGCTGAAACACTACGAACGGGTGAGCAAATACAATCGCTGGAACGCTGCTACCAAACTGGCTAACGTAGTGTTTTTCCTTGCCGCCACTGCCCTTGACTGGTTCGATAATCATGAGGATACACTGAGTTCATGGGCTACCTTTACGACCGAAATCAAGAAAAATTTTGGGGATGATTCGGCAAAGAAGAAGCGTGCGGAACAGACATTGCTTCACCGCGCGCAAGTACCCGGAGAAACTTGCACGGCATACATCGAAGCCATCTTAAAGTTATGCAAGCTAGTTAACTCCAGTATGCTTGAAGAAGACAAAGTCGGCCACCTTCTAAAAGGAATTGCGGAAGATGTTTACAATTTCCTGATTAGTAAAGAGAGCCTGAGCACCACCGCTGACGTAATAAAACATTGCAGAACATTTGAATCTCTTAAGCTGCGTCGATTCACCCCTAAATTCGGAAGATTGGCCAATGTCACCTCTATAGCCAGTGTTGAAGCCTGTCCTCCAAATTCAATGGCTGATATGATTCGAGAGATTGTGCGCGAGGAATTGTCCAGATCCCGGGACACCTTCTGCCGCACAGATTATCTGCGGCACAGTTCTGCACCGGAGGAAGATGTTGCCGCCCTGTCGACTCCGTGGGCTCAACCTAACGGCACTTTGCCCATGGACGATCGGAACATTGCCCAACGTTATGGCCACCAGCCGACGGAAAGGAGGCCCACCTACCCAGAAGACGTGGTTCGTCAGCAGCGAGATCCTGGCTCCAGCCAACGTCGCGACTTTGTTCGCCAGGACTTTTATGGCGGTCGCTGGCGTTCTCAACCTTTGTGCTACCGGTGTGGCATTGCAGGGCATATCGCCAGATATTGCCGCCGTCGTTTCCCGACTTCTCAAGACTGCCAACCCCCAGCGCCTACTTACGGACAAGTGCACACCGCGCAGCAGCGACCCCCAACGTCCGCTTGGGACCCGTACCGTCCGAACACTTTGCGGAGTTCATCACCTGCATCTGACCGCAGTGTGACGCCGCCACCTCAGCGCCAACGGCGGTCACCTTCTCCTCGACGTCGTGCATCCCCTCCGCCTCCGGGAAACTAGGAGGCGCGGCCGATGGAGGTGAGGCCGCCGGCAAGTCGATGACGTCCAATATACCTCTGCCCGTGTTTATGTTGAAGAACAAACTGGAAGTGTTTATTGATGATGTGAAAACAATGGCTCTTGTGGACACTGGTGCTACCGTATCCGTTATGAGTTTGAGGTTTAAGAACCGTTTAGGTAGGAAAGTGATGTTTAGTGGTGACCGTGCAGCGTTATTCCGTGGTGTCAGTGGTGAACCTTTGGTTCCACTTGGTGTGTGTGCTTCGGATGTTGTTATTGGTGGTCTAACATTTAGAACAGAATTCGCAGTGCTACCACGGTCAACGCATGATGTGATTCTTGGGATTGATTTTCTGCAAGAGTGTGGTGCAACTTTAGACTGTCGTACGGGAGAAATTGCTTTGAATTCTTCACTACTTTCAGCTCTTGTGGATAACTCGACACCGGATTTTGGAGCATTTGCGGTGGAAGAAGACACTATTGTACCAGCTTTCTCCGCAGCATTCGTGCGGGTTTCCTCTATTCACAATCAGTGCGAATCTTTTGAAGCTGTGGTAGAGCCTACGACACTCGCCTGCTCTAAGAAGAGTATCGTCGTGAAAAGAGATATGGAGACCCAAGTTAAGGCTATGATTAATCAGGCTCTTCCCACAACCGAGCGTCGAACTCTAGTGGAACTCCTTCTGAAGCACGTGTTCGTGTTCGACTTTGCCAAAGACGATTCTACACCACCGCCTACCAGTCGTATTCATCACACGATCAACACCGGCTCCGCACCTCCTATACGCCAGAAGCCCTATCGAGTCTCAGCCACTGAACGTAAGTTAATAGATGACCAAGTTCAAGAGATGCTAAAGCGAGGCATAATTCGAGAGTCTTCTAGTCCTTGGGCAGCTCCAGTTATCCTTGTTAAGAAAAAAGATGGCACATGGAGGTTCTGTGTTGACTACCGTCGCTTAAATACGGCCACGAAGAAGGACGTCTACCCGCTTCCACGTATAGATGACGCAATTGATTGTCTGCACTCCGCTTCATACTTTTCTTCTATTGATTTGAGATCCGGCTACTGGCAAATCCCCATGCACGCTGCAGATAGGGAAAAAACGGCATTCATAACACCAGACGGACTTTACGAGTTTAACGTTATGCCTTTCGGATTATGTAACGCACCTGCAACATTCGAGCGGTTCATGGATACAATCCTGCGTGGCCTTAAGTGGCAAATTTGTTTATGTTATTTGGACGACGTTGTAATTTTTGGCAAAACGTTTAGTGAGCACAACAGCCGCCTGGATATTGTGCTTGATTGCATGGAACGAGCTGGCCTTATCCTCAATTCCAAGAAATGTCATTTTGGGAACCGTGAAACAATTGTTCTTGGTCATTTAGTTGATAAAGAAGGTGTTCGACCAGATCCAAAGAAAATTGAAGCTGTCAAAAGTTTTATGGTGCCTCAATCAGTGAAAGAGCTGCAGAGTTTTTTAGGGCTCTGCTCGTACTTTCGACGCTTTATAGCAAGGTTTGCGGACATCGCTTACCCACTGACGTGTTTGCTGCATAAAGATGCACCGTTCAATTGGACCAGCGAATGTGACGCAGCTTTCCGACATCTGAAATTTCTTTTGACCTCGGGCCCCATCCTACGCCACTTCTGCTCATCTGCACCAATTGAAGTGCATACTGATGCAAGTGGTATCGGTATCGGCGCTGTACTTATACAACGCCATGGTCACGATCAGCACGTGGTAGCATATGCCAGCCGTTCATTGAGTAAGAGCGAAAGAAATTACACGGTTACTGAGCAAGAATGTCTCGCCGTTGTTTTCGCTGTACAGCGCTTCCGCTCCTATCTGTACGGGAATGCTTTCACCGTCGTGACCGACCACCACTCGCTTTGCTGGCTAGTGAGTCTTCGCGACCCCTGAGGCCGGCTTGCTCGATGGGCTTTGCGCCTACAAGAATTTAATTTCACTGTGGTGCATAAAAGCGGCCGTAAACACTCAGATGCCGATTGTCTTTCCCGTTTGCCGCTTCAAACGACTGATGACGACGCAGACAACTTTGATGAATACTTGGCGTCACTTTCACAAGCCTTCCCCGATCTTCAAGTTTTCCGAACTGAGCAACGCAAAGACCAAACATTAACCTCTTAGTTTGATGCCGCTCAAGATTCTGTAAAGAATACTTTTTGCATTCGCGACGGTTTGTTTTATAAGAAGAATTTCGCTTCTGGAGGAGCACGCATGCTTCTTGTCGTACCCGAAAACCTACGCATCACAGTCCTTGAAATGATGCACGACGACGCCACGTCTGGGCACTTGGGAGTGACACGCACACTCCACCGCACACAACAACGATTTTACTGGCCTAACATGCGTTCAACCATCCAGCACTATGTAGCCAGCTGTGTGCAATGCCAGCGCTTTAAGCTGCCGACTTCAAGTCCACCGGGCAAACTGCGGCCAATCACACCTCCAACAGCCCCGTTTGAGCAAGTTGGCATTGACCTCCTTGGACCTTTCCCACGGTCCTCGAAAGGAAATCGATGGATTCTTGTGTGCGTAGACCACTTAACCCGTTATTGTGAGACAGCCGCGATACCAGCTGCTACTGCGTCTGAAGTATCTAACTTCTTACTTCGATTCGTCATTCTTCGGCACGGCCCTCCTGCAGTTCTCATTAGCGACCGTGGACGCCAATTTACAGCGGACGTTGTTGAAGAACTTCTCCGCCTCAGCAGCTGCAGTTTTCGCCACTCCACGCCATATCATCCCCAAACGAACGGTGTGGTAGAACGCACTAATCGGACGCTCACCACCATGCTTGCTATGTACGTCGCTGCAGATCATAAGGACTGGGATGGCGTCCTCCCGTTCATTACTCATGCATACAACACAGCGCAACATGAGACAACTGGCTACAGCCCCTTTTACCTGCTCTATGCTCGCTCGCCTCGCTGCGGCCTTGACACCATTCTACCATTTTTCATCCACGACGAACCTTCTCTTGCGACCACACTCTGCAGAGCTGAAGAAGCTCGCCAGCTTGCCCGCGTTCGAATTTTATCTTCGCAAGAGCGTTCCAAGATCCGCTACGACGTCCAACACCAAGAAGTTTCTTATGTTCCTGGTGACATTGTGTGGTTGTGGACCCCTCTACGCAAGCGTGGTCTGTGTCAGAAACTGCTATCCCACTACACTGGACCGTTTGTTGTGTTGGAGTGCATAAGTGACGTTAATTACGTTATATCACGACTAACTGCTAGTGGTCGACGGTCACGCCAGTCTCAGGTGGTGCATGTAGCCCGCCTCAAGCGATTCCATCCCAGACGGTCTATTTAACTCGCCCGACGGGCTTCGTCTGCGAGGAGGGAAATGTCACGTGCTTCCACAGAACCTCGACGGAAGAAGCAGAAGATGAAGGACTGACCAGCAGGGAGAAAGGAAGAGAAAGAGCTGAAGGACGCTGGTAGGCTCCCTGCTTCCATCCTGCTCCGACCGATCCCCTCTGTGAATAAACCCCCGTGCGTGCTAAGCACGTAACAATATTATTTTGTGATACCTCTCCAACAGTAACAGAATAAAATCGCTTGATAAAAGTTACGCGAGGAGTAATATTCGTATAATGTTTATTGTTCTGCAGTTTACAAACATTTTTATGAATCCTAGGGCATATGATAGAAGTGCTTGAAACTTGGGTTCCAGGATCAACCTATGATACCATTGCCTAAACAGCTTAATTGAGGGTTCTGATAAACTGATCAGAAGGAGAGATTATCCTAACGGAACACCAGCAGGGGTATCTATGATTATAGAGTGCCACAAGGGAAATAGCTGCTGTATTTTATTGGAGCAAATGAATGCACATTTAAAATTCTTAATATGCACCTATTGTATTTGCACCTACGCCTGCAATTATCCTCTTAGCAATAGCAGTGGAAGAGATTCGGAGGAAATAATCGGTTTCGAGGAATTGAAAGGGAAACTATCTCACATCTCGGTGGACTCATCAGCAGAGCCTTGAAAAGGAGATTGTTGTGGAAGGATCCTGATGAATATCGAGCACATGTTAGAGAGAAAAATATTATTGTCCGAAGTAAAGGTGCGATAAAGTGTTAACAACGCACGCTGTGTGGCACCTCTAGCCCAAGACTCCACTGGATTTTGCTGATTCGCATATTTTCCTGATGAGCTTTAGCTTTGCTTGGGTCTGCGCTGGTCAGCGCCGCCTCTCACTGTTCGTATGTACACTGAGTTTTGATAAGGTGTTGTGGTTTGGCCGGGCATCCCCTATTATATGTCGCATAAGGAGGGGAAAGTGCTACACCATCATTTATGGGTATCCAAAAAATACGTGCGCAACGCACCCCCTCTTTTCACTAGTACAATAATATCTCCACTTTCCACCAAATTTTACTCCTCTCTTCAGTTCTGCTAATCATTATTTTCATTTCTAATCCTAACCCCTAGCATTTTTTATCATGCAGTTTTTCCCTCCACTGAATGATGTACGCCGAAACCTTCTGTTTAGTGGGAGAGTGTCAGTAGCTCCGCTAGGAAGGTATTCAATAACAGAGCCAGCGCTCCAAAATCTTTTTTCCAACAGAAGTGCGTGCAAAGATATGTCACGCTTGCACAATTTTTCTGTTTTTGCGCAGTAGTCAAAGTGAAGGGCTGTTCAAATAAGGCTGAAAGTTGACATCTCAAGTACGACTGGAATTTCACTTGAAGCAAAATCAATATCTCTGGCACTGTCAGGAGGCTACAAAATTCATGTTAAGGGTATTGGAGAAAGCTTATTCCTACGCTCTCTCTCTTTTTCACATTCATCTGCAGCAAGCTTTCCGCGAAATAATTTACTCACCATTTTCATCTGCTATTTAGTTGGCCACAATGGTGTCATTGCTGGCGTGATTCTAGCAGAATCTTTCAGTCGCTAGTTATTGGTGTTCTAACGAATGCAACAGAAGTTTTTCAAGCCTTCTGCGCCAACATTATTTCTGAAACCTTATGTCTGTTAAGCTACACCTCTTATTTTGAACAAGTCGAAATTTCATTGTTAAATGTCGGTGCTTCGCTTCAATTTTTTTGTCTCGCGCAGCCACATTTCAGGGTATATATACGCCGAAATAAAAGCGCCTTGCAAAACTTGCCTTTAAAATGGCTCAGTGACAAACCACCACTTGACTTAGTTCAGAGTTCGACAAAACTTCTCTGGCGAGGAAATGACATCATTCTGAAAAACCTAACACGCGCCAAGAAATTTAAGAACAACAGGGTAAAAAACAAATGACGTTTCAGGACCCGTACGGGTCCCTTGTTCACATATGAAAACGAAAAACGTATCGGCCGTGTTTATACGAGCGAAGGTCGCTGTAATGATCATGCGTATGCTGCAAGCATGGGCCCACGTGTCCGATTAAGTGTATGCGGAGTTGATTGGATATGGAATAATTCTAGGAGTAGGCGGGATGATAAGGATTTCTCGGTGGATATGATACTGGCTGCGTCCCAGGCGATAATGTGACCGGTGCTTTCATGGTGATCTGCCAAGGCGTTTTCCTCGGTGCGCCCTTGGCAACGTCATTTTTATACTCCCTGAGCCGTCTCCTGTGATCCCCAGTTTCGCCGATGTAGGCTGCGTCGCAATCCTGGCAAGGAATCTTGTATACAACCTCGGGGTATGTAGTGCTTTCTAACTTGTCTTTCACTCGAACAAGTTGCTGTGTGAGCTTGTTTGTAGGCTCGTGACATATTTTAATATCGTAATCACTGAAGATTCTTGCCAGTATTTCGCTCGCACCAACCGCGTAGGGAATAACGGCTCGCTTCTGCTCTTCTGTGCCGTGGGTGGATTTGAACATCGGCGTTGATGCGAGTTTAGGATTTGCCTTGGGTAGCCATTTCTGGAGAGTTCTTCTTTTACCCTTTTCTTCTTTACTTCGCGCTCGTGGGGATGAGCATAGGCGTTGCGCGCGTGTGAAGAGCGCTGATTCCACGAAGCGCTTCTGTCCAACCGCATGCGCGCTGGCAAAGTTCAGGTATTGGCCTCTGTGTGGCTTTCCGGTAGACCGACGTCACGAGGACGTTCGTTGTGTGCTGTACTAAGACATCGAGAAAGGCAATACGACCGGATCTCTCCTCTTACATAGTAAACTGGATGGTTGGCTGGATGGAGTTCAGATGATGTAGTAGTGCAGGCGCGTCATCCCGGTTCAAAATGCAAAGACAGTCGTCAACATAACGCAAAAATATTTTTGGGCGACGAGGCAAAGAAGCAAGGGCGAGTGCCTCGATGGTTTCCAAGGCAAGGTTGGCGCAAGTAACCAAAATTGAAGCGCCTATGGCGGTTCCAAACAACCAGCTGCCTGTAGCACTCCTCCTTGACTGCTTACTGGCAGCAGGCAAGAAGTCAGGCACTTTCATTTTGGCTCCCCATTAGCGCGGCTAGTTTAAGTCCGCTAGGGGGTAAAATTCTGCGCCTTGAGCCCGCTTTGGCTCAGCAAAGAGATTGATAAATAGCCAGCGCGGCTTGCGGTTGCATCTTATGAATGTTATCGTAGCGGACTGAGTCCCGAACCGACTGCATCACTAAATTGCTCACTCTGAAACTTGAGTAACCTGATCATTGCCCTAGATATTCGTGGTAAGAGGCAACGACCTTACAGAACTTTATGGCACGTGGATAGTTTTTAAGTATTCGATAAAAATTTCGAATGTAAACACTCGGCGAAAGCAGAACAGCAATCATAGGCTGCAAAATGAAGACTAAAGTGAATGCTTCACGCCAAACTTCCCCTATACGAAAATGTACGGCAGCACGTACCGAGAAGTGCAATGTGCGTTCTTGCTTCCCGGTTCCGCCGGGGCTGCGACAGTTGATCGCAGGGATGAAGTGGGAAGGAAAAAAATCTTCAGAAAGTAATCATAGTGTGGCGGTGTTTCCTCAGCAAAGGATATGTGAAGTCAAACTTTACGGGTAGATTACATCCGTGCAGCCAAGGTACGGCGTGCGAGTGCTCCAGATAGCTGTGCTTACGACTGCGGCTTTCCATGAAGGCAGTGCACCGCTAAAGTTGTGAATGCAGTTAGAGCTTCAAACCCTGATGATGTGATGATTTTTTCAAATGCATATTTTGTTGTTCTGCTAGAAATTCTTCCTCGTTTGTCATTCAGGCATAGTGGGCACTGTCTGTCCCCGGCGAGGCGGACAACCCCGGAGTTTTTGTTTCTTTATGCTGCGAACGACTAAATGTTTAACATACTTGAAAATATTCAATCACTGCTGAGAAATATTGTGACAAGCTTTAGATAATCACTACTTGCGATATACATGATACCGTTTTCGCAGTTTACGCCACTGATTCGCTGCAGTGCATCTCACTGAGCGTCAATGTTGAAAGAAGAAAACAGACGTCTATTAATGCTCAGTGGGCTTATGTCCCAAAAACAACATTCAGAAGCTTACTAAACCACTTCTTGAAGTAAAATTAATTCTATTTCAATGATGAAAGAAAGTACTGCACAAGCTTGATGAATAAATGCTGGTTTAACGTTGGAGAAAGCTGTAGAAACATAAAGAGGGACTTATTTTTAAGAAATCCACAAGATAAATACGTTGCGAAGGAATATTATTTGTTGCAGACCACGATCTAACTAACGGTGCTTTTGTTCTTTGCACATATTTAATAAATGCGCTTGGCCATATTTCATGCTTTTCAAAAAATATTTCTGCATCGTCCCTCGTTTCTCTTCTGGAAATGTTCGCGCTACGACTTTCATGAAGCACCAATGCCAGAAATTCTTCTCAGTATTCGCATTATCGAGGCCAGTAAGAAATAAACTGCCCAAATCTACTGTTTAGATCAATATATTTTTAAATCTCTGCGACCGTGTTTTTATAGTAGTAGTAGTAAAAGACTTTTAATCGACCATAATTTACAGGCCGAGCATTTCGACCGCCTGGGCGACCAGAAGCCGCTGTTTTTCTTCCCCTTCAGCGCCAAGCCAGTCGAGCCAGGTGGTGATGGATAGAGAGGGTGGGGGGAAGGAACCCGACTGCTGAGCAGCCGGGCAATAGAAGAGGCAATGGGCCAGGTCCGCATAGATACAGGGGCAGTTGGGACAGGAAGGGTCCGATCGATAGCGATAGAGGAAGAGGCGGGGCGGGGTGATAACTGCATTCATCTGAATGTGCCGAATAAGGCGAGACTCCGGCACCGTGAGTGATGGATGAGGGGGAGGGTAAAGACGTTTGTCGAGGCGGAGCTCAAGGTAGACCTCTTTTATGGTGCGGCGAAGGGTGAGTCTCCGACCTTCCTCCGAGGGCTTGGGCCAGGGGATCAACGGTGCCCGGAAAAGTGTGTCGCGGGCGAGCTGATGGGCCAGCTCATTGCCGTCAATCCCTGAATGCCCAGGGACCCAGCGGAGGAAAACGATGGAAGGCTGCAGTGCGGAGACCGCTCGTTCGACCTCCTGTTGGAGAGAAGGGGTCAGGGTGCGTTTCTGTATGTGGTGTATAGCGGCTTGTGAGTCCGAATAGACTGTGTACTCTTGAAGAGAGCGAAGGAGGGAAAATGACTGGAGGGCATGCGCAATGGCGAGGACCTCGAGGGACAATGCGTCTGGAGGGTGTAGATACGGCCCGCTGGTGTGGGTTTCAGGAGCAGGGAGGTGTGGATGGTACAGGGCGTAGCCGCAGGAACCTCGAGGAGCCACGAAGGAGGCATCCGTGTAAGCTACACCCTGGGTATCAAAGAGAGGGGAATGGTGCAGTGCGGCCGCATGACGACGTCCGGCGTGCAGGACGGGGGACATGTTGGTCGGGAGGGGAAGGATACGAAGATTGGAAGCGGGGGTGGGAATAGGAGAGGTTAACGAGGAGATTGGAATGGGCGAGATACCCGCTTGAGTCAATAACCACTGACCCTGACGGGTAAGGGAAAGCCGGGTAAGCTGCGAGTCACGATGGAGACTTAGAAGAGAACGAAGAGGATGGGAGAGGCCTGTGGCAAAGAGCTTAGTGGTAGAGGTAGTGATAGGGAGGTTGAGAGCTGCCTTGTAGAGGCCCACAAGGGCAGTCTCGAGAGCGTTAAGTTGAGTCTGAGTGAAGAAAGCGTAGGGTGCAAAGTACAAGACCTTGTTGAGGGCCAGCGCGTGGGCAACTCGGCACGCGTGAGCCTCGTGGAGACCTGAGCGTCGAGTGACCACGCGCCGCAGGAGGTGAGTTACAGAGTGGCAGGTGGTGACAGCGCGGTGAAGGGATTGCACATTCTTAGCCGCATGAAAAGGGAAGCCAAGAACTTTGCACTGTGTGACGACAGGAATGGGAGAGCCAGAAAGGTGGAGAGAGAAGAAGTGGTTGTGTGAGCGCTGGTAGGAGGAATGGTTGAGAAGGAGAAGCTCGGATTTCTCAGGAGCAGGAGAGAGGCCAGCGGTGGTGAGAAAGGAGTCGATGAGATCTAGGCCACGTTGCAGGGTGTCCTGTACATGACCGGGAGAGCCAGATGAACACCAGCGAGTGATGTCATCGGCGTAAAATATATGATGCAGGTCGGGAATTTCAGCTAGCTGGGAGGCGAGAGGGGCCATAGCGAGATTGAAAAGGGTAGGAGAGAGAAGAGCACCTTGAGGAGTGCCACGGCTGAGGTGGTGTGGGTTAGACAAGTGGGTATCTACTCGAAAGCGAGCCACACGTTTAGAGAGGAATGAGCGGATATAGGAGTACATGCTGGAGCCACAATCCAAAGAGGCGAGTTGAGAAAGGATGTGATCGTGGCAAACACCGTCAAAGGCCTTGCGAACATCGACGGTCACAAGTGCGTAAATTTGAGTAGGTGTAGGGGACAGGAACGTTTGCTGGAGAATCAGAAACATGTCCTGTGCACAGACGCGGCGTCGGAAGCCAATGAGAGAATGGGGGAAGAACTCCCGTGCCTCAAGAAAATCAGAGAGGCGAGTCAGAGCATTCGCTCAAGGGTCTTACCAACGCATGACGTCAGGGAGATTGGACGGAGGTTAGAGAGAGAGGGAGGTTTGCCCGGTTTTGGAATCATAGAAATAAGGGAGGATGTCCAGGAGCTCGGCAAGTAGCCGCTCTGCCAGGCCTCATTGTAGGTTTGAAGGAGGAATTCTTTGGCGCAGTCAGGAAGGTTGCGAAGTGTGGTGTATGTAATGGCATTCTCACCGGGAGCCGAGCGTGTAGAATTAGCAGCCAGAGCAGATTCGAGCTACCGGAGAGTGAAGCATTGGTCCAGATCGGGGTTAGGTCCACCCGAGTACACCGGGTAGGAGGGTGCCAGAGGGGGCGGGAGGTAGAGAGAGGCGAGTTGATCAAAAACTTCGGAGGGAGTCCCCTGAGTAAGGGCTTTAGCTAGAGTGGGAGCAAGGGCAGGCTTAGTGCCAAGGAGGGATTTAAAGAGAGACCATGCGGATCGCGAGTGCAATGCAGAATCAAGGCCATCACAAAGAGCACTCCAACGAGAGTGCTCGAGGGAGGCGCAGTGGGCGACGATCTCGGCCCGCAAAGCAGTGATCCGGGAGGAAAGTTCGGCATTGTGTGGTTGGGAGCGGAAGGAGCGTTGAAGACGTTTACGGCGACGCCATAAACGGAGAACGTGAGGATCTGGGTCTTGGATTCGGTGACGAGAGCGAACGCGACGGCTACTGGACGTGAGCGCTGCAGAGATGCGCGACGTCCTGTCGTCCTAGGATTGAAAGGAGACGGCGGCGAGATTAGTGCGAAAAGCATGCCAGTGAGTGTGAATAATCGGATGACAGCGAGGGATGTGGGAGAGAGAGGTGGTGATATGGATGAGAAAGTGGTCACTTAGAAGAGTTTCGGCTGTCACCTGCCAGTGAAAGGAAAGTGAACCCCGAGAGAAAGTGAGGTCGGGTGTCGTAGGGCGTTGTGAGGCAGTGCCCGCTCGAGTAGGAGAGCCAGGAGTATTAAGAAGGGTGAGGTGGCGTTCCTGGGCCAGACAATGAAGGAGGCGGCCGGGTTTGAGGGTTTGTGGGTAGCCCCAGAGTGTGTGAGGGGCATTAAAGTCACCACCAAAGAGGAGATGGGAGGTAGAAGAAAGAGAGTGATGGAATTTGCCCAGAGCAGAGAACAAAGAGGAAGTGACAGGGGGGTTTAAAAAGACAAAAGGACGAGTGAGATGCGGGAAGAAGGGTGGTAATAAACCACACCAACTAAATATTTAAGGAGGGTGGAGGGGATGTCAATTTACTCTACGAGCACGTCACTGCGTACATAAATAGACGCAAGTGGTGTGGCCGTAGTGGCATGTTAGGCGCGGTAGCCTGGGACATTGCGGGCCGTCCGGGTCTCCTGGAGAAGGAGAAAATGAGGTAGGGAGGGGCGGGTCAGTAGATACTAGTGGGGGGGGGTCTTATTGTGGCAAAGATTTCGGCAGTTCTACTGCACAATCTCCAGGTCCTCGCCAAACGCCATTATGATAGTGGAGAGGAACGCGATGGTACGCGTTCCTTCTTTTTTGCCGGGGCCAGTGACTCATGGACGGATTGGAGCATAGATGCGAAGGATTCCTTTGATTGTGCTTGGAGGGTGGTAAGGATCTGGAGAACCGAAGTTTCCAGCTGAACCAAGCGAGTGTGATGTGCCTGTGTGGTGGTTTCTACAAGGTCAGCCAAAGGGGCGACCTGGGCGCTGGAGGAAGGAGTGGTGAACGTGGCAAGGTGCTCATTTAGCTTGCTAAGCTGGGAGGTAAGAGAGGAGGTGGTTGTCTGGAGGGTTTGAGTCAAGGCATGTATCTGCTGTTGTAGATCATGGGAGATGCGCTGCTGCTCTCGCTGCTGGCGTTCCAGCATTGCGAGCCGGAGGTCGAAGGAGCGCTTCTCGTTAGTCAAGGATGGAGAGGGTGGTGTAGTGGAAGAGAGGGACGCTGGCACCGAGGATCCTTTAAATATGGCGGCGTAGGAGCCTGGTGGTGACGTGATCGGAGATGATGGAGATTCATGATTAGAGGAGGAGGAGGAGGAGGAGGCGGGGGAGGAGGAAGGGGTGGTGGGTTGAGTGGCCCGGCGCAAAGCTAGGCGTCGGAGGTATGCAGCTTTAGCACACTCGCGTTGCTTAGCAAGGATGAAGGGGCAAGTGGGGTCGAGGGAGGGGTGGGTGTTCACCTGGCAATGAACGCACCAGGGCTGGGTACACACATGAGCGGAAGGGTCAGCGGGTAGAGGAGCAGCACAGCGACGGCACTTGGCCGGAACGCTGTGCTGGGGGCATTGGTGGGCGCGATGGCCTAGAGTGAGACAACGGGTGCAGGTGGGAGGCTTAGGTTTATGAGGAGGGCACCGGAAGGCAACGCGTTTGAAATAAACAAAGTGGGGGATGACGGTACCAGCGAACATTAAGAGCACTGACTGAGTGGATCCCATCATGCGAGCAGCGAGAATATCTGTTTTGAAAGATTCCAGGTCATGCATGAGGTCATCAGGAGTGAAGTGGCCCCCGACGTTATGGATGACGCCGAGGCATGAGATGGGAGGATGGGGGTTGTAAGTTTTGATGGTGACAGGCTTACCATGAAGCTGAAGATGCGTGACAGAGAGTAGGAGGTGGGCGGTGAGAGGAGAATGAGTCTTTAGAAACACAAGGCTTCGGGCTGGCCTGGTCTGAAGGGTGATGTCGGCACTGGTCTTCGAGGAAAGTTGTGCAGCGGAGGCGACTGCGGCGAGTACGTCGTAGAGAGGTAGCTTGGGGGTGAGGGTTCCAGGGGGAAGCTGGATAGCAATTGTGATGAGCTCGGCGCGGGGTCGGGCTGCGGTGGCAGGCTTACGGTTGGCACCGATGGTGGTCCAGCCGATTTCCTGGGAAGGAGTGTCATCTGCCGGGGACGTCGTAAGGTCCATGTCTAAGTCCTCAGCCGGAGTCTCAGTGTGCGACGCGGGTGCCGGGCTGGAGGTCTTGGTGTCAGTGGGACCTTTGGCTGGAGTAGGTGCAGCGGCTCCAGCGGCGGCCACGAACGCAGCCGGCTGCGGCGCGTCTATGGCCCCGAAGCTCTTGGCGTCCCTTAGAGCATGGAGTTGGCTAGGTGTGGACGCTCCGCCGACGACGAACGCTGCCGGCTGCGCCGCGGCCGTCGATCCGGTGCTCCCAGCGTCTCTCAAGGCGTGCAGTGCGGCAGGAATGTGCTCGGT
This sequence comes from Amblyomma mixtum, assembly GCF_055824585.1. Taxonomy (NCBI): domain Eukaryota; kingdom Metazoa; phylum Arthropoda; class Arachnida; order Ixodida; family Ixodidae; genus Amblyomma; species Amblyomma mixtum. The sequence continues at coordinate 118,231,879 of NC_143015.1, read as the reverse complement.
TGCGTGGGCGGCGTTGAACGTACCCGTCTGAGAGACAGCTGTCGACGTGGTTGGAACAGGCCCCGTGGTGGCGGCATCGGTGGGTCTGGGCTGCATGGGCTTGGTCAGACGCTGCATTGCGGCGGTGCAGGCGCGGCGCGTTAGGTTTAGCGAGGCGCCGCGCCGCTTCACAGTTTTGGAGACGCTTGGAGGGCCAGTTCGGCAGCGGGCCGTGATGCCGATGGTTTCCACGTGCTTCGGGAGCCTTTCTGAAGCGATGGAGTGTAAATCCAGGGGCGGGCGAGGCCCAGGCCCTGGACCAGGCCAGGGGCAGGTTAAAGCAGAGCGCGGTAGGCAGCCAGCTAACCAGAGTGGCGCCACCTAGCGGAGTCTGTTTTCATATGTGTGCGTTCTGAAGTAACGGTAATCGAGGTCCCATGATCATTCTTTGTTTGGAAAGAAATTTTCATATTTAATAGAAAACTGGGTCAAGACAAGGAAATCTTGCTGAGATTTTTCACTAAACACTGTAGTTTTTTGCAACAAAATCCTATATCACACTAACTCGAAAACGTCGCTTTTCAGTTTTCGCAAAATCTCTAGTTTTGATGCTTGCACAGAGTAGATCAAAAATTTTTGCAACCTGATCACTTTTTGAGTAATTGTATGCAAACTTTTCTGTTGGAAGCAATCAAAAATATATTTGGCTCCTATAATTTAACCTCAAAATATCAGAGCTCTTTTGAAAGAGTAAAACATTCCAATAAGGGCAGTACTACGGATAATTACGGGGCACTAAGGATTATGAACCTGACGTTAAATTTTTTTTCTCGTTCCTCTTATTGTCGACGGACAAAATTTGGACCTCTACAAAGGGTAGACGAATTTTAAATGGGCGTTCAAATACCTTACATTCGAAGAACTCGAAAAGATAGGTTTGGTTTATTGGGGTTTAAGGTCCCAAAGCAAATCAGGCAAGGAGGGACGCCGCAGTGAAGGAGTAAAGATCAGGTTCTTCTTCTTCTTCTTCTTTGCACCAGAGGTGCACCGCCAGAGACGGTTTGTTCCAACTTGAAGACTTGAAGACACAGGGATAAAAAAGGCAATAACTGAGGTTTATGTACAGATATTTACAGCGTACAGAATTTTAGACACTCGAGACAAATTAAACGGCAAAAGGACAAAACAAGAAAAGGGTGGAACTGGCTAATACTAGGGGAGGCCCCTACTCGGCAGAGCCGATGATGCGTAGCATCTCACCTTAGCGCAGAACCCCGCTTCCAGCTCCGGGGCCCGGTTTTAAAGCCCTAAAGGCCCGGCCCACATTTCGTAGCTTCCAATCATGTTACAATGTTCACATGATTGGTTTATCAAGAGCCTGGCCAGCCCCCCAGCTTCTGTAGGGCAAAACGCCCTTTCCACAAACACAAACGCACGGTCGTGCCAGTGCGTGCAGAGAACATGACCTCCACCACAAAATAAAAATAAAACAAACACAAATACACATTCGCGCCAGCACGTGTGCGAATCGGTACCGCGGGGTGGTGGACACCCGTAGTCCCCGGCGCGTTCGCGAGCGGTCGCGTTCCAAGAAAGGAGACGCTCCGCTTTGAGCGCCCCTAGCCGCGTTCCAATGACCCCACGTACACTGCCGATCCCTTACACGCCCTTCCCAAGATTCTACAAAGGGCTCAAATGCCACTTTTAGAATTATAACAAGAAGGGATCGGTACGGGTCACAAAACCACCCTGTGGGTGACATACCGCAGCTACACCAGCAATGGCACCAACAAAAGCAAAAGCAAAATGCACACAGGCAACAACACAACATTAAGGATAATGCTTAAGGCACCAAGAAAACATAGGCAAATTGCACACTAAAATACACACAGTGGCATGCCTGCCGTGCGCCGTAACACAGCGTCCAAGTTGGTGCGTTGCACCCAGTTCACCAGCATGCACACCCGCGTCCTGTTCGACACACACACACACCGACACACGCAACTAGAGCGTTCAGTAGCACTGATACGGGGTCCGAAAGCGGCCACGTGAGCCTCCTTGGTCGCACCGAGCGTCCATGTGTGCGTTCGAGCCACTACGCGTCTCAACACAATTAACGCCTAACTGCCACTCGGCTCATTAGGCTGGTGCCACAGCAGGGCAAGAATTCAAAAATGCTGCCCTCCAGGATCGAAAACAACGTCCTGATCCTCGATAAGTCCAAATCTTTGACCATGCGACGCCCCTAAGGGAACGCTCTCTCCGGCGCACCAGTACGAACAGCGTACTGCGTAAGGAACATTAGCCTTGTCCAGTCTAACTATAACAGTGCGACTACTTTTGCCACACGTGATTTGGCGTTCTGCAGTACGGAACGTACTGTCACCCACGCCGACTTTCGACGTGAAAGCCACGCACCTGCCTCTTGTCACTTCGCCTTGCTTAGAGCCATTTTCCCCGTTCCTGCTTGGGCAAACACTGACGTTGCCGTTCCCTGCTTGATAGGCATTTTCCGGCTTCGCGGCATCGTCTAACTCCGAGGCTCCATGAGCTCCCTCGTAGTCACTTGACCCGAGCTGGCCTTGCGGCAAGTCGCCACTCATTTCCGGGTCCTCGACTGACCTGGCCGGGCACACACCGGGTGCGTTCGACAACTGCGCGGCGCTCTGCCCGGTCGGCCCAGCGGGCCCACCTCCGCTCTCTGCCTCGGATGTAGAGCTGTTGTCACCAGGAACGCTACGGGGCACTTCATGCCCTATGGCCGACACAGTGTGTGTTTGCAGCAACGCCAGATTTTCACCGGTTACTAGCTCCGTGTCGGAGGTCACAGTCTTAGTCATAGAGCCTGCAGGAATTAGATCACTCTCCTGCTTGGTTTCGGACAATTTGGTCTCGACTGGCCCTAGACCATCAGAATTGGGCTGCTCTTTTTCTTTGCTGGCCGCCCGCAGTGGCGAAGCTGTGATCCCTTCAGAAATCTCGTTTTCGCTCTCTGCGGCATTTCCCAACAAAGAGGCGTCCGCGCATATCGGCTGATTACCTACAGCGACCTGACTGCTCTTTCCTCCACCTGTGCTTGAGCAGGATAAGTCTTTGTCTTCCAGCACAGGCGGCCTCATCTCTCGGGACTCGGAGCAGTTCTCCGTGGCTGATTGACTGGCTCTTCTGCTCTCCTTGATCTTAGAGATCTCGAGCTCTACCTGCTGGCGTCTTGCTTCTATAACCTTCAAGACATACTTTGCATCCTGAGGTTCTTCCTCGCGAAGCACCGCCTTTCTGCCATTTACTTTCAAGAGTTGAGCCTGAAGGTCCGCTAAGCGCGCCTTCGCTAACTCAACCTGGTACCTCACATCGAGTGAGGGCTGGCATGGATAACTCTCCATCCCCCGTCTGTACCCCTCAACTGTCTACCGGCTCGAACACATGCACAGGGACGCTAACAATGCGACGAAGGAAACTCACAGTTTCGATGCGTCGATCCGCATTGCCAGCTCCTTGGCGTCGCAGTCCACCGCCACTTTCACCGGACGCTGCGATGAGCTGTCGCACGCCGCTGGTCCGCCGCCGGTGACCGTCAAGATCTCGACGCGCTGCTTCCTTGACCGGACGCAGTCCCGCGTCGCTGGACTACTACTGCCGTGGTCCTTGCGTCCTTGCCGCCGTCTCTCCGCAGGTCCTTTCTCGAACGCTGCTGTTGCCTGACCGTCGCCTTTCTCCCTGCGTTCAATCTTCCTGCGCCGTCTTCCGATGGCCGCAGGATCTTGTCGGCTGCGCCAGTAAAGATCAGGTTCTTCTTCTTCTTCTTCTTTGCACCAGAGGTGCACCGCCAGAGACGGTTTGTTCCAACTTGAAGACTTGAAGACACAGGGATAAAAAAGGCAATAACTGAGGTTTATGTACAGATATTTACAGCGTACAGAAGTTTAGACACTCGAGACAAATGAAACGGCAAAAGGACAAAACAAGAAAAGGGTGGAACTGGCTAATACTAGGGGAGGCCCCTACTCGGCAGAGCCGATGATGCGTAGCATCTCACCTTAGCGCAGAACCCCGCTTCCAGCTCCGGGGCCCGGTTTTAAAGCCCTAAAGGCCCGGCCCACATTTCGTAGCTTCCAATCATGTTACAATGTTCACATGATTGGTTTATCAAGAGCCTGGCCAGCCCCCCAGCTTCTGTAGGGCAAAACGCCCTTTCCACAAACACAAACGCACGGTCGTGCCAGTGCGTGCAGAGAACATGACCTCCACCACAAAATAAAAATAAAACAAACACAAATACACATTCGTGCCAGCACGTGTGCGAATCGGTACCGCGGGGTGGTGGACACCCGTAGTCCCCGGCGCGTTCGCGAGCGGTCGCGTTCCAAGAAAGGAGACGCTCCGCTTTGAGCGCCCCTAGCCGCGTTCCAATGACCCCACGTACACTGCCGATCCCTTACAGAAGGGATCCAGGAATTTCGACCACCTGGGGTCCTTTAACGTGCCCTGACATCGCAGAGTACACGGCCTCTAGAATTTCTCCTCCAACGAAATTCAACTGCCACGGCCGGGTTTGAACCAGCGTCTTTCGGGTCAGCAGCCGAGCACCATAACCACTCAGCCACCGCGGCGGGCAAAATTCGAAAAGAGGCGCAATTTTACGGAGAATAAAAAAAACACCCTTCATGATTTTTCTTACAATTTTTGCGAAGCTGTAGCCATTCAAAGCAAGCGTAACAAAGCTGTTCGTGGCGACACACTCTAACAGATGACAAATTAACTCTGCCTTATGAAAGTAGGTCTGTGGGTCGCATTCGGTCAACGTCAACTTTGATGTAATAAAACTGAACAGGAGAAGGGGGAACAAGGTTCTTTTTCTTTATTTTCTTACGCCTAAGCGTTCGAGGTTTCGAGCTTCTTCCGTAGCTGTAACCTTTTTGAGCAGAAGTAATTTTTCTTATGTTTTTTTCGTTGGTGTTTTCATTAAACAGAATGATTGAAGGGTTCATTGTTCGTGAGCGCCTGAAGCAATTTTATCTTTCGTATGCTATATCGCTAGGCGGACTGTCCATAAAAACACTTCTGAGTTCCATAAGAACCACTTCAAAGCTGGAGGTTTTGATAATGGTGCTCGGATTGCTGAAGGACGGGGGTTCGATCCTGGCCACGATGATCCCATTTTGATGTAGGTGAAGTTCTAGAGGCCCGCGTACTGCGCAGAGCAAATGAGCTTTTTCGTTTGTGTAGAGGAAATTTAGCAGTAACTGAAACGCGGTCTTTAACCCGCCCTCATGTCACTTTATGTTTCTTCCAGACCCTTGTGGGGTGTTAAATAAGCGGTGGGTTTTACAAGATACAGGCGTATGCACTAGTCATGTATGTGATTTGCAGGGTATAACAGCCATTGATGGGGAAGGCTGTTCCAGTTAGCTGCTGCCCGTCAAAAAAATCAGTTGGTAAAGACCGTAGTACAGACGTGTAGGCACAGAACTTGAAAACGGTTGTCGCTGCCTTGGGATTCGCACGGCGGTGGTGCGCACATGTATGGTTCTTGTTGGAGAGATAAATAAAAACTTGTCATACAGGATAAGACTGACAGTGCGAAGGCGAGCAGAAATATTAGACATACCTGACTACAATTTTAGTGATGATATGATAATGACGTATGAATGCAAGTAGTGAGTGAGTCTGGTGTCGGCGAAAGAGAGAGGAAACTTTTATTCAATCAAATACCAGGAGCTTTCAACCTACAAGGTTAAGATTTGGTCAAATTTCCTTGGGAGCTGGCGGCTTCCTGAACTTGACTGATGACTTCTTTTTGCTTATATCGGTGCGGGTTGAGCATCCAAGCATAGTATGTTTTCCATTTCTAATAGTCCCTGAATTGTTTTCTAAGTGCGTGCTTGTCTATAATATAGATCCTGTTTGCCTGCCCCTTCGAAACTCAGCATTTACCGCCGTTTTGCCCCAGGTACCTTAAAAGGATACTGAACCAAACATTTGGAGCTGCTCTTTTATATGCAAACAAGAGCTTGACTGCTAAAATTGATAAATGCAACAAGCGTTTTACCCAAAAAAAGCGAATAGTATGTTTTTTTTTCGTGATTTATTGCTGTATCGTTGCACCTGGCGGCCGTCTGTGGAAGCTGCGACTGGACGTCATAACACCCGCGCGCCCACTGTTCCCGCAGGACCACAATTGCCATCGCTACTCGCGCGTTTTGTCAGTTTTGCGTGGGCAGCGTCGGTGGTTGGGAGCCTTAACGCTTGGTTTACCCAAGCTGCAGTGCGAAATCATGCTTCGAGTGACCCGACCGGTTGCCAGTCGAACTAGGGTGTCATGACGTCACGCCCTTTACCTCGCGCCGGCCGGGAGGGCTTGGCGCGCGCTCATAAAACCTCGAGAACAAAACCATCCGCTGAAACATATGCGAAGTGACAACTAAATTTCGGTGTAATCACATTCCGAGAATGTAATTTCAACATTTTTGTTCAATTTTAAGATTTTGCTACTGTATCTCTTTAATATGTGCGGATTCAGGTATGTGAACGTCTGGAACCGCCTCCAAATTGCTTCCTCCTTTTTAGTGAGCTGGCGACTAGTTTCCGGCTACAGCTTTCGGTTTAGTCTGTAGAGCTTAACAATAACTGTGCATCCTATAAGCATGTTTTTGTACGAGTTGTGTGCGTCTGAGAGGAGATGGGTGCCAGATGTTTGGAAAGGAAGACCTCGAGCTAGTTCGTTTCACCGACACACCGGTGTCGGCGTTGCCTGGCGGCGTGACCGAGTATTTAAGCCTAACCACTCGTTTCGGGATGTCCCAGCACATGACGTCGCGTGGGTAATTTGAACACCCCCGCGCAATCACACGTCTCTTTCCCATACAGATATGCTGCTCCGATACCTTCAGGAACCCGCCCAGTGAAGGATATAAATTTGTGCTAGCGACATGGGAATGGTCTTTGTCCTTCAGTAGGCGTAAAGTCAGTCTGGTGGTTACTGTGGTGATGATGGAGATGTTGGTAATGATGAGCGTGTTTGCATTGGTTGCAAACGCCTTAAGGACGTTTATATATGCAAGTTGGAGTTATTCGGTGAAAAACAAATTGATGGGAATTAGGTGCGATTCGAGCCCGCAACCCTTCAATTGCGAGAGAGAGAGAGAAACTTTATTAAGACGGGCATGCTACCCATAGGCCACAAACGCCCTCTGACTTAAGCGGGATAGGGGTGTACCCTCATGAATGCGTTGTGGACTTTGGCTTGCTGTGGTGTCGTAAAGAATATACTGATGCCTGCATAGTTAATTATGACGTGACTATGCTAATAAGTGATTACGTAACTCAACAAGATTAATTTGATTTCTGAGATGGTTCACCATACTGAAACTGTTTAATGCGTGTTATGTGTGATGCATTGATGTGTAAAGTGTTATTCTGGCACCGTTAATTGGGGGAAAGCCCGATGTGCACAAACCCGCCGCGAGGCTTAGGAGTGTGCCACCGCCTCGTGACGCGATACTACTTTGACAAATTAGGCCTCGTCTGTCTAGCGGAAAGTGCCCATTCGTCGAGGAGTCCTCCGAGAGCCGCTGTGATTCCGTTAGTCTGCTGAGGCATTCTGAATAACGACCGCGGCCGATAGAGATGGCCGATAACAGAGGCCAAATTAGCGGCTGCGACCCATAACGGCTACCGATTAGCGGGCTGATAGCGCCACACGAACGTGACCCGATTAACCCTTTGCGTTCTACTCTTAAATGAGAAACTTACGTATGTGTATTCATTTAGTTCTGATGAGCGAAATGCGTGCATGTTCAGTACGATTTCAGTGCACGTTATTGAACTCCAAGTGGTGGAAATTATCCGCAGCCCTCCACTGCGGTGCCCCTCATAGCCTGAACATCATAAGGCGTTATACCCCATAGAACCAAAAACCAAACTCCTGCCAATGGAAATGACACTCAAGCCTATTTTATATTCTAGAATGACGACCGTCACGGTAGACGCAGCGGTCTCCTCATCTACTTCGCACTTCAGGCGGAAAAACTTTCACCCCCTTTCGCAACCCTTCTCCATCCACGAAACGCCCGCCTTCACGTTTGCGTGCCCGTTAAGTTCCGCCTCGAGCTCGTGATATTAATGCACAGCTCCGTGCAGTACTTTTTTTTTTTGCCATGAATGTCAGCACTGCTGACGTCAAGTTTGTCGTAATGGAAAATTTTCAGCCGTTTTGAACTGTGCATAACTATCGGCAGCATCGTCGCCTTGCCATGTCGCAACGAAAAGCTATCAACCACAAAGAAATGAGAAGTTCCCAAGGCATGCCTGAGCCTGAAGCACACGTGTCTCATGGAACGAGTCTTTTCAAACTCTGCCGATTGTTTTCGCGTGGACAAGTGTTTTTTTTTTTTTTCAAGACAGTGCCACTAAGAAGGCGGGGGTGCTGTGCAGTAAAATTAGTGCGCACTCTCTAAACTCAAAGAAAGGCTATATTGCTGGCAACTTGCGCTGCTAGAGAGTAAAAGGGCGAACTTTCGACGGCTGCCTTCTTGGGCAGTTGTCGAAAAGTGAGGGTGCGCTATCTTTTGCGGCGATATTCTCCAACTCACGGTTCTCGCTTCTGTTTCTTTCACCGCTGAAGTTTGACTCAGACCGTTTTCTTTTCGTTTCAGCGAAGATAAAGCTATCAGATACCACCCCACGTACTCGTAGGTTGCGCGGCTGCTAGTGGAAACAAAGGACTTGAATATTCCCAGAACGGCAAATATTTACATTGGGTAGGCAAAAAATTGAAATCCATCCGGAGGAATTTCGTCATCCACTAGCAAGGCAGCAACGCGCAATGAGCGTGCAGCTTGGGCTACATGGGAAGTAAATCTGCTACATGTGATCTTGTTCGCAAATTTTTCATGTTTCATTAATAGTTTCAAGCCTCCTGGAATTTTGACATTTGCTTATAGTAGCCCTATATAAAATTTATTCCTTGAAACTATAAAGTATTTTAAACCCCCTTAATCTTAAGGTGTCTTTTCTTACCCTTTTGGTTTTAGCTTCAGACAATGCCACACTCAGGAATACACCACAGAAAACTGCCCCGAAGCGTACCCCGAAAATGATGATGTCGATACGAAAAGAAATCTTCAGCTCAAGTGATTTTATATGAGCAAAAAATTCCTATTCCAAAGCCCTGAACCGACGCCGACTAACGTCGGCGCAAATAGGTGAGGTTTGTTTGAACACACCTCACACCACTCGGGGATCAACGTACCCTGCGGCATTGTACATTGTAATTCGCGTACAGCACATCCTAGCAGATAAATTCTCATAGCTGTCATATTTTCTGCGATCGTTTCGCGCTCTGAAATATATTGCGGAAGTTTGACTAAAGCTGTGACCGTGCAGTGGAGGCAACTAGTCCAGGAATAGGAACTCTTGCCATACAAGCATTGTTGTTGATCCGCAGTCAGACACGAAGTTGAAAAGACGGCTGAAGGGGCCAAACACGTCGGATAGATCGAAGAGGAGCATGCGAGCGCTACGGCGCTTCAAGCATCGAAACCAACCAAGGACGCATGGCGCACTGCCCAATGAGCGATAGAGAAGTCCTTGAAAGCGGCAAAAGCATAGCAAGTCGAGAGGCAATCCACACGTGCTGTCCACCTAGGAGCAAAATAGCTGATGGCAGTGGGTCCTCAGGCCACTTAATTAGAAATGAAATACTGTGTTGAACAGATTCAAATGTGGGAAAAATCTATCGATACCTGCATCAGCCAAGGCCTCTAGCCAACAGGTGAGTGTAGCTATCATAACCTGTGAGCCGTCCTTAATGTGCTACGCTTTTCGTGTGAAGTTCTTTATGGTTACATCAATGTTGTCAGCCACGGATGTTACTAGCACCTCAGGGTACCCACTCACCCTTAGCCTATCAACTTGCCTCTTGATGCTACGTTCTAGGTGAGAAGGAGTTTAGCAAGCAACAGTTTGGCGCAGAATTTCAAGAAATTGTGTTCTCATCAGGTACAGCGTAGCATCAAGAGGCAACTTGATAGGCTAAAGATCAGTGGGTACCCTGACGCGCTAATAACATCTGTGGCTGAAAAGAACCTACTAAAGCGACTGTATAGCAAAAGATCGCAAAGAAGTATGCGGAGCGGGCTACTGGAGTGGTTGTCATTCATTATGTACAGTAGGGTCCATTGTTAAAGGAAACATGCGATCGCATGCCCTCCGCGTTTCACGAACCCCTGTCGCCTACATGCGGCGAGAATAGGCGGCATCCGGCGCATGCGCGGAATGACCAGCTGTCATGCTTTCTGCGAATCCATCTTGCGCCGACAGTTCACCCAACCAGAACCCCTTGTACGGGTGCCTCAGCGTGGGTACTGCTTCTTGGCTCTAGTGTCAAACCCCGCTGCTCCCTGTTGAGTTTCTGGTCGTTAAGAGTGTCGTGGCCCACGCAGGTGTTTCTTCGCCAAGTGTTGTGTGTTTTATGACTTACGTACCAACTACCTCGCTGGTTCTTGCTTTTTACCTTGTAATTCAAAGCCTGGATACGGTTTTTGGGCGCTGTTGTTTTACATATGTTTTGTTTAGAACATGAGAGGGACGTAGAAAAAGTGAGTGGGCCAACGTTTTTCTTGTCCACCACGGAAACCTCTTTCCTGCAAAAAACCAGGTCCGCACAGCAGGTAACCAGAGTCCTAAGATCAACCACAATAAACATTTCTCTGGTATCACTATGGAGCCCGAGCAGCGGAGCAAGCTTCAACATCTTGTTCCCTATGTAAAACAATTCCCCTGAGGTGGTAATGAGAAGACCCACAGAGTATGTCAACTTCGCCAGTTGCGAAAAGGCGACATATTCCAACAGAGACGCAAACCAAGGCGAGATATTTCAGCAAAGCTGAAATATCTTAGCTTTTCGCATTCGCGATATTGCCACCGAGGCGCTACCGAGGCGAGAAAATTCATCAGGGCTGAAATATCTCGCCTTTTCGCAACCAAAATACTGCGACGGAGCCGCAGCCGAGGCGAGATAATTCAGAAGTGGAATTTTCCACGCGCTGCGCAAAAATTTAAGGGTGCAGCAACCTTGACAGCCAGCATTCCTTTTCCTCACCATCCGCATTGTTCTGCGTGCACTGCGCGCTTGCATTCGGCACAGAGCTTAGCAATTTGTCACTGTCGCTAACAACTGGCGCTTTGGGATGTTGTCGCCTTCTAATCTGTCGTGAACCGCCACTGTGGAGGAAACTGCACAGCAAAAGGAATGATATAAGCGCCATCATTGCGATGGGTTTTTGTGCTTTCAGGCTAGAAGCTCACAAAACGTGTGGATATATGAATTGCATATTAACCTACCTGCCCTAAGTGGAGACAGAAAGCTCTCGGTGCCAGCGGAACAATACAATAAGTGGAAGAATAGAAAGGAAAGTTAAAACTACGCGTCAAATATCTTGCAAGTTAAAAGGTAGTGCAGCCTTCAAGGGCGATTGCGGCTGTGAAATGCCCAGGCAAAAAAGCTCAAGGCAGTCCTAACACTTTGACGGCGCAAGATAAGGTGCAGGCTACCCTAAACCAAGTTATCAGCAGATGCTCTATGTGCACCACAAATCTCGCCTTTCGGGCCTCTCAGACAGCTTGTGCCTTCCTACGAGTGCACACTCAACAGTGGTAATATCTCTCACCACATGGTGATTGAAACAAAAGCTAATTTGTTTCTTAATTGTGGAATTTTCGGCTGCTTTGTGTTGCTTTGTTATGTCCGTCAGATATAGCCGCCGGGTCTTTCCTCAAGGAGTGGAAAAAATGTCTGCCTCTCCCGTAACCGAGAGTAGAGTAAGCATGAAATGTTTACGGGCATAACATATTGCTTGAAGATGATACTAGTTAAAATCTTGAAAGGGCTCTAATGTTCAACAGATTACACCACCCCACACCACACATACTGTGCACTGGTCCATGTGGACGCAATCGCTTCCTGTGAGTGTCTGGGGATTCTCTTCCACCCTGCCTCGTCAGCTGTATCCGGTTTCTGCTAGGCTCCATTGCTCGGCTTAAGCAGCTGTGACGGTGGCGGCATTGAAATGCGGGACGATGCAGAAGCGTACGCGGACACGACGAGACGCAGGCCTGACAAGAATGTATATGCAGCGCGTTCGAATACTCCGCGAGCGTGTATACATCTGCCTGCCAGAGTAGGAAACGTCATCAGCTGAAGGCCTAGCGGCCGGTCTATTACATGCGTGAGTGTGGGACCGCGGCGCAAGCAGTTTTTCCGCCCGAAGCCCTTCTCGCCTTGGAGATCCCCTCTTGCTCTAAGCGGCTCTCTCTCAAAGCCCAGAGAGTCTCGTTAAATCTCGTACGGTGCCCGGATGCTCTCGTTTTAGTGCCCCGATGAGTGGAATTCAGTGCCCGAATGTTGGCTCTCGGTCTCGGCGTGACATCGCCACACTGCCGACAACGGGAGCTAAAAGCATTTCATGCTTAATATTGCGAAGTTTTCGATCCTTGTTTTTGTGCCAATGTTTTTCTATATTTATTGCTTCAGAAAATTCTCGCAAAACAGTGATGACACTTCGTGACAATGTGAAGATGATCACCCCAATTTCCTCATGGCGATTTCCGTTGCACACGTCCTTCATCTGCTGCAGTGCCTTGTTACGTGCTTGATCGATAAAAGAAGATGCAGGCAGGGTTCGATGGCATTTTTCTCCTTCTTCTTGCAAAGGTTAGAATTGGCAGCGTCTTCGCAAGCGAGTTTCCGACTTTAACAACTCAGATTTCTTGAAAATGTCTCTCGAAGCTTCAAAATAATGTTTCTAAAAATCAAAGGAAATGAAATTTTTCTAAACTTCCTTTTGAGATATAAATCTGGGATTGCTATATAGAAACGAAATTCTTGTTTATGCTGAGCGGCTCATTACACTTTCTAGAAATCACCAAACAAACCGATACTTGCCATTAATATGGCAATGCAAGGTAGGGCAAAAGAGCTGTATATGTTGTTTAGCTGGTATTTTAAACCAATCGTGGCGCTCGGACAGTTAAGACAAATTAAATTAACGATATTATATTTTTTAACAAAAGAAATCACGGGAATTTCATCTAGAAGACAACATAAATTTTTTGGTTCGTAGCATATATTTTGCTGGCTTTCAGAGTTGTTCTGATTATTACAGCATTCTTCTTACAGCAATTTTTCTCTCTTGTTTGCTTATTTCACTATGAAAGAAAATTCTAATATTTGACTCATTTGTTACCCTCAGGAAACTACCATCGGAAGCTGGATGGTTAGAATATTCTCTTCAAAAACATCAATTTTTGACGCTGGAGATTAAACCGACCTAAGTACGCATTCCCTGTGCTACAAGCACTTTCTTCAAAATATATAAAAGTAAGTTTTAATAAAAGGACCACAAATAAAGCTCAGCGCTTCATCTCGCGACACACTTTCAACTTAAGTGGAATACATTCCACATAGATGGAAATTCAATATATATGCGTAGCACTCACTCACAGCTTATATACACTAGCGGTGTTTACCATTTTGCATGTTTTTTCTTCACGTAGTTCCTACCAAACGTGTTAGGGATGGAAACCGCAGCACGTCTATTGGAATGCCGTCAAAAAGGAAGATTATCGTCCGGAAATTTCCTAAAGGTTTCGCTTTGAAATCTTTGTTTCACTAAAATCGAAATCTGTATAGCTTTCTTTTGTAGCCGTATGGCTGCGCTCGGGTGGATGTCATGTGTAATTACTCTCTTATTAGAAATCTACTCCAGCTTGGGGGATTCCCCCAAACATTTGACCAACACTGTTCCCACTTCGATTTATTGATAAATTCGCTCTCGCCCTACCATAAGCTTGCCGTCCCGGTTAGCTCAATTGGTAGAGCGACTGCTCCGATGAAGCGGTGGTCCCGGGTTCGAACCCCGGACCGGGACGAATTTTTCTTTAACTACGAAGTTTCTGAGAAAGCTGTATAGCTTTACCTTGTAGCCGTATGGCTGCGCTCGGGTGGATGTCATGAGTATTCACTCCCTTATTACAAATCTAATCCACCTTGGGGGATTCCCCTAAACATTTCAGCAGCACTGTTCCCACTTCGAAGATTGATCAATTCGCTCTCGCCCTACCATAAGCTTGCCGTCCCGGTTAGCTCAATTGGTAGAGCGACTGCTCCGGTGAAGCGGTGGTCCCGAGTTCGAACCCCGGACCAGGACGAATTTTTCTTTAACTACGAAGTTTTTGAGAAAGCCGTATAGCTTTCCTTTCTAGCCGTATGGCTGCGCTCGGGTGGATGTCATGAGTAATTAATCCCTTATTAAAATCGAATAGTGCAGCAGTCAGAAATAAAACTGCAAATTTAAAGAGAATATTTGCTTAAGATGCTGTTTTTTTTAAACATGGTGTCGATATGATTTAAAATGTATTTGTCGATAAAAAGCTCCAATTTCATAGACAAGGCCAGCCGCAAACGATAAACAAGCGAGGCGAGTGAAATAGAAGAACCAAAGTAATATTAAAGCGGAGAGCAACTAATACTAGCACGCGTGATTTATCAATGATTGCTAAAAGATCACTTCATGGAGGTGTTACTGAAGGAAGTCTGCATTTCTCCTCCGTGGAGTAAAACTAAAGCTGCGAGTAAAACTGCGACAAAGAAAACAAGAATACGAAAACTGTAGCGCCAGGGCGAATAAGTCAACGAGCAATATCCGCGGAATGGTCGCAGCTTGTCAGAAACGGGAGAGGGCTTATTTCATTCTCGAGCGTTGAAGTGTCGTCTAGAGGGGCATTGTCAAAACAGAAAGCAGAGGTTGGGCACTGAGTAATAAAAACCATCGCTTAAAAAAAACGGAGTCTTGTGCAATCATTTCGGTGACCGGGGCTGGAACCATGATAATGCACTCACACTAGCGCTAACATTCAGCTTACTATTGTGTTGTGGTTTCCAATTTAAACCTGTGTAAATCTGCTGCTGCAAAAAATTAAGAAGCATTGGGTTCAATAGAAGTGGTGCATACAGCTGCATAAGAACCGACTTGAGCACATGCCTATGCGCAGAGGTAGGCGCGCACAGTGTACGAGTTGCCGATTTAGAATAAGATATATTAAGCAATGCTCTTTCGAAAATGCGAAAACATCGGCGGAAAGGAAGAAAAATTATTTCGAAGATACCAAGATACCAGCTAACTGCACACTTTCTTTTCGTGCTACACATTTGCCTTCACGCTGTGTGCGCCCAAGATTCGTTTCGCATCAGTTTACTGTTTTCTGAGAAAAAAAAAAATGATTTTGTTGCTGCCGCTAACTTAAATTCCACACAATTAGTTTTAGTTCTCCACCAGAGTTGTGGGTACGTCTACGGTCTCCACAGTATCTTTCTGGAAGATAAAAAGGCTCGAGAAGCATCGCCATAGAGATGTATGAGGTCACTGTATTTCTTTCGTAAGAGAATCGGTGGTTTCAATCTTCCCTCCTGTCAGTAACATGTGCTCCACATCTACCAGCAGACGGTTATACACACTGTTCTGTTGTATAAAACGGACGAGTTCGGCTGCAGTCGCTCAACATTCTGCTCTATCCTTCGAAGAAGCCCTGTTATTGCTGTCCTCAATTTTATTACATCGATACTAGGGAGGACCTTCTGTTCAGGTAGGTAAAATCAGCCTACGTTTTTTTTTATTTCATGGTGCTGCCCATTAGTAATTTTTCAGTTTTTTTTAGATTTGGTTTGGTTTGGTTTATGGCGCTTAACGTCCCAAAGCGACTAAGGCTATGAGAGACGCCGTAGTGAAGGACTCTGGAAATTTCGACTACCTGGGGCTCTTTAACGTGCACTGACATCGCACAGTACACGGGCATCTAGAATTTCGCCTCCAAAGAAATTCTACCGCCGCGGCCGGGATCGAACCCGCGTCTTTCGGGTCAGCAGCCGAGTGCCATAACCATTGAGCCACCGCGGTGGCTTTACAGTTTTTTTAAGCTAACTTAAAAAGGACCACCCCTTATTTTGTTTTGTACAATTGCTCGGGTTTAATCGTACCGGGCAAGGGTAAGAAACGAACTGTATCATAACGTCCTTCAACGCACATTCCTAGAGCAAGATTAGGCACTGCCAGATATTTTATAGCAAAATACTAGAAGCCACTCCAACCCTAAGAACGTTCAACAACAACGCCTGGCCTGCAAAAATGTACACCAATTCTCCACCAAAGGTCGAGCACATAAACTTAGATTCAAACAAAATTTATGCGCTGGCTGTGTCCATAAAGTTTTCTTGTCCCACAAAATCAGTTCTTCCGTTTCGACTGGGCTGGTGACGCAGACAGGCTTGCAAAATAAGACACATTGTAGATTATTCTCCGCTGTCGGTTTCTCGGTTTATTGGGGTTTAACGTCCCGAAGCAACTAAGGCTATGGGGACGCCGTAGTGAAGGGCTCCGGAAATTTCGACCACCCGGGGTTCTTTAACGTGCACTGACATCGCACAGCACACGGGCCTCTAGAATTTCGCTTTCATCGAAATTCAGCCGCCGCGGCCGGGAACGAAACCGCGTCTTCCGGGTCAGCAGCCGAGCGCCGTAAGCAGTGAGCCACCGCGGCGGGTCTATTCTCCGGTGTGTTTAGCGACGCATAAATAATAGTGTCTCGCAATAAGATGTATCTTTAGTTAAATCCTGCTCAATCTACCGTTGAAGGAAATGATGCTAACTCAAGGGCCATCAGCAGGGCTCACAAGAGCTTATCTGCTTCAGCTACATATCTAAGTATGGTTTTAGGCCGCAAGAGAGAGAAGATCGACAAACAAAAGCACACAGGTAAAGGCCTCTCCATCCAAGCCACGGTGTCCGCGAGCCATGGAC
Source organism: Amblyomma mixtum (assembly GCF_055824585.1). Classification (NCBI taxonomy): domain Eukaryota; kingdom Metazoa; phylum Arthropoda; class Arachnida; order Ixodida; family Ixodidae; genus Amblyomma; species Amblyomma mixtum. The sequence goes on along the minus strand of NC_143015.1, from coordinate 118,215,047 downwards.
CCGCCCTACGAGTAACACACATTCTGTCAGCGTAAAGGAGACAAGTTTATTCCGGAGGGAACCAACGCTTTCAAAGCGGCAGAAAATGGAATGTAGCGGTGACGCAGAGCATACGGTAAAGAATGCCAACATCGCAATACCGTGCCTACAAGAGTACTTATGACCGCTGCAGAGCACAACACACTGAGATGCGAATGGGACCAAGCGGCACACATACAGGCTCATCTTCATCATCATCAGCCTGACTACGCCCACTGCAGGCAAAAGCCTCTTCCGTGTCTCTCCAATTAACCACGACCTTTCAAACTGCGGCCCCCGTAACACCGGAAGCTTCTTGATCTCTCCGCCCACCTAACTTTCTGCCGCCTCCTGCTACGTTTGTCTTCTCTTCGAATCCACTCCATTACACTTAAGGACCAGCGGTTATCCTGCCTTCGCATTACATGCCCTACCTATGCCCATTTCTTCCTCTTGATTCCCACTAGATGTCCTGAACCCGCGTTCGTTCCTTCACCCACTCTGCCCACTTCGCGGTCTCTTAAAGTTACACCGGAGTCCCTCAATACTTTACTGGTCATGAAACTCCCACGAAAGTTTGATATAGGGACAAGGGTGGCCGCTAGGGGCGCCCTCGCCATTCGGGGGGCATCGGAGTGAATCCACGCTGGCACTCTGCGGCCTACGACAGAACTGAAAAATGCAAATAAATACATCTCCGGAGTGATACACTGTGAGAAGGATGTGTTTCCGGGCAGGTGAAGGCACAGACAAAAATAAAACTGTTTATCAGCACACTGGCGGCCGGCGAACCCGGTAACACTCGGCAAATTCGCACGCAACCGATTGCGCAGGAAGCCAGCGGGCCTCGCTCGCCAAATACTAGTCCCTATTTAAGACAGGCGCTAGCATGGTATATGCTGGCTAGTATTTCAGATACAGAGATGATCACCTGCCGGTCCGATGGAGCGGGGCTGGCGCGTCCGTTGGCCGTTAAAGGTACGAGGCGCAGCGCGCATACACGCGCCGGCAATGGGCACAGGCGCCCCTGGCTATGCCTGCTCGCGTGGAGAAAGGCGTATGTCTGGTGGCAGTGCTCGCACTACTCGAAGGAAATTTGGGTAAACGATGATTAAGGGGACTTTGTATGACATCTAGCTTTAGAACGCGAATTTCGATGGCAATTAGAGCATGTTATTTATGCTATGCAACACACAATGTTGATAAGACATGTTTTTTTCCCCTAAAGCATTTAGTGCAAATTTCAGTAGCCGATCCACGGCACTTTAAAGACTCGGACCAGCCTTAATGCCTCCCACAAATTGCAATGGTTGTAATTCGCGACCACGCCTCGCTATTTCCTATATAGACGCTTACTTGTAAACATTTATTTTCCCTTTTATTCAATTTATCCTTTTCATAACTACAATCAGTATGAATGAAGCACTGATGCGGATTCCGGAATAAGCAATGAAGACCGAGTGCTGTTTCATATGAATTTCTTACTTTTGTTTTTAGTGCCACTGCCTTCGTGCCACATTTGACTTTAAGGTTGCTCATACAGGATATTGTAGTTTTCATTCACCTTTAATTCATTTTTATTGCAACTGTTACTGATAATTTATCAATAGAATCAAGTAGTTCTTCTTCATGGCCGAGACCATCATTAATAAAGTAAACTAAGTCAAAACCGTTTCCAACGTCAAAGATGAAGAAAGTGGGGACAATAGTTTTATTTGAGAACAGGACAACAACTTTTAAAGCGAAAAGTCACACAAATCTTTTCATTTTGCAGAGGCATGACAGAGCTACATAACTCGGAACCGTTTAACAACGTTTAACTCAACTTCTTCCCTCCACTTGCCGGACAAGAGCGGCGCGATGATTCCCTGGACTTCTTGTTTTTTTCTCTGGTGAAGAAATGCAGGCGGCATCTCAGAAAAAAAATGAATAACTTCTGCAGTGGTTGCCACGAAATGTGATGGACAGCCCACACTAGCAGAGGGAATTCTACTGTCATGCAATATGCTTTCAATAATATTCATCTACAGATTAGGGCATGAAATTTTCTCTACTGCGTACTCCTCCACATAGCCTTCTACTATTTTTAAAAGGCCAAGCAAGCGGTCTGAAGGCACCTGTAGATATCCTTTTGGTCTTGTTGCTGTCAAATCATTTGGCTTCCTAGTTGAATTTTTTAAGGTTTGGACACAGCACGAGCAAGCCATCGTTGCAAACTTCTTGACCACGTAGCCAGCAAGATGATCTAGAATGCACTCCTTGGGTGACATAGGCTGCATTGTGCCAATGTTGCTTTCCATGCAGTCAGCAGGCTGTAAAAGAATATCATCGAAGAGCACAGCCAGTGTATCCACCTGAAAAATACACAATTTGCCGTACTGTTGCTTATATGCAATAAAAAACTGCATAGAAGCTTGTCACGAAACAAAAATTCGTAACCTACATGAGTTTGAGAAGGCGCTTTCTTGCAGTCAATATCTTGCAACTTGAGGAGCAACTTTGGTGCTTCACCTTCGACTGACGCTCTTTTCGGAGGCCGTACCAAGTTGTTGACACTCAGCATACGATAGATGAACAAGAACTGCTGGATAGTTGGTTGACCTCCATCTCCGGCCATATGTCTAGCTATGCTAAAAAATCGCTAGAAAAAAAAAGAGGACATGAACATGCATTAATTCGTCGCAAGACACTTTATAAGCATTAAACATGTAATAGCTCTAAGAATGTGGCAGCGAGCACAAGAGGCAATCTAAATAGGACATTACGTTTTCTGACACGCAGACCCTTCTGGCTTACCTCTAAGGGGTCCTGTCCAATAGTTCCTACGAGAACGTAAGGAAGCCAGCAGTGAGGAGACGTTCTATAAGGGACACGGTGCTATGCAATGTTATTCTGAGAGCAGCACAAGTTGGCTTGCTTAGGAAGAAAATTGGTTGCTGTTTTGGCAAAGATTTTATGTAATCAGACCAAGCATCTAGCCATGCAATGTTGCCGTTCAGAGTCTGAAAACAAAACGTCTTTTCTTTGCATAATACACAAAAATTTTTCATAATGTAGCCTTTTACTAATAGCAAAGAACCGTAATTATACTACTCACTGCAATATGTTCAGTTTCTATGAACAGAACCTGCTCTGTGCGTTTAGTGTTCAGGCAGCCAAATAAATTGTTCATGCGCCTTGTGAAATCAGCAGTGTCGGTGGATCTATGAAGCTTCCTGCAGTTCTCTGGTTTGCTGTAGAATTCCATGGCTAAAGCCGTACTTTCACTCAGCAACTGAAAACCAAGAAACAGACTGTAAGGCTCATTAACCACAAATGAAAGCATCCTGTAACCGGCACGTAAACATACCTGCATTGCACGCTTCACGCTCATTATCTGAAATGGATTTGGAAATATATGAGCTTTTGAGAGTTTTGGGACAGTGTCAGGATATGGTGGGCGGCTCGATGTTTGATTGGCGCCGAAATTATAATTAATCGGGCCAACCTGCCCACCACTGCACTCTCCGTAAGTTCGGAGGGGGAGGAGCGACAAACCTCTCCACCCCGCGTGCGGAAGATGAGGTTAGACTGCTGACCGGCGATAGGGGCCACGCCTGATTAGCCGTTGACCGGAGGCATGAGGCGTATAGGCAAGTTTCTTTAGCAACCCCTTTACTTGGGTAAGAACCAGAGCAAACGGTTACAAAACAGACCAAGCAAAATAGCGGTAATGCACAGGCGCGATGCGAACAACAAGCACAAAATCAGAACACCAACACAAATTATTAACAAGAAGAAGGAAAACAACAGGGCGAGAACTATACAACAAGGTTACACGATTAAAGCAATATACAAAGGAATAGGACGAGAACAGCGACAGAACAAAGAAAAGAGTGGAGCGAGTGGTGAGAATCGGCGACTTAGCAGCGTAGTGGCAAGGTCCGGTCGCAGGGAGCGTCGGGCTGCGGAAGCGCGCGGTGCTGATGGGGGGTGCGGATACGGGCGAACTTGGGCCACGGGTTACGCGTCTTCCACGCGTCTTTCGTGGCCGCCGTCGCCGCGCTCTACGCGTCAGACACCGCCTAGGCTCGCTTGCCGACCACTGCCCTGGCTGACCCTACACACGTCGGCACGCACCGAAATCTCTGGACCAACTAACTCGGTCGTGATTTTCCCGCCACCGTGTTCACGTGACAAACCACAAAAAAAAAACAAATAAAAGCAAACGAATCCTCTCGGCCCCGTGCACCAACGATATACAGATGTTGAGAAGGGGGGAGAAGAAGCATGAAGAAACTGAAGGGGACGCGAAGGAAAGGTATGGTCCTAACGAGGAGGGATGTTAACTTCTCAAGGTTGGGACGGGTGCTAGGGCCTTCACCGGCCGCTTCCCGTCCCCCCCCCTCGTGAAAGCACTCTCTTCCCGGCGATAATCCTGAGGAGGGGGGTGGCGTAGTCTCGACCCCCCCAGCGTCGCGAGGGGTCAACGCCCACGCGGGGGGAGGCAAAGTCATTGCCGCTGCGTCGCGACATGCCCGCATACGGCCGGCGCCGTGGCCAGCCGTGGCCACTTTGGTCGGAGAAGAAAGAAGAAAAATAAAGCATGCGCGCACTTTGTGACACAACCCCCACGAAAAGAATGTTATTCTTAATAACATTTCAAAATCAAATACACAAATGTCGTGCATGCACAATTGCGTCTTGCCGAGCAAGCAAACGAAGATGAATTAACGCGCACTTCACTGTTAGGAGCGCGCACCAGTTCTTCGTCGCACAACGTTTCCCACGATGGCTCGCACAGTCGCGCACTGCACACTTCACGCAGTCACGTCACAGTCACTGCAGACTGTTCCACACAGCACTTGAAATTGAAACAGTTCAACACTGCACACAACATCCGCAGATTTTGCGTTACCAAACATTCCAAGCACAAAAAAGGCCACAACATATAAAGACAAAGAAAAGGAATGACCACTTAGGCGGAAAGGAGCTTCGGAGCTCGTGATCGCCTAGGTTCCGGTGAGTGCAATGAGTGCCGGACTGTTGTCGTCCTTTAGTACGGCACTGAGGGGGACTTCACCGTGCCTCTTGGTGCGGAACTTTCCACACAGAAATTTTCCTCCGCCTGCTTGGACTGTGCGGCAGTTATCGCGAAAGATCGCTCGAGCGTCGGCGATATGACGCTTCCACCGTAGTGCTCCAACGCGAGCGCGTCTCTTCGTAGAACGCAGGTTGGGCGAGCGCGCCTTTCCTTTGTTAGCGTTACGCCTGTCCGTCTCCTTCGAGCTGCACAGAGCCAGCGCATTGTAACCCGACCGCTCGTAGGAAAAGCCACCCTGGCGAGAGGTTGTTGACTGTACGTCATTTGCCGGCCGTGCGCTTGGCTGCGCGGAAACGGTAATCTCGAAGCAACCGGCTTGCTCCGAAAACGGGCCCTCCGTTAAAGCGACCGGCCCTGTGTCGGCTGCTTGTCGCGGTTCTAGCCGCGCGGGAACTGCGGCATCATCGCGACCCGCTGGTTCCCCTACGGAGCACAACTGTGCTCCGTTCTCCCGGTCCGGCTCTACAGCCGACGCGTCCGAGCAATGCTCCTTGACTCTGACCGCTCCGTCGATCTCGGCCTCGGGTTCTTCGACGACATCAACGTCGTCACACTCCCCTCCTTGCGGCTCTGCCAACCTCTCAGGAACCGAGACAGCCACAGGATCTTCTCTGTCAGGCTCTACAGCCGACGAGTCCGAGCAATGCTCCTCGACTTCGACCGGTCCGTCGAGCTCTGCTTTTCTTTCCTCATCGTCATGAGGTTCGGGGCGCTCCACAGCTCGCTGCACTGTCGGCCGCTCGGGAGCCGTGACATAGCCGGGATCTCTTTTCCCGAAAGTGTGCCCCAGTGTCCCGTCCTCCAGGTCAGGCGACACTGTTGCCTCCAATGTGACGTCTGAGGGCGGTGCCGGCATTCGGCTGAACAGCTCTTCCAGCGTGTTCGCTTCAGGCGTTTCCGAACTCACCTCTACCCCGATTGCATGGCCGAGCTCACCACTTCGTCCGTTGACGATACAAAGTTCACCCCCTTTGAACGTGAGCTCCCCATGCTCGGGAGGCGTCGGCAAACGCACCTGGTCCGCTGCCGGTGCCATTTCTGCAACCGCCCTGCAGTCGCCTTGCCGGCAATTCCGTTCGCCGGCATCAAGCACCTTCGGTGCTGTCTCACCCGGCACTTCGCTTCCGTTTGAAGCAGCATCAGAGCCTTCGCTCCTGCTAGCTTTGCTTCGCGCTCGGAGAGCCTCAAGTTCTCTCTGCAGCTCCAGCAGCCTGCGCGCTGAGCGCGCTTTGTCTAGCTCGTCCTCCTCGCGACGACGCTCGCGTAGCGCTATCCGCTCGTCGCACACAAATTGGCGAAGGGCTGCTCCCTCGAGACCTAACGCCTTTCCGCGCCCGATGAGTCTTTCTAGGTCCTCCATCGCGCCGACTCTACGCACCTTTCAATAGGGCGCGTACGTCAAGTCTGGCCTGAACCCTACGCCTCCCGGTCAGGGCTAATCATGGTCAGCAAGTCCTGTCGCGGACGCCAATTGTCAGGATATGGTGGGCGGCTCGATGTTTGATTGGCGCCGAAATTATAATTAATCGGGCCAACCTGCCCACCACTGCACTCTCCGTAAGTTCGGAGGGGGAGGAGCGACAAACCTCTCCACCCCGCGTGCGGAAGATGAGGTTAGACTGCTGACCGGCGATAGGGGCCACGCCTGATTAGCCGTTGACCGGAGGCATGAGGCGTATAGGCAAGTTTCTTTAGCAACCCCTTTACTTGGGTAAGAACCAGAACAAACGGTTACAAAACAGACCAAGCAAAATAGCGGTAATGCACAGGCGCGATGCGAACAACAAGCACAAAATCAGAACACCAACACAAATTATTAACAAGAAGAAGGAAAACAACAGGGCGAGAACTATACAACAAGGTTACACGATTAAAGCAATATACAAAGGAATAGGACGAGAACAGCGACAGAACAAAGAAAAGAGTGGAGCGAGTGGTGAGAATCGGCGACTTAGCTGCGTAGTGGCAAGGTCCGGTCGCAGGGAGCGTCGGGCTGCGGAAGCGCGCGGTGCTGATGGGGGGTGCGGATACGGGCGAACTTGGGCCACGGGTTACGCGTCTTCCACGCGTCTTTCGTGGCCGCCGTCGCCGCGCTCTACGCGTCAGACACCGCCTAGGCTCGCTTGCCGACCACTGCCCTGGCTGACCCTACACACGTCGGCACGCACCGAAATCTCTGGACCAACTAACTCGGTCGTGATTTTCCCGCCACCGTGTTCACGTGACAAACCACAAAAAAAAACAAATAAAAGCAAACGAATCCTCTCGGCCCCGTGCACCAACGATATACAGATGTTGAGAAGGGGGGAGAAGAAGCATGAAGAAACTGAAGGGGACGCGAAGGAAAGGTATGGTCCTAACGAGGGGGGATGTTAACTTCTCAAGGTTGGGACGGGTGCTAGGGCCTTCACCGGCCGCTTCCCGTCCCCCCCCCCTCGTGAAAGCACTCTCTTCCCGGCGATAATCCTGAGGAGGGGGGTGGCGTAGTCTCGACCCCCCCCCCCAGCGTCGCGAGGGGTCAACGCCCACGCGGGGGGAGGCAAAGTCATTGCCGCTGCGTCGCGACATGCCCGCATACGGCCGGCGCCGTGGCCAGCCGTGGCCACTTTGGTCGGAGAAGAAAGAAGAAAAATAAAGCATGCGCGCACTTTGTGACAGACAGCACGTAGCCCAGACTGCTGCTCCTCATATTCCAGGAAGGCCGAGTAAAAAAGAAGGTAAATGCATCAGTAAACCATTGCCATTTTTTCCCATGCCAATAAGAGCTTACCAAAAATTTTCCAACTTTCACCAGATTGTTCCGTATGCACTTAAATATGTTTGGCGGATCAAGCAAAGCATAAACGGTTCTCCCAGGATCACATGGATGTTGAAAAGAGGTCTGCAGTCCATTGATTTCTCCACTGACACCTAAAGAAAATTGCCATGGTATGTGTGATGTACAATTCGCAAATTTAATACCACTAATACGTCTTATACAGTAAAATATTTATCTAGTGAGCTCAAAGCTGACCTATTATATGCGGAATTGTCACAAGTTACTGCATCTATAACCACTCCAGCGTTACAAAAATGAACAATACACTCCATCAAGAGTTTTGCAAGGACTGTGCCTGGAGCAGCACCAGACGCACAGAACATACCTACGGTCTGTGACCAACCGCCCAGGAATGGCCGAAACAGAAACACCAAAACCTGATCGTCATCCTTGAAGTGATCAGATTCCCTGGTGTATTCACCGAAATCAACTTTACCCAGAAGCCTCATGTCACTTTCTCGTAGGTGAACACTCTTCCTCACGCTCATTTCATCAAACATCAAAACTCCTGAAAGTGAAGAAAATATACAGAGTGAAGTGTCAGGAAGTACAAATTAGTCACCATTTTAAACCTTAATTAATAAAAGCATACCTCGACATTCCCTTTCAGGCAGACCTTGGAGCTTTTCCCTCAAAATATGAAACAAATTGTTGTCAAATCCAAACTCTGCTTTTAGATTCTTCAATTAAGTGTACAACGTGCGAGGATGTGGCAGGGGAAGAAACCAATTTTCATGAAGAAATATGTACACCGATGTCGATTTTATCTTCAGCAGCATGCAGTCGTGAAGCCATTCCTTCTTGTACCTGTTGGCAAAGATTTTTTTTTTCGTAGCGAAGCAGGCAAAATGTACAAATCTCAATAAATAAAACGCTGAGCATTGGGCCTATCTATTTGAAGCTTACCGTACTGCTTTTTGCGACTTCGCGTTCACTTTCATTAAACACTGAACAAAAATTAACTTTTCACGCTTTGACAGCTTGTGCAAATTTAGTTCAGTTTTTCGGTGTTTCGCCTCTTGAGCTGCCACCCTGGCGAGCTTCAGTTGGCAGCGCTGAAGTCGTTGCTCCAAGCAACGGATATGTGCCTTCAATTTTTTTTTTGCTGCGAGAAGCTGCATACAGCTCCCTCCGTTTGACAGGCGGCGTCTACAGGTCCGTTTCCGTTCACCTCAGTGCCTACGTAAAAGAAAGAAGAGAAATATCTCTCACAGATCTCCCGTGCGCCGTACATGCAATCAGCACGCAAGCAACAAGGCACACGCATGCCTACTTTCATTACCTGCGCCAGTCTCCGTTGCATCTGCGCCCGTCGAACTCGAGCACATCGTCGCTGCAGCGCCAGAGCTCTCCAGATCATCTGACGGCTCCCGGCGACGCTTGGTAACCTTGAGCTGCCGAGGCGAGTGAGTTGTGCGCTTTTTCGGATTTGACAAATACGCAGGGACGCCTTCGATAATCCTCGGTACGGCATCCGGCGAAAGTTTTGGCACATCGCCCTGCGACGTCACCACCACGCCATCAACTACCCATTGATCTGCACGCACAATGACACTCGCATCGAAGTGCTTTTCACAGGCACGCACATGCGGGGAGTCAAAAATGAAGCCAGAAGTTTCTTGGCGTGGTATGGCGCGCTTCCATTTTAGCCGCCGGTCGCTGTCACTGGGCAGGCAGAACATCGACACATTTTCTTCATTTCCCCTGTACCCAGAGCGGCATCCAGGTACGCAGCAAGTACGCCGCATCCTGTCCTGACTTTCAGGCACACCCAGGGCACATTCTCATGAGACACAGCACAGGGAGAAGCCGAAAACTGCGAGCACACATGCCACGCTATTCCGCAGTGACAGCAGCTGCCGCCTTCGGTCGCCGCCGCGATGCCCCTCCGTAGAGTTCCTGTATATGCTGGTAGCATATGCAGGAACTCTACCCCTCCGCTGCACGCAGCGCCGCACTGCGGCCGCCGCTGGCAGCGCACAAAGCTCTCCCATAGCGTGACGGCGAAGTTTCATGACCAGTAAAAGTATTGAGGGACTCTGGTTACACCTATCATTTTTCTTTGCATAGTCCGTTGTGCTGTACTTAACTGAACCCACTTTGTTAGCCTCCACGTTTCTGCCCCATAGGTGGGTACCAGTAAGATACAGCTGTTGTATACTTTTCTCTTGAGGGATATTGGCAAACTGCCATTTATGATCTGAGAGAACCTGCCATATGCGCTCCACCTCATTCTTGTTCTTCTAGTTATTTCCCTCTCATGGTTCGGATAAATGGCCCTAAGGAGACGCATTATCTAACTTTTTCCAGAACCTCGCTACCAATATTGAACTGCTGCTGCCTTGCGAGACTTTGAACATTATTTTCGCTCTCTGCATATTAATTTTCGGTCCCACTGTTCTCAGCCTAACGCATTGATCATGCGTTGCAGCTCATCTCCTAAGTGAATTAGCAACGCAGTGTAATCAGCGAATCGCAAGGTACTTAGGTATTCTCCATTAACACTTATCTCTATCTGTTCCCAATCCAGGCCTCGGAACACCTCCTGTAAACAGGCGGTGTATAGCATTGGCGGGACAGTGTCTCCTTTTCTGACAGCACTCTTTATTGGAATTGTATTTCTCGCTTTATGAAGAACTACGGCAGCTGTGCTGCCGTTATTGATATCTACGAGTATTTTCACGTAAGAAAATTTCACGCCCTGATTCCGCACTGCCATCATGACTCCTGAGGTTTAAACGGAGTCAATTGCTTTCTCGTAATCAACGGACGCTATATATATAGGGGTTGACTATTTTCTGCCCATTTCTCTACCCCCTGATTTATAGTGTGAATATGGTCGATTGTCGGGTATCAATCACGAAAGCTTGCCTGATTATTTGGTTGATTAAAATCTGAGTTTGCCCTGTTTCTATTTTTCATTGATTTAGTAAATACCTTTCAGGCAATGGAGCAGTAATCTGAACGGGTTTTAATTTTTAAGCCCTTGCCATCTCAATTCTTATGAATAAAGACGAAGTTAACGTTCTTTTAAGCTTGTGGTACGATCGACGTCATAAGGTATTGCCTATACAGGGCGGTAAGTGTTTCTCACACAATCTACCCTCTATCCTTCGAGAAATCAGCTACTACTTGATCCTCTCCACCTGCTTTGCCCCTTTGCATTGCTCTTAAGAATTTCTTTGTAATCTTTCTTTACTGACGGGATGTCCCACTGCTATGCGCTGCTGTTTCTCTCAATAAAGTTATTGTTACATTGGCTACTGCTTAGATTTTTGCACAACTCTTCGGCTACTTTAACTATTTTGGTTGTTTTGGGGGTTCAACGTCCCAAAGCGACTCAGGCTTTGAGAGACGCCGTAGTGAAGGGCTTCGGAAATTTCGACCACCTGTGGTTCCTTAACGTGCACTGACATCACACAATACATGGGCCTCCAGAATATCGCCTCCATCGAAATTCGACCTCCGCGGCCAGGATCGAACCCACGTCTTTCGGGTCAACAGCTGAGCACCATAACCACTGAGCAACCGCGGTGGCTCACTTTAACTGTTTTAACTATTTTATCCAGATTGCTAATGACACTGCCCTCTTTGTTTCTTGGATCATACATCTGTTTTGTGTCTATGCCTGTTTCCTGTTCACTGCTTTTAGGCTACCTCCGTTCTTTAGTGCATGCTCAATTTCCTGCATATTAAGCTTCCTTCTGTTCGCTTCCTTCCACTTATTTGTGAAATTGCATGGTTCTGCCAGTTTTATTTTTTCCCAAGGGTTAGACACTTTCGTGCTTTCACGTTTCTTAATCAGATCTTTCATCTCCCGAGCTACTGTGCCGGTATCCTGTCGAACCATCCTGCCGCCTGCTTCCACTGCACACTCGTTAATGATAGCTGTGAAATTACCATTCATTAATTGAACGTTAACTTCGTCTTCCTCAGTTAGAGATAAATATCTCTTCTGCTGCGATGTACTGAATTCCTTTGCTTTCCCTTTTGAAGCTAATTCGTTAAAGGGCTTCCTAGTCACTCTTTTCTTCTTTTTCCTCTTCAGATCCAAGATCTAAGCTAATTCGAGACCTTATTCTTCTGTGGTCGCTACAACACAGTTTTCCGAGAACCTCCGTATCAAGCACGATACCAGGGTGAGCGCATAGTGTGAATTCTATTTCCTTTTTAGTCTCCCCACTGGGGCTTTTGCACGTACATTTCCTGTTATTTTTGTTTTCGTAAGAGGGTATTTATTGTCCGGAAATTATTTCTCTCTGTGAGTAATATTAATAACTAACTCCCCCTGCTATTCCTGGAGCATGAGGCATGGCCGCCTACCGCTTGGTCTCCGGCCTGCTTCTTGCCAAACGTCTCATTGAAGTCCATTGAAGACCATTAGTACAGTGTACTGTGATTTTACTTTGTTCATTCCCGATTCCACGTCTTCACAGAACCTTCCAACCACCTGGTTATCATGGCTCGATATAAGCGCGTAGGTCTGCACTACCTGCAGCTTCTACCTTTTGTTAAGATGCCCTCTCGTTTATACTATAGAAATCCTTTATGCTGCCAGCTATATCCTGATTGATGAGGAGTTTCACACCTAGTTCCCCTCTATCCGCTGATTCAGAGGAGTATGCGCCTGCCCCTTAGTAGTATATACGCCTCATCTGTCCGCCTAACTTCACAAAGCCCTATGACATCTCATTTAATACCCGCTGGTTCCCCGAACAGCCATGCTAGGATAGCCTCACAGGATAAGATTCTAGCGTTAAACTTTGCGACATTATGTTTCCTATGGTGGCCTGGCCGGAGCCTGAAATTCTTAGCACGCAGCGTCACACGTCTGACCGCCGCCTTGGTAAGTTGCTCCACAGCCGGTGGGGACTGAGGGCCGAGGGTTAGTTGGTTTGTTCAGGGAAGGTTTTGGCCATGTACTAAACCAGGGTGGCCATATCTTGCCCTGGTGAGGGAGTGCGTAGTCAATTTTGGTCACCCAGGTCTGGCCGCGCCCAGGCCTGGTTATGGAATTCCATCGACGGGTGGAGTTTTTTAAAACCCTTTCGAGAATTGCACGCCACCGGCATTCAACTCTGGTGACCTCTCGTACGGTACGAAAACGAAATCGGTACGAAATCCCAGCCTTCTCGCATAGCAGCCATTGAATCCGAAGAGCTTTTTCATCTTCGGGGATGCCTATTTCAGCTGCTGTGTTCACTCTGTTAAGGGGCCGCTCCGTAGTCCGTGTACACGCCGAGGGGTCGCGTTGCTCGCCGGTTGCTTAACCGCACCCCAGCAGCGCTTCCTCGGAAATTCCGACGCGCTGCTTTTGCTGTCTTTGTCAAGGCAGCCCCTCATCCCCCTCACGAGGGATCGAATTCCATATCACGCGAGCAACAGATCCGTCATGCGCCGCTGCGCTGCATCCGTACGAACCTCGATGACTGCAAGAGAGCGCTCGCCGTTTAGACGTCCAAAAAGAGGCCACAAATCCTCGCAAAGGTCAAAGGTAATACTCTGCCGTAGCCGAAGGCAATGGAGAGGTGAATCCTTGGTTATCATCAGGGACTCGCAAATTGCCTGTCTGAATTTTCTGAGAGGCCAACTGGCAAAAACGCTCTCCGCGCTCTAAACCAAGGTGGCTTAAGCGAGTGAAAAGATTCTGTCATGTGGGTACCGGGCCACGCCGGCTAGGCCGGGAACCACGCAGCGGGCGCCATCGCTCGAGCCAGTTACCCAGACATACTGCATACTGCAGCACCTTAGGGGAATGAGAACGGCCTATTCCCCACCCCCTAGCCAATTCACTAAAGAGCAAACTAAATTAGAGACAGCTCCAAACACACATCAGCGCTGATTTATTCTAAATGAAATACACCACATTATTCAAAGGTCCGCATGCCCATGGTGCGGAGACACAGCCGCACTATACCATACCACACGGGGGTGCCAACACAACCTTGCTGTTCCAGTTGTACACAATGCCACACCGGAGCGGTGGGACGTAGCGCTTTCCACCTGAGAACTCGGGGATCCGCTTCACTGGTCGAACGGGCCGAAGCTGCAGCATCCGGCTGAGAAGTCTTCGACCAGAGATTTCACCCATTAAGACTGCCAAGATCCTAGGAGCCGTGCATAAACGTTTGGTCTCTCTCTCTCTATCTTTCGAAATTTTGGTTTGCGAAAAGAAAACGCACAGTTTCAGCGACGTATTATTAAAATGTTCGCGACTGCTTGCTTTTTTATTTATTTATTTATTTATTTATTTATTTATTTATACAAATACTACAGAGGTTCCACACTTCGAACATTGTGTGAGGGAAGGGGTTATAATATTTAGCAGCCAAAACGTGGCACAAAAAGGAAAGCATAAAAGTAAACAATATTGAATACACTGGACTGCAAAAAGTTATTAAAATGTACTTGAAAAAAAAAGTATTATATTGACACAAAAGAAAAAACACCGAACGAATTGCGACACTACATAGATTAAACTACATATACGAACACACTTTAAGTACTATATCATGGATGCATAAAGGTGGTCAATTCATTTTTGAACACTGACGGGTCCTGTGTGGTAGCAATGCAATCCGGAAGATCATTCAAAAATTGATAGCACGTGGCAAAGCAGAAGAATTAAACGCGAGTGTTCGGTCAAATAGACGTTGGAAGCTAAGATTGTTATGTAGGCGACGTGAAGTGCGCATTGGGCGTGTAAGTGGCAGTGTGGACGCGTGACGACTGTAAATTAGTTTCTGTAGTAAGCAAAGAAGTGCGATATCCCTACGTGTCTGTAAACTTGTTAGCGGTAAAGGTATCTTGATGCTTGTTATACTGGAATGACGGTCGTAGTCGTGAGGAATAAAACGCGCTGCCCGGTTCTGAACTGCTTCGAGGGAATGAATTAAATAAGCCTGATGTGGTGACCAGATACCTGATGGATATTCTAGTTGGGGACGGACAAATGTCAAGTATGCCAGCTTGCGGTTAGAAACAGGTGCGCTATGAAGATTTCTCTTCAGACCAGCGCCGAGTAACGGCAGCCTCGTAGACGACGTAGGCCCTCGTCGGGGCGCGCGAGCGCCCAACTGCAGGCACAAATAAAGTTTGTTCCAATCCAATCCAATCTTCAGGTAGCCAAGCGCGCGCTGCTTTCGAAGTTATGTTTTGAATATGTTCCGCCCAAAATAGATTTGAAGTCAGATAAACATCAAGGTACTTATAAGAAGACGTGCGGGATAGCGTGACGCTGTTAAGGGAATAAGTGAAGAGCGAGTTTGAATGCTTGCGGCTGTCATTATTTGACATTTGTCAGTATTAAGTGTCATTTGCCACGATGTGCGCCAATTAGTTGCGCATTCAAGGTCCTGCTGAAGAACGACATGGCCAGTGGTTGAGTGGATTTGACGATAAATCATGCAGTTGTTAGCAAGAAGTGGCCGGATTCTTTTCGAATAAAGAAATGGATTTATTTTAAGACAAGAATTTAAGACAAGAATACAAGAATGACATAACTGGATTATTGATACGTAGGAGGTTCGGCGGATCTGCAGAGTTGGGAGGGCCTCGCCGACGCGTCTCGTTTCGTCGGCGCCTCTCGGTCGTCTCTCCTCCCAAGCTGCAGCGGTGGGGCTTTTATAGCCTGAGGAACGGTGGCCCCTCCGAACTGGCCAATCCAAAGGCAGCACTCGACGGCAGTCCGAAAGGACCAACCAGCGACCGCGCGGCCAACCGCTTCAAACTTTGCCGCGCGCAGTGGCGTCCGGGGGAGGAGGAAACGGCGCCTCGCTGTCTGGCCTCTTGCGACAAGTCCAGGCGTGTTGGTTGAAGATACTTCTCCTTAGGACTCCACTGCCGTAAGGCGCAGCATCGTGGATTGTCAAGGGACGCTAGGAGAAGTTAGCGGCGTGCAGAATTGGAATCGGAAGGGGTTTCCAGGCGTGACAGCGTGTAAGTTATGGGAGTGCTAACACGGCCCTTCCAAAAATTGCGCCTGTCCTCAGGCGCACGTTGTGGATACTAATTCCTCGGTGTCCAGGGCGCGTTCCTTGTATCTTCTCAGCTGTTCGATGTTCACGGTTTTCTCGTTTAACTTTCCAGGAATGTGAGGGATCCTGCTTATGACAGCCATGTTGGGTCCGGTCAATGCTGTTATTTCGAATATCTGGGATCTAATGTAGATCTTGCGCCGATTTCTAGAAGAACGAGATCTCCACACTGGAAATACGGCGTCTGACGTCCTTCGTTGTAGCGTCTCGTTGTTTCCTCCTGGCTCCTCTCAAGAGAGTTTTTCATGTCCTGGCGCCCCTTGGCCATTTCATGGAGTCTTTCTGCGGCGTCTATTTCTTCAAAGGTGGTTCCAATGTTCAGTTCTCCGAGCACTTTCGGGTCGTAACCGTGCATGAGGTAAAATGGACTTTCGTTGCTGAGGCGGTGCTTTGTGACATTGATACCGAACGTCGCCTTAGGTAGTTCCTTTTTCCATGATTCGGAGTTGCTGATGACCTTCCTTAGTACTTGTTTCAGTGTTCCCACCATTCTTTCAATCAGTCCGTTTGACTGCGGCCAGTACGGAGGAGAGTTCACGTGCTGAATTCCAAGTCTGTGGTGAACTTGAGCTGTTCGTTTGTTCACGAAGCCTTTTGCTTGATCCGTGATGACGATGCTGGGCACGCCGAATCGGGGAATCCAGCGGTTAGTAAGGAAATCCAAATAGTGCTTCGAGGAGGTGCTTGGCACTGCCACCGCGTCCATGCACCTTGTTGCGTGATCGATGCATACAAGTGCATATCCTTCGTTTTTATCCAGGGGGCCCATATGATCGAGAGAAATGACCACATTGGGCTCGCTCGGAATTTCTCTGGGGTTCAGGCACCCTTCGGCTTGCGTCGTTCGTGAGTTTACGACTTGGCACGTGTGGCATGACTCGATGTAACTGCGGATGTCCTTCGCTATAGATGGCCACCAATACTTTCTTTGCACCAAGGTCTTTGTTTTCTCGCTTCCAAGGTGTCCGTTGTCGTCATGAAACACCGCCATGACACTGCTTCGGAGTGCCGCGGGAACCACAACTCTTCTGCAAACGCGTCCTCTTTCGATAGACCTTTTCAACACAACGCCGTCTGCGACTTCGTAGCTGGAGCTGTTCGTTCCAGCTTCGGCGCGGAACTTTTGGCATTCGGGGTCACGCTCTTGAAGTTCGCGTATGCGGCTATGCTTGCTGACGATTACGGCGAGGCAGGTGAGATCGTCGCTGGTCACTTCGTTTTCGCTTGGTTCAGCTTCCAGCGTTTGTCTCGAGAGATCATCAGCAGCAGCATTCTGTCGACCAGGCCGGTGCTTGACGTCGAAGCGGTATTCCGCGAGATCCAGAGTCCAACGTGCGAACCGGCGGTTCGTCGCTCCTTTCTTCACTAGGTAGGATAGACTGAAGTTGTCTGTGTGCACTGTGAATTGCGGGCCTCCCCGCAAGTAGATAGAAAACTTCTCCTTGATGGCCCAGTGCAGCGCCATACATTCCAGCATGTTCGAGTGTAGACCTCTGTCATGCTTATTCAGCGATCGGCTTGCGTATTCGATCACCCTTTCTTTTCCGTCTTGCGTTTGACTCAGTATCGCTCCGAGCCCTGTCTGAGATGCGTCGACGTGCACTTGCGTTGGGCAGTCCGAACGGAAGTTTGCCAATATCGGGGGATTCTTAAGTGCGCTCTTGGTTTTGTCCACGATTTCTTGGTGCGCGCTCGTCCAGACGAATGGCGCTTCCTTGGAGACGAGTTGACGCAGTGGGTATGTGAGTTTCGAAAACTCGGGGATGAATTTGCGGTAGTGGTTTGCGAATTGCAGAAACGAGTACAACTTCTTCGCGCTTTTCTCGGGCTCAAACTTGTCGACGGCAGTGACTCTCGCTTCATCCAGGGTTCGCCCTTCAGCGGAGATGACGTAGCCAAGGAATGAGATGCTGTCTCGCACAAATTGGCATTTCTTGATGTCCATCTTCAGGCCATTGATGACGACTCTTCGTAGTGCCTCGTCGAGCAGTGACAATGCATCCGGAACCGCAGCTGCTCCCTGGCCGACGTCGTCCATGTACGTGGATGTTCTCTTCAAGCCATCAAACGTGTCGCGCATGACTCTTTGCATCGTCTGCGGTGCCTTGCAAAACCCAAACGCCATTCGTAGGTACTCATATTTTCCGTCCGGAGTGACAAAGGCGGTCTTGTGGATATCGTCAGGCTTTACTCGCACTGTAAGAAAGGCCGACTTCACGTCCAAGACAGTGAAGTACTTTGAGCCGTCTCTCATGATGTCATCGATGACATCTTATATAATTGGCATCGGATACGGCGGATTGATGGTCTTCTCGTTCAGTTTTCTGTAGTCGTGTTCCATCCGTCGAGGCGTGGTCGGATGGTGAGGCTGATCCACCACAATGGTAGGAGCGCTGTACTGGCTTTGGCTGGGTCGGATGATCCCTTTGGCTAGGTAGTCGTTGACTTGTTCCTTCATAAAGTGGCGGTCCGCAGGGCAAGATCTGTACGGTCTTGACGCGACGGGAATGTCGTCCCTGAGTTCAATACTGTGCTCAACGTGTTCACAGAGCCCCAGAGCATCTGTCTTTGTAGTGAATGCTTTATCATGGCGCTTCAAAATTGTGCGGAGCTCATCCTTTTCGTCGGCGTCTGCGTCGCGGGTCATTTTGGATACAGCCTCTTCAACCAGATAAGCGAAATCTTTGTCAGGACCGGGGTCTTTCGAGTTCATCCTTACGAATCCGATGTCGCTTGCTGCAGCTTCGTCTAGGATCTTGCGATTGTTGAAGGCTGTTATTAACGTCTCTCCAACACGGCTCGTGTCGTGTGCGCCTGGAGCATGAAATGGTGACTCACTCACCGATGGCTGTACGGGGACCAGGGTGACGTCGTTCGAGGGGTGGAACGTGATGTCGACGTTCGCGGCACGGCGCCAATCCGAACCCAGAATCAGATCCATGGCACTTGGCAAGGGAGCGATCACGACCTCATCGAGACGCACGGTCGATGATCCGACAGTCACTTCCAAGGTTGCCACGCGCGCTGGACTGATGCATCGGTCAAGCACTTCTATCTTTTCGGGAGATGTCCAGGGTCGGGGTCGAACGTCGGGTCCAACGGAGCTCTCGTTGAGGACGGACACGTTCGAACCGCTGTCTATGCAGACTCTCACCGGTCGGTTTTCGACGAAGCCCTTCACGATGGGTAATGTGCCGCCCGTCGATTGCAGGAAACAGTTCGCTTGCCTGTTTGTTGGCCCAATATTGAGCGCTTCGTTAGTTCTGGTTCCTCGGCGTCGTTCTGCACGGATCGTGGCTTCGGTTTTCGGTTTTGTGCAATCCCTTGACAGGTGTCCAATGTTGCCGCAGTTGAAACAGGTTCGTGCTCGCATGGCTCTACCTGGTTCTCGTTGGTCCCGCCGCCTTGACTGTTCGCCTGGATCACTGCGTCCGTCGTCCGCCGCCGCTCTGGCTTCGTCGCTGCTCCTCCCCTGGTTCCGCTGCCCCAGTACAGATTGACGGAATTGCGCCGCTTGCGCCGTTACTGCCTTACGCTGCCGGGTGTCGAGCAGCGCTGCGCGGTCGATCAGTTCGATGACGCTGCTGCAAGGCTGTGCAGCAAGAGGATTAGCCCAGGTGTCCTCGTTGATTCCGCTGAGAATCAGCGAAATTCTTTCTTCATTCGCGAGCGGATAGGGGGACTTGTCCAGAAGAGCGTTTTTGGAGTACATGTACTCGACGAGGGTCTCCGAACTGCGCAGTCTTCGAGCAGCCTGCAGGTCCAGAAACTCTTGCATTGTGAGCCTCCGGTCGAAACGCGTGGTGAAGGCATGCTTCCAGGAGTCCCACATTTCGTAAGTCATACCGTAAGAGCTGTGCCAGTCCTTCGCAGCTCTTTGCAGCCGAGTTGCTGCCGTCGCGAGCGTCAGCGATGGGGACCAGTGGGCCAACGCAGCAACGCGCTCCACTTGCGAGATCCAAGTCTGCGTTTCGTTGAGCACTACCGTCGTACTCGGGGATGGCGGACGCCGTATCGTTCGTAGACTGGATCAGCACGGGTGAAGCTGGCGCTGACATTCTCGTCAATGCCTCCGTCATCTGTAGCTGTGCACGAGCGAACATAGCCACGACTTCGTTCAGGCTTGGCGTACCCTCGGGAGCTGTAGCGGCATCGTTTTCCGGAGAGGACTGGGAAGGTGTGCCGCGATCGGTTTCTGCCGGCCGTTGGTTTGCTGCCGCGGTAGGGGCGCGGACTCCCTCGTGACGTTGGGAGGCCGTTTCGTGCCCAGTTCGTGTCGGCAGCTCGTGTCGTTGTTGGGCTAGAAGCCGTCGCATTTCTTCAATCTCGGCCCGCAGCATATCGACCGCAGCCGGCGCTTTCGAGTCCGCTTCTCCGTGGTCATCGTCATCTGTTTCGCCCTGGCTGGTCGTTGAGTCGGATGTGGTCGACGGAGCCTGGAGGCGAGCGTTGTCGTCCAGGAGACGAGTCACGAGATCGTCCTTTCGGCCGGTGCACGGAAGCCCACGGGTTCTCAACTCGTCTGCCAGTCGCTGCTTCTTCAAGGCATTGAGAACGTGGCGGTCAGTCGATTTCGCCGGAGACCAGATGAATGTGGAATCAGAGCTCACCGACGGCGTACTGCTGCGCTCCTCGATGTCCACTCTTTCTTCGTGCTCGGGAGGTTCCTCTGCAAATCCTGTCGGCTGCGCCATGTTAGCAAGAAGTGGCCGGATTCTTTTCGAATAAAGAAATTGATTTATTTTAAGACAAGAATTTAAGACAAGAATACAAGAATGACATAACTGGATTATTGATACGTAGGAGGTTCGGCGGATCTGCAGAGTTGGGAGGGCCTCGCCGACGCGTCTCGTATCGTCGGCGCCTCTCGGTCGTCTCTCTTCCCAAGCTGCAGCGGTGGGGCTTTTATAGCCTGAGGAACGGTGGCCCCTCCGAACTGGCCAATCCAAAGGCAGCACTCGACGGCAGTCCGAAAGGACCAACCAGCGACCGCGCGGCCAACCGCTTCAAACTTTGCCGCGCGCAGTGGCGTCCGGGGGAGGAGGAAACGGCGCCTCGCTGTCTGGCCTCTTGCGACAAGTCCAGGCGTGTTGGTTGAAGATACTTCTCCTTAGGACTCCGCTGCCGTAAGGCGCAGCATCGTGGATTGTCAAGGGACGCTAGGAGAAGTTAGCGGCGTGCAGAATTGGAATCGGAAGGGGTTTCCAGGCGTGACAGCGTGTAAGTTAAGGGAGTGCTAACACAGTCATCGACGAACAGTCGGATTGATTGCTTAAACAGGTGCAGAACTGCAGTACTTAAACAGATGAGCGAGTACTGTAATTCTTATCACCCTTGGACTGAGACATCGCGCTGCGGGTACACGCAAATAGTAGCCTCAAACAGCGATGCGCTCTCATCCTTTTCGGCTTTAGGACTGGTCTTTTATTTATAAGTTTTCACAAGAGGTTGGAAAAACACATGTAAAAGAGAGAGAGAAATGGAAGAAAGGGAGCAGCCAGCACGTTTCCAGATAGAGAGAGAAACAAAGAGGACCACCCTTGAACCTGGCCTGTCCTGGGGTCAACGCCTCGCAGATGGCTAGGTGTCATGCCGCGTACGGCTGTACGGTGCGGTAGTCTTGTATCATCTGCATTAACCGTCTTCCTTCTTTTTTTCCTCTGTGCCATCTCTTTTTGCTACAACGCCCCCGCAGCTAGCTTCAGCTCATTGTGCTATGTGTAGGACACACCGGTCTCGAAGATCGAGAGAGAATCAGAATCAGTTTATTTTAAATGATCAATCAGTGCGTACGTGCACATATTTGATGAATACAAGAAGAGGTCCCGAAGCCAACGGCTCCGCAGGAGATTTCCTGTTACAAACGGGAAAAAATGATCACATAGAAACTGCAGATAAAATTCAGATTGATTACATAAAGTAATTAGTAAAACGCAGAAATGCAAGATAATGCAACTATACACGAAATTTAATTTGCGCAAACGTATATAAATGCTTAACTAGAGCAAAACAATTCATGGGAGTGACCTGTATGCTCTTTGAATGAAAAAAAATATTTATCGTGATTGAAGAAAAGTACGAAAAGTGCACTTGAAAGCATAAATGCAAGATTATTGCTTTTACTAAATGCTAATGAATGCCACAAAAATGAGGCAGAGAAATTTACTGTGAATTGACTGTGGTTGGTAAATTGGTAAATTGGTTTTTGAGGAAAGGAAACGGCGCAGTATATGTCTCACATGTCTCTGCGGACACCTGAACCGCGCCGTAAGGGAAGGGAGGAAGGTGGGAGTGAAAGAAGAAAGAGAGAAAGAGGTGCCGTAGTGGAGGTCTCCAGAATAATTTCGACCACCTGGGGACCTTTAACGTGCACTGCCATCGCACAGCACACGGTCGCCTCTTGCGTTTCGCCTCCATCGAAACGCGGGCACCGCGGTTGGGTTCATTTGTAGGATTTGGTAGTAGGAAATAGATTTGGCGTGACAAGCGAACCAAGCTTCGTCGAGGAAGCTGGGTACTATTAGTTGTCGTAATTGGAAGTTATCCTTCGGTGAACTTAAAGATGACAACAAAAAAGTAATTAACCACAAATCAGACCCCTACGATGTTGTGAGCCTGAAGTAAGAGTGCAGGACGGCATGAATAGTTATTGAACGTAATAAATAATGCGCATAACTTTATTCTGTATGTGTTGTAGCGGGGATATGCATGTTCTGTAGGTGTTTCCTAAAGCAGAAATACAATAGTTAATGTGACTCTGGATGAATGCATATTAGAGTGATATGAACAGTGTAAATTAGTTTCGTACCTTAACTAGTACTTTTATGGCATGTACTGTTGTTCTTAGACAGTATATATATCTGTGGAATATTAAGTGGCAGACAAGTTTTACTCCAAGAAACAAGCAGTGAGAAACTGAGAGTCGAGAGAAATATGCGGAGATTCAGGAATAGTTTTAGAGAAATATGCGGAGATTCAGGAATAGTTTTATGAGGCGATAAAAAAATGACAAAGTTACATTTAGAGGCATTAATTCTCAGCATGTTGTTTCCACATCAGGCTGATAAGTTTGCATCATCAACATTCAATTTCTGTGTTAAGAAATCCATGCACTTCCGATGCTACAATGGTAGCATCATCGGCATATAATATTGCCATGGACGAGTGAAGACGGAAGAGTAGAAGTGCGAACATGAAGGACGTTAGGTCGGTTGGACGCTGTTGGGAACTGATTGATAAGCCTGATACGCCTGGCGTGAACCAACCCACGCTTAGCTCGCGTGTTAGACTGGTTGTATACACAGGCCTGGTCCTCAATTCGAAGAATTTCCACTTTGGCGGGCGTCAAGCGTTGGTGCGCGGCCATTTCGTCGATAAGCAGCGCATGAGGCCAGATTCTCAGAAAACAGCAGCTGCGAAGTCTTTTCAAGCACCACGGAAAATCAAAGGGGTTCGCAGTTCTTGTGGTTATGTTCCTATTTCCGGCGTTTTATTCACCACTTTGCCGACATTGCTTATGCGCTAACGCGCCATATCCGCAAAAGAGCTCAGTTTGAATGGACTCCCAAGTGCGATGCCTCCATCCGCCGTCTGAAGTGTCTCTTGATCTTACATCCCGTCCTCCGGATTTTCGAACCCTCCGCCCTAACATAGCTTCATAGTGCTGCTAGTGGGTATGGCATCGGTACTGTTCTGGTTCAACGCCACAATGAATGGGAGTACGTTACTGCGTACGCGAGCCTCACCGTCAGCAAGCCAGAACGCAACTACGCTTTTACGAAACAAGAATGCCTCACTGTGATCTTAGCCGTGCAGAGGTTCCGAACATACCTTCATGGCCACCCATTAACCATTGTGACTGATCATCACACCCTCTGCTGGCTTGTAAATCTCTGAGACCCACGCGACCGCCTCGTGCGCTGGATCCTACGTCTACAGGACTATAACTTTAATGTCGTATACAAGAGCGGGCGGCGACGCGCCGATGCACACGCTTTTTTCGCGAATGCCGCTTCTCTTAACCGTCTGTGACAGGGAAAATTTCCACCATTACATCTCAGTCATCGTTCCAAAGTTTCCTGTCGTTGAGGTGTTTAAAACTGAGCAGCGTGAAGTTCCGGCTCTACAACCCCTGTTTGCCTCCGCGCGCAACCAGGGAGCTGTAGGCCCTTTTTGTATCCGTGACGGTCTGTTATGAAAAAACAGCTACTCCCTTGTGGGCCCACTATACCTGCTCGTTGTTAGAACAGCTGCGTACTCCTACATTTTGCGCGTCATGCACGACGACCCTGCCTCTGGTCATCTGGTACCGGCTCGCATGCTCAATCGAACTCAAGAGTGGTTTTACTGGCCGAAAATGCGTTCCACGAGAAAACAGTATGCGGACAGTTGCACGCAGTGTGAGCTCCACAAGCGGCCTACCTCTTCTCCACCTGGCCTACTTCACCCTGTGATGCCTCCCAGCTGTCCGTTCGAGCAGTTTGGAATTGATCTGCTTGTACCTTTTCTCAAATCTCCAAATGGCAATCACTGGATCGTGGTCTGGGAGGACTACCTGACACGTTATTGAGAAACGGCTGCTCTGACATCGACTACCACGCATCAAGTGTTGCTATTTCTTCTGAATTTTGTCATCTTACTAAATGAACCACTGCGACCGGTAATCAGTGACCGAGGCCTCCAATTCACGGCCGACATCGCTGCAGAGCTGCTACGTTTCTGCACAGTTACCTACCGGCACTCAACGCCATATCACCCACAGAAAAACGGTTTGACGGAACACATAAAGAGAACAATCACCAACATGCTTGCCATTGTGGAAATATGGAGGGGCCCAGCCTTCCGCCTCCGCGTTCCCACACCACTGATGCAACGTTTCCGCTATCTAACCGCGGAGGGGTTCGTGCTCGAGGGACAAAGGAAGGGACAACAAAGCATGAACATTCATGTGTTATTACGTTTGAAATGAATACACAGAGCAGGCCAGCTAGCTATAAAACATCAGCGAGGCGTTCCTAGGAAATCAAACGTAAACGTAAGAAGGGTTTGCGACTTACCGGCACTGGCTGGGGCAGGGGCGCTACTTCGGAGGTATCGGCGGCGAACGTTTGTACACTCCGACAATGGCGGCCGGGTTTTCCCGTGCGCGCCGGATTCTTTGGCGCAGAGCCATTCCGGAGGCTTTTCTGGGGAAGGGGTCGACAGCGCGCATTTGCTGCGCTCGCTTCGCTGCCTGGAACCAGAAGTCCAGCGGCAAGGCACGACAGATCTCCGTGCTCCTGCCGCGGAAGCTGACGGCAGCGTGCGGCTGCAACCGTCCATGACCTTGGCCGGATCCCGAAGAGACACTCAACAGCTCCGCGGAGCTCTGCATAGCCTTCGAGGCGGCCCTCCGGTCGCGGCTTCAACTTACCTCATGAGGGAAACTTCCCTCCTTGCAAAATCCTGTCATTCTTGACGCTCGGTGATGATGGTCAGCCGCGTCGGAACGAAAGTTTCTGTCTGAGTTTCAGTCGCTTAACTTATCCTTAAGTGTGAATTCACTATAGAACGTATCCAAACAAAATTATTATCGTTAACAGAGAGCTACATTTCATCACAGCTGACCTCTGGTAGACATCCAAATAATAAACCCCGGATGAAAACATCTGGCTTAGCTAAAATGGGAAAAATACTGGGCTAGCTATACTGACTGACAGGGTCATAGATGTGTCGCCTCATAGTCGCCTTGTGCGTACTGTCTTGGCTACTGACGTGGCGCAGGCATACGACAACGCGTTACACGCCAAGATCTTTGACAGCATGGAACGTACGAGCCTTCTCCTACATATCACAAAAGCGATACATAATCTGCTTAAGGACAGGACATTTTCTTTTCTTGTAAACGGACAACAAATCGGTAATTACACCTGAAACAGAGGCTTGCCACAAGGTTTAGTTTTTGCACTTTTGATATATAATATCACACCGATACCACTTGTGAGGAAATTAGCTAAAATAATAGAGTTGCAGTTCCTTACTGACGCAACCGATGTCACGCTTTGTGCTACTCATAATCAGCTTGAGACATAGAGCTTTAGAATGCAAGAGGCCAAAAATGCACTTGATGAGGATGTCCATGATGGAGGCCTGGAACTGGCTCCAAGAAAGACCAGCTACATTTATGTTGGAAAAAGAACGGCAAAAAGCAATTGGCAACTAGAAGAGTCACGCTAAAGATTAGAAATCAGCCATCATATGAGGTAGACGAGTTCAGTGTCCTTGACCTAAGCAATCATAATTTTTGCAAAGGAACACTGTGGCTCCACAAGAAGAATAAAACAGCATCGACTTCCGTGAACTTGATCAAACGGATTTTGTCTAGGGTAGGAAGAGCCGGAACGGAAATGACAGGACGCATAATCGGCGCTTTAGCCCTGGATACTCAATCAGGGCTAATTCCAACTACTGACGAGACGACAATACGCCGAGCTGCCTAGTTGGAAACGATAAATAGGAACGCTATGCTCGCCGTCACATCCTTACCGAAACTTACTCCCACCCCGACTGCCCGGGAATTTCCACAGATGAATACACTGACAGAACTAATTTATCAGCGAGAGGCAACAAGAAATCTCCATCGAAAGCAAGTTTTGCTCATAGCCTCTTTGCGCAATGCGGTGTCAGTGCAAACACCTCTAATGGCCCAGCCCCCCCTCCCCCGCCCTACTCCATGGCAATTCGCGGATATTACGACGAACAAGACGACTAAGCTTCATCGTAAAGAGAAGCCGAGCACACAACATCTCGTTGATGTATGCCCAGGAACATGCATTGCATATACGGACGCGTCGATTATAGTAAATGGCGGTATAACAGCAGTTTGGCAGAACACTAGCCTAACACACAGAGAGCCAAGCGCACGTCCGGGATACGTATCAGACCTCCTGGACCCATTATTGATAGAACTTTATGCCATCCGCTATGCAATAGAGGCCATATATGCAATAGACCCTATAACAGGAGCCCATATCTAATAGACTCCTTAGCCGCCTTAAAACAACAAAAAGGGTGACAGAGACACTATGTGTAACTCTGGTCAAATGTTTAGGGGAATCCCCCAAGGTGGAGTAAATTTGTAATAAGAAAGTAATTACTCACATTCACTTCGAGTTATTGATCAATTCGCTCTCGCCCTACCATAAGCTTGCTGGCCCGGTTAGCTCAGTTGGTAGGGCGACTCCTCCGGTGAAGCGGTGGTCCCGGGTTCGAACCCCGGACCAGGACGAATTTTTCTTTAACTACGAAGTGTCTGAGAAAGCTGTATAGATTTCCTTTGTAGCCGTATGGCTGCGCTTGGGTGGATGCCAATGAGTAATTACTCCCTTATTACAAATTTACTCCACCTTGGGGGATTCCCCTAAACATTTGACCAACACTGTTCCCACTTCGAGTTATTGATCAATTCGCTCTCGCCCTACCGTAAGCTTGCCGTCCCGGTTAGCTCAGTTGGTAGAGCGACTGCTCCGGTGAAGCGGTTGTCCCGGGTTCGAACCCCGGACCAGGACGAATTTTTTTTTAACTACGAAGTTTCTGAGAAAGCTGTATAGCTTTCCTTTGTAGCCGTATGGCTGCGCTTGGGTGGATGCCAATGAGTAATTACTCCCTTATTATGTGTAACTCTGGAAATACATGCTCTCGAGAGGAAAGCAGATACGCGTCCAGATACCCTGGGCACACGACGCTGCTGAGAAGGTTGAGCACTGAAACGTAGAGGACTTCACACATCAAGCTTTAAACACTAATGCATCCCTCACAAGGCTCCCTATTAACGCCCGCTCAACTCTACCCATCTTAGAATCCCCTTTAAAGATAAGTACGCATATCCTCATTCCCTCGTGCACTTTCCCCTTTCACAAAACATGGAGATTGGAGGAGAGATTCCTTAGTAGGACAACGGCAGGGGCAGCTCTTACCCCGTCGGTCACGTGCCGATAGGGCTTTAGTAAAGACACAGGACCCACCACCTGCTCGAAGTGCTCCACAATGGCTGCAGAGGTGAATGTTCGCCGCCTGCTGTAGACTCGTGCCGGGACAAGGGCTTCAAGGACGCGGATTCTACAGGAAGTGAGACTAACGGCGACAAGGGAGAGGGATCTCTCTATGTGGCGGGCACAGAACAATAAGAGCAAGAACCTACCGTGGTTCCTGCGCGAAAATAGCTTACATGGTTTCTTATAGTTGCAGCGAACCCAAACTCTGTCTTCATGGCACGCATAAGAAATTAAAAAAAACTTCCACCACGAAGCAAGACCGACGCCATGTAAGTTTAAGAAAGCATAACACATCGACAACAACAAAGTTTGGCACCGTCAACCTAAAATTCAACCGCTGCCAACACGATGGTCCCCTCGAAATCAGCCCTGGCCATTTCCAAAGTGTCCGCGCCACCCTCCAAATTTTATCTTCGCCGATTGGGACCAAATTCAATATCAAACCATAATTAAATGTGCCCAACACGATGGACACATCAAAATTGTCCCAGCTCTTTTAGAAATTTACCTAAGACTACCCCTGAAATTTCCTCCAAAATCGACACTCAATCATAATCGACGGTGCCCCACACGATGATCCCCTACAAATTTGGCCCGAGCCATTTCCAACATTTTCCCAGGCCACCTGTAAACTTTCAGCTTGGCCGATTTGCACCGAAATCGATGTCCATGCCATGATTGGCCGTACCTAATACAATGGTGTCTTAGAAATTCGTCCTGTGTCATGTCCAAAAACTTGTGCTAGCCACCGCCCAAAATTTCTCTTGGCGAATTGTGCCCAAAACCAGTGCTTTTGCACTATTGTCGGTTTAAAAAAGTCAAAATCCTGAAAATTTTCAGTTGCTCTCCGTGCAACATCTTTTGCCACCGTTCAAAAGATGCAACTCTGCATAATGGAGGTAATTTTAACGCAGTATGTTTTTTAAATAGGAAGGTTCCTTTTTCCCATTTTTCTACTTCTAACACACCGAGTAAACGGTAGCTATTTTCGCGGGTTACTGAAAACAATGTTCCCTTTTTTCGCTTGCAAATCTAGCCTTCATCACTTTTTTTTTACTGTTTCACTGACTTGTTTAGCAGTGCTATACTATCAGCAAAGCTGTTGTGGTGAGATTCTTTTTCTATTCCCGCTTTCTGGCGAATCCTAAGGACACAACTCTGTGAATACGTTTCACTACATTTAATTGAGTAGTCTTGCAGCATAGATAGAGAATGACTGCAGATTACGACAGTCATCTTTGCTGATTCTTTTAGAAAAAAATATCACATATATTTATTCCTCCAACACTATAAGGTTTTCAAATACAATGTAATACTTCTGCAGTGCTCTCTAAGCTCAGAGCTGCCCGCTTTAGATTCCATTTTCACATCATCAGAAAACTATTTATCTAACTCCGTTTTTTCTTTCAGATTTTGGAAGTACGCTATGACATTTCGCTTGTATGGGACGCTAGCCATTATTTTTTCTCTTGGCATCTCCTTTACGGAAGGTAAGCGTGACGTTTGAACACGATAGTGTTAACGGCCTTGTGTTACAGAAAAGCCGTCGGCGACATTGTCGTTGTGACGCGAAACTCAGCAGAAAGCATAGAAATATAAGTCCTGCAGACCATGGCATCGAACTCGGTGCTTGATATTGCGAGGCAAGTACGCTGCACTCAGCCACAGAACGGTGCCACTTCATTCGGAATAAAAGTCGGTCTCGTGTATGCATTTCCTTACAGCTGACCGCTAATGAGTAGGTGCGTCATCAGAAACTAATTACGGAAGTAATGTTTAAGAAATGCAGAGTTCATTTCCGCCGATCATCCGCTTTCCTTACATGCGATTTTAGCGCCGGCATGCGGCGCTAACTAGAAAACCCCGCTATCGTACGGCGCTACCCCAACAGATGTCGAGCGGACAGACAACGTATCGTACGCAAGGGCGCGAAGCAGACGCGTTTCTCGAACGCGTGTACGATGGATGCGGTGCGCTCTACAGTGGGGTGCGCTCCTTATGAATCGTCGTCTTCTGCAAGTGCTGGTGATCGTGTGCTCATGTTCGGCGACGGGGTCGCCCACGCAAGGCTGAAGCCGAGCAGACAGAGACGAAGCCTAGGCATGCCGAGGTGAGGAGGGTTAAGAGGCGCGAAAACGCAGAAATGCAGGCTATCACGTTCAACTCTTAAAGGCGAAGCTTAAGCGTCCTCCCGTTTTTTTTCTACTGACGTACTGCGACAAAAGTGGATGCGTGATAAAAGTATGCCTAGGATCAGCATCCGATCTCAACTTCCTGCTTCATTTGCCTAATAGCGTTGATACTGTATGTGTGTACCTTCCACTTTTTAATGCGTACGCATTAACTTGGCTTATGCCAAGCTTGTGTAAAGAGAAAGTGTCGCTTGCCCGAGTGTGCCCGAGATACTCGGTCACCCGGTTACTGGGTAGTAATTCGGGTAAGCTCGGGTAAGTTCGGAGAAACATCCTCCCTCTAGCTTCCTCTAATAGAAGGAAGTTAGGGCTCGTTCAGAGAAGCATCGCAGCTGGTGCGAGAGAAGTTGTTCAGGAGGGCAACATCGGTCGCACAATCCCAACGGGTGGCTTTGACAGGAAAAGCCACCTGCCAGTGCAGTGGCGCATCGCTTAACTGCTGCGCCACTGCTCTGGTAGTGGTGTGAGGACTCGCCGCCATCTACGAACGTTAAGTACGGTATCACCAATTCCGCATATATGGGCATTAACCCAGGTAGCTCCGAATGCTGCGCGGTTTGGTGTTCAACCGAACTAAGTTACACAAACGCACAAGGCACAAACGCACCAGCAGAAAGAAGAGCAGCGCACACTAGTTACGCATTCATATTACGTCAGCAGACCGAACTGCTCCAGATAGTTTTTTTACTGGCTACACACGCACGTTTATTATTAAAACGGCAAGTAACATCCTTCGTCTACATTACTAACTTTTTTGCTGATGTGAACAAAAAACATGACTAAACCACGAGACCGCTAAGAGACGAAATAAAAATAATTTATACTGACATAAAGTTTAAATTCATTTAGCAAGCCAGGACATTGTCACGTGTTGTTTTTTTTTTTTTGCAAACAAATTGAAAAAGGGACGTAATCCAGTATAAGAACCTTCATGCTGACCAAAATTCTGTGCCCCGCACTGCGCCTGGGGCGACATCAATAACTCAAGCAGTCACTTTATTCCTGCTTTCTTCTGCAACGAGACATGATGGACCGAATGGCGCCATGGATCGTAGCGTACTACATAGCACGATTATATCTCATTGTTTCATTTCGCGTACTGAAAACACGGCCGCCGTGCCATAGACGCCATCACGCGCCCTCAGGTTCAGCAGCAGAATTCGAAACCACTGATCCACCCACTAACTATAGACCAATTTCCTTACCCAGCGTTCTATGCAAAATCTTCGAACATATAAACTATTCCAACCTGAATAATTTTCTTGAAATTGACTACTTGTTTAGTCCACATCAGCATGGTGGTTCGCAAATATTTTTCATGCGAGTGAGAGCTCACTGATGACCTTCTTGTTTCCATAAACTCTGGATCCTACACCGACTGCATATTTCTTGATTTCTCCAAAGAGTCCGCTCTTGTTAACCATCAGTTGCTTTGTTTGAAGCTTTATTCATTTATATGATAACTCATCTCAGGCCATGTGCTTTTTAATCATCTCATTTCTGTAAAGAAGCACTTTCGTATGGAATTCCATTCTACATTCAATGTATTGTGAAGACAAATATGATACGTGTATGCTGTAGATCCAAGCTAGTTATTTCATTGTTTTTTATTGATTATTGAGGTAATACACAGTTCTTGCCTTTGAAGCAGGGCAAAAGGAGGACACAGACCCTCATGACTAGGCTCTGGCCTCAGGTGGCGCCAGCGGTGGAGCAACAGTGGCGCGCCAGCAGTTGCTCTCCGCCGTAATTAAACAACCGCAACAGCAATATTTTCCTTAACTTTGTACTATATGTGGACGTAGGCATGGAAACATGACATCTCCCATTTAACAATTATTTCAAAAATACAAATTTTTGTTCAAAAGCAATGCCGAGCAACAAAAACATTGGTCAGTACGTTTAAAGGCAAACAGTGAAGAACATGTTCTGTTGAAGATGAGAGTTAAGAAAAAAGGACTGTTGAAGTATTAGCGGGGTCGCAGCGGAGCACCAGAGAGAGACGGCCAGCGTGGCAGGCTTCTAGTTCCGAACTTCCCGTGCCGGGCGTGCGCCACGAGCACGCGCTGTCCGTCTTTATTTTCTTCTCTCGCGGGAACGCCGATCTCAGCGCCTGCGCTTTATAGCGGCGCCGGGCGCTACAGGGCCCCCCGCCTAGACGGATCGTCGGAATGTACGTGCCGACAGGGCAGAGAGGGAGTAGCCACGGCAGGCAAGCAGGCAGCTAGAGTAACAGTGTCCCCACGGGGTCGCTACAAGGTCCGGTAAGTTCAGGTCAGGGGCCGGGAAGAGCAGTCGGGTGGAGTGCGCCGGCTCAGGTGGACGAGCCTGGCTGCTTCGCAACGGGCGAATGATGCTGGGTGCCGAGCTGACAATGGACATGGGGGCAGGGGAGACCATGGTCGGGCCGTCACCGTTTGCAGTGCTGCCCGCGGACACAAGCGTCGTCGGTGCTGGAACATTGCAGCTGATGTCGATGGGGATCCGACGCGCCGTGTACGTGGTCACAAGCACAGGAGCGGCCGAAACGGCTCCATGGACTGACAGCAGCTGTGGTGGGATCGTCCGCACAACGGTGACAGCTGGGACGATGCGGGAGGAAGTTGCTGTGCTCAATTCCAGGTGCTTGGGCAAAGGGGGAGTGACAGTCCGGAGCGACTGGCCAGTGCTGATTCGCGGGTGGGCATGGTCGGCTGTGGGTGGCTGCTGCCGTATAGCTGAGATTGCTACGTCAGACGGCTGGCTGACAGCAAGAGACACAGCTGGTGGATGGAGAGTTGCCACACTATTCGATGGTTGAAGCTCGACCATTCGTTGAAGAAGGTGGCTTAAGTCAGGCACGAAAGACGCTTGCTGCGGCAGTGTCGAGCTGCCAGGGTCAGACTCCGAGAAGTGGTTGACAGTACTAAGAGCTTGGGGTGGGGCCTCTTGGGCAGGCGATGTGGCCGCCGGGGTAGTGGGGCTGGTGTGTGGCATATGCTGCGGCGGCGGCAATCTCACTTCGCCTTTAGCACGATCGCTCAAGTCAGTGACTGACGGCTTTGCCGGAATGAGCGATGAGGCGGCAGGTGAGCTTTGGGCTGGCAGCGATGCTACGCAGTAGGTTACAGAAGTTGTTGGAATGGGGCACTCGTCGAGGAAGAGCTCGACTGACGGCGGCGCTATTGCAGATGAGAGAAGTTGCTCACCGGGCTGTGCCGTAGACGCTGTGTCATCCTTATGGGAGGCGGTATGGCCGGAGGCGCTGAACAGGGTGGCGCCAGGCGCATCTGTCACTGATGTCGCTGACGTGGCAAACCGCGGTGGGCCAGGCACCTCACCAAACTGCTGAGGAGATGGCTGCGGACTTGGGGCCGTGCAGTCGTCGCACAGTGCTGCTAGCGTGTTCGGAGTAGCAGGATGTGCTGCCGGAAGCGATGCGGCAGCGTCTGGTGCGGTCGGTGCTAAAGAAGCCGGGCCGGAGACGCTGGACTGGAGTGGCGGCGAGGCGGCGAGGGGCTGCTGAGGCGGGCCGGGTTCTGATGAAGGCTGCGTGGGCGCGAGCGAGGCCGGTGCAGGGCCAGAGGCTGGCGGCGGCGAAAACGGGTCCGCTGCGTCGTAGAGCGGCGGCGGAACGTAGTAGGCGCCGAAGTACGCCAAGACGGCCGCACGCAGCTCATCGTATGGCCGGCCGCCGAAAGCAGAGTAGGTGAGCCGACGCAGGAGGTCGGGTGGGAGGATGTCACAAAGGACTTCGTGTTTGAACGGCTGGATGGTGATGCCGTTCAGGTACATCGCAGCCTCCAGTTGGGCGAACCACCCGCCGACGCCTGCAGGCCGGAACGCCGGGAGCGGCGGGTCGAAACTTGGGTGCTGCCAGTACGCCATGCTGGAACGCCGCTGAGATAGAAGGCACGGTTCGCCAGGTCACCACTGTTGAGGTATTACGGGGTCGCAGCGGAGCACCAGAGAGAGACGACCAGCGTGGCAGGCTTCTAGTTCCGAACTGCCCGTGCCGGGCGTGCGCCACGAGCACGCGCTGTCCGTCTTTATTTTCTTCTCTCGCGGGAACGCCGATCTCAGCGCCTGCGCTTTATAGCGGCGCCGGGCGCTACAGGACGATCAAGGCCGCAGATTAAATGTCATGAAACAATGATATGAAAATCGAAGATTCATGCTTCAATTTGAGAGCCCTTTTGCTTTTCTTTGCAATATCAGTTACTTCAGGGTCAGGTCTATACATGACCGTGATTTCATATTTAGCAGTTTCCTTTCCATAATTGGTACGACGACTGTAAGGGATCGGTGTGTACGCGGGGTCATCGGAACGCGGCTGGGGGCGCTCAAAGAGAAGCGTCTCCTTTCTTGGAACGCGGCCGCTCGCGGACGCGCCGGGAAGTACAGGTGTCCCTCCGCCCCGCGGTACCGATTTGCGCACGTGCTGGCACGAATGTGTATTTGTGTTTCTTTTAGAGCGCAGCTCTTTGGCGTCCGTTCCTGGGTTTCGCGTCGTCGTCGTCGTCGGCGTTGTCGTCGGCGTCGGCCTCGTAACCAGCTCCGCCCCCCTTTCATCCGCAGCTGGGGTTGACTCACTATCGGCGTCAGCGGCATCAGTCAGTAGCTATCTCTTCCCTCCTCCCTTTATCGTGTTGTCCGCTTGTTCCGCGCGCTTCTGCCCCCTTCGTTTGCCGCTGGGTGTACACGCCGCCCCCCTCCCCCCTCTTCCTGCGAGTCTCCGGTTGTCAAAGCGCCGGCTCGAACTTAATTCCTTTCTTCGCTCCTCCTCCAATGCAACCCCTGTGCGGTGGCAATCAGAGAGCCAGATCGGTGGCGGCGGATCTGTATATGTGCACCGCCCGAGCCGAAATTGCCGCTGCCGTTCGCCCTGTGCGGTGGCAATCAGAGAGCCAGATCGGTGGCGGCGGATCTGTATATGTGCACCGCCCGAGCCGAAATTGCCGCTGCCGTTCGCCACTGCGAAATTACCTGCCAGTTCTTTCTGAGCCATGAGCGAGACGACCGATGGAAGTCCTCCGTCTGCTAAAAAAAAATTCTGTGATAGCGCATACATGTGTTGCTCGATTTCTTTGCCTCAATCTATCGAAAAGGTGAAACAGCTTATTTGCTGCGCTCAAATTTTGCATTAGGAAGTAACGTAATCGTCGGTAATATTTTATTTTTATTATGTGGTGGAGAGGGTTCTTCACCTTACGGGAGCTGGAGGGCTGGCCAGGCTCTCGATAAACCAATCATGTGAACATTGTAACATGATTGGAAGCCACCAAATGTGGGCCGGGCCTTTAGGGCTTTAAAACCGGGCCCCGGAGCCGGAAGCGAGTTTCTGCGCTAAGGTGAGATGCTATGCATCTTCGGCTATGCCAAGTAGGGGCCGCAAAACTGTGGTTTGCCGCAAAACGTGACTAGTATCTCTGCAAAGGTACTGAATGTAGAAGCTATTGTAGTTCTCTGCCACTTTTGTTTATAGCAGAAGGCATAAATTCCTGCTGTAGGAGCTTGTCATAAGTAGTATACCAAGCTACTTCATTAAGTCACCTGCGCTAATGTAGCTTCTGGAGGGAATCAGTAATCAAACCGCTTTAGGATGGAGCGGACAAAATCTCATTATATGAGTTCGACCACCAATGCTCCTAGCTAATAAACCGTAATTCCTTCCTACCTAAAAACAAGTGCTTACGTACGGAATACCATTATAAATGTTTTAATATCAGGAAACATGCAATTATCGATGAATTAATCCAGGCATTAGTAGAGGAAGACAATGCTTGCCTATCGCTAGCGCGCTCCGACAGTCCTAAAAATCACTCAATCATTCAATCAATCATTTTTATTTCTGCCTCAAAATGTGACAGACGAGCTGCGGAAAAAAAAGCTGTCATAGACAACTTGACTGAGCCGCAACCCCTTATACTGGGCAGCAGTGACAGGCGACGAAAACGAAATTTAAACGAACAATTCAGAGTACTTTTAAAGACATTATTAACACCGAGAACAATCTTACCTATAGTTTGTGCATATGTGCAATTTACATGGCCATCCAAAAATTCGCTATTCGTTTTCCCGTATTTGCTAATCTTTTTTAATGATCCGCTTCAGTTAAGTCTGGAAAAATGGTTCTCCTGTTCGGATCTGCACCTAACCCTGGCTAATCCCCCACAGTGGCTATGTGCCATCGTTTCAGAGGCACCAGAACAACTTCGGGTCCTCGCAGTTTTTCAGTTCTGCTTCTTGCTCTATGTTGCAATCTCGGGGAGCTGTGCTGGCCATCCAGCATCAACACGAAACTCACACCGGTCCACCAGCGACCCAGCCGACGTCTTCGTGGAGAGTCGCCGGAATTCGGGCCCTTTCCTTCTCCAAGAAGATGACGCTACCTAGACCGTTCAGTCCAAATGCCATGCCCACTGACACCAGCTCTCTGGCGCCGAAACTCTGCCACCCGCCACAAACACCTCCATCGTTTCACGGCGACGTTCTTGAAGACGCTGAAGATTCGTTGGAAAACTTCGAGCGGGTAGAACGCAACAACGGCTTGAGCGAAGAGCACAAGCTCAATAATGTGAGACAGACAGACAGACAGACAGACAGACAGACAGACAGACAGACAGACAGACAGACAGACAGACAGACAGACAGACAGACAGACAGGCAGGCAGGCAGGCAGACAGACAGACAGACAGACAGACAGACAGACAGACAGACAGGCAGGCAGGCAGGCAGGCAGGCAGGCAGACAGACAGACAGACAGACAGACAGACAGACAGACAGACAGACAGACAGACGGACGGACGGACGGACGGACGGACGGACGGACGGACGGACGGACGGACGGACGGACGGACGGACAGACAGACAGACAGACAGACAGACAGACAGACAGACAGACAGACAGACAGGCAGGCAGACAGACAGACAGACAGACAGACAGACAGACAGACAGGCAGGCAGGCAGGCAGGCAGGCAGGCAGGCAGGCAGGCGGACGGACGGACGGACGGACGGACGGACGGGCGGGCGGGCGGGCGGGCGGGCGGGCGGGCGGGCGGACGGACGGACGGACGGACGGACGGACGGACGGACGGACGGACGGGCGGGCGGGCGGGCGGGCGGGCGGGCGGACGGACGGACGGACGGACGGACGGACGGACGGACGGACGGACGGACTTTTTAACATCAGGCGTTCACAATGTCAATGTCACATCGTGTTCTTTGCTCTTGAAGAGTCGGACCGGACGTGCTTTGAATACCACCAGGGTATCCTTCCCACCTGGGAGACGTTTTGCCGTAATCTCCTGGCCACCTTCCTCAATGCCGACCACCGAGGGAAAGCTGAAGCTGTGGCGCACTCCAAAAACCAGCGCACGAGCGAAAGTGTGCGCATGTATTTTGAAGACAAGGGCCGTCGTTTCAAGCGCGCAGACCCCAGCATGGCGGAGGAGAGGAAGCTTCGCCATCTTACGCGTGGGGTTAAGCATGAGCTGTTTGGTGGCGTCATGCGCAGCCCAATCAACAGCATGGTTCCCGAAGCCCTTTGGTCATGCCTCGGCGGCAGTGTAGACAGCTTGGACGAACTAGTTCGGTTCGTTGTCAGGAAGGAACTCCCTTTGTTCAGTCTGCACCAGGTTGCGCCGCTGGCAGCGCTGACGGAATTCGTCTGGAATGAGGTGCGGCAGGTTCTGCAGGAACCTCCTGTCAAGCATCGATATTGTATTTGATGGAATTTGTAATTTACTGCAACGCCGACTCTGCAGCTATAGGTGCTCTGGTGCTGTCGAGATCAGGTGCTGGGGCAATTCAAACAGGCAAACATACTGTGCGATTTCAGTGCACGTTAAGAACCACGTGAGGTCAGAATTCTGACCCCTTAATTTAATGTCCCCATACAAAGGCACAGCTACGGCACTTGAAACTTAATCTTCAGCAAGACGTGTGAAGGCCGTACTTAAAGGTGGGCCAGCGTCCCAGCACAGAAATCCGGTAGCTTTCGAGGAAGTACATATTTTTTTAATTATCACGTACTTTTACATGCAGCTAAAAACTGTGTAAATTGGAGCTAACGAGCACACTGGTTCCGACAATTCAACATGTTGCACTAATATCCGTAGAAAGTCACGCATGTGATGCTAAATTAACTGATCCTTAAAACACAACGCAAAATTTATAAAAACACACGAGATATGCTGTTGTCGTTATCAACACAGACATGCGCTGCTAAGTTGGATAGCGTTTAAACCCTCAAAGCTATTTTATCCACGTGCCCTATTTTATTTGCACGTAATGCACGATTCAGACGGTTATTGATAAAGAACAGGCTTTAATCTGTAAGACTGTATTCTTTTAAAGCTAGAAGCCTCTAAAACAGCGCAACAAAAAATAGTACAGAAATAAAGACCTAGCGAAAATGTTGCAGAACGCGTCATTAAGCTTACCAAAAAGTTGCCGCGCCATTGGGCCACTAAAGAATGTTTAATTGCCTTAAATGTTTCATAAGTACTGAGTGAAGTGTGTTTTCTGTGACGTAGCAGATTTCACTCTCCACGCAGAGAAGTTATGAGAAGTGCTCGCGTGACTCTCCGGAGGTTTTCTTTTTCTTGAAGGAGTATTTCTCCGTATAGGTTAGATCTGTTGGAAGGGAATGTTCAGGAGCTGATTCGTTACTTGCTCCATCCACCAAAGCCTGTGTGGGGTGAGCATCTCGACGAATCCATTCATGCACATAGTGCGCATGCATGCGACCAGTTTGCGCTTGACCACGCGCGCACACAGGCCACCCGTCGTTTTAGCCAGCCAAAACAGAGCAAAGCAGACAAGCGTGGGTACATCCTGCAGTGCAAAACAGGATGGGATACTTCTGCGTCTTAAGAGTATGACGCGTTAACAGCAATGGGTCAATGCCCATTTATAAGAAACTACTCATTCTCTGCTTTTAGATTCATAACTCGCGGAGGGTACTCGTCGCGTTAACAGGAATTGGTTAATGTCCGCATATAAATAATTACCCATTCTCTGCTTCATATCCATAAATCGCAGGGAGTCCTCGCACCACTCTTGGCGCAGTGGTGCAGCAATTCAGCGATGGGCTTAACTCACGTGATCTAAGTGGCAGATGCGCCACCTGCTTTTACACTCACAATGCCTGTGCCGGATTTATTCTTAGAACTGGAGTCTTATCGCTCTTGCGTTAATAGGCTGTGTTCATGCTTTTCTCTGCCTGAGTAAATGTTAGTAGTTTGCCTTGTTTATACGGTTTATTTTTGCCCAGCTTGCGGCGAAAGAGGAAGAATGCATTACTGCAAGTTGTATAGCCACATCGTAGAGCCGATATGCGAGGGATCGGCGCCGGTGCCATGCAACCGATATACACTAAGGTGTGCTTGCGCCCTAAACTACTTCCGGAACAACGACGGAAAATGTGTGACGCATGATCAGTGCAGTAAGTTACATGCTAATTTTTTTAATTTTTGGACAATTCAGTTGGGGAATATTCTGCATTTCCTAGCAGGATATCTGTAGAGTGCTGAGAAGCATCTAACTTTTTCATGAGGAAGAGTGATGCACACGAAAAGATTTTTGCTCCACAAAGTTTACCGGTGAGTTTCCATTGTACAAAAAAATGAAGGCACAAGACCCATTTCACACCTACACACGAACCTTAACCCTATTAAATTACGTTTCCTTTCTGAACTTCGCACATGCTGTGTAGATTGGGATTAGAAGTGTACCATTTGGTATAAGATAAGATTTGCACAGTGCTTAAATAGCATAGATCGTCAGCACACCGGTAGGCCATTGATCGGTGGTCGAGGGGGCACCATTCGTGGCTGCCAGCGAGCAGCTATTGATGAACACTACAAACGGAAGTAGGACTTGAGATGGCGAGTTTACAGAACTGTAATTTATGAGCTCAAGAATAAATGCTTTTTTTCAGTGAGTGGCAGTTGTGGAGTCTTCGTAATCGACATCATCTGGCCGATCTAGGGCTCCTTAAGAACAAATTTGATTCAACATACTCAGTCTTCATTTTACGGCCAAAAATTGTTGCTTTCTTGTACTGCTTCTGGAGAAAACCTCCACCGCCACTGGAAATATTAAAATTCCAGGAAATATTTTCCAGGAAATATTAAAATTCCCAAATCGCCTACCTCATGAGCTCTTTGAAAGTGTACGCATAAAGCACCTCACCTTGCTGATGAATAAATGAAGACAAGCGTAACGAATTCCCGTTCTGGGCGAAAACGAGATGATGGTAGGGTGTTACAAGCGATATGATATAGTTGAATGCATGGTTGGCAATATTCTTCTATTTTTTTTAATAACTGCATACTTACGGATGCCGTGGCGAACGCCAGAAAACTAAGGCAGGAAGCAGCAAAAGCTAAAGCTGCTAAACATTCGCCTTACTTAATACCCCGAATGGGATATGATACGAAAAAATTTCATTCAACAGACTCAGTCTTCATTTTGCGGAAAAAAATTGTTGCTTTGCTTCTATTTCTTCTATCCGATGAGTCCGAATGCGATCGGACTAATTTCCAGCGTGAATGAGCAGCTTCCGCCGCCAATGCGCTTCACTGGTTTTGGCATTAATAGGTTCATATTTGATACCGTCAGCGGCGGCTGTATTTCGGAGTTCACCCAAGCCTTCACGCTCTGACGTTAACGCTAACAATTCGGAGATAGCTGTTTAAGCACACTTTGCGATTCACGTTGGGGGCCACCCGCCGCCCCAACGAACAGGTCTAGTTACATGCGGAAATTCAGTCACCCAGGTCTTCAAATTTGTTTTTTTTTTCTTGTAGAGTGGTGAAACTCGTCGAATTCGTATATAGCGGTGCCGGCGCTATATCCGGCACTTATGTAGAATATACCATTGTAGGATCTCCCTCGTGCATTGGCTTTTTATCTTGTACTCGGCGGTCTGTGGCTACTTCCGTTATTGTTTCCCCAGTCAAAAGGCCTTCCTTCTTTCATTGACTTTGACAGTCGATATCTTGATTATGAGCAATTTCGGCGACAAGAGTGCGCAACCACAGCCTCCACTCAATGGCTTTCGTGGCCTAAGGCATCCAGATGAAATTGAACCGCGCTGTTCGGTACCCCTGTCCCGGAAAGTATACCAAGGTTGCTCTAGGGGCTCGGTCCCTCAAACCGGAGCTTGCAGTGCTCCCTAAACAAGAACAACACCTCCTTGTGTATCTACATGAGCCAGGGTTCGCTGGCTCGATTCCTCTCGCTCCAGGGTCGTCAGCGCTTGGCATGTGTGACATTTGGAGAGTTCGCCGATTTTCACTCTTTTAACTCTGGGGCCAAAGGCCTCTTGCAGTAGTTTAGAATAACTTCTGTTTGTGCTAGATGGTTCATTGTACTCGAGAAATGAAAAACATTAGCGCCGAAAAAACATACACACACAGCTGAAGAACGACGTAGGACAAGCGCTTGTCCTCCGTCGTTCTTCAGCTGTGTGTGTTTTTCGGCTCTACTGTTTTTCTTCCAGTAGATCTGTGCAAACTCGCGCATCTCTGCTTCCATTGCTCCGTACGCTGCTCGACGCATGGTTGATCGGAAGAATCAGTCACTTTCCGTTCTCCAAGCGAGTGAACTCGCATCGGGGATTATAGTGGCGCCTGTCAGATTACTCTGCCTTTCACTCCCCTTTGCACCTCTGCGCAATGGTACTCGTGCGCTGTTTCTACTTTAACGCGAATATCTAAATGAAAATGCCGCTCCAGCTCCCCCCCCTTGAATGAGTCCACAGATTTGGCCCAAAATCGAGGCATTCAACCTATACTTCAGACGTGGACCCTTTTGTCTATTGCCAATCGATTCCATTCATTTGGGCACAAGACTGACCGCAAATCCGGCGGTTTTACTACGCAGTACATGATTGCTCTTATGAACCACGCATCCTACCTTGATGTCTTTATCCCAACACGTGTGATGTATAGCTAGCCTTCGGACTTCTGCGGGCCTTCTCACGGAGGAGGCTGCCACCTAATGACATTTTCCAAACGCGCGTGCAATCACCGTGCCCCTTGTCGACGTCTGCCGTGAATCCGCGGACAATGTGTGACCTCGTCGTGATAAAAACCATGTCACTCACTTTATTCAGCTCTCTCGTAGTTGGGCAAGGATGGAGAGTTCCCTGTCGAGTTATATGCACTCGTGTGCACGAAGAAGGATATGGCATTGCAGTTCTTGAAATTTTCATATGCGCACAGGAGAGCGTGATAATTCGATTTCGGTGTTCGCTCAAATGGAATTCTTCGTAGAGCGGTACATTTTTTTTTATGTAGAACACCCATGATCGAAACGTACCACTAAGTAATTCGAAGTGAAATCGTTTTTGATAAGCCAGTCGGGGAAGCCGCAACGCCAAAACTCTTACGACAGCCTTGCTGGGATCTCCCGCGGTGTCGCATTTCACAGCAGGTACAACTCAGCGATCCAACTAAAATGAATTTTACTAAGACCACCTGTTTGTAACCTGTTTGCTCCTCGCCAGCAGTGCCATTAAACGGCACGCCACAATCTTCCAGGTTTTTTTTTTAGCGTACAATCAGGTGCAATAAGCGTATTGTCTTTCCTAACAAATGTTTTCTGTCATTACAGGCAGGGAGTGTTTTCTGCATACAAGCGCACGTCTGCGCTTATTCATGGCCCGGTGCCGCACCGACGATGAATTTGTCATATCTTTGAGCACTTCCGTTACCATCAGTGTTCTGCTAGTGTTGCATAATGATGCGCCGTAGTTCCTACTGAATAACGCCTTTGAAGAACTCATCTGAGCCTTCGTTGCTATTTCAAACATCTCCACTCATTATAGAACGCCCTGATTCAGAGCAACAATTCCCAAGGCTGCCTTAATAATGCTGCCCAACGAGTAGCCCTGCTGAAACGAAGCGATGTACATAAAAGACGACCAGAAGCTTAAAGTGAAGGCTTCCTTAATATCGGAACCTCCTTCCCTGGATAAATAGTATTCAGTGGAAATAACACTCCATTTAATTAGCCACGAGCCCCTTAAGAAAAGCTTTTCCAAAACACCAAGGGTAACATACTAACGCAACACAAACCTTAGATATTCTAGTGAACGTTAGGCTCCATAAGAAACCTCAGCCGACAATAAACACGCACTCGCAACTCACATGCTAGACATTCTAACATTTACGAAGTGGCACCACTGCAACAAGCAAGCAAGTGACTAAAACATCAATACGAAACTTGCTTTAAAAGCGCGTCGCCAATTGTTATCAACAAGCTTCAGCGCTCGTCTTGTTAGAAACAATATATCTGGGAAACCGGGCATTCAAGGAGCCCGAG
Organism: Amblyomma mixtum; assembly: GCF_055824585.1. Taxonomy (NCBI): domain Eukaryota; kingdom Metazoa; phylum Arthropoda; class Arachnida; order Ixodida; family Ixodidae; genus Amblyomma; species Amblyomma mixtum. Next base: position 118,171,553 of record NC_143015.1, on the reverse strand, counting down.
ACTAAATGTCGAGAGTACTGGTGCAGCCACGAAGGTGAAAAAAGCAATTTGAGAACATATTTATTTATTTATTTATTTATTTATTTATTTATTTATTGGAAATACCTGCAGCGCCCGAAGGCATTATTGCAGGGGGGATGAGGATACATAACAGGAGATTAGGCCGGAAAAAAAAGAGGAAGAAAAAAAAAGCAATACAACAAGGCATGACAGAGCAAGTACAAAATGAATGAAATATGAAACAACAAAAAGACATGACGAAAAAAAAAAAAAGCCAACTGCGCACTCATACATCCGACAGCAACGCGCGGAACATAGACTCTGAACGGCACTCAACAATTTCATGGGGCAGGCGATTCCAGTCATGAATGGTAGATGGGAAAAATGCGTTTTGATAAGTGTTAGTTTTGCATTTAATTTCTCTAATCTTCCACCCATGGTCAAGTCTGTTTGACCTGAAATGCGGTGGAAGTAAATAATTTTCTTTATCTATTTTTATTTTTCGGTGAAAGATTTTATACAGCATTTCTAACCGGGAGTTGGTACGGCGTTTCCGTAACAGCTCCCATCCCAGCGTTAGTTTAATGTTAGTAACACTGCTGTTAAAATCATAATTACTTGAAACAAACCGAGCGGCAAAGTTCTGAACACGCTCAAGCATGTCTGTTAAATTTAAAGTAGGGGGGTGCCAAACAACACAAGCATACTCCAATATTGGCCGAATATAGGTAAAATAAAGAAGCTCTTTAACTTTTAGTGGTGCCATTTTAAAATTTCTTCTTAGAAAATTTAGCATGCCATAAGCTTTAGCAGAAACGTGCTCGACGTGCTCATTCCAGGTGAGATTAGACGAAAAGTAAACGCCGAGGTATTTATAGTTAGTAACTCTGGAAAGTCGGGTAGAATCTAGTTTGTATTCAGCCAAGAAAGGGTGATGCTTGCGCGTGAAAGAAATGAACTGACATTTTATTGGGTTCAGAAACATCTGCCACTTCAAACACCATTGTTGTATGCGGTCCAAGTTGCACTGCAAATGACAAGAATCTGAAGAACTGTTAATAACATGGTAGACAACACAATCGTCAGCATATAAACGTATTTTACAGGTCATATATTTAGAAATGTCATTAATATAAACTAGAAACAGCAGAGGTCCTAAAACAGACCCCTGCGGTACCCCCGAAGATACAGGAACATAATCAGACTGGGACCCATTAATCAATACACGTTGTTTAATCAATACACAGTGGCCAGAATTTCTCAATTCTCCGATCAGTCTTCGAATCTGTAAGAGAGAGGCATTCCTAATCCAGAGGCATTCCTAATCCAGAAATTTAAAACCGTACCTTCAGCAGGAATCACTATCTCCAAAGGAAACTTAGAATCTGTCTAGTATATTGCGACAGTGAAGTGCCTCTATAAAAAGGTGTTGCACATGCTCAGAGCAAACACCACACTACGAAAATAAAGTACACCGGCTGCATTCCAATACTTCACGTCTTTATTGACTGTTTTGCCCTACCCCCCCCCCCCCCCCCCCCGTCTTGACCCGTACTTTTCCTACTTTTGAAATGTCTGCTTTTTGTTATTTAGCTTTAGCTTTAGAGTTTAGCTTTCTCTCTCCTTTCCCCACTTCTTTTCGCTCTTTCTCCGCACCATCTCATATCTTTTATTTTGTTCACAAATAGCATCAATCGAACTGACGATCCGCCCGCCATTATTTTGTGTGGTGAACAGCTGAAGTCGCGTCCTTCCGACACGGCTTTTGTGAACAAAGGAGTGTTTGTGGGATGACAAGTTCCACGCAATGCTGCCGAAAATATGAAGCCGACTATCCAATGGCGAGGGAAGGTTCGTCCGAAAACGTATAGTAGGAACCGAAGGGTGACGAAGTGCACAGCCAGAGCAGGTGTGCGCTTAAGCTGGGTTTGATCTGCTAAAAAAAGAAAATCCTGTTGGTCGGATGCCTAGAACACTAACGGCACCCATGGGGCTTGTGCTGAAGTGGCGCTGGTATCCGCCCTTTCTTTTTAGCATAACTAACAGACTATGTGCTTCTCGCGAAAGTGATACGGTGAGGTTTAATAAGAGAGGACAGAGCGTGAGGCCAGTCACTATAAGCGTTTGAGCTTAGCAGGTTACGCCGAACATTTAAGATTTGTACCTTAAACACGTCATTAGAGAACCTAAGCTGGGCCTTTTTAACGTAACAAAGAAAGCCGGTAATGTGCAGATGTGGCGAGCCTATGGACTATATATCTACTCGCTGTCCCACCGAAAAACGCTGCTTGGGGTTTGTGTCTAGCGCCACTGATAAGCAGCAAATATTCGACTAGCATTCAGGGAAAAAAAGCCATGCTATGACAAAACACACGGTATAAAGGATGCAGAACGAATATTTATTTCAATGGCATGCTACCCCGCTTCCCCGCTGCAAATTAGATAGGGGTACCTGGAAGGAGCATGATGTTCAACTGAGACACCACAGAACCACTGTCTCATCAATACCCCAGTGTTTCATTCGGCAGACGATTGTAGACAAGATCATTACACAATGTTCCACACAACTACTCCGATGCGAGTGGAATGCAGGTGGGCCAAGATTGGGATCAAGAAATTTCCGAGTAGTTTATTATACACTGGGCAAGAGAAATTCACGTGGAGTCACTGGCGCAGGCACTGGCCATGTATTAATCAGTGGTCATCAGTATCCGATTTCTTATTTGTGATGTGGTAGGTTCGAGGGCTCGATAAAGAAAGTATAGTGTATGTCTGCGCGCAGTAAAGCTTACATATAGACCGCAGTTTGCCCATTCACTTTGCGCGCTTGGTCTACGAGCTTTTCTTTTCTGCCCAGTTCTGCCTTTTTTTCACTGGCCAGCAGTTCCTCTGGCTTTATAATGTGTGTAACACAATGCTCTTTAAATTTCAACCCTGATGGTAACTGGTTGTTCAACTAAGGAAGTGAAAATAAACGCTGGCGGAAAAAGTAATCGAAGAATATGTTCCAAACTATTTCCTTCTAAAAAGCAGTATACCTTTGCTTTATTACCCAAAACTATTCCCGCCACCTCTTGTTGTTTTAGATTCCGCAATTCAGAAGATTGAAGAAGCTCGGCGGAAAGATGAAGCTAAAAAAAAGAGACCTTCCAACACGCTTTATCGGTATGTGAAATTTCATTTCAATACACCCGGCTCACTAACTCATAAGAATGGAATAAATCATAGGCACCTAGCTTTTCGTCGATTGCTCCATGCTGGTATGTAGCAACTTTTCTGCAATTCACAGATGTTCTTCGAAAGAGTGACCAGTCTTCAAGGAAGCAGATAAAAAATGCAGAATCATAGCAGTACTGTGTAAAAGGCTAAAGTTGCAAAACGTCCTCAAGAAATTCTTAGCAATCACAATGTTTCATAAGAGAATGTTTTTTCGGAAGTAAGATGCTGTTTCTTGCTGACCTGGCTTCGTGAAATTATTTTATATTGAATGGTAGTCGTGAATGGAGCGAGATAGTTACGAAAAAATTTAGCCCAGGATATTTTGAAAACATATGTGGTCTGAATCGTTTCAGGTTGTTTAGAAACCTAATTTTATTGTAGCCGTCGTGGTGGTTCAGGGGTTATGGCGCTCGACTGCTGACCCGAAAAACGCGACGAGGCCGCTGCATTCCTGTGAAAGCGAATTGCTAGAGGAGCTTGCGCTGTTTGATGCCGGTGCAAGTTACAGATCCCCAGATCAACATTACCCGGAACCCTCCACTACGGTGTCCCTCATAGCCTTGGTCGCTTTGGGACGTTAAACCCCATATTACCAAAACGAAACTAAACCTATTCTTATTTTCGTTTTTAAGTGCATTGAGGTCTTGGGACGAGCCTCTAAATCTGACTGCACTGTTGACAGAGCGCTGAACAAGTTTTTAATATTATTTGACGAAATATCCCTACGCTTGTTTTTGCTTTTGTCTTGTCTCAAGTATTCACACTCTAAATTTTTAGCATATATATTTCCCGTTTTCGGCGTTCCTCACGCAACTGCCTTTCTTACTCACAAAAATTTAGTAGACCGCACTTTTTCCTCGATAACAGCACCGATTGCGAATAGTTCCTTCAGTGCCTTAATAAGCGCATACTGCATACATGGAGGTGCCGGTATACTCTTTTTTTCTTCCTTTCTGGTTTACATTGCGCAAATCAAGGAAAAGCAAGCAAAATGTGATTTCCCACCTCATAATGGCCTGCTCTCCCTGAACCATTCAACATAATCAAACACTAAAACGCTGTACCGCATTCATTAGAACTAAAGCAATGTGGATAGTATAAGAAGAACGGAAAAACAGGAAATCGTCACTCTCGCAGTACATGAATAAGTGCCCATAGTACATACTTGAGATTGCAAACACAGGATGTAATCTTACAACAAATAAACAAAGCAAAACACTTCAAACAGATTGAAGTCTGAACAGACAGGAAAACATAAAACATTATTTTGTAAACAAGAAATGACAGCATCATGGTGCTTTCATTTTTTTGTCATAATTAAACCTAAATTTTTCGGACATGCTTTTAAATCTTGTAGAATTTGTGGAAAAATACCAGAGCAGCAAACAAAAGTTAATGTTGTAAAACGTTTACATCGCCAGGCGGGCAAAAACAGCATCGGAATTCGTCATCGTAATCTGAATAATGAACTAAATTTTAATAAATATTTTGTACACTTTCAGTAACACGCCTGTGTCCTGAGATATGCAAGTATAAAATTTCAGCCCTAGCCATGTTTTATGCACTCGATATCGCGGCATATGGCATGAAGCCCCTTCTTGATGCGACGCAACTTTTGCGTATATCACTTGGCCTGACAAGTATGTGAAATTACTGGCGATGGTTGGATCTTTCGCTTTTCGCTGTTTCCGAGTAGTGTGGTATCGCTGGGCTTTAGCGCATTCGAAGTCTAAAGCGGCACCTCCTAGCAACCGATCTAGCATAAATCGCTTAAACAGCGCTCAACCCACGCCACCTGTAAAATGATTGTTCGGTTTCGAACAACGGAAAATTATCACCGTCGCCTGCCACTCCACATTCTTATTAGGTGCAGGGCTAAACGCAACATCTTCACGCAGAGGGAGAGATCATCACTCATACCACTTAACAGTAATGTATTCCACATCCGCGGTTCCAATTCCGAATTGCAGGTTTCTTCATATATTTTTCATTGTACTTTTCTATTTTATACGTGGAACTGATATTTAAACCACGTGCATTTTCTGACTTCCCCTCCGTAGTGATTTATGAAAGTGCTGGTGATAGTTGTTGACGTAAAAGCTTGCTACGTTCAGTCCGAGAAAAGCCGGACCTCGACCGAAGCGTTGGTAATAACTTCTCTCCTTCGGGGCACTCTGCTTTGCTCATTCACCCGAATTTGAGGTTGTTTTTACTGCGCATCCACACGAACACGCAGAGAGTGGGTATATGGAAAAGGAATGAGGGGCCCGCTATACATATTAGAGAAGCCAACAGCCACAGAAACCAAACACAGGGGATTTTTTTATATTTATTAATGTGCGGTGTAGATCAATGAAGAATATTACTAAGTATGTTATCGCTTAGGGATGATTAACTAGAACAGCAGAAGAAAAAACAACCAAATGCCGCCGGTGGGAACCGAACCCACGACCTCCGAATTGCGCGTCCAGTGCTCTGGCAACTGAGCTACGGCGACGGCTGTCAGATCTGCTTTCGGGGGTATTTATGTTTACAAGTGACCTAACTTTGACAGTGTTCATCAGCGCCATGGGAAGCATAAGAGGGTTCTCACACAGCTTCCACCCTCGCCGTTCGATGACGTTCCACGTCACACCAGCGGTAACGCAGGACGTACTACGTCCGCCGCTTTAAGAACGTGGGTGGCGCTGGTGAACACTCCCAAGGTTCTGTTATTTGTAAACATAAATACCGCCGAAAGCAGAAGGTTTGACAGCCGTCTCCGTAGCTCAGAGGTAGAGCACCGGACGCGTAATTCGGAGGTCGTGGGTTCGGATCCCACCGGCGGCATGTGGTTGTTTTTTCTTCTGCTTTTCTAATGAATTAGCTTTAAGCGACAACATATTCAGTAATATTATAAGTTGATCAACACCACAAAATAAATCAATAAATTAAGGATCCCTTGTGCCCCTGGGTTTCTGTGGCTGTTGCAGTTGACAGGCCCGTGCGATTTCCTTTTCATCCTGAGGAGTCGGCGTTCCTGGCCTGATGTGCAGACGCGTGTGCGTATGGGCTCCGGCCATTTCTGCTATTTTGACCGACTTTTCACCTTCCGCCGAATCTTATTGTGTCTCCCGAAGTTCACGAAGGTGCTCGGCACCTGCCCAGCCCAATTTCGGGACCGGCACTCCGTTTTTGTGACCTGCATGGGCACTTGTTTCCACCGAGTCCAGCGCCAGCCTCGCTAAGCCTACCGCCGCTGGCGATAGGCTCTGCTTCGCAGCCGGGCCCAGTGCTTCGCCAAGCATGGACGTCGTCACCGTGGAGGGGGAGGATCTAGCCCCTAAAGATTATATACCCCCGGACTGGACCTACGGATCCCGCTGCTACAAACGCGGCTCCGCCGCTTCTTCATCGAAACGCACTCCCAAGCCACCGCTGACGGAGACGCCTTTCGCGTCCGCCCAGCATACCGCGTCCCAGCAGCTACCTCCCTCCACGTCACGTAAGCTACCTTGAGGTGCACCGTCACTGCCACGTCTCCCTCTTGAAGACTTTAAAGTCATCATTCGCCCTCGCGGGGGCCTCAATCTGCGTTCCTGGGGCGAGAACGCTCTTCGCAGAGCAATCACCTCAAGCCTTCGTTTGACTTACTCCGATACCGCAGAGGACCGCCTTCGGGTGAATTTCGTTCACAACACCCTCACCTTTAGCACCCCGAACCGGGACCCAGCCATCACTTACACGAAGCTACAGGAAATCATCCTGGGCCCGACAAGCTACCCAGTTGCCACCTATTTGGCCCCACCAGGCGCATACGTGCGAGGTATTATTCACCACCAGTACGTGGATGAGACCCAGGAGGAAATCATGGAGTACTTGATACCCCAGAATCCAGAACACTGCATTCTCTACGCCCGCCGTTTAGGCAAGACCCAATCTATTGTCATCACTTTCGTAGGGACAAAGGTCCCCCGCCAAGTCTCCTACGCAGGAAGTGCTGTGCGCTGCTACATCTTCAAGAACAAAGTGGAAGCCTGCCTTAACTGTCGCAAAACGGGACACCGAGAGGACGTTTGCCCGTCTTCCAAGCTCTCCAAGTGTCCTCACTGCGGAGTTTGCGACCCTGACGAAACCCATGAATGCACCCCCACTTGTATAGTTTGTTCTGGTCCTCACCAGACTGGTTCCTCCACGTGTAAACGCCGCTACAAAGTGCCTGCTGCCGTACTGAAACGCCAGCTACAAGCAGACTCAGACAGTGCCTCCACCTCCCATCGTTCCCGATCCCGGACCCGTTGCCAAGGGTCTGGAAACACCTCGGCCAAAATGGATTCTAACCGCTCCTCCTCCTCTTACCGGCGCTCCAGCCGGAATCGCTCCCAGTCCTTCCCACCCCTGGACTCCAAGTCGTCTCCTCACCGAGAGCCCTCCACGAAAAACCAGGTGAGCTGGGCAGCTGCGGCTTCTCACTCTCAGCAATCTCAGTCTCGTGATTCAGAGCTGCAAGCCCTGCGCGACGAGATAACAGCCCTTAAAGCTAGCAATCATAGACTCCAACAAAACGCTTCCTTAAAGCGTCCACCCTTTGCATCCGATCCACCACCTCAAACAAATGCCACTCTACCACTTCAACCTGTTCCTACCATCTCACCTCAGGCGCCCCCATCTACTCCCCCGCAATCCAAAGATACTACCTCTTGTCCTCCCTCTAAGCGGAAAGCTACCTCCCGCTCAGAACGCTACGTTAATTTTGCCGACCTTGAGGATTTTGAGGCTCGCCTAGAGGAAAAATTAGAGGCTAAAATTGATGCTAAGCTCGAAGCGAAATTTGCTGAGTTCTCCCAACAAATCCAACAGGAAATGCTCCAGTTCCAACAACAAATGCAGCAGCAAATCCAACAACAACTTAACACCCTCATGCAACAGATCCAAACACGCGTCACAGGCCTTGAAGCTAGGGGAGACGCAACGGCCGCCCTCCACACGACGCGCGTTAAACCATACGGTCGCTTGCCGCAAGCTCCCACCACCCTACCCATTTTAGCTTCACCCACACTTCACCATGGCGCCCCGCCACCTACTTAATGTGTGGCAATGGAACTGCAGGGGGTTTCGCCGCAAGCGAGGCAACCTGCAGGAGTATGTCCAAAGTTCCGACATCCCCCCTGATATCATCGCCCTTCAGGAAACTCATGGCCCAGTGAAACTACCTGGCTATAAACCATACTCCCCCCTAGATGTCACCACTCCCGACACCGCTATTTTGGTTCAACACAACCTGACGGCCGTCCAACACTCCTTAGACGACGTTGGGGTAGACTGCGTCTTGCTCGAACTCCTCCCTCGTAAAAGGGGCGACCAAAGCCTCTTCATTCTTAACCTTTATAGCCCTCCAAGAGTCAGAAGACGCAACTTCACCACCCTTCTTTCCCGGGTCAACAGGCTTGCGCACCATTCTGGTCTCCTCATTGTAGGAGATTTCAATGCCCACCACCCCGCTTGGGGTTACCGCACCGCCAACCGAAAGGGTAACACTCTGTGGTTGCGAGCACAGGAACTGGGCTTCACCCTTGTTACTGACCCTCACACACCCACCCGCGTAGGAAACAGTGTGTCTGTTGACATTTCACCTGATCTGACATTCTGCAAAAACGTACGGTTCGATCAGTGGCTGAACACTGGGAATACCCTCGGCAGCGACCACTATCTCCTCGCGACCACCCTCAGCATGTCCCCGTTCCGCCGGAGAGGTCGCCCGACCCTAATCACGGATTGGGACAAGTTTCGTTCCCTACGTGCTCAGAACGCCCCTACCCGGATTAATAACCAGGACGAGTGGATCTCCAAACTGCAGGCAGATGTCTCTGCTACTACTCAAGAATCACCTATCACGGCTGATCAATCCAATACAGACAGCCGTCTCCTCCACCTATGGCAGGCCCGCGAAAGCCTTCAAAACCGTTGGAAAAAACAGCGCCACAATAGAACGCTTCGGCGTAGAGTAGCTCAGATAGACAAACAGATTGAGGCGCACACTATCGCACTGACTAGCCAGCAATGGGGTCAAGTTTGTGACAACATGCGTGGACAGCTCGGGCTAACTCGCACCTGGCACCTTCTCCGTTACCTTTTAGACCCAGACGGTTGCAAAACATCCAAACGAGACACCATTTCCCGCATAGTCCATCAACACCCCGGCTCAGACCAGGATCTTCTCGATGAACTTCGTGTACGCTATCTCAATACTACTTCCCCGGACCCTCTCCCCCCCTACATGGGCGGTGCCAACCCTGCCCTCGATCAGGAGATTTCGGAAGCTGAGGTAAGATTCGCTCTCACTCAGCTCCGTCCTAACTCTGCCCCGGGACCGGACGGCATTTCCAACAAAACTCTCCGTAATTTAGATGACCCGTCCATTGAGGCCCTCACTGCCTTTATGAATGATTGCTGGAGAGAGGGTAAAATCCCCGCAGCATGGAAACATGCACGCGTGACTTTCATACCGAAGCCAGGCAAACAACTAACTCTCGAAAACCTCCACCCCATCTCCCTCACTTCCTGTGCTGGGAAACTGATGGAGCACGTCATTCTCAACCGTCTCAATAATTACGTTGAAGATAACCATCTCCTACCTCGCACCATGTTTGGCTTCCGCTCAAATCTCTCTACGCAAGACATTATGCTCCAGCTCTCACGAGAGATACTGTGCCCCTCTACCAGAGCGGGCACAAAGGCTATTCTAGGGCTTAATTTAACTAAAGCATTTGACAGCGTCTGGCACCGAGCTATTCTCACTAACCTCTCCCTATTAAATCCTGGTCAACGTACCTACGAGTATATACGTACTTTCCTCTCTGGTCGTACAGCTGAACTTAGCTTTGGCTCTCTCCTCTCAGACCCTATAAACCTCGGTAGCAATGGCACCCCCCAGGGATCCGTTATCTCCCCATTTCTTTTCAATGTCGCCTTGCTCACGCTACCTTCTAAATTAGACGCTATCCCCCGGCTATCCCATACCTTATACGCAGACGACATTACCCTCTGGGTTTCAACAGGCAACGATGCTGAGGTCGAATCCGCACTTCAACAAGCGGTCGATGTCATTTAGCGCCATGTAGCCGCAGCCGACCTCTCGTGCTCCCCTCAGAAATCCGAGCTGCTGCTCATCCGAGGTCAACCCGGCCTCCGCGGCCATCCTCCCATCTGCATTACTGCTAGTGGTCAGCCCATACGCGAAGTATCCACCATTAGGGTATTGGGGCTCCTCATCCAGAGCAATCGGAAAAACACCGACACTCTAGCTAAACTTACAGTCTCTGTATCGCAGACCATTCGTCTAATTCGTCGCATTGCTAATACACATAGAGGCATGCGAGAGGCTGACCTCCGACGTCTTGTTCAGGCGTTTGTTATCAGTCGCCTCACATATACCCTCCCTTACCTCTACCTTAGCTGCCAGGAACAGGACCGCGTTGACTGCCTTATTCGACAGGCTTACAAGGCGGCTCATCATCTCCCCCACCGGACCCCCACGTATAAACTACTGGCATTAGGGGTCTACAACACTGTGACGGAGCTCTCGGAAGCTCATCTCACTTCTCAGTACGAGCGTCTCACTCACACCTCCACGGGACGTCACATACTCGACAAGCTTGGAATACGCTTCGAAACAACCGCACCCGACAGGGTCCAGCTTCCACATCATATCCACAGTAACCTTATCGTTACCCCTCTTCCTAAAAATATGCACCCAGAGTATCATGTCGCTCGCCGCAAGCACAGGGCTAAGTCTCTGCACAAAAAATATTTAACAGATCAGACAGCAGTCTATGTCGACGCCGCTGAATACCCCGACCGCGAAGCTTTTTCGCTCGCGGTTGTAAACTACTGTGGACGGCCGCTAGTTGCGTGCTCCATTCCCGTCAGAACGCCTGAAGAGGCTGAGGAGGCGGCCATAGCCTTGGCGATGGTCTCCACCTCTGCAGAAAACATCTTCAGCGACTCTAAATCGGCGATTCGTAGTTTCGCCAAAGGCCGGGTCTCCCCTGTCACCCTCTCTCTCCTCCACTCCACCAAACTTCAACTCCGCCCGATCCAATTGATCTGGGTCCCTGCGCACTCGTCGCATCCAGGCAACGAGGCGGCCCACAATTATGCCCGAGGATTCGTCGACCGGGTTGTGGTGTCGCCCGTCCTGCGCACGGCGAGAGATCGTATGGTCACATTTCATGACATAACCATGCACTACCGCTTAGGTATTCTTCTATATCCCCCCGCACATAGTTCTCTCACCAAACCCCAAGAAGTTGCTTGGAGGCAACTCCAAACGAACACCTTCCCCAACCCCGCGATATATGCCCGCATATACCCTGGGGTCTACTCCCCTTCCTGTCAAATGTGTGGCCAACATGCCACTCTATCCCACATACTCTGGGCTTGCCCTCGGGACTACCCCCCTGGGGGCTTGCAGCTCTCGAATCCAGACCAGTGGGAGGCCGCATTGCTCAGCTCCGACTCGGACACACAGATCCTGGTTGTGACAAGAGCCCTAAAAGTCGCCGAACGCCACGGGCTCATGGCCACTTGATGGGGCTATAACCCCACGCCGTCAGATACATCTGTCGACGAAAATAAAGTTTATCCTCCTCCTCTGTGGCTGTTGGCTTCTCTCATATTTATAACCAGCCACGCATTGCCCTTTCCTTGTCTGCTTAATTGCTTAACGAGGGCCTCGGTTCTGGCAGCCTTGATGCCTTAGGAAGCATAAAAGGGTTCTCACACAGCTTCCACCCTCGCCGTTCGATGACGTTCTACGTCACATCAGCGGTAACTCAGGACGTGCTACATCCGCCGCTTAAAGGGAGACTGAAGCACTTTTTTTGAAAATCGGGCTGGCAGTGGCATCCTATAGTTTTTCATGCTGTATACTGGAATATCGCATCCAAATAAGGCAAAAACAAGCGCGAATTGCCTTTTTTAGCCGAAATATGCGGCCTGTGCCGCGGGGCACGCCGCGCGGCGCGCCGCCGCCCATGATTGGTCAAGAGAGGTCGTGACGTCACTTTGAGGACTGGAGAAGCTGCCGATGCGGATCCGGCGCTACGTTGAGTGCAGATCGCAGCTTTCCGTGTCGCTGTAAAAGCGAATACGGCGACTATTTTTTTTTTCTGACCTCCGAAGAAAAGGAGACTACAGTTTGCTCATTCCACGTATCGCCTGAAACCAAAAAAGACACAAGCAAAAAATTCTACGCCTAGCACAAGCATACGCCAGCGTCTAAGACGCGATGCAGACCATGCGTAAAAGGTGCCAGCACAACCTCGGCTCGAATTCTCGGAAAGGAAGGGGTGCGACAATACTCAAGTCAATTACCACCACCGGACGCCTCCTGGCTCGCCCGGAAGAGCGTCATCCTAAAGAAAAGGCCCAAAGCACTGTGTACAAAAAATCCTGTTCTCAGTACCCGGCGTTGCAGGTTGGGGCAAGAAAGTATTTCAAGGAAACGATAAAGGAGCACAAAGTTGGTGTCAAAATTAGCGAAGCGCAGTGGCCAAGCACTGCGAGGCATGTGACCACAGGATAGTGACGCAATCATTGTGCGCTGGAAACCAAGCCAAATACGCGCACAAGGCTGCTGCTTCACTCGTGGCGCGTTCAGCAGATGCCAGAAAATATTAATTGCTGCCTCGGAAACGTTCGCCCTTCTTAGATTTGCAGTTTAGGTTCAGTGAAGTAGTTGCCAACTATATGTGTGTTAAAAGCCAAGCTAGCTGCAACTCGCCCGCAGCCACAACTTGATGAAGAAACCGAGTAAGGTTGCGGTGTTTTTTTGCAAAAACTTGGTTGGCATTCATTTCTCTCATAAATTTGCATCCGAAATCAACGTCGAACGCTTTCATTTTAATTGCTTAGCTACGATTAAACGAGATGCCGCATATGAAGAGCTTCGATGCTTGCTTGCTTTGCTTTATTGTGCTTTGCTCTGCTTGCTTGCTTGGACACGTCGAACCGAGTATAAAATCACTAACCGAGCCTTGCTGAGCACGTCTCAGGTGGTCTGGCCGCACCTAAGCTGAGGAGAGCGACACATGCTTAAGCCTCCACAAGGTTTCTTCAGGGGCTAAGTGAGCATGTTTCTACTTTTAAAAGAGGCGCTCTTTCGGAATGGTGACACGCCTCTCATGCGCGAGAAAATCGAAGGAACTGTGTCATGGTTCAGCCGCACCTTTTCGACAGAAATCTCCAGAGGTCACATTAGGGACAAGCTCTGCATGTAGCCGCTCTTACGAAAGTGCTTCGAGCAGAGTAGGCTTGCTTTGGTCAGCTTGAATTCTTCGTCAGAGCAGCGAGCGCTTGCGCTGCGAGCTTTTGATCTTGCTAAAAACAGTGGAAGACGACACAGTCTCGGCTGTGGTTGTTCGTGGACACGGACACAGAGTAGTACCTCGTGTTCAATCTGATTCTCAAGGTCGGCTGACACGCTTTGAACGTCACAACGCACGCAGCACGAGAAACAACGCGCGCTGAAAGCTCGCTCGGGTGCGCCGAAGTATCTCCGGCTCCTCAACGTGACGTCATCTTGGCCGACATGGACGAGGTTTCCCTCTCCGCTGTTCTCTCCTACGCTCGCGCGGGGCGCGGGAGATTTGAACATCGCGTTTTTAATTGGTGATTGCGCCACTGTTTTAGCCAAAATCGAAAAAATAATTTCACAGACGGGATCAGCAATGACACTACTTCAAAACCCTAAAAAATTAGCTGATTCGAAAACCGCCTCAGTATCTCTTTAAGAACTTGGGTGGCGCTGGTGAACACTCCCAAGGTTCGGTTATTTGTAAACATATATACCCCCGAAAGCAGAAGGTTTGACAGCCGTCGCCGTTGCTCAGAGGTAGAGTACCGGACGCGTAATTCGGAGGTCGTGGGTTCGGATCCCACCGGCGGCATGTGGTTGTTTCTTCTTCTGCTTTTCTAATGAATTAGCTTTAAGCAATAACATATTCAGTAATATTATAAATTGATCAACACCGCAAAATAAATAAATAAATTAAAGATCCCCTGTGCCCCTTGCTTTCTGTGGCTGTTGGCTATATATATATATATATATATATATATATATATATATATATATATATATATATATATATATATATATATATATATATATATGAGAGAAGCCAACAGCCACAGAAACCAAGGGACTCGAGGTATTTTTTAATTAATTAATTTATTTTCTGCGGTTTTTCGATTGAGAATATTGCTGAATATGTTATCGCTTAAAGCTAATTGATTAGAAAAGCAGAAGTATATATATATATATATATATATATATATATATATATATATATATATATGTGAAGAAGATGATTCAGCACGGCCACCAACGACGACGAAGCGCTAGCGCCGCCCGTCGAAGGTTCGTGCTGGAGAACTGCCGATTGCGTGCCGGTCTCTCGCCTCGCTGGTTCCTAGACTTCTTGCGCGAGGGTCTTCGTCACCGGCGCTTCAACGTTCCAATAAACCGCTCTACATTTTGTGGAGGTTGCTGCGTTCACCTTTCCTCCATCACCGTAGACCTTCGCGGTCGCACCATCCCGATGTCCGAAACCGGTCAACAGCCCCCCAGACAACAGCCCGACCCCGCGCCGGAGCCAGTCGTCTGCTCTGGTGCCGTCCGGCAGCGGGATCCCGTTGTTTTCAGCAGCCACAGCGACCAAGTTGTGGAAGATTGGCTCGAATCGTATGAACGGGCGAGCCGCCATAACAACTGGGACGACCGCGTCAAACTCACCAATGTGATATTCTACCTGAGCGACGTCGCGAAACTATGGTTCCAGAACCACGAGGCCGACATTCCCACTTTGCCGTTCTAAAGAGCACACTTGAGGAGGTTTTCGGCCGTCCCGCCCTGCGGAAACTGCGCGCTGAGCAAAGCCTGCGTGTCCGAGCTCAGCACACGGATGAGACTTTCACCAGCTATATTGAAGATGTAGTTGACCTTTGCATGCGTGTTGACCCGGCTATGACTGAGGCTGGCAACATCAAACACATGCTGAAAGGCATCGACGACGACACTTTTCAGATGTTGTTAGCGAAGAGCCCCACCACCGTTGCCTCGGTGTATACACTGTGCCAAAGTTTCGACGAGTTGCGCAAACAACGCCTTTGCGCTCGTCGCCCTCCCCCACTTGCCAACTCCATCTCCGGCCTGGGCATCAACCATGACTTACTCGCTACCACCAAAGACTTCGTGCGGGACGAGGTCGCCAGGCAACTCTCGCTCCTATCTCGCCAACACCCGTCACCGCCCGTCCTCAGTCTTGAGATCCGGCATGCCATCACGCAGGAGGTCGCCGATGCACTTCTTTGTCTTCGGCAACCGGCTACTTTGGCTGCCCAGGCCGGTCTTTTCCCGATCTCACAGAGCTTCTCCCTCGCCGCTCGATGACGTTCTGCGTCACATCAGCGGTAACTCAGGACGTCCTACGTCCGCCGCTTAAGAACGCGGATGGCGCTGATGAACACTCTCAAGGTTAGGTTGTATATATATATATATATATATATATATACGGGATCAAACGCCCAGGAGACGGCGTACGCCGACCAAGTGCATTGCGCGGAAGATGTGGCATGCGGAGAAGCGCGCGCGCGCAGATGAGGATGATGGTGGTTGGGGGCCGCCGGCGGTCTTCCTTCGGCAAGTAGAGGGAGGCAACTGCGCTGATGCTGCAGTAGGGCCTTGAGTTCGGCGAGCTCCAGGGAGGTCATGTTGGGACCAAAATTGAAAGACTCCCACCATAGGGCCTCAGCTGTTGGTGGCGTCGGTGCCAAGGCTGCAGGCTGCAGTGGGGCGACCGGCGAGCCTGGACCCAAAACGTGCGCCGTACCCAGGGGCGGCCCGCAGTACTAGGTGGTGACCACCGATGATAAGGACCAGAACGTGAGCTCTTCCGTTCACCTCTGACAGAAGGTACCGAAGTGAGGTCGTCTCGCGGGCTGGTGCAGCACAGCGGACGGGCTCGAAGAGCACATCGGCGGTTATCTGGTCGCCAAGCTGACCCTATACACCGGTTGCCGCTCCCGGTGCTAGGGTCGCGTCAGAAGCCGTCAACACTGCGCACACGTTGGACGGCGGAACGTGACGTCGAAAGTTCGATACGACGGTGCGCTGAGAGGCGGAGGCACGCTTGACCGCCGACACCATGAAGAGGCATAGCTCCGCACCGTGGTGAAAAAATTGGCGGTGGCTTACCTTTGGTTAAGCCTGGTAGGTTGCGAAAGCAAAAGCGCAGCGCCTCCAACTGAAGGAACGCAGTGCGCCGCGTCTACAGGCACGGCCGCTTGATGCAAAGCGCAAAGCGAGGTGCGCCCAGCCACGTCGCGCCGATCCTTCGCAAACTTCTTAAACGTGCCCTTGACCTCCCCATCACTACTTCAAACAGCCGGCTTATGGCTCTTGGGGTGGTGAATACTTTCCGGGAACTCCGGGAGGCGCACCTTACAAACCAGTACACGCGCTTGTCGCTAACGGAGTCGGGTCGCCGCCTTCTTGCTCGACTCCATATCCAACACACCCCTCCAATGGAAGACAGGTTTCGCATCCCGGAACTGTGGAGACGTGCCCTCCACGTGCGGCCTCTTCCAGCAAACATGTCACATGAAGACCATAATGGTCGGCGCCTGGCACGAGCGGAAGCGCTAGCCCCATATTATGGCAACAAAACAGGTGTATACTTCGTGGACGCCTCCGGCCCTCGCCACGGAGGATGGTACACGGCCGCGGTAGTTCACAACAGCAACACAGTTAACGGCCTCACTTTCAGAGTACACAGTGGAACACAAGCAGAAGAGGTCGCGATTGCTCTCGCGGCCTCACATTCCAATTCAAAATACATAATCACCGACTCGCGAGGGGCCTGTCGGAACGTCGAACAAGGCTGCACTCCCTTGCAAGCCTATCGAATATACCAAAATTGCATACGGGATACGCACCCCGCACACCGTTACCTCACATGGGCCCCTGCTCATCAGGGGTTGGCAGGAAACGAGGCAGCAGACGCAGCCGCCCGCGCGCTCTCTCACCGGGCTGTTTTCTCCTCCCCATGCGATCAGGAATCCGATTTTAATCCGGTCTATACATTCAAAGATATTACAACATATTATCAAAATTGTAATCGCCTTTACCCTAGCCCATGTAAAGGTCTGAAGAAGGCGGATGAGCGGCTCCTTCGCCTTCTAACCAATACATTGCTGTGCCCGGCAGCGCTAAAGCATTTTGACCGCTCCTTTAGCGGCAGCTGCCCACACTGTAGTGCAGTGTCTTCTAACACCTATCACATGGTGTGGGCCTGCCCCTCGAACCCCGCTATTCCCCCCATCCCCAACCCAACCCGCGAGGACTGGGAGGCGACCCTGCTCGGCTGCTACGACTTACAGGCCCAACAAGACTTAGTCGGGCGCACCCGGGCGGCGGCAACCGCCACTGGGGTCCCACACTAGGGACCTCCACCTAGTGTTTGTAAGGATCGGTCCCTTACGGGCTGATCCAAACATACCTCCTGTTCATTCGTAATAAATCTTTTCACCACCTCCACCACCAACAATGGGTGAGCATGTCCTGGCGGAGTTTACAGTCGCGGACACTGTCTTCGGTGAGGGCGCCACTGTTCGGGGACAAGTCGCCCGGTTTGCCGGGAGTGGACTCCCGAAGCGCTCCTTGCTTCGTCGTGCTCGAGCGCGTTTGCCTCGTGTAAAACCGCGTTTGCCTTCCATATTCAATGCAAAATAAAATCCACTACTACTGCTACTTACATTCCTCATGTGTGCAGTGCTTTCTTTGGATTTTCTGGTGTGCGCGTGGTTGAGCACGTTTGCCTCGAGTCTGCAGTGCTGGATTTGTACTTTTCGTGTGCGCGTGAATGAGTGTTTGCCTCGTGTCTGCCGTGCACGCTTTCGGCTTTTCGTGCATGCGTGTGTGGAGGTCAGTGACGAGTTTGGGGCACGATGCCGCGGATCTGCTGTGTGCCACTGTCCGTCACAATCTCCAGAAAACAGCCAACTGTGAGAAATCACGGGTTTCACTCCGAACTACAGCGTCGAGAAGCGTGGCTGAAAATATCGCTCGCCAAGGACTGTCAGGGAAAGGAAGCAAGTGGGTGCCAAGCGACAGGTCTCTGATATGTTCCTTGAATTTTACAGAGAATGATTACAAAAAGTAAGGTCAAAGAAGGTTCTTCGTCTGTGAATGGTTCCTTCCTTTTCTGTGTGACCATGCAATAAAAGTGCCAAGTACTTTGTGGCTTTCTCGGTTGCAGGTGGACTTATGAAGTTCCACAACTTCAGCTATAGTGATTGTTTTTTTATAAATTGCAATAACTTGTGTACATAAGAGGCAAAATTCGACGTGACACGAAGCGGAACTCTACTGCGTGTGACCAGCTGCGCGTGTCCGTCTCATTCACCGTCTACATGGGGTAGCGAGCGAAAGCCTTTAACCCCCTCTGTCGCTGCCCTCTGCTTGGCGACTGTTGAAGATCGTTCGGCGACTCTTGAACGCTTCCGTGCGGCATCGCGAGCGCGTTTCGTAGCGGGCGACATAGGAGCGCGCGCGGGCTGCATCCTTCCTCGATCAACGTTCAGAGAGCAACTGAGAGCGCTCTGAGTGATACCACCATTGTGCAAACTTTTGACTTCAGTGCACATGCGCCGTTTTTATACAACCTGAGGATTGCGCATGGGGGCACTGCACATGCGCAGTGTGCGCGTTTAGCGGGTATCATTAACAAATCATCATTACTGTTCGTACATCTACTATTACACCATTAACTATCATTACTGACTTTTCAAGTAACCATTATTGACAACACTTGTTGTTGTTGTTGGTAATACATGCTTCTGGAGGAACCAGCGCGAAAAACACAACGGACAAGAAAAAGGCGGAACACGACGGACAGGAGCGCTGAACTTACAACTTTATTTCGGAACTACAGATGCAACGTATATATACAGCCATGTCAGGGGGGCGTACCACACAAGGAAAGCAAGAACAAGTGGAATCTACAAGGTCATGATGAGACAAGCGGCACAAGCAAACCAAAGATCTTAACTAATATAACACGTGAAGGTGAGAAGTTTCAATGGAGGCAAGAAAAACAATAGGGAAAACAACAGGGAAAAAAACAGAAAAAACGCCAGACCTCGTGAAGATGGAAATTGATACTGATAACAAAAACTGATAAAAACAAAAAAGTAAAAACCAATAAAAGCGATAAAAGCAATAAAGTTAACAGGGGAATGGAAATGAAAAAGATAAGATGCAAACAAGTAACACGGCAAAAATACTAGCAGCTAGAATTGAGAAAACATCGCGGAAAAACTAACAGCTAAAATGTAAAACCCACAGAAACATAAGGTTAAGTTTTGTGTATCAAACAGTGAAAAAAAAGTTGACGGGAAAAAAGACGGTTGCATAAGGTGGGATAGCTAAAATGTTAGTGCCTCGAATTTTGTGCCAGATAGGCGAGGTCTTTCTCAGATAGCGCGACACTTAAGGCTGGCTACTGCACTTTACTGCTAACGCAGCTATTGTGATTGCCTCAATTATTTCACGGGGCCTCGTGCTTCTGATTGTGGCTATTACCCGAGTTTTTTCAAAGTGCGGCAAACAACCTGTTTCTACATCTTTGCAATCCCGACAATGGATACCAATATGACGGCACTTTTGGACATTTGCGTTGTAATCATGCTCTTTTAGTCTTTCATTTAAACAACGCCCTGTCTGTCCAATATACTGCTTCCCACAGGACAGAGGGATGGAATAGACAACTGAATCGGTACATTGCACAAAATTTTTCTGGTGCCTGATATTGCGTATACTCTTTTTTACGAGTATCATTGACCTTTCTGCGAAGCTGGGAAAGTCGCTTTGGGGCACTAAAGACGACTTCAACTGCAACACGTTTCCCAATTTTCTTCATGTTGTGCGAAATGCGATGCAAGTAGGGCATAACAGAGACCTTCTTTCTATTGGCGTTGTCAGTCGTGGCAGTCGAATCGGGTCGTTTTGATTTCTTAATTTTAGCTGTTAGTATTATTGCCGTGTTACTTGTTGGCATCTTATCTTTTTCATTTCCATTTCCCTGTTAACTTTATTGCTTTTATCGCTTCTATTGATTTTTACTTTTTTGTTTTGATCTGTTTTTGTTATCAATATCAATTTTCATCTTCACGAGGTCTGGCGTTCTTCCCTGTTTTTTTTTTCCTGTTGTTTTTCTTGCCTCCATTGAAACTTCTCACCTTCACGTGTTATATTAGTTAAGATCTTGGGTTTGCTTGTGCCGCTTGTCTCATCATGACCTTGTAGATTCTACTTGTTCTTGCTTTCCTTGTGTGGTACGCCCCCCTGACATGGCTGTATATATACGTTGCATCTGTACTTCCGAAATAAAGTTGTAAGTTCAGCGCTCCTGTCCGTCGTGTTCCCACTTTTTCTTGTCCGTTGTGTTTTTCGCGCTGGTTCCTTCAGAAGCATTATTGACAACTGCCACCGACGCATGGACAGACGGACACGCTGGCGAGACATGAGCCATAAAAGGCTTTCGCCTTAAAAATAGAATGAAAACTTCAGGCGCATTAACGCTACATCCTGAGGTAGAGCCGCTGGCCCGGTCCTCCATAGTATAGGCGGCCGTTATGGACAGCGTTCGTGCATGCACTAGAAGGGGGATTCCCACCAGCTGCGGTGATTTGTGACATAATTCGCGCTTTGAATGACGACTTAAAAATGCAGTCTTTAATGAGGCACTAGGAAGCGCACTCTTTACGCCCTCAGACAGCCAGCACCGGCCGTACCGACGCAGCTGTCGTGGCGTTTCCCTGCGAACAGTTGTCCCCGAGCAGTGGCGCCGCGGCGGGCGCACGGAGAACTAGGCCGAAGGCGCCGTTTCTGTGCGACGTGGCGGGCCGCACCTCGCTTTGCGCTTTGTATCTAGCGGCCGTGCTACAGGTCACGCGTGGCTACCGGCCGCCGCTGCGGGACGACTAAAAGCGTCTTGGAACGCAGTGCGCCGCGTCTACAGGTCACGCGTGGCTACCGGCCGCCACTGCGCGACGGCTCAGATCATCTTCGGTATTTTTTTTTATATTTTGTTTTTGATAGTGTTGCGACTTAGAGAAAGAAAACATAATCTACAGCTGGTATGACGTCACAGCGGCAGTAGCGCCACATGTGCGCAGCGCGGCCTAACTGCAGCCGGGCTATCTGAAGGAGCGAGTTGGTCGCCCGTATTCACTCCGCTAAAGGTCAAACGTCACTGCGGCCGGGTCACGCGAAGGCTTGAAAGTGGGAGTAGTATTGTTTTCGCAATAAAAGATAATATACAGTTGGTATGACGTCACAGCGGCAGTAGCGCCACAGGTGCGCAGCGCGGCAAACACACACCGTAACTGCAGACGGGCTTTCTGAAGGAGCGAGTTGGTCGCCCATAATCTACTGCTGGTATGACGTCACGGCGGCAGTAGTGCCACAGGTGCAAGGCGCGGCGTAACTGCAGCCGGGTTATCTGAAGGAGCGAGTTGGTCGCCCATATTCATTCCGCTAAAGGTCAAACGTAACTACGGCCGGGTCACGCGAAGGCCTGAAAGTGCGACTAGTATTGCTTTCGCAATAAAATATAATCTACAGCTGGTATGACGTCACAGCGGCAGTAGCGCCACAGGTGCGCAGCGCGGCAAACACACACCGTAATTGCAGCCGGGCTCTCTGAAGGAGTGAGTTGGTCGCCCATAATCCACCGCTGGTATGACGACACAGCGGCAGTAGCGCCTCAGGTGCGCGGCGCGGCGTAACTGCAGCCGGGCTATCTGAAGGAGCGAGTTGGTCGCCCATATTCACTCCGCTAAAGGTCAAACGTAACTGCGGCCGGGTCACGCGGCGGCTTGAAAGTGCGAGTAGTATTGCTTTCGCAATAAAAACCGACTAGCCCAGCCTTGGCAACGGGGAAGCCGGTACGCCTGCTGTCGGGGGGTCGACAACGACCCAAACTTCCTGGCACCAGCCGCACCCGGATCCACCGGCCAAATTGGGCTGTCGGCGTCCAAAAACTCGGACACGAAGGTCGTGCCGAAAGCACGCACATTCACGAGGGCACGTCCGAGTTGGTGCACCAGGGTGCCGTTGAATGTCAAAAGCTGGGCTTTATGGGCCGGCAGAAGCACGTGAGGCATGCCGGGCACAAGTGAGTCGTCCAGGACGTTCACAGCAGCCCCCGTGTCGACTAGGGTGTTCGCATGCTGGCGGAGTATAGCCACGTCCGCAAATACGTAGGGCGCTGCACGAGAGCGTAGCAGCGACGAGCGGGAGGAATCGAGACACCGAAGCGTGGGGACCGGTGAAGCATTTACTGCAGTAGTGATGGCAGGAACAATGGCTGGCGGAGTTGTTAATGCGGAGCTCAAAGACGAAGCCACCTGCTGAGCAACAATGGAGGGATCAATCGCGGCGAATGCTGTCGGCGGTACCACGTCGCTCTGGTAATGTGCCTCTCCATCTGGCTGCGTTTGCTTAGAAGGCGCCCATTCGACGTTAGCTTCTGTGGGCTTGGCGCTTTCCTTGCTGTTGGACGACTTTTCACCGTGAGGCTTACGATGCTTCTTGTAACGCTTCTCGGTGCACACTGGCCGGGAGGACTTGACAGCGCCAGTGTTCGTGGAAGGTGTGGCGTCCATGGAGGATCCTCTTCTGGGCCGAGTACGTTCGTGAACGCTGAGGTGACGTGCTTGTTCTTCAAATCTACTAGGGCCATTGGGCTTAGCCCGCGTGGCAGGCAAGATCATATCGGCCTCGACAACGAGGTTCGCAGCAGTGCGGTCGGACCCGGGTAGCCCGAGGCGGACCTGACGCTGGACTTCCGGGTCTCGAATGGCGTCGACAAAAGCTTCCGTGCTGACCAAGCCCACGGTGGTTCTTGGTGCACCCGGCAGCGACTGCGAAAGCAAACCTCTGAACAACCGCGGAAAGGTCCTGGTAGCTTTCCCCAGGCTCCTGCCGGCGAGCATGCAGGCGCTGGCATTAGAGCCGGGGCTGGCCCGACCCATAATGGTCGGCGAGGAGGCCTTCGATGGCGTAACGGGCCAGTTCTGCGCGGGGCAGGTTCGACAGCACCTCCACCGCTCGGCCCCACAGCTTGGAGATAGCATCACCGCCTTTGTGCTGGCGTCCCATCCCTGCGCCGCCGCGATGGTGTCAAGCTGTACATGGTAAGCCTCCAACAGAGCAGTGCTGTCGAATGTCGGCAACTCCGCCGCCGTCCCCAGCTGGCGGACCGGAAGGGGTGCGCCCGCGTGTGTGCATCGCACGATCGTACTTCGAGGATAGCCCGACGGGCGCAGTACCGGATGATTCCATGGTGGTGACGGAAGGCTCCGGCCCGCCACGGTTCGGGTCGATCGGTACAGCATTCCGGGGTCCACACTCGACCGCATCCGACCTTGCCTCCAGTTGGTCCGGTCGCCGATTGATGCGCTCGAATGCAGCCTCCAGCGCCGGCGAAAGGGGCAGGCCGTCGGAATGCCCGATATCAGCGGCGCCGTCTGCCGCGCCGTGTGCCGCTTCAGCGGGAGGTTGCTCAATGTCTTCGGCCCCTTCCACAGCCTGTTTACGAGCGCGGGTGAGCGCTATCCCACCGCTGCCACCAAAATATGCAACGGGACGACGGTCGTGCGCAGAGGAAAGCACACAGAGTACGAGAGCCGACGGAACACCGCCGGCGGCCACCAACTTTATCCGCGCGTGTTCGATCCTCCGCGCCTCATCTTCTTCCGCGCAGGGAACTTGATCGGCGTACGCCCTGCCCTGGGCGTGTATTCCCCTGATATATATTGTTGCGGAAAAGAATACATTTACAGATATTTACAAATAGAAAAGAACAGCTGCGAGCGGCACCGAGAATACAGTCCGAACTTCGTTGTCGTCTTCTACTCTTCCCACTCGTGCCATCGCTCTTTTTCGTCGTCGTCTACCCGCTTCAAGACCCCCGGCTGCTGAAACGTCGTCTCGGCGTTAGGGCGGCGACGTATGAGCGTCGTGATAAGGTTTAAAGCGACAGACGTGGACGATGTCGGTGGTGGCGCCAGAGGACGATGGCGAGGTTTCAAGGGGAGAAATTTCATAGTTCACGTCGGTAACACGGCGCACGACACGTAAGGGCCACGGTAGTGCGAAAGGAGCTTCTCGGAGAGAGCGACGCTGCGAGAGGGCGTCCAGAGAAGGACGAGTGATCCTGGGGTATATTGGACTGCCTGGTGACGGCGGTCGTAGCCTGACTTCTGGGAAACTTGCGAGGCTTGGCGCCTACTACGTGCTATTTGGCGCGCCAGCGTGGCCTGGGAGATGACGTCCCGAGCGTAAGCAGTGGTAGGGACTGAAGAAGGCGGCATGAGTGTGTCCAAAGGCAAGGGATGCCTACCAAAGGGATGCCTACCAAACAAAAGGTACAAAGGAGAATAGCCTGTTCTGTCATGAAGGGAAGAGTTATATGCAAACGTCACATAAGGCAAGGCTGCGTCCCAATCTCGGTGGTCTGGCGATTCGTACATGGCTAACATGTCGGTGAGCGTGCAGTTGAACCTTTTTGTAAGCCCATTGGTTTCTGGGCGGCTTTCTGGGCGAGCTGGTGCTGCGTGTCACACGAACAAAGAATGTCGTGAACTACTCTGGGTAGAAAATAACGACCGCGGTCGGTGAGCAGTTGACGAGGGGCGCCGTGGTGAAGGATGACGTCTTGCAGAAGAAAATCGTCGACATCGGTAGCGCAGCTGGACGGCAAAGCACGCGTGATGGCATATCGAGTCGTATAATCAGTTCCGACAGCGATCCACCTGTTGCCAGAGAGGGACTTCGGAAAAGGGCCAAGAAGGTCGAGGCTAACACGGTGAAAAGGTTCCGGAGGTATGTCGATGGGTTGCAGAAGACCGGCAGGCAAAGTGGAGGGCCTTTTCCGACGTTGACACAGGTCGCAAGCGGCCACGTAACGCTTGACGGAACGATACAGACCAGGCCAAAAGAAGCGATGCCGCACCCGAGCGTACGTGCGGGACACGCCGAGGTGACCGGCTGTCGGCAGATCGTGGAGTTCTTCAAGGACAGAAGAGCGTAGACGTTGGGGTATCACGAGCAGGAGCAGAGGGCCATCGGAGCGTAGGTTGCGGCGATACAAAATGCCGTTCTGGAGCACATAAAGGTTCAGAGATGGAGATCGGTTTGCAGAACGGATGCCATCAAAGATAGGTCGTAAAGATGAGTCGTGGCGCTGTTCGTTGGCAATATCGGCAAGATCAGAGATAGCTAACAGGCAGGGCAGGTTCTCAGCGTCCTCTAGGTCAGGTGGTTCCACAGGGTATCGGCATAAACAGTCAGCGTCCTGGTGTTGGCGCCCTGACTTGTACTCGACGGAGTATGAGTATTCTTGGAAGCGCAAAGCCCAGTGACCAAGGCGACCGGTGGGATCTTTTAGTGTAGACAGCCAACAGAGAGCGTGGTGATCGGTGACAACAGCGAATGAACGGCCTAACAGGTAGGGTCTTAATTTAGCTACTGCCCAGACAAGGGCGAGACACTCGCCCTCAGTAATGGTGTAATTTTGCTCTGCGGCTGAAAGTAGGCGGCTCGCATAAGCGATGACTCGATCTTGACCCTGTTGACGTTGGGCTAGCACGGCACCGATTCCCTATCCGGAGGCGTCGGTGCGAACCTCTGTCTGTGGGAGACGGCGGGTCAAAATGTGCTAAGATGGGTGGAGTGGTCAGCAAATGGACGAGGGATGAAAATGAGTTCTCTTGAGCAGGGCGCCGGATAAAAGGGGTGTCGTTCTTAAGAAGATCGGTGAGGGGACGAGCGATGCCGGCGAAATCTTTGATAAAACGGCGAAAATACGAGCAGAAGCCGAAAAAGCTGCGCAAATCTTTCGACGACCTTGGAAGAGGAAAGTCCTTCACAGCTTGAATTTTGACGGGATCTGGGCGTACACCAGAAGCGTCAACGAGGTGTCCAAGAATAGTGAGTTGGCGGCGACCGAACTTGCATTTTGATGAGTTCAGCTGAAGTCTGGCGTTACGAAACACTGTCAGAATATTGGAGAGGCGCTCGAGGTGCGTGGCAAAAGTAGGCGAGAAAACCACAACATCGTCTAGGTGACAGAGGCAGGTGGACCATTTAAAGCCGCGAAGAAGGAAGTCCATAATTCGTTCGAAGGTAGCCGGGGCGTTATAGAGGCCGAACGGCATGACTTTAAACTGGTATAAGCCATCAGGGGTCACGAAGGCGGTCTTCTCGCGGTCCTTTTCATCAACGATAATTTGCCAGTACCCCGATCGAAGATCAATTGAAGAGAAATATTTGGCGCCGTGGAGGCAGTCTAATGCATCATCGATCCTCGGGAGTGGATATACGTCTTTTTTTTTGTGATGCGGTTGAGGTGCCGATAATCAACGCAGAAGCGCCAGCTGCCGTCCTTCTTTTTCACCAGGACGACTGGTGAAGCCCAAGGACTTGACGAGGGCTCGATGATGTCTTTTGCGAGCATCTTGTCCACCTCTTGATTTATGACGGTGCGTTCGGCGCTGGACACTCGGTACGGACGTCTGCGGAGAGGAGCGGAATCACCGGTGTTTATGTGATGCGTCACCACGGAGGTCCGAGCCAAAACATGGCTATCAAAGTCGAAGATGTCGCGCAAAGATGATAAAAGGCACCTGAGATCGTGAGCTTGCATCGGCGGTAGGTCACAAGCGATCATGTCGGCGTAGTCGTCCGTTGAATTCTCTGTTGATGGGGCCGCAGGCAACCGGCATTGCTGAGTAGATGGTAAGCAGCTGTCCACCACTGATATCACACATTCGGCAGCAGGGCACATCGTGGCGAGATGCCTTGCGGGAGCGGTTGGATAGATGAACCAAAGTTCAGGACAGGAAGGTACGCTCGGTTGGCCTACATTATAAATACAGCGTGTGGAAGCGCAATGGTGCGCGTCAGGGCGACGTCAACTTCCGGGGTTACTACGTAGTGACCATCAGGTACAGGGGGAACAGATGAGAAAGAAATGTAAGTTGCGGCTTGAGGCGGTGTACGGAAAAAGTCGACAGCACAAAGACGGTGTATAACTGCGGACGGCGACTCAGCAGAGAGAGAAAGTCAAGCTGAACAACATCAGTGGCGCAGTTAATGAGGGCTGAATGCTCAGACAGGAAGTCGAGGCCAAGGATGACTTCATGAGGGCACTGGTCCAGAACAGAGAACAGAACGGATGTATGGCAGCCGGATATGGTCACACGGGCTGTGCATAATCCAACAACAGGAGGCGTTCCGCCGTCGGCAACGCTGAGAACGGCTTTGGGTGCAGGGCTCAGTACTTTTCGGAGGCGGCGTCTTAGGGTTGAACTCATTACGGATACGTGCGCGCCTGTATCGCTCAGGGCTCTCACAGGCGCTCCAACGGCATGAATGGCGAGCAAATTATGGTGTGCACGAAGGGCTAATCGAGGATTTTGAGACTGGGGCTGTACTGCAGCATCACCTCCAGACACTGTAGCGTCTAGTTTTCCGCTTGCGAGCGTCCGTAGGGGCCAGGAGAGGAGCGACGGCGTTGGGGCGAACGAGACTGTCGACGCAGGGGGGACGGGGAGCGGCTGGAGCGGGGAACCTGGCCGTCGACTGTAGAACTGTGCTGGGCTGGAGGGGGCGTGTAGTGGCCGGGCTGTTCGTCGTCGCGGTGGGAGCTGAGAGGACGGTATGTGCTGCGGCGGGACCAATAATTTCGACAGTGGCGGGAGATGTGGCCAGTGCGGTGGCAGAGAAAACAAATGGGCCTGTCGTCGGTTGTCCGCCAGTCGTTAGGGTTTCGCCGACGTGGAGTGAAGTACGAAGGTCGTCCAGGAGCAATCGCAGTGATTTCGGGTGGTGGTGAAGGCCGTACAGGGCTAACGGGCTGGAAACCAAGGTTTGCAAGCTCTTGGCGGACGACAGCTTGTACCAGAGAGATGGTAGGCAAGCGGTTGTCGCCATCATGTAGATGCAGAGGGGCAGGGGACATAGCTTGGAGCTTGCGTCGGATGATGCGGGTCACATTTTCTGGAGGCGCTGGAGTTTCCCGGTGTCGCAGGTCTTCACATGGGGAAGTCGCACCCGTGTTGGGGAGGCGTGTGTACGGCTGGCTAATACGCCTGCTTTTGGCTTCCTCGAAGCGTCGACATTCTTTAATGATTCCGTCGACTGTAGTGCAGTTCTTGTATACGAGCAAGTTGAAGGCATCGTCGGCGATTCCCTTCAACACGTGGCCGACTTTGTCAGACTACGGCATGTTGGCGTCAACTTTGTGACAGAGGGCCAGCCTCATCTTGAATGTACGACACATAGGACTCCGTAGATGTTAGAGCTCGGGAGGCGAGGTCCTTCTTAGCGGCAAGCTTTCGGCCGAGCGGCCGTCCAAACAATTCGCGGAGTTTCTCTTTGCACATGTCCCAGCTGGTCAGATAATCTTCGTGGGCCTCATACCAGACCCGGGCGGTGCCTTTTAGAAAGAAGATTGCATTTGCCAGCATAAGGGTCGGATCCCAGCGGTTGTAGGTACTCACGCGTTCGTACATGTTGATCCAGTCGTCGACGTCAGTGTTGTCGGTACCAGAAAATGTCCCAGGGTCACGAGGGGGAGAAAGAACGAGTGATGTCATGGCCGGGGCTGAGGTTTGCTGGGAGCAGTCTTGGATCATGATGACTGAAGACAACTGGCGGCCGCTGCGGAGCTCCGTCGTCGGTAGGCGTCGGGGAAATCCGCACCACCACCAAATATGTTGCGGGAAAGAATATATTTACAAATATTTACAAATAGAAAAGAACAGCTGCGAGCGGCACCGAGAACACAGTCCGAACTTCCTTGTCGTCTTCTACTCTTCCCACTCGTGTCATCGCTCTTTGTCATCGTCGTCTACCCGCTTTAATATATATATATATATATATATATATATATATATATATATATATATATATATATATATATATATATATATATATATATATATATATATATATATATATATATATATATATATATAACCACAATCAGGAGAAAAACAACCACTTGCCGTCGGTGCGAACTGATCCTACGACCTCCGAATTACGCGTCTGGTGCTCTACCAACTGGGCTACGGTGACGGCTGTCTGATCTTCTGCTTCCGGAGGTATTTATGTTTACAAGTGACTTAAACTTGAGGGTATTCATCAGCGCCACCCACGTTCATAAGCGGCGGACGTAGTACGTCGTGAGTTACCATTGGTGTGACGTGGAACGTCATCGAACGGTGAGGGTGGAAGCTGTGTGAGAACTCTCTTATGCTTCCTAAGGCATCAAGGCTGCCAGAACCGAGGCTGCCAAACCGAGAGCACCGGTCGCGTATTTCGGAGGTCGTGGGTTCGGTTCCCACCGGTTGCATATGGTTGTTTTTTCTTCTTCTTTTCTAATCAGTTATATTTAAGCGATAAGACATTGACTAATATTCATTATTGATCAACACCACAAATTAAATAAATATTTAGAAATAATCCCCTATGTTCCTTTGGTTTGTGTGGCTGGTGGCTTCTCTCATGTGTATGACGAGCCCCTCGTTCCCCTGACCTTGTCTGATTAATTGCTTAACGAGGGCCTCTGTTCTGGCAGCCTGGATGCCTTAGGAAGCATAAGATGGTTCTCACACAGCTTCCACCCTCGCCGTTCGATTACGTCCAACGTCACACCAGCGGTAACTCAGGACGCACTACGTCCGCCGTTTATTAACGTGGGCGACGCTGATGAACACTCTCAACTTGAAGTCACTTGTAAACATAAATACCCTCGAAAGCAGAAGATCAGACAGCCGTCGCCGTAGCTCAGTTGGCAGAGCAACGGACACGTAATCAGGAGGTCGTGGCTTCGGTTCCCACCGGCGGCATATGGTTGTTCTTTCTTGGGCTTTTCTAATCAATTATATTTAAGCGCTAACACATTCAGTAATGGGCACCATTGATCAACACCAAAAATTAAAAAAAATATTTAGAAATAATCCCCCCTGTGTTCCCTTGGTTTTTGTTCCTTTTGGCTTCTGTCATGTGTATAATGAGCGCCTAAGTCCACTTCCCTTCTCTGCTTAATATATATATATATATATATATATATATATATATACATCATCCAAACGAGGTTTCAAGCAAATGCAGAAGAAAGCACGTACTTTGTAAAGGGTCCTCCACTCGTAGCTTGAACGCGCGAGCAGCATGGCTGCGTTCATCCGAGCGCTTGTGTGGCCGTTGCAAGTGTTCATTAAAACGAAGCTGTAGGTCCTTCTATGCTTGCGTCACTCTGCATCGATACGTGGCTTTGTCGGACGAAGCAACCATGCCAATAGCAGCCACACCTCTCTCCTGTTCAGGCTGAGAGTGTAGGACACTTTATTCATAATTTTATACTGCTTACCTTTTCAAAAAATGTCGTAGGCCGTGAAACTGCATTGGAGACGTTGCCGTAAGAATTTCTGCTTGACATGACGCACTGGTTTGCTTGATTTGGAGCAGAATGAATAAAAATCAACCTCAAGGCACGGCTAAGAAGCGACTGAAGGGTTACAGAAAGAAAAGTCCTCTTTTCAAAACAATGGATAGCAGGCTGTATGGCTAAGTCCACAGTGGTGCCTGTTCTGGTACCCAAGTCAAACCTAGCGACCATACATAAGCGCTTTTTCGGTGTCCTTCCTGAACAGTGAACCGAATTTTGCTATGTGTTCTAGTATTTATTGCTGACTAAAGAGGGTATGAGCCTTGCTGCTGTATTGCTGTGAACACGAAAGGCACGCTTTTCAAAAATGCGACACTGGTAACACAGCAGCATGAATCATCTTTGGCTGAATTTTAATCCCGCAGTTCATACGAATATATTCCTTGTCATTTCATCAGAACAGTAGCAATTTTTCCACGCTAGTGAGATGGTTTTTGCTTTTTTTAGGTGATTAAAGGCAGTAATGCCCTGGATCTACTGTATATTTCTACTCAGTCATGGCTTGAGACGGTCTGCCTCTGCATGAGGTCTAGTTTAGTAGCACTTTTGGACAGTGGCGCCACTCGTACCGTCGAGTGTTACGCGCTAACTCAAATAAAGTGAGTATTTCCTGGATGAATAATTATTATTCAGGCTACTGAATGCAGTTGGTATCGATTAGCACAGACTTTTCAGAAACCAACCTTCAGTAAATTTCTCTATTCTGGCTGTGTGCACAGCGAGCTAGAAACAACTTCCTTAACTTGCGCAAGAATGTCTATACTCGTATGCTTTCATCGATTAAAGGCGGGCTAAAAAGTTAACGCTTAAAACTTGCATTCTAGCCTCCCAAGAAAAGTTTGGTCGCGAAGACGCGGCACCGTATCCTCGTGAGCCTGTATCAGGAGTTCAATCAAACTCTTTTTCAAAAACAACTGCACATCCTGAACTATGCAGGCTGTGAATTCTCCAAAAACGAAAGCTTACTGAAGAATGAGCTTATTGCATATAAAGCCCAGTTTCAAAAATATTCTTCTCTACATTGGAGATATTTTGACTAGCTCCGGACTAGCTCCGGACTAGCTCCGCGAAAATCGCGGTACCGTCAGTCTATGTAAGAAAGGCATTTTTACGTCCAGATTTTTTGTGGATATTTCTGCCAGCAAACGCTCCCCTGGAAGTGCTGCTAAAGAAGAAGCTTGTGTCGCTCAAGACTCCAGTCCATTTGAAGCAAAAACCTGCTTTCAGCATGACGGCGCTTCAACGGATTTACTACGGTGTACTGCACGCTACTTTCATGGCACTTGTCCATGAAGTTGAGAGGATATTTTCACATCCTGTATTCATCTTCCTCTCCACGCTATAAAAACCTTCAACGTATTTGGCTTGAGCAGCTGAAAAACTAAATTTTATAGCAATCGACGAGGTAGCGCCGAACACCACAATGCAGTGTTCTGCCTAATCTGTATTAGTGCGGCTAATAAAAAAGCAAATGCCGTGTTTCTTGTGAGACCCATTTGTAATCTGTGTAGGTATCCAAGGGCAGCATTCTGTGCACCCTGTATATCTAGCTTTGCTTGCAATCGCCTTGAATTAAACTTTTCAGACAAGCAACTACAGCAGCAGGTATTCTGAAGCGCTTCTTAGGAATAAAAAAGTCCTTAGTTCTCCAGTGACTGTGCCGACCAGGCCTTACAACGAACTGTGTGCATTATTCAGTCCGCAGTGTCTAGAAACAATCAATGAGCGTCTCAACAAACGTGCCAGCATGGCGCTCTTGTAATGCTGGCAGCTAAGTGGTGCAATAAAAGAATTACGTACTGCTGCCTTTCAGCGACAAATAATTATGGTACCGTTGAACGCACACTGCTCGCGATGGGCGCAGATCAGGTATCAAGACTCCTTTTACGTCCGACGAATAGCGAATGCGGAAGGCGGACAAAAACAAAGGAAGCAGTGCACATAAGGATACTGAATTTGAAACAGAATGAGACGGTTAAAATTCAGAGTGACGCAACCAGTGCAATCCTTTTCTGAAGAGTTATAACTTAAACCCGGTTTATAAATTTAGGCCGATTTTTTTGAACGCCCGATCACCTTCAAAAAGTAATGCTATAAAACACATTTATTTGTTTGCATTCAGGCACAAGCAAACCAGTAGGCTATGCATTCCGGAGCGGTCTAAAAGGCAAATAGAAAAGCCTTGATATTGAGAGTACATAACTGCAGCTTTGTTTTTATCAACAATTTCGCGCAAGGAAAAACCTCCTGAGGTGAAATCGGGCTATTTTACCTCATGCTCTTCGGTTCCGTTTTGTATAACTATGAATGCTCGAGCCACAGCGTTGTTGGCCATTGGTCCATCCGTAGCAATGAAATGTATGCTATAAGCCATGTCTGGCAGCAAACCCCGCGAGCATAAGCTGGACGCGGAAAACATTGCATTAACTGTCTGGATATTTATGTATTTCATATAAGAACATCCTTCCAAAGTCCCTCGGAAATAGAAATACGGCAAACCAGTGCCAAAGTATTTCTCAACATTTTTCAGGACACTTCAGGGCACAGTGGATGCAGTGATGAAAGGGTGAGTATATCAAATACATTTATGTTTTAAGCTCACCAATTTAAAAGTAATGTCTGCAATAAAATATGAAACGCGAAAGCTCTCGAACAATCTCGGAGATATATCCACATAGAAGGTAAACATAAAAGATCCACATAGAAGATATATGCTCTATATGCTGCGATATATTTCGTATGTCAGAGCATGGTTCGACATGACGATTCATGCTAAACAAACTTTTGCAGATGTTTATTCTCGGCATTATGTGTTCGTGATTCTCGAATAGAAATTGCGACGCTTTTCTGACGTTTATGAACAGGATCCGGGGTATTTCGTAAGAGCTGCCAATTTAAATCAAACGGCCCCCATGTGCACTTCAGCTACACAGTTAATTAAGATAATATTTGTGCTATCACTTAGTGCTACTACCACGTCAGCACTATTCAGTAAGCAAGTGACCTGCTGAAACATGGTCCGTTAGTTTCATCCCAGCGATTTGCGCAAAGCTAGTTCTATGGGAAGAGTCAGGCCCCGCTAAAATAAACAAACGGACGGTCACAAGACTGCTGACTTCCTATAGCGATACCAGGATGCTCTTAAGAAAAGTATCTTGATGGGAAAGAAGCTTCAATTTGCCCCGACCCCGTCGATTACTGAGGCACGCTCCTAAAGTTTCTAGTTATCAGTAAAATATCTTCTTCGTTAATCTTCTTTATCCTCTGTGCGCACCGCCCTTTAGTGCCCTCTGAGGTATCTACGAACTCGTGAAATTCTAAGAGGTGAAGACCGATGGCAAGGGTTTTGTTGTTGTGTGGCTCCTCGCAGAACACCTGGAGGCTGCTTTTTCGGCGAAGGCACCACGGGCGTAAGTTATTCGCAGTGGACAGCTGAACTGCGCAGGAAGGAATGTTGAGGGGGTAGTGAAAGGTCGTAGGAAAAAAGCCGATAAGTCAAAAGTCCACCCTTCCTCGATAGTCTTTGCTTTGATTTCTAGCCGCCGCAGTCACCCCCTGTAGACCACTGCGCACGAAGCTATTTCAAGCCTAGTTTTGCGACGTTAAAGCCTATTAACCTTATAGAAGCAGGAATGGTTTGCAAAGCAATTTTCGGAGTACGTAGAAAGGTGCATAGCCTCTTGTCGTTATGCTTGGCTCCGCTGTAGGATGCTTGCATCGCCTCTATTCAAGCAATTAAGCACGCTTCATAAAGACTGAGAATTTTTATAGATTGCATGTATTTCCCTTGTGGCTGTCTCCCTCCATACTGGATGTACAGACCCAAGGCATGCATCACAAACGTCTAATGCAGTGCAGCTGTCCTGGCGTTTGTGGTTATTCGTTAATACGCCATGCTTTGAGTAGATTTGTCCTCCTTTTGTCAGTCAAAATTTTTGGTTAAATATGGGAACTACATGGCGTCGAAATGTACGCCTGAAATTTTCTATCTCTCACGAGCCCAGTGTTTTGCTTCCCACCAGGGCAGTGCGTGTCTGCCGGTGGTGCTCTAGTCACTTCAAGCCGTCGTTCTTTTTTCAGAAGCAGCAAAAAGATATTTGAACCGAAGTAAGCGTTACTGTCCTGACATGTCTAAGCAGGTGTGTTTTTTTAGCGCCCAACTGCGCTAAGAAACCACTGCACTTTTGCCGGGGGCGCTTCGAGATTTTTTGGCAATGTCAAAATGCCAGATTGTTTTCCGTAAATGGATGTTCGAAATTTTAATGGCAAAGTAAACATTTTCAATATCGGGCGATATAAAATTTAAAACTGGAATTACGTAAGCACTGTTCACCGCTGCTCAAATACATATGCATCAAATAAGTTTTGCTCTCACTGAGGCCGCCTGATGTG
This sequence comes from Amblyomma mixtum, assembly GCF_055824585.1. Lineage (NCBI taxonomy): Eukaryota > Metazoa > Arthropoda > Arachnida > Ixodida > Ixodidae > Amblyomma > Amblyomma mixtum. The sequence goes on along the minus strand of NC_143015.1, from coordinate 118,136,385 downwards.
ACAGGTGTTAATACATGAAACATAGCAGAAGTTCAATATCTCTTTTAACGCTTATGCGTGTCTTTTGGAAATTTTTTTTCATTGTTTGTGATTTCACCCTCATTCCAATAAATTCAAAGAATTAGCCCACATAAAAACAGAAAAAACTGAATCAAAAATGCTTTCTTCTCATTTATAAGGACGCATTCAAAATATGCAGACACGCGGCACTTCATCTTGTTTTTTCGATGAAGTTCTGTCGTCGTTATAAAACATGTGGGCTGCTTTTCTGTTGAGTGGAAAAATCATATCGTAGGAATCCCATTATGTGTTATTAGTGCGATAGCATTCGAAGCTGTTAATGTATTTATGAAAAGTGACGATGGTGACAGAACGTCCCTCGTCATGGTGCCACTTTCTTCCAGCCAATGGGAGAGTTTCATTTCGATGGCGTCACTTCCCTCAAATCAATAGACCAGTTTTAAGACCGAGAACGTATTTCAACTCAATGGGGCTTGTAATGCTATCGCATCAAAATAATACGCAGTCAATTTGTCACGGAATCTGTCAGATCCCATGTGCTACTTCAGGGATGAAAACTCTACGCACCGCATATATCAGAATTGTTGGCAACCATATGGCTTCCAAATCGTTTCAATCGCTTGGCAAGCTACAGGTCTCGGACCTCTCCTATTTTAGCACAATGAATAATTTCTCAGAGCAATGAGGTGTCACACAGAATATAATAAAATTGAGCCCTTGGGTAAAGATGCGTGCACCTAATGATCCAGCGATGATGCCACAGACAGTTTTGTCTATGATCTTTTAGCGTTCAATGGATGAACAGGCGAGTGTACGCGGATACATTATTTCTTAAAGCCTCTAAGTGACGAAAGTTCAATGTAACATCGTCTTGATCAGATGTGCGGCGGAGGTTATCAATCGCGGGGTAATCATTCTTACGTTGCTTGAAGACCTTTGTCACGGAGATCATCCTAATGGCTGACACCGAATAGAGAACTTGAAATTCAATTTCTGCAGAACGAAGGACGAAGCGGGGTTTTAATTTTAGAGCAAAAAATCACAGAGAGAACGACAGCCAAAAATAAAGTTTTTTTTTAATGCCTTAGTGCACCAAGTACCTCACAGTTATCAGTGATCTATGGTGCTCTTTTTGAAGCGAAAAGCTTCACTACGTTCGTCAACACCGGGTCTGGCGTGTGCCGTGATCAATTTTAGTCACAGCTGAGCATGCGTGACACCGAGCGACGACACGCGGAGCGCAGGTGGCCGCTGCTGCCGCAGCCGTAGTCGCCGCCGCGCGCTGACTCCGTCGTCTGTGCGTCGCCACTTCTCCTCCTCGCCACCGCTTCACCCTTCGCCGCTGCCGTGTGGTCGCCGCCGCCGTCCCAAGAGAAGAAGGTTCTCTCGCAAGGCGTTGCGAGAACGCGTGAGCGGCGGCGGCGGCCATTGAAGAGGCGGCCATCCTCGCCACCGTTTGAGCTTTCGCCGGAGCCGTGCGCAGTGAACATTTGAAAGGAGGGGTACATAAGGTACAGACACTATACTGGCGCAGACACTCGCCATGGAAGGAGAAGAAGAAGCAACAGTCGAACTGCGCAGAAACACCGATACAGAAGTGGTAGCTTGGGAGTTGGCTGAAAAGCAGCGAGAGCTTTTCGCTTATTCAGGCTTGACCTTAGCTAAGCCACAGCCAGTTTTTGTTCCCTCATTTCTTTCATACATGCTTTCCAGGAAGCAAACTATTGTCTTTGATGTCAACTCGGATGAAAGCGACACAACCATCGTGCTAAAGTCCCCTAACAATGGTAAGAATATTTTTATTTTTTTGCCTGAGATAGACCGACAGGACAATTCTCCAGCCCAATTTATACATTATACATAAAGCTTTATACATACTATTCATACATACCGCTCAAACTCTAAAGGCTATTCAATCTTAACAATTAACAGAATGGGCTCTCGCATAGATTTTTCTTCTTAGTTAAATACCACAATAGGTATCTCGAGAATTCTCGAACTTTTCCCTCTTTCGTTACCAGACCCGCTTCCGTACGACTTGCAGAACAAATATGAAGTGCTAGCTGCGATGCGGGACTGCATCCTTCTGAAAGTTGGTATAGGCCTGGATGGTAAGTGATCTCGTAGCTTCTTTCTCATTAAGCAACGCGACTTATGCACTAATTACTGCCGCTCTGCCTCTACAATGCATATTTAAAAACGAATAAAAAAGGCCACCTAGCTCCGACCCGTCTTCCTCGAAAGCGTGATTATTACTTTCGTGACCAGGGCGTGAACAGAAATCTGAGGTAAATCTGCGCAACACTTTGACTAGCGCATCTAAAATTACGCTCCTGCTGCGCTGTTTTATCCTGTCATGGACACTAGTTCGAAAACATAGCGCAAAAAGGACACGGACGACACAGAAGTGGACAGGACAGGCGCTAACTTCCAACTTTATTTTCGAATAGCCACCACGTCTAATATGTAGGAGCCGATCACCACCATCAAGCGATGAGCATGCGCAAAGAAGAGCACAATCAAGATTACAGCGTGTGGAAAATAACCAAAAAATTACAATAAAATAAGAAAATGAAAGCTCGGTGCCGGGGGAACACTGAAAGAAAAGAGACATCGTGTACTGAAACTTACTGCAAAAAGCGCTTTTCAAGCTTGGCAAGGTTAAGAGCCAAACAAATAACGCGGCAAGAAGGGGAGATAAAAATAGATCGACTAAAAGATGAGGGGAGTGTACAAGGTTCCACACTAAGACAAGCACGAGGTGAAGAAAGACAGAATGACAATGGGGAGACTACAATTATGGGCATGGCAGTGGAAGTAAAAGATAGCAGAAAATTAGGCCGAAAACAGATAAGGGCTGTGATATTATACATAATAAAATGAAAAAATTTAAAAACTAGGAAACTATGAAATATATGTATATGAAAAAATACAGAAAAGGATATAACGAGAAGTATAAAACACGACTGTAGAGGGCTCCACGCTAAAACAACGAGCGGGGGGGATGCAAATATGAGAAATGGAAATAACAAAATGAAGTAAAAGTCAATAAAATGCAAAGGAATAAAAGCAGCAGGAAAACGCAAAGGAAAAGCCGGACCGTTCCAGTTCACAACAACAAGAAAGTGTGCTTACGATAAGCATTCTTGAGACATCGTTCACACCTACAGATAGCCATCAAGGAATTCAACTTCACTATCTAGTAATTGAATAGAAGGTGCGCTGACGCACTTTTTCCCAGCTTTTCTTATAAAATACGCCTGCATGACTTCACGCTCTGTTTTTCCTTTAGCTGATGTTAAGAATTCTGTTTTATCTATTTTTGAATAGCATCCGCTCTCTTGCTCTGTGTCACATGCTTTGCAATAGTCGGCCAGGTTACTTCCTGATTGGTTGCGTACGCATAATCTATGTTCTCTGGCCCTGTCATTGAAATCATCTTCCTGTCTGCCCAATGTAATGACGACCGCAATTGATAGGAATTCTGTACACAACGTTCACCTTACATTCCGTAAACTTCGTTTGTTGTTTCGTCGTGCAGTCATCTGCGTCAGCGCACCTTCTATTCAATTACTGGATAGTGAAGTTGAATTCCTTGATGGCTATCTGTAGGTGTGAACCATGTCTCAAGAATGCTTATCGTAAGCACCCTTTCTTGTTGTTGTGAACTGGAACGGTCCCGCTTTTCCTTTGCGTTTTCCTGCTGCTTTTATTCCTTGGCATTTTGTTGACTTTTACTTCATTTGTTATTTCCATTTCTCATATTTGCATCCCCCCCCCCCTCGTTGTTTTAGCGTGGAGCCCTCTACACTCGTGTTTTATACTTCTCGTTTTATCCTTTTCTGTATTTTTCCATATATATATTTCATAGTTTCCTAGTTTTTAAATTTTTTTCTTTTTTTTTCTATTTTATTATGTATAGTATCACAGCCCTTATCTGTTTTCGGCCTAATTTTTTGCTCTCTTTTACTTCCATTGCCATGCCCATAAATGTAGTTTCCCCATTGTCATTCTGTCTTTCTTCACCACGTGCTGGTCTTAGAGTGGAGCTTTGTACACTCCCCTCATCTTTTAGTCGATCTATTTTTATCTCCCCTTTTTGCCGCGTTATTTGTTTGGCTCTTAACCTTGCCAAGCTTGAAAAGCGCTTTTTGCAGTAAGTTTCAGTACACGATGTCTCTTTTCTTTCAGTGTTCCCCCGGCACCGAGCTTTCATTTTCTTATTTTATCGTAATTTTTTGCTTATTTTCCACACGCTGTAATCTTGATTGTGCTCTTCTTTGCGCATGCTCATCGCTTGATGGTGGTGATCGGCTCCTACATATTAGACGTGGTGGCTTTTCGAAAATAAAGTTGCAAGTTAGCGCCTGTCCTGTCCACTTCTGTGTCGTCTGTGTCCTTTTTGCGCTATGTTTTCGAAGAACTGTTACCAACTAGCCCAAACCAAGCTACTGTTACGTCATAGACACAACGAGAGCTGTCAGTAAATGCACTTTCGCGCACTATTTACATTGAGTTTGTGTTTCGTACTGTCGGGCCGTACTACTGCCTTCGGACCAATGCTGGCTTAGCTTGTGCAACGTTCAATCTGCCTTCGTATCCGAGTCTCCAGGGCAGCCGTGAAGGCTCGGCTAGAGTATACGCTGAAGAAGTGAATGCATAAGATGTTCGTATTTTGCCGGCTCGCGGCCGCTTGCAATGAAGGCAATACTGTTGGCGCTTCGTCGCTGCAGAAGCTCTTGTGCACTGTAGCATTGTCGCGGCGTTCTTGGCGCATAGTGCAAATGCCTCCAAATCCTCTTTCACCTCTTGTGATCCCCTTCACTTTGCTCCTCTCGAGTCGCCTACACGTTCAGTCTCCTTATGGAGGTTCATGTCGCGGCCAACACCCGGTTGTGTCTGTTGGCTCCATTTTTTGTTTCTCCGTGCAGTTTTTCTACCATGAAGGCGACACTTGTGAGCACTGAACATGGATGGCAGATTTATAGCGAAGAATCTGATCCCTTAAAACATGCCCAGGCACGTGGTGGCAACTGCTACCTGTAAACCGTGCCTCACAGCTTCCAGCTACTCACCGAAGGGGCCCACGTCCAGCTACGGTCAGGGATGAAACTCTGAGCGAATTTTAATTATAGGAGTTTTCTATGGCTATGAACCAACAAGCGAAAATTGGCGGACAGGGAAGAGGTAATGTAGGAACTTACGCCATTCCTATATTAAAATCATACAGTATTGAATAACTGGTCACTTACGTAAATGTTCTTAGTATAAAGAACGACCACCATAACGACGTTTGCATTATCTGGTAATGCCGGCGACACATGTATTAGTGATTCAAGACAAAAAATCATAATTTCTTATCAAGACAAGGCAATCGCAATAATAAAGAAAATGCTAGCATAAAAGCGGACTGATCGAGCTCGGCTATGGCATAGGAATTGTGGAACAAATTTTATTCTGTTTTTTTTTTATCTGGAGCACTTCGTCGTTGGCTGAGATGACATCACCAACCCTTCTCTAAGCTAGTATTATGACGAGTCGTAATGATGAATAAGAACATAAGAACCGTATAAGCCAATACCACAAGAATTAAAGATAAAACTGAATCTCTTCACGAACCATATAAAGGGTGCTCTAAATTGAGGAGTACAAACTTCTTATAATTTGGTGCAATTCACGCAGGTGATGGCTGCGTGAATTGCAACTCTGCAGATGAGTTGCGCGACCAGGGGACACCAAAGTCAGATGGTAGCTGTCACACTCAGCGCCTACATAACTGGATCTTTAGCTACTTCGTCTTGTGTGAATGCTTTAGAAACATAGGGGCGGTCGCATTCGTGCTCTATTCCTATAGGTAGAATTGTACTCCAAGCACTCGTGTTCCCTATGTTCGCCCCTAAAGTTTCCAAAAATTCTCGTAATGGCATATGCAAGGCAGTGGCAGTGGACGCGAACGCTTATGCAATTAAGCTATTGCATCGGGTGTTCTTTTTTTTATTTTGATCTTTAAAAGGGAACAAGAAATGGTTATCAATTTCACCCGTCCATTACACCGTTGGCTGCGAAACGCCGCGTCACACCGGGAGGAGTTACGCGCCGATCTTCAAAGCCCGGGCAGAGTTGAAGTTTGGCAGCGAATATATTTGACCTGCGCTTGCTAGATTTCTAACAAATGAGATTGTGAAAAATAGGACTGCCTACAAGTTTCGATTATAAAGATGTTCGCTTCATCTAGTCACTAAAAAGGTAATCGAATGATTTCCGTTAACTAGATGCCTGACGGTGATAATTATCATTGCACTTTGTGTTCTCCTGGCTGAATAACATATGTGCCGAGACATATTTAAAGTACGTCTGAGTGCGTAACTAAGGAACCTGTGAGGCTTAGTTCTGATCCCCTGATATATGCAGACGCTGGAAAATCAGCATGCAATTTTAATTTATCTGTATATGGAAATTGAAATTGAAAAGATTTCTTTGAGGAGAGCAGAGTAGATACAGTGTATGCGGCAGGGGCGGAGGCTCAAGGCTATGACACCTGACGAAGACCTCTGTCTCTCTGAAGTTAAAAGTGCAATAATGTTTCGTAATAACAAGAAGGAAAAGTATACAAGAAAAAAAAAAGAATGTAATACAGATATAATCACAACATCCACTCACTCTATACGGCATGAAAGCAGTGTAGAATAAAAAGCAAGGTAATTATGCAGAGTTTCTCTTCACTAGAAATGTACAATGGAGAGCACTTCTAACAAAGATAAATTAAAAAGCCAGTAAATAATACAAGTATATCTTCTGCAGACGCATGATCAAAATATTCGCCACTCTCCATACAAAGCACCGGAAATTATTAGGACATCTTTGACGTGTGCTTTTTTGTATGTGCCTACACTGGATGTCAAATTTAAAGTAACTTCTGGTTTATTAAAAAAAGAAGCCATTTGGTACGGAACTGCTATTTAGAATAATTCGCTCTAGCCTTTCGCGTGCGTCTTTTATTGTGTCGGAATGGATAAGCAGAGTTTTCTTCCATGCCACAAAGGTGCAGCTTCCGCAGTTGTACAAACCGAAGTAGTTTATATTATTAAAACTATCCGGCCCTCAGCATTTTGTACTTTAAGATATCCATAATAATTTTGATAACAACGCAATATATTTTGCTGTAGTATTATGAGCTTATTGTAGTTACCAATTTCTGTGGTTCGTACACCGTCATCAACGACCAGACATTAGAATTAGCTAAAGGTCAAACCCAGATCTGCGCAGACGTTAAGATCATTAAAGACAATCAAGCATCACTGGAAAGCTAAATACCAGATGTATTCAATCGCCTTGAAGTCCTTGAATCAAAAACTAACATTCTTAATACTATCCAGCCTGAGCTGGTTTCAATTCAGGACACTACTAGACGTCTGACATCGCACCAAGCGGTACTGCAGTCTCGTCTAGATAGCCTGGAAGACCAGTCCAGAAGGAATAATCTGATTCTGCATGGAATTCCTGATGAAAGCGAATCATGGAATGGAACTGAAAAGAAAACGCTTGCTGCGTTGTCGGAAGTACTTGACGACGACTCCACACAACTAAGCATTGAACGTGCTCACCGTCTCGGCACTTTTTCACCCTCAAAATGTCGCCCTATTATCATCAAATTTTCCTCTTTCAAAGACAGAATGAAAGAGTTAGACCTCCGTACTAAACTAAGTGGCAAACAACTTTCTCTGTCAGGAGAATTTTCCCCCGCCACTCGCCTTGCCCGCAAGAAACTAACAGAATTCGCGAAAAAACTACCGCGATCTCCTAAGTACCGCCTGCGATATAACAAGTTGGTTGTTAATCGCAGGTGCTACATCTTTAACGCTGATACCGATACCATTGAGGAGCTGCAAGTCCAATCTTTTGTCGAAAGTGAGCAGAGCCGTCCCGCTGCCCTTGAGGCAAGCAATATTTCGGAAAGCGAAGAAGCTAACTCACAGCATCGAACGAGGGGAAGTGGTCTGGCTTTATCACCTTTTCGCACATCCGTTCTACTGGGTAATTCTAGAAGCATACTTATTAAACGCGAATCGTTTAACTCCGCTGTCGACACATGCGAGGCTGATATTATAGCAAAAACAGAAACCTGGCTTCATCCTATTTGACGATTCATCCCGCTTTTCAGTTTACCGACGCGATCGCACTGAGCGACCAGGCGGTGGTGTCTTGCTTTGCTATATCGAAAACAATACAGTCCTCTCACGTTCCTGTGCAAACTAACCTAGAATCCATTTGGGCCTGCGTAGAACTAAACCATCAAAAATAAGTTTTTGGTGTATGTTATCGACCTCCCAATTATCCTTCCACGTTCACATCAGAATTGCATGATGTGCTTGACTTTCATACTGGTGTGGCACCACAGGGACAGGGACAGAGACAGAGTGACAACAACGCAAGTGCTCACTAACAACTGACAAAATTTATTGAAAACACAAAGAATATATAGCCAAAACCTATGGTTACATGCACAGTCATAACACGGTTACAAAGGTCACAGGCAAGAACACACGTTCAATCACGACGAATCTACCTGTTATAATGGTTTAGTGTTCTTTGAAGATAATCAACCTCGGAAGATAATCAACCTTTGAAGATAATCTTCAAAGAACACTAAACCATGATAACAGGTAGATTCGTCGTGATTGAACGTGTGTTCTTGCCTGTAACCTTTGTAAACGTGTTATGACTGTGCATGTAACCATAGGTTTTGGCTATATATTCTTTGCTTCAATAAATTTTGTCAGTTGTTAGTGAGCACTTGTGTTGTCACTCTGTCTCTGTCCCTGTCCCTGTGGTGCCACACCAGTATGAATTCGTACCAACTCGCCCAATTTTCAACCCTTTTGTGCTTGACTTTGTTGTTACGCGACACCCTGCAGCACCCATTACTTTGTTAGGCGATTTTAACTTTCCTGAGCTGACATGGTCTTCGGAAATAACTCCTAAAACATCCCCATCGTCGCAAGGCAATGAGTTCTTGAACCTTTGTTCACTCTTTTCTCTCCCTCAGCTAGTATCACAACCAACCCGTCTATCAGACACCACTGCTAACATATTATACTTAGTGTTAACATCCCATTCTGGTCTCATTTCAGTCTTGATCTGCATGCCCGGCATAAGTGACCACTACCTACTCCCGTTTAATTTCTGCATTCCTTCCAATAACGCTGACAAGAAAGTCAAGCGTATCCGTGATTATAGCAGAGCTGACTTTAAGGCTGTCAAAGAAGAACTATCTTCATTTCTCGATGCATTTTTAACAGATTTTGATAGCCGGGAGGCCCAGGTGAACTGGAACATTTTCGTTGCTAAGGTTAACGAACTGACGTAAAGATATATCCCCCTACGTACCATTACAACTCATAAAAATGCACTGTGATATAACGCTCACATAAGAAGGCTTTGTAACAGGAAAAAACGCTTTTACCGAAACGCAAAAAAATGTAACTCCGTTTCTAAATGTGAAGCTTATCAAGCGGCAAATAGCGTGTATGTATCGGCAATGAAAAATGCAAAAGCTCATTTCCTACAGCACACACTGCCCACATGCTCACAAATGATCCCAAAAAATTTTGGCGTGCCATTAATCCCAATAGAAATCATTCAATTAAATTGTTAGATGAAAACGGTTTAACTATCCCTGACACTGAATGTCCTAAAATTTTAATGAAACATTTTGTCGCAATTTTGTTCTTTCTTCCAATCTCACGTTTCCTACAGTGGAGGACTGGCAATTCTTAACGATGGATGCAATATCCGTCGAGCCCCTAGGAATAGAAAAATGAATAGAAAATCTTAAAACCTATACAAGCCCTGGAAAATATTTAATTAACGCGAAGTTCCTGAAAAGTACCAAACTTTATTCCTCAATCATCCTCTCCAAAGTTTTCCAGCAGTCACTTGAGACGTCAGTGCTTCCAGTGGACTGGACGATCGGGAAGGTGGTTCCGTTGCACAAGTCAGGTAGTACTAATTCCCCTCTTAATTACCGCCCAATGTCACTAACCAGCATTCCATGTAAAATTTTTGAGCACATTCTATACACTAACATAGTTACCGTTCTTGAATCTAACTCCTTCTTCACTGACGCTCAACACGGCTTTCGCAAATCATTCTCGTTCGAGACGCAGTTACTTACCTTCACGCACAAACTTCACGCTATTCTGGATCGTCGTTCATGCGCGGACTGTATCTTTCTAGACTTCTCCAAGGCTTTCGAGAAGGTTAGTCACAAACTACTTCTTTTTAAACTTAGCAAGCTAAATCTTCTCCCAAATGTTTTAACATGGTTAGAATATTTCCTTTGTAATAGAACGCAGTTTGTAATGGCTAATAACATTTGTTCTCCATTGACTTCAGTGCATTCTGGGGTCCCACAGGGGTCCGTCCTTGGGCCCCTTTTGTTCCTGATATATATTAATGACCTCCCTATTTCCGTTACCTCTCACATTCATTTATTTGCAGATGACTCCGTAATAGTTCGTGAAATTAACGACTCTAACGACACTCTTCTTTTGCAAAAAGACATTGATGGAATTCGTGCATGGTGTAAAACGTGGTTAATGGAACTAACCACAACCAAATGTAAAGTGCTACGTGTGTCGCGCATTTCTGCACACCCCACTTCTTATCATGTAGAATACATCGCACTAGAACAAGTGTCTTCATACCGCTATTTAGGCGTTCACATAACAAGTGATCTAACTTGGTCTTTTCACATCAATTCAATGATTAACAACGCCAACCGTGCCCTCGGCTACCTTCGCCGTAACTTTTTCTCTGCCCCCACCTCCTTGAAACTTCTCCTCTATAAATCTCTCTTTCGTAGCAAGTTGCAATATGCTGCGTCCGTTTGGGATCCCTTCACGGAAAACCTGATCAGTTCCCTCGAAAGAATTCAGAATAAGTTGGCACGTTTCATCCTTCAGAACTATAACCGTACCACTAGCGCAACCTCTATGAAGAATACATTATAGTTACCATCTCTTGCTAGCCGTCGAAGGCACGCTCGCCTTTGCCTAATTCATAAAATAACGTATCATAACCCCTGACTGCACCGCGATCTTATATTTCTTCCGTCATATGTTTCATCACGAGTTGGTCATGCGCATAAAATCGGCATTCCTTTCTTTTAAACAATATGCGCAGCTGAGTCTTTCCTTCCACGAACAGCAACGGGCTGGAACCACCTTCCCGGAAGTACAGCCTCCATCATCGACCATCAGCGTTTTTATTCCGCCTTAGCTAACATTGTATAATTAGAAATGAAACGCCCTGTACTCAGCCACTTATACAACCACTCCCCTTTTCAATGCCATCGGGCCTTGAGGGTAGAATAAATGAAATGAAATGAAATAAGAGTTTTGAATATAACAGGGGGCAAACCTCATTAAAAGTTCCTTAAAGCACTGAAGTTGGTCATTACGGTTCGCACGGGTAGCATAGCGTAGGGGTTGTGGTGTTAACAAGCTGTCAAGCTTCTGCAAGTTTTTAACTGACCGCAGTCTTAAAAGAATCTATTTCAGGTTGTCTTTAACTGTATGTCGAATATAGAACTAAACAAAGAAAGACAAGATTGCGCAAGTTTCCTCTGGCAACACTGGAGAAAAATTTTAGAACGATCTTCAAGTCACACGTTTTCTTTAACTTAAATGAGGCGCCCTTCATGCTTCGTCAACTCCAGGATGCATTGAACTAAGCCATTTCGTTTTCTAACCATCCTTAACTACTCCGTATTTAAAAAAAGCCAACCGCCACAGAAACCAAGGGGCACAAGGGATTTTTTTTACATTTATTTATTTATTTTGTGGTGTTGATCAATTTAGAATATTACTGAATATGTTATCGCTTAAAGCTAATTGATTAGAAAAGCAGAAGAAAAAACAACCACACGCCGCCGGTGGGATCCGAACCCACGACCTCCGAATTACGCGTCCGGTGCTCTACCTCTCAGCTACGGCGACGGCTGTCAAATCTTCTGCTTTCGGGGGTATTTATGTTTACAAGTAACCTAACCTTGAGAGTGTTCATCAGCGCCACCCACGTTCATAAGCGGCGGACGTAGAACGTCCTGAGTTACCGCAGGTGTGACGTAGAACGTCATCGAACCGAGAGGGTGGAAGCTGCGTTAGAACCCTCTTATGCTTCCTATGGCGTCAAGGCTGCCAGAACCGAGGCCCTCGCTAAGCAATTAAGCAAACAAGGAGGGGGAATGAGGGGCTCGTTATAAATATGACAGAAGCCAACAGCCACAGAAACCAAGGGGCACAGGGGAATTTTTTTACATTTATTTATTTATTTTGTGGTGTTGATCGATTTAGAATATTACTGAATATGTTATTCGGAGGTCGTGGGTTCGGATCCCACCGGCGGCGTGTGGTTGTTTTTTCTTCTGCTTTTCTAATCAATTAGCTTTAAGCGATAACATATTCAGTAATATTCTAAATTGATCAACACCACAAAATAAATAAATAAATGTAAAAAAAAATCCCCTGTGCCCCTTGGTTTCTGTGGCTGCTGGCTTCTGTCATATTTATAACGAGCCCCTCATTCCCCCTACTTGTTTGCTTAATTGCTTAGCGAGGGCCTCGGTTCTGGCAGCCTTGACGCCATAGGAAGCGTAAGAGGGTTCTCACGCAGCTTCCACCCTCTCGGTTCGATGACGTTCTACGTCACACCTGCGGTAACTCAGGACGTTCTACGTCCGCCGCTTATGAACGTGGGTGGCGCTGATGAACACTCTCAAGGTTAGGTTACTTGTAAACATAAATACCCCCGAAAGCAGAAGATTTGACAGCCGTCGCCGTAGCTCAGAGGTAGAGCACCGGACGCGTAATTCGGAGGTCGTGGGTTCGGATCCCACCGGCGGCGTGTGGTTGTTTTTTCTTCTGCTTTTCTAATCAATTAGCTTTAAGCGATAACATATTCAGTAATATTCTAAATTGATCAACACCACAAAATAAATAAATAAATGTAAAAAAAAATCCCCTGTGCCCCTTGGTTTCTGTGGCTGTTGGCTTCTGTCATATTTATAACGAGCCCCTCATTCCCCCTCCTTGTTTCCGTATTTAAAAAGGCACTCACACCGACGGCGAGCAGATTCTACGCGTCTGGTGTGAAGAATATGTGCCGACAAATAAAAATATATTAAACCAAAAAGCACGCGTTCTGATCAAACAGCGAAGTAAGGAAGCGTGAAACAGAGGGAAACCGCAATGGTGCCTGCCACAAGAAAACGGCGCTCCAAGGGAGGCCTCACAAGGGCTCCTTAGTTATGTATATAGTCACGGTGTTGGTGACAAGAAATAGACCGGACAGCATGGCAGCACGTATTTCAGGAGGGGAGCCGGCGAACTTCAACGCCCTTCAGCCCGAGCACCACCGGCGTGAACGTCTTTCAGCCTGAGCGCCACCTGGCATTCACCTCTTCAAAAAAAAGCCCGTGTACACACAAGCAGACATAAGCACACATGTAAAGTTCGAAGAAGCTGAGGCGCACCGCGCAAAATGCAACCTCATGCGTAAAACATGGAAGATCTACTAGTCCGGGAATACATTAACATCGCTGACGCACCGAAAGACTTTATAAGGACCGAAATAGCGATAAATGAGTTTTCAGACATGCCTTTCCGTCGAACTGGTGTCTCAACCTAAACATGGTCGCCTGGATTGTAAAAGACTTAACTCTGCCGAAGGTTGTACCGGCTGGAGTGTTTTGCTTGTAGCGCGATATGGATCACGCTAACCGACGATCCTGCTCGCCGTCTTGAGCAAATTTCTTAGCGCCAGCAGAAAGTTAGCCGTCGATTACGCGAAGGGGCATTACGTCGAGCATCATCTGAACCTCCTTGCCCTAGAGGAGGCGAAACGGTGTTAAACGTGTCTTCGTCTTGAACTGCTTTATTATGAGCCAATGTCACGTACGACAGGATCATGTCCAAAGCCCTCTGTTAGACATCGACGTGCATGGCGAGCATGTCCGTCATGGTCTTATTAAGCCGCTCTAACAGCCCGTTTGCCTGCAGGTAGTAAGCAGTAGTTTTACGAAGGGTGGTGCAGCTGAGTTGACAACGTTCGGCCATCATCTGTGAAGTAAAGGCTGTTCCTCTTCCCGTTACGACATCAGTCGGGGCGCCGTGCCGATGTACGGTCTTATGGATGAAAAAATCTGCAACCTCGAACGCTGTGGCACGAGGTAAGGCTAAGGCCTCGGCGTATCGGGTGAGATGGCCAGTGGCAAAGATGATGCACCGGTTCCCACTCGAGAACAAAGGGGAAGGGCTGAGAAGGTCTAGGCCAGCCTGATCGAACTGGAAGCGTGGTGGTGCAGTATGTTGGGGGAGTCCCGGAGGCTCGGAGGCCGAGGCCTTACGGTGCTGACATAGCCGACAACTCTGGACATAGTGTTCAACAGTCACAGGCTTGGGCTGGCGTATTCTGACAAGCGTGCCAGATCATCAAATGGCCACAGGTTTGGTCGTCATGGCACGCAGAAAGGACTTCCTCTCGAAGAGTTGTGGGGACGACGAGGAGGTAAGCTCATTGACTGGAACCAGGGTTCTTACAGAATACGCCTCGTTTCAGGGAAAGCGACGACAGGTATAGAGAAACACATTTGCGTATGGTGGCTGGTTGACCTTCTAAATAATCGACTAGGTGTCACAGCACTGGATCGGCGCGCTGCTGGGTTGAAAAACCAGAAGAATGGATAGCTCTAATGAAAGTGATGTCGTCGCTCGTGTCGAGGGTTGAGAGCTCGACAGACGCACGAGCGAGCGTGTCGGTGTCTTCATGCTTACGTCCAGGCTTATAGACGATGGTGAGGCCAAACTCCCGCAGGCCAAAGCTCCATCGTTCCAGGCGCCTCGATGTGTAAAGCAGGTTAGACAACCAACGCAAGGAGCAGTGGTCAGTCACTACTTCGAAAGGGTGACCATAAAGGTGGGGGAAATTTCGCAGTGGCCGAAATAATGGCGAGGCAGTCTTTATCTTGAATAACCGATGACTCATTAAATGCCATCCTGCCGTAGCACGAGAGCCACGCCGAGGCCGATGTTGATGTCGTCGGTGTGTATCCGCGATACTTTAGTGGTGCTGGGAGTGTACTCTAATTAGACCCATCTATATTCTGTCATAGGTGTGTATTTCAGTGTCAACCCGCTCATCAAAATAGACAAGAACGGGCGGCGTTTGAGGACGCAGGCGTAGCTTGGCGAAAGCGACGTCTTGCAATTCGGTCCAAATCGAACTTACCCCATTACGATTACTCAATGGAACTGACGGGAGGCTCCGGTCCGGTTCCAAGCGGGCCGACCTCGCGCTTTCCTTTTCAACCTTTGAGCATTTTCCAGCCGTGGTTGCTCTCCAAGAGCTAGGAAAGGCGCCGCACTAACAAATTACACGACGCTCCAGCAGGACCCCTCGTCTTGTCTATGCGTCCATAGAAATTATACAGCCAACCAGGTAGAGTTAGACATGCAACTTGAATACTACTATGTAATGGTGACCCTCCTCCCTCTCCGCTAGTAGCAATCACCGTTACACATACTCAATATATACTGCAATACGAAATTGGTGAATGTATCGTTCCCGGACCTCTTTAGCAGCGCGCTGATAGTTGCGGGTCGGAACCTCCTCCTGACTGTGGGCGATTTCAATTCTCCCGCTTGAACGTGGGGTTACTGCAGTGAAGTGAAGCGGGGACGCAAGTTCGCGGAGCTTGCGCAACGCTGTGCGTCACGCTCTACACTGACCCAGTCCACCCAACTCGGATAGGCAACTCCACGACTAGAGATACATGTCCGGACTTAACCTTCACCCGCAACATTCAGTATGAAAACTGGGTCAACACCGAGGAAACCCTCGGCAGCGACCACTGCCTCCTGAACACTACGATTAGGGCACATCCTTTCGCGCGACCAACCACACAAGCCCGACTTGCAGATTGGACCAGGTTCAGGCAAAATTATAAAACTGCGACCCCCATACATGAGCAAGGCTACCAGTCTTAGTCCGAACAATTGGTATCTGGCCTTCGCTGCTCCTAAACTCAATTTCAGCTCTCAGAGGCGGTTTCGAATATGGACAACCACCTGCTCCACCTCTGGGAGGCCCGGCATTGCCTTGTCCGTCGGTGGAGCCGGCAAAAGCACAACCGGAAACTTAAAGCTCGCATCGCCGAGCTCACTCAACGAGCGGCTGAGTATGCGGCCCAACTCGTCTACTCCAACAGGGTGGTCCGATGCAATAAGGCCGCACGTCAAAAGTCAAGCCGCAACACGTGGTGACTCTTTCGCGCCCTAATTGACCCAACGCAAACACGCACCGAAACTCGAAAACACCTCCAAAGAGCAATACATAGCTTTCAGGGCAACACAACTAAGTTGGCGCACAAGCTCCGGGACCAGTACTTGCGCACCACCCAGGACCCTCGTGCGCCAGAGGTGCTCTTATGCAGGCTCTGAGAACGTTGAGGTGGATCAACCGTCCCAGCTGCATGACCTGAGGGCGGCCTTGGCAAAAATTAAACGTGGCTCCGCACCGGGTTGGGAGAAAATCAGTCAAATTGTTAGCCAACATCCCCGACCCGGCACACCTGTCTTTATTGAATTACGTTAACTCAATCTGGCTTGGTGAAGTGCCACTCGCCATTGACAGGAAGACCGCCCAGGTCAATTTCAGTCCTAAAGCTGGCAAAGCCATCAACACGGACAACCTCCGCCCCATCTCTCAGACTTCCTGTGTGGGCAAACTCATGGAGACGATGGCACGCGACATGTTGTCCGAGTTCATGGAATCCAAACACCTTTTCGGAGGCACCATGTTCGGGTTTCACCCAGACAGGTCTGCACAGGATGTCCTGTTACAACTCAATCGGGCTGTCCGCGGCACCGTCGAATTCCCCCCCCCCCCCCCCCCCCCCCCCCCCCCCCCCCCCCCCCCCAATTACAAGGTTGTACTCGCCTTGTGTTTGAATGGAGCATTCGACAACGTTACCCACGAGATCATTCTCACCCACCTTTCTGAAACTGACTGCGGCAGGAACGCTTTCAATATATTCGGCAATTTTCGACCGATAGAAAATCTTACATTCGTATCCAGGATAAAGAACATGGCCCTTTTCATTTAGGAACCAGGGGTACACCCCAAGGCGCGGTGCTCTCTCCCCTGTTATTGAATTTGGCTATGATGCGCCTACCGGCCCAGCTGGGCGCTGTCGCCTTTGTGCAGCATGCGCTGTACGCCGATGACATCACCCTGTGGGCCAGACAGGGTTCCCTTGGAGACATTGAGGCCAACCTGCAGGAGGCGGCGACCCTAGTGGAACGTTATGCTCTCCGCAGCGGCCTCCAATGCTCCACCCAAAAGTCTGAATTTGTGCACATATGCCCCTCACCAATGTGCACAGCCAAAATTTCATTGTCTCTTGAGACAGGTCCAATCCCAGAAAATATCGAAGTCCTGGTACTGGGGCTCTTTATACATCTAGACAGACGGTCAGAAACAACATTGGCCAAACTCCGTCAGGTGGGGAACCAGGTGGGCTGCTTGGTCCGCCGGGTCAGCTTGGTCCGCTCTCTCATCGGACATACCCCTCCGAACCCGACGATCAGAAACTCAAATTCACTCCAGCTTACTTTTTCAAGGACATTGTTTCACTTTATCAATTTGGCTACGGTCTTTATCCCTGCCTGTGTAAAGGTCTCTCAAAGCCAGAGGAGCGCCTTCTGCTTCGCCTATATACTAATACTTCGTTTTGCCCGGCAGCTCTCAGACACTTCGACCATTCTTTGTCGGGCAGCTTTCCGCACAGTGCGGAGAAGTCTTCAGACAACTACCACATGATGTGGGCCTGCCCCTCCAACCCTGCTATCCTCCCTCACCCCAACCCAACCCGGGTGGACGGGGAGGCGACCCTGCTCGGCTGCTCTGACCTACAGGCCCAACGGGCCTTTGTCGGGCGAGCCCGGCCGGCGGCCGACGCCACTGGGTCCCGAACTAGGGCCCTCTACCTAGTACTTGTAAGGGCTGGCCCCCTGTGGGTCAGCTCAGTCATAATCTCCTAAGTGTATCCGTATATAAATTTTTTCCACCACCACCACCAAACAAAAGCTGTGGCGTCTCGGGTCAGTCGAGTCAGCAGTTCAGCGATATCAGCGAAATCTTCGATGAAACGGCGCTAGCAGCTAAGGAGCCCGAGAAAGCGGCGAACAACTTCCTTATCACATGGAGCTGAAAATTCTGCAACCGCTTCAAGCTTATCGGGGTCGGGCTTCACGCCGGCGGTGGTGACGACATAGCCAAGAAATTTGAGGTCTTGGTAGCCGAAGTGGAATTTTTGCGATGGCAATCTTAGGTTAACCTAAGAAATGGTTCCGAAGACCGTCCGCAGGAGATCAAGATGTTGACTAGATGAGTCGGTGGAAACCAACACGTCATTGAGACAGACTACCCAATACTGGCATTTAAGACAGGCCAGAACAGTGTCCACTATCCGCTGAAAAGTTGCAGGCGCAGAACAAAGCCCGAAAGGCAGTACCTTAAATTCATAAGCGCTGTCGGGAGTGGCAGAAGCCGTCTTCTCAAGGTCTCGTATATCCTCCTCAGTTTCCCAGTACCCACCTGTCAGGTATGTGGACGAAAATACTGAGCGCGCCGGAGGCGGTGAGTGAGTCTTCAGTACATGACAATGGGTAGACGTCCTTCTTGGTGACTGCGTTCACTTTCCGGTAATCGAGCCATAACTGTAGCGTGCTGTCTTTCTTTTCAACGAGGACGACCGACGATGACCATGGGCTGTTGGAAGGCTGGATAAAGCCATTTTCAAGCATCTCCTTAACATGTGGCTTCATGACTTCGCCCTCTATAGACGAGACGCGATAGGGGTACTGACGGATTGGATGTGTCATCGAACGTCACAATGTGGTACCTGGTTAGATTGTTTGACGCACTTTCTACGAAGAGGCGGAACACTCTCTGAATTTGAGCAACAGTGCACACAGCTGCCCCTGTTGGCTGCCTTACAGTACACAGCTGACGTCCAGAGAGTCGAGGGATATGCGAGGCTGCACTGCTTCTGAGGAGAAGCACTCGGAAACATCCAAGATGCGTACGGCAAATGCTACGGAAGTGCTGCGAAAAATATGTCGATTTCGTACGTAAAACTGGCAGCATGTAACCTGTGATTGGTCATTGCGAACATGAATCACACTGCGGGCCACGCAAACGCCTTGCGTCAGCAGTAATGAAAGGTTGGTTTCGGCAATGGCGTGACCGTCCTGAAATGATTCGCACTCGACAGTGATGAAGGCGGTAGTTCTGAGGCGGCAGGGCGACAGTGTCCGTAGAAACACGAAGCATCTGGCTTTGGTCGTGGCGCATTGTGGAAGGCGACAGCATACTATCTTGAAAACATAACCTTGCAATCTCGAAGGTCAATAATCTCCCCATATTCACCCAGAAAATCTACGCTTCGTCTCACAAACAGTTTTACAGAACAAGACAGCTGAGCACAAACGTGGACTCCGTGATTTGAACTCGGGCGGTGCACTTGCCAAGAGGGGTAATCAGATGACCGTCCATAGTACGAACGTGTGTGCCAGCGAATGGTGTGAAAATCTTTTTGAGAATGACAGCGAGTTGGCTGCTTAGAATCGAGTAATCAGCGCTAATATTAAATAATGTCGAAACGGGGCGACCATATTGGATCACAGGTATGTGCTAGGAAAGCCGCTAGCGAATTTGAGGCTCAGGTAGCGGTGATCGTTCACAGGTACCGTTGTCTGCAGGCCGTTCCAGCGGTAATTTGGCGGCGTTGCGTGTGCGCTGTAATGGCGATTTGAACTCAGGCGGTGCGCGTGACGAGAGGGGTAATCATTTAAGATTGAAGAGTGCAAAACCTCGGGAGAAGAGACAAGCGCTGAACTAAATACTTTTTGACACTGGCACCGGCGAAGGTCACGTTAAAACCTGTCTTTTCGAGCCAAATACAAATCACATAGTAGAGGCGCGATACATGAAGCAATGCACACGCCGCTTCTCTGAAGTTACACCTTTTCCCTCCAGAGAACGCCAGTCGGCCTCAGGTACACTGCTAAAAGTTCCTAAGAACCCCGAGTGGACATTCCCCAGGCTTTTTGAAATTCAACAGCCCCGTGTATATATATGCCTTCTTCAACTGACACCATTAGTTCGTCATGCGGTATGGAATAGTAAAAATCTGTAGCGACCCGCGCGGCCGGCACTGGCGGAATACCGCAGAGAATGGTGGCTGGCACCCGCCAGGGAGAACGCTGGCTCGCACGAGTGAGAGCGTTCTAGACCTCGGCCTCGGCCAGATCTTCTACCTCTTCTCAGGCAGCCCTCAAATAAACATGGCCGCGGTCGCCTCCTGGGCGACCTCCACATTGACCTCTACATCGTGATGACAAGGCGAACCACCCCTTCTTCACCAGCGGCGTTCCAGGATGGCGTACTGGCAGGACTCAGGCTTCGAGCCGCCGCTTCAAGCGTTCCGGTCCCAGGGCGTTGGCGTGTGGTTCGCGCAGTTCGGGGCTGCGCTGTACAAGAAGGGCTTCACTATCTAGCCGTTCAAACACGAAGTCCTCTGCGATATCCTCCCTTCCGCTCTACAGTGCCGAATCGCCTGCTTTGCCTTACCCAGCGCACGATGAGCTGTGTCTGACCATCTTGGCAGACTTCGGCGCCTACTATGTTCCACGGCCGCTCTAAGACGCAGCGTACCCGCTTTCACCGCCGCCATCTTCTGGCCCTGCACAGGTCTCGCTCGCGCCCACGCAGCTTTCATCAGAACCCGACCAGCCTCACCAGACCCTCGCCGCCACTCCTGCCGAGTGTCTTCGGCCCGGCCGTCCCTCTCCACGACAATGCAGCAGGTGGGCTCACCACGGGCTTTGTAGCCCGTCCTTCTCCCACAGTTGTCCGCTGCGCGTCTTGGGACCTGCCTCCCAATGGGCGATCCAATGGCGCGATGGGCGACGATCGAGAATCACAGGTTTGTCCAAGGAAAGCCGCTCGCGAATTTTAGGCACAGGTAGTGTTCGTTCTCAGGTTTCATTGTCTTCAGGCCATTCCAGCGGTAATTTGTCCGCGTTGACAGTGCGTCGTAATGGCGGCAGTGTGTCGAAGTGATCAGCAACCGCGGACCTCGTAATCGTCGATGCGTCGTCGTGTGTCAGCATCGACGTCTTGGAGTGATCGGTGCCCGCGGATCACGTAACCGTCAATGCGTCGTGTGTCAGCGTCGACGTGTCGGAGTGGTCGATTCCCGCAAATCACGTAACCGTCGATGCGTCGTCGTGTGTCAGCGTCGACATGTCGGAGTGGTCGATGCCCGCAAATCACGTAACCGTCGATGCGTCGTCGTGTGTCAGCGTCGACGTGTCCGAGTGATCGGTGTCCGCGGACCTCGTAATCGTCGATGCGCCGTCATGTGTCAGCGTCGACGTGTCGGAGTGATCGGTGTCCGCGGATCACGTAACAGTCGATGCGTCGTCGTGTGTCAGCGTCGACGTGTGGGAGTGATCGGTGTCCGCGGACCTCGTAATCGTCGATGCGTCGTCGAGTGTCAGCATCGACGTGCAGGAGATATCGGTGTCCGATGATCACGTAACCGCCGATGCGTTGTCGTGTGTCAGCGTCGACGTCTCGGAGTGATCGGTGTCCGCGGACCTCGTAATTGTCGATGCGTCGTCGAGTGTCAGCGTCGACGTGTAGGAGATATCGGTGCCCGAGGATCACGTGACCGTCGATGCGTCGTCGTGTGTCAGCGTCGACGTGTAGGAGTGGTCGATGCCCGCAAATCACGTAACCGTCGATGCGTCGCCGTGTGTCAGCGTCGACGTCTCAGAGGGATCGGTGTCCACGGGCCTCGTAATCGTCGATGCGTCGTCGAGTGTCAGCGTCGACGTGTACGAGTGATCGGTGTCCGCGGATCACGTAGCCATCGATGCGTCGTCGTGTGTCAGCGTCAACGTGTCGGAATGATCGGTGTCCGCGGACCTCGTAATGGTCCATGCGTCGTCGAGTGTCAGCGTCGACGTCTCGGAGTGATCGGTCAAATGCTTAGAGGAATTCCCCAATGTGTACATTTGTAATAAGGGAGTAATTACTCATTGACATCCACCTGAGTGCAGCCATACGGCTACAAAGGTAAGCTTTACAGCTTTCTCATAAACTTCGTAGTTAAAGAAAAATTCGTCCTGGTCCGGGGTTCGAACCCGGGATCAGGACGAATTTTTCTTTAACTGCGAAGTGTCTGAGAAAGCTGTATAGCTTTCCTTTGTAGCCGTATGGCTGCGCTTAGGTGGATGTCAATAAGTAATTACTCCCTTATTACTCGGAGTGATCGGTGTCCGTGGAAACGTAACCGTCGATGCGTCGTCGTGTGTCAGTGTCGATGTCTCGCAGTGATCGGTGTCCGCGGACCTCGTAATCGTCGATGCGTCGTCGTGTGTCAGCGTCGACGTGTCAGAGTGATCGGTGTCCGCGGACCTCGTAATCGTCGATGAGTCGTCGTGTGTCAGCGTCGACGTGTAGGAGTGATCGGTGTCCGCGGAATACGTAATCGTCGTTGCGTCGTCGTGTGTCAGCGTCGACGTTTCAGAGTGATCGGTGTCCGTGGATCACGTAACCATCGAAGCGTCTTATGTCGAGTGAGCGTCATGTGTCGGAGAGATTGCTTACCTCGGACTTCGTAACTGTCGGTGCGTCATCATGTCGTTTCCGTGTCCATGGACGATCTCCCACACAGCGATGTCCAGCGAGCCAACCCGCCAAACGTCACTGGCATCAGTTTTCCCGCCGTGGGCTGGGCGACCGGCTTTGCGCTGCCCAGGAAAACGTCGTGGTAGATGGTGAAGGGCGACTCTTGGGCGATGAGAATCGGACCTGCGGCCGACGACACTGAAGCCAGCGGGGTCGTGAACAACAGAGAGGTCGAGAAGATTGGACAGGAAACCTTTCGAAGCCTAGACAGCGGTAGAGGCAGTGCGGATTGACATGAACCGGCTAGCCGCCGTCAAAAACATAATGGGTGTCGGTAGCAGTGCGCCACACGTCAGCTTTTCACGCAGACGGTCGGGGATCATGCATGTAATGCTTGGGTACATCACGGGTGCAGGCGGCCGCGGGACCTCAACAACAGCTGGAACTCAGGACGCCGAAGCGGGAGCAGGGCAGCGCAGGACTTCGGCGTAAGTGGGACGACGACATTCAGGCGAGACAGGAAGAGTAGTTGGGCGAGTGTCGTCACAAGGCACGGGCGGCCGCTGCGCTTTCTGCACCTCTTAGCGGATAACTGTAGCGATGGGGCTTGGAGCTATTGGAGGTGCTCCGTACAGCTGCCGGAGTTCGTCGCTCTCAATCGAGCGGATGATATCTCGTAATACAAAGGCGTCGCTACCGTGCAATGGTAACTCGCCGGAAAGGTAGGCGGCTGCCAGGGTACAATTGTATGCGGACCCTCCTTGCAGAAGCACCTTCTCAATCGTCGAAGACTGCGCGAGACTTGGCAACAGTTTTCGGAGGGCTTCGGATAATGCCAGCAAAAAACTGCTCTTTAACGCCACGCATAGGATGGCACAGTTTTTTGTCCTCGGACGTGGCAGCGTCCGCGCGCTTGAAGAGGCGCGTCATGTCCTCGACATATGCTGCGAGATTCTTATTTGGGAGCTGAACGCTAGACTGGAGAGCGCGTTCTGCCCGTTCGCGACGATCCGAGCTACCGCAAGTTTCTAGGAGACGACGCCGGAACTCACTCCAGGTAGACAACTGCCATTCGTGGCTGCCGAATCACGTCCGAGCACCACCAGCGTCAACGTGTTTCAGCCTGAGCGCCACCTGACAATATTCAAAATTGGCCGAAAAACGCCGAGCCGCTCTTGACCATCCTCACTAAACCAAGGAGGGTTGAAAAAATTGTCCCTGAGTTGCACTGGTGATAGCAATTCGAGTGATACTGACACTAAAAAATTATGGCGAGCTCTTAAGAATTCTTGCTAGATTTCAATGAAAAAACAGTGTCTCAACGTGGGCCCTGTTGCGAGGTTCATTAAATATTCCTTCCTTTCTATGACAAACTTATTAGCATACAGCCGTAAGGAAAGGCGTACTCTAGATTCACCTTTATTTGCCGAGAAGTCACGGGTTTTGTTGCCTATTTCGTGCTCGCCCTACAATCTGAAGGTCCTTGGTTCAGCCCACCGCATCTTCGGTGATTTTACATATTTTTATTTTCTGCAAACTTCGCTATTTTATAGCAGAGTGCTGACGTCATTCACCAGCATAGTGACCTCACTGAGGAATTCCGTGCCATAGATAGCGATGAGCGTCGGCTTTTGTGGTGATGGGACATAAAGTGCCTTCCCCTTAATTCAAAGCGTACCACAGTGCTCTCGAAGCAAGATACGACCACCACTCGCTTAACAACATTATGAGGCGGTTTTGAACTTAAGCATTCATATAATGTCACGTAGTGGTGACTGCAGTCCGGCGAAGGGGAAACCAGCGAGAATGTCTTCGAAATGAAACTCTTTATTTGGGCCGACTTGCGCCCGCAATGAACTGAATCACTAGGCGGCGGCGTAGCAACAAGCGTGCTCGGCGGTCGCCGAACAGAATGCCCGCCGCTGTCGGCTGTGCTCTTTTTAAAGCTGATAGCGAACATTCGAGATAAAGCGTGGAAAGTTACTGGAACATTCTGGCACAAAGTAGAATCGGCTCCGCCTGGATGCGATCAATCGAGATAAATCTAGGCGCGTCTTGCGTCACAAACGAAGCGATAAAGCGGCGTGCCGGCAGCCTTGAAGCATGAACAAATAAACACAACAAACAATCGCTACAAAGATTCGCGGCAATATTTTATTGCGCATAACAAAAAACAATACGCGCTAGTCATCTGGAGTCTCCAGACCTGTATTAATGTTTACGGCGCTCACTAGCAAGGCCTTGGCTAGCCCTTTATATGACAAACCACATTTATTTAACAAGTTCTACCTTTGCCATTTAAATACATATTCGAGTAGCAGACTTAAACCTAATACAAAAAACGCTAATACAAGGAACGCTTTTATCGTGGAAACATCTATATTTTTAGTCTGGTTTACATCGGAATCAAGCAGGGGAACAGTGCCGAATACCCCTTGCGCTCCGTCCGCGTTCGAGTCAATATGTGCGGCGCAGAGCTGCCGAAGGGCGTCACCACGACCGGCGCGGTGCTTATCTGTCAGCGGCCCGGCGCTTCCGCGCAGCGTAGCGGAGTTAATTCTTCGCCCTCACTACGGTCACAGACGGGGGCGACATATCGGTGTGTTTTCGCCGTCAGGACAGGAATGGGTACGCATTTCGGTCAAAACAATTGAGCGAGATTTGTTTCTCCAGGTAAGCGTATGTCTGTGTGCTGGGCAGCGTGAAGATAAACAACAGATCTTAATTCTGTACGCACTTTGAAACAGGCAGTCACCATGTCTGTCTGTTCCGCGATGCTAACGCAGTGTTCCGATCCGGAGCAATTTTTTTTGGTCCGCGATACCAAACTGCACGTTTCTGTCGGTTACTTTGATACAGATTCTAAGTTCTTATTCCACTTGGATGGACGTCTTCCTATATCGCAGATTGACAGAGCTGATCGACGTCAGTGGTCACAATGGTTCATAAGGTCCCGTTCTCTAACGACATGATTACGGCAACCTTCAAGACAGCCTAAGTAGAGACAGCTGGGAAAGGTACCTGCAAGGACCACGATAAGCCGTGGAACGGCTTATGCGGGACGGACACGCACATTGCATATCGCGGGTTGCTAAGCAGAACTACAACGGCTGCATGGCTGACGACAGGGGGCGATGACACGCCGCGGCAGTCACAGCGGGCAGTTCACGGCACCGGCCTGCTTATGAATCCACACGAAACAGGGCGCCAATTCCCTGACAATAAAGGACTGGGGCGAAGAACGAGGGCGAAAAACTGACCACCTGTCAACTCTCACCCGTTTGGTGTCGTTTTGAACCCGCGTGGAAGTGCGACCTAATGTCACTCTGCAACATCCAGTGCAAATTCATTTCTTTTTTTTCCGGTTTGTAATGATTACGTTAATGTTTTTCTTCCATTCTGCTATCTCAGTATGCACTGTAGGTGCAGAAGTTAAAAGTAATAGATTCCACTCGTTGTATTAAAAAAACAGTTTACAAATGTTCTGCTTTCCAGATAGCAGCCAGCACCACTGTTGCAATCACTTAGTCTTCAGTACGGTAGCGCACACTGATTTTTTATTAAAATGTTCTGCAGCTAAAATTTCGCCCTCTATTTTTATGTAAACAGGCGTTATATTGACCACCGTTGGCAGCTATTGCAAGGAAGGTTTGAGGCTCTTGCTACGTCGTGCAATGACGATTCGTCTTTTCCTCTTCAAGAGAAAACAAGAGACAACAGTTCTTACGTTGCAGAGGCGGCTGATTGAAGAGAGGCGGCAAGAGTTTATGCAGAGCGGAAGCCGTTGGACTGCTGGCGCTCGGAGAGCGGCGGATTCCAGGAGGGCATTGCTCGCCGCTAGTGCCCCTCCTGCTCTGAGCATGTGATTGCGGGTCACTTGACACTTCGACGTAATACTGAAGACAAACGCTGAAAGACAAGACGCTAACTCACATTCGTTATAAAAATAGCTTTGTTACGAAGTTAGTGCTTGAAGCAATTCCAGCATAGAGCAGCTATCAATTCTAAAGAAAGAAATGCAAAAATGAAGCGAAGTGTGCGCGGTTTGAGAACTCTGACGTAGACTTGAATTTATTTAACAATATATAATAATTCTCAAAATCATGCAGTGTAGGGAGCTTGTAGCTGATGCTTTCTTCTATAGCTGTTCTTGCTTTGCTTATCGCATCTCATCTTTCTCGTTTTCAGAAAAAGCATTGTGCATGCTTTGGGGAGTTGACAGTAATGAGACGAAAGACGACGCGGACTGCTTTCATATGATGGATCGAGTATGCACGATGATTAGGTCCCAAGTCTGGACACCTGACGGACCGTGCGTCAAGCATGATGAAATAGTGAAAAGAAAAAGTCAAAAGCGCAGGAAAAATCAAAGAATCCGTAGGACTGAGCGTTCTGCTGCGGGTCTCTCGTCTGATTTGAATTACTTTCAATCATGACGCGTCGAAGGTTTGAACTCCAACACCTGCGCTGCACTACTCTCGTACCACAACATAAATAAACTTTTCAATCCCAGTACGACACGTGGTTCTCACATCAGCTTCTATATCTCTTGGCGCCAGAGTCTTCACGAGGGTGAAAGGTACCCAGTGCAACAGCCACCGTTGTCACCATCCCCTCCGCCTTGACCAGACACGGCTATCAGGAATATGGGACAGATGCAGCCCCGCACTACGAAGCCTTGCAGCTTATCCGTTTTCATGAGAGAAGTCTCGATTCATAGATGATCTGGTTTTTGTTTTGCTGATAGCAGATCGGGGTTTTCACTGGACGCAGTGTTCTGCATAATCTCCGGCATTTCAAAATTAGCGCTGTATCAAAACCACGTATAACGTTTCTTCTAAAAGCATTAAAAAATTTTAAAAAGGGCCGCCGATCAAAACAGCAAGAACTTTAAGCCAATTTGGGATGCATGAACACGATTTTTTGCCGAATCTCCAGCTCATATCACATTTTTTCAACCTCTTCAAATATAACACAGTTGGCGCTTGCTATTATTCGCCACGTTTGCCACAACAAAAAAAAAATAATCCAAAGTTGAGACTACCTCAACACCGTTATCTCGTGTCATGGCGTAAGACTACACGCTAATGCGTCTGCATATGCATAGGTTGCGCCAGAGCTTAATAGGGCTGGCTAACGCGCTGCCACACAAATAAGTACTTCTAAGTAAAAAAAGTTGGCAGTGGCTTAGTTCAGCTTGGCCAGGATATACGTAGCGAACGCAGTGTCGTCTACTCACATTTCGGTAGCTACACGCTGTCGTTGTCGTTCAGCATCTTGGTGGCCTCTCTTCGCGAGACGTTCCTCTCGTCCTTCGGGCGTCTCGGCCGGCCGCTTAGACTTCCTTGCCTCGTTCTCACGCGGCGCGGAAGCTGTTCGTGGTCCGCCACCTGCGCCATCTGCTGGGCCATCTGCCTTGACTGTGGGGCTGTGACCTCGGTTTTGTCTTGATTATGTTTTTATTTTTCTGATTTTTATTTTGTGGCCGGCGCTCAGTGCTTTCTTAGACTGTTACGGTGACCGTGACTTTGCCGTGACTTGGGTTTTCTCTTTTTTTGTTGTTATTATTATTTTTTCCGCGGACTGCACGTTGTGCTTTGGCTGTCTGCTTGCGACTAACTTTTCTTGTGATGAGCCTTTTGTTTTCTTTTCTTTTGAGTTTTTTTTACTGCTCTGTTTTTCGCTTAAATTTTTTTCTTTGGAACATTTAGTTATTTTTCATTTATTTTGAATTGGCGTTAAGCCTGACAAAGCATTGCTGGTCCAGGCATCATCTCTGTCTCTTTTATGTTCTTTTTACCTTTTTTTGAGAGGACCAATAAAAGGGTAAAAGGGGCAGCGCCGTACATTTCGAGAGGGTATTTCAGTGGGAGCCGAATGATGACGCTTCTACCACACTCCAAGCACGGAGCAAATTTAGCGGAAACGAAGGAAAATTGGGACCCGCTTGATTGCGACATCTGTAATTAATATGCTCATAATTACTCATGTAGGCCTTAATAGATATCTCGAATATATATTTGTAAGAACTGTGCATTCACTAGACGCGCCTTTATTCAGCTCCAAACGTCGAACTGTCGTGGCAGAGTAGCATCGCCCCGCCTCGCACGCCAGCAGCCCGCGTTTGATTCCCACCTAGACCTCAATTTGCTTTTCTTATGACTGATAGTCCGAGCGGCATCATGGTTGCCGTGGTACTGTTTCCCATGGTAACGACGCATGCGCAGTAGTGGCCTGTGCCAGGCCCTGCGATGTGCGAGCTTCTTCTATCCTAGTGTAGCTTTCGCTGCAAAACTTGCTGCCAACGTGTGCGTTTTTGTGTCACGAAATACAGCACCTTTTTTATTTTCGTGCACAAAGTATTTGCCAAACAGCCGAACTAGGCCACTGCTTCAAATTTCTGATAAGGATAGCGATGTTCTGCTTCGCTGTGGGGCTTGTAATGTTCGTTTATTTAATTCAGACACCCTGTAGTTCCTTGAGGGCATAACAAGCAGGGAATTCATCACAAAATAAGCGTAAATAGCATTCGCTCTATAATCTGGGTAACCAGTAGTTAAACCATAGCTTAATTGTTTGCAAGAGTTGCATTGGAACAAATTATTCGATTAGATGTACGTAGAAAGAGAAGCCG
This sequence comes from Amblyomma mixtum, assembly GCF_055824585.1. Classification (NCBI taxonomy): domain Eukaryota; kingdom Metazoa; phylum Arthropoda; class Arachnida; order Ixodida; family Ixodidae; genus Amblyomma; species Amblyomma mixtum. The sequence goes on along the minus strand of NC_143015.1, from coordinate 118,106,969 downwards.
GATACGTATGAATAACAAAGAAAATCACAAATCAGGACAAATCACGAAAACATGGCGGCAACATTTTTAACTGCGAAAGCGCATAACGGTCAACTCAGCATCATAGCAAACTAACTGAAGATAAAAATCACACATCACTAAAGCCCACCGCGGTAGCTCAGTGGTTATGGCACTCGGCTGCTGACCCAAAAGACGCGGGTTAGATCCCAGCCGTGGCGGTCGAAATGCGATGGAGGCAAAATTCTAGAGGCTCTTGTAGTGTGCGATGTCGGTGCACGTTAAAGATCCCCCAGTGGTCGAAATTTCGCAAGCCCTTCACTACGGTGTCCCTCATAGCCGGAGTCTCATTGGGCATTAAACCCCATAAATCTAACCCTAAGCACATCACTGAAGTTGAACGATTATAGTAAAATAAGAGGGCTGCTTGACAGGATTAAAAGTCTAACATACTGGCAATATGAGTTGGGAAGGAGTCCACTGGCAATATTAGTTGGGAAGGAGTCTCAACCTTTTGTGTAAAGAACCAAAGGTTAGTTCAGGTACCTTTCCGCTCGAGCGGAGAAGGACGGATGTATCACCATGGTAGAGTGTACAGCGCACTCCTTTGGCGGCGCGAAAAAGCGCTGCCAATATGCACCGCTCGTGTAGGAGGAGACTAAAAACATCGCTGGGCCGTGGTACGTGACGTCAGAGCACGGCAGTTTGATTTTGGGCTCGTATTGCCAGTTTATGTCAAACTATCATTCTCGGTCTCACCTGATTGGTCGAAACGTAGAAAGCAGATGTCAATTCGGGTGTGACTCTGGCCGGCGGCAGGATGTCACTGCTGTGCAGTTGCCGCAACTACCACGGCGAAACGTCCTGCGCTGCTATTCATGTTTGCTGAGGAATGGAACGGGGCAGAAGAAAAATTCTGGCATATCTGAGTTGTCATGCCACAGTAAAAAGATAATGAAAAGGTTTGGTTTATTGGGGTTTAACGTCCCGAAGCAACTAGGCTAAAAGGGTTAACAGAATTTATGCAGTCTGTGAAAACTCTGGGCGTTTACTTTGCAGCAGAAATGCCGGGGAATGACCATATTAATTACGTAGTTCAAAAACTTTCCAGAACAGTTGGTATCATGCGCTGGAATTGCTCTGATTTTCCTACGTCAGTCAACATGTTACTTTAGCACTCTTTGTTCTCTTCCATAGCCAACTACGGATGTATGGTGTGGGCAACAACAGCTGAAAATATTAACAAACTCACTGTCTTACAAAAATGTATTATACGCATTGCATGTAAAGTGCCGTATTTCATCCACACTGCGAGCGTTTTCCATCGACAAAATGTTATGCAAATGAAGTCCATTTATAACTATTGCCTGTGCTATAAATATAAACGCGCCATAATGAAAAATGATGATTCCTTACTTACACTTGCTGGGTTAGAGCAAAGCAGAACTGTGTATGATACCCGTGCAACAGAGCCTTGGAATGTTAAGAAATGCCGCGCAAACTATGGCAAACAAATGTTGCAGCATACCTTACCGACACTTCTAAACCAGTTCTACTGCCGCAATAATCTTGATGTACCCAATATTTCTCTGAAAAAATTGCCCCAAATGATCGTGTAGTTTTTTTTCTTGCTATTACCATTTTTAGCACACCTGTCAATTTTGCTGTCTTTTATTTTCGCCTCCCCGTCTTTGTCTTTATAGGCTCTTTGATCTAACGCAGTTTTTTTCCCTTTACAAGAAGAATGCACATTTCTCATTCTCTATACCAAATATATGTGATTTTATCCTTATATTTTTGCTTGATATCATACTTCGCGGCCGTCAATGCCGCACTGTAAGAGGAAGCCAGGACCTCTCAAGCTGTCTATACAGCTTTTTCCTTGGCGGTCCTCACAACATCTAGTTGCGGAAATAAACCTTCAAACCTCTCGCTGCTGTGCTCAGCCATCAAGACACCAAGACAACTTGCCGTCTGCAACATCACTGAACGCGTTGATGCCGTAATCGAACCATTGTGCAGAGGGCACTCTACGTTATTCATTAATTTCATGAAGACACTGCAAGAACCGCGAGATAGCACTGTTAAGCTTTTTTTTTTCTTGAGCAAATAAATAAAACGTATGAGCTAAAAAAGCTTCTTGCTGCGTTTCTCTTCATATATGCGGTTGGAGAAATCGCAGACGAAGTTTTCAAAAGTTTGGCCAGGCGGTAAGCGCTCGCATATCCATTAACACCTGTAAACTAACTTTTGAGGTAACTCGCAAACTCAATACAGAGCCACAGAACCACGGCTAACGGGAGCCTCAAGGGACGCCGAGAGACCAGCTCTTCCGTGTCACACGCATCGCAACAGTGGCGCGTTGCTAGCGACTATATGTGCACATGACGAGCGCGGTCACGCTGCCAGGCACTGCGCACGATCATGATGTAGTATGCATCAACAAATTGTTGAAGGTTTGCGTGGTCACAGCGGAGCACCAGAGCAAGATGACCAGCGTGGCAGGCTTCTAGTTCCGAACAGCCCGTTCCGGGCGTGCGCTCCGAGCACGCGCTGTCCATCTTTATTTTCCTCTATCGCGGGAACGCCGATCTCAGCGCCTGCGCTTTATAGCGTCGCCGGGCGCTATAGGGCCCCCCGCCTAGACGGTACGTCGAAATGTGCGCGCCGACGGGGTAGAGATGGAGGTCGCACGATGGAGTGTCCGGTAAGTCCATGTCAGGGGCCGGGAAGAGCCGTCGGGTGAAGTGCGCGAGCTCAGGTGGACGAGCCTGGCTGCTGCGCAACGGGCGAATGATGCAGGGTGCCGAGCTGACAAAGGATATTAGGTCAATGGAGTCCGTGGTCGGGCCGTCACCGACTGAAGTTCTGCCCGCTGGCACAAGTGTCATTGGTGTTGGACCGTTGCAGCTGATGTCGGCGGGAAGCTGGCACACAGAGTACGCCGTCACAAGCAAGGGAGCGGCCGAAACGGCTCCATGGACAGATGTGGTCTTCATCGTGTTGTCGTGTCGGTGCTGTAGCGCCAGCTTCAAGTCGTCCAAGTAGGTTGCAATGGCTGGCTTACATGGCTCAGGTGCCCCTGATGTAGGACGCGAGCAGTGCGGGCCGCCCACTAGAGTTGGCACAGGTGTGACCGACGAGACAACGGTGACAGCTGTGGTGATGACGGAGGAAGTTGCTCGGTTCAATGCCAGGTGCTTGGGTGAAACGGGAGTGACAGTCCGGAGCGACTGGCCAGTGCTGATTTGCGGGTGGGCATGGTCGGCTGTGGGTGGCGAGAATGGGCATGAGGTGGCGGCCCAGCTAGCGGTGTGAGGCTGCTTTGAAGATGCAAACACCGGCGGAGAGCAAGAACGGCTCACATCAGTGGACTGGTCGGGCTTTAGAGCAAGCGCTGACACCGGGTCAGGAACCTTTTCAGGCAAAGTGGGGCTGGTGGCAACCGCCACGCTTGTTTCTGCTGTCACCGGGTTGGCCTTCTCATCCTCCTCCTGATGACATTTAGTGCTCTGCGGACCTTCTGAGGGGCTGGGAGTGTGACAAGCAGGCTTGGTCGTTGTCAAGGGCTGTTTAGCATCAGTGGGCGGAAGCTTCAACCGCACAGCAGAGGCCTGCAGAGCTGTTGGCGGTAGTGACGAGGTAGATGGAGATGCCGGCAGCCTCGGCACGGCTGCTGCCGCAGAGTCGTCCTTGGCTGCAGGAGGCTGTGGCGACAACGCCACTGAAGCGCAAGGAGGCAGGGCCAGAGACGCGGGTAGGGTAGTAGTGGGAGCAGGACGCGAGGCGAAGCTCGTGCGGATCCCACCTGGTGTGGCGTCGAGAGGGACGGCCGGGCTGGAAACGCTGTGCAGGAGTGGCGGCGAGGCGGCGAGGGGCTCCTGAGGCGGGCCGGGTTCTGATGAAGGCTGAGTGGGCGCGAGCGAAGCCGGTGCAGGGCCAGAGGCTGGTGGCGGCGAAAACGGGTCCGCTGCGTCGTAGAGTGTCGGCGGAACACAGTAGGCGCCGAAGTCAGCCAAGACGGCCGCACGCAGCTCGTCGTATGGCCGGCAGCCCGAGGCAGAGTAGGTGAGCCGACGCAGGAGGTCGGGCGGGAGGATGTCGCAAAGGACTGCGTGTTTGAACGGCTGGATGGTAATGCCGTTCAGGTACATCGCAGCCTCCAGTTGGGCGAACCACCCGCCGACGCCTGCAGGCCGGAACGCTGGGAGCAGCGGGTCGAAACTTCGGTCCTGCCAGTACGCCATGATAGGACACCGCCGGGATAGAAGGCACGGTTCGCCGGGTCACCACTGTTGAAGGTTTGCGGGGTCGCAGCGGAGCACCAGAGCAAGATGACCAGCGTGGCAGGCTTCTAGTTCCGAACAGCCCGTTCCGGGCGTGCGCTCCGAGCACGCGCTGTCCATCTTTATTTTCCTCTATCGCGGGAACGCCGATCTCGGCGCCTGCGCTTTATAGCATCGCCGGGCGCTATAAGCTAATAGAAGGTTCTAGTACAGCGAATGTAAGCTTGTGCAAAGTAAGCACAAGCTTTAAACTTTACGTTACGTCATTCAACGTCCGCAAACACAGACGGGAGGATAAGGCAATAGCGCCAGTCATAGCGGCGCCACCTGGTTTTCATTAAGTTAACAATTTCCGCAAAAAAAAAACAGTGCTCGCTAGGCCTAAAGGCCATCGAGCCATCAAATGAAATAAAAAATGAATGCCTGTTTACGTCGTTAGACCAAATGCGAATTGGGTGCGCTATATCAGTTCGGTTTTCTCTTCGGTTGCGGTGTTCGGATCAAATGTTAAGGGGTGGCAGTTTTTCGGATAACGATAACTGGTTAATGTCCCTATATCCGTAACAGGTCATTCTGTGCATGCATAGACCCCTGCGAGTCTTCCTACCACTCCTGGCGCAGTGATGCAGAGGCGAGGCGATGCGCCACTGCTCTTCTATGGCGAAGACTTCCATCGGTAGGACTAGAGTGGTTTGCATTGTGTTGCGATCCAGGTTGCTCTTCTCGAGCAGACTCTGAAGGTACAGTGCGCTGCCTTGTTCTGTCCTGAAGGCGGACATTCCAGTGTGCCTACCGACGCTCAGCTCCCGTGAATTACTTGCATCTGCAGATTTCGGCGACGAACCCTGCTGCGCTGGCCCCAAGACAGCTCTAAGTGTGACGTCACAGACTTCTGCGCCACCGCGCTTCTTCGGCCAAGCTGTAAACGGGTCACACGAGCAGCAGCGACGGTGGTGATCGGACGCCCCCTTATCTGCTTTGTTTTCGTCTTACAGGTGGGTTACCCCTGACTGCCTGCTGCTACAGTGCGCTGGCTTGTTCTGTCCTGAAGGCGGACATTCCAGTGTGCCTACCGACGCTCAGCTCCCGTGAATTACTTGCATCTGCAGATTTCGGCGACGAACCCTGCTGCGCTGGCCTCAAGACAGCTCTAAGTGTGACGTCACAGACTTCGGCGCCACCGCGCTTCTTCGGCCAAGCTGTAAACGGGTCACACGAGCAGCAGCGACGGTGGTGATCGGACGCCCCCTTATCTGCTTTGTTTTCGTCTTACAGGTTGGTAAAAAACCTACTTTTCTATTTGCCATTTTTTTCTTTCACCACCGCTGCTGCTGCCGTCTTGCTCGCTGCCGCCTTGTTCCCTACCGTGCTCTCGGTTGTAGTGTTAGGAGAAAGATTTCTCGATTTTAAACCTGTATGTTGCACAAGCTATACCAAGGCTAACATGCCGGAGACATGTCCTTCTTGCGACAAATGTCTTCCAAGTGACGGACTCGCCCTCAAGTGCGCCGAAGTTGAGTACACCTACCAGCTCGGCAATTGCTCTGGTGTTTCTGCGTCAACATATAAGGGAAAAGGCGAGAAAGGTCGCAAAGCGTGGCGATGTCCAAACTGTCGTAAAACAAACGCAGGAAGCTCTGACACACCCAGCACGCAACCTGACCTTGCTAGCTGTTTAGCCGGCATATGTCAAAAACTTGATGCTCTTGCTGGCCTGCCTGACCAAGTCGATGAAGTGAAGAAGTCTATTGAACTAATGTCAAAAAAATACGATGATATACTTGAGTAACAGGTAAAACACGAGAAAGAGATCAGTACCTTAAAGAATCGTGTTAGTGCACTTGAAACCAGAGTCGACGCTGATGATGTTGAGTCGTTGAAAATGACTGTAAACGACCTTGAGTGGCGAAACAGAAAGCTGAACCTTGAGGTGCACGGCATACCGGTGACAAATGATGAGAATCTGATGGAAAAGGTAAATGACGTAGCAAGATCTGTGAATTTGCCAGAGCTCACTTTGAATGATGTTGATGTTGTGCACAGACTTCCTTCAAAGCCAGGAAAGGTGCCCGGGATCATTGTACGGTTTTCAAAGCTCTCAACTCGTGACATGTGGTTTCAGAAGCGGACAGTTTTAAGAGATGTTCAGTCAGATGTTTCAGTCAGCGAAAACATGACGCGTCAAAGCCGTGAGCTCTTGCGCTATGCAAAGGCTTGGGCAGGTGAAAATGACTACCAGTACGCTTGGCACCGGAATGGGAGAGTGTTCGTTAGAAGGAAACAACATGATCCCGCGATTGTCATCCATTGTGCAGCAGATTTGCACCAGCTATAAAGCCAGTAATTTGCGGTAACACGCGGCACTCTTTTTTTCGATGTCTCTTTATACTAATCTTGTTGATCTTTCTGACCTCAGTAGTTCCATTAAGCCTGATAATCCTCATTGTTGCTCTTGTATTCATGTTAATCTCAGATCTGGTCGAAATAAGCAAGAAGAACTTGACTGTTTTTTCAGCGAAGTGGAAGCTCGTTTCAATGTTGTTATGTTTTCAGAAACGTGGTTTACTTGTGAAGGTGACGTCTATGTTATTCCGACGTACAAGTGTTTCTATTTGAACCGATCCATAAGAAGGGGAGGTGGTGTTTCAATGTTAGTTTCAAATCTTATGGAATCAGAAATGCTGCCTGAATTTTGTTGTATTACACCCCATTACGAAGTCCTGGTAGTCAAGTCTGGCACAAGGATATTTTGTGTCTGCTATCGTCCACCGGGTAGCAGTTCTGCTGAGCTCTTTTTATTTCTTGATTCATTCCTAGAATTTGTTAACATCAACCAATATCAGTTAATTTTAGGTGGCGATTTTAACATTGACATGCTGGCCAACAATAACACAACAGTCGAGTTCAATACTTTACTTAACGTTCACTCCTGTGAAAACGTCATCATGTCACCTACACGGATTACGACAGAATCAGAAACACTTTTAGATCTGTTCATAACAAACTTCAAAACAGAAAGCTTGAAATCTGACACCACCGCTTATGCTCTAAGTGATCACTTGCCAATATTCATATCTGTCAATCTCACTCTGAATTCTCAACGACAACCAGACCAAACATCTTTTTATCGAGTTATAAATGATCACACGTTATGCGAGTTTAAGGAACGCTTATCTATTGTTAACTGGGAACATGTTCTTGAGGAAAGCGACCCTGATGAAGCTTACGACAAATTTTTAGAGATATTCACTGACATTTATAATGCTTCCTTTCCATTGAAGAAATTCTACCAATCAAAGAAAAGTAAGAAACCATGGGTCGACAAGGACATGTTGCAGTTGATAAAAAAACGAGATAAACTTTATAGACTGTTTTTGCAAAGTAGGTGCCCTGAAGAGCTGAAAACATTCAAAAAATTTAGGAACTTTGTCACAAAGCAACTTCGCGTCGCTAAAAAGCAATATCTTTATAACCGCTTTAATTCAACTGCTGGATAATCTCAAAAAGTTTGGAAGGTTTTAAAATCTATCTTCGCTAATTCTCCCGAACCGACCACAAAAATTATTCGTGAAGGGATTGAACTAAAAGGTGCTGATCTAGCAGATGCCTTTAATGACTACTTTCTTTCCTTTGCTGACACATCAAGCGGCGACGTAAATCTGTCCTATATGAGTGCCCGTAATGGTAAAACAATATTTCTAACACCTGTTACAGTAAATGAAGTAATTACAGAATTTTTATCACTTAATAATAGTAAAGCTACAGACGCGTCAGGTTTCCAGATACAGCCCATAAAATTTACCATCGACATTCTTGCACCTTGCCTCGCCCATATCTTCAACCTCTCCTTGGTTTCCGGAGTTTTTCCGCGTCTTATGCAAAGGGCAAAAGTGACAGTAGTGTATAAAAAAGGAAACAAAAATGAAATGGCAAACTATCGCCCGATATCAATCTTACCTGTATTTTCTAAAGGCCTCAAAAAAGTTATTCTTAAACGACTATCCTGTTTCACTGAAAGATATAACATTATCACTAACGCTCAATATGGCTTTCGTAAAAACAGATCGACTGAGTTAGCTCTCCTTGCTCAGAAAGAATTCATACTAAAACATTTTGAGTAAAAAAACATGGTACTTGGATTATTTTTAGATTTTTCAAAGGCGTTTGACCTTGTTAATCACTCTGTGCTGCTTAAAAAATTAGATCACTACGGTATTAGAGGCATAGCCCATATGCTGATTTCCTCATACTTGCGACATATGTCTCAGTTTGTCAGTATTGCCGGTGAATGCTCCCATTTGAAAGCGGTAGCTTCTGGCGTTCCGCAAGGGAGCATTTTGGGTCGGTTTCTTTTTTTTCTTTATGTCAATGATATTGTCCGCATTGATAGCACTGCTGAGTATATAATTTACGCAGATGACACTAGTCTGTTTTTTTCGGGTACTTCAACTGCTGATCTTGCAAATCGAGCTAATAAAACCTTAAAAGCAATACATACTTGGACGGTTGATAATCACTTAAGAATTAACGTTAGTAAAACGGCAGCAGTCATGTTTCACCCACGTCACAAACACACTGAACTACCTCTAATTGAATTAAACAATACCAGAATAGAGTTTGTGCAGTCTGTGAAAACTCTGGGCGTTTACTTTGCAGCAGATATGTCATGGAATGACCATATTAATTACGTAGTTCAGAAACTTTCCAGAACAGTTGGTATCATGCGCCGCAATTGCTTTAATTTTCCTATGTCAGTCAACATGTTACTTTACCACTCTTTGTTCTCTTCTATAGCCAACTACGGATGTATGGTGTGGGCAACAACAACAGCTGAAAATATTAACAAACTCACAGTATTACAAAAACGAATTATACGCATTGCATGTAAAGTGCCATATTTCTTCCACACGGCGAGCCTTTTCCATCGACACAACGTCATACCAATGAAGTCCATGTATAACTATAGGCTGTGCTATAAATATAAACTCGCCATAATGAAAAATGATGACTCCTTACTTACACTGGCTGGGCTAGAGCAAAGCAGAACTGTGTATGATACCCGAGCAGCAGAACCTTGGAATGTTAAGAAATGCCGCACAAACTATGGCAAGCAAATGTTGCAGCATACCTTACCGACACTTCTGAACCAGTTGTACTGCCACAAGAATCTTGATCTATCCAATATTTCTCTGAAAGAATTGCCCCAAATGTTCATGTAGTTTTTTTGTTCTTCCTATTACCACTTTGAGTGCACCTGTCAATTTTGCCGTCATTTATTTTCTCCTCCCTGTGTTTGCCTTTATAGGCTCTTTGATCTAATGTAGTTCTTCTTTCTTTTATAAGCACAATGTACTACGTATTGAACGTACATGTCTCATTCTCTGTACCTAACATACTTTACTTACATTTTGTTTGATGTCGTACTCCGCCACCGTCAATGCTGCACTGTAAGAGGAAGCCAGGACCTCTCAAGCTGTCTATACAGCTTTTTCCCTGGCTGTCCTCGCAACACCCAGTTGCGGAAATAAACCTTCAACCTTCAACCTTCAACCTAAATTGAACTGCCGTCTGGAACGATGGGCAGGTGAGCAGCGTTCGGCATGACAGACAGGCAGGGCAGGGCAGGGCAGGGCAGGGCAGGGCAGGGAAGGCAGGGCAGGGCAGGGCAGGCAGGGCAGGCAGGGCAGGCAGGGCAGGCAGGGCAGGCAGGGCAGGCAGGGCAGGCAAGGCAGGCAAGGCAGGCAAGGCAGGCAAGGCAGGCAAGGCAGGCAAGGCAGGCAAGGCAGGCAAGGCAGCGGCTAAAAGCGGGGAATGGCCACTATAAGTGCGAGCGGACTAAAAATAATCCAAATTTATCGTCCATACAATGTTATAAAAAGAACCGAAGGGAAAGCTCAGTACCCAGTCTTCAGCCAGTTGAGTCGCCGAAAAACAGTAACAAGAAGTTCACTACCAAGCCATAGGCTCCATTTCAGATTGAAATATACCTGCGCTTAAAAGACACGGACTGAAAGATAGAGACACACACACATAGCGCTGGACTTACAACTGAATCTTTATTCGGGAAACACTGCTCTTTATGCACACCAGAAGCTGATAAAAATGGAAGATGGTAACACCCGGATGATAAAAAATCGACAAACTGTCTCGTCAGATGTCCATTCCTACCTTCCCTTTTGCAAAAATGCCCTTTCCTTTGATAGTAGTGAAAGGGACGTGCTACTCACGCATGCATCCCCACTGTCCGCTATGCTCATGCCTTCAATTATTTCACGCGCCGTTTGGTCACGGTTCCTGCTTACTATCTTCGTCTCGTTATAGGAAGGTACACATTTACACTCTTGACAATGAACCACCAAATTCCCATCGCTTTTCCGTTCCATGTTCTTCCGATGTTCCCAGAGCCGCTCATTCAAACATCGCCCCGTTTGGCCTACATATGCTTTGCCACATGTAAGCGGCAACCTGTATACCACTCCTTCTGCGCATGCGACCATGGGGACTTGGTGTTTCTTTTTACGCCCCTTAGTTTTTCTTTCTGGGTACGTTACTATTTTGCATAAGTTTTCCAATTTGTCCGGGGCTGAAAAAACGACCCTAGTTTTTACCTTCGAACCAATTCTTTTAAGATTATGGGACACCCCATGAATGTACGGAATCACCACCGTTTTCTCCTTTTGTTTTTCTCCCTCCTTGCTAGGCACCGTACCCTTTTTGCCAAATTTCTTGAGCATGCTTTTTGCCACCGACACTAAAACCTGATCCGGATAGCCTGCTTCCCTTAGCCTCACCACCTGCTGCTCAAAACTTTCTTTGACTAATTCCGGGCAAGATTTCTTCAACGCATTTTGAAAGCATAACCTCACGATTGCCCTCTTCACTAATTTTGAATGTGCAGAGCTGAACGGAAGCAAACCTTTGTTACCTCTAGGCTGGTACATCCAAAATGTCCCATCAGACGCCAGTGACAGCTTGATATCGAGGAAGCGTATCGTGCCTTCGTTCATTTTTGCAAAAGGGAAGGTAGGACTGGACATGTGACGAGACAGTTTGTCGATTTTTTATCATCCGGGTGTTACCATCTTCCATTTTTATCAGCTGCTGGTGTGCATAAAGAGCAGTGTTTCCCGAATAAAGATTCAGTTGTAAGTCCAGCGCTATGTGTGTGTGTCTCTATCTTTCAGTCCGTGTCTTTTAAGCGCAGGTATATTTCAATATGGCAAACCAACTCGCCCAACAAACCACTCTGCTAAACTTCATTTCTTATACATCGGGCTCTTTTTCATGTTCTTCTTTGCAACCATGTTCCGTCATACCTCTCCTAGCAACGGCGTGCTGCCATGCAAGATCCCTGTCCTTCTGCATCCGGAAGCGTGTGCTACCGCAAGCAGTCAGGGCTCTCCTCGGTGGTTTCGAGCCCTCTATGGGGCATGGCATGCGGATGTGCAGGATTTTGCGATCGGAGTGGAGGTGTCAAGTCCGTACATTCAGGGATCTCCTGCGGGTGCAGGTACTTGGCTCAACAGGTGCTCCTCGGGCCTTCAGAGTTCTTCGGGACTATCAACGTACCGCTGACTGCACGGCAGAATTTTTGTGGCAACAAGTTCTGCCTCATCTTCGTGCCTGCGTTCCTGCAAAATCAGTGACGGAAGTGAAAGCAGTTCACACCCTAGGCGACGTTCGCCTGCCTCAGGATGTGCAGCGGGTGCTCTCACTTGGCCCCAAGTTCGCCGTGGAACCACGGAAGACCGCGCCTGAGCTGCTGTCCCTCGTGCGCCAAGTTGCAAGGTTCGCTCCAACGTCCGAGAGTGAACGATGCATATCGGAGGGAGTGGACGTTCTTTCAAGATGTAAGCCTGCGAAAACCAGTCTTCCAATAGGGCGGGTTATTTCAGTGCTGCGGGATGACTCTTTATGTTTACTTACTGCGGACAAGGACGGTGGTTTCGTTGTTTTAACGAAAGAGATGTTTGGTAAAAAAGCTTTGGAGGCTGTGAATTTAGTTTTTGAGAAACTTCCCCGTAATTCCTTACGCAGCTTGAAAGCAAAGGGGAAGAAACTATGTGAAAAACTGGAATTAACTAGACTCGTTTCAAGTATAGACAAGAGTGAATGCAATAGTCTGAAATTTATGTTTACGGCTAAGACCCACAAGCCTGGTTGTCCCCTAAGGGTTATCGTATCTGAGTCGGGAACATGGCAAAAGTCAATTGCTGAATTTCTTAAAGGCAAGCTCAACCTACTGAGTATCGATGATCCGTTTTTGGTGAAGGATTCCCAACAGATTATAACTTTTCTGGACAATCACAAAGACAGTCGGTTCAGGGCGTGCTCGTTTGATATAAAGGATCTATATTATTCCTTGCCACATCAGGAGTTGCTTCAATGCGTGGCTGATTGCATTGATCAGTTTGGAAGTGTAGCATTCCAAAATGAAACGGGAATGTGCGTGAGCAATTTTCTGGAAATGTTGTCCTTCTATTTGGCTGCCACGTGCGTCACTTGGAATGATGCGGTTTATCGGCAGAAGAAAGGTGTTTGCATCGGGTCGTGTATCGCGCCAGTTCTAAGTAACATTTTCCTTGCCCAGTGTGACAGAAAGTTGGCTATCCTGTTGCGAGATCAAAACAAAGTTGTTGGCGTTAAAGTGTTCCGGTTTGTGGATGACTTTTTAGTGGTCTTTAATCACCTTGACGGTATTTATGACTCTGCTGTGCAAGAGCTACTTGCTGTTTTTAGTAAAACCCTTAACCCACTAATAATCACATATGAAGAAATGAACGAAGGCACGATACGCTTCCTCGATATCAAGCTGTCACTGGCGTCTGATGGGACATTTTGGATGTACCAGCCTAGAGGTAACAAAGGTTTGCTTCCGTTCAGCTCTGCACATTCAAAATTAGTGAAGAGGGCAATCGTGAGGTTTTGCTTTCAAAATGCGTTGAAGAAATCTTGCCCGGAATTAGTCAAAGAAAGTTTTGAGCAGCAGGTGGTGAGGCTAAGGGAAGCAGGCTATCCGGATCAGGTTTTAGTGTCGGTGGCAAAAAGCATGCTCAAGAAATTTGGCAAAAAGGGTACGGTGCCTAGCAAGGAGGGAGAAAAACAAAAGGAGAAAACGGTGGTGATTCCGTACATTCATGGGGTGTCCCATAATCTTAAAAGAATTGGTTCGAAGGTAAAAACTAGGGTCGTTTTTTCAGCCCCGGACAAATTGGAAAACTTATGCAAAATAGTAACGTACCCAGAAAGAAAAACTAAGGGGTGTAAAAAGAAACACCAAGTCCCCATGGTCGCATGCGCAGAAGGAGTGGTATACAGGTTGCCGCTTACATGTGGCAAAGCATATGTAGGCCAAACGGGGCGATGTTTGAATGAGCGGCTCCGGGAACATCGGAAGAACATGGAACGGAAAAGCGATGGGAATTTGGTGGTTCATTGTCAAGAGTGTAAATGTGTACCTTCCTATAACGAGACGAAGATAGTAAGCAGGAACCGTGACCAAACGGCGCGTGAAATAATTGAAGCCATGAGCATAGCGGACAGTGGGGATGCATGCGTGAGTAGCACGTCCCTTTCACTACTATCAAAGGAAAGGGCATTTTTGCAAAAGGGAAGGTAGGACTGGACATGTGGCGAGACAGTTTGTCGATTTTTTATCATCCGGGTGTTACCATCTTCCATTTTTATCAGCTGCTGGTGTGCATAAAGAGCAGTGTTTCCCGAATAAAGATTCAGTTGTAAGTCCAGCGCTATGTGTGTGTGTCTCCATCTTTCAGTCCGTGTCTTTTAAGCGCAGGTATATTTCAATATGGCAAACCAACTCGCCCAACAAACCACTCTGCTAAACTCCATTTCAGAGCCCACCGCAACGTTGGCTGTCATCTCATTGGGGTCCTGGAATATTTGCTTGGAACGTGCGCTCCTTGCATTTATATTTGTTTTGCTTGGTTCTAAGTTCTAAGCATTTGATTGGATCTTTTGGTTTCTGCGGCAGATTTCGCTGCATTCGAGCCGCCACATGCTCTTCCGGAGTTTTGACCAATCATGTGTGGCCTGTGTGGCCGATTCTGACAGAAAGTTGGAATTCGGATCTTGGACTTGATACGTTGCGGTGTTCTTTTCCTTCATTGCCGAGGCATAAGGTTGCAAATGATACCCGATGGCTCCATTTGAGTGCCTCACAGTGCAGCCTGACGTTTACAACCCACAGTCCGCACTCAGCGACTCCCCGTGTCTCTCTCTGTACACCCGGTGCTTCGTTTGGGTTCCACCTCTAGTCAAGGTTGGGTGCCCTGTAGCACACTTCTTTTGCTGCGCCGAAATGGCGGCCACAGCTCGCCGCGCATAGAAGAGGAGAATGAAGACGGCGCCGATCTGGGGTGCGTGGCGCCACGACACTGCATTTCGATTCTGGCTTTAATGCGCACCGATGTTCTTTTTCGTTCGCGTCCCAAACGTAATACTGAAAATGTTGCGTGCGTAATCCTGTAATTGGTACCCGTAGACTGCGATTGAGTGGCTTCCAGTGAAGCAGCACACCTTCCTAGTCTCCGACTACACATGTTCCTGTCTGACTTGGAGATCAAGCTGTCCGAAGAAAAGCACGCTATGCGTTGGCAGCAAGATTAGCAGGACACCTTAATTCGATAGAGCAATGGCTCAATCTTTCTCGTGAACTAAGGCCTAAATGTTGGAATACATTGCTATGTTGCGTTGCGACTTGCAATAGTCCTTGGTCTGAGTTTTGTAGGCCGCGATAATTTTCTGCTTGGTGCAACACGAGCGCGCCAATATAATCGGCTAATTTTGAAAGAAAGCTACAGCCCCGATTGATGAGTAATTTTTGTGGAGCCCTTTGTTGAAAGACAACGACTCATGGAATAAAACCTGCAACATTGGCAGCAGAAGTTTTCGATGGCGGAAGCGCTCTAACGAACTTGATCGCATTATAAATGACAATGGAAATTCACTGATTTTTTAGGTAACATTGCCAGCAGAAGTTGCCGATGGCAGAAGCGGTCTAACGTAGTTGATCGCATTATAAATGCCAACGAAAATTCACTGCTTTTTTAAGTAACATTGCCAGCAGAAGTTTTCGATGGCGGAAGCCGTCTGTCGTACTTGATCACATTATAAATTTCAACGGAAGTTCATTGATTTTTTAAGTAACATTGGCAGCAGAAGTTCTCGATCGCAGAAGCAGTCCAACGTACTTGATCACATTATAAGTGCCAACAGAAATTCATTGATTTTTTATTTAAAATTAGCAGCAGAAGTTGTCCATGGCGGAAGCAGTCTAACGTACTTGATCACAATATAAATTCCAAGGGAAATTCATTGATTTTCTTAATTACACGTTACGGGTATACCCGGAAGGTAGCGACCAAGCTATATGACAGCCGGTCTAGGGCTGTCGAAGGGTACCGTCCCATCTCAGTGCGTAATGGCGACTATAAAAATATTTGCAAAAATCCTTTCTTGCTGCTTGCACCTTGTAGTTCTAGATATAATTGGCTTACATCAAGCATGTGTCCTTCGAGGCTGCAGTATCCAAATTCATGCACATATTGCGCGTTCGATTTAGGAGTGAGTAATAGGTGAGGCCAGTCAGGTCTTCAGGTTGATCTTGGGAATGTCATTGATAAGGTTTGTTATAGAGGCGCTGATTATGCAATGATCGCTGCCTAAGGTCTCGCCTAGGTTCGTACACGTGGCCTCGTTAACGTGTTTGACTAGAGTGAGGTCGGGGGAGGAATCGCGAGTACCGCTGTTTCCTTTCCAGGTTGGATATAAGAGATCTCTGAGAAGCCCCAAACCGAAGGCTTCCATCGCCTGGACGATTGTGACACCTCTGCTTGTATTTGACAGACACCCCCCCCCCCCCCCCCTGGGAAAGGGGGGGGGGGAATTGTAGTCTGCCGACCACAATAAGCTGGTTGGCCTGAGCTAGACGGCTGGCTTCTGTGAGGAGATTGGTGTGGCTGGCGGCGGTGGTTTGTATACATTTACGATCAATGTGCTTTTCAGTCCTCGCTTGTTGGGCACCACTTCTATGACTAAGTGCTCATTTTCCGATTCCGGCAAATAGTGCTCTATGACTATAATGCCACGAGAATTGCAACCGTCGGTATGTGAAATTCATTAATCCTGTAGTTACCGTTTAGCGTAGGTATCCTCTCGGCTCCAAACTCCTGCAGACAGATAATGTCAGGCACAATAGGAGTGCTGCAGAGGCATTGTTTCAAGAGTCCGTGCTTTCGTTTGAAGCCTCTGCAGTTCCATGGCCAGATTTCGATGTGTTGAGTGCTAGTTCGCTTATGGTTTTGGGTCATTCTTGGGAACTAGGTGAGCACGCAGACCTGTGTGACTCCCTACGCAGCTGGCACGGCTTCGGCTACTGGGGCTTGGCGGACCTTGGTCGCGAGATCGGGTACGCTTGCGAGGTTCGGCTTAGGGCAACTGTATCGACACTGAATGTTGGCTCAGTGTGCTATTCACTTGCGTGAGGTTGTGGAATATGCCATCTATTTTAGTTTTAAGTGTGCTAAATAGAAGGGTGACAATTATTTATTTGTTTATTTATTATTCCTCAAAGGTCCACAAGGACATTACATGAGTGGTGGGCTGACAAAATTCTATTATTTTGGACACAGATGATCTTTGCGGACATTTGTGGTAACAGTGGAGGTTATTCTCACTTCTACCTCCCGCAGTGTTTTCTGTAGCATTTGGTGTGTCACGAAATCATCGGGCTTGATTGAGGGTGCTATGGGCTTTAGTTTGGCAGTGAGGGCTTCAAACTTCGCATTTTGAGCGGCTAGTTTGGCATTTTTGTCCGTTATGACCATTGTAGCTTTGTTTTTTTTCTGCCCGGCTCATCTGTTTGTGTTGCGCTTGATTGGGGAGCGGCTTCTTCCTCAGCAGCGGTAAGGGCGGTGTCCGTGTGTGATGTGCACACCACACTGGTGAGGGATTTTTAGAGCGCGGCGTGTCGGCGGTAGAGATGTGAAGGCCTGAAAAAAAACACTGCAATTTTGGAAAAAAACGGCTTTTTTCGTTTTTTTCAGACGAGGAAAAATGGAAAGAAACATCGAAAATTTCACAATGCAATTTCAAGGTTTTATAATTGCTTGCTTTTAGTTTAAGCTTTTTATTTTGCTTTGAAAACCATTACAGTGTGTACAGTTGAGCGATTGGAGAGCAGTCGTCATCGCCGGTGCCAGGTAGGGCTTTTAAAACGTTCGTGCTGGGAGAACGCGGGTTGAAGGCCAGGTCACAGATAAGATCCAGGCTTGACTTAAAAACGCATAATACTTGAACTTACGGCTCAAGTAGAACAAAATGGCTGAAAATTCTACAGCGCGGCACGCACGGCAAAAATAACATAGGCTGCTGTGCGCGAAAGCGGTTTTAGCCAAATACAAGCCTAGCTTCTTGATTTCCAACGTAGCACAGTAGAGGACAACCGCAGGAATTTGATCCAGGAGAGGGGTCTGAGACAGAGCGATGCACGTGGCCCCATCTACCTGGTGGCAAGGCCTTTGCACCAACCAGCCCCTAACTCGTCTGGCTTGCCGACTTCTGCAGATACCACAATCAACCGCCAGCAGCGAACGAAACTGGTCACGTTTCGGAAACGTGCCAACAAGGATTCGCAACAGGCTTTCAGGTGAACGCGTTCGAAAGCTTGTGTATGTGGAGTCGAACCTAGCTGTGGACACAACTTCAGGCCATGCTGCTGCGCGCAGTGCCGCATCCAGCGACAGTGGCTCTGAGTCCGATATGGAGTTACTTATAGATCAGTTTTCATGTTCCCTTTCTCGCTGCAATAAAACAAGAATATAGTTCTACAAATATGATATTTACATCTCCATATTCGCCTGAAGTGCAAATAATTATTTATCTTCTCGGCGCAATAGAACAAGAAGTTCGTTTCACAATACGACATCTATAACTGCATATTCGACTAAACTTCGGAGAATTATTATTTATCGTCGTGCTGTTGCACATAAATCTGTTTTTGGTACGTTTTGCAAAATTTCCAATTTTTCATGAAAAAAAACCCGAAGAAAATGGTTTTTTTTCACGCCATTCAAAATTTCTTGAAATTTTACATCTCTAGAGGCGGTGGTGCGTCGGACAGCGGAGCGCCGTGCGTACCGGCCCCGCGTTGCGCGTGGGCTCGTGCGAGTGGTGTGCGCGGGGCAGCCGCGAGGAGCGTGGAGCTGCGTGTCGGCGGGCCGGGGTGTTGAGGAGGACACCGTGGCGCCGGTCTGGTCATCCAAGCGTGGAAGTGGCAGCGGTCGGACGTTGGGTGGTGGTGGTGGTGAAAAACATTTATAATGCAATAAATATTTACAGAGAGGTGATTGGGGTAGGCCCTATTGGCCCTTTCCCCTAACAATACTAGGTGGAGCCCCTATTCCGGGGCCCCATTGGCAAGCAACGCCGCCCGCGTCCGGTGAACCAAGGCCTTTTGGGTCTTTAGGTCCTGACAGCCGAGCAGGGCCGCCTCCCAGTCCTCTCTGGTGGGGTTGGGGTTGGGGGGGATAGATGGGTTTGACTGACACGCCCAAACCATGTGGAAGGTGTCAGCCACCTCCCCACAGAACTGGCACGCGCCATCAAAGGATGTATTGAAATGTTTAAGCACCGCCGGGCACAGTACAGTGTTAGTAAGAATTTTGATGAGGAGGCGCTCGTCAGCGCGATCCAGACCCTTACAAGGGGCCGGGTAGCGCCGGTGCTCCTCCTTGTAGTAATCGGTGATTTGTTTGAATGTAATGGCCAGATTGTCTGATTGGGAGTACCCTTCCAAGGACAGGGAGATAGCCCGGGGAGAGAGTGCGCGGGCGGCCTGATCGGCCTGTTCGTTTCCCTGGAGTCCCTGGTGACCGGGGGCCCAAATCAGGTTGCGTGGAGTTGGATCTTCAGATCGACAGCTATATTCCAGTATGCGCCAGGCAAGCGGGGGTCGAGCTGCCAGTGGCTTCCCTTGGATCACCGACGCAAGAGCATTAAGCCTCATTCAAACGTGGAAGTGGCAGCTGTCCGACGTTGGATCCGAGCTGCCAGGGGCTTCCCTTGGATCACCGACGCAAGACCAATAAGCCTCATTCAAGCGCGGAGGTGGCAGCCGTCAGACTTCGCGTCTGTGCTGCCGTGGACCTCCCTGAATCAACATCGCAGGCCCACTGCATCCATTTCGAGGTCGGAAGAGGCAGCAGCCAAGCCTTCCTGGGTTAGGCTGCACCAGCCTACGGTGTTTGCGGAACGCCGTCGACAGAACCTGGCTACAGTTTTCCTTCTGCAGCTGCTTAATTCTTGGGCGCGGCTGACACGCCTTCCTGAACGCAACGCCAGCGACGCATCGCAACTCGCCAACCTGCGTCTGTGCTACCTGCAAGGCATTCCCGCACCACCTGGGATGCTTTGTAGCCGGTGAACTCTCTCCTTTTTATCTGTTGTGTTTTACGCGTGCCTAGTGTGTGTTCCTTAGTTTTTACGCTCCTTCTATAGGTTTCCTTTCCTTTAAAATATAAACACGGCTTCGTTTTGTTTTGTTTGATTTCTTTGTTCTTTTCTTCGAACCTGCACGCGAAAGCTTTCCCATTCAGCAGTTGGGTGGTGGTCGTGTAAAACATTTATTTGTACTATATACAGAGGTGTTGCTTGGACCGTGCCTGAAGGGACCTGCCCTCACAATCACTAGGAGGAATCCCTAGTCCGGGACCCCTGTGGCCTCCGCGGCGGCCCGGGCTCTTCTCACCAGGGCTCGTTGGTCCTGGAGAGTTGAGCAGCCGAGCAGGGCAGCCTCCCAGTCCTCTCGGGTGGGGTGGGGGTGGGGTGGGAAAGCAGGATTCGCCGGGCATGCCCACACCATGTGATACGTGTCCACAAACACTTCCCCACAGTGAGGACACTCGCCCTAAAAGGCCGAATTGAAATTTTTGAGCACTGCCGGGCACA
This sequence comes from Amblyomma mixtum, assembly GCF_055824585.1. Taxonomy (NCBI): domain Eukaryota; kingdom Metazoa; phylum Arthropoda; class Arachnida; order Ixodida; family Ixodidae; genus Amblyomma; species Amblyomma mixtum. The sequence continues at coordinate 118,086,717 of NC_143015.1, read as the reverse complement.
GTACCGTGTTGGCGTAGAGGCGAAGTAGCCAACGCTCCTCTGACTTATTGAGGCCTTTACAGGGGGGGTGGGTATCGGCCGTGAGCGTTTTGATGCTGGAGAGAGCTATATCTCCCGAAAAGTAATAGCCGGATTAAAATCAGTAGCCGGATCAGGTGGCGAGAGAGGCGATGCCCGGTGGTTAAGCGCGCGGGCGGTAGTGTCCGCTACCTTATTTCCCTCTATCCCCGCATGTGCTGGGGCCCAGATGATGGTGCGCCGGGTTGGGAAATCCCGGTACTCACATCTGTGTAAAATTTGGAAAGCACGATCTGGAATTTCACCCTGTTCAAAATTGTGGCAAGCTTCTCTTGAGTCGGTGATAATGACTCGGGACGCTGGATCCGCAGCTGCAAGTGCGATAGCAACTTCCTCCGCGAATGTAATGTTGGGGCACGGAAGGTGAGGCCCTGAACTGGGTTGGTTTGGTGGACAACGGCAGCCGTGTACCAACCCTCTTGGTGTGGACCTGCGGCGTCCGTGTAAAATACCCCTGGTGGGGCACCATACTGCTTGGAAATTGCCTCCGCTCGCGCGAGGCGGCGGCCATCATGGGCATCTTTTGTCATGTTATTGGGGAGGGGGCGAACCTTTAGTGCGAAGCGCCAGGCCTCGGGCATGGACACCCGCTTCTCCTCTTGGGTTGTGTAATTGATGTGGAGGCGGGTCAGTAGGCGGCTACCCGCACGTGTTTTGCTTAACCGCAAGCATTGATTGCTGAGATGAGCCTCGCGCAGCTCCCCAAAGGTGTTCGTCATCCCCAGACCGAGGAGACGTTGGTTGGATGTTGAAATTGGGAGGTCGAGAGCTCTCTTATAGATTTTTCAGAGAATCACTTCGAAAGTGTTCTCATCGCATTTGCGCAGGTGGAGGTACGGTGCCGAATACAGGATTCGACTGGTTACGAATGCATTTGCCAGCCGCAGGGCGTCTTTGCATCGCAACCCCCCTCGTTTGTTTGATACCCGGCGGACCATACGGCCCACCTGATCCCCCACCTTGCGGAGTTTCTTCAGCGTGGTGTCAATCTTGCGGTTCTTTTGTATGTAGAGTCCCAATACTCTGATTTCAGCGTGTTCAGGTATCGGGCCACTAAGCAGGGAGAGGGCAATTTTGGTTGTGCACCTTGGATTGGGACGTATGTGCACGAATTCCGATTGGCTCGGGGAGCACTCAAGGCCGCAGCGGTGTGCATAATCGTCCACAATAGCCGCCGCTTGCTCCAGGTTGGCCTCGATTTCTCCAACCGAGCCGTGTGTTACCCAAAAGGTGATGTCGTCCGCGTACAGGGCATGCTGCATACCCGGGACCTCACCCAGCAGGGTAGGGAGCTTCATCATGGCCAGATTGAAGAGAAGAGGCGAGAGGACTGCTCCCTGTGGAGTCCCTCGCGTACCAAGTTGGTACGGGCCATGTTCACTGTCTTTGAGTCGGATATATGATTGCCGATCTGTGAGGAATTGCTTGATGTATTGGAATGTGTTGTACCCACAATTCACTTGGGACAGGTGGGAGAGGATGATATCATGGGTAACATTGTCGAAAGCCCCCCGCATGTCCAATGCGAGGACCACCTTGTCATCGCTAGGGTGCTCGACGGGATCAAGAATCTCCCTGTGAAGTTGCAGCAGCACATCTTGTGCGGAACGGTGTGGGCGGAACCCGTACATGGTGTCTGCAAAGGCGTTGTGCGTTTCTAGGTAGGTGGATAGTCTGTCACGGACCATGGTCTCCATCAACTTCCCCAAACAAGAAGTGAGAGATATAGGTCGGAGGTTGTCAGTGTTGAGAGGTTTGCCTGGTTTGGGGATGAATGTGACGAGAGCCGTCTTCCAATCCACTGGGAGAGGCGTACCTCCCGTCCATATGGCATTGAAATATTCGAGCAGCCGCTCGTAGGCCGGTTCGGGTAGGTTAGCGAGAAGTTTCACAGTTACCTTGTCCCTGCCCGGGGCTGTCCCTCGTTTCATTTTGGCCAGGGCCGCTTTGAGGTCGTGAAGCTGGAACGTTCGACCCAGCTCTGCGTTCTCAGAACCTGCATACGAGTACGCCGGACCACGCGAATCCTGGTCTGTGTACAGATATTTGTCTCGGAGTGCGTCATCCAGTTTGGCTGTGTCTCCGTTGAAGGTGTGAATTGCTCGTTGAAGATGTTTTTGTGTTTCGGTGCGGGTTTGGGTGTGATCAATGAGGGCACGGAAAAGGCGCCACGTGCTCCGGCTCGACATTTGCCGAGCGGCGGTGTTGCATCGGTCTACCCAGTTCGAGTCGGCGAGTTGGGCCGCATACTCTGCCGCTTGTTGGGTGAGTTCCGCGGTGCGGATTTTGAGTTGCCGATTGTACTTCTGCCGGCGCCATCGGCGGACGAGGCTGTGCCGGGCCTCTCAGAGGTGAAGGAGGTGGTTGTCCACCGCCGGGTTCGCCTCTGAGAGCTCTCCACCCGATTCGCGACAATTTGGCGTCCACTACAGGACGAAGCCCTGTTTTTTCCCTTTCTTTTCTTTAGTCTGTAAAAAGAAACGATGGCATCACTAAAGGAGGTGGTTCAATTAGGCGAAAAGATGGGGTTGAGAGATTCCGAGCTATGTTCGTGGGTTTCCGCTGAGAAGGAGAATGAACGCGCTGCACGTGAAGCTGAACGCGCTGCACATGCAGCAGAACGCGAGCACGAAAAGGGCCAAGCAGAAGTCCAACGCGTTGCACGTGAAGCCGAACGCGAGCATGCAAAGTCTCTAGCAGAGGCTGAAGAGCGCAGATTGCAGCTCCAATTAAGGCTCGCAGAAGCTGGTGGGGGTAGTCGAGAACCTGCACCGGGGCCCTCAGCAACGGTCAGCCCACACAAGTTGATCCCGCCTTTCGACGATCGCAGGGATGACTTAGATGCATACCTCAAACGTCTTGAGCGTATCGCAGAAGGGCACAGCTGGCCTAAAGAAAAATGGGAACAGCACTAAGTATGTCTTTGACTGTGGAGGCTCTCCGTGTGTTCGGTCGGCTATCTCCCGCAGATTCAATGGATTATGATAAGGCAAAGCTAGCCCTGCTCCAACATTTTCGGTTCACAGCGGAGGGTTATCGCGAAAGGTTTCGTGAGAGTAAGCCGCTAGATAAAGAAACAGGGAAGCAATACGCAGCGCGCTTGCTCAGTCTTTTCGATCGATGGGTCGAGATGTCGGGAACGGCCACGACGCACAATGATCTACGTGACTTGGTGGTGGCCGAACAGTTCGTGAGGAACTGCCATACTCGTCTGGCTATTTTCCTCGGAGAAAGAGAATGCAAGACGCTGGACAAAATGGCTGAGGTGGCAGACAACTTTCTAGAGGCCCAGCGGCTGAGAAACTTGTCTGTGTTCAAAGATCCGTTCGAGATGGGCATTCCGAAAGAGCAGGATGCTCCATCAAATAGACAGTCAGTAAGGTGCCTCCTTTCGAATCGTTTAGGACATAAGGCTGCCGACTGTCGCTCAAAGCTAAAACAGCTTTATTTACTTTATTGCCGGAAAACAGGGCATGAAGTTAGTTCTTGCTCAAGAAAGCAAGAAAATCAAAAGCAGTGTACTTGTTGTGTTCAGCCAGAGAGTGTTGCGCCTGAAGTGATGTCCACAACAGCAGATATGCTTGAACCAGCTAACAATAGAGTGGTGGTCGGACTTGTCCGGAAAAATCCTGCAGACGCACAACACATGAGTGTCCTAGAGGGAGAGCTCCGTGGCTTACCCGTACGTGTTTTACGGGACACGGAAGGTAATACGGTGGTTGTGCGGAGGGCCCTAGTTCCTGACTCAGCTCTCACCGGCTCGAGATCTACGGTGTTCCTTGTTTATGGCAGTAGTCTGGAAGTTCCCGAAGCAGAACTCTACATCGCTTCCCCTTATTTCACCGGGACGGCCCTGGGGAAGTGCATGGAGACACCGTTGTACGATGTCATAATTTGAAATGTGCCAGAGGCCCGTGAGCCGTCAAATCCAGATATTAATTGGAATAAATCAAGGCCCGTAGCTAAATTACACCCTGGCAAAGTAATGGACGAGGTTGCCTGCGAAAATGGCGAGGGCCCAAAAGTGGTATTGGCTGGAAAGGAAAGTAGAGAAGATACTTCTCTAAGCGTCGGTCCCATGCAGTTCACTAAGGAGGAGTTAGAAAAAGGGCAAAGAGAGGACGGTTTAATGAAGGCGTGTTGACTGAAAATAGGAAAGGTATTTCATGGCAAACACGGCAGCTCGTACTCGTATTCTGTCGAAAAGGGTTTGCTGTACCACCTCTATCGTCTCGCCTCTGGCAGAGAAGTACGGCAGGTAGTACTTCCAAAGTCTTGCCGATCGCAGGTGTTAAGGCTTGCCCACTATAGCCCATTGGCGGGGCATCAGTGCATTAAGAAGTCTACAGATCGAGTTCTGGAAGAATTCTACTGGCCGGGAGTGCAGGAGGAGATTAAAGGGTATGTCAGGTCGTGCGACACCTGCCAAAGGACGTGTTCGAAGGGCAGAGTAGGAAAGGCCCCGTTGGGACGCATGCCTCTTATCGACACCCCATTTGATCGAGTCGCTGTCGATATTATCGGCCCGCTGTCGCCCACAACGGTGAAAGGGAATAGGTATATTCTCACGCTCGTCGATTTCGCCACGCGGTATCCCGACGCCGTGGCTCTGCCAAAGGTAGATTCAGCAACCGTGGCAGAAGGTTTGGCGGAGATATTTTCTAGAGTAGGTTTTCCGAGAGAGATCCTCTGTGACCAGGGCTCCTGTTTTACTTCGGAAATGATGAGAGAGCTCAATGATCTCTTGGCGATGAAACATATCAGCACGATCCCTTACCAATCAATGTGCAATGGGATGGTGGAGAAATTTCAGGGCACACTCAAGCAGATGCTGCGGAAGCTCAGTCAAGAGCAGCCCAAAACATGGGATCGTTATATCGCTCCGCTTGTGTTTGCATACAGAGAGGTGCCGCAGGCGAGTCTAGGCTTTTCTCCTTTCGAGTTGATATTGGGACGACATGTGCGAGGACCGCTCGCAGTCCTCAGAGAGCTTTGGACAAGGGAAGACCTGGGGGAAGAGACTAAGACGGCGTATAGGTATGTCCTTGATTTAAGACAACGCCTCGAGCAAACTGTTAGTGCGGCGCATCAAAATTTGCTGCGTGCCCAAAAATTTCAGAAGAGATATCATGACAGGATTAGCAAAAAAACGGCATTTAGAGGTTGGAGATCTTACCCTCGTTCTTTTGCCGAGTAGCCACAATAAACTCTTGATGTAGCGGCAAGGTCCATTCGTAATTTCCGGCAAAAAGAATGACGTGGATTATTGGATCGACTTGGGGCACAGTAAGAAGCTATTCCATATCAATGTGCTCAAACGGTATGAAGAGCGTTTGTCCTAAGAGCCCGTTTTCTAAGAGATCGTTTGTGAGTTGCCGGAGGATGATGCCCAATGTACATGCAGTGCTACTATCCGGTGTTTGTAAATCTGAAAATCTGTGCAAATGCATTGTAGTAGAGCTTGTGGTTTGTGTTCTTCTTCTTTCGTTCTCCCGTTAAGGTTTGTTCAGTGTGTACATATTCACTTGTATGGTATAGATGTGTTTCAAGTTTATCTGTGATGTCTTGTATAGTTTTATTTTGCCGTTTGCCACATGTATAGTGTTTGACTCCATGATACCTGTGTGCGCGTGTCCGTGTGCCTCCGTGTGTGTACAGTGCCTTCGTGGACTTCGGCGAAATCTAACTTGTCTGTTTACTACATGAACAGAAGTGTTGTGTGCACCGACGGCAGTTTTTCTGTGAAAAAAAAAAAACTTTTCCGAAGGGGGGGCATATGTGATGTGCACACCACACTGGTGAGGGATTTTTGGAGCGCGGCGTGTCGGCGATGGTGCGTCGGACGGCGGAGCGCCGTGCGTGCCGGCCCCGCGTTGCGCGTGGGCTCGTGCGAGTGGTGTGCGCGGGGCAGGCGCCAGGAGCGTGGAGCTGCGTGTCGGCGGGCCGGGGTGTTGAGGAGGACACCGTGGCGCAGGTCTGGTCATCCAAGCGTGGAAGTGGCAGCGGTCGGACGTTGGGTACGAGTTGCCAGTGGCTTCCCTTGGATCACCGACGCAAGACCATTAAGCCTCATTTAAGCGTGGAAGTGGCAGCTGTCGGACGTTGGATCCGAGCTGCCGGGGGCTTCCCTTCGATCACCGACGCAAGACCATTAAGCCTCATTCCAGCATGGAGGTGGCAGCCGTCAGACTTCGGGTCTGTGCTGCCGTGGACCTCCCTGAATCAACGACGCAGGCCCACTGCATCCATTTCGAGGTCGGAAGAGGCAGCAGCCAAGGCTTCCTGGGATAGGCTGCACAAGCCTACGGTGTTTGCGGAACGCCATCGAATGAACCTAGCTACAGTTTTCCTGCTGCAGCTGCTCAATTCTTGGGGGCGGCTGACACGAGTTCGTCAGCGTCTCCCGTATCCATCTCCGTTCCTCATCTCCCGCGCACTCTCTCCCCGGGCTATCTCCCTGTCCTTGGAAGGGTACTCCCAATCAGACAATCTGGCCATTACATTCAAACAAATCACCGATTACTACAAGGAGGAGCACCGGCGCTACCCGGCCCCTTGTAAGGGTCTGGATCGCGCTGACGAGCGCCTCCTCATCAAAATTTTTACTAACACTGTACTGTGCCCGGCGGTGCTTAAACATTTCAATACATCCTTTGATGGCGCGTGCCAGTTCTGTGGGCAGGTGGCTGACACCTTCCACATGGTTTGGGCGTGTCAGTCAAACCCATCTATCCCCCCCAACCCCAACCCCACCAGAGAGGACTGGGAGGCGGCCCTGCTCGGCTGTCAGGACCTAAAGACCCAAAAGGCCTTGGTTCACCGGACGCGGGCGGCGTTGCTTGCCAATGGGGCCCCGGAATAGGGGCTCCACCTAGTATTGTTAGGGGAAAGGGCCAATAGGGCCTACCCGAATCACCTCTCTGTAAATATTTATTGCATTATAAATGTTTTTCACCACCACCACCACCTCGCTCTCTATCATCGCCTTCCTGAACGCAACGCCAGCGACGCATCGCAGCTCGCCAACCCGCGTCTGTGCTACCTGTAAGGCATTCCCGCAGCACCTGGGACGCTTTGTAGCCGGTGAACTCTCTACTTTTTATCTGTTGTGTTTTACGCGCGCCTAGCGTGTGTTTTCCTTAGTGTTTTCGCTCCTTCTATGGTTTCCTTTCCTTTAAAAGATAAACACGGCTTTGTTTTGTTTTGTTTGATTTCTTTGTTCTTTTCTTGGAACCTGCACGCGAAAGCATTCCCCTTCGGCAGTTGGGGACGCGTCCCCCGATTCGCGACACCGTGTTAGCGATTACTGCGATTGTTGCTGCTGCTGGCCTCGGATTCCGGACCAAGATGGGCTCCTGGACTGGTTGCGGCTACAGCTACGGCTACGGCTTGTTCATTCCTCGTCCACAGAGTCTTACCAGCGGTTGTAAATTCTGGGTAGGCCATCCTTTCGGGGCAGTCTCTTTGTGGTGGTGGTGGTGGTGAAAAACATTTATGGGAAATTAAGCTTTTTTACAGAAAGGTGATTGGGGTAGGACCCTATTGGCCCTTTCCCCTTACAACGCTTGGTGGAGTTCCTATTCCGGTGCCCCATTGGCAAGCAACGCCGCCCGCGTCCGTTGAAGCAAAGCCTTTTGGCTCTTTAGGTCTTGACAGCCGAGCAGGGCTGCCTCCCAGTCCTCTCTGGTGGGGTTGGGGTTGGGGGGCATAGATGGGTTTGATTGACACGCCCAAACCATGTGGAAGGTGTCAGCCACCTCCCCACAGAACTGGCACACGCCATCAAAGGATATATTGAAATGTTTAAGCACCCCCGGGCACAGTACAGCGTTAGTAAGAATTTTGATGAGGAGGCGCTCGTCAGAGCGATCCAGACCCTTACAAGGGGCCGGGTAGCGCCGGGGCTCCTCCTAGTAGTAATCGGTGATTTGTTTGAATGTAAGGGCCAGATTGTCTGATTGGGAGTACCTTTCCAAGGACAGGGAGATAGCCCGGGGAGAGAGTGCGCGGGCGGCCTGATCGCCCTGTTGTTTCCCTGGAGTCCCTGGTGACCGGGGGCCCAAATTAGGTTGCGTGGAGTTCGATCTTCGCATCGACAGCTATATTCTAGTATGCGCCAGGCAAGCGGGAGAGCCCAGCCCAACTCGTAGTTCCGACAGGCCCCTCGCTAGTCGGTGATAATGTGTTTTGACTTGGGACTCGTGAGAGCCAGAGCAATGGCAATCTCCTCCGCGTGCGTTCCGTTGTAGGCTTTGAAAGGGAGCCCGTTAACTGTGTTTGTGTTGTGTACGACTGCGTGGAGAACCTTCGCCCCATCTCCCTCACGTCTTGTGTCGGCAAGCTGACGGAGACGATGGTGCGTCACAGACTCTCCGATTATCTCGAAACACAGCACATTTTCGCGGACACTGTGTTCGGTTTTCGTCCTCGCAAGTCAGCACAGGATATACTTCTGCAGCTCCACCACGACATTTTAGATCCTGTAGAATGTCCCCACAACGACAAGGTGGTCCTGGCCTTGGATCTTAAAGGCGCATTCGACAACGTCAAACACGAAGTAATCCTGGACCACCACAGTAGCACCAACTGTGGCCACAAAACATTCCATTACATAAGTCAATTTCTTACAGACCGTCAAGCCTATATACGCATACAAGATGCGGAACACGGGCCATACACCATCGGCTCGAGGGGAACACCTCAAGGCGCGGTCGTCTCCCCTGCTCTTCAATTTGGCAATGCTTCGTCTTCCCTCCAAATTGTCTTCTCTGCCCGGGATACATCACGCTCTTTATGCGGATGACATTACAATCCGGGCCACGCAAGGTAACCTGGGCCACATGGAGTCCTGCCTGCAAGCAGCGGTGACCCTAGTCGACGACTACGCGGCCTACTGCGGACTCCAGTGCGCCCCAGCTAAATCAAAATTTGTGCACTTACGTCCCTCCCCTCGGGACGCAACACCGCTTCGCATCAGTCTCCCCTCGGGACGGATACAGGAGGCCAAGGAGATCCGCGTCCTTGGCCTCTTCATACACCACCAACGCACACTCGACACCACCCTAGCCAAACTTCGCACGGTGGGAGACCAGGTGGGCCGCATGGTCCGCCGGGTCTCCAAGAAGCGGGGCGGATTACGAAGCAAGGATGCACTGCGGCTTGCCCATGCTTTCTTAACGAGTAGAATCCTCTACTCAACTCCCTACTTGCACCTGCGCAAACACGATGATGACCAACTGGAGGTCATCCTGCGGAAAGTCATCAAGCGGGCTCCCAGTCACCACGTCCAACCAGAGGCTTCTGGCCTTGGGCGTGGTGAACACATTTCGGGAGCTTCGAGAAGCCCACTTAGTCAACCAATACACACGTCTTGCACAGACCACGTCCGGTCGCCGCCTCTTGGACCGGCTACACATCAAACATGACTACCACATTGAGGAAAGGGTGAGAGTGCCAGAACCCTGGAGACGCGCCCTCCGGGTCCGACCCCTTCCCCGCAACATGTCGAGAGAAGACCATAGCGGTCGTCGCCAGGCGCGCGCGGAAGCGTTGGCGCGATACTATGGTAACCAAGAACACGTGTACTACGTGGACGTTGCCGGCCCACACCACGGGGGGTGGTACACGGCCGCAGTCGTCCCTTTGTGTTGTTGCCAGTTGAAGATACCTGGGATTTGATTGGTGGATTTAGCCTCTTGGGTCATTCCTTGATTCCAGTTTCATGTGGGTCTCCGCAGAGCCCGCACTTCTGTTGAGAGGGATGGTTAGGTGGCGGGTTCGGTATGCCGCAACGACGGCACGCCGGCTTGTCAGGGTTCGGGCGCACACCCGGGCGGTGTCCTGGTTGCATCCACTGCTAGCAGAACTGCCGTGTTGGTCAATACTGGTGGCAGGGATATTCACATCCTCTGTGGTACACCAGCTTTGGTAGTCGCGGCCCGTCTATGGTAAGCAGTGCAGTAGTTGATGAGCCTAGGATACGGGCGTCGAGAATGCCGGTCCGTGTTTCTCTCACCCATAGTTCTTTCATAGGCGTATATCTAGTATTCGAGGTGTCAAGTCCGTGTATGACCCCTCTGAAGAGCTGTGGCGAGAACGGAACATATGCTCTCACCGGGTGGTCTTGTTCGGCCAGCTTCAACTGGTGATTCGACGGATCTCGTCAGCAGCCTCCTCGTTCGGTGTGCTCACCACAATGATGTTGGAGCCTATGTGAACGGTGTCCGCGTTGCCCAAGTCGGAACCCAGAGCCGCCTTTATTTGGCACTACGCGTTCCGTATGCGCTCACCTCCGGTTCGAGTAAAGGAGCAGCTGCTGTCAAAAATCGAATTACCGAGAAGCGTAATCATCGGCTGCTTGATCAATGACAGGAATTTCCGGTTGCTTCGTGTATTTATGTCTCAGACACTGCAAGTGTATTGAACCCTACATTTTATGTCTTGTGAACAAGTGCGACGAGCAATTTTGTACTAGTGTGTGTTTCTACTCGGTGTTGTCTTTTTGTAACTAATCTTACGGCTTTATTATCTAAATGCTTTATTTCTACAAAACAATTTAGGTGCATTTCAGCAGTGAAGTTCTTATTGTCTGTGTTTCGGGTATATTCATTTGGCATAAGTTTGTTCCTTCCATGTGTTTCAAAGAGTTTTTCTAGTTATACTGAAACACCTTTCTCCCTGGTGTTTGCATACTTCGCCATTAAACAAAATTCCTATAAAACAGACTCTTTTGTTAGCTCAAAGAAATTACCTTCGGAAATTCAAAGTTTAGAATATTCTCTTAAGAAACATAAATTTGTGACGTGGCCGATTCATCCGACTTTATGACGGCTTGCTTCTGCTCCAGGTTAACACGCTCAATGTGCTCAATTCTGAGCACCATTTAAAAAAAATCACAAATAAATTAAGCACGATTTCTAAAAAATCCCAATTAAATCTCAGGGCTCCTCATGACAAACCATTAACTGAAGAGGAATGCATTGTTTGGCGATGGACATTCGAACCATGTATTTCATGCGAACAAGATACAGCTTTTGTATAAGCGCTGTTAGCACTGGTGCAAGATTCTGCTTGATCATGCAGTATCGACCGAGCTTATCAGGGATGGAAGGAGCAACACGTCTATGGGAATGCAATCAAGATGATGAAAGAAAAACCTTTTGACACAACAGAAGCTTACTGAAGTTTCCACTAAACGCTCTCGTTTTTTAAAGAAAATCGTATATCATACTAGTTGGAAAACGTCGATTTTGCGATTTCGTAAAGTCTCAAGTTTGGATCCCCTAAAACTAAAATTTCGTGCAACCTCACCACTTTTTAAATTGTATGCAAATTTTTCCCTTGGAAGCAATACAAAAATATGTTGGGCTGCTACAGTTTTCCCACAAAATTTCACTGGTCTTTTTGAAAGGCCAATGCATTCGAATAAGGCCAGTTTTTAGCACAATTATCACACAAGAAGGATTATGAACCTGACCTTGAAATTTTTTCTCAGTACTATCCGTTCCTTTGATTCCCGTCGGACAAAGTTTGTACTTCTAGAACAGGCAAACAATTTTTAAATGGCTGTTGAAATACTGTACACTTCGAAAAATTTCAAAAGGGGCACATTTTGATGAAGAGTAAAAAAAAACACCTCTAATTTTCTACACAATTTCTGCGAAGCCGTAGCCTTTCCAAACAAGTGTAACGGAGCTGTTCGTGGCGACATGTTTTTCCAGATAACATATATAACTCTGCCTTATGAAAGGGGTGTGGGTCGCACTCCGTAAATGTCAACATTTAATGTATCGAAACTGAACAGAAGAATCGGGAACGATGTTCTTTCTTCTTTATTTTCTTATGCCTAAGCGTTAAAGAATATGAGCTACTTCCATAGCCTTAATATTTTTGAGCAGAAGGAGTTATTACGTTTTTTGGCTTGGGCTTTTATTGAGCAGAATGACTGAAGGGCTCATTCCTCGTGAACGACTCAAGCGATTTTATCTCTCGTGTGCTATATCGCTCAGGGGCCGTCTATAAAGTGCTTGTGAGTTGCATAAGCAAAGCTGTGTGAGTATTGGTAATGGTGCTCGGTTGCTGAACCGAAAAACGTGGGTTCAACCCGGCCATGATGATCGCATTTTGATGTAGGTGAAATCATAGAGGCCCGTTTATTGCGCAAACAAAATTACTTTTTGCTTTCGTTTGTGGGGAGGAAATGGCGCAGTAACTGAAACTTCATGTTTTTTTCAAGACCTACTATGCATTCGCAGGAGCCTATGGAAGAGCCTACTATGTTTTCCATTTCTAATGGTGCCTGAATTGTATTCAAATGTGTGCATGTCTATAATATGGACCTTGTTTGTCTGTCCCTTGCAATGTTGGCATTTAGTGCCGTTTTGTCCCGGGTACCATTTGCTTATTACGTGAACGCCTGTAACCGCCTCCAAATTGCGTCCTACGTTTTGGTGAGCTCGAGATTAGTTTCCAGCTGTAGCTTTCGGTTTAGTCTGTAGTGCTCAACAATAACCCTGTATCCTATAAGCCTGTTTTTGTACGAGTTGTGTGTGTCTGAGAGGGGATGGGTTCCAGATGGGAAAGTGAGACCTCGAGCTAGTTCGTTTCGCCGACAAACCGGCGTCGGCGTTGTCCGCCGGCGTGACCGAGTGTTTAAGCCTAACCGCCCGTATTGTGATGTCCCAGCGCCTGTCGTCACGCGGGTAATTCGATCACACCCGTGCGATCACAAGTCTGTTTCCCATGCAAATATGCTGCTCCGACACCATGAGGAACCCGCCCGGTGAAGGACATAAACTTGTGCAAGCGACTTGCAAAAAGCCTTTGCCCTTCAATGGACGTATAGTCAAGCTGGTGGTTCGAGACGGTGATCATGATGGTGAGGACCGTGCTTGCATTGGTCGCAAACGTCTTGAGAGACGTTTATATATACCAGTCGGAGTAATTACGGTGAAAAATAGTTTAGTGGCAATTAGGTGGGATTCGAGCCCACAACCCTTGAATTGCGAGACGGGCATGCTACCCATCGGCCGCATACGCCCGCTGGCTTAAGCAGGACAGAGGTGTACCCTCGTGAATGAGTTGTAGTCTTTGGCTTGCTGGGGTGTCGTAAGGACTATACTGCTGCGTGCATAGTTTGCTGACTATGCTAATTTTGGAATTACATAACTCAATCAGATTGTTTTATTGCTGAGATGGTTCTATGTACGGAAACTGTCTGATGACTGTTATGTTTGATGTATTCATGTGTAAGGTGTGATTCGGGCATCTGGGAAAGACAGACGTATAAACCCGCCGACAGGCTGCTGAGTGTGCCGCCGTCTAGTGACGCGATACTACGTCTACAAATTACGCCTCCTCAGCCTAGTGAAAAGTGCCCATCTGTCGCGGAGTCCGCCAAGGGGCGCTGCGATTCCGTTTGTATGCTGCGGCGTGCTGAATGGCGACCAAGGCCGATGGCGCCGGCCGATAACAGAGGCCAAATTAATGGATGCGGTCCGTAGTAGCTACAGATTAGCGGGCCGATAGTGCTACACGAACGTGGCCCGATTACGCTGTTGCTTTCTAACCTTAAAGGCGAAACTTTAACATCCCTTAACTTTTGGTCAAGATCGAGGAAATTTGTTTAATGCGCATGATGAAGGTTCCACATCGCCGATGCATTTTAGCTTAGTTCTGATGAGTGAAATGTATGCTTGATCAGTACGATGTCAGTGCATGTTATTGAACTCCAGGTGGTCTAAATTGCCCGCTGCCCTCCACTGCGATGTCCCTCATAACCTGAACCGCTTTAGGCGTTAGACCCCATAGAACCAAAAACCACACTCCTCTCTAATAGAAATGACACTGTGCCTATTTTACATTCTAGAATGACGACGATCATGACATAAGCAGCCGTTTCCTCATGTACTTCGCACTTCACGCGCAAAACATTTTACCCCAATCCGCAATCCTTCTCCGTCCTCGAAATGCCCACCTTGAAGTTTGCGTGCCCGTTAAGTCCCGCCTCGAGCTCACAATCTTAATGTAGATCTGCATGCAATACATTTTTTTTTTGCGATCAGTGTCAGCAGTACTGCCGTCGGGTTATGTCTTAACAGAAAAATTTAAGCCGCTATGAACTATGCATTATCATCGGCAGCATCGTCGCCTTGTTATGTCGCAACGAAAAGTTCCCAACCCTACAGAAATGCTAAATAACCAAGGCATGCCTGAGCCCGATGGCACACGTGGCTGATCGAACGTTTCTTTTCAAAGTCTGTCGCCTGTTGTCACGTGGCCAAGTGTTTTTGAAGCGATAGATTCACTGCGCCAGGTTTAAAGCCGTCAGCGTCGCTGCGCCTTAGCCGTGTCAGTGCCGAAGAGCATAGCCGTTTTCATGGTAACCGCCGCAGCTGGGATGGGGCCTCGCCTTGCCTGGCATTTCGTACGGTTAGCGTGGCGGCGGCGGCCACGTCGGTGCCGGCGCTCCGCCAGCAGCGCAAGCACAATAGAGCGAAGACGAGGCGAGGCGGTTGAATAAAAGAGGCGTTTGGCGGTAGAGTCCCGGCTAGAGATGGACGAGTCGGAAGGAAGCCATGCGGCGCATGACGTCCAGAAGAGGCCGAAGATGAAGCTATCGCTTTTTGCCAGGTTTAACCATGCTAAACCATCAGCCAATTTTTTTTCAGGTCCGTGTCCCTAAGGAGGTGGGGGTGCTTTGCAGTAGAGTTAGCGCATACTTTACAAATTCGAAGAAAGGCCATAAGGCTGGCAACTTACGCTGCCAGAGCGAGAAATGGTGGGCCTGCGACGACTGCCCGCTTGGGCAGTTGTCGAAGAGTGAGGGTGCGGTATCTTTTGCCACGATCTTCCGCAACTTACGGTTCTCACTCCTATTTCTTTTAACGCTGAATTTTGACTCGGCGGGCTACCAAGCTGACCGTTTTCTTTCTGTTCCAGCAAAGATAAAGCTAGCACCCTGCGTGCTTGTAGGTTGCGCAACTTCTAGTGGAAATAAGGAACTCCAATATTCACAGTCCGGCAGATATTTACAATGGGTGGGCAAAATATTTAAGTCCGTCCGCCGGAATTTCGTATTCCACAAGCCAGGCAGCAACCCGCAATTAGAGTGCAGCTTGGGCTACATGGGAAGGGAATCTGCTACATGTGATCTTATTCCCAAATTTTTCAAATTGTATTAATAGTTTCCAGCCTCCTAGAGATTTGGGATCTCTTTATAGTAGCCCTGCATATAATGTGTTCTCTGAAAGAATGAGTATTTTAAACCTTCTTCGTCCCGAGGTCTCTTTTCTTACCCTTTTGGTTTTAGCTTCATATCCTGCAACACTCAGGAATACATCGCGGAAAACTGCCCCGAAGCATACCCCGAAAATGATGTCGATACTAAAAGAAATCTTCAGCTCAAATGATATCTATGATAAAAAGTTCCTATCCCAAAGCCCTAAACCGACGCGGACGTACGAAGGCGCAAATAGATGAGGTTTGTATGAACACACCTCACATCACTCAGGCATCACCGTAGCCTGCGTCATTGTGGATTGTTTTTTGTGTACAGACATCCCAGCTCTGGACTGACATGCTAGGCCCATAACCAGGCAGACCTCTCCTTTATTAATTAAAGTCTGTCTCTCTCACATCCTAGCTGCTAAATTGTCATAGCTGTCAAGTTTTGTCCGTTTGTTACGCGCTCATAAATATATTGCGGCAGTTTGGCAACAGCTGTCGCCGTGTAATGGATGCGCACCAGTCCAGAAATAGAAACTCTTGCCCGCCTAACCATCGTTTCTGATGCGTAGCCAGACATGAATTTCAAAAGATGGCTGAAGGGGCCAAACACGTGTGTTTGATCGAAGAGTGGATTCCGAGTGCTACGGCGCTTCAAAAACTGAAAGCAACCAAGGACGCAGAGCGCACTGCCCAATGCGCGATAAAGAAGCCCTTGAAAGCGGCAAAAGCGCAGAAAGTTGAGAGGCAAGCCACACGTGCTGTGCACCTAAAAGCCAAGTAGCTGATGGAAGTGGCTCCTCAGGCCAATAAATTAGCAATGATATGGCGTGTCGGACAGCCTTACATATGAGGAAAAGGTATTGATACCTGCATCAGCAAAGGCCCCTAGCCAACAGCTGATTGTAGCTACCATAACTTGTGAGACATTCTTAATGTGCTACACTTTTCATGTCAAGTACTTTATGGTTTGGTTTATGGGGTTTAACGTCCCAAAGCGACTGAGGCTATGAGAGACACCGTACTGAAGGGGTCCGGAAATTTTGACCACCTGGTGTTCTTTAACGTGCACTGACATCGCACAGTACACGGGCCTCGAATTTCTCCTCCAAAGAATTTCATCCGCCGCAGCCAGGATCGAACCCGCGTCTTTCGGGTCCGCAGCCGAGCACCATAGCCACTGAGCCACCGCGGCGGCTCAAGTACTTTATGGTTACATCAGTCTTTTTAGCCATAGATTGTATTAGCGCGTCAGGGTGCCAGCTTAGCCGATCACTTGCCGCTTGATGCTACGCTCTCGGTGGAAAGGAGCTTTGCAAGTAAAAGTTTGGGGCAGTATCTTAAGAAATCTTGTTCTCATCAGGTAGAGAGTATAATCGAGAGGCAATTTGATAGGCTGAGTGGGTACCATGATGCGCTAATAACAGCTGTGACTGAAAAAAACCTAGAAAAACTACTGGATAGCAAAAGACCACAAAAAAAGTATGCAGAGCAGGCCCCTGGAGTGGTTGTCATTCCTTATGCAAATAAGGTTTCGCACGGCTTAAAGAAGGTAGCAAACAGATACGATGTTGAGCCGGTGTTCAGCGCACCCCGGAAATTAGTGAGCTTTTGTCATGAAATGAATGAATCGAGGACAAATGTTGCTAACACATGTGGTATCGCACAGCAAGGAAACTTCGTACAATGTGTGACCGGTATAGTCTACTAAATTCCTTTGTCATGCGGCATGAGTTACCTAGGTCAATCAGGCAAATATCTAAACACCATGTCAAAAGAGCACTGTAATAACCTAGCAAAAATAACGAATCCTTGAAAAACCTTGCCCCCATACCGCCAGTCAAAGGTGCTCACCTTACTTTCAATGGACTACAATTTTGCCTCGAGCAAGGGACTAGAACGAGAGAGAAATAAATAAGCCTTTGAGTTACTGGAGGCCAGTGAAGACGAGTGCGTAAGCACACCCTCGGTGTTGTTATCAAGTGTGGAGTTAGAACTGATCTAGAAACGAAGGAGCTTGCGACACATCTGATGGCAATAAACTGATTGTTATCAGCAAATGCATGAAATGTATTTATGTGACCTCGTAGCAGAATAAATCTCAGTTGATAGTGCGCGCTTGTCCTGTGTCCGTCGTGTCAGCTGTGGTTTTTGTCCGTGTGTAGCGCGTTATTCCCCTCAAAAGTATTTTGGTGGTGGGGGATTTCGCTCGCATTCATCTCTAAGTGCAAACGAGGCATAAAGCTGTGCTGAGGCTAAAAATTAAAGCGTAGCAGCTATCTTTCTAAAATGAAGTATTGAGCAGAAACAAATATTTCCACTATTTTATTTCACGTCTTGGAGCCGATGCTGTAGATTCCAGTGAATAATGCATGGAGGTATGGCTCAACCAAATGTATAAATGTGTTTTATGACTTGCGTACCAACTACTTCGCTGGTTCTTGCCTTTCACCTTGCAATTCGAAGCCTGGATACGGTGTTTTGGTGCCGTTCTTCTGCATATGTTTTGTTTAGAACATGAGTAATGCGTAGGAAAAGTGAGTGGGCCAATGTTTTCCTTGTGCAATACGGAAACTTCATGACACCAAAAATATAGGTCCGCACACGTAGCCAGCGTCCTAAGATCAAGCACAATAAACATTTCTCTGCTATCAATAATGAGCCCGAGCACTATGTAAAACAACCCCTCGAGGTGCAAGTGAGAAGACCCGCCGAGTATGTCGACTTCGCCGGTTGCAAACGGCGAGATATTTCAGCAGAGCTGTAATATCTGGCCTTTTCGCAACCGAGATATTGCAACCGAGGAGCAACCGAGGCGAGATATTTCAGTAGAGCTCATATATCTTGCCAGGCGCTGCGAGAAAATTCAAGCTTGCAGCAACTTTGACAGCCAGAATTCCTTTTGCCCGCCATTAACATTGTTTTGCGTGCACTGCGCGCTTGAAATCGCCACAGAACTGAGCAATTTGTCACTGTCCCTAACAGCTGGCTCTATGGAATGTTCTCGCCTTCTTATCTGTCGTGAACCGGCACTGTGGAGGGAACTACGAAGTAAAAGGAATGACAAAAGCGCGATCATTGCGATGGGGTTTTATGCTTTCAGGCTAGAAGCTTACAAAACATGTGGATATACTTATTGCTTATTACCTTACTTTCCCTTAGTGCAGACAGAAAGCTCTCGGTGCCAGCGGAACAATACAATAAGTTCGAAGAATGGCAATGAAAGTTAAAGCTACGCGTCAAATATTTTGCAAGTGAAAAAGTACGACAGCCTTCAAGGGTGATTGCGGCTGTGAAATGCCCAGGCAAAATAGCAGCTCAACGCAGTCCCAACACTATGACGGCGCAAGATAAGACGCAGGCTACCCTAAACCCATTTATCAGCATATGTCCTTGCATCCCAAATCTCGCCTTTCGGGCCTCTCGGACAGCTCGTGCCTTCCTATGACTGCACATCAAAAGTGGTAATATCTCTCACAACACGGTGATTGCAACAAAAGCTAACTTGGTTCTTCAATGTCGGAATTTTCGGCTGCGTCGTGTTGCTTCGTTTTGTCCGTCGGATATAGCTGCCAGGTTTTTACTCCAGGAGTGGAAAATATTCCGAAGTTTTCATTCATTGTTTTTGTTGCAACGTTGTTCCTATATATTGCTTCATAAAATTCTCGCTATAGAGTGATTACACTTTCTGACAATGTGAAGATGACCACCCCGATTTCCTCAGAGCGGTTTCCGTTGCTGACGTCCTTCATCTGCTGCACTGCCTTGTTACGTGCTTGATCGATCAAAGAAGATGCAGGCAGGGTTCGATGGCATTTTTCTGCTTCTTCTTGCAAAGGTTAGAATTGGCAGCGTCTTCGCAAGCGACATTACCACTTAAACAACTTAGATTTATTGAAAATGTCTTTCGAAGCTTCCAAATGATATTTCTAAGAATCAAAGGAAATAAAATGTTTTTAAACTTACTTTTGATATATAAATCTGGGATTGCTATATAGGAACGAAATTCTTGTTTATGCTGAGCGGCTTATTAAACTTTCTAGAAATCAGCACACAAACAGATACTTGACGCCAAGTTTTCCTTTCCCATTAATAAGGCAGTGAAGGTGGGGCAAAAGAGCTGTATGTGCTGTTTAGCTGATATTTTAAACCAAACGTGACACTTGGACAGTTAGGGCAAATGAAATTAACGATATTATATTTTTAACAAAAGAAATTAGGGGAATTTCATCTAGAAGACAGCATAATTTGTTTGGTTTGTAGCATATATTTAATGGCAATCATATTAATTTTTAATGGCTTTCAGAGTTGTTCTGATTATTACACCATTCTTCTTCCAGCAATTTTTCTGTCTTCTTTGCTTATTTCACCATGAAAGAAAATTCTAAGATTTGATTTCTTACCCTTAGGAAACTACCATCGGAAGCTGAATGGTTAGAATATTCTCTTCAAAAAAATCAATTTTCGACACAGGATATTAATCCGACCTATTACGGATTCCCTGTGCTACATGCACTTTGTTGAAAATATATAAAAGTACAATTTAAATAAAAACACCACAAATAAAGCTCAGCGCTTCTTCTCGCGAGACACATTCAACTTAAGTGGAATACATTTCGCATTCAAGAAAATTCGATATATATGCGTAGCACTCACTCACAGCTTATGTACACTAGCGGTGTTTACCATTTTGCAAACTTTTTCCTCACGTAGTTCTTATCAAACATGTTAGGGAGGGAAACCGCAGCACGTCTATTGGAATGCCACCAAAAAGGAAGATAATCATTCCGAAATTTCCTAAAGGTTTCACTTTGTAATCCTTGTTTCACTAAAAATTGAATAGTACACCACTCAGAAATAAAACTGCCAATTTAAAGAGATTATTTGCTTAAGATGCTGTTTTTTTTTAAAATGTGGTGTCGATATGCTTTAAAATATATTTGTTGATAAAAAGCTCCAATTTCATAGGCAAGGCCAGCCGCAAACGATATACAAGCAAGGCGAGTGAAACAGAAGAAGCAAAGTAATGCTAAAGCGGAGAGCAACTAATACTAGCACACGTGATTTATCTGCGATTGCTAAAAGATCACTGCATGGAGGTGTCACTGAAGGAAGTCTGCATTTCTGCTCCACGTGCTAACATTTTCGTATTCTTGTTTTCTTGTCGCAGTTTTACCCTCGCCTTTGATTGGCTCTGATATGCGGGTAGTTGATTTCATGCCATAAGAACACATTTTGCGAAGAAAACGTATTGGTTGTGCATGCTGCATAGAATCTGTGTGTATAGTGTATACATTTTTTGTGTGTATGTGTGTACTGACTGGGTACAATGCTTTAGTGTGTACGTGTATGATGTATTACTTGCCTATATTTCTGTACTCTAGTGCGGCAATTTCAGCAGAAAGTAATGCGAATATTAATGATCTGTAAATAGAAGCTAATTCAATTTAACGAGTACTGATATTATGTAGAAACACTGCTTGCCCTTAAGTTTCACTTTCTGATTTGTAATCGCTCCAAGCTGCCATTAAATGGAGCAAGGGCCTCAGTCAAGCTGCGTACATAGCAGCTTTTAGTCCTTGTCCTCGTATTTTTTTTTCTGTACTGTGAGAAATGCGAAATAAAGTGAAAAAAAAAATGGAACTTTGAACAGCCGGGGGACGGTTGCCCCTTTTAAGATAACGGTCTAATAAAATTCTCTTCAAAAAAGTGAATTGTAGCTGTGCTCCTAGAGTGCTATGATGAATAAAAGGAGATGACAAGTTAAGCCACAAATATCGCTAATGCCTAGCGTTCCAGAATTCACTGCAAAACATTTGCCGAGTAGAAATAACGCTAGATATCTACTTTAATAATTCAAAATCACGGGACTTGCACATTTCAGTGTGGTTTTTAAGCATGAAATGCTTTTAGCTCCCGTTGTCGGCAGTGTGGTGACGTAACGCCGAGACCGAGAGCGAACATCCGGGCGCTGAATTCCACTCATCCGGGCACTGAAACGAGACCATCCGGGCACTGAAACGAGAGCATACGGGCACCGTACGAGATTTAACGAGACTCTACGAGAGAGGGCCGTCGGGGGCCGCTTCCGCGCCGTCCCCAAGGATGGCGCTGCGGTCCCACACTCACGCATGTAAAAGACGGGCCGCTGGGCGTTCAGCTCATGACGTTTGCCCCTTTGGCAGGCAGATGTATACACGCTCCCGGAGTATTAGAACGCGCTGCTTGTACATTCTTGTCAGGCCTGCGTCTCGTCGTGTCCGCGTACGCTTCTGCATCGTCCTGCATTTCAATGCCGCCACCGTCGCAGCTGTTTAAGCCGAGCAATGGAGCCTGATGAAGGGGAGGGAGGAAGCGTCTTGCGGAAAACTACCGCTTTAGGAGTGATATGCCATAGCAGAAGACTGCTCGCCGCTGCCGACAACGCCATGATTATGCGACCGCTCCCGGAAGCAACCAGGCCGCCACGGTTCGCGGCTGCCTACCTAAGCCCGCACTGCTGCAGGCGATCGCTTCGACGCAACAAGAAGAGTGTGGTGTGGTGAACACTAGACCCGTTTCAAGATTTTGACTAGTATCATCTACAACCAATGCGTTATGCCCGTAAACATTTTATGCTTACTCTACTCTCGATTACGGGAGAGCCAGATTTTTTTCTTTCCCTGCGAATATCCTTGCTGGAGCAGGGTCCTAACTAATGCACGCTGATTTCTGTTGAAGAAAATTCGTTCTTCAGATACAACCCTCATTATTCCTAAATTTATACTTCTTAGTGTCCCGCAAGAATAATTAGGAAGAGGCAACAGTGCTTACGTTGATAATGCGAAAGCGTTATAGTGCACAGTCGTGGTACTTTTTGGAAGGATTATGAGTAATAACTATAACCACACATACTTAGTAGAAACTCTATACACGTTACATTACGTTACTGGTAAAGTGATGAGTCATGATACGTTGCAGAATGACTATGAGTCGTGGGTCATGACCATGACTACGAGTCATGAGTTTCATAGGCCATACTAGGTTATGTTCCATCATTCATGACTACACAAGGTCGCTTACATGTGTAGTGACATCGAACATCGCCGTTCTGACATCCTTAGAATTTCGTGCCATAGGCGGCCGAGGCCGGATGGAATTGAATATGAAATTTTTTTTCATTAACAATGAACATTTGAATGCAAGGTGATGCAAGGTCACTAATAAATATCTCTCCAATATTTTCCATACGCAAGGATGGACAGCAATACAGGAGAAAAACTGTTGCCCTGTCATGCCATCTAAAAATGCACTTCTTCGGCCACAATTAAACTGCTTCTGTTTTCTACGCAAAAATGTGAATGTTTTGGATCTTTGCAGATGCAGTTGTTAAACCTTCAGTGGCGATCAGATCTAAAAATCAAGCATGCACATTAACTAAGGCCCCGAGTGGTGGGAACACTTTCTTTAAATGTGCAACATAGAAAAACGTTTCTAAAAGAGCGTAGATGAAAGTATTCAAATCAAATGTGAAATATTTATGCTGACATATTCTAAATACTCAGTGGTTTGGGTCTCCAATCTAAACATATGGCTGTAAACCGCGTTCACTTATGTGCAGAGTAATGGGCGTGTTAGAAGAATATTCAAGAACGCTTTGCCTTTTTGTATTTTTATTGAGTAGGCGCGGAAGAATTACAGCTTTTTTTTTACAGCCATAACCCGTTTGAGCAGCAAGAAATAATGTCATCTTACTCGCACGAAACGTTTCCTCGCACTACCCGAGGAAAAATATTCGTGACTCTTCGTAAGCCCTCTCTATTCTCGAAACGGCAGCCTTGATGAATGCATACATGTTGCGCAGCGCTCCCAACCCATCTTTTTTTAAAATACAGCTGCATGACATAGATTCTTTGGAATAAATGTCAGCACCGTTTGCGATGTTATGTCGCAATGGAAAAATTTCTTCCAGTGCTGGAACGCTACTGTGCTCCGACTCCCACCAGCCTGACGGCACATCGGCCGCACGGAGCGCTTGCTGTTTAAAGTTTTCGTCCTACTCTCCCGTGGAGAAGTGGTTTTGGTGTGGATATGTTTAAATAGGTGGGTGAGGGGGGCTGTAAATCTCTTGGCCACAATCGAAACCCGAATAAAGGCCGCTTATATACCATCTTGCACTGATAAGTTCTGAAGCTGTGGACGGGATAGGGCGCCTGCCAGGTGCAGCCATGGAAAGCAGACGTAGTACCTTTTACTATGGATTCCCGCCCACTTCCCGGCACTCGTTACTTCTTGTTCCGCCGTTCCTTGCTGCCATGCACGCTGGGTTTTTTACGGTTCCTTGAAGAGACCGGAACCACGCAGCAAAGTCTAGTTGGCATCCCATGGAAACAAAGTGCAATGAATTAGCAAAGCCTATCGCAGGCTTACAACTTGTCTTTGCATTCCGTCCACAACGTTAGAAGTACAATCTTCCCGAGTTCTTTTATTCGCTCAGAAAATTGGTTTTGCGTCAGTTGCAGACCGCTTGCCAGTTATGAAAAAATCCGCCACACAGTATTTTATTATTCGACAGATTTTCTTGAAGAGTATTAGTTTCCGGCCTCCAAGACTTTAAATGTTTATAACTTATATACACAGGTTGCTTTTACTCCTATGGTCCCATTTCATCTTGGCCTCATTGCATCATTTCATCTCTTTTTATTGAGAGACGTGGGAGACGCCTTTGCCCTGCAGTGGGCGTAACTAGGCTGATGATGATGATGAAGCTCGGGGCACACAACTCCGAAATTAGTAAACAGGTGGCAGTTCGCGCCCCTCCTGTCAGCGCCCTTCCTTCCCTTTGTGTTCGCCCCGCAATGTGTAGCGCGTAATAAGCATCCCGATTGGACCTCTTATTCCGGACTCTGACATGCTCCTTCATCGTAAGTTGATTGACTGAGAATTTATTGAGCAAACTAGGTCCGAGGTGATGCGACAAAAGGCAAATTATTTTTCTATACGATGTCTCACCTCCTAAACTGCTCAGTAGGGTGATAAAATGGTGCAGTATGCTATACAACATGTCCAATCTACCATATGCAACATATGCAATCACTTCACAAAGACTCATGAATTTTAAATGCGGTTAAAGAATGCACCTCGAAAAGACAAGGACAAACGAAGAAGTGGACAGGACTGGCTCTGACTACCAGCACATTTATTCAAAGAAACGAGCAGCTTTTATAATGCCATCCAACACCCACGTGACCAGATAAAGCAGCAGGTGTGGGAAATTTATCTAACACTGATACACATCATTACACACCAAGGAAGAAACAGCACATCGAGGCGACGCAACGCCACACCGGTACCTAAAAACTGCATGGCTAAATGACCAGTATGAGCCAAAATAAACAAGTAATGAATTATTGTCTACTGCTGTCCACTCATCGTGAGGCAATTGGCAGAAACAAAGAACAAAAGCCAAAGCAAAACAATACAAGTGCTGTCCACTTCGTTTGTCCTTGTCTTTTCGCGCTGCATTCTTTAACCATGATCACGGACCAACAAGCCCAAACAGCCACTTTAGTTCTTTAAATGCTGGCCCGGTCAGTGGTCTCGTAACTTGATGGCCGAAGTTGCAGACTTTTACTGCATAGCATTATCAGAAACCCATTCTAGGCTACCACTGTACTCGTCCTAGCCGACAAAATGGCTGATTCTGGAACCGTGCAGGTCAGGCGCCGCTGAGCGCTTCATCAGGAATTAAGTCGAATCCAGTGTTTGATGTGTAGCTGTGCCTGAGGCTGGTTGCCGAAAGAAGGTGGAGCTTCAATAATTCCCAAATGTAAAGTACAAATTATCATTAGTGCACATTAGTTGTCCGCTGGAATATTTGTTCCTTCACTTCAAGCAGATTGATTGGCGTTCGGAAAAGGTAATTGGTTCAGCTGGGCAGCGGTCACAAATCTTATACACACGCCAATGCGACAACACCTTCTTCCTTGGCGAGAGGTATATGCATGGATGCCAGAAAGAGACTTCAAGAAAAGAGCTTTATCCTGACAGCCACTACTTCAGTAATGTCTGTGCGATGACTGATGACGTTCACAGCCACAAGGCTAATTTCTGGCTTATGTTAAGTGCGGGACTTCCGTCGGGAAAATAATATGCTGTAGCTTTCATGAGCAAGATATACCAATAACAAACTTGAGGAGACACTTCAGGTCCGCCTGAAGGCCGACCGGCAAAGAGCCAAAAATCTAGATATTTTCGCCCGGTGTCTGTCGCTGGCCCGCGCAGTGGAGGCATCAGCCATTCGACATGCATAACTGGTTCTTTTCCCCCGCCCATGACAATGGCAGCCGCCGCCGCCAGCCTTCGCCTGGATTCGAAAACACTTTTGCAACGGTTGTCAAAACAAGCGTTTCATATGGCATGAATCTCCACATTTGTGATATAAAATAAGCGCATCGAGTATCAAATCTAGCACACATCCATACAGCGCAAAAGGCGTCGTTTCAAAAAGCTGTCGACGCCGACAGTAGCAGGGGTGGCTTCTCAAGTGAACTGAATGCTAGTTTTATTGCGTAAGCAATATTACGCCAGGTCTCAGGATCTTCGGGTGGCCACGGCGGTAGGCACGTTTGACATTACAGCGACCGCAGACGGGCCCCCCACTTCAGGCTGTCGTGTGGTTGCGGCGGTAGGCACGTCGCGCTGCAGATGCCGTCTCTACCGAGTGGAAGCGCTGTTGCGTTGCTATCTCGCCAGATGTGAGAGAGAGGGGGAAGAATGCATATGGATATAAATGTCACCTATTTGTGAGCACTGCAGAAGCATGTCGACCTGCTGCTTTGTTGACATGTGCAGGTGAAGACGCCCTTACGGAATGAACCGGCTACGAATCGGTGGGTTTCTCCGCAGTGACGGCACAGCTTTCTAGACAGTGATGGGGTTTCGCTCTCATAAATCGATCCTGTCCTCTGCTGGTGAAGCTAGCACCTGTATACCCTCTGTTAAATGCTTGCGATGCCTCCCCAGCTGAAAACACTCGCTCGCCACAACGTTAATATCAGGCACTACTTCTTAACTGTCCACAAGTGTTAAGTTATCCCGACCAAGCGATGAGAACGTGCAGGTCTGCTGGTAAATAAAAATTTGTTTTTGATGAAAGGAAATGGCGCAGTATCTGTCTCACATATCTCGGTGCACACCTGAACCGCCTCGTAAGGAAAAGAAGGAAGGTGGGCGTGAAGAGAGAGAAACAACTTTATTGCCATTGATTGGCGGGATTCAGGGCAGGAGGGCTTCTTGTGACCCCCAGGTGGGGGCGACTTCCTGGGCCCACGTTATGAATGCCAGTTGGATGCTCTTGTATGGCCTTCTGAGGAGGTGGTTGCACCCCTCCTCGGAGGGAGCTGATTTGAGAGGCGCTTCGAGAGGGAAAGTTTTTCTGCGCAACCTTAGGGGATGTCCCCTTGGTAGCGATTTTCCCCTGGTAACAATTCTGGCGGACGGGGTCGCATTCCTCGCCTGTGATGACTGAACGTCTAGAATGGACAAGAATGGAGTGTGTCTCGGACAAGGTGGGTTGGACAAGGTGGGTTGCGCTCGATTTAAGTCTGGGTGGGGAGGCGGGAACTGGCGCCTCATCTCTCTGGGGAGGTTGGTGATTTCAGCAAAGGTATGGAGAGCCTCCGCAAGAGCGTCTGGGTCCGTGGAGCCGGCCGCCCGGTTGGTTAGTCCTTGAGCTACTCGGTCGACTCCTTCGTTTCCAGATTTTGCCGCGTGAGCGGGTACCCAGACCAGGTTGATCGGGGGTTGGTCGGGAGTGAAGCCGGGAAGGATGCGTGCACCGGGCTGGAAGATAAAACCTGCCGAGTAATTTTCGGCATAGCTGCAATAGAGCTGCGCTGAAATTTGAGAGCTGAAATAGAGCTGAAATATCTGGCCTTTTCGCAACCGAGATATTGCAACCGAGGCGTGCTATTTCAGCAGAGCTGATATATCTTGCCAAGCGCTGCGCGAAAATTTTTAGGTGTGCAACAAGTTTGAAAGCCAGAATTCCTTTTGCTTGCCACTAACATTGCTTTGCATGCACTGCGCGCTTGCAATCGGCACACTGCTGAACAATTTGTCACTGTCCCTAGCAGCTGGCTCTATGGAATTTTCTCGCCTTCTTATCTGCCGTGAACCGGCATTGTGGAATGAACTGCAAAGTAAAAGGAATGAGATAAGCGCGATCATTGCGATGGGGTTTTATGCTTTCAAGCTAGAAGCTTACGAAACGTGTGGATATATTTATTGCTTATTAACCTACTTTGCCTAAGGGCAGACAGACAGCCCTCGGTGCCAGTGGAAGATTAAAATAAGTTCGAAGAATTTACTTCGAAAGTTAGAGCTACGCGTCAAATATTTTTCAAACGTAGGGCAGCCTTCAAGGGCGATTACGATTGTGAAATGTCCAGGCAAAATAGCTCAAGCCAGTCCCAAACTATAACGGCGCAAGATAAGATGCAGGCTACCCTAAACCAAGTTATCAGCAGATGTCCGTGCACCACAAATCTCGCCTTTAGGGCCTCTCAGACAGCTCGTGCCTTCCTATGAGTGCACATCCAAAAGTGGTAATATCTCTCACCTCATGGTGATTGCAACAAAAGCTAACTTGGTTATTAAATGTCAGAATTTTCGGCTGCGTCGTGTTGCTTCGTTTTTTCCGTCGGATATAGCCGCCAGGTCTTTCTCCAGGTGTTGAAAATATTTCGAAGTTTTCATTCGTTTTTTTTGGGCCAACGTTTTTCCATATATATGGCTTCATAAAATTCTTGCAATATAGTGATGACACTTTGTGAAAATGTGAGGAAGATCACCCCAATTTCATCACGGCGATTTGCGTTACGGACGTCCTTGAGTAGTTGCACTGCCTTCTTACATACTTGATCGATGAAATAAGATGCAGACAGGGTTCGATGGCATTTTTCTGCTTCTTCTTGCAAAGGTTAGAATTTGCAGCGTCTTTGTAAGCGTCATTCCCACTTTAGCAACTTAGATTTCTTGAAAATGTCTCGGAAAGTTCCAATGTAATGTTTCTAAAAATCAACCGAAAAAAGATGTTTCTAAACTTACTTTTGAGATATTAATATTAGATTGCTATATACGAATGAAATTCTTGTTTATGCTGAGCCGCTAATTACACTTTCTAGAAATCACTAAACGGACCGATGCTTGACGGCAAGTTTTCTTTTACCCTTAATATGGCAGTGCAATGTCGGGCAAAAGAGCTGTAAATTTTGTGTAGGTCATATTTTAAACCAATCGCGAGGCTTGAACAGTTAAGGCAAATGAAATTTACGATGTTATATTTTTAGCAAAACATATGAGATTTTTTTTTCTCTAGAGGGCAACATGTTTTTTTTTATTTGTAGCATATATTTACTGATTTACTGGCAATGATGTTAATTCTGCATGGCTTTTGAGAGTTGTTCTGATTATTACAGCATTCTTCTTCCAGCAATTTTTCTCACTTCTGTTTTATTTTTTCGCCTTGAAAGAAAATTCCAACATTGGACTCATTTGTTACCCTCAGGAAACTAGCATCAGAAGCTGGATGATTAGAATATACTCTTCAAGAACATCAATTTTTGACGCTGCAGATTAAACCGTCCTAATTACGGATTCCCTGTGCTGCAAGCACTTCGTTCAAGTATATAAAAAGTATGAGATAAAAAAAAATGTCACAAATAAATCACAGCGCTATTTCTCGCGACACACGTTCACCTTAAAGGGAGCACATTTCATAGAGATGAAAATTAGTAATATATGCGTACCACACACCCGCAGCTAATGTACACTAGCGGTGTTTAAATTTTGCAAACTTTTTTCCTTGCGTACTTCTTACCAACCATGTTAAGGATGTAACCCGCATCACGCCAATTCGAATACCGCTGATATGTTTTGCCGGGCTAGTAGCGTGTTCTACCAGCCATCGGGTCCAGGAGCACCGCCGATGTGCCGACGGAGGAAGGAGCGTGGGCCGGAGACAGGGAGTAGAAGAAGCAAAGGAAAAACTTTATTCACATATTTACAAAGTTATATACAAGCAATGACAAACAGGGTAAAAGCTGAGAAGTCTCAGGGAAACGCTGACGGAATCGCTGAGGGAATCGCTTCTCGATGAACGTGTCGAGCGTTTTAAATAGACCCTCCCGAGATCTTCCCGCCTTTTTCGACCAATCGTGGCGACTTCTTCCGGGTACTCCTTAAGGGCGTGCCCCGCTTCGTCGTCTTCCTCGGCTGAGGCACTTGGATACCCGGAAGTGTCCTTTCAGGCCAGGGGGATCCCATATCTTGTTTCAGGGAAACGCCCCAAAGGCGAACACCTGCAGCGGCGTCACCCGCTTCATCGTCTTCCTCGGCTGAGTCACTTGGATACCCGGAAGTGTCCCTTCCGGCCAGGTGGATCCCATACCTTGTTTCAAGGAAACGCCCAAAGGCGAACACGTGCAGTGGCGTCACCCGCGCAGTTGACAAAAGAGCGAGGCGCGGTTGAATGGCAGACGCTCGTCTCGGCACGTGGCAGCAGGCGTTGAGTCATGTCACCCTGGTGGTTGTACACACAAGGTCGCAGGGTCAATACTGCTGCGTTGGGTGCCGTTTAAGGGGAACTCGGGAAAAACACGTCGTGGCAGTTAGGCAGAAGTGAAGGTACGTGGAATCAAGCAGTCGTATCCGTCCCTCGTGTCCGGTTCCACCTTTCTTTTCAGGAGGTCGCATGGGAGCGCGTGCACGGAGAAAGACCACTTTCGCAGAACCACGCACTGCCTCTGGGAATGGCCTATGTAGATACGGATGTGACGGGAACACGCAAAGAGAGTTAGGGGGGGGGGGGGGGGGGGTAGAGACACAACACCGCCAAAAAGGAAGTCTATCGTCAGGAAATTTCCAAAAATTTTCGCTTTGAACTCTTTTTGTCTGTAAGAATCGAATTGTTCACGAGTCAAAAATAAACTGAAAATTTAAAGAGATAATTTGCTGAAGATGCTGTTCTTTTTAAATGTGGGGCCTGTATGCTTTAACAACGTATTTGTCAAGAAAACGCCCCAATTTTATAAGCAAAGCCAGCCGAAAACGATAAACAAGCAAGGCGAGTGAAATGGAAGAAGCAAAGCAATATTAAAGCGGACAGCGACTAATACTAGCACACGTTATTTTAGCAACGATTCCTAAAAGATCGCTGCGTGGAGCTTTTACTGAAGGAAGCCTGCATTCTGCTCCACGTGCTAACATTTTCGCATTCTTATTTTCTTGTTGCAGTTTTACTCTCGCGTTTGATTTGACTCTAATAGGTTGGTAGTTCGTACCATGCTATAACACATTTTACGCGGAAGACGTATTGGTTGTGCATGTTGTGAGTGGTTGTGCATGCTGCATAGACTTTCTGTGTATAGTGTATGCGTTTTTTATATGTATGTGTGTACTGAGTGGGTACAGTGCTTTAGTGTGTATGCGTATGAAGTATAAATTGCCTATATTTTTGTACTGTAGTGCGCCAACTTCAGCAAAAAAATATGTGAATATCTTGATCTGTAAATAAGAGCTAATTCTATTCAACGAGTACTGATATTATGTAGAAACATGGCATGCCTTTAAGTTTCACTTTCTGATCTGTGATCACTCTACGCTACCATCAAAGGGGGCAAGGGCATCAGTCAAGCTGCGTACGTAGAAACTTGTAGTCCTTGTCCTCTCATTTTTTCCGTACTTGGATAAATGGGAAATGAAGTGAAAAAATTGAAAAGTAGTTGTGCTGCTAGATTTACGCGAAGAATAAAAGGCCAAGAGAAGCCACAAATGGCGCTATTGCCTCGAATTCTAGAATTCACTGCAAAACATTTGCCGAATAGAAATAACGCTAGGTGTATAGTTTCAGAAGTCGAAATCACGGCTCATGCAGATTTCAGTGTGGTTTTCTTTTGTTCGCCTGCAAATATCATTGGTGGAATTGGGCCCGAACTAATGCACGGTGATTGCTGTTGAAAATTCGTTCCTAAAATACTACACTCATTATTATTAACTTATACTTCATAGGGACCCGCAGAAAAATTAGGAAGAGGCAACACTGCTTACGTTGATAATGCGAAAGTGTCACAGTGCAGAGTCATGGTGCGTTGTAGAAGGACTATAGGTCATAAGTATAACTACACATACTTATACAAGCTCTATGCACCTTACATTACGTTACTTGTAAAGTGCTGAGTCGTGATATGTTGCACAATGATTACGAGTCAGGGGCCATGAGTATGACTACGAGCCATGAGTTTCATAGGCCATACTGGGTAACGTTCCATCATTCACGACTACACCTGTTCACTTACATGTGTAGTGACATCGTACATGGGTGTTCTGACATCCTTAGAATTTTGTGCCATAGGCGGCAGAGGCCGGACAGAATAGGATATGTAATTCTTTTTCATTAACAATGAACATTTGAATGCAATGTGATGCAAGGTCACTAATAAATATCTCTCCAATGTTTTCCATACGCAGGGATGGACAGCAATACAGGAAAAAAAACTGTTGCCCTATTATGCCATCTAAAAATGCAGTCGTTCGGCCACAATTAAACTGCTTCTGTTTTCGACGCGAAAATGTGAATGTTTTGGAGCTTTCCAGATGCAGTTGTTAAACCTTTAGTGGTGATCAGATCTAAAACTCAAGCATGCATATTAACTAAGGCCGCGAGTGGTGGAAAACTTTCTTTAAATGTGCTACATTGAAAAACGTTTCTAAAAGAACGCAGGTGAATGTATTCAAATAAAATATGAAAATTTTATGCTGACATATTCTAAATACTCAGCGGTTTGGGTCGCGGATCTAAACATATGGCTGTAAACCGCGTTCGCTTATGTGCAGAGTAAAGGGCGTGTTAGAAGAATATTCAAGAACGCTTTGCCTTTTTGTATTTTTATTGAGTAGGCGCAGAAGAATTCGACATTTTTTTTTCACAGCCATTACTCGTTTGAGCAGGAAGGAATGATGATATTTTGTTGTTCGCACAAAATGTTTCCTCGCACCGTCCGAGGAAGATTATTCTTGACACTTGGTAATCCCTCTCTATTCCCTAAACGGCAGCCTCGATGAATGCATACGTGTTGCACAGCGCTCCCAACCCGTATTTTTTAAAATACAGCTGCATGGTGTAGGTTCTCTGGAATAAATGTCAGCACCCTTTTCGGTGTTAAGTCGCAATGGAAAAAATTCTTCCAGTGCTGGAACTCAATGGTGCCCTTACTCCCCTCAGCCTAACGGCGCATCGACCCCCCGGAGCGCTTGCTGTTGAAAATCTTCCTCCTACTCTCGCGTGGAGAGGTGGTTTTGCTATGGACTTGTTTAAAGAGGTGGGTGAGGGAGGCAGTAAATCTCTCGGCCACAATCTAAACCAGAATAAACGCCACTTATATACCAGCTTACACTGCTAAGTTTTGAAGCTGTGGACGGGATAGGGCCTGCCAGGTGCACCCATGGAAAGATGACGTAGTATCTTTTTCTATGAGTTCCCGGCCGGCTCCTGGTACTCGTTACTATTTCTTTCGCGGTTCCTTGCTGCCATGCACGCTGGTTTTTTTTTTACGGTTCCTTGAGGAGACCGGAACCGGGCAGCGCAGTCTAGCTAGCGTGCCATGGAAACTAAGTGCAATGATTAGCAAAGCCTATCGCAGGCTCACAACTTGTCATTGCATTCAGTCCGCAAAGCAACAAAAACCGAACCCAGAGAATCGGCTTTGCATCAGTAGCAGGCTGCTGATGCAAAGTGTCTGCCTCCAAGAAGTTAAATGTTTATAACTTGAAGCTCTGTATCCAGGTTGCTTTTAAGGCGAAAGCCTTTAATGTCTCATCGTTGTAAGCAGCAGTTGTCGACAGAAATGTCACGCTTTTCATTTGGTCGAAACGGTCGTGACGTCACAGTGCGCGAATTTCAAACGGGGCCAATTGTACTTTGGCTAGTAACCATGCAACCAATCGAAGGGATCGTATAGTGATGCTCCAAGTAAGTGGGACTGAGCTTAGTTAATTGCTTTAATTACACAATTAGCCTAATTAACTTTTCTAGTCAGGCCATATAAATAAATAAAAACGAGTAGGAAATTGGTCGAGCTCGGGAATCGAACCCCGGTCTACAGAGTGCGAGACGAGCGTGCTAACCATGCCAGCTCGATGGATTGGAATGAGCAAAGGCGCGTATAGTGAATACGGTGTCTTCGCTCACTCCGAGCCTCCTCCCTTCCCCTCCGGCGAGGTTTAGGTGTCCACCGAGATATGAGAGACAGATACATTTCCTTTCCTCAAAAACCAATTTACCGACGAGCGAGTCGTAGAACCGAATGGACGATGGCGTTCTATGGACTCCCTGGCAGCGTTGCAAGACGCTGTCGCGTTCCACTCTTACAGGCGGCGCTCAACATCTTAACCACACATCAGTGACCACACTTTAGGTAAAAAAAGTGCGCCCTGAATTTTGAAAGCTGTCCACCGAGATATATGAGACAGTTACTGCGTAAATTCCTTTCCTCAAATACAATTTTCATTTTCTTCATTACGGACCTTCTTTGTCTTCTTTCACTCCCACTTCTTCCCTTTCTCTACGGTGCGGTTCAGGTGTCCACCGAGATGACAGATAATTACTGCGCTATTTCCTTTCCTCAAAAAGCATTGCGTTCAAAGGGAAAGACATCGCGCCGAACGGGTGGTGGCGTTTCGTGGACTCCCTTGCAGCGCTACAACACGCTGTCGCATTCCACTCCTAAAGGCGAAGCTTAAGCGTCATTAATTAGCAGTTAAATAGTATTCAGACATTAATCAGTAATTAACCATTAATTAGTGATTTGTCATCACTTAGTAATTAGTACTCGATTGCATGTGACGCCACCAGTGCCACAGAAGCAGCGAAAGTGATGCGGAAAACGCTTTCGCCTCTACGCACT
Organism: Amblyomma mixtum; assembly: GCF_055824585.1. Lineage (NCBI taxonomy): Eukaryota > Metazoa > Arthropoda > Arachnida > Ixodida > Ixodidae > Amblyomma > Amblyomma mixtum. The sequence goes on along the minus strand of NC_143015.1, from coordinate 118,052,470 downwards.
CTAGAAAGTCAAAGTGCCCCCTGAATTTTTTTACTCCTATGACCTCATTTCATCTTGGCCTCATTTCATCATTTCATCTCTAATTTTATAGAGAGACATGGGAGAGGGCTTTGCCCTGTAATGGGCGTAGCCAGGCTGGTGATGATGGTGAAGCTCAGGGCACACAAATCCGCACTTAGTAAACAGGTGGCAGTTCGCGCCCCGTCCTGTCAGTGCCCTTCCTTTTGTGTTCGTCCAGCAATGTGTAGCGCGTAATAAGCATCGCGATTGGACCTCTTATTCCGGGCTCTGACATCCTCCTTCATCGTAAGTGGATTGACTGAGAAATTATTGAACAAACTAGGTCCGAGGTGATGGGATAAAAGGAAAATTCTTTTTCTAGACAATGTCTCACCTCCTAAACTGCGCGGTTGGGAGATAAAATGGTGCAGTATGCTATACAGCATCTCCAATCTACCATATGCAACATATGCAATAACTTCACAAAGATTCATGAATTTTAAATTCGGGCCCGGTCAGTGGTCTCGTAACTAGATGGCCGAAGTTGCAGAATGTTACTGCATAGCATTATCAGAAACCCATTCTAGGCTACCACTGTACTCGTCCTAGCCGACAAAATGGCTGATTCTGGAGCCATGCAGGTCAGGCGCCGCTGAGCGCTTTATCAAGAATTAAGTCGAATCCACTGTTTGATGTGTAGCTGTGCCTGAGGCCCGTTGCCGAACGGAACGAAGGTGGAGCTTCAATAATTGCCCACATTAAGGTATAAATTATCATTAGTGCTTATTAGTTGTCCGCTGGAATATTGGTTCCTTCACTCCAAGCAGATTGATTGGCGTTCGGAAAAGGTAATTGGTTCAGCTGGGAAGTGGTCACAAATCTTTTACACACGCCAGTACGACAACGCCTCCTTCGTGGCGAGAGGTATATGCCTGGATGCTAGAAAGAGACTTCAAGAAAAGAGCTTTATCCTGACAGCCACTACTTCAGTAATGTCTGTGCGATGACCGATGACGTTCACAGCCAGAAGGCTAGTTTCTGGCTTATGTTAAGTGCGGGACTTCCGTCGGGAAAATAATATGCTGTAGCTTTCATGAGCAAGATATACCAATAACAAACTTGAGGGGACACTTCAGGTCCGCCTGAAGGCCGACCGGCAAAGAGCCAAAAATCTAGATATTTTCGCCCGGCGTCTGTCGCTGGCCCGCGCAGTGGAGGCATCAGCCATTCGACATGCACAACTGGTTCTTTTCCCCCGCCCATGACAATGGCAGCCGCCGCCGCCAGCCTTCGCCTGGATTCGAAAACACTTTTGCAACTGTTGTCAAAACAAGCGTTTCATATGGCATGAATCTCCACATTTGTGATACAAAAAAACGAATCTAGGTTGGTGTGAAGAGAGAGAGAGACATCTTTAATGCCATAGATTGGCGGGATTTAGGGCCAGGGGGCTTGCTGTGGACCGCACGTGGGGGCAACATCCTGGGCCCACGAAATAAGTGCCAGTTGGATGCTCTTGTCTGGCCTTCTGAGGAGTTGATTCCATTTCTCCTCGGAGGGAGCTGGTTCGAGGGGCGGTTCGAGGGGCGGATTTTTCTGCGCTACCCCGGGGAATGTGCGCCTGGGTGGCGATTTCTCCCTGGTAACAAATCTGGCTGACGGGGTCGTAGTCCTCGCCTGTGATGAGTGGAAGTCTAGAATCGCTAAGGATGGAGTGTGTCTGCAACCTGCGGAGCAAGGTGGCTTGCGCTCGATTTAAGTCGGGGTGGGGAGGCGGAAACTGGCGCCTGATCTCTCTGTGGAGGTTGGTGATTTCAGCAAAGGTCTTGGCCATTTCCGACGTCCCTCTCCGGCAACAAGTGGATCGCTGTCGCAACTGATTATACGACTCGGTACGCCATCACGCTTACTTTGCCGTCCAGCTGCGCTACCGATGTCGCCGATTTTCTTCTGCAAGACGTCATCCTTCACCACGGCGCCCCTCGTCAATTGCTCACCGACCGCGGTCGTTATTTTCTATCCAGAGAAGTTCACGACATTATTCGTCCATGTGACACGCAGCACCAGCTCGCGACAGCTTACCACCCACAAACCAATGGGCTTACGGAAAGGTTCAACCGCACACTCACCGACATGTTAGCCATGTACGTATCGCCAGACCACCGAGATTGGGACGCAGCCTTGCCTTATGTGACATTTGCATATAACTCTTCCCTTCATGACAGAACAGGCTATTCTCCTTTCTACCTTTTGTTTGGTAGGCATCCCACCTTGCCTTTGGACACACTCATGCCGCCTTCTTCAGTCCCCACCACTGCTTACGCTCGGGACGCCATCTCCCAGGCCACGCTGGCGCGCCAAATAGCACGTAGTGGGCTCCAAGCCTCTCAAGTTTCCCAGAAGTCAGCCTACGACCGCCGTCACCACGCCGTCGAATATACCCCAGGATCACTCGTCCTTCTCTGGACGCCCTCTCGCAGCGTCGGTCTCTCCGAGACGCTCCTTTCGCACTACCGTGGCCCTTACCGTGTCGTGCGCCGTGTTACCGACGTGAACTATGAAATTGCTCCCCTTGAAACATCGCCATCGTCCTCTGGCGCCATCACCGACATCGTCCACGTCTGTCGCCTTAAACCTTATCACAACGCTCATACGTCGCCGCCCTAACGCCGAGACGGCGTTTCAGCAGCCGGGGGTCCTGAAGCGGGTAGACGACGACGACGACAAAGAGCGATGGCACGAGTGGGAAAAGTTGGAGACGACAACGAAGTTCGGACTGTGTTCTCGGTGCCGCTCGCTGCTGTTCTTTTCTATTTGTAAATATTTGTAAATATATTCTTTTCCGCAAGAATATCAACGCAATAGTTTTGAAAGCTAAAAGCAATGCGCCCCTTGGTAACGGCTAACAGAACGAGAAGACCTTGTCGCCAATTCTTAATAATGAACACGACCTAAGGAATTTAACTCAGAAATAAAGTGACACAGAGCTGCTATAGGCTAGTATAATGTTGTGGCTTTACCAGTGCATTCGGCAATTTCTAAATATTGATCAAAATAAACGACACGAGCCAAGCTGCCCGTAACAAAGTATCAACCACTGAGGATTTTGAATGATTCGTTTCTGAAATTTCACTCCTTTAGACGCGATCCATAACATGGAACATCGTTTTCTGTGCGCAATCAGCAAACGGCATCAAAATTCTACCACTCGCCTATGAATATGGCCGCCCGGAAGTCTTCTAGATAACCTTGCCATTGTCGCTTAGAAGGTTGTGGCCAAGTACTATACAAGAATGGCCAAATACTGTTCTTGTGAGGCAGTGCGTTGCAGGTTTCGGTCACCGGGATCAGGCCGCCCCCCAGGCCTCGTTATGCAACTCTATCGACATGCGATGTTTATTTGAACCCGGTGGAGAATCGCGATGCACTGGGATCCGAAACCCGGTCCTCTTGAATGCGACATGCATTATCATTATCTGCGTCATTGCTGAGAGGTAGGTCCCGAGCTTAAACGTCCGGTCACCGACGGTAGGAAGCAAACGCAGCGGTACAGAAGTCGATTACGGAGCCAATCGAGTGAAGCGCCTCAATAAAAATAATGGTTTCTGAGAACATTGGTACAATCCAAAGAATACACAATGTTCTTTAATATTAGCGGTCGTTGCTGAGGACAACCGAGCGTGACGCGCATAATGGCGATGACTATGTTGCCCAGAGAAAACGAAAGAAAACGACAAACATCGGTAACAGAAAACACGGTCGAAGTGACAGCCAAGTGTAGTCATTAATTCTTACGCTCAATTGAACTAGTGTGATGAGTGTCTCCCAGTGAAAGTATCTGGGTGTCCGATTGGAATCTGATTTTGACTACTTTAAGCTATATTATGGCAGGCAAATTGAATGAAGACCTAGAGAATGCTTTCTTCCCAAATTGGATACTCTTCGTACGTTTTTATGAAATAAGTTGTGTTATTGCCTCGAAACATGGTACAGTACTTATAAAACATAGCTCGAACAAATTATCCGCCTACATAAACTCTCCCTTTGCATCAAAATTTTTTCAAACACCACACTTTACTTGACGGCGCTCTCAACAATATCCAGAATTTTCCTTATCAGTTGGGTAGCAACAGAAAATATGTGCCGTGGTGAATAATAATGCCCGCCTTGACGTTCGCGTGCCCCTTAAGTCCCGCCTCGAGCTCCTGATGTTAAAGTACAGCTGCATGCGATACATCTTCTTTTTTTGCGGTGAGTGTCAGCGGTGGTGCCGTCGTGTTATGCCGTAACAGAAAACTTTAAGGCGCTATGAACTATGCATTATTCTCGGTAGCACCGTCGCCCTGTGTTGTCGCAACGAAAAGTTACCAACCCTACAGCAATGGAAAGTTGTCAAGGCATGCCTGAGCCTGAAGGCACACGTGGCTCATGGAACGCGTCTTTTCGAAGTCTACCGCCTGTTGTCATGTGGCCGAGTGTTCTTTTGAGGTCAGAGCCCCTAAGGAGTTCGGGTTGCTGTGCTGTAGAGTTAGCGTACACCTTCTAAATTCAAAAAAAGGCCATACTGCGGGTAACTTACGCTGTTTGAGTGGAAAATGGCGGACTTATGACGACTGCCCGCTTGTGCAGTTGTCGAAAAGGGAGGGGGCGGTATCTTTTGCCGTGAAATTCCGCGTCTTACGGTTCTCGCTTCTCTTTCTTTAACCCTTGAATTATGACTCTGCGGGCTACCAAGCCGATATCTTTTCGTTCCATCGAAGATAAAGCCATAGCATGGCACACTTCGTGTTCGTAGGTTGCGCAGCTTGCAGTGGAAACAAGTAACTTTAATATTCACAGTCCGGCAGATGTTTTCATTGGGTAGGCCAAAATATAGAAGTGCGTCCGCTCGAATTTCGTCATCCACAGGCAAGGCAGCAACGCCCAATTATCGTGCAGATTCGTCTACATGGGAAGTAAATCGGCTACATGTGACCTTATTCGCACATTTTTAAGTTTGAATAATAGTTTACAGCCTCCTAGAATTTTAAGATTTGTTTATAGTAGGCCTTATACATAATTTATTCCCTCAAACAATAAAGTATTTGAAAACTCCTTCATCCTGAGGTCTCTTGTCTTACCCTTTTTGTTTTGGTTTTTAAAAGAAATATTCAGCTCAAATGATTTCTATGAGAAAAAATTCCTATCCACTAGCTCTGAAACAACGCGGACCAACGTCGGCGCAAGTAGATGAGCTTTCTTTGAACACACCTCACACCACTCGGGGATCAGCGTCACCCGCGGCATTCTGGATTGTAGTTCTTGTACACCACATCTAACTGCTGTGTTGTCACAGCTGTCAAATTTTCTGCGATAGTTTCGGGCTCTGAAATATATTGCGGCTGTTTGACTACAGCTGTGTTCTCTAAGTAGTGGAGTAGTACGAGTCAAGAAACAGAAACTCTTGCCGGTCTAACCATCGTAGCTGTTGCCCAACCAGACAGGAGCTTGACTGTTGATGCTACGCTCTCGGTGAAAAGGAGTTTAGAAAGTGAAAGTTTGGCGCAGTATATTAAGGAATCGTGTTCTCATCATGCAGAGCGTAGCATCGAGAGGCACGTTGATAGGCACACTGAGTACCATGATGCACTAACAACATCTGTGGCTGAAAAGAACTTAGAAAAGCTACTAGACAGCAAAACGCCACAAAAAAAACTATGCAGAGCAGGCCAATGGGGTGGTTGTAATTTCTGATGCACATAATGTTTCGCACGGCTTAAAGAAGGTAGTAAACAGATATGATGTTCCCCTGGTGTTTCCCCGCACCCCGGAAATTGGTTACTTTTTGTTATGAAATGAATAAAACGAGGAAAAATGTTGCTGACACATGTGGTATCGCACAGCAGGGAAAGTTCGTAGAATGTGTGAACGGTATAGTCTACTAAATTTCCTTGTCATGCGGCATCAGTTACATAGGTCAATCAGGCAAATGTCTAAACACCATGTTAAAAGAGCACAGTAATCACCTAGGAAAAATAAAAAATCTTGCAAACCTTGCCCCCCATAGCGCAAATCAAAGATGGTCGCCTAACTTTCAACGGGCTACAATTTTGGCTCGAGCAAGGGACAGAAAGAAAGCGAAATAAACAAGCCTTTGAGTTACAGGAGGCCAGTGAAGACGAGTGCGTAAGCACACCCTGGGTGTTGTTATCAAGTGAGAAGTTAGAACTGATCTAGAAACGAAGGAGCGTGCAACACATCCGGTGGCAATGCACTGGCTGTTTTCAGCATATGCATGAAATGTATATAAGTGCCCTTGTACCAGAACAAATCTCAGTTGATAGAGCGTGCTTGTCCTGTGTTCGTCGTGTCAGTTGTCGTTGTTTCCCGTGTGTAGGGCGTTATTCACCTCAAAAGTATTTCGCTGGCGGGGGATTTCGCTCGCTTTCATATCTAAGTGTAAAGGAGGCATAAATCTATGCTGAAGCTAAAAATTAAAACGTAGCGGCCATTTTCGCAGAACAAAGTATTTAGCCCGAATAATATTTCCAGTATTTTATTTCACGTCTTAGAGCTGACGCTGTACATTCCAGTGTATAATGCAGGGAGGTATGGCTGAACCAAATATAAAACAACCGCTATCAAAAAATAACGCTCATCACACATCTGGCAAATGCGCGTGCTATCTAGATGGACAATATTACGTTTCAGCCACATGTTTATCCTGTAAGACCCAGTTGTCTTTTTCGGGTTCTTTATGTTCTATATCTATGCTTTCTCCGCTTGAGGCTGTTCTACCTACTTTCTGTTTATTTTCGCCGTTGATTCTTGTATTCAGTTTGTTCATCGCTTACATGGATTTGTTTATTTTGCGCCTGTAGTTGCTGTTCTGCATTAGCGTTTGATTATAGGTTTAGATTTTATGTGGTTTGTTTATTCTCGCTATATATTATGTACCACTCACCTCTGTAATGTTTCTGCACTTGATGGTAATACAATGGAATTTGTTTATGAGCAGTGTCACTCACGCAGTCTTGTCGGGTCTTGCGACAACATGCCCGTCCTTGGCGCATCCGAATTTCATAGAAGCGAGCGCGCGGAGACTGAAGATAAAAGCGTTCGAGCTGTGGTGTGCACAGGTTGCAAAAGTCTTCTTTCGTCGCTCCCCCAACCAGATCCCTAACCAGATCCTCTTCCAGCCCCAACCAGATCCGCTTGTACGGGTGCCCCGCCGTGGGTATTGTTGCCTGGCTCTTGTGTCAAACCGCGCCGCTCCCTGTTGAGTTTCTGGTCATTACGAGTGTCGTGGCCCACGTAGGTGTTTCTTCGCCAAGTGTTGTGTGTTATAGGACTTGCAAACCAATTGCTTCTCTGGTAATTACTTCGCCTTTTACCTTTTAATTCAAAGCCTGGATACGGTGTTTGGTTGCGGTTCTTTTGCAATATGTTTTGTTTAGAATATGAGTGGGCGTAGAAAAAGTGAGTGGGCCAATGTTTTTCTTGTCCGTCACGGAAACTTCTTGACACCAAAAAACTACGTCCGCACAGCAGGTTAACCAGCGTCCTAAGATCAACTACAATAAACATTTCTCTGGTATCACTATTCAGCCTAGGCAGCGGAGCATGCTTCGACATTTTGTTCACTATGTAAAACAACCCCTCGAGGTGGTAATGAGAAGACCCACGGAGTATGTCAACTTCTCCGGTTGCAAAAAGGCGAGATATTTCAGCAGAGCTGAAATAACCTCAAATATAATTTGAAATAAGCTGAAATAATTCAGCAGAGCTGGAATACCTCGCCTTTTCGCAATTGAGACATTGCAACCGACGCGCAGCCAAGGTTGTGATATTCAGCAGAGCTGAAATTTGCCACGCGCTGCGCGAAAATTTAGGCATGTAGCAACTTTGATAGCCGGCATTCCTTTTCCTCACCATCCGCATTGTTCTGCATGCACTTTGCGCTTGCATTCGGCACAGAGCGCTGCAATTTATCACTGCCGCTGATAGCTGGATCTCTGGGACGTTGTCGCCTTCTAATCTGTCACGAACCGGGAATGCGGAGAGAACTGCACCGCAAAAGGAATGAGATAAGCGCGATCATTGCGATGGGTTTTTGTTCTTTCAGGCTAGACGCCCACAAAACGTGTGCATATATGAATTGCATATTAACGTACTTGGCCTAAGTGGAGACAAAAACCCGCGGTGCCCGTTGAACAATACAATAAGTTGTAAGAATGGAAACGAACGTTAAAGCTGCGCGTCAAATTTGCTGCAAGTGAAAACGTAGTGCAGAGTGCGCCGATACATACTTCTTTTTTTATATCCTGAGTCCTGCTGGGCCTTCAGCGGCGATTGCAGCCGTGAACTTCCCAGCCAGACTTGCTCAAGGTAGTCCCAACACTATGATGGCGCAAGAGAAAATGGAGGATATTTATTTATTTATTTATTTATTTATTTATTTATTTATTTATTTATTTAGAACATACTGCAGGCCTACAGTAGGCCCAAGCAGGAGGGGCGAATACATAATATATGAAAAAAAGAACAGGTTTAATCCCAAAACAAGCTACCCGCAGATGTTGTCCGTGCAGCCCAAATCTCGCCTTTAGGGCCCCTCACGCAGCTCGTGCCTTCCCATCACTGCACGTCCAAAAAACGGGAACATCCCTCAACCTTTGATGATTGCAACAAACGCTAATTTGGTTCTTAATTGTGGGAATTTTTGGCTGCTTCGTGTTGCTTCGTTTTGTCCGTCGGATATAGCCGCCAGGTCTGTACTCCAGGAGTGGAAATACTCCGAAGTTTTCATTCGTTGTTTTTGTGCCCACGTTGTTCCATATATATTGCTTCATAAAATTCTCGCTATATCGTGATGACACTTTGCGAAAATGTGGGGATGATCACCCCGATTTCATCACGGCGATTTGCGTTATGGACGTCCTTGAGTAGCTGCACTATCTTCTTACATGCTTGATGGATGAAAGAAGAAGCAGGCAGAGTTCGATGGCATTTTTCTGCGCCTTCTTGCAAAGTTTCGAATTGGCAGCGTCTTCGCAACCGTCATTCCCACTTTAACAACCTAGATTTCTTGAAAATGTCTCTCGAAGCACGCAAATAATGTTTCTAAAAATCAACGGAAATAAAGTGTTTCTGAACTTCCTTTTGAGATATAAATATGGCATTGCTATATATGAGTGAAATTCTTGTTTATGCTGAGCCACTAATTACACTTTCTAGAAAGCACTAAGTGGACGGATGCTTGACTGCAAGTTTTTTTCTTTGCCGTTATTATTGCAGTGCAAGGTAGGGCAAAAGAGCTGTAAATGCTGTTTAGCTGATATTTTAAAGAAATCGCGACGCTTGGACAGTTAAAGCAAAGGAAATTTACGATACTATATTTTTTAACAAAAGAAATGTCGGAAATTTCATCTAAAGGCCGATATATTTATTTTGATTTCTAGCGTATATTTACTGAAATGATGTTAATTTTGCATCGCTTTCACAGTTGTTCTGATTATTACAGTATTCTTCTTCCAACGATTTTTCTCTCTTGTTTGTAAAATAAAGTCAAAAAGTGGAAAGTAGTTGTACTCCTAGATTTACGTGATAAATAAAAGAACATGGCAAGTTAAGCCACAAATATCGCTAATGCCTCGCGCTCTAGAAATCACTGCAAAACAATTGCCGAATATAAATAACGCTAGATATGTACTTTCATAATTCCAAATCACTACTCTGGCACCTTTTAGTGTTGTTTCCTTTTGAATTCCTGCGCATACCCTTGCTGGAACAGGGCCCTAACTAATGCACGCTGATTGCTGTTAAAGAAAATTCGTTCTTATAATAGTACCCTCATTAATCCTAAACTTATACTTCTTAGGGACCCGCATGAAGAATTAGAAAGAGGCAACACTGCTTGCGTGTGATAATGCGAAAGTGTTATAATGCAGAGTCATGGTACGTTGTAGAATGATTATGAGTCATAACTATAACTACAAATACTCAGTACAAACTTTATACACATTAGTTACGTTACCTGTACAATGAAGAGTCATGACACTTTGCACAATGACTATGACTACGAGTCATGAGTTTCATGGCCATACTAGGTTGCGTTCCATCATTCATGACTACACATGTTCGCTTACATGTGTAGTGACATCGTACATCGGCGTTCTCACATCCTTCGAATTTCGTGCCATATGCGGCGCAGGTCGGACGGAATGGGATGTGTCATTTTTTTCATTAACAATGAACAATTGAATGCAAGGTGATGCAAGGTCAATAATAAATACCTATCTAATATTTTCCATACGCAAGGATGGACAGCAATACAGGTGAAAAAAATGTGTGTGTTATCATGCTGATGCGTTGACTGCTTCTGTTTTCGACTCAAACATATGAATGTTTTGGAGCTTTGCAGATGCAGTTGTTAAACCTTGAGTTCTGATCAGATCTAAAATTCAAGCTTGCACATTAACTAATGCCCCGAGAGGTGCAAAACTTTCTTTAAATGCGCTACGTTGAAAAACGTTTCCAAAAGGACGCAGGTGAAAGTATTCGAAACAAATCTGAAACTTTTGCGCCGACCTAATCTAAATAATCAGCGCTTTAGGCTTGCGTCCTAAACATATGGATGTGGAGCTTGTTCATTTATGATCACTGATCAGAGTAATGGGCGTGTTGGAAGAATATGCAAGTACGCATTGGTATTTTGTATTTTTTTTGCATATTCGTGGTAGAATGACAGCTTTTTTCACTGGCATAACACGTTTCAGCAGAAAGGAATAACGATATTTTATTGTTCGCACAATGTTTCCCCGCACTAAACGCCGAAAAATATTCGTGCCACTTCGCAAGCCCTCTATTCTCGAGACGGCAGCATTGATGAATGGATACTTGTTGCACAGCGCTCCCAACCCGTCTTTTTTAAAATACAGCTGCATGGTGTAGGTTCTCTGGAATAAATGTCAGCACCCTTTGCAGTGTTATGTCGCAAAGGAAAACTTTTTTCCAGTGCTGGAACGCAACGGTGTCCTGGCTCCCCTCAGCCTAACGGCGCATCGACCCCCCGGAGCGCTTGCTGTTGAAACTTTTCCTCCTGCTCTCCCGTGGAGAAGTGGTTTTGCTATGGATATGTTAAAGAGGTGGGTGAGATGGCTGGTGAGTCGCTCGGCCACAATCTAAACCAGAATAAAGGCCACATATATGCCAACTTACACTGATCAGTTTTGAAGCTGTGGACGTGCTAGGGCCTGCCAGGTTCAGCCATGGAAAGAAGACAGAGTACCTTTTCCTATGAATTCCCGCCCTATTCCTCGTACTCCTTATTATTTTTTCGCCGTTCCTTGCTGCCATGCACGTAGGTTTCTTTACGCTTTTATTGGCAGACCGGCATGCCATTGAAACAAAGTGCAATGAATTAGCAAAGCCTATCGCAGGCTCACTTGTCTTTGCAGTCAGCCCGCAATGCAACAAATGCTATCTTCCCCACTTCTTTTATTCACCGTGAAAATGAACTATGTGTAAATAGCAGGCTGCTCGGCAGTTATAAAGAAAATGCGCCACGTGGCATTTTAATAGTCGACAGGCATTCATTTGATTATTTCTTTCCTGCATCGAAGAATTTAAATGTTTGTAACTTGAAGCTATATACACAGGTTGCTTTTAGTCCTGTGGCCCCATTTCAGCTTGGCTTCATATCAACATTTAATCATTTTTGCCCTGCACTGGGCGTAGATAGGCTAATCATTATGAAGTAGCTCGGGGCCCACAACAATGTACTTAGTAAACAGGTGCCAATTCGCGCCTCGTCTGGTCATTGTCCTTCCTTCCTTTTGTGTTCGTCCCGCAAAGTGTATGGAGGATTGGAGGATTTGCATTTCGATGGAGGATATGCAAAAACGCACATGTGCTATGCAATTTCCGTGCATGCTCAAGAACCCCAGGTGGTCTAAATTAATTCCGAATGCTATCACAGCCGATGTTTACCTTTGGGACCAGGAACTCTACATACAATATACTACAAATCAAATCATGATTGTTAAGGCTGGTAATGATGAAATCTCGCGTTGCAAAGAAAGTTATACTTCTACAATCAAGTTGTGTTAAAATTTTTGGATTAACCTTCGAGCCGGAGGCCATAGCAGAATAAGCGGCACAAAAAATGGCAGACCAGTCTTAGACGTCGTGATACATGTTGGTGCTGTAGGTTGGCATGGAATGATGTGTAAGGAAAACAAATGCGGGACAACCTCTGACTGCTGAATTGTCTGACTAGGTGTGGTGGACATCATGACTCTTTTTTGGCGTTCATAGTAGAACATACTTGGGCTGTAGGTCACTCAGGTGGCGGCTTGATTTATCATTAGCCTATCACGCACGCTCTTAATCATGTTCACTTTGTGACCTCGCTTACTTTCGCAGTTTAATCCTAGGCTGGCTAGGACCTTCCTGCTTGTGACGTTTCCCGACAGCCTTTCGTACTGCGAGATTTGTAGTGCTCCTATAACTTCATTCAGTGTGTTGTGGAGACCTAGTTCTAGTAGTTTTCAGTGGAGGTCGGAATGGGCAAGTCCAGGGCCTGTTGGAAACTTCTGCGGATGATCCCTTCGAGCTTGGTCTTCTCCGCAGCCTTGAGATAAAAGAAGGGAGCTACGCAAGCCATCCTGCTTATTACGAAGGCTTGAACTTTATTTCATTACATTATTTTCTTTCACACGATATTGTCTATTTCAGGTTCGGCGGCAGAGTCGTGTAGTCTGTTGCACGCGTATATCCGATTTGTTTAATTTAACCCATTGAAACAGTTGTTTTTAATGTACAGCCCTAAGACTCTAATCGTGTCCACCTTCGGGATATCGATTCCCTGAGCCTTCAGAGCTATCCACGGGGGATCCGACCACGATTTACTTCTGGGATGATAGAAAAGTATTTCCGATTTTTGAGGGGAGCACCTAAGTTTCCTGTCATTTACATACATACTTTATAAACTTCTTCTAGGGCTATTTGTAGAGTTTCCTCTATTTGATCATCGCTTCCTTAAGCAATTCACATGGTCTTCATACATCTTTATACATACAGTGATTGAGTGCCTCAATCGCCGCTGGTCATGCCCGCGTTGAATAGAAGCGGGGACAGAACAGATTCCTGTGGTGTTCCCTTGCTGCCTATCTCTTTGTATCCTAATTTACTTTCTACGAAGTGAATTTGCGCCACTCGATCGGAAAGGAAATTTTTAACGAAACCTTACATTTTCCGGCCTACTCATAGGTGGCTGAGATTATCCAGGATCGCCTTGTGCGAGAAGTTATCGAAAGCCTTCACCAGGTGAAGACCCAGGATGAACTTGGTGTCCCGTGTTTGGTCGTGTGGAATTTTATGTTTTAGCTGCAGCATCACGTCCTGCGTGGAGAGATGAGATCTGAATCCCACCATGGAGCTGGGGCAAAGGCTGTTGACTTCCACGTAATGGTTGAGACCCGTCTGCACTGCATGCTCCATTAATTTGCGTGCACATGAGGTTAGGCACATTGTTCTTAGATTTCGATCGACGGAGGTTGCCCCGGTTTGCGTATAAGTACCACCTTAGCCTACTTCCACTGCTTAGGAATCTCACCCGCCTCCCAGCATTTCTGCATGCAGGCAGTAAGTGTCGTTACAGAGTTGTCGTCTGGATTTCTAAGCATTTTGTTGCTTACCCTATTTGAACGTGGTTCCGAATTAGTGTTTAATATTGCAAGCTCAGCTCGCTCGCAGTTCGTATTCGCTGATGGGTTCGTGCAAGCGAACGTTGGTTTTCCCATCATAACTAGGCATGGGTACCTTCTCGATGTCCCTCCCCTATGTACTGCGATCGAATATCATCGAGCAGTTCCTGCTCTGTGCCTTCATGTTTACGCTGGATGTCTTGCAGATTTTGCTCCGGGACCGTTTTACATCTGTTAGCGTCGAGGAGGTATCTAAGTAAGCTCCATGTGCGGGCCAGACTTATATTCCCGTCCATTTTGTAGCATAGTGATTCCCAGTTTTGCCTAGAGAGTTTTACCGCGTATTCCTCTATCTCTTTGTGGTGTCTTGCTATCCTTCTTCGGAGGTTGCGGTTCCACTTGTGACATTTAAGCCGTTTTTCATTCTGCTTTTGGCCTCCCACATATGGAGGGGGCAGCTGCCCATTGTTTCTAGCTCTGAGTCCTCCTCCATCGTCTTGGTCGCTTTACGAGCGTCCACTTGGGGTTTCCTGACCCACTGCTCAATGTCATCTATTTCTGCATCGTTTGCACTGTGTTTCCGGATCTGACGGAAGGCGTCCCACTCGACGAACGAGTGACGTCGTCCTGTGCATTTATCAAGTCCGGAGGCAATTATCGTTTCCAGAATAAAGTCATCACTGCCTAAAATGTCTTGAGTGTTAACCCAGTTTGCGCTGTCGACATCCTTAAGGAACGTGAGGTCAGGGAATGTGTCCCCAGTGACGCTATTTCCCGTTCTAGTGGGTGAATGCCAAATTACTTAATCATTGTTTTCATTTTTGCAACAGATCATTAGTGTTGAAGCTCACGTCACCGTGCGTGTTGGCAGCCGCACATTTGTCGAGCTGCACAGTGCGTTGTGCGTGTGAAGTTTGAAGTGAAGAAATTTCTGCGTGTTTCATTTCCCTTAAACGACGTTTCTTTCAGCGCTCTTCTCAAACTCACTCGGCGCTGAATATATAGATGATAGAGTATGAAAACGATAATATTCGAACCAGTTCACGAGTAGTTGTACAAGCGAAACACGCGGGGCTACTACAGTCGAGAATATACAGCCAGTAAAAACAAGGACATCCGATGCTATCCTCTTAGCGTCGCGGCTGGTTTCCATACCACAGGGGGCTTTGAAAATACACTAAGGGCACCTTTATCAAATTATTGATCTAAATAAAAATTGAACTTGTTCTATACCTGGTTACGATTCCTTTCCAAGTAGCAGAAAGGCAATTTTTCACTGAATAAATTGAATTTTTATATCTCCCATCAACCATTTCGAATTCATGACGCCCCAACCGAAAAGTACAAGTTGCCACACTTTTGAAGTAACTGCTGCTATTGCATGACCTCATCGATCCGCACGAAAATACATGTAGATTCACTAATTTTCCCTGCGAAATCAACCGGTGATGGCAAGACCTGTATTTTGATTTTTGGTCGTTGCGATCATATATATGCTCCGTTTTCCGCGAGGGCCATCTATCTCTCATTTGAACGAAGTACCGCACTGATACAGCCTCATCTCAATATTGGTCACTGTCGTATTAGTATTCTAGGAATTTTTCGTCTGCCTTCATCCGCTTGCTCCTCTCACTCCTTCATTGTGTTTCCGCCATGACACACGACACGACATTGGCAGTGGTTTATGAAATGATACTTCTACTGTTAACGAGGTAGGAGCTCCTTTAGACGCACAACGCGGCGCTACTCTCACCGGCGTGGGCTAGACGTGAGAGTGGGCTTTCCGATTACAAACTTTGCCCTTACCGTCCCGGGGTCCGCTTATAACACATGATTTCTATCATATGTGGCTTTCGGCTGCTATAGTGCTGGCGTTCAAGAAGAGGAAGCCCGCTCCGCAGTCATCACGTGACCTTACTCATCGGGCGGCCGAAAGAGGCAGCCCCGCTGAAAAGAGCCAGTGGCTCCGTTCTTTAGATGGGGCATCTAAGGACGCCCCTGGCACCGATGACCAATCTGGATGCCTGCGAATTTTACCTGAGACTGTTTGAAATAACCCTATATCATCACAAGGACGCCTCCGCCTATATCTTCTCACATACAATTATATAATTCGAAGTTAGGACACAAGAATGACTGCCGATAAGAAAATTTCTCCAGAGCATTTTCAGTGCATCGTTGCATTAGGGTGTAACTGGGAAGTGTGCAGCGTCCACGGGTAATAGAATGACATTTATAGAAAGCAGTCTAGTGAGCTGTATTTCACGTGATATGTTTAAAAAAGTACGAGAAGACTAGAAGGGCCTGCATTCTGCCAAACCTTAGAATCCTTTCCTACCTCTCGCGGCTTCTCATGGGCTTGATGCGATGCACCTCGTCCGGCTAAAGAAAACATCGTTTAAGCAAGTGGTTTTATATATAATTTTCTTCCTATAAATTTAGAGGACATTAAAGGAAGCTAAAACGTCTTCAGATAGCAAGTTGAATAAATTGCATTGAATAAATTGCATTGAATAAATTGCATTGAATATTGAACGACATTAGTATGCCGTTTGTGCGAAAGGTCAGTTATTGAAAAAGTTATTGAAGTTGAAAACAAAAATCGTTGTTAGTCGTTTTAAATGTTGTTAAAAACGTTTTCATGGACAGTATAGAAAGGATATGTGAATTGTGAGTACGACTGACGTCTTTCAAATAGTATAGCACAGTGGGCAGATTGAGAAACGAAAGCCACAGCGCCGAATCTGCGCATCAGGGCACGCATAGTTCATGCATTCTAGAAACACGGCACCAAGAGACGCCACCAATAGAGAAGTCGCAATGTAAGCACTCAAATAACTTTTATCTCCCTCTTCCATCATCCAAATTTTCCCTGAAGATGTAGAAAGCCAGTTGGTGAATAGTTGCAATGCTCAGGGCGGGTAAGTGAACGAGCGATATCGGCGGAATGGTCCCAGCTTGTCAGAGAGGGTGACGGCTTATTTCATTCGCTAGCGGAGAAGCTTCTGCTAGAGCGGCAATGTGCTAAGCAGAAAGCGAAGCTTCGGCGTTGAGTAATAAAAACCGTCGCTTAAAAAAACGGAGTTTTGTGCAATCATTTCGGCGAACGGGGCTGGAGCCGTGCTTGACAATGCAGTTGCACAAGGGCTAACAAATAGCTTACTATTGTATGGTGGCTTATAATTTCAACTTGTACAAATCTGCTGCAAAAAAGTTATAAGAAACACTGGGTTCAATAGAAGTACTGTACACAGCTGCATACGAACCGACTTCAGCACTTGCCTATGCGCAGAGACAGGCTCGCACAGTGTACGTGTTGCCGGCATGCCAGCGATTTTTAAACGCCGGCTAAATTCTCTGCACTTCATTAAAGAGTCTCTCTCTCTCTTGCCGATTAAGAATATGATGATATATTAATGAATGCCCTTTCGAAAAAGCGAAATTTACTGCGGAATGGAAGAAAAATTACTTCGAAGATACCAAGATACCAGCTAACTGCGCACTTTCTTTTCGTGCTACGCATTTGCCTTCGCGCTGTGTGCGCCCAAGATTTCTTTCGCATCATTTTACTGTTTTCTGAGCCAGAAAAAAATGAATTTGTTGCTGTCGCTAATTTAAATTACACACAATTAGTTTTAGTTTTCCGCCACAGTGGCGGTGACGTCTACGGTCTCAGCAGCGTATTTCTTGAAGATAAAAAGTCTCCAGAAGGGTCGCCATGGAGATGTATGAGGTGATTGTATTTCTTTCGTAAGATAATCGGTGGATTCGATCTTTCCTGCTGTCAGAAACATGTACCCCACATCTACCAGCAGACGGTTATATACACTGTGCTGCTCTATAAAACGGACGAGTTAGGCTGCAGTCGCTCAACACTCTGCTCTATCCTCGGTGTGGAGTTATTTGCTTCAAATTTTTGAAGAAGCTCCGTTATTGCTGTCCTCAGTTTTATTACATCGATACTAGGGAGGACCTTCTGTTCTGGTAGGTAAAATCAGCATATGGGTTTTACTTCATGGATCACCCATCAGTAATTTTTCAGTTTTTTTAAACCGACTGAGACAGGGCACATCCCTTATTTCGTTTTGTACAATTGCTCGGGTTTAATCGTACTGGGCAAGGGTAAGGAACGAGCTGTATCGTAACGCCTTCAACGCACATTCCTTAGGCACTTCCAGATATTTTATAGCAAAATACTAGAAGCCGCTCCAACTCTAAGAACGTTCAACAACGCCTGTCCTGCAACAACGTACACCTATTCTCCAAATGTCGAGCACATAAACTTAGATTCAAACGAAATTTATGCGCTGTCTATGTCTATAAAATTTTCTACTCCCACAAAATCAGTTCTTTCGTTTTGACTGGACAGCTGACGCAGACACGCTTGGAAAGTGAGACACATTGTACATTATTCTGCGGTATTTTTAGCGACGTATAAGTAACAGTGGCTCGCCATAAGATGTATTTTTAGTAAAATCCTGCTCAGTCCACCGTTGAAGGAAACGAAGCTATCTTAAGGGCCATCAGCAATGCTTACAAGAGCTTATCTGCTTCAGCTACATATCTGAGCATGGTTTTAGGCCGCAAGAGAGAGAAGATCGGAAAACAAAAACACACAGGTAAAGAGGCCTCTCCTTCGAGGCCACGGTATCCGCGAGCTGTGGACCCGCCCTACGAGTAACACACATGCTGTCAGCGTAAAGGAGACAAGTTTATTCCGGAGTGAACCAACGCTTTTGAAGCGGCAGAAAATGGAATGTAGCGGTGATTCAGAGATAAGGTACAGAATACCGACATCTCAATGCTATGGCTACAATAGTACTTATGACCGCGGCAGAGCACAACACATTGATATGTGAATGTGACGACCAAGTCATTGAGATGTGAATGGGACGACCAAGACGACAATTCATTAATTGAACGTTAACTTCGCCCCCCTCTGTTACAGACAAATATCCCTTCTACAGCGATGTCCGAAATCCTTTGCTTTCCTTCTTGTCGCTAACGCGTTAATGGGCTTCCTATTCACTCTTTTCTTCTTTTTCCTCTTCAGGTCCCAGGCCTAAGCTGATTCGAGGCCTTACTATTCTGTGGTCACTACAACACACCTTTCCGAGAACGTCCATATTCAGCACGATACCAGGGTGAGCGCATAGTATGAATTCTATTTCCTCTTTAGTCTGACCTCTGGGGCTTTTGCACGTTTTGCCCTTCCTGTAGTTTTTGCTTTCGCAAGAGGGTATTTATGATGCGCGAGTTATTTCTCTCTGTGAACTCTAATAACTCCCCCTGCTCTTCCTGGAGCATGAGTCATAGCCGCCTACCGCTTGATCTCCGACCTGCTTCTTGCTAATCATCTCATTGAAGTCGCCCATTAGTACAGTGTACTGTGATTTTACTTTGTTAATTCTCGATTCCACGTCTTCACAGAAGCTTCCAACAACCTGGATTTGCTTTATCGTGTCACGACCAATGCTTCAAAAGAAAAAAATACAGTTTTATTAAGCCAACAACTCAAAAGATAAAAAGCAGTATTACTTGACTCCCCCACGCACTGCGACATTTAGAACCCCATCCAACCGTAGATGCTTAAAGATACGTAGCAGTGTGCCTTTAATCAAGGAGTCGCAAAATGTTTTGCCTTCATGTCTTCTTATTGCTTATGCATTAAAACCACACTGAAGCCACAGAATTCAAAGAAGCAGCCTCGTTATAAAGCAGTGTGGCGTAGCAACAATAGCATTCAATCACCAATGAATATTTATTAAAGCAAAGCTAATGTCGGAAGCATTATTAAATTAATTTTATTTTCTAGCGCCTGTTTGGTGACGGCTGTGGCTGTCTTTGAAGATGATAAATGACAAAATCGCAGATCAAATAGAGTCTTGGTTCCTGAAAATAATATATAAGGTTAGTACACGAACAAACTGCCAGTCGCTGCTGTTATGGCGGCGAAAAGCAGGTGCGCATAATTACCATTTCCTATATTTGCTCTTTCTAATAAACCAAAATCTCGGGGAACCGTTGCTATTTTCTTATTGCGCTTCGTTTAACACGACCGAAACTAGCTAGCGATTTTATTACCTTTAATATAAGAATCGGCTACAAAGGACGCGAATACATCATAGCACAAAGATTTGTCCACCAAAAAATGACAAGCGCATTCCTTCCTCTTAACTGCCTTTCTAAACTAAATTCAAAATTTCCGCAAGGACCATGTTGTTTTCTCCTAACTTAATTTTGGCATAATTATCAAAAGTGTTCATTACGAGTTCTTGCGCGACAATAATGGATATACTCATCAAACTGCGTAAGGAATTTTTTCATAGCCTTAAGGACTCCGCTGGTAAATGCGGCATATTTTTTGCGATGTGTGAAGTCTTATATATCGTAATAAAAATGACCGCATTAAATTCTGGGAAGAAGGAACAGGATTCCGGACGCAGTGGGCGCCAAGGGCAATGTCATTCAAGCTGTGGGGAATCATTAATAGTAAAAGGACTTGAAAGGGCTCACAGTAAACATATCTGAACGCGACCACCTTCCTTCCAGGCTCAGAAACAGCGTCATGCGAATGAAAATCAGTGGCATAGGGGTCCTTCTTGTGTTCTTGGCAACCCCATACGTGGAATGTAAGTTCAAATACACTTTTTTCGGATTAACATCTCCAGTCCAGGGATGTTACTGATGACGAGCTGATGATGACGGTGAGAAAAGATAGGCTGAATGTTCTTGTGTAGTTATACGTACTGTATATGCGATGAGGAGAAACGCTTCATTTATAAAGAGCATTATTTGAGAGTGAACGTTTCAGGGAGGGCATGTTTTTCTGATTGCGGTTACGTGGTTCTTCCTTGTTTGCTTAAGGATTTGGCCTCTGAAAGGATCGCCGACACATAAACAAAACAACAAGCATACGGAGAGTCAGAGAAAATAGGGGTCAGGGAGAGAATGACCACCGTCATCCGCTGCAATCGGCAGCGGCGAGCAAATGGTATAGAAAGAGAGAGTAGCGAAACCAGAGAAGAAATAACAAGAGTCGCAGGCATTGCCGCCCCTTCAAAGAAAGAAACAAAAGTAACACAGAAAAGCACAGAGGGCGAGAGTATATTCTGTCATTTCTTTTCTTTCTTTCTTTCTTTGGACGTGTACTCCGTTTCATACATCAAGTACAAGGCTGTCAAAGGTAACTTTCTTGTTTGCGCTGCCAAGATCCGCGATCAAAACCACTGAATGCCGTGCATGTATTCTTGCTACGTCATACATTCATCATGCGCTTGATTAGGTGCGCTCTTATTGCTAACGAGACGCTGTCGCTTTTTCGGGCTCTAGACAAGTCGGCGACAAAACAAATGCGGAGTAATACGCCACTCTTATGGGGGGGGGGGGGGTAAGTAGTGGCCACTATGATTGGCAGACGCATTGAAGTGAAGATTCAGTGCCAGCGCCACTTCTCCCAAAGGGGGTAAACTGGAGAACAGAGGTGGGTGGTGACGGGTGAAGAGTTCTGTGTGAATGCAGTGAACGCTTTCACTCGACGGGAGAACTTATTGGAGGGACTCAGCAGACGGAGAGGTGTTATCATAAAGCCAGCACATAAAACGGACTGCAAAGTTGCCATCAAAATTGAAAAGTACACAGAGGAGGGCACGAGACAACTCTCGAAAATTCGTTTTGATCGACATTTTGAAGCAGATCCCACTTACCAACACTAACAATATATAGCGGGAAATACTGATTAACTTGGTTAGGAAGGAAATGTGTCACTTCGAATATCTAAAGACCTCACCGCACCACCTCTATCGCCGACTGATTCTGCATGCTAATCAATATCCACTGAAAGGATTATCCTGGCCTTCTACAGTATTCGGCTTCGGCACGATGGAAAAACCAAATTTCAGGTACATTCACACATTAAATACACAGGTACCAAGAACACCCTCAAACTACATACGCGACACAAACCATTTTTACGAAGTTGCAATGCTAAGCTTTGTAAAACAGTCAACCTCGCCAACACAGATGCAGTTTCTCTCTATAAATATTGCGCGTTTTGGTGCCATGAAAATTCTCATAGAAGCGTATAAACAGGGCAGTAAGGAAGTCATACTGAAAACTGCGCAAAAATGAAGACACAGAACGAGAAGGCACGACACGGGCGCAGACTATCAACTGAATTGTTATTCACATGAAGAGGCCTATATAAGTATCTTCTACTGACAGTGAGACAAGCACAAAAACACAACAACCGCGACAATCAACCCAAAACACAATCACCCACTATCCCTTAGCGTGCACCATGATGCAACCGTCAATTACACTTACAAAAAAACTGCGCACAAACAAAATCACGACAACCTTAACGGTCACGCTGATATCACGCCAAAGATCCATATCGCCTGCTCGCCTTAAGAAAACTGGCCAAACAGGTTATCTCCCTGTCAAGCACGGCCACAGATGGTGATGCCACACAGGAATCCGAGTCTTTCTTGATTAGGTAAGCCTCCAGCATCTCCCTGCATACCTGATCGCTATGTTTGAACAAGACGCTGGTCCTGTTCAAATCAGGATAGCATTTTTCGCAACCCTTGCAATGCACGGCGAGATTGGAGGAAGCCGCGCCCTTCAACGACCTACGATGCTCCGCCATCCGCTCGTTTACACAACGACCCGTCTGGCCGATGTACTTTTTTCCGCACGAGAGCGGCACTTCGTAAACAACTCCAGTGTTACACTCTGTGAACCTAGTTTCCTTCCTGTGCGCTACCGAACAATCAGTTCCAGCACGACTGCCCTCAGACTCTAGCTTTTTACGCACAGCACTACAAATCCGCGCAAGCTTATTTTTGGCTGTGAAAATCACGTTCACTCCGTACCTCGTCCCCACTTTCTTGAGCCGGTGTGAAATTCCATGGACTTACGGAATTCCCACCACACGTCTCCGTCCCTCGTCCTGCTTGTTATTGGAACCACTACTCCCCTTCTTGGCCAGGATCCTTTAGGAGATCTGAGCCAACAACTGCTCCGGAAACCCGGCTTCCTTCAGCCTCTTCACCTGTGCCAGGAAGCTAGCCTCAACTTTGTGGTTACAGGATTTCGCAAGGGACGCTTTTAAGCAGGACGTGGCTATACCAGCCTTGACTATTTTGGAATGCCCCGAGCTAAAGTTCAACAGTGGCTTCTTCGTTCTAGGGTGATATTGCCAACGCACACCATTATCCAGGTACTCGATACTAAGGTTTAGAAACTGGAGGGTATCCGAGCTGGGCATCTCGAAAGTGAATCTTAGGCCGCCACCAGCATCTTTGAACATTTTTACAACGTTCGGAACCACCCTGGGAGATTTTGACTTCAAAATGATACTTAATCAAAATTTCTGCTTGTCTATTCCATTAATAACATCGTATGCACACGCTACTTGGATGGCATCCTTTTAATTTGGACCGACACACAACAAGGACATTGACAGAGGGCATTGAGACCTTCACCCTCGCGCACCCCAGCCTACCTTTTAGCTACAAGTACTCCCGAAAAACACTTCGCATGCCAGTTTCCCAAATTTAGAAGCAACACTATTATTATTTACCTTAAAAAGGCGCCCCTATTCGAAATTTTTCTCTTCGTACAGTGTGTAATGGTTGTGGAAAATATCGCAATATAATACTTATTACCAACCTATTTTGAGAATTTCAATTATCGCAGGCAAATGGACATATTTCGTACCTTGTCGCGATGGAGTGTAGTGGAGCCCTTTTGCAGAAAAAGAAAATTTAAATGCAAAAAACCAAACTAACATAATGATAACTAGTGATCCTAATCGTAAAGGAAAAATTACCTCTGTGTCTTTCACTGGCAGTGAGTTCCAGGAATATGTTCCATTTTTGGAAGATTGCTGTTTGGAAGTAGCAGAAATCAAAAGGAGGCAAGATTCTAATGTTAGGGTGTCCTGAATTGCACCGGTTAATGTAAACGCTCTATAGTTCTGTCTAAGAAATATATGAGAACGGATTTTGGGAGCTTTTCGGGCCGCACACTTGTGGGCAGCGTCCCAGGTGCATGCTAGGAATGCTCAACCCGCCGCATGTCTTCGGGCTCTCACCTCCCAACTACATCCGCTGTCTGAGAGGCGTTGAGGAGCATTTGGGGCCTCTCATGACCATGCGTCAAACATGGTGGCTACAAAAATTTCACTACAATACCTACAATACCATATTTCAAGAGACCACCCAGATGACAGCGTTTAGGCTCGTCGATGGCAGCGAGGCAACCACCGCGCTCTACGCCATGCTCCCGAACGACACATATGAAGACGACATCGACGCTCCTGCCTACCTGCAGCGCGCAGAAAAAGCACAACCACTTGCCTGATTGCAGATCAAAGTTCAATGGTGCACCGACGCCCGACGGTAAAGCCTACTCCAACGTCACGCCGAATACAAGTCGGTTGACCGTGCAGGGCTGCGGATGCCCATTAGCCGCCGCGGACTTAGTGGAAAGCTACTACAGCACTACTTCGGCCCATACCAAAATTCGTCGACTTGGACAGCCTGACTACTAAGTGTACCCCGACGGAGTGACAGCATCGCAACGGCACTGGCAACGCCCCGAAGTTGTGCATGTCGTGCGCCTGAAGCATTATTAGGGACGTTAACGGACGCTCTTTACTTGCAGTCATAGTGTTTTTTCGCTTCTTTGATTATTTCCTGTTATTTTCCATTCCTTTCTTTTTGTTGTAAAGCATCCAGCCGATGCCCTATCAGAAGGGAGTAATGTCGCCCATCTTTGTAGTTAGGTCAAATGTCTAACGCAGTCCCCCAAGGTAGAGAAGATTTCTAATAAGGGAGTAATTGCTCATTGGCATCCACCCAAGCGCAGCCATACGGCAACAAAGGAAAGAACATTCGCCCAACCAAGAGAACCTGCCTACTTTCCACATCAACCCAGCCTTGACGCGGAACAAACAGAATGAAATAGCAAGCTTCTTAAAAGTTACAGCGAGTGCTTCTCGTAGTCATCAAAAGTCCTACAAACGCCGATTCACAAACATCGCATTGAATCCGACGACCACACCTGACCTCTTCGCCAAAGCCCCTACGGAGTGTTGCCGGGAGAAAGACAAGTGTTCAGAACTAAGGTTTGGTTTGGTTTATTGGTGTTTAACGTCCCAAAGCAACTCGGGCTATGAGGGACGCCGTAGTGAAGGGCTCCGGAAATTTCGACCACCTGGGGTTCTTTAACGTGCAATGACATCGCACAGTACACGGGCCTCAGGAATTTCGCCTTCATCGAAATTCGGCCGCCGCGGCCGCGATCGCACCCGCGTCTTTCGGGTCAGCAGCCGAGCACAGTAACCACTGAGCCACCGCGGCGGGTTTGTTCGGAACTAAGGGGAAGAAATGCATCGCGACGATGTCATCCAGCTGTCGAAGAGCCCCTGGGTGGCACCGGTTCTGTAGGTGTGAAAAAGAAAGACAGCACACTTTGGCACTGCGTCCACTGCCGCCGCTTTAACAACAACAAAGAAGGAAATCTACCCCTCTCCCATACCGACGACACGCTCAGCCGGCTCTGCAACGCCAAGCACTTCCCTTCGATGGACCTCAAGACCAGCTACTGGAATACAGAAGTCGGTTAGAGAGATCCGGAGAACACCGAATTCATCAAACAGCATGACCTCTTCAAGTTCAAGGTGACGCCATTTGGACTTTGTTCCGCACCATCAACTTTCCAACTGGTAATGAAGCACGTTTGAAGTAGCGGATTTGTCTTGTGTACTTAGATGACGTCGTTGTTGTCGTCTCGGAGTTTTATGGCCAGCTGAAAAGGCTTCGAAGCGTGCTAGAGGCAATCAAGTCACCCGGGCTAACCTCGATAGCAGAGAAGTGCCACTTCACCTATAAAGAACTACTGTTTCTAAGACACATTGTAGCCAAAGATGGAGTACGCCAAGACCCAGTGAAAACAGTCGCTATTGTACAGTTTCCGAAACCGACCGACAAGAAAGCGGTGCGCAGATTTCTCGGACTGCACCCGTATTACCAACGATTAGTGAAGGACACTTCGTGCATCCCTAGCCTCTGGCCGAACTAAGAAAAGCATACATGCCATTCAAGAGAAATAATCGCAAGCGGAAGCCTCCAGGGAATGTTAGCATCAATTACAGTCCCAATCGGTCCTCGGGCACTTTGAAGAAAACAGCGCGAAAAAATTCTTACCGACGTAAGCAGCGTGGGCCTAGGCGCCGTTCTCGTTCAGAAGAGCGATAGACTGCAGACATCAATCGCCTATGGAAGCCGTTCTCTGTCGAAGGCCAAGGCTAACTGTTCGACGGCCGAGAAGGAATGACTCTCGATTTTCTGGGCTACGTCGAAATTCCGCCCCTACCTGTACGGAAAACGATTCAATGCAGTCAGCAATCAACACGCACTCTCTTGGCATGTCGATTTGATGCGTCGCTCTCGCCACCTCGCTCGGTGGAGCCTACTCCTCCTGGAGTTCGACATCACCGTCGTCTGCAAATCTGGACGAAAGCACGCCAATGCGAACTGCTTATCTCGAGCTCCTCTCAAGAAAACTTCGGAAGACGAAGATCAGAACGCCTTTTTGGGCCCGATAAGCACAAACCAGTTCGTTCAGCACCAACGCTCGGACAACGACCTAGAGCTTCTAAAACAATATCTGGAAGGCAAGCTATCATCACCAGCAGCAGCGTTCAAGCGCGGTTAACCTTCTACGCTTCTGCGAAATGGCATGCGTGTGAAGAAGAACTTCGTCACCAAAAAGACCGCGTACGTGCTCGTCGTTCCGGACAACTTACAAGATGAAATTATGCAGGCTTTGAACGACGAACCAACAGCTGGACAGCTCTGGTTTGCCCGCATCCTACGTCGCATCCAAGATACTTACGACTGGCACCGATTAATCGCCGACGTCGCACAGTATGTCAAAACATGGCGGGAATGTCAACGACTAAACAAGTGGCTTATCAGGCCAGCTAGACTTATGAAGCCCATACCACCACCATGCAAACCCTTTGAACCGATAGGGATGGATCCCCTCGGCCTCTTCTAAACGTCAACGTCGGGTACTGCAGACGCTGCGCCGTAGCAAAAGCCCTGCCGAATAGTACTGTGGTTCAAGTCGCAATGTTTTATGTCAAGAAGATCCTTTTATGCCACGGCGCCCCAAAAGTTCTCATGACGAACAGGGGAACGGCATTCGCGGTCGAGGTCATCGAAGCCGTTCTCAGAGTCAGCCACACAAGCCACCGACGGACTACTGCGTACCATCGGCATAGGTGTTACGGAACGTGTGAAAAAAACTATCCCTGACATGCTCGTCATGTGCGTAGACCGCGAGCACAAGACCTTGGATGTCATCCTCTCTTACGTCGTCTTTGGCGACAATACCGCAGTGGCACCGTTTAGGCACCGTTTAGGCTCGGCCATGGCAGGGAGGCAACCACCGCGCTCCCGAAAGCCACAGATGAACACAAAATCGCCGTCGCTGCCTAACTTCAGCGCGCAGAAATCCGACGACGGGCTTGATTGCAGAATAAAGACCAACAGTGCACCGGCGCCCGACGGCACAACCTACGCCGACACGACGCAGAATAGAAGCCCAGTGACCGTGTGTGGGTGTCGGTGCCTATACACCGACGCTCTTACACGTTATTCAAGGTAACTTTAACTTAACATAAGTTTAACTTTAAGTTAAACTTAAAGTAACAATTATACAGAGTGGCTTCAAAAACACTCCAGTGAGAACAACTAGAATCAGATTTTATTTTAATCCTTTCTTCTATCGCTCCCCCTTTCTTTCCTTTTCCCTGTCTTCTCCATCTCATTTTATTCCCGCTAGCCGCAGCACGGATGCTTCATGCTTCGATGGCAGATGCCGCGGCTAGAAACATCTGTTCCTTCATTTTTTTATTTTCTTATTACCAATAAAAAGCCACTAACTGTCCCAAGCGGCATTAACGAAAGCCACGGCGCCTCGCCTCTCTTGTAAGGTCAGAAGCCTACAAAGATACACGAAGCACCACTGACTGCGTCGTCTCAGGTCATACTTCTTTTAACATGCCTGATTTGAGCAGTTACTTCAACCCACAGTTTGGCTGATCTTCTGGTCTCGCGAAGGTCACATAGGTCTCTCTTTCTTTTTTCTCATTTCTACCTTGCTACTCTCTAAGCTTACGTATGTTACGCTCGTAACAATCCCTCGGGTTGCTCCTCTCTGGTCCCCCTCCTTTTTTTCCTAGTCCAGCCTCAGGGGCTAAACCAGCGGCAGGTGCATTCGTGCCGAATATACTGAAAAAAACCACTACTTTTTTTCTTTTTCCTGCTTCTCTCTTGTTAGATCAATATTCTCTACCCCCGGCTCTCGCGGCCAGGTGCAGGAGAATTCTCCTTCACCTTGCCGCGAGGGCCGGGGGGTAGCATATTTCTTTTTTCTCACTGGTATTTTTTTACTTCAATATACTTATTTCTGCAATCGCTATCCGTTTCTCGCTCAAATGTTCTGTGCCCATCCCGATAAAAAGGGAAACACCAGCCAAAACAAATCAGTCTTGAAAAAGATCTGGTCTCCAATCGAAACGGCGAGTCAAATAAATGTTTCCCTTAACCAAGCGTGCTGTAGTGCCGGAGCCCACATTTCGCTGGCTGGCCTCTCTGGAAACAAGCGCTGCGCGCCCGCCGTCGCTCAAAGCAGGCCCAGACTCTCTCGGACATGTCGCGACGTGCAGCGTGACTCATCCCGCCAGGCCGGCGCCGACACGGACCCTTCCTCCTTCCCTCCTCTCCGTCGGTGCGGGCTCCTCCGACGCGTCATCGGCCGTCGCCTCTCGACCATTGGTCTAATATGAACGATGGCCAGTGCCGTGACCTGATTGGAGGATTTGAACGGCTGGCTGCCGTAACCGTTACCAGCGGCTTTAAAAGCGGAGCCGCGCTGAACCCGACCAGCAGACGGGCAGCAGAGGAGCCATCACGCCGGAGCTACGCTCGCCGCCGGGGCCGCCCTTCTTCTGTGTGCCTGTCCGTGGTGCTCTTGACCCTTGTATCATGTAAAAGCCCTTGTACATACTGTACATAAACGTCCTTTTACTCACCGTCGCCTCGACCGTTTCCTGGCTCGGACTCCCAGTCCCAACAGTGGATGGCAGCTGCGGGATCGACCGGCGTCAGCTACCTCGGCGCGGTGAGTGCCTGATGTTTTCCCCTCAATTCGCCAGACTGCTCTAGCACACGTGATTGTAGTTTAGAGTAGGGCTGTGTGTAGCACTGTAGAGAGCTTTGCTGTTTCGAGCCAAGTCGGAGCGCTTTGAAACGAAAGCTGGTGCAGAGGGAGTAAACGAGGCGTTTTGGAAAGAATTACTTGCGCGTGTCATGCTAGTAGCGCTATAGTAGTGAACCGCAAGGGAATTCTTAAAGGCCGATTCACACGACGGACCGTTCGTCCGCGGCCCGCGCACTACGTGTTCATGCGTCAGCACTTTGAGAGGCGCGCTGTCGGCCGCCATCCATCCAGCCATCCAGCGCGCCTCTCAAAGTGCTGACGCATGAACACGTAGTGCGCGGGCCACGGACGAACGGTCCGTCGTGTGAATCAGCCTTAAAGGGTAAGCTGCAAGAGACTATTGTGCCCGATGGAGAACCTTAAAGTGAAGGAACTCCTCGAAATTTGTGAAGAGCTAGGCCTTACAGTAGGCCGTGCGAAACGAAAGCAGGCGATTCTCGAGATCATGCGGAAGGAGGGCGTAACGGCTGAAGAAGCCAATGAGGCCTTGGCTGAGATCAATGAACGCCGTGAGCGCGAAGACGCAGAGCGAGAGCGAGAGCGACAAGAACGCCTTCAGCGGGAAGAGCGAGAGCGAGAGGAACGCCGAGAGATTAGAAAATTAATAGTTGGAGTTGCTGCGAAGCTCGCCGGCGCCTAGCGTAGCTTCAATGACAGTGCAGGCTAACGGCCAAAGAATCCGAGACCAACTGCCGCCGTTCGTAATCGGCGAGGACATGGCAAAGTATCTCGTGAAATTTGAGCATGTCTGTGAGAGGAATGTCATTGAGCGAGAACTGTGGGCACAGAATTTGCTAGCTCTGCTTCCCGAGGAAGCATCTGACGTGATAACGTGTTTGTCGAAGGAGGCGTTCCAGAGTTACGATGAGGTCAAAGAGGCCCTGTTGAGGAAATATAAGCTGTCACCTGAGGCATTCCGGCAAAGGTTCCGGTACGCGAAAAAAGGCAGTGAGTCGCACATCGACTTCGCGTTTAAGCTGAAAGCCGACCTAGTTGAATGGCTCAAGGGCGAGGAAGTTTATGACGATCGTGATAAGGTGGTAGAGTGTATTGCGCTAGAGCAATTCTACCGCTGTATCCAGGACGATGTAAGGCTCTGGCTGCAGGATAGGCTTACTGAGGTTAAGCTCAACAAAGCAGCAGAGCTGGCTGAGGAATACTACACTCGCCGAAACGTGCACAGCAGGGCATTACGCATCGAAAAGGCGGAAACAAAGGATGCTTCTCAAAGGAAGCCTGATGGAAGGAAACCGTTCGCGCGTCGCGATTTTCGAAAAGATGCGTCTGCTCTAAAGGAGGCAGTAGGCGAAGAACAAAAGGAGTTAAGGAAATCTGACGATGCTCCTAAGCAGCGCGCTGATGCCGCACGTGCGTTTGAGTCACGGAGGCCTTTGACATGCTACCACTGCAAAAAGGAAGGGCATATCGCGGCAAACTGTAGACAAAAGGTTGCTTTCGCAACGATTCGGGAGACAGACAAGAATATGCGGTTGTTGGAACCATATATGCAAGAGATTAGTGTGAACGGTAAGATGTGCAAAGCCCTTCGTGACTCGGCGGCAACTATGGACGTTGTCCACCCGTCCTTAGTTTCTCCGAATGATTTTACAGGAGAAGGCGCGTGGATAAGGCAAGTAGCTGAGGAGCAATGTGCTTGCTTACCGATCGCTACAGTGATCATTGAGGGTCCTTTTGGTCAGCTCAACACCGAGGCGGCCGTGTCTGCCGCCCTCCCTGAGCATTTTCCTTACCTCTTTTCGAACTGCTCAGAGCAGCTTCTGAGGGATAAAGGCAAATCGTTCTTTGCCGGCGTGGCATGCATGGCCCTTACGCGATCTCAAGCGCGGAAGCTTTCGCAGAAGCTTGACCTTGCACCGGAGAGGGAAACACCGCTTAGGGAGGCAGATGAGCATCGTAGCCTAGATACGGTGTCGGTGGAACCTCGGATCGAGGACTGTCGGGGAAGCGGAGAACTCGCTGCTAACGAAACTGAAAACAGTTTCAACGATAGTGGCAACGAGAAGGTAACGGCGACGCCACTGAGCGAGGCGAATTCCACATTGAGCCCAGTTTCCGACAGTTGGCACGAGCTAACTCAGGTTGACAGAGCGACGCTCGTTCGGGAACAGCAGGAAGATAGCTCGATAATAGCTTTGCTGGATAATGCTAAAGGAGGAACAAAGAAAAAGAATGTTTCATTTCATCAGAAATCCGGCTTGTGGTACCGAAATTACGCTGACGCCCGTGGTCGTAAGTACGAACAGCTTTTGATCCCACAAAAGTATCGCCATCAGCTATTGAACCTGGCGCACGAAAACGCGTGGGCAGGGCACCTCGTCGTGAAAAATACCAAAGCTAGGCTCGCCCAAGAGTATTACTGGCCTTATTGCTGGAAGGACATTGAAGGCTTTGTGCGCTCTTGCGACACTTGCCAGAGAGTAGGCAAGTCTACCGACAAGTGGAAGGCGCCCATGAAACTGGTGCCAATCATAACCGAACCCTTCCGCCGGTTGGTAATTGACATTGTAGGGCCACTGCCCGAGTCCAAGAACGGTTGTCGGTATATTCTGACTGCTCTGTGTGTCGCGACAAAGTTTCCTGAAGCGATACCTCTCAAGGAGCTCAATTCTCCTCAGGTCGTAGACGCCCTTCTCTCAATTTTCGCTCGTGTCGGATTTCCCTCGGAAATTCAGTGTGACAATGGCAGTGTTTTTACCAGCTGCCTAACCTCTACCTTTTTCGAAAGGTGCGGTATCAAGGTCGTACAGAGCTCGATCCATCACCCGCAGTCGAACCCAGTAGAACGTATGCACTCGGTGCTCAAAAGAATATTGCGAGTTCTTTGCTTTGAGCGCAAACGCGATTGGGAAGCCTGCGTGCCTGCAGCTATGTTCGCTTTATGATCCGCTCCCCACGAGAGCACAGGCTTCAGCCCTGCGGAGCTTGTGTACAGCCGGAGCTTAAGAACACCGCTGCGAATGCTGCGAGAGTCGTGGGAAGGCGAGGAGGAAGACCCAAACGTGGTCACGTACGTCCTTAACCTGCTTCAAAGGATCGGAAAAACGAAAGATCTTGTCGAGAGCCACATGAAGGCAGCGCAAGAATTGTCAAAAGAGTACTACGACAAGTCAGCAAAGAAGCGTACTTTCGAAGTGGCCAGCCAAGTAATGATACTGCGACCGTCTAAGAAAAATAAGCTTGAGGTCCAGTGGGAGGGGCCAGCGAACGTGGTATCGAAACTTTCTGATACCAACTACGAAGTTAAACTAGGTAGAAGGCCCAACAAAATCTATCATAGTAACCTGATGGAACCGTACATTCAGCGTCACGCTGTCGTGAATGTGATTTTGAATGGTTCGGACGAGGAAGGTGCAGAAATCCTGACCTCTGCGGACATGAAGGAATGCGGTTCGGCTGCATTGTTAGAACAGGTTAACTTAGAACCACGTTTAAGCCAAGCCCAGAAGGAAGACTTGAGAATGATTGTTTCTGAGTTCGAAAAAGTGTTTTCGGATCGTCCCGGAAAGACGACGCTAATTGAGCACGACATCGAGCTAACGTGTGAAGAACCGATCCGTAGTAAACCGTATCGCTGCTCTCCCGTGCAGAAAGAAATCATGGCAGGTGAGATCAAGCGAATGTGCGACCTGGGAGTCATAGTACCGGGTGAGAGCGATTACACCTCGTCCTTTATACTAGTGCAAGTACCGGGAAAAGATCCCAGACCGTGCATTGATTACCGGCGACTAAACGCGATAACCCGGGATCAGACCTATCCAATACCAAACCTTGAGGAAAGGGTGGAGACCGTGTCAAGGTCGAATTACATATCCACACTAGACCTCGTGCGAGGCTATTGGCAAGTCCCCCTTACAGAGCGCGCCAGCCGCTACGCCGCGTTCGTTTCAGCATTCGGAATGTTCCGCCCAGTCATGTTGAGTTTCGGACTCAAAAACGCGCCATATTGCTTCTCGAATCTAATGGACCACTTGCTCCATGGTCTGTCCGAGTACGCGCTCCCGTACCTGGACGATGTCGCCATCTTTTCTAACACATAAGAAGAACATGTAGATCACTTACGGGTCGTGCTGAGCAGGCTGAAGGATGCCGGCCTCACAGTCAAACCTGCTAAATGCCAGCTAGGTTGCGCCGAAGTGACTTACCTAGGGCATGTGGTGGGGCGCGGCCGGCGTAGACCGTCAGAAATCAAAGTAGCCGCTGTCGTAAACTACCCCCGGCCAACCACTAAGACCGAGATAAGGGCCTTTTTAGGCTTAGCTGGATATTACCAGCATTATGTAAAAGACTACTCGACGCTTGCCAGTCCTCTCACAGACGCGCTTCGAAAGTCGGAACCCGTGACGGTGACATGGGACCAAAAAAAAGAGAACGCGTTTCAAATGCTGAAACAAGCATTGAGCGAGGAGCCAGTTCTAATGGCGCCTGATTTTTCAAAAGGCTTCATAATTTAATGTGATGCCAGTGATCGGGGCATGGGAGCTGTGCTCTGCCAAGATGATGATGAGGGCAATGAAAGGCCAGTTTTGTACCTAAGCCGTAAGTTGACTTGCCGTGAAGAGGCGTACAGCACTTCTGAAAAAGAATGCGCCTGCCTGGTGTGGGCAGTTCAGAAGCTCGCCTGCCACGTCGCCGGTTCCAAGTTCGTAGTAAAACCGACCACTGCCCACTAACTTGGTTAAATAATATGTCATCTAAGAGCGGCCGGTTGCTGAGGTGGAGTATGATACTCCAGCAGCACAATCTTGTCGTTCGTTATAAGAAAGGCAAGTTAAACGCGAACGCAGACGCACTAAGCCGTGCGCTCTGACCAAGGCTACCTTCGAACGCCTCACTATTTACATTTTGTCACTTCGCGAACGCTTGTTAAGTTCGCTCGTAAATCGGGGCAAAATTGATGTCCTCATCCGCGGCCTCAGCCGATTGTTTTGCTGCCCAAATGATCTCGAGGGACCCAATTTACAATCATTTCATTCCTTGTGTTGTTTGCGTTTGACACTTTGTTTGAGTTTATTATTTTAAGAGTTCTGGTATCCCACATGTGTCTCTTGTTGAAGAGGGAGCGAAAAGGGGACAGAACTATTGCTAGCGGAGTTTTGTGACCTTTAAGTCTGGTGTATTGACGGGTGACAGAAGGCACTTGCTCGTGTTGGGTGTTGCCTGTTGTCGGTCGGTTCTTGGCAACATGCAGAACGATCAACGACCGATGCTGAGAAGCAAGCTCTTCCGAAGTACCGAGCGAAGCTGATCCAGTCACCTGGGCGACAAAGCTGCGGAGCAGTGATCCTGTCCTGACGAGCGGGACCCGTTCTCGGAAAGGAGCCTGGAGCTACCTGCGGCTGAACACCGGACGAGAACTTGGAGGAGCCTGGCGTACGAGCGCTCCCCGCATCCGAGCCACGCGGAAGCAGCTCGTCTTCGTGGCGCATTGTATGGCGGCGGTGGTGCTGTAGTGCCGGAGCCCACATTTCGCTGGCTGGCTTCTCTGGAAACAAGCGCTGCGCGCCCGCCGTCGCTCAAAGCAGGCCCAGACTCTCTCGGACATGTCGCGACGTGCAGCGTGACTCATCCAGCCACGCCGGCGCCGACACGGACCCTTCCTCCTTCCCTCCTCTCCGTCGTTGCGGGCTCCTCCGACGCGTCATCGGCCGTCGCCTCTCGACCATTGGTCTAATATGAACGGTGGCCAGTGCCGTGACCTGATTGGAGGATTTGAACGGCTGGCTGCCGTAACCGTTACCAGCGGCTTTAAAAGCGGAGCCGCTCTGAACCCGACCAGCAGATGGGCAGCAGAAGAGCCATCACGCCGGAGCTACGCTCGCTTCCGGGGCCGCCCTTCTTCTGTGTGCCTGCCCGTGGTGCTCTTGACCCTTGTATCATGTAAAAGCCCTTGTACATACTGTACATAAACGTCCTTTTACTCACCGTCGCCTCGACCGTTTCATGGCTCGGACTCCCAGTCCCAACAGTGCGCTTTGCCATATATATATACATGTATATCAGAAAGGCAACACCCACAGAAACCAAGGGGCACAGGGGATTTTTTTAATTTGTTTATTTATTTTGTGGTGTTGATCAATTTATAATATTACTGAATATGTTATCGCTTAAAGGTAATTGATTACAAAAGCAGAAGAAAAAACAACCACATGCCGCCGGAGGGATCCGAACCCACGACCTCCGAATTACGCGTCCGAAGCTCTACCGCTGAGCTACGGCGACTTTTTTTTTCTTTATTGCTGAGCTACGGCGACGGCTGTCAAATCTTCTGCTTTGGGCGTATTTTTGTTTACAAATAACCTAATCTTGGGAGTGTTCACCAGCGCCACCCACGTTCTTAAGCAGCGGACGAGGCACGTCCTGAGTTACCGCTGATGTGACGTAGAACGTCATCGAACGGCGAGGGAGGAAGCTGTGTGAGAACCCTATTATGCTTCCTATGTCATCAAGGCTGCCAGAACCGAGACCCTCGCTAAGTAATTAAGCAAACAAGCGAAGGGGTATGAGGGGCTCGTTATAAATATACGAAAATCCAACAGCCACAGAAACCAAGGGGCACAGGGGATTCCTTTTTTTAATTTGTTTATTTATTTTGTGGTGTTGATCAATTTGTAATATTACTTAATATGTTATCGCTTAAAGCTAATTGATTAGAAAAGCAGAACAAACAACAACCACATGCCGCCAGTGGGATCCGAACCCACGACCTCCGAATTACGCGTCCGGTGCCCTACCACTGAGCTACGGCGACGGCTGTCAAACCTTCTGCTTTCGGGGGTATTTATGTTTACAAATAACCTAACCTTGGGAGTGTTCACCAGCGCCCCCATATATATATATATATATATATATATATATATATATATATATATATATATATATATATATATATTGCAAGGGCCTTTATTGACAGTTGTGAAGCCCGGTTAGAGCGGGCAAAGACAGGTCCGGTCCCATAACAGTTCACGCTCTCGTCTCGCGCCGCTCGCCGGCTCTGCTGCTTCAGCTGCCGATCTTCGTCTTCTCGTCTGGCGCCTCGCGTCGGGTCTGCTGCTCCAACTGCTGATCGTCTTCCTCTTTACATTTGGCCCCGGGGGAAAAAGAGCCATCCTGGCGATTTAGGGGGTCAACACGACGCAAGGGTCGTAGAGCGGCTTCAAACGCACAATGTGGACGGCCTCGCGCCCATGTCGTCGGAGATCGCGTGATGGCGTCAGGGGCTCAACGATGTAAGTGACGAGAGAAGTGCGCTCAAGGACGCGATAGGGTCCGTGGGAGTACGGCAGCAACTTGCTAGAGAGACCTGGCGCAGCAGAATACACACGGAGCCAAACAAGGGATTGCGGCTGAAAAGTGTCTGTGCCATAGAAGTGGTCGAAGCCGTATTTCTGGCGCCCTTGGTCGTCGGACGTGAATGACCGGGCGAGCTGGCGGCACTCTTCAGCGTGTCTGGAGGCTTCAGATACGGTTGTGGAGTCCGACGAATCAGGATGATAAGGAAGAATAGTGTCGAGCGACGAGGATGGTTCACGGCCGTACAGAAGGAAGAATGGTGAGAAACCAGTAGTGCTCTGCGTAGCGGTGTTGTAGGCATATGTGACTAAGGGGAGGACGATGTCCCAGTTAGAATGGCCGGCCGCCACATACATTGACAACAAGTCACCTAATGTTCGATTGAAACGTTCAGTCAAGCCGTTCGTCTGGGGATGATAGGCAGTAGTGGTGCGGCGAGTAATGTTGCATTGCTGCAGGAGAGATGAAACGACGTCTGACAGAAACACCCGCCCACGGTCGCTCAACAGTTCACGCGGTGCTCCGTGCTGAAGTATGAAATGGTGCAAGAGGAAGGCTGCAACATCCCGCGCTGTAGCAGCTGGGAGGGCGGCAGTTTCGGCGTACAGTGTCAGGTGGTCCACAGCGACAATGACCCAGCGGTTTCCTGCAGCGGTGTAGGGATGTGGTCCATACAGGTCAATGCCAACTCGGTCAAATGGCCTGGATGGGCAAGGCAAAGGCTGCATAGGGCCGGTCGAATGATGATGACCGAGTTTGCGGCGCTGGCAATCAGCGCAGGAACGGACGAATTTTCGAACGTAGTTGTACATGCCGCGCCAGTAATAGCGGAGGCGAAGCCGGTTGTCGGACTTGAAAGCACCGCCGTGACCAGCTTGCGGGTCGCTATGAAAGGCTGCGCATATGTCGGAGCGTAAATGTCCAGGGATCACTAGGAGCCATTTGCGGCCATCAGGGAGATAATTTCGGCGGTACAAAATCTCATCATGAACGTCGAAGTGGGCAGCCTGACGGCTGATTGCACGTGGTACCGACACGACAGAACGGTCTAAAAGATAGCGTAAAAGAGAAGTGATCCAGGGGTCCTTGGACTGCTTGTTGGGCATGTCGTCCAATGACAGGGGGACGCAGTCGATGGCGGGAGGAGAGGCACAGTCATCGGCTAGAGGTGAACGAGACAAAGCGTCGGCGTCATTATGCTTCCTGCCAGAGCGATAGATCACACGAATATCGTACTCTTGAAGGCGTAAGGCCCATCGGGCGAGGCGGCCATTTGGATCTTTTAGGGTGGACAGCCAACATAGGGAAATGATGGTCCGTGACGACCTCGAAAGGCCGGCCATGTACGTAAGGCCGAAATTTCCCGATCGCCCAAACGATTGCCAAGCACTCTTTTTCAGTGGCTGAGTAGTTTTGCACTCGCTTCGTCACGGTGCGGCTCGCATATGCAACAACATACTCCGCTTACCCCGGTTTCCGTTGAGCAAGAACAGCACCGATACGAACGCCACTGGCATCTGTGTGGATTTCAGTTGGAGAAGCAGGGTCAAAGTGGCGCAGTAAGGGTGGAGAGGTAAGTAGACGGCGAAACGGGATGAACGCTTTGTCACAGGCAGGACTCCAGCTTGATAGGTCGCTACTGCCACG
This sequence comes from Amblyomma mixtum, assembly GCF_055824585.1. Lineage (NCBI taxonomy): Eukaryota > Metazoa > Arthropoda > Arachnida > Ixodida > Ixodidae > Amblyomma > Amblyomma mixtum. The sequence goes on along the minus strand of NC_143015.1, from coordinate 118,014,524 downwards.
AAGAAGGGAAGTCAGAGGTGCGATGATAGAAGCGAAATTTCGGATAAAGCGTCGAAAGTAAGATCATAAGCCGATGAAACTGCGAAGTTCCTTCATTGTAGAGGGCTTCGGGAACTCAGAGAAAGCACGAAGCTTTGCTGGGTCAGGAAGGACACCCTGTTTTGACACGACGTGGCCCAAAATCGTCAACGACGATTCTGAACGGTGTAACACTGTTCGGAATTCGCATCAACAATCACAGATCACATGTGCGGACGCAGCCAAATCTCCCACTTTCAAAACACATAAACAACCTTGGGCATCCATTCGATAACTTCAAAGCTATTGTACTTCAATCGGGGTTCAAAACGCATTATGAGCGCGAGAGCTGTGAATCATACCTTGTTCACAAATTTAGCACATTCTCAAGCGGCATCAACGAAACAGTAGGCCGGCTATCATGCTTACACCCTTAGAGTACCAAAAAATTATCCAAGACATGCTGATGGCAGAGACTGATAAAACGGGCGGCAGAAAGCACAGCAAGCATTTCTTTTTTTTTTCTGGTCACATGCATTGTCCCGTATTTAGTGTTTTTTCCTCTTTTCTATATATTGTTTATTTTTTGTTGTTAAGTATTTTTGTAATGCATTGTCATGCCTTGTATTGAATTGGCACGCATTTCTTTTCTGCGCGCGCTCACGCGCAGTGATGAACTACATTTGTCTTAACACGGTACATTGTACTTGCCACTGACTACAGTTCGTTTCTGTTGTTGTGTGTGTGTGTTTGTTGTTAGCCTTGTGTCTTTTTCTTTTGTTGTGTATTGAGTGGTTGTGTAAGGATTCCCCTTTTTTGTGTATTGAGTAGTTGTGTAAGGATTCATTAGAAACTTGTGTTTTTTTCCTAATGACCTATCTTGTATCGTGTTGTGCTGCCACAACCCTGCACCCTGCCACAACCCTGCCACAACCCTTTGACATTCCTGCGGACCCCCATGCCTAGAACTTTCCTGAAATGTTGCTTTCTCGCTGTGCGGCTGCCAGACGCTTCGCGCTTGTCGCCGCAATACATCATGAGAGCCATTTTGTAAAGTGTTGTGCAGTAAAAGTTTTTTTTTTTGTCACAACCCTGTGGCAGCTGTGCGCTGTATAGCTTCGCGCTTGTCATCGACTTTTCTGTCGTTACCTCCTTCCTAACACTTGCCGCCTTTTGAAGTTGTAACCAACTTTTTTTTTTAACCTCTCCCTTCACCATTGTTTGCATTTGTGTTTTACACTTGTTCCTGTACCTCGCGGATGCTATAAAAGCTGCTTGTTTCGAATACTATAATACACTCGAAAAGGCTGGTCCTCCAGCCGAAACGTCGTGAATTAAATCTTGTTATGTTGTTCAATTTCTGGTGACTTTATGTTATATTAATCAATCAGCTGCCAAGAAATAATTTTTGATATATATATATATATATATATATATATATATATATATATATATATATATATATATATCAAGACCGAGAGAGAGAGAGCTTTTTTTAGCCAGTTACATGCACTGGAAAAGTTGCTTTGCCTGCATTCTTTTCGAAAGCGCATGTATTTTGGCACGGTGTAGTCAAGTTTGGTTGACCCACAGCGCCGAGGATAACCACGTTCCCGAAATTTTAAAAACTAATGGCTATTGCTTACGACTGGCTGCAAATCCCTAATTGCAACCAGTAACCTAATTTTATAGTTGAAAAGTTCATAATCAGAAAGGAGTCATGCAGCTAACTACTTAATATTAGTTACATCTTTTCTGCTGTCCGCCAACGCAAGTATTGAGCCACTGAAGCCACCTCCATACCTCGAAAACCCAGTTTATAAATATTCTGGTTCACCTTCACGGACACGTCTGGCATGCCTGTGTGTGTATTCAGAAAAGGGCAGTAATCGAGGTGCCGCAAACATTTTCGTTTAAATAATATATATATATGTATATATATATATATATATATATATATATATATATATATATATATTGTAACGGGCTTTACTGGCAAAAGGCGCTTGTCCCGGACGATCAGGCGGAGCAGACAAATCGCACTTCCAGGCTCGAACAGTCAGCGCTCTCGTCTCGCGCTGGGCGTTGGCGCTCCCACTGCGGGCGCTGTTCGTCTTCTTCTTTACAGTCAGCCCCGCAGGGAAAAAAGAGCCATCCTGGCGATTTAAGGGGACGTCAAGACGGAGGGGTCGTAATGTCGCTTCAAGCGAGACACACGGACTGTCTCGCGCCCACGTCGTCGGTGATCTGGCGAAGGCGGTACAGGCTCGATGATGTAGGTAAACGGGGAAGTACGCTCCAGAACGCGGTAGGGCCCATGGTACTTCGGAAGCAGCTTGTAAGAGAGGCCAGGTGAAGCAGGAGGAACACGGAGCCAAACAAGGGATTGTGGTGGAAAACTGTCATCGTCATGTGTGCTGTCGAAGCGGTATTTCTGGCGCCCCTGATCGGCGGATGTGAACGCCCGATCGAGCTGCCGGCACTCTTCAGCGTGGCGAGAGGCTGCGGAAACAGTTGTGTATTCCGAGGAAGCGGGCCGATAAGGAAAAATGGTGTCAAGTGGGGACGAAGGTTCACCCCCGTAGAGTAGAAAAAATGGCGAAAAACCAGTAGTACTCTGAATGGCAGTGCTGTATGCGTAAGTAACAAAGGTTAGCATGGCGTCCCAGTTTGAGTGGTCCGCAGCCATGTACATTGACAGCATGTCACCTAACGTACGATTAAAGCGTTCAGTCAGCCCGTTAGTCTGCGGGTGGTAAGCAGTCGTGGTGCGATGGGTAGCGTTGCATTGCTGTAGAAGGGATGAAGCGACTTCGGACAGAAAGACACGTCCACGGTAGCTCAGAAGTTCACGTGGCGCTCCGTGGCGAAGTATGAAGCGGTGCAGGAGGAAGGCTGCAACATCCCGCGCCGTGGCAGAGGGAAGGGCAGCGGTTTCGGCGTACCGTGTCAGATGATCGACACCTACAATGACCCAGCGGTGTCCTGCAGCCGTGTAGGGAAGCGGTCCGTACAGGTTAATGCCAACTCGGTCGTAAGGCCTGGATGGGCAAGAAAGGCTGCATGAGGCCGGTCAGATGGTGGTGACTGGGCTTGCGGCGTTGACAGTCGGAGCAAGAACGGACGAATATGCGGACGTAGTTGTACATACCGCGCCAGTAATAACGGAGGCGAAGGCGTGTATAAGTTTTGAAGGCACCGGCGTGAGCGTTTGCTGGGTCATTGTGAAAGGCGGCGCATACTTCGGAACGTAAGTTTCCCGGGATCACAAGCAGCCATTTGCGGCCGTCAGAGGTATAATTGCGGCGGTACAAGAGCCCATCGCGAATCTTGAAATGGGCAGCTTGACGACGCAGTGCTCGTGGGACCGAGTTGAGGGAAGGGTTCGAAAGCAAGTTGAAAATAGAACCCAGCCATGGGTTCTTGAGCTGCTCGGTGGCCATGGTGGTCATCGATAAGGAAGCGCAGTCGACGCGGGAAGGGCAAGCAGGTTCAGTGGTCAGAGGTGAGCGTGACAAAGCGTCGGCGTCTTGATGCTTTCGGCCAGAGCGATATACGACATGAATGTCATACTCTTGAAGGCGTAAGGCCCACCGAGCGAGGAGTCCATTGGGGTCCTTCACGGTGGACAGCCAACACAATGAATGATGGTCTGTAACGACGTCGAAAGGTCGGCCGTACAAGTAGGGCCGAAATTTTCCTATCGCTCGAACGATTGCCGAACACTCTTGTTCAGTCACAGCGTAGTTCAATTCCGACTTCGTGAGAGCGCGACTCGCGTATGCAACAACATACTCAGCAAAGCCCGGTTTACGTTGCGCAAGGATGGCGCCAATACTAACGCCACTGGCATCGGTGTGGATTTCAGTGGGCGCATTGGGGTCGAAGTGGCGTAATATGGGCGGCGAGGTAAGCAGGTGGCGCAAGGTTCTGAATGCGTCGTCAGAGGCAGGATTCCAGCCGCTGAGGTCTTTGCTGGCGGGAAGAAGCGTAGTCAAAGGCGCGATGATTGAAGCGAAATTACGGATGAAACGCCGAAAGTAGGACGATACTACGGGGTACCCAAAAGAAACCGAACTTATTTTTGTTTGAACTTATTGTTCACATTTTAAGCATAGACCTTCAATGTACTCTCCACTTCCAATGATACGCTTGTCGAATCTTTCATTCCATTTTTGAAAACAGTGTTTAAATTCATCTTTTGTGATGCTTGACAGTCTCTCCGTCGTTTTTTTCGTCACCTCAGCAACATCTGCGAAGCGCTTTCCATTCACCTGTCTTTTCATTCTAGGAAACAAAGAAAGTAGCACGGGACAAGGGCGGGTGAGTATGAGGGTGGAGGAACAGGGGTCATGCCATTTTTGGTACAAAATTGTCGTAGAGACAGGGCTGTTTGAGCAGGGGCATTACCATGGTGGAAAAACCAGTCACCCGTCTGCCACGAATCAGGCCGCTTCTACCGCACACTGTTGCCGAATCTTTTCAAAACATCCAAGTAGAAAGCCTTGTTAACTGTCTGACCCTGCGGAACAAATTCTGAATGGACGACTCCTCTCACGTCGGAAAAACAAATCAGCGTTGTTTTGAGATTTGGTTTCACCTGACGAGCTTTCTTGAGGCAAGGTGATTTTGAAGTTTTCCATTGGCATGATTGTTGCTTTGATTCAGGATTTGATTCAGGAACACTTGAGTTGTCCCTATAGCACCGTCCTTCAACGTCTTTCTGAATACTTCAAGAGTTTCCGTTGTACTTTTTACGAGAAAAAAATAGAATTTCACCGGCGCACGCTGTTCACGGAAATCAGGCATTGCAAAAACGACGCTCACAAAAAACAGTCGTCACTCTAAAACTCTGCCTAAACAAGTCGGGCCTGCTTCAGCGACGGCACTCGGCTTACTGACTATGGAATGTTCGTTCTATGCGCTCCTAGTGGCAAAACGCGGTACTGCAGAAGCTCTGCCGATTAAAAAAATTAGTTCGGTTTCTTTTGGGTACCCCCTCTAGGCCGATGAAACTGCGAAGTTCGTTCGTCGTGGAGGGCTTTGGAAACTCAGACACAGCACAAAGTTTTGCTGGATCGGGAAGCACACCGTCCTTATATACGATGTGGCCTAAAATTGTCAACTGTCGGGCCGCAAAGCGACATTTCATCAAATTCAGTTGTAGCCCAGCCTCAGTGAGACATTTCAACACATGTCCCAGGCGAGCGAGATGAGTCTGGAAGTCCGGGGCGAAATCAACAATGTCGTCTAGATAGCACAAACAGGTTTTCCATTTGGGGCCGCGTAGTATAGTGTCCAACATGCGCTCAAATGTGGCGGGGTCATTACATAATCCGAACGGCATTACGGTGAATTCAAGCAGCCCGTCTGGCGTCAAAAAGACTGTTTTGGCGCGGTCATCGTCGGCCATCGGGACTTGCCAGTATCCGGGCGCGTAGATCTAGAGATGAAAAGAATTCAGCGCCCTGCAGACAGTCAAGGGCGTCTTCTATTCGGGGCAGAGGATAGACATCTTTGCGATAGATTTTGTTGAGGCGGCGGTAGTCCACGCAAATGCGGATAGAGCCGTCTTTCATGGTGACAAGAACTAGGGGGAGGCCCAAGGACTGTGGGAGGGTTGTATGACGCCACGCTGCAGCATGTCGTTCACCTCTTCGTCGATGACATGACGTTCGGCCGGTGACACACGGTACGGTCGTTGGCGCAACGGCGTGTGGGAGCCGGTGTCGATCCGGTGGGTCACGGCTGACGTACGGCCCAAGCGGTGGGTAGTAAAGTCAAAGGAGGAACGAAACTGGGCGAGCAGAGCAAGAAGCTGGGTCTCTTGCGCTGGCGTAAGGGTGTCGTCGATAAAGCTGGCGAAGACGTCCGTGAGAGCAGGATCGGTGGGAGCGGCGCAAGGAGTAAGTGAATCCATTGGGAGGCCGCCGGACTCGTCCTTGGAATAGTCGCAGATGAGTAGAGTAGCAAAGGGCTGTACAAAGCCCAGGCATTGGCAGCGATTCATAGTAAAAGGGCACATAAAGAGGTTTGTGACGGGCATTGCACTGCAGCCAGCTGCGACTGTAAGCACGGCGGAGGGTAGAAGGAGACCGCTGCGAGCAACAAAGGTGTCGGATGGGCTGAAGACGACGGGTCCGTCGGAAGCAAAGGCGCAGGATACAGAGATTAGCACAGAAGAACACGGCGGTATCGCGATGTCGTCGACCACAGTTAATTTCGTGCACGTTGCTGGTGTCTGGCCAATCTGATCATCATGGAAGGGAAAAAACTCTACCTCGGCACGAGTGCAGCCATTGACGGCGTGATGTTAAGAAAGAAAGTCCCACCCTAAGATGACGTCATAAGAGCACGATGAAAAAACGATGAACTCAATTAGGTACAGCGCGTCCTCAATAGTGACCCTGATAGTACAGGCGGCCAACGGATTAATCAGGTGCGAATGGGCGGCTCGCAGCGAAATTCCAAATAGCAGCGTTGTCACTTTGCGCAACTTGCGGCATAGTTTCTCGCTCAATACGGATACAGCATGCCAGTATCAACCAGGGCTAAAGCGTCGGTGCCCTCTACAGTAACTTGAATGACATTACACGCAGATAGGCGAGGTCTTGAACTGTTCGTCAAACACGCAGCTCTTGCCTCCGGAACTGCGGGGACTAGTTTTCCGGGGGCGGAGCAGGACGAAGGCGCATCGGAGAAACCGAGCGACGACGGGGAGATGGGGAACGGTAGCGAAGAGTCGGGCGGCCATCGGAAGAGGGGACTGTCTCAGGAGGGGAGGGAGGCTGAAGTGCTGGGGAGGGGCGTAGATGTAGGCGCGAGTGTCGGCGGTGTCAGGAGGGGGCAGGTAGCGCCGGAGGCAGTGACGCATCACGTGACCCGGAATGCCGCAGGCGTGGCAGATGGGAAGGTTGTCAGGCGTCCGCCAAGGGTTGAAGCGTTGGTTTGGCGGTCGAGCAGTAGGAAACGGGGTCGACCGCGGTGAAGGTCGAGGTGGCACAAACGCCGCAGGACGATGGTGCCTGACGGCCTCGGCATACGTCAGAGGGGCAGCAACGGGAGGTAGGGGACTACCAGATGGCAGGGCCTCAGACACTTGCTCCCGGATTTCTTGCTGAAGTATGGGCGCAAGATGACATGGTGAACTTGGAACGGACGGAAGGAGCGACAGCTGCCGAGTGAGCTCCTCACGAACAAATTGCTTGATCTTGAAAACGGTGCTGTCTTCGGTGCACACAATGCCAGTGAGAGTCTCGGGCCGCGCAGAGGGTGACTGAGTTGAAACAAGCAGGCGCCGCAGCTCGTCGTAGGCTTGGCACAGGTTGAATATATCGCTGATGGAAGTGGGGTTCTTAGCCACAAGCATGTGAAAGCCGTCCTCCTCGATGCCCTTGAGTACATGCTTGATTTTTTCTTCCTCCGTCATCTACGCGTCGACACGCTTGCAGAGGTCGATGACGTCTTCGATATAGCTCGTGAACGTCTCGCCGGTCTGCTGGGCAAGAACGTGAAGACGCTGCTCGGCGCGAAGCTTGCGGACGGCCGGGCGGCCGAAGAATTCTGTGAAACTGACTTTGAAGGCGGACCAGGTGGTAAACTACGCCTCGTGGTTCTTAGACCAGAGGTTGGCTACTCCGGTGAGATAAAATATTACGTTGGTTAGATTCAAGGGATCGTCCCACTGGTAATGTGCGCTCACCCTTTCGTAAGAGGAGAGCCAATCCTCGACGTCGTTGTCGTCCATGCCGCTGATGATGGTAGCATGGCGCTGGCGGAGCGCACCAGGACAAACAACGGGCGTCGGTGTAGTGCCGACGGGCTGGGTCAGGGTGGTGTCAGATGGCATGGTGGTAGCGAGGGTACGGTTGCGTAGCTCCAGCATGCGACTCCGCGACCTCCACCAAGATGTAACGGGCTTTACTGGCAAAAGGCGCTTGTCCCGGACGATCAGGTGGAGCAGCAAAATCGCACGTCCAGACTTCAACAGTCACCGCTCTCGTCTCGCGATGGGCGTTGGCGCTCCCACTGATGATGATGATGATGTCCTCAGGCTTAATGGCACATACCCACGGCAGGGGATTCGCTCCCACTGCGGACGCTGTTCTTCTTCTTTGCAATATATATATATATATATATGGAAGATTAAGCCAACAGCCACAGAAACCAAGGGGCACAGGGGATATTTTAATTTATTTATTTATTTTGTGGTGTTGATCAATTTGGAATATTACTGAATATGTTATCGCTTAAAGCTAATTGATTAGAAAAGCAGAAGAAAAACAACCACATGCCGCCGATGGGATCCGAACCCACGACCTCCGAATTACGAGTCCGGTGCTCTACCTCTGAGCTACGGCGAAGGCTGTCAAATCTTTTGTTTTCGGGAGTATTTATGTTTACAAGTAACCTAACCTTGATAGTGTTCATCAGCGCCACCCACGTTCATAAACGGCGGACGTAGAACGTCCTGAATTACCGCAGGTGTGACGTAGAACGTCATCGAACGAAGAGGGTGGAAGCTGCGTGAGAACCCTCTTATGCTTCCTATGGCGTCAAGGCTGCGAGAACCGAGGCCCTCGCTAAGCAATTAAGCAAACAAGAGACCGGGAATGAGGGGCTCGTTATAAATATGAAAGAAGCCAACAGCCGCAGAAACCAAAGGGCACACCGCCGAGTCCTACTTCCAACACCAACGCGGCCACCTTTTCCCAATGTGGATAACAACACGATACCCGCGACCTCCTCCAGGGAAGCGACACGAAACAGAACCACCGAGAGACCCGAGTTAACAAGAGTCCTACGCACCGGACCCCACCAGCAGCAACCTCCACCCAAGGCTAACCACCAAGATACACCAACCTCGCGAAGCACAGCACAGAAACCCACCGAAAACAGCACGAGGACTCCAGCAAGCCCCGGCGCAGCCTCAGGACATCCAGACCAGGCACAGCTACAAACGCTTTCCACGGTGGAAGGACACATGGGTGCCGCTACCAGCTCGAGACCGGAAATCCCAAGCACCCCTCTGTGTCGCTACGATCTCCGAAAGCGCTGTGGTTCCGCACAACGCGTTCGTCAACACTGACAATCAGGCCGCGTGAGTACGCCTACTCTCTCTTTCTCACCCTACCGGCAGCCCTCCTCAAATAATTCCAAATTTTTAAAGTTGAGAAAAATCGTGGATAAACGAATAAGGCACGAACTCCATATCCATAGCCTAAAGATCTATATGCAATCCAAAATCGCACCAAAAGGTTTACAAATTTTACTAACACCATGAATAGGTAACCTGTGTGATGAGGAAAAGGATAATTGGAATCGTGTACTAGAATCTGCCTCTTTGGATTTGCTTGGAGTTACGATTGGCCATTTTGAGAGGGTCTTGGGGGCTCTGAAAAAAGAAGAGTCGTGCTCGTCAACACATTCCCCTAACCACGTCTGAGGCCACCGAACTTACGCTCTTTGAGGAAAAGAGAACCGCGAGGTACGCGAGATAAAACGCAAGAAATTCATTAGGGACGGGATTCCACACCTCGCGTGGGCAAACCCAGCTGAACGCGAAGAATCCGAAACGGAGGTAGGTACTAATAATCACTCCATTGTTACGGCAAGCCCCAACAACAAATTCAACGCAACGACACAAACGACATTAATACCGACAACACAATCAGAACGCTCTGGAACGGGAGCAGCCACTAATGATAAACCCGTTGCTACAAGCTCTGTGTCTGGTTTCCAAGATAGCATTATTAATCTATCATCCAGCGCCCTAACAATTGACAAGAAATCTGTTCTTTCTCGAGGTCTTACGTTCTGCCCCACCACAAGTAAACACAATGAATTCCCAGTTTTAAAAGATGTGGACAATTTTCCACGAATGTTGCGACTGAAAGAATACTTTTGTGATAGGCCCCAACTTAGTGCAGACAGCAGAGAATTCTGCATTACAAACCAACGCTGGACTCCTAACATGGGAAGAGACGAACACTTGGACATGTATATTAATGCGGTCCAGAACGACATAATTCGCGCTTACAAAAGCCACACTCCAGGGAGACCGAACCTGTCCAAAAAAGAACGGGATGCATTGAAAGCTCTCAGCAGACGGACAGATGTAACCATAAAGCCATCGGATAAAGAAGGCGGTATAGTAGTAATGGATAGTGAAGCATACATTGAGGAAGGCTTGAGACAACTCTCTAACACATGCTTCTACGAGCTTCTTGAAAAAGAACCAACTCCACAATACCAACAATATATAGCAGAGACTCTGGATCAGCTTGCGCAAAAAGGACACATAACCCTAAGGTTATCTAAAACCCTCACCGCACCACACCCGTCGCCAGGTCGATTCTACTTACTACCGAAAATCCACAAAAAGGATAATCCTGGCCGCCCTATAGTATCTGGCATTGGCACGATTACAGAACCAATTTCCAGTTACATTCCAGGCATATTCCAACAACACACCCATCCTACATACGAGACACAAACCATTTCCTTCGCGAAATAGCAGGCCTTAAACTTCCGGAAGGTGCCTTTCTGGTAACATTAGATGTAATCTCACTCTACACTAATATTCCTCATCCCGATGGCATCAGATCTCTGACCGAAGCGTACAGACAAGATAGAAAAGAGGAGTCGCCTGCCACACGAGTTCTAGAAATACTTGCGAAAATCGTACTCGAATACAACAACTTTGAATTCAACGATCAACACTACTTACAAATTAATGGCACAGCCATGGGTAAAAGGATGGCCCCCGCCTACGCCAACATCTTCATGCATAGTATTGAATCTAAATTCTTGCAAGATTCTCTCATCAAGCCCATCCTATACAAACGCTATTTGGATGACATTTTTCTAATTTGGACTGACACAGAGCAAGAACTCCTAAATTTTATTGAACAATTCAACCTTGTCCACCCCAACATATCGTTCACTCGCGTGTACTCCCACACCACAATTAACTTCCTAGATGTCGAGATTTCGGTAAAGGAAGGCTCACTTAACACCAGCGTATATATAAAACCGACGGACCGTCAACAATACTTACACTTTCAAAGTTGTCATCCTCGCCACTCCAAAACAAGTATCCCATACTCTCAGGCACATCGATTTAAAAGAATCTGTTCACAAGATCAAGACTTCGTGAGAAATTCCAACCGCATGCGAGAAGTCCTCACCAAGCAAAGATATCCCCCCGCCATTGTCGACGATGCAATTGAAAGGGCATCTAAACTCAACCGAGATGAAATACTAGATGGACGTCGACGCAGTGAAGAAACAGATCACCGGGCAAACTTGGTACTCACCTACACAAGTAATCCCCCCAACGTAAACAGAATCCTTAGAAAACATTTCAACATTCTCGAACAAAGCCAGCGCCTCGAAAAAAATTTTCCCCACTCCCCCTCACGTAGTCTACAGACGACCGAAAAACATTCAAAAAATTCTCGTACACTCAAAAACACATAACCACCTTGGGTTGGGTTGCCGACCCTGCGCCAAAAGTAGATGCCACGTCTGTAAACATATGCAAACAACCAGCTGTACGATAAGCACAGCCTCAGGCTTTAAATGGAAAATCAATGGCGACTTTAATTGGGACTCCTCCAACGTTATCTAACTCCTAGAATGTGGTGTGTGCAGTATGCAGTACATTGGACAGACGGTTAACCCTTTCGAATTCGCTTTAATAACCACCGCGCTCATGCCCTATCTATCCCTAACCTCCCCTTGTCAAAACACATTAATGACAAAAAACACCCATTTGAAGCACTTAAATTAGCCGTCTTACAGGGTGGGTTCAACAACACCCGGGAACGGGAGCAACGCGAGTTGTACTTTATTTATAAGTTTGGAACAATTGCCCAAGGCATTAATGAGAACCTGGGCGCTTTGTCTTCAATACGCCCCCTGCAAATCCAGTACTGACCTTGGAGTGCCGGCCTGACAGGCCTCGCAAGCTTTCTCCCATACGCTTGCACCGATGTCCTCATCGCACACCGCGCTCTTACCTTCCCCCGTTCGACCATCTTGACGAGAGCGGCGCCGTCAAAGACCCTAAGCACTCCCGCCATTCATAGTGGCCCCACGCGACGATTTTTCCCCAAAGTCGCCTCAGTTTCCGGCCTTTTCCTTTTTTTGTTGCTTTTGTGGGTGTGTGCATGTGAGCTCATCTACACCCCACGTGTGTCTTGTTAAATTCCACTCTCTGCCCACCTTGACTCATCCTGCCAAAGAAGTTGCACAAGGCGGAAGTTTTTTCCCCGCCCTTTTGCTCCATTGTATCTTGTTTACTCGCTTAAGTGGACAACATTTGAGTGCATCTCAAATCTATGCTGTGCGTCGGCCACTGTTTGTCTCCATACACTTTGCTAGCTGTCCGCTTTGTTAGGACACAGTTCTCTGTCCATTCTCCCCTCCCGCTCTTCTTTTTTTTTCTCCTCTTTCTCCTTTTTTTTTCTTTTCTCCCCGCGACCGCATACGTGGGTGGCGGGCGACGACTCTTACCCTCCCCGCTCCCTGTCCCGTTTGCGTATTTTTTGTTAATTTTTTCTTTGTTTCTCTTCCCTGAGCCGTTCTTCCATCTGCATCGTCGGCTTGTTTTGGCTCATGTGTCGAGCACCTGTACAGATGAAGACCCTTTAAGAAGAGAAGCAAGAACCATGTAACTTCAGTCTTGAAAAAGGACAGGCTCTGTCCGAAACGTCGACCCCCAATAAACGTTTACTTAAAAGAAGCGTTTCTCAATTTTGCATCTTATTTAAACTACCAACCAAGTACGTTTATATTATTGTGCTATATATATATATATATATATATATATATACGTGCCTAGTACGTACGGGGGTTTGTTTAAAGAGAGATAAATTGAAGCAAGACCACGACGAGGCCTAAAACCGTCATTCTGCCCTTACTCTTCATTTTCCTCAACCGATCCGTCCGACCGTTGATCTCCTGCTTCTTCCATCGATGTTCTACGAAAGCGCGTAACATTTCCTTTTGATATATTTGTTATATGCGAATGCGCTGGGGTTTAGTGTTGCTTCACGGAAAAGCAGCTTTCTGTCTTTTCAAGTGTTTTTAAGACTTTGTGATACACTGTTTATTGCGATTGGCATGAACTGTGATGCGGTAATAAATTTGGTAGCTAGTTCTGTAAATTTTGTTTTGAAACGGCAAGTATTTCAGGATCGCTTAAACACTTTTTCGCCACAAGAATTTTTGGGGCCAATTCCTCAGCATCCTGGATTTCGTTAACACAGAGACACCTGATCAAATCAGCGCTGCATATAGGTATACTCGTTCCCGGTTGAAGTGATGGGCAGTTGCGAAGCATGCTCGGAATTGTCCCTTCGCATCCACAGAGAGCACATGGTGGAGAGCCTCCGATACCGATCAGGTAGGGGTGTGCATTTCAAACCGCTACTCCCAGCCACAGGCGACATAATACAGAGGATAAAAATGCGGGTTGAGGCTCTGCTAACGCTCTCCCGAGGCTCCGAAGATGGCTCATGCAACGAAAGTCGTGTTGCGGGCAAGCACTCTAACATGCCGTGCAACAGGGACAATGTGCGCACTCCCGTGGGCTGCTCGAACAGCCCCGTTAACCTAGGGGTTCTCGACAGTATCCCATTGTCCTGGCAGCTAGTGCAAAATGACCCTCTTCCAGCGCTCGGTGTCAATTTGGCTAACTCCAGCCCCTAGTTGCTCATGATCTTCAAGGTGTAGCGCTGATTTCAGACATAACAGGGCACATTTAGTGCGTAAGCGCTGATGCAATGGATACCAACCCTGAGTAAAATCGTTCGTTGTTTGTTGCGTTGTTTTTTCGCAGCTGGCTCAGCGCGAGCGCTCCATCCCGTGGCACTGCATACTCGTCGTCCTCTTCTACGCAGCAAAAATTCCTGCTTTCGCAATGATTTGGATGCATTAAAGATTCTGCGTATTTCTTTTCTAATCACACAAAACTGCTTATATTTTGGTTTTTCGGCGACATATGCATTAAACAGCCGCACGACGTGTGGCTCGTTCTAACCCTGTTGCGGCTGTCATGTGTGAGATCCATTACTGAATTGTTGCCAGACTGCCCGCAATGGCAAATGCACCTGCGGCACTGGACAGTGAGACTCAGACATTCGTGCGCGCATGGGTACGGTGATGTTAGTGATGTTACTCTAAAAGGATAAAGGACTCCGCTGCAGCTTTCTACGGTACCCCTACAGTGCCGCTTCTTCGAGATATCAGGTTGTCGGTTTTTTTGCACCAGGTGGGATCTGAATCTACCACCTTTGAAATTCGCATCCGGTGCTCTACCAACTGAGCTACGGCAACGGCTGTCAAAATTTGCTTCCGGGCCTATTTATGCTGCGTGTAACCTAACCCTGACAGTGTTCACCGGTGCTGAACTTGTCCATAGCGGCGGACACCAGTAAGTCCCGTATTACCGCGGATGTCACGCGAAATATCATCGAATGGTGACGGCGGAAGCTATGCGATAGCCCTCTGATGCTGCGAATGGCATTTGTGGAGGGAAAGTAAAAATCGCTGAAATGAGATAAGTTGCATTGGTTTAAATAAATACTAATGAATGCAGTGCGTCAACGAAAGCTTATGAACGAACTGCGTACATCAAGCGGACAAACGCAGACCCAGATAAGCCCTCCAGTACAACAAGCATGACAGGAAAATCAAATAATTTCAGGCGGGATTGTCGGATTCACATGAAACAAGTTTGGCACGGTTTGCACAGATGACCACACCAACGCCGACGCAGCCGTGAGGCCTTTCTTTCCCGAGTATTTAGTAGTAGTAGTAGTAGTAAAAGACTTTTATTCGACCAAAATTTATAGGCCGAGCATTTCGACCGCCTGGGCGACCAGAAGCCGCTGTTCTTCTTCCCCTTCAGCACCAAGCCAGTCGAGCCAGGTGGTGATGGATAGAGAGGGTGGGGGGAAGGAACCCGACTGCTGAGCAGCCGGGAAATAGAAGAGGCAATGGGCCAGGTCCGCATAGATACAGGGGCAGTTGGGACAGGAAGGGTCCGATCGATAGCGATAGAGGAAGAGGCGGGACGGGGTGATAACTGCATTCATCTGAATGTGCCGAAGAAGGCGAGTCTCCGGCACCTTGAGTGATGGATGAGGGGGAGGGTAAAGGCGTTTGTCGAGGCGGAGCTCAAGGTAGACCTCTTTTATGGTGCGGCGAAGAGTGAGTCTCCCACCGTCCTCCGAGGGCTTGGGCCAGGGGATCAACGGTGCCCGGAAAAGTGTGTCGCGGGCGAGCTGATGGGCCAGCTCATTGCCGTCAATCCCTGAATGCCCAGGGACCCAGCGGAGGAAAACGATGGAAGGCTGCAGTGCGGAGACCGCTCGTTCGACCTCCTGTTGGAGAGAAGGGGTCAGGGTGCGTTTCTGTATGTGGTGTATAGCGGCTTGTGAGTCTGAATAGACTGTGTACTCTTGGAGAGAGGGAAGGAGGGCAAATGACTGGAGGGCATGCGCAATGGCGAGAACCTCGAGGGACAATGCGTCTGGAGGGTGTAGATACGGCCCGCTGGTGTGGGTTTCAAGAGCAGGGAGGTGTGGATGGTACAGGGCGTAGCCGCAGGAACCTCGAGGAGCCACGAAAGAGGCATCCGTGTAAGCTACACCCTGGGTATCAAAGAGAGGGGAATGGTGCTGTGCGGCCGCATGACGACGTCCGGCGTGCAGGACGGGGGACATGTTGGTCGGGAGGGGAAGGATACAAAGATTGGGAGCGGGGGTAGGAATAGGAGAGGTAAACGGGGAGATTAGAATGGGCGAGATACCCGCTTGAGTCAATAACCACTGACCCTGATGGGTAAGGGAAAGCCGGGCAAGCTGCGAGTCACGATGGAGACTGAGAAGAGAACGAAGAGGATGGAAGAGGCCTGTGGCAAAGAGCTTAGTGGTAGAGGTAGTGATAGGGAGGTTGAGAGCTGCCTTGTAGAGGCCCACAAGGGCAGTCTCGAGAGCGTTAAGTTGAGTCTGAGTGAAGGAAGCGTAGGGTGCAAAGTACAAGACCTTGTTGAGGGCCAGCGCGTGGGCAACTCGGCACGCGCGAGCCTCGTGGAGACCTGAGCGTCGAGTGACCACGCGCCGCAGGAGGTGAGTTACAGAGTGGCAGGTGGTGACAGCGCGGTGGAGGGCTTGCACATTCTTAGCCGCATGCAAAGGGAAGCCAAGAACTTTGCACTGTGTGACGACAGGAATACGAGAGCCAGAAAGGTGGAGAGAGACGAAGTGGTTGTGTGAGCGCTGGTAGGAGGAATGGTTGAGAAGGAGAAGCTCGGATTTCTCAGGAGCAGGAGAGAGGCCAGCGGTGGTGAGAAAGGAGTCGATGAGATCTAGGCCACGTTTCAGGGTGTCCTGTACGTGACCGGGAGAGCCAGATGAACACCATAGTGTGATGTCATCGGCGTAAAATATATGATGCAGGTCGGGAATTTCAGCTAGCTGGGAGGCGAGAGGGGCCATAGCGAGATTGAAAAGGGTAGGAGAGAGAACAGCACCTTGAGGAGTGCCACGGGTGAGGTGGTGTGGGTTAGACAAGTGGGTATCTACTCGAAAGCGAACCACACGTTTAGAGAGGAATGAGCGGATATAGGAGTACATGCGGGAGCCACAATCTAGAGAGGCGAGTTGAGAAAGGATGTGATCGTGGCAAACACCGTCAAAGGCCTTGCGAACATCGACGGTCACAAGTGCGTAAATTTGAGTGGGTGTAGGGGACAGAAACGTTTGCTGGAGAATCAGAAACATGTCCTGTGCACAGACGCGGCGTCGGAAGCCAATGAGAGAATGGGGGAAGAACTCCCGTGCCTCAAGAAAATCAGAGAGGCGAGTCAGAGCCATTCGCTCAAGGGTCTTACCAACGCACGACGTCAGGGAGATTGGGCGGAGGTTAGAGAGAGAGGGAGGTTTGCTCGGCTTTGGAATCATAGAAATAAGGGAGGATGTCCAGGAGCTCGGCAAGCAGCCGCTCTGCCAGGCCCCATTGTATGTTTGAAGGAGGAATTCTTTGGCGCAGTCAGGAAGGTTGCGAATTGTGGTGTATGTAATGGCATCCTCACCGGGAGCCGAGCGTGTAGCATTAGCAGCCAGAGCAGATTCGAGCTCCCGGAGAGTGAAGCATTGGTCCAGATCGGGGTTAGGTCCACCTGAGTACACCGGGTAGGAGGGTGCCAGAGGGGGCGGGAGGTAGAGAGAGGCGAGTTGATCAAAAACTTCGGAGGGAGTCCCCTGAGTGAGGGCTTTAGCTAGAGTGGGAGCAAGGGCAGGCTTAGTGCCAAGGAGGGATTTAAAGAGAGACCATGCGGATCGCGAGTGCAAAGAAGAATCAAGGCCATCACAAAGAGCACTCCAACGAGAGTGCTCGAGGGAGGCGCAGTGGGCGACGATCTCGGCCCGCAGAGCAGTGATCCGGTAGGAGAGTTGGGCATTGTGTGGTTGGGAGCGAAAGGACGTTGAAGGCGTTTACGGCGACGCCATAAACGGAGAAGGTGAGGATCTGGGTCTTGGATTGGGTAACGAGAGCGAACGCGACGGCTACTGGACGTGAGCGCTGCAGAGATGCGCGACGTCCAGTCGTCGTAGGATTGAAAGGAGTCGGCGGCGAGATTAGTGCGAAAAGCATGCCAGTCAGTGTGAATAACCGGATGACAGCGAGGGATGTGGGAAAGAGAGGCGGTGATGTGGATGAGAAAGTGGTCACTTAAAAGAGTTTCGGCTGTCACCTGCCAGTGAAAGGAAAGTGAACCCCGAGAGAAAGTGAGGTCGGGTGTCGTGGGGCGTTGTGAGGCAGTGCCCGCTCGAGTAGGAGAGCCAGGAGTATTAAGAAGGGTGAGGTGGCGTTCCTGGGACAGACAACGGAGGAGGCGGCCGGGTTTGAGGGTTTGTGGGTAGCCCCAGAGTGTGTGAGGGGCATTAAAGTCACCACCAAAGAGGAGATGGGAGGTAGAAGAAAGAGAGTGAAGGAATTTGCCCAGAGCAGAGAATAAAGAGGAAGTGACAGGGGGGTTCTAAAAAGACAAAAGGACGAGTGAGATGTGGGAAGATGGGTGGTAATAAACCACACCAACTAAATATTTAAGGAGGGTGGAGGGGATGTCAATGACGCGTTCCTTTTTTTTGCCGGGGGCAGTGACTCATGGACGGATTGGAGCATAGATTTGAAGGATTCCAATTGCTTTGATTGTGCTTGGAGGGTGGTAAGAATCTGGAGAACCGAAGTTTCCAGCTGAACCAAGCGAGTGTGATGTGCCTGTGTGGTGGTTTCGAAAAGGTCAGCCAAAGGGGCGACCTGGGCGCTGGAGGAGGGAGTGGTGAACGTGGCAAGGTGCTCATTTAGCTTGCTAAGCTGGGAGGTAAGAGAGGAGGTGGTTGTCTGGAGGGTTTGAGTCAAGGTATGTATCTGTTGTTGTAGATCGTGGGAAATGCGCTGCTGCTCTCGCTGCTGGCGTTCCAGCATTGCCAGCCGGAGGTCGAAGGAGCGGCTCTCGTCAATCAAGGATGGAGAGGGTGGTTTAGTGGAAGAGAGGGACGCTGGCACCGAGGATCCTTTAACTATGGCGGCGTAGGAGCCTGGTGGTGACGTGATCGGAGCTGATGGAGATTCATGATTAGAGGAGGAGGAGGAGGGGGCGGTGGGTTGAGTGGCCCGGCGCAAAGCTAGGCGTCGGAGGTATGCAGTTTTAGCACACTCGCGTTGTTTAGCAAGGAGAAGGGGCAAGTGGGGTCGAGGGAGGGGTGGGTGTTCACCTTGCAATGAACGCACCAGGGCTGGGCACACACATGAGCGGAAGGGTCAGCGGGTAGAGGAGCATCACAGCGACGGCACTGGCCGGAACACTGTGCTGGGAGCATTGGTGGGCGCGGTGGCCTAGAGTGAGACAACGGGTGCAGGTGGGAGGCTTAGGTTTATGAGGACGGCACCGGAAGGCAACGCGTTTGAAATAAACAAAGTGGGGGATGACGGTACCAGCGAACGTAATGAGCACTGATTGAGTGGATCCCATCATGCGAGCAGCGAGAATATCTGATTTGAAAGACTCTAGATTATGCATGAGCTCATCAGGAGTGAAGTGGCCACCGACGTTATGGATGACGCCGAGGCATGAGATGGGAGGATGGGGGGAATAAGTTTTGATGCTGAAAGGCTTACCGTGAAGGTGAAGGTGCGTGATCGAAAGTAGGAGGTGGGCGGTGAGAGGAGAATGAGTTTTTAAAAACACAAGGCTTTGGGCTGGCTTGGCCTGAAGGGTGATGTCTGCACTGGTCTTGGAGGAAAGTTGTGCAGCTGAGGTGACTGCGGCGAGCACGTCGTAGAGAGGCAGCTTGGGATTGAGGGTACCAGGAGGGAGTTGTATTCCAACAGTGATGAGCTCGGAGCGGGGTCGGGTGGCGGAAGCAGGCTTACGGCTGGCACCGATGGTGCTCCAGCCGATTTCCGGGGATGGAGTGTCGTCTACCGGGGACGCCATGAAGTCCATGTCTGCCGACGAATCGTCAGCCTGAGGCGCAATCTGCGACGCTGGTGCCGGGCTGCAGGTCTTGGTGTCAGCGGGTAATGTGGCAGGCGTAGGCGCGGCGGCACCGGCGGCGTCGACGAAAGCAGGCGGCTGCGACGCGTCTATGGGCCCAAAGGTGTTGGCGTCCCTTAGAACGTGTAGTTGGCTAGCAGTGGACGCTGCGGCGACGACGAACGCTGCCGGCTGCGCCGCGGCCGTCGATCCGGAGCTCCCAGCGTCGCTCACAGTGTTGGTTGCAACAGGATTTTGCGCGGTGACGTGGGCGGTTGGAGTAGGCCCCGCGGTGGCGGCATCAGTGGGTCTGGGCTGCAGGGGCTTCGTCAGACGCTGCATTGCAGAGGTGCAGGCGCGGCGCGTTAGGGTTAGCGAGGCGCCGCGCCGCATCAGACTTTTGGAGGCGCTTGGAGGGCCAGCTCGGCAGCGGGCCGTGATGACGATGGTATCCACGTGCTTCGGAAGCCTTCCTGAATCGATGGAGAGGAAATCCAGGGGCGGGCGAAGCCCTGGACTAGGCCAGGGGCAGGTGAAAGCGGAGCACGGTAGGCAGGCAGCTAACCAGGGCGGCGCCACCTAGCGGGACCCGAGTATTTATAAACCATATACGTCGGGCAGGATTTCGGTAGCTGAAATGAAGGATGTAATCAAGTTTGCGCTAGCAAATGTTAATTACTAAATGAGCATGTCAGAGCACAAAGCTACCCCGCCGCGGTGGCCCAGTGGTTACGGTGCTCGGCTGCTGGCCCGAAAGACGCGGGTTCAATCCCGGCCGCGGCGGCCGAATTTAATGGAGGAGAAATTCTAGAGGCCCGTGTACTGTGCGATGTCAGTGAAGGTTAAAGAACCCCAGGTGGTCGAAAATTCCGGAGCCCATCACTACGGTGTCCCCATAGCCTTAGTTGCTTCGGGACGTTGAACCCCAATAAACCAATAAACTAAACCAAGAGCGCAAAGCTATCACATTCAGGCATTATGCTGTGAAAGTCAGAATAAGCAAGTGCAACATGAGCAAGCGTAACATGGTTACTCCTATCCGTGGCCTGCATTGTGGGTGTCGCTGGTAGTTGTTATTGCTTATGTGCAAGCGCTTTCAAAAATGATTTACCACCTGAAAATGGACTATTGTAGCAGAGTTTGAGAAATATATGAGATTAAATCTGGAGAATCTAGCAAGGCGCCTACGGCCGAATTGTGTACTACGGGAGAAATATACCTCTATATGGTAGCACACACCCCGGGGATATCAGCGATGCCTTAATAGGATGACGAAGGTTATGATTATAATGATTAGGCTATAAAGGCGCAAGGACAGCTTTAGAGAAAAAGCGCCATGACATGAAGTATTTTTGAGCAGCTCAAAGCAGGGTGCGAGGTCCATTTTCGAACCATTTTACCCCCGTGAAACGGAGCAGAAGGACGGGCGAGAAAGCGGAGGACGAGGAGACAACATTTATTTCAGCACTGTACTGAATTGGGGAAGAGAGGTGGGGATGGTCGTTGTGCTGGCTCCGGGACGCCATTGGCGGGCGCCGCTGCCAGTGCACTCTGGACCAGGGCCCGCTGGGCCTCCAGGTCCAAGCTGGACAGGGCCGCCTCCCACCCTCCCTAGATGACCGACTTATTACAGGTATATGTGCATTGTACTGGCAGGCCGAATGGTGTATTCTACTGGCAGTCTTTTCGATTTTACTGCTATAGATGCTCGCGCCTTGAATTCCACCTCCTTTTTACTGCAGACTTCATAAGAGCTTGATGCAGACTTCCTCGGCTCGTTAATCTCCCTGCCTTTCAGCTCTTCTGTTTCTATCCCTCCTGCTTTGAAGTAGAATTTAGTTCTATAACTGTAACTGATGCTGTAAAACAACGAGAGGCTGCATTTCTTTTACGGCGGTAGGAGTTGCTGCACCACTCTGTTAAAATGAGAGCGCCATTCCGGAGCTCGTAGCCACGTCGTAAGACAGACAGCAGAAAGCGAAGGGGAAACCAAAGCCATAAAGCTGATTGGAGAAACGAGAGAGAGGGGGTCTACTAGTGCATCAAGCACAGGATTGAAGTGAGAGGAGGAAAACAAGTAGGATAGCCGTTAAGACACAGTGTTCAATGGGAAAGCACGAGAGAGGGGGACACCAGGGGAGTGAGGGGGCACTCCAAGCGGAGTTAAGTACTCACAGCAGCGTGCGGGCTGACTCATGCGGCACTAGAGTGATGATCGATGCGCGGGGTGGTCCTCCAGATCACTGCACCCAGACTAGGCACAGTTTCTAAACCCTGAGACCGTTTATTGCTATTACCAACGACAAGCTGCAAATCTACAGGTACAATTTTGGGCCGAACAGAAACTTTATGATTCAACCGAATCTCGAAAGATATGCGCATGCCATGAAAGGAATAAAAAGCGAATATTATGCAACATGTGCAAAAATACGTTTCTATAAAAGTGACTAGAAGTTGTGCATTAAATCAAGTTGTGCCTCAGCAATCTTATCAGCTGAAGAGCATATCCAGACTTACCAAGGCTTACATACGGAAAATCAAAGTAAGGTTCGAAGTGTCGAAATGGAAGAGCAATTCAAATTTGGTAGTACCGCCGCGGTGGCTCAGTGGTAATGGCACCCGGCTGCTGACCCGAAAAACGCGAGTTCGAACCCGGCCGCGTAGGTGGGATTTCAGGGGAGGGGAAACATTAGAGACCGGGGTACTTTGCGATGTCAGTGTGCGTTCAAAGACCGCAGGTGCTCGTAATTTCCGGAGCCATTCACTACGACATCCCTCACAGCCTGAGTCGCTTTGGGACGTTACACCCCCATAAACTAACAACTTGGTAGCGAAGTGGTAAAGGAATACGTCTACTTAGGGTCGGTAGTAACCACTGATCCGGATCCTGAGGGTGAAATAACTAGAAGAATATGGATGGGGTGCACGCACATGGCAGATTCTCTATGAGCATGCATGACAGTTTACCAATATCCCTCAAGAGAAAAGACTACAGCAGCTGTGTCTCACGGGTACTCATCTAGGGGGCAGAAACGCGGAGGCTAACGAAAAGGGTTCTGCTTAAGTTAAGGAAAAAAACAGCGGGCTATGGAAAGAAAGATGAGATGTGTAACGTCAAGAGACCCGAAGCGGGCAGAGGGGGCGAGGAAACAAATGCGGGTTAATTGCATCTTATTTGAAATCAAGAGGAAGAAACGGGCTTGGGCAGGACAGTAATGCGAAGGCAAGATAACCGCTGGTCCTCAAGGGTAACTGAGTGGATTCCAAGAGAAAGCAAGCGTAGCAGAGGGCGGAAGAAGGCTAGGCGGGCAGATGAGGTCAAGAAGTTGGCGTGGATGCGGTGGCTGCAGCTGGCAAAGGACGACATTACTTGGAGACAGATGTGAGAGGCTTTTGGCCTGCAGTGGGCGTAGACAGGCTCATGATGATCATGACGTCTTGAAAGATGCACATAACATCCTATACGCACAGAATAGCTGTAAAATGCTATGTGGATATGAACCTCAACAAGATTTCAAAACTAGCTGTCAGCATCCTAGTAAAGACCAACTCTTAGAAGATCGAAGGTCAGCTATGTCCTTGTGTATGAGAAATGGGCGAACGATTGAACAGCGGCCTGTATCCGAGCTTCTATCCGAGGCCTATGTTCCGGCTAACTTTATACTGAAGATTCTTATCTTAATCGACCGTTAAATTTCAATGGAGGCTGAAGAGTCGCCTTAAGAAGGAAAGTTATGGCTAGGAGGCGTCATTAACGAGAGGAGTGAGTGAGTAGAAACTTTACTGATTTCTAAGATTTAGCCTGCGGTGGAGGTCTTCTTCAAGTCTTCTCTTCAAGTCTTGAGGTTGCCTCCTTAGCCTTGGGTGGTCCCCTAGTCCACGGCTCCACTGAGTCTGGCCACCTCGCTTGCGTGTTCTATGAGTGCCCTTTGGACCTCTAGCTCGCAGCTGGTGAGCCGGCTCTCCCATTGCTCCGCACTTGGTGTGTCGTGTTTGTGGAACGATATGTTTCTGTCGCATTCCCATGTTATGTGGTATAGTGTTGGCCTCGCTTCGCACCAAGGGCATGTGGCGCGGTATTGTGTCGGGAACATCTTGCTTAGTATATATAAGTTGGGGAAGGAGCCTGTCTGTAGCTTCCGCCATTTTGTGGCTTCTTCCTTGCTTAGCTCTTTGTGTGGTGGGGGTATTTGTATCTTAGCCCCCTGTATAAACTTAGTGTTTCAGAGTACCCAGCCCCTAGGCTAGTCCAGAGCTCCTCCGGGGCTTGTGACCCCCCAGCTCGGATAGTAAGCCCTCGAGCTAGTTCGTCCGCCCTTTCGTTGCCCCAGACCCCCGCGTGGCTTGGTATCCAAATTATGTTATGTTTCTCTCTCCTCCCCGAGGGTGTGCCCTCGCTGAGGATCCTGAGTGTCGTTTTGCCTACCCTTCCTTTTGTGTAGTTTCGACACGCTTCTTGTGAGTCTGTTAAGATATTCAAGGGTCTCCCATTTCTATCCCCCTCCCTCATTGCTAGGGCTATCGCTATCTCCTCCGCCTCTGCTACATTTGATGCCCTGGCCGTGAGGCTCGTTATGTGTTCTCTCTGGTGGTTGACGACTACCGCCACCATTTTATTTCCTCGTTCACCATAGTACGGGGAAGCGTCGGTGTATACCGTGCTGTCCCTGTGCCCTATTGTTTTTTCATAGTATTCTGCCCTGGCTCTCCTCCTGCTGGCATGGAGGTTTGGGTCCATGTTGCGGGGGATGGGTTGTACGCTTATGTTTCTTCTTAGTGCGTCTGGTATGTTTGCCCTGTTGTTGTGATAGTTCTCCGTCTCCCGACCCAACCTAGTCAGAAGTGCTCGTCCGGTTCTTGTGTCGCTGAGTCTTTGAAGTTGTGCCTTTATTTGGCATTCACTCAGCTCTTCAAAAGTGTTGTTTAGCCCTAGTTGCATTAGCTTCTCGTTGGACGTGTTCCTTGGTAGATGTAAGGCTATCTTGTACGCTTTGCGAAGGATAGCTTCTGCTTGCTCTCTTTCAGCTTTGATGGTTACGTGGTATGGTAGTGAGTATGTTATTCGACTGACTATCAGGCTGTTCACCAGTCTGATTGTGTCTTCTTCCTTCATGCCATGCCTTTTGCTGGCTACTCTGTTTATCATTCGGCCTACTTGCTCCGCCGCTTTGCGTAGCAGGCTGAGTGTGTGGCTGTATTTCCTGCTACCTTGCAGCCACATACCGAGTATTCTTATCATTCTTTGTTCCGGTATGTTCTGCCCTTCTAGTTTCACCTCGAGGTTAGCCTCTGTAGGGTGCCTTCCTACTCTGAGAAGTTCGGACTTTTCGGTGGAACACCTTAGTCCCCTCTTCTTCATGTATCCTTCAATACAGGTGGCTGCCGCTTGTAGACTTTCTTCTTTGCTTCCTAGCGAGCCTTCGCTGGTCCATATGGTGATGTCATCCGCATACATTGCGTGTCTGATTCCTTGTATCTGGCTGAGCTCTTTGGCTAGGATGATCATTGATACGTTGAAGAGCTTTGGTGATATCACTGAGCCTTGTGGAGTTCCCCTGCATGGTGTTTGAAAGACCTCGCTCCGTAGATCTCCCAAACCCACCGTTGCAGTTCTGTTTGTGAGGAAGCTTCTCACGTAGTCGTGTGTTTTCTTTCCGCAGTTCGTGGCGTTGATGCCTTCCATGATTGCTGCGTGGGATACGTTGTCGAAGGCCCCTTTGATGTCCACGGCCATGACTACGTTTTCCCCTTTGCTTGGCATTGTTTCTAGTACTTCTTCTTTGAGCTGAAGCAGCACGTCTTGGGTCGATAGATGTTCCCTGAAGCCGAACATGGTGTTGGGGTACCATCCTCCGTCTTCTAGGTGTCTTTGTATTCTTTTAGTGATGATTCTTTCGAAAAGCTTGCCCAGACACGATGTTAGCGAGATAGGTCTGAGATTTTCTATCTGCAGTTTTTAGCCTGGTTTGGGTATCATAACGACTTCCGCGTGTTTCCACTCTTTCGGAACCATTCCCTCTTCCCAGAGTTTGTTTAAGTATTTTGTGAGCTGTTCTACCGCTTCATCGCTGAGATTTCTTATCAACGAGTTCTGGATCTTGTCCGCCCCCGCTGCCGTGTTTTTTGTCGTTGCCCTTATGGCTTGAATAACTTCTTCTCTTGTTATCGGTTTGTCCATGTCCTGGTTTTCTTTCCCTTGGTATTCTCCTTGGTAGGCTTTCACCTGTTCTTTTCGGTTTGGTTTGGTTTTGGGGGGTTTAACGTCCCAAAGCGACTAAGGCTATGAGAGACGCCGTAGTGAAGGGCTCCGGAAATTTCGACCACCTGGGGTTCTTTAACGTGCACTGACATCGCACAGCACACGGGCCTCTAGAATTTCTCCTCCAAAGAAATTCTAGCCGCCGCGGCCGGGATCGAACCCGCGTCTTTTGGGCCAGCAGCCGAGCACCATAGCCACTCAGCCACCGCGGCGGCATGTGTTCTTTTCCGTAGCATTTCTCTTTTACTGCTTGGATTAGCTGCTCCTCCGTCCCTTCGTATTGGTGGATCAGTCTTTGTATCGATTTGTTACTTTCTGCTTTGTTCATTATAGCCCACCTAAAAACAGGGGAGACTTCATCAAGCTTTTCGCGGAGGCAAAGAAACTTGCAGGGCAGAACACCCTAGTTATAGCAGGAGACTTCAACGCGAAAAGCCCGCAATGGGGCAGCAAAAAAGAGGACATAAAAGGGCGGAGCATATGTACAGCAGCAGAAAACACAGGCTGCGAGCTACTTACGGATGAGAGCCAACCCACAAGGCAAGGCAACAGCGTAAGCGTAGACACGGGTCCCGACCTAACCTTTGTCAGAGGAGCTAAACAAGCAGAGTGGGAAAACACACAGGAGAACCTAGGCAGCGACCACTTTATAATCAGAGTGGCCATTGAAGCCGAAAGCATCAGAAGGAAAATAGGCAAGGCAAGACTGACAGACTGGGACGCTTTCCGCACCCACTGCAAAAGCATCAAAGGCGACATCACGTCTTTAGAAGAATGGAGCCAACAACTTAAACAAATAAGAGACACATATACCAAAGAAGTTAACCGCACAGAACAGGCACCAGAGGTAGACAAACGACTCCTCGGCCTATGGGAGGCAAGGAAAAGCCTAACCAAACGCTGGAAGAAACAGAAGCTTAACAGGAAACTAAAAAAGAAGATAGCAGAAATCACCAAGCGAGCGGATGAATACTCAACACAACTGGCTAGACAGGGATGGCAACAATTCAGCACAACACTGGATGGCACCCTAGGCACGGCCAGAACGTGGCAAATACTAAGGAAGCTCATGGACAAATCGAAGAACAAAGCAGAAAGTAACGAGAGGAAAAGTCATTCTCTTTTCACACAGTTCGAAAGCCGCACAAAGGACCAGTCGCACTATGCATGCTTATTGTGTTAAAAAGTTAGTGGTGAACTTTCGGCCAGCTTTCCTAATGCCAAGAAAACTGCGGTAAACAATCGATACGCAAGAGGTCAGATTATGCGGTGAGCGCAAAAAAAAGGCGATCTGATTATCATCGAGAATACCTCCTGTATATGTGCAAGATAACCCCAGCGGTGTTAAACAGGTTTGATATTAGCGAAAGCCGTGCGCTCTCATTTTCTTCGTGACGTTGATCACCACCGTACCTCACGGTCTTTCAGCAGACCTTGCATCAGGCCATGGGAACTTTCACGACGAAATCCTTGAAGATTTTTGTCTGAGTATCGACTTTAGCTTGCTGGCGCAGCTGGTATGAAGGCGGCTCAAACGGAGACGCATATTCGTCTCTGTCGCATACCCTGGCTCAAACATGTGACGCACCACGCTGATGCGCGGTCGCATTATCCCCGGCGCGCACTTGACGAACTCTGTCGCGGCCTGCTCGCGATATCTGCTAGATCTGGAGGATGCCAGCTGCGAAAATTACGTCGCTCGCTGCACATCTGTGGCGGTGTGAAGTATCAAATGTTAGTCAGGAATGGTGAAGAACATACTATAACTCATCAAAAAAAAAATCGTGGAAGGGATGCTAAAGTATAGCTCAGCGAAATTAGGATTTTGAGGATATCTAGGTTCCTAAACTTGTTTCACATTATCAGCTCGTTTAGGGCTATAAAATGACATTCGAAGAATGGCGCCAGTATTTAGCGCTTGGGCTTCTGTGAAGTAGAGATAGGATACATTATACTTCTAATGTATTTTTAAGACAAAAATTTTGCTGGTGAACAACGCGGTATCTCTATTTTTTTCCCTAAGTGGTGTGTCGGATCAGTGACTAAGGATTTATTTACGAATGACCAGTTCTCTCAAAGCCCAGTGAGGATAAAATGTTTTGTTGAAGGTGAAGTGCAAAAGGTACTTTGTAGTCGGACTTCAGTGCAAAATGAGAACATTACGTGGTCGGAAATATTCCGCGCCATTTATTTCGTTGTGTCCCGTAACTATTAGTGCTGCTTTCGCACCTAAGAATTAACGTGTCAAAAGAGTTATTAACACGACAGCGTTCGAGCGGAGATTCGGATGAAAAGCCGTGCGCGTTGTCACAGTAATTCGGGATTGTTAGAGATAGCTGTGACGTCACTCGTTCTTTTCTTATTTCCTACCTCTAAGGCCTCTCGTATGAGTCCTTACATGAGGGAATTACATGAGGGACATTACAGCTGTGGACTCAAAGTGATTAACGATCGAAGTAAATTTGACGAAGTGGTCATACCATGAAAAAATATGATTATGGAATATGAGAATACAAAGTAAATTAATTACGCTGAAAAACATTTAGTGTAATTGTTGGCAATCGGAACAAATACCCTTTGGTTGCTAGTCAGGCACGGTATGCCTAAGTCAAGGAGGAACTTTTTCTTCGTTGCATAGAAGTGCGACAACACTGACAGAAAGGCCTTTCGTTCGACTTGAATTAAGGGAGACCTTGTGCGTCTAGTAGCATATCACAGGGTATAGTATGCCTGCTGATGTACGCTGATGAGAGTGTTTATTTAGAAACAACAAGTAACCAGTAACACTGTCGCATCATACCTTTAAGGCGGAGCGTTGTGTCTACCATATTTTGTCAATTTTCAGGCTGCAAGAAAAATGAGAAGCTTACCAGATGTAGAGAAAACGGGCTCGTTAAAGAAGAAGTATGTGCTGGGGAGAGGCGGCGGTCGTGCACCGCCTACACACTACTTTGTGCATGTGCCAATACAATGCGCCGGCATACAAAAGGCGGATGCGTGCTCCAAGGACAGTGTGGTAAGCGTCGATCTTATTCTTATAATAAATACATTCTATTTAGTGCATCACTTCAAGCAGCCAGGCATTTCTACTTCAAGGTAAAGGGTAGCGCCACAAATGGCGTAAAGATATTCTATCCGAATCAATCAAGAGCCATCTAAGCGGCCGCATGTGAGGTTGCGGTTGGTTTTATTTAGTATGTATTTATTTTTATGGCTTGCAACTGCCGCTGCTTTGTGCATAGGGTTAAATGAAGAGGGTGTGTTGTAGGTGTTTGGTGGTGATGGTCGAAACGTACTTGCGGGGTTAGCCTTACAGTGGCCTGTCGGTGATTATTCCGCTAGGGTGACTGATTTAAATGATTGCGTCTCTGCCATTGTCCCATAAGGCCAGTGTCCTCTATAAATTTATAGAGCGGTTGTGGGCACTAATCGCCGCTTAGTTATGAAGTTACAAGGCACAAGACCTAAGAGACGTCGTTCAAAGAAACGTTCAGTCTCCTCAGAGTGTTGTACGCAATATCGGTTCATTAAAACACAGCATTGAGCAGAGAAAGGAGCGTCATCTAAGTGATCGTCCTCGCACTTATTCTCTTCAGGATAACCCGTAACTACACTCTTCCTAGATGCTTTCTATATTAAGCAGGCATGAGTGACGTCTTGGAGCAAACTACGGATAATTTACAGTTAATAAGTAAAATATAAGTTGTTCTTTTTTAGGTAGATCCGCTCAGGAGATTCAGGAGGAAACTCGCCTCCAGTATGAGCGAAACAGCAAGACCTTCCAAAATGCCTTGCAGGTATGTAGATTATTAAAAATATCTTCATTGCCATAATGCCAAGCAATGACAATGAGGTAATATCTGCCCAGATCTCTGCTACTTCCTCACATGAATCAACGAGTGAAACAAACCACCCAATTAAGATATAAGTTGTGGAACTAAAGTCTTTGAAGCTGAAACCAGTAACATTCCACTAGCTCATAAAGATAAATTGCTAAATAGTTTGTTTCACGTGGTTGTTAAAGTCTGATGCGTACGTTGCTCTCTTTTTTTTCCCTCCAATGCTCGTCAGTGGCACGTATTTTTTTAGAAAAATTTATTGTGCTTTTGTTAACACTGCTAGGAGCCTTCTTTCCTTCTCCCTTCGCCAAGTTTTGACTGACAGGCATAATTTTTTCTTTTCCAATATATCTCTGCCTGTTAACATTTGTTTCCCAGAACGGTTTATGCCATATCATATGCTTTAGGTTCGGCGCTAAAATTTGTCTTGTTCAAAGATTTCATATGCAGAAAAGATTTCATATGTTATATATCATATGCAGATGGCTTTGAAGTTATGTGTATTGGATAAAGTCAAACTACTGCCTTGGCATGGGCCGGTAGTGTGAATAAAAAGTGTCCTCTGAGAAATATTTCTCTTGTTCAAAATCATTTTTCGCGGGTGTAGCGAGATATATCCACAACAGAACAAATATTTTTCAGGTCTTTGCAGAACATGACGCTTTATGTAATACTTGAAGAACATGTAATATTTCTACTTTCCCGTATATTAGCGAGACCAAAAGTTCAAGGCAAATAGATTTCTGGCAATGGCCTATGTAATGCACCCGCCGCGGTGGCCGAGTGGTTACGGCGCTCGGCTGCTGGCCCGAAAGACGCGGGTTCGATTCCGGCCGCGGCGGCTGAATTTCTTTGGAGGAGAAATTCTAGAGGCCCGTGTATTGTGCGATGTCAGTGCACGTTAAAGAACCCCAGGTGGTCGAAATTTCCGGAGCCCTCCACTACGGCGTCTCTCATAGCCTTAGTCGCTTTGGGACGTTAAACCCCATAAACCAACCAACCAACCAACCTATGTAATGCAAAAGTGAAACAGACCTTGCGAGTGAGCCATGACACACCAATGATTGGCCCTGTACCGCGGCATATTAGCCTGTGCGTCAGGGCATAGACTTAGAACTATATCACAGAAGTGACTTTCTGCCGTAGAGTTCAGGACGATGACGCTGTTCTAAGATGTTACGTTGCCCGAAAGGCTTGTCACAAGCAAGGGCGACCGGAGCGCAGAGCGAACAACACAGGAGACACCGAACACTAGCGCGCGCACACCAGTCAGGCACTTCCTTCTCATCGTCTTCTGTGAATATCCGTTGCATGGCCCCCCGTCCGGAAAAACACCGTCACGGTGTACTGGATGACGTTGAGGGGCATGGCGAGAGGTAGGGTTTCAGGCGAGAGACGTGGACGATATCACGTTGAAGATGGCGGGAGGAAGCGTGCTGGAAGGCCGGAGCGATCTCGTAGGTGACAGCGGTTACCTGGCGGAGGACACGTTACGGGCCAACATAACGGGACAGAAGTTTTTCGGAGAGGCCGACGCGGCGAGATGGGGACCAAAGCAAGACGAGGGAGCCAGGAGAGAAAGAGACTGTGCGGTGACGGCGGTTGTAGAACTCCTGCTGGGAGGCCTGCGAGGCGAGAAGTCGGGAGCGTGCAAGTTGACGGGCGTAGTCAGCACGGGCAATGGCGTCTTGGGCGTATTCAGAGGACGGAGCAGCAGGTGTAGGCAGTAGCGTGTCCAAAGGCAATTGGGGCTCGCGGCCGTATAAAAGGTAAAAAGGGGAGTAACCGGCAGTATCATGGCGGGAGGAGTTGTATGCGAAGGTAACATACGGGAGAGCGAGGTCCCAGTCGCGGTGATCGGGGGAAACGTACATAGCGAGCATATCGGTCAGAGTGCGGTTGAGACGCTCAGTAAGTCCGTTTGTCTGCGGGTGATAGGCGGTGGTGAGCTTGTGCTTAGTAGAGCAGGACCGAAGAATGTCGTAGACAACCTTGGACAGAAAGCAGCGGCCGCGGTCTGTAAGAAGTTGGCGGGGAGCACCATGGTGCAATATGAGGTCGTATAGCAAAAAGTCCGCAAAATCTGTAGCTGTACTGGTTGGCAGTGCCCGCGTGATCGCATAACGGGTGGCGTAGTCCGTGGCAACTGCAACCCATCTGTTGCCGGAGGTGGACTCTGGAAACGGACCCAGAAGATCCAAGCCGACGCGATGGAAAGGTTCTGGGGGCACGTCAATAGGTTGAAGTGTGCCAGCTGGGAGAGTAGCAGGGCGTTTCCGGCGCTGACACTCATCACAGGCTGCAACATAGCGGCGTACGGAGCGGAACAGGCCGGGCCAAAAGAAGCGACGTCGCGCACGGTAGTATGTACGCGATACACCCAAGTGGCCAGCAGTGGGGAGATCATGGAGTTCATGAAGGATAGCAGGACGAAGGTGCTTGGGGACAACTAGTAGAAGGTTGGGGCCATCCGGATTGAGGCTGCGGCGATACAAGATTCCGTCAGAGAGCACAAAGCGCCGCATCGAGGGATCAGACGGAGTGGAATTGAGGCGGTCGATAATTGAGCGCAAATCGTCATCGCGGCGCTGTTCTTCGCCCATGTTGGCAAGGACAGAGACAGAAAACAGGTCGGCTTCGGTGGCAGGGCCAAACAAGTCACACTGGCCAATGGGGTAACGGGAGAGGCAGTCGGCATCTTGGTGTAACCTGCCAGACTTGTAAGTCACGGTGTAATCATACTCTTGCAGACGCAATGCCCATCTCCCAAGCCGCCCTGCAGGGTCCTTCAGAGAGGAGAGCCAACATAGCGCATGGTGGTCGGTTTTAACCGTAAAAGGGCGGCCGTATAAATAAGGACGGAATTTGCCAACTGCCCAGACAAGGGCTAAGCACTCACGTTCTGTTATGGAGTAATTGCGCTCGGGCGCAGAAAGAAGGCGGCTGGCATAGGCGATGACACGGTCCAGACCGGATTGTCGCTGAGACAGCACAGCGCCGATGCCGTAGCCACTGGCGTAAGTACGGACTTCGGTGGGGGCCGCAACATCAAAGTGCGCCAAAACTGGTGTGGTGGTCAGCTTGGCGATCAAAGTGGAGAAGGCTCGTTCTTGGTCAGGTCCCCAGACGAAGGTGGCGTCTTTCTTCAATAGGTCGGTGAGGGGACGGGCGAGGTCGGCGAAGCCCTGAATGAATCGACGGAAGTACGAGCAGAGCCCCAAGAAGCTTCGGACGTCGTGGCATGACCGGGGAAGGGGAAAGTCTTTCACGGCCCGGATCTTATCGGGATCAGGGTGAACTCCCTGGAAATCAACGATATTGCCCAAAATAGTGATCTGACGTCTCGCGAAACGGCACTTCGAGGAGTTAAGCTGTAGGCCGGCACGACGAAAGAGGGAAAGAATCTGGGAAAGGTCTTCGAGGTGGGTTGAAAATGTAGGCGAAAATACAACGACGTCGTCCAGATAACACAGGCACGTGGTCCACTTAAATCCCTGCAAAAGGGCGTCCATCATGCGCTCAAATGTGGCTGGCGAGTTGCATAGGCCAAAAGGCATTACTCTGAACTGATATAGGCCATCAGGGGTCACAAAAGCGGTTTTCTCACAGTCCTTCTCATCGACGGCAATTTGCCAGTAGCCGGAACGAAGATCTATGGAGGACAAGAATTTGGCTCCGTGTAGGCAGTCAAGGGCGTCGTCAATACGCGGCAGAGGATAGACGTCTTTTTTAGTTATCTTATTGAGGTGTCGATAATCAATGCAAAACCGCCAGGAGCCGTCCTTTTTCTTCACTAGTACCACTGGAGAGGCCCAGGGACTGTGGGATGGTTCGATTATGTTCTTGGCAAGCATTTTTGTGACCTCGTTGTTTATGACCTGGCGCTCGGCGTGGGAGACACGGTAGGGCCTGCGGCGAATGGGAGGGGCATCGCCGGTGTCAATGCGGTGCGTCACAGCGAGAGTTTGGCCCAGTGAGGTGTTGTAGAGGTCAAAAATGTCGGAGAACGACTGGAGAAGGTCACGAAGCTGAGAAGTTTGGTCGGGGCGGAGATCGGTGGGCATCATGGTCGTGAATTCTTCCGAGGTCACCGGAGTGGACCGCGGTGGGTCTGGGGGTTCGCGATTAGGAGAGGCATCTAATGGAGCCACAGGGCACTGGGCGAGTGGGGACAACGTAGCGACGCACATGCCGGCTGGAAGCAGCTGTGAGTAGAAGCCGAAGTTCAAGAAAGGTAGAGACAGGTTGTTGGCTGTGACGGTGGCGATGGTATGGGGCAGGACAACACTTCGGGTCAGTGCGAGGTCAAGGACTGGCGCAACGATGTAGTCACCATCGGGAACAGGGCGAGAAGGTGTGAGGGAAACGAAAGATAAGGCTTGAGGGGGCAGGTGGGCATAGTCGGGGCAGGTCAACTGGAGCGACGAGTCGATGGGGTCAGGATCGAGTTGGGGAAGCTCAAGGTGAAGGACACCCTGCGAGCAGTCAATCAGGGCAGAATGATCCGACAAAAAGTCTAAACCGAGAATGAGGTCATGGGCGCATGTGGTAAGGACGGTGAACTGAACCGGCGTACTGTGGTCTCCGATGGTCACGCGAGCGGTGCACAGTCCCTCGACAGCAGGCATGGCACCATCCGCGACGCGCACACGGGACGTTGCAGGCGTAAGGACTTTGCGTAGGGGACGGCGGAGGTCAGCACTCATCACGGAAATATGGGCACCGGTGTCAATAAGGGCGCGCACAGGAACACCGTCAACTGTAACGTCTAGCAGATTGGGTCGAGTCGTCAGTAGAGGGTTTGAGGTCCGGGTCGTTGATGCAGCGTCACCTCCGGGATCTGCATCACTTAGTTTTCCCGATGAGAGGGGCGGTAGGACGCAGCAGTCGAAACACGAGGCGACTGCGGTGAGCGTGAGCGGCGGGCTAGCGGCGAAGGCGAACGGGAGGACTGTCGTGGAGGTTGATCGGCGGCCTCAGACGTCTCGGATGGGCGGCGGGGTGAAAAGCGGCGAGTGTAATTTGGACGGTAGTAGGAGGCGTCTCGCGGGGGTGACGTCCAGGGGCTGCGGCAGTGGCGGGCAATGTGGCCGACCCGAGAACATTGAAAACAGATTGGGCGGTCGTCTGGCGTGCGCCACTCATTCGGATCGCGGTAACGCCGTGGTGAATAATAGGTGGGTCGGAAATGGACTGGAGGTGGTTGCTGTGGGGACGAGTTTCCGATGGCGCACAAAGCCGGAGGGAGGTTGAGGTGGGCGAGTTCTTGCCGCACGACAGCCTGAATAAGCGACACGGAAGGCAGTGGGTCATTAGGTGTGGTCGATGATGTTACCACAGGGGCTAGGGCTTCGAGTTCACGGCGAACAATTCTTGTCACGGTGTCGGTGACAGGAGGAGACTCTGAGGGCACTTGAGTTTGAAGTCGTTGGTCCTGGCAAGAAGATGTAGCGGCTGTGTTTGGAAGTCGGGAAAACTGTTGAGAAATGCGACGGCTTTTGACTTGTTCGAATCGACGGCACTCCTTGATAATGCTGTCAGCAGTTGTGCAGTCTTTGCAAACGAGCAGATGAAAGGCATCGTCAGCAATGCCTTTCAGCACGTGGCCCACCTTGTCGGACTCGGTCATGGTGGCATCGACTTTGTGGCAAAGTGCCAATACGTCCTGTATATAGGCCACGTAACTTTCCGTCGACGACTGCGCACGAGAAGCAAGCTGTTTTTTGCAGTGGTGTGCCTATCGTCAGGTCTTCCGAAGAGTGCTCGCAATTTCTCTTTGAACATATCCCAACTGGTAAGTTCTTCTTCGTTGGTTTCAAACCACACCCTCGCCGTTCCATTCAGATAGAAAATGACGTTAGCAAGCATTAACGTTTGATCCCACCGGTTATATGCGCTTACTCTTTCGTAAAGGCTTAACCAGTCATCGACATCGGTGCCGTCGTTTCCCGAAAAAGTACCGGGGTCACGGGACGAAGCCATGACCACGAAAGGAGCAGCAGAAGTGGTCGGCGACTCGCTGGGTGGGGCCATGATGGTAGTAGCGCCGGTTTGACGACCGCTTCGGAGCTCCGTGGTACTGGGGACGATACCCGACACGCTCCACCAAAGATGTTACGTTGCCCGAAAGGCTTGTCACAAGCAAGGGCGACCGGAGCGCAGAGCGAACAACACAGGAGACACCGAACACTAGCGCGCGCACACCAGTCAGGCACTTCCTTCTCATCGTCTTCTGTGAATATTCGTTGCAATATGAATAAAGGTTTAGCGCAATAATTATGACAAATATTTTTGGGGATACTATAAAACGTTGGCAAGCTATTAAAACTCTTATACGAAAACGAAAAAATAGTTTGCGCAAAATTTTAAAAGACAAAGGCGTTTTTTCAGCGGTCCTCAATGCCATCGAGCAAGTCTGCGCAAACACTATGTTCAGGCTTAGGACAAGCACGAATGCTACCGTAGGTACAACCACTTCTCGAGTTTCGGAGCAGGAACAGCAGAGCAACATTTTGCGCTCAAAATCACGGAACTAATTATTATCATCGGCCTAAGTACGTCTACTGTTGGACAAGGGCTTCTCCCAGTGGCGTCCAAATGACAAGGTCCTGCGCCAACAGCAGACACTTTTGGATCAGTTATCTCCCGTTGGCATTACAAACCCTGCTCATGCCATTTCTTTCTCCATAGAGTCTGGCTCGGATACCATTAAATAGTGTTGTCTCTGGACAATTATACTTCCTTCTTTATCTTCAAGGTGAACCCTTATTTATTGTTTCCTGTAACTCTCTACGCGCTCCTGAATTTTTTGTAGGTCTGTTTCTTAGCCGCCATGTTTCTGCCATTCAGCTTAATTCTCGCAAGTCTCACGTGCTATCCACACTCGAGGCAGCATGTTACCTGCTACTCACGGTCTCAGAGTGAAACCAGCTGCAAAATGCGCTCTATGCGATTCTAATTCTTCCAGTTATTTCGGACTTGGTGTCCACAACTGCGGGTCACTACGGGCCAGAAGTAAATTTATTTTTTTATTACGAAGAATTGTTCTCCCCTACTGTAATTTGATGATTTCTTCCGAGTTGTTAAATATCGCTTTAATTTTGTTACATCAACACTTAAACCAACCGTTGAGGTCTACACCTCTGGTTCCGAATCACACGTGGCAATAGGGCCCCGATTTTCACAAAAGGTCCGCGAAGTTAAGAAGTCAATGATCACTAACGTTTTCTGCCATAGTTTATCTACAACGCTTCGTAATATTTTATAATACTTGCATGACCACAAGGTCAGTATCGGTGGTCCTGTCTGAGCCAGATTTTAGCTAGTTTCCTGTGGGGCTTTATGATGGCTGCGCAGAGGCTACCTTGGCTTGTGCCTATCATAAGCTCTGTTCATGCATTACCTGGATGTCAGGTAAGGTTTCGATTAAGTCATATCGTTTTAAGTAAATGATGTAGGGAATGGCCCGGTTGTTTCAGAGGAATATACTTAAAAGAGCAGAAAGTTGGGCTACTTGGTTGATATGCATAGTGAGAAAATTGCGCAGAAACACAAGGGCTAAGCCGAGGCAAACACAAGGACGAGCGTTACTCACAACTGAAGTTTATTGCGAAAATATGCATGTATTATTAGGAGAAACAAGACAAGACCACAGTAAGCTATCATCATGAACATCACGTGTCAGTCCCTGCGTACCCGACATAGTTGGCCAAAATCCTAAACCTCCCTATCATACAAGCGGACGGCAGTGTGAGTGACGCATTTATCTCCACTGATACGCATTTGAAAGGCTTCCATGAGCTCAAGCCCGAGTTGATCCCAGTGCCCGAACAAAATTGTTGTTTTGTCGAAGAGCGGTTTCCATTACATCTTCTGATCGTTCCTTCCTCTAGTGCTTTCGCTCCTAGAAAGTTGGCATCAGTCTTCCCGCACGTGCACAGCCGGAAAGAAGAAGGCGACAGAAGGAAAGGAAGAAAAAATGAGTGCAGCATCAAGCACACAGCCCCATTCGTACCTTGTTCCAGGGGACTTATGTATAAGTCGCCGTTATCAATTGGTGCATTGTACAGCGGCCAAACCGGGAGATGCAACAATGAAAGGTTAGGAGAGCACCGAAGATTACTCAAGGAAGATTCCCTTGAAAACATCCCAAAACACTGCCGCACTTGTTGCACGAACACTAAAATCCAATGTAAGCCGCTCTTCATCAAAACAACAATTCTGTTCAGGCAGAGGGATGAACTCGGGCGCGAGCTCATGGAAGCCTTTCAAATGAGTATCAGTGGAGATAAATCCGTTAGTTACACTGCCGTCCGCTTGTCTGATAGGAATTACGGTTTTTGGCCAACTGACTCGCGTATATAAGGGGTAAGACATGGTGTTCATTATGGTAGGTTGCTCTGGTCTTGTTTTGTTTTTCGTATTTATTGCGTATGTTTTCGGAATAACACTTCATTTGTGAGCAGTGCTCGTCCTTGTGTTTATCTCGACTTAGTCCTCGTGTTTATGCGCAATTTTTTCAGCATGCTTCAGCGAAGGTGAGGAAGCCTTGACTTTCGGGCTCCTTCCCA
Organism: Amblyomma mixtum; assembly: GCF_055824585.1. Taxonomy (NCBI): domain Eukaryota; kingdom Metazoa; phylum Arthropoda; class Arachnida; order Ixodida; family Ixodidae; genus Amblyomma; species Amblyomma mixtum. Next base: position 117,976,286 of record NC_143015.1, on the reverse strand, counting down.
CCCCACCTTAATTTCCCTCATTCTCCATACATTCACATTTTAATTTTTTGTTATATTTTTGCTTGCTTCCCCGTATTTCGTTCTGCCGTGCTGCGCAATCGCTTTCTCCTAATCTTTTTCAGGTCAACACAATCAGCCCTCTTCTGTCACTTGTCTGAGCCGCCCATAAGCGGACATTAAGCCTTTGAAGAGATGTTCGCTCTCGCACCACCCTCCACATCCTCCGCACTCCTTTGTGCAGTGCTGGCGTATTTCTTCATCACAGTGTTGCAGGTTACAGCCAATTAATTTTGTTATCCATCCCATATACACAACAAATTTGGCCTTCACGCTTCCCATCCCATCACCCATCCCTCATCACACTGTTGCGAGGTACGGGCTGTGGACTCGGTGAAGGCTAGGAAATGGGTCTTTATTAAAAGAATCTGACCCGAAACAAAAGAGGGCCCCAGGCCCTTGGAAAGTACAGACTGGCTCCCCGAGCAGCTCCTCTCTTCCGCTGCTGGAGGAGGACTCTCCTCGTTGACTCCCGTGCGTTCACTGCTGCTCCCTTGAACGCCAGGCCCACGAGACCAAGCAGCGCGTTCTCTGGAGGAAGCGTCCCTGGGCGCTGACGGTCGTGTTCTCGAACGCCGTGTCCACGTGTTCGCGTCCCTCGTCTTTTACGTTCGCGTTTTCGAACGCCGAACATGAGACCCGCGTCCGCGACGAGGCCGGCACTCTGCGACGCCGAGTATGGGTCGGAACGTTCGCGGCACAAACAGTTTCCGGATCTCTGGCCCACATGCCAGCACTATCTTGCAACGCAACAACACCCTCTTCCATTAGCAGAAACTACTGCTAGGAGCGAATAATTATTTATTACTCGCCAGTGATAAACGCTTTGCCAGGACGAAGACAAGTCCTCTTGACGAAACCTTGGCTAACCAAGGCCTCCACATTGCACTGTTAACATTGTATAGCCGTCTTTAAATTAGACTTCAATAAACTCTTTGAGATTAATGTAATACAATATCTATAACGGTCTGAGAAAGACTTTTAATGGAGCAAGATGTGGAAAATTACTCATTCAAAAGGAAAAGCGCACTAAATAACTTAAACGCTCAAGTCACAATTCTAGCCAGCCCCACAAGAATCAGTTTATATATTATGCTATAATTATACAATTGCATTATTGACGGTATTCAACCTTTTAAAATCACATGAGCTCATTTCATATAGGTGGTACAGAGCTCTTATGATCTTCATCTGCTGAAGATTTCTATGGAATCATGGGTTGAGTCACTGTGCGAGTGTATTAAGTCCACATTTGAAGCAAGTGGGTTGGAAAATGCAATTCGCACGGTAGAATGCTACTATCGCCTTAAAACACCGTGAGTAGAACCTGAATTCCTTCTGAATTTACTCCGCCTACTCAATGCTAAATAGTCGCCGCGGTGGCTCATTAGTTTTGGTGCTCGGCTACTGACCTGATAAAGCGTGGGTTCGATCCCGGCCGCGGAGGCCGCATTTCTGTGGAGGTGAGGCCCGTGTACTGTACGAAATCAGTGCATGTTAAGGAGCCCGAGGTTGTAGTTCTTTAGTGCTTTACACTACTGCGTCTCTCATAGCCTCAATCGCTGTACGACGTTAAACTCCCCTAAAACAAAACAATCAACGCTTGATAATCAATAATAAATGCTTTCCATAAATAATATTGTAACAAGGGGGTTTCTTAGAGGACCTGGCGAATGTGGTCACATAGCGCAGTCGCCCAAACACTGCTCCGCTGACTCTGCCTCGACCTCCTCGTCTTCAACTAGTCACAGAGGTGGGGATTGGCCGCTAGGGGGCCGTGTAGTACAGACGCACCCCACATCGGCTCCGCACAAAGACAGCGGAATTCGCCAATCGCCAGCATCATCAGCCAAAATTTCACCACCCACGGATCTGCGAATGTGAGCGCTGCACGCCATCAATTTTTGGCCCGCCTACGCCATTTTTCGGGCACCCACGGCCCTTTCTTCTCTGTGACCTCTCCGCCTGAGCTAGGCCTCTTTCCGCTGGGAGCTAGGCCTACTCCGACGGACGCTTCCGCCACCAACGCTATCATGGAGGTGCAGGTGCAGGAAGAGGTTCTAAACCCCAACGACTACGACCCAAGGGACTGGACGCACATTCTTAGTGTGCCTGCCCGCTCCAAGGACGTCCTTTCAACAACCCGACGCCAGGAGGGCGCAGCCTCTGCTACCGGTACCCCCAAGTCTCCATGCCTTGAAAAGTCAGCGCACCTGCAAGCAACGCGCACAGCTGCGCAGCGTTCGCGGCAGCAGCCACCGCTTCCTGCTGCAGATTACAAGATCGTTTTTAGATCACGAGGCGGGCTGCAGCTGGACCTGCTTCCACCCCGGCAACTACGAGAGGCCATCCTCCAAGCGGCGTCCCAGCTTAAGGAGCCAGCGCGTACCCAAATCAGGGTACACCCGGTCAACAACACCTGCACCGTAAGCACGCCCCTAAAGGATGACGCGCTCGCTCTGGTTCGGGTGAACACCATCACACACCAAGGCAAGGAATTCGCCGTAGCACCTTACATAGCCCCGCCGGACGGAGCAGCACGCGGAGTCATCTCCAATGCTTATTGGAATGAGACCCCGTCAGAGCTCCTGCAAGACCTGCTCACCGGCAACCCAGACGCCCTCATCGTGGACGCCCGCCGAATGGGCTCCACGCGTTCCATCTTAATAACTTTCCGGGCTGGACCTGTCCCACGCGCAGTTCTTTATGGAGGAGCCCTCCACAGATGCACACCGTACCGAGGGCATATAGACGCCTGCACGAACTGCCGCGTCCCAGGTCACCGGGCGGATGTGTGCGTCCATCCAAGGTCTCATAAGTGCCCCCGCTGCGTGCAGTCCCACCCAAAGGAAGATGTGCCCTCATGCACCCCCAGCTGCATTCTCTGCGGCGGCCCTCATATGACCGGCACCGGGAACTGCAAGGGACGGGGCCGCAAACTAGCGTCTCCGAAGAACGCTCTCTATCCTCCGGATACATCGCGGCTTTCCCGCTGCGATCAGCCACGCACAGCCAGCAGACGCAGCTCCACGACTTCCCGGTCGCCTTCTACAAGCCGGCAGAATGGCAGCAAGAACGCCACGCGTCTCACCTGGGCAGACCGCCTTTCTGGCAAGGCTACGCGTCATCCCCCACCACCCCAGTCCTCCCAGGCAGATCCGAGAGACCAGGAGCTAAAGGCCTTGCGTGAAGAGGTAAGCCGCCTTTCCTCCCTCCTAAGCACCCCCGCCCCCTCCATGCCCCCTAAACCCGCACCCGCTGTCATTAACTCGACCCCATCATCCACAAACACATCGAGCACCCCTCCCGCAAAGAAACGCACCACAGACGCCACACCCCCTCCCGTACCCTCAGAAATAGACGCTAAATTAGCAGCACTCGAAGCCAAATTTGACCACAAACTAAAAGAGCTAGACGCACGCCTCGAGGCCAGATTCAATCACCTTGCCGCCACCCTCACCGAAAAACTTGAGCAGCGCATGGACGCTATGCTTACCAAGATGATAGAACTCTTGGAACATAATCTTAACCATCGCTTCACCCAACTTCAAACCCCCTCCACTCCCCCCATCCTTCCTCCGCAAGCACAAACCACCTATCCTGAGCCACACATGCCAATTGACACCCGTCTTAATTCCATCCTCAATCCCCCTACCATCCAATATGGCGGGGGGGAACACTAATTATCTACCCATTTTAACTTGGAACTGCCGCGGCTTCCGGGCAAAGCGCGCGCCTCTGCAACTTCTCCTTCCCACCATCACACCCACGCCCCACATACTACTTCTACAGGAGACTGCACACCGGGCAACCCTCCCCTCCTACACATCTACACATTCAGATACCACTAACACACCCAGGGCGTCCACACTTGTCCACCGCAGCCTCACCTACAAAACTCATCACATCACGTCTCAGACGCCCTGCGTGATCACTGAACTTATACATCACACACATTCACTTCCTTCCATATTTATAGCAAACATACCACCCCCCGTCCCAGCCGATGGCCTCGCTAGAATCACTTCTGCGAGACCTACATCATCTAGCAGGGAACATAACCTACTCATCGGCGGGGACTTCAACAGTCAGCATACTGACTGGGGATACACAACCACGACACATCGAGGTCGCAGGCTCTGGCTGCTCCTGCAGAACCTCCAACTCACTGTGCACAACACGCTTCAGACGCCTACTAGGATCGGCAACAGTTTCAGCATGGACACCAGTCCGGACCTGACGCTGAGCCGCTGTATCCGCGGCGTTACCTGGAACAGAACACAACATACACTGGGCAGTGATCATTACATTATACAAATCACTGTCCCGTACAAAGCACCCCGTCACGCAAATACAACACACAAACTCATTAACTGGGATGCCTTTCGCGCTATACGCACCGCCCTCCCAGACACTCCCATCGCAGACATCGACGAATGGGTGCAGTCACTCAAGCATGACGTTCACCACAACACGCGAGACATTGAAACTACAACCGAAACACCTACCCTTTACACACGCCTAGCTCACCTCTGGGAGGCTTATCACAGCATCCAAGAACGCCGGAAAGGCAAGAAACACAACAGAACGCTTAAGAAGCGGCTGGCCGCGCTGCAGACACAAATCCAACAGCACTCTGAGGAGCTCTGCCGATCCAACTGGGGACAGATATGTGACGGCATCGCCGGAAACCTGTCCAGCAAACGCGCATGGCAACTCCTCCGACACCTCATTGACCCCACGCGCACCAAATCAGCAACACAGCACCACGTGACACGCCTCACACATGAACACATTGACGATCCCGACACCCTTCTAGACACACTTCGAACCATGTACACATCTCCAGGCGGCCCCATACCTCTACCGCACTACACAGGACAAGCAAATCCAACACTCGACACCGACATCACGGAGACGGAAGTCAGAGCGGCCCTCCTGACTCTCCGCGCCAACTCCGCACCTGGTAATCTCCGTAATCTGGATGACCAATCGATCACCCACATTACGAAATACTTCAACCAGTGCTGGAGGGAGGGTAACCTCCCGCAGTCCTGGCGCCACGCGAAGGTAATATTCATACCTAAACCCAACAAACCACTTACACTTCAAAACCTTCGCCCTATTTCGCTAACCTCATGCCTTGGGAAGCTCCTAGAGCATGTTGTGTTAGCGAGACTCACCAGTCACATGGCGGACAACAATCTTTACCCGCATAGCATGGTAGGGTTTCGCCCCCATCTATCCGCACAGGACGCTATGCTGCAACTCTTACACGACATTTTCGAACCGCTTCTTCCGGGTCACACCAAGGCAGTCTTAGCTTTGGATCTCTCCAAAGCTTTTGATCGCATTGAACATCAGGCGATCATGACTGCTCTATCCCCCTTGAATGTGGGTGTGCGCACGTATGCCTACATTCAAGCATTCCTCACTGACCGCACAGCTGAGATACACTTCGGCCGTCTGTCTTCCCCCTCCTACACTCTTCAGAGTATCGGCACCCCTCAAGGGTCCGTCCTTTCTCCCTTTCTCTTTAACATTACCCTCATCCCCCTCGCCCGAAAATTGGCCACTATTCCCCACCTGAAGCACACTCTTTATGCCGACGATATCACCCTGTGGACCACTCACGGCAGTGACGGAGACATAGAGAACACCTTACAGGAAGCAGCCACCCTCACCCAAAATTACGCACGGACCATCGGACTGTCTTGCTCCCCAGAGAAGTCCGAACTCTTCCTCATCCGGCCTAAGAACCACCGCTGCCCCCGCTCCTCCATTGCCATTCAACTGAATGGTGACCCGGTACCTGAGGTTGGAACCCTCCGTGTATTGGGCCTGCACATCCAGAACGATGGCAAAAACACCACCACCCTCAAGAAACTCAAGCAGGTTGTAGGCGCGATATCGTACCTCATCCGCAGGGTTTCGGGACGTCATAGAGGCATGAAGGAGCGCGACCTATGTCGCCTCATTCATGCCTTTGTCCTCAGCCGTGTGCTGTCCGCTACCCCATCTTTACACCTATCCAAACATGACATAAACGCTTTGGATGCTTTGATTCGCAAGGCATTCAAGGTAGCACTTCACCTTCCCCTCAACACACCCACAGACAGATTACTAGGCCTGGGCCTCCACAATACGATCGGGGAACTGGTGGAGGCCCATCGACAGGCCCAATACATCAGGCTCACACAAACCTCCACAGGTCGGTATATCCTGGACACCCTCGGAATCAAAATACCGGCCAACGACCCAACCCTCCTCGCCATTCCACGATCCCTTCACCGAGAGCTCCTCATCAGGCCGCTCCCGAGGAATATGCACCCGTCCCACAATGAGCAGCGCCGCAGAGCCCGTGCGAAGGCACTTCATCGAGCGTACGGCCCCCAGCCGGACGCCGTGTGGGTGGACGCTGCCTGCACGGGTGATGAAGCGACAGCAGCTGTGGTGGACTCCTCTTTATCCGCCCTCCTCACACTACCTCTCCCTCCAGACACGTCCCCATAGGCTGCAGAGGAAGCCGCCATTGCCCTTGCTATAACCCGCACGGAAGCCCGGTACATTTTAAGCGATTCTAAAACTGCGATTCTAAATTTTGCTCGAGGCCGAGTCCATGTCCCTGCTTTTGGCATACTGGACTCGCCCGATGCCCCCCCGCCCCGCCAAGTGGAGCTGATATGGGTGCCCGCGCACTCCGGGAACCCCGGAAACGAGGCCGCCAACCTTTTAGCCCGAGGTTCTTTAAACCGGGCTCAGGTGGCCTCTCATCGGGGATTCACTAAGGAGCGCATGCACTCATTCAGTGAGCTGACCCAGGCGCACAGAGCCTTACGCCAGCTCTACCCCCCGCCCCACCCCTCCCTAGATAACAAACACGCAACACTCTGGCGCAGACTACAGACACACACACTTCCTTCACCCCTTACCCTAGCCCATTATCATCCCTCCTTCCCCACTCCGGCATGCGCCCTATGCCCAGAACCCGTCGCCTCTTCCCTCCACATCATTTCCCTCTGCCCGGCGGACCCTCCCCCGCGGGACCTAGAGAACCTCAAGACCTGGAAGGACTGGGAGACCCTGCTGCGCTCGGAGGACCCGGCCGTGCAGACCATCGCCACCGGCCGTGCTGCCAGTGTTATGGACCTTCGGAACATAAACACTTGAGTGCAGTGGGGTCGTGCGGGGACCCTGGGGCGTGCCCCGAATTCCTCTGTAAATAAAGTTTTCTCTCTCTCTCTCACAGAGGTCTACTGCGGGTCATCTTCTTTGTCACAATCACCTCTCGAGCAAACACGCAGCCATCCTGGCGACTTAAGGGGCAGACAAGACGGCCGGGTCGTAGTACGGCTTCAGTCGCTGCGCGTGAACAGTCTCACGCCCACGGCAGCGGAGATCGGCAGGAGGTGTGACAGGCTCGACGACATAGTTAACTGGAGATGTCTGTTGAATTACACGGTAAGGGCCTTGGTACTTTGCGAGCAGCTTTTGGGATAGGTGGGGAGCGGCGGGAGGAACCCACAGCCAAAGAAGAGAGCCAGATGGGAAGGTGTTGACCGGCTGGAGACCTTCGCTGCGAGATTGTTGACGGAACTATTATTCCGAAGCAAGCGAACGCGCAAGGCGCCTGCAGTCTTCAGAGTGCTTTGCGGCTTGCAACACCGGAGTAGAATCGGAGGGACCAGGGCTGTACGGGACGATAATATAAATCGTTGAAGAGGGCTCACGTCCATGGAAAAGAAAGAACGGCGAGAATCCGGTGGTGTTCTGCGTGGCCGTATTGTAGGCGAAAGTAACAAAAGGAAGGACGTCCTCCCAATTAGAGTGGTCTGAAGCAGTATACATTGATATCATGTCTCCAAGCGTGCGGTTGAAGTGTTCAGTGGGACCGTCAGTCAGGTTGCGGGTGATAGGCACTGGTGGTACGGTGTACAGTCTGACATTGTCGTAGGAGCTCGTCGGCAATTTCGGATAAGAAAACTCGCCCCTGTCGCTCAAAAGTTCGCGGGGCGCGCCGTGACGTTAGACCACGTGACGCAGAATAAAAGTGGCTACATCACCGGTGGTAGCGGTTGGCGACGCTGCTGTTTCTGCATAGCGGGTCATGTGGTCGACAGCCACAATTGTCCAGCCGGTGGCGGTATAAGGGAGTGGTCCATACAAATCGATGCCCACGCGGTCAAAAGGTCGACTTGGACATGGCTTGGCTACAGCGGAGAAGATGAACGGCGTGGAGGAGATTTGCGGCGTTTACATTCGTAACGGGATCGGACGTATTTCTGAACGTAGCGATACATACCTCGCCAGTAGAACCGGAGGCGAAGTCGTTCGTACGTCTTGAATACACCGGCATGAGCGCAGTGAGGGCCGGAGTGATGGAATGCACAGATTTCAGATCGCAGATGGCATAGAATCACAAGTAATCACTTTCGCCCGTCGGGGAGGTAGCTGCGGCGGTATAGCAGTTGATCTCGAACGGCAAAGTGCGGCGCTAGGCGACGGAGAGCTCCAGGTGCTGAATGCGGCGAAGGTTGAGACAAATAAGCTTGAAGAGAGGTGATCCAGGGATCTTTTGCTGCTCAGAGATTATGTCGCTAAAGCATAGAGAAGACAACAGAGCCTCCGATAATGAAGGCGTCGAAAATAGGTTGGGTAGCGGTAAGGAGAGCGGGACAAAGCATCGGCGTCAGCATGTTTTCGGCCAGACCGGTAGACAACACGGATATCACATTCTTTGAGTCAGAGAGCCCATCGAGCAAGGCGTCCTGTAGGATCCTTGAGTGATGATAACCAACACAGCGTATGGTGGTCCGTGACGACGTCGAACGGGCGGCCATACAAGTAAGGGCGAATTTGTGAAGTGCCCAGACAACGGCTAGAAACTCTTTTTCTGTGACTGTGTAGTTGTTCTCCGCCTTCGTTCAAGTCCGGCTGGCATAAGCGACGACGTATTCATCAAATCCGTCTTTTCGTTTAGCGAGCACAGCACCGAGACCAGCACCGCTGTCATTAGTGTGCACCTCAGTGGGTGCGGCGGGGTCAAAATGTCACAGTATGGGCGGAGAGATGTGAGAAGGGCCCGCAGTGTGTTGAAGACTTGGTCGCACTCCGATGACCAGGGAGACAGCTCAGATTTAGCGGTCAGATGTCGGGATAAGGGCGCGGCGATGGAAGCGAAGTTCCATATAAAAAAATTGGTGGGGGCTTAGCTTTGGTTAAGCCTAGTAGGCTGCAAAAGCGCGCAGCTCCTCCAACTGAAGGAACGCAGTGTGCCGCGTCTACAGGCCACGCGTGGCTACCGGCTTTTTGAGGAAAGGAAATGGCGCAGTAATTCTCTGTCATCTCGGTGGACACCCTAACCGCACCGTAAAGGAAGGGAGGAACGCCACCACTCGTTCGGCGCGATGCCTTGTTGTTGCGACTGAAAGAAAGAGAACTTGTAGAACGCCGCCGGGCTCGCCATTCTGCGGCACAGGCGCGTTGCTTACCCAACCGCTCTTGCCTTTCTCTTTCTTCATCTGTCTCCTCGGCACGGCCCCAGCGTTTTCGCGCAGCACGTCGCTGGAGCGACGTGCTGCGCCTTGTACAACTCCTCAGACATGACTAAGCGGAACGCGCCTGCGGCGCGCCGTGTATCCGCTCCTAGCGAGCGCCTTCACGCGGCGGGCCGAGGAGGCCATCACGTGGTAGCCGCCGCGCCGAGCGAAGGAACGACTACGGCCGAAGAGACGAATTGGGGCCCCTGCTCTCCTCTGGCCGTGACGTCAAGCTGTCACATGGTCGTGCCACGTGACAGCGAAGGAACGACCTCCGCCGACGGCAGAAAAGTGCTAGCAATATTGCTTTCGCAATAAGAGACGGAAATAAGAACAGAGGCCAATGAAATTGCGGAGTTGTTTCGCAGTTGTCGGCTCCGGGAAATCGTCAACAGCACGCAATTTCGACGAGTCAGCAAGCACGCCATCTTTGGACTAAGTGACCTAAAATAGTCAGTTGGCTTGTGGCAACACAGCGCTTATTCAAGTTCGCTGAAGTCCAGCGTCAGAGAGGCACTTCAAAGCTGTTTCGAGGCGGGTGAAATGCGTTTCGAAGTCAGGCGAGAAGACAACAATGGCATCCAAGTAATAGGCAGATTTTCCATTTCAAGTCGCGTACAATGGTGTCCATCATGCGTTCAAATGTCGCTGGGGCGTTGCACAACCCGAACGGCATGACATTGGAATCATATAATCCGTCTGGAGTCACACAGGCTGTCTTCGGGTGGTCACATGCGGCCATGGGAACCTGCCAGTATCCTGAATGTAAATCTAAAGAAGGAAAGAATGCGGTGCCATGGAGACGGTCAAGGTCATCGTCAATCCTAGGGAGGGGTAAATGTCCTTACGGGTGATCGTGTTTAAGCTTCGGTAATCGACATAGAAGCGAACAGAGCAGTCTTTTTTCTTAATGAGGACGACTGGTGGAGCCCAAGGGTTGGTGGACGACTGAATGACGTGGCGCTGCAGCATGCTGTTGACTTGTTCTCGCATGACTCGGCGCTCGGTGGGAGAGACGGGGTGAGGGTGTTGCCGCAACGCTGCGTCAGCACCAGTGGAGATTTAATGGGTAACAGCATCGATGCGAGCGAAGCACGCTTGCTGGACGTCGCAGGAGCGACGAAACCGGTTTAGCAGCGCCAGAAATTGGTCACTTTGAGCAGGCTGCAGGCTAGCATCGATAGCAGTGGTGAAGACGGATGAGGGGTATAATCTGGGGCTGGGCAAGGAGGGCTGAGGGCGTTCAGCTGTAGTTCATTTGACGGAGACTGGGCAGGGGTTATGAGAGAGTCGAGCGGTTGAGCAAGTCCTAGGCAGGTATCAGCAAGCAAAATCGAATTAAAGGGAAGCGGATTTGAAACAAGCAGGCAGGGGACGTAGTGCTCCACCGTGAGCCCAGCGAAGGGCAGTATAAAGAAATGGCGGGAAGCAAAAACGTCGGATGAGGTGAACAAGAAGGTAGAATCCGGCAGCGAACCACAAGAGACGGTGGCGATGACGGACGAATGCGCAGGCACGTCGATCTCTTCGAGAACACAGAGTTTGTCAAAGACAGGTTCAGCGGTGGCCAGCGGTAGTTAGAAAAACCTGAAAACTCAACTTCGGCGCGAGCGCAGTCGATTACGCCGTGGTGCTGCGCCAAGAAATCCCAGCCTAGTATGACGCCAAGTGAGCATGAGGGCAGCACAATGAATTCGACTATATAAGTTGCGTCCTGTATGTAGACCCGAGCAGTACACGCAGCTAGCGGCTCGATAGGGTGCGCTGTTGCAGTTCGAAGTGAAACCCCAAATTGCAGAGTGGTTACTTTTCTCAGTGAACGGCAAAGATAAGCAGCGATAACGGAAACGGCGGCTCGTGTGTCAATGAGGGCTTAGGTAGCAACACTTTCGACACGAAGGTCAACAACATTAACGGGCGACATACGAGGACTTGAAAATTTCGACACAAATGCAGTTCGTTCCTCGGGAACTGCAGCTAATGGTTTTCCGCAGGTGGAGGGCTGTTTCGGCGGCGCATCGGAGAAAGCGAACGACGACGAGGTGACGGGGACCGGCGTGTGGAGTAGAGCGGACAGATTGTCGTTAATGGAGGTGGCGATGAGTCGGAAGGTTGGTAAGAGAGAAAAGGTTGGTAAGAGAGAAGCACCATAGCGGGTTTCGGCACAATTCCGGGGAGCATAGCAGTCTAGTCGAGGTGGATCGCAAGGCGGAAGCGTGCGGCGTCGGCAGTGCCGCGCGACATGACCTGGGATGCCGCAGGCGAAACACACGGGGCGGTTGTCTGGAGTGCGCCAGCGGGTAACGGCTGGCGGCACAAGTGGGAGATAAGCAGACGTCCGGGTCTGAGGTGGGTAGGAGGGGGAGCTGCCTGGAGAGAGAGTAACGGCTTCGTCGTACGTGAGCGGGGCAGCAGGTGGGCTTGCCTGGCAAGCACGAGGCACAGCTTCCGCAACGTGCTCCTGGATAACATCACGTAATGCGGGAGCAAGCGGAGATGACTCCTGGGCGGATGGAAGCATGGAAAGCTGTCGTGCGACCTCCTCACGTATGAATTCTTAAATCTGATGCAGTAGCGTGGAACCAATGCCACCCGTCATACTCGAGAAGCTCTCGTCTGAGCGTCTGACGAAGATCCGCTGCCACCGGAGTTCATCGAAACTTTGGCATATGAGCTGGATGGATGTCCGGGCAGACGAAGGCACAGGTAGAAAAGTAAAACTGTTTATTTGAAAATGGGCGTCCCGCGAGCTCGGTGGCACTCAACCGACTGCCTAGCAAGCCAGCGGCCTCTCTCGGGATATGGTAGTACTGCTTAAAACAAACAAAAAGAGACGCTGGCGCGGTACATGCCGTCGACACGTAGGGAGAGCCCGAGGTGCGCGAGTGGCTGGCGCGGTCGTTGGCGTTCGCCCGGCTCAAGTAAAGGGGCGCGGCGCGCACGCGTGCAGTGGCAGGGGCGTCGTAGAAGTTATATAATGGTAGTCCTCACATCCTACCCCTCTTTAAATAATCTCCCCTTCTGTTACTTTACTTCTCATAGTCTTCCAGCCACCTTGGCGGTATAATATGACGCTGGGAGTGGCTGGAAACACAGGCAAGCTGCTCTGTCTGAGCAATGTTCTCAGTGTTCTCATAAACACAGTCTACAATAACTTCAGAGGTTTCGGGAGGGAGTTCCGATATATCATCATTTTCACTGTGCACTGTGCAAACTTGGCAGTTTGGGAACATACTCATGTAAAAGTTCAAAGGGCGAAAATCCCAAGTTCGCGTTTATGGCAGTGTTGACGGCAAAGGCTGCCGCTTTAAGCTGTCTTTCCCAACTGAATGGTTCAGCGCTGCTTGTTTTCTTGAGCATGGAGACGAGAGTTGCGTTACTTCGCTACACGAGACAATTGATGGACGCGCGGTACGGGACAGAAAAGTGTTGTTCAATCCCATGTAGTCTCAGAAAACGTTTAAACTCATGGGAGTCAAAAGCGCGGCCGTGATCTGACAAACAGTCATTGGGGACACCACAACGGTAGAACACCGAGTACAGATGGTGATTTACTTCTTTGGTGCTTATTGTGACCACTGCAGCGGATACAATGAAGTGAGTGGCAAAGTCTATTACCTTGAGGATGTACTTATGGTTGCTGTCATTAGGAGGCATTTTGATGTGTGGTCCAATGCAATAGCACGAAATGGAACTTCCGCTGTGGGCATAAAACCCAATTTTTCTACATTTCTTGTGACAGGACTATTGTGATACTGGCAAATCTGACAGCCTTAAATGTGCTCAGTCACAGTGCTGGTCATTCGTAGCCACCAATAGCAGTCTTGCACTTTCCTAACTGTACGCTTTGCATCCATGTGGCCGTCATTATCATGAGTCAGTACAAAAACGGACTGGCGCAGCTTGGCGAGCAGAACAATTGTGTTCAAGTCCGAATGTGTGTTGCGATAAAGAATAGCACCCACGATGAAGAAGTCTGCCCTCCCGTCGCCGTCATTGACCTGCTTGTGGCGTATGGAAGAGCATTCTTGATCTTCCCGCTGGAGTTCAGGCAATGTTCTCATGGGCTCTATGGTGGCACAGACAAGGCGTGAAAGCATGTCCGCAGCCACATTCTGTTTTCCCGGCTTGTGTTGGACAGTAAAGTCAAACTCCACAGGGCCCATGAGCATATTAGTAAATCGACGTGACGGTTTAACGTTGTTAGTAAGGCAGGCCACGGTCCAGTTATCCGCCAGAAGGCGAAAGTTCTTGTTGACAAGGTAGGGGCGGAACTTCAAACAAATCGCCCAGTGAACAGCTAAACACTCCCAAACATTACTGTGTGTGTTCTTTTCTGGCGCTGACAAAGCTCTGCTGGTATATTCTGATAACTTCGTTAGCACCTTGGCGTTGAGACAGCACAGCTCCGAGTACCAAAGCGGAGGCATCCGTTGTCACGGTAGTTGGGCGGCGGGGTCAAAGTGATTAGGTACGAGGGCTGTTGTTAGTGCTTGACGAAGCGATTGGAATGCAGAATCGCAAGCTGTGAAGTCGCATGCTGCCGAAGCAACTCGACGAAGTTGGTGCCAAAGAGAAGGACATCATCGAAATATACTCAGACACCACACTTTGGATGTCGCGGCCTCAGCTGTCGAAAGCGTTTTGCATGGCTTTCTGAAAAGTTGCAGGGGCGTTCTTAAGACCAAATGACATCCGACTCCACTGAAAGATGCCACGATGGGTTATGAATGACGTTTTAGGCAGATCTTCCTCTCGTACTCGAATTTGCCAGTACGCGAATTTCAGGTCTACACTTCCGCAGAGGGAGCAACCTGCGATATCGTTCATAATGTCTTCGGCACGGGACAGGGGCTGGGCAATGCTGACAGTCTGCTTATTGAGAAGAATGAAATTTACACAGAGCCGCTTTTTGGTACCCCTTGAAACAACAACTGCAGGAAAGGCCCAAGGGCTGGTGGATACACAACCATGCCTCTTTTTAAGAGCTCGTCGGCTTGCTGCTCAATGGATGCTCTATCATCAGCAGCATAACGGTACGGTTGTGGGCTCTATGGCACGGCTTCAGGGGCAAGATCGATGGTGTGTTCAGTCCATTCGTAGAGGCCCAAACCATTGTTATCGGAGGCAAAAAACTTTATACGTTGCTGAAGAACATCTCGGACGACGGTTGATTGTTCTTTATTTAGCTGTTTGCCTGTCTGTGCTTCACGTAGGATGAGACTAATCTCTTCCAATGATGAGCTGCCTGACCAGTTGGGTGGCTCGGCTGTTTTTTCATCGACGCCGTTATCCCGAAGTGCTATTTCGTGGCATGCCAGTGAGAGCCATGGCGGCTGGTTCACATCTGGGAGGGCCTCGAGCTCTAAGCCTCCAATGGCGAAGTAAGTTGGAGCAAACGGGGACCGGGTCATTGTGCGCGGCAATAAAGCGTTCGACATTCTCGGGAAAACTTTTTCATTACAGAGCAGGATGGTGTTTGTGCTCGGCTGGTGGACATCTGTTGGCTTGGGTGGCTTCACGACGACTTCGGCATGAGCAGCTTCAAACCAGTCCTCACCGAGGATCAGAAGTAGCGGGTTACGTGGGAGTACCCTCACATCTATCATGGCTGAGATAGGTCCAATGGAGATGCATGTAGATATCATACCTGCTGGTGTCACAGTACCACCACCGACGACGGAGATGGGTGGCTTCGTCCAAGGCGACAATGCAGACGATTTGACAAGGTCCTGGGACAGTATTGTCAGCTTGGAGCCGCTGTTCGGGAACGCATCAACTTTTCCGACACCTGCAACATGAGCTTCTATCACGCCACACTGTACCAGTGATCCCTCGAGGCAAGACATGGCAGTAGTATGGGGTTTGGCGTTGCCCGGAGGTTGTTGGTGTGGAGCTCTGGGCACAGTGCACTTGGCAGACAGCTGTCTTGGTTGGCGACAGTTGAAACAGATAGCCTTACTAAGGTCGTCGGTCAAGGCGGTAGGCAGGGGCACCGTGCGTAGAGGAGATCGTATTGTACCAAGCATCTCGCTGGTCTGCCGAAAGGGCTGAAATGCGTTGTGGTCGATATGTTCTGGTTGCAGTTATCTGTGGATTTATATGATCTGGGTTGCGTAGTGCGGCTTGCACTCTGGGCACTGAGAACTTGGCACTCGAAATCTCTGTTCGCGTGAGTCGAATTGGCGAATGACTTATTGTTTCGTCCAGTTGTGTGACAATATCCATGTACGCGGCGACTGTTGTTGGGCGTTTGGCTGCAATGGTGGTGGCCATATTCTCCTCGGCAATTCCCTGAAGGGCGTACTCTATGCGCTGAGGGTCGCTGAGGTCGACTGGGCACCCAGAAATGAGCTTAAATTTAGCCAGCGAGTAGTTCACGAGACTCTATCCATGGGCTTGCAAGCGGCAGGTAACTGATTGTTGCCACTGCAACAAGGTCAGCTTGTCACTGAACTGAGCGAGAAAGGCTTGCCTGAAGCTTATCCTTGTTGGGCACTGACGGCCGATGACGGCTTTCCAGTCATCCGCGGCTCCGCGCAGCTTCCCAAGGGCTACGGCGAGAAGAGTCGAAGGCTCCCACGAAGCCAGATCTCTTGTTCGCTCGAACCCTTCGATTCAGTGGGCCGCTAAGATGCTGCCATTAGAGCTGAATGTCGGAAGCGATGCGGATAGGTCTGCCAGAGTTGTAACCTGAACTAGAGCTACGGGGCGTTGAGAACGTGGAGGAGCTGTTGCACTAAGCCCGCAAGAAGCTCTGTGGTATCGAGACTCGGCGAAGGCAGTGCATGGTCAGGGCGCAGGGTGGATGCCACGGAGTCTGGGGAATGGGCAGGTGGCGTCGTTGGGCAGTTTCTTGCAATATCGGCGAGCAGGCAATTTATTACTTCTTCCTTCGACCCGGTAGCATCAAGGTTTCGGCGAGTGAGCTCTTCGCGGAGATAATCCGCTGTAAAGCCAGCGACGGCCTCGGGAGTAGCTTGGCTCCAGTTTACGAGGAGCATGGCGGTCGACGGGGTAGCGCACGTGACGAAACGGAACCCACAGGTAGGCGAGCAGGATAAAAAGTTCAGGCAGGGCGGGCGAGGTGCTTCATCAAGCAGGTAGGCGTCACACAGGTCAGCGTAGCAAGGTAAACCAGGCGAAGAGGCGAGCTCATTCAGGTGAAGCGGGCGAATGACTTCATTTGGCGGGAGAGCGACAAAATGGCGGGTACAAGTACAGCACCATCGGAGAAGCAAGCCGCGTAAACAGTTCGGCGGACTGCTTCACCAGGCGGGCAGCTATCGACGTTCCCAGCATGGTCCAATATCGACTGCGTCAAATGTGAGGCGGATGGGTGTCCGGGCAGACGGAGGCAAAGGTGGAAAGTAAAACTGTTTGTTTGAGAATGTGCGTCCGGCGAGCCCGGTGGCACTCAACCGGCTGCCTTAGGGAGCCTTATCCCTAGACGGCCTAGGAAGCCAGCGGCCTCTCTCGGGATTAGAGATGTAAAATTTCAAGAAAATGTGAACGGCATGAAAAAAACCGTTTCTTTCATGGTTTTTTTTTTCATGAAAAATTGGAAAATGTTTCAAAACGTGACAAAAACAGGTTTATTTGCATCAGCACAACGATCAATAATAATTCTCAGAAGTTCAGTCGAATATGCAGTTATAGGTGTCATATTGTGAAACGAACTTCTTGTGTTATTGCACCGAGAAGATAAATAATGATTTGCTCTTCAGGCGAATATGTAGATATAAATATCATATTTGTGGAACGAACTTGTTGTTCTATTGCACCGAGAAAGGGAACATGAAAACTGATCTATAAGTCACTCCATATCGGATTCACAGTCACTGTCGCTGGATGCGGCACTACGCGCAGCAGCATGGATTGAAGTTGTCTCCACAGCTAGGTTCGACTGCACATAAGCTTTCGAACGCGTTCCCCTGAAAGCCTGTTGCGTATCCTTGTATGGACGTTTCCAAAACGCGACCAGTTTCGTTCGCAGCTGGCGGATGATGGGGGTATCTGCAGCAGTCGGCAAGCCAGAGTTAGCAAGCCAGCGCATATCACGGTCTGCTGAAGGGCTTCCTTGTTTCTCAGGAGGCTTTGATGTGACAGATCAATGCCTCCCCACCTTGTTTTGCTGGGAAGCTTTAGAGTTTCGGATCTCCCTTTACCATCTATTCATTCTTGTTTCTCCTGCAACGTCCCAGCAACTATAAGGGTACGCTTCACGTACCCACATAGTTTGTTTCCTTGCTGCAAATTTCCTTGATGTCCAGCAGGGCATTTCTTATACGCCAACAGATGCCTTGTCAAACGTGTGGCATTCGGAAAGCCATGCTGAACGCTGCAGTACTTGCATACTGCTCGCTTTGTTCTGCCAGGGGACGTTTCGCACACAGAAAAGTCTTCCCAAACATTCAACGCGGTCGAACCATTGTCACAACCAGAACCGTCTACCACGCTAACGAAGTGGCATGCGCTCCGAGTAATCGTTCTTGCGTTTGTTTTGTCAGAGATGCAGATGGCAGCCCTGGCCACTGTAGACGATATAGGCCGTAGTAGTTAATGGATCCGCTTGGTTGCGCCTACATTTCGTTAGATGGCAGTTCGAGTAAATAACGCTTAAAATCACGCTTGATCTCGCATAGTGTTACCAGAGTTTCAGGTGTTACTGTGTAGCCGTCCTACCGAATCTCTGTCGCCAAGAAGCTAGGCTGGTATTTGGCTAAAACCGCTCACGTTCACAGCAGCCTGTTATTTATGCCGTGTGTGTCGCGCTGTAGAATTTTCAGCCATTTTGTTCTACTTCAGCCGTGAGTTCAAGTATTAGTGTGTTTTTGAGTCGTCTGGATATTATATGTGACCTGGCCTTAAACGCGCATACTCGCAGCAGGAACGTTTCAATTAAAAGCACTACCTGGCACCGGTGATGACGACTGCTCTCCAATCGTTCAACGATGCACGCTGTAGTGGTTTTCAAAGCAAAAACAAAAACCTAAATTGAAAGCAAGCAATCATAAAACCTTGAAATTGCATTGTGAAATTTTCGATGTTTTCATTTTTTCTCGTCTGAAAAAAACGACAAAAAAAGGTTTTTTTTTCCAAAATTGCAGTGCTTTTTCAGGCCTTCACATCTCTACTCGGGATATGCGAGTACTGCTTAAAACAAACAGAAAGAGGCGCTACCGTGGTACATGCCGTTGACGCGTAGAGAGACAGAGAGAGTAAGCTTGAGGTGCGCGCGGGGCTGGCGCGGCCGTCCGCGTTCGCCCGGCTCAAGTAAGGAGGCACGGCGCTCACATGTGCACTGGCACTGGCAGGGGCGTCGTAGAAGTTATATTATGGCAGTCCTCAGAGGCATATAACGATCTCATCGGCGACAGTGCGGGGATCCTTGGCCAGCAGCATGTGAAAAGGAGATTGATCGATGCCCTATAGGACGTGTTTAATTTTGTCGCTCTCGGGCAGCGAAGCATTCACTCTATGGCACAGTTCGACGACGTCCTCGATGCAACTGGTATACGTCTCGCCCGACTGCTGAGCCCGTCCGCGCAAGCGGTGCTCGGCGTGAAGATTGCGTACCGTCGGGCGACCGAAAACGTCTGTGAAGCGTGTCTTGAATGTCGTCCAGTTAGGAAAGTCTGCTTCGCGATTCGTGAACCACAGCTTGGCTACTTGTGTGAAATAAAAATAATGTTATTGAGCTTGAGCACGTCTTCCCATTTGCTATGCGTACTCACGCGCTCATAAACTCCGAGCCAGTTTTCGACGTCTTGCTCGCCAGTGCCGCGGTAGATCTTAGGGTCACGTTTGCGTATTGGTCCAGTGCACAGAATGGGAGACGCTGAGGGCGCGGGCGCTTGACCAGGCGTCGCCAGTGTAGCGGTCCGTGTCGCTGGAAACTTGCGGGAACGAAGTTCCAGGTAGCTCTCGTGGGTTCAGATACCCCGCAACCGCCACCAATTGTAACAAGGGGGTTTATTTAGAGGATCTGACGAAGGTGGTCACTGAGTGCAGTCGTCCAAACGCTGCTCCGCTGACTCTGCCTCGACCTCCTCGTCTTCGACTAGCAGCAGAGGCCTACTGCGGGCCATCTTCTTCATCACAGTATATATAAAACTACCTCTCATACTTCTTTTATTTAGTAAGAATGTGTTCGTACTATAAAAATAAGTTATCAGCGCCAGACTAACTGGAATCCAGACTGCAGTTTGGTGAATATGAACACTTTGTTCTAAATTGCCCATATTGGCAGATTCTGCATTACAAAACACCTTATTTAGGTGCAGGTAATAAATCACGGTGCCATCCTACAGTGAAAGAGAGAGAGAGGTGATGAGGAAGAGGGAAAGCAGGGGTATTAACATGTTCTGTTTGGCCACCCTGCACTGAGGCACAGGGATGAGGGCGTTGAAAAGGGAAAGACAGATGGGGCGAGGGGCACGGTGACAACTAATCCCTGAAGCCAACACTCTCAGAATTCTAAACAATGCTTTGTAGACTCTGAGGTCAGTCGACTGCTGTGGCCACGGCCCCAAGCTCGTATCCTCTGTTAAAAGGCGAGGATCGAGGCTGTCCAACGCAGAACGGAGCGTACGTCTTTCGGTCGCCAAAGCGGGGCACTCAGACAGAAGATGGAAAATTGTCTCTTCACATCCACATCTTGCACAAGCAGGGCTGTCGGCCATCCCAATCTGGAACGTGTATTCTTTTGTAAACGCAACACCGAGCCAATGCTCCAAAGCAATGCTGCTTCCCGACGGGGTGTATTGGGATCAAGATGGAGGTGCCGTCCAGAATCCAATGCCTTGAGGCGACGGTCGAAAGATTGGCCAGTGTTCCAAGTAGAAAGAGTGAGCTCCAGCATCGGCCTGCGAAGCCCGCACGCTGCATCAACAACTGACAAGGGAATACTGCCTTGAAGTCTGTCACTATACGCAGATCAGACACCATCGTCAGCGTGATTTCCTTCGATACCACAGTGTCCTGGTAGCCCTTGAAAAATGTTATCAAGACCTCTCAATGTGACGGATTGGTGTACCTACCGAATTTCTGCAGCGAGGTTTTTACGCGACCAGCGGCGTAGAGCAGCTGGCAGGCCTTGAAGGGCTGCTTTGTAATTAGTGAAAACTGACCATTCATGACAAAGTTCTTGGCTCTTCAATTCAACTGCAGCCCGTAGGGTAGGTAGTTGGACACCAGTTGAGGAAGCGGGGTAGATTATTTTCACTTTCACTAAGATGGACCTCGCCTGTACCACCACAGACCCCATGGAACTAGCTGAGTTAACGAAGCCATCCGTGTAGACATATATGCCTCCACTGCGGTTAGAAGCTAGGTGTTTCAATGGGATCTGTTTTAGAGCAGCCAATGATACACCAGCTTTATTCCTAATTTCAGGAATAGAAAGACGCGCCCAATGTTTATGTACACTCCATAAGCGCGAGCATGGTCTTGAGGCAGGGGTGGATAGCGATGGAAGGTGAGCACGATGAGCATCTGTGGCTTGGACTAATGCAGTATGTGGCCTAATTGCCAAAGGTGTTGTTGGATGATGACAGGGGATCCGTGTGAGGAGCGGAATGTGTGCTCTCATGATGTCAACAGTAATGCAGGTCGCAACTGGATTATCCCGAGTGACAAAACAGTTGCTGCTGTAGAGGCATATTTTGGCAGTGGTAGGGAATTACAGAGATCTTGCGGTTCGCATTTAAAGTGTAAAGACGTTTATCTTTCTAATGGTACTAGATATGTGCACGCTGTAAAGAAGGTACGCAGAAAATAGGGAACCGTATAGCTTTAGCAGCTAGCGTACTGATGCGCGTCAGGACAATTCCCCGAGGAAGGAGAGGAGATAGACCATTGCCACCAGTCTCTCTAATGTTGTTGAGATACGGACGTCACTATATATTCCTGTCGATGACTACTCCAAGGAAGCGATGACTTCTCTAGTAGGGAACAGCTTTGTCATCGATACATTGGCCTAACATGACATTGTTTTGCGAGTCAACGCCTCAGCTGAACACTTTCGGTCGAAATACTGAAGCCCTGCAGACGAAAGTAAGACGTCAATCTTCATTCCACCACTTGAAGTCTCGTACTAACGGGTCCCACTTGATGCCCAAATACAGTTATTCTCGACGTAGATGGAGATCTCGGTATGCTGTGGGAGTAAGTCGGCAAGCCTGACAAGAACAATGTTGAAGACAGTTGGGCAGTACAACACCTCGTTGCAGCTTTGCAACCCATCGCTTGCCTTTCCCCCTTGTTTTCCACCACAACCTTGTACCTCCTTGTTTGTGAAAATAATGAAATCAAATCAAACCTTGAGGGACTCCGCGCGAAGTTCGATGTAAACACATTGGTCCGTCCTCAGTCTAGACAAAGAGTGACCTCTCCGATAAATAGGTACGCATCCAGCTGTACAGTCTTTCTCAACAGTTACCAGGCTGCACGTTTTTCTTTTCCGCCGTATATTAAAGCTATTATGCCAGCCCTCAAGCTCTTAATATCTGTATGGTAAGAAGAACCCCTCTTCTCACCTTCAAAGAACTTTTTGATCTTTAGAGAAGCCAAGAGGGCCCTGTTATACGAGTGAGAATCAAACCATGCAGCCTGGTTACTTTTGACAAAGACTGTACATGCTCCCCTCCTTGACGTCCAGAAAAGACGCCACGGTCAATCATTTAGAATTATTTGCTGGTGCATGAACCTTACCCGGTGAAGCACGTTGTCGATAGAGGCGCGTCCGCGTCGAAATCCGGACATAAATTTTGATTTACAGTCCAGCCCGGTTATAACGAAGTCGGCGGGAATCGGAAATCACTTCGCTATATCCGCTATTTCGTAATATGCGGACTACGAAAAAAAATGCAAACATCGGCATACCGATTTATTTCCACTGAAAGAAGTCGTCCAGCGTCCCCTGAACACGTTTCGCGAGTGCGGACTTCAGGATTGCGGCTTCCATACCATCCAACTGCGAACCAAAGATCTGGTCGAACTCCGGACTCCCGAGGTACATCCGTAGCGTGTGAACAGCTGCGATGGCCGCGGCGGAGGTGACCGGCTTAGGGGCACAACTAGCATCGTCGCATTCGCTGTCGGAGGCGCTCTCCGCCAAGGTCTCTTCCATGACACTCCCGGCAACTTCTTCAGTCGTCAAGTCCTCGGTGGCAACAAGGTCTTCGTCAGCGAAAACGAAGTCCATGTGGCTTAGACCCGCAGGCACAAGGAGAAATAGGGAACCGCGATTGGCCAAGACGGCCGCTCTCGGCGACGTCATAGAAAAAAAAAATCGTCTCTTCTTTTTTACATTTTTCCCCTGCGCGGCGTGCTCTACCGCTCTACGCCGTGACGCCGTTCAAGGACGGCGCAACACGAGACCGGCGTGCCATGCGATGCAGTGAAGCAACCTTTCGCTCGGCAGGAGAGCAGACGACGCCACGAAAGGACGCCGTCAGAGGAATTTTGTTCTTATTTTCGCGGAAAAAATCGCCTCAAGGACGCAAAAATGTGTTGATTGGCAGATTATTGTTCGGTTGGTATTAAATCTTTTCGTTATATCCGCTGACGCGCTCTTATTTACTTCGTTAAAACCGGACCAAAAATGTATTGAAAATGCAAAAATGTGAATGGGAAATTGAAATCCCTTCGTTTCGCTATAAGTGGCTTCGTTATAAACGGGCTAGACTGTATTTGGTATCGCACCAGGTACCTTTTTATGCTTGTTAGCAACATTCTTTCCATGACTTTGCCGACGAGCCTGGCAAGCGCAATTGGATGGCATGATATAAAGACGAGTGGTGATTTCCTAGGTCTTAAAAGTGGAACCAGACGACTGGTCTTCCACTCACCAACAAACTGTGCCCTCATTCCATGACTTGTTATGAGTGACGAAAAGAGCCCGTCGTGCCTCTTGGTCAAGGCTGGCAAGTGTAGAGTAGGTCACTTCTTCGAGCCCTGACGATGACGACCTTATGCAACAAGCCAGCGCAGCGTCAAGCTCATCCATGGAGAATAGGCGATCTAGATCCATCAGTGAATCCAGAGAAGGTGAAATATTGCTGCAAATCAGCATCGCGGGTGAGTTCAGCGGCCCTATTTCCCTAGCCAAAAAATCTTCGGCTACTTCGACCTCGCCGCTAGTTTGGTGGATCGCAAAGGACTTGATCGCGTGCGCAGTTAAATGGACGCAAGAAGGAGACGAACCACATTTCAAACGCTTGACAAAGGCATCCTTGGAAAGAGCGTTTCGCAAAACGGCCGCCAGCGTTGTGCTTTCAGGGCTTTAATTCTGCTGCAAATTTTCTGCTGTATTCGCTTTGCATCCCAGAGGTCGAGGAGTGAATTTGTGCGGCGGTATCTACAATCTGCCATCCGTCGTACCTATCGCAGTCGCTGCAATTGGAGACAAAACTCGGAGCAGTTTGTAACAGAGTTAAAGAAGTAGGTTGCATTTTACTTGGCCTGCGCGGCAAAATCGTTTACAGCGCTCAGCAAAGCCCTGCTATAGTATAGGAAACCGCACGCTGTGAAGGATATCGAGGTGAACTAACAGGCAAGCTAAGAGATAACGGAATTGCACGGAATGCGTGAATTAAGTGACGAGATCAATGGTTCTTTTTAGCTTCGCAAATATATTTTAATCCGTACAAACGCTCTGGACACTTCTTCGCTTGGGTCCTTTTCAAAACGGTCGCGTTTATTTGAGCGCCTTCAGAAGGCTATGATAGCTAGGTTCGCCCACTGGTCTGAAGATCAGCATCGAGACGTTTCCTTTATGCATGTATCGCGTGCAGAGCCTCACTAGCCTTCAAAGCCATATGATCTTTATGGAATGCTGATAAGTCTAAATCCCTCTGTCGAGGGACCAAAGTGGAATCTTAACAATTTTCCTCTGAGCTGACTACTCTCCTGTGCATCAAGACTAGGGATCATCTGCAATTGATGTTCTCGACTCTCGAAACTGTAACGGTTTTAGCTCATTTAGGGGCCACTCTTTGCTTTCACTGCCCAGTTGCTGTGTGCAAAAATCCAAAGACACATACACCAGTACAGCAAATAGAAGTTTCTAAATCGAACTCAATTAATTTAGCGCTTTTAGAGGTGACTGCACATAGAAACCTATTGATTACAGCTTAGTACGGTGAAGCAAGGGCGCCTCTTGCAAGTCGCTGAGGGCGCCAACGCAGGAAACGATTTTTAGACATCGTTTAATTACTTCTGCTAACAGTGAGATTTGCCATGGTCACTGGCGTCAGCAAGCATCGCCATTCGAGTGTGTGAACGAAAAAGGCACTAATAGCCGATAACAACCCGTGATATTTATCACGCTAGTCCTGCGCGACTAAGCCGTGTACAGCGCTGAGCGAAGCCCTGCCATAGTTTGGAAGCGCCTGCTGTGAAGGATGTTGAGCTGCAGGAAATTTGGAAGTGATCTCTATCGTCCTTTGGGATAATTTTCTGCAGCGTGTCACTTGGTGCACAGCAGAAAACATATTAGAGGCATTATTGGCACACCGCGGTGGCGCAAGCATGCGCTTGTATCTTTCCTATAAAGCTGTCCCTACAACAGAACGTACCGCTGAAGTGAGCCTATTAGGGGCGGTGTCCTGGACCCTTTGCGTATGAGAAACGTTCATAGCTCCCTTTCGGCCACTCATTCAGCGTTCGTGATATATGCCGTGTATGACTGCGAAATGTCAGTCTAATAATCCACCATTATGCCTTCCTAATAGTTTCCTAATCCGTGATTAGAGAGTGCAACTGGCAGCTTTGGCCTGAGTTTCATCAGACTGAAAGCCCGAGCACAATAATAGGAACACGGTAGGCTACCTTGGTCATTTATCCTCACAATTGTGACATTGTGACACGAATGTGCTGTGGTTCCTCCTTCCATTCTTAAAGCAAAGACTGCTTACCGGTATTCAACGTCTGAGAGCGCTGATCTTGGCAACTGCCTTTTCTTCCTTTCTAAGCTAACGACTGCTTCCCTGTCGTCAACAGTTAAGACCATTAATCTTGACAAACGCCTTTTTCTTTTTAAGCTCTTGAGAAGTCTGCACTGTGGCAAAAATGATAGCGGCAGACGCCGTGACTAGTCGGCCACTGCTGAGGATGCAGGCCATTCATTGTATTGTGAACGGAAATGTTTTTTTTTTCAAGTTTGGTGGGTTCTAAACGAAAGCTTCAATGGGACTGTTTCCTGTGGAAATTGACGCGACTTGATGTGAAAAATAGCGCACCAGACCCTAAAAAGACAATAATTGGACGCACACCCAAGCGCAAGATCGTTTCCTTGCTCAGTGAGCCGCCGAATACACCCCTGTTTGTCCTCACCTTCTTGTGCTGCCACATAAAGCCGCCGTCGCTCGCAATGTCGTCTCATTCCCTCCTATAACGGGCTCTTTTGAAATATCTGCCCAGAACACGCATGCTTTGAACTTGGCTTCGCTATAACGCTGTACCATAACTGCCAGCAAGCATGTGGAGCAAGTCCCGCTTTTTTGAACCTCACATTCATTTCATTGGTTTTTTCTTTACGGGGGTTCAATGTCCAAAAGCGACTCAGGCTATCATGGATGCCGTAGTGGATGGCTCCGGAAATTTCGACCACCTGGGGTTTTTTGACGTGCACTGTCATCGCACAGTACACGGGCCTCTAGAATTTCGCCTCCATCGAAATTGGGAGTCTTTCGGGTCAGCAGCCGAGTGCCGTAACCACTGAGCCACCGATGCGGCTCCCATTTAATTGAGAGGAAACTGCAGAATAGTGCAAGATACAGTTAAGGGCATACTGACATGAATCCTCTATTGTTTCTACGCGTAGCAAAATCTTGGTTTCCAATTCGCTGCTGCGCTTGCACAGAGTAGTGACGGCAGTCATTAAAAAAATGTGGTGTTTGTTGACAATAAATAGTACATAAAAAAGGCATCCCGGTCGGGTGTCTCCTGATGTACCAATTTTTATTTTGAAATCCTTTCTAATCCGAAAAACTGCATTCATAAACAGTTTCCCGTTGAACAATGCTCTTGACTAAATGGAGAGAAACCACTTTCCTCCCGTAGTATAATATAACTTCAAAATATCGCCATGAAACAATGATAGAAAATATGAACGTATATATATTCCTCATGCTGCGATGCAGTGTTGTGCGCAGTTATACAAGGTGTTTCAGGGTAGCCTGCCACTTATTCTTAAAAACAGGTGAATTGGCGGTTTTCCGACTTAGTAATGGAGATGTAGGCGGACTTCAGAAAACATGTCAAGGGAGAAAACCAGCCAAAAAAGACGGAAACAAGAGGGCCTGTGGACATGCCTTACCAACGGGCCCACCATTCTGCCCTGCTCAGGAAACATGGTGTCATGTTCAGTATTAGAGTGATTAACAAAACTCTAGTAGATAGCTTTTACCATTTACGGATGGGCACCTGATTGCAATTAGAGTTTTGTAGCCGGTCGTTAGTAATAGCGGTATGCGCTCCTAGAATTAATAAAATTAGGTTGTTCTCAATGCTGTAGATCAACTGATTTCAGCCAGTTCTCGCCTCATTCGAAAACCGTGCGCTTTCGGGAGGACGCGTTGCGTCTTCAATGTAACGGCGGCACTCCGTGAACCACGTACCACGCGACAAATCTCACCTCCGCCCGTCCTGCAGGGCTTCTCTCCACTTAGCTGCTCCAGCGCGGGCGTGCCACAGAATGCCACGTTGTACGTGAGTCATGGAGTTTCACGATTTGATTGACGTTGCTCTGTCAGCTACCGCAAAGGTGCGTTCTACAAATGGCTTGAGAACTGGCTCAAATCAGTTGAGCCACAGCGGCGAGGCTGATCACATGTTCGTAATTCTTAAAACTGATATGGCTATTATTGATCGCCGGCTAGAAGTCTGTAACTGCAGTCG
Source organism: Amblyomma mixtum (assembly GCF_055824585.1). Taxonomy (NCBI): domain Eukaryota; kingdom Metazoa; phylum Arthropoda; class Arachnida; order Ixodida; family Ixodidae; genus Amblyomma; species Amblyomma mixtum. Next base: position 117,948,786 of record NC_143015.1, on the reverse strand, counting down.
GGTGCCTATCGGTAATTTAAATTTAACTATCAGAATTTAGTAACTCAATTAACAGTTAATACAATACATTTGCCTTTTTTTTCCGGTCTCCGTTATCACTGGCATTGCTATGCCTGAAAAGCAGTCTATTTGCAAGAAAAAAAACCTAGTTTTAAAAATTAGTGGGGGGCTTCACTACAAAACCTGGTTTCTAGCTGACTGTATGGCAACACACACCTATCTACACGGAAGACGGCTCACACCACCACTTTTCCGATTGTCCCGTTTTTCACCGCCTGGTAATCGCAAGATTTCTATATTGCGGCATATCAGGCGCTCCAGGCATCATTCCGGCCAAATAACTACGGGTATTCGATGCCTTACTTAGAGCGCATATGATTATTACAACAGTGTTGCTTGGGGAGCAGGCACAAAGAATATGTCCACAGACTTTGTTGTAAATGTATCTTCCTTTTTTGCATACCTGAGCATAGTTAGCTTTGGTTGGTCTGCAGCCATGATTATTAGCTAAAACATTTATAGATGTCAGTGTTGTTAAATAAGCTTGCCGCCACCCAGCTGTGCTCTTAACAGGTAATGACGGCTATATTAAAGCTGAAATAAAATGAATTACCACAGCCGCGGCAAAAATATTTAATCTTTCGTCCTACACTCATTCTTCATTATTCCTGTTTTCAAAAAGTTCGCTTTCATTTTAATTGCCGAGCATCAGTGTCTATTTACGGGAATTATGTCGCAGCTGCATGTTCACTCTAAATTGTATTTCTGCACTTTTCAGCAACCGTGCAAATCTTATGCAGAAAGCGTACGTATATGAAAATAATCCTTTTTCTTGTTATGGCTTTGAAGCAATTGGATTTCATCCTTGGAATATGACTGGTATAATGGAAAGACATATTCAGGTTTTCATGGAAACTAGTTTCCTCAGTACTCAATTTTGAGTCATACGGGAGACGAAAAAACACTTATAACGTTTGTAAAATTTTGTTTCTGAACGCATGATGGCTACACCAAAGCACTACTCGAAGATTTAAAAAAAAAAATAAGAACACAGGTTAATGAAGAGCAGGACTCAATAGGAAAGTTCACAAAAATGTCGCCTATGGTGTCTCGCGCGCTCCGGAGACTACATTAGGGTGAACGATGGTCTCTCTTCCCACTCATGCCTCCAAATTACTGAAATACAGTTTTTTCTTGGAGCCGGTATTGCAAGTGGCAATTTAGAACACAATAGAAATCGCAGGTGAATCAGTTGTTAAAGGTTCTAACATGACTAGATATTTTAGTTTCACCACGTATAAATCTGTATGCTCGCAAGAGAGGCCACCTTGTCTGTTTACATCGTGTACACATTTGTACTTTTTGCCAATAGTTTGCCTTAGGAACAGTGTAAGCATTAATATCAAAGCTTAATGGTTTAGGGTGTCTGCTATAAGAATGCTCCCTGACCAAAGGGCAAGTTTTGATGCCATTTGACTGAAATATTGGTTTACATGGTCTGAGTACATGTTTCAGTGTCTCTTAAACACCATTTTGTGGATAATCTTCAAAAACACCTCGATTTAAAATTAAAGTTTTTTGTGGTGAGTCTCAATTAAAATTTATTGTCTGGGCATAAATGTTATCTATTTACATTTACGTAGTGCAGTGAGAACATGTTGTATGAAACATACACTGTAATACTCGAACCAATAATGTACAGCGCTGTCCTGAAAATATCGAGCCCTATATTTGCCGCAAGAATTTTTAATTCCAGCACCTGAATAAGTTTCATGTCATTTGTTAAAAATAAGATTTAGCAACCAATAATTGCTTTCAAGTTCTTTAATTACTAGGCTATGGTGCAATACATAACATTAATGCTTATAATTATTTTGGGGAAATTCTCATTACATGCTCTAGAGTTCAAAGGATTGACTTTCATGTGCAGAGGGAGACAAACGATGTAAAAATTCAACTCACGGCTGCAAGTGGTGGCAAGTAATCTTTCCTGCTTCATGCTTCTACACCAAGCGTGCAACACTTAAGCAACAACAGCACTGAACTCATTTTTCGCATCCGAAAAAAATTTCGACAACTTCTACACCAAACTCTTCATTTCGCCTAAAAAAAATTACGATACCCTATACCTCCTTGTTTGGCACTGTTTTTCAAAAATAATCGTCATATGAATGTTGTTTGAGGCACTTGAGCTCTAGCGTAACTGGAATGAAGACAGCGCTGTTGATATCGCTACGCACACCTTCCTAAATATGGTTGTACAGTGAGTTTTGGAATGAGGAGCGCCATGGTTTCTTCTATTCTAAGCACGCACCGCACTTTGCGGGGTCCTTTCGTGAAGTCTAAGCTACTAATATGTTCAAAAGAAAATCATATTACTCGTACTGTTGCATTAGCACAGCCCGTTCCTTCCATGTCAATATATTCGCTCTAAGTATCGTAATATCTGACGCTGGTGAAAGCGAAGGAAACCTTCACATCAAAGCGCTGAGTGTGGACCCACAGGTGAAGAACTTACTGCTCCATAGCCTTTTCAGAGGCTGCCGTACGTGAATAAAAAACATGTGGTGCATGAGCACCTCAGTTGCAAAGACAGGACACGCGCAGTACCAAACTTGATGTGAGAGCAACTTGCACCACCAGGCAAACAAACCGCTGCAACGTATCACGCCGGAAAAGTGACTTAAAGATGGACTCTGACATGATATTCCTGAACTAGCGATAAAGAAATTCCTACAAAAAATGTAAAACCATCAGCCGGAAACAATGCTGTTCTTACTAAGAACAATCATTTGTTCTCAATCAGGGTCCGACATGTAATTGTCACGTGGGAGATTAACTATTTATACAGCAGCACATCGTAGTCTTAAGAATAATGAGGTCTTATACAAAAATTCAAGGTGCACTCGGGTTAAAGTTATTGTTAAGCTGTGTCTTTCCACTCACCTCTAATCCGGCAGCATTTTATAAAGGAACGTAACTAGCGATTTTTTTTCATTCCGGCAAACATCCACATTAAATAAATTTAGCATTCCATTTCCATGTGGCAGAAACCTTCGGAAGCTTTCATAGCCGGCGTCTTTCAGTGACTCTAAGTGGTTATCTTCTATATCACCTGATTTAAACAACTCCTAGGTGGTCGCATCCGACCTGACGTTCAGCCTCCCTAAAGTGTCAATGTAATTGTGACTGGCACCGTGGCGTACGGATTCGGTTTTGTTAACATGGCCTGATGTTCGTTAATCTGCCCTGACACAGCCAAGAACCCACACACTTTGTCATTTTAATTCCAGCGAAAAATGAGCCGCTCGGCAGGAATTGAATCTTAGGGTTTCGTGATAAACAGCATAAAAACAACTTTTCATAATGCTAGATTTATCTTCATTCAGAAAACGATTATTACAAACGGCTTGCCTACGTAAATGAGAGAAATAGGTGATCGTTCCAAAGTAAATGCACTTGTTGCTTATAGCAGCCACTTGTTAATGAAATTGTAAATAGCTTTTTCGTTAGCAGAAAAGCTGTTTCAAGGGCACGAAGATACAAATTTGCAAGAACAAAAAAAAAAGTAATTTTGTGATGGTTTTGTCGTTTACGTTGGCAGCGAATAAAACGGAAAGTGCTGTTAAAAACAATTTCTCACTTGTTCCTTCTACCAGGCAAGCTTTCATTGGGCCTGCAACATAGTTACCTGGTGCTGTCCGCCCAGCCGACTTGTATTGTTCTCCAGACTGGTGAACGTAGCGACGGTAAGTATGGGGCCGTTTACATGCGCTTAACGCATTACTCGCATGTGGAACGCTGGCACGGAAGGATAAAGAGAAAGTCTCCGAAATGTCGCCTGCCAGTGGCCCTCTCTTGCTCGTGCCCCATCCACACTGCAAGCCGGTAGCGGTAGGGAACATCGATGTTACGACAAGAGCCATCGACAAAAACAAAGGGTTGAGCCGCGAGCAGCCCTTAAACACAGGTTGTCAACTTGCAAGATTGCCAGTAGCAGACACTAAGGGTTCGCGCATTGAAAAAAATCACGGAGAAAAGTGATTACTTGTGCCTTCCGAGCAAACGCTCCCTGTCTTCGCCGCCTGAGGACGACTGGAAGCTGCTTCATCGCACCGCCTAGTGGGCGTGACGTGTGCGCAGTCGCCCTGGATTATTGCAAGATTGATCGTCCTGAGTACACTGCATAAAACTGGTATGAACAACACGGTCATAAAACTTTAGATCAGTAGAAAACACAGCATCTTTTAGCCTAATAGAGAAGTGCGACAGTTCTTAAGCAATAATGCTGCGCGGAGGTTACTGTTCAGTATGAAATTCTCGTATTCATTAGTCTCCTATTATATATATATATATATACATACATATATATATGTACATGTTTATATGTATGTATGTACATATGTATGTATGTATGTATGTATGTATGTATGTATGTATGTATGTATGTATGTATGTGCGTGCGTGTGCGCGTGTGTGTGTGTGTGTGTGTGTGTGTGTGTGGAAAGCAAGAAAATAATGTTGAGATAAAGTTGCTGAGCAACAAAAACACCACTTTACTGCTAACTCATTGTGCGTCTAACATAATCTTCCCATAGCCCTACGTAGCATGCCGGAGGTAGCGCAACATGCGCGACACAGAAACTCCGTCAAAAGAAACGAACACTCCACCAACTGGCTGCCGCCTTTGCTATAAACCGCGTTGTAAGGTGTGCACTCATATCACAACTACCACAGTGGTGAAAGCACAGCGTCTGACTTGTAATGTACAATTGCAGGTAATCTGACTTGCGACAGCAGAAATGGAACATATCTGCTTAAGTGCTGTGTTTGCAAGCTCCTGTACATTGGACATAAATTCGCCTTGCAGATAAAAGGAAATAGAAATAATATTGCCCAGCCCGCACCACCTAGTACAGTGGACATATTCAGCTGTCCTTATGGTTGCAATTTAATAACCACAGATCACATGCCAGTGGCCTTCCTAATAGTCCGCTCTCGAAGATTGTCGCGACTCCTGCTCAATCATTTGATAGCATTACAGCCAATATATTCGAAAGATTTAAAATCTTGCTTTTAAAGAGAGGTTTGAGAAAACTTGTTCTCAAAATCAATCTACAAATTCAATGCAGTAACTTCTGGCCTGAATGAAAGCCTAGGAAAAATATATTTTCCTCCAAAGAAGTTATTTTTCTGCTTGAGTGCGTGTGGTGCCCTGTTATGTCTTAAGATGCTCGTACATTTACTTCAGAACAACCTTTTTTGTAACACACCACGCCCCAAAGCAACACATGCTGAATGCAACACATGGTGATTTTACAAACTGCTGTATGAGATGTGGATGCGTTGTCCATTTAGTATTGATTAGTATCTTTAAATGAGCTGATTTTTAGTTTTATTCATAATGACTTGAGCACCACACGTGTCAACCTGTACAGCAATAACCTTTCTCCACGACCATCTTTACAACTTGTACTCCATTTTCTTATTTTTATTTCATGAAGATGTTACTGGTCACGCGTGTCTGTGCTACATCTTGAAGGACACAATATCATCTGAATGCGCAAGCGCTTATTTTGTGTGCTGTTTTGTTAACATCTCGAAAAATGCCGCACGGGTCATAACGAAAGGCTGCAACCCGTCGAGACAGTGCATCACCTGTGTTCCCAAACTACAGTTCTTTTGCCAACTATTTATGATACGATAAGATCCCACTCCGCTCTCTTTGCCAAGTCAAGAACTTCATGAGAAGCCTTCGGATAAATTTCACCTTACGAAAACCTACAATTGGTTCTGTATAGTTATTTTCCGGTAAATATATTTGGAGTAACAGCCGTGAATCGCATTCTAGATAAAGAAACCGTATAGAAAAAAACGAAGTGGGCTACAGGTATCAGGTATTTAATTAGACAGTTGACAAGTACCACGTCAATCCTTATATGGGCAGTACTGAACAAGAATTTTCGGGTCTCATCGTTGTAGAAAACAGCTCAAGCATAAAAAGCATGGTTTTTTCATGACTGCTCATTTCCACGACTGCTTCCTCTGGAATACTTTGGCTCCGATTGCCACGCGTTTCTGCGCTGTTTCGAAGAGTTCCGCACCAGTTCGCCGCATTGTGTGCGGCAGCGTTGCTTCAAAAACACACAACGATATATTGCCTCCAGGGAGCATCTAGCGGTGCTGAGCACTCTTATTCGATCAATGCCACTCCTCGGTCAGTTGTTGCGCACTGAGCTGGGGCGCACAACACAAACCCTTGACGGTGTAAACATCGCCTCAGCCATCCTTCGGCATGCGCGCCATACAGGCGCGGCGGCTTCCGAGCGACGTAGCCGCTCTGGTGTCTCGGGTTATGCTCTGCCGCCAGTAATTCAAAGATTCTACGCCGTCAGCCGAGAACTTTTAAAGGCCCAATCGGCGCAGTGGTTTGTTAAATGTACCCACAGCTGGATAGCACACGATGGGAAACTCTACAACTCCTATGCGTCAGATTCGGCGTGAAATTTGGCATCACGTTACCATGGCTTTCGTCTGAATGTACCATAAATCGAGGTGAAAAACATTTTATTCTTTAATGGAATGAGAAGCTGGGCGGTCAACTTTTAAGTCCATGTGCTTACATTGATGTCGATTACAGGAATAATGAATTCTTACAAGCTTATACAATAGCCGGCTTATTTTTTGTTTTAAAACGTTAATCGCGTAAAATGAGCTAGTGAGTGTGTCGCTGTAGGAAAACTCATTTTAAAATACTTGGTATGTGCTCGACGTTTCGTTATATCTTTTAGGAACAGTTTTTCTGGAGACCACGCTACTTAAAATCATATTTTTGCATCCCCTAGTCTTTGAAATCTGACTTCCACAATAGCCCGACCTTTCGTTGTCCCTTTCTCAACAATATACTGAACAAGGAAGTAGCTTCGACATAGTAGGGCTGTGCAGTATAAAAATAATAGTTTTTTTCAAATGTATAATTTGAACCGAAAAGTTGCCAGTGAGAAAAAAAAGTAGTTTAAAATTTCAGCTGCTGCATTTCCTTAACGAGCTTATACGCTCATAAAAAGTCTCGGTGGTACTGTTGGAAGTTTTTTTTTCCATGATGCAGTGATACTGAATAGCCACTTCTTGCTGGTAGTGCACCCTGATTTTCATTTTCTGAAACGTGTATAGCGGCTCTCTTAGTACCCGAAAGCTCGCGGTCATCAGCCGAACAGTGAAGTATCACACGGCATTAGCAGTAACAAACCAGATCTTATGAAGCATAAAGGCAAGAAGCTCAGCTTCAACGGCCACGGCATGTGTGGCGCTAATTAGTCACTTTAGTTTTGCCGGCTAATTACTGCCCTCGAAGCAGGGAAGATGATGTTTTTGAGCGCTTTTATTGCGGCTATGCTGTAGTTTCCAGAAAACTCGCCTTAGCAGGTTGGAAATAGCAAAAACAAATGGCAACATACATAGCATACATTGCATAAATCATGATCAAACTTAAAGGCAAGCTTCTTAGTAGATTAAGTGCCGTGTATAAACAAAATATTGAGGTGTGGTTTTTCTATTGAAATCACAATATTTGCCCCCAGTCTTCTTAATACCACTGAGCTCATCGTGGAACTTACGCTAATGCGAAGCCAGACTCTGACGCCATGATCTATAGCTTGCAGAGATCATTGGTGCTTCTAATCAGTTTGCTCTTTGGTTTCTGGCACCGTGAGGATAATGGGCCGCTTTGAGCCAAGACCTGCGTAGTGATACTAGCGTCTTAGATCAGTAACTGTACCAAAGACGCCAGCGGGCCACCGCTCGCGTCTCGCCGACAAAGAGCGCTATCGGCGTTCGACTATGCATGATTAATTAATGAACGATTAATGGACTATGAACGATGAATTAATGAAAAAAATGCAAGCTAAAGATGCTTTTTGGAAATCATATCGTTTGCCTATTTCATGAGGTTGCAAGGCATGATGCTAATAATTGTCATTCAATCCTTACTTAAGAATCAAAATGTTAAATCTTACTTCAAACATAACAACCAGAAAGACATAGGCGATTTCACTACCCCATGAACTTGTGCTCATGCCAGCCTCAGAATAGAGAAATTTGTTATAAGCCTTTATCGCAATTGGACCACCACGGCCGGGATCGAACCCACGTCTTTTGAATCAGCAGCCGAGCACTATATATATACCAGGTGTCCCAGCTAAATGTAACCAAGCTTTTAAAAAACACAGGGTGTCCTAGCCGTCTGAAACCAAATGAGGGTTGTTTAGAGTCGCGTGACCTAGTCTGCAGTATATTTTTCGTTCTTCAATGTTGACTAATTAGTCAAGCTTAATTAACTAACTTTTTAATTATAGACTTGAGGAACAAAGTGTCATTGGAAAAGTTATACATCGCTTTGAGAAACAACTTACTGAGACATTTGCAGCAATTTAATATTTACGTAAAGTAATTTTGTTACTGGCCTTTAACCATAACCCGCACAATAAGAAAAAGCTTCCACATAACAACTGTGCCACTTCAACGTCCCAAGACGCGCCTTAAAGAATAAAATTCATTTTTTCTGAAGCCCTCTCGTCGATGAGACTTTGGGTGCACATTGGGGCAAAGAAGTGAGCGAGAAGCTGGTCACGTGACAACTTTCTTTTAAAGCCAATAAATGAAGCTATGTAAATCGCAACTTGACGACAACAGCACTACTAGCGGTTTCTCAAGGTGATCTAAAACTCTTGCATTGACACTTTCTTCCTGAAGTCAATAATTAAAAAGTTTGCTAATTAAACTTAACTAATTAATGAACTTTGAAGAGCGAAAAAAATACTCAAGACTAGGCCACGCGACTATGAACAACCCTGAGTTGGTTTCACTAGACTAGGACACTTCGCCTTTTTAAAAAGTTTGGTTACATTTAGCTGGGACACCCGGTATACACATACTGGTTTGGTTTATGGGGTTTAACGTCCCAAAGCGACTGAGGCTATGAGAGACGCCATAGTGGAGGGCTCCGGAAATTTCGACCACCTGGGGTTCTTTAACGTGCACTGACATCGCACAGTACACGGGCCTCTAGAATTTCTCCTCCAAAGAAATTCAACCGCCGTGGCCGGGATCGAACCCGCGTCTTTCGGGTCAGCAGCCGAGCACCATAACCGCTGAGCCACCGCGGCAGCTGTATATACATACTGATTTGGTTTATTGGGGTTTAACGTCCCAAAGCAAATCAGGCTATGAAGCACGCCGTAGTGAAGGGCTCCGGCAATTTCGACCGCCTGGGGTTCTTTAACCTACACTGACATCGCACAGCACACGGGCATCTCGAATATCGCCTTCATCGAAATTCGGCCGCCGCGGCCGGGTTCCAACCCCTCGTCTTTCGGGTCAACAGCCGAACTCCGTAACCACTGAGCCACCACGGCGGGGCTATATATATATATATATATATCATTTTATTTGAGACAATTTGCTACAAATTGGCTCAGGAGGCAATGGGGCCTCCTGAGCCAGATGGGGCCTGACTAGGCTATGCCCCCCTGACAGCACAGGCAGCACAAGTGTACATATAATTATACATCATAAGCAGACCAAAGTATAACACATCAATACCGAATACAGAAAGATACACATCGTCTTAGGTTACACTCTAATCTCTCTGTAGAAAGAAAAGGCAAACAACTTATTTGAACTGTAATAATACAAAAACAATTTCTTACGTACTGCATCAAGTTTATCAGTAAACAAAAATGTTTCACCACACAAAAATTGATAATGTGAAATGCAAAATGTGAAATGCATTAATCCAGTGTACATAAATAGTGGAATATGACCTAGAGTGCACGACGGTAGTACAAGTTAATACATAATTAATAGCACCAAGAGTTGGCTCAGGAGTTTAACCTATGCACCCCCTGCTCAGATAAAAATATTGCTTTAACTTGCTTTTCCAATTGAACAGGAGACACAACGGAACTTATTAAGTTTAATATGTCAGGGTATTTGTTGAAGAGTTGTGGTATTTGCGACGATAACCTAGCTCTGTAATCCATAGTTTGTTCGTGATCTGGCCCTAACTATTCCGCTCTGTCTTAGTTCATACGGGACTGTTTAGCTTGATAGTTTTCTGGAAATTTCGGTATATCTGCACGGTATTCGCGTAGCGCTTCCAGAGATAGTTTTTATTTAAACAGTTGTTTTAGCTGAAGAATGCTATATCTGGTAAAATATGGGGCAGTGCTTTCCGTGTAGGGCACGTTTCGAATGGCCCGCATAGCTCGTTTTTGTAATCATAATAGGCATTTTATATTTGTCCCGGTGGTCGTTGACCACACCAGAGAACAATAAATGAGACGCGAGTGGACAAGTGCACAGTGTATTTTACGTTTAACCCCAGACGGGAGAAATGATCTCATTTTATTCAGTAAGCCAACAGCTCTAGCTATATCTGCTCTTAAGGCTTCGACATGAGGTGACCATGACAGGTTTTCATGGAACACGATTCCTAGGAATCGATCGTTGATGTGCGTTGAATGGATACTCCCTGAAACTCTATAGGTAAGGGTGGAAAATTTGTTGGTCCTTTTGACCTAAAGAATAAATATTTTGTTTTTGTCGTATTCAGTTGCATCCTATTTGAGTTTAACTATGTATTTAAATTTCTAAGCCAGCTATTAGCTTCCGCGCATATTTCATGTATGTTATTTCCTGAGAAAAAGACGTTTGTATCATCTGCATACAAAACCATTTTTTGTGCCCTTGAATATTAACAATATCATTAATGTATACTAGAAATAATACAGGTCCAATAATAGACACCTGGGGTACTCCATATTGAATAGTTTCCATCTCCGATTCGATTTTATTTAATATTGTGAATTGTGATCTGGAAGTTAAATAGCTCTTTATTAGAGCAAGTGCTACACCTCGGATGCCGTAATAGGGAAGTTTACGCAAAAGAAGTTCATGCTGTATGCAGTCAAACGCCTTTCGGAAGTCTAAAAAGATACCTAGTGTGAACAGTTTCTTTTCTATGTTATCAAGAATTTCTTCTTTAATTCCAAGAAGGGCTGTTTCCACCGACCTATCTTTGCAGAACCCATACTGCTCCTTCGTTATTATGTTGTGTGTACTTAGAAAACTGGTTATCCTATTATTAATGATATGTTCTACTATCTTAGAGAAGACAGAGAGGATTGATATGGGCCTCTAGTTATTTAAATCATCAAAAATCCTCCTTTATGAATGGCTGCGACTCTTGCTAACTTCATTTTGCTTGGAAACTCGCCTGTTGTCATGATAAGGTTACAGATGTGGGCTAATGGGACTGCTACAATACCACTCACTGCTTTTAATGGTTTTGGCTTTATGTCGTCTGGGCCAGAAGCTGAATTATCTTTCATGGACTCAATTATTCCCTGCACTTTATATTGGTCTGTTAGGGCCAAGAAAAAAGTCGAGGAGCAGTTATTAGCAATATAATTTTCTATGGGTATGGCAAGAGGGACATCAGAAGAGGAACCTACTGTGAGAAAATGTTTGTTGAACAAGTTAGAGACCTCTTTTTCAGAGGCACGAAGCTTATGAAATTTAATCTTCTTGATGTTTGGTTTATTGTTTACTAATTCTCTGAATGTCTCCCACATAAGTCTGGAATTGCTGGCAGTATTAAGGAATTTGCTTATATAGTATTCATATTTAGCTTTCTTAATGTGCTTATTCAGTTTATTGCGCGCTTTTTATAATCACGGAGATCATTTGCATTTCTTATGTTTAAAAATCTTTGGAAGAGGTTGTCAACAGATTTCATCCTCTCGTACAGTTCCATGGTTATCTATGGTTTCCGCAGTTTTCTGCGCTTTTTTTTAAGCTTGAGAGGGAAACGCTGCTCGTAAAGGGACATAAATGATGATATGAACACATTGTAAGATTTATTAGATTCGGTTTCAACTAATACGTCATTCCAATCAAAATTTGACACAAGGTGTACAAAGTTTTCCACGTTCCGCTCAGAGTATATTCTTTGCAAGAGCTCTTCATTTGATCGAGTCGGTGGATTCCCAGGTAGAAAACAAAATATTGGGAAATGGTCACTAATATCTGATTTTAAAGCACCCGCTTTGACATCCTCAAAATCAAAACTCGTGATACAGAGGTCAAGTGTCGTTTCCGTGGTCAATGTTACTCTTGTTGGTACACTGATTACATTGCAGCACATATATGCGTCTAAAATTTCTTTGAAATTTTTGTACATTGGGTTGTCAGCGGTTACATTGATGTTGAAATCACCAACCATAACAATTTGAAGATTTAGTTGAGAGCCTTTTTTTGGCAACCTTTCTATAAAGGATAAAAAATCTTTGAAATAAGCACATGGGGGTCTGTATATAACAAAAAACAATATATGTGAGCACTCTATGGCTGTACATTCATGACTCTCATCTATTACCTTAATTTTAGGAACTAATTTATACTGCAAATCAGAGCGGACATATATACACACAGCTCCACCTCGTTTTTCCGAACGAGATGCTAAGACACAGTCGTATCCATCAAGTGGCAGATATTCCTCCTCGGATGAGAGCCATGTTTTGGTAAAACAAATGAAATCAAAAGAATGATTCATGGCAGACAGGAGTATCTGAATTTCATCGAACTTGTTACGTAAACTTCTCGCATTTAGGCGAAACGCCGACAATTTACAGTTTTTAATTAACTGCGGAACAACTTGAGGAAAATCAGAAACTGAAAGCAACATTTCACATTAGAATAGCCAAGGATTGCTTGCACTGCATCCAGCTATTACATCATATGAGGCGGTCAAGGTCTACCTTCTCGCGGATAACAATACCGCTTTCACCGCTTGCGCGCCTCACTAGGACTTTGCCGTTGACGTGCCATACAAACTCATAGCCTGAAACGGCTGCCCATTCCTTTGCTGTGGCAAGGAGGTTGCGGGAGTGCCTGGTCATGTTCTCGCAGATATATGTGTTATCAGTTACGTCATTCAACTCCTTCCTGTTTGACAGCCAGTTACCGCGTATTTCTTGGGACTGAAACCGGACAATTACGCCGGGCGTCTTGCCTGCTTTCGCACGTAGTCTGTGTACATTTGTGATGTCGTTTCGGGTCACCGGCGGCAATTTAAGTTTCAGTGCTATTTCGTTCGCTTTCTTCAAAAGATCTTCGCTTTCGCTAGCGGGGATGCCATGTATTTCAAGGTTTAGGCGCCGGCTGCGGAATTCGAGATTATCTAGGTCTTGTTTGATTTGAGTCAAGTCATTTCTAGAGCACTTTTTCTCGAGTTCATTCACTCTTTTTGTCAGATCTTTTGCCAAATTTTCTTGAGTAAGTAGCCTTGTCTGGAATTCGTCAAACTTATCTGACAGCATCTGCACTGAACTTTCCAAACCTTCTACTTTGCTAGGCAATGCTAGGATTGCATCCATTTTTCGTTCCAGTGAGATTAGGTGTTCCGCTATGGTTTTTTCGATTTTTTGCCCTTCAGCAGCTAACAATGAGGTCTCATTTTTAGCCTTATCACCTTTACAAGTGCAACATTTCCATTTCCATGCCTTTATTTTTTTTTCGCGTTGTATGTTTCTTCAGTTACACTGGTGCATTCATCCAAATGAAAGAGAAATTTGCACTCACAGCATCCGAGTTGAATGTCATCCTCGTCAAATTCTCGTCTGCACGCACAACGACGCAACTGGGACATGGCTATCTACAACACACACTGTTTAACATAGGGACAACTTGTGGCAGCAGCGGCAGAGAGCAAGGTACTTAAAAGGCAAAAAAGCCACCAACCTGCAAAATTGAGAGCAAAGCTCAGTTGCGTTCGTAATGCGCTGCCGCTGCTGCCAAATGACGGGCTACGCCCCTCGTTGATTATCAGCAGGCGGTGGCGTCGCTTGTAAGAAGGTGATGTCGCTCCCAATTTGGATGTGGCCTTCACTTGTAACTGGTTGAGACAGGAGCGGATTGGCACAACAGTTGCAGTCCAGAGAATGGTGGTCCAGATTTTCTCCAGTTGAGGCGGAAGGGTTCCTTGCACAGGAGTACGTTCTGCAAAATTGAGAGCAAAGCTGAGTTGTGTCCGTACTGCGCCACTGCTGCCAAATGACGGGCTACGACCCTATATATATATATATATATATATATATACTGTTACCGATGGACCGTGAACGAAGAAGTGGTGGTGCGCTGAACGACGACGACGTTGACAGTTGGTAGCTGGGCCCTCGCTGTCTGAGCTGAGTGCTGGCCATCTCAGAGCAGCCGCCAACACAGACTTACCGCCGTAACATCCCCGTAACATCTTTTGGTGGAGGTCGCGGGTTCGAGCCGACATGCCGACGACCCGACGAGCCGATGAGACGACGGGCCGAACGGGCGAGATGACTACCGACCCGGCCCCTCCGTCTGCGCCTGCCACGCCAACTGTCGTCGTAGCCCACCCTCGCGACCCGGGCACATTCTGCGGTACAGATGGCTGGATGTCGAGGACTGGCTCTCGCTCTATGAGCGTGTTAGCCAGCACAACAGGTGGGACGCCACGCTGATGCTGGCCAATGTGATATTTTATCTTGCCTGCCCACTCGCCGATGTCGTTCTCTCTCGCAATGTTGTTCTTCCGTACCTCATCGTGAGCGTCACCAAGAATAGCACCTACCTCCCTGTCCTCAACTTCAGCTTGTCACCACAAGTTCTTCCTGCAGGCATATCGCTTGCTACTTTGTCTTCTCTCACCGACTGTACCGTCACTGCTCTCTCACCTGGACCGCCTTCTACTGTCTCTCAAGCGCCCGACATCCCGTCCAACGTTCCGCAATCCATTTCTGCGATGATTGCTTCTGACCTGAGCCCCGAGCATGCACAGGATCTTCACAACCTTCTGGTGTCCTACACCGACATTTTTGACTTCGCTTCTGCTCCTCTGGGTCAAACATCGGTAGTGACTCACCGCATTGACACCGGCGATGCAAGACCTATACACCGGAGGCCTTATCGTGTGTCGCTACCAGAGCGCCAGGTCATCCAGCGGGAGGTGGACAAGATGTTGGCCAACGATATCATCGAGCCTTCAAACAGCCCTT
Source organism: Amblyomma mixtum (assembly GCF_055824585.1). Classification (NCBI taxonomy): domain Eukaryota; kingdom Metazoa; phylum Arthropoda; class Arachnida; order Ixodida; family Ixodidae; genus Amblyomma; species Amblyomma mixtum. The sequence goes on along the minus strand of NC_143015.1, from coordinate 117,933,697 downwards.
GGGCATCTCCTGTCGTGCTCGTGAAAAAGAAAGACCAAACTTGGCGGTTTTGCGTCGACTATCGTCATCTCAACAAGGTCACGAAGAAAGACGTCTATCCCCTTCCGCGCATAGATGATGCCCTGGACTGTTTACATGGCGCCCGCTACTTTTCTTCCATCGACCTTCGTAGCGGGTATTGGCAAATCTCTGTTGACGCAAGAGACCGCGAGAAAACAGCTTTCGTCACCCCTGATGGCCTTTACCAATTTAAGGTCATGCCCTTCGGCCTTTGTAACGCCCCTGCCACATTTGAACGGATGATGGATTCGTTACTCCGGGGCTTCAAGTGGACGACCTGTCTTTGCTACTTAGATGATGTAATTGTTTTCTCGCCCTCTTTTGAAACCCACCTGCTTCGCCTTTCGTCCATCTTGGCACTTTTCCGCCGCGCAGGTCTTCAACTCAACTCAAAAAAATGTACTTTCGGCCGCCGCGAACTCAAAGTCCTCGGCCATTTGGTGAATGCGAGTGGCATACAACCTGACCCTGATAAAGTTCGTGCCGTCAGTGCTTTTCCCTGCCCCCGCTCGCCCAGCGATGTCCGCAGCTTCATCGGTCTCTGTTCCTACTTTCGCCGGTTCGTCCCGAACTTCGCAGCCGTCGCTCGCCCTCTCACCAATCTGTTGCAGAAAGGCGTTCCTTTTTCCTGGGGCCCAGAGCAGGCTACTGCATTCTCCAGCCTTATCGCCGTCCTCACTAACCCTCCTGTATTGGCCCATTTCAACCCGTCTGCCCCGACTGAACTTCGCACTGATGCCAGTGGTCACGGAATTGGCGCCATCCTTGCTCAGCGACAACGCGGCCAGCACTGCGTGATTGCGTACGCCAGCCGTCTTCTTTCTTCCGCCGAGAAGAATTACTCTATCACAGAACGCGAGTGCCTGGCTCTTGTTTGGGCCATTGGAAAATTCCGCACATACTTGTTTGGCCGCCCATTCACTGTTATCACCGACCACCACGCCCTGTGCTGGCTCTCCTCTCTCAAGGACCCTACTGGCCGCCTTGGCCGGTGGGCATTGCGATTGCAAGAATACACCTTTTCCGTGGTTCACAAGTCCGGTCGCCTTCATCAAGATGCAGACTGCCTGTCACGCTATCCCGTCGATCCTCCTTCTACAGACTGTGAGTCGTCGGATGCCTGTGTCCTCTCCATCTCCGACCTCTCCCACATTGCCGACGAACAGCGCTTGGATCCCGCCCTCACCTCTCTCATCGACCGCGTCAACACCGACCGGCGCGACACTTCTCTGGCCCGGTTTTTGCTCGACGGAAACACGCTGTACCGCCGCAACATGCGACCTGATGGCGCTGAGCACTTGCTCGTTGTTCCCCGACACCTACGTTCCACTATCCTCAAACAACTGCATGACGCACCTACGGCTGGTCATCTTGGTGTCTCCCGTACGTACGACCGCGTGCGCCGGCGTTTCTTCTGGCCTGGTCTGTACCGCTCCGTCCAACGCTACGTTGCCGCTTGCGACGTCTGTCAGCGCCGAAAGAAGCCCGCTGTCCTGCCGTCTGGACACCTGCAGCCGATTCCCATCCCGACCGACCCGTTTTCTCGTGTTGGGCTAGATCTACTTGGGCCCTTCCCGGAGTCCTCCTCGGGGAACAAGTGGATTGCCGTCGCCACCGATTATGCCACGCGGTACGTGATCACTCGCGCCATTCCAACCAGCTGCGCCACTGACGTCGCTGACTTCCTTCTGCACGACGTCATATTACACCATGGCGCTCCCCGTCACCTCCTTACCGACCGTGGCCGCTGCTTCCTCTCCCGAGTTGTTGACGAAATCCTTCGTTCGTGCTCCGTTCGTCACAAGTTCACCACTGTTTATCATCCTCAGACGAACGGCCTAACGGAGCGTCTCAACCGCACGCTTACAGACATGCTCGCCATGTACGTATCCGACGACCACCGGGACTGGGACATAAGCTTGCCTTTTGTCACCTTCGCCTACAACTCTTCGCGCCATGATACCGCTGGTTACTCGCCCTTCTATCTTCTCTTTGGACGAGACCCCTTACTGCCCTTCGACACTCTGCTGCCCACAGCCGGCCCTGTCACTACATATGCGCATGACGCTATCGCCCGAGCAGACGCCGCCCGCCAGGTTGCTCGTCACAAGCTCTCCGCCTCCCAAGAGGCTCAAAAACACCGCTACGATGGCCTGCACCGTGATGTGCGCTACCCTGCCGGATCTCTCGTCTTGCTGTGGCTCCCATCCCGTCGTGTGGGGTTATGTGAAAAACTTCTGCCGCGCTACACAGGTCCTTATCGTGTATTACGGGCAGTGACAGACGTCACGTATGAAATCACGCCGCTGCACCCAAAGTCGACGTCCGCTCCACTGAAGTCCGACGTCGTTCATGTAGCTCGCCTCAAGCCCTATCACCCACCGTCGACATCGCACGCCTAACACGCACCGGGACGTTGCCTTCAGCCGAGGGGGATAGTGTTACCGATGGACCGTGAACGAAGAAGTGGCGGTGCGCTGAACGACGACGACGTTGACAGTTGGTAGCTGGGCCCTCGCTGTCTGAGCTGAGTGCTGGCCATCTCAGAGCAGCCGCCAACACAGACTTACCGCCGTAACATCCCCGTAACAATATATATATATATATATATATATATATATATATATATACAGAGCGTGTCGGCTCTGCTGCTTCAGCTGCCGATCATCGTCTTCTCGTCTGGCGGCTCGCGTCGGTTCTGCTGCTCCGACTGCTGATCATCTTCCTCTTTACATTTGGCCCCGGGGGAAGAAGAGCCATCCTGGTGATTTAGGGGGTCAACACGACGCAGGGGTCGTAGTGCGGCTTCAAACGCGAAACGTGGACGGTCTCGCGCCCACGTCGTCGGAGATCGGGTGACGGCGTCACGGGCTCAACGATGCGACGGGAGAAGTGCGCTCAAGGACGCAGTAGGGTCCGTGGTAGCTCGGCAGCAACTTGCTATAGAGACCTGGTGCAGCAGAAGGCACACGGAGCCAAACAAGGGATTGCGGCTGAAAGGTGTCGGTGCCACGGGAGTGGTCGAAGGGGTATTTCTGGCGCTCTTGGTCGTCCGACGTGAATGACCGGGCGAGCTGGCGGCACTCTTCAGCGTGTCTGGAGGCTTCAGATACGGTTGTGGATTCCAACGAACCAGGATGATAAGGAAGAATAGTGTCGAGCGACGAGGATGGTTCACGGCCGTACAGAAGGAAGAATGGTGAGAAACCAGTAGTGCTCTGCGTAGCGGTATTGTAGGCATATGTGACGAAGGGGAGGACGATGTCCCAGTTAGTATGGTCGGCCGCCACGTACATTGACAACATATCACCTAATGCTCAATTGAAACGCTCAGTCGAGCCATTTGTCTGGGGATGATAGGCAGTAGTGGTGCGGCGAGTAATGGTGCATGGTGCAAAAATTTCTTCCACAGCGTCTTTAAAATCGACAACATTAAAGCACGGCCTCTCCGTCAGTCGGAAAAATACGTCATACCACGGATTTACACCAACTATGGGAAAAAAACCCGCAGTCATTATGTTCCTTATTACTTCAATAAGATACAAACAACCCCGAGCATTAATGGATTAAAACAACTTAATAAGTTTCTTCGATCGTGGTTGAATAGTAATACTGAGTGATAAATTTTTAATCTATTTTTTTTTTTCTTTCCATGTTCTCAGCGTTGTCATTTCGTGCATGAAAACGGTGGATGCTTTCTTGTATTTGATGTTTTTTGTTCATGTATTCGCCTTGCACCGCGGGAGCAGTATCTGAGTCTGTCTGGTTTCAGCTCTTTAGTGTTTTTATGTTTTATTGCATTGCGGAAGCAATTTCTGAGTCTGTCTTGTTCGAGCTCTTTTTTTTTTTTGTGTGTGTGTGTGTTTTATTCACCGCTGATCATGTACTTCACACTCCGGCTGCCCAGCCACGCACACAAGCGATAACGCTTACGCGGGCTGGAGCATGTACTTGCGAATTGAAGTGAATAAAAGATATTATTATTATTATTATTATTATTATTATTATTATTGCTGCAGGAGAGATGAAACGACGTCTGACAGAAACACCCTCCCACTGTCGCTCAACAGTTCACGCAGTGCTCCGTGCCGAAGTATGAAATGGTGCAAGGGGAAAGCGCTAACATCCCGCGCTGTAGCAGCTGGGAGGGCGGCTGTTTCGGCGTACCGTGTCAGGTGGTCTACAGTGACGATAACCCAGCGGTTTCCTGCAGCAGCGTACGGAAGGGGTCCATACAGGTCAATGCCAACTCGGTCAAATGGCCTGGACGGGCAAGGCAAAGGCTGCATAGGGCCGGTCGAATGATGATGACCGAGCTTACGGCGCTGGTAATCGGGACAGGAACGGACGAATTTTCGAACGTAGTTGCACATGCCGCGCCAGTAATAGCGGAGGCGAAGCCGGTTGTAGGTCTTGAAAGCACCGCCGTGACCAGCTTGCGGGTCGCTATGAAAGGCTGCGCAAATTTCGGAGCCTAATGTCCAGGGATCACTAGGAGCCATTTGCGGCCATCAGGGAGATAATTTCGGCGGTACAAAATCCCGTCATGAATAGTGAAGTGGGCAGTCTGACGGCGGATTACACGCGGTACCGACACGACAGACCGGTTTGAAAGATAGCGTACAAGAGAAGTGATCCACGGGTCCTTGGACTGCTTGTTGGGCATATCGTCCAATGACAAGGGGGCGCAGTCGATGGCGGGAGGAGAAGCACATTCATTGGCTAGAGGTGAACGAGACAAAGCGTCGGCGTCGTTATGCTTCCTGCCAGAGCGATAGATCACACGAATATTGTACTCCTGAAGGCGTAAGGCCGATCGGGCGAGGCGGCCATTTGGGTCTTTTAGAGAGGACAGCCAACATAGAGAATGATGGTCCGTGACGACCTCGAAAGGCCGGCCGTATACGTAAGGTCAAAATTTCCCGATTTCCCAAACGATTGCCAAGCACTCTTTTTCAGTCACGGAGTTGTATTGCTCTGGCTTCGTCAGGGTGCGGCTCGCGTATGCAACAACATACTCCGCACACCCCGGTTTCCGTTGAGCAAGAACAGCACCGATACCAACGCCCCTGGCATCTGTGTGGACTTCAGGTGGAGAAGCAGGGTCAAAGTGGCGCAGTACGGGTGGAAAGGTAAGTAGACGGCGCAACGTGGTGAACGCTTCGTCACAGGCAGGACTCCGGCTTGATAGGTCGCTACTGTCACGAAGAAGGGAAGTGAGAGGTGCGATGATAGAAGCGAAACTTCGGATAAAGCTTGGAAAGTAAGAGCATAAGCCCATGAAACTGCGAAGTTCCTTCATCGTAGAGGGCTTCGGGAACTCAGAGACAGCACGAAGCTTTGCTGGGTTAGGAAAAACACCTTGTTTTGACACGACGTGGCCCAAACTCATCAACTGGCGAGCGTCGAAGCGACATTTCATTAAATTGGATTGAAGCCCGGCTGCCGCGAGGCATCTCAAAACGTGCTCCAGGCGAACGAGGTGCGTCTGGAAATCTGGGGAGAAAACAACGATATCGTCCAAGTAACATAAGCAGGTATTCTATTTCAGGCCGCGCAGTATGGTGTCCATCATTCGCTGAAAAGTGGCAAGGGCATTGCATAGTCCGAAGGGCATGACGTTGAATTCATACAGCCCATCAGGCATTACAAAGGCTGTCTTGGGGCGGTCATCGTCGGCAATCAGGACTTGCCAATACCCAGAATGTACATCTAACGATGAAAAGAATTCAGCTCCCTGCAGGCAGTCAAGTGCGTCATCAGTGCGGGGCAGCGGATAGACGTCTTTACGGGTGATTTTGTTGAGGCGCCTGTAGTCAACGCAAAAGCGGATAGAGCCGTCTTTCTTGGTGACAAGGACGACGGGGGAAGCACAAGGAATGTGCGATGGTTGTATGACGCCAGGCTGCAGCATATCATTCACCTGGGTGTCGATAACCTGGCGTTCGGTTGCCGAGACGCGATATGGGCGTTGGCGCAACGGCGAATGGGCGCCAGTGTCGATCCGATGGGTAACAGCTGAAGTGTGGTCCAAACGGTGGTGAGAGAAGTCTAACGATGACCGAAACATATCTGGCATGGCCACAAGCTGGGTCTTCTTCGGTGGCAAAAGATTCGCGTCGATTCAGCCCGCGAAGACGGCCTCGGGAGCGGGATTAGGCGGCGGTGGGGAAGAGGTAAGTGACGACTCTTGCAGGCGGCAGGAGTCGTCCTCAGAAGGGTCCCAGGCGACGACGGAGGCGAAAGGCTGGACACATCCCAAGCATTCACCGCGAAGAAGAGTGGAGGGGCACAGGAATGGATTCGTCAGGAGCAAGGCGCTGCAGCCGGCTGAGACGGTAAGCAGCGCGAATGGCAGGGGTAGACAGTGGCGAGAAGCGAAGGAATCTGACGGGATGAAGATGAAAGGGCCGTTGGATGCAGAGTCGCAATGAACAGAGACGAGCACAGCAGAGCACGGCGGGATCATGACGTCATCAGCCACAGTCAGCTTGGAGCACAAGTTAGTGGAAACGTTCACCGAGTCGTCGCCGAAGGGAAGAAGGGCGACTTCGGAACGAGTGCAGTCGATGACAGCGTCATGTTGGGAGAGAAAGTCCCAGCCTAAGATGATGTCGTGAGACAGCGATGGAAAGACGATGAATTCAACAATGTACAGAACGTCCTGAATAGTAACTCGGGCTGTACAGGCCCATAAAGGCGCGATAAGTTGCGAATTAGCGGCGCGAAGCATAAAACCATATAGCGGAGTCATCACTTTTCGTAAATGGCGGCACAATTTCTCACTTAGTACAGATACAGCAGCACCGGTGTCAACAAGCGCGAAAGGATCGGTGCCCTCCACAGAAACCGCGATCAAATTGGTCGGAGAAAGTCAAAGGCTTGAGCTTGGCGGCGAGCACGCAGTTCTTGCCTCCGGAACTGCGGGAACTAGTTTTCCGAAGGGGAACAGGGACGACGGCGCATCGGGGAAACCGAGCGGCGACGCGGAGATGGAGAACGGCGGCGAATGACGGGCTGAGCTCGGAGGAACCAGTGGTTTCAGAAGGCGAAGTGCGGTAAAAAGGCTGGGTAGGGGCGTAGGCGTAACCTCGAGGGTCGGTATCGGCAGCAGGGGACAACACTTGGCGGCGGCAGTGACGCATCAAGTGACCAGGAATGCCGCAGGCATAATAAATGGGTAGGTTGTCCGGTGTCTGCCATGGACGGAAACGTTGCGGTGGTGGCCGGGCAGGACGAAATGGTGTCGAGTGCGGTGGATGCTGGGACGAAACGAACGTGTCTGGGCGGGGACGCCTGACGGCTTCGGCGTAGGTAAGTGGCGCAGCGACGGGAGGCGGAGAGGAAACCGATGGCAGGGCCTCGGAGATTTGCTCCCGGATCACGTGCTGAAGTGTCGGAGTTAGAAGGACTCGGAACAGTAGGAAGAAGCGAAAGCTGCCGCGCAACCTCCTCACGGACAAACTGCTTGATCTGGAGCAGTAGCGAGCTGTCTTCTGTCGTCATGCTGATGCTAGTAACTGTGTCTGTCTGTGGAGACGGCTGCCGAGTGAAATCGCGCTGTCGGCGAAGCTCATCCTAGCTTTGGCAGTGGTCGAATATATCGGCAACAGAGGTGACGTTCTTGCCCACAAGCATATTGAAAGCGTCGTCTTCGATTCCTTTAAAGACGTGTTTAACTTTATCGGCCTCTGCCATGGACGCATTGACACGCTTACAGAGGTTGACGACGTCTACGATATTGCTGGTGTATGATTCACCGCTCTTCTGTGCACGAACGCGAAGACGCTGCTCGGCGCGAAGTTTGCGTACTGCCGGACGGCCGAAGATGTCGGAGATGCTGGTTTTGAATTCGGTCCAAGTGGTGAAGTCCGATTCGTGGTTTTAGAACCAAAGGTGGGCAACGCCGGTCAGGTAGAAGATGACGTTGGTAAGCTTCATACTGTCGTCCCATCGGTTATAAGCGCTCACCCTGTCGTAAGATGACAGCCAGTCCTCCACGTCGTTGTCGTCCGTGCCGCTGAAGACGGCAGGGTCGCGCTGGCGGAGCGCACCATGGCAAGCAACGGGTGCCGGCGAAGAGCCGGCTGGCTGGTTGGCGTTGGCAGGCATGGGGGTAGCGATGGTCCGGTTGCGTAGCTCCAGGACGGAATCCCGCAGCCTCCACCAAGATGTAACGGCCTTTATTGACAGTTGTGAAGGCCGGTTAGGGCGGGCAAGGACAGGTCCGGTCCCAGAACAGTTTACGCTCTCGTCTCGCGCCGCGCGTCGGCTCTGCTGATGATGATGATGATGATGTCCTCGGGCTGAATGGCACATACCCACGGCGGGGGATTGGCCAGGGTGCTTCAGCTGGCGATCGTCCTCTTCTCGTCTCGCGCCTCGCGTCGGTTCTGCTGCTCCGACTGCTGATCATCTTCCTCTTTACAAAAGCACCACTGACCCTGTCGTCTGAGGTCATACCCCTTTCTGCATGCCACATTTGTGCCGTTCCTTCCTCCCCCCCGGGTCTGCTCACCTTGTGGTCCCGGGAACGCCACATTTTTTTCTTTTTAATTTTACTATGTAAGCTCACAATTTTGACATTCCTTCCGATACTTCCGCTCAACCGGGGGTGGGTGCATTATTGCTGAGTGCGAAGAAAAAGCACTGCTTTCAAGTTTTTTATCTTTCTTCCTTCCGAGGTTTCTTCCCTGCTCTTTTCGTTTTCTAGTTTTCTTTCTTTCTCTTGCTTGCACTCCCTGTTGGGGGGTCAGGTTCTTTTTTTTTTCCTGCCCTCGCGACCAGGAGAAGGGACAAGTTCCCGCATTTTTCTACGAACGTTACTGCACGGCCACGCACCCTGTCCAGCATCTCGGAGCTGGACACGCCTGTCAATCAAGCTGTGGTGCCTAACAAAGCAGAGGCCGCATCTGCACTAGTATTTTCTGACCAAGTACCTGTTTCTCGCACTTTTTTTTCCGTGTGGGTCGCACTTTCTGTAATAATTCTTTATGTGTATTTTTCTGCTATGTGCTTTGTGTTTCTCAACTCTTCTCAGCCCAACCCTATAAAAGGGGATTCATTAACAAAGTAAAATCTCTCCTGATGAAGATCGGTCTTCCGATCGAAACGTCGAGTCGAATATGTTTCCTTTAACGAAGCATATACTTCGCTATATACTCTTGTAAGCAGTCAAGTACTTCCTGCTTTTGCAACCTATATATATATATATATATATATATATATATATATATATATATATATATATATATATATATATATATATATATATGATGAACACTCTCAAGGTTAGGTTACTTGTAAACATAAATACCCCCGAAAGCAGAAGATTTGACAGCCGTCGCCGTAGCTCAGAGGTAGAGCACCGGACGCGTAATTCGGAGGTCGTGGGTTCGGATCCCACCGGCGGCAGTGGTTGTTTTTTCTTCTGCTTTTCTAATCAATTAGCTTTAAGCGATGACATGTTCAGTAATATTCTAAATTGATCAACACCACAAAATAAATAAATGAATTAAAAAAAAAATCCCCTGTGGCCCTTGGTTTCTGTGGCTGTTGGCTTCTTTCACACACACACACACACACATATATATATATATATATATATATATATATATATATAGCGAAGTATACGCTTCGTTAAAGGAAACATATTTATTAAACTCGACGTTTCGATCGGAAGACCGATCTCCTGAAGAAGATCGGTCTTCCGATCGAAACGTCGAGTTTAATAAATATGTTTCCTTTAATGAAGCGTATACTTCGCTATATATTCTTATAAGCAGTCTAGTACTTCACGCTTTCGCAACCTATATATATATATATGAGAGAAGCCAATAATTGATTAGAAAAGCAGAAGAAAAAAAGCAGAAGAAAAAACAACCACATGCCGCCGCTGGGATCCGAACCCACGACCTCCGAATTACGCGTCCGGTGCTCTACCTCTGAGCTACGGCGACTTTTTTTTTTCTTTATTTTAGAGATTGACATGAAAACAATAAGACCACTTCAGCTACACTTGAGCTGATACGGGTGAAGTAAAAATTTCTTAAGTTTCACTAGATCATCTAGTAGTGTTACCCACTGGGGTGGGTCACGCTGCGCCTGGTAACATTCCCGCAGATAAACAACACTTTCAACAAAGTTCTCACGTGTACTACGAGTGTTTATATCAGCATGCCTTACTTGCATTCGCGTTTTCCACAAGCTGTGGAGGCCAAGAAGCATTAATAAGTCATAGGGTACCTCTTTGCGATCAACTCGTAGAAATCTGATACCATAAGGGTGCAGTGGTAGCTCTTTCTTGGTGGTTCTCTGCAGGACATCCCAGAAAAATATGGCGTCCCAGCATTCTAGGAAAACATGTTCAATTGTCTCCGGCTCCTTACATAACAGGCAATTTGTTGTCCATGGGACAAAGATTCCTTTTTCATGGAGCCAGGTTTTAACGGGTAGTGTATTAGAGTGCAATTTGAAAAAAGAATCTTTTCACTGTCGGCCGGACCGGCATCATTTTCACCCGTTTTAAAATATCCTGCCCTGGGCCTCCACGGTAAGGCGCACGATACAAAGGTGGCGGCAGCATAATATCAATCAGATCCTTATACAGCTTCTTTTTGGGAACGTTATACAGGTATTCTAGTGAAAAACGCACTTCCAACAACCTGAAGGAGAGGACAACCTCACGCAAATATCCCTTTACAGCACCACACATGTTTTCACACGATGACACTATGATTCCGGGGAGCAGCCTTTGCAACCGCATTTGCATAACAGTTCTCAAAAATATGTCATTTTGATTACGAAGGAAAATAAAGCGCGACACCACTTGACGCAAAAACAAATGAACCAGTCCAACGCCACCGCTTTTGACTGAAATAAACAAGTTTGTTCGCCTGGTTTTCTCCCAGGTCGACGCCCAAAGAAAAACTGCAAACACTCGATGGATTTTCTGAATATTGCTGCGCGACGCACAGAGCACATTCATCACGTACCATATCTTAGAAATCAAGAAAACATTGCACACAAAGGCACGTGAAAAGATTGACAGCTGCCTTCCTTGCCAAGCGTCCGCTTTCTCTCTTGCCTTTAACGTCTCCTCGTTCCAGTGTGTGCTGGGATCGCGATAACTTTTTAGGGGCACCCTAAGATACCACGTCGGTAAGTCCGTCCATTGCAGTCGAGAAAAAAAATCTGGTGAAATATCCCATTCCCCATGCCAATATCCTGAGCTTTTCCCCCAGTTTATCTGACATCCAGTTTGGTCGCAGAACTTCTCGACCACATTCGTAGCTTCACGAATGCTGTCTCTGTTTGTGCAAAATACCGCTATGTCGGAGAAGCAATTACCAGCGATCCAGGAGATATTCAAAACGCCTTTGTGGACCACTTCACAGAACTTTTCAGTAACAAGCGCCAGACTGTAGAAGGTTTTCATGTAAACTTCTTACAATTGATGCCAACACTTGACGATGAAATCAAGCAGCGCCTAGAGCTGCCAATTACCTTGCAGGAGATAGAAAAAGCAATAGACGACCTACCATCTGGGAAAGCCCCTGGGCCAGATGGGTTGAGTGCTATATTCTTCAAAACATTCAAACACTACGTCGCTCAACTGATGCTCAAAGTATTAACAGAAGCTTATGAAAATAATCAGGTTCCATTGTCTTTTACTACCTCCCACATTGTTTTAATTCCCAAGACTGATGACACGGCGAAACGTATGTTGGTGGGGTCCTATAGACCAATCAGCCTCACAAATGTGGATTATAAGGCGTTCATGAAGATTTTAGCCAGCATTTTGCAAAGTGTAATCACCAAGCTAGTTTGGCCGCATCAAACCTGTGGCATCAAAGGTTGCAGCATTGCCACAAATATACATGTTGCACGAAGCGTATTAGAATGCGTTGACGCGCTTGGCAGTCAAGTAGCTATGATGCAGCTAGATTTAGCAAAAGCTTTCGACCGTGTTTCTCATGACATTCTTTTCTCCATTCTAGAGCTTGCCAACCTGGGTAACGTAATAGTAGAAGGGGTAAAAATGGCTTACGCAAATTGTACGACGAGAATTATAGTTAACGGCGAACTTACCCAAAGCCTCATAGTACGCTCGTCGGTGAGAAAAGGATGCCCGCTCTCTCCCCTGCTTTTTGCAGTATATCTCGAGCCGTTGTGCTTGGCCATTGTTAACAGTGACTGCATTTCTGGATTCATGCTTCAGGCAGCCGAAGTGAAAATCCTTGCATACGCGGACCTCTGAGCTACGGCGACGGCTGTCAAATCTTCTGCTTTCGGGGGTATTTATGTTTACAAGTAACCTAACCTTGAGAGTGTTCATCAGCGCCACCCGCGTTCATAAGCGGCGGACGTAGAACGTCCTGAGTAAACGCAGGTGTGACGTAGAACGTCATCGAACGGAGTGGGTGGAAGCTGCGAGAGAACCCTCTTATGCTTCCTATGGCGTCAAGGCTGCCAGAACCGAGGCCCTCGCTAAGCAATTAAGCAAACAACGGAAGGGGAATGAGGGGCTCGTTATAAATATGACAGAAGCCAACAGCCACAGAAACCAAAGGAACACAAGGAATTTAATTTTATATTGATTTATTTTGAGGTTTTGACCAATGGAGAATTATTACTGAATATGTTATCGCTTAAAGATAATTGATTAGAAAAGCAGAAGAAAAAACCGCATGCCGCCGGTGGGAACCGAACCCACGACCTCCGAATTACGCGTCCGGTGCTCTACCTCTAAGCTACGGCGATGGCTGTCAGATATGCTTTCGAGGGTATTTATGTTTATAAGTAACCTAACCTTGAGAGTCCATGGTAGAGAGAGGGTGTGGTTGATGGTCCTTTGAGATCACAAAAATGAACAAGGGAGGGGAAAACCTCAGTTTGCTGGAGCCAACGTTTCGACAAGGGGACTTGTCTTCGTGTTCATCAGCGCCACCCACGTTCGTAACCGGCGGACGTAGTGCGTCCTGAGTTACCGCTGGTGGGACGTGGAACGTCATCGAACGTCGAGTGTGGAAGCTGTGCGAGAGCCCTCTTATGCTTCCTATGGCATCCGGACGCGTAATTCGGAGGTCGTGGGTTCGGTTCCCACCAGCGGCATGTTGTTCTTTTTTGTTCAGCGTTTCTAATCAATTATCTTTAAGCGCTAACATATTCAGTAATATTCTCCATTGATCAAGACCAGAAAATAAATAAATATCAAGTTAAAATCCCTGTGTTTCTTTGGTTTCTGTGGCTGTTGGCGTCTCTTAAAATGTATATTATAACGAGCCCCTCATTGCCCTTAAGTAGGGGCCTTAATATATATATATATATATATATATATATATATACATACATATCAAAGTTATTTCTAGACAGGTGATTGACCAATGCACATAGTCACCAGAAATTGAAAAACATAACAGGATTTTATTCACAACGTTTCGGCCGGATGGCCAGCTTTTTTCTATTATGCTACAGAGTTCGAAACACAGCTTTTAAATTACGCTCTAGGGACTGGAAATAGCGTGAAGCACAAATTCAAACAATGGGGAGGGGGTGGAGGAAGGCTGGAAAAAGACGAGAAAAGCCCTAACACGGATGCAGGTGTTCGGAAGGAGGGAGGAACTGGAAAATAAAAAGGGCGGGGGGGGGGGGGGGGGGCACGAAAAATTCTTTTCGCCACCACCTCATGGCTTTCTTAGAAAAACGGAGTGACGCTCCAGATGTCGCTTATTACCGCATTTCGGTTACAAGCGTGAAGCGCTTAACTCCTGCGCAAGCAATGAGCAGATAACATACTAAGAGAAACTAGTCGGGATGGGGTCAGCAGAAATGCCAACGGAACACCCCATGAAAAAAAGAAAGGACAAAGAAAAACGCCATTGCACAAGACGGCAAAATCCCGCTCAGGAAAGGGGTGTGGCAACGCAACAGGTTACAAAATAGGACATCCCTAAGAATAACTAGTTTCAAATTATTCCTTCAACAAGCACTCCGTACACACAAAAAAAGAAGAAAAGAGGAAAGAGAGCGACAAGCTTCACAAGGAATCCAACACCAGAAACGAACTACAGTAAGACAAATGGAACTGCAGGACTATTCAGGGTTAAACAAATGTAATTTTCGACAACACGTGAGCACGTAGAGAACAGTGTGGCAGTTTATCAATGTATGAACATCAACACAAAAGCACACAACAGCAGACATAACAGCAAAAATGAGAATAAAGAAAGGGCACTCTTTTCCTACCACGTTAGCATACACGGCAGTACCCGGTTTCAGCCTGTCGCACTACGAGTTCTAATTGGCAGCCGCTGATTCTAGACATTTTTATTGGTCGTTTTTACATTTCCTCACCGAAGTCTTCCCTCCTAAGTCTTCGCGGTAGCTTTAGAGCTGCCGCCGTGGCCGTCTACTGAAGTGACTGAGCAAATTAATAGAAAGACTCACCACCATAGTAGACAGCAGCTTAATATAGCCGCGTAGGGAGCAAAAAAGGCGGCCTAGTTGGCTTAACGTCTCAGTAAGGCCGAAAAAGAGTGTCCGGGCGATGCGGCGCGTGAACCACTGACAGCAGCGAGGGACTTAATCTGCTGCCTTAAGTAAAAAATTGAACGAAATGCTGCTAGAGACGCCGCGCATGCAAGCATGAATAAATAACGATGGTTGATAACGACTCCTGAAGCATCGATCGTAGCGAGGAGTACTATATCAGCTCCCCAAGTGGATGTGTAGAAGGGGGCCGTGTCCAGCTGCCAAAGGACATGCGCAGTGCCGAAGTGCGGTTGCCAGGATGTTAAAGCGCTGAGGATTTGATAAGCCTTGAATTCAATGTATTTTATGTAGTTCCTGTAATCAAAACCTTTCTGCTGGCATTTAAAATTAATTTCGCACCAAGCTATAACCAGTGACTGCGCTTTCCATCTCTCAGGTCATGTACAATGACACAGTGTCGCCGCGGCCGGTGTTCTCGTGTTGCTTTATTTTTATGTACTCAATATCATATTTTCTTTCTTGCAGGAAAACCACATTGCATGCTTTGGGGATTGGACAGTAACGAACACAAAGAGGAAAACGAATGTTTCCGTACGATTGAGAGGGTGTGCGTGAGCGAATACTACCACGTGTGGGAACATAATAACCGGTGTGTTGTACACGATCAGCTGGTTAACAGCGCGATAGGAAGGATCACTGAACGGATAGTATAAATGTGTTCCAGTTCCATTATGAAGCTGTGTGATTTTGCTTATATGATTATCCTATACGCCGTAACATTTTTAACGAATGCGTTGCCAAAATTAGCCTGCTTTGTTGCATTCTTACTGACCATATGAATTACAAATAAAGGCATTACAGCCAGTGACCTCCAGAATTTTTGCCGCAAAATACTCAAACGAACTCTGATGACAAGAAAGCATTCGTGTAGAACCAAAATATAGCCTCCCCATTCACTATACTTCCCTCTGAAGTGCATGGGTGTTCCATTAAAAATTGAACAATCATGGTCGAACCTAGCACACAATTTTCGCACGGTTCCAAAGCATTGTTACAAACGAGGTAGCAACATCCCACCGCTGCCACCAGTTTGTTAGGGACGAGGTAGCATGATCGTGTACCGGAGAGTGAATGAGGGACGTCTGAGACGAGGCTGCTGGGAAAAGACAAAGAAGAGGAATTTATACAGGAATATTTACAAGTGAGCTGCAGGAACGCTGCATCACGACAGCTCAACAGGAGACCATGATGACAAAAGCTCTTCGGCCGTGCCGCTGCCGGCTTTTTAAGAGTTCTCCTCCCTAGGGTCCCTAGATGGGGGCCGGGTTTCACTGGCACCAATCACCGACACGCACGCACTCACTCACTCCCGAGAGATCACGCCGTCGTCACGCGCTGGGAGAGGGGAACGATGCCAACCACGTAGCGCAGACGCCGAAATGTCCATGAGCGGCGTTCGCGCGCGTTTCGAACGCGCGTTCACACTCGGTGTACGGGAAACGCTCGCTCAACCGGGCAGACGGACGCGGCTTCCGTGGCAATCCAGGCGTTCACCCAACGCGCGTCTCGGGGTTTGTCGGCGTTTCGCTGCTGCCATGTCGTTGTCTTCCCCACGACGAAAGCCAGACGTAACAGCATTCAAAAACATAGCATCACGTTTTCAGCGAAGTATTAATTTTGCGATCCAAACACAACAGGTCTCTTGAAGCGTTAAGCTATGACGAGCCTGTCTTGTACAGCTTATTCTAAAGGTGGTTTAAAGTTTAAACCCATTGTAAAGCTGGATTTATTGCATGTAGCAATAGGGACGCAAGTGGCCATACCGAGTTACTATACAGTTCGCAAGTAAGATACGTGAGTGTGCGCTATATGGCATGCAGTGTCAGTGTTACAAGATTGTTTACGTAAAAACATTCGCAGTGTTGAACGAAAATAGTCTCTAATGACGCAGACTTTGTCAAAAGTAATAACAGAGCCTTGCGCAGAGCTTTTGGCATGTTGGTCCGCGCAACCTCAAGAGTTTTATTGATTGTACGCACAAAGCAAGAAAGTAATCGGCATAGTATATGTACAGTCAGGGACAAAAGTCTCCGGACCACGTGTTCCTAAAACGAAGCTTATAGCTCTACTATTATACAGCGGCTGGAGACCGCACTTGTGGAGACGGAAGAACAAAAAATTAAATTTTACCTCCACAAGTGTGCTCTCCAACCGCCGACTAATAGCCGAGCTATCGGCTTCGTTAGAGGAACACGTGGTCCGGAGACTTTTGTTCCCGACTGTACTCCTCGCAGCATTTACCATTACTGTGCAGTTTCAGACTTCATGCACCCAGATTAACAACGACTAGAATCCCACGACTATAACGACTAGCCACTGGAATCAACTATTTCAGCAGCGTTTGCTTGGCGGCTACAGGTTTCATGTCTTCAAGACGGAATACATTATTTATCAAAACATATAAATGGAACAAGACAGGCACTATTTTGTCCCCTTTCTGTTTTGAGCTAAAAATTAATCCCCATTGAAAAAGAAAGAAGTAACTGTTACCGTACACCAAAGTACTAACGAAATTAAGGAAAAAGGACCTAAAATAACAGACGGATGGATTACATCCAGTAAAGAGCCGCAACAAAATAAACGCGGTTTCTTAAATATACTACATAATACAAACGAATACAATGAAATTCAATGCAAAAGATACTAAAGTAATAGTGATAGTGTATGGCCGCATAGTTCAAATATGAATACAATGCTGAAAATGAACAGTAGTACACTGGCAAAAGTGCAAAATCAGCAAAACACAAACACTGGAGGAATTGTCTACTAATTATGTATTATGGTATCAACCGCAGTGCGCAACATTTCTAATGATAAACTGTTTGTAATTAGTGGATTTAAAATCTTTCATTGTCTAGGTTGGAACAGGAAAAAAATGACTATTTAAAGCAGTCAGTATGGAAATAATATTCGTTATTTTAATAGCAATGTCTACGACACGATGATTTTGCTTCAGAGAATGTTATATATTATGCAGTGCTTTTAAGTGCTGGCGATCGAGTTCATACGTAAGATTAATCCCCATGAGTTTAGCATGAGCTTGCAGTGTTGATACTTATCTCTGTTTCATTTCTTTAGTTGGTGAATCGGTTATCTCGTATTTGTTAAATATAAACCTGACTGCTTTCATGTGGGTTGTTCCGAGTTTGGTTATATATTTTGATTAGTATAAAGGAAACAACAATGTTAGTATAATCGAGAGCGCATGTAGCGAAAGTATTGTGGGCTAACAGTTTAGTTTTGAAGAGGGGCTTGCCGCAGGCGTTGTCTAATATAAAGGAGTCGTTTTAGTACTATCGAGGTAATTCCATCTAAGTATGTATGTCATCTCAGGTCATGAGCTATTAGCAGGATGTGATATTTAATTTCGGGTACTTTACTGAGTGGCACGTCATTAATAGTGCATCATTTCGTTAGATTTTGGTGACTTGTTAGGAGTTTCAGGGTGATGAAATGTGTTTATTTCGTGATAAATAATGTAGTCGACTGCAAAAAGTCGTACCTGAACGCTGAGATTAGCCGCTAGATTTTTGAATGGTTTGGTTTATGGAGGCTTAAGATTCAAATTAAAGGAAACTTGCCTAGTAACTGCGGGTTAAGCACCCACATTTAGAGACTTAATATGTGTAGCAACTGATTAACGCGACAACATTCAATGGCTCATCTGCAACGGAACCCGCTGTTGTGGTCATTGCAAATGTGTTCCCGAAAATCCCAGATGATGACACCATGGTTTGAAATAAAAATAAAATTCCTTCAAAAGGGACAGGGCATTGAACCGAGATCCAGACTGGTAGGCGAGCTCGTAACCCAGAGGCCACAAGGCCGCGTTGGTTTTATGCGAAGCATACTATTTTAGCTACCACTTCAGCCCTTCACGGTGGTTATGCGCCTCCAAATCACGTGATACATGACGTCATACCACGTGACACGATGACGTCACGACAGTAGAGAAACGGGGGCCCACCTCGCGCCGTCGCTGTGGTTGTGGGCCTCGAAATCACGTGATACATGACGTCACACCACGTGACACGATGACGTCACGACAGTGGAGAAACGGGGGCCCACCTCGCGCCGTCGCTGTGGTTGTGCGCCTCCAAATCACGTAATACATGACGTCACACCACGTGACACGATGACGTCATGACCGTGGAGAAACGGGGGCCCACCTCGCGCCGTCGCTGTGGTTGTGCGCCTCTAAATTACGCGACACGATGATGCTTCGCATTCTCCAGGCTTAACCAAGTTAAGCCTCAGCCATTTTTTTGGCAAAGTAAAACATAGTATATCCATTGATTGAAGACTGTAAGCCAATGGGAAGGTTCGTCATTTTAAAGAAAAAAAGATTAAAATAACTGTCATGGAAATCAAATTAAACAAAATGCACGGGACCCACAAGCGGGACCCATTGCATTTGATAACATTTTCCCATCGAATGCCAAGCTCCAGCCCTTTCCTCTCCTTCACGGTTTGTTACAGGACCACCTAAGGTCCTTTCCTTTTCATATTCTCATTGCTACCGATGCCTCGCAGGATCATGAAAAGGCAGGTGTGGGCATTTTTTCACCTGCATTGGGATGGTCCTTTTCTCTCCGTCTCCCTCACTTCATTCCAATTTATCTGGCCGAATTATTAGCTGTCATTCTAGCCTTACGTAAATTAGATCCTGCCGTCTCCCAAGTTATGGTTATGACGGACTCTCTATCTATTTGCTTTTCATTATCATCACCCTCTGAGTCTCGGGCATTACGCCTCTTTCTAAATACCGCTGCATCTAAATTCAGTAAGGTTGCTTTGGGTACCGGATCACGTGGGCATTCAGTTAAATGAGGTTGCTGATTCATTAGCAAGGGCCTCTCTCTGTGGCCCAACAATTGCTGTCCTGCCAACCTGCGCATATACAGCTGCGGTGAGGTTTCGCAGTTACACAATATTTCAGGAATTTTCAGCCTCGGCGCTTACTTCATCTCCCGAATATCAGCACCTTCTGCACCCTTGGAGTAGCAAAGACTGGAGTTCGCGCAGACTGGAGGTCTCTTTCACTCGTTTGCGATGTCGAGTTCCTCTGCTAAATTTCTACCTTCACAAATCTGGTTTGGCGGTTTCTCCACTGTGCCCATTTTTTGCCGAGCCTGAGAGAGTGGATCACTACCTGCTGTTCTGCCGCAGATTCTCTTCTTTGAGGAGGCGCCTACTAGAAATTCCGTTTCGCCAGCTGGGTCAGCCTGTGTCCACTGAGGTTGTTCTTTCCTTTGGCGCTACTTCGCTTGAACGAAGCAACAGGAGTGCGCGCTGTGCAGTTCAAAAATTTCTTCTAGAAACACAGCGACACCTATGCTAATATTAATTTTATTTATTTATTTTTCTATATGTTTTTACTTTTCTGATTATCAAACAGTTCATTTATTATTACTATTTATTATTATGTTTTATTATTATTTTTTTCCTGTCTCTCTTTCAGTCAATACAAAATTGAACCATTCCATATCTTGCATTCAAATTTGCACATAAAGCCGTCGTCCCATCTTCGATCTCCCAGCTAACAGGACCCCTTTCGTTGCGTCGTCTAATCTATCAGCCTATACCCTATTAATACTCCTTTTCCTCTAAAACTCCTAATCATTCCAACAGCTTACCGCTTGTGTCTTGGCCACTCCCCCGTAGTGGGTATGTGACATTCTACTTGAGGCCAACCAACCAACCAAACCGGCGGCCGCACGCGTCGAGAGCTGGAGTTCGCTCTTGGTTTCGTCCTGGTGCCGCCGCGACTCGATCAGCCTGTGCCACCGTTCCACTGCCAGCCCTTCCAGCTTTCCAATTACCCCCTTCTTCATTTGGTGGAGCGTGCGGGTTCACCTAGTACACTAGCAACGTGGAGCTTCGGAGCCGCAGAATTCCAATGGCGACGAACGACGGAAGCCGCCAGCCAGCAGTCCCATCGCAGCCCGTCATTTGCTCCGGTGCCGTCCGGCAGCGAGACCCTGTCGTTTTCAACGGAAACTGCGACCAAGATGTAGATGACTGGCTGGCTTCGTTTGAGCGGGTGAGCCGTCGCAACCGCCGCGACGACCGCATGAAACTGAACAACGTCATATTTTATCTGAGCGACGTCGCGAATCACTGGTTTCGCAATCACGAGGCTGATATTCCAACCTGGAAATACTTTCAAGGCAACGTTTGCCGAAGTTTTTGACCGTCCCGCCATGCGGTAACATCGCGCTGAGGAATGCTTGCCCGTTCGTGCGCAGCATACATGTGAAAGTTTCACCGCCTACATCGAAGATGCGGTCGATCTATTCAAGCGTGTCGACCCCTCTATGCTTGAGGCCGACAAGATCGAGCATATTATGAGGTCATCGAAGACGACGCTTTCTATATGCTGGTGGTAAAACGTCGTACAACCGTCGCCTCCGTTTACAACCTGTACCAGAGCTTCGACGAGTTGCGCTAGCAGCGACTTAACGCTCGTCGCCCGCCTGCACCTGCCGAGTCGATCTCCGACCTGGCCGTCAATAGTGACCTGTTGGGTCACATCAAAGACTTCGTACGTCATGAGGTGGCCCGGCAGCTTTCGCTCCTGTCTGGCCCGCACTCTTTGCCTCATACCCTGACCCCTGAGATACGGCAGACCATAGCACAAGAGGTAGCCGATGCATTTCCAGTTCGTCAGCAGCCGGCAACAGCTACACTGGCTCCTCAAGTCAACCTCCTCTCGATGCAGTACGCCCCGTTGCTGTACCTTTGAGCTACGGCGCTCCCATTGCTACGCCGCCTGTTCCTATGCCTGCACCTCTCACCTATGCCGAAACCGACGCCCTACCACCGCAACCGCTGGCCTTTCCACACATCCGGACAACGCTGCCTACACCTCCTGCTCCCCGGCTCCGACCGGCGCCTGGTTCCTACAATTCTTGGCGCACTGCTGACAACCGGCCGATTGGTTACACTTGCGGTCTTCCAGACCACGTCGCCCGCCACTGTCATCCCATTCTGGCTGCGAAAGTGCCAGCTGTTCCGAGCTACTACCCGTCTCACGCCATTCGCACACCTTCAGAGCCGCCTCGGGAGGCTTCTGCTGACCGCCTGCCACGCCGGCCCCACATAACTTCTGATCGGTCACCTTCCCTTCGTCGTCGCTCCTTGTCGCCCATGTGGCGTCGTAACATGACCGACAACCCGGGAAACTAGGAGCCGCAGTTCCGAGGGCCTTCGACACTTCGACTTGCTCAAGTCCTCGCCTTTCGCCACTGAATTTTTAGATGTGCTAGCTGACGGAATTCGAGCACTGGTGCTTGTGGACACTGGTGCTGCCGTTTCTGTGATAGCCGAAAACTTCTGCCGTTCACTTCTTAAAGTCACCACTTCTACTCCTATAGACTCTCTTCGCACTGCTAGCACCCAGCCCTTTCATCCTTCTGCCGTTTGCACTGCACGTGTCGTCATCGCGTACGTTTTACATGTGAACTAAAGTTTAGTGCTAAGGTCATGCTGCCATGTCCTCATCCTTGGCTGGGATTTTCTATCCCGGCATCATGCCGTCATAGACTGTGGTCGCGCTCACGTCTCCTTCTCCATGCTCAGCGATGCGCCCGTCGACGACCCGCCGTCTTGCTCTGGTGCTAAATTCGTTGTCGCCGCGGACATCGATGTTACACCCGGAAGTGCCGTGCCTGTTCTTCTTTCCTACATCTCTGCTTCCTGCGAGACTGTACTCTTCGCGCCTTCGCCCATCTTTGCTTCTCGCCGACACCTTCCTCTCCGTTTGCCGGCATCGACATTTGCGAAGGCGCCGCCGAGATCGTCGTATCGAATCGCTCCCTCTCTGGGTTCATGATGCCCCGTGGAGTATGTCTTGGACATGTTGAAACCGTTGACCTGATCGCACATTTCGACGATGATGCTCTTTCCGAAAGTTCACCCATCGCCACCCTCACGCTGCCTAACGCTACCACCAACCCGCTCCCTCGACGTTGTTACTGATAACCACGTCCTCTGCTGGTTAGCTACCCTGAAAGACACTTCTGGACGCCTCGGCCGCTGGGCCATTCGTCTTCAGGAGTATGAGATTATCGTCACGTATCGGTCGGGCCGCAAACATTCCGACGCTGATGCCTTGTCGCGCTCGCCTGTGCCATCTCCTGCGCCCGCTTCGTTCATCTCCGACTCGACGCTGGCCGCGCTCACCGCCACGGATCTACCTTTTAAACAACGACGGAACACATGGATTTCTTCGCTCCTCGAAGTCCTCAATGCATCGTTTACGGCTTCGTTCCCTCGGTCCCTTCGTCGTCAAGCCTGCCATTTGATGATCCAAGATTCTCTACTGTATCGCCGCAACTATCGCCCGGATGGCCGCATGGCTCTTGGCCCTCGCCACCTTCACTCATATGTTTGTATGGATCATCATGCCAACCCACAATGCGCACATGCGGGATTGCTGAAAGCCTACGAGCGTCTGCCCCAGCGATACTACTGGCGCGGAATGTACACTTTTGTCCGCCGCTTTATACGCTCGTGCACTGCCTGTCAATAGCGGAAGTCACCTACTCGTCCCTCTGCCGGCCCGTTATAGCCATTGCCTTGCCCAGCTCGTCCCTTCGATCGCGTGAGCATCGACCTGTACGGTCCGCTTCCGTGTACGCCTGTAGGGAATCGTTGGATTATGGTAGCCGTGGACCACTTCACAAGATACGCGGAGACGGCCTGCCTGCCCTCGGCTACTGCTTGCGACGTCGCATCCTTTTCCCTTCATCACTTTGTGCTACGTCACGGGGCTCCTCGGGAACTCCTCAGCGATCGCGGCCGTGTTTTCTTATCCGAAGTTGTTTGCGAGCTGCTGAATGCGTGCCACACAGTTCATCGAACGACCACCGCCTATCTTTTCCAAACGAACGGCCTCACTGAAAGATTCAACCGGACTCTTGGTGACAAGCTCGCCATGTATATTTCCTCTGACGCCACTAATTGGGATCAAGTCCTACCATTCGTAACGTATGCATACAATACTGCTTCCCATGCCACCACCGGTTTTCCCCCTTTCTTTCATTTATACAGCCGTGAACCTTCCTGTCTTCTGGACACTATCGTTCCTTACAACACCGGCAATTCTAAATGTACCTTCTTCTGCGAAGCTGCCCGTCATGCCGAGCAGTGCCGCCAGCTCGTCCGCCACTCAAGGCCTCCCCAAATATGAGACTGACCAAGGCAAGCCCACTCATGACTTTCCCACTTACTCACTCGTCTGGCTGTCTGTGCCGGCTGCATCCAAGTTTGCGGCTAAGTACCTAGGTCTCTGCCGTGTCGTTCAGCGCACGTCACCTGTGAACTACACAGTCGAACCAGTAACGCCCTCCTCGGACCACCGCCGCCGCGGCCGCGAAATTGTACTCGTGAGCCGGCTAAAACCGTACTGCGACCCCATCGTCATCGCCAGGATGGCTCACTGTTTTCGCCGGGGCAGTTGCAATGAAGAAGACGGTGCGCCAGCACCAACGGCGACGAATCAATTTGTGCGCCCTCAGACCCCGCTGTGGGTATGTGCCATTAAGCCTCAGGACATCATCATCATCATCACCGGTGGCCACGCGCGTCGAGAACTCGAGCTGGCTCTTAGTTGCGTCCTCGTGCCGCCGCTCCTCGATCAGCCTGTGCCACCGTTCCGCTGTCAGCCCTTCCAGCTTTCCAATAAACCCCTCTTCACCTTGAACTTTGTAATTGATTTGCCTACCTGATAGGCAACAGTCGCTCGAGATGGCAGTCTTTCTCGAGCACACCTGAACAAGCATTTCATTTACAAACAGCAAAAAATCATATTCGTTACCATTGCAAAGCAAATCACTCCATTGTAAATTGTAAAGCAATCTAAAAACTGCTCGCTATTCAAAGGTTTTTTAGCTGCCGTAAAGCATCAGATACCTTCTTAACGAACAAGCGAATAAAACGAACGCATATCAGGCTGGGAATCCAACCAAAAAGCTTCGCGTTAGGAAGCGGCTCTTGCTCCACTGCACCAAAAAATCCGCAAACTGGAGGTACTACCATCGAGAAGAAAGCGCGAGCCACTTCAGCGCCGGATAATTAGATAAACCTCTTCTGAAGCCGTAACTCTCTAGATCCGTTCGGGGCGTAACTGAAGGAAGAACTGGCTCTCGCGTCCGTATTAAGGAACAAGGTTTAACCACAAGATGGTCCCAAAAGAAAAAAAGGTCTCTCGATCTCTTTCTCACTCTCTATCCCTTTCAAATTTTCGCGAACTCCGTCAGTCGCGTTATCTCGGACGCTGTCACCTGGGTCGTGTTATTTCCTGTGTGAAGTCGGTGCTGCGATAGCTGGGGAACTGCGGGGGTGTTTGATTTTGTGCTCGTGATCTTTTAAACTGCCAAGAATGTAGCGGGACCAGCATGGATATGAAGGTAACCGTTACCTGTGCTTGCGTTCTCGGCAGCCACAGATCATTTCGGCAGCGAAGATCATGAAACATGATTGTCACTGCAGCTGACGAAGCAGTCCGCGATTTTGGTCTGCAGAGTCGGCATATCGCGGGCCTATTATGCAACTGTATGTTAACTAAATTTTATTGGTGTCGCACATATCAGCATGAACAGAGAAGGTCATTGCGGAATAGTGGTCTGCTTTCACGCAGTCATATAAATACTAAATTTTTAATAATTATCAATAATTGTATGGTGCATCGTGCATACATTAAATTGCGTGCAGTCACTGTGCACGGACTGATAATTCTGTACTGCGCAAACATTATGCACGAATGATCTCCCATGCCTTGCGCAAATGATGCATGAACCGATGTACTGAAAAATGTCAGCTGCGCCGTTTGAGATAAGCTTAATACCTCTGGGGCATTGTCACACTTTATCTGCACTGTACAGAGTGTTTATCTACACATATAGCGTATTTTTAGAATCTCATTTAGACTGAAAGTAGCGGGAAAGTATACATGTGTCAATACAATGACAAAAAATATGTTCTGTTTACCCATGCACCGGCCCAGCGCTGCGGTTATTGTTGTTGACCAGCAGCGTAACAAATTTTAACATGCCGCAACAGCAAAGAAAGGGTTTACGAAAGCCCATGCAAACCGCACAGGCGGACAACGATACATCCGCCCGCTTCCCCTAGCCGACCAGATTTTGGACCAGTTCGCGCTTGAAGCAGGTGCTGTGCGAAAACCCCCGCGCCTGCGTGTTTCGGTCGTCCGTAGTCATGGCAATAACTCGTATAGCACCAGCTATGAACGTAACTGAAGGAAGAATTGGCGGTACCGCCTGTAATTCATGACCGCTGGGAGGTATAAGAAGTTTCACTTCCTTGGTACCATACCCTGTTTGTCATGAAAGCTACTGCTTGGCCTGTTGACTCCCACTTGTGACGCTGAACCACTGGTAGCGCTTGAGACGGCTGGCAATGAGGCCACAGTTGAGACGGTTGGCGAAAACGTCATTTCTCCAAGGAGACAAGAGAAATGACATTAGAGGTTAGTAAGGTATATATCGCGAAGCCTGAAGTGACTTAAACGAGAAGAATTAGTGGGAACATAGAATTTGTGTGTTAGAATAGCTTTATTGCTGTGAGCGTATAGTTGCATTCTGCTTTTATTCGCAAAATATTTCGCAATCCGTAGAACAATGCCCAACGTGGTCCTATATGATACACGAATGCACATAAAAGTAGAATGTCAAACATAAAACTCCTGAGCACAAAATGAAGAACGCTTCATGCAGCACACCCAGGTCTACGGATAGCAGCGCAATAGCGGCGAGGTTTCCTTATATTCCAGTTTTCATGATTATTTGTGCAAGCAGAAGCAATCACAGCGCTCCCCTATTAGGGCTGAAGGTAATCCTTTTCCTTTTCTGAATACACGCTCCACATAAAAAAAGTACGAGGAACCACTTCATAATCAGTGATTTGAAGGTCAGTAGCGCTGCCGAATTTTAATGCCAGCCGTGTGGCCGTATAATGAAATTACTTTCCTAATGAAGCCCAAAAGCGCACCAGCCAACAAAAATTCAAGGGCTCCTAATTTTCGACGTAAATGATAAATTCTTCGCGTACCTGAAGACTGGGCGCTCGAGACAACACCGCACGTGCGATCTGTGTTCGCATGATCACAGAGCTCTGGAAAGCAAGCACATTGTGCCTCTCTCCTTCCTGAAACTCTCAAGCGATCACCAAACAGCGCCCATTTACCAAAATATCCAATTCACCAGCACAATTTCAGAATTCGGTCTCCTACACTGGGTAAAGTTTTTATTTATCACAGTAACAAACTGCTAATAAAAGAAAACTACATTTTAGACTCCGCACTGCGCAAACCTGCGCACCTCATTATAGGAAACATTACTGGAACACTTCTTTGAAACTAAGATTTTATTTAAATTTCATATGATGGCTTGTGTTACCCACCTCTCACAAATTTGGAATCTTTTCATCACTGCCATTTCAACATGTCTGAGTGATTTCTGTCTTCTTCATAAAAATGGTCTTGTTACACATCGTCAATATGGCCGACAGCGCGACATGGGCTTGCCAACGAACGAGCTCTGTATAACTGCGTTCACCGAAAGAAGTACTTTTTCCGAAAAGCATTTATTTCAGATGCGTGTGAAAAAGAACAACAATCTTCTGGAGTTTGTTTTGCTATTAAACGCTGCTTTTTACACGTAGAAATTATTAATTGCGCGCTGAAGAAAATGACACTCCGCCGTCATGATTAATCTTGATGGCGAACAGGAGGTCTGCTTGCGATGAGTCTTGTGTCATTGAACGGCCAAGCAGTTCTGCAGGTGGCTGGCGTCAATAAATTTGTCGCGCACGAAATCTCGTACTTTTCTGACTGTCCAGGTGCGGGTCAGGTTGCCTATTCTTAAGCCCAGATCAGGGCAGGCACGCGGCATGAAGTCGCGCTAGGTGTCAAAAAAGCAACGCCGAAACGCGGCGCGCCACACATCACATTGACCGGTTTTGATGGCTCGCGTGTACCAGGTAACCATTGCGCTGAAGTCTTGAATTCGTATTTCGCTTCTGTGTTCACTCATGAACCCACTTCCAACGCTCCCTTTCAATCTTGTTTTAACTTCTCCGAAATGTAGCCAGTAACAATCACATCTCGAGGCATAGCGAAACTAATAGATAACCTTAAGATTTGTAGCAGCCCAGGCCCCGACGATATAGCGCTTAAAATTCTAAAACGCTCCAAGCTCATTTCCAGTTTGATTTTACAGATAATTTTCAATCAGTATATTGTCACAACATCAATTCGAAATGACCGCAAAAATAGCACCGTAACCCTTGTACACAAATCTGGCAGCCGTTCTGACCCTCCGAATTACCGCCCTATTTCTTTGACGTGCATCTCTTGAAAACTGGTAGAGCATGTACTGTATTCCGCTATTGCATCACACCTTGATGCCAATTCTCTTTTCTTTCCGAAACAGCATGGTTGTCGTCGAGGCCTTTCATGCAAAACACAGCTATTTGAATTCACAACATACCCTCCCCTTAATCTCGACTCCGGCTTTCAAACTGACGTCATTTATCTGGACTTTTCGAAAGCACTCGACTGCGTACCCCATCGTCGCCTCATGGCTAAACTTTCGAGCCTCCATCTTGACCAGCTGGTTTTATCGTGGATCCAATGTTTCCTTTCTAATCGTTCGCCACGCACTCTAATAGACAACCACCATTCTTCAGCCACAAACGTCATTTCGGGTGTTCCTCAAGGCTGTGTGCTCGGCCCTCTTCTTTTTTAGTATTTATTAATGACCTTCCTTGCAACAAACCATCGTCAATTCGCCTATTCGCAGACGACTACATTCTGTGTCGACGCATATCATCAAACAACTATGAAGTCCTCCTTCAAAATGACCTCAACGAAATAACTAACTAGTGCATCCGGTGGCCGATGACATTAAACGTTTCAAAATGCAAGTACGTGACAGTATCACATAAACGCAATAGCTTAAATTATCAGTATTCTTTAAAGTCAGTCCCCCTAACACAAGTCGAGCCCTACCGGTACTTAGGAATAACAATCACTAGCAAACTTTCATGGTCCGAGCACATCTTATACATAGTAGCTGAATGTTCGAAGTCGCTCAACAGGCTAAGAAGATACAGCCTTTGTGAAAAGTTTGGAGCCCAGGGGGGTTTCTTTCGAGCCACACTGTGTCGTTCTTTATGGATCTCTAATGCTCCAAATTTCCTGGACATGAGAAGATTTCTGGTACTGCCTCTTGCTATAGGTAGGACTTCCACGAATGCTCCTGGAGTCCCAGTATAAAGTTTGGAAGTGAACCCCCTGGGCTCTAAACTTTTCACAAAGGCTGTACGTAGCCGTGTCCCCTCCATTCATCCACAAACTCGCTTACGAAACATTCATTCGTACTAAACTATAATATGCCTTTACCATTTGGAATCCACACCAGTCATACCTAATTTAAGCATCAGAATCAGTACAAAGTCGTGGAGCCCGATTTAATATTTCATGTTACGATCGCAGGACCAGTGTTTCTGGCATAAAATCATCGCTGGACATACCGCCACTGTCTTTTCGCCGTCCAATTGCCCAACTCTGCCTTTTCCACAAGTTACAGCCAAGTTTTCCTCAATGCAAAGCACACTTCTACTCCCTCCCAATAGAACATCTCGTCGCCTATTAACAGTCTGAACCTACAGCATTTAAATGATTCCACCAATGCCTTTCAAAAATCATTCCTTCCATCCGCCATTGAACCGTGGAATAAGCTGCCTGAGGCAGTTGTAACTGAGCGCGACCTAAATAAATTCAAAACCCTGCTTTTATTTTCTTGCCTTAGCGCACTTACAGTGTAATGCCCGACACTTTTGAGTACCACCTCTGCACTTGTTACATTTTTTCCAAATTGCTGTACCCTTGTCTGCAAATCAGTGTTCCCGTTTTCCTCCTTTTGATATAGCGTGATGGGTACAGTGTACCTGTCATTGTTCTCTTTTTCACTTTGTAAGGCTCTTCTAACAAATATTTTGCCTTCTTCACTTTCATTTTCCAGTTTCCTATTCTTTGTGATTTCGCTTTTTTGCTGCCCCCATATGTCATGCCCAGCCGGGGTCCTTAAGAAAAAATAAATGATGATGATGATGATGATTTTGGGGTACGTCACCTTCGCCTTGCAAATCTGCAATTCAAAGCAAAGAGATTCTCTGCAACGCGAAGCAAAGATGATTTTATGATATATGGCATGAAGTCTTTACTGTCCCGAAGCGAAACTAACGTTGTGTTAGACACCGTAGTTGAATTAATCCACAAGGAGTTCGTTACGAGATCGTACATTTTTAAGCATGAGGCCATTTATTGTTTCGCCTCCGTCGAAATACTGCACCAGCAGCCTTGATTCCATCCCACCACCTTTGTGTCAGCAGCCGAACACCAAAGCCATTTGCTATATCGCCGGGTACAGGGAAGTGATTATGATATAAACACGACCTTTCGATTCTTTCGTCCAAAGATGCTCTAAAAAGTAATGTGTGCTTAGCTGCTGCCGAAGATTCAACTTCGTAATCAATTCTTGCACCAGCCTTGAGGAACGTAGGTTCTGCATTCTACGCCTAGTGTATAGTGCTATCGACAGTGCAGTCCGATTACACTGTAGCCCAAGATGCTATAGCACTTACGAGTACTCCCTCCTCCATTCCTTAGTTGTCCTTTCGAGAACACGCACGGCGAGTCACCGCATCGAGCCTAAAACAACGTTTAAAATGGCCGTTGCTGTTGTTTTATGGGGGTTAACGTCCCAAAGTAACTCAGGCTATGAGAGTCGCCGTAGTGAAAGGATCCGGAAATTTCAACCACCTGAGGTTCTTTAATGTGCGCTTACATCGCACAGCACATGGACCTCTAGAATTCCGCCTCCATCTAAATTCGACCGCCGCGTCCGGGATCTAACGAGCGTTTAAATTAAGACCAGATGCATTTTCTGAGCTTACACAACCTTTGTAAAATCTATATATGCCAAACGGGCCCCTTCCGAGCCACGCAAAACGCCCTATTTTGAAAGGGGAACGCTGCAAATATCTTCACGCTAAACAAAAATCACCTTATCTATCCTCAAAAAAATACACCCTACTGCGGTGCTATAAGAACCCCGGCACACCGTGCAAGTGGACACCATGAGCTGTTCATTTTTATGAACGACAATGCGTAATCTAGAGTGGAGGAAGAACGGAGGAGGTATCAGTAGGTGCGAGCAGAGGAGGCAGCACAAGCTAATAAAAAAAATTTTTCACACAAATTCGGCTTATACATATGCTGTTGCTATAAACTACTTTGCTAGATATTAAAACTCGATGAATATGTGGGAAGTTTGATATCTCAGAACAAAATGAAACGGAATGCCGCAGGCATATTTTCGCCCATGAAAATGAATAACTTTTGTTGAACGCTCTGCCCAGACGAAGACAAGTCCTCTTAATGGAACATTGACATGCACTCTGAGGCTTCCCCTCCATTGCTCACATCGTAAGGATCAAGAAACCATCTGCCTAAGTCTAACCTTTCTCTACGTATTACTGCATTAGACATTTTTTTTATTCCACAGCCGGTATTGTAAGCTACACCACGAAAAGCATCCGCACCGATTCCAAGTTAGGCACGCTCTGCTGCGGTTGAGGCTAGCCTCTCCAAAAAAATTCCCGATCTGACACGTTTCCCAACCTGACCTGACTTTTGCCAAAAATGCAGGCACTCCAACTTGGATAAACTTATCCTCTATAAAACACTTATACGTCCTAAACTAGACTACGCAGCATCAGTATGGGACCCTACACATGAAAACCTCGTATATTCCTTGGAACTAGTCCAAAATAATTCCGTTCGCTTCATTCTTTCAAATTACAACCGTACGGCAAGCATCACAGCCATGAAATCTAACGTGTCACTCCCACCGTTACAATCTCGCCGTAAAATTGGTCGTCTAACACTATTTCACAAGCTATATCATCACGTAGCGCTTCACGACTATTTCATGTCACCCCCAGAATACATTTCTCGTCGCATCGATCACCTCCATAAGGTTGGCATCCCAACATGCCACACCAAATCTTCTTTTCAGTCATATCTTCCTCGCACATCTGTGGAATGGAACCGCCTTCCCCCCGATATTGCATCGATTGCAGACAACAAAATCTTTCACGACGCAATAGCTAACATTGTTTATTCAGAAGGAAGTTGATCATGTGTTATATCTGTTTCCACTGTGTTGTGTACATTGATATTATGTTATTTACGCTTTGTGAATGTTGTTTGTTTCATTCTGGAGAAAATTTATTTTGTACTACCTGTTTTCACTGTATTGTATTCATTGTTCTTTATCCTAATTAACCCACTCCCCTCTGTAATGCCTTTGGCCATGAGGGTACAATAAATAAAATAAGTAAATAAAAAACGCCCAAACAAATTTCATCAGTGACAACTACATACTGGAAATAGTGGCCTCAGCCGTGTCGTTTTATGACTGCTATGCATGGCTCATTGGAGGGGCTTGCAGCCAGACTTGTGGGTCAGACTTCATCACTTCTACGATGAGTTTCATGATCTTGAAGAAAAGCAGTGAGGTATTATCAACGGTTCTCTTTGCTTGGACGAAGTCAAAATAGCTATTTCTGCTCAGCACGAGTTCGAATGGTGTGAGCACCTAATTCTAGAAAACGTTCACGCTTTGCTTGGCATCTGTCTTACTGGAAGTTTTCCGAATAGCTAACGATGTTGGCTTTGTACCTCCCGATTTCGATTGCTCGCCTTACCTTACTCATTTTGAGAAGCACAGACCACAGCCGGTTTAGGAATATCGAAGGGTGCAATCCCATTTCATTGGGTAATGGCGACTATAAAATATTTGCAAAAATCCTTCCTTGCCCCTTGCACCTTGTAGCGCTAGATATAATTGGCTCACATCAAGAATGTGTCATCCGAGGCTGCAGTATCCATATTCATGCACATATTGTACGTCCAATTTGGGAGTCAGTAACAGATGAGGCCGATCAGGTTGTCAGATTGATCTTGGGAGTGCCTTTCATAAGGTGTGTTATAGAGGCGCTGAACATGCAATGTTCGTTGCTCAACAGCTCCCCTAGGTTCGTCCACGTGGTCTCGTTAACGTGTTTGTCTAAAGTGAGGTCAGGGCAGGAGTCGCGATTGACGCTGTTTCCTTCCCTGGTAGGATATAAGCGATCTTGAGAAGCTTCCAACCGAAGGCTTCCATCGCCCGGACGTTTGTGACATCTTTGCATGTGTTTGACTGATACCCACCTTCCTGGTGGGGAGAATTGAAGTCTGCCGACTACAATAAGCTGGTTGGCCTGGGCTATTCGGCTGGCTTCTGTGAGGAGATTGGTGTGGCTGGTCTAGGTGGTTTGTACACATTTACGATGAATGTGCTTTTCAGTCCTCGTTTTTTGAGCACCAGTTCTATGGCTAAGAGCACAATTTTCGATTCTGGCAAATAGTGCTCTATGACTGTAACGTATTTTTTGAAGAGGATTGCAACCATCTGTATGTGAAATTGATTAATCATGTAGTAACCGGTTAGCGTGGGTATCCTCTCGGCTCTGATTTCCTGCCGGTAGATAATGTCAGGCCCAATGGGAGTGCTTCAGAGGTATTGTTTCAGGTGTCCCTGCTTTCGTTTGGAGCCTCTGCAGTTCCAATGCCAGATTTCGATGTGTTCTGTGCTATTTCGCCTATGACTCTGGGCTATTCTAGGGAACAAGGTGGGCGCGCAGGCCTGTGTGACTCCCTACACAGCTGCACGGCTTCGGCTATTGGGGGGACCTTGGTCGCGAGATCGGGTACGCTTGCAAGGTTTGGCATGGGGTGCCTCTATCGAGATTTAATGTTGGCTCAGTGGGCTATTCACTAGCGTGAGGTTGTGGAATATGAGAACTGGTTTATTTTGAAGTGTGCTAATTAGGTGGGTGACATTTGCTGTAAGAGTGGAGGCTATTCTCACTTCTACTTCCCGCAATGTTTCCTGTAGCATTTGGTGTGGCACGAAATGATCGGGTTGGGGTGGGGATGCTATGGGCTTGGGTGCGGCATTTGCCTGAATTATTTGATTTTGTTTGGCAGTGAGGACCTCAATCTTGACGTTTTAAGTGGCTAGTTTGGCATTTTTGTCTGTTATGGCCATTGTAGCTTTGGGATTCGTGGGTCTGTTTTTTTCTGCCCGGCTCATGTCTTTGTGTTGCACTTGATTGGGTAGCGGCTTCTTCCTCAGCAGCGGTAAGGGCGGTGTCCGTGTTTGCGATTGCTGCGATTGTTGCTGCTACTGACCTCTGATTCCGGACCTTGGTGGGCTCTTGGACTGGTTGCGGCTGCAGCTACGGCTGCGGCTTGTTGATTCCGCATCCTCGGAGCCAAACCAGCGGTTGTTGTGAGTCCTGGGTAGGCCATCCTTTCGAGACAGTCTCATTGTGTTGCTGCCAGTTGAAGGTTCCTGGAATTTCTTCTCTGGCTTTATCCTCTTGGAGCATTCCTTGATTCCAGTTTCATGTTGGTCTCCGCAGAGCCCGCACTTCGGTTGGCAGGGATGGTTAGGTGGCGTGTTCGGTATGCCGCAACGACGGCACACCGGCTTTTCAGGGTTCGGGGACACACCCGGGCGGTGTCCTGCTTGCATCCACTGCTAGCAGAACTGCCGTGTTGGTCGATACTGGTGGCAGGGATATTAACACCCTCCGTGGTACACCAGCTTTGGTAGGCGCCGCCCGTCTATGGTAAGCAGAGCAGTAGTTGATTACCCTAGGGTACAGGCGTCCAGAATGTTGGTTCGTGGGTCTCTCACCCATAATCCTTTCATAAGGGTCTCTCTAGTGTTTGAGGGGTCAAGTCCTGCGTATGACCCCTCTGAGGAGCGGCGGTGAGAACGAACATATGCTCTCACCGGGTGGGCATGGTCAGTGAGCTTCAGGTGGGTGATTCGACGGATCTCGTCAGCAGCCTCCTCGTACGGGGTGCTCAACACAGTGATGTTGGAGCCCATGTGAACGGTGTCCGCGATTCCCAAGTCGGAAGCCAGGGCCGCCTTTATTTCGCACTGCGTGTTCCGTAGGCAGTCGCCTCCGGTTCCAGTAAAGAAGCAGCTGCTGTCAAAAATCGCATTACCGAGAAGCGTATTCATCGGCTGTTTGATTAATGACAGGAATTTCCGGTTGCTCTGTGTAATTATGCCTCAGTCTCTACAAACGTGTTGAACTGTACGTTTTATGTCATGAGAACAAATGCGACGAGCAATTTTGTACTAGTGTGTGTTTCTGGTCGGTGTTGTCTTTTTGTAACTAATTTTATGGCATTTATATTTTATTTCCACAAAACAAGTTACGTACATATCTTCAGTGAACTAGTTATTTTTCTGTTTCGAGTATATTTACTTGCCATTAAGTTGTTCCTTGCATGTGTTTCAGAGTTCTACTAGTTATACTTAACCAGCTTTTTCCCTGGTGTTTGCATACTTGGCCATTAAAGAAAATTCCTCTAAATCTGACTAGTTTTTTCGCTCAAACAAATTACCTTCGGAAATTCAATGTTTGCAATATTCCATTCAAAACATAATTTTTGACGCGGCCGATTCAACCGTCTTTATGATGCTGCCCTGTGCTCCAGTAAACACGCTCAGTATATATATTTTATGCACGATTTTAAAAACACAATTAAATAAAGTACGATCCCTACAAAAATCACAATTAAACCTCAGAGCTTCTCATGACAAACCATCAAGTGAAGAGGAATGCATTTCTTGGCGATGAAAATTCGAACCATGTATTTCATGCGAACAAGACATTCACAGCTGTTTTATACTAGCGCTGTTAGTGCTGGTGCAAAATTTTGCAGCATGATCATGCAGTATCGACAGAGCTTATCAGGGATGGAAGGCGCAACACTTCTATCGAAAAATCATCAAAATGAAGATTACTATCGGCCAGAAAGTTTAAAAATGGTGTTTTTTTATATATTTCTGCATGTAAAAACATAATAATATTCTAGTCAAGAAGGAAACTGTGACCTCTAATTCATTTTTCCTTGTGATTTCGTACGTTCTAAATGTCAAGCCATTATAATTTAAAATAAAGGTTGTCAATAAACATGTTAAAAATTTCCTAGGGAAGCCAATACTGAAACTTCTTTAAATTTGCACTGCCACTTGCACTTTAAATTTCGTGCACTGCCAGCATCAGATGAAAAACAAACAAAACGATTGAAATGGGAAAGCAAAGCGAGAGTAGCACAAGTAGTTTTCTCAACGACTGCTTAATTACCGCTGCGTGGAAGTCAAAATGGACGAAGCCTATATTTCTGGTCCAGGAGCTGATATTTTATGTTCTTGTTTTCTTGTCACAGTTCTAACCGTAAAGTTTCATTTCACCCTGAGAGCGTGTAAAATATGGGTCGTCCATAGGATGATATTATAATACATTTTATGCGGAAAAAAATATTATTTATGCTGCTTGGTTTACGTAATAATTAAAATGAGCATTAAAAGCTGAGCCACGAATACCGCTATCCCTAGCGTTCCGGCATGCACTGCCAAGCAAACCGGTTTTTGAGGTATTACAGTCAGGCGCTCTTTTTTTTTTTTGGTGGTTGAAATACCCGTGCGAGAACCGGGCCCTAACTAAAGCACGTCGATTGCTCTTCATTAAAATTCGTTCTAAAACTAAGTGCCCTCATTATTACAGAACCTACACTCGTGTTGACCACCATGGTTATCAAAAGGTATTATTTCAGCTAAACTTCATCGGGCATTGATGGAAATCTCCACTCTAACGCATTCTATCGGTGGGAAAAGCTCAGCAATGTTTTCCATTAGAATAGATAGTACCAGAGCGGACAATAGTAGTTCTGCTTTCCGGCCAGTTAGATATAGGCGCCAAGCAACACTAACACTCCTGTTTTCGAAACAAAAGAAATTAAGGTTTTTGCGCTTTGCAGCGGCTCGGAAGTTCTTTACCCTTTAATGATGGTGAGCTTTGAAACTGAACGAGCTACTTTAACTAATCTTTCGCAAACTGGCGAAATTTTGTTTAGGTACGCTACTTTGAAGCACTTCTTTGAAAAAGTGAAGCTGAAGCATTCCAAAACATATGCGAAATTTTGCGGCGGCATATTTTAAATTATGAAAATTTTCGCTATCCGATCCAAAGGTATAGCCTAGTACCACCTTCAGTAATCACCAAAGTGTTTAACGCATTACAACAATGGTTAAGAAGGTCTCCCCTTTCTTGTTTCTTTTTCATACGCATAGAAGATTACAAGGTTCACTGTTTTCGACACAAAATTTTAGTGAACTATTCAGTGATCCATAAGCCGCAGAAGAGATATTTGTTGTACGCTAAATTGCTGCAACAACCTGCGATGAAAATGTATGAGGCGTAAAAGCAACGATTGCCAGCTGTAGGATTGTTTTCTTGTGTGACATTGGTGTCATCATTGCTTTCTTTTCTCTGTGCTATTGTTGCTTATTTTTACTACAGAAAAGCGATGTTAGCGATCAACGCAGAAACATTCTCTTCCACGTCGCAGTGAACGAAAAATATCTTCTTCATCCTTCATAACCCCTCTTCATTCTCGAAACGGGCGCTTTTCGATTACATGCTAACTTTCTAGCGCTCCGAACCAGTCTTGTTAAAATGCAGCTGCACAATGTATATTCTATGTAATAAATATATATGTCATAAGACACTGCGGGAAATTTCCTACCAGCTCAAAAAGGCAACTGTGCCCAGGCACGACTCAGCCTGAAGCCACATGTGACCCGTAGGGCGCTTCCTTTTGATCGACTCCTTTCTGTTTTCAAGTGGCGAAGTGGTTTGGCTAGGAGGTGTGCTTTAAAAAGTCGATGTAGTTGCAGTAAATTTGCCGGCCACATTCTAAACCAGCACGGCTCACATTCCTATGTCACCTATTTGAGAGCACTGCAGAAGCATGTGGACCTACTCCTTTGTTGATATGTGCAGGTGAAGACCTACTTACGGAATGAACCGGCTGCGAATCGGTGGGTTTCTCCACAGTGACGGCAAAGCTTTCTAGACAGTGATGGGGTTTCGCTCTCTTAAATCAATCCTGTCCTCTGCTGGTGAGGCTAGCACCTGAATACCCTCTGTTAAATGCTTGCGATGGCTGCCCAGCTTAAAACACCCGTTCTGAACAAAGTTCATATCAGGCACTACTTCGTAACTGTCCACAATTATTAAGTTATCCTGACCAAGTGATGAGAGCATGCTGGTCTGCTAGTAAATAAAAACTGGTTTTAGAGGCGAGGACATCTGAACCTCGCCGTAAGAGAAATGAGGAAGGTGGGTGTGAAGATAGAGGGAGAAACAACTTTATTGCTATAGATTGGCGGGATTTAGGGCAAGTGGGCTTGGTGTGGCCCCGGGTGGGGGCGACTTCCTGGGCCCACGAAATGAGTGCCAGTTGGATGCTCTTGTCTGGCCTTCTTAGGAGTTGGTTCCATCCCTTCTCGGAAGAAGCTGGCAGTAAGGTTCGAGGGGGCGGATGTTTCTGCGCAACCCCAGAGGATGTGCGCCTGGGTGGCGATTTCTCCCTGGTAACAATTTTGGCGGACGGGGTCGTATTCCTCGTCTGTGATGAGTGAAAGTCTAGAATGGCTAAGGATGGAGTGTGTCTACAACCTGGGGAGCAAGGTGAGTTGCGCTCGATTTAAGTCGCGGTGGGGTGGCGGGAAGTGGCGCTTCATCTCCCTGTGGATATTGGTGATTTCAGCAAAGGCCTGGGGAGCCTCCGCAAGAGCGTCTGGGTCCCTGGGGCCGGCCGTCCGGTTGGTTCGTCCACGGGCTAGTCGGTTGACCTCTTCGTTTCCACAGTTTGCCGCGCTGGCGGGTACCCAGACTAGGTTGAACTCATGGTCGGGAGTGCAGCCGGGAAAGATGCGTGCAGCGGGGTGGCAAATAAAACCTGCCGAGTAATTTTGGATCGCTCTTTTGGACTCACTTAGAACTGTGCGCGTACGATTAGTGGCTCGTGTCGATGCATCCTTCGTCTTACTTTATCGTCCCCTCATTGGACAAGCGGATTCGTCGTTGCACCTTGGGTAAGCCTACATGCTTCGGCACTTTTTTGATTTTGAGTTGTGAAACTACCTTTACTTCTGCTTTCATTACTAGACGGGTGTTTCAGCGAAAACAAATTGCGTAATTGTGTGTAAGGTGGACAACATACGACCACGTATGTGCGACATGATGGTGTGCGCTTTGGTAAATAGACACAATACAGGTAGTAAGTTGGCTCACATGCATACTCTTCTCTGAAATTAAATTTATATTCGAACGTTCTTTGAAACCTTTTTAGAACGAGATTATGGAATTCTCGATTCCAATAATCCTCGAGGCAATTCATTCGTTTTTTTTATTTGGTGACACAATAAATTCTTACCTTCTGTTATCAGCCGGAAATGACCCCCCTTTGTTATGGGGAAGTAAGGAGGAAGCCGGACACTCGGAAACATTTATTCAAAGCTTCTCAAGTAAAAAGCCAGTAGATCTTGACAAATGTGGAAGAGTTTAAGGAAGAGACGTTTACTGACAGAGCAAGAAATAAAAAGAACCTCAATTTTTAATACGCTTGTCGAGCTTTGCCTGCTGACAATAAAAGAGTTCAAAAGAAATTTTAATCTAAACTAACCTATTATATATAACTTCGGTTATTATACGTCATATAGTTTAAAGACACAAGCCTCTTCAAGTCTCTCATGTTATCCTGGTCGCTGATTCCCCAATAAGCTTTGTAGTTTAAGGTATATTTTTCTTCCTTTAAAGCTCTCACATTCACACGAAGGTTTTTTTAGCCCAACGCGAAATTAAAACATCGCTGGCCCTGGTTACAGCTCCGTGTGAACAGTAGAAAAGAGCGATTGCCAGAGAGCCTAGCGGATGCAGCGCTTTGCTGGCAGCTCTTCAGTCTTACTCTTTCTGTCTCCCGTCCCAGATTATATTGAAGCGGGTAGACGACGACGACAAAAAGCGATGGCACGAGTGGGAAGAGTAGAAGACGACAACGAAGTTCGGACTGTGTTCTCGGTGCCGCTCGCAGCTGTTCTTTTCTATTTGCAAATATTTTAAATATATTCTTTCCCGCAACATATTTGGTGGAGGTGCGGATTTCCCCTACGTCTACCGACGATGGAGCTCCGCAGCGGCCGCCAGTTGCCTTCCCTCATCATTACCCAAGACGCCTCCCAGCAAACCTCAGCCCCGGCCATGACATTACTGGTTCTTTCTCCCCCTCGTGACCCTGGGACATTTTCTGGTACCGACAACACTGACGTCGACGACTGGATCAACATGTACGAACGAGTGAGTACTTACAACCGCTGGGATCCGACCCTTATGCTCGCAAATGTAATATTCTATCTAAAAGACACCGCCCGAGTCGGGTATGAGACCCACGAAGACCATCTCACCAGCTGGGACGTGTGCAAAGAGAAACTCCGCGAATTGTTTGGACGGCCGCTCGGCCGAACGCTTGCCGCTAAGAAGGACCTCGCCTCCCGAGCTCAAACATCTACGGAGTCCTATGTGTCGTACATTCAAGATGTGGTGGCCCTCTGTCTCAAAGTTGACGCCAACATGCCCGAGTCTGACAAAGTCGGCCACGTGTTGAAGGGAATCGCCTACGATGCCTTCAACTTGCTCGTATACAAGAACTGCACTACAGTCGACGGAATTATTAAGGAATGTCGACGCTTCGAGGAAGCCAAAAGCAGGCGTATTAGCCAGCCGTACACACGCCTCCTCAACACGGCTGCGACTTCCTCATGTGAAGATCTACGACACCGGGAAACTCCAGCGCCCCCAGAAAATGTGACCCGCATCATCCGACGCGAGCTCGAAGCTATGTCCCCTGCCCCCCTGCATCTACAAAATGGCGACAACCGCTTGCCTACCATCTCTCTGGTACAAGCTGTCGTCCGCCAAGAGCTTGCAAACCTTGGTTTCCAGCCCGTCAGCCCTGTACGGTCTTCACCACCACCCAAAAGCACTGCGATTGCTCCTGGACGACCTTCGTACTTCACTCCACGTCGGCGAAACCCTAACGACTGGCGGATAACCGACGACAGGCCCATTTGTTTCCATTGCCACCGCATTGGCCACATCTCCCGCCACTGTCGAAATTATTGGTCCCGTCGCAGCACATACCGTCCTCTCAGCTCCCACCGCGACGACGAACAGCCCAGCCACTACACGCCCCCTCCAGCCCAGCACAGTGCTACAGTCGCCGGCCAGATTCCCCGCTCCAGCCGCTCCCCGTCCCCCCTCCGTCGACAATCTCGTTCCCCCCAACGCCGTCGCTCCTCGCCTGGCCCCTACGGATGCTCGCAAGCGGTAAACTAGACGCTGCAGTGTCTGGAGATGATGCTGCAGTACAGCCCCAGTCCCAAAATCCTCGATTAGCCCTTCGAACACGCCATAATTTGCTCGCCATTCATGTCGATGGAGTGCCTGTGAGAGCCCTGATCGATACAGGCGCGCATGTATCCGTCATGAGTTCAACCCTACGACGCCGCCTCCGAAAAGTACTGACCCCTGCACCCAAAGCCGTTCTCCGCGTTGCCGACGGCGGAACGCCACCTGTTGTTGGACTATGCACAGCCCGTGTGACCATATCCGGCCGCCATACATCCGTTCTGTTCTCTGTTCTGGACCAGTGCCCTCATGAAGTCATTCTTGGCCTCGACTTCGTGTCTGAGCATTCAGCCCTCAT
This sequence comes from Amblyomma mixtum, assembly GCF_055824585.1. Classification (NCBI taxonomy): domain Eukaryota; kingdom Metazoa; phylum Arthropoda; class Arachnida; order Ixodida; family Ixodidae; genus Amblyomma; species Amblyomma mixtum. Next base: position 117,892,314 of record NC_143015.1, on the reverse strand, counting down.
TAACTGCGCCACTAATGTTGTTCAGCTTGACCTTCCTCTTTCTGCTGAGTCGCCGTCCCCAGTTATACACCGTCTTTGTGCTGTCGACTTTGTCCGTCTACCGCCTCAAGCCGCAACTTACATTTCATTCTCATCTGTTCCCCCTGCACCTGATGGTCACTACGTAGTCACTCCGCAACTTGACGTCGCCCTGACGCGCAGCATTGCGCTTCCACACACTGTATTTACAATGTCGACCAACCAAGCGTACCTTCCGGTCTTGAACTTTGGTTCATCCATCCAACCGCTCCAGCAAGGCATCTCACTCGCCATGCTGTGCCCTGCTGCCGAATGTGTGATATCAGTGGTGGACAGCGGCTTACTTTCCATTCAGCAATGCCGGTTGCCTGCGGCCCCATCAACAGAGAACCCAACGGACGACTACGCCGACATGATCGCTTGTGACCTACCGCCGATGCAAGCTCGCGATCTTAGGTGCATCTTATCATCTTTCCGCGGCATCTTCGACAAGTTTTGGCTTGGACCTCTGTGGAGACGCATAGCATAAACACCGGTGATTCCGCTCCTCTCCGCAGACGTCCGTACCGAGTGTTCAGCGCCGAACGCACCATCATAAATCAAGAGGTGGACAAGATGCTCGCAAAAGACATCATCCAGCCCTCGTCAAGTCCTTGGGCTTCACCAGTCGTCCTGGTGAAAAAGAAGGACGGCAGCTGGCGCTTTTGCGTTGATTATCGGCACCTCAACCGCATCACAAAAAAGACGTATATCCACTCCCAAGGATCGATGATGCATTAGATTGCCTCGATGGCGCCAAATATTTCTCTTCAATTGATCTTCGATCGGGCTACTGGCAAATTGCTGTTGATGAAAAGGACCGCGAGAAGACCGCCTTCGTGACGCCTGATGGCTTATACCAGTTTAAAGTCATGCCGTTCGGCCTCTGTAACGCCCCGGCTACCTTCGAACGAATGATGGACTCCCTTCTTCGCGGCTTTAAATGACCCACTTGCCTCTATTACCTAGACGATGTTGTGGCTTTCTCGCCTACTTTTGCCACGCACCTCGAGCGCCTCTCCAATATTCTGACAGTGTTTCGTAACGCCGGACTTCAGCTGAACTCATCGAAATGCAAGTTCGGTCGTCGCCAACTCACTATTCTCGGACACCTCGTTGACGCTTCTGGTGTACGCCCAGATCCCGTCAAAATTCAAGCTGTGAAGGACTTTCCTCTTCCAAGGTCGTCGAAAGATGTGCGCAGCTTTGTCGCCTTGTGCTCGTATTTTCGCCGTTTTGTCAAAGATTTCGCCGGCATTGCTCGTCCCCTCACCGATCTTCTTAAGAACGACACCCTCTTTACCTGGGGCCCTGCTCAAGAGAACTCATTTTCATCCCTCGTCCATTTGCTGACCACTCCGCCCATCTTAGCACATTTTGACCCATCGTCTCCCACAGAGGTTCGCACCGACGCCTGTGGATATGGAATCGGCGCCATGCTAGCTCAACGTCAACAGGGTCAAGATCGAGTCATCGCTTATGCCAGCCGCCTACTTTCAGCCGCAGAGCAAAATTACACCATTACTAAGCGCGCGCGTCTTGCCCTTGTCTGGGCAGTAGCTAAATTCAGACCCTACCTGTTCGGCCGTTCATTCGCTGTTTTCACTGATCACCACGCTCTCTGTTGGCTGTCTTCACTAAAAGATCCCACCGGTCGTCTTGGTCGCTCGGCTCTGCGCCTCCAAGAATACTCATACACCGTCGTGTACAAGTCAGGGCACCATCACCAGGACGCTGACTGTTTATCCCGATACCCTGTGGAATCACCTGACCTAGAGGACTCTGAAACCCTGCCCTGCCTCTTAGCTATCTCTGATCTTGCCGATATTGCCAACGAACAGCGCCAGGACTCATTCTTACGACCTATCTTTTATGGCATCCGTTCTGCAAACCGGTCTCCGTCTCTGAAGCTTTATGTGCTCCAGAACGGCATTTTGTATCGCCGAAACCTACGCTCCGATGGCCCTCCGCTCCTGCTCGTGATACCCCACGTCTACGCTCTTCTGTCCTTGAAGAACTGCACGATCTGCCGACAGTCGGTCACCTTGGCGTGTCCCGCACGTACGCTCGGCTGCGGCATCGCTTCTTTTGGCCTGGTCTCTATCGTTCCGTCAAGCGTTACGTGGCCGCTTGCGACCTGTGTCAACGTCGGAAAAGGCCCTCCACTTTGCCTGCCGGTCTTCTGCAACCCATCGACATACCTCCGGGACCTTTTCATCGTGTTGGCCTCGACCTTCTTGGCCCTTTTAAGACGTCTCTCTCCGGCAACAAGTGGATCGCTGTCGCAACTGATTATACGACTCGGTACGCTATCACGCGTGCTTTGCCGTCCAGCTGCGCTACCGATGTCACCGATTTTCTTCTGCAAGACGTCATCCTTCACCACGGCGCCCCTCGTCAACTGCTCACCGACCGCGGTCGTTATTTTCTATCCAGAGTAGTTCACGACATTCTTCGTTCGTATGACACGCAGCACCAGCTCGCGACAGCTTACCACCCACAAACCGATGGGCTTACGGAAAGGTTCAACCGCACGCTCACCGACATGTTAGCCATGTACGTATCGCCAGACCACCGAGATTGGGACGCAGCCTTGCCATATGTGACATTTGCATATAACTCTTCCCTTCATGACAGAACAGGCTGTTCTCCTTTCTACCTTTTGTTTGGTAGGCATCCCACCTTGCCTTTGGACACACTCATGCCGCCTTCTTCAGTCCCCACCACTGCTTACGCTCGGGACGCCATCTCCCAGGCCACGCTGGCGTGCCAAATAGCACGTAGTAGGCTCCAAGCCTCTCAAGTTTCCCAGAAGTCAGCCTACGACCGCCGTCACCAGGCCGTCGAATATACCCCAGGATCACTCGTCCTTCTCTGGACGCCCTCTCGCAGCGTCGGTCTCTCCGAGAAGCTCCTTTCGCACTACCGTGGCCCTTACCGTGTCGTTGGCCGTGTTACCAACGTGAACTATGAAATTGCTCCCCTTGAAACCTCGCCATCGTCCTCTGGCGCCACCACCGACATTGTCCACGTCTGTCGCCTTAAACCTTATCACGACGCTCATACGTCGCCGCCCTAACGCCGAGACGGCGTTTCAGCAGCCGGGGGTCCTGAAGCGGGTAGACGACGATGACGACGACAAAGAGCGATGGCAGGAGTGGGAAGAGTTGGAGACGACAACGAAGTTCGGACTGTGTTCTCGGTGCTGCTCGCAGCTGTTTTTTTTTCTATTTGTAAATATTTGTAAATATATTCTTTCCCGCAACAATATCAACTCAATAGTTTTGAAAGCTAAAAGCAATGCGCCCCTTGGTAACGGCTAAGGGCACAAGAAGACCTTGTCGCCAATTCTTAATAATGCACACGGCCTAAGGAATTTAACTCAGAAATAAAGTGACACAGAGCTGCTATAGGCTAGTATAATGTTGTGGCTCTACGAGTGCATTCGGCAATTTCTAAATCTTGATCAAAATAAACGACACGAGCCAAGCTGCCCGTAACAAAGTATCAATCACTGAGGATTATGAATGATTCGTTTCTGAAATTTCACTCCTTTAGACGCGATCCACAGCATGAAACATCGTTTTCTGTGCGCAATTAGCAAATGCCGTCAAATGTTCTCCCACTCGCCTATGACAATGGCCGCCCGGAAGTCTTCTAGATTACCTTGCCGTTGTCGCTTAGAAGGTTGTGGTCAAGTACTATACAAGAGTGGCGAAATACTGTTCTGGTGGGGCAGTGCGTTGCAGGTTTCGGTCACCGAGATCAGGCCACCCCTCAGGCCTCGTTATGCAACCCTATCGACATGCGATGTTTATTTGAACCCGGTGGAGAATCGCGCTGCACCTGGATTCGAAACTCGGTCCTCTTGAACGCGACACTCATTATCATTATCTGCGTCATTCCTGAGATGTAGGTCCCGTGCTTAAACGTCCGTTCACTGACCGTAAGAAGCAAATGTAGCGGTATAGAAGACGATTACAGAGCCAATTGACTGAAGCGCCTCAATGAAAATAATGGTTTGCGAGAACAGTGGTACGATCCAAAGAATACACAATGTTCTTTAATATTAGCTGTCGTTGCTGAGGACAACCGAGAGTGAGGCGCATAGTGACGATGAGTATGTTGCCCAGCGAAAACGAAAGAAAATTATTAACATTGGTAGCAGAAAACACGGTCAAAGTAACAGTCACGTGTAGTCAATAATTCTTACGCTGAATTGAACTACTCTGATAAGTCTCCCAGTGAAAGTATCTGGGTGTTCGATTAGATTCAGATTTTGACTGCCTTAAGTTAGATCACGGCAGGCAAATTTTATTAAGAGAAGAGAATGGATTTTTTCTCAAAGCGCATACTTTTCGAACGTTTGTATGCGGTAAGCTGTGTAATTGCCTCGGAACACGGTGTAGTACTTGTAAAACATAGCTAGAACAAATTATTCGCTTACAAGAACTCGTCTTTTGTATCAACATTTTTTCAAACACCACACTTTACTTGACGGCGTTCTCAACAACATCCAAGATATTCCTCATCAGTTGGGTAGCAACAGAAAGTATGTGACATTATGAATAGCTAATAATATTAACGCCCGCCTTAACGTTCGCGTGCCCGTTAAATACCGCCTCGAGCTCGTGATGTTAAAGTACAGCTGCATGCAATACATCTTTCTTTGCGGTGAGTGTCAGCAGTGCTGTAAGAGTGCTATGTCGTAATGGAAAATTTGAAGGCACTATGAACTATGCATTATTGTCGGCAGCACCGTCGCCTTGTTATGTCGCAACAAAATTTATCAACCCTAAAGCAATGCAGTTGCTAAGGCATCCCTGAGCCTGAAGGCACACTTGGCTCATGGAACGCGTCTTTTCGAAGTCTACCGCCTGTTGTCATGTGACCAAGTGTTTTTTTCTAGGTCATTGCCCATAAGTAGGTGGGGTTGCTGTGCTGCAGAGTTAGCGCACAGTTTCTATATTCAAAGAAAGGCCGTACTGCGGCCAACTTACGCTGCTAGAGTTGAAATTGGCGGACTTCCGACGACTGCCCGTTTAGGCAGTTGTCGAAAAGTGGGGGCGCGGTACCTTTTGCCGCAATATTCCCCCCCCCCCCCCCACTTCCCTCTTACGGTTCTCGCTTCTCTTTCTTTCACTGTTGAATTTCGACTCTGCGGGCTACCAAGCCGTTTTCTTTTCGTTCCATCGACGATAAAGCTATCAGAGGGCACTCTGCGTGCTCGTAGGTTGCGCAGCTTCTAGTGGAAATAAGGAACTTCGTTATTCACAGTCCGGCAGATATTTACATTGGGTAGGCCAAAATACAGAAGTGCGTCCGCTCGAATTCCGTCATCCAAGGCAAGGAAGCAACGCGTAATTATCGTGCAGATTCGGCTACATGAGAAGTAAGTCGGGTGCATGTGACCTTATTCGTACACCTTTCAGGTTTCATTAATAGTTTCCAGCCACCTAGAATTTAGGGATTTGTTTGTAGTAACCCTGCACATAATTTATTCCCTCGAACAACAAAGTATTTTAAACCTCCTTCATCCTGAGCTCTCTTTTCTTGCCCTTTTTGTTTAAGCTTCAGACCATGCCACACTCAGCAATACATCGCAGAAAGCTGCCCGAAGCGTACCCCAAAAATGATGTCGATACTTAAAGAAATCTTCAGCCCAAATGATTTCAATGACAAAAAATTGCTAACCCAAAGCTCTCAACCGACGCGGACCAACGTCGGCGCAAGTAGATGAGCTTTGTTTCAACACACCTCACACCACTCGTGTATCACCGTCACCCGCGGCATTCTGGATTGTAGTTCTTGTACACCACATTCTAACTGCTGTATTGTCATGGCTGTTTAATTTTCTGCGTCCATTTCGCGCTCTGAAATATATTGCGGCAGTTTGACTACAGCTGTTGTCTTGTACGTAGTGGAGTCGTGCCAGTGAAGAAACAGAAACTCTTGCCGGTCTAACCATCGTGGCTGTTGCGCAGCCAGACAGGAGCTTGACTCTTTATGCTACGCTCTCGGTGAAAAGCAGTTTTGCAAGTAAAAGTTTGGCGCAGTATCTTAAGAAATCGTGTTCTCATCATGTAGAGCGCAGCATCGAAAGGCAAGTTTATAGGCACATTGGGTACTATGATGCGCTAACAAGATCTGTGGCTCAGAAGAACCTAGAAAAGCTACTGGACAGCAAAATACCACAAAAAAAGTATGCAGCGCAGGCCAATAGGGAGGTTGTCATTTCTGATGCACATAATGTTTCGCACGGCTTAAAGAAGGTAGTAAACAGATATGATGTTTTCTGGTGTTTACCGCACCTAGGAAATTAGTGAGCTTTTGTCAAGAAATGAATAAATCGAGGAAAAAGTTGCTAACACGTGTGGTATCGCACACTAGGGTGAGTTCGTAGAATGTATGACCGGTATAGTCCATTGAATTCTCTTATCATGCGGCCTGAGTTACATAGGTCAACCAGGCAAATGTCTAAGTACAATGTTAAAAGAGCACAGCAATAACCTACGAAAACTAACGGATCTTGGAAACCTTGCCCCCCATAGCGCAAATCAAAGATGCTCGCCTTACTTTCAACGGACTGCAATTTTGGCTCATGCAAGGGACAAGAAAGGAAGAGAAATAAATACGCCTTTGAGATATGGGAGGCAAGTGAAGACGAGTGCGTAAACACACCCTCGATGTTGTTATCAAGTGCGGAGTTAGGACTGATCTGGAAACCAAGGAGCGTGCGACGCAACCGGTGGAAATGAACTGACTGTGTTCAGCATATGCATTAAATGTATTTTTGTGCCCACGTACAAGAATAAATCTCAGTTGATAGTGTGCGCTTGTGCTGTGTCCGTCATGTGAGTTGTCTTTTTTATCTGTGTGTAACGCGTTATTCCCCTCAAAAGTATTTCGGTGGCGGGGGATTCCGCTCGCTTTCATATCTAAGTGTAAATGAGGCATGAAGCTGTGCTAAACTAAAATTAAAACGTAATGGCCATTTTTGCAAAATAAAGTATTGAGCACGAACAAATATTTCCACTCTTTTATTTCACGTTTTAGAGCAGACAATGTAGATTCCAGTGTGTAATGCACGGAGGTATGACTGAACCAAATGTATAACAACTTCTGCTATAAAAAGATAATGCTCATCACACATCTGGCTAATGCGCGTGCTATCTAGGTAGAAAAAGTTACGTTTCAGGCACATTTTTATCTTGTAATACCCAGTTGTCTTGTTTCGAGTTCTTTATTTTCTATATCTATGCTTGCCCCGCTTGAGGCTGTTCCACCTACTGTCTGTTTATTTTCGCCTTTCATTCTTGTATTCAGTTTGTTGTTCGCTTACGTGCATTTGTTTGTTTTGCGCTTCTATTTGGTGCTCTTCCTTAGCTTTTGTTTTTGTTTAGGTTTTATGCGGTTTCCTTATTCTCGCTATATATGAAGTACCACTCCCCTCTATAATTTTTCTGCACTTGATAGTAATAAAATGAAATTCGCTTACGAGCAGAGTCATTCATGCAGTCTTTTCGGGTGTTCGGACAAGTTCCGCGTCCTTGGCGTATCCGAATTTTATGGAAACGAGCGCGCGGACTTAAGATAAAAGCTGAAAAGCTGTCGTGTGCACAGGTTGCAAACGTCTTCTTTCGTAGCCCTCTCACCCCCTAATTTCCTTCCTCAACCAGAACCCCTTGTACGGGTGCCTCGCCGTGGGTACTGCTGCTTGGCTCTTGTGTGAAACCCCGCAGCTCCCTGTTGAGTTTCTGGTCATTAACAGTGTCGTGGCCCGCGGAGGTGTTTCTTCGCGAAGTGTTGTGTGTTTCAGGACTTGCATACCAACTACCTCGCAGGTTCTTGCTTTTTACGTTGTAATTCGAAGCCTGGATACGGTGTTTTGGCGCTGTTCTTTTACATATATTTTGTTTAGAACATGAGTGGAATGTAGAAAAAGTGAGTTGGCCAACGTTTTTCTTGTCCGCCACGGAAACTTCTTGACTGCGAAAAACCAGGTCCGCACAGCAGGTAACCAGCGTCCTAAGATCAGCCACGATAAACATTTCTCTGGTATAACTAATGAGCCCGAACAGCGGAGCATGCTTCGATATCTTGTTCACTATGTAAAACAACCCCTCGAGGTGGTAATGAGAAGACCCACAGAGTATGTCAACTTCGCCCTTTGTAAAAAGGCGATATATTTCAGCAGAGCTGAAACAACCTGAAATATAATATGAAATAAGCTGAAATCTTTCAGCAGAGCTGAAATACCTCGCCTTTTCGCAATCGAGACATTGCAACCGAGGCGCAATAGAGGCGAGATATTTCCGCAGAGCTGGTATATCTCGCCTTTTCACAACCGAGATATTACATCCGAGGTGCAACCGAGGCGATGTATTTAAGCAGAGCCGAAATATCTCGCCTTTTCGCAACAGAGATATTGCAACCGAAGCGTAGCCAAAGTTCTGATATTCAGCAGAGCGGAAATTTGCCACGCGCTGCGCGAAAATTTAGGCATGTAGCAAATTTGACAGCCAGCATTGCTTTTGCTCACCATCAGCATTGTCTGCATGCACTTCGCGCTTGCATTCGGCACAGAGCGCTGCAATTTATCAAATCCGCTGACTGCTGGATCTTTGGGATGTTGTCGCCCTCTTATCTGTCGTGAACCGGGAATGCGGAGAGAACTGCACTGCAAAAGGAATGAGATAAGCGCGATCATTGCGATGGGTTTTTGTGCTTTCAGGCTAGAAGCCCACAAAAAGTGTGGATATATGAATTGCATATTAACGTACTTGGCCTAAGTGGAGACAAAAACTCGCGGTGCCCGTTGAACAATACAATAAGTTGTAAGAATGGAAACGAACGTTAAAGCTGCGCGTCAAATTTGCTGCAAGTGAATCCTTGCTGGAACAGGGCCCTAACTAAAGCACGCTGATTGCTGTTAAAGAAAATTTGTTCTTATAATAGTACCCTCATTAATCCTAAACTTTATACTTCTTAGTGACCCGCTTGAAGAATACGTAAGCAACGTAAGCACACGTAAGCACACGTAAGCAACACTGCTTACGTGTGATAATGAGAAAGCGTTATAATGCAGAGTCATGGTACGTTGTAGAATGATTATGAGTCATAACTATAACTACAAATACTTAGCAGAAACTTTATACACATTACGTTACGTTACCTGTACAATGATGAGTCATGATACCTGCAGAATGACTACGAGTCATGGGTCATGACTATGACTACGAGTAATGAGTTTCATGGCCATAGTAGGTTCCGTTTCATTATTAATGACTACACATGTTCGCTTACATGTGTAGTGACATAGTGCGTCGGCGTTCTCACATCCTTCGAATTTCGTGCCAGAGGCGGCGGAGGTCGGACGGAATGGGATATGACATTTTTTTCATTAACAATGAACATTTGAATGCAAGGTGATGCAAGGTCACTAATAAATACTTATCTAATATTTTCTATAGGCAAGGATGGACAGCAATAAAGGTGCAAAAAATTGTTCGGTTATCATGCTGATGCGTTCTGTTTTCTGCTTCTATTTTCGACTCAAAAATATCAATGTTTTGGAGCTTTGCAGGTGCAGTTGTTAAACTTTTAGTGCTGATCAGATCTAAAACTCAAGCATGCACATTAACTAATGCCCCGAGAGGTGGGAAAACTTTCTTTAAATGCGCTACGTTGAAAAACGTTTCAAATAGAACGCAGGTGAAAGTATTCGAAGCAAATCTCAAATTTTTGCGCCGACATAATCTAAATAATCAGCGCTTTGGGTCTGGGACCTAAACATATGGCTGTGCAGCTCGATAATTTATGATGAGAGTAATGGGCATGTTGGAAGAATATCCAAGTACGCTTTGGCTTTTTGTATTGTTATTCCATATTCGTGGTAGAATCACAGCTTTTTTTCACAGGCATAACACGTTTCAGCAGAAAGGAATAACGATATTTTATTGTTCGCATAATGTTTCCTGGCACTAAAGGACGAAAAATATTCGTGCCACTTCGTAAGCCGTTCGATCCCGGCTGCGGCGGTTGAATTTCTTTGGAGGAGAAATTCTAGAGGCCCGTGTACTGTGCGATGTGAGTGCACGTTAAAGAACCCCAGGTGGTCGAAATTTCCGGAGCCCTCCACTACGGCGTCTCTCATAGCCTTAGTCGCTTTGGGACGTTAAACCCCAGAAACCATACCAAACCAAACCACTTCGTAAGCCCTCTATTCTCGAGACGGCAGCCTTGATGAATGGATACTTGTTGCACAGCGCTCCCAACCCGTCTTTTTTAAAATACAGCTGCATGGTGTAGGTTCTCTGGAATAAATGTCAGCACCCTTTGCGGTGTTATGTCGCAAAGGAAAAATTTTTTCCAGTGCTGGAACGCAACGGTGCCCTGACTCCCCTCAGCCTAACGGCATATTGGCCCCACGGAGCGCTTGCTGTTGAAACTTTTCCTCCTGCTCTCCCGTGGAGAGGTGGTTTCACTATAGATATGTTAAAGAGGCGGGTGAGATGGCTGGTGAGTCTCTCGGCCACAGTTTAAACCAGAATAAAGGCCACATATATGCCTGCTCACACTGATCAGTTTTGAAGCTGTGGACGTGCGAGGGCCTGCCAGGTGCAGCCATGCAAAGAAGACGTAGTACCTTCGCCTATGAATTCCCGCCCGATTCCTGGTACTCGTTACTATTTCTTTCGCCGTTCCTAGCTGCCATGCACGTAGGTTTCTTTACGCTTTTATGGGGAGACCGGAACTGGGCAGCGCAGCCTAGTTGGCATGCCATCGAAACAAAGTGCAATGAATTAGCAAAGCCTATCGCAGGCTCACAACTTGCCTTTGCATCAGCCTGCAACGCAACAAGTGCTATCTTCTCCACTTCTTTTATTCACACAGAAAATGAGCTATCCTTAAGTAGCAGGCGGCTCAGCAGTTATTAAAAAAAATGCGCCACATGGCATTTTAATATTCGACAGGTTTCCATCTAGATTATTTGTTTCCTGCCTCCAAGAGTTTAAGAGTTCTTAACTTGAAGCTATATACACAGGTTGCTTTTACACCTATGACCCCATTTCATCTTGACTTCATATCATCATTTCATTATTTTTGCCCTTCAGTGGGCGTAGACAGGCCGATGATGATGATGAAGCTGGCGGCACACAACTCTGTACTTAGTAAACAGGTGCCAGTTCGCGCCCCGTCCTCTCAGTGACCTTCCTTCCTTTTGTGTTCGTCCCGCAAAGTGTAGCGCGTATTAAAACAAGCACCCCGATTGGATCTCGCATTCAGGACTCTGTCATCCTTCTTCATCATCAGATGATTGACTGAGAATTTATTTTTCAAAAAAGGTCCGAGGTGACGAGACAACAGACAAATTGCTTTTCTGGACTATGCTTCAGCTCCTAAACTGCTCAGTAGGAAGATATATTTGTACAGTATGCAATACAACATATACAATCTAACATATGCAATACCTTCTAAAATATTCATGAGTTTTAAATCCGGCCCGATCAATTTCCTAGCAACTTCATTGCGGAAGTTGCAGTATAGCATAGCATTATCTCGGTCTCCAGAAACCCACTCAAGGCGACATCTGTACTCGTCCTAGCTAACCAAATGGCTAATTCTGGAGCCATGCAGGACAGGCGCCATTGAGCACTTAATCAGAAATTCAGTCGAATTCAGTGTTTTGGTGTGTAGCTGTGCCGGAGGCTGGTTGCCGAACGAAGGTGGAGCTTCCATAATTGCCAACAGTAAGGTAGAAATTATCATTAGCGCTCATTAGTTGTCCGCTGGAATAGTTCCTTCACTCCAAGCAGATTGATTGGCGTACGCAAAAGGTAATTGGTGCAGCTGGGCAGCGGTCACAAATATTTTACACACGCCAATACGACAACACCTTCTTCTATGGCGACAGGTATATGCATGGATGCTAGAGAGAGACTTCTAGAAAAGAGCTTTATCCTGACAGCCAAAGCCATAAGGCCAGTTTCTGGCTTATGTTCAGTGCGGGATATTCGTCGGGAAAATACTATGCTGTGTGGGATCGTCATCATCCAAGTGACGGTGTGCTAATTAGGTAGCACTTCGCCCACATATCGCGGGTTCGGGCCAGAGCAAGCTGAGGGCACTGCCAGCGTTTGGGTGCGCGCCTGCGCTCTCGCTCCGAAGGAAGGAAGGCGCAGTTATTCGAAAGCACAAGTGTTTATTACACAGAAAGCTGCATTACATAACACTGCACTAATCCCCAGACCTCGGTGCAACCCATAGCCCCGCCGCAGCACCCGAAAGCGGGCCCGAGAAGCCGCGCGCGCAAAGCAAAGACTACATACGCGCGTGACGGCACAGCTAAGGGCGATCGCATGCCGCGCGGCCAGCCAAAGGGTTAAATCACGCGCAGCGCAACACGAGGAAGGATGGGGTATACGCGGAGCACATCTTGACGACGCAGGTCGCACATCGATGGCTCATCGCGCGTCGTCACCAGCAATGGCCGGCGATGACGGAGAACCAGCCAAATCAGGCCCTCCCGAATCCGGAGCGCGTCGGCGCCGCACAGGCGAGCTACACGACTCCGGAGGTTCGGGCCTGGACTCAAGCATACATACTAGGCGCGCACGTTAAAGCACCCGCGTTCTTGGGCCCCCGGCAAAGGCCGGGGCGCCCGGGAGCCAAACTCTACGCACCTTTCTGCTGCCCGAGTCGGTGGCGATCTCTCCGCTCATTTCCCGCTCGAGACCTCTCGCCGAAACAACGCCCCCAACTGTCACTCGGTGTGACCCAATGGGGAAGCGAGGTCGAAGCGGGAAGAACGGAAGGGAGGGTGATTTACTGCAGTTCTCGGAAGAGCTTCCCTTGCAAGGGAGGACAAGCAGCGCGGCTGCCCCCATTCCGCTCGCGGACACCCCGCGGGGGGTCCCTCTAACGAACGAAACGGCGGAAGCGGGCGCACACTCGGGTAGCCCAAGAAGCTCAATCCCCACAGCTGTTGCCTTCATGGCGAGATATCCCCACAACAAACTTGAGGTGACACTTCAGGTCCGCCTGAAGGCCGACCGCCAAAAAGCGAAAAACCTAGATATTTCGCCCAGCGTCGATCTCTGGCCTGCGCAGCGGACGCATCAGCCAATCGACATGCACAACTGGTTCTTGTGCCCGCCCTTTAAAATGGGCGCCGCCGCCGGCAGCCTTCGCCCCGATTCGAAAACAATGTTGCAACCCTTGTCAAAACAAGCGTTTCATTTGTCATGAATATCCACATTTCTGAAGGAACTTAACCAGATCTAGGATGGAAGCTACCACACATCCTTACAGCGCCAAAGGCGTCGTTTCAAAAAGCTGTCTACGCCGACAATAGCACGGCGGCTTCTCAAGTGAAGTGAATGCTTGTTTTTGTTCTGTTCACTTACTCGGGGACTAGCTAGTGCTAATGCAAATATCGCAGAGAATGCTTACAATCACTCTTCTCAAAAAATTTTCGATGCTGAAGCATTTGCGGAATTAAAAAGCGACTAAATAGAATCCTAGAATCTACGTATGCAAGTGTGCAGTGGTGTTTCGTCTGTCTTAAAATGCATTTCCAGCCGCCATGGTTTGGATGAAAAACTTTATGTGCCATGTCAAGTGCATCGGTAATGTGAAATGATTCCTTGTCAGTCTAACGTGAAGGAACGCTTCCGACGGCTATATAAGCTCCTGTGACAATAGCCATGGTACTTAATTGTTGGTCAGGGCAGCCCATTGGTCTGGCTGATACTCACGTAGGGTACGATGCCGGTTTCCGGCGTAGAGGTACGGAGCTAGATCTAGCTCGATGGCTAGGCCGACTGTCGGCCGGCAATTGGCCTAGGCATCCGTAGGTTGGCAAAATCCGGTTCCAGTAGGGACAGGGTGATGGTCGGGATCTCGTCCAAAAGATTCGATCCCGAGGGCTGACTCTCTTCACCGAATAGTGGCTGCGAGGCGGGAGCCGATGGGACACACGTCACCATAGTCCCGTCGTGTTTGTTGCGCCCCGGATGTGCATTGCAAGATCGATAAATCTGTCATGAAAAACCCGCCGGGGTGGTCTAGTGGCTTTTGGCGTTCTGCTGCTAATGCTTTTGCCGCGAAATCGAGTCCAACCCACCAGGACCGCATTTCGATGGAGGATATGCAAAAACGCACTTGTGCTACGCGTTTAGTAACCTTTCAGTATACGGCATTGCAAAAGATCCTGATCAAAACAATGAGTCCTTAGAACAGATTTTTAATGAAGACATTGTTAGGGATAACCTTAAAATTAAACCTGTCGCCACTAACGCATACATAGGATGGGAAAGCCTTCAGCTGAAAAAACCAGGCCTGTAATATTGAAACTTCTTGACTATCGTGAAAAGACTCTTGTGCTAAAAAACTGTAGTAAACCCAAAGATAGCCAATGTGCGATCAGTGAAGATTTCTTTGCCCGAGTACACGACATGAGGAAAAAGTTGTGGACTAATGCGAAATCAATGAAAGATTCCGGGGCAAAGGTTGCACTACTGTTCGATGAAATACGTATACACGGTGCAATGTTCCAATGGGATGAAGAAAACAACTGCCGTGCACCCTAAAGACACAGGTAAACGTGGCAACTAACTCGTGTCCCGCGACAAACGCCAGTAGAGGCGAAGAAAACGAACATGGTAAAGCAGAAAACCTACGCCCCAGTCAACCCACAAAACGAAACAAATAACTTTTGCAAATGTATATTCGCGAGGTATTCGCAATAAACTTGAGTCCCTAGAATCTCTTCTTATCGGCCTCGAACCTGACTTCATAGCGATTACAGAAACTTGGCTTACTGTTGATATCAATGACAAAGAAATATCCCCACCAAACTATGCTATCGTGCGCAAAGGCAGGTTAACACGTGGAGGAGGTGTGGCTATACTAAGAAATAAAAAATTCCCTTAGCAATCTTACCAGAAGTTGAGGGTGCCGAGGCACTCTTTTGTAAGTTGATATTTACAGCGAACACTGTCGGTGCTGGTTGTGTTTACCACAGCCCTTCCGCAGATCAGCCCGCATTGGCCTCGCTGTACGAATTATGCAACGACATGTTCAAAAATCCAGACTGATCCTTATTGGGAACTTCAACCTACCAGATATACGTTGGAAAAGTGTTGTGTCCCCTTATTGCTTTTGTGTGTGTGCGCCCCCGCACTCCTCCTAACGACCACTCGCATCCTCCGTGTCCGGTCGCTGAGTTGAATGCAGCGAAAGACGTACACGGTACTTTAAGACTTCGTTTATTTAAAGCCGATGAGGGTGCGACCAGCGTCGACCGAGGCAGGAGCCGAACTGGCCGCCCGAAGAAAGGAGGGAGCGGAGAAGCGTCCACGGGAGGGAGTGGCTTCCCAAAACAGGAGGAGGATGCGGGGGCGCACCATGGGGGGGAATCTGGCGACAGCGTGCGACGAGGGGCAAGTGGTCGTTAGGAGGAGGATGCGAGTGGTCGTTAGGAGGAGGATGCGAGTGGTCGTTAGGAGGAGTGCGGGGGCACACACACACAAAAGCAATAAGGGGACACAACACTTCCTTCCCCCTTAGAAAGTTGCCTGGTATCGTGCAGGGGGTCGGCGCTCACGCGTGGAGGCGCGCTGGCTTTGTGCGCTCGGGGGAGAAACACTTGTAGGCTGGCTGTTGTTCGCTGTGTCTCCTAGGTCTGTCCTGGGCGAAGTCTCTTCTTCCGGGAAGAGGTGCCAGGCTATGTGGGAAGATGGTGCACGTGTTCTCTCCGCTGGCGGACAGCTCTCAGACGGCGTCGTAAATCTACGCAGCTGGTTGAGATGTCGGCGTGCTACTGTGCCATGTATGTTGACGAGCCAAGAGCGCAGGCCTATGCGTCTGACAATTGTAGCTTCCTCCCAGCGTGGCTTTTTCAGAAACTGTCGGGCGAGGACGCGCTGCCCCTCATTAAGCGTGCCGCAGCGCGGAATTGCTTTTTCTTCCCGGAACGTCTCTGCCTTTGGCTCGGGGAGGATGGCTGTGAGCTGGGTTCGCATTTCACGCTCGAACATCATTTTCGAGGGGGTCTCGCCTGTTGTGCTCTGAACCGTCGTGTGCTGCTTGAAGAGAAAGCGCGCAAGGCGGCGCTGCAGCGAGCCTGTCTGATCTCTTTCAAGGGCGCGTTTTAGCTCGGCTACGTAGCGCTCGGCTTGTCCGTTTGTCGCTGGGTGGTAGGGGGCCGATGTAACTGATGAGATCCCGTTGTCGCGATAAAACTTGAGGATCTCCGCAGACACAAACGGTGTTCCGTTGTCCGACACTACCTTGCGCGGCAGGCCGAACGTTGCAAATAGTGATCGGAGGTTGTCAATGACTGCTGCCGAAGTCGTCTGTCCCATTTGCCTTATCTCAAGCCACTTTGTGTAGGCATCTACGACCACAAGGAAAGTGCAGCCCTCAATTGGTCCTGCAAAATCAATGTGCAGTGTGTGCCATGGTGTGTCTGGCTTTTCCCATTCTGGGACAGGAGCTTTCGGCGGGGAGCTCCGGCTGCTCTGGCAAGGCTTGCATTCTCGCACCACTGTTTCGATGTCGTTGTCAATGCCAGGCCACCACATGTAGCTTCTGGCACACTTTTTCATTGCAACGATGCCCCGATGTCCGGCGTGGATGAGAGACATAGCTTGTGCGCGTAGTTCTCTCGGCATCACAACTCGGGACCCAAATATGATGCAGCCGCGATGGGTGCTCAACTCTGTAGCTCGCCTGCGGTAAGCGTCGAAGTTGTCCCCTTTGAGTTTATGCACGTTGCCTTGTTGAACAGCTGTGTAAACTAGCCGGAGAGCTGCGCACTTCTGCGTAGATGCTGCAACTGTGCCTGCTGTAAGCGGAGGTTCTGGCAGTGCTTCGAACATCAGAACGTCTCCTGGTGGAAATGGTTCGTCAACAGTTGCGTCTAGTGGCAGACGGCTTAGCGCATCAGCGTTTTGATGTTTACTCCCATTGCGGTAGACCAGAGCGTAGTCGTACGCTGAGAGTTTGATGCACCAACGTGTCATTCGCGGAGACAAAGTTGGTGGCATAGGCCTTTGTGGTCCCAGAATGCCCAATAGCGGTCGGTGATCGGTTATAAAGGTCACCTTCCGGCCGGCAATGTACTGGTGAAAATGTGTCGCCGCGTAGACGATGGCTAGCCCTTCTTTGTCAAGTTGCGCGTAGTTGCGTTCTGCTTGCGACAACGTACGTGAGGCGAAGGCGATGGGAGCTTCCCTTCCTTGCTCGTCAGTTTGCGATAGAACCGCGCCGACTCCGTACGGTGATGCGTCGCAAGCCAAAAGCAGAGGCTTCCTTTCGTCGTAGTGGCGGAGGACTGTACATCTTCGAATCAGGTCTTTCAGGGCATCGAATGACTGCTGATGGCGTGGCGACCATGTCCATGTCACATCTTTCCGAAGGAGTTGGTATAAGTCGTTGGCCACGGTAGCTCTTTGTTCCAAGAACCGGTCGTAGAACGTCAAGAGTCCGAGAAAAGCCTGTAGCTCCTGCTTGTTTGTTGGAGCTCGTGCTTCTGTGATCGCTCGCACTTTGTCCTCGGTAGGGTGAATGCCTTCCGCATCAATTCGGTGTCCCAGAAATTGCACCTCTGGCACCGCAAAACAGCACTTCGATTTGCTTATGCACAAATTAGCGTTTGCTAGCCTTTCGAGAACGAGCTCTAGGCGCACTGCATGCTCTTCAGTGGAAGTGCCACTGATGATGACATCGTCAAGGTAGACACAAACTCCTGGGATGCCCTGAAGCACTGTCTCCATGAATTTTTGAAATATGGCCGGGGCTGCAGCTACGCCAAAAGACAGTCGCTTGACTTTGTACAAGCCTTTCAGTGTGTTAATTGCCAATAATTCAGCAGTTGACTCGCTCACCTTCAGCTGCTGATACGCCTGGGTGAGGTCCAATGTGCTGAAGACTCTTGCGCCACGTAGTACACTGAATACTTCTTCAGGTGTCGGTAGCGGGTAAGAGGACGCTTTAGTCGCAAGATTGACGGTGCTCCGGTAGTCTCCGCAGAGGCGTATGGTTCCGTTCTTCTTGCGAACTACGACAAGTGGTGTGGCCCATTCTGAATGCTGCGTCGGCTCGATGACACCTTGCTGCTCCAGTTTGTCCAACTCTTTTTCAACTGAATCTCGGAGAGCAAACGGCACCGGCCTGGCCTTCAGAAATTTGGGTTGCGCGTTGTCCAACAACTCCAGTGTGACCGGGGGCCCTTCGTTTCCTGGAATCTCTTCCGAGAATACTCTTTCGTATTTCTCTTGCAGTTGCTCAACCATGTTCTGGCTCGGCGTCTGGTGTATGCCGCATATCATCACGCCTAGTGGAGAAAACCAGTTTCTCCCTAGAAGGCTTGATCCTGTGCCCTTCACAACAAGCAGAGGTAGCGTATGGGTCTGGCCGTTGTAGTTAACCTGCACGTTGGCAGAGCCCAATAGTGGCAGATTCTGTCCTGACCACGTTCGCAGGTGCGTGTCGTCTTGTTGCAGGGCGGGTGAGTCAGATGGCCATGAAGTTCGGAACGTGTCCTCACTGATCAGAGTACAGGCTGCGCCGGAGTCCACCTCGAACTTAATCAGCTGGTGATGTACGCTTACGTCTGTAAAAATCTTCGGTCGCGTGCCGAGATTCATGGTGTTCAGGTCGTACAACACAGATGGTGTTGCTGATGTTGTTCCATGGAGATCAGATAGCGGCGTATTCTCTGAGGCGTTGACGCTGTGATTAGGCTGGGAAGGTGACTTTATCTTGGCAAGTCTCCGTTTCGTAATGCATGCTCTTTCGATATGCCCTCGCTTGTGGCAAAAATTACACGTGGCTGACTGGAATCGACATCCCTGGGGGTTGTGTTGGTCGTCACACCGCCAGCAGCGTTGTGCCTTTTTGACCGATTTTACAACAACAGAAGGCTTGCGCACCTGGTTGCTTGTCTGGTGTACCGGCTCGGTGTTCCGGCGAATCCCTCTCTGCTGGTGACCGGCGCTCTCCGCTCGAACGGCGATGTCGTAAGCTTTGCTGAATGTGAGGTCCTTCTCAGCGAACAGGCGCTGCTGCAGTGACTCGTCACTCAGTCCGCACACAAATCTGTCGCGTAACATCACGTCCAAGGGAAGCATGGTGGTGTTAGCAGAAGAAGCTGCGTCTCCCTCCTGCCCGGTAGCTGTTGTCGACAGCGTTCCAAAATTGCAGTCGGCAGCGAGCTTCTTGAGCGCGGCTACGTAGGCGCTCACAGTTTCTCCTCCCAGTTGATCTCGTCGTTGGAAGCGAGCCCGGCTGTAGACCTCGGATGGCCTTGGGTCGTAGTGCGTTTGCAGCGCTTTTACGATGTCGTCGTAAGACACTGCCGCTGGTGTGCTTGGCTGAATAAGGGCGCAGACAGTATCGTAGGTCTGCTCCCCGCACAGCGTCAGCAGGTTGGCCCTCTTCAAGGCTGGGTCTGTGATGTTGTTAGCTTCAAAGTAGAACTGAAGGCGTCCAACCCACGATGACCACGATGAGCCGTTGAACTCTGGTATCTGATTGGGAAACCCTCGCGTAGCCATGGCTTGTCAATAGCGTTGCGTAGCGCGGGTCGAATCCACTTTCTCGTCGCCACTGTCGTGTCCGGTCGCTGAGTTGAATGCAGCGAAAGACGCACACGGTACTTTAAGACTTCGTTTATTTAAAGCCGATGAGGGTGCGACCAGCGTCGACCGAGGCAGGAGCCGAACTGGCCGCCCGAAGAAAGGAGGGAGCGGAGAAGCGTCCACGGGAGGGAGTGGCTTCCCAAAACAGGAGGAGGATGCGGGGGCGCACCATGGGGGGCATCTGGCGACAGCGTGCGACGAGGGGCAAGTGGTCGTTAGGAGGAGGATGCGAGTGGTCGTTAGGAGGAGGATGCGAGTGGTCGTTAGGAGGAGTGCGGGGGCGCACACACACAAAAGCAATAAGGGGACACAACACTTAGAGACTTCGCCCAGGACAGACCTAGGAGACACAGCGAACAACAGCCAGCCTACAAGTGTTTCTCCCCCGAGCGCACAAAGCCAGCGCGCCTCCACGCGTGAGCGCCGACCCCCTGCACGATACCAGGCAACTTTCTAAGGGGGAAGGAAGTGTTGTGTCCCCTTATTGCTTTTGTGTGTGTGCGCCCCCGCACTCCTCCTAACGACCACTCGCATCCTCCTCCTAACGACCACTCGCATCCTCCTCCTAACGACCACTTGCCCCTCGTCGCACGCTGTCGCCAGATGCCCCCCCATGGTGCGCCCCCGCATCCTCCTCCTGTTTTGGGAAGCCACTCCCTCCCGTGGACGCTTCTCCGCTCCCTCCTTTCTTCGGGCGGCCAGTTCGGCTCCTGCCTCGGTCGACGCTGGTCGCACCCTCATCGGCTTTAAATAAACGAAGTCTTAAAGTACCGTGTGCGTCTTTCGCTGCATTCAACACAGCGACCGGACACGACAGTGGCGACGAGTGGTCGTTAGGAGGAGGATGCGAGTGGTCGTTAGGAGGAGTGCGGGGGCGCACACACACAAAAGCAATAAGGGGACACAACAAAAAGCATGTCGTATCACTGCCCGTGTTCTCAAACTCTCTTTGATATTATGCTTAGTATTGACCTGTTCCACCTTATCAACGAGCCCACACGTGTTCAAGGTAGTGCATCTAACTTTCTTGACCTCATCTTCCTAAGCAATCACTTTGCGATTGATCAAACCAACTTAGACGTCCTCGATGGCGTATCAGATCATAAATATTGTGCACCACACCCATTCAAGCAAGAGCAGTTCGTACTATCTTGAAAACTACTTACATAGGCTTCACAAACGCTGATGATTCAAGCATACTTAATTATCTAATTTTGGAGTACGAATCGTTTGAAGAACTCGTTAATTATGCAGCACAAATATAGATACGTATGGGAAAACTTCCAGGCCATTGTATCGCACTGCATCAAAAACTTTGAACCATTGAAAACCAAACGAACAAATACACATAATCCCCGGATAACACGTGATGTCATTCATGGGAAACGCAAAGTAAAACGACTAAGGAAATCACTAAAAACAAAAAATGACTCTCAAGTAAAATATAAGCTCATTAATGCCATCCGTGAAATTAAAGCAAAAATTGAAGCAGCGAAAACAAATTACTTCTCAGTTACGCTTCCTAATTTTTGAATCATTCCCTGTAAATTTTTGGAAATACCTCAGCCCCAAAGCACAAAAAGACACCTTCAATTTTCAAGGAGAAAATCAAAACTTTGCAATTTCTTTAAATGAATACTTCCAATCTGCATTCACAGATGACGATGGCCGCACACCGGAGATTATTCACCGCAATCAGACACCGCTAGACATGCCAACAATAACAACAAAGACAAAACGCCGAGTCTAGGGCTTTCCAGTCCGCAGCTGCGAGAGGCATCCATAGCGCCGACAAGCCGACAACAGCATACCTGAAATATCTCGCCACACGCTGCGCGAAAATTTCAGTGTAGCAACGTTGGCAGCCAGCATTCCTCTTGCTCACTATCCAGATTGTTTTGCGTGCACTGCGTGCTTGCATACGGCGCAGAGCTTAGTAATTTGTCACTGTCGCTAACGGCTGGTTCTTGGAAATGTTGTCGCCTTCTAATCTGTCGTGAAGCAGCAAATGGGAGGCAAATTCGAAGTAAAAAATTGGAAGCTTATCAAGGTTAAGCCCAGTGGATGCGAAGCATGTTAAGCAGCTGCCTCAGTGTGGATGGGGCTAAGTAACGGAGACGTGGTTTTAGGTTAATCGTCGTACTTTATTCTTTGCAGCCTGACAAACACTCTTATGGGCCGTAAATGCATGACTTGGTTTGCACGTTTAACGTCCTTAGCGTTTGGAGGCATCTTGACCGCATACACGCCCGGCGCAAAGACGCTGGCGCGGTTGCGGGCACAGAGACTGACGCGACGGGGGGCGCGCGCCGCTTCATTCCTGGCGTGACGTCACATATCACGTGATGCAGCGATGGTGGCGCTGCCGCCGCGTCGCGCGCGACGGCGCAAACCGAACCGTGGAGGCCTCCGCTGGGCGACGTCCGACGGCACGATATGAGGCCCCATCTGCAGCCGGTGTGACGTCATCGCGTGACGTCATCACGTGACGTCACATCAGGTGATCTCACTTCAAGGTCAATGGTGGCCACCGCCGGGCGTCGCGCGAAGGCTCGAAACCTAAGTTAATATGCTTCGCATAAAAGAATGAGATAACCGCGATCATTGTGATGGGTTTCATGCTCCAGGCTACAAACTGCAGGCTACAAAACTTGTGGCTATATAGATTGCCTATATAGATTGCCTAAAGCTTTCGGTGCCCGCCCAACAATAAAATACGTCGGAAGAATGGCAACGAAAGTTAAAGCTTCGCGTCAAATTCCTGCAGATAAAAGGGCAGTGTTACGGCTCGAAGTAGCGTGGCCAGTTATTGCAACACCAAGGGGGCTCGTCCGGTATGAGGAAACGGTCTGAACTTCGAAGGTTGGGAATACGAAAACAAGCAGGTTTAATGGCAAGAAACTAAGACACTTATTTACATAAATTTACAAAAGAAGAGCAAGGAATCAACAATTAAGAGTTCATGACGTCGAGCGATTGGATGAGCCTTTTACCCAGGGCCCAGAGCGTTCGTGCTCACTTTGGGCGCAGGTTAAATAGCCCAAGGCTCCGCCCTTTCACCAGGCGGCAATTCATCGTGACACAAATGATCGGCACTACACAATACAGCCAACGAAGACACCTGTTGTAGAGTCTACCCATGGGAACTGGCAAGGAGGAAAATCTAAGTCTACATCTCTGTCGCACTGCGAGGCAACCTTACTGTTGGCAGCTCGCGTCCATCGTACACAGGTGTGGCATGATGACGTCGCAGCCGCAGCTGCGCTGGCTTCCTTTGATTCGTTCCGGGTTTTTTTCAGACGAGGGGCACCTTTTCTTCCCCTGTCGTCCGTTGCTTCTCGTAGGTCGTTGGCACCGAGCCGAGCGTGGGGTCATCGTGGGGTCAAACGACCCGTCGAAATTGCCGCTACTGTTGCCACCACCGTGATCATCCCGGTCGATGAAATCTGCGCCTTAATATCTCTTTGGCTGGTTTACATCCCGGTAATGACAGCAGAGAGACTTGCGCCGAGACTTACGTCTTCTATTCGCTGTCCTGCGGTGCTTTCAATGGTGATTGCAGCTGTTAATTTCCCATGCAAAATAGATCAAAAGAAAACATTCGACAGAAGTCTGTCTGGTTGGGAAATTTAATGTTAGGAGAAGGTAAGTGACGCCAACCAAGTAAAATACAGGAAAAACACGACGTTTCGGGACCGGCTCGGCCCCTTCTTCACGGTGTGACTACGGGCGAGCGCAGCTTGGCTTTTTAAGCCCCTGTGTGGAGGACCTGCGGGTCAATGGCCGCAGCCCATGGACGTAGGATGAGGGGAGAGTCCCCAGGGAACGATTAACATTCTCTCGTGTTTGCTGTATGTGCCACGACTCGAGTAGAAGCCTCCTGCGTGGGTTAGCTTCCGTTTCCAATACACCATTGTATTGGAAACGGAAGCTAACCCACGCAGGAGGCTTCTACTCGAGTCGTGGCACATACAGCAAACACGAGAGAATGTTAATCGTTCCCTGGGGACTCTCCCCTCATCCTACGTCCATGGGCTGCGGCCATTGACCCGCAGGTCCTCCACACAGGGGCTTAAAAAGCCAAGCTGCGCTCGCCCGTAGTCACACCGTGAAGAAGGGGCCGAGCCGGTCCCGAAACGTCGTGTTTTTCCTGTATTTTACTTGGTTGGCGTCACTTACCTTCTCCTAAAATAGATCAAGGCAGCCCCAGCACTATAGCGGCGCAAGCCAAGATGCAGGCTACCTCAAACCAATCTAGCAGCAGATGTCCGTGCAGCACAAAGATCCCTGTTTTTGCTAGCAAACGTTAAAATTCGCAACGTCTTTGTGACCGACATTTCCCCAGAAATCTAAAAACTTAGGTTTTTTTAAAAGGTTTCTCAAAGCGCCGAATATTGTTCCTAAAAACCAACGAAAACAAACTGTTTCTAAAGCTATTTCCGAGATATAAATCTGGGATTCCTAGGGACAAAATAAATTATTGTGTATTCTGAGCGGGTAATTACACTTTCAAGCAATCACCAATCAAAACAAGACTTGACGGCACATTTTATTTTCCGACTCATATGGCAGTGCAAGATGGGGCAAAAGAGCTGTAAATGCTTTTAGCTGATATTTTAAAGCAATGGCGATGGTTACAAAGTTAAGGCAAGTGAAATTTACGAAATTTTTTCAACAAAACAAGTAACTGGAATTTTATCTAGCAAATAGCAAACAACATTTTTTTCGTTTTTGGCATCAATTTAATGGCAGTGATATTGAATACCACATCGATTTGAAAGTTCTGATTATTACTGCACTTTTCTTCCAGCAATTTTTCTCACCATAATTTGCTTATTTAACCATCAAACGAAATTCTAATATTTGACTCATTTGTTCCCCTCAGGAAATTACCTTTTTTGAGCTAGAAGTTTAGAGTATTCTCATCGAAAACATTAATTTTTTTTATGCTGCTGACTCATAATCGTCATCATAATCATCAGCCTGACTACGCCCACTGCAGGGAAAATGCCTCTCCAATGCCTCTCCAATTAACCCTGCCCTTCGCCAGTCGCGGCCACCGTATCCCCGCCAACTTCTTAATCGCTTCCGCCCACCTAACTTTCTGCCACCCTCTGTTACATTCGCCTTCTGTTGGAATCCACTCCGTTACCCTTAAGGACCAGCGGTTATCTTGCCTTCGCGTTACCTGGCCTGCCCAAGCCCACTTCTTTGTCTTGATTTCATCATCATCATCATCATTTATTGAACCCTTAAAGATCCCGTCTGGGATTTCGACTAGGATGTCATTGACTTGCGTTTGTTCTCTCACCAACTCCGCCCTCTTCCGATCTCTTAACGTTACACCTATCATTTTTCTTTCCATAGCTCGCTACGTTGTCCTTAACTTAAGCTGAACCCTCTTCGTTAGCCTCCACGTTTCTGACCCATAGGCGAGTCCAGGTAAGATACAGCAGTTTTAAACTTTTCTCTTGACGGATATTAGTAAACTGCCATTGATAACCTGAGAGAACCTGCCATATGCGCTCCACGACATTCTTATTCTTCGGTTTATTTCCCTCCCATTATCCAAATCAGCGGTCATTACCTGCGATATATATATATATATGTACATATATATATATATATATATATATATATATATATATATATATATATATATATATATATATATATATATATATATATATATATATATCCCACCGGCGGCATGTGGTTGTTTTTTCTTCTGCTTTTCTAATCAATTAGCTTTAAGCGATAATATATTCATTAATATTCTAAATTGATCAACAACACAAAATAAATAAATTAATTAAAAAAAATCCCCTGTGCCCCTTGGTTTCTGTGGCTGTTGGCTTCTGTCATATTTATAACGAGCCCCTCATTCTCCTTCCCTTGTTTGCTTAATTGCTTAGCGAGGGTCTCGGTTCTGGCAGCCTTGACGCAATAGGAAGCATAAGAGGGTTCTCACGCAGCTTCCACCTTCTCCGTTCGATGACGTTTTACGTCACACCTGCGGTAACTCAGGACGTACTACGTCCGCCGCTTATGAACGTGGGTGGCGCTGATGAACACTCTCAAAGTTAGGTTACTTGTAAACATAAATTCTGGCGCATGCTATCTAATAAACCCCAAGATCGCCATGTACAACTCCTAGATGCTGATGGAGAACCAATCAAAAGCGATGACTGTGCGACCGCGCTCAACAATTACTTTACGTCAGTTTTTTCCGCTGCTAACGTTACTGCTAATGAGCACATTCCAGAAATCTCACTCTCAGAAATGCCTAAAATCGAAATTAACCCTGATGGTGTATCAAAGCTTATTGCGTCACTGAAAATATCTACATCTGCCGGCTGCGATCAAATTAACAGTAAGCTACTAAAAAATACCATTTCATTGTCTAGCCAGGTACTGCATCTAATTTTTGCGCAATCCTTAGATACCGGGGTTGTCCCCGACGATTGGAAAAAAGCTCGAATTACACCCATATTTAAAGCGGATGACCGCACGTGCCCTAACAACTATCGTCCCATTTCCCTCACTAGTATACCGTCTAAACTACTTGAGCACATTATTTTTCCCAGTCTTATGACCCACCTAGAATCAATGAACTTTTTCTATCCGAATCAACACGGCTTCCGCAAGCAGCTGTCATGTGAGACCCAGCTCGCCGAATTCACCCACGACATTCTACAATACTTAGATAACCTTGTCCAGATTGACGCTATCTTTCTCGACTTTTCAAAAGCATTTGATCGTGTTTCCCATAATCTTCTTCTTTTTAAGTTGTCATCGCTCGGCATTCCACAAACTTTGCTCTCCTGGCTAGAGCACTTCCTTAAAGGACGTAAGCAGTTCACCTGTGTTAACAACTGTCGCTCAGCTTTTACCGACGTAACATCCGGCGTACCTCAAGGTGCAGGCTTATCACCTCTTTTATTCCTCATCTACATCAATGACCTACCGATCAACATAAAATCTACGCTACGTTTATTCGCAGATGACTGCGTAATTTACAGCCCCATCCACGGCGCTAGTGCCATTGCCGCTCTTCAACACGATCTAACCACTATCTCAGCGTGGTGTGACAAATGGCACATGCCTCTTAATCTAAATAAATGCCAATCCATATCATTCTCCCGCAAAAGCACAGTTATTGATGGCACTTACAACATAAAATCGGTCGCCGTCACCAGAAAATCATCTTATAAATACCTAGGAGTACACATCACATCATCGCCTCCGCGGTGGCTCAGCGGTTACGGTGCTCGGCTGCTGTCCCGAAAGACGCGGGTTCGATCCCGGCCGCGGCGGCTAGAATTTCTTTGGAGGAGAAATTCTAGAGGCCCGTGTACTGTGCGATGTCAGTGCACGTCAAAGAACCCCAGGTGGTCGAAATTTCCGGAGCCCTCCACTACGGCGTCTCTCATAGCCTTAGTCGCTTTGGGACGTTAAACCCCATAAACCAAACCAAACATCACATCATCGCTGTCATGGACAACACACATTCAGACCATCTGTTCCAAAGCATCACGCACACTTGGTTTTCTCCGGCGCAATCTAAAATCTGCATCACCTGAAGTAAAAAAGTTGGCATATATAACATTCGTACGTCCTAAATTGGAGTACGCGTCATCTGTCTGGCATCCATCACAATCGTATCTCATCTCAGACCTTGAAGCCATTCAAAATCGCGCCGCCCGTTTCATTACATCGCAGTACTCAAGAAATACCAGCGTAACATTACTAAAACGATCCCTCGGCCTTCAAACACTAGCAACTCGCCGTGTTATTTCCCGTCTATGGCTCTTTCACTCTTTCTTTTATCGCTCACCAAGACATTTGTTACTGCAGCCACCCCCACGTACGTCATCCCGCCTAAACCACAGTAACCCAATCGCACGCATTAAAACCCGCACCTCCGCAATGAGCAGTTCATTTTTTTCCCGACGCCATAGTGCTCTGGAATGGCCTTCCCGACAACATAATAACATGCTCCGATCGCCGCCTTTTCCGCGAGAAACTGGCTAATCACTTCTCATAAACATATCCATACTGCGGCACCGAAGTGCCAACTGTTCCTTGTTTTCTTTTTGTATGTTTATTTCTTGCTTTTAGTTTGTATATTATTGTACTCTTTTTGTACCCCGTGTATTTTTCCCCCTTTCTTTTTTTTTTGTGTTCTCTGCCACTACCCTCCAACCTGTATGTACGCCCCCCCTTATGTAATGCCTTCGGGCCTTTAAGGGAGAAATAAATGAAATGAAAATACCCCCGAAAACAGAAGGTTTGACAGCCGTCGCCGTAGCTCAGAGGTAGAGCACCGGACGCGTAATTCGGAGGTCTTGGGTTCGGATCCCACCGGCGGCATGTGGTTGTTTTTTCTTCTGCTTTTCTAATCAATTAGCTTTAAGCGATAATATATTCATTAATATTCTAAATTGATCAACAACAGAAAATAAATAAATTAATTAAAAAAAAATCCCCTGTGCCCCTTGGTTTCTGTGGCTGTTGGCGTCTGTCATATATATATATATATATATATATATATATATATATATATATATATATATATATATATATATATATATATATATATATATATATATATATATATATATATATATATATATATTCTCTTACTACTTCCAACACCTCGCCATAAATTGCGTTGAGCTGTTCCCTTGCTAGACTGTTGAACATTATTTTGGGTTCTGCATGTTAATTTTTAGCCCCATCATTCTGCTCTGCCTGTCTAACTCATTGATCATGCTTTGCGGTTCATGTCCTGAGTGACTTAGCAAGGCAATGTCATCAGCGAATCGCAGAATATTTACATATTCTTCATTAACTCTTATCACCAACTGTTTCCAATCCAGGCTTTTGAAAAGCTCCTGTAAATAAGCGTTGAATAGCAGGGGCGAGATCGTGTCTCCCTGCCTGACAGCTGTCCTTATTAGAATTTTATTGCTGACTTTATGGTGAAATATGGTAGCCCTAATTGCTGCTTCTCTGTGCTACGCGCACTCTGTTCAAAATATATAAAAAGTAAGATTTTTAGAAAGCTTACAAATAAACTTCAGCGCTTCTTCTCGCGACAACCATTCAACTTAAGTGGAATACATTTAAGAGAGGTAGAAATTGGAACTATTTGCTTACCACCCACTAACAGCTGATGTACACTAAGCGCAGTTTGCAATTCTGCTAATTTTTTTATTATGTAGCTTTTACCAAACATGTTAAGGTTGGAAGGCGCAACACGTCCACTGAAGTACTATCAAAAATAATTCTATTGTCCGGAAATTTCCAAAAAGTTTCGCGTTGTATATTTTTTCTCTCCAAAAGTGAAATAACGCACCAGTGAAAAATTAAATTGCAATTTTAAACAGATATTTTGCTTGAGATGCTGCTCTTTTGAAATCTGTTTTCGGTATTTTTTCAAAATGTTATTTGTCAATAAAATGTTCAAAGTTTCATAGCCAAGGACTGCCTCAAATGATAAACACGCGAGGCGAGTGAAATAGAATCCGTAAAGTAAGAAGATTAAAGCGGGCAGCGACTAATACTAGCACACATGATTAATGATAGCGCACATCATTACTAGCAAACATAATTAATACTAGCACAAGTGATTTTCTCAACGATTGCTAAAAGATTACTGCATGGAGGTGTGACTGAAGGAAGCCTACATTTTTGCTCCAGATGCTAGCAATTTCGCTTACTTGTTTTCATGTCACAGTTATACTATGAGAGTTGATTAGACTCTGATATGTGGGTGGTTCGTACTATGTCATAAAATACATTTTTCGCGGACGACGTATTAGTTGTGCTGCTAAATTTACATGATAAATAAAAGGTTATGAGAACTTAAGCCACGCGTAGCAGTACTGAGTGCAAAACATTTAACGCATAGAAATGATACCAGGTGTCTGCTTTCATAATACTAAATCACGGCTCTTCCACATCTCAGTTTTGTTTCCTTTTCTTTTTCCTGCAAATATCCTTACTGGTACAGGGCCCTAACTAATGCACGCCGATTGCTGTTGAAGAAAGTTCTTTCCTAAAATCACTACAAGTATTATTCCTAAATTTATACTTCTTATTGACCGGCATGAAGAATTGCGAAGAGGCAAAACTCCTTACGTGTGTTAATGCGAAATCATTAAAATGCAGTCATGGTACGTTGTAGAAAAATTGTGACTATATCTACGTATAGTTGTACAAAGTCTATACATGCTACATTACGTTGCTTGTAAAGTTTTGAGCCATGATACGTTGCAGAATCACTACGAGTCATGCGTCCCGACTATGACTACGAGTAATCACCTTCATAAGTCATCCTACGTTACGTTTCATCACTCATGACTGCACATGTTCGCTTACACGCGTAGTGACACCGTACATCCCTCGAATTTCGTGCCATAGACGACGGATGCCGGACGCCGGCTTTTGTGCTAATGAGACATATAATGCTTTTTCAATAATAATTATCGTTTCAATGCAAGATATTGCAAGGCCACTAATAAAAGCCTCTCCAATATCTTAAATAGGCAGAGGTAGACAGCGGTAGAGGAGAAAAAAACCGCTGTTGTGCTACCATGCCTTATAAATATAGTGCAGCAACAGTTATAATCCTATTTTCGATGGGAAAATGTCAGTTTGGCTGCTTTGCAGATGAGGTCGTTAAGCTTTTAGTGCTGACCAGATCTAAAGCTCAAGCATGAATATTAACTAATGGCCCGCATACTGGCAAAACTTTCTTTAAATGCGCTACTTTGAAAAGCTTTTCTAAAAGAACCTAGGTTAGATCATTCAAAACAAATGTGAAATTTTTGTGCTGACGTATTCTAAATAATCAGCGGTTTGGGTCTCGGATATAAACATATTGTCGTGGACCGCGTACAGTTATTGTCATGTTAAGGAGCATGTTAGAAGAATATTCAAGAACTTATTGCATTTTTGTATTTTTATTGCATAGGCGTGGGACGGTGAGGGCTTTTTTCACGGTGATAACCCGTTAAAACAGAAAGGAATAATGTTATTTTGTCGTTAGCACGACTCACATTGTGAGTAAAGTGTTTGATGGCTCGTAAGCTACAAAATAGGTATTAGTTTTGCATTACAGTGCTCTACCCACCTATGATAAAAATGTACTACGAACCGCACAAGCAATGAATGTTAGCTGTCGGTTTTTTCTCTTGCGACATTAACATCATCGCTGCTCTCAGTTCGGCGTGCTCTTAGCACCCATTCTTATTTTCCGATAAGCTATTGTCGGCATCAAGGCAGAAGGATACTCTTCCACGTCGCACTGCAAGTGGAAATATTTGTGACAATTCGTAACCTTTCTGAATTCCAGGAATGCCATCCTTGATGAACGAGTGCTTATTGTACGGTGCTCCCAACCAGCCTTGTTAAAATATAGCTGCACGATGTCGATTCCGTGGAATAAATTTCACTACCATTTGCGGTGTTATGCCGCAACGGAAAATTTTCTGCCAGCGCTAGACGACAACGGTGCCCAGGCTCCCCTCAGCCTGACGACACCTGGGCCCCACGGAGCGCTTTCTGTTGAAAGTCCTCCTATTTGTCACGTGGAAAAGTGGTTTTTCTATGATATGTTAAAAGAGGTGGGTGAGAGAGTTGTAAATCTATTGGCCACAATCTCAACCCGAATAAAGAGCACATTTATGCCAGTTTTCAAAGGTAAGGCTTGAAGCTGTGGGCGTGAGAGGATCTGCCAGGTCTAGCCTTAGAAAGAGGGCGTGGTACCATGTGTTATGCAAGCCCGCCCGATTCCTGGTACTCGTTATAATTTCTTTTGCCCTTCCTTTTTGATTCGTCGCGCTGCGATGCACACTGGTTCCTTTACGGTCCTTCGAGGAGACCGGAACCGGGCTGTGCAGGCTAGTTGGCATACCGTGGGAACAAATGGCATTGAATTAGCAAAGTCTATCGCCGGCTCACAGCTTGTCTTTGCATTAGGTCTGCAACGCAACAAGTATAATCTTCCCGTATTCTTTAATTCGCCCAGAAAATTAGCTATGTGTCAATAGCAGGCTGCTCGGTAGTTAAGAAAGAAATTGTGCCAGATAGTATTTTAATATTCCACGCGCTTACATCAAGATTGTTAGTTTCCTGTCTCCAAGAAATTAAATGTTTTTAACTTGCAGCTACATACGCAGGATGTCTTTACTCCTATGGCCCCATTTCATATTCAAGAGTTTTGAGCTTCTGTCCGCTACAAACTCATATGTATGTCGTCCCCAGAGGAGGTCAGCCAACTCCAAGACAAGTATTTCGGTGAAAACGCCAATTCCTGTGAAATAAAAGAAAATTTGAAAATTAGTGCTTCGCAAAGATAAGGAAATGTTTTTGCCACGCATCGGAAGAGTGGGCCATTACTTTCAATATTTCCATATCACGATACCTCTTTTTTCCCTAGTGCTGTTCCGCTGAAGCTATAAAGGATAAATAAATGCTTTAAGCCTAATAAAAGAATTTTGTGAACACAGAATGGAGTAACCCTGCGTATTAAAAGCAAATAAAGTTTCAGTCTGCGCAGTACTTGCCTAGCAGCTTTCACACCCAACAATTCTCGACAAAACCATTTTGCAACGAGAGAGTTATTATGAGCGCTGTTTTCTCACACATTGTAATATTTCGCTATAACAATGAATATATCCGCAGATGTGTTGTCGGGAGGCATGTTTTTTATGCTTTTAACATTTCTGCTGTTGTCCAAAACTTTTGTCATTGGTTTTTTTGTCAATCTTAACTGCTCGCTGCGAGCGATGAATAAGCGTTAAAACAAATCTGTTGCCACGCATCGGAAAAGTGGATCATTACCTTCTATATTTCCATAACCGGGCATCAAGATATTTTAAAATTCGAAATATTTTCTATGAATATTGGACAAGAATTCTTTAAGGCTTGTAACAGTGGTAGAGACGCTGGCTTCTGTCTAGGATATATGTTTGGCGCAATACTTGCGATCATATGTATAGGTGCTGAGGACCAAACGGGTGCTATGAACAAACGTATTTAGTTTTTTCGGTAAATTACGCACGAACTTCATACTGAGCAATTTGCGGTTGGGTTTGTTTTTTCCTGACATGGGAAATGGGTCTTCTAAATAACTGAGATGTTTCGAAATACTTCACCGCCTCAACCTCATTTTACAGCATTACAAAGGCTGTTAGGCTGGCACCCAACATTCTTACTATATATATGTCTTTCTGTACAGAGAACTTCTATGAGACAGGAGAGCTGCTTCTTGCTTTAAAAGTGAGAACGATACGTCTCCGCCTAAGAATTATTCAGTTTAGCGCGAAAGCAAGAAATTGTCAAAGTACATTCGAGACTTTCAAATGACAAATGCGGGCACTTCATCCTCCACCGAAAGTAAAACATAGAGCACTCAGTGTGTTAAATGTCAAGTAAGCTCGGGGCGCACAACTCGGTACTTAGTAAACGGTTGTCAGTTCGCACGCTGTCCTGTCAGTGTCCTTCCTTTTTTGTGTTCGTTCCGCAAAGTGCAGCGCGTAATAAGCATCACGATTCTATCGCGTATTCAGGACTCTGTCATGCTTAGTCCTCATTATTTGACTGACTGATTGAGAATTTATTGAGAAAACTACGTCTTAGGTGGCCAGAAAAAAGGCATATCACCTTACCACACGATGTCTAACCTGCTAAACTGCTCAGCAGCAGATATAATAGTACAGTATGCAATACAACATATCAAATCTAGTTGCCGGTTCACTCACCTCGCCACTTTGCAAAGATTCATGAGTTTTAAATACGGTGCTAATCAATGGTCGGGTAAGCAGGTGGCCGATGTTGATCTGTTTTACTGCATACTATTATCTCATAATCTGGCGGGCTAGTTGGTGGGAATCCATACGATTTCAGCAGCGCGAACACGGTTAGGAAAAAACAGACAGAAAGGGGGACAGGACAGAGCGCTCTGTCCTGTCCCCCTTTCTGTCTGTTTTTTCCCTAACCGTGTTCGCGCTGCTGAAATCGTATGCTATTATCTCGGTCTTCAGAAACGCACCTTAGGCTACCTCTGTTCTCGTCCTAGCTGAAAAAATGGCTCGAACCGGACCGCGGCGGCCGCGTTTCGATGCAGGCGAAACGCAACAGGCGCCCGTGTGCTGTGCGATGTCAGTGCACGTTAAAGATCCCCAGGGGGTCGAAATTATTCTGGAGACCTCCACTACGGCACCTCTTTCTCTCTTCCTTCTTTCACTACTACCTTCCTCCCTTCCCTCACGGCGCAGTTCAGGTGTCCGCCGAGTTATTTGAGACAGATACTGTGCCATTTCCTTTCCTCAGAAACCAATTTACCAATTTTAGTTCTGGAGCCATGCTGGTCAGGCCCCGTTGAGCACTTAATCTGGAAGTCAGTCGAATCCAGTGCTTGGTGGGTAGCTGTGCCTGAGGCTGGTTGTCGAACGAAAGTGGAGCTTCCATAATTGCCAGCAATAAGGTAGAAATGATCACTAGTGCTTTTTATTATTGTTTAAGGCTACGGGAGAGTCTGTTTTAAGGTATGGTGTCACTGTTTATGGCTCATGTGCATTGTCTAGACGGAGCCAAATCGATAGATTACTACACAGAATTGACTCAAAGATTTCGTATGGCACGTCTAAGGAGGCCTTAGTGCTGAAAAAATGCTCGCAGCTGCTGTATACGACATTCAAGATTTATTTACACATGTAGTAATTAGTAGAAACCACTTTTCTAATAACTTTAAGCTACCTGTAAAGAAACCTAAAATAATAAGAAAACTATAGCCGTTTAAACTTCCCAAATATATACACACTACGGAAAAAGGTGCCGAATGTACTACATCCCCTTCCTTTTTCACCAGCTTCCAACTAAATACTATTATTGCAGACTCTCAGAGAGGTCAACTAACTAGTGAAGTCCGGGCTAATTTCGTCTAGAACCTTTAAAATGGTACACTGACTTAATCGCTCGAAGCACTCTGAAGGACGCGTTGACATGTGTTATGAAGCACGGTTGTTTTTAGTTGTATCCTCCTAATGTGTGTAATTGACTTACTTTTGCAGTGTGTGCAATTGTGATTGTTCTTCCAATCAAAACATGTTTATTTCTTTTTTTCTCTCTCCATTATATTGCCAACCATGTTATTTTGTCTGTACTGAGTCTGCACTTTGTATGATTGTCGTGGCCCACCCACAAGCGCCCTGTCTTGCACTTCCGCGGGCACACATACTTCCGTGTGTAAATATGACAAAATAAATATGTATGTATGTATGCATACTTTCAACTGCGCAAAAAAAAAAAAAACACGGACGCAAGGTAGAAGGCACGACACGAGCGCAGAGTGCCTTTCCCTTCTACCTTGTGTCCGTGTTGATTTTTTTTTTGCGCAGTTGAAAGTATGAATCCCCACCAACTCGCCCAGTTTTCCGTCCTTATGTATGTATGTCCACTGGAATCTTTGTTCCTTCAAGCAAGCAGATTGATTTGCACTCGCAAACGGTAACTAGTGAAGCTGGGCAGCGGTCACAAATTTTTTACACATGCCCATTCAACCATACCTTCTTCTGTGGCGACTATATGAATGGATGCTAGAAAGAGATTTCAATAAAACAGCTCTATCCTGACAGCCACTACTTCAGTAATGCCTGTGCGATGATCGATAACAGACACAAGGGATGCTGGCTTATGTTCAGTGCGGGATCGACTTTCGTCAGAAAAAGCCTATGCTATAGCTATCATGGGCAAGATATCCTAAGAAACTTTAAGGGACACTTGAGTTCCGCCTTAAGGCCGACCAACAAAAAGCCAAAACCTGCGGATAATGTGAGAACATCACCCGGTGAAGCGGAACGAAAACCTGCGGTTCGCTCCCAGTCTAGCTGGGTCCAATAATTTGTCACTTCGCCAACGCTGAGCGAAAACCGGCTGCCCGCTTCCTATATAGCTTGGTCAGGTGTTTACGCCGGGCGTCTGTCGCTCGCCCGCGCAACGGTAGCATCAGCAATCTAAACGCAGAACTGGTTCTTGTCCCCGCCCTTCACAATGGCCGCTGCCGCCGCAGGATTCGCCTCGATTAGAGCACAATTTTTCAACTCGTGTCAAAACCAGCTTTAAATTTGGCATGAATCTCCACGTTTCTGATAGAATATAACCGGATCTAGGATCGAAGGTAGCCCACATCCCCGCAGCTGCAGAGGCGTCGTTTGAAAAAGCTGCCGCCGCCGAGAGCAGCCAGGCGGCTTGTCATGTGAAGCGAATGAAAGTTTTTCTTCTCTTCATTTTCTCAGGGCTTCGCTAGTTGTAATTCCATTAGCGTAGACAACGCTTGAAATCACTCCTCTCACATTAGTTGCGATTCGGAAGCATTTGCGGAATTAAAAATTAGCAGCGATTTAACTACTGCTGAACCTGGTTAGAGAGAGATAGCTATGGCGTATTGCGACTATAAATGGCTTGGCGTCTGTCACATTGAGTGTATTTTGGACACTGGATAGGCAGTGCGCCTAGCCTGCCAACCTTTGCATGTGTCAGTAAATTGCTTAGCTGCTGCGGCCTATTGCTGCAGTGCAGCGTGTCTGCCACAACGTTGTCAGCGCTATCGCATGCAGCCTACATCTCTCTCACCACCCACCATATCTGAAAGCGTGATTCAGGTGTCTACTGCCCCTGGCAGCCAGTTAAGTGCACACCATTTCTTTAAAAGTAGTAGCAGTACCAGTAGTTTGGTTTGGTTTATGGGGTTTAACGTCCCAAAGCGACCCAGGCTATGAGGGACGCCGTAGTGGAGGGCTCCGGAAATTTCGACCACCTGGGGTTCTTTAACGTGCACTGACATCGCACAGTTCACGGGCCTCTAGAATTTCTCCTCCAAAGAAATTTCTCCTCCAAAGAAATTCTAGCCGCCGCGGCCGCGATCGAACCCGCGTCTTTCGGGACAGCAGCCGAGCACCATAACCGCTGAGCCACCGCGGCGGCAGCAGTAGCAGTAGTGGTGGTTTTAATAAACACAAAATAAAAGAAAGGAAGTGATTTTTGCTAGCCCCGGCATCTGCCATCGCTACGGGAAGGATGGATGGATGGAATCAAATTTACTCGATCAAAATTTTTGTACGGCCTAGTCGGTGGTTCATCTTAAGGAAGGTAACAGCAGCGCAAAAAGCCGGGGACCCAAGAGACACACAACCTTCAGCGCCAGTCCTGTTGGTCTGCAGCGATATCTGCAGAATGGACGCAGCTTTTTAGAAAGGGCGAGCTTAATTCGCTAGCAGAAAGGTGGCTGCTAGAGCGGCAATGTGCAAAACAGAAAGCAAGGGCTGGGAATTTAGTAATAAACACTAATGGCTTAAAGAAGCTATTTTTTTTTGCAATAATTTCAGCTAGAGCTGTGACGGTGCAGTCGCACTATGGCTAACATTTAGCTTGCTATTGTATTTTGGTTTCCAGTTTCAACTTGTGCGAATCTCCTGCAAAAAAAATTTTGGGAAACAGTGCGTTCAATAGAAGTGCTGCACACAGTTGAATGCCAACCGACTTCAGCACTTATGACATATTAATGATTGGCCTTTCAAAAACGCGAAATATTCTGCGGGAAGGAAGAAAAATTCCTTCGAAGAAACTGCAATAGCAGCTCAATGCGCACTTTGTTTTCGTGCTAAGCATTCGCCTTCGCGCTGTGTGCGCCCAAGATTAATTTTGCATCAATTTTCTTCTCTGAGAAAGAAAAAAAGTACTTGTTGTTGTCGCGAATTTAAATCACACACAATCAGTTTTAGTTCTCCGGCAGTGTGGTGGTGACGTCTATGATCTCAATAGCATCTTTCTTGAAGAGAAATAGTCTCGACAAGCGTCGCCATAGAGATGTATGAGGTTATTGTATTTCTTTCGTAACATAATGGGTATATTCGGTCTGCCTTCCTGTCGGAAAAATTTACCGCGCGTCTACCAGCAGGCGGTTATATACACTGTTCTGTTGAAGCTCGGCTGCAGTCGCTCAGCATTCTGCTCTATCCTGGTGCGGACTTCATTTCTTCAACTTTTCGGAGAAGCTCTGTTATTGCTGTCCTCAATTTAGGTATATCGATACCAGGGAGGACCTGCTGTACTAGTAAGTAAAATCAGCCTCTGTTATTTATTTCATGGTGCCACCAATCAGAAAATTTTCACCTTCTTTTAAACCGCCTGAAACAGGGCACACTCCTTATTTTGTTTTGCACAATTGCTCCGGTTTAATTTTACCAGGCAAGGGTAAGAAACGAGCTGTTTCATAGCTCCCTTCAACGCACATTCTTCAAGGAAGATTAGGCATTGTCAGATATTTTATAGCAAAATACTAGAAGCCACGGTAGCACTAAGAACGTTCAACCACCACGCCGGTCTTGCAGCAACCTCCACTGTGCCGCAGCAACGAACACCTATTCTTCATCATGGGTCTAGCCCATAAATGTAGATTCAAAGAAAATTTATGCGCTGGCTATGTCTCTAAAATTTTCTAGTCCCACAAAATCAGTTCTTTCATTTCGACAGGACAGGTGACTCAGACACGCTCGCAAAATGAGACACATTGTACAGTATTCTGCGGAGTGTTTAGCGACGCTAAATTAAAAGTGGCTCGCAATAAGATGTTTTTTTTTTTTAATAAAATCTTGCTCAGTCCACCGGTGAAACAAACGAAGGATGACGGAGTGCCTGGAGAGAGGCCTTGACCTGTACGCTTTTGTTTTCCGATCATCTCTCTCTTGCGGCCTAAAACCATGCTCAGGTATGTAGCTGAAGCAGATAAGCTCTTGTAAGTCCTGCCGTTATAGATAACTGCAAGCATTTTCACCTAGGAAAATTTCACGCCCTGATTCCGGAATGCCTGCAGACTGCTGAGGTTTCAACAAAGTAAACTGCTTTCTCGTAATCAACGAACGCTATACATATAGGGGTTATTTATATTCTTCACATTTCTCTATCCCCTGATTTATAGTGTGAATATGGTCGATTATCGAGTATCCTTTATCTGCCTGATTATTTGGTTGATTGAAATCTGAGTTTGTCCTGTTTCTATTTCCTATCACCTTTCCAAATACCTTTAAGGCAATGGACAGCAATTTGATCAAGGTTTAATTTTTAAGCCCTTGCCACCTCATTTCTTACGAATTAAGACAATTTTAACGTTCTTTCAAGCTTGTGGTGCGCTCGACGTCATAAGTTATTGCCTATACAGGGCGGCTAGTTTTTTCCCCACAATCTCCCCTCCATCCATCGAGAGATCTGCTGTTACCTGATCCTCTCCAGCTGCTTTGCCCCTTTGCATTGCTCCTGAGGATTTCTTTACTTCACCTTTCTTTACTGACGGGATGTCCCATTACTGTGCGCTACTGCTTCTCTCATTAAAGTTCTGATTAGATTGGCTACTGTATAGATTTCTGCACTACACTTTGGCTACTTTTTTACCCAGATTGCTAGTGACATAGCCCTGTCATCTGTTTTGTATCTACGCCTGTTTCCCTTTCACTGCTTTTAGGCCACCTCCGTTCTTTAGAGTGTGCTCGATTTTCTTTATATTACACTTTCTTCTGTTCGCTACCTCACGCTTATTTCTGAACATTGATAGCTCTGCCAGTTCTGTTTTCACCGAAGGGTTAGACGCTTTCGTGCTTTGACGTTTCTTAATGAGGTCTTTCATCCCCCGTGATACTGTTCCGGTACCCTGTCGAACCATCCTGCCGCCTGCTTCTATGAACACTTGTTAATGATAGCTGTGAGATTATAATTCATTAATTGAACGTTAACATCGTCTTGCTCAGAGACGAATATCTCCTCTACAGCAATGTCCTGAAGTCCTTTGCTTTCCCTCTTGCCGCTAACTCGCTAATGGGCTTCCTATTAAGTCTTTTCTTCTTTTCCCTCTTTGGGTTACAGGTATAAGCTAATTCGAGACCTTACTATTCTGTGGTCGCTAAACATACCTTTCCGAGAACCTTCATATCAACCACGATACTAGGGGGAGCGCATAGTATGAAGTCTATTTGATTTTTAGTCTCACCATAGGGCTATTGCACGCACACTTCCATCTATTTTGGTTTCCGCAAGAAGGTATTTATGATCCGTTAATTATTTCTCGCTGCGAGCTCTACTAACTCTCCCTGCTATTCCTGGAGCATGAGTCATAGTCGCTGACCAGTTGATCTCCGGCCTGCTTCTTTGGTCATTCCCAATTCCACGTCTTCGGAGAAGCTTCCAAATACTTGGTTATCATGGCTTGATGTCGGCGTTTAGGCCTGCCCTACCTTCAACTTCTACCTTTTATTAAGGTTAATTACGATAGCTTTCACCCTCTCGTTTACACTATAGAACTCATTTATGCTGCCAGCTATATCCTGACTGATGAGGAGTCCCATACCTAGATCCCCTCTATCTGCTAATTCCGGATAGGAAAGTATGCGCACGCGCCTTAGTAGCGTAAACGCCTAATCTGTCCGCCTAACTTTCCTAAGCCCTTCGACATCTCATTTAATACCCGCTAGTTCTTCGAACAGCAATGCTAGGACAGCCTCACAGGATAAGATTCTAGCGTTAACCGTTGCGATATGAAGTTTTCAATGGCGCCATAGCCGGAGCCAGAGATTCTTAGTGCACACCGCTGCGTCACACGTCTGACCGCCGCCTAGGTAAAATGCTCCGCAGCCGCTGGGGACTAAGGGCCGAGGGTTAGTTGGTTTGTTCAGAGAAGGTTTTGGCCAATGTTGTCAGTAACAAGTAACGGCGTTACCGGTAACGCGTTACTTTTTTCGGTAACTTAGTAACGTACTCGTTACCATTTCGGAACTATAACGGGTAACGTACTTACGTTAACATTTTCCGGTAACGCGAGATGTCGAGGCCGCAGTCGTGGCCTCGTGGCAGAGCGCACGCCTCGGCTTCGGGAGGTGATGGGCTCGACTCCCGCCACCGGTCGGGTCCCCACCGGTTTTCTCAAAATGGGTACAAGCTATGGCCCGGCCTGGTGCTCGGCTTACTAGGGCTACATTGCTTGGGAAAGGAGCCTGCGCCTTCATATCCCGTCACTGTGGGCAGAGAGTCGTGTAGACAGAGCCGAAAATGATATTGCAAATGAACAATATCTACAGGCGCTCTCGACGACCCTTGTTGCGACTCGCATGCGAGGAAACACGTTCCCTTGACGACACACTCAACTAACAAAAGCACGAGCACGCATTCACACACTTGTCTTCACCCCCAAACCACTCACACACACAATTCTCTAAATAGTGGACGCATGCCGAGCCACCAATGGACCATTTGCAGAAATCGGTAAGTCAGTTTCTCCGTAAGCTTGTTTTCCAACCAAAAGGTCTCGGTCCAAGGCGACACTCTCGCATTCTTTGTGGAAGCAGTTCCCTTTTCTGAGTAAAGTAGGGAATGTCGCCAGTTTACTTCAAGATGGCCCCCAAGATAGCCGTCGAAAGAGTACAATGGTACAGCACAAAAAAAGGGATTGCAGTCAACCGGCTGTAGCACCGAAGTATAGGAAAAAAGAAGGCAATGGGCCTTTGTGCCCGTGCCGGCAATAGTGAGCTAGCTCATGCTGAACTTTCTAAAAATTTTCTGCCCAACAACCCTGTCGCACCAATTTTCCCCCTTCATAGTCATACCTCCCCCCCCCCCATTTCTCCCCTAGCCAAAACAAGGAACAACCCACTCCCTACAGCACTGTGAAAAAGGACGGCTTCCCTTCTTTTCCTGCCTAGACTCTGTTGCAAGCAGAGTGCGACAATCCGGAGGTTTCATTCGCTTGAAGAATATGAGCGTGTCGTCTGGGTTTGATATCTTTTGGTTGGAAAACAAGCCTTGCAGAGAAGACGAATTACCGGTTACAGTTACAGCGAAGACGCACTGATTAAAATTTATTGGCATGGAGTAACGGCAAAGTAACGTGCGATACTGTTTTTCGGTAGCGGTAACGGTAACGCGTTACCTTTTTTTTTGTAGGTAACGTAGGGCGGTAAAGCGTTCTTTTTTTTATAGCGTAACGAGTAACGTATTTAGTTACTTTTTTTTCGGTAACGCTTACAACACTGGTTTTGGCCATGTACTAAACCAGGGTGGCCAAAGCTTGCCCTGGTGAGGGAGTGCGTATTCAATTCTGGTCACCCAGGTCCGGGCGCAGCCCAGGCCTGGTTATGAAATTTCATCGACAAGTGAGTTTTTTTAAAACCCTGTGGAGAATCGCGCGGCACCAGCATTCGAACTCCGGTCCTCTTGCTCGCGCGGTGGGTCCTCTAGCTTTACGACGTAGCTGCTGAAACCGGTACAAAAACCCAGTCTTCTCGCATAGCAGCCACTCAATCGAAAGAGCTTTTCCGTCTTCGGGGATGCCTATTTCAGCTGCTGTCTTCATTCTGTTAAAGTTCCGCTCCGTAGTCCGTGCTTACCCCGAGGGATCGTGTTGCTTGCTGACTGCTTGGAAAAAACAAAGCTAAGACGAAGGACAAAGAAAAGAGACCAAAGGACCGGCGCTGTCCTCTTTTCTTTGTCCTTCGACTTGGCGCTGTTTTTTCCAAGCAACATGTACCAACTAGCTCAGCTCTCCGTTTTATTGAAGTTTTGCTGATTGCTTAACCGCGCCCCAGCAGCGCTTCCTCAGAAATTCCCGATACACTGCTTTCGGGGCCTTTGTCACGGGGAATCCCCCCCCCCCCCCCCCCCCCCCCGCCCCCTTCCAGCCTTCCAGAGGGATTGCATTCCATATCTCGCTAGCAACAGATCGGTCATGCGCAGCTGCGCAGCTGCGCTGCTCACGTACGAACCTCGACGACTGCAAGACAGCGCGCACAGTTTAGACATCCAAAAAGAAGCCACAAATTTCCGCAAAGTTTAAAAGTATGACTTCACCGTAGCCGAAGGCAAGAGAAGAGGCGAATCCTTGGTTATCATCTGGGACTCGCAAACTGCCTGTCTGAATTTTCTGAGAGGCAAATTGGCAAAAAAGCTCTCCGCGTTCGAAACCAAGGTGGCTTAAGCGAATAAAACCACGCAGCGGGCGCCGTCGCTCGAGCCAGTTACCAAGACGTACGGCAACATACTGCAGCACCTAGGGGACTGAGGACGGTCTATGCCCCACCCGCTAGCCAACTCACTAATGAGCAGACTAAATTGGATACAGCTCCAAACGCACATCAGC
Source organism: Amblyomma mixtum (assembly GCF_055824585.1). NCBI lineage: Eukaryota > Metazoa > Arthropoda > Arachnida > Ixodida > Ixodidae > Amblyomma > Amblyomma mixtum. The sequence goes on along the minus strand of NC_143015.1, from coordinate 117,849,420 downwards.
GCTGATTTATTCTGAACAGGAACTCCACACTATATAAAGGCCCGCATGCCCATGATGTGGAGACACAGCCACACTATACCATACCACATGGGCGTGCCAACACAACCTTGCTGTCCCAGTTGAAAACAATATCACACCGGAGCGGTGGGGCGTTGCGCGTTCTAGCTGAGAACCCAGAGATTAGCGTTCACTGGTTGAACGGGCCGAAGCTGTAGCATCTGCCAGAGGAGTCGTTGACTAGTGATTTCACCCATTAAGACTACCAAGACCCCAGGAGCAGTGCATAAAACGTTTTGTCTCTCTCTCTCTCTCTAGAAATTTTGTTTTGAGGAAAGAGCAAAGTTTCAGCAATGTATTATCGAAATGTTCGCGTCTGCTTGCTTTTTGTTTTGAGAACTGCTGTAGTTAATAAAATGAGCCACTAATTCTTGTCAACCTTGAGCTGAGACATCTCCCTGCGGGGACGTGCGCACAGTAGACTCAACGAGCGATGCGCTCTCATCCTTTTCAGCTTTAAGACTGCTATGTTTTTGTAAGTTTTCACAAGAGCTGGGAAATAAACATATACAAGAGAAAGACAAAAGTAAGAAAGGGAGCAGCGAGCACGTTTCGAGAGAGATAGAAAAACAAGGGGGACCACCCATGAACCTGGCCAGTCCTGGGGTCCATGCCTCGCAGATGGCTCCGTGTCATGTCGCGCACGGCTGTATGGTGCGGTAGCCTTCTATCTGCGTTACCTGTCTTCATTCTTTTTTCCTCAACGCCATCTCTACTTGCTACAACTTCCCCGCAACTAGCTTCAGCTCATTGTGCTATGTGTGGCACACACCGGTCTCAAAAGTCGATAGAGAATCAGAATCAGTTTATTTTAAAAGAATAATCAGTGCGTACATATGTTTGATGAATACAAGAGGTGGTCCCAAAGCCAACGGTTCCACAGGGGACTTCCTGTTACAAACTTGAAAAAATGATCACATACAAAAAGCGGATAAACAGAAATTGAATACAGAATTAATAAGTAAAACGCAGAAATGCAAGATGATGCAACTATAAACGAAACCTAATTTCGGTAAAGGTATATAAATGCATAACTAGAGCAAAAATATTCAAGTTCTCTGTATGCTCTATGAATGAAAAAATTGTTTACCGCGATTGAAGAAAAGTACGAAAACTACACTTGAGAGCATGAATGCTAGATTATTGCTTTACACTAAATGGTAATGAATGTCACAACAATGAGGCAGAGATATTTAATGTGAATTAAGCGCAGTTAATTCTAGAATTCGGCTGCAGGAAATAGTTTTGGCGTGAGAAGCGAGTGCAACTTCGTCGAGGGAACTGGGTACTAATAATTGTCGTGATGGAAAGTGATACTTTCGTGAACTTATATATGAGAATGCCAAGGTAATAATCAACCATAAATCAGATCCCTAGCATGTTATGAGCCTGAAGTAAGGGTGCAGCACTGCATAAATTGTTATCTAACATTACAAACAAAGCGTATAACTTGATTCTGTATGTGTTCTAGCGGTGACGTGTTTTCTGTAGGTGTTTCCTAAAGAAGGAATACAGTAGTAATATGACTGTTGATGAATGTGTACTAGAGTGAGATTAGCAAGTGTAAATTAATTTCGTAGCTTAATGAGTACGTTTATGGAATATCTTGCTGTTCTTAGACAGTTTAATATCTGTGGAATCTTAAGTGGCAGTCAAGATCTAATTCAAGAAACATCACTCCAAGAAACAAGCAGTGACTATGTGAGAGTCTAGGGAAATATGTGGAGATTCAGGAATAGACTTATGAGGCCATGAAAAGATGACAAAGGTAGATTTAGAGGCTTTAACTGTCGGCATGTTTTTTTGACATCACGGTGCTAAGTTTGCATCATCAACATTCAATTTATGTGTTAAGGCATGTATGCACTTGTCAGATGCTAGTATTGTAGTATCATCGGCATATAATATTTCTACCTCGCCGCGGTGGCTCAGTGGTTATGGTGCTCGGCTGCTGGCCCAAAAGACACGGGTTCGATCCCGGCCGCGGTGGCTGAATTTTAGATGGAGGCGAAATTCTAGAGGCCCGTGTACTGTGCGATGTCAGTGAGCGTTAAAGAACCCCAGGTGGTCGAAATTTCCGGAGCCCTTCACTACGGCGTACCTCATAGCCTGAGTCGCTTTGGGACGTCAAACCCCATAAACCAAACCTAACCATATCATATTTCCATGGACGAGCGAAGACGAAGGAGTGCCAACGTGGTGGAAGTTGGGTCGGTTGGGCGTTATTGAGAACTGGCTTGGTACGCCTCGTACGCCTGGCATGCACAAGCCCACTCTTAGCTCGTGTGTGATAAGGATTTTATAACGCCGGCAATAACGGCAGTTATAACGCCGGCCTGGTCCTCAATTCGTAGTGTTGCCTGTTTGGCGAGCGTCAAGCGTTAGTGCTCGGCCATTTCACCGATGACCAGCCCATGAGGCCAGATTCTCAGAAAACAGCAGCTGTGAAGACTTTTCAAGCATCACGGAAAGTCAAAGGGGTTCACAGTTTTTTGGGGTTATGTTCCTGCTTCCGGCGTTTTATTCACCACTTTGCCGACATTGCTTATGCGCTGACGCGCCACTTCCGCAAAAGAGCTCAGTTTGAATGGACTCCCAAGTGCGATGCCTCCATCCGCCGTCTGAAGTGTCTCTTGATCTCACATCCCGTCCCCCGGATTTTCGAACCCTCCGCCCTAACATAGCTTCACAGTGCTGCTAGTGGGTCTGGCATCGGCTCTGTTCGGGTTCAGCAAACGATGACCGGGAGCACGTTACTGCGTACGCGAACCCCTCCGTCAGCAAGCCAGAACGCAACTGCACTGTTACGGAACAATAATGCCTCGCTGTGATCTTTGCCGTGCAGAGGTTCCGATCATACCTTCATGACCACCAATTAACCATTGTGACTGATGATCACTTCCTCTGCTGGCTCGTTAATCTCTGAGACCCACGCGGTCGCCTCTTGCGCTGGGCCCTACGTCTACAGGAGTATGACTTTTTACTTTTATTTATTTATTTATTTATTTATTTATTTATTTATTTATTTATTTGGTTTATTGGGTTTTAACGTCCCAAAGCGACTGAGGCTATGAGAGATGCCTTAGTGAAGGGCTCCGGAAATTTCGACCACCTGGGGTTCTTTAACGTGCACTGACATCGCACAGCACACGGGCCTCTAGAATTTCGCCTTCAAGAAATTCAGCCGCCGCGGCCGGGATCAAATCCGCATCTTTCGGGTCAGCAGCCGAGCGCCGTAACCACTGAGCCACCGCGGCGGGGCGGGGCTGTACCTCAAAGGCCCCATTGAAGGGGTATTACACGAGGGGGTGGAATACTCAGCCGTACATTTCTTCGATGGACGATTTGAATGATGATGAGTCGGTCTGAACCACGATGGCGTTTGGCAGGTCATTCCAGTCCCTTGCTGTATGAACGAAGAATGATGACAGATGCGCACAAGTGCGGGCAGGAGGAGGATAGATGGCCTTCCCGTGTTTTGTGCGCTTGGAGAGGCGATGTGCGGGGCTGATAATGGAGTTAAGCAATGGATGATAATAGAACTTATGAAACAGACACAGTCTGGAAATTTTTCGGTGGTTCGCTAAGGGGGTGAGATGAGCATTGCGCTTTATTTCAGTTACACTTACATGATAAGAATAGGATGAGAAAATGAAACGAACTGAGCGATTTTGTACAGATTCGAGAGTAGTGGAAAGGTAATTTAATGAGGGTCCTAGACCGCGCATGCATATTCTAATTTGGGACGAATAACTGTTGCAAGGGATTTCACTGATGGGGGTGCTAGTCGCAGGGTTCGTAGAAAATAACCAAGGACGCGATTTGCCTCGTTAGTAACCTGAGATATATGAAAAGACCAGTTTAGATCAGGTGTCACATGGATGCCTAAATACTTGTAAGTTAATACTGCAGACATTTCTGCATTCCCGATTAGATATCTTGAAGATGGTTATGAATGACGTCGGTGGAATGATAGCAGAGATGTTTTTTTTTCACATTTAAGGACATTACCCATATATTAAACCAGGTTAGTACGTGCTGAATGTCAGACTGGAGAAGAAAAATGTCAAGGCTGTTAGTTATAGGCCGGTAGATAACGCAATCATCAGCGAACATGCGAATGTTACAACATATGTTAGCAGGCAAATCATTAATATCTATGAGAACAACAAGGGGGCCCAAGATGGTGCCTTGAGGTACCCCAGTTATAACTGAGGAATAAGATGAACATTTATTAGTAAAAACAAATTGCTTTCGATTAGTGAGAAAGCTGCATATCCAATTAAAGACAGATTTGTTAACATTGAGACGTACAGTTTTAGGAAAGGTCGTTTGTGAGGAACTTTATCAAAAGCGTTTTTTTAAAATCGAAGAAGAGGGCGTCAATAGGTATGTTATGGTCAATGCTAGAGCTGAGGTCATTAATAAAAAGGGCTAATTGTGTTTCGCAAGATAAATCTTTTAGGAAGCCACGCTGGTAGGGTGGAAAAAGTTGACGGACACAAAGAATTTTATAATTTGAGAGAAAATTATATATTCCATTAGCTTAGAAGTGATACACGTGATAGATATTGGTCGATAATTATGACGAGAAGATGAAGGCCCGTTTTTGCGGACTGGGATGACCATGCCTATTTTCCAGTCATGTGGTATGATGATGATGAACGGGATTGCTGAAATATATGAGACAATATGGTGCTAGTAGCATGTTTTGTATTTTGTATTTTTTAACACTTTAGTATTAATTCCGTCAGCACCAGCTGAGGAGGTTAACTTTAAAGAGTCGGTTATTTTGACAATGCCATCAGGTTCAAAGCTGAAATCCGGCACAGGTGGAAAGTTATAGGAAGGAAAATTGGGTAATTCTTTATCCGGTTCGTGAGTGAAAACTGAGCTGAATGATAAATTCAAAACTTCCGCAAAGTGACGGTCTAGAATTAGATTATAATCATAGTCGCACAGTGTTATATTTCTGACGGGGTTAGGATTGATACATTTCCAGAATTGTCGCGGGTTTGTATGAATCATATCGGGTGAGGTAGAAAAAAAATGACTCTTTAGTTTTGTATACTCGTAAGTTATAGGATCTTTCTGCTTCGTAATAATTTTGCCACGTGTTGGGGTTATTCGTTTTTTTGGCGGTTCGGAAAAGTCGCTTTTTTTGTTATTCATGGGCTCTAGCACGGAATTGAACCAACGTTATTCATGGCGCTCGGTTAAGGGTGTTAGTAGGTATAAATTTCTCGATGAGAGCGTGCATTTCGTTTCTGAATAACAGCCAATTAGATTCAGGAGTGCGATCATGAAAACTGGTAAGGAACCAGGTTCGGAACGCACCAAGTTCACTGTTCATGCTTTCATAGTCTCCTTTATCATAAAGTTTGATTGTTTTAATTTTTTGGGGGCGGGGTAAGTGGTTGAGAAACGTGGCGTGAATTACTGAGGGGTCACTGATTCCTGGCAGATTGAAGAGTGATATCAAGTTTTCTATATGTGACGTTAGTATCAGATCTAATAGATTTATCATCATCAGCAGCAGGATTTTATTTCGTGAAACCAATACATCAGAACTTGATTGGACCCATAGCCAGCTCGGCTAGTGAAAGGTCCAAATACAGAATATTCACAAAATAAATGGCAGACATTCAAACTACATGTACAAAACGACGTCAGACACTACAATCGCGGCATTGCAAATATGTAAAGCGCATACAATTCTGACAAACAAACGTATTCTAAAATCTTCAAAACCAAACACAAACGCATTTAGTCCCACAGCTCTCGACAGACAAGAAAAATGTTTCTCAATAAGGCCGAAATATTATGTTTGAATTTGATGTCATCGGGAATCGCATTCCATATCTTGGACCGTAAGTGTTGTGAAAAGACGGTAGGTTAAATCTATTATTAGTGGCGCCTCTTGTTTGTCTGAGAAGCGATCTAAAGAGTGTAAGAGGAAATAGATCATTAGTACTTATTTCTGTGTTTATTATTTCAGCTATCTTTAGTTTGTTCGCAAATGATAGCGGTAATATTCGAATTTATTGAAAGAGTGGTCGGCTAGGGTCCGTTGCTTTTGCGAAGGCCATGGTACGAACAGCACATTTCTGCAAGCACAAAATTGATTCTGGTGCGTTTTAGAGGCACCACCCCATGTCTCTAGGCAGTAACATAAGTGACTGTTGACAAACGCGAAGTGCAACATGCGTAAAATCGGTGTAAGAAAACATTCCCTCGCCCTTAATAAAATATTGCTACGGACGCTGGAAGGACGACGAAGTGTCTTGTAACGAAGACGACGCTGAGGTGCGCGCTGGTGTGCTGAGAGACTACTCCAAGCCGTCGGTCCCTTGCGAAGCAGGCTACCTCTGCTGTTTCTACTGCTGCTTCTAGCCGCCACGTATCATTTGGTGGAGGTGCGGGGTACTCATCGTCCTCCTGGTCCCTGGAGCATCGCCGCCGTCTGCTTGCCTTCGTCGTTGGCCGAGGGGACCTGGACTCCGCCGCCGGCTCAACCCGAGCCCGACCAGACCAGAACCGAACAGACCAGAACCGACCAGCCGCTTTCCCCCGCCCCGTCCCCAGCCCCGACCACAAGACACGACGACCAGGACGAGACGCAGCATGACCCGACGACGACCCGAACCACGACGGCACCCCCGCGCAAGCTGTGCTGCGAGTCCTTAAACCTTCCTTGACCTTCGGCTGTGGGCAACCGACCGCTGGACCTGAAGCTCCAGGGACAACCGTTCACCAGGTCATCTCGTTGATCTTGGTGGCAAGCCTTTCATCTTCTTCTATCCTTTCTGATCATGGTCATCGCCACGCCACCATTCAGAATTCATGGAATCGATCGGGACGATCGCTCGGAGGACCCGGGTCATGTTACGAAAACAGAAGAGGGCATTGGCGCGGGACGGAGCGCTCGCGCTAGGCTCGCAGCCATTAAATCATATTATCATCTGTCATCATGTCGTCCATTTCCTTGGCTTGCCACCTCGTAACATTTGGTGGAGGTTGCTAAATTCGATCCCCGACCTCAAGCTGGCTCTCCGCCGTGGCCGCCGTCTCGCCAACATGTCTACCGAGTCCGAGCCATCTCCCTCTCCGTCAACATCGCCAGCGGTCGTCGTCGCCCACCACCGCGAACCGGGCACGTTCTGCGGTACAGACGGCGTTGATGTGGACGACTGGCTGGCCCTTTACGAACGCGTCAGCACGCACAACAGGTGGGATCCAACGCTGATGCTCGCTAACGTCATATTTTACCTGACCGGCACCGCAAGAGTGTGGTTCGAAACCCACGAAGATGACTTGACCTCATGGGACATCTGTAAGCAGAAGCTCCGCGACCTCTTCGGAAAACCCATTGGCCGCCAACTCGCCGCCAAGAAGGCACTCGCGTCACGTGCCCTAACTTCCTCCGAGCCATACATAGCCTACATACAAGACGTCCTCGCCTTGTGCCGTAAAGTTGATAAAGACATGTCCGAGGCAGATCGAGTTGGCCACATACTGAAAGGCATTGCCGACGATGCCTTTAATCTGCTTCTATGCAAAGACTGTTCCACGGTCGCTTCTGTTCTTGAGGTGTGCCGGCGTTTCGAGCAAGCCAAACACCGGCGCATTTCTCACCGTTTTGACCGGCTGCCGAACTCTGCTGATAGCTCCTCCTGTGAAGATCTCCCAACATTGCGGCAGCCTTCCGACCCGGCTAACTTAGCCCGTATCGTGCGCCGCGAACTGGAGGCGATGACGCCCGCTGTTTCTTCCTTGCCACTGCCGGACAACACCTTGGCCCTCATCCAAGCCGTCGTTCGCCAGGAGGTTGCGAACATGGCCGTCCCTTCCCCTCGCGTCGTGGACAACGCTCATGCCAACCCGGACCCTCCAGTAATCGCAGCTGCCACTTACAGTCGCAGCTTCTCGCCTCGGTACCGATATCGCAATCCTGCCGAATGGCGTACCTCTGATGACAGGCCGATCTGTTTTACCTGCTCTCGCGTCGGACACATCTCCCGTCACTGCCGCAGCCGTTGGTCCCAGCCACCTCGCCCCTACTCCTTCGTCGACCGCCGCAACGACTACGGCCCGCGCCGCTTCACACCACGTCCCGATCCGCTCCGTGACGAGCCCGCTCCGCACGCTCGTGGGTCCAGCCGCTCACCTTCCCCATTAGGCCGCCGCTCCCGTTCTTCTACCACACGCCGCAGCCCTTCTCCTTCGACCTCCCGCCACTTCTCGGAAAACTAGCCGATGCAGCCCCCGGAGGTGACGCTGCATCATTGACCCGGCCTGAAAATCCTCTCTTGACCCCTGCTGCCCAACGTAATCTCCTGAATGTTCTCGTGGATGGTGTCCCGGTCCTTGCCCTCATTGATACTGGCGCCCAAGTGTATGTCCTGAGCTCTTCTTTGCACCGCCGTCTGAAGAAAGTTTTAACGCCTGCCGCCATGTCCACGTTTCGGGTCGCCGATGGCAGCCCCGCTGCCGTGATTGGAATGTGCACTGCGAGAGTCAGCATTGCCGGCCGTCATATACCCGTACTGTTCACCGTCCTGACCAGGTGCCCTCAGGATATAATCCTTGGCCTTGACTTTTTAACCACCCATTCAGCTCTTATTGACTGTTCCTCAGGCCTTCTCCGATTGGATCTGCCCCTGTGCAATGACGACTCCACCAGCTCACCTCGCCTTCAATCCACCGACTTTGCTCGTCTCCCGCCACAAGCTGCTGTCTACATCCCTATGTCGCCTTCTCCTCCCGTCCCTGATGTAGCCTACGTCGCCTGCCCTATCACCGCGGTCATTCTGAATCGTAACGTCCTCTTTCCCCACACCATTGTCCACATCACCAACAACTGCACCTGCCTCCCTGTCCTCAACTTCAGCCTGTCCCCTCAGGTACTTCCGACCGGCATATCACTTGCTGATCTGTCCCCATTGACCGATTGCACAGTTTCTGTCCTGGCTCCTGACCCAACGACTGCCGTCTCCAATGTCCCTACATCGCAGCCCTCCCGTGAGGATTCTATTTCCCGGATGATAGCGGCCGATCTGCCCTCTGCTGATTATACAGCTCTTCACAGCCTCTTGTCCCTTGCGTAGCAGGCTACCTCTGCTGTTTCTACTGCTGCTTCTAGCCGCCACGTATAAATATGACAGCCATAAGCTAATTTAGAGCAAATATTTTTAATTTGTTGTTTCTAATGCATGTCCGATTCAAAGACTACACCCAAGTACTTCGCGTGGGAGACATTAAGAAAATACGTACCGTTTAAGGTTAGAAATAAATTATCACAGCTAATATTCTGTTTCCACGAGTGAAATAAAGTGTACTTTGTTTTCATGGTGTTACTTTCACTGTCGGGTGTTTCTGCCCGTGACGCACCCCCAGTGTCTTCTTGGTTTCAGGGAACGAGCAAATCAGGGAATGAGCATAGCGATTTATTTTTGATTATGATTGGTGTACAAATAGTATAGTCAATGAATATGCACATTTCAGTATTCTGCAGTTGTTAGTAAACATCATCATCATCATGAGCCTGACTGTAAATAGATAAATGAGGATTACATGAAAAAAAAAAACAATGCTCAATTCTTCTTGAGAGTGTGGTAGATCTTGAAACATGGGTCCAGGCACAAGCCTTTGTCGCACTGAGCGCACATAACACGGGTGTCCTTCCTTTACTTTTGCCCTCGAAGAGTGTTTGCACACACGTGACACCTCCGTTTGGTGTGGCTCCCTTTGGCTTCGCTCGGAGGAACCATCTGCGGACAATGTCGTGCCGTGAGCCTCGTCGGGTCATCGCCGCTCCGTTTACTACCTCTCTTTCTAGCACTATGGAACTCTTGTATCAGTTGATAGACGACATTCAAACTAAATTCACTGAATGTGTTTCGTCCACCATTTTCCCGCCACAAGATGAAGGCATTTAGAAGGCACATGTCCATGATATGAAAAAAAAACTTCTTGTACCAATTGAGGCTCTTCCTAATACTTTCTGCAAAACTCATCATCACGTCTGTCTTGTCCAGTAGTCCCATCACCGCATTGTATTCGAGTACACATGCGGGCTTTCTCTTGTTTTCGCCTGTTACCCTGTCCGCCTTCCCTGTGTCTTCCAGACGTGCATCGTGCATGGATGTCAGGACATGCACATCTCTCTTATCATGCCATTTGAGCGCAGGAAGCTTGTTTGTATGATGTGACTCCAATTCCCCTTTCTTCATCTTTTTGCAAAAATTTGGAAGTCCCTTCCTGTCGGGCCGAGTAGTTCCACATGCGTTGTTTTTTTTTTTTGTCTTGAAGGCAGTTGAATAGTGCTGGACTGCTGTACCAGTTGTCCACAAATAGCGAATGTCCTTTTCCAATGTAGTCTTGAAGGAGCTCTAGAACGATAGAGCCAGAAAATTCGAATTCCTTTACCATGGTCATGTTTGTCGTGGCTCCAGTGTACACAACGAATTTCAGTATGCAGCGGTTGTTCAGTATGCAGCCGTGGCCAGTCGTCCATCCACGACGCTTGATGTTCCCGTCGGTGGTGATGTGACGTTTGAGCCGCCTGCAGAAGCTGGGCTGCTCCCTGCAAGGCCTCACGTACTGCCGTCTGCACCGCAGGCTGCATGAGCGCCTGGAAGTCGAAGGCCCCGGGGGCTCTTCCGCTGGGGTTGTCCAGTCCGTGGTCGTCTACCATGTCGGCGTTCATGGATCCCTGCCCTGAGTTGAAATGCCCCTCGTCGTTTCGTAGAGTATCGCTTTCGCTGAGTGCCGCCTCCCTTGCCCCCACATCGTTGGGCGCGTCGCTGTACGTTGAAAGGCCCGGTCGTGGTGGCACCTTGCCACCAGGACCTTCCGTCGTTGGCTTCGATCGGACATCATCGTGGCTTGCGTGGTCGAAGCTCTCGTTGAAGGCGCCAGTTTTGCAAGGCAGTCACAATCTCACTTCTGAAGATGTAGTAGTCGACAACAAACGTTCAGATAAAACAAATAAATTGGCAGGTTTATTATAAGCCTGCGAAGGCTACATAAGAACAGAAAAGGCTGGAAAGACGGAGCACAAACACGAATATCCTTTCCGCAAGCGAGTTCGTACGGCACTGCCCGTGTCCCTCTCTCCGACCGGATGTCGAGGGGGCCGCGGTAACCGGCGAGCAGTGTCCAGATGTGGCTCCGCGCCTCTCGGGCCTCCCGCTGCTCTTCCAAGAAGGGGAGCGTGGTCGCCGGTGCTCGGAGAATGGGGACCGCCGCAGGACTCGAACGGCCGGCGTCGCCTGTGCACTTGTCTCCAGAAACCGGAGCGCCTCCGTCGACAACAGGAGCTTATTAACCCCGAAACGCTGCCCGCCACACACGTCATTGACCAATTCTGATGGCTCGCATGTACCAGGTACCCAGTGCGCTACGGTGCGCTACAGGTAACCAGTGCGCTAAAGTCATGAATTCGTATTTCACTTCTGTGTTCACTCATGAACCCACTTCCGACGTTCCCTTCCAACTTTGTTTTACCTTCTCCAAAATGCAGCCGGTGACAATCACATCTGAAGGCATAGCGAAACTAATAGATAACCTTAAGATCTGTAGCAGTCCAGGCCCCGACAACATATTGCCTAAAATTCTAAAAGGCACCTAACTGGTTTTCCGTTTGATTTTACAGATAATTTTCAATCAGTCTATCGCCAAAACATCAACTCCAAGTGACTGCAAAAATAGCACCGTAACCCCTGTACACAAATCTGGCAGCCGTTCTGACCCTTCGAACTACCCTCCCAGTTCTTTGACGTGTATCTCTTGCAAACTGCTAGAGTATGTACTGTATTCAGCCATTGCATCACACCTTGACGCCAATTCTTTTTTCTTTCCGAATCAGCATGGTTTCCGTCGAGGCCTTTCATGCGAAACACAGCTATTCCAATTCATAACAGACCTTCACCTTAATCTCGAGTCCGGCTTTCAAACTGACGTCATTTATCCGGACTTTTCTAAAGCATTTGACTGCGTACCCTATCGTCGCCTCATGGCCAAACTTTCAAGCCTCCATCTTTACCCGCTGGTTTTATCGTAGATCCACTGTTTTCTTTCTAACCGTTCGCAACGCACTGTAATAGACAACCACCATTCTTCAGCCACAAACGTCATTTAGGGTGTTTCTCAAGGCTCTGTGCTCGGCCCTGTTCTTTTTTTGATATTTATTAACGAACTTCCTTGCAACATATCGTCAATTCGCCTATTCGCAGTTGACTGCATTCTGTATCGACGCATACCATCAAACAAAGGTAAAGTCCTCCTCCAAAATGACCTCAACGAAATAACCAACTGGTGCACCCGGTGGCTCATGACATTAAACGTTTCAAAATGCAAGTACATGACAGTATCACGAAAACGCAATAGCTTAAATTACCAGTATTTTTTAAGGTCGATCCCCCTAACACAAGTCGAGTCCTACCGGTACTTAAGAATAACAATCACTACGAAACTTTCATGGTCCGAGCGCTTCTTAAACATAGTAGCTGAAAGTTCGAAATCGCTCAACAGACTGATAAGGTACCTAGCCGTGTCCCCTCCATTCATCCGCAAACTCGCCTATGAAATATTCATTCGTGCTAAACTATAATATGCCTCACCCATTTGGAATCCACACCAGTCATACCTAATTCGAGCATTAGAATCGGTACAAAGTCGTACAGCCCGTTTTATTACTTCATGTTATGATCGCAGGACCAGTGTTTCTGGCATAAAATCATCGCTTGACATACCGCCACTGTCTTTTCGCCGTGCAATTTCCCAACTCTGCGTTTTCCACAAGTTATACTACAGTTTTCCACAATTCCACTGCACACTTCTACTCCCTCCCAATAGAACATCTCGTCGTCTTTTTAAGTCTCAGCCTACAGCGCTTACATGGTTCCACCAATGCCTTTCAAAAATCATTCCTGCCATCCGCTATTGCACAGTGGAATGAGCTGCCTGAGGAAGTTGTAACTGAGCGCGACCCAAATAAATTCAAAACCCTGCTTTTATCTTATCTTTTTCCTTAGCGCACTTACAGTGTAATGCCCCACGTTAGAGAACCCCAGGTGGTCGAAATTTCCGGAGCCCTCCACTACGGCGTCTCTCATAGCCTTAGTCGCTTTGGGACGCTAAACCCCATAAACCAACCAACCAACCAACTTTTGAGTACCACCTCTGCACGTGTTACATTGTTGAACCCTTGTCTGCTAATCATTGTTCCAATTTTGCTCCTCTTGTTATAGAGTGACGGCCACAGTGTGCCTGTGATTGTTCCCTTTTTTATTTTGCATTGCTCTTTTAACAATTGTTTTGCCTTCTTCACTGTTTTATTTCAAATGGCCTTATTGTTTGCGATTTCGTTTTTTTGCTCGCCCCTTATGTAATGCCCCACCTAGGGGTCCTTAAGGGAAAATAAATGATAAAGATGATGGGTTTCATGAAGACAATAAAAGGAATCAGAAAGCAAAAATAGGAAAAAAACAAAAAAACAAAAGTAAGAGAAGGAAGATCAAAAAACAATAACAATAAGAAAAGACACTAATATAAAAGTAAAATGAAAAAGTAAGGAAGAAACGAAAATAAAAATTATCTGGAAAAAAGAAAATACGAAAAATAAAATAATAAAAACAGTAAAAATAAGAAAAGAAACAAAAAAATGAAATGAAACAAGGAATAAAATATGAAACTAAGAAACACAGTGCGCCAGGAAACGCTTTCGCCTTGCAGCACTTTACAGAGCCAAAGTGCCCCCTGAATTTTAACCGCGCCCATTTCCGTCTTCTCCTCTGCCTCCGAACCGCAAGTGTATAGACGGCCGAACGCCTCCACCGTTATCGTGGTGCTCCCAGTGCATTGTGTGCCAACTGCGACAGCCATGACGTCAAACCAAGGATAACTGCAGCTTTTCGCTTGTATATCCAGGCATAACCAGAGCTGAACCACTCCCTAATTTTTTTTATTGTATGCCTGCAGGTTCCATCTTTTTGACCGGAAGCCTCTGCTTGGGCAGTGTTCTGGCAGGGGACGAGTTACGGATCGGGCATCGCTTTTTAGCTATGTCCGATCCGTAACTCGTACTCTACACGAAGACTGCCCAAGCGACACAATTGACTCCCGCCTCCTACGTTTATGGGAGGCTAAAACAGGCCTAGGGCGACGCAGGGAAAGGCAGCGATGGAACCGCGCACTTAAGCGTCGCCTCGCCCGCCTTAACCAAGAGATAGAAACGCACGCAGCGAACGAACGGATGCAGCGAACAGCGGATGGATGGATGGATGGATGGATGGATGGATGGATGGATGGATGGATGGATGGATGGATGGATGGATGGATGGATGGATGGATGGATGGATGGACGGACGGATGGACGGATGGACGGACGGATGGACGGACGGACGGACGGACGGACGGACGGACGGACGGACGGACGGACGGACGGACGGAGGGACGGAGGGATGTGGACGGATGGATGGATGGATGGATGGATGTGGATGGATATGGATGGATGTGGATGGATATGGATGGATGTGGATGGATATGGATGGATGTGGATGGATGTGGATGGATGTGGATGGATGTGGATGGATATGGATGGATGTGGATGGATATGGATGGATGGACGGATGTGGACGGATGGACGGATGGATGGATGGATGGATGGATGGACGGACGGACGGATGGATGGATGGATGGATGGATGGATGGATGGATGGATGGATGGATGGATGGATGGATGGATGGATGGATGGATGGATGGATGGATGGATGGATGGACGGACGGATGGATGGATGGATGGACGGACGGACGGACGGATGGATGGATGGATGGACGGATGGATGGATGGATGGATGGATGGACGGATGGATGGATGGATGGATGGATGGATGGATGGATGGATGGATGGATGGATGGATGGACGGACGGACGGACGGACGGACGGACGGACGGACGGACGGATGGACGGAGGGACGGAGGGATGGACGGATGTGGACGGATGGATGTATGTGGATGGATGGATGGATGGATGGATGTGGATGGATGGATGGATGTGGATGGATATGGATGGATGTGGATGGATGGATAGATGGATGTGGATGGACGGATGTGGACGGATGGACGGATGTGGACGGATGTGGATGGATGGATGGATGTGGATGGATGGATGGATGGATGAGGATGGATGGATGGATGGATGGATGGATGTGGATGGATGGACGGACGGACGGACGGACGGACGGACGGGCGGGCGGGCGGACGGACGGACGGATGGATGGATGGATGAATAGGAGCGCCCCCTTTAAAACGGGGTGGTGGCAATTGCCACCATGCTCAGGTTTTTTTCCTTATGTTTGTTCAGCTGTGTTGCTTATTCTCATTATTAACATTCGCCATCTTCTTTACCTACGGTTTCCTACACTTCTAACCTGTTGTCACCTCTCTGCTTTTCAACCACGGGTCCTCCAATCACTTTTTGCTAACTTCCACTGCAGATTCATTTACATTACCATTGTTATCTTTAAACCATAGGGCCTCAGGAAGAGTGACTGAGCCTTCATCGACATTCGGACGAATACCATCACATTTGAGTATAAGGTGTTCAATTGTTCCTACAGATCTACCACACACACACAGTACTAATCCCAACATCTTCGTTAATTTTTTTTGTAGCTGCGTGTTCTAAGACACCCTGACCTAACTTCAAAAGTAGGGCACTGTGTCCTCAGTTACCATAGAAAAATTCTTTCCTGATCTGCCTTTTCCAGTATCGATATAGTTCTCCACTATGCTTCTTTTCCATTCAATTAATTCAAGTTTCAACTTCCGCGTTTTTAACCTGTCGCTTAATGCTCTTTCTTTCTCCGTCCTCGGGTGCGGCACACTTAATGGTTAGTTTCCTAGTTATTTTACGCCACTGTGAGTCAGCGCTCTTTCTGTATAAGTATTTAAGTACCTTAGTTGCACACCTGTTATCGCCCAAGTTTCTGAGGCGTTCTTCACATAGTATTTTTTTCTTAGCTTCCCGTGCTTCGAACGATGCCCAGCCCATATCCCCTTGTACTACCTCGTTTGTGGTTTTGAAGTGGGCACCTAGTGCTAATCTTCCAACAGCTCTCTGATTCACGTCTAATCTCGAGTGAACTTCTGCCCTTAAGCACAGAACCGCATTCCCGAAAGTAAGCCCCGGCACCATTATTCCTTTCCAAATACCTCTCAGTACTTCACATTTGTTGTACCACCATCATGCCCTGTGCTTCATTATCCCGGCGTCTCTTCACCCTTTTGCACTAAGAGACTGTTCATGCTTTTCCGTGCATATCTGTGCTCTTCGTTTAACCATATCCTGAGGTATTTATATTCAGCCACTCTGGGCATTTCGTGACCTTGTATTGTAAGCACTTGATCAGTTGTATCGTTGAAAATCATTACACCTGACTTAGTTGCGCTAAAACTGAAACGTAGAGCATCTCCTTCGTCTCCACAATAATTATCCAAAGTTTGAAAATCTGCCTGGCTATCTGCTAACAGTACACTATCGTCCGCATACATTAAACCCGGGAGCCGCTGCTCAACTACATTTCCGCCTAATCTGTACGATAGATTATAACGTAGATTACTTTCATGTAGCTTTCTTTCCATATTTATCACATAGAGCATGAACAGCAGCGGTGATAGAGGGCAACCTTGCCTGAATCCTTTGTGTACCCCCCCCCCCCCCCCAGTTCTGGTATGTTTTATCCCTTCCCATGTAATTTCAACTTTATTATCTCGGTAGATTTCCTGCACAAAACCACTTACCTCACTACCGATACCTACATCTGTTAATATGTTCCACAGGAGTTCCCTGTTCACGTTGTCGTATGCACCGCTTATGTCCTGAAGCGCTAAATATAGAGGTCTATTTTCCGCCTTGGCTATATACATATGCATCGGGTAAGCAGGAACAGGCTGTCATCTAAGAGTCTACCCCTTCTGAACCCATTCTGAAGTTCTCCGAGTATCCTATTACCTTCTGCCCATGACTGCATTATTAATTTCACCGCCTGCATTACCAGGCTGTATATAATAGATATTATCCTAATCGGTCAGAAAGAATTTATGTTCATCTTATCTCCTTTCACTTTATAACTCAAATTCATTTTACTCTGTCTCCAGCTGTGCGGAATTTGCTTATTTCTTATGAGCGTCTTCAGTGCTTTTATCAACCTTTCCTTGCTTCTGGCCAACTTCATTAATCAGCTTAATTGGAATTTCGTCTATCCCTGTGGATGTGGTTTTAGGAATATTTGCTTCCGCCTTTTGGCAGATAAGACTAATCAGTTCTAAGCTGTTCGCTATTGCGCTGTCCTGTGTTACTCCCTCACTTGGGGAGATTGCCCTGTTGTCGTTGCTAAATGACGCAGCTATAACTGACGCAATGTTGCTCACAGCATCGCCTCCCTCTAAACATTTTCCCTTAGCATGTTTAATCTGCTCCTGCTGCCTTTGATATGTTTTTCCCAACCAGCTAATATGGTGCCAGAATATTCTCAGCCCCCCTTTATTTGCATCGCGAACTTCAGCCAGCCATTTATCAGAGGACTGCTTCATTTTAGCCTGGACAAGAACCTGAACTTGCTGTTTCTATTGTCGATAAGATTCCCATTTTTGGCCTTTTTCCTCTTCAGATAACTGCGCCCTCTTTGCTTTCCTGTGTTCCCTTTAAACCGCCCGTCGTTGTTCGATGGCCTCCTTAATTTCCATATTCCACCAGCTTCGTGACTTCCTCTTTCCTCTCCAGCGGTTTATTCTTTTTACTTGTCTAATTTTTGTACTGATGAGTAGTTCTAACCGCTTATAATCCGACTTTTCCATGGGCCGTTTCTCGATTGCTTCCTCTATGTCGGCTGGTATTAGCCCTCTTTGTTCGTCGTTTAATTTTGCGCTGTCTTTTTGACTTCGCTGCATTTAACTTTTGATCAGGGCTCCCAACTGTAGGCTAATGCGTTTATGATCACTTCCTAGGCTGTACTTCCCCTCTTCGTCTATTTCCATTATTGCGAGCTTATTATAGATGCCCTGCGACATTAGACAGTAGTCAATGGCTGTCTGCCTGAAAGGGATTCTCACGTGATTTGACCCTCACATTTAGTTTCTCTATTGACAATAACTAGGTTGTGCCGCTCACAGAAGTCTAGCATTAACTTCGTGCTACAATCTGTGCATCCATCCAGATGAGGCCATTCATGTCACTAAGCAGAATAATATCCGCACCGTCTCCAAACTGCTTTATATCCTCACTGAGACACTTAACTAGATCCTTGTTTTCTTGCCTGCATTTGTCTCCGGTCCCAGTCATGTCTTTTCACCAACATTTGTACCTGATACCCAGACCTGTTCTTTGCAAGTTGATTTTATTCTTTGCCAATTTGTTCCTTGATGTATCAGCATACCTACTCCTCCCCCTTCTTCTCGGTTGTTGTTCTGCTGGACCCTTACCAGACATAGATATCGATGAAAGGTGGTTCTTCTAGATCCCTCATATGTGTCTCGCATAAAGCGTACACTACTTCTTCTTCTTCCTATAACTACTGTTCTATTTCTTATGATTTCGCTCTCTTGCTACCACCTTGCATGTTTATGTAACTGATCGTGGCGTTAAATTTCTTTTTTTGTAGTTTTCTTTCTGGGTCTCCTAGTAGCCATTTTTTTTGGGCTCAGCCGCCATTGTTACATTTGCTACTTCGCTTCTACCTACCCCTAAGCCTTGAGCCACCGTGGACATCCTAAAAAACTACCGCTCGGCCTACCAGGAGCCGCCCTATCTCTGCTCCTATCCTTCCACTGAAATAGATGCCATTTCGTGTAAATTCTGTGCCCAAGCCTGCTCTGCGCACTTCCCTCTTTATGTCTGCCACCTCAAAGCCTTTCTCGAGGATTAGCTGCTTTATCTGTCGATTAAGATTCACAACGTCGTTAGCAAATTCTTCCTTCCTTCCTCGCACCTCTGGCACTGTGCACACCACGATCTGCGCTTGCTGTGCTATCGCCCTTATACCGTGAACTGCCTCGCCTAATTTCTTCACTACTTGTGTGGCGTCACCATTCAGGACATCATTTAGTCCCTCCGCTACCGCTATCAACTTATGCCTTGCAACATTCTCAAAAAGTTCACGCTTTGTCTTTCTCAGTACCTCGTCCATTATCCTCCCTGGGAATACCCCGACTGCTACCCGCCTGTCACTCTTTACATGCTCCATTATAGCTATTTTGCAGGTCCTCATGTTTGAGTCGCCAGCGATAAGCACTAGGGTACTCTCCCCCTCCTTACTAACTGCCGGATTTTGCTGCCTCTTATCAGCGACTGTGACCTCATTCTTCTGGTTTAGCTTGTTCCCCTTCCCTCCATCGCCTCTAGACTTCCTAGCTGCCACCTGTGCATAGCTGTTCCTGCGTGAACCTGTCTGGCTTACTTGCTTATCGCTGTCCATGCCAGTGCAATCCCCATCCACGTGGCTGGCGCTGGAATGTCCGCCATTAATGGCTTCCAATGGCGCTGTCAGCCATTTTTTCCTCCAACTGACCAAGCTGTTATTGAAGTTTGCGCTTCTCTGCCCTCTGTACCAGTAACTCTCTTTCTAGAGCATCCATATGTAGCACAAGTTCGGTGTTTACCTCTTCAGCCCAGTCCAGGTGTGCACCTAACACGTATCATTTGCACATAAAATCTGCGCCTTCGGCCTCCTCCACCGATTCGAACCGCGTTTCTTTTAAATTTACCGGCGCCTCACACTCCTTACATTTAACCTCAGTAGCTGAACCATCTCAGCAGCACTCGATTATAGCTACCACCAAATGCTTGTATATCTACAGGCTCAAAACAAAAAAACAACACTGAAAAACACGTGCACAAATAAAATAAAATAATATTTTGCCTACCGGAAATGCCCATCGATCACTTAGTAAAGGAAGAACTATCTTTCTAAAAAAGTTTGCGCACAAATAAGCACTGAAAAAGTATAGTTCCAGCCCAGAATAGACCCGGCCGAATATAGGTCACTGATTTAAATTCTATTCTTTATCTTGGTCTTTCCCTAACAGCCTAAAAACTAAACACATCATACTTTCAGCTGCGCCAGAACGCCGGTAGTGGTATGAGGACTGGCCGCGATGTATAATTGACAAATTGTGCGTGATTGGCATTCACCCACTAAAGCTATCGCATCATACTCTTAAAGCGAAGCTCAAGTGACCCCTGCAATTTAAGAATGAACACGTGCTTTCACACGTCTACTGCGTTTAGCTACGTTAAACTGCTTCAAATTCTGAACTCATAATCTAGATGGCACATAGCGTTGACAACAGTCCAGCAGTCAGGCAATCAGGCAGGTACCCCAAAATGTTCCCGAACCAAACTTTTTATTATCCTTACTTGCGCTCACAAACGACTGCGACCACGCAGCCATGTCTCGATGGAGGCGAAACGCAAAAGGCGCCCGTGTTCTGTGCGACGTCAGTGTACTTGAAAGGCCCCAGGTGAAAATTATTCGGGAGCCCTCCACTACGGCCGCTTTTTCGCTATTGATGGCTTTTTTGATGTAGAATCGCAGTGTTCGGTGGTGCTGAAAACGAGCGAAATGAACATGCTCCCAGTGTTCGCCGTTTTCAGAACGGAACGAATTGCACCAAAGCTGCTCCGATCCTTTAAATACTATAAAAACTCTGGTTTCTAAAATGTGACACTTCTATTCCAAGCAGGACAAAGAAGTGTATAGTACACATTTAGGAAGTATTAAAAGACTATAGAAACCGAATTTTTACTTTTGTGCTTTCTTCTTCCAAACGTTGCATTAGGGATTGGTATAGTACTTGGAGCAACCCGGGGTATTCGCCTAACACTGCTAAATAATTTGTAATTGTATTTCATTTTGACGCTGCTTCGGTTTCGACTTCATCAATCGAGGCACGGATGTCACATGAGGCATAAGAAAATGGCAATATGACTGCTGATGCGGAGTTTCTTGAAATTCTAGCTCTTGAAGAAGCAATGGTTACAGCGAGTGTGATCTACGGATCAGCGTTTACATTGCAACTTTTTCATGCCTCCCGCAGCCTAACGTTCAACTGTACGCCGCAGGCATCGTTCGGTTGAAGAAGCCAGAACCCAGAGTGAAGCCGACTGACGAAGAAATTGAATTGCACGTTAGTTAGCGGCCGTAGGCTAATGCCAAGGGGTGATCCTTGTATTGTAACATCAGACGCGCTATTTGAGAGAAGAAAACATGGAATAAAATTATTTAATTATAGTTTTTTAAACATCTTTGTAATCAAACCAAATTTGTTTCGGACATTTATTTAATATTTATTTATTGCCTGCATCGCCTGTTCCTGGCATTACATCAGGAGGGACATCGTCGTAACAAAAGTCACATCGAAATCACATGCGCAAAACGTGGTAAAAAGCATCATTTTCTAGTACTGAAAGAGCAGTTGGTGGCAAAGCATTCCAGTCTAATTGTACGTGCAAAAAAGGATAGCGCAAGACGTCACTTCTAAAAGAAAGTTCACGAACTTTCAGAGTGGTCACGTCTTTTCATATATAAGATGTAGGTTTTATGAATTTATCTTCACTTATTCCAGTTTCACAGTAGTATATATTATGAAAAAAATTTAACCTGAAATCTTTCCTGCGCTCCTTCAGCTCCGGCGATTTCAGTTTGGTTTTAATTTCTTGCACGCTAAAATTTCTGCTCCAATTGCTGTGAACAAACCTCACTGCCCTGTTTTGCATCTTCTCAATTGCATCAACAAGTTCGGCAGCATACGGATCCCAGCACACGCAAGCATATTCTAATAACGAGCGGACATTAGTAAAATATAATTGTTTCTTGAGACTACTTGGCAGCTGACTAAAATCGCGTCTTAAGAATCCCAACACCCGAGCAGATTTAGTCTTTACGCAGTCAATATGTTTTGCCCATCCAAGATCTGACGTAAAAAGAGCTCCCAGGTATTTATGTTCTGAAGCCCTTTTTAAATCTTTGCTACCTAATGTAAAAGTCTTTATTTGATATGACCTCTTTCTTGTAAAAGTGACGTCTACACATGTTTCCACATTAAGAGACATCTTCCATTTAGTGCACCATTCCAGTACTGTATCCAGATCATTTTGCAAGTGTTCATGATCACGTGCATTATCAGTCACCCTGTAGACCACACAGTCGTCAGCAAACAGTCTGAAAGATGACTGAATACCTTCAGCAATATCATTTATAAAAAGCATAAACTAAAGAGGACCAAGAACTGAACCCTGGGGCACTTCTGAAGTCACATCAACATAAGCAGATGAACATCCATTAACCACCACGGTCTGCCGTCTTTGGGAAAGGTATTCGGCTATCCACATAATGATACTTTCGTTAAGCTTGTACCTTTGTAATTTGGAGATGAGAAGGTCGAGGAACAACGTGAAACGCTTTCCTGAAGTCAAGAAAAATACAATAAATCAGTTGTCTATTGTCGATAGCTACAGCTAAGTCATGCATAAATTCAATCAGCTGCTTTGAACAAGAAAACCCTTCACGAAATCCGTGTTGACTAGGCCGTGTTGACTGTACTTGGCCAGATGAGACATAATGCAACTACAAAGAATATGTTCCATTGTTTTGCGCACTACACTTGTTAGTGACACCGGGCTGTAGTTCTCCACGTGGTTTTTTGCTCCCTTCTCATGTACAACTACAACACGCGCCATCTTCCAATAACTAGGTAATGCAGTTTCAACCAAACACTTTCGGAATAAAAGCAGAAAATATTGGGACAATATCACTGAGCGTTTAGAGATTAACGCAACAGGAACGTAGTCTGGACCACATGCTTTTTTGTTTTAATGTCATCCACAAGTTTCCTAATACCCATCACGCTAAAATTGACCTCTGGCATTAATTCTACTTGAAACATAGAAACCACATCAACCATGCGCGAATAGCCGTGATTAAAAACTGAAGAAAAGTAACTACTGAACAGCTCAGCCTTTTATGCATCATCATTAACTATTATTCTTTGATCTATTAGCGGGGAATAGAGACACTGTTTTACCGTTGAGTGTAACAAATCTGAAACATTCTTTTTGATCTTCAACTAGCTTCAGTACAAGGTCCTGAAGATAGGATTCCTTTGCCGAAATGATCATGTTTCGGAATTCGCGTGCCAGTTTTTTAAGCTCAAAGTGTGCTCTAGCGCAGCCGGTCCGTTTTGTCGGCGATAAGCACGCCGCACTCTACGAAGAAAAATACGAGTTGCTTATAAAACCAGTTTTATCTCTGGATCGCCAGCTTCACAAGACCCATGTCAGGATGAAAGTTTCACTGAGTGTAAACAGCTTCCTTTTAAGGACGTTCCATAGTTGTTCGGTGCTCAGGTCATCTGCTAGCATACCAAACGTTGGATAAAAACAATGAAGGTCCGAGTTAATCGCATGAAAGTTGCCTTTACTGTAAACATACACTTTTCTAATGGGTTTCTTAATAATTGGAAAATTTTCAGCATTAATGACAGCAACAAATACATTGTGGTCACTAATACTAGGCAAGACGTGCACATTTTATACAATATTCGGAGTGTTGCACAACAATAAATCAAGCACATGACCGGTTCCATTGTTTCGTGATGGCACGGAAACATTTTGTTGAAAGTATGGTAATCAAGAGAATAAAAAGAGCAGAATATAAGCTACCAGAAGCAGTTTTCTGGGGTCATTGCGTAACCAGTCAATGTCAGGCAGGTTGAAGTCCCCACTAACAAAATGTGGCCACATTTAATGGTATCGACTAGCTGCGACAGTTTGAGAATCTGTTCGTACCCTTACAAATATTTTTAGCAATATTCTTTAAAATTTCTTAGACAGATTTTAATAGAACCTATGAACATTGAACAGAAAGTGTTTTAAATGTCTTTATACTTTGTAGTAAAAACCTGTCAACAGTCTTCCGACAATTGACCACCATAATCTGAAAGACTCAAGTATGTAGAAGGTCTTTACAGTTCCTTTCAACCACATACCAACAGTGCATACCAACACCCTACCAACAGTCTTCTTATTCCATTATTAGTCTTCTTACCATTATTCAAAGGACTCACGTACAAAGAAAGTATAATTGCTACATCAACTTATGAACTTTTGGAAAAGTGTGTTTATCAGCATTATTTCATCACTTAAAAATCGTTTTGTGAACACTGTGTCCTAGACTGCTTAAAGAATAATAGAAGCAAAATACAAATTATTACATTCATTTACTGCGCACAAGCGTACATAAGCGCTAAAAGACGTGCATGCCACATCAAAACATTTTATGAAGAGCAATAAAGGGACCGAATATTGCCTTCGGCACATTTTCCCTCAGTTCCCTCTTAGTAACAATGCTTGACACACAGAAATCGAAAAACATAACTCATGGCATTGTTAATTCATCCCGCTTTGCTTCATTGTCTGAGTATTTGCATTTTTCAACATCTTCATTTACAAGGAGCTACCACCCATTGAATGTAACAACCATTCACGCGCGCACTGATATGTTCAAATTTAGTTTTTTTCCTCCTGTTATCGAACGATGGAATTCTTTACCCGGTGATATATGCTCCCTGGAACCAAACCTATCTTTCAACGTTGTGGCAAATTTGTAATTAGACTGTTGAATTACTGTTCTGTATTTTAATGGTGTTCACTTCTGAATATGTTGTCCCTCTCTGCCTTTTCTTTTTATTTTTTCCTCCCACTCCTGCAATAGCCCCATGGGGGGTGCAGTATCTGTAAATAAATAAATAATTAAATGAAATCTTTATTTGCCATGAAATACAGAGGAGGGGGGACTGTACAAAAAAAGCTGTCCTTGGACAGCTTGACGGGTCCACAATCCCTTATTTTGGCAGAGTGGCGGCATCACGTAACATATTCTTGATATCCAAACATATACATACACATTTAATATGATACAGACTTAGTACTCGTAGTAAACGAAAACGACAGAAAACAACAAGAAAAAGAACAAAAAACAACAGCGGAACTCATTGCTACAAATCCAAACGAAAACAACAGCAAAACTAGATAACATTACATATAAACCAAATACATCTGCCGGAGGTTCTTGTAGGTTGCCGTGAAGAGGTCAAAACGGACCGAATTATAATAATTCAAAAGCGTTGTTATTGTGCACTTAAGGCACTGTTTCCCGTAACTTGTACGTGACATCGGTACTGACCAATCCTCGAAGTTTCTTGTAAGGTAACTTGGAGTTCTCTCCTGTAATTGGGATAGGTAACGTATATGGTTGATATTCCTGCGGATTTCTTGTTTATATACATGTCTTAAGCGATATCTATAGAGATTGTGATATGGAATTACACCAGAGTTGCTGAAGAAAGTTGATGTGGAAGCAGTATGAGAAGCATTACATGTGTGTCGGAGATACTTTTTCTGTAACAGGTAGATGTGTTCTATATCAGTGGATGTTGTGTTTCCCCATACTAGTTGACAATATTTAAAGTGTGACTGAAAGAGTGAATGATAAAGCAAACGTTTGATGCGTGTGGAAAGGATATACCTTAAACGACCTATTACACCAGTTTTTTACTTATTTTGCTTAGAACATGCTTGACGTGATTATCCTAGGACATATTTGTGGAAAAGGTGACACCCAGACATTTGAAATTCTCGACTAAATCAAGGCATCGTGAGTTTATTATAATATCTTGATGCGGAGGTATGTGCTTGTTTTTCGGCCTGAATATAATCGCTTTTGTTTTGCTTTCATTTATCTTCATTGCATTAACTCTCGACCATTCCTCTAAGGATTTCATTGCACTGTTACAATGTTCAACAAGAAGATTAATATCATTGCCAGGAAAAAAAATACTGGTGTCATCTGCTTAGATAATAAATTTTGCTTTACGGTTAATAGTGACGATATCATTCAGATAGAGATTAAAAACTAAAGGTCCTAAAATACTTCCCTCTGGCACTCCACAATTGACAGCTTTAGCCTTCGATGTAAAGGCACCTATTTTCACAACTTCAGTTTGTGGGAATCCTGGCTTTCCGCCGTTGCCTTGCGCGGCTGTGCCGGCTTCCTGCGTTGTTTCTCCTCTTTCCCTTGCTCCCGCCTCAGGCGGTGGAGAGGCGGCTAGGTGACTAATCACTGTCATTTGGCCACAGCTCCGCCCCGGCTCCCCAACGGCCTTTGCCATTGGCGCCTTTTGGCGGGAAATCGGGACCCGCTACGGGCGCCCGCGCACGGCGCGACCGTCCAAGCGGGGCCCGAGAGAGAGATCCCTCCGAGACAGCGTAAGGTGCGTACGTTACTGTTTGTCCGTGCCGGCCTTTGCCGTTCGGACCAGTGCTTACTCGAGCTCGCCCGCACGTGTCCTCTGACCTGCAGCGGCTCGAGCCTGTCCAGCGGGGTCCAGCGACCTCTGACAGGCGTACCTTGCGTTGAATGCCCACTCTCTCTCGCAACCGGCCCAACGGTCGACACGAGAGAAAGATCACAGCACTGCCGCGGGGACATTCTCCTGCAGCGGCGTGCTAGCGGCGCACATTGCTCGAGTCGCTTTGTGCGCGCAGCGGAGCCTTGCTCCTCGCGCGCCCCCGGGACGGGGTGACTATTGAGTGCGTGTGTACCTGCTGAAGGACGACGTGAATAAACGTCTCCTTTGTGAACTTGGAGGCTTATTTCTTTGCGGCGAATCGCTCTCCTCCCAGCGGAGGTTGAGTGCACCGCATCGGTGTCCCAGTGTGTGTGTGGTGACGGCTGATCGGGGCCCTTGGCTCGCGCGAAGCTCGAACCCGCGGTGGGTGGTGGCCTGTGTCCACTTAGAAACCCACAAGTTCTATTGGATATATAGGATTTCATAGGAGCTAGTGCCTGTCCTCGTATTCCAGACTTACTTAATTTTTCGAACAAAATGTTATGGTTAACTAAATCGAAGGCTTTAGAAGAGTCCACGAAAATGCCAACTATTGCTTTGTTTTCAAACGCCGTTAATATATATTCGTTCTGCTCTACCAACGCTAATCCAACTGATTTGTTTTTAGGGAAACCGAACTGGTGTGGTGTTAACAGATTATGTTTTTCAATTAAATTTGTCATCCTCGAATACAAGACTCTTTCAAACAGCTTTGAAAAGATCGGTAAAATAGATACCGGCTTGTAGTTTCCCAGCTCATTACGATCTCCTTTTTTGTACAGAACAGTAACTTTTGCGCACTGTATTCTCGCTGGCAAAGTTGCTGATTCTCAACACATGTTAAAAATGTGGTGAGGATTGGGGCAATATATTAACTACATGTTTGATTGGACGTACTTGAAAACCATCGATGTCACACCTGCTAGAGTTCTTTAAGGCTTGTATAACTGACATGATTTCATCCACTGTTACGGGTTGAAGGTATACTGTGTTGTTAATATAAGTGGAAACATATTTGCTAGCATGAGAGGATATAGAGCGAGCAGAAGCGATACTTCTGAAATAATTGTTAAAAGCATGAGCTAGTTCTGCACCGGATAATTCTTTTCCATCAACTTGTAATTTCCATGAAGGCTTATGCGAGTGACCGCGATTAAGGATAGTGTTCAACCTCGACCGTAACAGACTGTTTTGACGGTACTCAATATCCAACAAAGATGGATAATATGCTGTTCTTGCATTTCGCAACTTCGTTGTTAGCTTATTACGATGCTTTTTAAATTGAACAAGACCATCTGCTGATCCCGTGTGAAGGAAATGTTGATTTAGCTTGTCCCTCGTTTTCATTTCACTTCGTAATTCAGGTGTAAGCCATGGTTTGCGTTTTAATTCACGACGTTTGCGTTTTAATTCACGACAGTTTTTAATTCACGACGTTTCAGCTGGAGGACCAGCCTTTCTCGACTATACTGAAGCATTCGAAACAAAACATATGTGCTTCAATGCTGTAGTATACTTGAAAACGGCTGGCCCTCCAACCAAAACGTCGTGAACCAAATCCCGTTAGGTTTTTCTCACATATATCGATATATACCACGTGTTTCTGGGAAGACTAAGAAATTTTCAAAAAATAGGTTTTTTGAGATAAATATATGGCTTTTTCAGCACCAGTGTTAGTGGGCACCAGAAAACTGGTTAATTGTCTTGCGTAGTAAGCTGGTTAACTAATTTTTATTAGTGAACCTTTTAACTGTCAGGGTTAGGTGTCTAATTGTAGCAGTTACATGCACGGAAGGGGTTGCTTCACCTGTATGTTTTCCAACGCGCATGTATTTTCGCACGATGCAGCCAAATTTTGTCGAGCCACAGTGGCGTGGGTAATTATGTTTTGTAAGTTCTATAAACTGATATGGCTACTAGTGTCGACCGGCTACAAATCTCTAATTTGAAATTGTTGCAAACCTGTGTTAGTTAAAAAGTTAATTGCCAGAAATTAATTAACCAGCTTACTAAATACAACTCACCAGGTTTCTGGTGTCTGCTAACAGTGCTAATACTATGCAGCAAAAGCCATATTCTTTAAAACTACTTAGTCTTCCCTGGAACATCTGGTGTACATAAATACTGTTCACTTTCCATTACAACACACAAATAATTTCTTCTGTAACATGAAGGTTCCATGAGCCACATAACAAATCTGTAGAAAAAACCGGTGCATGCATGCTCACAACTCTCTAAAATAGCTATAAAATCCCACACAGTCAAACAATACTTACACTGTCTTAAGACCAACATTAAACGTTGCAAACACTTGTGAATTAAAAGTCAAACATGATGTCGAACGTATGCTAAATGTCCACATATCAAGCTTTGAGCTGATTCTAATAAATATACATTAGCACAGGAATGCCTAAGTGACTTTCTTGGTGCACTGTCCTGACACTGTTCCCCAATATCAGGCAGCCTGGTTATTGTTACTTGTTTGCACCCCCAGCAGGAAGCGGTAGCGTCCTAGTGATAAGATGTGTACATCAACAGTACCAGCAGTAGCCTCCTCCATGGCGAAATGCAGCGGCAAGAGAACGGCATTTAGCCATTCCAGTCATGTGAAGATAACATGCAGACCATCAAATATGAAAATTATTTCGTGTTTCTTGACTTGTCTCTACAAAAATTCGGACAGGTTTTGAGTTCAAAAGCAGTAGCACAAACACATTGCAATATAATGCGCACGTTTCTTAGAGCAGCTAGGAGAGAGTAACTTAATTTTACTTGCAGTTCATTTTATTTACCTGCTTCTAGATAATGTAGCATCATTTGGACCTATACCAGGTGTTGGAGGAAAATGTATGAACAAAGAGTAAAGAGATGAGCAAGTTTGTCAGGGCACCAGAGTGGCACACTCTAAAGCAAATGAATAAAAATATTCAGGCACACACTGCATCAGATATAATGGTTGTAAGTAAAGCTGCACAGAACTACAAGCGATGAGAGTCTCAGCAACATGCGCCTAAGAGCAGCAGGACTGGTAGATTTTTTACTTGTTCCGCAGCATATCACTCCAGAGCTAAGGCCTGCTCATATCTGCTTCGGTTAAGAATACAAAGGAAACAAGTGCTCAAAAGAAGATAAATATGAGTACTTAGGTTGTTCTCTAGGCAATCACCTGTCACTAGTTGCAGCAATAAATGCCTCAAGAAAGTAAATGTATAATTTACACAGTTTATTACTAACCTTGATGGCGCGGGAGAGTGGCTACATCAAATGCATCGGTTCAAGTAAAGCAAGGGGTCTTGTTAAAGTCATAGCAATATTTGTTGATGTAGGCTCAGCTAGTGTAATGCAACCAGTAAATGAACGGCAGTGTGAATAAAAACAAGAATGCACAAATATTCAAAAGATTCCAAATGCATTTAAACTGTACGGTGCAGTCAATTGTGACAAAGGCAGTGTGAAAGAAAACCTCAGCAATGCTCATGACATATCGAATAAACGCGTTTTTTCTGTATAGCTTCAATATAAGCTTTACCGGGTTTCATGTAATGCAAGGATAATCTTGGAGGGTATCAATTATTGATCCTAGCCACACCTGTGCTCCTGAAGCAGAGTGCTTTACTTGAACGCTAATATTCAATTATCTATTGCCCAGTCGGCTATGTCTGCCATAGAGTTATCACACCGCTGGTTCACTTCAAACATGCCATATCATGTAAAGTAAACGTAAACCTTGGTGAAGTAAACATACAAAATTTAATCGCTGCTTTGAGACTAGTGTATAAAGGTCATGAAGCACATAATATATTTAATTTGGTTGGTTGGTTTATGGGGTTTAACGTCCCAAAGCGACTAAGGCTATGAGAGACGCCGTAGTGGAGGGCTCCGGAAATTTCGACCACCTGGGGTTCTTTAACGTGCACTGACATCGCACAGCACACGGGCCTCTAGAATTTCTCCTCCAAAGAAATTCAACCGCCGCGGCCGGGATCGAACCCACGTCTTTCGGGCCAGCAGCCGAGCACCATAGCCACTGAGCCACCGCGGCGGCTATATTTAATTTCGTTTATATGTCGTCAAGATTCCCAAGCATGAGAAGCATCAGAGAAAAAAAACTGTACAAAAAGCATTACATACTATAACAAAATGCGCTTGACTTGAGGGGTGCTTTCATGACACCCGCAATATATTTTCCTTTCTCTTGTTCCTCTTTCAAAAGATGAAAAAAAAAAGAAAGAGAGAGGGAGCCTGGACTAGAAGATTTTTGTCAGGCTAAAAGCAAACACAAGAAAAAAATACCTACTAGTGTATACCTATCCTTTTACAAGTGGCACATGCTTGATATCCAGTGTCAATGGTTGATAGGCTGCACCAGCAGGTCTTGATGTCATTTGCCTCATATTGAGGTAGCATTGGCGCGATGACGGATGGTAGCTGGTGCTAAAGTAGCGTGATGATACCGGTGGAGCAGATGTACAGAGCCTGAATGCGGGCGCATTTGAAGAAAGGATGCATTAAAGCCATGCGTTCATAATCATCATCACAGAAGCCACATCCCATTACAACCTCTAGCTGTTCAGTCCAATGTGTTCTGGAGTGGGGCCTAATAACCTATGCCTGCAGTAGTAGTTTGCATAAAAATGGCTTAAAAATGGCTTACAAAGCTAGTGATACTTTTCTCTCGAATCAAGGTATACTTTATCGCTTCAGACTGAAAGTGGGGGAATGACATAAATGCAGTGAACGTAACTCAAATAAAATGACAACAAACCTTCCAATGTGCGATTACCTCAGCTGCACTTCAATGGAATCGGTCTGCTATTTTAATCGTCGTTTCGTTGACCAGAGGTATTAGGAAACACAGCACTTGATGTGACTGCAACATAGAACGGGCAATGCTCCTTATCCAGTGAACACTCAGGCAGCAGAATCAAAACACGCACGCGGCTACGAGCACCTTTCGTGCTTATGGTCTGCTTTTGACGCGCTGCTCAGCCTGTTCAGTAGGAATAACGAATCAAGCGGCACCCCATAGTTCTCAGCGTGCAACCAAATTCTTTTGCATAACTTCTCCGCCAAGGAGCTGACGCAAAGAGCGCAAGGCGACGGATTAGAAGTTGCATAGTTAGGAAGCGAGCGTGTCAGAACACCTTCTCTCTGCAAACGAGCGCGTGGTGCTCGCATTTTGCACTTCACTGCGAAAGAGACCCGAAGACCAACCCTAAATGCATTCGTAGCCCACATGCATCCCCACGACACATCGCAGAAGTCATTTTCCAGTTCTGTACTTACATTCGTCAGCAGTCAAAGAAAGCCGTTTCTTCTATCGGGCATCGGGCGCCGGCCGCTCCGGCGTGGTTGGGTGCAGTACGTCAGAGCAGTTTTTGAGCACTGCATGCGCGTAAGAACGTGTTCCGCAGCGCAGGAGCCATCTGTCACTTTCCAAGTTCAGTAACACTACCACAACACTAACGAGGCAAATAACTCTTGGTACTAGTCACTGATTGCACTGAAGCATCGAAAGAGAAATTCACCTTCGCCTCATGCGCAGTCTGCAATTGATACGCCTTGTAGCCTGCCGCAGTTGCGATTTTAGGGTGACGGAAGGAGCCTGGTACCTAACGCACTTTTCGCTCTAATATGGTATGTCGCGCAGCGCAGGGCTAATCACACATGCGATTGAAGTAAGTAACGTGGTGACCTTGACTTTATGCAGCGTATTTCCAACGGATCACTGAAAGCAGTAAGTACTGGATAAAATATTTCTGCTCCAGAACACGCGGGCAAGCCATTTCATTTTATTCACGCAGCTCCGTACAACACAGCATGGCATATGTAATCTATCGCCTCTACTCTCCTTCGCGGCGTGTTCCTGCGTGTTCTCACATGAAATGCCATCTGCACTGCATCTGGAATAACAAAAACGTGACAAGGCGACTTATTACTGCACCATGCGACGTGCTGAGACGCGCGCAGTGGCATATATGGGTAGTCTGCTAGCACACTGGCGGCTATATGTACACGCTGTCAGGAAAATACCAGCATCGTCTAATCAGCTGCACAGATTGCAGTTTATCAAAGCGTGGCAAAAAACGGCTGTATAATGACTTATGCGCTAAACATGTCGAAACGCACACGAAATCATCTTCAGCGCATATGCACAACAGACATGGAATATAGGGAGGACGGCATATATCAACCATGAAAAAATACGCTTACCTCTCTAGATTGCCCATTTCAGCGCTCAGGTCATAGAGATACGTAGTAGAGGCTTCTCTTTCGATGCTTTAGTGCAATCAATGACTAGTACCAAGAGTTATTTATCGCATAAACGATGTCAACTTACGCGGTGAATAGGGCGAAACATGCAATCAGTTGAGCAATTTGGAACTGGAAGTAGCTAGCAGACGATTTTCCCATTACTCTTGGCGTTGACTGCGGAAACGCACCTCACCCATTATATAGCGACTGCTAACGACCATCTGTTCCTGGTGGCGCTGCGAACGAAAGCTTGGAAAAGCGGGCAGCTACAGGCGACGCAGCTGGGGTCATCGCACCCGCTGCATGGCTGCACTGGCTACCTAGTTCTCAGGCTATAACCGGCTCCCTGTAACGCCGCGTCGCAGAATCAGGAGTGATGATGATGTTGGCGAACGTTACTGGTTTCGCTTTTTATTTTCGCATATTGTGTTGCTTAGTGTACTCTGCTCAGCTTGGCTCATGCAGTTTAGTGTACGGTGTGTGTGCCTTAGGAACGCGAGCTTTCGTACGCCGCTCTGGCGTGACATGCGAAACTTTCAAGCCCGCTCTGCATCATTGCCTCTGCTTTTTGTGTGTTTACATTACGCTATTGGACACCTTGCACGCTCTTTGCTCGAGCAGGCCCGCTGGCAATGCTACCTTGACTGATTTTAAGAGGCGAAGAATGAACACATGCTTTCGCACGTCTACTCGGTTTGACTACGTTAAAACCCAACACTTTGATCCCGGGTTCCTAGGTCATTGTATTACGGAAACAGAGAAAATACGGCTATCACCACGTTTTTCCTCTCCACAGCTTTTTACCGTGTTTGCGTTGAAGGAGATGCAACTGGAGATGCGGAAGAGGCACTACACCGGTGCTTTAGCGGTGCTCAAAGTCGGCGTTGCTTTTCAAGAGAAAAGCTTCACTAGGCTAGTCAACACCGGGTCTGGCGTAGCTTCGTGATCAGACTTAGCCACAGCTGCGTGTGCGCAGAACCGAGTGACGCCACAGAAGAGGCGCAGGTGATCGGAGCGGCCGCCGCCGCGACTGCGCCGCCTGACCTTTCGGCGCAGCCGTGCGCTACGGCGCATGTGCGCCGCCTCCTCACCGCCGCTGCTTCTGTGCACTTGCCTCCTCGCCACCGTTTGTCCTTTCGTTGCAGTTGCGTGTTTACCACAGTTACTACGCATGCGGAAGGAGAGATATATAACGCGCTTGCCTACACCGCCATCATGGTGCTCCCAGTGCATTGTGCGCGAACTGCGACAGCCATGACGTCAAACAAAGCATAACTGCCGCTTTTCGCTTGTATATACAGACCTAACAAAGCTAAGCCACTGCCAATTTTTTCCACACTGGAAGCTATTCTGTCGCTCAGTACTAGTGAAAAGTGTAACAGGTCAAGAATGAGGGCTTAAAAGGCTCCAATTGCCGTGCACCTTCCTCATGCAAAGCCCTTGTTACCGGAGTTGAGTACAGAGAGCCGCTGTTACGTGTTTTGTTTACTTCTCTTTATAGAATCAATCTCAGAACAGCAAGTACACCCAGCGGTGGGTTATAAGAAAACACTTTAAACAAGCTCGATTTTATTACCCGCGTCCCTGCTTCATTTGTACATTCGTTATATTGTCTCATAGTGGTGACTGCAGTCCGGCGAACAGGAAAACAGCGAGAATGGCTTCCAAACGGAACTCTTCATTCGGGTTGACTTGCGCCCGCAAAGAACTCAATCACTCGGCGGCGGCATAGCAACAAGCGTGCTCCATAGAGAATGCGTGCTCGGTGGTCGTCGAACAGAATGCCGGCCGCTCTCGGCCATGCTGTTTTTAAAGCTGATAGCGAACTTTCTAGATAAAGCTTGGAAAGTTACTAGAACAGTTTGGCACAACGTAGAATTGGCTCCGCCTGGATGTGATCAATCGAGATAAATCTAGGCGCGTCTTGTATCACAAACAAAGCGATAAAGCGGTGTGCCGCCAGCTTTGAAGAATGAACAAACAAACACTACAAACATTCGCGGCACTACTCAGCTCTCAAAGAAGCATCGACCCGATGCTTTAGTACATAATGCGGCCACGAACAACTAAAACGGAATGCGTAAAAATAAACACTAAGGGTGTAAACACAACGTGCTTTAGCGGGCATAATAGGGCTTTAGCCGGACGACATGGACAAATTCTGGTCCTACGCGGCGTCACTGGGATGCAGTCACTTCGTCAGGGATGACTTCATAGTCCAGTTCACCTAGCCGACGAAAAACCTTGTACGGCGCGAAATAGCGGCGCAAAAGTTTTTCACTTAATCCGCGGCGGCGAATGGGCGTCCAAACCAAGACGCTGTCTCCTGGCTTGTGTTTCCCGTTGCGTCTTCGTAGGTTGTAGTGTCTGGCGTCGGTGCGCTGCTGGTGTTTTATCCGTAATCTGGCAAGTCTTCGTTCTTCTTCTGCGCGTTGAAGGTAGGCGGCGACCTCGACGTTATCTTCTTCGGTAACATTGGGAAGCATGGTGTCTAGCGTAGTCGTGGCCTTCCTGCCATGGACGAGCCTAACAGGCGTCATCTGGCTGGCCTCCTGCACCGCGGTGTTGTAGGCGAAGACTACGTAAGTCAAGATGACGTCCCAGGTCTTGTGTTCGGCATCGATATACATGGCGAGCATATCGGCGATGGTTTGGTTGAGGCGCTCGGTCAGTCCGTTGGTCTGCGGGTGGTATGCAGTTGTTCTCCGGTGGCTGGTTTGGCTGTAATGGAGGATGGCTTGCGTCAGTTCCGCCTTGAATGCTGTTCCTCTGTCAGTGATGAGCACATCGGGGGCGCCGTGTCGCAGAAGAATGCTCTCCACGAAGAATTTGGCGGCTTCTGCCGCTGTTCCGTTCGGTAGGGCCTCAGCGTAGCGGGTCAAGTAGTCGGTCGCTATAATGATCCACTTATTTCCAGATGTTGATCTCGGGAAAGGGCCAAGCAAGTCCATGCCGATCTGCTGAAAGGGCCTTGAGGGGGTTCAAGGGGGTTCAGAAATCCTGCTGGTCGGGCTGGAGAGGTCTTTCGTCGCTGACAATCTCGGCAGGATTTCACATAATGTGCGACATCGGCAGACAGTCGGGGCCAGTAATACTTGTCTTGAATGCGGCGGAGGGTGCGAGAAAACCCGAGATGTCCAGCTGTCGGATCGTCGTGTGAGGCCTGAAGAACTTCTCCGCGCTGTCATGCCGGGAAACCCGCCCGGATTCCAATTCTGCCGGCCGCTAACTTTCTCCTGCGAGCGTCCCTTTTGACAAGCCATGGTGCTGCGCCGCAAGGCACGCGCCCTAACGCTCCCTGACAAGCCACGATGCTGCGTCGTACGGCAGCGGAGTCCTAGGAGAAGCATCTGCAAGCAACACGCCTGGACCTGTCGCAAGAGGCCAGACAGCGAGGCGCCAGATTCCTTCTCTCCCGGACGCCACCGCGCGCGGCAAAATTTGAAGCGGTTGGCCCGCGCGATCGCTGATTGGTCCTTTCGGACTGCCGTCGAGTGCTGCCTTTGGATTGGCCAGTTCTGAGGGGCCACCGTTCCTCAGGCTATAAAAGCCCCAACGCTGCAGCTTGGAGGTGTGTGACCGAGTGACCGAGAGTCCGACCCACCGTGAGTCGAGTGCTGCTCACGAGTGGAGTCGGATGGTGTGACGTGCTGGTGTCTCGCTGATCGTCGCTGTGCGAGAACAGTCGCGTTGTATAGCTCTAGGCCCCCGTGCCGATGTTGAACTATATTATGTCCTGTACATAGTGTATAAAGCGTTTTCTTAGTCTCACCGACGCCTGACTCGGAGTCTTCGCTACCGCTAAGAGAGCTGGCAACGCTCAGTCACGAAACGGGTGGCGAGCGCAACGGGACCACCTCTATGGCACAACATTGGATGGCAGCTATGGGATCGACCGACATCAGCTACCTCGGCGCGGTGAGTGCCTGAAGTTTTCCTCAAACGCCAGACTTTCTCTAACACAGGTTATAGTAGCTTAGAGAAAGAATTGGTGTAGCATTGCGTTAACCTTGTGTGTTTCAAGCCTAGGAAGAGTGTTTTGAAAACCAAGGGATGCTGAAGGGGTAAACAAGGCAGTGTGTGAAATTCTTGCGCGTACCGAACTAGTAGCGATATAGTAGTGTACGGCAAGTAGTTTCTAAAAGGGCAAACAGCAAGAGGCAGTGTGAACGATGGAGAGTTACAAGGTTAAAGAACTTCTCCAAATTTGTGAGGAGTTGGGCATTGATTTGGGCTCAACAAAAAGAAAGAAAGCGATCCTTGAGGTCATGAGGACTGCGGACGTGACGGCTGAGGAGGCCGAAGAGGCCTGGGCTGATATCAATGAAAGGCGTGAACGGGAGGAAAAGAGAGAAAATGAACGTCACGAGGAGGAGATGCGGGAGCGCCAGGCGCTTAGAGAGCACGAGGTTAAAATGAAAGAGCTGGAGCTCCGAAAAACCTCGCCAGCGCCCAGTCTTGCTTCTACGACGGTTCCCTCTAACGCTCCAAAAATACGCGACCAACTGCCGCCCTTTGTAGTCGGCGAGGATATGGCTAAATACCTCGTTAAATTTGAGCATGTGTGCGAACGGAATGACATTGAGCGATCCCTCTGGGCACAGAATCTGTTAGCCTTGCTTCCCGGGGAGGCATCTGACGTGATAACTTGCTTATCGAAAGAGGCGTTTGAGAGCTACAGTGATGTGAAGGAGGCGCTATTGCGAAAGTACAAACTGTCGCCCGAAGCTTTCCGGCAGAGGTTCCGGTATGCACAGAAGGGCAGGGAGTCACATGTTGACTTCGCGTTTCGTCTAAAAGCCGACCTGGTTGAATGGCTGAAAGGCGAAGAGGTTTACGGCGACCGCGATAAAGTCGTCGAATGCATCGCGTTAGAACAGTTCTACCGTTGCATTGATGAGGATGTAAAGCTCTGGCTGCAAGATAGGCTAAAGGAG
Organism: Amblyomma mixtum; assembly: GCF_055824585.1. Lineage (NCBI taxonomy): Eukaryota > Metazoa > Arthropoda > Arachnida > Ixodida > Ixodidae > Amblyomma > Amblyomma mixtum. Next base: position 117,811,722 of record NC_143015.1, on the reverse strand, counting down.
GTTAAGCTAGACAAGGCAGCAGAATTAGCTGGAGAGTATTACCTCCGCCGCAGCTTGCACAGCAGGGCAGTGCGTGTAGAAAAAGCAGATAAGAGAGACGGGTTTTCAAGGAAGCCCGACGAACGGAAGCAAATCAAGCGTCGCGAGTTTCGGAAAGACGAGTCCCTTACCAAAGAAACTGCGAAGGAAGGGCAGAATGCATCTCAGAATGCTAGCGATGGTCCCAAGCAGCGAAACGATGCGACGCGTTCTTTTGAAAAACGGAAGCCGTTAATCTGCTATAACTGCAAAAAGCAAGGGCACATCGCGGCGAACTGCCAAGAGAAAGTTGCTTTTGCAACGATACGGGAAACAAACAAAAACATGCGACTGTTGGAGCCATACATGCAGGAAATTAAAGTAAACGGCAAGAAGTGCAGAGCACTTCGGGACTCGACAGCAACTATGGACGTCGTCCACCCGTCTTTCGTCTCCTCTAGTGACTTTACAGGAGAATGCGCTTGGATACGGCAAGTGGCCGCGGATGAGAGTGTCTGCTTACCGATCGCAGCGGTCATCATTGAAGGAGAGTTTGGAAAACTTAACACAGAAGCCGCTGTGTCTGCCGCCCTTCCGGAGCACTTTCCCTACCTGTTCTCAAATAGCTCGGAGCAGATGCTGAAGGATCAGGGCAAATCATTCTTTGCCGACGTGGCGTACATGGCCCTCACGCGATCCAAAGCGCGCCAACTGTCGAGGGAACTGGACTTTGAGTCGGTGAACGAACAGCAATGCGGCACGCGGAGCGATCAAGGTAACTTGAGTGGCGGGCAGACACGGGAGATGCAGAGCTCGGAGACTGGCTTGGGAGAGCGTGGTTTGGACGAGACTGAGAGTGATACGTGCACTGCTAGCCGCGATCTAGACACGACGCCGCAGTTAGGCGACGCGGGCTCCATACTCGCTCCGGTTTCTGCCGGCTGGCAGGAGCTGGCCGCAGTTGAAAAGGAAACGCTCATTCGCGAGCAGCAGCAAGATTGCTCAATAGCCGATCTGATGAAGAGCGTCAAACTGGGAGTGGAGAAAAAGAGGGTTTCATTTTACGAGAGATCTGGCTTATTGTATCGCTGCTACACCGATAAGCAGGGACGCAAATATGAGCAGATTTTGATCCCTCGAAAATATCGCTGTCAGTTACTGGAACTCGCGCACGAAAATGCGTGGGCAGGGCATCTTGGCTTAAAAAAGACCAAGGCTAGATTGGCTCAGGAGTTTTATTGGCCGTATTGTTGGAAGGATGTCGAACAATTCGTGCGATCTTGCGAGACCTGCCAGAGAGTGGGCAAATCCACTGACAAGTGGAAGGCGCCGATGAAGTTAGTGCCAGTCATAACAGAACCTTTTCGGCGACTGGTAATTGATATTGTAGGTCCTCTGCCAGAATCAACGAACGGGTGTAGGTATGTTCTGACGGCCCTGTGCGTCGCGACCAAGTTCCCGGAGGCGGTACCACTTAAGGAGCTAAATTCTTCCCAGGTCGTGGACGCTCTGCTCTCAATGTTCGCACGCGTCGGGTTCCCTTCTGAGATCCAGTGCGACAATGGCAGCGTCTTCACCAGCTGACTAACTTCTACCTTTTTGGAAAGATGCGGCATTAAAGTGGTGCACAGTTCTATCCATCACCCGCAATCTAATCCAGTAGAGCGAATGCATTCGGTGCTGAAGCGCATATTGAGAGCCCTGTGCTTTGAGCGTCACTGTGACTGGGAGGCCTGCATTCCCGCCGCTATGTTCGCCTTGAGGTCTGCTCCCCATGAGAGCACAGGCTTTAGCCCCGCGGAGCTCGTGTATGGCCGAAGCCTTAGAACTCCGCTGCGCATGTTGCGAGAGTGTTGGGAAGGCAGTGATGACGACCCAAATGTAGTCTCCTACGTCCTCGACCTTCTTCAGAGGCTCGGGAAAACAAAAGATATTGTAGAGAGGCACATGAAGGCGGCGCAAATCTTGTCAAAGGGATATTACGACAAGTCAGCAAAAAAACGCACCTTCGAAGTGGGTAGTCAAGTGATGTTGCTGCGTCCGTCGAAGAAAAACAAGCTCGAGGTTCACTGGGAAGGACCCGCGAAGGTTGTATCGAAGCTTTCCGATACCAACTACGAAGTGAAATTAGGGAGACGGCCCAACAAAATTTATCACAGCAACTTGATGAAGCCCTACATTCAGCGTCACGCGATTGTAAGCATGACGATAAATGCTGCCGATGAGGAAGGGGCGGAAATCCTGACGACAGCTGACATGAAAGATTGTGGTTTAGAGCTAATGTTGGAACAGCTGACTTTAGACGCGCGTCTAAGTACCACCCAAAAGGAGGATTTAAAGGGAATAGTTTCCGAGTTTAAGGAGGTTTTTTCGAACCGTCCCGGAAAGACCACGGTCTTAGAGCACGACATCGAGCTAACATCTGAGCAACCGATCCGCAGTAAACCGTATCGTTGTTCACCCGTGCAGAAAAAAATCATGGCTGAGGAGATTCAGCGCATGCGTGACTTGGGGGTTATAGTGCCAAGTGAGAGCGACTACACATCGCCCCTGATACTTGTCCAGGTTCCGGGAAAGGATCCGAGGCCATGCGTCGATTATCGGCGTCTGAACGCGATCACCCGAGATCAGACATATCCGATACCGAACCTAGAAGAAAGAGTGGAGACGGTGTCGAAGTCAAATTATATATCTACGCTAGACCTCGTGCGAGGCTATTGGCAAGTACCCCTTACAGAACGGGCTAGCCGTTGCGCCGCGTTCGTTTCCCCGTTCGGAACCTTCCGCCCACTCATGCTGAGCTTCGGACTTAAAAACGCGCCGTATTGTTTCTCTAGCCTGATGGACAGAGTGCTTCATGGTTTGGGCGAGTTTGCATTGCCATACCTCGACGATGTTGCCATCTTTTCGGACACTTGGGAAGAACATCTCGAGCACTTGCGAGTTGTATTGTGCAGGTTGAAAGAGGCAGGCCTCACTGTGAAACCAGCTAAATGTCACCTAGGTTGCGGTGAGGTGACTTATTTGGGCCATGTGGTGGGGCGCGGCCGGCGTAGACCTTCCGACATCAAGGTAGCCGCTATTGTAAACTATCCCCGGCCAACCACTAAGACGGATATAAGGGCTTTTTTAGGTTTAGCTGGATATTACCAACACTATGTGAGAGACTACTCTGACCTTGCCAGCCCGCTAACAGACGCGCTTCGAAAATCGGAGCCCGTTAAGGTGACGTGGGACTCGAAGAAAGAAAATGCGTTCCAAATGTTGAAACAAGCATTGAGCCATAAGCCGGTTCTAACGGCGCCAGACTTTTCGAAAGGTTTCATCATTCAATGTGACGCGAGTGATCGCGGAATGGGAGCGGTGCTATGCCAAGAAGAGGCTAGTGGTCATGAACGACCAATTTTGTATTTGAGTCAAAAACTAAGTTGTAGGGAAGAGGCATACAGCACCTCTGAAAAAGAGTGCGCCTGCCTTGTGTGGGCAGTTCAGAAGCTGGCTTGTTATGTCTCCGGTTCTAAGTTTGTTGTGGAAACGGACCATTGCCCCCTAACCTGGTTAAGTAACATGTCGTCTAAAAGCGGCCGTTTGCTGAGGTGGAGCATGACCCTCCAGCAGCACAATCTGGTTGTCCGCTATAAGAAGGGAAGGTTGAACGCGAACGCCGATGCTCTAAGTCGTGCATTCTAGGCCTCGCTTCTTTCAGTGACCTCCTCGTTACTTACCTTCTCTCGCTTTGCAGCAAACTATCATGTTCGAAGGAAGAAAGGGGCAAAAATGAATGACCTCATTTGCTTCCTCAGTAGTGTGTTTTCGGTCCAAATGATTTCAAGGGGACCAATCTTATTTTCATTATTATTGTTGATTATTAAGTGCTCCTGCTATTTTGATGTGTTGATACTTTGCAAAATGGTTGTTTGAACCTTGTGTACCAGATCGTACACATGCCTCTTGTTGCAGCGGGAATAAATGGGGACATCAATTTAGTTAGGTTAATTTGGATTATGGCTTCGTCTGGTGTTTGATGGGAGACAGAGGGCACTTGCTTGTGTTGGGTGTTGCCTTTTGCCGGTCGGTTTTGTAGTCTGCAGAACGACCAACCATGACCAGTGGCGAGAAGCAAGGGGATCGGAACGACCTCAGCGAAGCTGGTCGAGGTGCCTTGGCGACAACGAGGTCAACAGAGCTCCTGGCCTGCGAGTGGGACCTGGTGCTCGTGAAGTTACCTGGACTGGACGTGAACTTGGAAGAGCCTGACGAAGATGCGCGCCTGGCATCCGAGCCACGTGGAAGCAGCTCGTCTTCCCGGCGCCTTATCTGATGGCGGGGATGCTGTCATGCCGGGAAACCCGCCCGGATTCCAATTCTGCCGGCCGCTAACTTTCTCCTGCGAGCGTCCCTTTTGACAAGCCCTGGTGCTGCGCCGCAAGGCACGCGCCCTAACGGTCCCTGACAAGCCACGATGCTGCGCCGTACGGCAGCGGAGTCCTAGGAGAAGCATCTGCAAGCAACACGCCTGGACCTGTCGCAAGAGGCCAGACAGCGAGGCGCCAGATTCCTTCTCTCCCGGACGCCACCGCGTGCGGCAAAATTTGAAGCGGTTGGCCCGCGCGATCGCTGATTGGTCCTTTCGGACTGCCGTCGAGTGCTGCCTTTGGATCGGCCAGTTCTGAGGGGCCACCGTTCCTCAGGCTATAAAAGCCCCAACGCTGCAGCTTGGAGGTGTGTGACCGAGTGACCGAGAGTCCGACCCACCGTGAGTCGAGTGCTGCTCACGAGTGGAGTCGGATGGTGTGACGTGCTGGTGTCTCGCTGATCGTCGCTGTGCGAGAACAGTCGCGTTGTATAGCTCTCGGCCCCCGTGCCGATGTTTAACTATATTATGTCCTGTACATAGTGTATAAAGCGTTTTCTTAGTCTCACCGACGCCTGACTCGGAGTCTTCGCTACCGCTAAGAGAGCTGGCAACGCTCAGTCACGAAACGGGTGGCGAGCGCAACGGGACCACCTCTATGGCACAACAGCGCAGACTTAAAGGTACACCAAGGAGGTAGGCTGTCTTGTTCGCTGCAAAGTTTTTCTTCACGAGGACATCGTTCTGGAAACAGAACGAAGACAATCCTCGCTTGAAAGAGGCGTGGGGTGAAGAAACCTTGCCTTCCAAGTATTCAATAAGACATTTTATGTCGGGGTCCGCGCGTTGCTCTTCTGCAAAAGAGCTGGAGCTGATGGGTCCCAGGAAGGCGTCCTCGTCGTCGTCCGGCGGTGGTGCATCTACAGGGGCTCGTGACAGGTGGTCGGCATCAGAGTGCTTGCGTCCGGACTTGTAAACGACGGTTACATCAAACTCCTGGAGCCGCAGGCTCCATCGAGGGAAGCGGCTGGAGGGGTCCTTCAGACTGGCGAGCCAACACAGTGCGTGGTGATCGCTGACCACCTTGAACGGTCGTCCGTACAGGTAGGGGCGGAATTTCGACGCAGCCCAGATGATGGCAAAGCACTCCTTCTCAGTTGTTGAATAATTAGCTTCGGCTTTCGACAGGGAACGGCTAGCGTACGCGATGACCTTCTCCACTCCGTCAACTTTCTGAACGAGGACAGCGCCTAGGCGCACACTACTTGCGTCGGTATGAATTTCAGTCTCAGCGTTTTCTTCGAAGTGCGCGAGGATCGGTGGGGACTGTAAACGACGCTGATGTTCCTTGAAGGCTTCCAATTGCGGCGCTTCCCATGTAAATGGCATGTCTGCCTTTGTCAGGTGGGTCAGTGGCTCGGCGATGCGTGAAAAATTCTTAACAAATCGTCGGTAGTACGCGCACAGTCCGAGGAATCTGCGCACAGCTTTCTTATCGGCCGGTGGCGGAAACATTGTGATAGCAGCTGTTTTCTGCGGGTCTGGCCGTACTCCCTTCTTTCTAACGATGTAGCTAGAAACAGCAGCTCTTCATGGGCAAAGTGGCACTTCTCTGCTGTCAAAGCTAGGCCGGACGATTTGGTTGTGTCTAGTACTGTTCGAAGCCTTTTTAGGGGCTCTTCAAAGTTCGGGGCGAAGACAACGACGTCATCTAAATATACCAGACAAATCTGCCAGCACTGAATCCATTCCTCGCTGAAATGTCGCTGGTGCGGAACAGAGACCGAATGGTATCACCTTGAACTCCAAGACGCCATCTGGAGTGATGAATGCGGTCTTCTCGCGATCTCTTTCATCGACCTCCATTTGCCAGTAGCCGCCCTTGAGGCCCATCGATAAAAAATATTTGGCGTTGCAGAGCCGGTCCCGTGTGACGTCGATGTGGGGGAAGGGGTAGATGTCCTTCTTTGTGATGGTGTTCAAGCGCCGGCAATCAATGCAGAATCGAAGTGCACCGTCTTTCTTTCTCACTACAACAGGTGCCGCCCAGGAGCTCTTTGAAGGCTGAATATCGCGCAGCATTTCTTCCTCTTCGTCCCGGATGGCTTGTCGTTGTCGCGGCGACACTCGATAGGGGCTTTCGCGGAGAGGTCCCGCGTGCTGGTCGGTTATAATGCGATGCTTGGCAATCGGCGTTTGTCGCACCTTCGGCGATGACGAGGAGCACTCGCTGTAGCTTCAAAGGAGATTGCGGATCGGCACTTGTCTGTTACGGGTCAGGGTCCAAACGAACGAACAGTCCGCATTGTGACAATTGTGCCGCGATAGAAACTGTGGAACATATCCTACTTGTGTGCCCTGCGTATGCTAACGAGCGTGCGTACTATGAACATTGCATGCAGAAGCTCTGCCCAGTGCCCCTAACAATGGACAAAGTTTTAGGTCCCTTAGCCTGCTTCAGGCAACAGAGACTTGCAATGAACTTTCTTTTTTCATATTTACAAGACATTGGACATCTAGATAAGCTCTAAATTCACTTGCACGTTACCTTCATGCATTCTTCATGCAGTGAACTTCGTCAGCCCATTTGTCGGACTATGCGCTCCATCATTCCATAGGCTATATCAAAACTCGCCATTGCATCCTTAGTACCCATTTCATGGCCGCATTTTATCTTCGTTTTTTTTTCTTTTACCTCTTCCACGCTGCTCTCCTACTGTCTTTTTCTCCCAAATTCCCCTTCCTACGCAGAGTAGCATGCCAGCGATTTTTAAACGCCGGCTAAATTCTCTGCATTTCATTAAAGAGTCTCTCTCTCTCTCTCTCTCACGGGTCAGGGCTGGGTTTATGTCGGATGTGGGCGGGTTCTCTTGGTCAGGTGAATCTTCTACGGATGGGTCGGAGAGGGCGAAGAAGTCTCGTACGTCGGATATTTCGTCGAGGAATGCAATCGTCGTTCATCTGTTTACGTGCCGGTACTCTTCGCTGAAGTTAGTCTGCAGTAATTCGGCTTGTACTTTGCGGAGTTGTGCGATGCCTCTTGCGATGCCGATTCCTCGGTCGAGAAGCAACTGCATGTTCCCCTCGATAACGGCTTCAGTGTTATTCGCTTCCGTGTCGCCTACGGTGACGATGACGCTTGAGCGAGGTGGAACGCTCGCTTGTTCTTCCACGATACTAAGTGCAACGCTATGTTCCGGAGTTCTCATCGATGCGATGCCCTCATCCGTGGAAAGTGTGATCATCTTGGGTCGTAGGTCGATGATCGGCTGATTCTCATGGAGGAAATCCATGCCCAAGATCACTTCGCGGGAACATTGCCGTAGCACTACGAAGGCTGCGGGATAGGTATGTCCATTCAGAGTCACTCGCGCTTTGCATCGTCCTGATTTCGTAATGAGGTGTCCCCCTTCGGTGCGAATGTGTGGGCGGTCCAAAGCGGTTGTTACTTTCCTCAGGTGCCCAGCGAATGGCCCATTCATCACCGATTAATCGGCTCCTGTGTGGACTAGAGCGAACACTTTCCGGCCGTCGATAACCACTTCTAAGTCGGATGTCCTGGCTTTGGAACTGCACGTCGTTCTCGGCGTCTGGTCCCGGCTTCGTCGGGTGTGTGAATCGTGGGTGGGGCGTATGGTGGAAGCTTTTCTTGATGGCGGCGTCGTTTTGAAGGTAGTTCGTGTCGTGGTCGAGGTTGTCGTTGCATGTGGCGTCGGCATAGTGGATGCGGCGTCTTCATACGGCGTGGTCACTGAGGATCTTCGTCGTTTTCTCGGCAAGCAACCTGACCTCCACAGGTTGCTTTGTTCAGTTTCCCCTGCGGGGGCTTGGGAACGTTCCTCGGAGAGCCTCGGCGTATGTGCTGCCCGGTGAAGCAAAATGTGCGGAGGACGGCGACGGGGAGCGGAAAAGACGGCTTGACGACACGTACTCCCCTCTGCGCAGGTAGTCGTCTATTTCCCGCGGTCGCTGGCCGGAAAGCGGTCGTGGGGCATCGATGGCGAAACATCCCAGGCCGATGCGTCTGTAGGGGCAGTGGCGAAGTATGTGCCCGGCGTTGCCACAGTGGAAACACAGTGGGCGGTTGTCCGGAGTCCTCCTTTCGTCGCGTTTCCTAAAGCTGTTGCGTCGCTCGTGATGGGGGCGTGCGGGAGCTATGGGCCTTCGTTATCGTAGAGCTGGTGCCCGTCGAAGAGGGCTTGGGCGGTCTCGTTGAGGCGGAGGACTGCCTAGTGCTGCAACGTAGGTCATGAATGTAGCTTCCTTAGGTGTCGTTCGTTATGGGGAGGCAAGTGCATGATGCACTTCTCCACGGATAATATCCTTGAGCGACGCCACCTGAGTCTCCTGCGTCGGCTGTGTTGGTAATGGCAGAAGTCGGCGAAGTTCTTCGCGAATAATATCGCGTATTAGATCTCGGGGATTATCTCCGCTTGCAGAGGTATCTTCTGGGGGTCTTGCCGAGAGCACTTCAAGTGGTCGATTGTAGAAACGGGTACGGGCGTCAAGGGTCTTTTCGATTGTTGAAGCTTCAGCTACAAACTCGGCGACGGTTATTGGAGGATCCCGGATAAAGCCAGCGAAGAGTTGCTCCTTTACGTCACGCATCAGGAAGGAGAGCTTCTTCTCTTCATTCATGTCAGAGTTGGCGCGCCTGAAAAGGCGTTTTATATCTCCCACAAACTCAGTCATGTTCTCGTTTGGCGTTCAATTCCTGACTGCAGGAGGACCTCCAGTCTTTCCTTACGTGCGACGCTAGTGAACGTAACCAGTAGCTGCTTCTTCAAGGTCGTCCAGGTCATGAGGGAAGATTCGTGGTTTTCAAACCACGTTCTGATAGGGTCGTCCAATGCGAAATAAACGTTTAGAAGCTTAGCGTTGTTGTACCAGGCGTTCAGTGCTGCCACACGGCCGTACATGTCCAGCCAGTCCTCAACATTTTCGTGTGGTTCTCCACGGAAAGTCGGTGGCTCACGGGGCTGGCGAAGCACGACGGGCGTTGGCTGTGCACCAGATTCCATCGTGAGGGCATAACTGGATAGCAGGTCCGCACCTCCACGAGATTTCACGATGTGGTGACTGTAGTCCAGCGAACAGGAAGACAGCGGGAATGGCTTCCAAACAGAACTCTATTTGGGCTGACATGTGCCCGCAAAGAACTCAATCAGTCGGCGGCGGCGTAGCAACAAGCGTGCTCGGCGGTCGTCGAACAGAATGCCGGCCGCTCTCGGCCATGTTATTTTTAAAGCTGATAGCGAACTTTGTAATAAGGGAGTAATTACTCATCGGCATCCACCCGAGCGCAGCCATACGGCTACAAAGGAAAGCTATACAGCTTTCTCAGAAACTTCGTAGTTAAAGAAAAATTCGTCCTGGTCCGGGGTTCGAACCCAGGACCACCGCTACACCGGAGCAGTCGCTCTACCAATTGAGCTAACCAGGACGGCAAGCTTATGGTAGGGCGAGATCGAATTGATCAATAACTCGAAGTGGGAACAGTGTTGGTGGTCAAACAGTGTCGACCAATAGCGAACTTTCTGGATAAAGCTTGTAAAGTTACTAGAATAGTCTGGCACAACGTAGAATCGGCTCCGCCTGGATGCGATCAATCGAGATAAATCTAGGCACGTCTTGCATCACAAAGCGATAAAGCGGTGTGCCGGCAGCTTTGAAGAATGAACAAACAAACACTACAAACATTCGCGGCAATATGTTGGCAGCCCCCCCCCCCCCACAAATTGAAAAAAATAATATTGCCTTGCCCGAAATTTCGCGTCTGCAGCCGCTCAAGAACGAATGAACTTGAGTTCTCGAAACTGTAAGCCTGCAGACGTTACACAGAATTTCCTCAAAGCGCGAAGCGGTGCGGTAGTTTGCAGGCGGGGATTTCTGTCCTGTGCGATCAGCCATTGCTGGTCGCTCGGCTGGGAGGGTAGTGCGACGGTTTAAATTGAGCACTGCCATGTGGAGTGGCATAACATGTACTGGGCGCTTTTGTATGGCGGGCAGTGCGCAGGTATTGTGAGGGGAAGAAAGTGTGCTTATGGTGAAGGTTCAGGAAGGAGTTCTCCTGGACCTGGAGATATGATTTGGGCGCCTTTTCAGCTAGCGATAACTTGTCATTCAATGGCGTGGAAACACATCGGTGCGATGCCAATTTTTTTTCCAGCTTGAAACAATAATTCGCCTAAAACTTCTGAGCGAAACGCTCATAACACTAGAGTTTTAGCACCGTCGTAGGGTAAATTACTGTAATTACGATTGCACGTTAAAATATGGCCTATCAAGAATTGCAGCAATAGCAACACCAACATGTTATCGAATTGGAAGAGTGAATGTACAGCTCTGCTGAAACACTTTGTCAGTTCTGAAATGTTAAACCAGTTTAATGATCCTGAGTGCAGAATTTAAGGCCGAATACGCAACAGAAAGCATTGTTTTCGTGTAGTCTGAGCCATCACTGAAACGAACTCATTGCTGTAATGGACTCATCATTGTGCTTAGCACAATATCACTATTTTTGCTTAGAAAGTTCTTTTAAATTTTTCGAAGTGCGAGGCAATACCACTTGACTCTTCTATGAATTCATTCACTTTGTACCAAGATTATTTCATTTGCTGGTCACTTTTTTCGAACAATACTTCATAAAATCAAAAAGTGTCACTAAATGTCTTCAATTCAAGGCGCATTTCTGAATTTCGGGGTAAAAGTTCTGTTATGAACTTTCCCTTTTTCCCGCACTCTAAAATGCGAAAGCAGTTAGGCTAGCATTGAATTGAACTTTCTAAAGAACCATAATTTGTGCTCGGCTATGAGAATGTGATGGCAAATTTTTGTTTCGTCTTCAAGGTTCGTTTAGTTGCCGCTTTGATGTTGTCGGCTACAGTACTTGATAATTTAAGGTATTTAAGGCATTTATTGGCATGACTAAAAGTGCTTTCTCGGTTTCTAGTATATTTCTATTGAGAGCAGGATACAAAGCAGTAAGAAAATTGTATGTACTTCCAATCAACAAATGTTAATGAAATATGCCCGGCTAAGAAAATGTGACTACTAATGTTTGTTTCGTGTTCAAGGTTGCTTTAGTTGCTTTGACACGTTAGGCTATCGTACTTATGCATTCAGGCATTTATTCCCGTGATAAAACGTTCTGTCAGTTTCTAGTATACCATTACTGACGGCAGTACATAGAAAGCAGTAAGAAAATTGTGTGAACTTCCTATTAAGATAAGTTAATAGAATATTCTGAGCTAAGAGAACGTGACTGTAATGTATGTTTCGTGTTCAAGGTTATTTTAATAGCTTTCCAGTGTTCGCCTACAGTACATGATTATTTGAGGAATCTATTCGCATGACCAAAAATGTGTTCTCAGTTTTTAGTGTATTTCTACTCCCAACAGTACATAGAGTCCATAAATCATTAAAATGGAATATACCTTCTGTTTTAAAACGTTTTCCGATACCCTGATGTAGTGAAATTGTTGACTTGATGGAACAGATTCCAGCATGCATTCAGGCAAGGTGTCGTCATGTTTATGCGAACAAGATAGCTTTAATCACCTCAGACACTATGCAGTTTGTTTATTTATTTCTCTCGATGTGTCAAATTGCATCCAGATTTTCTAGCAACTTTCGACGGACCGGAGTGAATAGAAAGAAGTAAGAGCCTACCAGCTTTGTATTAACAAAGGTCCATATAATGCAAAAATTATTTTCTAGTAACTTTCTACTGACAGGAGTACATACGAAGAAGTGACATTCTACCAACTTTGTATGAACAATTGTTGATAGAATGTAAAAGTTACTACAATGTTACTAGAGCAAATAGAACATTAATACAAATTCTAAAGAACGTTCACAGCCATTTTTGTAAGGGCAGGTTGCATTCGGAAGCCGGTAGTATGACCCAATGGCAAGCGTTTTTCTATCTGCTAAGCGTAATTTACAAAAAAAAACACTCAATCTCAGTAGCACTGCAAATCAATAATACACATGGTATACCGCGGCGTACCAGAACAAACACCCCGCCTCCTCTTGCATTTCTATCGCGTCGAAAGCAGTGATAGCCATCGGGAAAACTTCCGAGTCTAATATAGAACAATCAAGCCACGACTCTGTGCCCAGTATTATCGCTGGTTGCACCGAACGGATAAGGCAGAAGAAATGTTCAACTTTGTTCTTTATAGTTCTGCAATTGACTAGCATAACAGTGAGAGGCCGACCGGCTGTCAGCGAACTAATCGGTCTGAACCATGCCCCCTGACGCGCAGTCAACCTGATATCGTTTATTATCTAGGTGCAACGTTCCATATCTTAATATTGGTTTCTTTCCCTCTGTGCGATTCTGCTTAGAAAACTCCCACAATTTCTTTCTTTTCTCACGAGTAAAACGTACGAAATCTTCTGATATGCTGTTTTCTGTACCTTTAAATTATACGCCTTAAGCAGCACTGCCTGACGTTCCTTAAACGAAGGAAATTTCACAAGTATCGGACGCTTTTTCTCAACATGGTAGGTCCCTATTCTCTGTGGGTGCGCGGTGTTGACACTGGTTAGCCCAAGGGAATCCTCACAGGAATCAGCAATCAGCAGCTCCGGCTTTGTCGCCGTCACATCTAGCTACTGAGTCCACGAGACCGTAAAACAACAGGTTGCACCTCCTCTCTCTGTTTTTAAGGTTAGCCACTCTCCAGTTCTCGTCAACGTTTCATGTACCTGATGTCGCTTCTCCTCAACTGCGGTTAGAGCCAAGCCCATAGCATCAATTTCTGCAAGTGCCATCTCCATGGACAAAAGACGTGTTTTGAGGTCATTTCCATCAAGTGTAAGTTCGTTTTGAGTCGCTTCAATAGATGTTAGCTTTGACAACATACCCTTCTGACCTTCTAGCAGATCTGTTAGTTCCTTGCCTGGTCCTGTGGTCAATTCAATGTCCTCACCGCGTAACACAAGTAACAAATAAAACGAAGCACTGCGTAAAAGAGCAAAATGTCCCTTCACGTGCACACGCTTCGATCGCACTGGTCTAAGCGTCCGAGTAACAGCAACAGAAAAAAAAAAACAATATGCGGTGGAACCGGCAGTACAAAATATGTTTTTTTAAGAACATGGTAGAAAGAACCAACCTGCATAAGCAGTAGCAAGAGCGCAAATGACACCGCCATGTTGCCGGTTCCACGCCCCGCTGCCCAAGTACCGCTTCGATGAATTTGTAGCAGAAGTTCGCCGCCGATTCCGTCCACAACACAGTGTTGGCAGCTGCAGTTCCAAAAAGTGTTGAATTCAGACCATGCGAGGCACCTCTCGAGGTCCGCCGCGGCCGAAAGTAAGCCTGGGCCGCTGGTCGCGTCCAGACGGCAAGAACCGTCACCAAAGAAATTTAGATGGGCTTCTGCCCATCCGGATCCGGATGGAAACAACCTGCATAAGCAGTAGCAAGTGCGTGAATGCCACCGTCATGTTGCCGGTTCCACGCCCCAGTGTGCGTGCATTTAAAATATGTCCGCGAGGTGAAGCAAAAGGAAGTAGTCAAAGCATGCTTCCTGACGAGGCTTCAACCCGGGTACACACTCTGGGAACACAGTAGTTGCGAACAGTATAAAAAAATTGCATTCCATGATAATCATAACAAACACTGCAATATGCGAGATACAACCATCATGGGAAATTAATGAAGATATTACGCAGTAAAATGGCTTCGAAAATAAAATAATGCGCGACTCATCATATCACTGCTAAAGACGATAGCAATCGCACTGCATACCTTTGACATCCACAAAGGCCTAGCGTTTGGGGACTTCAATTGGGGAGGTTGAGATAAATACATTTTCGCCCCAGTTAATCGCGGCTGACACAGTTCAAAACCGCCGGGCCCCACCTCGTGGTCGCTTACACTACCGAGCGCACGCCGACCACGGCGGGCCTTCCTCTGAGGGAACAAATGAACGACACTCGGGCTGACACAAACAAGGCATTTATTGATACAACAACAATAAGGCCAGCTAGCAACAAAATACGCTAAGGAATCGAGGACGTCCGACTGACCAGCACGGTTACGAGCGAATGTTCGCCCACTCTAGGGCAGGGGATACTCTGCGGCCGCACGCGACGAGATGCGGGAGACCATTCCTCCCCACGACTTTCCAGCGGGGCACCGCGTCGACACGCTCGTACGCGGCCAAATCCCGAGCCGTAGAGGGCCGTCTCCCCCGCGCGCGCGACAATCACGCCATCCATGGTGCTCGTGGCTCGGCGAGTCCGGCGCCAACCTAGTTAGTTAAAGTAACTAACATGGCTAAGGAGGGTGCATCGCAGAGAATTCAACCACAGGGGTCGAGTAAGGCATGTCCCCACAAGTGCAAGGCTCCTACTAAGTTTTCAAAACAAATGAATATTATAACATCTCAACAATGTTTGCGACATTAGCGGCAAGTGAGGAAATGACTTTCACTTTCTTTTTAAATTTTTACATAGTCGTCCAGTTTATGGCTTCATCAATTATCAATAGACACGCGTTACATAAAAAAGAAATCAGATTATCTCTGTGTTGGGTGCCATAGTTCGTCCAGGTACGAGCAGGAACGCGAGAGGTAACACGTAAATTGTAAGTTCGATTGCTACTTAGATGTGTTTGTGAGTAAGGTAATGTTAGGTTTCATTTTCATATAAATAAGATTAGCTGCAGTGTACTTGTAACATTGCGGAAACGGCAGGGCATCAAAGGTGTGAAAGAAGTTTTACCCGGGGCAGGATTTTCAGAACAGCACGTGGGGCTTTTTTTTTGAAGTAAACACAATCTGGTTAAATGGGTTTTGTTACAAGTGCCCCATACAAGGTTCCAATCCGCAAGGTGTGAATAAACCGCAAGAATCACGCAACAATATTCACTAGACAACCGCGCACAGAAGCATTTATAATATTAATATTTTCGGCCTCCACTTTTTTCAAGGGTTTTAGAAAATGCCAACGCACTGCCCATAAGCATATTTCCTGTAAACGTTTTTTGTTCCTTTTCAGCGATACTAAGTCGTAAATGTATCTAATATAACTTTCTTTTTTACAGAACTAAAACCTGTGGTAACGGAGTGGAAATGACTGCTATTGCGTGGCTTTTCATGTCGCTCGTCATCTTTTCCGTGGAGAGTAAGTTTGAGATTAATTTTTTGTAGCGTTCATTGCACTCATGACAGAAAACGCTCCCATGAAAGAAATTTATCAATAACAAAATCCTGAGCGCAATGGCCGTGCTTTTTTTTGTAATCGGTTTTCAGCAGCAGGCAGTCAATTCATTTTCTTGAGGCATTACGCCGTGAGAGCCAAGAAAATGCAGAGCAGAACTGTGTTCGAGCAGCTGTTCATTTGTGTCAACATTGTTTTCTATTGAGCTCACACGTAATCTAAATGTGTGACTGCTAACGCACAATCCAACAAAACCAACAAATATTTTGCTCGATTGTCAATATTATATTCGTGAATACTTTATTATTTTTGAACTGCATAACAAGAAAAATACGTATATGCAGCTAAATAGTCAGAAACAGGCTTCATTTAACCACTACCAATTAAAACTTGCAGGAAGGGTGGATGATTAGCAACCACCGGTGGTTCCCTCAAACTACGTCCTGCGCTTTTCATGAAAATTTTTGCCGCAAAAATTTCCCGCGGAAATTGCAGAACAATTTATATCCTTGCAGTGCAGGCAAAACGCCACTCAAAGCGTCTAAGCGTCAGGTTATTCTGTCATACTCTTCGATAAATTTATGTTTTCTTGCGCTTTCATATTTATCCTGTCGTGCATAATTCTTATCATATATTTCAATGATTATGTTTTCACACGTTTAGGAATTCATTGCAATACAGAGTGAAAAAGCTGTGCCAATGGCACACGCAAACGTTTGTAAATGGACAGAGGTGTCATTTAAGTAGGACTAGGAAAGTACTTTGCGAAGAATATGTCTGCTTGTTTAGTATTCGAATATGAATCTTGTTAAGAGAAAGTTTGTCATGTGAACGGTTTTTCCTAGTATTTTTTCGGGCCTGCTAGACATCTTGCGACGAAGTTTTACGAGGTCACGAATGCAGGGTTCTCGACAGTCCCCTTTTATTTGGTTCATTAAAAGCTCGTACGTTTCTTTTTTTTTTTGCAATGGCAGCACTAACTATGACAGAATGACATAAAGATGACGAAAAGCACTAGAAAACAGAAAGAGCGCTCGTTCTGTTTCATTGTTGTGTTCGCTCTCTGTCGTTCCGTCAAAGAGAGCACTTCCAATTGAAAAATGCAATACCAACTAGCCCAAATCATAAGTTATTTTGTTCTTGCCGGTCGCAATGCTGTGAAAAGTCAGCCATTTTTCTTCAACGTCTAAATGCAGCGAATTCTATGCGGGAGAAAATGTGCTATCATTTATGTTTGTGGTGGTCCAGTTGTGCTTAAAGAAGCGTGCTGCCTGCACATTGCACCGCACAGACCAGTTAAACAGTGCAGCCCTTATATATTGAACCGGATATTTGGAATTATTTCCTACATGGAACTCTCTGGTTATCACCTTAAAGGTCCCGTGTAATGGTACCGCCTAGTCACCCATATATCGAACTAAAATTTAGCCGTTCATTCTATACTATATAGAAATTTGCGCCGCGCCTATGCAAGTGGCCTTTCCCCAAACGATGCCACTCGTTCATGATCATTTTCGCGCGCGGAGGCGGCTCGGCTACTCGGCCTTGGCCACCAGCTGGCTATATTAAGGCTGGGAAACCATGAGAGGAGGAGAACGTGGGGTGTCATTGGCAGTGGGCTTCGATATCTTGTACTCAATTTTCCACGCCATTTCACTGTCATATGGTAAAGCCAACCTAACTAAAACCATGCGTTGCTGAGCCAAGAGTACCCTTATTTTATTGAGCGTTTACTCTATTTATAGCGTACTTGTAACAGTATTAGACATGGTATGATGGGCAGTGGCTGTTTTCATAGAACCGTCGCTGCGGATATTTTGCACGTCGCTTCAAGCAGAGCGTCACTAGCGTGAGTGCAATGTATTCTTGCTTATAGGTTACAGACACGCTTATCTGTTGCATTTGTCGAATAATTAATATAATAAACTACCTCGCACCTCCTTCGAGTTCAGTGTACCTGGGCTCGACTGTACTGCAACTGCACTACTTCAGTGCGCCTCTAGCTTGAACCGCATGGTGGCGCAGTAGGACATACCACGCGCCACGCTGCGTTTGACCGCACAAGGCGATATGGCTGTCTTTCTGATAAGCGCTTGAATGCCTCAGTTTTGAGAAGTGCGGCACATCTACCCTGATTGAGCCGAATTCATTTGGTGGACCGAACTTGTTTTCATAAAGTGCCGCTGGCAACTAGAGTGGCGACCAACAGCGCTTTGCTACCACCATTATCTAAGTAAAAAGTTTATAACGAAAATTTCATTGCGCAAGTAGTAACCACGAATGATTCAATGGTTACGGAAAAGCAAAAGAAAGATAAGCAGCAAGCAATCTCCCTTCTTATGTACTATCCGCAGAAGATACGTCGGTGTGGGCTCCTTGTAAAAACCTTCTTACATGCACAGCCCAGTGGTATTTTATTGATTGAGCTCTGCTCTAACATTATGTACGCCGCTGAAACTACTATAGGACAGCAAGTTCTGCATTTTCCCTTCCACTTCATCCACTTCGGACAAATTCTAGAGCGGACACGAAGGGAAAGGTCGGTCTTCTGTCTGTCGGGCTATTAATGGCATTGGACCCCTTATACGTATATCGGTTAAATGTGCAGTGCAGCCGGCCGTCCTTTTCCGCAGATATGTCAGGCGAACGTCAAAGATATAATTTCAACTGCTAGCGGAGCGCATACTCCGCCTAACTATGGTAGTGCCCCTAGTGTGACAACCCATTATCTTGCACCTGGCTGAACAGAACTGAAACGAACGGAGGTTCTCTGGGTGCAGAAGGAAGTACTTATACATGCATTTTGTGAGTAACCCAAGATGCGGAACAGAACTCTTTTTCGTTGAACTGCGCAGAACGATAGAGGAGCGTCGTACTGATCTTAGTAGTCACCTGAGCTTAGCAGCTTCGTTCTCGTGTGCACTTAGGTATAAATACTACCATTGCCGTCTCTTGGCACTTTCGCGGGATTCCAATTTAAATTTGTTTTCACTAGCAGGCGTTCCATCTCGTAAGTGGTCACGTAACTCAGGACCTCGATGCCACCGGCACATGCAGGGAAATTCACTTTTTATGGTGGCGCACTCGACGTAATTTATCACATTTGAGGTTAGGGCACGGCACCAAAGGTCACTCTATTCGGCTCATATTCTTATCTTTACCGTTGCGCTTGACAGGGGATTAATTTTTTGTCCCTCGCCTACCTTGTCTTGCACATGTTTCTTGGTTTCTGCGGACGCATGCAGAGTTACGTGATCGCCGACGCCGAATGCATCAACTATTATTCGGTCTCCATAAGCCAAAGAAATGCCCCACAATCAACTGCAGTTGTAAAATTTTGGCCAAGTAAAAAGTTATGTTGCTATTTTGTTGTGACGACGCGAAGTGTCAGAAAATACAGATATAAAGTGACAGCAAGACACCCGAAAGAAGAAATCAAGGTAAGCTGAACACAGCAAATATTTGAAACCGGTGCTTTGTTTTTCAAAATGGGGAAATTACATTTTTTATTTGCAGTTTATTGTTGCTATGGAAAAGGAACGTTTGAAATTGTACGAATACTCAGTGCGGCAACTTTTTTTGATCTAAGGAGAGCGTGTACTGTAAACTACATATAATCTCCGACATGAAACTTGGTGACAGGACTAAGCGCTATGCGTACTTTTTTTTTCAGAGCAGTGATGGTTGAGTGATTATGTTTTTCTTCGTAATGATTTCACATACCTTTTCGCAAGCGTTTCTGCCTTGGACAACGGGGCGAAATCTAGATATCCGTGTGATGACGAGGGCTTGATGACGATGAAGTATAAACTTTATTATTAGAATTACGAAATATGAGTTAGTGCTTCAGACCATGAATCACTTTTTGGAACGATACAATCAATCTATTGCGCGATGTCAGTGCACGTTAAAGATTCCCAGGTGGTCGAAATTATTCTGGAGACCTCCACTACGGCACCTCTTTAACTCCTTCCTTTATCTATTCCCTTAAGGCGTGGTTCAGGTGTCCACCGAGATATGTGTGACAGGTGCTGTGCCATTTCCTTTCTTCAATAACCAATTATTATTATTAAAGAGGACAGAAAGCAACTTTTGTAAGGATTATTTTTAAATTTGCAGTAGAACCACAATGCGAGTGGACCTAAAGTAGCTGATCGCAGGGGATTGCACGTTCCTATTCGAGACGGTAGAACAATTTTTTTCAAGGCAAAATGAAAAAGCTGCTCTTTTAGCGAAGCTTAAGTGCAGGTAAAAGAACGCAAATTACTGGAAATATTTTGGATACATTTGTTGCGACCGCTCTCATATGTCCTAGTGTTTATTTGACACGCAAAAAGAAATAAACTGAATTAGTTATTAGCCTTTCTTTGGAGGCGAAATTCTAGAGGCCCGTGTACTGTGCTATGTCAGTGCACGTTAAAGAACCCCAGGTGGTCGAGATTTCTGGTAGACCTTCACTACGGTGTCCCTCATAGCCTGAGTTGCTTTGGGACGTTAAACCCCCATACACCAAAGCAAAGCAGTTATGCATTTTTTTTTTATTTTCAGGCTGCAAGAAGAATGAAAAACTCTCGCGCTGCGGAAAAAAAGGATTTCTCAAAGAAGACCCATGTAGGGGCGTAAGCAAGAGTCCCTGCACCCAGCACACACTACATTGTGCGTGTACCCGAACCACGCGTAGGAATGAAAAGGGCCAGTGTGTGCCGGAAAATCAATGTGGTAACTAGTTTTTTAAATTAAATTGCTGTGTTTTTTTCTTGCAACGGTCCAGGAAATCAAGGATTTAATGTCGTCCTTAAGATCAGCCTGGAAGGTTTTGGGCTAAAAAAGCTGCCGCTTGCGTCATAATATGGCATGCATAAAATGTAAATATAACGCCTTGCACCTCATAAATATCTGATTTTACCTCTCTTCGTAATTTCGTACGCTCAGTTCGTCTGCTAATCTGACGCATATGGGGTTAATAAATAATGGTGCCAGCAATAAGTGCTCCCAAAGGCGGCGCGAGAAATTCTATTTCCTACTGTAGAAACGCACGTTTCAAACACCCCTATCCAGGCAGAAGTCCCTGACGACAACCGTTGACACTTCACACCATGTCAGCAGTCCCCCTGCAGCAGTATAAGCACGTGTTGCGCGGCCGAAGTCACCCTTCCACAGGAGGCGCCTGTTTCTTAGCGCTCAGTAATGCTGATAATATGGGTAGGCGCCTTCTTTTTACTTCCGCGATTCATGTACTCCTTTACCATTCCTAGTGTTCGATTTTCTCTAGCTTCCGTGTACTGTACGAAATCAGTGCACGTTAAAGAACGCCATTGTGGTCGATATTTCCGGAGACCTTCACTATGGCGTCCTTCATAACCTGAGTCGCTTTGGGACGTTAAACCCCAATAAACCAAACCAAACCAAATACACTACATATTTCAGTAAAATTTATAAATCAGTTGATGCGAAGCAAAGCCTATATAATGGTTTCTAACCCTCAATAAATTCTTCATAAACTCTGTCAAATTCTCTACAGGTTATATCCAGGTTATGAATTTCCTCGTAAGGTTATCCGAGGCACCAGTGATTTAGTGCGTATGTTTACATGGCAATATTAAGGTATAGAGATTGCACCTTAAATTTATATTTGATCTGAGATGCCGATAACAATTGAGCAAAAGTGCCACTATTATGATCGCGCTGCGCTGCCTTATAGCGTAGTGCAGCGGCTCTGGCTCCTTAAGCATGCTACCTTTTAAGTAAAGGATAAGGTCTATTCCCGAGCATGTCTTTATTTGTTCCCCTGTTGATGCACTCTTAGTTTGTAGAAATTATGGAACTTATTCGTGTGTTCTACAATGCCGCCATCTGGACGTGATGAACAAGAATTCATTGCGTAGGTATCAATTTTTGATAATCGGAATGTCCCGAAGGACATCGCCGCCGAAGTTGTTCACCTGCTATTTTACTCCCAACCCTGTCATGAACAATCCTGCAAGTAGAAGCGGAGCTCGCGCTTCGGGGCATAATTTTTCAGCGCGTAAAGTAACTACAGGTTGTTTCTATCCTCTTTCCAAAGATTTCCGACTGTATAAGCAATAATTTAAAGCACGAGTAACTTCTCCAGCCCTGTACTACAATGACATGCTTCAATTCTACGAATCTGGCTCGCTATACTGCCACGCTCGGATATAGCGAGCCAGGATATTTCAAATTATTGGCTTTAGTCAACACACGGATTGCCACCTTGAAAGTCTGTGTTGTACTACATACGTGAAAGGCGTAAGCAGTTGTAAAGTGTATAGCGTAAAGAATTGTTACTAGCTAACAATGTTCACATGAGAGAATCATCCTCATCCCTAGTAAACTATCTAACGTGTAGTTCTTTCGACGAACCAGACTCCAAAGTTTTCTTGCACTTTCTTGGGGTTTTGTGGTAACTGACTTATATGAGTGTTCGATTCGACAATCTCGGTAACCCGTTTGCGTACATTTCTTACAACCCGTCTTTTTGATGGCCGTTATACATAAAGCGACCTTTATGTTTCCCCGCTGAGTTTCTATCTGGGTAACGCCTTATTTTCTCACACCTGAATTACACCTAGGTAGCAAATAATGAAAGCATTATGTCATAAAATCGCTGCGCAACTTCCACTGAAACCTTAGATTTGTGTTAAAGCATAACAAATACGGATTTGAGTTACATCGAAAATATTGCTTTAACATTCAAAATAAAGACTATTGGAATACTGGCTTTTCGATGTAATTTTGTGTAAAATCGGGGTATATTAAAGGCACTGGGACCTCAGGAGCAGGGCGGCAACAGTACGTGGTAGGCCAAGGCGATTACACAGCACGCGCAGCGATGAGAATGCCTCCGTTGAATAGAATGTTCGTCTTCGTCTTCATATTATGTATTAAAAATGATCAAATACTACAATATATTGCATTATAAATGTAAATAACATTCCCCGGGGACATTGCTTAATATAGTCTTCTTAACGTAAATGCAGTCGAAAACAACGTTTGTATTAAGCTTCAAGCACTGGCTCATGGAAATACTCTTACTGTTCAAACAATGAAGATAGTTTTCGCCTAGCAGTACTTTCCAACCAAGGCTCGTAAACTTTTCCTAGTGCAGAACCCATTCTTTTCTTTGAAAATTTTCTTCATTACCCATTCGCTACTATGACTAAAGGGGTGCCCCTCAGTTATGGCTGTATTAACTTGACTACATGACATTCTCATGATACACTCATGTACAGGTATGAGTGTATGAGTTGCATGTTGTGTTATGTTGTACAGCTCAATTTTTGCCCCAGTTGTTATCCTTGCAGATCGTTGTTTGTGGACCTTCACAAAAAGCGCGTCTGGCCAATCGTGCAGAGTTGCTTTGCCGTATTTTAACTTTTATTTGTCCAAATGTTTATTTAATGTTACGAAAAGAATATCACAGCATTTACTGGGAACTTTGAAAACGTTAGAATGATTCGACATTAGGAAAATAAAAATAGTGTTTTAACAAAGCGAGCAAGTAACATTGTAAAGCTTCGCTGCAACCTGAGTAGTTCAATAGGAAGGTGCTAACGAAAGAATACTCATGCCTTCCTCTTCGAATGCGATTTTAACACCTTGACGATCTCACCAAGAATATATTGTAGTCTTGTTTGCTTTGTAACATGTTTGTTCATTATAATGATGGGATGTTTTATTCAGTCAAGGGAAGCTGTGGACAAATAGCACAAGAGCACAAGCGATGTGATCCACACAATGGAGGTTGAATGAGCAGTTTTAACCTTTTCAGACGTCATTTTTCGCTTTCTTTGAAAACAATTAATTTTGCGCCCAAGCCTCTGGTGAGAACCCTTAGTACAGATACCCAAAGATAATACGCTGTCGGTATTGATGTTGAAGGTAGAGTGGAAGCTAGGTCTAGCCCTGAGCACCCACTGAAACATCGTCTTCAGGCCCTCACTCTCGGAAGTGTAGTTGGGTACAGAAGGTTATTTGAGAGTCACAAAGATCCTGTGCACCTTAATGAAAACAATATTATCCATCTTTCATTCACAACCCCATAAAGGTATTTCATCGAAGTCTTCTTTAACTTCCTTGTGGGCTGGTTGGCTTAGCATAATATACTATGTCTCATAGAGGACGGAATGATACCTAAAAAGACGTGCATCTGTGGACATTTGAAAGTGGAAGTCATTAATAAAAACAACAAAGAGTAGGGCGCTTCTGCGTTCTCTACAGGAACGCGTGCATAAAATAAAACGTTGGAGATTTTCCAGCGCCTATTTCTTTTCGACGAAACGTTTCTGTAGAAGTGGGAATAAATGGATATATTTTGAGGTTGTACCTTTAAGGAGCAAGCGACAATAAGGTAGCTAACCGAACGCATTTTGAAGTGAAGATAAAAAAGAATGTCAGTAATGATTACAAATAATTCAGTCCCATAACAGAAAATCTTACCCTATACCAGTTGGTACAGAGACCAGATCATAACCAAGATTATTCACAATGTTTCACAAGCTAATGTGCTCAAAAACCTTACTAATTAGTCTTGTTAGATAGGTTCGCAGTTGGATAATAAACTGTGGTCCCCACTTTGTAACACTTTTAATACTCGGGTTGGAAGTCGCCAGTTGGTAAATGGCAGACTAAACAATTTTGTCAGAATAAAAATTATCAAGTGTTTAGGTATCTTCAGGTAATGCAAAAGGATTTGGTCATACTCATGGGAGGATGGGCTAGGCTGCTACCAATAGCTGCGAGGATGCTTTGAAGCGAGATTTCATATGGCTGCTTGAGAGGAATAGACCAAGTAGGAGGCATAAATTATGTTGTAGTGGCTGTGGCTTCGACGGAATAGAAGTTGTGGACGCTGCGCAAATAGTAAGAAGTACCTAATATACCTCCATAATTATGGATTGCTGAGAGAGAGCCATCAAACATTAGAAAGAAGCGTACGACGTTGAGACAGTAACTAGTGAATACTCAACTTAAACAGAGAGAGAGCTGATGTGGTCGTTATCGTATTTTTGTTGTTGTGCATTTTCATGTACAATGCATCTCTCACTGAAATTACTCAATTAGGTTAGCAAAGAACTTAGGCTTTTTTTGCGCAAAGGTTTCAAACCTTTCGCAGGGTTTTTGTTTGCGAAGATGGTTAATCACAAGTGTCTGTCGTAACCCCGCCACAATGATAAAATAATAAAACACAAAAACCACAAAAGTTTTTTGCTTAAACTTTTATTGCGAATCAGCAAAGTATCACGCGAAAAAAGTGCGGCAGTCTTGAGAAATCAGACCGCTGGGTTCTGTGTCTTATGCTTGGACGTTTGATATTAAATTAATTTGCGGCCCTTCAAAACAAGATGTTTCTTACAAATGGGCCGCATAGTTAAGGCAGTCAGGTTCGTTCCAATGGAAGATGTTCCCTTAGAGCAGAGGCCAGAGGAGAGTGTATTTGAACAAGCATTCCTCCTGGCTTCGATTGTCTTAGCGAAAGCTGTAAACTCAACTTTTTCTGTTCTGATTTTTGTTCAGGACGTGCACACTGAACTACCAAACTTTCACTGCAGGCACCACACGCAAAATGTTGAGAAAGTTTGATCTAATGTTCTTGTTTCAGTTAAGCCGGCTCAGCAGGTTGAGGAAGAAACTCGTCGGCGAGATCAACAAATTAACAAGACTTATCAAAACACCATAAGTGTAAGTAGAATGATACCCTTGTTTGTACAGCATAAATTATGGCTGCTCCACGAGTTTTATGCTTAGTATTTCTCTCCGTTTCCTTGTTATCTCAGTCTTACTTGCGGGCATGCGAAATCTGATGCCTCTTCCTTCTTCCTATATCTGTCGTGTACGGGCTGCAAGATATCGATATGGACGCGCCCTCCTCCTTAAGAAGTCGCTCGCCGATCAGAACTGGCACCTGTGCGGTTACCTCGAGTCAGACCTAGAGCGGTCATTGCTGTTTGCTCCATTCGCAGATGCTACTGGAAACATAATAAACAAAAATATTGCATTCATGTGAATGGCCGCAAAAGACGCCGGCGTTTTGCAGACCACCTTCTACAGCTAGGCGCTTTTCTTACTGCAGTGAGCGCGGCGCATACGGATGGGTGGAAGGGGGCAGCGTGAAGCAACTATGGAAGCTTGGTAGAAGATGTCGCAAAAGTGATTTGATCAGCTTGCGGAGGTAACCCGGAAGGCGACCACGGCCACGTTTATTAGTGCTGCCGGTGAGCAGATAGCGGCAGAGCGGCGGCGGCAGCATTCGGCTGAGGCCAATGCCCCAGCGTTCTCCTGCGCGTGCTATCGACACTATGTGCAACAGTGATGCACAAAGGGGGAAAAAAACTGGTGGCCAAGACTTCAAAAGAATCGTGCAGGGCGTTCGGGTTCCGAAGGCGCGACTCAGGCGGGCGACCCTGGATGTGTTGATGTGGCCGAACTTTCGGAGGCCGTCCAGGGATGCATAGTAGCAGTTGAAGGATATAGGTAGGCCTGGAATGGGGACTGAGTGCCAGCGATTCTGGTGCAGCAGTTAACGGCTAGCGCATGGTGGAGGGCGCAGGAGAGAGAGCTAGACTGGCTGCTGGTCTTGAGATTTAGGTAAGTGGTGCCGGGCGGAGCTTCTCGGTACTAAGGCGGGCGGCCATGGGAGGCGCAGCAGGATGCAAGGCGGGGAAATGACTGTGGTGGACTGCAAGGGACTGCTGGGACACGCTCACAACCAGCCGTGGACTGATGTACTTGAACGTGACGGGCGGCAGCACGAGAGGCGCCCTTGCCACTGGCGCCGATCCGTTCACGAAGGGGAACGCCGACAAGGCAGCGGCAGTCGGAGGTGGCGTCGGCACCGGGGCAGTGACCGGGGGCACATCACCTGGTTAGGTCGGCCTAGGAATCCTCTTAGACGGCGGCTGATGAAGCTGCAGCGTAGGGGGAACATGAATGTGCTGTGAGCGAGAGTGTATGGGTGGTAGTCTCCCGGCACACGTGCGTTGGGTGCGTTGGGTTCGTTGGGTTGGGTCCTTCAAATGGTTCACCTCATAAGTAGTACAATTCCAAATTATTCACGTTGATTTCTCTCTTTCCTCTAATTTCTCTTCCCCAAGCTTTGCGCTGAAGAGAGCCCCGTGCTCCTTTATTGAGCATAGGCGGCTTCGTCGTGGCGTGACTGTGATTGTGACTGCGTCCTTGACTGTGTGACTGTGACTGTGTCTTGACTGTGTGACCGTGACTGCGTCCTTGACTGTGTGACTTTGACTTCGGTTTTGTCTTGTTTTGTCTTGATTATGTTTTTATTTTTCTGATTTTTATTTTGTGGCCAGCGCTCAGTGCTTTCTTAAACTGTTACTGTGACCATTACTTTGTAGTGACTTGGGTTGTTTCTTTTTTATTATTATTATTATTTATTCCGCGGACTGCACGTTGTGCTTTGGCTGTCTGCCTGCGACTAACTTTTATTGTGATGAGCCTTTTGTTTTCTTTTCTTTTGAGTTTTTTTTAAACGCTCTGTTTTTCGCTTAAAATTTTTTTTCGTCTTTGCAACATTTCGTTATTTTTCATTTATTTTGAATTGGCGTTAAGCCTGGCAAAGCATTGCGGGTCCAGTCATCCTCTCTCTTTCTTTTATGTTCTTATTACTTTTTTTGAGAGGACCAATAAATAACGGGGTGGCGGCCAAGGCAGTGCTGTCAGGCTGCTTTGAAGATGCTAACACCAGCGAGAGCAAGAAAGGCCCACAGCAGTGGCCTATTTTGGCGTGGCGACAGGCGCTGGCACCGGGTTGGGTTCTTTTCAGGCAGTGTAGGGCGGGTGACAAACGCCATTCATGGTATTGTTGTCACTGGTGTCACTTTAACCTGCTTCGGGCGACTTTCAGTGCGGTGCGGACTTTTGGAGGGGCAGAGGTTGTGGCTAGCAGGCTTGGTCGGTGCCGAGAGCTCTGGAGAATCAGCTCGAAACGGCAACGACGTTGCTGCAGAGGCTTTTCAGTTTTTGGCGGTGGTGAGGAGGGAGAAGGTGAGGTCGGAAACCGTGACGCGGCTGCTGCTGCAGAGTCGTCCTTGCCTGCAGGAGGCTCTGGCGACAATGTCAGCGGAGCGTAAGGCGGCATGGCCAAAGGTGCGGGTAGGAGAGTAGTAGGAGCATGACGTGAGGCAAAACGAGTGCTGAGCACACCTGGTGTGTCGTGGAGGTGAACGGCTGGTCGGAGATGCTGGGCAGGAGTGGCGGCGAGGCGGAAAAAGGCTGCCGAGGCGGGCAGGGCTCTGATGAAGGCTGCTTGGTCGCGAGCCAGTCCGGTGCAGGGCCAGACGTCGGCGGCGGCAAAAGCGGGTCTGCTGTGGCGTAGAGTGGCAGTGGTGCATTGCAGGCACCGAAGTCCGTCAAGACGGCCGTACATAGCTCATCGTATTTCCGGCAGCTCAAGGCAAATCAGGCGAGTCGCCGCACATCAACCACATCACTGCAGTATCCAGCCGACCCCTTGGCTATCTTCAACGCTCAATGAAGCTTGCCCCAGCACATGTACAATTACTAACCTACACCACATTAAAGCGCCTAAATTTAGAATATGCAGCCACCATTTGGAAACCACATGAAGAATTCCTTTCTGAGAGCATATAAACTAACGAAATCACGCCATTAGATTTGTTCATTCCGATTATTCATCCTACACAAGTGGAACCGATCTGAAGAACCGATCCAGCTGGCCATTATTAAAGCACCGTCGAAAACCAGCCAGTTTAGCCCTTTTTCATCGTTTCTACTGTTCATTTCCGTTAAGCATCTACGTCGCAAACCACTCGCTGTTTTCAGCTCGTCACAAAAACAATAAGCAGGTGTCATACCCTTGCGCAAAAACAAAAACATTTGCGCAGTCTTTTTTCATCCGAAGAGCAAAAGATTGGAGCGGCCTTGCAAATGCCGCTGTAATAATAGAAGGCACGCTTGCATTCAAAGATAAGCTTAAATCTTTAGACACATTTTAGGTTTCCGTGTACCGTTCGCCTTTAACGTTGACCAATTTCACTTCATTTCACAAAGCGGTTTTTACTGTTCTCTAATCTATTATTGATTTTTTACCCAACGTTCAGCGCTTCTTCCTGTCTTTTATTTTTGCCTTTTTTTTCGTGTATCAAAAAGCATTTGAACATTTTGCATCTTGATTTTCTGAGCTGTTTGCCTGTTTCATTCGTATTTTGAACCTTGACTTTGGCATTGTGCAGAATATGTTCGTTTTTTGTTGATATTTCGGTGAAACCCACCCCTCATGTAATGCCACTTGTTCGGGGTCTTTGAGGTACTGAAATAAATAAATGAATAAACCTGTAGAACGTAAAATGGTGTGAAATAAGGCAGCGGCTGTCATGATATTGTGGGAGACTTGATGGTCGATTGACGCCGAAATTATGATTAACCGGGCAAACCTGCCCACCACTGCACTCTCCGCAAGTTTGAAGGGGGAAGAGTGACAAACTTTTCAAACCCGCGTGCCAAAGATGAGATTCGACTGCTGACTGGTGATAGGGGCCACGCCTGATTAGCCGTGGACTGGAGGCATGAGGCGTAGACAAGATCCTTAACAAGCCCCTTTAACTGAGCAAAGAACAACACAAAAGTTTACAAAACAAAGCCCCGCAAAGTAGTGTCAATGCACAGAAGCGACGCGAATAAGGACGAATTGATCAGTAACTCGAAGTGCGATCAGTGCTGGTAAGATGTTAGCTGAATCCCGCAAGGTTGAGTAGGTTTGCAATAAGGAAGTAATTACTCATTGGCATCCACCCAAGCGCATCTATACGGCTACAAAGGAAAGCTGCAAAGGAAAGGAAAGCCGTAAGGCTTTTTTTGGGCTGTGCGGATTTTGGAAGCTGACTATTTGAAACTATAGCCAGTAATGAAATCTCTGTACACGGATTTGTGCAGTCGAGGTGGTGTTGCTGGCTGTTATCTCTAGTGCTCCAGGGTGAGTAAGTATCTCAGAGATGTGAAAGGTGATGCCACTGGAATCGTAAAGGAGTGTCGCCAAATTCAGTTTCGAATGTACTGCAGCTGGCATATTCTTTATCTCTTCCTGGTGCTCTCGCGGGTGAGCGCATCGGTGAGCTCTTTGCCAGGAAAGGACCGGTGATCCGGGCCCAAATGATACAAATGAGGGGGAGTGGGTTGCCGTTCTCTTAATTAGAGACCTTTATATTGCTTATGAGGCGAAAAATCCAGCGTTGTAGTTGTCCGCACCAAACGCTCCGAAACTCTACGTGACCTCATGACGTGATCGGCATTGCTTACATAATTAATTTATTCATTCAGATTACCCACGTCACCAGAGGGCAATATTGTAGTGTGGTTAAGTACATGGGTGGAACACAGTGGTAGAAATTTCGCTATAACGACCAAGGGTACATCACGACTTCTTGAATAAGTTCTATGAATAATATTTCTCCAGAACTAAGTTTTGAACCCAGGTTGGCGATCACTGATCAGCTTGACTGCCCTCTTCCTTACAGCACTATGCTGTTTTTTTTTTCAACATGGTATTCACTACACGAGGTTATGAATTTACACAAAGGGGCTATATAGAGATTATATAAATCGAACTCAGGCAGTCACGGCACTGCATTTGCTTGACCGGAAAAACACAACTAAAATTGTGGTAACGATAGACACCGCACCAACAGTGGAAAGCATTCCGGCAGAAAGTCTCTTTCATTATAAATTTCCGTGATTTGGAGCATCATTCGGCTAAAATGGCTTTTTGGAGAAACAATAAGGTTAACCGTGCGGTCCAGCATGCGCTATGATGGACCCCAACATCCCGCGCTCTAAACTGCCAGTGTCTCGCGCTGGGTTTGAGTATCGTCGTCTTCATCAACTTCCATTCGGGTGGCGCGAACCGGACAGCTTCGCTGTCTACTGCATTATAGAGTAGTACGCCATCCCCGCAGCTGGGCAATCCGCATGCATGCTTTCGCATTCACAGCACGTAAGTCGACTTAAGTGCCCTCCGACATTTTTCTTGCCCTTCACACACGGTGTCTATGCTTCTGGGGACAATAGGCATTATGAGCAAGGCTCGGCGTCCGGCTTGAGAGTAGGTGACGATAGGGCAAATTTGCGCGTCTTCATCTTGGCGATTGCAGCTGTGTCGGTTCCCGAAGGCTATGGACGCCTCTTTTGCCGTTGTGCTCGAGATCTTATGAATGGAGCCTCCTACTTCCACAAATCCGTCGTAGGTGGTAGTAGCCGGGCTCGTGGCAGGGTTGACCGGTTAGCTTTTTTCTTCCATGACTTTGATAAACGGGTTCCTCCTGAAAACTACGTGGAAGTACCACCACTTGGGCCCGTTGCCCGTGCGCGTTATATTCTGTAACGTAAAAAGAGAAGAGGCCGTGCCGCCGCAGGAGAAGCATAAAGACAAATCGCGGGCGCGAACGCGTGTTCGAGAGAACAAATGGCAGGAGGACCGTGGTCGGCGTTTGGCCGGAGAACCAGGTTTCGCTGTCTTCTTGCGCCGACCATCAACGTAACATTTTTGGGGACAGCGGTGGGATCATGCCGCTCACCCGCTCCCAGAGCCAAGCACCCGACGTTGCGGACGACCGGGGTCAACCACTAGCCATTGGCGCCGACGACACAGCGGCTGGCGCCGCCAGACCTACAGGCTCGGAGGGGCTCGGTCCTTCCCTGCAGTAGGACGCCGGTGCTGACGAACTCCTGGATCTAGTCTTACAGCGGCTGGACGCGTGGGAGGCCTGGGTGGCTGCCCATGCTGGGGAGGTGGCAGCTCTCCGGCGCAGTCTGTCGCCTAGTGACCCCCGAGCTGAACGCCGTAGATCCGGCGCCTTATAGCGTCGGCGCTGCCGCCGTCTCCAACATTGGTATCCTTTGGCCTGCGGTCGCAGCCACCAATGGCGTGCTCGGCGCAGGAATGTTCTCGCCGCAGTACCTACTGGGAGATCTGGATTTGTCCACGTTGGACGGCAGTGTCTCATGGCATGCCTACGACATCCAGCTCGACGACATGGCGGTGGCGAGAGGCTGGAGCAAACAGACGAAGGCCAAGAGGCATGTCGCCAAACTGAGGAACCGTGTGACGCAGCTGCTGCGGAACATGCATCCCGATCAGCTAGGCTGCTACCCTGTTCTGGCAGGCCTCCTCGCTGACCACTACGGCGCATAAGGTCATCCCGAGTGCAGTACCACCACCTGCATTCCGCTGCAAAGAGCCCGGGGAGACGTAGCAGGACCTGGCCTTAGCCGTTGAGCAGCTGGCTGTGGAGTCGCTCCAGGGGGCACCTCGCGATTCCCTGGTCCTGATCGGCACCGAGGCGTTTGTGGACACCATTCGGGACCCCGAGGTGCAGCACTTCGTCCGGTTTGGGCGCCCTGGTACCATCCGCGCCTTCATGTCATTCGCCGTCGAGGCGGAAACGGCTTTGCTGGCCACGCGGGTGTAGCTACCGTCTGCCGGACATGGCACACCGGTGCAGGCTAATCTATCCGCGGCCCCTGCTGCGGCCTCTGCCCGGCGTGTCCGCAGTGACCTAGTCGTTGCCTGCTTCCGCTGCGGCCAACGGGGATGCTACGCGAGGGACTGTGCCGGGCCTTCGGCGTCGGAAAACGATTTGGCGGAACTCAGGGGGCACAGTTCTCCCCACACACAATCCCAGTTCCAACACTTCTTCGTTCCCCGTGTCCTCTGCTTTCGTCGCTCTCTAATACGCCTAACGCGCCTTGCATGCTGATCGACGTTACCCTGCTCGGCCTGCATGTAAGGGCCTTGGTCGAAAGCGTAGCGGCGGTCAACATGTTGGACAAATCGCTGATTGCCAGCGCGCCCCCACCAAAGCTCTCGTGCTGGCCTTTAACGGCGCCCCGGTGGAGCAGGTCAGCTGTGTCATCGTCGATGTGCGAGCACTCGGCAAGACCTTCTCCACCGAGTTTGTTGTTGTAGACAGCCCTATTTGGCCGGTAGTCCTCGGGTGTGGGTGTTGCCAGCAAGTAGAGATAGCCCTCAGTTTCGCGAAATAAAGGCACAGGCGAACCAAATTCTGTGCGCTGGGTTGGCTTCGCCGGCATTCCAAACTCGGTGTCGGCCGGCGCCAGTCGCTGGTATCAGCGACCAAGCGTGCTTCCGTGTTCCTAGGTTGCATCGCAACGAAGTATACACGTCGCGTCCAGCCCCTGCGACGTGACAACCGTGACTGTAGCGTCCGCCATGACTCTGCCACCAGGCGCGGTGACTTGGGTGCATGCTAAGCTTGAAAGCCCGGTCACCGCGGACGTGCTTTTCGAACCCTCCCGGTGCTCCGCTCTCTCCCGCGAGATGACTTCCCCCGTAGGCTCCTGCCTGTGCTCGAAGGAGAAGTCCACGTATTTTTGCTCAACATCGGCCGCGTACCTCTCGTGCTGACTCCCGGTGCACAACTGGGCACAGCGTGAATTTTGAGCCCTGGCTCCCCGGTTTCATGTCTGCAGCCGAAGGCTCTGCTTCACCACTCTGCGGTGCCGGCGGTTCTACATTGGGGACCGATCAACTATGGACCCAACCTACCTGCGGTAGCTCGCCTCTTTCAAGGCCTTGCTGCTCGAGCATAGCAGTTGACTTGCTCTCAGCACCGGTGAACTCGCGTGCACTTCTTGGTTTAAACACGGGATCGACACTGATGGTCGCGGGCCCATTAGTCACTATCCTCGTCGAGTAGCGCCATATGAACGGTGGGTCATCCAGCAACACGTGCACGATATGCTTCACCAGGGCATCATTTCCTCGTTTTGCAGTCCTTGGTCTTCTCCTGTTGTCCTGGTGCCAAGAAGGATGGGGCACTCCGCGTCTGTGACGATTATCGCGTGTTAAACGCAGTTACCCACCTCGGCGTGTATCCGCATTTTCGCCTCGACGACGCGGTGGACCGCCTGAAGAGGGCCCGCTATTTTTCGATTTTGTATCTGCTTTCGGGCTACTCGCAGGTGCCCGTTCACCTCTAAGACACGAAAAAGACCGTTTGTGACGCCCGACGCCATCTACCAGTTTAACCGCATGCCCTTCAGTCTGTCGAATGCTCCGGCCAAGTACCCGACACCCCTCAAGGGGCTGGAAAAAGCAGGTGAGCGTCTTCTGATAAATACATTGCTGCGCCCGGCAGTGGTGAAACACTTCGAATCCTCCTTTTCTGGCCTCTGCCCATACTGTACGGAGGTGGCTGACACCTACCATATGGTGTGGGCATGCCAAAAAACTCCTTCCCTTACCCCCCACCCCAACCCAACCCGAGAGGACTGGGAGGTGGCCCTGCTCGGCTGCCACGACCTTCCAGCCCAACAGGCCATGGTCCGGCGTGCCCGAGCGGCGGTAGAGTCAAATGGGGTCTCGGAAATGGTACCCCACCTAGTATTGTGAGGGGCGTGGCGCACTAGAGGCCACCTCCCAAGCTACCTCTCTATGTGCAAACTTGTAATAAATGCTTTTCACCACCACCACCACCACCACTTAACAGCGCTTCATGGACCACGTTTGGGGCCATATGGAGTGGAAAATGGTATTGGTCTATCTAGACGACGTAATTGTCTACGCAGCTACGTTTGACAAACACTAGCGCCGCCTGAAACATGTCCTCGAGGCCCTTACCTCTGCTGGGCTCCGCTTGAAACCGAAAAAATGTGTCTTTGGTAGCTTCGCAAAAATGACGTACTTGGCTCACGTTGTGAACTGGCAAGGCAATCGTCCCAATCCGTGAAAGCTGCAGGCGCTCACGGCTTACGAAGGTCCCACCACTCCCAAGGAGCTGAAGAACTTCATTGGATTCGCCTCCTATTTCCGTCACTTCACTCCAAATTTCGCCACGCGAAGCCCTCCGCTGACCGCCCTGCTGAAGAAGAATGCCACGTGGAGCGGGACCGCGGTCTAGCAGCTCGCATTCCTGGATGTCAAACATGCCTTCCTCGAACCTCCTACGTTACCCATTTCGATGAATCGGCCCCAACCATCCTCCACGCCGATGCCAGTCAGATGGACTTGGCGCAGTCCTCCTGCAGGAAGACGAGTCTGGCGACCAGAGGGTCCTTGCTTATGCCAGCTGCCATCTCTCTGACGTTCAACGCCGCAGGCGTTCTTTGGAACTCGAGTGCCGCACCGTCGTCTGGGCCATCGAGAAGCTCCATCGCTACCTCCACGGCCCACACTTCCCCATCGTGACAGAGAATAGCGCTCTCACTTGGCCTTAGTCTACCAATCGTTTGAATGCAAAGATTTCAATCTGGTCCCTCCAACTTCAAGTGTATTATTTTACGATAGTGCATCGGCACGGCTCTACCCATCAAGATGCTGATTTCCTGTCTCGTCACCCTTATTCTGTGACAGCCTTGACGAACCTGAGGACTGCACAAATGCAAGATCCTGACATTGCTGCCATAATTGGATCCCTCAGCACCACTGCCGGCACACGCCACGGCAAACTGTGCCGGATCTATAGGGCGGAGGATGCCCTTCCATGTCATGAAGCGGCTCCATGGTCGACCTCCAGTGTGGTTGCCAGTGGTGCCGGAAACTCTGCGGCCGCAGGTCTTGCGCGGCTTGCACGACGCTCCCACGCCGGGTCACCTTGGCCACGGCAAGACTTACGCGCAAATGTCGGAGCGCTTTTGGTGGCCTAACATGTTTACGGACGTCAAACAACACGTGGCATCCTGCCAGACCTGCCAGTACAGGAAGCCGTCTGCACGAGTTCCCAGGCCACCCCTGCACGCTATTTCGCCACCTTGTTCACCTTTCAAGCTGGTTGGACTCGACCATTTGGCCCCGTTTCCAAAGACGCGCGCCGGCAGTCGGCATGTGCTAGTAGCGATCGACTACTTCTCCAAGTTGGTCGAAACACCGCCCGTCCCTGACACGTCGTCCGCTCATAC
Source organism: Amblyomma mixtum (assembly GCF_055824585.1). Lineage (NCBI taxonomy): Eukaryota > Metazoa > Arthropoda > Arachnida > Ixodida > Ixodidae > Amblyomma > Amblyomma mixtum. The sequence continues at coordinate 117,776,264 of NC_143015.1, read as the reverse complement.
CATCTTGTTTGTAGAAAGGCATCTCGTGCTCCGGCAGGGGGTGCCCCATCGCCTCATCACGGACCGTGGCAGCTCCTTCATGTCGCATGAGTTTGAGCGAGCCCTCCGCTCTTTCGGCATTGCGCATTCCACTATTTCCGTCAACCAGCCGTAGTGTAATGGCCTCGTGGTGTGCGTCAACCGTACCCTCACAGATATAATTGCCTTCTATGCCGCTCCGTCCCACACAAAGTGGGAATGTTTTGTTCCTGTTGCGACTTTCGCCGTCAAAACTGCGGCTCAGCAAACTACGCATGTGACGCCGTTCTCCTTCGTCTAGGGTAGAAAGCCATCCATCCCCCTCAACGCAAAGTTGCGACTGTCCCACCCTACTGCATCATGACCAGACTCCACCCAACGACTTCGTCGCGCCCGCCTCGACGCCTCGAGCGCAACATTCTCACAGCTCATGCGCGTTCGCAAGCTGTCAATGAGGCCGCCTCACCACTTCCCTCTTTCCGACCCGACGACTTGGTCCTGGTTCGGCGCACCACTCGCTTCTGGCCTCGCCGCAAAGCTTTTCCCCGGTACCGCGGCCCTTATCGTGTCATTGCTCGGCTCCGTCCCGTGACATACCGTCGCGAAGATCTGCTCGAGCATCGCCCACGCGGTATGCACCGCATTTATCTGGAGCATGTGTCGCACATGAAGCGCTGTCTACGGCGCGCGCAGTAACCCCGACTTGGCTACCAGGCACCGCTCGTCGGTTGCAATGTCGTCGGCAGCGCCGACGGCGACTCCTGGCTCCATGCCTTCCTCACAGCGTACCACCCTATAACGGGGACCGCACAATGTGCGCGCGTCGCAGGCCGTTCCCGACGTTCCTGGCGTTTGCCTGGACTCGTATGAGGTACGCAGCTCGGAGGGCGGCGGCCAGCAGAATTGAGACGGAGTCAATAGGCACTGCGTGGTACAGTGACTTAGAGACTCTAGATGCTTGCGGGGTGCACCCCTAACGTGCGGCGCCATCGTGCCTCTGGAGCACTTGAAGAATTACCACTGAAGCGATACCTTCCCGTCGCCCTTAGCCAACGCACTGAAAAGGGCCCATAGTGGGAAGTCGCACCGGTCCCACTGGATTTAGATCCGCCTCCCGTGGGACTGAATCGCTTCGGGACCTCATGGCCGTCGGACGCCCTCCCGGGACTAGGAATTTTATAGCGAATGCTATATTGGCCATGAACTTGCGATTTCGCTGCGGCGGTGCTCCGAGGAGGCATAGAGACTGACCTTGAGCCGTTTCCTAGCAACCGCTGCAGCTGGCAGACGCCGCGCGCTCGCCGCGCCATCTGGTATCAGGTTACACCGCGCGCCTCGCCGCCGCCGCCGTTTGAGGTATGACGTCACATCACATGCTTCGTCGTTGCGCTTGCATCGGAGTGACTTCGGGTTATAGAAAAATAACTGATTTTTGCGGAGAGCATGAGACCCCTACTGGCAGCATAGTCCACGACAGGGTTCGCCGCCGCATGCAGGCGCTCCTCGATACTCGCATCGTTACCCTGGTTAATCCCGAGGTTGATATCATCCACATACATACTGAAATTTAGCCCCTCTATGCTCCGCAGAGCTTGGGGAGGCTCCGCACCACTGCATTGAAGAGGAGCGGGGAGAGAACCGAGCCCTGCACCATGCCCATGCTCCCTAACTTCAGTGTGGGAGACTCGATGTCTTGTAACTTCATGCAGGCTGTTCTGCCTGACAGAAAATCCTTCATGTAATCGTATGTTCGCGCGCCTACCTCGATTTCATGGACATTTTACATTATCAATAGCCTTTGTCAAGTCTAGGCCGAGAATTACTTTGGCGTCTCTAGAAGGCCAGTCGATTATGTCATGTTTCAGTCGGAGCATAAGGTCCTGCGTGCACAAGCCCGGTCGGAAGACGACCACATCATGCGGCCACAAATCGTTTTGCTCCATAAAGCGCGTCAGTCTGGTCTGGACTACGCGCTCCACCCATTTCCCTATGTATGAAGTTAGGAAAATAGGTCTTAAATATTCTAGTTTCAGGGATTCACCCGGCTTTGCGATTCGAATTACAATTGCCGACTTCCAATGTCAAGGCAAGTGGCCTTTAGTCCTAATTTCTTGCATGTGCTCCGTCAGAGGCTGATGGAGTCTTCGTCCAGGCTTCTAAAAATTTTGTTAGTTATACCGTCAAGGCCTGGGGCCGATTTCGTTTTTGGTCCCAATATTTCTGCCTTGACCTCTGCCTCCGTGATGGGTGCGTCGAGCTCCTCGTTGGAAGCTCTGTCGTATTTTGGGAGGGTGGTGCTATGGGTATCGCCAATCTACCATCAGCAACGAATCAAATGCGAACAAGAAAACTGATGTGGCAACAAAACAATGGCAACATAATATTTCTTGGAAACGAGATACAAGCGATGTTGATTAACACTTCTGAAGAGTTGTCTTCACGCTTTCAATGCTAAAATAACGTGAGCTAATATTGAGCTTCTCCTCTCTAAGAGCTTCTTGTTTGGCTGTTCGTTGCTTAATCGTCTTGTTCGCATTTCATTTATTGCTGACAGTACATACTGCCACACTTACTTTAGATATTCTACCAGCGCCCCCGTGCGGCCTGTCTTCGTCCTTTGCCGGGCGCCGGACTTCGTCGTCTTCTGCTCAGCTCTAGGGTCGGTCAGCTGTGCTCTGCTCAGTGCTCTTACCAAGTACTGCTCTGCCTGTAAGAACGCTCTACGGGCGTCCGGTGACATTTTGGCGGGGTTGCTGGGTATTGATCCATGTACGAAGAGAACCGAGGCACCTCCAGCGCTCAGCCACACCCCGTGGACACGATAGCTGTCCATAAGTCAAGCCGCCGCTTGATAGGCTAGGCGCCGGAATGAAATCCTCGCACCGCGCCACCCCGCACCATGACCTCCACGGCGGCCAGCCAGATCATCCAGCAATCTGTCTGTGAGTTCGCCACCGCTACTTCTCCATATGCCTCGTAGGCCCGCATTGTTTCATAGTGACAAGTTTGAGGATGTGGAGGTCTGGTTGGACGGGCACGACAAGGTCCCTAAATTCAATCTGTGGGACGAGGACCGCAAGCTTCGGAACGTCTATTTTGCCCACCAGGATGCCGCCAAGACGTGGTTCGAAAACCCCAAGTCCGCCATCCAGACCTGGTGAGATGTCCGGTGCAGTTGCTGGATACGTTCAGCAGCAACGAACGGAAGGAGCGTGCTGAATTGGACCTCCGAGCGCCGCAGCCAAACGAGAGCGTGGCGATGTTCGTGGAGAACATGATCCGGCTTTTCAAACGCGCTGATCCTTCGGTATCGGAAGCCAAGGTGCGCGATCGGATGCAAGGACTGAAAGAGCAGTTGTACGTCGGGCTCGGGCGCGATCCTCCGGCTACAGTCGCTAATTTTGCAAGGGAAGCGGCAGGCACGGAGCGCGCCCTGCAACAGCGGTTTGCGCACTACGGCCGTCCCGAGAACATCGCTGCTGTGGAGTGCCACATGCCGGAGGCCGGGGACGAAAATGCCACCATCCGCTTGCTCATCAGGGGTATTTTCCGCGAAGAGCTGCAGAAGCTTCGCTCTGTAGAGGAGCCTCCTAGTGTCGCCGCCATTTCGGATGCTGTTCGTGACGAGTTACGCCGTACGGTGAAGCCCATTCCACCTCCCCAACCACCAGCACCGTATGTGATGACCGTATGTGATGACAAGGCATTGCGCAGCCCTGCGCCACACCACCGGCATTCTACTCTCCTCTCCCTTACCGCACCGTCCCACCGATTGCCGTATACGAAAGCGCTGCCAGACGACCGCCCACCCGCTACGAAGGCAAACATGTGGCGCACGCCGAACAACAGGCCCTTGTGCTTTCAATGCGGCGAAGCACGCCCCATCCGTCCTCACTGCCCGTGCCGCCAGCTTGGCCTGCGCGGCTCTTCGACAGACACACCCCGGCCACGCTATATATGGTGAACGACCCCGCGACATCGACCAGTACCTGGCGGCCAACGTCCCACCTGCGCCCACTGCCCAACGTCAGTCCAGGTCACCGTCGCCTCGACGGTTGTCCTCACCAATAAAACTTCTTTTTGGGCTTGGTGCATTTTGAATCGAAGAAAAGGAGCAGCGCCGAAGCATGCAAGCACAAAGAAAGGATAAGACGCAAGCGCTGACTAACAACTGAATTTTATTCAAGGTAAGCACGCTTTAAATAAGGCGAGGAACAGAGGTGAAGAGAGAACGAACAATCATGAAGGATAACAGCAAGCCCAAGCAAGCAACAAGACATAAAAAGTCAAACATTGGCTGCTTCTAAAAAATCGATCTCTGCTGCAAAGAGTGATAGGGAGTGCTGATGCAAGTGTCGCCATATGTAGTAATATAGTGCGCTTCCAGGCTAACACGCGCCGTCTTGTCGGCACTCTTACCTAGAATCCTAGTCTCATCCAAACGAGCCACCAATCCTCCGCACTTACTTACGTGCGCAACCAAATGTCCCAATTGTCGTTGTTGGCCGCCACGTTACTGCTCCCGTATATACCGGTGCCGATTTCTCCGTCATTAGTCGTGGTCTGGCGACTGTCCTGAGAAACGTTCTGACACCTTGGCCTGGATCCCACATCCGTAAAGCTGAAGGCCAACTGGTGACACCGCTTGGTGAGTGCACCTCTAGAATCGATATTCGCGGTGTAACCTTCAGTGGCTGTTTCGCTGTGTTGGCTGAGTGCTCGAAGCACTTAATCCTCAGGTTTGATTATCTTCGGGAACACGGTGCGATAATCAACCTCTTCGAACTTGTCGTTACGTTCTCAGCTCAGTGTGCCATCGCCGACAGGAGTGAGCTCGTCAGGCCTGTTTTTCGCGTGTGTGACGACATTGTCACGCTACCACCACGCTCCAGTTTGTTTATTACGCTGGAGTGTTCCAACCTACGCACGCCTCACGGGATTGTGGAAGGTAACCTGCCGTTACTGTTCAGCCAACAAGTCTTCGTTGTGCGGGGTGTTACTTCCCTCCGCGGAATGCGAACGCACCTTGTTACCAATTTTAGCGCCGAAAACCGCCACTTGCCGCAAGCAACAGCCATAGCCTATTTCGATTAAATTAATGAGTCAGTCGCCCACTGCGCGTTATTCCTGTTCAACAAAACCCATGAAGCGATGTCTGACGCGCCCGTTAGGCTCACGAGAACCCTGACCTAACCGCTGATTAGAAACACCGCCTCCACATGATTCTCTGCTCTTTTCGTGACTGCTTTGCGACCACTTCTAAAGTGCGGCAAACATCGGTCGCTAAACATCGCATTGTAGTTGATGAAGGCGACAGGCCTATACAACACCAGCCGTATCGAATGTCTGCGAAAGAATTGGAGGTAATTCGGAGGCAGGTTGAAGAAATGCTCCCCGACGAGGTTATCCAGCTATGGCATTCTCCGATTTTGTGTCGACTATCGTCGCCTCAACAAGGTTACTAAAAAGGACGTTAATCCGTTGCCCCGAACTGATGACTCGTTCGACCGCCGGCGCCATGCCTGGTACTTTTCCTTTCTTGATCTACACACTGGGTACTGGCAGATCGAAGTCGCATGAACTTGAGTGTGAAGGACCGCGTTCATAACCCCAGATGGTTTGTACGAGTTCAAGGTGCTCTCCTTTGGCGTGTGTACCGCTCCTGCCACATTTCAAATAATGATGGACACGGTCGTGGTCGGCCTCAAATGGCAGTCGTGCCTCGTCTACCTTGATGATGGGGTCATTTTCGCCGCGACCTACGAAGAACATCTCGAGCGCTTGAATCCAGTGTTGGCGGCAATCCGATCAGCCGGTCTGTCTCTAAAATCCGAAAACTCGAAAAATGCCACTTCGCGTACCAACATCTGAAGTTTCGGGGCCATGTTGTGACCCCTGAGGACGTCAGCCCTGACCCCGACAAGACAGCCGTAGCAGGTGCGCTGCCGACCCCCACTCATAAGCGAGCTGTGCGCCGGTTGCTTGGCCTCTGCGCATACGAGGGGGTACCCAAAAGAAACCGGACTAAATTTTTTGGTCGGCAAAGCTTCTGTGATACCGCGTTTTGCCACTAGGAGCGCATGGAACGAACGTTCTAGAGTCAGTAAGCCGAGTGCCGTCGTTGAAAGAGGTCAGACTAGTTTAGGCAGAGTTTTAGAGTGACGACTGTTTTGTGTGAATGTCGTTTTTGCAATGGCTGATTTTTGTGAACAGAGTGCGCCGGTGAAATTCTGATTTTTGCTCGGAAAAAGTTGAATGGAAACTCTTGAAATATTAAGAAAGACGTACAAGGACGATGCTATGGGGACAACTCAAGTGTTCCTGAATCGAATCCTGAATCAAAGCAACAATCATGCCAATGGAAAACTTCAAATTCACCTCGCCTCAAAAAAGCTCGTCAAGTGAAACCAAACCTCAAAACAATGCTGATTTGTTTTTTCGACGTGAGAGGAGTCGTCCATTAAGAATTTGTTCCGCAGAGTCAGACAGTTAACCAGGCTTTCTACTTGGATGTTTTGAAAAGATTGGGCAACAGTGTGCGGTGGAAGCGGTCAGATTTGTGACGGTCGGGTGACTGGTTTTTCCATCATGGCAATGCCGCTGCTCACACAGCCCTGTCTCTACGACAATTTTGGACCAAAAAAGGCATGACCCCTATTCCTCAACCCTCATACTCTCCCGACCTTGCCCCGTGCTACTTTCTTTGTTTCCTAGAATGAAAAAATAGGTGAATGGAAAGCGTTTCGCTGATGTTGTTGAGGTGAAGAAAAAAACGACGGAGGCACCCTCAAGCATCACGAAAGATGAATTTAAACAATGTTCTCAAAAATGGAATGAAAGATTCGACAAGCGTATCATTGCAAGTGGGGAATACTTTGAAGGAGAGTGAAGGTTTGTGCTTAAAATGTGAACAAATAAGTTCAAACAAAACTAAGTCCGGTTACTTTTGGGTACCCCCTCGTATTACAGAGGCTTCTTGCAAGACTTGTCCAGGCTGGCTGAGCCTCTCACTCGTTTGACAAAAGACGATCAGCCTTTCGCCTGGGCACAGGAACAGCAGGACGCCTTCGACCAGCTCCGAAATCACCTGCAAACAACGCCCATTCTTGGTTATTTTGACGAGGAGGCGGACAGGGAATTTCACACCGATGCCAGCAACATCGGCATTGGTTCAGTCCTCGTCCAGTCGCACGACGGCGTTGACGGCGTGATTGTTTACGGCAGCAGCACGCTGTCACGGTCGGAGGCGAATTACTCGACCACTGAAAAGGAGTGCCTAGCTGCTGTGTGGGCGATAACGAAGTGTCGACCCTACTTTATGGTCGCCCATTTCGGGTCGTGAGTTACCACCACTCACTCTGTTGGCTCGCGAACCTTAAAGACCCCTCGGGCCGGCTAGCTCGTTGGAGCGTTTGCTTGCAGGAATTTGATGTTACAGTTGTCTACAAGTCAGACAACAAACACAGTGATGCAGACTGGTTCTCCCGTGCTCCTATCTCGTGCAGCTCTGGTTTGGTTTGGTTTGGTTTGTGGGGTTTAACGTCCCAAAGCGACTAAAGCTATGAGAGACGCCGTAGTGGAGGGCTCCGGAAATTTCGACCACCTGGGGTTCTTTAACGTGCGCTGACATCGCACAGCACACGGGCCTCTAGAATTTCTCCAGCTCTGATGCCCTGGGAGATGACTCTGTATTTATTGGTCCCTGGCTTTTGACAATCCAATTCCCGATTGGGTTTTTGAATTTTTCGGTACTGCTAGGTGTCTCAGCAGACCCCACGTTTTGGAAAGGCTCATGCCCTTTCCATGTCACCAGATCTGCTACACCAATTTTGTTCGCGTAATTTTCAATTTCTTTGTTATGTCTAGCTACCCTTTCTAAGATTACGGTTTCATTTTTGATTCTTTAGTCTGCGCTCAATGCCTTGTTTTCCCTCCCTTATGTGAAGCAGTTTGCTATCAACTATCCTCGGGGCATAATCCTCTTCAAGCGTCTTTGTTGCCTCTCCAACGGGACGCCTGAGGGTCGCCGTCTATTTCTCTATGTTTGTGACGTTCCCTGTGGCAGCTTTCTCTTCACAGCTCCAAGGATTAAGGCGAACAATAACGGGCAGAGCCATCCTTGAAATGGTAGTCCTGCAAACAGTTAGGGGGCTAGGATCCAAATCATGCATTCCGCAGGGCTGCCGAGAAAATCTAATCATTCCCGCACTCCCTTGTAACATACATCCAATATTCAACATCGAGAGGAGGGGGAAGAGAGCATAAGCACTAATCAGACGCTTTAATAAGATGGCCAGCAGCTCAGTTGCGCACGTGGATGGCGCAGGTGGCAAATGGGGTGCGGCGGTCTCCTCAGTGGTCGACGGCCGCGATGCCCCCGTATCGGCCGCCACCATTAGAAGCAGCAACACGGAAACAGCTGAAGAAGTTGCGATAGCGCTCGCTCGCGTTGAAACGGAAGTCAATTTTATAATTAGCGATAGCAAAACGGCCATCTACAATTTTTGAAAGGGTAGGATCTCGCCCGAAGCGGCAAGCATTCTGGCCAGTAGACGGCTAACGAGAAAAATTAGCCTAAATTGGACTCCCGCACATGCGTCCGTTCCTGGCAACGACGTGGCCCATTAGTTAGCCCGAGTTCTGTACTTCCGCGTAGCTGTGGAGCCGCCCGACTCTGGAACATGAACGAGAATCTGCAAAATTAAACGGAGATTCTCGAAAATTATAGGTTACAAAGGAGACTGGTGCCACCATGGGATAGAAGTATAAACAATAGGAAGGTAATCGCATGGTGGCGCCTCCAAACTGTGAACTTCGTAAACCCGGTCTGGGCGCATGATCTTCAGACAGATGATCAACTAAACGATAAGTGCAAGCACTGTGGGGTGAGAGGGACCCTCGACCGCATAATCTGGGAAGGCGCCACCACGTGCTAAAGCAAATATAAATTGTAGAAGAATATGGGAAGCCCTGCTGCGGAGCGAGGCCGCTGCTCCACAGCAACAAGCCATCCGCCTGGTGGAAGAAGCCGCGAGGAGTCAAGACCTCTTCGCCTGCTTCTAATCACTTAGGTCCCGGCCCCCGTCACCAAGACCTGCGTGCTGGGGACGGGGAGTAGGGGGCCACTTTATCTGGTCAAAAATAAAGTTGATACCATCTTCGTCGTCGTCGTCGTCTCTGCGCACGCTTTCGCTACGTATATCCTGGCATAGCCGAGCAAAGCCACTGCCAATTTTTTGTTCTGCCATTCCGTGTGTAGTCTGTGCTTTTGTGTCTATGCTCGGGCACATTTGGCGCGTTTCCTCACCCTCCCCTCCTGCGCCTTTCCCCCTCTCCCCTTCCTCCTCCTGAGGAAATATGTAAGGGAAAAAGAGGAGAGGCCGTGCCGCCGCTGGAGAGGCACGAAGACAAAGCGCGAGCGAGTGTTTGAGAGAACGAGCGGCAGGAGGACGGTGGTCGGGGCCGGAGAGCCGGGTTTCGCTGTCTTCTTGTACCGACCCACTCTGTAGCAATTCAGAGTTCATGTTCTTCGGGATTTCGATCGCTTACATCTTCGTTCTTAGTGATTGCTTCAGATGTTTAGGTTGTCGTGGCAGGGTGGTGCTGATTACCCATCACGCTAGCAGTGCCTGTCATGTGCGTGTGTTCGGTATTGAAGTGGGTTGTCCTACCCGTTTCGCCTACCCGATGCCTCATTGAAGGTGCTTTGAGTGGCCATGTGGAGAAAGATACCCCGCGCCGTTTTACTGCCAATCCGAGTGACGCGTATTCTTCGAAGTTGTACCCGACAGAGGTAGTAATAGGGGCGGTCGTACGTGAGAAGTTTGATGATTAGCTCCTGCTTTATGCTAAGCTTCTCCCTCTGTCTGACGCCGCCTCGGCGCTTGGAGACCAGCCTTATCATGTGCGTAATTTCAAAATTTTATTTTCGTTGTAGTTGCATGCGTGTTGCTCAACCATTCAGTGAAAGTGGATTGCAAGTCGTCAGAGCTTTTTTTCTTGTGGTATTAACGTATATTTTTAGCGAAGATCGGTCTCTGGAGGCTCCTCGCCTCTACGGTTCTGTTTATAGTTTACGACCGAGAGCTGAAGCTTGTCGCCTCGCCATATAGCCCGCTTGCGGTTGCGTGCCCTTGGACTTTGTCCACGGCTTCATGAAACCCCTCTTCCACGCTCCCGTCGAGCTTTCTGTGAGCAACGTTGTAACATTTTTGGAATAGAGATCGGTATGCATCCATGAATTATTATTGAGTCGGGATGGGAGATTTTCCATCGCCACTCGGAGGAGGTTTTGGTAGAGAATCGAACACAGAGGGGTTCCTCGCTCCGGGAGAGCAATCGTTTCTGAGCTGGGTTCTTGTAGTCGTAACCGTGCGATACGCCAGGAATGCTCTCATGTAGTTGTATGGCCGAGTTAAACATCGGGATAAGGCCAGGTTGTCTAGGATGAGGTCGCACGCACCGTTATCGATGGTGCCTGTTATATCAGCAGCAATTACTTTTTTCTCGATCTTACTGTGATGATCGGTGATCTCTTTCCTAAGTTGCATCAGGACGTTTTGTGTGGACAGATATGGTCGGAAACCGAATAGCGTGTCCAAGAAGAACCTTCTAGCTTCGAGATGCGAGAGCAGTCGAGCAAGTACGATGTGTGCGAGTAGTCTCCCGACCCACGAAGCGACAGATTAGCCGCCGGAAGGTGCCGAAAGAAACCGGTTTGCTAGGTTTGCGATTGGTCAAATTTAGCGTGTGCTTCCATTCTTCAGAAAAGGTTGCCATATCCCAGGGGTTTTGAGCAGTGCGGCACAGCCTAGACGGTTGCTGAGGTCTCCAGGTTTCTTACCACCTTTTAGTACATATTTTCCACTCCTGAGTCCGTGTTCTTCGTGACTTTCTCTAGAGCCGTGCGGACTTCAACTCCTGTTATGTCGGCGTCAAGTGGGGTACTCTTTTGTAGGCAAGGATGGCCTCTCTTCTGGCCAAGATCAAGAGAATTTTAATGCACTTCAAACAGCGAGATAGGTGTTATAGTGCAGCAAGGGACGGTGGACGTGTTGCCTAGTGCCAGAAGAGAAGGAGTTGAGCGCAACGGTTCATAGGCAGCTGTAGAGGCTCACGTGAGAAGTGCCGCCCGTGTGAAGGACAGAAGGAGGTGTTGTAGGCACTTGCTACACAGACCTCTGTAGCCTTCGCCTATCTCGGACGCGTGCGCAACCGCCACTCCGTTCACTGACGCGTTGGCGCAACCGCAACAGACGTGGTCGTGGTCCATTGCTTTACCGCGCCCACGTGTATTGCAGGTGGGTCCACGTATCGGTCGACGGAGCAGCGGCCGTAACGTCCGAGATAGGTTAAGGAGCTAGCATTTTGTGTCGCCACATTAAGAAGAGGAGGCGTCGCCTCCACATGCTACACACATCACTGACGCCTTTGCCTTTTTGTACATTGCCGCCTCCGCCCTTCAGTCGACCGACCCACGGACGCAACTAAAATAAACAAGGTCGTGATAAGGAAGTGGACCACAACTGTTGTCTCTAGTGCACGCGGATGCCACCTCTCCTTCGCACTCTCGTCCTTGTCCAGCGGGGCACCACACACCAAAGCCAGTAATGACAGCCGAACGTGGGGCTGGCTCTTGCTAGGAGGAGGTAATGAAAGAAACTTGGGGGGTGACGGAGGCTTCGAGATCTGACAGGGCCCCCCTCCGCCCGGACAATACGTGTCCTAAAAGGGGTACCCGTTTTCTATAACGCGTTTCATGCTTTTATCTGCTCGTGGCGTCATATTATACAATGAATGTGAATTTCCTTCATTTCGAATGACATGCTTTCATTTCATACAGGTGCTGGAAAGTTACGACCGTCTTCATCTACTAAGTATTTCAACAGAAACGTGGCTTAAGACACTGTGCGAGTGTGTGAGGTCCACATTTGAAGCACGTGCACCGGACAGTACAATTCGCAGGGTGGAGTGCTACTATCGTCCTGGCAAACCGTGAGTAAAATCTGCATAACACTCCATTAAACTTCACCTGCTCCATTCTTCTGAGAAAATCACATTAAGGACATCGCCAAAACTTTTATCAATAAAGTCGAGCCAACTTATAACCACCGCAGCTATAACAAACTACCGCTTATTACCGAAGAGTGCGGTGCTACATCCGAAATATCCATTGAGACAATGGCAACTCGTCTCCCATACAAAGAACAACTGTGGCCGTGCCACTCGGTTATAGAGAACGGCAGGCGCCATAATTTCTCCCAAATATCTGAAAAAGTCGCACTTGTAGCTTAGCACGGAGACGAAAGAGCGTCGCTCAACCACCACGATGCCACGTGAAAACAACAAGTCGAACGATGAAAGCAAGTCGTCCCAGAATAGCAGTGTCCGGGCTGTGTGAAGCGTAGAAAATAGCAAGCGGAAGTGTGTTAGGCACGAGACAGCTGCAGCGTTGAATGTGAAGCAAATGTTCATGCTCATAGATCAACTAGGCACATTGATTTTAAACCCTCAACAATGATTCGAAAAGTTTGAAGGCCTTGCTGCACATGCTGTTCGCGAGGTATGCGTCGCCTGCCCAGTCGGCTTCAGCTTGTATGCTCCTACGATGAGAAGGCAGAGCAGGATATTAGAGAGAGCAGCTAATGCAATGTTTCCGAGCGTAAGCCACTATACTTTCGTCTCTGCATGGATACAGGAACGATAGATAATGCTGCTGAATCGATTGTCTGTAGATACGTGGCAACGTGTTGTTGGCGCTTAGTTGGCAGGAGGCTGCCTTGGACTATTACTCTAGTGGTGACAACACTGCAGGCCAGGCTCTGATGAAGGCTTTTTACACGAAGGACGAGCACTCCCCTGTCATTAGAAATCTGATTAATGTTGCCTACCAGCCACCAGCTTACATGGAAACCTTCATAAGTTTAATCCCGCCCCTAAAAGAGATATTTGGCATCAACTGCATCTTCGCGGGCAGAACATGACCGCTCTGGAGACCACCGAGGTAGGGCTGTCTTTGAAGACGCGCACGATGCAGTTTTAGGTGTAGACGCCACTGTTCGCGGACAAGGTATTTTAAGGAGGAAGCCTTTATTACCTCATCGTTGTAAGCAGGAGTTGTTGACAGAAATGTCACGCTTTTCAATTGGTCGAAACGGTCGTGACGTCACAGTGCGCGAATTTCAAATGGGGCCAATTGTACTTTGGCTAGAAACCATGCAACCAATTAAAGTGATCGTATAGTCATGTTCGAAGTGAGTGGGAATGAGTTTAGTTAATTGCTTAATTACCCTATTAGCCTAAGTAACCTTTCTAGTCAGGCCAGATAAGCAAATAAAATTAAGTAGGAAATTGGTCCAGCTCGGGGATCGAACCCCGGTCTCCGGAGTGCGAGACGAGCATGCTCACAACTCCGCCAGCACAGCGTGATGGTTTGGAATGAACAAAGGCGCATCTAGTGAATACGGTGCCTTTGTTGACTCCGATCTTCCTCCCTTCCCGTTACGGCGAGGTTCAGGTGCCCCCCCCCCCCCAGGTATGCGAGACAGATACATTTTCTTTCCTCAAAAACCAATTTACCGACGAGCAAGGCGTAGAGCCGAACGGGCAATGGCGTTCCATGGACTCCCTGGCAGCGTTGCAAGATGCTGTCGCGTCTCACTTTTAGAGGCAAAGCTTAACATCTTATCAACACATCAGTGACACAAGCCGCAACAACGCGCTTAAGGCTTTCGGCTCACCACACTTTAGGTCGACAAAGTGCCCCCCTTAATTTTTTGGCCGCAATGCAAGTAGTCCACTTGCAACGGAGAATCTACGAACAACGAACGCAATCCGCATGACCACGCGGTTCGTTGTAAGTGCACTCGACTGTATTTTTTACGGTAGAGCTTTCGTGAAATGGTAAAAACATTCGAAAAAAAAATGGCTGAGGCTTAACTTGGTTAAGCCTGGTCAGATGCGAAGCATATTGATGGCTAGGCGTGGTAATACATGGCTTTCCTTGGTTGAATACTTGGTCATTTTAATACAACCACTAGAAGCCTTCGTCGTGGGGAAGACAACGGCTTGGCTACAGCGGAACGCCGACTAACCCCGAGACGCGCGTTGGGTGGGCGCCTGGATTGCCACGGAAGCCGCGTCCGCCTTCCCGGTGGAGCGAGCGTTTCACCTACACCGAGTGTGAACGCGCGTTCGAAATGCGCGGGAATGCCGCTCGAGGACATTCCGGTGTCTGTGCGATGGCATCGTTCTCCCTCTCCCAGCGCGTGACGGCGATCTGTCGTGACGTCATGTGTAACGTGGTATGTCACGTGGTGTGACGTCACTGTACCACGTGGTCTGCACGGCGTGCAACCACAGCGACGGCGCGAGGTGGACCCTCATCTTCCTCTGTCGTGACGTCATATGTCACGTGGTATGTCATGTGGTGTGACGTCACTGTACCACGTGGTGTGCACGGCGCGTAACCTCGGCGAAGGGCTGTAGTGTACCTCTAGTAATATGCTTCGCATAAAAAATACGCCAATATAGAGTAATGTGATGTAGAAGGGCACTGTGATGTAAAAGCACATATTTGCGCTCATAATTCCTCTTTGCCAGTAAACCAAGGACACGGGTATGAGGGCTCCTCTACTCAGAATATATATATATATGGTCGAATGAAGCTATAAAATACCTTTATTCGACCATAATTTATAGGCCGAGCATGTCGACCGCCTGGGCGACCAGAAGTCGCTGTTCCTCCCATTCAGCGCCAAGCCAGTCGAGCCAGGTGGTGATGGATAGAGATGGTGGGGTGAAGAAACCCGACTGCTGAGCAGCCGGGCAATAGAAGAGGCAATGGGCCAGGTCCGCATAGATACAGGGGCAGTTGGGACAGGAAGGATCCGACCGATAGCGATAGAGAAAGAGGGGGGACAGGGTGATAACTGCATTCATTTGGATGTCTTCGAACGCAGGCGGCTTCGACGCGTCTGTGGGCCCAAAGGTGTTGGCGTCCCTTATAGCGTGGAGTTGGCTAGCAGTGGACGCTGCGGCGACGTCGAACGCGGCCGGCTGCGCCGCGGCCATCGATCCGGAGCTCCCAGCGTCGCCCACAGCGTTGGTTGTGACAGGATTTTGCGCGGTGACGTGGGCTGTTGGAGTAGGCCCCACGGTGGCGGCATCAGTGGGTCTGGGCTGCAGGGGCTTGTGAGACGCTGCATTGCAGAGGTGCAGGCGCGGCTTGTTAGGGTTAGCGAGGCGCCGCTTCAGACTTTTGGAGGCGCTTGGAAGGCCAGCTCGGCAGCGGGCCGTGATGCCGATGATGCATCAGCGGCATCATCGACGGCCGCGGGTCAATGATGCCGATCAGAAGCTTTCCTGAATTGATGGACAGGAAATCCAGGGGCGGGCGAGGCCCTGGACCAAGCCAGGGGCAGATGAAAGCGGAGCACGATAGGCAGCCAGCTAACCAGGGCGGCGCCACCTAGCGGGCACCAGCGTCGCAGATTGCGTCTCAGGCTGTCAGGCTGACGACTCGTCGGCAGACATGGACTTCACGGCGTCCCCGGTAGACGACACTTCATCCCCGGAAATCGGCTGCAGCACCATCGGTGCCAGCCGTAAGCCTGCTTCCGCCACCCGACCCCGCTCCAACCTCATCACTGCTGGCATCCAACTCCCTCCTGGTACCCTCAATCCCAAGCTGCCTCTCTACGACGCGTTCGCCGCAGTCATCTCCGCTGCACAACTTTCCTCCAAGACCACTGCAGACATCACCCTTCAGGCCAAGCCAGCCCAAAGCCTTGCGTCTTTAAAAACTCATTCTCCTCTCACCACCCACCTCCTACTTTCTATCACACACCTTCACCTTCACGGTAAGCCTGTCAGGATCAAAACGTATGCCCCCCATCCTCCCAACTCATGCCTCGGCGTCATCCATAACGTCGGGGGCCACTTCACTCCTGATGACCTCATGCATGATCTCGAATCTTTAAAAACAGATATTCTCGCTGCTCGCATGATGGGATCCACTCAATCGGTGCTCATAACTTTCGCTGGTACCGTCATCCCCCACTCTGTATATTTCAAACGCGTTGCCTTCCGAAGCCGTCCTCATAAACCTAAGCCTCCCACCTGCACCTGTTGTGTCACTCTAGGACACCGCGCCCACCAATGTCCCCAGCACAGCGTTCCGGCCAAGTGCCGTCGCTGTGCTGCTCCTCTACCCGCTGACGCTTCCGCTCAAGTGTGTGCCCAGCCCTGGTGCGTTCATTGCAAGGTAAACACCCACCCCTCCCTCGAGCCCACTTGCCCCTTCCTCCTTGCTAAACACCGCGAGTGTGCCAAAGTTGCGTACCTCCGACGCCTAGCTTTACGCCGGACCACTCAACCCACCCCCCTCCTCCTCCTCCTCCTCTAATCATGAACCTCCATCAGCTCCGATCACGTCACCACCAGGCTCCTACGCCGATGGACTTTCCTTTCGAGCCCCGAATTCAATGCGAGCCGAGGAAGTAGCGATAGCACTTGCTGCCGCCCACGCCAATTCGGGAATAATTATCACGGACTCCCGAAAAGCATGTCATCATTACTTGGCAGGGGAGATCTCCCCCTTAGCTGCTTGCATTCTAAGACGGACTGCCACTGATCCAACACCGAAAAGAATCATTTGGGCTCCTGGCCACCAGGGCTTACGAGGTAATGAGGCCGCTAACGCGGCTGCCCGAGCGCTTATTCACCGGGCTCCTCATCCCTGCTCTTCCGGCTCGGAGACTAACCAGCCGCTGCTGCGACACAAGGAAATAATAACGCATTATAGCGACAACCACCGCCTTTTCCCGGCCACTGCAAAAGGGCTGAGTAAGATGGAGGAGCGAACTTTAAGACGCCTGCAGACAGGTACTCTACTCTGTCCTGCAATCATAAAACATTACGATCCTAACACGGATGGGGGATGGCCCGCACTGCGGGGATACCTGTGATATCTACCACATGGTGTGGGCATGTACTCAGAATCCCCACCTCCCCGCTTCCCCTACCCCTTCCCGGGAGGCATGGGAGACTGCCCTCCTCAACTGCTCCTCGCTTGAGTCCCTAAGGGCTCTGGTGAAACGGGCGAGAGACGGGGCCTCGTCATGCGGTGTCCCGGACTAGGGACGCCGACCATGCAGCGGGGCCACTGTGTGGCGCCCAAACTCTATTTCATGAAATAAAAGTTTTCACCACCACCACGCCGCCATAGTTAAAGGATCCTCGGTGCCAGCGTCCCTCTCTTCCACTACACCACCCTCTCCATCCTTCGCTGACGAGAGCCGCTTCTTCGACCTCCGGATCGCAATGCTGGAACGCCAGCAGCGAGAGCAGCAGCGCATTTCCCACGATCTACAACAGCAGATACATGCCTTGACTCAAACCCTCCAGACAACCACCTCCTCTCTTACCGCCCAGCTTAGCAAGCTAAATGAACACCTTGCCACGTTCACCACTCCTTCCTCCAGCGCCCAGGTCGCCCCTTTGGTTAACCATGTCAAAACCACCACACAGGCACATCACACTCGCTTGGTTCAGCTGGAAACTTCGGTTGTCCAGATTCTTACCGCCCTCCAAGCACAATCAAAGCAATTGGAATCCTTCACTTCTATGCTCCAATCCGTCCATGAGTCACTGCCCCCGGCAAAAAAGAAGGAAAGTGTACCTTCGCGAGCCTCTACCTCTCCACTATCATAATGGCGTTTGGCGAGGACCTCGAGATTGTTCAGTGGAACTGCCGAAATCTTTGCCACAATAAGACCCCCCTCCACCAGTAGCTACTCACGCGCCCCTCCCTGCCTCACTTTCTCCTTCTCCAGGAGACCCGGACGGCCCGCACTGTCTCAGGCTATCGCGCCTACCATGCCACTACGGCCACACCACTTGCGTCTATTTATGTACGCAGTGACGTGCTCGTAGAGCCAAATGACATCCCCTTCACACTTCTTAAATATTTAGTTGGTGTGGTTTATTACCACCTTCTTCCCGCATGTCACTCGTCCTTTTGTCTTTTTAGAACCCCCCTGTCACTTCCTCTTTATTCTCTGGTCTGGGCAAATTCCTTCACTCTCATGCTTCTACCTCCCATCTCCTCTTTGGTGGTGACTTCAATGCCCCTCACACACTCTGGGGCTACCCACAAACCCTCAAACCCGGCCGCCTCCTCCATTGTCTGGCCCAGGAACACCACCTGCCCCTTCTTAATACTCCTGGCTCCCCTACTCGAGCGGGCACTGCCTCACAACTCCCCACGACACCCGACCTCACTTTATCTCGGGGTTCACTTTCCTTTCACTGGCAGGTGACAGCCGAAACTCTCCTCAGTGACCACTTTCTCATCGGTATTACCACCTCTCTTTCCCACATCCCTCGCTGTCATCCGGTTTTTCACACTGACTGGCACCCTTTTCGCACTAATCTCGCCTCCGACTCCTTTCAATCCTATGACGACTGGACGTCGCCCATCTCTGCAGCGCTCACGTCCAGTAGCCGTCGCGTTCGCTCTCGTCACCCAATCCCAGACCCAGATCCTCACCTTCGCCGTTTATGGCGTCGCCGTAAACGTCTTCAACGCTCCTTTCGCTCCCAACCCCACAATGCCCAACTTTCCTCCCGGATCAGTGCTCTGCGGGCCGAGATCGTCGCCCACTGCGCCTCTCTCAAGCACTCTCGTTGCAGTGCTCTTTGTGATGGCCTTAACTCTGCATTGCATTCGCGATCCGCATGGTCTCTCTTTAAATCCCTCCTTGGCACTAAGCCTGCCCTTGCTCCCACTTTAGCTAAAGCCCTCACTCAGGGGACTCCCTCCGAAGTTTTTGATCAACTCGCCTCTCTCTACCTCCCGCCCCCTCTGGCATCCTCTTACCCGGTGTACTCAGGTGGACCTAACCCCGATCTCGGACCACTCCTTCACTCTCCAGGAGCTCGAATGTGCTCTGGCTGCTATATATATATATATATATATATATATATATATATATATATATATATATATATAAACATTTTCTCGACTGCTCTTTATAAGTAAAGTAAAAGGAGAAACGTCGCTTCATATCGAAACATTTATTAGGACAGAAGCTGGCCTTCATCAGAAATGAGCATGAAGGTATTGCACATGGGTTTTAAAAGGGGGAGGCGGCAAGAAAGAGGGGCAAGAGCAGGACAAAAATGGGCAGTGGCTTAGCTCTGGTTAAGCCTGGATATGCATGTACAAATGAAAAGCTGCAGTTATGCTTTGCTTGACGTCATGGCTGTCGCAGTTCGCACACAATGCACTGGGAGCACCACGATAACGGTGTAGTAGGCAAGTGCGTTATCTAGCCCTCCTTCCGCGTGCGTAGTAACTGTGGGAAACACGCGGCTGCAAGTAGCGTCATACGAGGAAGCCGAGCGCGGACACGGCGGAGCCGCGCTCGGCGGTGGCTCCGCCGACCACCTGCGCCTCTCCAGTGACGTCACGCGGCGAACTCGCGCATGCGCAGCTGTGGCTAAAATTAATCACGGCTCACGCAAGACCCGGTGTTGACTAGCCTAGTGAAGCTTTGCGCTTCAAAAGGAAAAAGGTGGTTAAGGGTTGAAAGCGGGGGAGAAAAATATACATAAAAAATCCGCGCTGGCCAGGTTTGGACAGCAATGTTCCCTTGTGGCCGCACCAGGTGGAAAAAAATAGCGGGGCGGCGAGGCTTTGGCAGTGATATTCCGTCCTCGCCCGGTGAGGTGAAAAGGAGAAAAAAAAGGCTAAAGCCGGCACTTGCAAGCACGTTGTTTGGCATGACCTGAGGGGACGCAGGCAGGCGCCTTTCTTAGGCGAATTGAGGCTGGTGCCTCGAAATATTAAGGTGAACGGTATTTGTGGGCGGGAGTGTTGGCGCCGCAATGGGGGGGGGGGGGGGAGGGGGGGGGCAGAATTTCATTAGGTCTCTGGCCTCTCAAGGGCGGAGAGGATGTCGGGGTTTTCATTTACCTTAGCCTGCAGTGTGTTAAACTGAAAAAATAAAATATGACTCCCGTTGTCCCCGCTCACAGGAGCTGTGAAAACCGTTCTGTAGTAGCGTAACCCTCAGCTTGCCGAACTCGTGATATTTTTGGCTAAGGTGCTTCCACAGAGGAAGGTAAGGAAAGCATTTCGCGTGAACACGATGGTCATTAAATCTAATTCGGAATGAATTCTCGGTCTGACCAATGTACTGCATTTTAAACCTGCCACACTCGGGCATGTACACAACGTTCCTGTTGTCATAATTCAAATTTCCACGAATGGAGTGTTTGAAGTTGGAATGTGTGCTTTGAGCTAGCGTTGTTGTCTGCATGTGCTTGCAAACTTGACACCGATTCTTTCTGCACAGTAGGCAGCCTGCATACTTTCGCCTACTGATAGCAGATTGGACTACGAAAGTAGACTCATGGGAACCTAACCTGCATGGGAACCTTATGTATATGGTTGGTTTGGTTTATAGGGTTTAACGTCCCATAGCGACTAAGGCTATGAGAGACGCCGTAGTGGAGGGCTTCGGAAATTTCGACCTCCTGTGGTTCTTTAACGTTCACTGACATCGCACAGTACACGGGCCTCTAGAATTTCTCCTCTAAAGAAATTCAACCGCCGCGGCCGGGATCGAACCCGCGTCTTTCGGGTCGGGTCAGCAGACGAGCACCATAACCACTGAGCCACCGCGGTGGCTCCTTATCTATATATGTATATGAGTTCTGAAGAACGCTTAGGTTTTGGAAATCTTGGTCCAGGTTAGCTAGAACACCGTGTATATATAATTCGGAGGTCGTGAGTTCGGATTCCACCGGCGGCATGTGGTTGTTTTTTCTTCTCCTTTCTAATCAATCAGCTTTAAGCAATAACCTATTCAGTAATATTCTAAATTGATCAACACCTGAAAATAATAAATAAATTAATTAGAAATCCCCTGTGTCCTTTGGTTTCTGTGGCTGTTGGCTTCTCTGATATATATATATATATATATATATATATATATATATATATATATATATTGCCACGTTTCCACAAGCAGCCACTAGGCGGCTGCTCTTCGCAAGTCGCGTGCACCGCCGAGTGAAAGAAGAGGAAGATCGGTTCCGGCCTTCTCTGGGTGCTCTTGGCTTGTTCTCCGGTGCCGTCCACGTCACCCCCCATTAAAGCCTTTCGGTTACGAGCCAACGGCTACGTAACACTGGTGGAGGTGCTGGGTAGCAAGGTATTCCTCGATTTCCCGAGGTCGCTCACCGAACCGTGGGCGCGGGGCGTGACGTGAAAATCCCTGAAGTCCGAGTTCACGGTAGGGGCAGCGCCGATACAGGTGGCCGGCTTCCCCGCAGTGGAAGCAGAGCGGCCGCTGACGAGGAGTGCGCCAGATGTCGGCCTTCCGGACCGGTGGTTGCATGGCGAGTCCCTGCTGCGGTGGCCGCTGGTAGGAGGGTGGCGGCAGAACGGACGGCGGCTGCGAGTCGAACGGGATAGGCTGCGCGGGAGGCACCGCGGGCTGACGGACAGCTGCTGCATAACTCAGAGGGCGTGGCTCGGGCAGCAACTGAGGCGGTGCAAACGCTTGCCGGATCTCCTCGCGCACGACTTCAGTGAGGGCAGCGGCTGTGGGATCAGGCGAGATGATGTGGAGTTTCCGGAGCTCCTCGCGAACTACGTCTCGGATCAACTCTCGCAAAGAGGAATGTTCACTGGCGCTGCACGAAGCGGCCACTGAGCTGAAGGGCTGAACGCACGCAGACTCGTTTCGTCGGGAACGTTGCTGCAGGGCTCGCTCGATGAGGGTTGCTTCACTGATGAAGTCGGCAACGGTCTGGGGGGAATTCCGCACCAAACCAGCGAAAAGATGTTCTTTTACCCCCTGCATCAGGTGGCGCAACTTCGCGGCCTCCGTCATGTCGGGATCAGCCCGCCGACAAAGACGGGTCACGTCCTCGGCAAACATGGCGACGCTCTCGTTGGGCTTTTGGATACGGGCTTCCAGGAGGCGGCGCGCTCGGTCGCGGCGGTCGGGGCTGGAAAACGTATCGCGCAGCTGCTGGCGGAAGGCAACCCAGCTTTGAAGACCGGTCTCCCGGTTCTCGTACCAGGTTTTGGCGCCGTCTTCCAGCGCGAAGTATACGTTGCGCAGCTTCATGGCAGAACTCCACTGATTAAAGTTGGCCACACGTTCAAACTGTTCAAGCCAGTCGTCGACGTCTTCAGCAGGAGCGCCATGGAAACTCGTCGGTACACGGGGCTGCTGGAGGGTTAGATGAGGGGAACTCGCCTGCGCCATGGGATGAAGCTGAACGGGGCGGCGGTCGGGAAGGAGACCGAACTCTGGGGAGAGGCCGTGAACGCGGCGGCTGCTGCGATGAACGGGCGTAGACACCAACGGGAGTCGGTCGGGACTCGCTGAACCGCTGCGAGAAGAGGTCCGGGACATGGGATCTTGAATGCACCTCCACCAGTGTTACGTAGCCGTTGGCTCGTAACCGAAAGGCTTTAATGGGGGGTGACGTGGACGGCACCGGAGAACAAGCCAAGAGCACCCAGAGAAGGCCGGAACCGATCTTCCTCCTCTTTCACTCGGCGGTGCACGCGACTTGCGAAGAGCAGCCGCCTAGTGGTCCGTCAGAGTGGTCCGTCAGGTCAGTGACGTCACATACGAACTTCTTCCAGCCGGCTCTTCTACTTCTCATCGCCGCCAGCAGAAGCCCGAAGTCGTCCACGTCGTGCGAATGAAGCCGTACTTTTCGCGCGAGCACCGCTAGCTTACGAACTGCTTATTTTCTGCCATGTTCTTGTGAACTGCTTTTCTTACCTTCTTTTCTTGCGCATGCATCGGGTCGATGTTTTTTTTTAGGGAGGGGGGTAATGCCACGTTTCCACAAGCAGCCACTAGGCGGCTGCTCTTCGCAAGTCGCGTGCACCGCCGAGTGAAAGAAGAGGAAGATCGGTTCCGGCCTTCTCTGGGTGCTCTTGGCTTGTTCTCCGGTGCCGTCCACGTCACCCCCCATTAAAGCCTTTCGGTTACGAGCCAACGGCTACGTAACAATATATATATATATATATATCTTGGTCCAGGTTAGCTAGAACACCATGTGTGTGCGTGTATATATATATATATACACGCACACACATGGTGTTCTAGCTAACCTGGACCAAGATTTCAAAAACCTAAGCCTTCTTCAGAAATTAAATCATGCGGATGTTGTTAGAGTTTACCAGAAGTTAGAGCACCATCTTTTTTCTCGACCTATTTGAATAATAAGTCTTGATAAAATAACTTTTTAAATTTTTTAATATAGCTTGAAACGTTCAGATGTCAACAGGAAAATTGTGGAGGTCCACAAATATTGTTCAACCCAGGCACTTGCAACGAGACAGACTGTGCGTGGCCGTTTTTATTCGGGAAAAACGAAATCCCGCGGAGTTCTAAAGATACCACATTATAGCGCGCTCCGTGCGCCCGAATGCGCCGCGATTAAAGTGCTGCCATCTGTGCTTTGTAAAAAACATTCCTCGCTTCACGCCTTCCGTCCTGCCCAAGACAGAGCTTCGTGTTGTACTTGGTTCCTAGATCAGCGCCAGTTGGTACAGGCGGCAGTTGAAAGAAAGTGCGGCTCCCGTTTCTGCAGCGATATTTGCGCTCTCACGTTAGCTGAATGCATGCTTAGGAACGATGACATTCTCATGAGTTCGAATTTGGGAGCAGGATCCCAACAAGCAAAGGTGCATACAACAAGCTTGATAACGTCGTGTGCGCTACGCTGAAAAACAGGAGCCGCGCTTTCTTTCAATTGCCGCCTATACCCACTGGCGCTTATCTTGGAACCAAGAAAACGTGAAGAGCTGTCTTGAGCAGCACAAAAGGCGCGAAGCAAGTGATATTTTTTACAAAGCGCCGATGAGAGCGCTGTAATCGCGGCTCATCTGGGCGCACGGAGCTGCTGTCACGTGGCATTTTTTAAACTCCGCGGGCATTTGTTTTTCCCGAATAAAAAAAAATGGCAGAGGCTCAGCTTGGTTAAGCCCGGATATTGCGAAAGCAACTTCATCCGTTTCTTCAGCCCGCATTCGCCGTGTCTACCGCCGCTCTGCGCCGACGTTGTTGTTGTTGTTGCGACTGAGAGAAGAATGAAAAGGAAAGTGCATGGGCCTGCCAACTAGCTCCAGCCGAGCCACCACCGCTGCCACGTGCAGATAGAGGAGAGTCAGAGGAAAGAGAAAAAGGAAAGAAAAGCCTCTCGTCGCACTAACAACCGCGTCCGCCGAAGCGGACGCTGGCTGAAAAAAACATAAGCGGCCTTAGCCGAAGGCTGC
The DNA here is from genome assembly GCF_055824585.1 of Amblyomma mixtum. Lineage (NCBI taxonomy): Eukaryota > Metazoa > Arthropoda > Arachnida > Ixodida > Ixodidae > Amblyomma > Amblyomma mixtum. Next base: position 117,751,930 of record NC_143015.1, on the reverse strand, counting down.
AAATCCCACCCCGCTGCGCTTGTTGTTGTTGCAACTGAGAGAAGGATGAAAAGGAAATTGCACGGGCATGCCAACTGGCTCCAGCCGAGCCACCACCGCTGCCTCGTGCAGATAGAGGAGAGTTAAAAGATAGAGGAAAGAGTGAAAGAAAAGAAAAGACGCGCGTCGCAGCAACAACCGCGTCCGCCGAAGCGGACGCTGGCTGCAAAAACAGATAAGCGGCCGTAGCCGCGATTCGTCACCACCTGTTGTTTTTGTTGTTGTGACTGAGAGAAGGAAGATGGTGGTGGTGGTGCTGGAACTTTATTTCCAGCGGATATAGAGGAGCGACCGGAAGTCTTCCCCCGCTTAAACGGCGGCCGCTATCCCTTGGGCAGCGGCGGCGTCTTCAGCCAGCTGGAGGAGCTTGATCTGTGTCCCCGGGTCGGGGCTGAGCTATAGAGCCTCCCAATGATCAGAGTCGGTAATGAATCGACTCGCGGGTAGGGACTGCGGGCAGTTCCAGATCATATTATTTAGATCGGCTTTCGCATTACAATTTTTGCATTTGTCCGAGTAGAGTCCATCCGAATAGAAGCTACACAAGTGGGGATTTGGATAGGCGTTAGTTTGAAGTTTACGCCAGGCTTTGGCCTGTTGCTTGGAAAGCGTTTTATCGGCTGGGGGGAATCAATCTTGCAAGCCTGTAGTGCTGCAGGATTTTTCTGTAGGAAAACAACCTGTCCTTGCCGGAGTATAGGGCGGGTGGACTGCACGACCCAGCTCGGCGGGACAGTTCTCGAGCTAGGTTATGAGCCGCCTCATTACCAGCAAGGGAGGCATGAGCAGGCGTCCAGATTAGGCGAATGCGCCGCGTGGGCTGATAATTTAGCAGAATCCGTGCTGCTTGTGGAGAGATTCTTCTAAACGTGTAGTTACGTATCGCCAATTTTGAGTCGCTGACAATGGTTTCTGCCGCGGATCCCGCAATGGCTAGAGCAATGGCTGTTTCTTCTCCAACATGTGTTTGCTGAGTGCGTATAGTGCCTCTTCGAAATACGTAGCGCGAAAAACAAGACACAGACACAGACGTGCTACGTATTTCGAAGATGCAGTTGCTCCGACTAGCCCAGTTTAGCTTACTTGTGCGTATAGTGCCCCCCGTTATGAGTGTACCACATTCCGTGGTGACCACAGCTACCATCTTGTCAGCCGAAGAATCTTCTGCATCAACATATACCACAGAGGTATCATTAAGGAAGCGTTTGCCTAATGATTTGGCTCTCTCTGCACGACGTTCAGCGTGGAAATCTGGGTGCATGTTCCGAGGTAGTGGAGGAATGACCAGAAGCTGGCGCATATGATTGGGAAGGTCAGTTGTTGGTCCGCCTTGTCGTTCGTATGTTATGCCTAGTGTGGACAGAATGTGTCTGCCAGTTGGTGTGGCCGTTAGTCGTTCGTACTGCGAGACGGTTACCGCTGCAATAATCTCACTTAGGGTGTTATGAAGACCGAGGCCTAACACTTTCTCAGTCGCTGTGTGCATGGGTAGCCCAACTGTCTGTTTGACGCATTTTCTGATTATGGCCTCCATTTTCTCTTTTTCAGCTGACTTGAGATGTAGGTAAGGGCATACGTAAGCGATGCGGCTGATCACAAAGGCTTGTACTAAACGGAGAGTATTGCTTTCCCTCAAGCGCGAACGGCGGTTACTAATGCGGCGAATGAGTCGCATAATTTGCTGCGAGGTTTTCTGAAGCTGCTGAATTGCGTCCCCATTGATGCCGTGGTCTTGTAAAATTAGGCCCAAGATTTTAATTTTGGGTACTCGAGGAATGGGTACTCCGCGAATACTGAGTTCGATGGCCGGTAGGTGTTGCGGAAGGGATCTGATTTTGCGGAATGTGAGGAATTCAGATTTGGCTGGAGAGCACCGCAGCCCCCTTGGGTCTACATAGTTCCCCACGATATCGATGGCACGCTGGAGTCTCTCTTCGATTTTAGCATCACTGCCCTCGGCGGTCCACAAGGCGATATCGTCAGCATAGAGGCTGTGGTGGAGTTGCGGGATCTGCGCTAATTGGTGTGGAAGTTTCAACATTGCAACGCTGAAGAGAAAGGGTGACAGGACCGATCCCTGCGGGGTGCCCTTGTTGCCGAGGGGGAAGTCACGCGATTGGAGACCTCCTACTTGGAAATGCGCCTTTCTACCTGAGAGAAAGTCGCGGATATAGTTGAAGGTGCGGGCTCCCACCCCGAGTTCATGAAGGTTCTCCAAGATCGCATCATGTCTGACATTGTCAATGCCTTTTCCAGGTTGAGTCCAAGAATTATTCTGGTGTCCCGCGTTTTTGCCTCAATAATCTGATGTTTGAGCTGAAGCATTACATCCTGCGTAGAAAGTTTTGGACGAAATCCAATCATCGTTTTGGGGTACAGCTCGTTCTCCTCCATAAACCGGTTGAGACGGGTATGAACTACGTGCTCCATGAGCTTACCTACACAAGACGTGAGCGAAATTGGCCTGAGGTTCTCAAGGCTGAGTGCCTTCCCGGGTTTTGGAATGAGAATGATTTCTGCCGTTTTCCATATTTGTGGGATTGAGCCCTCCGACCAGCATTTCTGCATATACTCAGTTAGTGGTTGTAGCGACTCTTCATCTAGGTTGCGGAGGATCTTGCTGGATACTGCATCTGGGCCAGAGGCGGATTTACTGTTTAGCCTGGCAATCTCTGACCTAACCTCATCCACACTAATTGGGGAATCGAGCTGCGTGTTTTCCCGACGAGCATATTATGGGAAGGCTTGGATAGGAGCATTGGCAATATATCTGTCTTTAAGTTCAAGGAAAAGGTCCTCTGGTGTGCCTGCGTATGCATGCACAAGCTTTTGCAGGTTCTGCCTCTGGGTGGTTCTGCCACCTGCAGGGTCAAGTAGATGACGGAGCAAGTTCCAAGTCTTAGAGACTCCCATATTGCGATCCATGCGGTTGCATATGTCCTCCCAGTTTTGCTGAGTAAGTTTGATCGCATGATCCTCGATCTCCTTGTTTAGCCTAGCTATTCTTCTGCGCAGATTGCGGTTCCACCGCTGTCGTTTGAGTCGGTTCTCGAGTCCTCTCTTTGCCTCCCACAGGTGAAGAAGCCCGCTATCCGCAATCTCCAGGTAGTCAGCCTGCCCTAACGTACGGGTGGCTGCCTTGGCATCTTTACAAAGATCCTGTGCCCAGACATCTATCTCTAGTATATCGGGGGTATCAGCTTCTCGGGCGGCTCTTTTAGCGCGGAACATGTCCCAATCGACAAGGGTGAGAGCTCGAGCGTTACGACGTTTGGGGCCAGTTCAGGTCACTATTTCTAATATGTAGTGATCGCTGCCGAAATTTTGTTGTGTTTATCCATGTTCGAGTGCCCTAATTTTTAGCAAAAGTCAGATCGGGAGTCGTATCCCTGGAAACACTGTTACCGCAGCGGGTGGGGAATACTGGGTCTGTGAGAAGAGTCAACCGACACTGTTGTGCGGTGAGCCACAATTTTCGACCTTTAATGTGCTCCTGCGGGTACCCCCAAGCCGGGTGTTGGACATTAAAGTCTCCCGTGAAAATGACAGGGTGATTGCCTGCAAGTTTCAGGGTCGCCTGAAAGAGCGGCCCAAAGCTTGCTTTCCGTAACTTTGGGCTGCTATAGACATTCCGCACAAACAGACTGTGGTCCGGTTTCCTAGGCGGAATTAATTCGACTAGCACGTGTGTGACATTTGTGACTGGGGTATCGGGCTGGACCACCGTAATATTTCGTTTGACGAGAGTCGTGACTCCAAGCGTTTCACCCCCCGATGAAAAGGATTGATATCCAGCTAGCTTGCTGTTGGTTTGTGTCTCTTGTAGTGTGATTAAGTCCGGTCCGTCCCTATTGGGGAGGAATTGTTGGAGTACAGCTCGTTTGCGGCTAAATCCTCGGCAGTTCCACTGCCAGATGGTGTAGTTTGGTTGCGACGCCATATTGTGCTAGCCTGATAGCGCTTCAGAAGAAGCGGATTTGCGAATTTTGAGGGAAAAGAGCCTACTCTCTGCTTCCTGCTGCCAGCTGCCTAAGTTAAGTAATTCCTGCCGGTGTGTGCATAATTCTTCCATGATGGAAGTCATTGTAAGCTGCATTTGAATGAGGGTGTTGTTAGTCTGCGTTTGCGCTTCTTTAATTTTGTGAATACTGTCGGCTAGTTTTTGGTCTTCGGAGAGGGAAGCGCCCGCTTTTCGCTTAGGCAGAGGCGCCCGCGTTGATTCAACATGCATGTCCGCTCCGTTGGAGGTAGAGGGAGTAGGGTTATTGGCGCCACCGGTCATAGGCGGTGACCCAGTCTGCATGTGTTGCTGTTTTAGAGCGGCATTTTCTTTCTTTAGTTCCTCGACCGCGCGAAGTAATTTTCCTACCAGCACTTTCAGGTCTGCTAGCTCAGAGGGGTTGAGTTAGATTTCTGGGAGGCTTTATCTGCCCAGCCTACCTTTTGCGTGCCGACGGCGTCCTGGTTCAAACCGGGCTTCCGTGGCTGGTGTGAAGGAGTCCTGGATTTTGAGGCGGACCGGCCTCTCTGTTCCAGTCGTGGAAAGGAGCTGGATCGATGTATATAGTTCGTCCGCCCCCTGCTTTTGGAGCGGCTGCGTCGCTCCTTAGACAGCGGCGTCTCTTGGCTATGCTGGGTCAGAAGTTGGCGTTCCTGTTCCCAGCGGCGTTTGCTCACAATGTATGGAGTGCGGTAGATCTCGCGGCATTTGTTGCTGCCCAGCTCATGGCCCTTACCGCATAAGGCTCATTTATGCTCACAGGTATGCGTCTCAGGAGGGTTGGCCATGCCGCATCTACGGCAGCGAGCGCTTTTCGGGTCCGGGCAAACGTCTCTGCGATGTCCGAGTTGTCCGCACAAAGAACACATTTCGCACTTTTTTATGCGAAGCGTATTACTAGAGCTACACTACAGCCCGTCGAGCGCGGCGGTGGAGCTACCATTGACCTTTAGCGTGACCACGAGACAACATGACGTCACAGCAGAGGAGAGATGGGCTGCCGGCTCGCGCGGTCGGCCGCGGCGGTGGAGGCTCCACATCAGAGGCGCGGCGGCTGACCACGTGACAACATGACGTCACAGCCGAGGAGAGATGGGCTGCCGGCTCGCGTGGTCGGCCGCGGCGGTGGAGGCTCCACATCAGAGGCGCTGCAGCTGACCACGTGACGCTACAGCAGCGGTATAAAGCTGAGCTTGCCTCGCTCTCCGGGCACTTACGAGGCGGCCAGGTGTTCGGATGCCGCCTAGAAGCAGGGCTGATTTGAACGAGAAGCGAAAGCTTCAGCGTGCCACAGAGACCGATGAAGAGCGGGATGAACGTCTGGCTAAGCGGCGTGCTCAATATGCGGCTCGGCGACAACGTTCTACAACAACTGAAGAACAAAGCGAGGAACTTTACCAAGCTTCACCATCAATATGCTTCGCATCTGAATAGGCTTAACCTTAGCTAAGCCTCAGCCATTTTTTGTACAGGCAGCAACGAATCATACCACCGCCGAAGCTGATCCAACGGGGAACTCGCTCACCGTTGAAGAGAATGAGGACCGTCTGCGACTGCGCACCCATGCGCCGGACACCACATATTGGAGGATTTCTGGGATGCTGAAGGTTCGCTAAGATCACAGCGTCCGATAGATGTTTGGGAACGCCTTGGATCACTCCTTTACCACTGCCGTCGGGCGTGGCGACATATGAGGCGATGGCGATCTTGTTCTAGCCGTAGGTGAGCTCCTGGATGCTTAGGTAGCGTTCCACTCGCGCCGCGGAATGGGCGGCCACCAGTATGGTGTGTTGCTTGAAGTTGAGCAACATGCAGTCTTCAGAAGATTCCGCCAAGGTTACACCCGCGGCGTCACGAATGAGTTGAAAGATGCCAAGTTGGCCACAGCTCTCGAGTATACGGAGGCCGCCCGATGGCCGGAGTATCACCTTGGTTAGGCCCTTGGGTAGGCGAGGTAGGTTCGACGCCAGGGGAACGATAGAATTAGAGATAGATGGACAACCCGTAAGAAGGACAAATAAGCTTCGCATCTTGGGAATGTGGCTGCAGGAGAAAGGCAAACGGGACCATACCACCCAGCTCTTGGAACACTCCACGAAACAGATATGCAGGATGTTAAGCCGGATTACGAACAAGAGAAAAGGGGTGAAGGAGCGAGATGCGTTACGGATCACTTCTGCGCTCATCATACCGAGGATGACGTACGCGCTTCCGTACCTACAACCTAACAAAGGGGAAAAGAACAAAATGGAAACATGCATCAGAAGGGCGTATAAGCAAGCCTTAGGCGTCATGACCTGCGCCTCGACAGAGAAGCTGATGAACATGGGGGTGTACGGCACCTATGATGAGCACAGCGAAACCATGCTCAGATTTCAAATGGAAAGACTTAAAAGAACAGCCGCTGGCCGCGCACTACTGATCAAGCTAGGATACCCGGCAGAAGACGAGGGCGAAGACAAGACCGACATTGACAGCCAAATTAGGAGCACTTTCTTGGTTAAACCAGTGCCCAGAAACATGGACCCGAGGAACCACGAAGGAAGACGGGCGCCGAGATCATTGGAGTTGGACAGGTTCCTAAAGAAGAAACAGATGGTTCTGTATGTTGACGCGTCCAAGTACAGAACGAAGGAAAACGCTAGGGCGGTAGCAGTAGTGAACGCCAATGGGAATATAGTTAGTGGTGCATCAGTGCGCACAAGGACAACACAAGCATCGGAAGAGATCGCCATAGCTCTAGCCCTGACTGAAGCCAATCGGCAGGGACTGAGTTACTGGATAGCCACGAATTCTCAGGCTGCAGCAAGGGCGTACAGAGATGGAAGGATCGGCCGAAAAGCCGCGAGTATCTTCTTCGAACAAAAACAACACAGACATGGATCAAACAACACAAACATTCAACACACCATCATTTGGGTCCCTGACACTGGGGTTGAGGGAAATCTCATGGCAGACACCGTTGTCCGAGGGTTCACGAACCGGAGGGCGGGTTTGCCGGTGGAACCCTTCAGCACGCCAGAATCTTACGAGGATGCAATGAAGGCGTTGTTGGGAGCGCGCAAGAAGTACTCGGCTCCGGCGGATATCCTCGACAGAGAGCAGGCCACCACGCTCAGACGACTACAAACATACACCTACCCAAGCAGAGCCATGTATCACAAAATGTGGCCGAACAGATACGCGAAAGAGTGTGTGTGGTGTGGGGGCTACGCCACAACGTACCACGCCACCTGGGGCTGCGAAAAAAGCCCTTTACTACCAAAGGTAAATAGCCCTAGTCTAGAGCAGTGGGAGGCCATCCTGGCTGACTCCGACCCGAGCACTCAGCTTATGCTGGTGACGAGGGCCAAGGCAGCGGCGGAGGCCAACGGTATCCTGGACCAGGGAAGACCGACCACTGTAGCTCCACATCTATCTATCCCCGTCCCCCTACTCCCTAACTCTTCCTTTCGAAAAAATAAATAAATAAATAAATGTTTTTACTACTACTACTCGACGCCACCGACTGTCGAGCAAGTCGTCGGCCAAGCTTTTTCGCAGAGGAGTCGGCAGATTGCCGCATGCTGCCCTGTCCCTGGGCGCGATCGGTTCCATTTTGTGCCGCGGGGTCATTCCTTTGGCGTTCGTGACCGGATCGTTGAGATTCACCGACGGTGAACCAACCATATTGGTGCGAAACTTCTTCGGGGGCTATATCGGTCCCCTCCACGGTGACTGCCATATCCAATGTTGGGCGAAGATCCCACTCAGAAAATGCGGCAAAGCCCCGTCAGAGCGGGGTCGCTAGGCCTGGCTTAGGCCTAGCGGGCCGTGCGTACCGGCGAGAGCCGAAACGCAGAAAAGACCGCACAAACAGGCAAAAAGGGACTTGCCGATGCGTTCGACGGCGTTATCCGAGCTTCAAAGACCAGAGAAGGAGGAAAAGGAAATTGCACGGGCCTGCCTACTGGCTCCAGCCGAGCCACCACCGCTGCCACGTGCAGATAGAGGAGAGTTAGATAGAGGAAAGAGTGAAAGAAAACAAAAGACGCGCGTCGCAGCAACAACCGCGTCCGCCGAGCGGACGCTGGCTGACAAAACAGATAAGCGGCCGCAGCCGCGATTCGTCACCAGCTGTTGTTTTTGTTGTTGTGACTGAGAGAATTAGGAAAAGGAAATTGCACGGGCCTGCCTACTGGCTCGAGCCCAGCCACCACCGCTGCCGCGTGCAGATAGAGGAGAATTGAAAGATCAGAGGAGAGAGAAAAAGAAAAGACGCACGTCGCAGCAAAAACCGCGTCCGCCGAAGCGGACGCTGCTGAAAAAATTTGGCTGTGGCTTAGCTTGGTTAAGCCCGGTAATTGCGAAAGCAATATCCGTACCTACGCCATGGTTCAGCTGGTAGTGTAGATGGTGGTGGTGCTTGTGGTTACACTTGTGGTGATGCATCGGTTATACAATCCAATCCAATCCAATTCAATCTAATCTAATCTAATCTAATCTAATTTAATTTAATTTAATTTAATTTAATTTAATTTAATTTAATTTAATTTAATGTGTTCTAATCTAATCTAATCTAATTCAATTCAATTCAATTCAATCCAATCCAATCAATTCATTCCAATCTAATCTAATGTAATCTAATCCAAAGTAATCCAATCTAATCTAAGGCCGCCGGTGGTGGCACCGCCACTACTCGCAGCCGGCGCGAGATGGTCGCCCAGCTCTTCGGGGTGACATCACACAGAGGTCATGCGAAAGGTCATTTCATGTGCACCGCCGTCGCACGGCAAAGGCTTGAAAGTGCAAGTAGTAAAGCTTTCGCTTTAAAAACAGATAAGCGGCCGAAGCCGCGACCACTCCTCCACCTCTCCAACCGTCACCACCTCCCGTTGTTGTTGTTTGTTGTTGCGACTGAGAGAAGGATGAAAAGGAAAGTGCATGGGCCTGCAGACTGGCTCGAGCCGAGCCACCACCGCTGCCACGTGCAGATAGAGCAGAGTTAAAAGATAAGAGGAAAGAGTGAAAGAAGAGACGCCCGTCGCAACAACCGCATCCGCCGAAGCGGACGCTGGCTGAGAAAAACGGATAAGCGGCCGTAGCCGCGTTCCCTCACCACCTCCCCTCACCACCTGTTGTTGTTGTTGTGACTGAGAGAAGGATGAAAAAGGAAATTGCACGGGCCTGCTACTGGCTCAAACCAAGCCACCACCGCTGCCACGTGCAGATAGAGGAGAGTTAAGAGATCAGAGGAAAGAGAGAAAGGAAAGGAAAGACGTGTGTCGCAGCAACAACTGCGTCCGCCGGAGCGGACGCTGCTGAAAAAATCAGATAAGCGGCCGAAGCCGCGCTCGCCGAAGCGGGGACATACTCCTGCTTCACCACCTTGGTTGGTTGGTTGCGACTGAGAGAAGAATGAAAAGGAAAGTGCACGGGCCTGCCAACTGGCTCAAGCCGAGCCACCACCGCTGCCACGTGCAGATAGAAGAGAGTTGAAAGATAAGAGGACAGAGTAAAAGAGAGTAAAGACGCGCGTCGCAACAACCGCGTCCGCCGGAACGGACGCTGGCTGAAAAATACAGATACACGGCCGCAGCCCGAAGGCTGCGAACCGAATGCAACAGCGAGCTGGAGCTCTATTTATACAACTGGTATGACGTCACTCCGACCGCAGCGCTCCTAGCTGGAGAAGCGAGAGGCTCAACGCCGGCCGTGTGAACCGCCGCTCTCCGCCGACGGCACGAGTTGGGGCCCTACTCATCCACAGATGGTTGGACGTCACTCCTACCACAGCGCCTCTAGTGGGAGAAGCGAGAGGCTCACCGCCCGCCGTGTCTACCGCCACTCTACGCTGACGAGCCGAGCTGGGGCCCTGGTTTTTCGCAGCTAGTATAACGTCACGTCTAAGGTCACGCTAAAGGTGAAACGTGTCCACCGCCGCGCTACGCCGAAGGGCTCAAACTGTGAGCAGTATTGCTTTCGCAATAAAAACGGACACGGTAAGTCTATCTCGTTGTAAGTGCCTGGGTTGTATAATATTTGAGGAGCTCCACAACTTTCCTATTGACGCCTGAGCGTTTCAAGGTATATTTAAAAAGTTAATTTATTTATCTAGACTAATTATTGAAGTTGGAAGAGCAAAAAATGTTTATGTAACCTTAGATGAACCGTAACAACAGTCACCGGATTACATTTCTGAAGAACGCTTGGTCCAAGTTAGCTGGGGCACCCTGTGTGTATATAAAGCCGAACTAATAGGGCCTCGGGTCCAGAAGAAATTGTTTAATGGTCATGACATGATATTCTTATTGATATGAAGCTCTGTGGGCACATATTTAGCAGTTGTAAGTAGCGCCACAGAAATAGATATTCCTCCAATTAAATTAAATTCTTAATGCATAAGCACCTGCTTGTTTCAGAGACATGCATGCTGGCGTGAGAAAACGTTTTGGCTTTTGATTGTGGGAATCGAGATGCACAAAATGTAGCCGTTATTGAAATGCTTCGGAAAGAGTAAAGGCACCGCTGCAACTGCTATGAACAGCCGAACCACACAACACACTTGCTAGGCGACGAGCATGCAGGTTACGACGTAAAAGAACAGCCTCGACATAGCTGAGTGGCCAAAGCCAAGCTACTTTCCGGAAGGAGGCAATAAGTTTAATAGAGAAGCAATGCTCACAGTCGCACTTCTGGATGTCTAGGTACGTACCTGCTGTGACTACTATCAAGGAGTTTTAGCGGGTTATATTTTTTTCACCGATTGCACTATTTCCTCCAAACCGTAAATAGCAGTGCAATATAATTATTGTCTCGGTAATCGATGTCTCGGTAAACTATTTCATATCTATTAATGACATTGGGAACACTGGCAGTAACGCTAGATTTGTTATGAATGCAGATCACGTGACTATATTAGTAACGGCTCAAGCAATAAACTAATTAACACTGAAAGCCAATGAAACGTTACATAACGTAGCCGTATGGCGTACCGCATTGTCACTGAAAATTAACGCTGACAAAACTAAAGTTATTTATTAGATCAAAAATTAAACAACTGGATCATCTACCCAGTCTGACGCTTCGATCAACACGGATTGAAACAACGTCCTCAGTAAAGAGGCTTGGCGTGATTCTTCAATGTAATATGTCATAGGATTTGCATATTCATGGTTTCATTACTAAACTTGCCAAATGCGCAGGTATGCTGTGCAGTGTACGTTTGCTGCTACCTCTTAATAACAAACTTTTACTTTATAACGCACTATTTCTGTCCAACTTTTCCTATTCCACTTGGTGTGGGGCACGACATTTTCAAACAGAGATTATATAAAATGCAGTAAAGGGCCGTTCGCATTATTGTGAATGTACCGTTTTACGCTGATCTCGTTGAAAATAACAACCGTTTCAGAACTCTAAAATGCATTGCGCCGTCACAGTTATGAAAGAAGTCGAAAAATACACTATTCCTTTTTTGATCAGTCAGCTAACCTGCAAACAAGAAACGAAGGTTGCTAACACGAACCAACGAAAGCTAATATATCCCACCTTTTAGAAGCAGTTACAGTCATCAAAAGCTTCGCTCTCAAATATCTAGCCCTCTTAATCCTTACAGCGAGTTTTAAAACCAGCCATTCAATTCGGATTTGTTGAGTAGCTCCTTATATTTAGTGTATGTTCCTGCTCCTTAGACCAAATTATATGTTTAAACAGTTCTGTTTTGTGTATCATTTGTGTCATCTCAGTGCTTGTGACTTTGGTATTTAAAGAAATCTGCCTTAACCTTCATTACTTTTTGTTTTTGTACACTGCTGGTGCCGCTGTTTTCTGAAAAACGGGGATGCACTCCTTTGTCAAGCCAATCTGAGGCTTCTTCGGTACATCTCCTAACCTCACCTCTTGTTGAAATTAAGGCATTCGTATATCAGTGAATCACGAGGAACAAGAACCAAAATCTTCTCGACGGAACGGTATTATTGGCTTGTTCTATGGAAAAAAATCGCGTGAAGGGACAGTCTTGTTTGATATTTTCGATGCATCAGAGACGGGGCATTTTTTTCGCAGCTTACTGCTTCAGTAACGTTATACAATATGTTGAAAAGGGCTAGCACAAAGCCATTTCTGATTTGTCATATTACCCAGATATTTGCAAATGCTCTTTGTCGAGTGCGGAGTTCGAGCTCTGTGTCAAGGGTCAAAGGTTTTGGGTGAAGAATCTGACGAATGGCAAATTCATAGGCTTGTTTTAAGGAGTGTCTCATTTCAAAGGCGAAAAGTACAGCATATACGTGTTCGCAATCCATTCTGGCCTGAATTTGCAACCAAAGGATTATTCTGATAAAAGCAAAGATCTCACACCCAGCGGCGTTCTTCTATTTTTTTGTGTTAGGCCATTCCCAAATGTTCTCAAGAACCGTCTGCAGGCATGTGCTAAAAACATGCGCAGTTCTAGCCATTTAAATCATTCGTATGCGTTAGTTTTCTCTAGTGCTCTTAACACATATTGACAGTTACCTTCAGGCTTAAATAAAATGATTTGCTCAAAGGATTATTAAGTATAAAAAATGCAACCAAGCATGTTATACTTATTCAATTTTCGTCTTTTGAAAAGTAGGCACCCACACAACCCTGCAAAGCAGAAGTGTGTTCATGGGAAATGCACTGCTAGTAAAGCTGCACAATATTTTTTGTTTTCAATTTCCAGTGCTCCTCCCAACGTCATGATGAAAGTGTAAGTATGCAGATACCCAATCATTCATTTATCTCGTCACTTAAGCGAAGTGTGCTCACATATCATATTATAGTTTGAGAAGAATATAGAAAAGGTCCGCAGCTTGCAATACAAGAATCTAATTTAGCCGTTTCTGCTACTTTAAGCATAGTAACGACAAATAGCCAACGATAGCAATTACGAGATTTAGTTTCATGGAACTATAAGATCGTTCGGTAAAATGCCTGCTCAGAAAATTTGTCAGAGAAATCAAAGTTGAGGGCATAAAGCATGCGACAACAGGGAAGAGGTAAGTGGAACAGTTTTTCTCGCTTAAAAATTTTTTTTGCTTTGTATCTCGCTCTCAGCACACATTAGAGCAGCTGTAAAATCCCGGTCTTCTAATTAATTTGGTCAAGCTGTTGGAGCAGATCTTTATTTTCTCTCTTTAGCGTAATGTAGCAAACCGTTTTCCGAAGGGGCTACTAAACGCAGGTCAACTAAATACGCGCTTCTTGCGCTTTGCATTTAATTATCCTCGCATGAATTTGACGAGGCGATTCAACTTTGTGTTGTCACGTTCTCGGTTTTATACCACATAAGCAGGTAAGCCTGTCACGCGCCAAACACGATGTTAGGAATGGCCCTTTGTTGTATTACATGAACAGTAATTTTGTCAATTCTACAGTTTATTTGCCACATCCTTCGTACCTTAAAAACCTAAGGACACGTGACAATTCAACAAGTTCATTTTCACCTGAGAAAAACGTGAAGAGGGATGTCGTGATTGCAGAAGAGAGCAACATTATTTCTTTGGTATTTCGAAGTTGTGAATGAGTGCGAAATGTGGTTTACAGTTTTTGTCCTCCACAATTCTCACAACAAGGTCTGTCCTCTTCTGACAGTAGGACGCTAAATGCAAGGCGAGTGCGTCCAATAGAAGGCGGCAGTAAAATGCATCGATAATAGGTCTCTTGTATTTTCGTGACCTATATTCTCCCAAAGTAAGCGCTACGCAGAGAAGTTTGTTGCTTACTTTACTATCCTACTCTGGCATTAATCCTTCAATTTGCTGCATGTTAGCTTCATAAAATCTCTATATCCACAGCCTTGAGTCCACCTCTCCGAGCACGTGCACTGTCGCCATATATATATATATATATATATATATATATATATATATATATATATATATATATATATATATATATATATATATATATAAGGAAAGAGTTGAAGTACACTTCTTAGAGAAACATTTATTTACCGATGGTTTCGGTAAATCAGGGTAAGGTTGTTTGTGAACAAAGACGATCCACTTGCTGACGGCAGCGCACAGAGATGGAGAGGGAAAGACGCTCTCCTTTGAGGAAACAAAACAAAACACGAAAAGCAAGACAGTGGCGGACAAGGGTGTTCCTGCCGATTAAGGGGAAAATGAGGGCTGCAAAGCGAGCAGACAAAAAAGAAAAGAACGAATTCAAGAAAGGGGAAAAGAGGGGGTGGGGGAAGGGAAGCAGGCAAAAGGTTGTAGCGGAAGTGGAGAGGGGTGAGCTTTCTGCGAGGAAAACCGTTGAGAAGAAATATTGTGGGCAGAGGCTTCCTTCGGCGGGAGCGGGACGTTCGAACACGCGGGAAGAAAACATTACCGCGCCCGTTGCATCACAGTGCCAACTGCCCGACAGAAGTGTGGTTACTGACTGTTTGAATGTGAGTTACGGCGGCGGCGCGATCACATCGACGGAGAGTTAACCGGCCAGACGCCGGACGGAAACCTGATCCCGTGGCTGGGCCCCGCGGAGACCCAGCGCCAGCCCCCGGCCTCTACTCGTCAGCCGCGCGCCCCCTCGCAAAGACACTGCGCCGCCGACGAGGTGCCCTTTCAAGGAGCGAAGTGGGGGGCAGAGCAACGAAAAAACGAGAGAAAGAGAGGGCGTACGCAGAGCAGGAAAAATAAAAAGAAGGAGACAAAAGAAGAAAACAAAAGAAGAGAAAAAAAATAAAAAAAGGAAAGAAAAGGAGGCATGAGAACTTGGAAAAAAGTGAAAAGGGGGGGGGGGTGGCTTGCTAAGTACCTCCCTCATCTACCTCACCTTTCTGAAAAACACGAAGTAGCCCACATTGGCCCCTTGTTAGCGCCCTGCGCCTTCGTAAGGCAGGCAAGTAGAAAATTGGGCTATCTAGCTGGACGACCGACGAACGCGATTCACAGTGATCCACAACCATATTAGTGTATAGCAACACTCCTAATACTCGTTCGCAAACCAATGTAATGTATTGAGTATGATTCTTTTCGTTCTATTTGAAATGGCATTTAAAAAAAGGGGGGGGGGGTCGAGGGCCCCCTTATGGTTTACTGCAGAAGTCGTTTCAGCAGCAATGTTTGGGCATAAGGAAGAAAAGAAAGGTTGGGGTAGGAGACAGGCGGCATGTAGACGCAAACACTCAAAATGGTATGACCTCAGGCGATTCAGTCGTAGAGGCTGTGAATCTCACTGGGCTTCTCATTTCTGAAGTGCGGAGAGAGCTCCGGGGCTCTCATTTATACCGGCCTGCACCGTATTAAATTTGAAAATAAAGTATGACTCCCGTTGTTCCCGCTCACGGGTATTTTTGAAACCGCTCTGTAGCAGAGTGACTTTAATTTTGTCCAAATCATGATTTTCTTGACGGACGTGTTTCGACAGGGGGAGGAGAGGAAGTGATTTGGCATGCGCGCGGTGATTATTGAATCGAATTCGGAAGGGATTCTCGGTCTGGCCAATGTATTGCATTTGACAGTTGCCGCACTCGAGCATGTACAGTACGTTACTACTGTCACAATTCATGTTCTCTCGAATGGAGTGTTTGAAATTAGAGTGTGTGCTCTGAGCCAACGTCGCTTTCTGCATGTGGTTGCAAACTTGACACCGATTCTTCCCGCAAGGCACGCAACCTACAGGCTCTTGTTTACTGATAGTAGAGTGAACCACATAATTTTGCAAATTTTTTGGTCGTCGGTAGGTGACCCGTGGAGCCGTTGGGAAAATCTTTGAGAGTCGGTCGCTTTGTTCGATGATGTTAAAATGTTTTCTTAGAATTTTGCTTACATTCGGAAGGTTGTTCGCAAAGGTTAAGACCAGATTAGAGCGGTGTTCATTGGGAGCTGCTGACGCGGGATCCCCAAACAGTTCGTCACGATTTCTCTCTTCCGCTTTTCTAATCGCATCGTCGACGAGAGAGAGCGGATAGCGCTGATGATTCAAAAACTCCCGCATACGATTAGAATTATCCTTAAAATCTTCTGAGCGTGAGCACACTCGTTTGAATCTGATGGCCTGAGAGTATGGAATAGAGGTTTTGCACTGGCGTGGGTGGCAGCTCTTGTAATGGAGGTACTGTTGTCTATCAGTGGGCTTCCTGCAGACACTGGTGATTAAGATGCCCTGTTCTATTCGAATCAAGACGTCCAAAAAGTTAATTTTATTGGTCGAATAGGTGTGCGTAAAAGAGAGGTTTGGATGTACGTTGTTAAATGATGAGATGAACTGGATGAGCTGGAATATATATATATATATATACATATATATATATATATATATATCTGTGTGTGTGTGTGTGTGTGTGTGTGTGTGTGTGTGTGTGTGTGTGTGTGTGTGTGTGTGTGTGTGTGTGTGTGTGTGTGTGTGTGTGTGTGTGTGCGTGTTATTGCCAGGCCTGAAGAAGCTGCGCCACAACCGCGAACTAACCTTGTGCTAACTTATTCAGCAATAGTGCCCAATGTAACACGCATTCGGAAAAGGATTCACAATATCTTAATGCAGAGCGAGCGTCTGAAGGATATCTTTCAAGAACCACCGAGAACAGTCTACCGGCCTGCTAAAAACCCTTACGTGACCTCATAAATTCCTATAAACAACCATAGCAGTTTTTAACGGCTGTTCGCCTTGCAAAAAACCCCGGTGTAAAGTTTGTTCCCAAATGACCACGTCACAAGTACCCGTTAGCACCACTTCTAATTACAAGGTAAAGGTAAAAGGCAATTACATATGCGACACCGAAAATGTCTAGCTGCTTGAATGTTCTATCTGCCGACTTTGCATATTGGGCAAACTACGACATCATTTCAGCTGCGTTTTAATAACCACAAAGCTCATAGCACCAGTCTTCCTGATCTGTCATTGTCCGAGTATGTAAGCATTCAGGGTCACTCAATTGATAAAATTAAGAGTTCAGTTTTGGAATCATCGTTTAGATCACACCCCGATAGAGAGGTCAGGGAATCGTTCCGAATTTATAATTTTAAAGCTGCCTCGTCACGCATTAATCAAAGCGTTGGAAAATTAACCTGCCTGTCGTAATTCTTCTCCTTCGATGACCTTGCAAATATCAAAGGGGTCGTGACTGGTGCCCTATTTTTAAACCGCTTAAACGTTCGAACATGTAATATGCGCGTTTTTATTTATATTGATTAATTTCCCAGGAATATGATAATTTTTTTCTATAGTATCCATCATTCTCGTACATGCATTTTTTTGCCTTTTGTGTAACCACCGCATGCTCTTTATCGCACTGTGTTACGTTTTCATTTCGCCTTCTCTGATTACTTTCTTAAGCGCCCCCAACCTAGATTCAATATATGTAAACACACCTCGTTTACGCCATTGCAATATCAGGTTACTGCTTCGCCACGTGCCTTTTTCGGACTACATATTTCTGTTTTTGTCCCTTTTGTGCCACGTTGATTGCGCCAACTACATACATGACGCTCTTAAGCATTCGCGTTTTTTTTTCCGACGAAGGCCGGTCCCGCAGCCGAGACTTGATTACATTGATCTCAGCTACAAACGTGTTCATATATATATATATATATATATATATAATAAGTTGGGGAAGTCACATCGAAAAACTTAACCGATTTATTCAACGTTTCGACCAGGGACTGGTCTTTTTCAAGAATGATCATACAGTGCATGGAAGGGTCTTCTTATAGCAGTGAACATGGTACACACAGGGCTTGAAAAAGAAAAATGAGAAAAAATCAAAGGGGAAAGAGGAAGACAGCCAAGACACGAAACCCAAACGCCAAGGTGCGCCAGCAAAGGCGCCGCCGTGAAAGAGGTGAAAGAGGGTGGTGGGCCTGGGCGGGCACGCGACTAGTTAAGGAAAAAAAAAAAAAAAAAGAGCGTAGGGGTGGTTAACAAAAGACGGCAAGTGCCTGCCAATTGTGTGCGTAAGTATCGCCTCTAGCCACCTCTGTGTGGCCCCGCGCGACTCCAGAAAAAAGCACGAGAACGCACAGGTTGCGGTTGAGCTAAGTGTCTCCACGGGTGGCACGCGGACCCCCAAAACCAGATGAGGTTGCATATGAAGACCATATGGAAAGCTCCTTCTTTACAGGAGTAGAAAAAAAGAATAAGTAAAGACAAAAATGGCACTGCGATGGCCGTAGGAAACAAAACCACATGAGGTTCGCACGTGAGAACCACATGGATAGGCTCCTTCTTTACAGGAGTGGGAAAAAAAAGTATAAAGACAGAAAATGGCACTGCGATGGCCGAAAGGAACAAAAGCACACACACGCAGAGGCGACATGAATACACAGAATATACACAAAATTGTGTCACTTTTGTAGCATTCTTTAGCAGAGGATATGTGGGGAAATGCGTAAAAGCCCACAAATTAAGTTAAAGGCAGCGCCAGAGTGTTATAAAGTGTACCAAAAAGGCAAATTTCATTACAGGAAACACCGCTTAGGAATAACACAACAACAATATTAGAATAAATACAAATGGCACGCGAGATAATACAGGCGCCCAAAATAATAGAGTTCAAGAGTGTGAAAAATTGTCCCAAGAAACAAAGTTTACCCAAACGCCGTGATCAGCACCAACAAAATGATAATAATGCGGTGAATACACATGAGAGAGAGCGTCACAGAATTCGTGCTTAACCACAACAAAAATAATGTGAGTACCTCGACTAGAAATGAAAGTGTTAAATACATAACAAATCGTTATGCAACTGTCATCATAGTAGATTTAAGAAACAATATTTTCGATGCAAAAGAGTTTACAAGGAAAAGAAAAACAAACAAACAAAACATTGCAGGAAGATTTAGCCAGAAAGGCAGGAGAGTTTGCCAGGGCTTTCATTAATTCCAGCCGACAAGGTGTTAAATTTAAATATTAGATATGATTCACAGGCTTCCCTGTCGTAATGTGTCTGGAAGCCAGATTGGAGTATGGTGGCCTTGAAGTTTCCAAATGAATGGCCTTTTGTCGTTACGTGTCTTGAAAGAGGCAGGTCTGGCAGTGATCTAATGTGTGCTCTGTGGTTATTTATTCTCAATCGGAAAGGAGTTTCAGTTTGGCCGATATACTGAGCACGGCACACACCGCACTCGAGGAGGTAGACTACGTTGCTGGTGTCACAGTTGAAATCTCCTCGAATTTTGAATGAGAAAGACGACGCTGTGCTGCGAGCTTCTGTGACCTTATTCATCATTGGACAAAGTTTACAGCGCGGTTTATTGCAAGGTGTGCACCCTGAGACTTCACCGTTGTCTAGTTTCGAGGAGGTTACGGCATCTTTGATATTTCTTGCCTTCTTTTGTTAACCACCCCTACGCTCTTTTTTTTTTTTTTCCTTAACTAGTCGCGTGCCCGCCCAGGCCCACCACCCTCTTTCACCTCTTTCACGGCGGCGCCTTTGCTGGCGCACCTTGGCGTTTGGGTTTCGTGTCTTGGCTGTCTTCCTCTTTCCCCTTTGATTTTTTCTCATTTTTCTTTTTCAAGCCCTGTGTGTGCCATGTTCACTGCTATAAGAAGACCCTTCCATGCACTGTATGATCATTCTTGAAAAAGACCAGTCCCTGGTCGAAACGTTGAATAAATCGGTTAAGTTTTTCAATGTGACTTCCCCAACTTATTATATTTTTAATCAGTTGCCTTGAAGATTTTGTTATCCCTTATATATATATATATATATATATATATATATATATATATATATTGTAATATGCCAACTGTGACGGGTTCCGCTACCGCCACGACGACGACGAAGTTGCCCCGCTCTCTTGGTGCTGGCTACACCTGTCTACGCCTAACAAACGCACCCGAACAATATATCTATAAACGTAATCGATTGATACACGGTAGAAAAAACACAACTTAACTGTAACGTTTCGACCAGGGTCTGTCCAGAACGTTAGAATAAAGTTATTGTTTTTCTCCCTAGTGTTATCCGAATTATGTCTATGATATATATATATATATATATATATATATATATAGTGATACATGCATTCGAAGAAGAGACAGAAGTAGTGCATGCGCTAGAAGAGGAAGAAGTTAGTTGGCTCTCTCGCGCGCGCTCGAACCACTGGGTGACCGCCGCAGGTTTTTTTCGTCTCTGCGCGGGTGTTCTTTTTGGCGTTGCACGCTACAGTTTGGTGGAGCAGTGCTGGGTACGCTTCCAGACCTGCAAACTCCGTACAGCGTCACTACGGACCTCACACCGGTTCACCAGCGACCCAGCCGCCGTCTCCGCGGAGAGTCGCCTGAATTTGGGCCCCTTCCCCCGCCAACAAGGACGACGCAGCCTCGACCGCCGAGTCCAACTGACATGGCCACTGACACCAGTACCCAGCCGCCGATCCAGCCTCTACCGTCGAGTCCAACTGCCATGGCCGCTGACACCAGGCCCCTGGCGCCGATCCTTTGCCACCCACCGCGAACACCGCCATCTTTTCACGGTGACATGTTCGAAGACGCTGAGGACTGGCTGGAGACGTTCGAGCGGGTCGCACGCTACAACGGCTGGTGCGACGAGCGCAAGCTGAATAACGTCTACTTTGCCCTGGAAGAGTCTGCTCGGACGTGGTGTGAAAACCACGAGGCTACACTTCCCACCTGGGAGACGTTTTGCCGGAGTCTCCTGGCTACGTTCTCCAACGCTGACCGCCGGGAGAAGGCTGAAGCTGCGCTGCACTCCCGAAATCAGCGCACGAACGAAAGCGTGCGCATGTACACCGAAGACATGGCCCGTCTTTTCAAGCGCGCCGACCCCAACATGACAGAGGAGAAGAAGCTGCGCCATCTCATGCGTGGGGTTAAGCAGGAGCTGTTCGCGGGCCTCGTGCGCAGCCCACCCCGCACGGTGGCGGAATTTCTAACCGAGGCGACCACGATGGAGACGACGCTGCAACAACGGGCCCGCCAGTACAACCGGGACATCAACTGCATGGTGCCCGAAGGCTTTTCGTCGTGTCTCGGCGGCAGTGCAGACACCTTGCGTGAACTAATTCGCTCCGTTGTCCGGGAGGAACTGCAACGGATCCATCTGCCTCAGGTTGCACCTGCGCCGCTGGCAGCGCTGTCCGAAGTTGTCAGGGACGAGGTGCGACAGGCTGCGCAGGCACCTCCTGTCCCCGAAGCGCCATCCCGGTTCGATGACCGACCCACGTACGCATCTGTTGTACGTCGCACGACAGGCTACGGTCCCATTGCCCCAACGCCTGGCGTGAGCAACATCGGCACATGTCACGCAAGCGTGCCTGGCTACGGTGTGACCCCGTCGACCTCCGTGAGTAACATCGCCACATATTCTGCAACCGCATCTGCTACAGCTGGGCCACGCCCTCGCAAGTCGGATTTGTGGCGTACACCGGACCGCAGGCCTCTCTGCTACCACTGTGGGGAGCCTGGTCACCTCTACCGCGCCTGTCCGTACCGCCAAGTGGGCCTTCGCGGTTTCCATCCCGACGCACCCTGCCCTCAGAACGGCGAACGACCGCATGAGATTGCACAGCATCTCTGGGCACGCCAGAACCCTGCCTACTCTGGAAGGCGCGAGTCCCGTTCCCCTTCGCCTCTCCGTTATCGCTCTTGCAGCCCTGGCCGCCAGAGTAGCTCTGCTGGCCGTCGCGCGCCGAGTCCGCGTCGGGAAAACTAACACCAGCGACCTCTGGAGGCAAGGCCGCTGACGTCGGGACGTGTCAAGATCCTCCATCGCGGAACCCTCGAGCCGACGATACCCGGACAGAGATAGGCAGCGACAGTATCAGATACGCTGCATCCGATTTGCGTGTGACAATTGATGGCACTGACATTACCGCGCTGCTCGATACCGGTGCTGATTACTCTGTTATGAGCCGTGCCTTCGCTGGAGAAATTAAGAAGGTTCTGACACCGTGGACGGGGACCCCCATTCGCACCGCTGGTGGCCACCTAATTTCCCCTGTGGGCAAGTGCACGGCTAGAGTTGGGATTAGTGGTTTTACGTACGTTGGTGAATTTGTCGTACTCCCCGAGTGTTCCAGAGACTTGATTCTGGGGATCGACTTCCTGCAGTCAAACGGCGCTGTGATTGACTTTCAGGAGGCACGTGTCACGTTCTCGACCAAACAGGCCGTGGCGCGCTTTGACTCCCGCGATCCCTGCAGCAACGCTCTGCGCATTGTCGAGAACGACGTCACGGTGCCGCCGCGGTGCAGTGTTCTGGTGCTCGTGCGGAACGACCTCTTTCATGACTACGAGGGCCTAGCGGACAGCCATAGTCCACTGCTGCTTAAGCGGGGACTTGCCGTTGCAAGAGGTCTCGTCCAACTACGTGACGGCCGCACCCACGTCCTCCTGACTAACTTTGCCAACGAATATCAGCACCTGGCCAAAGGCATGGCTATTGCCTTCCTCCACGACGTTGCTGAGGTTCCAGATTTGTGCACCGTGGGAGGACCCTCTCCGGAGTATGCTGGCCCACATCACGTTCTTCAGTCAGTCAGAATAAATACTGCCTTGCCGTCGGTTCAGAGGGATCTTCTGTCGGCCCTCTTGGCAGAATTTGCGGACTGTTTCGCTACGTGCTCGAAGGTCAGCCGAACTCCACTCGCCAAGCATCGTATCATCACTGACGAGACTACGCGACCCGTCTGCCAGCGCCCATATCGTGTTTCCCCGGTGGAGAGAGAAGCCATTCAGAATCAGGTTGCCGAGATGCTTGCAGACGATGTCATTCAGCCGTCCACCAGTCCGTGGGCATCGCCTGTGGTTCTTGTCAAAAAGAAGGACAATACTCTGCGTTTCTGCGTGGACTACAGGAAACTTAACAGCGTGACCAAAAAGGACGTTTACCCGCTGCCCAGGATAGATGACGCGCTCGACCGATTGCGGAACGCCAGATACTTCTCGTCATTGGATCTTAAAAGCGGGTACTGGCAAATCGAAGTGGACGAGAGAGACCGGGAGAAGACGGCTTTCGTGACGCCTGACGGCCTCTATGAGTTTAAAGTGCTCCCATTTGGTCTGTGCTCAGCACCGGCCACTTTCCAACGCATGATGGACACTGTCCTCTCCGGCTTGAAATGGCAGTCCTGCCTGGTGTACCTGGACGATGTCGTTATATTTTCGCCCATCTTTGACCAACACTTGGAGCGGTTGCGCATTGTGCTACAAGCGCTCAAATCCGCGCAACTCACCATCAAAGCCGAGAAATGCCATTTTGGCTTTGAGGAACTTCGCTTTCTTGGTCACGTTGTCAGCGCACAAGGTGTTCGCCCGGACCCTGACAAGACTGCTGCCGTCTCAGGTTTTCCACGCCCAACTGACAAGAAGGCCGTTCGCCGGTTTTTAGGCCTGTGCTCCTATTATAGGCGCTTTATTCAAGACTTCTCGAAAATCGCGGAACCGCTGAACGCACTGACCCGTGACGACACGCCCTTGCTGTGGGGGACCGACGAAGAGGCTGCATTTGTCTAGCTTCGCAGCCGTCTGCAAAGCACTCCGATACTCGGCCATTTCGACGAGCATGCTGCCACGGACATCCACACTGACGCCAGCAATGTTGGCCTTGGTGCAGTACTGATCCAGTGGCAAGACGGTGCAGAACGGGTCATAAGTTATGCTAGTCGGACACTTACGCGCTCCGAGACCAATTATTCTACGACGGAGAAAGAATGTCTTGCAGTGATATGGGCCATCTGCAAGTTCCGACCGTAGCTCTACGGACGACCCTTCCGTGTGGTAAGCGACCACCACTCCTTATGCTGGCTGGCGAGCCTCAAAGACCCCTCAGGACGCTTGGCTAGATGGAGCTTACGCTTGCAAGAATACGACTTGACAGTAGTTTACAAGTCTGGCCGCAAGCATCAGGATGCGGATTGTCTGTCGCGCGCGCCTATCCCAATCAATACCGAAGAAACCACCGATGATTTTCCTTTCCTGGGCTCTGTTAGTACCACCCAAATGGCGCAGCTTCAGAGGGCGGACACGGAGTTGGCGCCGCTCATCGATTACCTCGAAGGCAGTGAAGCTCCCATTCCGCGTGTTTTTCTTCGAGGGCTTCACACCTTCACTTTACGGTCTGGTGTTCTCTACAAGCGCAACTTTGCCAACAGCGAAGAAGTGTTCCTACTTGTCGTACCATCACAGCTGCGGTCTGAGATCTTGAGTGCCTGTCATGATGCACCATCCGCCGGCCACCTTGGAGTCAGCCGTACACTCGCGCGGATTAGACAAAAGTATTATTGGCCCAGGTTACTCCCATCGGTGCGGGCCTACGTCAAAACATGCCGTGAATGCCAACGTCGGAAGACTCCTCCATTGAAACCGGCCGGATTTCTTCAGCCCGTCGATCCACCGAAGACCCCTTTCCATCAAGTGGGCATGGACCTCCTTGGCCCATTTCCGAAGTCTTCGTCTGGAAAGCGTTGGATAGTCGTTGCGACCGACTACCTCACACGGTACGCTGAGACCACGTCTCTTGCCAAAGGCACTGCTGCTGAAGTGGCGCAGTTCTTCGTCCACAACATTGTCTTGCGTCATGGAGCACCCGCCGTAGTTGTTACTGACCGGGGAACTGCTTTCACGGCCCGCTTAACCCAGTCCGTGATGACTCTGACGCACACGAGCCACCGACGTGCTACGGCGTATCACCCGCAGACAAACGGGTTGGTAGAGCGACTCAACCGCACACTAGCCGACATGCTATCAATGTACGTTGACGTCGAGCATCGAACTTGGGACGCCATTCTGCCGTACGTAACGTTTGCGTACAACACCGCCCTGCAGGAAACAACCCGACTGACCCCCTTTCAGCTTGTCTTCGGTCGCCAGGTGACCACTCCGTTGGATGCTATGTTGCCCGTCGACCCTTACTGCGACTCTGACGCTGACATCGACGTAGATACCTTCGTTCAGCGTGCTGAGGAAGCGCGTCAACTGGCCCGCCTGCGCATCCACCGTCAACAGGAGGCTGCCGCCACTAAGTACAACTGTGGACGCCGTTTCGTCAGTTATGCTCCCGGCGACCTTGTGTGAATTTGGATACCTGTTCGTCGCCGCGGGCTCTCTGAAAAGCTGCTGCGCCGATACTTCGGCCCTTACGAAGTAGTGCGCCGCATCAGTGATGTGACTTATACAGTTGCTCCCGCCCCGACAGCTTGTTCATCGCGCCGGTCGCACCGAACTGAAGTCGTACACGTTGTTCGCATGAAGCCTTACCACGACCGGCTACCTGACTGAACTGCGGTCCACTGCAGCTGTGTTCTACCCTTTCGCTGACTTTTCTCTCCTAGCCGCATCGTGTCGATGCTGCAGAAGAGGGGGGCAGTGATACATGCATTCGAAGAAGAGACAGAAGTAGTGCATGCGCTAGAAGAGGAAGAAGTTAGTTGGCTCTCTGGCGCGCGCTCGAACCACTGGGTGACCGCCGCAGGTTTTTTTCGTCTCTGCGCGGGTGTTCTTTTTGGCGTTGCACGCTACAATATATATATATATATATATATATATATATATATATATATATATATATATATATATATATATATATATATATATATATATATATATATATATATATATATATATATATCATTAGTTGGGGAAGTCACATTGAAAAACTTAACAGATTTATTCAACGTTTTGACCAGGGCCTGGTCTTATTCAAGAATGATCATAGAGTGCATGGACTCGTCTTCTTACAGTAGTGAACATGGCACACAGAAGGCTTGAAAAAGAAAAAGAACAGGAAAGAAAAAGAGAAAAAAACGAAACAAATGAGAAAAAATCAAAGGGAAAAGAGGAACACAGCCGAGACACGAAATCGATACGCAAAGATGGGCCAGCAAAGGCGCCGCGTGAAAGAGGTGATAGAGGGAGGCGGGCCTGGGCGGGCACGCGACTAGTTCGGAAGAGAGAGAAAAAAAGCGTGGTGGTGGTTAACAAAAGAAGGGAACTGCCTGCCAATTGTGTGCGTCTGTATCGCTTCTAGCCGCATCTGTGTGGACCCGCGCGACTTTAGAAGATAGCACGAGGACACACAGGTTCCCGCTGCGCTAAGTTTCTCCACACGGTGGCACGTGAACCCCAAAAACCAGATGAGGTTTGCATATGGGGACCACATGGAAAGGTTCCCCCTTTACAAGAGTGCAAAACAAGGAACAAATAAAAGCAGGAAATGGCACTGCGATGGCCGAAAGAAACAAAAAATAAACACACACACATATGCAGAGGTGACATGAATACGCAGAATGCACAGAATACACACAAAATTGTGTCACTGTTGTAGCATTTTTTATCAGGGTCGATATGTGGGGAAATGCATATAAGCCCAAAAATGAAGTTAAAGACAGCGCCAGAGTGTTAGAAAATGTACCAAAAAGACGAATTTCAGCCCAGGGAACACCGCTTAGACTTAGCCGAACAATATTAGAATAAATACAAATGGCACGCGAAATAATAGAGGCGCACAAAAAATACAGTTCCAGAGTGTGAAAAAATGCCCTAAGCAACAAAGTTTACCCAAACGCACTGATCAGCAACAACAAAACGATAATAATGCGATGAATATACATGAGTGACGAGCCTCACAGAATTCGTGCTTAACCACAACAAAAGTAATGTTAGTGCCTCGACTGGAAATGAAAGTGTTAGATACAGAACAAATCGTTATGCAACAGTCATCATAGGGAATTTAAGGCACAATATTTTGGATGCAAAAGAACTCACAAGGAAAAGAATAAAAC
Source organism: Amblyomma mixtum (assembly GCF_055824585.1). Taxonomy (NCBI): domain Eukaryota; kingdom Metazoa; phylum Arthropoda; class Arachnida; order Ixodida; family Ixodidae; genus Amblyomma; species Amblyomma mixtum. Next base: position 117,725,197 of record NC_143015.1, on the reverse strand, counting down.
AAACAAACAAAACATTGTAGGATGATTTTGCCAGAAAGGCACGAGAGTTTGTCAGGGCTTTCATTAATACCAGCAGACAAGCTTTTAAATTTAAATATTAGATATGATTCACAGGCTTCCCTGTCGTAATGTGTCTGGAAGCCAGATTGCAGTATGGTGGCCTTGAACCTTCCAAATAGATGGCATTTTGTCGTTACGTGTCTTGAAAGAGGCACAGAGCACATATTTGATCACTGCCAAAAAAAAGACTTCAAGAATGAGGCAGAGCGGCAGATAAGAAACCAATCTTTCGACAAACGTGTAGCTTCCGACCCAACTTCACATTTCAAACACCTGGTCCAAACCACTCTAGAAGACGTCGTAAAGGAGAACAAAATAACTGATAAAATCTCCAAGTCTTTGCTTCCGTTGTCTCCCATTCCCGGTAGGTTCTACCTTTTGCCAAAAATACATAAGGAAAATAATCGAGGACGACCAATTATTTCCGGAATAGGAACCACGTCAGAAAAGATTTCCAGTTTTGTCGACAGCTTAATAAGAGACATACCACCAACTTTTCCTTCGTTTGTGAAAGACAAAACTCATTTTCTTTCTGACAATTGATCTTTTCATTCCAGAAAACAGCATAATTGTTACCCTCGATGTCGTGTCCCTATGCACCAACATACCCGACTCGGATGGGATCAGTGCAGTCGCTAATGCTTACAGATGTTCCAAAGTGGAAAGACCAGTGGATGGCACGACCTTGAAACACTTCTGCATTTGGTGCTGAAAAAGAAAAACTTTTAATTTGAAGGCGACCGCTATGTGAAAATTAGTGGCACATCAGCGGGCACAAAAGTAGGTCCTAATTATGCCAATATATTTATGGGTATTCTGGAAACTTAATACCTGTAGAGCTGTCTCTTCAGACCCCTTTTTTATTGGAAGTTTATAAATGACATATTTCTTATATGGTGCCATGGTGAAGAAGAGCTACACAAATTCCCCGCTATCTTTAATAATGCTCAAAGAAGCATATCTTTTTCCCACACCTACTGAACCTCTACGATCAGCTTTCTGGACGTCAAACTTCCGATCTCGCAAAACAAGCTTGACACCTCCGTGTTTAGGAAGCGAACGGACAGGCACCAATACTTGCAGTTTGAAAGTAGCCACGTAAAACATTGCAAGAAAGGAATACCATATGGCCAGGCTCTAAGATTTAAACGCATCTGCTCCCGTGAAGAGTACTTCGCTTCTGTGAGACACACCGCAAGGATTTGGTCTGACAGCGCTACCCAAAGCCTATCTTCGACGATGCCTTGGAAAAAGCTGCGGCACAAGACCGCCGTACAATGCTACATAGCACCAAAACTGCGCAGACGAACACCCTACTAATCTGATACTAACCTGCTCTCCATCAGCACCGAATGTTAATCCTATTCTCAGAAAGCATCACAACATTCTCCTTCAGAGCGACAATATGAAGCGCTTGCTTCCCGAACCACCCCGTGTCGTATATCGGAGGGCAAGAAATATCAAAGGTGCCGTAACCTCCTCGAAACTAGACAACGGTGAAGTCTCAAGGTGCACACCTTGCAATAAACCGCGCTGTAAACTCTGTCCAATGATAAATAAGGTCACAGAACCTCACAGCACAGCGTCGTCTTTCTCATTCAAAATTCGAGGAGATTTCAGCTGTGACTCCAGCAACGTAGTCTACCTTCTCGAGTGCGGTGTGTGCCGTGCTCAGTATATTGGGCAAACTGAAGCACCTTTCCGATTGAGAATAAATAAGCACATATGCGATCAGTGCCAGATGTGCCTCTTTCAAGACGCGTAACGACAAAAGGCCATCCATTTGGAAGGTTCAAGGCCACCATACTGCAAGGTGTCTTCCAGACACATTACAACAGGGAAGCCTGTGAATCATGTCTAACATTTAACTTTCACACCTTGTCTGCTGCTATTAATGAAAGCCCTGACAAACTCTCCTGCCTTTCTGGCTAAATCATCCTGCAATGTTTTGTTTGTTTGTTTTATTCTTTTCCTTGTGAGTTCTTTTGCATCCAAAATATTGTGCCTTAAATTCACTATGATGACTGTTGCATAACGATTTGTTCTGTATCTAACACTTTCATTTCCAGTCGAGGCACTAACATTACTTTTGTTGTGGTTAAGCACGAATTCTGTGAGGCTCGTCACTCATGTATATTCATCGCATTATTATCGTTTTTTTTGTTGCTGATCAGTGCGTTTGGGTAAACTTTGTTGCTTAGGGCATTTTTTCACACTCTGGAACTGTATTTTTTGTGCGCCTCTATTATTTCGCGTGCCATTTGTATTTATTCTAATATTGTTCGGTTAAGTCTAAGCGGTCTTCCCTGGGCTGAAATTTGTCTTTTTGGTACATTTTCGAACACTCTGGCGCTGTCTTTAACTTCATTTTTGGACTTATATGTATTTCCCCTCATATCCCATCATAAAAAATGCTACAACAGTGACACAATTTTGTGTGCATTCTGTGCATTCTGCGTATTCATGTCACCTCTGCGTATGTGTGAGTGTTTATTTTTTGTTTCTTTCGGCCATCGCAGTGCCATTTCCTGCCTTTATTTGTTCGTTGTTTTGCACTCTTGTAAAGGGGGAACCTTTCCATGTGGTCCCCATATGCGAACCTCATCTGGTTTTTGGGGCTCACATGCCACCGTGTGGAGACACTTAGCGCAGCCGGAACCTGTGTGTCCTCGTGCTATCTTCTAAAGTCGCGTGGGTCCACACAGACGCTGCTAGAAGCCATACAGGCGCACACAATTGGCCGGCAGTTCCCTTCTTTTGTTAACCACCGCCACGCTCTTTTTCTCTCTCTTCCGAACTAGTCGCGTGCCCGCACAGGCCCGCCTCCCTCTATCACCTCTTTCACGCGGCGCCTTTGCTGTCCCATCTTTGCGTATCGATTTCGTGTCTCAGCTGTGTTCCTCTTTTCCCTTTGGTTTTTTCTCATTTGTTTCGTTTTTTTATCACTTTCTTTCATGTTCTTTTTCTTTTTCAAGCCCTCTGTGTGCCATGTTCACTACTATAAGAAGACGAGTCCATGCACTCTATGATCATTCTTGAATAAGACCAGTCCCTGGTCTAAATGTTGAATAAATCTGTAAAGTTTTTCAATGTGACTTCCCCAACTTATTATATATTTAGTGAGTTGCCTTGATGATTTTGTTATCCCTTATATATATATATATATATATATATATATATATATATATATATATATATATATATATATATATATATATATATTGTAATTTGGAAAATCGCACAGTTAGTGTGGATGGCCACAGTCCTTGTCCCAGCAGTGCTGCTCAGCAGGCCGGCGTTCGCAAGCTGTTGTTGTTGTTGTAGCCTACGACAGAATGGCAAATACCCACTCTGGGGGATCGGCCAAGAATCGGGTGGTAAAGATTGGTATTCACCTGTACGTAGTAAAGGCAAAGGAAAGCACACGGGAGAGGAACACCGGGGGGTCTACCACAAGAAGGGCGCGGAGAGAATGAAAAAAAAAGTCAAGAAAACTAAAAACAAATAATAATAATCATAAAATATATATATATATATATATATATATATAAAGGAGTTTGGATTGGAGAGAGAGAGAAAGAGAGAAAAGAGAATAATTCGAAAAAAGAAATGAAGCATAAAAGGAAATACTGAAAGCTTTAGCAAGGTAGTCGATGAGATTCCAGCAAGAAATTTTGAACAGCGTCACAAACAGGCCTGTGGCTGAACCCAAGTGTGGTGGCACCAAATGATAGCAAGTGTGGGCTGCTCAAACTGAGGCCAAGTTGCTGTAAGGGCAACTCCAGCAGTCTTCTTCTCAAAGAGGTGAAACGACGACAATGGAGCCAAAAATGATCAATAGATTCAGGCTCACGGCAAAATGCACAGAGGGGAGATAACGCCAAACGAGATCTGTGTAGATAGAAATTTAGAGGGGGGATGCGGCAGCGCAACCTCGTCAGAGATACTTCTAGCTGCCGAGATGGACAAATTTTCCTGCTCCATGAATATTTCAGATGCTGATATTCCACCGATGTTAAAAGTGTTGTGTCTTGCACGCTTAATAACGCTCGTCGCCGGAACCTAGATGCTGTGATACACGCTGTAGCCGGGATGATGGGCAACACAGGGCCGCCTAGGGTAGCCTTTGCAAGGTTATCCGCGATCTCATTGACTCTCACGCTGCTGTGGCCGGGTACCCATATCAAGTGAACAAGGCTCAAATGCGAAGGAAGAAGCGATAAAAAAGTGCTTAAAGTGGGACAGTCAACATGCGACGCGAGGGACGAACACAAAGATAAAGAATCGGTAATGACTGCCACTGCAGAAATAGAAGAATCAAGCTTGCGCAGAGCAAGAACTACTGCCAGAAACTCAGCCTGAAAAATAGGGGTGTAATCCGGAAGGCGCAGCGAAAAGGACCAGTCTAAACTCGGACAGTAAATTCCCACCCCTGCCTTTTCGTTGCACTGAGAGGCATCGGTTGCTATTGCAATTTTTGTAGGTAGGGACCTTAAATGATCCTTTAATAGACCATTTAAAATACGGGGTGGTAAAAGTTTAGCGTTTTGAGGAAAAATGTTGTCGGAAACAATGTGGACAGAGGACCCACTGCTTAATGCTGGAAGGATGTTGTAAATCTGCACGCTTAAAGGCTCAAGAAGCCTCTGCACGAACACAACCTGTGGGGTATGAAAACGAGGCCAGTGGGCACCAAAAAGGGAGGTCGGCTGGCAACAGAAAATGCTTTGCGAACGGTGAAAATGGGATTGAAAGATTTTGAGGAAAGTCTGCACAGTTAGAAAGTGAAATCGGGTTAACAGAGGAGGAATGCGGGCCTCAAGGTACAGCACATTGGTAGCCACGAATTTGGGGACGCCAAGGCACATCCGAAGCACCTCCCTCTTCAAAAGGATGAGAGGACGAAGTTTGTATGAAGCCGAGCCTGAAAACAACACAGAGCCAAATTCTAAAATTGGTCTAACATACAAAACGTAAATCATTAGGAGCGTATCCCTGCGCATGCCATACCTGTGACTACATAACCTCCGTAACATGCCTGCGGCACGAGTCCCTTTTACAGCAACATGGTCAATGTGAGGCCGCCAGGTGAGTTTGTCGTCATAAATGACGCCCAGGTATTTTAGGGATTGAACTTGAGGAATTGGTTGAAATTTGCATGAAAGAGAGAGCACGACAGGATCCTGTAGAGGAAAAACAAGGACGGCACACTTGTTAACATTTAATGTGAGGTGTAAACTGCTCAACCAGAGCTCAAGAGAACTCAAATATGATTGCAACTGATCATAGAGGGAATGTATATCTGGCGCAGCCGCAAAAAATGCTATGTCGTCCGCATAGACGTAAGTGCGAACATGGTGGTGGAGAGGAATGGAGCTCGGATAGCTCCCTGCGGAACACCTCTCGTCTGTTTGTACCTCTCGGATTTTACCCCATTATGGACGCAGAAGAATTCCCTGTTATAGAGAAACGCAGATATCCAAGCAACTAAATATTCCGGAAACTGGAGGGACTGTAGCCTGTGTATTAGGATGGAATGCTCTACACTGTCATAAGCTTTAGAGACGTCGAGCGTAACCAAAGCAGCATACAGGCGTTGACGACGAGCTAGAAGAATACGACTCTCAAGATCTACATGTGCATGCCATATCGAACATCGCGGCCGGAAGCCGAGTTGACACGGGCTGAGAATAGTTGTGCGGTCCACAAAGGCAGAAACCCGCATAAGTAACACCCTTTCTATTAAATTTACCACGTTTGATGTTAGAGAAATAGGCCTAATATTTTCCAATTCATAGCCTCCACCCTGGTTTTTAAGTAAAGGGAACACCTTGGCCAGCTTCCACTCAGAAGGGATCCAAGCGTGTTTGATAGAATAGTTGACCAGGTGTAACAAAGAGTTCAGAGACGCCTCAAATAGAATCTTGAGCATCTTTGAAGTAACACCATCAGGACCGGGAGCAGAAGCTGGTAATCTTTGAACAACTTGAGAAAGCTCCGAATGAGTGACTTTAGTGAAATAATTATCTGGCGTCCTGTGCGCAAACAACATGGGACGCAAAGGAAATAGAGACGAGAACCGCTTATGCAAGCCCGTGGCAATTGATTCAACCACCTCGCTAGCTTCCTTTGGAGACATAACTAATGACTGTAAATCACGAGAAGGCAGGACCTGTTTCCTGGACCGTAAAAGGCCAAATAATGCCCGTCGGTTGCCTGACTTTGAAAGAAAATCAAAATGTTCAGAGTCATATTTCTCTTTCGCACGAGAAACTGTGCGTTTAAAGGTGGCTGCTATGAATTTATAATCTTTCCAGTTATTTGGGCATTGGTTATAAAGAAGCTTTTTCCATGCTGCCTTCCTCCGCCTGTAATCCCTCGTACAGTCCGCGTTCCACCAATGATTAGATGAATTCCCATTTGAGGGCCGCACCAGGAACTCCGACTTTTTCTGGCAATCCTCTAAAGCCAGGCATATGCTTGTTGACTGCTGATCTTCGGCGATGTTAGAAACTGACGCGAGGGCAGAGCGCAACATCTCAAATTTGTCATAATTAACATGCGTCCGCAACGGTCGAGCCGCAGGAGTTACACGACATAAGATATCAAAACGAACAGGTATATGGTCACTTGAGGAGCCGCAATCAACAGTCGACCAATTCATTATGCCAATTCCAGGACTGGTGAATGTAAGATCTAAAACAGATTTAGACTGAGCGCAAAGGCAAGTGGCTGATCCAGAATTTGAACACGTAAGGCTGTTATCAGAAACCCAGTCCCAAAGGCGCTTCCCACATAGATTTGTGCGGTAGCCCCAAGACACATGGTGAGAATTGAAATCGCCAGCCATGAGAAGTGGGTTTCCACAGCTAGCGAGAAGCGAATCTAGCGGTCTAGTATCCTGGACTCCATAGGGGAAATAAACATTTACTAAGGAAAATGGGGAGCACCCAGGAAGAAGAAAGTCTAATGCCAAAATCTCACAGTCAGGGGAAATTAGCTGAAAAGATACCTTAGCCTTGTGGCAAAGTTTTGAAGAAACTAACGTTAGCAAACCCCCTCCTCGTGACTGGCGATCTAGACGAAATGAACGATAATTTTTAAAGTAAAAATGTTTGTCGGCTGAAAGCCACGTTTCTTGAAGAATAATGATATCCGGATTAAGCTGGGAAGAAATACAATGTAAATCTGTTGAAGCTGTAAGAATAGAGCGACAGTTCCACTGCAAAACTCGCAACGACGCTATGGTTTCGAAAGCAGAGCAGCAGTAACTGCCTGCTCTAAAATAGTGTCCTTCGGCATATTGCCAAGCTGCTTTTTCTGTGATTTGGATTGGGAACGAGAAGTAGATGAAGGAGATATCGGGGACCCGCTACGCTTTAGGACCCGCACGTCAGGCTCCATCATCTCGGAATCAGAGATAACTCCAGAGTCACTGGAAGTACCCGAGGTAAGAACAGTGTTGGGTGCAGAAGTTTGTTCCTGGGGCTGAGATGTTGCAGATAGAGAAGAACGTACAAGAGCAGGGGTAATTACATTCGATAGAGAAGCCAAACTGGTCTGCATAGCATTAGTGAGCTGGGAAGCGAGGACGTTGGTGAGGCATTCCGAAACACTTGCTGCAATTTTCTCTACCATTTTTGACATGGACGCTTCCACAACAGACCCAATTGCCTGAGTCAGCGTTGAATCTAAAGTCATGCCCTGACGAGCGGTCACCCCTGCATACCCGTAGGCCCGTTCCTTAATTTCCTGTATAGCTTCTCGGCGCGAACATCGTTTCCTGTCTATAACCTCCAGGATCTCAATTTCCTGCGCACGAGAGGGGCAGTTGGAAGAATTAGCAGCGTGGGCGCCACCGCAAAGGCAGCACTTCTCGTTGTGCTCAGAGCAAGTGCTCGTAGCATGATCTTCTCCACAGTGACAGCAGCGCAAGGTGGATTTACAACCGCCGGCGCTATGGCCATAGCGCCAGCAGTTGGAGCACTGCAGAGGCCTAGACGACAACTGGTCAACCCGAAAAATTAGAGGCCAGGCCTTTATTTCACTGGGGCAAGACGTGCCGGCAAAAGTGGCAATTACCGACTCAGTGGGCACCCGCATGTTGCCAACATCACGGTTACAGCGGTGCACAGCAACAACACCTGCGGCGGACAGCAGATCAAGGGTCTCAACTGGAGACAGCGAAGAGTCGACGCCTCGGACAATGCCCTTCGTGCAAGCCAGATGAGGCGGAATAAAAGAGCTTACCCGGAGAGATGCGAAAGACGAGGTAGCTAGAAGATCTCTGACGCAGGCGAGGTCTGAGGACCTGCAGAGAATACCGCCGCGTCCAAACTGGCGGACCTCACTGATGGCTTCATAATGAGAAGTGGCTGACTGGAGCGCAGCCCGAACAATTCCAGGATTGGTCATCTTCATGGCGCCACCATCCTTAGGCACCAGCGCAACCGGGATGCTGCCGACGCCACTGCGCAAAAAAGCCTCCAAGGGCAAGACATCAGGGGAAAGGGATGCCGACCAGGAGGAGCTCCCCTGGCCGGGAGGCGTGTTCGCCAAATGCAGCCGGTACAGCCAGCGATGACAGCGCCGCCCACCGGCAGGTAGCAGCCACCATTAAGGCTCGTTATAAATATTCATTCAGAACGACGGCTTGAGGTCGCCGCTATGGCGCAGTAGATTAGAGGCACGTGTTGCGTATGGAAGGTCGGCCGTTCGACTCCGCTCTCTGTACTGTAATTTTATTGTTTTTTTTAATTTCATTTCTTGATTTTTTTCCCTTTTAGGTCGCAAATCTTGATGCTTAGTGGCATATAACGCCGTTTAAGCATTATTTATGGAATAATTATCCCTTTTAGGTAAGCCGTTGTGACAATCTTCAGTCACCGCGATCAATTCACCGTGGTTTCAAGCCTTGTGGCTGTACAGGCTGCAGTTGGCGAATACGCGGCCGGGAGAGTGGGTAGACATACCCCGGGCTTACGGCCTCACCGTGTGCTTGATGCCCACAAAACGACAAGGACAAAGGCTCAGGGAGAAAAACAAAACCTCAACCAACCATCCGAAACTCAACCGATCGTTCCCCAGCGGGCTGGGCGTTCGAGCGTCATGGGCTCCACAAGATGATCAACTGGCGATGTCTGCTGAACAACGCGCTAGGGTCCGTGGTATTTGCTCAGCAGTTTTGTAGACTGTCCTGAGCTGGAGGAGGGCACCCAAAGCCAAACCAAGGAGTCCGGAAGATAAGGCGGCGGCAGACCGCGAGAAGCGGCGCGGCAGCTGTTCTAGTGAAGAAAAGTAAAGTGAAGTAAAGTAAAGGAAGTGAAGTAAAGGAACGGGCGAGTTGACGGCATTCTTCGGCATGCACAGCGGCCTGAGAGACGGTTGTAAATTCAGACGAATCGGTGCGGTAAGGGAGTATGGTGTCCATGATGGAGGAAGGCTCGCGTCCATACAGAAGAAAATACGGGGAAAAACCAGTAGCGCCTTGCGTTGCAGAGTTGTAGGCGTATGTAACGAAAGGTAGAACACAGTCCCAGTCTTAGTGATCGGCAGAAATGTACTTGGCCATCATGTCGCCGAGGGTCCGGTTAAAGTGTTAAAGTGCTCGGTCATGCCGTTCGTCTGCGGATGGTACGAAGACGTCGTGCGGTGAACGATATGACACTCCCGAAGGAGGGGTTCCACGACGCCGGACAAGAAGACGGGACCCCGATCGCTGAGCAATTCCTGAGGCGCGCCGTGACGAAGAATGAGGTTCTGAAGTATGAAACCGGCTACGTCAGAGGCCGTCGCAGCTGGCACCGAGGCAGTTTCGGTATAGCGCGTGCGATGATCAATGGCGACGATGATCCAGCGGTGCCCTGCGGCAGTGATGGGAAGAGGACCATAAAGGTCAATTCCAACACGGTCGAATGGCCGGGCGGGACACGGTAAAGGTTGCAGAAGAGCAGGAGAGTGCGGTGGTGGGTTCTTGCGACGCTGACATGCCAGGCAAGAGCGTACGTACTGGCAGACGAAACGGTACATGCCCCGCCAATAATACCGAAGGCGTAGGCGGGTAAAACTTTTCAGCAGACCGGCATGAATGCATTGCGGGTCATCATGATAACTGGCACAAATGGCAGAGCGGAGATGCCTTGGAATCACGAGCAGTCATTTCCGACCATCGGGGAGGTAGTTCCGACGGTACAGCAGCTGGTCACGCACAACAAAGTGATGGGCTTGACGACGGAGCGCTCTTTAAGGGAGGCGCGCTGAGGGGTTGGCTAGGAAATCCAGAAGAGAAGTAATCCAAGGATCCTTGCGCTGCTCAGAAGCCGTATCAATAGTGTCGAGAGAAGGTGTGAGGCCGGAAATAGATTGTGGGTCAGGCTCACAGGTCACAGGGGAGCGCGAGAGAGCGTCGGCGTCGGAGTGTTTACGACCGGAACGATAAATGACCCGAATGTCGTAATCTTGAAAACGCAGAGCCCAACGAGCGAGGCGGCCAGATGGATCTTTGAGTGACGACGGCCAACAAAGGGCATGGTGATCGGTAAATACACCGAACGGGCGCCCGTATAAGTAAGGACGAAATTTTGTGATCGCCCAAATAATCGCCAAACATTCTTTTTCTGTGACGGAATAATTAGTCTCCGCTTTTGTGAGCGCACGGCTGGCGTAAGCAACGACGTAGTCATCGGAACCAGGTTTCCGCTGAATTAGAACGGCACCAAGAACAATCCCGCTGGCGTCTGTGTGCAGTTCTGTAGGCGCGGAAGGGTCAAAATGGCGCAAGGTCGGAGGAGAGGTGAGGAGCTGGCGCAGCGTTGCAAAAGCTTCGTGGCGTGCAGCGGACCAAGCCGACAAGTCGTGGCTACCAGCGAGAAGTTGCGTCAGCGGGACGATAACGGCAGCAAAATTCTTGATGAAACGGCGAAATTAGGAGCAAAGGCCAAGAAAGCTTCTGAGTTCTTTCAGGGATGTGGGCTTCGGGAAATCAGCAACTGCGCGGAGCTTGGCAGGGTCCGGGAGTACACCATCCTTGGACACGACGTGGCCTACGATAGCCAGCTGTCGAGCGCCGAAGCGACACTTTTTCAAGTTTAGCTGCAGGCCAGCGTCACTCAGACAGCGAAGAACACTCTCGAGGAGAAGAAGATGAGACGGAAAATTCTTGGAGAAGATGACAACGTCGTCCAAGTAGCAGAGGCATGTCTGCCTCTGCTACTTGGCCACGGAGGATGTTGTCCATCATACACTCAAAAGTGGTAGGCGCGTTGCAGAGACCGAAGGGCATCACATTAAATTCATACAGCCCATCAGGCGTGATGAAAGCTGTTTTCGGGCGATCGACGTCGGCCATCGGCACCTGCCAGTACCCAGAGCGCAGATCCAACGAAGAAAAGTACTCCGCTCCCTGCAGGCAATCCAGCGCGTCGTCTATACGAGGCAGGGGGTAGACGTCCTTCCGAGTAATTTTGTTTAGCCGGTGGTAGTCTACGCAGAATCTAATGGATCCGTCCGTTTTCTTGACGAGCACAACCGGAGAAGCCCACGGGCTGTAAGAGGGCTGGATCACGCCGCGATGTAGCATGTCGTTCACCTGTTCATCAATGATGCGGCGCTCGGCGGAGGAGACGCGGTAGGGGCGTTGGCGCTAGGGTCCATGGGGGCCAGTGTCGATATGGTGGCGAACCGCTGCGGCATTACCCAATGGTTCTTGAGGAGAGTCGATCGGAATCTCACGATCGGAAGATTTTCACGAAAATGCTAATCGCATGCGGGACACTCTAAAAAAACAACATTACCCGTCTTCTATTATCAACGATGCCATTAAAAAGGCAGAAACAACTAATAATAATCACGTCATTAACGAATCTCACCCAACATCACAGCGCTGTAATCTCATACTAACCTTCACAAATAATCTCCCGAATATTAACATCCTAAATAAACACTTTAATATCATAGAACAGAGTGACCGTCTTTCAAATATTTTCACAACGGTCCCCCAAGTAACATATAGAAGACCAAAAAATCTGCAAAACCATGTTGTTCATTCGACAGTCAATAAACCGAGAGCTGTAGGTTGCACATCATGCAAAAAAAGCCGATGCCAAGTCTGCAAACACATGGAAACCACGGCACTGTCTAAAAGCACCCATTCAAATTTCAAGCATTCTATCCGGGAAGACCTGAATTGCGATTCCAGCAACGTGGTTTACATGCTCGAGTGTGGCGACTGTCTAATGCAATACATAGGCCAAACAGACAATTCCTTCCGATTCAGATTTAATAACCACCGCTCACATACCCAATTCCTCCCCAACCTCCCTCTTTCGAAACACCTCCGCGAGAAAGGCCACGAGTTTGACAAACTTAAAGTAACAATACTACAGAGTGGCTTCAAAAACACTCGTGAGCGCGAGCAACGAGAATCGTATTTTATTTTTAAATTTAACACACTGCAAAATGGCATTAATGAGACTTACGGCACCCTCACTTCCCTTCCGAAGTCAGGGGCCTACGAAATTAAAAAAAGCACCACTGACTAAGTCATCTGAGGTCATACCCCTTTCTGCATACCACACCTGTGCCACACCTGTGCCGTCCCCCCCCCCCCCCGTGTGTGCTCACCTTGTGGTCACGGGAATGCCATACAATTTCTTTTTTTTTCTCTTTTTTCTTTTTAATTTTACTATGTAAGCTTACATTTTTTTACATTCCTTCCAATACTTCCCCTCAACCGGGCGTGGGTTAACTATTGCTGGGTGCGAAGAAAAAGCACTACTTTAAAGGTTTTCTTTCACCTATTTCACTTTTTTTTCGAGGTTTCTTCCTTGCTCTTTTCATTTTCCCTCTTTTTTTCCTTTTTTTCTGTTGTCTGCTCTCTCTGTTGGAGGATCATATTTTATTTTTTATTGCTCTCGCGGACAGGAGAAGGAACAAGTTTTCGCATTTTTCTATGAAAGTTTTGCACGGCCACGCACCTGTCGAGCACCTCTGAGCTGGACATGCTTGTCAATAAGCAAGCTTGTGTGGTGCTTAACAAAGCAGAGGCCGCATCTGGACGTTGTATTTTCTTACTCAGTACCTGTTCCTCGCACTCTCTCCTTTCCTTTTTTTTGTGTGGGTCGCACTGCCTCTAATAATTTTTTATGCGTATTTTTCTGCTATGTGATTTGTGTTTCCCACTTACCTGTTCTGTGCCCACCCCTATAAAAGGGGATGCATTAACAATGTAAAATCACTCCTGAAGAAGATCGGTCTTCCAATCGAAACGCCGAGTTGAATAAATATGTTTCCTTTAACGAAGCGTATACTTCGCTATATATTCTTGTAAGCAGTCAAGTACTTCATGCTTTCGCAACCTATATATATATATATATAGCGAAGCATCCGCTTCGTTAAAGATAACATTTATTCAACTCGACGTTTCGATCGGAAGACCGATCTTCTTCACTGGTTCACTAATTTTTAATAATTAATTTTTTTACTATTATAGTTAGGTGCCTAGTTGCAATTAGATATTTGTAGACGGTCGTTAGTAATAGCCATATCAGTTTTTAGAATTTCGAAAATGCGATTATCCTCAGCGCTGTGGCTCGACAAAATATCGCTTTTTCGACTAGTTACGTGCACTGGAGGGGATGCTTTGCCTGCATGCTTTCGATAGCGCATGTATTTTTCGCACGATGCAGCCAAACTTTGTCGAGCCACAGCGGTGAGGGTAATTGCGTTTTCGAAATTCTAAAAACTGATATGGCTATTACTAACGACCGGCTACAAATATCTAATTGCAACTAGGCGCCTAACTGTAATAGTTACAAAGTTAATTATTAAAAATTAGTGAACCAGTTTACTACCTAATATGATTCACCGATTTTCTGGTGTCCGCCAACATTGGTAATGCTATGCTGCAAAAGCCATATCTTTACCAAGAAAATTCTACTTATGAGAATTTTTGAAAGTGTTCGCTGAAACACCCGGTATATATATATATATATATAGTTGCAATGAAGAAGGCAGAGCGCCAGCACCAACGACGACGAAGCGATTTGTGCGTCCTCCGATTCCGGCGGCCGCGCGCGTGGAGAGCTCGAGCTCGCTCTTGGTTCTGTTCTGGTGCCGCCGCTACTCGAACAGCCTGTGCCATCGTTTCGCTGCCAGTCCTTCGAACTTGCCAATAAACCCCTCTTCATTTGGTGGAGGTGCGGGTTCGCCTAGTACACTACCAACGTGGAGCTACGCAGCCGCACAATTCCGATGGCGACGACCAACGAAAGCCAGCAGCCAGCAGTCCCATCGCAGCCCGTCATTTGCTCCGGTGCCGTCCGGCAGAGAGACCCCGTCGTTTTCAACGGACACTGCGACCAGGATGTCGAGGATTGGCTGGCTTCGTATGAGCGGGTGAGCCGTCGCAACAACTGGGATGACCGCATGAAACTAAACAACGTAATATTTTACCTGAGCGACGTCGCGAATCTCTGGTTTCGCAATCACGAGGCTGATATTCCAACATGGGCTACTTTCAAGACAACGCTTGCCGAAGTTTTTGGCCGTCCCGCCGTGCGTAAACTTCGCGCTGAGCAATGCTTGCGCGCTCGTGTTCAGTGTGCGGGTGAAAGTTTCACCGCCTACATCGAAGATGTGGTCGATCTATGCAAGCGTGTCGACCCGTCTACGCTTGAGGCCGACAAGGTCAACCATATTATGAAGGGCATCGACGACGACGCTTTCCATATGCTGGTGGCCAAAAGTCCCACAACCGTCGCCTCCGTGTACAACCTGTGCCAGAGCTTCGACGAGTTGCGCAAGCAGCGACTTAACGCTCGTCGCCCGCCCGCACCTGCTGAGTCCATCTCCGGCCTGGCCGTCAATAGTGACCTTTTGGATCACATCAAAGACTTCGTGCGTCATGAGGTGGCCCGGCAGCTTTCGCTCCTCTCTGGCGCGCACTCTCCGCCCCATACCCTGACCCCTGAGATACGGCAGACTATAGCACAGGAGGTAGCCGATGCGCTTCCCGTTCGTCGGCAGCCGGCTCCGGCTCCACTGGCTCCTGAAGTCAACCTCCTCTCGATGCAGACCGCCCCCGTCGCTGCACCTTTGAGCTACGGCACTCCGATTGCTACGCCGCCTGCCCCTATGCGTGCGCCTCTCACGTATGCCGAAGCCCATTCATCCTTCTGCCGCTTGCACGGCACGTGTCGTCATCGCGGACGTTTTATATGTCGTCGAATTTTTAGTGCTCAGCTCTTGCTCCCATGACCTCATCCTTGGCTGGGATTTTCTATCCCATCACCATGCCATCATAGACTGTGCCCGTGCTCACGTCTCCTTTTGCATGCTCTGCGATGCGCCCGTCGACGAACAGCCGCCTTGCTCTGGTGCCAAATGCGTGGTCGCCGCCGACACCGATGTTCCCCCCGGCAGTGCCGTGCTCGTTCCCCTTTCCTCAATTTCTGGTTCCTGCGAGCCTGTACTCTTCGCCCCTTCGCCTATCTTTGCTTCTCGCCGACACCTTCCTCTTCCGTTTGCCGTCGTCGACATGCGCCAAGGTGCCGCCGAGATCGTCGTCTCGAATCCCTCACCCTCTGGGTTCAGGTTGCTCCGTGGAGAGTGCCTTGGACATGTTGAACCCGTTGACCTGATCGCACCCTTCGACGATGATGCTCTTTCCGAAAGTACACCAATCGCCGCCCTCACGCTGCCTAACGCTACCTGCGACCCGCTGTCCTCGGCGATTTTTCACCGCTCAGTTGCCAGCGACCTCGACCCACCTCACCGCGAGCAGCTCCTCGCCCTGCTTAACAAGTTCCGCTCATCATTCGACCACCAGACAACTTCCCTGGGCCGCGCGACCACTATCGTCCACCACATCGACACCGGAACTCGTGCCCCTCTACGCCAGCGGCCCTATCGTGTGTCGCCTCCGGAGCGCCGCGTCATCGCTGAGCAGGTTGACGACATGCTGCAGCGCGGCGTTATTCAGCCCTCTTCTAGTCCGTGGTCGTCTCCCGTCGTGCTAGTCAAAAAGAAGGATGGTTCGATTCGATTTTGCGTTGACTACCGCCGCCTGAACAAAATTAAGCGCAAGGACGTCTACCCGCTACCACGTACTGACGACGCCCTCGACTGTTTGCAAGGAGCCGAGTTCTTCTCTTCCTTGGATCTCCGATCCGGCTATTGGCAAGTGCCCATGGCTGAGTCTGACCGCCCTAAAACCGGTTTCGTCACACCTGACGGCCTTTATGAGTTTACCGTCATGCCATTCGGACTCTGCAACACTCCCGCTACGTTTGAGAGAATGATGGACAATATCTTGCGTGGACTAAAGTGGAATATTTGCTTATGCTACCTAGACGATGTTGTCGTTTTTTCGCCCGATTTTCCGGCTCATCTCACGCGGTTGCACAAGGTACTGACCTGTCTCACCGGCGCCGGTCTCCAACTGAACCTAAAGAAATGCCGATTTGGCGCCCGCCAGCTGACCATACTCGGCCACGTTGTCTCCAAGGATGGCGTCCTGCCCGATCCAGAGAAGCTACGTGCTGTCACGCACTTTCCCAAGCCGACTTCTGTTAAAGAGCTGCGAAGCTTCGTGAGCCTGTGCTCGTATTTCCGCCGTTTTGTGCGCAACTTCGCCTCTATCATTGCGCCGCTTACAAAGCTTTTGAATGGTCCCACCAAGCTATCTGCTTGGAACTCAACCTGCGACGATGCTTTCAATACGCTCCGTCGTCTTCTGACTTCACCACCGATCCTTCGCCATTACGACCCCAGCGCGCCTACTGAGCTCCACACCGACGCCAGCGGCATCGGCCTCGGGGCAGTCCTTGCGCAGCGTAAACCGGGCTTTTCCGAATACGTTGTTGCTTACGCCAGCCGTGCACTCACCAAAGCGGAAGCGAATTACACTGTTACAGAAAAGGAGTGCCTCGCCATAGTGTGGGCGTAAACAAAATTTCGTCCCTACTTATACGGCCGCCCCCTGGACGTTGTTACTGATCACCATGCCCTCTGCTGGTTGGCTACACTGAAAGACCCTTCTGGACGCCTCGGCCGCTGGGCCCTTCGTCTGCAGGAATATGACATTAACGTTGTGTATCGGTCGGGCCGCAAACATTCCGACGCTGACGCCTTGTCGCGCTCACCTTTGGCATCGCCTGCGCCCGTTTCGTCCATATCCGACTCGACGCTGGCCGCTCTCACCGCCACGGATCTCCCTTTCGAACAACGACGAGACCCATGGATTTCTTCGCTCCTCGACCTCCTCAGCGCACCGTCTGCGGCATCGTTCCCTCGGTCACTTCGTCGTCAAGCTTGCCATTTCACAATTCGAGACTCTCTACTGTATCGCCGCAACTATCGCCCGGATGGCCGCAAATGGCTCTTGGTCATCCCTCGCCACCTTCGCTTTCATGTTTGTATGCATCACCATGCCGACCCACAATGTGCACATGCTGGATTGCTGAAAACCTACGAGCGTCTGCGTCAGTGATACTACTGGCGCGGAATGTACACTTTTGTCCGCCGCTATATACGCTCGTGCACTGCCTGTCAGCAGCGGAAGTCACCACCTCGTCTTTCCGCCGGCCCGTTACAGCCATTGCCTTGCCCAGCTCGTCCCTTCGATCGCGTGGGCATCGACCTGTATGGTCCGCTCCCGTGCACGCCTGCCGGGAATCGCTGGATTATCGTAGCCGTGGACCACCTCACAAGATACGCGGAGACGGCGGCCCTGCCCTCGGCTACTGCTCGCGACGTCGCATCCTTTTTCCTTCATCACTTCGTCCTACGCCACGGGGCCCCTCGGGAACTACTCAGCGATCGCGGCCGCGTTTTCTTATCCGAAGTCGTTCACGAGGTTCTGGATGCGTGCCACACCGTTCATCGCACGACCACCGCCTATCATCCCCAAACGAACGGCCTCACTGTAAGATTCAACCGGACTCTTGGTGACATGCTCGCCATGTATATTTCTTTTGACGCCACTAATTGGGATCTAGTCCTACCATTCGTAACTTATGCATACAATACTGCTTCCCAGGCCACCACCTGATTTTCCCGTTAATTTCTTTTATACTTAAGAACTTCTTGTTGGGCGAGTTGGTGCATACTGTTGTAGGAACGAATTGCGCACAAAAGACACACACAGGAAACACGAGGGAGACTGAAAGAGCGCAAACTATCAACTGGTGTTTATTGGATTCAGAGCCGCTTTATAGGCAGTGTGCACACGTGTCTACAAAGAGGGGAACGAGGGGATAAGGAAGCAAATCAACCCTGCGCGACAATCCATCAAAAACGCACCAAAAAATTCTTTTCCGCGTTGTACAATGAAACAGAGGTGTCACTCACACATTTATCACCTCTTGCCTTGATGTGGTATGCCTCTAGAAGTTCACGGGAAACTTTGTCATTACTCCTGCCCAGAATTCTGATATTATTTAGCAGTGGCTCACAACCGGTGCATGCAATGCAATGAGCAGGCAAATTCGCTCCTTCTCTATTCCTAATTGAACGCTGATGCTCCCCTGCGCGTTCATTCACGCAGCGTCCTGTCTGGCCCACATACACGCGACCACACTTGAGCGGGATGAGATACACAAGGCCCGTGGCGCATTTTACGAATTGTGCCGCATGCTTTATCACGCATGCTCTTCGTCGAGCGCCTTCCGCGCTGATCTTTGGGCACAACCCGGCGAGCTTACGTGGCGCCGAAAACACCACAGGGACGCCATGCCTTTTTGCCACTTTTTTATGTTGTGGGCCACCTTGTGCATATACGGTATGACCGTAGTCTTTCTTCGCGGCAATCGCTCCTCGTTGTTGGCGCGGTTTCCTTTTTTTACCTTCCGAAGAAGGTTCTCGGCCACAGCTGAGATGACCTCGCAGGGGCAGCCGGCTGAAAGCAGCCTGTTTATCTGATTGCGAAAGCTGGTGTGCATTGCATGCGGGCATGACTTCGTCAGAGAAGATTCCAGGCACGAGCTAACTATGGCTCTCTTAACTATCTTCGAGTGGGCAGAATCATAGGGAAGAAGTCCTTTCTGGGTTCGTCACAAGTTCACCACGGCTCATCATACTCACACGAACGGCCTTACGGAGCGTCTCAACCGCACGCTGACAGACATGCACGCCATGTATGTATCTGACGACCACCGAGACTGGGACATCAGCTTGCCTTTTGTCACCTTCGCGTACAACTCTTCGCGCCATGATACCGCTGGTTACTCGCCCTTCTATCTTCTACGAGACCCATTACTGCCCTTCGACACTCTGCTGCCCACAGCCGGCCCTGTCACTACCTATGCGCGTGACGCTATCGCCCGAGCAGACGCCGCCCGCCAGATTGCTCGTCACAAGCTCTCCGCCTCTCAAGAGGCTCAAAAACACCGCTACGATGGCCTGCCCCGTGATGTGCGCTACCATGCCGGATCTCTCGTCTTGCTGTATCTCCCATTCCGTCGTGTGGGGTTATGTGAAAAACTTCTGTCGCGCTTCACAGATCCTTATCGTGTATTACGGGCAGTGACCGACGTAACCTATGAGATCACCCCGCTCCACCCAAAGTCCCCGTCCGCTCCACTGACATCCGAAGTCGTTCATGTGGCTCGCCTAAAGCCCTATCAACCACCCTCGACATCGTACGCCTAACACGCAGCACCGGGACGTTGCCTTCAGCCGAGGGGGATAGTGTTACCGGTGAACTGGTTGCTGAATAAGTGAACGAATCGTGAACGAAGAAGTGGCAGTGCGCTGGACGACGACGACGTTGACAGTGGGTATCTGGGCCCTTGGAGTCTGAGCTGAGTGCTGGCCATCTCAGCGCAGCCGCCAATATAGACTTACCGTAACGGTAATACCGTAACATCACCGTAACAATATATTGTAAAAAGGAAGTTAAGCAGCGGCGGAAGCCGCACCGCCAGCGCACGGCGCAAGATCGTTGGGTTGATGACCGAAGCTCGGACCGCCATTTTGGCTAGCTGTCCTTAGGCTATTTCCCCGGAAATCCAGCTACAATTTGGTGGAGCTGCGCTAGGTACAGCCTTTGGCCTACGTCCTGGAGCTTCGCCGCAGAACAATCACGTCAACAACGTACACCGACGCAAGCAAGTCATCTTCCCCTTAGCCTTCTCCCGTCGTTTGCCCTGGCGCTCTCCGACAACGAGACCCAGCCATATTTAGCGGGTCCGATGACGACGATGTGGAGGATTGGCTTGCCTCCTACGAGCAGGGCAAGCGGCCACAAACGGTGGGACGACGTCATGTAGCTGAACAACGTGGCGTTTACCTCTCGGACGTGGCCAGCCTATGGCACAGAAACCACGAAGCAGACTTTATCACCTGGTCGGCCTTCAAGCGCGGCTTTGCTGATATCTTTGGGCGCCCTGCAGTACGAAAGCTGTGCGGAACACCGCCTGCGAATGAGAGCACAGCTGCAGGGAGAATCGTTCACAAGCTATATCGAGGATTTCATCAACCTCCGCACAAGGGTGGACTCGTCTATGTCCAAGGCGGACCTGATCAAGCATGTCCTGAAAGACATCGAAGCTGAAGCATTTCAGATGCTTATCGTCCGGAGCCCTAGCATCGTTCACGACGTATTCACCCTGTCTCAGAGCTACGATAAGCTCGGCAAGCAGTGCATTCTGGTGTCATCACCTACCGTGCAGCCTGACTCGCTTTCGAGCCGCGCTGTAACGAACTCTCACAGTTCAGTGCTTGACCAGATCAAATACTTTGTGCGTGGGGAAATGGCTCGACAGCTGTCACTTCTTCACGGCATTCAGGGGAATCCCTCCAACCTAGCTCCGACCCACCAAACTGTGATTCGCGAGCAAGTGTCCGAAACGCTACCACCTGTTCGTCCGCCGGCTCCTGCGGCGGCGTCGCCCACATACGCCAACGCCGTCCGAATACCAAGAGCCGAGGCGTTTGTCCCGTTCAATCCTTCGAAGCTGCCGCCTGCCTTTTCAACCCGGCCACCTCCTCCTCGTGTAACACTTGACGCACCCGTGACAACCTTCCCATTTATTATGCATGTGGTGTCTCTGATCACCGTGCGCGTATTGACGGACAGGCTGCTACCACCAGTGGATGACCACCGAACCTACGTCTACGCGGCACAACAGCCCTCGCCACGTCCGTCGTCTGCCGAACAGCTTGATGCCTCCGATCACCGCCCGTATTATCGCCGCCGTTCCCCATCCCCGCGGCACCACTCTGTTTCTCCACTTCGCCCACATTCCCTTATGCGCCAGGAAAACTATTTGCCGCAGTTTCAAAGGTAAGAACTGCGTACTCGGCGGCAAGTTTAAGGCCGCATTTGTCCTCAGCGAATGTGCTCGACGTTTCTGTTGAGAGCCGCACCACCTTGGCGCTTGACGATTCTGGCGCTGCTGTTTCTGTGATGAATGAGAAACTGTGTTGCAAACTTTACAAAGTGATGACGCCGTTGTCCGGATTTGCGCTTCATACAGCTAATGCGCAGCGAATCTCGCCTTTGGCCGCCTGCACAGCCAGGGTCATCATTCACAGTTTTTTATATACTGTCGAATTCTTCGTTCTCTCATCGTGCTCGCATGACATTATTTTAGGTTGGACTTTCTTTCCCAAAATGAGGCTCTCATCAACTGTGCTCGTGCCGAGCTCGAACTTCTTCCGTACTGTGCTGCCTCGCCTGATACATCATCTCCGTCAGGCAAACTGTCTGTGGCTGACGATCTCGAGATTCCTCCATGCTCATCGGTTCCTGTCCCTGTCTCCTGCCTCACCGCATCTGACGGCGCCGTCGCCTTTACACCATCCGACGTCCTCATCTCTCGACACGGTCTGCCTGTGCCACTCGCTGTGCTCACTGTTCAAGACGGCTGCACGGTCATCCCAATCTCGAACCCATTTCTGAGCACCTGCACATTTCTCCGTCGCGAATGCATTGGCCATATTCAGCCCGTCGACTCTTTTCTCGAACCCAAACGTTGCGCCGAATCATGTTCTCTTCCTGCTCATTCTCTTACTTTGCCCGTACATCCCGCTTCGGCCACGTCAGTCTTGCCACACCGCAACGCGTCCGACTTCTTCACCTACTGAACCAGTTTCGTTCTTCTTTCGAGTTAACTCAAAACCGACTCGGTCGCACGTCTACCGTGACCCACGAGATCGACACTGGAGCTCACTTGCCGCTTCGTCAATGCCCGTAGCGCGTTTCGGCAGCGGAATGCCAGATTATCAACACTCGGGTGGACGACATGCTTCAGCAAGGCGTAATTCAATCATCCTGTAGTCCACGGGCCTCTCCTGTCGTACTAGTGAAGAAAAAAGATTGCACAATATGGTTTTGCGTCGATTATCGGCGCCTTAAGAAGATCACCCGCAAAGACGTTTATCCGCTGCCGCGAATCGATTATGCCCTTGACTGCCTCCCGGTCGCGGAAATATTTTATCTTTACACCTACGATCGCGCTATTGGCAGGTCCCTGTGGCGGAGGCTGACCATGACCAAGACGGCTTTTGTTACACCAGATGGCCTGTACGAATTTACCGGTCGCACCTTTCGGCCTCTGTAATGTCCCAGTGACTTTCAAGGCCATGATGGACTCTACTTTACGTGGCCTGAAGTGGACAACACGCCTGTGCAACTTAAACGATATTGTCGTCTTCGCGGGGCTCCAACTAAATCTCAAAAGTGTCGCTTTGGCGCCCGCCAACTGACAATTTTAGGTCATGTTGTCTCTAAGTTCAGCGTGCTTTCTGATCAGCCAAACTTCGTGCCGTTGCTGAGTTCCCCAAGCCGTCGACTCTGAATGAACATCACAGCTTTCTCGGCCTGTGTTCTTACTTCCGACGTTTCGTCAGAAATTTTGCCTATATCATCGCGCTACTTACAAACCTCCCTTCGTTGCGCCAACGACCTGTCCGGTTGGTCACCTGACTGCTTCGAAGCCTTCATCGCCTTACGCCGGCTGCTCACAGCGTCTCCCATTTTACGACAGCGACTTCACTGCTCCCACCGAAGTTCATACCGATGCCAGTGGCGTTGACCTCTGTGCGGTCCTTACGCGACGTAAACCTGGATTTCCCGAGTACGTCGTTGCTTACGCGAGCCGTGCAGTGACGAAACTGGAGTCTATCTCCTCAGTCATCAAGAAAGAATGCTTGGCCATTGTTTGGCCGATCGGAAAGTTTCGCCCTTAGGTTTATGGGCGCCATTCGGACATCATCGCGGACCCTCATTCCCTGTGCTGGCTGGCCTCGTTGCAAGACCCTACAGGCCGCCTAACATGCTAGGCCCTACGCCTACAAGAACACGATATCCATGCAATCTCTCGCTCCGGCCGAAAACAGAACGACGCCGACGCTTTGTCCCGCTCTCCACTGCCGCCAGATGTTGTCTGCCACTCTCCAGTCTTAAGTGCTCAGCAGCAAAACCTGAGCTCTTCTTTGTGCGTTATCCCGTATCCCGGCACCCGGAAACCCCCCGATCTCCAAATATCCACCTCACTATAACAACCTTCCCGTGCCTACGGTCGACACCATCCGAATTCTTGGCCTCCACCTCCATGCAAACGGAGCCAACACCAACACAAGAAAACGTTTGCATCGATACACACGGCAGACAGCCCGTCTCACACGGCGCATTGCCAGCAAGCGGGCAGGCATGAAGGAGGCCAGTCTCCTTCATCTCTTTCAAGCATTTGTCGTAAGTCGTATTGCTTACACTGCTCCACATTTACGTCTCACGCTCACGAAGAAGCACCGCCTGGATTGCCTTATCCGCAGCAGCGCCTAAACAGCCCTTGGTCTTCCTCTCTTTGCTCCCAACCACAAGCTCCTCGCCCTTGGCGTCTCCAAACTAGTTTACGAGCTCATTGAGGCGGCCCTCCTAGCAGCGCCAACGCCTCTCACTAACTTCCGCAGGCCGCTCTATCCTCGAACAACTTCTCATCGCTCCCCTCCGTCCACCATCCTCGGTGGTCAACCTCCCACCTTCCATCAGGGCCAACATCAAGACTCTCCCTCTCCTCCCCAACATGCATCAAACTCATCATCAAGATTGCAGAGAAGCTCGGGCCGCGTCACTCCAGCAGCGATATGCTGGCCGTCCTGACGTACTTTACACAGGCGCGGCAGGCCATCCTACTCGGACTGCTGCAACAGCGGTTGCCACAGATGAGAACATGACTCTTCATGCCTCCTGCTCCGTACGCACTTCACATATCCCTACAGCGGGGGAAGTAGCTATTGCTGTCACGCTGTCCACTTCTAAAGCTAAAGTAGTCATAAGTGACTCACAGCGCGCCATTCTTAATTTTACTCATGGCCGTATTTCAGTCGAAGCGTTTCGCGTACTCATATCAAATCCTTCTAAACACCTAACCCTCCTTATATGGGCTCCAGCCCACAAGGGGCTCAAAGGTAATGAGGGAGCACATCACCTATCTCGAGGGCACACTTTCCGAGCAGCTTACCACCCCGCCCTCAACATGCCCATCTTGGTCAGGAAGGATACCATAATCACCTCACGTGACCTGCTCCGACACTATCGCCCTTCTCGCCAACTCTATCCAGGTCCTCAGCAAGAACTAACAAAGACCGAGGCCGTCATGGCGCCAACTCCAGATGGACACTTTTCCCAATCCCAAAAGATTCCATAATATATTTCCTGAACAGTATATGCCGATGTGTAAACACTGCAATATCCCCAGCATACCCATTTCATATAGTCTGGACTTATCCACGACAACACATGCCAACACCCACATAACATACCTGGGAGGCTCGTCTAAGGAGCTCTACCCTGGACGACCAACGAGCGCTCATCGGTCTCGCTCTATAGGCTGCCAGATTCCAAGGAGTCTTGGCCGACCCCTAGATCAGGGCGTTCGGCCCCTTGACTGTTTTAATAAATGTTTGCCTACCAACCAACCACTCGCCAGTTGATTGCGCTTCGCTGTCGTTTCCAACAGATACCATGGGCAGCGGGGAACAAAAGGACCGCTGGATATCTTCGCTTGTACATTTTCAATCCAATTTCTCGGCGGCACCCGTGCCTCGTGCCCTACGCCGCCAGGCTGCTCACTTCGCCATTCGTGATGGTCTCCTGTACCGCCGCAACTACGTCTCTACCGGCCGTAAATGTTTGCTTGTCGTCCCTGCCCGTTTACGGTATATATTCTGCGCCCTGTTTCACAATGACCCGCAGTCTGCTCATGCCGGTACCTTTAAAACATACAAAGGACTCCGTCTCCGCTATTATTGGCGCGGTATGTTCACCTACGTCCTCAAATACATCCGCTGGTGCCCTGACTGTCAACGTCGCAAGCCGGCTCCTCACCACTCAATCGGCTTAATGCAGCCTCTCCCTTGCCTTTCCCGTCCTTTTGAGCGAGTTGGGAATGACCTCTACGGCCACCTTCTTTACACTGCTGCTGGCAACCGCTGTGTTATTATAGCCGTCGACCACCTCACGCGTTACGCCGAAACCGCGGCTCTTCCTGTTGCTACGGCACCACACGCTGTCTCTCATCTTGCATCACTTCATTCTTCGCCATGGAGCGCCCCGAGAACTTCTGAGCGAACCGTGGGCGCGTCTTTCTGTCCGAGGTCGTGGAATTCCTTCTCAAACCATGTAAGATCACTCACCATACCGTCACGGCCTACCATCTCCAGATTAACGGTTTGACGGAACGGTTTAACCGCACCTTGTGCGATATGCTGACGATGTACTACGTGTCTTCCGACCACTCCGACTGGGACAGGATCCTGCCGTTCATCACCTACGCCTACAATAGTGCCACGGAGACCACCACCGGCTTCTCAACGTTTTCTCTTCTCTACGGCAGAGAACCTTTCTCATCGCTCAATACCGTATTTCCTTACCGGCCTGAGGAGCCTAAGTGCACCACCATTGCGAAGGCTTCCAAGCATGCCGAGGAGTGCCGTCAGCTCGCTCGGTCGTTAACACCTGCGAGCGGGGGCGTCAAAACTTCCGTTTCGACACAAGCCACACTGCTGACAGTTTTCTACCCGGCTCTCTCGTCTGTCTTCGCGTGCCGTCTACCACACCCGGCCTCCCCTCCAAACTTCTCCCTAAGTACCACGGAACTTACCGCGTCGTAGAGTGCATTTCATTAGTCAATTACATTCTCGACCCCGTGACACCCGCCACAGATCAACGCCGATGTAGCCGCGAGACTGTTCATGTGTCACGCCTGAAGCTCTACTATGACACCTGTGTATTGCTGTCTCCCTGACTCGCCAGGATGGCTTCGCCTTCAGCCGGGGGTGATAGTAAAGAGGAAGATGAGCAGCGGCGGCATTGACACCGCCAGTGCACGGCGCGAGATCGTTGAGTTGATGACAGAAGCTCCGACCGCCATTTTCGCTAGCTGTCCTTAGGCTATTTGCTCAGAAATCCTGCTGCAATATATATATATATATATATATATATATATATATATATATATATATATATATATATATATATGAGAGAAGAAAACAGCCACAGAAACCAAGGGGCACAGGGGATTTTTATTTTTTATTTTTTATTTTGTGGTGTTGTTCGATATAGAATATTACTGAATATGCTATCGCTTAAAGCTAATTGATTAGAAAAGCAGAAGAAAAAACAACCACATGCAGCCGGTGGGAACCGAACCCACGACCTCCGAATTACGCCCTCGCTAAGCAATATATTCAGTGATATTCTCCATTAATCAACAACACAAAATAAATAAATAGATGAAAACGACTACTGCTTCGTAGTATGTGGCTGTTGGCTTCTCTCATATGTATAATGAGCCCCTCTTTCCCATTCCCTTGTGTACTTAATTGCTTAGCGAGTGCTTCGGTTCTGGCAGCCTTGATGCCATAGGAAGCATAAGATGGCTCTCACACAGCTTCCACCCTCGACGTTCGATGACGTTCCAGGTCACACCAGCGGTAACTCGGGACGTACCACGTCCGCCGCGTATGAACGTGGGTGGAGCTGATGAGCACTCTCAAGGTTAGGTTACTTGTAAACATAAAAAATATCCCCGAAAGCAAAAGATCTGACAGCCGTCGCCGTAGCTCAGTTTTTAGAGCACCGGAACGTAATTCGGAGGTCATGGGTTCAGTTCCCACCGGTGGCACATGGTTGTTTTTTCTTCTCCTTTTTTCTGCTTTGTTAATCAATTATTTTTAGGCGATAATATATTCAGTAATATTCTCCATTAATCAACACCACAAAGTAAATAAATAAAAAAATCCCCTTTGTACCTTGGTTTCT
This sequence comes from Amblyomma mixtum, assembly GCF_055824585.1. Taxonomy (NCBI): domain Eukaryota; kingdom Metazoa; phylum Arthropoda; class Arachnida; order Ixodida; family Ixodidae; genus Amblyomma; species Amblyomma mixtum. Next base: position 117,697,872 of record NC_143015.1, on the reverse strand, counting down.
GTGGCTTCTGGCTTTTTTCATATATATTCATTCATTCATTCATTCATTCAAAATACCCCCAAAGGCCCTCATTTGAGGGTATTACATGGGGGGGAGGGAGTAAGTACAAAACATTGTTATAAGGTTAAAAATATTGCACTAACATAAAATAGAAATCACAAAATACTAATCATAAATAGGCATTCACAGAAAGGGTCGCAACAATACACATAACAGCAAAATTTGAGAATAAATAACAGCACCGCTAGAAAAAGAAAAAGACGACACTGTAAAAAGTGTGCTGAAGTACAAAACAAAATATATAAAATAAAAAGAAGACAAGGCGGAAGAAAGAACGCTGAAAAAATACCTTTTTAGTTGTTGAAACATGAGTGCATAAGATGTTGGAATTTATTTAGATCAGATTCTGTGGCAATTTCTGATGGCAAAGCGTTCCATTCGGTTATTGTGCGTGGTAAAAAAGAATAGGCATACTGGAATGACTGGGAGTTAATGCGTTTAACTTTGTAAGGATGATCGCGACGTGGAAAGATAACTTGCGGTGGCTGAAAGAATTCATCATGAAGGGAAGGATGGTGATGAAGCTTGTGGAAGAGTGATAGACGGGAAATTTTTTGGAGCAGTGCTAACTTATCTAACTCGGCTTTAGTCTTCAAAGAGGTGACGCTGGTGTAACATGAATAATCAGAAAAGATGAATCACGCAGCACGGTTTTGCAGGACTTCGATGTTACTGATGATATAATTCTGATGAGGATACCAAATGGCAGACGCGTATTCGAGTTTCGGACGGATTAATGTGGTGTACACTAGTTTTTTTACATGTGTCGCGGGCCTCTTTTAAATTATGTTTGAGAAGTCCGAAATTACGGTTAGCGGAGGCAAGAGTGAGATAATATGATGATTCCATGATAAGTCGGATTGAAGGTTAATGCCAAGATACTTGTAACTTGTGGTGAATTCTACACTAAGGTTATCAAGAAAGTAGGCGGTAGGAATACGTGGCTTGTTGGTGAAAGACATGAGCTTAGTTTTGGAAAGATTTAACGGCATTAACCAATTAGAACACCATGTGCTTATCGCTTCAAGATCAGACTGCAGTGGCTGGCTGTCAGTGTTACAAGTAATACATCGATAAAGCACACAATCGTCAGCAAATAGTATGATTCTGGACGTCACGCAATTGGGTAAGTCATTAATATAGATGAGGAAAAGTAAAGGTCCCAGTACACTGCCTTGTGGAACTCCAGACGTAACATTAGCGTAACATGAGTTAGAGTTGTTAACTGATGTGAACTGGATTCTGGATGAGAGAAAATCTGCTATCTATTCAATAATATTAGGCTGAATGTTCAGTTGGGAAAGCTTAAGCAACAACCTTTGGTGTGGAACGCGATCAAATGCTTTAGAAAAATCTAAAAATATTGCGTCAACTTGAAAACCGGCGTCAATCAGTGCATGAATATCGTTAATAAAACCGGAAAGTTGGGTGTCGCATGAGTAGCCCTTGCGAAAACCGTGCTGATGATCGAAGATAATGTTATGATCTTCAAGGTAGTTGATGACCTGAGTATGTATAATATGCTCGAGTAATTTACAAACTGTACTTGTTAAGGAGATGGGCGATAGTTAAGCGGAGAAGCACGATCACCTGATTTGAAAATGGGTATTATTTTAGCTATGCGCCAGTCGTTAGGAATGGTGCCAGTTGATAGCGACTGGGAAAATAATGCGGTTAACATGGGACAAATGCTATGTGATGTATTCCTTAAAATTTTATTATTGAAGCCCATATGATCAGCGCTAGAAGATGTTTTGCGATTGTTTAGTAGAGATAAAACACCAGGCTCACTGATGACTATCTTGTCCATAGTTAGTCCCACTAATGCGCGTGATGCGGGTAAGGAAGTAATGTCTTCATCAGTGAACACAGTTACAAACGCATCGTTAAGAAGTTGAGTGCACTCTGAATCAGGGATGGGAACAACAACAGAATATGTAAGAGTGATGTCAGGTCGAATTACTGGGTTTACCACACGCCAAACACGGCGAATATTATTTTTCAGCATGGAAGACAAGTCATGAGAAAAAAAGTTGCGCCGAGTATATTTTAATAGTGCCTTATAATCACTTTCACATGCTCTGTATTTTTCATGTGAACTCACAAGACCATTCAGTTTTCCCTGTCTGTACAGTTTTTTCTTTTTATATATAGAGAGAGCGAGAGGGAGAAAATTTGCTTGGGCTCGGTTAGAAATATACGCGAAAAATATATGAAGACGTTTGTAGCTTAGAACAAATTAATGTGTTTTCGGCCACAGCACCGGCCTTCATTTTTTCGACGAAATCCAGTCCCACGGCCGAAACAGTATTAAATTTTATTAATGTACAAACCTCTTCATATATTTTTTTGCGTATATATATATATATATATATATATATATATATATATATATATATATATATATATATATATATATATATATATATATATATAGGTTGCCAGAGCATGAAATACTTGAATGCTTAAAGCAGTATATAGCGAAGTATCCCCTTCGTGAAAGGAAGCGTTTATTTGACTCGACGTTTGTATCGGAGGCCGTTCTTTTTCAAGAGTGGTTTCTCATTGCTGAGGTTTGCCCTATTATAGGGTTTGGGCACAGAACAGCTGAGCGAGAAGCAGAAATAAGTAGATAAATGTAATATATATACATATACAAGTAAAAAACAAAGAAATAAGCATAGGAAAAATGGAAGTGTTCCCCGCGGAGAAAAAAAAAACACTGTTTTGAAGTTTTTTTGACGTTCTCTCCTCTCTCTTTTTTCTTTCTCTTCCTGCTCCCTTTGTGGGGGGTGAAGATTATTCTTTATTACTATTTTTTTATTATTATTTTTTCCCTGCCCATGCGGCCAGGGCAAGGGACAACTTCCGGCATCATTCCACTAAGGTTGCTGCACAGCCATGCACCCTGTCGACCATCTCAGCTCAGCTCGACATGCCTGTCAGTAAGCAAGTCTGCAGTGCTTAACAAAGCTGGGGCCGCATCTGGGCATTGTATTTTCTTACTGCTTACGTGCTCTGCGCCCTTTCCATTCTTTTTTCGTGCGGGTCCCACTCCTCTTTTTCCTATCCATGCTTATTTGTTTCTTTTTTTACTATACTACTGTGTGCATATACATATAGGAAAACCACAGCAAAGATGTTTCCGATCGAAACGTCGAGTCAAATACGAGCAAATATATTTCCTTTAACGAATCGTATGCGTTCCTCTATACATATTATGATACGAATGTTTTACTAAGCCATGATATGGCGTTCATAGCAGAATGTCAAGGCATACTTGAGAAATTTTTGTATTATTCATAAGCAGGGCAACAAGTCTAGGACCATGGCCCTTCATTCAGTCGTTTAATGCATTGTAGAGTGGTACCTTTCACGCGCATCAGTACACTGTTGAAGCCTATCTTGCAAGTCGGCCTTCGAAGTGTGAGCAGTTCAAACGAAAACATAATTTTACACACCGGCCCTTTTAAAGAACTTAAGACTTTTAAGTACATAAATGGGTATTGAAAGGTGTACATGAAGGGCTGAGCGCATTCAGGTGAGACAACTGCGGATAAAATAGGGAAACCTTTAATTACGTCCTCCTGTCCTTTTAAGACGCACGCCAAGATTATTCTGGTCAATATGTTACTTCGACGCTTGCGCAAAGTTCAAGCCATTTGTTTAAAATAGGCTTCTGCCTGAATATACTACCTTCCAGTATCTATCTAGGAAAAATGTGCGGTGTCATGATTTGTTGGTCATAGTTTCTAATATGCATTCTAGGCACCAAGGCATTGACTTTTATGTGCGAAAAGATGGAGGACAAGTAAAAATTGAGCTCCAGCCTGAAAGTGGAGGCAAGTATCCTTGGCTTCTTCAAAAATCGCACGGAGTTCGCAACAGCAAAAAAAAAAGGACACCATTGTGGCTTCTTAGTTCTGAACACAGAAAAATGTTCCTTCCCTCCCAATTCTGTTGAATACGAAAACACTTGCACTACCCTGTATCTCTTAGCTTGTCCCTGTTATGCAAAAAAAAATTAACGAATGCGACTAGGACTCTACGCTACCGTCTTCGTTTGTGAAGCCACATTTTGGTATCCCCACTAAAACGTTAATAAAGCTGATTGGGACGTGAGCTCTGAACAAAAATGATCTACAATCACCCCCCTTCTGGACACAAAATTGCTTCCCAGCAAACCAAAAACCTCTCAGAGATGTCTAGCTAAACGTCTGTGAGAGGTTTTTGGTTTGCTGGGTTACAATTCCTACCGTTGAACATATTAAGGCCATTATATGGGCGGGTTAGAAGTCGTTTTACCCGTATTTCTGAATACTTGTTTACTCTTCGTTTGGCGTTAACCGATTGAACTGATGTATTGTATATTATATGGACTTCAACAAGAGAAACCGCCGTCCTCGCGGTTGCGATGTATGGCTTGCTAACTGAACAATCGTATAATCGTTTAAGGGCACTTTATTTCATTAGCGTTTACAATGCCCTAGCATTATGAACCATTCTGGGCTATGTAGTGATTTGTGTAGCAGCGAATTTTCTGCGTGGACTTGTTGCACCCGAAAAGTATGAGGCCGGCACGAGGAAGTATATGATGGATTTACTGGCTGGGTGCTAAGATGGAAGATGGCGTGCAGCCGAACGGTGCATCTCGCCGGCACGAGAGTCCAGCTCAATTCGGAGGCACTTCGGCGTCATCGTCTTCGGCGGCCGGCGCTGCTCCTGCTGCGTAAGGCCACTGCGGCTGCTACATTAGGCCCCCCCCACTAGTGAAGGAGTCCGGTGAAGCTGGAAGCCGGAACGATACTTTCTGCTGCTGAGGGGTAGCGGGGAAAGATGGCAGAGGAGGGCAGCCGGCCCGTTGTGGCAGAGAAACCACACATGTAAGGCCAGAGGGCGGCGCGTCTTCTGTGAAGGCTGGCTTCAAGCGGTCGATTGAAATGGTGTCAGTGCGGCTATGAATGTCCACGAAGAAGAACTTCGGTGTTCTTTCGAGCACGCGCAATGGGCCGTCGTAGGGGCGCTGAAGCGGCTTGCGTACAGAGTCTCGGCGAACAAAAACGTGTGTGCTAGTCGGTAGTGCGGATCGAACGTGTGAAGATGGCCGAGACTGGCGTCGGAGATGTGGCGCTCGGAGATGACGGCAAAAATGGCGGAGCTGCGTCACGTAATCGGTAGGGTAGGGACTTGTGGACGAATCGGTGGATTCGAAAAATTCACCAGGAAGACGCAGGGGCGAACCGAAGACAAGTTTTGCGGGAGTGCAACGAAGATTTTGTTTTAGCGTAGCACGGAGGCTGAGCAGAACCAGCGGTAGGGATGCAGTCCAGTGGGTAGTGCCGAGTTGGGCTTTCAGGGATGTTTTGTGCGAACGATGGAAACGTTCGATCATGCCGTTGGCGATGGGATGGTAAGCAGTACTTCTGATTAGTGAAGCGCCAATTAAATTTATAAGGTGATTAAAAAGAGGATTCAAACTGGGCGCCACGGTCGGTGGTGATGGTCGAGGGAACCCCATACCGCGAGAACCAACCGGCGACGAATGTTCTGACGATAGTGTCACTGGTGACGTCAGGCAGAGGGAATCCTTCGGGCCAGCGTGTAAACCGATCGATGCAAGTAAGGAGGTAAGAATGTCCCGTGGAAGGTGGCCGGGGACCCAAGATATCGATGTGGACGTTGTCAAAACGGGCTGACGGCGGAGGGAACGAGCCGGAAGGAGAGGTCGTGTGTCGCTGAGTTGTTGACTGCTGGCAAGCCAGACAGGCACTTTCCCAGGCGCGCACGTCCTTGTTGATGCCGGGCCAGACGTAACGTTCTGTGAGAAGATTCTGCGTGGCGCGATTCCGGGATGGGAAAGACCATGGAGGGCATCGAAGACAAGACGTCGAAAGGCAGAGGGGACCAAAGGGCGCGGACTGCCGGCCGAAGTGTCGCAGATGATGGGGACGGGCACGAAGGGAGGAGAATTTTTCGGAGAACCAGCGCGCCAGGGTCCCTGCGAAGGTCCATAACTTCCGAGTCATGCTGCTTTGCTTTTGCGAGGGCGACAAAGTCGATGTTCGGTGATGGAGCAGCAGAGGCGAGGGAAGCAGTAAAATGCGACAGAGTGTCCGCCGAGGCATTGTCGAAGCCCTGCACATGTCTGATGTCGGTCGTGAATTCTGCCACGTACGAAAGGTGACGAATTTCACGAGGCGAGAATTTACCGCTCCCCGATTTGATGGCAAAAATGAGTGGTTTCTGATCGGGTGACGATGTGGAACTGCCGACCTTCTAGGAGGTGCTTGAAATGCCGCACAGACATATACATGGCAAGACGTTCACGGCCGAAAGTACTGTAGCGGCTTTCGGCAGCGGAAAACTTGTCTGAGAAAAAAGATGGAGGGCTGCAAGTACCATCCACGAGCTGGTGTAGCACGGCTCCAACGGCGGAGTCGGACGCGTCGGTCATGAGGCGTAGGGCCGCTGCAGCTGCTACAGACTTGCCTATTTTTATGAATTTTCCGGTCGTATAGGGAAGAGAATGAGCTGTGACTGCAGCTAGTTATTTTAGGAGATGAATGAGCTTAGACCTTGCAGGGATTTAATCATGAGAAAATGTGCATTTGTGGGGCCTCGTTCATTGCCGAAGAGGAGAACCCATCAACCCGAGGATCCGTCTGCATGTCCTGGTTTAACGCAACGAACATTTCTTACGGTCCATGAAGTGTGAGGATGTGTGCCTGCTTTTTACTTCTCGTCTCACTTTTGTTGGGACGATTATATAAAGTATTTGACGACAAAGTTAGCTCCAATGATTGGTGTAGTAGATCGAATAAAACACTAACCATCAATGCGAGCTAAATTGCCTATATTAAGCCAATTTTTTATTCTCAACTACTACCAACTCGTGTGGGGGACACCAGCGTCCCCTAGCTTGCAGTGCATTCATCTGTTGCAAAAAGAGACATTCATCACATTTATAACACATCCTATCAATCACACACTGCTGAACTTTTCCACAATGCGAGAACAATTACCGTACATTGCCTATATCAATAGGGCATGAATGTGCAATTAAGTCAGAATAAAACAAAACGCCACAAGTTTACAGGCTCAACGAAATTCTGGAGAAAAGTTACCATGCTACTCAACAGGATACTCAGAAAGCTAGTTAGTTACCACTCCTAGTCTTAATACTGCAAAAGAGCGTTTATTCTACACTTTACCCTGTCTTTTCAACGCCTACAAATTGGATGACTGTGATTTATTTTCTTCTTACCAGAACCTCGGCCTTACGTATAGCACTTTGAATATGCCCTTTTGTGATTTGTTGCTATTATATTTTATTGGATTTATTATTGTTGCAAACGCCACATGAAAGCGTTTTTACATATTATTTATTGTGCCCGTTGAGTGCATATTTTTGGTGTGCTCCTGCTGTCAAAATAAACAAACCACTGGCTGTGAGCTGGCAAATCTGCCTGTAAGCAGCTTTATTCCCGCCGGCCTCACATCGCATGTTTACGATGGCAAATAAACGTTTTTATTATATCTTGGTTCACCCTTTAGTTAGGGAACGAGAGGTCTACGAGTCTGTCTCGGTTTTTAGCTGTCGAGCGACTTGGAGTCATCATTTTGAGGGCAGCTTTGTTGCGCAGCAAATCTGCAAATTATCTACAAGCGAGAATATTTTGGGTGAAGTCCACTATCGCCTCTCCAGTATCCTTCTTTCCGTAAAAGAAACGAAAATTACGTCTGTGACTGCGGTTTCGTGGGTTGCAGGAGTTATTTTGGCGCATAGCAGATTGACCCCTCTTGGTAGCTTAACTGTAGAAACTTTGGTTTTGGTGTAGATTTCTTCCATGTGGTCTAATCGCTACCAGAGCTGTGCTTGAGGTATATAGTTGTGACAGCTGTGACCCTTCTCCGAAACATTAAACTATAACAAGAGCATCAGGCCGGGAAAGATTCTACCCATTAAGAAAGCGGTGGATGCCTGGAGGCCCTGGGGATCGAACCCAGCACGTTCCGAATGTGAGGCGGATGCTGTATCTCAAAGCCACCCCTCATGCTGAGTAATTTTCATTCATGCAGAGGCATTGCTTTCATTGTTAGTAATTATCTATATTTTAAAGCGTGTTCGTTAATCATTATTGGGGTTTCTCCTCGTGAAAGCAATATCCGCCTTTCCCTCGTCTCTCCTACTAGCCGAGAATTTTCCTTTACCTCAACTTTCTGCAAAGGTTGACAGGTGGTTCTTCTATGTAGAAAGCTTAAATAAGCTGACACCGGTGGGTGTTCAGAAGGTGACTTCTAATGGTGATGCACTAAGACTTTGTTTTGTTTAGTAGATACAATAAAAATCAAAACAAGGCATACTTGAGCGACTCAGCAGCAAAGCGATAGCAGGGGCAACGCTTTGCCTAAAAGTAATGGAGGGTCGCAACTTTATTTCTAAGCTCCACCTCATGACCCGGTCCCTAAGATGGGCTCTAAGATCACCCTTATGTGATATATTTTAACGCTTGCGCGCCTTCAGATTCTTCCCAAAGTTTATTAGAAAAGGTTTGCATAAAGACTGTAGAAACAACTGGTTATAAAAGCAGGTATTTTGGGTTTCAGAGAGTTTTGGAGTCCTAATGGAGCTGAATGGCGATTCAGTGATTGAGACTTAGCACTTAGCAGTTTATGTTTTCCAAAAAAATTATTAAAAGCTAGATGGTGCGGTTAAAGATTGATCCAGAAAAGAAAATTGGCACCAGCAGTGCAGCGCCGACAAATATAGGCGTAAAGTCTTATGCCCTATGCTAGAGTCGGAATGGCTTTTACCTGCGTTAGTCATTGTACTATCGGAAAGGTCATATAGGCTTCCAGGTAGCCTCGTGTAATCGTATATTTATCAAACATCAGTCCATAAAGATTGTTCCTAAACAAGTGAAGTCTGCTTGTGGCGCAATATTATCCTTCTATCTCGTCGTCGAGAGAGGAGGTGTAAATACTGAATGCACTGTATGAAAGGCGTAGCTGAATATAGACCGCCTCATACTTGGTGGTCGCACTCAGATATTGTCCAGGCCCTTTCTTAGCTTTGTAGTAAGCCACTTTCACGCACTCCTGTTCTACTTCCCGGTTAATGCACATGGCAGCTCCAGCTCCTTTCTAAGCTTTAAAAGCCGCTGCCATCAGCCCCTTCGATTCCAGCTGAACAGCTCGCCGGTAACGTTTTCACTGACATTGGCGCACCTGTGTTGTGAACTAACAGTGCAGGAATAAAGATTTCTTCCTTCTTTCTGTCCTTCCTTCACATGGACACATGGACTCATGGGTGGCAGCAGCGGTGGTGGAAGGCCTTACCTCCTCTTTTATTGCGTTAGCAATACTACTGTAGGTTTCGCCTCGTCGCATAGCCCTGATAGGTAGGTACGGATGACGTTGAACAGCGTTGCTTCAACCGCACTTGCCAAGATGGCAGCGGCGTCAGCGCACCACGCGGCAACGGTGCCGAGCAGTTTGCTCTGTCTACGACAGATGGCGCCACTACGAAGTCCGCCACTTCTGGCCTTCGAAGCCGGCGTTAGCAGCATTGGCGCGCAGTGCATCGAAGGAATTCGAAAGATATCGGTTAAGCAATTAGTCTAATTTATTTAGGCCACAGAAATAAACAACACCGAGTAGGAAATTGATCGAGTTGGGAAATCGAACCATGGCCTCCGGAGTGCGAGACGAGCACGCTAGCCACTCCGCCATGCCAACTCAATGGTTTGGACTGAACACAGGCGCGTCTAGTGAATACGGTGTCTTCGTTCACTCCCATCTTCCTCCCTTCCCGTTACGGCGAGGTTCAGGTGTCCACCGAGATATTAGAGACAGGTACATTTCCTTTCTTCAAAAGCCAATTTCCCCACGAGCATTGCGTGCAGCCGAAGGGGCGATGGCGTTCTGTGCACTCCCGGGCAGCGTAGCGGAATGGTCACGTGACCAAATATGGTGGCGCCCATGCTCCCGTGCTGTAAAGCGTCTACAAATGCGCACTTGCCTTGGCGTGAATGTTTTGCTATGCAGTCCTCTCAGGAGAAGTGGCAGCGACAGGAAGGAGCGAGAAAACGACAACGTTGCACAGGAGACACCAGACCAGCGTGAAGAACGTCTTGCAAAGCGTCGTGCTAACGATGCAGCTCGGCCACAACGTTCTACCTCGCAGAGTGGTTCCACGTCATCGGTCACCGATGAATCTTAGCACCTGACTGCTCAATAACGCCGCAATGCTACCAGGCGAAAGCAACGCGCCGAACCATCGCCAGAAGAACTCGCGCACCATTCGTAACGCAATTTGTCCGGTTTAACCAGAGCTAAACCACTGCCAATTTTTTTGCCTATCCTGACTTCACCTGAAATCTGCTGCCGTGGCTGCGGAACTGCCGCCTGATTGATGTCACTTACCTCGTGGAAGTGTCCTGTTTCAGTTGCAGCAATTGCAATGGACTCGCAGGTGGCAGCGGTGCTGGTGGGAGGACGCTTGCCTTACCTGATGTTTCTTGCCTATCCAGGTTGGTTTCCGACTTCTGTGCTGCGGGGCGTCACTGCTTCGTGGCTTGCTGAACCCATTGTGCCTGCTTCTGTTTTCTAAAGCGACGTTTTCTTTCAACGTGTTCTTGAACGTCAAATCTTCTCCACACCCTGAAGACTTCGCCTGAAAACTGCTGCAATGGCTGCGGAACTGCCCCCTGATTGACGTCACTGACCTCGTGGAAGCGTTGTCGCATTTCCGGTGGCCGGAATTGCAACTGGTCACACTGGCAGCAGCGGTGGTGGTGGAAGGATGCTTGCCTTATCTGCTCTTTTTTGCCTATCCAGGTTGGTAAATTCGCTTATTTTCCTGTCAAAATCTTCGCTGGTAATAGCGCCGTTGCCACCATGTTGAGTGATTTGCTCAGTGCTGTTTGCTATACATGCCTTGTGTCTGAGTGCTTCGGTGCGCCTCTATACCACTTGTCATGGCAAACACACGCTAGTCCTGCGACGAGCCCCTGCCGGATGACGGACTCATCCTGAAGTGCAACGAATGTGAGTCCTCTTACCATATTGGTAGTTGTTCTGGATGGTCAGAGTCGACTTTTAATACCAAAAGCGAGAGCGGCCTCAGGGCATGGCGATGTGTTGCCTGCCGGCGATCAAAATCCATATGTGGGGACAAAGTGAGCACGGACTCTGAGCTAGCTATCATCCTAACAGATATAACTCGGAGGCTCGATGCTCTGGCAGGACTGCCAACTCAAGTTGGGAAGATCAAGGATTCTTTTGATATATTGTCCCGGAAGTATGATGATATCCTGAAGCAGCAGATTAAAGAGAAAGACATCGGTAGCTTGAACAGACGTGTAGGCAAGTTAGAGACTGCCTGCACTTCAGGCGATATTCAGCAGGTGAAAGCGACAGTAAATGATCTCGAGTTTCGTAGCAGGAAGCTAAACAAAGAATTTCACGGCATCCAAATTACGCCGAACAAGGACTTGCTGTCTAAGTTGAACAATGTAGCCAAGACTGTAGACTTGCCAGAGCTTACGGGGAACGACTACAGCTCTATTGATAGGCTTCAATAAGATCCAAATAAAGTTCGTTTGATTATTGTGCGGTTTTCCCAACAGCCAACCCGTGATAAGTGGCTGGAAAAGCGGAAAGCCCTTAAAAATCATTCATCTGATGTTTCCATCACTGAGGACTTGATGCACCAAAACAGAGAGTTGCTCCGCTGTGCAAAAGAGTGGACAAAGAACAATGATTACCGTTTTTTCCAGGCATTGCGACGGGAAGTCTCTTGTTAGGGAAAGAGAAGGCGATAGCGCCGTGGTCATTCGTTGTGCTGCTGACCTCAATAAGTTCTGAAGCGATTTCACTTTCCAGTGCCTCCTGATGTTTCTTTTGATTTTCCGTTCATCATGCTTCTCTTCTCGAGTGAGCAAGAAGATGTTATAAACCTTAAAAACTTATATAATACTAATGGTCAAATATGCTGTAGTTGTGTTCATTTTAATCTTAGACCGGGTAGAAATAAGCAGGATGAACTTGAGTATTTTTTACTGAGGTATACGCTTTGATACTGTGATCTTTTCAGAAACATGGTTTGCCTCTGAAGAGATTGTGTTTGCACTTCCAACGTACAAATCTTACTACATGATCCGCACAGGAAAGAGGGGTGGTGGCGTAGCAATGTTAATCTCAAGCATAATAGATTCTGAACTTATGTCCGAATTTTGCTTCATCACTCCTTTTTACGAGACGCTTGCTATTAGATGTGGTACTTTCATTTTTTTTGTGTTTGTTACCGCCCTCCTTCAGATATTGTTCGTCTGTTCCTTTCTTTTTAGACTCTCTTTTAGAATTTGTGAGTGAAAGAAATTAGGCACTAATTATAGGTGATGACTTCAACATCAAAATATCAGCTGATACCAGAGCTAAGACAGAACTACAATCATTGCTAAACTTTCATTCTTGTCAAAACTACATAAAGCCGCCCACACGAATCACGCCACAATCAGCAACACTTCTAGATCTTTTTGTAAGCAATTCAGATCCTTCCCTTGTTAGAGATGGCACTTAATTGGCAGTATTAGCGACCACTTGCCTATATTTTTATTCGCCAGACAATTTTATAATACACCTAACCAACTGCTTTCGGAATATTCCTACAGACTTATAACTCCTGAAACGCTATCTGGTTTTAGAGACTGCCTAAGCAGAGTAAGCTCGATCGATGTGTTTCAAGGGAGCGACCCCAACTTAGCATACAATTTGTTTATGGAAAAGTTCTCTGAAATATATTTCACGTGGTTCCCGATCAAGACGCTTAAAGTATGCAAAAAAAGTCGAAAACCATGGGTAGATAAAGAAGGCCTTAAGCTTATAAAACATCGGGATAAACTTTTCAAGAGATTTATAATCAGAAAATGCCCCGAAGAACTCAAGGAATTCAAGAAATACAGAAATTTTGTCACTAAACACCTTCGTTATGCAAAACAGCCGTATTATTCTAATGTGTACAACTCAACACAAGGACGCACAGACAATGTTTGGAAGGCACTTAACACTCTAATTAATAGTGCATCAGAAGCGGGAACTAATATAGTTAAAGATGGGACAGAAGTTCAAGGCACTGAGTTAGCCGACTCATTCAATGACTTCTTTTTGTTAGTTGGTGACCATAGCACCAGCACTTCTGACCTAAAATATATGAATGACCGAAGTAATTCAACCATATTTCTACAGCCAATCTCAAATAGTCAGGTTGTAGCCACATTTTCAGCCTTGAGCAATAGTTGAGCCACGGACGCTGCACATATTCAAATCAAGCCTGTAAAACTCGTAATTTATTTACTAGCACCATGTCTTACACATATTTTAAATACTTATTTTTCAGCGGGAACTTTTCCCCAAACCATGCAAATTGCAAAAGTAAAAGTTGTATTTATAAAGGGTAACAGAGGTGATTTGTCCAACTACCGTCCTATATCGATTTTAGCTGTGTTTTCCAAGGGTTTGCAGAAAATAATTTTGAAACGCCTGACTTCTTTCACTGACCGCTTTAACTTGATAACCTCCTCACAGTACGGTTTTCGCAAAAACAAATCTGTTGAGCTCGCACTACCGGTCCAAAAGGAATTGATTTCAGGAAAATTTGAATGCAGAAATATGGTACTTGGGCTTATTCTCGATTTTTCAAAAGCCTTCGATTTAATTAATCATGAACTTCTGCTACAAAAACTTGATCACTGTGGCATAAGAGGCATCGCGAAAAATTAATTATTTCTAGGTATTGCAAGTATACTTGCAATGCCCTTCTTAATTTGTTGTTGCTGAAGGAGAACATTCGTCGATAAAATCCATTAACATACTAGGACCGTTTCTGTTCATTCTTTATATCAATAAGATAGACCGGATCGATGAAACGGCCCATCATATAATCTATGCTGATGACACGAGTTTGTTCTTTTCAGGTGAATCATGTGCGTGTTTAGCTACTCGAGCAAATAGCGCACTGTCCAAAATTTATGCATGGCACAAATGAACTGTCCGAAATTTAACAGTAATCGAATGAAGGCTGTTTTATTCCACCCGCGTCATACACATGTGCAGTTGCCTCCTATTTAGTTAAATAACTCTGAAATCGAAGTGGTCAAAAGCTTCAAATATCACTACTTTTCACAAAACATGGCATGGGACCATCTCCATGGGTGTACTTTCATCATGGGTATACTTTTCACAAAACATGACATGGGATCATCACGTGAACTATATTATTCTTAAACTACCTCGACAACCGGCATTATGCGCCGCCACTGCCACTTCTCCCCTAGCTCGGTGAACATACTGCTATATAATTCCTTATTCTCTTCTTTATTAAGTTACGCGTTTGTTGTGTGGTAAACAACAGCTGGGAATATTAGTACACTTTCCGTCTTACAAAAAATAGCTTTACGCCTACCCTGTAAAGTCCCTTAACGCTCTCACACTGCAGGTTTATTCAAAAAGCACCACATAATTCAGGTTTCGTCAATGTATGACTACAAGCTATGTCATATGTAAAAACTTTGTTTACTGAAAAATAATGATGTCATAACAAGCTTAGCACGACTAGCGGAAAACTTCCCTGTTTATAATGTTCATCATCCCGAAGTGCGGTCTGTCGCCACATGCAGAACCAATTATGGACATCAAATGCTGAAATATCTACTGCCCACACTTCTAAATCGCGTTTTAAAAGAAACTAAGATTGATATATGTCGTATATAAACAAAAGAACTGCGTGAAATATTTGTAAAATAATGCCATACAAAGACTTTTTTTTTGTCTGATGCTTTCCAGCTCCTAGCGATTTTGCTTAACTCATGTATGTGTTTCGTCTAAGTGCATAGTACTTCCTTAGCTGCACGCTTCTGTGCAGCCCCGTGTGCTAGGGGGTCAGGGCTCCTTAAGCTGTTTCTCACTGCTTTTACCTGCCGTCCTCATAACTTTTTGTTGCGGAATAAAATCTGATTTGATTTCATTTGATTCATTCCTTGCCACACGGCCCTTTTCGTGTGCCTTGCAAAGGCACACTGTTACTGCGGGTTTCATTTTATGACTACCAGTTTACTTTTCGAAGGGAAATGTAGTAGATTTAAAATGACGTAGTTTACTTTCCAGTTTACTTTTCGAAGGGAAATCTAATAGATTTAAAATGACGTAGGCGACAAATCAGTAGTGCAAGCTAATTGTGGTATAAATGCTGTACTGTTAGGGGCAATGCAGTGAACTAGGAAAAGTGGCAAGGGTTCTGGCTCAGTGACCGGCATGCCAGCCAAGGCGTTTTGAGCAACATGGCGATGGTTAGTACCCTTGTTAATTTTTAGGTGATACCGTTACTGTACAACCAACATAGTGTACGCTGATTGGAAATTATGAGCTTGCTGAGCACCCAGGTCTACTACAACGAAATATGCCGCTGAATAAAGCTTAGGATTAATTTTGACCTTCACCAGCAGAGGCCGGCATGGCAGCGTTTTACATCGGTAGTAGACATAGAAACCCCCCCCCCCCCTGGGGCCAAATGGACGTCTCGACCTCATGCTGAACATCAGTAAGCTAAAGCGACTACACCAACATTGCATGTACAATGTTATTAAGAGAGCCATGTGCAACACAACGCAAACGATTGATACAGGTAACTTCTTCATGCGTACACTGTAAGCACTTCGAGCCCTTCTGCGGTTTATACGCGACTTGCTTGTGGGAGCAGTCTGTAAAGAAAAACATGTATAGCCTCACTCAGTATGATGGGCCATATGTTCCAGACGACAGTAATACAATACACGTACGCTCTTTAGCACTTTCCATATCGTAATACAAACTTCTGAATGATATAAGCTTGTAACTTTTACACTGTATATCTACACTTGCACGTATAAGCTTGCACATTGGTAACTACAGTAGATATGTGGGTAAGGGCCGCTCTTGTGTATGAGACGCTCCCTACAACTTTAGAACCGATAATGTGAAAAACACTAAAGCAACTGCTGTACATAACTGGTGTCGAGCGTGAATTCTGCATAATGATTCTGTGCGTGACGAAGGATGGAACAAACTGGCACTGTTCGTTGTCTTCAAACTAAAGACAGTTAAGAAGAAGACGTTTTTGAAAAGAATCATTCGAAGAGTTCAGGAAAGTGGCTGTGTGTCCGACGCATTAATTCTAGACTGCCGACCAATCTGACTTCTTGAAAGGCGCCACAGTTGAAATATGCACTTCCTAAACTTTAACGCTGTTTTCGATAGCACATTAAGCTCACCTTGCCACATTAATAACCTCAGCTCCTTCAAGATTGGTGCTGATCTGTTTCGCGCAATGAGCACCTCATAGCACCAAGGGCTTTATTTACCATCATGCCTGTAGTTTCATCCCTCTGCACGTACCGTCACTTGTAGATTCTGAAAGCATTTGCCATAGAGATAAATTATATTCTAGCAGGTAGCAGTATGAACTTTTATAGGCTGTCTGGCCTCTGAACCCGACTTGCAAAGATGTGTCGTTTATAAGCTGGGTGATAAAGGTCCTCCGAAAGATGTGATGACGGATCTCTTCTCCTAAACACACTTATTTGTTAATGCTCCCCTACTAGGTGACCCAATCACATTTAGAATGCTGCTGGAGGGTCCATTAGAACTTCCTACTTGGTTCTTTGAAAACAGACGTATCCCGACGTAGTCTTTTCGTCCTGCATCAATCTTCTGTTGGTGCCTTGCAAAGTGGTGCCTTGCAGCCCAAGACACTCTTCGAAAACCACCGACACATGGTCTTCTATTCTTCACGCGTCCGTGTTTTAAGACATACGACACCAAGATTACTTATTCTTAATGCCCCCGAAAGAAAAGCCGTACAGTGTCTGCACATGTTCGGGCTGGAGTCAAGATCTTCAACCGTTTTGCTGCTCTCTAGAAAGACAACAGATCAGGATGATACTGAAAAGCCACCAGCAACTTAGCCTTCACCTTCTCGTATCCACCGTTCTTACACGTCTCTTTCGCAGCCTGGTTCTTCTACCCATCGTCAAGAAAGTTATCAATTTCCACCGATAAATTTTCCTATACCTGATGAGCCCTCTGCCATCGATGACGCGATCGCCAAAGTTCGCCAAAAATATGACCTGCATTGCCGACATCGCTTTCCCCTACTACAACGTGTGCATAGATCGCCTGGTGAGCCTGTCGGTCAAGTGCCTCTTTTTCGTAATGTGCGCAGTCGTTTAGACTCGAATCATAACCAATCCGAGAAATCTACCGCATTGTCTTTAGTGACATTCGTGATTATCCTGTTGCAGCAACTGCTTTAGAGGATTGCGTTTGTTCTGCAAGCCAATCGCGACTAAGGCTAACTAAAATGTAATACACTGGAACTGCTTGGGTAGTACTAAAAAGCTCCATAAATTGAAGCTGAGTATTCAAGATGCAAAAACTCCGCCACCAGGGCTTTCCTTCTAAAAAACATAGCGGTATCCCTCCTCTCTCCGGTTACTGGGCACATCACAAGCCATCAATAGCCCACCCACACATTGGCATTGATCCTGAAAAAGGGACTATATATGTCCAATATATTTTCTACCATCGACCTATCTTGTTCAATACCATTGAAAAGTAAGTGCTTCACAAAGCCTCAACGCACTCCAGCTCTAGTGGTCTCAATTTGAGGTCCGGCCCGAACATACGTTGCCAGGTTGAAATTGCACACATATGTGAGCACGTCCTACCCAGATGTACCCATATTAAATGGAGGAGGTTTCAAGGGTCGCACAAAGCCTGGGGATACACTCAAGACTCTAAACATGAACGTCAGAGTTATGGCTCGTTTTTCGGCCAATCATTTACACTTCACAACAATTCCTCTAATTATACCCGCCCGCGTGCTCCTCAACTGACTCCGCACCTTATGTAGTGGCCTGGTCCTGGGAATCTTGGCTGGCCTTGCGAAGTGGATATCTTGGGCAGTGATCACTCCCCTATTGAAACTGATTTTCTCCAATGTAAAATGGGCAAAATTCAGTGCAAAATTCATGTAACTTCGAGGAACAGTCTTCGCACAGACGGCCGCATCGTCTAAATAAATTTTACCTCAGCCCTTTCTACATTCATGCTCGTCCTAATTCCGAACAGTTTCTTCAACTGTCCACGAAGACCAACCAATCCTGGTCTTAACCTTTTTAATCTTAAAGCACTGCGCAAGCCACTGGACGTATACGGCACTCAGCATCCTTCCGATCAGAACGCGCAAGCGGAATGTATCGAGTAGCCGCTGAAGGCCGTCAGTATTCTAAGCACCATCTGCACAAGCTCTCGAAAGAGTGGTGTTCTCCCCTCAGTACCCCTGTAGGGAACACCAACCTATGGCGTGTATCTCATCATCATCATCAGCCTGACTACGCCCACTGTAGGGCAAAGGCATCTCTAATGTCTCTCCAACTAACCCTGTCCTTTGACAGTTGCGGCTGCCGTATCCCCACAAACTTTTTAATATCATACCCCCACCGAACTTTCTGCCGCCCCTTCCTACGCTTGCCTTCTCTTGGAATCCGCTCCGTTACCCTTAAGGTTCAGCAGTTACCTTGCCTTCATATTACATGCCCTGCCCAAGCCCATTTCTTCCTCTTGATGTCGACTAGGAAGTCACTAACCCGCGTTTGATTCCTCACCCACAGTGCCGGCTACCGGTATCTTAACGTTCAACATATAATTTTTCCTTCCATAACTCGCTGCGTTGTCCTTAAGTTAAGCTGAACTCTCTTCGTTAGGCTCCACGTTTCTGCCCCACAGGTTAGTACTGGTCAGATACCGCTGTTGCATACTCTTCTCTTGAGGAATATTGGCAAACTGTCATTCATAATCTCAGAGAATCTGCCATACCGACTGCACCCCATTCTTATTCTTCTAGTTCTTTTTCTCCCATAATCCGGATCAGCTGTCGCTACCTGCCCTAAGTACGCATATTCCCTGACTACTTACAGAGCCTCGCTACCAATTGCGAACTGTTGTTTCCTTGCTAGACTGTTGAACATTACTTTGGCTATCTGCATGTTAAAGTTTAGACCCACTGTTCAGCTATGACTCTCTAACTCATTGATCATGCTTTGCAGTTCAGGCGCTTAGTGACTTAGTAAGGCACTGTGATCAGCGCATTGCAGATTACTTATGTATTCAACGCTAACTCATACCAATAACTGTTGCTAATTCAGGCCTCGGAATACCTCCTGTAAAGAGGCGGTGAATAGCATTGGTTAGATGGTCCTCCCTGCCTGACATCTTTCCTTATTGGAATTTTATTTCTGACTTTGTGGAGGACTATGGTAGCTGTGTAATCGCTATAAATATATTTCAATATTTTTCACATAACACTCTCCTACAACCTGATTCCGCAACGCCTGCATGACAGCTGACGTTTCCACTTATTCAAATGCTCTCTCGTAATGAATAAAGGCCTATAGGGGTTAGATATATTCTACGCATTTTTCTATCACCTGATTCATAGCGTGAATATGGTCGATTGTCGAGTATCCTTTACGAAACCCTGCCTGATAATTTGATTGATTGAAGTCTAGCGTTGTCCTGACTCTATTAGAGATTACCTTAGTAAATACCTTGTAGACAATGGACAGTAATCTGATAGGTCTGTAATTTTTGAAATCCTTGACATTGCCTTCCTTATGAATAAGATATTATTAGCGTTCTTCCAAGCTTCTGGTAAGCTTGAGGTCAGAAGGCATTGCGTATACAGGGTGGCTAGTTTTTTTAGCACAGTATCTCCTCCATCCTTCAACAAATCTGCTTTTACCTGACCCTCACCAGCTGCTTTCTCCCTTTCCATTGCTCATAAGTCTTTACTTCTTTCTTTACTGGCGGTATGCCCCATTGCTATGCGCTGTTGCGTCTCTCATTAACGTTGTGATTGTATTGACAAATGTAGAGATTTGTGTAGAACTTTTTGTCTACTTGAACTATCTTTTCCATGTTGCTAATGACATTGTGCTTTTTGTCTCTTAACGCATACATTTGGTTTTTAACTATGCCTTATTTCCTCTTCACCTCTTTTAAGCTACCTCCGTTGTTTAGAGCACGCTTGATTCTCTCTGTATTAAATTTCCTTACATGGGCTATGAAGGAGGCCGTAGTGAAGGCCTCCGGAAATTTTGACCACCTGGGGTCCTTCAACGTGCACTGACATCGCACAGTACACGGGCCTCTAGAATATCGCCTTCATAGAAATTCGGCCGCGGCGGCCGGGATCGTACCCCCGTCTTTCCGGTCAGCAGCCGAGCACCGTAACCACTCAGCCAACGCGGCGGGGCGCTAGTTCTATTCTGCATGTTGAGTTGGACGCCCTCTTCCTTTGGCATTTCTTCATCAGAACTCTCGCATCCTGAGATAGCTTGCCGGTATTCAGTCGCACCATCCTACCGCCGACTTCTACGGCGGACTGCGTAACGATAGCGGTGAGATTATCGTGCATTGTTTAAAAATTACGGTCGTGTTTTTCAGTTAAAGTGAAATATCTGTTCTCCAGCAAAATCCTGAAGCATCTACTTTCCCTACCACCGCTAACTTGTACCGCGTTGGCGTAGAGGTAGAGCATCCACCTCGCGTGCAAGAGGACCGGGGTTCAAATCCCTGAACCGCGCAATTCTCCGCCGGGTTTAAAAAAACTCGTGTCGATAGAATTGCATAACCTGGCCTGGGGTGCGGCCTGATCTCGGTGACCAGAACCGACAACGCACTCCGTCCCCAGAACAGGATTTGCCAACCCTAGTGTAGTACTCGGCCGCAACCTTATATGAATAAAAGCAATTAACCCTTTGCCCTTAGTCCCAGCCGAGCGCAGTCGCAGCTCAGTCCCCATTGGCTGCGGAGTAACTGCCCAAGGTGGCGGTCAGACCTTTGACACAGAGGAGGGCGCTAAGAATCACTGGCTTCGGACAGGCCGCCATTGCAAACTGAACCTGGCGACGTTTAACTGTAGAACCATATCCCGTAAGGCCAGCTTGGAAGTGCTTTTCGAGGAATTAGAGGGGGTTAAATGGGATGTAATAGGGCTCAGTGAGGTTTGGAGTTGGATAAGGCGTATACAGTACTAATGTCCGGGCATGTACTGTACTATCACGGATTAGCGGACAGACGAGAACTAGGCATGGGGTTTCTGATCAATCAGGATATAGCTGGCAACATAGACGAGTTTTATAGCATTAACCACAGGCTGGCAGCTATCGTAATTAGGATTAAAAAGTGGTACAAGCTGAAGGCGGCGCAAGCCTACGTGGCTACATCAAGCCATGATGACCAGGTCGTTGAATGCTTCTATGTAGACGTGGAATCACAATGAACAAAGTAAAATGACAGTATGCTGTACTGACGGGCGACATCTTTGCAAACGTTGGCAAAAGCAAGCTGGCGACCAAGCGGAAGGTGAGTATGGCATAGGTTATAGGAATAGCAGGAGAGAGTTGTTAGTGGAGTTCGCAGACAGAAATACTTTACGCATCATGAATACCTTCTTCCGTAAACGAGAAAACAGAAAGCGGTCATGAAACAGCCCCAGTGGTGAGGCTAAAAATGAAATAGACCTCATACTATTCACCACCCTGGCATCGTAGAGGATGGGGAGGTCCTCGGAATGGTCCGTTGTAGCATCCACACATTGTTAAGGTCTCGTTTTAGCTTAGTTTGGATGAGAGAACGGAGGAAGCTAGAGAAGCGGAAACCAGGTAATGAGCGTGCATATCATTCCATGCAATTACATGTATTCTATGCTGAGATACATTAGCCTTCCCCTTCATCTTTGGCCAAATTACTTTCCAGCACAATCGGCCCTTCAATTCTTTCCAAAATATAACTGCCCACCTCCACCTATTCAGTCAGTCTTTCCAAGCATGGGACAGAAGCTGATTTCACATGCCCTTTCACCATGACTGAGTTTATAGTTGCCATTGAAGACATCCGCCCTAACACTGCAACTGGCCATGATGTTGTATCTTATGCTTTAGGCCGCAGACTAGACATGTGAAGCACTGATTTCCATTCTCAGAAATTTCAATGAAATCTGGACGTACAGTGGAATGCCATCAGGTCTGACAATCGACTGGTAGCTCCGGTACCGAAACCCGGCAAATCACACACTTTTGTGGCACAAGGCCCTATCTCTGTTATCCTAACTCTGTGTAAGCTCAATGAAAAATACTTCCCACTCGCCTCTCACGGTGGCCCAACCATCATCATAAATATTCTTCCCAAACTGGCTTCCGTCCAGGCTACGGATCTTAAGATGGTCGTGACCCTTCTGCCGAAGTAGTAGTACAATGCTCACCTCAGAGCCGCCCCGTCCACTCAGTCGTACCAACAGATATAACGAAGGCCAATAACAACATTCTCCACATGGCCGTTCTCAACACTATGTCATCATTTCGCATGCCCTTGCTGCTTTGACCAGGGAGCGCAAAACGAGACAAGAGACAGAGTAAGATGCACACAACACAGGCGCTAAACCACACATACCATGAGTCAGTTACCGACTCGCCCAAGTTTCTACCCTTGTCGAGGAATTACTGTTTTCTTTCACAATGGACGTTTACTATCCGCGTTAATGGTACACTCAGAGAATGCTTCATTTGTAATCGTTGAGTAACACAGGGTTCAGTTTTAGTCCCAACTTTTTGGCATCGCCTTCTTCCTATCATGCACAATCACTCTGCCCTTCCTAATGTTCAAATTCTAGGAAGATGCAGATGGCATCAGTCTCTGATCTACAAAGCGCTCAGCACAAATGAAGCAAGGCTGCCTGCAAAAAACACTCAATCTTCTTAACAAATTTCTTCCCAAAATTAGCCCCTACTCAACCTGTCCAAAACAGCCTTTTTCATGTGGGCAATAAAACTTGCCGCGAAATTTTCAAAGCCACTCCGTTCGTACTGACTACTGACAATGCACCAATTCCTGAAATAGTACATGCCAGTGTTCTCGACCTGCGCGCTAATGCGTAAGGAAAAGTCAGGGCCTGGTTTCCAGCCACGCCCAAGGGTGCTCTAAACAGACTTGGCTTCATCCGCAAAATAGCAATCGCTCTGGAAATGCCCTCTGAGATACAGCTTGCAGACATTTTCGTGCTTTCTTTCAATCTCAGCTCATATACCAGGTTAACTTTTATTAACTTACAAAATGACAAAGATTTACACTTGAAGCAGTGAAGCATGGAGCCATGCCAGTCATTACTGGCCTACATCGAGCAACTCCTGTCTCCTCCGAGAGTATGCGCAGCTGAACACACAGGGAGAATCGACTGCCCAGCGACAAATGAACAAAGCGTGAAAAGGCTACCTTCGCGCCTCATTCGAGCCTCAATTGCCTTCATGGCGCTACTGTCACATTGCTTCCAACAAGCCTGCCCGCCATAACCTGACAGAATTCTCACCACCGTTACCACCACCTCCTAGCAAAAAATTTGATGCCAGTATCCTTTACTTATATGCCGCCATAACCACACAAGGGGGATCAACCAGTATAAAGAAAAAAAATGGCATACGGTTTGAGAATCCTTATTAAAGCTCGTTCGTACTTTTCTAACAGTACCTTTATATCCTTATATTACGCATTTATACACCCACACATCAGTTACTGTATAGTATATGTTGGGGAACCACGTATGCTACTCATCTAAGATCATTGTAGATAATTCAAAATCAAGCTATTCGTATACTTACCTACAGTTCTTATTACCCTGATGCAGCCTTCATTCTTCAGGATCATAACATCCTCTCCGTATCACAGCTTGTTAGATATTCTCTTGGCATTCTCATGTACAAACTTGTCAACAGCCTAATCGCTCTTCCTCTCATACCACAGTGTTATCTTGTAAACGCCAACATAGCTCGGTTCGCACTGAATAACAATATTGTCCTACCTAAAGTACGCACCAATTACGGGAAACAGGCAATTCATTTCTCAACAGTTGCTGTTTGGGACACTGTATCGATAGAACTAAGAATGCTCCTTCAGTTTTCAACTTTAAAGCACACATTAAACGATCAATCCTTAGCAATGAGCCCTAATTCTGATTAATTTGTTTTCATTTCTTCCTACATACATTTTGCACTGCTTCATGATCTTCATTAAAATTCAGTATGACATCAGCTTGCTTAGTTATGTAAAACTTTATATGTTTCGGTGGTCATTTTTAATAGCTTTTATTTCTCTCCCATGTGTCTGCTTTAATTGTATCCTATACGTGTATATTCAATTTTTTATATTTGTCTGATCTGTCGTATGCTGTTAAATGTTTTACTAGTAGTATTTAATTAGGAGGTCCCATTACAGTCTCTGACTTCGGGACCTCCTTCTGCATAATATGCTGTACTCTCAAAATGTATCAACAAATAAAGACTGATTCTGGTTCTGATTCTGAACTGCTTTTATAAGCCCAACAAACCCTCACCTCAAGAGCTGACAAAACTACTGTACTGACACCTCATATTCTCTTGCCTTCAAACTGCAAACGATTTTAAGCACCATAGAAGCTTTACCTAGCAAGCCTACTTTTAACCAGATGTCCATTTTTTTCTGATTCTGAAGAAGATCTGAAGCATCCACCGAAAGTCCGTGATTGCCTTCGGCTTGCCCATGCCATACATGCTTATTGTCAATCCTATCCGGTGCCTATACACATTCACTTTCGTCAGGCTAATACAGATGCCCATAACATCCCAGCTGACACGTTTTCTCGTTTATCATACGTACCACCAACGGCACCTGCTTTTTTCCACCAGATTCACTTCTGACGCATTTAACATCTTCAGCTTCTCTCAGGCAGCGTCCACGTGCTCTCATTCCCCCGATTACGTGCACCTTCCCTCCGGTCTATCACGGGTGGAGGAGGTCTCTTTGAAGCGGCTGCGAGTCGGAGTGGCGCGTACACCTGCAATTCGACACCAGGGGCGAAGTGAGAACATCGCTGCCGGAAAAATGCTTCAACTGCGAAGCACTAGGTTCTTTCACCACTGCGCACCACCTAATGCGGCTATGCCTAGGAACTTCGCTGGTGCGCGCTCGTGTTCTTTGAAAAGCAGACCTGCATGCCTTCCATGAATGACTTGCATTTCTACTTGAAGCTGAGGAAAAACATTTATGCACGAAATTGGTTAAATTTTACACATAACTGGACTGTATGCTTTTTTGTAATGCTTCATAACATTACTTATTCACAGCGCCTTTTAATTTGTGTGGCAGATTTAGAACTGAAATATTCGAGACTGGGGGAAAACTGCGTGCTCTACCAGAGAAGGGGGGGGGGGGGGGGGGGGGGGGGGGGGCTTGTCGGACAGAAGGTCCAGCTGGTTTCCGACAGCTTCTATTGCTAACTTGCTGACCACGTGAAGACGCTTACTAAAGCACGCACGCAGCTGGTAATAATATCTAAGGCCTAATGGCTTACAAGCATGGCTTGGTTGGAGGTTTACGTTTTAGGATAGAAATTTTTCTGCCCCACTAAACAAAAAAATCATTCATTTCATTTAAATCATTTCACACTAGTTTATTGTGTCTGTTTTTGAAGTTTTCTAAGATACGTTATTGAAAGTACTTCTCCGTACTTCTTTTCCTCTTTTTTTCATCAGATGTGCCTCTTTTCGGCCTCCAGCGCTTTTACACGGTCTTAGCTGCCGACACAACTTGCTTCGTTCTGAAAACCGGAGAGCGCAGCGATGGTAAGCGAACTTTTTTTGAATGTCTACTGAAAGAAAGAAACGAAAGCGACTGGATTACATGATGTAGCAATAGGCAGAGACAGTATTTGACGGCCGAATGAAGAAACGGGGATGTCCCCAACGAACCCAACTCAAGACAATGTGTATTTTCGAGTGGAACGAATCCCTACTAAGGTAGATAATTCTAAACAGAATAATTCGATCAAAACACTTCCTTTACCATCCACAATGTTCACAGAAAGTTCTATTTTTCAACACACGAAGAGTCTGTGAAAGCGCAGCTGAATGTTTAGCTATAGGTTTGCAGCTAGTCATAATGATAAGTCGCTATTTTTTTAGTTTACTTCCCAATGACTGGGCCCTGTGATAACTAAATTCATCCTTTAGGAACTTTTATTACAGCATACTTATTATCGCTAGGCTATTACTGCTCAGCTAAGAACTTCTAGACAAGCTTTGATTATTTTTTTTTGACGCGGCGCAAGAATTCTCATTTGCGCTGATAATTCCAGAAAAAAAGCCACATTTACTCATTTGAGAACTGAAAGATAACAGCAGGCAAAGCCTTGTCGGCAGGTGGAATAGGAAAATAACAGATGCAGATTATAAATTCCATATATTTAGGCAGCCGTGAAATAGAGATAGAAAGATAAAGAGGAAGATGGAAGGCAGGGATGGTAACCAGAAGGGTGTCCTGATTGGCTACCCTGCACTACGAAAGAGTGATGGTGTGATTAAGAAGAGAAAACGGGCGAGGGGCACTGCCACGATTGGTCCCTTAAGCTAGTCGCTCTCAAGAAGCAAATCAATACGTTGTAGGCCTTGAGGACAGTGTTTCAGCCAGCGTCTTCGCTTGGACGCGGTTATTGCGACGCGCGTCTCTTCTTTCAATGAATTCTTTTTCCTTCTTATCATTCAACTTCTCTATCTGCACGTGGCAGCGGTGGTGGCTCGGCTCGAGCCAGTGGGCAGGCCCGTGCACTTTTCATCCTTCTCTCAGCCGCAACAACAACAGGGCAGTCGATTGCTGTGGCCAGGGTCCCAGCATCTTACCCTCCGAAATGGCGACGACCGAGGCGGCCCAGAGCACAAGGCAGCGCATGTCTTTCGATCGCCAAAGCAGTCCGTCATTGTGGGCAGATCGGGCAGCCTCGTCCGTGTGAATGTTTCCTTTGATACCGCAGTGTCGCGGCTGCCATTGAAAAATTATATCACGACCTTTCGATGTGGTGTAGTGGTACGCCTCGTCAATCTCTGCAGACTGTTGTCCATGCGACCCGCGGTGTAACGCAGCTTGCAAGCTTTGAAGGGCTGCTTTGGAATCAGTGAAAACTGACCGTGATGTGGATGTTCTTGGCTGATAGAAAATTACTTCAGGCTATTAAAAGTAATTTGGGCGTCAGTAAAAAATGCATCTTTAGAAATGTGGATAATTATCTTGTTTTTGTCGAACATCATGACTTCAATAGGCAGGTCTATGAGGTATTAAAGATTTTCGACGAAAGCGGACACGGCCTAAAATTCACCTTTCAGAAACCTCACGACAATGAGCTGCAGTTTTTAGATATAAGATTGGCAACGAAGCAAGACCACGTGTGCTGGTCCTTCCTTCAGAGATCAGAGAAGCCTTTGCTCAGTTTTCGTTCAGCGCATCAAAGATTGTTAAATGTGGCATAGCAGTTTCTTGCTTAGGTGCTGCCATAACCAAATCATGCGTGCATGCTATCAGTACAAGTTTTAATCAGCAGGTTCAGAGGCTAAGAAGTGCGGCTTTTCCAGATGATCTTTTATTACTTGCTTGCCGTAACATAATTAAAAGGGTCAAAAGGCATGAAACACAGGAACCTTCACAAAAAGGAAAAAAAGAAATTCGCTGTTCTACAGTACATTCACCAAATATCACACCGTTTAAATCAAGTAGGCAGCAGATATGGCATTGATGTTCTTTTTTCTGCACCAAACAAGCTCGGCAAATTGTGCGTCATTGTAGATAGAAGGGCCAGGGAAGAGGAAAAGAAACGAAGAAAAACAAAAAAAGATGCCCAGGCTTAGCTTGGTTAAGCCAAGAATGCGTTGCATATTACGCGGTCTTCTTTTTTTTTTTTGAGGGCGAGGTATTGCTTGGCGGCACTCGATTTTCTCGGCAAGACGTCACGCGCCGGCGCAGCGCCCCTAGCGGGAGGAGCGGGAGTCAGGTGGTGGCTGCGGCCGCGCGCGACCGCGCGAGTGGGCCCAGCTTTTCCTCCATGACGTCACGCGCCGGCGCAGCGCCCCTAACGTGAGGATCGGGAGTCAGGTGGTGGCTGCGGCCGCGCGCGACCGCGCGAGTTGGGGCCCAGCTTTTCCTCCGGCTGTCGGGACGTCACGTCACGTGGTTGCGCTCAAGGTCAATGGTGGCTGCCCGGCCGCGCCCAGGGGCTGAACTGAGTGATTGCAATATGGAACGCATAAAAAAATGGCCTGGCTTAGCTTATGGTTAAGCCTAGCATGCGAAGCATAGTAGCCAAAAAAACTAAACATTATCTGGCTACACCTGGTTAGCCATTCATAGACAAGAACAACTCATGTGTTACTATGCTTCTTCCTTTATTTTTCTCAAACCAATAAATACACTATGATGATCAGTAAAGTAATGGCTCTTTGTTTGAACATCGCTTATATCATATTTTCTTGACAAATTTCGATGCCTTTACAAGGCGCTGTTCCCGCTGTTCAGGAGTTTCTTCAGCACGCATTTTCCGTTTGGTAGCATTTTGCCGCTTGAACCGAGTAGAAGTACTCGAAGCTTCATCCTTCACCTCGGCATCGGTTGTCGAACGCTGCCGTCTAGCTGCATACTGTGCACGTCGCTTGGCAAGCCGTACTTCTCGTTCTTCTCCCGTTGCCGTGGCTCTTTGTAACTTGCGCTTTGCGGTCTGGCGAGCCGCCCTCTCCCTGGCCGACATCTCGCTGCTCAACTGACTCAACGAGTGCGTCACCTTGTATACAATTGCGTGACGTCAGTATCTCCTAGCGGTAGGAGTGTGAGTTAGGCCGCCGGCGGAGGCTGCGCGTCCGCAAGCGAGCGCACGAGGCCCCAGCTTTCACAGCTGTTATGACGTCATATCACGTGGTGCGCCGATGAAGGTCAAGTGGTAGCTACGCGGCCGTGCGTGCCGCAGCAAGGAAGAGCTCGGTTGTGCGGCTAGTATGCTTCGCATAAAAGGTTGCCAGATTAAGCATGACCTGAGGTTTGTCCCTTGTTTGGTTTGGTTTGGTTTATGGGGTTTAACGTACCAAAGCTACTAAGGCTATGAGAGACGCCGTAGTGGAGGGCTCCGGAAATTTCGACCACCTG
Organism: Amblyomma mixtum; assembly: GCF_055824585.1. Lineage (NCBI taxonomy): Eukaryota > Metazoa > Arthropoda > Arachnida > Ixodida > Ixodidae > Amblyomma > Amblyomma mixtum. The sequence continues at coordinate 117,668,727 of NC_143015.1, read as the reverse complement.
GAGTTCTTTAACGTGCACTGACATCGCACAGTACACGGGCCTTAAGAATTTCTCCTCCAAAGAAATTTAACCACCGCGGCCGGGATCGAACCCGCGTCTTTCGGGTCAGCAGCCGAGCACCATAACCACTGAGCAACCGCGGCGACGCGGTTTGTCCCTTGTGCTGAAGGGGTTGTATATGAATTTCCGTTCACGTGCGGGAAGACCTATATAGGTCAAACAGGAAGGTGCTTGAACACCCGCCTAAGAGACAACAACACTTCTTTAAAAGGGGCTCTGTCGTCAAACTTGGCCTTGCATTACATGAACCCCAGAATAACCAACCTGATTGTTCTGAAAAATCATGTACCCCCATTTTTAATGAAACTAGGATCCTGTACAAGCACAAAGATAAACTAACATGGGAAATCAGTGAAGCTTTTCATATCTAAAGAAACAGTGACTTGTGCGTGAGCATCCCCACTGTAACACTTCATGACTGTGAACTAAAGTATCTTGATCCAGGTGATTGATGTGTCATTGTAGCTTTTGGTGTTGTCATGCGCTCTTGGTTGTCGATGGAGTATGTATTGCGTGTTGTTTCTAATAAAACTTTCAGGTGGTAGTCAGCGTCGGTCCTGTTGTCCTCTTTTCTTTGTCCTTCGTCTTAGCGCTGTTTTTTCCCAGCAATCTCCTAGTGAACTTTGAACACGGGTCTCGTCTGTTTTAGACACCCTCAAACGCCTCGAGAACGCGCATATTGCCATGTCTACTTAACTAAAAGATCTTAAGGCTACTCAAGACAACCATGGAAAGCTTTTATCCGAGCTAAACAACCGCATTTCTCTGTTGGAATTCGCTCACAAAAAAGACTCAGACGTGGTGAAAATCGAAGAAACTAACGAAATAAAACGGGAGCTTGCAGCCCTTCATGCCGCCAATATTGATGCAAACAATCGTATAAGGAGAAACAACTTACTTTTCTTTGACCTTAAAAACGCCGAATAAAAACCTTGGGAAGAATCTGAAAAAAAAGTTCGAGACCTGTGCTCTACTGAGCTCGGTGTAGAACTTGAAGCAGATTCTATAGAACGTGCGCATCGACTAGGAGCATTCTGCACCGATAAACAACGGCCAATCATCATTAAGCTAGCTCATTTTAAGACAAAGGAAAGAATTCTGGCGTCTGGTCCCAAACTGAAAGACACGGTATACGCAATCAGAGAAGATTTCGCTCCGGAAACCCGTCTTGCTCGTTCTAAACTTCTGAAGTTTATCCGGCCTCAAAAATGTGCATTCAAACTGCGACTTGATAAAATGTACGTTGGGAAAAAATGCTATGCTTACAACTCTGCCACTGACACGTTGATTGAATGTACCGCTCGTGTTCCCAACACAGATGGTAGCGAATGACGCGCAGCGAATCATATGCTCCCAGCAAGCGTCCTTCATCATACCTCGACATCCAAATCGCCTCCACCAACATAAGAAGCCTTATTCCAAAGCGTGACCAACTTCTTAGCTTCATTGATGACATTGACGCCCACATTATCATTCTAACTGAAACTTGGTTGACTGCAGAAATACTCGATAATGAATTGCTTCCCACTAATCTTAAATTCACCATCTATCGCCGAGATCGCAGCGGCCGTAAATGGGGTGGCGTTCTAATAGCTGTAAGAAACACATTGTCATCATCCTTAGTGTGCCACGACGACGTACTCGAACCATCATGGATTTGTGTTCATACCTCGAATGGGAAAGCTGTATTTGGTATTTGTTATAGACCACCGATTATGGTCCATCCTTCAGCAACTTACTCTGTCATAGTCTAACATATATTAGGGGCAACTTCCCCAACTCACGTATTTTTCTATTTGGCGATTTCAACTTCCCCAATATTAACTGGCCTCTACTTAGCACACCTGGTAATTCACAATCCAGTGCGCCCAAACAATTCCTTGATCTAACTCTTGATTTCTATCTGCATCAATCCATATCACTTCCGACGAGAGGGAATAACAATCTTGATCTATTGCTCACGAGCAGTCCTGATGACATTAAAAGCGTAACGAGTCACCCCGGAATCAGCGACCACGCTCTTCTTCACATTTCGATATCACTACTGCTAAAAGTTAGGTCCGCAACTGAGAAGATAATCTTCGACTACAAAAGAGGCAACTTTGATGCAATCAACGTTGAACTTACACGGTTTCACGAGTGCTTTCGTGAGTCATATGCGTCACGAGCGATCAACCATAACTGGGAACTATATAAAACAGCAATGATAAACCTAAGAAACAAATACATACCAAAAATAAATATTACATCCGATCATAGCAATGAGTGGTTTACTGTGACGTTGAAACGCCTCCTGAGCAGAAAGAAACGCCTCTCTCGGTCAGCAAAGTCGTCTAACTGCCCTGCAAGGTGGAACTAATACTGTCACTGTTCAAAAACCTATATCAAAAGCCTGTGTGCGGCAAAACACAAATTCTTTTCAGTTGACCTACTCACAATTCTACAGTCCAACCCCAACAAATTTTGGCGTATTCTCTCTCCTAGGTCTCGGCCGAACCAAATAGAGCTCAAGGGAACTGATGGTGAGCCAGTGGACCTAGATCAGTGCGCTACTGTTCTGAACCAATATTTCACATCGGTTTTCACTCCCACACACAACTCTACGACCTCACTTCCACCAGAAACTTCATCGGTTACGATGCGTGAGATACTGATTAATGCCGACGGTATCAGCAACCTCATTGATTCTCTTAAATTGTCTTCCTCGGCTGGGTGCGACCACATCAACAGTAAGTTATTAAAAAACACATCATCAACCTCGTCCCAGATATTAGAATTAATCTTCACCCAGTCTTTGGAATCGGAGGAAGTCCCGGATGATTGGAAAGTTGCCCAAATCGTTCCAGTCTTTAAAGCAGGTGACTGCAAATCAGCCTCTAACTACCGTCCTATATTATTAACCAGTATCCCGTCCAAACTTGTAGAGCATGTTATATCCACGAACCTAATGGCAAATCTAGAATCTAACGACTTCTTTTACCCTCACCAGCAGGGTTTTAGGAAACACCTTTCATGCGAAACACAGCTTGCCGAGTTCATACATGACTTACTCGAATCCATGGACAATAACCTTCAAGTAGATGCCATAGTCCTCGATTACTATAAAGCATTCGATCGCGTCCCCCATAACCACTTACTTCAAAAGCTTTCATTGCTAGGAATTCCCGCCAACCTAATCCACTGGATCGAAAATTTTCTTTCAGGACGCAAGCAGTTCACTTCCGCAAACGATAGCCACTCACCCTTCACCAGCGTAACATCAGGGGTCCCTCAAGGCGCTGGACTGTCACCGCTTCTATTCCTCATTTACATTAATGATCTCCCTTGTAACATAAACTCTAATTTACGGCTTTTTGCAGATGATTGCGTCATATACAGAGTTATTGAGGCGACCAATGATTCATCTTTACTTCAAACCGATCTTAACACACTCGCCTCATGGTGTAATAAGTACCTCCTTTCCTTAAACATTAGCAAGTGCAAATCTATGTCTATCACGAGAAAACGCACTGTGAATCCGTATCAGTACCGCATTGGCTCACTTCTTGTCGACCCCACATTATCATACAAATATCTCGGCCTGCACCTAACACCATCACTATCATGGGTAACCCACATTCAAAACATTTGCGCAGAAGCCTCACGCACACTCGACTACTTACGACGTAACTTGAAGGCCGCATCCCCTGAAATAAAGAAACTAGCATACATGACATTCATTCGCCCGAAATTAGAATATGCGTCATCCATTTGGCATCCATCTCAAGCTTATCTCGCCGCCGACCTCGAAGCCGTACAGAACCGCGCCATCCGCTTTATAGCATCTTCCTATTCAAGAAAAACCAGCATCACTGCACTGAAACAGTCCGTCTCCATTCCATCGCTCATGTCACGCCGCATCATATCTCGCCTCTGTCTTTTGCATCATTTCTATTATCATCCGAGCTCACGCCACGCAAAACTAGAACCCCCCCATAGGACGTCTAGCCGCTTGAACCATAATCATAGCATCGTTCGCATCAACTGTCGCACGCTAGCACTCAGTTCTTCTTTATTCCCGCACGCAATAGCTCTATGGAATGCCCTGCCAAACACCATTGTATCATGCACTAATCGCAAATCATTCCGTTAAATACTAAAGGACCATTTTTCGTGAGAACAATCTTTACAATTATATGTTGTGCTTGATATAGACAAGTGTCCTTGTTTTTTTCATTCCTTAGCCTTTGTTTACTCATGTGTTCAATTTTTTTTTACTTGTTACATATTGTATAACCTTTTCGACGCACTTACCTGCTGTACATTTTTATTCCTTTGCACTGTTATTTTTTTTCCTTCTTTGTAGTGTTCTTGCCTTGTTAGTACAAATCTTGAGTTTGCTCCCCCCTTATGCAATGCCCTCGGGCCTTTAAGGGAAAAATAAATGAAATGAAATGAAATGAAATACTGCCTTTTCCTGATATCTCGGACGTCCCCCAAGGCACTCCCTTGGGCCTCAGCTTTTTATTACTTGCATTATTACCTTCCCCTCAGTGTTTTTTCACATGCATTCACTGACAGCTATATGGGGTCTGCCATCTTGCAATCAATACCAGCATTTCAGTTCTCCAAAACAACATTTTACATCCTCTGGATTGGCCTGTTTGCTAATGTTACTATTTTTTTTATTGTCAGCGTTACGCTTTGCCAACTTGTAAGGCCTTCTGCTAAAGGTATATTCACAATAGACTGGTTCAAATACTCAACTAATAATCCTACGACACCCACCCACAACCTGTGATATTTACACCTCGACGTGTTCTTAATATCACCGCTTCCAAGTTACTTGCGTTCAAATCCCCTGTGTGGTATCAGCTTGGGTATTCTAATGGAACATGCCACAAATCTAACTGAACTAGAAACCTCGAATGAGTTCACACCTGAGCTCCTTGTTTTGTTCTCTCAGACAATTTTTCAAGCTCCAGTGTAGCAGCACTAAAGGAGAATCTTCAAATTTCTGCGTGCCATGGAGAAACTGCAGATTTTTTTAACTGTTTATCCTCACACAACCAACTAATCTGTTCTGACTCATGATTCCTCATGCCACTGCATTTCGAGATTCAATTTTTCTTTTGCCACAAAAGGCTGGAAAGGCCTTCCACCTCAAAGGGCTTACTTACGTATTATCCTTTGATCTGGTCACTGCAGAAATCCAAGCAGTAAATGATGATGTTCATCCACTGAATTAGTTAAATACCCCAAGGTGAAGATTTGTGATGAGGGAGTAATTACTCATTAGCAACAACTCAAGTGAAGCCATAAGGCTACAAAGAAAACCTACAAAGCTTTCCATTGTAGCCGTATGGCTGTACTTGGATGCTAATGGTTAGTTACTTCTTATTAGTAAATTACAAACTCATCAAGTTGTTACTTGGCGTATCATGTTTGCTCACCACTCAAGTATCGTCATTTAGTACTGTTTAGGCATAATAAATGTTAAAATAAATTGCTCTAATGAAGTGCTTAGGAACTTGCTCAGCTCAGCAAACCAGTACAATGCTCTCGTATGCGTAATAAGTGTCCTCACAGTGTATTTCAAGATATATCGGGGCAGAGCTACACAATAGTTTTGTCGGAAGGTATATAGTTGCATTCAGGATAACTTGCACACTGCACAAGCTAGTTCTAGCCAGTGAACCCGTGCACTGAAAAGCTAAGCATGCATTACTGTGCCTACCTGTGTCAGATTTTCCTTGGTGCTTCACTCTTATCATCTCCTCAGCTGAGTAAGACATCGACTTCATAACATGGCTGAGTGAGAATGCTGCAAATGCATACTTATGTATGTGACTTTTATATATTCAGGACACTGTCAACAGGACTGTTGATTCATCTTAAACACAAAAGCCTTCAGCTTCAAGTTACAGTATAGAGATGCCAGAAGCGACAAAAGCCATCACTGCTATCCTGTTTTTCTTTGGAATTCTTCGCCCTGACTTCATATTGGTCTTTTCCAAATTTCTGTTGCCTGTCAATGTCTTAGTTACTTTCTTTCTTTGATAGCATATTTCAGTGATATAGCTATATTTTGCTGAACATGTTGATAGTCAGCAACTAATAGCACTCTAAAATTCAGCATATGTTAAATGGTATGAAGTGGTATATGTTAAGTGGTATGAAGTTGTTAACAGTTAGCAACACTCACTTTTGTTCGCTACCTTGGGAACTGGTCAGCGTTGCATTCAGCAATTCAACATTTCACTGATGAGTGAAAACGAATCTAGACATTCCTTTAAAGCTGTATCAGAGAACACATCCATATATAGCGGTTACATACTTAAACAGCTTATTTGTAATTTAATTTTATTCCACTATATCATAGCTCCCACACTGGAAATCAAATTTTATAAATTCTGCTTGAGATGTTAGTGTTTGCTTGAGATAACCAGATAATATGGTCATCGTACCCTGTTTCCTTGACTACACAATCATTCTTTCTCAGCATAAGCCGTGGGCCATGGTCATGTCAACCCTCCAAATTGGTTCTTGCATTTTTATCCTGCCTCTAATCCACTTTACTGGCTCCGACATCTCATTATATTTACATTAATGAGAGTGGCATGTACAGATTTTTATGCAATACAAAGGCACCCACTTTGTTCTACACTCGCAGCGACATTTGAGAATGCTTTGAAGTTGCACAGAGTATATACCAGCTTGTTTTGTACACGGCAGCAATGATATGGCCTTCAGCAGAACTTCTCATATTTGTTTTAAGAGCTGCATTCTGGCTTGTGCAACTGCAATTTGTGCTGAGAAAGGAATGTGAAACCACAACTTGATGGCTCGCTGTCACTGTGCAGAATAAAGCCATGCACTTTTAGCCCAGTGATGCACATCTAAGCCCCTTTGCAGCCACGTAGTGCTATTTCTATTTTGTCTTTAATAATGGCGTGAAAACATGACAGAAGTAAATCTCTATTGTTGCATTGTCACTGTTCTGTGAAATTCAGAACTGCTTTTATTACAACTTATTTGACTTGTTCCCACTGGCTGGAAAGATACTTTCTCATGTCCATTCGAATATGTATTTGACAGCAGTGTTGGGCTAAATTGTGAACGTTAAATGCATGCACAATTGAGACATACACACACACCTTATATATTGAATAGGTAAGCCTTTCCTTTGCAGTAACAGTATAGGGGGCCAAGGAGAAGGCCGTTTACATATTACAGTATATGTGCAAAATGCTTGGGAAAGGCTGCAAGTGCAAATAATTTTTTTCTCTTTCAGCAATGCAAAAATACTGCTGTTGGCTATTTCGAATAACTGACTAAAACTTTTAAGTATGTAATCATAACTATTGAAAAAAATGTGATTACACCGATTGTAATTCCGGGCGGTTGTTAGCAGCCTTTACTGCGGCCTGACCCGATCAACAATTCCTAGTAAGGAAAGCGTCGTCGTTGTGAAATCGTCGAGGCAGCGTAACTTTCAGAGCAGGCAGCATACTGTTATTTTGGGGCATAAACCACGGGCCGTTGTGAAACGTATCGTCGAGCGAGGAGGAGTACTCGATTGCGATGTAACGTGTTTTTCAAAAAGTGTCTTGGGTGGAAATAGTCCCAACGCATATCATTTCCGACGACATTGCTTCAGATGATGAGACTCGCCTTCGATGTTGCAAAGGTTCCTCGCGAATAGGTTCACGGCCGTCATGGTCGTCTGAACCGAGATCCGTGCCATCACAGCAGACCATGATTTCACTTTCGACGAAAATCCCGCAGCAAAAGAAACGTTGTCACAACGGATATTGTCTTGAAAACGCCGCAATTAATACGGGTGTAAGGGATCGGTAGTGCTTGCGGGATCATTAGCGCAGCTAATCCTTTCTCAGCACTCCGCCGCTGCCGTCTTCAAATGGACGCCACCGGCGTGAGGGGGGGCGGCCGGGGCGCTCAAAGCGAAGCGTCTCCTTTCCTCGGAACGCGGCCGCTCGCGAATGCGCCGGGAAGTACGGGTGTCCCCCGCCCCCGCGGTGTTGATTCGCGCACGTGCTGGCACGAATGTGCATTTGTGTTTGTTTTTATTTTTATTTTGTGGTGGAGAGAATGTTCTACCCCGCACGTGCTCGCACGACCGTGCGTTTGCGTTTTTTTTTTCTTTTATTTTGATATGGCGAGGGTTATTTACCCTACGGAAGCTGGAGGGCTGGTCATGCTCTCGATGAACCAATCATGTTAGGAGTATAACATGATTGGGTGCTACTAAAGGTGGGCCGGGCCTCTAGGTCTTTAAAACCGGGCCCCGGAGCCGGAATAAGGGTTCTGAGCTAAGGTCAGGTGCTATGCATCTTCGGCTATGCCGAGTAGGGGCCTTCCCTAGTGTTAGCCAGTTCCGCCTTTTTGTTGTTTGTCCTTTTGCTGCTTAATATGTCTCCGGTGGCTTAACTTGTATATGCTGTAAATATCTGTATATAAATCTAAAAATAAACAAGCGCGGGTTCGCACGCTTGAGAGGCAGTATGGATGTAAAGAGGGCGTCTACTACGTGGACATCACAGGGCCGTCGCCCACGGGATTCTTCACGGCTGCCGTAGTCCACCGGGGAATGAATGTCGATGGGCTATCTTTTCGGGCCCCAAATTCAACACGAGCGGAGGAAGTCGCAATAGCTCTCGCTGCCGCCGATCCAAAATCGAGAACGGTTATCACAGACTCTCGCCGGGCCTGTGAACATCATCTTGCAGGCGAAATATTACCTCTTGCCTCCCAAATTCTAAGACGCGCTCCCGCCGATCCAACTCGCACAAAAGTGATCTGGGCTCCTGGCCACCAGGGTCTACGAGGCAATGAGGCCGCTGATGCGACCGCCCGAGCGCTCACACACCCGGCTCCTCATCCTAGCTCTCCTGGCTCAGAAGCTCATAAACCACTTCTGCGGTTCCGCGAAATCCTAATTCATTATTGCGACAGCCACCGTCTCTACCCAGTACCTGCCAAGGGGCTGAGTAGGGCGGAGCAGCGAACTCTGCGGCGCCTGCAGACAGGAACTCTTCTCTGTCCTGCCATAGTAAAACACTTCAATCCGAACACAGATGGGAGAGATCTGCGATATATTTCACATGGTGTGGGCATGTACTCAGAATCCTCATCTTCCCCCTTCCCCGACCTCCACACGAGAGGCATGGGAGACTGCCCTCCTCAACTGCTCCCCACTGGAGTCTCAAAGGGCTCTAGTAAAGCGGGCGCGAGACCGGGCATCGTCGTGCGGTGTCCCGGACTAAGGATACTGACCATGCAGCAGGGTTTTTTGACCCTCAAACTCTCTTTGAATATTAAAGTTTTTCACCACCACCACCGAAAAGACTGCCGCCGTCGCGCGTTTTCCCGTTCCAACCGACAAGAAACCTGTCCAGCGCTTCCTGGGCCTCTGTGCGTATTATCGGCGCTTTATTGCGGACTTTTCCACGATTGCTGAGCCGTTGACGCGCCCCACTAGGAATACCACCTCCTTTTTCTGGACAACTGAGCAACAGACCGCTTTCTCTACGCTCCGCCAGCGCCTTCCCACATCTCCCGTTCTTGCGCACTTGGACGAAGATGCCGATACCGAGGTCTACACCGACGCCAGTAACATCGGTCTTCGCGCTGTCCTTGTTCAACACCAAGAGGGCCTTGAGAGGGTTATCGCCTATGCCAGTCGTACTCCCTCCCGCGCCGAGAGCAATTACTCCACGTCTGAAAAAGAATATCTTGCGGTCGTGTGGGCCACCATGAAGTTTCGCCCTTATCTATACAGCCGCCCATTCAAAGTCGTAACCGATCACCACTGTCTATGCTGGCTCGCAAATTTGCGAGACCCATCTGGACGCCTGGCACGCTGGAGCTTACGTTTCCAGGAATTTGACATCACTATTGTCTACAAGTCCGGCCGCAGACACGAAGACGCCGACACACTGTCGCGTGCGCCAGTTGATCCTGGCGACGTAGCGCCTGATGATGAAAGCGGCTTCCTTGGTACTCTCACCGCCTCCGACCTACTGACTCGGCAGAGAACGGACTCGGACCTTCACCCTGTCATTGACGCCCTTGAAGGTAGTGATACGGCTATACCTCGCCACTTCTCTCGACGTCTTGGGTCCTTCTGTTTGCGGCAAGGTCTCTTGTACAAGAAGAACTCGAGAGGCAACGTTAGACCTTACCTTCTCGTCATTCCAGCCGACCTCCGAGCTGACGTTCTTTTCGCCTGCCACGATGAGCCCACGTCTGGCCACTTGGGCTTTCCACGTACGCTCTCCAGAATGCGGAACATATACTACTGGCCTGTACTTTCTGCTGATGTCAAACGCTACGTTAAAAGCTGCCGAGAATGCCAGCGCCGGAAAACGCCCCCACTTAAGCCGGCGGGTTTTCTCAAGCCCGTTACTGCCCCTCGCACTCCGTTCGACCAGATCGGCATGGACCTCCTCGGCCCTTTCCGTTTGTCGCAGGGCGGCAATAAGTGGATCATAGTTGCTACCGACTATTTGACTCGCTACGCCGAGACCAAGGCGATCCCTCGTGGCACAGCTTCCGAAGTCGCCGAGTTTTTCATGCACAACATCGTCCTGCGACATGGCGCCCCTTCCCACGTGATTACAGAGAGGGACGGCATTTACAGCGCACCTAATTGACCACATTTTTCGGCTGAGCTGCCCAACGCACCGCACGACCACGGCCTACCATCCGCAAAGCAATGGCTTGACCGAACGTTTGAACAGGACCCTTGCGGACATGCTGTCCATGTACATAGATGTCCAACACAAAACTTGGGATGAGGTCCTGCCGTATGTCACCTCCGCCTACAACACCGCCCTGCAGGAAACTACGCGCTTTACACCGTTTCGCCTTGTGTACGGACGTGAAGTCCAGAGCATGCTTGATGCCATGCTCCCGTGCCCAGAGGATGACCAACTCGACCCAGAAGCTCAACAATTTGCCCAACGTGCTGAAGAAGCCCGTCAGCTGGCCCGCGTGCACATCGGACAACAGCAGAGCACCGATGCGCGCCGTTACAACCTTCGCCACCGACAGGTTGACTACAATCCCGGTGACCAAGTCTGGGTATGGACTCCTGTCCGTCGCCAAGGCTTGTGCGAAAAGCTGCTCTGCCGCTATTTTGGCCCTTACAGAGTTGTACGGCGTTCGAGTGACGTCAACTATGAAGTGGTTCCGGACGGTGTTGCGCAACCCCGACGCCGACAGCACAGCTCGGACATTGTGCACGTTGTGCGGCTTAAGCAGTTCTATACTCGGTGACGCAGATGTGTTAATGTCTTGGAACGCTTCAGTTGCGGAACTTTGCTCGTTTTTGTTTATTATTTGTTACGTCGAGAGCGCTCTTCTTTTTCATAAGGGGGGAATAATGCCACTTAGCATTGCCAGGTGGCGCATAGCTGACGACGACGAAGTAGGGCTCCCGCCGTGTCGAATCTGTCGCCTTTGCTCCCCCTTAGCTGCTTGCATTCTAAGACGGACTGCCACTGATCCAACACCCAAAAGAATCATTTGGGCTCCTGGCCACCAGGGCTTACGAGGCAATGAGGCCGCTGACGCGGCTGCCCGAGCGCTTACTCACCGGGCTCCTCATCCCAGCTCTTCTGGCTCGGAGACTAACCAGCCGCTGCTGCGATTCAAGGAAATTATAACGCATTATAGCGACATCCACCGCCTTTTCCCGGCCCCGGCAAAGGGGCTGAGTAAGACGGAGGAGCGAACTTTAAGGCGCCTGCAGACAGGTACTCTACTCTGTCCTGCAATCTTAAAGCATTACGATCCTAACATGGATGGGCGATGCCCACACTGTGGGGAGACCTGTGATATCTTCCACATGGTGTGGGCATGTACTCAAAATCCCCACCTCCCCCCTTCCCCTACCCCTTCCAGAGAGGCATGGGAGACTGCCCTTCTCAACTGCTCCTCGCTTGAGTCCCAAAGGGCTCTGGTGAAACGGGCTAGAGACGGGGCATTGTCATGCGGTGTCCCGGACTAGGGACGCCGACCATGTAGCGTGGCCACTCTGTGGCTCCCAAACTCTATTTCAGAAATTAAAAGTCTTCACCACCACCACCCCAGCTTGCGTGGCTTGTTATTAAAGCCCTCTTCGTCAACAAGTATGCTACAATATATATATATATATATATATATATATATATACGCATACATACACTTCAGGTGTCCCAGCTAAATGTAACCAAGCTTTTAAAATACACGGGATGTCCTAACCGTCTGAAACCAAATGAGGGTAGTTCAGAGTCGCGTGACCTAGTCTGCAGTATTTTTTTTTCGTCAAAGTTATCTAGTTAATTAATCTTAATCACCTTACTTCTTAATTATTGTCATAAGGAATAAAGTGCCAAAGGAAAAAGCTATATTACTTTGAAAAAACGACTTACTGAAACATTTGCAGCAAGACACTGTTCAAATAAAGTATTTTTTTTAACGGCCTTCAACCATAGCTGGCACAATAAGAAAGCTTCCACGTGACAATGGTGGCACTTCAACGTCCCAAGACGGGCCATGGAGAATTAAATCCGTTTTTTTTTCTGAAGTGCTGCCTCAGATGACACTTTGTGTGCACATTGGGGCAGAGATGTGAGCCAGACGCTGGTGGCGCCGGTAACTTTCATTTAAGGCCAATAAATAAAGCTATATAAATCGCACCTTGATATAGACAGAGCCACTAGCCGTTTTTCGAGACGATCTAAAATATTTACACTTGAACATTGTTCACAAAGTCAATAATTAATTAGTTAGCTAATTAAACTCAACTAATCAATGAACTTCGAAGAAGGAAGAAATACTGAAGACTAGGCCACGGGGCTCTGAGCAATCCTCAGTTGGGTTCACTGGGCTAGCACACTTCAACTGCTTCAAAAGGTTGGTTACACACATATATATATAGCAACCTGTCCTGAATGTCAGGCGAAAGCTCAGTTAATCGTACGAGGCTGGTGTAGGTCGGGTAGACCCACCTGGGTCGCACCCTAACCCAAGCAACCCAAGTTCCCAAGTTGCACCAATGACAACTCCTGCCATAGAAGAGCAGTGACACACCTTAACTTGACCGCTGCACCACGGCGGCAGGATTGGTAGGAACACTCTAAGGGATCTATGAATGAGGAGGACTAATTCCACACATATGGACTCTAACCCATTACCGCTGTCCGAACAACTGCCATCCGGGGACGCTGGACCTGAACACCAGTACCGAGCTGCTCGCACACCTAATTCGCATTTGACCAACTACTCAAATCGATCATCATTTTTTTTCTGACCTTTTTCTATCTAGGCACATTTTAACCTTGGCTAGGCTGAAGGTCAAACTCAGAAAGCGCACAGGTCACGTGGTGTTGAGTGGGGTTGGTGCCTCGAGTAGACCTCCTGCTCTAAAATGTTTATCAGGAAATGAAAGGTCGCAAAGGCACTGCGAGATGAGCATATGAATAAAGAGCGTTGACTCTTTACAAGCTCTGAGATAAAACGAGAAAATAAGATCACAAGATCGTAAGTATACATGCCCTGCCTGCCATGATACCTTAGGCAGTTTAAGAAGCAGACTGGTGGCTCTAACGTACAACACTGGGTTCGAAGCCCCATTTAGGTGACTTTCTTGCGCAGGCGCGAGCTATCAACTGGGCAGCTACAAGGACACTAAATGGCAGGCCACTTACGGTCGACGCAATGTCTTTTAAAATTTGACGGGCTGTACAGGGGCAAAAATTTTTAGTGGCAACCTCTTCACGCTTTCAGCTTAAGGCTGTCTTGAAACCCGCCAGTACTGTCAGTAGCGCCCCAAGGCTAGCGCACCATTCGAGGCGCCAATCCAAAACTTCAAGAAGGTAAATAAGGATGATATTGCAGTGCACACCCCTGAACCATGATGCTTCTCAACAAAAAACACTTACGCTCCGCCTTAAGGTTATAACGCGATAGCGTAATGGGTTAATTTCCATTTGTGCAGAAGTTCATTTTCTACGTCAGATTCATAGATCTCTGGGTGTCCTCATACCCCTCCTCCTGCAGCGGTACGACATTTTACTATTGGATCCCTGTCGTGCGCTGGTTTGTGCCCCCAGCGGTATGCCTTGTGGGACCCAGGTTGCTCTTCCCGAGCAGCTAGTCGTTAATTTAACTACCACGTGCGCCAATGGGCAGTTTGCTCACTATCCGTTGGGCATTTTGTGATCATGCCGCAAGGTCACGTGACCTAGGCTGCCCACCTGCATCTTAAGTTGGTCTCTTTGGACCGCCTGCCAAAGCCATGCGAGTGATTTTTCACTCGCAATGCCAACTTCGACAACGCCGATACCGAATTTCATGATGAGCAGGGCCTTTAACGCGGTCGCGTTAAAATATGATTCTACAGAGGAGTTTTTGCACTGATGACACTGACAGGGCTGACACGGAAAATCAGTTGCCTTGCGGGCAAGACATGGAAGCAGCTGAGGTAGAACGTCGCCCTCAGGATGCTGTAATTATGTTTGAGGCCCACTGGCCTAAACTTCCTGCGGATGGATCAGAGGACGAAGCTCTCGGGACGCTGCCGGGGAGCCCAGACGAAGATGGCCGTCGGGTTTGGGACTCTGCAGTATGCAGAGTCCAGCGCAACAAGTCAAGGGGTATGGAAGGGAAGACGATATTTTTAGGTCACCCCCCCCCCCCCCGAATTACGCCGGGCGGCAAAATTCATGAGTATTCTCATGCAGTTATCACTCACCTTAAGCCATTCCCTGTGTCCTTTACTTTATATTGCCACACATATTCGTCTACTATCATCCTGCGCCCAATCTTCACGTTATACATTCCGTGCACAGCTCACGCTGACGACTAGTTTCCGAGTAAAGCCATACTCTCTGGCGTCCTTCTGAAGGTCTCTGCAACTAGTAGCATATAAATAAAAAAATCCTGAAATGAAAAATAACAACTACGAATCAGAGGGCAATTGCAAGAGGACCAGGTTATCAAATCTCCAATGCATGTGAAAGTAACTTTCGCGGCACTCTCTTCAGTTCTGCACCAACGTTCCCACCTTGTAGCAAAGGCACTCAATGCTTCAAAATTGAATTGTTAATTCCTGTACTATATAACTGGTGGGACGAAAGCACAGGCAGAGGACTGGTATTTTCAAATACTGAGGAATATCTATCTATAGGTAGCCTGTGGCCATGCACAATTACAACACAAAGGAAACAGTTAAGACGGCAATGTTCCTCTGCGGTCGCGCCGCTGCCGGAGGTGGACGCAATGGTGCATTATGCAGCGACTCGTTTCCAACCAGAAAATTGAAGCCCATGTTCCTTGCCGCTAGCCACAGTGGGCCTATTTGGACGCAAGCAAGAGCAAGAAAAGTTCACACCTTTAACTATTCCTTTTCTTGGCTCTGAATTTTTATTTATTTCGCTCCACAGTTAGTTCCACTGGCTGAAAAGTTCTGTATTTTTCAGGCAGTATGAGAATATCATGGTCATTCGTGTATTAATAGGTGAGGAGTCGAGCTAACACTAACGTGGTGGGAGAGCAGGGAGCGGGTTTGTTTTAAATTAATGCTTCCTCTGCCGAGGCTGGCCGAGGCTGGAGAGCGTTGGCTCTTTCGAGTGCCCGGAGTGTTTTGTGACAAACTTAAATGCTCATTCTTGTTTCACCTATCAGACAGTAACTCTTGTACGTATTTACAACGAAAATTGTAAATAGAGGGGTTTAACGTAATGGAACATGAGGGACGGAATAGAGAAATTTTTCGGAAGTATTTAAACAATCTACGTTTGTTTAATGTGCGATGACATCGCGAAGCATTTTTATTCTCACTTATACATACATTATGCTTTGATTTGTATGTGGCATTAGAATATGTATAACTTGATACAGAAATATTGCTTTAATTATTGAAATTTCAAGTGGGGTCTCTTCTGCATCTGGCACACTGAAAATCTAATGACATTATGCTTACTGATCACTGATTGCACTGTTACAATACTAATTACTTGTCTAGCTACTTGCTACATTGCGTGTCGTCATGTATGAACAATATCAGTTTCGTTGTTTTTTTTTTGGTATTTTCCTCTGGGTTTTCCACCTTCACGCAGCCCTACTTTGCATTGGCCTCTTTGGCCCAGTCAAGCTTCCTCGAGCAGCTTTTTGCCTAAGAGTTCCTAATATGCATATGGTGAAGTAAACGAAATTAAACTGAATTCAACTGAACAACAAAAACACCTTGGTGACCACGGCGAGTTCGAAATCATGTTCATTGGTAGCTTCCAAGCGACAGTGTAAGCCATAAGGAAACCTGCACAGGCAGTCTCTTGAGTAATTTTGATTTTCCAGAGTTCTTTCGCTTCGCCAGAATCGATGTACAAGCACTTTATAAAACGCAAGCCCCTGTAAATAGAAGCTGGTGTACCACCTAGGTCCCCCTAAATATTACGCAGAGAAGCTTTACCCTATAACCATGCAACCACCCTGGCGCGCAACACATTGCTTTAGAATGGCTGAAACTGAGGCATGGCGCTACGAGTCACCTAATGTCGAGGCAACGTCAAAACCATCTGGCATAGGTCAAAGCATAATTATAGCTTTGTACTCTTCCACATCGGACGTAAACAATTTTCGTTATCGGCCACCGTCTCCAACATGGACTTTTCGCCCGCTCTGTGCTAACGATAAAATCTACGCTTTCTTACCGTACTCTGAGCCGAATGCGAACAGCGTTTTACAACTTTGCGAATCTTAACGGGCGGCCGCTGCTCGTAAGCATAGTTGTAACGTCGGTTGATATCCCCCAGGAGAAAGGCTGCGAGCTCTCTCAACACGCGCTATGGCGTGCGGAATGTGAGAAAACCATGGAACATTGAGAATCAAATACAATTCCTCTTACCATTTCTACAGTTCAATTTTCTTAAATATTACGGAAGAATCCTAGCTGCCCTTCCTGGCTGCATACTAACGATAAACACTGTTAAGGAAGCTTTTGAAAAGTCGTTTAAAAGAAGCATAAAAGTTCACTGCATTTCTCTACCAGTGGTCATGCGGAATCCCAAACTGAGGATGCGTTAGGTTTGCCGTTTAATGCTCAATTTTTTCTAATTGAATAGGGCACTGTCATTTCTTTACAGGAAAGCCGCATTGTATGCTTTGGGGATTGGAGAATGAAAACACTAAAGAAGAGCAAGACTGCTTTCGGGCGATTGAGAAGGTGTGTGTCAGCGATAGCTTCAATGTCTGGGATAATAATCGGCGGTGTACCCAACACGATGAGCTCATTAGCGGTGCGCAATAAAGCATCCGACAGTATCCCATACGAAATGTGTGCCACTGCTGATCTAAATGCTTTCAATTGTCTTTATGTGAACACTCAGTATCGGGTACCAAATTGAACCAATGTATATGAAAGAAAGTAGCTAACACATCAATATCATCAATAAAAACAAGACCACAAACACTATTGTGGCGTTGATTTCATCTTTTTTTAAAAGAAACGGTTTCCATTAAATTAAAGCATTTTCATTCTGATGCACATTATTTGACGATTTGCTAGTCCTCCTTTCTGATAATGATTATTTTGTATTATTATGTCGCAAATGCAGCTTAGGTAGAATGGTGACACAGAAAGAGTTGTTTTTCTTTCAAAGATGACGGGGTCGAACACATATTATCCAAGTCTTTCACCGCAGACAAGACAAAGAGTAGTTCAGAGGAAAGCTCCTACCCGCTTTATCGCAGACAGAAATGGACACATTCACGAAGGTGAGCCCTTTAGACGATGTTGTCCCTCTCACCTAATGAGTGCTTCACACGGTGGGGTTAGGGTGAGGAAGGACTGGCGTAGTAAGTTTTGTGAGGGATAAAGTGATGCACGGCGGAGGTGGTGAGATAAAGATTAGGCAAAGAAGGATGATCAGGCTGAGGCTGAAGGTGTGTCACAAAGTGTGTGCCTGCACTGGCCTGTTTTTTAGTTTCCGGGCTGGGGCGCAGCCGATTTCAGAATACGCATGGACCCGGGGATGATGTCAAAAACGAAAAAAAAAGCAATACACTCTTAAAGCGAGCTCACGAACCCTTTCTTTCCACGAATTTTTGTTGGACTTACCCATGCTCGAACATCATGCCACAGGATACCTACCCGAGGCTCTTTTGCCCCTCTCGTCACTCACGCATGCCACCTCCATACGGGCAACTAGCCACAGGTGTTCCTAAACGCGCTGTCTACTGAGGCTACAAACCCTGATTTATTTTTCGCGAGCGCTTCTTTCACAAAAATCGGCTCATTTGAGAAGCCGGTGCAGCACGGAAGAAACCTTGTCCGCGTGAGCCGTAGACGATTCGAGAAAATCTCATTCATTGCTGACGGAGAGCGCGTAACATCGTTCGTGTTGAGTGATGCCCTCACCACCTTGCTCGCGTGTTGCGGCATCTGGTCGGAAAGAAGCGACGCGAGTTTTCTGCAAACCACTGCCTACACCGGACCAATGCCGACGCGTGCATCGGCAGGAAGGTGGAATAGTTTTCTATGGTTACAACTGCGTCTATGTGCGCGCCTGCCTTGGTCCGAAGTAACAAGCAGACGCGCAGGGCCCTATATATGAAGGACGTTTAATGCTAACCGTCGGCCCATACCAGAATTTAACCTTCGGAGAAGCGCTCCCGCACGGCTCCAGGGTCGACACCCCTCGCCCCGCCACGGATCAGTGAGGCAGCGCGTGCCACTCTTCAGGACGGCCTGTCGAGATCCTCCAGTAGTCGGACTGCCGGAGTGCCCGGTGAAGCAACTGGCTTCTGTTTGTTTGTCTCTCTCGTCTGTTCGTGCAGTTAAGGTGTGAAATCTCTCTTGCATTGAACCGCTCTCTAATGTTACTTTGCATGGGCTGCAGGTTTTTGTAGATCAGTTTGAATTTCTTTTTGGAATGACTTGAAATTATTCTGTATTGTCTCTGCGCTATGTGAAGTTCTACGAATGAGCGCACTCCTGTTCCGGACAGTGCTATGCAGTGATTTAATGGTGGCGATGTTGGAGCCATTATTGGTGATGAGCATACCGAATGCTCTAATGATAGGTTTGATTGGTATTTTAGTACCTTCAAGTTTGATGATAAGGATATCGGGGTCTGATTAGTACGAGTTCTTATTTGGCAGGGCAGCATGTCAGGCCTGTACTTTTAGAATAAATTTTTTGCCTTTTGCAATGTCTCCTTTTGTGACCGCAGTTCTTAGTGGTGGTCTCCATAAGGGTGATAAAGGTGACAATAAGGGTGACAAGGGGGGATTTAGACAACCTTTGTGCTCGAATGATGAGCGCGACGTTGAACAAAAAGGAAGAGAGCACTGCACCTTGTGGCGTACCTCGACTGCCTAATGGGAAGGTTGGAGAAGTGATTGATACGATTTGGAACTCCGCTGTCCTGTCCGTGAGGAACTCTGGCACATGGGCATAGGTGCGCTCTCCAACGTGCAGGGAGCTCAAAGCTTGTAAAATCACTGAATGTCCCACATTATCAAAAGCTTTGGTTAAGTCTAAAGCAAGAGGTGTTTGGTGAGGTGCGCTATTGAAGGATCAAGGGTGTCTTCTTTGATCTGCAACATTATGTCTTGGGTTTAAACGTTGAACCTAGAACATCGTATGGGGATAGAGATTCGTGCAGCGTCGTGTCCGTCTCTCTGCTTCGTCCCCGTTTGCGCTGTTTTTTAGCCTCAGAGGGGTAGAGCTTATTCTCTTTCATGTGTCGGGTGAGACGGCTAAAGGCAACGCCCTCCATGAGCTTACCGCACATGAAGTCAGAGACATGGGTCCGAAAATTTGCAGCTTTAATGGTTTGCCTGGCTTATCTGTAACGGTAATTCTGTCTTTATTCTACTGTTCGGGGACCGTTCCAGCTTCTAAATGGAGACTGAATTCTGTGAAAGCCGCGATGGTTTTCCCATCCAGATTTCTCAGAGTCTCATTGGTGATTTGATATCGTCCATGTGCTTAGTTCATCCTTAGCTGCTCTAAGGCTGCCTAAAATTCTGCCTCAGCTATAGTGCACTGAGTTGAGAGTTAGAAAAACCCTCCCATTGAAGAGAAGTTAGTTGAGGAGTGTCCAGAAGGTATTCGACTCGAAGTATTTGAAAAATGTCCTGACATTGTTTTTGCACAGCATTAACTAGGCATAAAATAGCTCTGGAGGCCTCTGATCGTGGTTGGTTGGATCTAAGAGAAGTTCTTTATTATGCACTCATATCGTACAGTACACGGGCCTGTAGCATTTCTCCTCCATCTAAATGCGACCGCCGCGGCCGGATTCGACCCTTTGGCTAAAAAGGGGAAGCAGAGCCCCCAGTCTCTAATATAGATTCAAAATTTTGCACAGGCGTCCTGTAAGTCGATCGCATTGTTGCTCATTGGCCCAGGAAGGTCCAGTACATGGCAGAACAAGAAGCAGCGCCTTCACCGCAGTAGCAGTGCCCGCTGTGTTTTATATATTCACCAAAGAACAATTTTCTCCTACATGAATATTAGCAAGGGTAGGAGCGGCATTGTAAAAGGAACACAATTGCACAAGAAAACGCACACACTGCACGCAAACAATTGCACACACTGTTAAGGCGCTACCAAACGCGTCAAAACAGCTCTCGGTCGTTGAGCCCAAGCGAGAAGGAGTTGAACGATTGTAATCTATAGACGGTGTTAGTCTTGCGATTACTCCATTAGCAATTGTTGCATCGTTGAAAAACTACAATATGGTTGTAAGAATTTGCGAAGAGGTCTTTGACATCACACAGCTACACCGTCACGCGCAAATAGTCATTGTTGGGTGCAGTGCGCAGTCGCCTTTTTTTCTCAAAGTTCTTTTAGCGCACAAAAAGACGACTCGTGAAGACAAGAGAGACAGGGCAGAGCGCTACTTGCAACTAATTTTAATCCGAAAAATGCAGTGGAAATATATACCCCTAAAGGGGGGAGAGTTGAACACACTCAGCACGTGCGAGGACAACAGTTCACAAACCAAAAACCAAGAAAGGGCACAGGTGTACCATCTCCTTTCTAACATTCAGAAACACGACATTCTTGTCATTAATAGTTACAGATCGCTGCTGACGTATGCACTCCCACACTTCGTGATATGATACGCCTCCGCGAGCTGCCACACAATCTTATCAGTGCTCCTACACAGGATACTATAGTGCCCTGGAACCTAGCATCACACGTTTTTTTACTTGTGCCTGTGCGATGTCAGTGCACGTTAGAGAACCCCAGGTGGTCGAAATTTCCGGAGCCCTCCACTACGACGTCCCTCATAGCCTCAGTTGCTTTGGGACGTTAAACCCCATTAAACCAATAAACCAACCTTATTATACTTGTTGTTGTTGTTTTTGCAGCCTTTGACAGAATGGCACATACCCACACTGGGGGATCGGCCAAGAATCGGGAGGTGAAGGTTGCTTTTCACCTGTACATAGTAAAGGCAAAAGAAAAGCACACGGGAGAGCAACACCGGCGGAGTCTACCACAAGAAGGGCAGGGAGAGAAAAAAGTAATTATAATAATCACAATATATATATATTGATACATGCATTCGAAGAAGAGACAGAAGTAGTGCCTGCGCTAGAAGAGGAAGAAGTTAGTTGGCTCTCTCGCGCGCGCTCGAACCACTGGGTGACCGCCGCAGGTTTTTCGTCTCTGCGCGGGTGTTCTTTTTTGGCGTTGCACGCTACAGTTTGGTGGAGGTGCGGGGTACGCTTCCCGACCTGCAAACTCCGTACAGCGTCACTACGGACCTCACACCGGTTCACCAGCGACCCAGCCGCGGTCTCCGCGGAGAGTCGCCTGAATTTGGGCCCCTTCCCCCGCCAACAAGGACGACGCAGCCTCGACCGCCGAGTCCAACTGACATGGCCACTGACACCAGGACCCAGCCGCCGATCCAGCCTCTACCGTCGAGTCCAACTGCCATGGCCGCTGACACCAGGCCCCTGGCGCCGATCCTTTGCCACCCACCGCGAACACCGCCATCTTTTCACGGTGACGTGTTCGAAGACGCTGAGGACTGGCTGGAGACGTTCGAGCGGGTCGCACGCTACAACGGCTGGTGCGACGAGCGCAAGCTGAATAACGTCTACTTTGCCCTGGAAGAGTCTGCTCGGACGTGGTTTTAAAACCACGAGGCTACACTTCCCACCTGGGAGACGTTTTGCCGGAGTCTCCTGGCTACGTTCCCCAACGCTGACCGCCGGGAGAAGGCTGAAGCTGCGCTGCACTCCCGAAATCAGCGCACGAACGAAAGCGTGCGCATGTACACCGAAGACATGGCCCGTCTTTTCAAGCGCGCCGACCCCAACATGACAGAGGAGAAGAAGCTGCGCCATCTCATGCGTGGGGTTAAGCAGGAGCTGTTCGCGGGCCTCGTGCGCAGCCCACCCCGCACGGTGGCGGAATTTCTAACCGAGGCGACCACGATGGAGACGACGCTGCAACAACGGGCCCGCCAGTACAACCGGAACATCAACTGCATGGTGCCCGAAGGCTTTTCGTCGTGTCTCGGCGGCAGTGCAGACACCTTGCGTGAACTAATTCGCTCCGTTGTCCGGGAAGAACTGCAACGGATCCATCTGCCTCAGGTTGCACCTGCGCCGCTGGCAGCGCTGTCCGAAGTTGTCAGGGACGAGGTGCGACAGGCTGCGCAGGCACCTCCTGTCCCCGAAGCGCCATCCCGGTTCGATGACCGACCCACGTACGCATCTGTTGTACGTCGCACGACAGGCTACGGTCCCATTACCCCAACGCCTGGCGTGAGCAACATCGGCACATGTCACGCAAGCGTGCCTGGCTACGGTGTGACCCCGTCGACCTCCGTGAGTAACATCGCCACGTATTCTGCAACCGCATCTGCTACAGCTGGGCCACGCCCTCGCAAGTCGGATTTGTGGCGTACACCGGACCGCAGGCCTCTCTGCTACCACTGTGGGGAGCCTGGTCACCTCTACCGCGCCTGTCCGTACGACCAAGTGGGCCTTCGCGGTTTCCATCCCGACGCACCCTGCCCTCAGAACGGCGAACGACCGCATGAGATTGCACAGCATCTCTGGGCACGCCAGAACCCTGCCTACTCTGGAAGGCGCGAGTCCCGTTCCCCTTCGCCTCTCCGTTATCGCTCTGCTGGCCGTCGCTCGCCGAGTCCGCGTCGGGAAAACTAACACCAGCGACCTCTGGAGGCAAGGCCGCTGACGTCGGGACGTGTCAAGATCCTCCATCGCGGAACCCTCGAGCCGACGATACCCGGACAGAGATAGGCAGCGACAGTATCAGATACGCTGCATCCGATTTGCGTGTGACAATTGATGGCACTGACATTACCGCGCTGCTCGATACCGGTGCTGATTACTCTGTTATGAGCCGTGCCTTCGCTGGAGAACTTAAGAAGGTTCTGACACCGTGGACGGGGACCCCCATTCGCACCGCTGGTGGCCACCTAATTTCCCCTGTGGGCAAGTGCACGGCTAGAGTTGGGATTAGTGGTTTTACGTACGTTGGTGAATTTGTCGTACTCCCCGAGTGTTCCAGAGACTTGATTCTGGGGATCGACTTCCTGCAGTCGAACGGCGCTGTGATTGACTTTCAGGAGGCACGTGTCACGTTCTCGACCAAACAGGCCGTGGCGCGCTTTGACTCCCGCGATCCCTGCAGCAACGCTCTGCGCATTGTCGAGAACGACGTCACGGTGCCGCCGCGGTGCAGTGTTCTGGTGCTCGTGCGGAACGACCTCTTTCATGACTACGATAGCCTAGCGGACAGCCATAGTCCACTGCTGCTTAAGCGGGGACTTGCCGTTGCAAGAGGTCTCGTCCAACTACGTGACGGCCGCACCCACGTCCCCCTGACTAACTTTGCCAACGAATATCAGCACCTGGCCAAAGGCATGGCTATTGCCTTCCTCCACGACGTTGCTGAGGTTCCAGGTTTGTGCACCGTAGGAGGACCCTCTCCGGAGTATGCTGGCCCACATCACGTTCTTCAGTCAGTCAGAATAAATCCTGCCTTGCCGCCGGTTCAGAGGGATCTTCTGTCGGCCCTCTTGGCAGAATTTGCGGACTGTTTCGCTACGTGCTCGAAGGTCGGCCGAACTCCACTCGCCAAGCATCGTATCATCACTGACGAGACTACGCGAGCCGTCTGCAGCGCCCATATCGTGTTTCCCCGGTGGAGAGAGAAGCCATTCAGAATCAGGTTGCCGAGATGCTTGCAGACGATGTCATTCAGCCGTCCACCAGTCCGTGGGCATCGCCTGTGGTTCTTGTCAAAAAGAAGGACAATACTTTGCGTTTCTGCGTGGACTACAGGAAACTTAACAGCGTGACCAAAAAGGACGTTTACCCGCTGCCCAGAATAGATGACGCGCTCGACCGGTTGCGGAACGCCAGATACTTCTCGTCATTGGATCTTAAAAGCGGGTACTGGCAAATCGAAGTAGACGAGAGAGACCGCGAGAAGACGGCTTTCGTGACGCCTGACGGCCTCTATGAGTTTAAAGTGCTCCCATTTGGTCTGTGCTCAGCACCGGCCACTTTCCAACGCATGATGGACACTGTCCTCTCCGGCTTGAAATGGCAGTCCTGCCTGGTGTACCTGGACGATGTCGTTATATTTTCGCCCACCTTTGACCAACACTTGGAGCGGTTGCGCATTGTGCTACAAGCGCTCAAATCCGCGCAACTCACCATCAAAGCCGAGAAATGCCATTTTGGCTTTGAGGAACTTCGCTTTCTTGGTCACGTTGTCAGCGCACAAGGTGTTCGCCCGGACCCTGACAAGACTGCTGCCGTCTCAGGTTTTCCACGCCCAACTGACAAGAAGGCCGTTCGCCGGTTTTTAGGCCTGTGCTCCTATTATAGGCGCTTTATTCAAGATTTCTCGAAAATCGCGGAACCGCTGAACGCACTGACCCGTGACGACACGCCCTTCCTGTGGGGGACCGACGAAGAGGCTGCATTTGTCGAGCTTCGCAGCCGTCTGCAAACCACTCCGATACTCGGCCATTTCGACGAGCATGCTGCCACGGACATCCACACTGACGCCAGCAATGTTGGCCTTGGTGCAGTACTGATCCAGTGGCAAGACGGTGCAGAACGGGTCATCAGTTATGCTAGTCGGACACTTACGCGCTCCGAGACCAATTATTCTACGACGGAGAATGTCTTGCAGTGATATGGGCCATCTGCAAGTTCCGACCGTACCTCTACGGACGACCCTTCCGTGTGGTAAGCGACCACCACTCCTTATGCTGGCTGGCGAGCCTCAAAGACCCCTCAGGACGCTTGGCTAGATGGAGCTTACGCTTGCAAGAATACGACTTAACAGTAGTTTACAAGTCTGGCCGCAAGCATCAGGATCCGGATTGTCTGTCGCGCGCGCCTATCCCAATCAATACCGAAGAAACCACCGATGATTTTCCTTTCCTGGGCTCTGTTAGTACCACCCAAATGGCGCAGCTTCAGCGGGCGGACACGGAGTTGGCGCCGCTCATCGATTACCTCGAAGGCAGTGAAGCTCCCATTCCGCGTGTTTTTCTTCGAGGGCTTCACACCTTCACTTTACGGTCTGGTGTTCTCTAAGCGCAACTTTGCCAACAGCGAAGAAGTGTTCCTACTTGTCGTACCATCACAGCTGCGGTCTGAGATCTTGAGTGCCTGTCATGATGCACCATCCGCCGGCCACCTTGGAGTCAGCCGTACACTCGCGCGGATTAGACAAAAGTATTATTGGCCCAGGTTACTCCCATCGGTGCGGGCCTACGTCAAAACATGCCGTGAATGCCAACGTCGGAAGACTCCTCCATTGAAACCGGCCGGATTTCTTCACCCCGTCCATCCACCGAAGACCCCTTTCCATCAAGTGGGCATGGACCTCCTTGGCCCATTTCCGAAGTCTTCGTCTGGAAAGCGTTGGATAGTCGTTGCGACCGACTACCTCACACGGTACGCTGAGACCACGTCTCTTGCCAAAGGCACTGCTGCTGAAGTGGCGCAGTTCTTCGTCCACAACATTGTCTTGCGTCATGGAGCACCCGCCGTTGTTGTTACTGACCGGGGAACTGCTTTCACGGCCCGCTTAACCCCGTCCGTGATGACTCTGACGCACACGAGCCACCGACGTGCTACGGCGTATCACCCGCAGACAAACGGGTTGGTAGAGCGACTCAACCGCACACTAGCCGACATGCTATCAATGTACGTTGACGTCGAGCATCGAACTTGGGACGCCATTCTGCCGTACGTAACGTTTGCGTGCAACACCGCCCTGCAGGAAACAACCCTACTGACCCCCTTTCAGCTTGTCTTCGGTCGCCAGGTGACCACTCCGTTGGATGCTATGTTGCCCGTCGACCCTTACTGCGACTCTGAGGCTGACATCGACGTAGATACCTTCGTTCAGCGTGCTGAGGAAGCGCGTCAACTGGCCCGCCTACGCATCCACCGTCAACAGGAGGCTGACGCCACTAAGTACAACTGTGGACGCCGTTTCGTCAGTTATGCTCCCGGCGACCTTGTGTGGATTTGGATACCTGTTCGTCGCCGCGGGCTCTCTGAAAAGCTGCTGCGCCGATACTTCGGCCCTTACGAAGTAGTGCGCCGCATCAGTGATGTGACTTATGCAGTTGCTCCCGCCCCGACAGCTTGTTCATCGCGCCGGTCGCACCGAACTGACGTCGTACACGTTGTTCGCATGAAGCCTTACCACGACCGGCTACCTGACTGAACTGCGGTCCACTGCAGCTGTGTTCTACCCTTTCGCTGACTTTTCTCTCCTAGCCGCATCGTGTCGATGCTGCAGAAGAGGGGGGCAGTGATACATGCATTCGAAGAAGAGACAGAAGTAGTGCCTGCGCTCGAAGAGGAAGATGTTAGTTGGCTCTCTCGCGCGCGCTCGAAGCACTGGGTGACCGCCGCAGGTTTTTCGTCTCTGCGCGGGTGTTCTTTTTTGGCGTTGCACGCTACAATATGTATATATATATATATATATATATATATATATATATATATATATATGAGTTTGGATTGGAGAGAGAGAGAGAGAAAAGAGAGAGATTAATTGGAAAAATAATGAAGCATAAAAAGAAAATAATGAAACGTTTAGCAAGGCAGTCGATCAGATTCCAGCAAGAAATTTTGAACAGCGTCACAAACAGACCGGTGGCTGAACCCAAACGTGGTGGCGCCAAATGATAGCAAGTGTGGGCTGCTCAAACTAAGGCCAAGATGCTGTAAGGGCAACTCCAGCAGTCTTCTTCTCAAAGAGGTGAAACGACGACAATGGAGCCAAAAATGATCGATAGATTCAGGCTCTCTGCTCACAGTTTTCTTCTTTTCCAGAGACTTTAATGTGCGCCGGTAGGTGGAACCGGTACCGTTCTGCAGCGACAAATTGTGTTCCTCTAGGCGCTCAATAATGCACCGGCCCCATTGCCCGATGTACACCTTCCCACACTTGAAAGGAATCTTGTACGCTATTCCCTTTTCACACTTAAAAAATTGGTTACCATGTTTAATCTTGCAGGCTGAGTACTCGGCGTTATCTCTTGGTAGCAAATGACACAATGCGGAGTTTCTTAGGGGCCGAGAAAACTACAGGTACCTTGAACTTGTCGGTCACGCCCTTAAGATTATTTGCGACTTTATGCTGAGAGAGAATGACCACTGACTTTACTTTCTTTAGAGGCCCTGCGAAAATTAAATCATTATTTTTTTGCTTCCCGTTTCATCTTCCTTAACAAAGCTTCAGAAATTGAACTGAACATCATCGAAGAGAAGCCTAACTCTTTTAGCTTCTTGATCTGAGATTCAAAGCTTTCCTGCGCCTTCTGGCAACATTACTTTTTATAGGCTGAGTCAACGCACATCATAGCAATCGCAAGTTTGACAGTTTTAGAGTGCTTAGAGTCAAATGGCAACAACCCTTCCTGTGCACGCGGTTGATATTTCCAGCAGAAGCCTTCGTCCGCAAGTGTTACTTGTAAGTCTAGAAATTGCAAACCTTTGAACTTGACAACAATAGCTGTTTTCAATTTCTAGACTTACAAGTAACACTTGCAGACGAAGTCTTTTGCTGCAAATATCAACCGCATGCACAGAAATTATTGTTGCCATTTGATTCTAAGCACTCTAAAAGTGTGAAACGTGCGATTGTTTTGATGTGCCTCGAGTCAGCCGTTAACAAGTCCTGCTGTCACAAGACGCAAGAAAGCTTCGAAGCTCAAATCAAGAAGTTGAAGAGGCAGGCTTTCTTTCGACGATGTTCAGTTCGGTTTCCGAAGCTTTGTTAAGGAAGATAAAACGGGAAGCAAAAAAAGAATGATTTGAGGACATCATCACCATCATCAATAATTTGATTGTTGCAGAGCCTCTAAGAAAAGTAAATACAATGGTCATTCCCTATCAGCATAAAGTCGCAAATAATCTCAAGCGCGTGGCTAATGTGGTCCAGTTACCTATGCTGTTCCCGTTCCCTAAACAACTCTCCACATTGTGTCATTTGGCGTCAAGAGATAACGCCAAGTGCTCAGCCTGCAAGTTTAAAAATGGAAACCAACTTGTGAAGTGTGAAAAGGGAATAGTGTTTAAGATTCCTTTAAAACAGGGGAAGGTGTGCATCGGGCAATGAGGCCGGTGCATTAATGAGCCCCTAAAGGAACACAATTTGTAGCTGCGGAACGGTACCGGTTCCACATGCCGGTGCACAATAAAGACTGTAAATGAAGAAAATTGTAAACTGAGAGCCAGCAAGAAAACGTGCGATGCAAGGTTCCAAGGCCCTATAGCACCCTATGCAGGAGCACTGATACGCTTGCGCGGGAGCTCGTGGAGGTGTATTATATCAGGAAGTGTGGGAGCGCATGTGTCAGCACGCCGTCGGTAAAATTTTATGATAAGGATGTCGTGTTTCTCGATATGTTAGAGAGGAGGGGATACACCTGTGCCCTTTTTTGTTTTTGGCTTCTCAACTGTTGCCCCCGCACGAGCTAATGTACCTGTTCATCCATCCACTCTTTAGGGGTATATATGTCCACTGCTTTTTTCGAATAAAATTAGTAGCAAGCGGCGCTCTCTCCTGCCGCTCTTGTCATCACATGTGGTCTTTTTGTGCGCTAAACGAACTCTAAGATGCAATGGACCAACTAGCCCTACAACACATTTTACCGCCTCTTTTTGTACATGTGTTGCGAACATTCCGCGATATTGCAATGGCCTAGGGTGTGCGTCTCGTTTTATTTTCTTTTAGTGCGCACCGTTAGGAAGGGAGGAGCAGTTCGAACACCCATGCTCTTCGATTTGTCTGTCCATTCATTCTTGCGTTTTCCCTTGCCACTCCAGACGGCTAAGCTGAGTCCCGTTTCCCGTGGGGAGATGCCGCCGGCCATAAACAAGCGAGAGAGATCTGGGTTTCAACGCGTTTTCCCATGTGCTGTGTACTAGGCGAGCACGCAAAGGAATTGAAAGTGTCGGATAGCCCACGACGTCTGACCTTCGCAGTTTGGTAGCTGGAAGTTCAATTTTTTCACACAGAGGTGTCCGGATATTTCTTAACCAAGCACAGAAGTTGTTTCTCCTTGAGCTGATCGACCGCGAAAAAACCCTTTTAATTACTAGGTTCACAGCCGAGACTACCTGTGACTCGCCGTAATCTTATCAACGGCGAGAATGCAGAGCGGCTTAAACAAAACGAAGTCCATTTGCGACCTGAAAAGTCTTTACGTCCCGTGTAATAGCAGAATTGGCCCGAATGGATGACAGTTTCTGTTCTCCTTCATCCTTCTTCCTCATGAGTTGATTGACTGGTTGGGACTTTGTTCAGACAGTCTAGGTTCGAGGTGAAGAGATAAAAGGCCCATTAATTTTGCCTGATGAGGTTCCGCCACCCGTAAAATGCTCAGCGGAATGTATTATGATGCACTTTGCAATACAACATGCAATCCAGTGGCCGTTATAAGTTGCTCCGCGCTGCGTAAAGATTCATCAGTTTTAAGTCGGGGCCGGGCCTTGGTCGGGTAACTTGACCGTCGAAATTGTTGGTATTTCACGATAATATCTCGAGAAACGTATGCAGGAGAAATTTTCACTCGTCCCACTTGAAAACATTGCTGTTTCTGGAACCAAACACAAACACGGGTTAGTGGCCACTTCCAATGCCATAGGGTGCAATTCAGCGCTTCACAAGGACGTCAGTTCAATGCAGTGTCAGTTCCGACAAACCCAAATTTCTTGGCTTCTGGTGAGAGGAGAGCTGTGGTTCAGCCTGGTCGGTTGAAAAAGGCGAAGCTTTCATAATTAAAAAAAATCCAAATAAATAATGACGTTGACTAGAAGTCGTCCGCGAGAGTCCATGTTTCTTCACCCTAGACAGAGTGATGTGCTTTCACCACAGATAATTGGTGGAGCTGGGCAGCGATCACGAACATTTTACACATGCCCATTCAACGACACCCTCCTTGTGACGACACGTACATGGATGCGAGAAAGAGTCCCCGAGAGCATAGCTGTCTGCTCATAATACAAGAAACTGTCGCAGCGCGAACGAAACGGGGAAAACGAGAGAGAACGATCACAACAACAGGACGAACAGTGCACTTCCAACTGAAAGTTTATTGAAAAAGCCGTGTCTTAAGTACAGTCCTATAGGTCATCTTGTGGAAATCAGTCAGTTAATTTTTTTCAAAAATGCTATTTCATTATCATGCAGAACAAAAGATGGTGCTCTGACACACTGCCTGGTGATATGGTATTCTACGCCTGCACAATTTCTCTTTCCACTTGGTCTTTCCCGCGCCCAATAAATTTGGTTTTTCGAAATATGGGTTTCCATTTGCAGTCTCGACAATTCACGGCAAGATGCCACTCTTCCCTTCCTTGACCAAATTGTAGTGATCCGTAGCTCTTTCATTAAAACAGATGCTTGGGCAAGTTGGTAACTCATTTTCACCGGAACAGCGCGCACTAAGACACGGACAAGAAGGGAGACACGACACACACGAGCGCTCGTGTGTGTCGTGTCTCCCTTCTTGTCCATGTCTTAGTGCGCGCTGTTCCGGTGAAAATCTTTCATTAAAACAACGTTCTGTTTGCCTGATGTATACTCTATTACAGGTAAGACGGATGCTGTAAAGTACATTCGTTATAGACTGCGTGAAACAGAGTTGATGCTTAGCGCATACCGCAGTTAGCGCATACCGAGTTTTTCTTTTCTACCATCATTGCACATGAATTTGAAAGCTTGCTGGGAGCTCAGAAAAACATATCTACATTTTATCGTCTTGCTGTATTCTTTAGGTTGTGGGATACCTTGTGAACATACGTTATCACTTGACTGGGCTTCTTCTGATCTTGACATACTTGTTTTTTGCCGCTCTTCTTTTTTTTCCAGCAATTTTTCTACAAGTGTTGATATAGTATCGGCCGGGAAGCCTGACATGCGTAGTCGCTCTATTAGCAGTTTAGCGCTTTCCTGCATTTGATGCGGCCGAGATTTTTCCAAAGCTGCGTTGAGACAATTCATTGCAATACCTCTCTTGATTAACTTCGGGTGCGCACTGCTATACGGTCGAAGTGCCTTCTTCATTCTGGGTTTCAACATCTAGCAGATACGGACTTCCAAAAAAGAGATTTCTTGGTCGTGAAACTGTATGCTGCTAATGCGTGGGAATTCGAAAGTAAAATTCAGGCCTTTTGAAACATGCAAGAATATCAGAAACTGCTTCGTCAATGGATTAAACTTTTCGCTTGTCCATTATCATCAAAAAGCCATCTACATATTTCAAAATGCGCCGGTGAGGAACTGACCTTAGCAAACCTTTGTCAACACTAGAAAAAAAATGGCAGCAAGAACGGGTGCAGCACATGAACCGATGCAAATTTCAGCCTTTTGTGAGTAGAATTGGTCGTTAAAATTGATGGCGGTTGACTGATGATAAAATTCTAAAAGGGGATGAAAAACTGTCGCTGCTCACTACAGCATCCTTCGGAGTCTTCATTGAAATCGAGGACCTTTATTACTCTAATCCGCACAAATAATTGTTTAGAGCTGTTAAAAATGTCATTGAAGAGTCCGGATAAGTGCCTTTTCAAAACAGGTTGGATGTGAGCAGCGACAGTTTTCTAGCTCTTTTAGAATTTTATCTTCAGTCAACCGCCATAAGTTTCAATGACCATTTTACTCACAAAAGGCTGGTACTGATTTCTGTTGAGGTTGTTGTGTTGTGTTAGCCTTGCGGTTACTTTTCCGGGAATCGCTGCGCCGTAGCGAAGACTCACCTGCTCTGCACTATCATTTCATAGTGCCTCCAACCGATTGCTCGTTTCATTTCAGTAGTAATGGAAGCGCACAAATTGGCTTACGGGAAAGCAAGAACACATAACAAATTATTTCCTGCTAATTAACGAAGCGTTGTTACTGAACCATGCCGAAAGAGGGCTTTACTGAAAAAAGCTATTGCTTTTTACAGTTATCGCTATCTCCGCTAACCCTAGGAGCAAAATCTGTATGCTTTTAGCATGCACTTGGCAAATTTTTGAACGTTTTTCCTCTTTTCATCAGCGACAGCTGCAGTGCAGATTTCATTTATGTGAACTTGGATAAGAGGAGCTGTCACTAAAGATATGCAATTTTTTTTCGTGCGTGATGATGCACTATGACCAGGAAACGCCTAATTTGCACACAAGAGCCACATTTTTATCTCTTGTAGACAATACATATTGCAGTACAATCATCGGTCGCCAGAAATAAACCCATAGTTAAAACAACAAATTCAGTGCTTTCTGTCACTAATGCATCGAGGTTATTCAGCCTCACAAAAGCTAGGAGACTGGCTGTTAGGGGATGTTTATGTTTCTTTTCAGGTGACTCGAATAAACGTCAGCGCACGCTCGCCTGCGACGCAAGAGTTGCGTAAATTTTCTGAATTAGTTTTCCACTTTGTCGCTTGGAGAACGCGTGGATAACGCTTGTGCGGCTACCAAAGAACATCAACGACTCTTAAAATTGCGAAAGAAGTCGAGAAGTGACTATTGGGTGATATATTAAGGATTACATGCTCGAGATCGCTGCTCCCTGTCTGCTCATGGGCGAGAAGAGCACGACGGGCAGCTATACCGTAATAAATATTAGTTGCCCATCCGCCCCTAAGTTTAACGCCAGCATCTCTTTTTACAGGCAGAGACATTTTCAGTTGCCAGCCAAACCCACTCTGCGTCAACTCTATGAGAATCTCTTCTACAGTGCTCGGTTTCGGAACATCCACTGCTGCTGCTGAACAGTCACTAATATTAACTGGGGTAAATATTTTCACGACTGATTCTTACAAATATTGCAAGTTCTTGTGCACGCATTATCTGTTTTCGGGAATTCAAGTATATAAAATATGCTGTCTGGTGTCTTCTTGTTTTGCGTTTTATTCCAATTAGATACCGCAGTAGCGCGGCGTGAAAGTTTGCAACATCCTGAAAAATAGGTTTAGGTCAATACAGCTTTAAGCCAATGGTGACTCTGCAATATCTCTCATTTAGGTCGAATTGTTGCGGGCGTAATATATCATAAGTTCATAATCTGCCGTCTACATGGCGGTCACTGAATAATTTACGTAGTACGTCTGGCGCACACATGGTCTTCCGGAAAATCTGCACTCTGTAGGAATCAAATACTAACAACTTCCCTGGACGCAGGCTCGCCTTGCAGTAGGAGTTTTAGTTTCATTTATCAAATACTTCCAACCACATTGTGATACCCTAGCGGGCTGGCGGTCACTACAAGCTTAGACTGAATCGAAATGCATCGCAAAGATAACTTCAAGGAACTAGACTAGAGCTATTATGGTGCAGGACGCATATTATTAGCAACCAAAAAATATACTACAACCATGAATGTGAGAGAAAGAATAAATAGATCATGAAAAACTGCTTGTCCATAAAAAAAATCTTGTTATAAGAGCAATATATTACAGTAGCAGTAGCACTTATGCAAGCAGAATTAAATCAACGACAACGAGTGGAGTAGAAAACCGTAAGTTTCAAAATAAATATACAGAAGCGATTAATTGTCATTATGTCATCACATTGTGTGAGCTACCGGGTCTTCTCGTTAGTTTTAAATGGTTCTCCTGTGTTTTTTACCGACCTGTTATATTTACTGATATATTTTGCCTTGTATTTATTTGCGCAATATAGCCTCTGTGCTCAACATAGCTGAGAAAACTGCAGTGCAACATTGCTATGCTGTTTACAGAGCCATTTATAGTCCTCAAATATGCTGTATCAAGGTGCAGTATCATAATAGTACTACCAACCAACTAGCCCAACTTTCTACGCTTAATGACATACTTTCTAGTACCGGCGTTCGTCCTGTCTCGTCTACCTTCGTCCGTGTCTTTTTAGCCGCTGGAATGTATCATAATAGTACTACCAACCAACTAGCCCAACTTTCTACGCTTAATGACATACTTTCTAGTACCGGCGTTCGTCCTGTCTCGTCTACCTTCGTCCGTGTCTTTTTAGCCGCTGGAATGTATCATAGCAGTTTTCACTTTCGCTGAGTCTTTCACAGTCGTTATTATTTTTGTGGCGTCATTAGTGGTCAATATTTTGGGGTATTGTGCCTCCGACAGGCAATATCATTTTACTTGCACAATAAAGAGCGCAATATGTCCAGCGTTCTAAGATAAAAATTTAGAAAATAAAAAAATAATAAGATACTCTCATGGAAATATTGAAGGTAATGGTTCACTGTTCTGATATGCAGCAAAATCTTTCCTTTAAAATGTTTCCATCTATCTCATCGAAGAGTTAAGACCGCCAAGGGTGACGCTTTTGATGATAGCAAAGACGTTATTCGATAAAAATTGCCGTCGGGTTATCTGCGGATATATTGTTTGTTATAGTGAAATCTTACATCACATGTAAAAATTGCGTTCATAAACCATTTACTGCACAAAACATCTTTTCTATGCTGGGTTCTATGCTTTCGGACCACGTCAGGCGGCAGGTGATGGCGATGTACAAAACAGTACTACTGAAAACAGCAGCCTCTTTTTCTTCATGGTGGTACTTCTAATGCTAACGTATTAATAAATTTCACTGCAGTTACATTCGTGGCGATTAAAGTAGTGATAACTGATAGTGGTTAGTATTTCGTGCTCTTAGTATTTCAGTTCGCATTGCCTGACGGCTGCTTTGTCGAATGCGTAATGTGTTGTGGTGGTCTCTAAACCGCCCTTGGTTACCGACCCTACAGGCCCTTGGCTCTCGATCAAACTTTTAAACGTTGCACTATCAACCAGTTTTCTGAAAATGAAAACTCCTCACGACAATTCACGCATGCTTTCTAGCATACCAGGGTAAAAAAGCCACATATAGAATGGTTAAGCATGTGGCTGGCTAGGTAATAACGACGTATGATCTGGTCACTAGAGAACACCAATATGCATAATTGTAACGGCTAGTTTACTTTGTTAAAAAGTGGAGATCAAGAATCAAACGGAAACCTCATTTCTTCTATGTTACATTACAGCCTATGAGGCGCAGCTTGCCTAGTCCGTTGCCTGTCATGGCCTGTTCCGCACGGTAGGATGTGTCCTCACGGTGTTGCCCCAATCCATTGGTCTAGGACAACTAGCCGCTGAATTCGAGAAGAGTGTGTTGTTAGGCAACCTGCTCTAGAGGAACTTTGTTTCTTTTCGACAGTGAACAATCATTCGGCTGCTGTGGCACACATAAATACTAATGATTTGTCAATTGGACAAGCAAGGAGTAATTTCATTATCAGACGCGTGAGCAAACAACATCTTAGAGACACGTCGAGAGTGTAAGCACTACTGTACGACAACCAGTTCCTATTTGTCAGTGTAATATATAGCAGGCCCATTGCCACTACTCATAGAGTCCCCTGAATTTTACAGCATTCAGCTGAGTCGAAGCTATAGCCACAAGGTGACGTGTGCAAGAACAAACTTGTTATTAGAACGCGTTTGGTGTGACTTAAGCGGCCCAATATTTTTTTTCTGCTTAGTATCAGTCAGTCAAGCGCTCCTTATTAGTGAGCCTCAAGAGAAATTACATACGTATGTTCCATTACTCTAATGACCTCACCTCATAACATCCCGTATTTGCACACGTTGTGATGTTTTGGGGAATGCGAACGATCTCGTTTTAGCGTGCATGCGTTTTTGTACCGAGTGTAAAAGGCACATGCAAAATCTGACGGTCTACATATTCGCTTAAACGACGTCTTTCACAACGTGAGCCCTGCGGGCTCCCAAATAGAGCGGCTATCAGTGTAAAAATCACTCAGAGGTTTTACAGCACTCTAGCATTACGGAAAAGTGGTGGAGACGCTACGATTAATTTCAGTGAGTCAGGTAGAGAAATTTCCAACAGGCTATTGTAAATCCATTCTTGCATGTGCATTCACGCCGCCGCCGCCGCCGCCGCCGCCGCCAACATCACCAAGAGGATTTTTGTTCTCTGTGTGATAGTTAATTGTCATCGCTGCTGTCTATTCTGCCTGCTGCTTTATCATTTTTTTATTCATCTCAAGAACCCTACTTTGTAATCACCGCAGCGCGATCATCTTCAACGTTCCATTGTACTCTGGCATATCTTCATGACCTTTTGTAACCTCTCTACATTCTGGAGACGTGCACTTTGAGGTTTCTATGTCCATTGTGTAGCGCGCAGTACCCGCGTTTTGAAACGACAGCTTTAGGTTAAATGTGGGTAGCAACGTCATCGTCTACGTCGTAACGGAGGATTCCAACTACTACACAAATGCCAACCCTCCATGCTTCCCTGAGCCCGAAGGCAAGCGCGGTGCTTACTCTTGCGAATGTGCTTCATATTGTCACGTGGCGAAGGGGTTTGATCCTACGTTAAATTAAAGCGGCGGCGGTGATGTGCGGTTAAACAATTCACCATATTCTGGACGGAAGGATAGAGCGAATGAATATCAGCTTACACTGGTAAGTTTAATTCTATGGACGTGAAACCGGCCGCGTGTTCTAGGCGTCGTGGTTTATTTGGTGCATTTCCGCCGAGTTTACTGCTCTTGTGTTCAACTGCTTAGCCATTGCACTTTGATTCACGACGCAGCGAGCTGCCCGTTCTCTTTCCCTTCCTACGAAAGGGCAGCAGTCGAATAGCAGCTTATGCTAACTTACTCGGAGGCTAGTTAGCTTGCAGAGGCAATAAAGGCCACGCATAAGCGCAGGTTTCCGCTGTATTTCAACGTGTCTTTGGATGGAAGCTGTAACTTCAGGTCAGGATCCACGGATAATATATGCTGGTTCGAAAACTGGTCGGAAGCCCACAAGACAAGCCTGATCTCTCGTGCCAGTGCTCGAAGCCTAGCCGAAGCATCCAGTGTGGTGTGGAATCCCTGCATCACTACGTTACCGCATGTATTAGAAACAGTGGAGCACAATTTCACGCCAATGATTACGTTTTTTTAACAAAGATCAAATAATAAAGAAATATATTTATTGGCAACTGCTAAACCAGTAGGTACCAGTGCAGTAAATTAAAAATGTTCGTCCTCACTTTTTTTTTTCAGCAAAAACAAGAACGAATGATTTAGCTCTGTTTGTTCAGCTGTCATACTTTGTACCTCCCCGTTCTTATCTTGTTATTAACGCACAACAAAGAGATTTCGAATTTATTCATATCAGAAACATTCCCTTGCTTACGTCACATCGGTCTGCAATAAACTGCTGCAGAAGTTTGTCGACTGCAGACCTATGGAGTCTTTTTCTGCATGTCTGCGCAAATTGAGTTTAATCTATCGTCGCCTTATTCTATGAACGCTAGCATGAACATGAGGTTTCCTTGTGTACTATGGCTATGTATTGATTTGTCCATGTGTCTCACTATCTGAAATTGGCCTAAGTATTTTGTTGTACCTTCTCCCCGGAATGCCATTATGGCGCTGCAAATGTCTTTAAATAACTAGTTCAGGTGAAGTAGCGCTATTTCTCTGGAACTACACAGCTTCTTTTTTTTATCGTCCTGATATTTCGAAAGACAGCCGTGATAACTCAGAGCGTTTTTTGTGTCCTTTTGTTTTATGCTCTTTTTGCTCATCAATTTCACGTACAGTCGGAGCAACAGGTGTTGGAAGTGCCTAGTTTTATTTTCGATGTTAATCTCCCTACAATTGCTCTTTCTTCTATCCTGCTAAGTGCTGAGATAGTATGTCGTCAACATTTAAAAAAACGTGAATATTTTCAGGCGTTTATTAAAAGTTTTGATTATCGTAAGGCATTAAACTAAGTGACGATGGAAATAGAGGGGTCCTATATATTAAGTCAGCCTGTTTACAGAATTTGCGACCTCGAAAGAAGTGGACTGTATTTCATGAGGTACGCGTTCAGAGGAGGCAAAGCCCTTCGCACTCATCGGGAAACCATATACTGTTATTGCTTTCACAAATATAATAACTTTATTTGCGTTCGTGGAGACGGACGTGTTAGAATCCGCGGTCTATATGCCTGCTTAAAGTTCAGTTTTAAGTTCAGTTAAAGCTATTTACCCCGACTGCTCTATTTTCAGGTACGTGAGCTGCGTTACTCAGCCGAAAATGCGTGGTATTGCGCTTTCCATCATCTTTATGACGACCACTACCGTATACTGTGAGTATACTTATCATTTTATGCTCACCTTTAAGAATGATGATTAAGAGTCATATACCACGAGCTTAGTTTTTAAAGTAGGTTGCCCAAATAAATTTTGTCGCATGTAACTAAACCTAAAGTACAGCTAGGCTGCAATACAATCGCTGCGAGACTAATGCCGCGCAAAACTGTAACACTAAGAAGGTGCCACTCGGCAATTTTCTCCCTTTACACTTTTTGAGCGTAAATTTTTTTAGTAAAATTTTCAGAAGTATCCCCCAAGGTGCAGTAGATTTGTAATATGAGAGTATTTACCCACCGAAATTCACCCAAACGCAGCCGTGCGGCTACAAAGGAAAGCTACACAGCTTTCTCAAACAAGGATTAATTCGTCCTAGTCCGGGGTCCGAACCGCGGACCACCGCTACACCACAGCAGTCACTCTGCCAACTGAGCTAACCTGAACCGCAAGCTTACGGTAGGGCGAGAGCGAATTGATCGATAACTCGAAGTAGGAACAGTGTTAGAAAACGTTTAGGGGAATTCCGCAAAATGGAGTAGATTTGTAATAAGGGAGTAGTTGCGAATTGACATTGACAAATTGGACTTAGTCAAGCATTGACGAATTTTTGTCTAGTTGCGAAGTTTCTGAGAAAGTTGTATAGCATTTTTCTGTAGTCGTATGGCTACGCTTGGGTGGATAATAGTGCGTAACTACTCCCTTATTACATATTTTAACTAGTTTTCACGGTAAAGTTCTTTAACAGTCTCCACAAAACGTGGCAGAAATGGTATAACGCGGAGCTCAAGTCGAACAGGGAGCTGAGAACCTACCGATACTCTCCGCCACAAATGGTCTCTAGCAAAAATTACCGAGGGCACTTAGCCTCCTTACGGGCTATTAACACCAAAGTGTTCTGCTCTACTGCTGCTTTAGTTGGTGCATTTGCTCTTGATTAAGTGTTTTATATTCTGTGCGTTTCTAAAACTTAGTTCCCGTTGGACACCGAGCCGCACACCATTCAAATCTCGGTGGGTTAATGCTCATACTGTTTCTGCGATCGCCGACGCAGAGCGCTGCGCCAGAAGACCATCAGGTTGAGCGAGCGTGATAGGCAGAGGGAGAAGAGGACTGCCGCCTCTAATCTGCGTGTTCCCTGTGACCTTGCTATTTTTTTTTATGAGCAAGCCCGTTTTCCCGTGATTATATATGCAAAAGTGGAAAATCGGAACTTAAAATTCATAGATGGCGGCGAGTCCCCATACCACTACCTGTGCCGTGGTGCAGGGGTTAAGCGAGGCGCCACTGCATTGGCAGGTGGCTGTTCATGTCACAGTCATCGGTATTGATTTTGCAACCCAAATTCCTCTTCCCTAGCAACTTCTCGTGCAGATTGAGCGACGTTCCTCCGATCTTAGCCGATCTTCCTCCCATTGGCATCAGCATACTCGACACTCCGAACTTACCCGAGTTTACCCGTGTTACTACCATACGAGTAGCTTCTTCCCACTGGCAACAGCTTGCGCAGCGCTCTTCCGAACTTACCCGAGTTACTCTGGGGGGAAAAAATGTGGGTACTTTCTGTACCCGCCATGCATGAGGCGAGTAATGCGTACGTGTTAAAAAAAATAAAATTATCCGACCCAAGAGTGATTCAAAATAGTGCCGTCTCGAACGGTACAGCTCTCACGATTGTGTAGACTACGCGGCTGTGATTTCTTTTTTTTTATTAGGAGCGGTCTCCAACTTCACTGGACAAACGAGCACAAAACTATGTGCAGAAAGCTGACATAAGTCACCAAACTGTCCCCGAATATCGCGACACCTCTTTTATTATAGAAAGACTCTTAGCTGAGTATCAGACCAGCTTTTACGCTGGTCCCTTCGAACTTTCTGGGAGAATTGGTAATCTACTGTGCAACTGTTAAAAACTGCCGTAATTCTGATATTTTGTCCGTTAGTTATGTGCTTGAAGGCATGAAGAATATGCGTGCTCCATGTGTCCCAGGAATGACGCCTGCAAGGACGCCCGCCCATCAAGGAAGCGATTTTCCGAATGAGATAGCGCAGCGGACTTGCTTTTCTTCCTTAAGAAAATGAGGCCCGCCACTCTCACTGACTGCCCTCTGAGCAGCCTCTGAGCAGTCTCTGAGCAAGCATACCAATGTTTTCGACAAGCGTAAATAGCACTTCAACCCTTCGCCGGTCATGTTTCATGTCTGAAATGGTTTCAATTGGTCTGATTTCTGATTTGTGTTTGCCGCCGCTGAAAGAGATGGGCCAGCTGCTGCTGCTGCTGCTTTCATAGTCTAGGGTTAAATGCAGAGGCTTTCACAATTCGCGAGTTTAGACCGATGCCGCAATCAGTAAAAATCATCGCTCATGCCCCAGGCGTGACGTGTAGCCTGCATGCGCGTACAAGGAACGGTTCAGCCACTCCCAATGTGATTGCCGCTTAAACCGAAAGCATGTTGAGACGCCAACAACCTTTACCCTGGAAATGTAGGAGGCACTAAGGGCGTCATCGCTGATAAATGTGAGCGCCAGAGTTAGAAACAGAGTGCCGACTGTGACTGACTTCTTCGCTCCTTCTGCGAAGGCAGATCAACGTCATAAACTGCATTGCAACCACGTAGGATCCAGGAAAAACCGGTCAGTACGTAACTACAACTACTTGCAAGCGTTAGCCACGATGAACTAAGATGATCAAGCGGTACTATGGAGCATGCGCGATTCTCAAAGAGCATTGCATCGCATGACAGCTGTCAGCTGGAATGATTGTCCTGTCGCCGATTGAAGGGAAAGGGTTGCTGCGTGAATACGCCACGTGTGCACCGTTCGCCCTCGACTGTGGCTAGAGAGATAATGCCCCAAAGAGGAGACAAGTCTTTGATGCGCCGGAAAAAGGCGTAGCGAACGGCTTCCGGCGAGTGGGTAGATAGATAGCGGGTAAATTTCGATATTGAGTAATACAGGGCAAAATGAAACAGGGATGAAGGAAGACTGACGAGGACGAGCAATTCGCGCTTTATTATTCAATGGATTACCAAAACGCCCAAGCTTCAGTTTTATCATAACATTGAGGTTTGCGATATTGCATTGGTGATATTAAGCGGCACTGGGGTGTTGAATCCTGTGGAAGTGGCACGTGAAGAGTGTGCTCGAGTTTACAAACGTGGCCTTATCTAGTCTTTTTGCTGCGGCTCTCAAGTGTTTCCCGTTACCTCACTTTACTGACTGCGGTAGTGACCGACTGTAAACTCGGAAAAGCACAGAGCTCGACGCGTCCTGCACAGCAGCCAACCCTTGCACTGCTGGCACATATCATCGGAATGCGCCTACATTTCAACCATGTTGAGTAGGGTAAAACTAAAAAAACAGCACTTGCAAACACTGGGCCCCGGTCCGAAGCGTAGTGTATTATTCCGCTCGCCAGTCACAATACTAAAAGAAATCAACTTTTTAGTGTTTAACTACAGTTTAGTGTTTAAAAAGCCAGGGAACAAAATTCAAGAGATCATAATTTTTTGCTTGTAGCTACCTTCTTGCTTAGGTAACAAGAAAAGATTTAACAACGTACTACTTTATTTTCGTGCAGGATATCTGTGCGGCGGTCCTCAATGTGGACGGAGCTTCGCTACAGGCTTGAGGTGTATCCGACTTAGTGCACTGCACGGGCTCGGGCCGGCCCAAAAGCCCGGGCCCGGCCCCGCCGGGCGGGGACATGATCTGTTTTGCCGGGCCTCGGGCCGGGCCCGGACCTAAAGTTGCGGGCCCGGGCCGTGCTCGGGCTTAAAGCTGCGGACCCGAGTCGGGCGTGGGTTCGTTCAGAAACGGGTCATTCACTATTCATTCACTATTGCAGAGTAAAGTACACAACTGCGGCATTGGAGCAGCGACACGGATGAGCTATGGGTTATAGTACGCGCTGAGAAAAAAACTAAGCTTTACTCATTGACTTATTTATTTCCTTATTTCGACGCCGCGGTGGCTTAGTGGTCAAGGCGCTTGATTACTTAGCCGGGAAACCCGAGTTTGTTCCTGGCCTCAGCGGCCGCATTTCTATTTAGGCGGCAAGCATGACAGCCATGCACTTTGTGGTATCATTGCTCGTTGAAGAAACCCATGTGGTCAAAATGATCCGGAGCCCTCTGCTTCGGTGTCTCTCACAGCCTGACTCCCCTTGGGCCCTTAAGCCCCAAAACCATAGCATTTATTTTATAGCTATATTTTTCTCATGTGCCAAAATTCGCGAACTAAAGCGCGTTTGGTTTTCTCTTTGATCACCTGACCGGAACGTCTCGTAAATGAAATAGCCACAAAAGCTCGCGAGAGTTTGTATATCTCATGTCATAACCACATCTATCCCTCCTCGTTTCTTCAGCCTGGTTGTCAGGACAAGTGCTTTGCCCTCTAAGTTATCACGTGGTTCGCGCGTTACCTTCTGCTCCACCAGTAAGAGCAAGATTCAACCGGTCTTAAATGGCCCTTGATCGTTCGTCATCCCAAAACATACCCATACACTGTACTAGAAATGCATTCGCAAAGAACATATTAGTTTAGGACGCTTATAGTCTACAAAATACACATCATGAAATACTCAAGCCTTTTAGCTATTCGTTTCTGCTGAAAGGCGACCAGTTCGGCTATGAGTTCAACCTGTAAGATCGCGTTCACTAAACAAATGCCATCCCACTGCTTGCTAGGCAGCTTTAACGTTTATACTTTCCGGCGGCAAAATATAACTGAATAAAATCATGGGGGAATGCAAAGTAGTCTATTACGCGCGTATGCAGCCCTTTTTATTTGGCTCTCGGAACTTCAGAGTTTATCCTTGCCTACCTACACGAGATCACTGTCCAAAAGACTAGCCTGGCGAGGACTACTCTTAATCACTTCCTTCTTGGT
The DNA here is from genome assembly GCF_055824585.1 of Amblyomma mixtum. Classification (NCBI taxonomy): domain Eukaryota; kingdom Metazoa; phylum Arthropoda; class Arachnida; order Ixodida; family Ixodidae; genus Amblyomma; species Amblyomma mixtum. Next base: position 117,625,125 of record NC_143015.1, on the reverse strand, counting down.
TAAAAAGAACCAACTTTCTGCAAGCCAGTTTCTTATTGGTCTAGTAGCGGTCTACGTGCTCAGAGTGAGGAGTATACCTCAAGCGTTACTGTGAAACGGGCCGGGCCGGGCCCGGGCTGGGCTTCACTCCGAGATTCACGGGCTGGGCCGGGCTTGCTAGAGCGATAATTTAGCGGGCCTTGGCCGGGCCCGGGCCTCAGATTGAGGCCCGTTCAGTTCTCTAATCCGACTATAGCAGCCTAGTTGGACAACAGACGTTTGTGTAAAAATATAATCTTACTGAATTCACTCATTTGCTTCACAACACCGACCCCCTCGAATTTCGTGACGTACAGCCCTTAAAAAGATTCGAGAAAGCAACTTGTCCTGCTTACTTACTACGCTACGACTACACGTGAAACGCCCGTGAGAACACAAGTTGGTTTTTGAATGAGTGAATGGACGCAGACACCGAGGAAAGCATAAGAGTTCGTACAAGCACACAGTGCTATGCAATACAGCGCTGTTTTTGCCTCGTGGACATAAAATCAACCCGCCAAACTCTGCTTCCAGAGTTTAGACGTTGCAGCAGGGTACCTCTGATTCGGATGCTTCTGCCTAATACAACGAACATTGCGCTTAAATCAGTATTAACAGCAAAGAAGGTTTGAAGAGCATTGCGTAATTTTTTTTTCTGACAAATGTGGGGCATCAAGAATGCGGTATGCTTTCCAATAACGTTATGCTGCTTATATTGTTGATGCGGAACAACTGCAAAGGATGTGCCCGTTATGTAAGGTATTCAGTATATAAAAATTTATAAACGCATCTACGAGATATAATGATATAGAAAAAGAACTGCGAAGTAGTGGTATTTCGACTTGGCGAAAAATGTGGCCGCGCAAAGTAGGAAGCCGAGTACTCCAATGGCAGGCTTCGCATACTTGCCATACCGGCTGCGTCTCGCTATAGGTATAATTATCCTCAGAAGAACGAAGGTGAATTCCAGCGTAATGAACGTATTCATTTGTTTTTATTGTTATCTCGTCACTGAGAACAAAGTATAACGGCTATTTTCCATCATTTCTCAGCGGATCTAGCATCTAGATGTCCTCTCGCAGAAATACGCCCTCTGCACTTGCACAACAAAAAATACAAACTGCGCCATGTAACGCACCGAGTTAATTAAATAACAGCACCACAATATGTCTTGTTTCGTACTCGATATGCGGTTACGGTGATTCCTACGTCCGGTCTGAAAGACGCCTGGCATTTTTACTGGAGTTTTATCGCAGGGTCCTTCCTTTACTTCGGTCACATATGGTGAATGAAAGCTTCCTGTAATTTTTAAATTATCACTGAGAAGGGAAAATTTCTTGCACTGCTACACGCCACAACATGAAATCTCATTTCATTGATATGTAAATCGCGCGCGGCTCAATAGCTGTTGATTCCAAGAACAGCTCCCAAAACTGTAGCAAACAGACTGGCGAAAACCGAAATTACATCGCAAAAGATGTAACCGTCATTTTTTACCCCGACATGCAATTAGAAATGCACGTTTTTGTACACTAGAACATTAAGTTGAAAATGTTTGCTATAACCATTGCAACGCGCTGCCTGCGCACTTTGTGGTTTCATTCTACATCCTGCCTGCCTCATACTGTTTTTTATTTAGTGTGGAGCGGAAGCTCGCAGGATGGTGAGGAGTGCTGCTGCGTGAATTATCTAGAGTTGGAATAGACTGAACAAAGGGGGGTCACGGTCCTGAAACTCCAAAGACAGCATCGGGTAGTACGGGAGCACGACGGAAGGTTGTCCTTTAACCACAACCGATCCATTGACCATTGGCTGTAACTCAACGGGTAGTCCAGAACTGTTTGTTTCCTTAATTACTTCTTTGCAGTCTCCGTTTTGATTGCAATTTGCTTAAACATTCCGTCACCTCACTGGCGCCTTGGCAGTTAGTGCTGCAGGGTACTTAAGTCGTAGTCAGTTTGCTCAAAGCGATGCGCCTTCTCATTTAGTCGCTTTGCTGCTCCCTCTTCGGCACATAAGGCAGTATTTTCTTGGGGGTTTAGACGCGTTCACTTATGTTCTCCAGTTCCTAGGACCACCTGGTGGTCTCGTGGTTATTCTTCGTCAATCAGATATCAGTACCAATATGCAGAGTCACTGCCGAAAGGCAAGCTATCGTGGCGATGTAGTTGTGCTCTTCGCGTTAATCCCGTTCAAAACATTTGCGCCACTTTGTCTTCTGAAAAAGTACTTGCGTAGTCTTCATCTTTTCTACTCGTTGAGATACTCCGCACACCGACACGCTGATCGGCTTGCATAGAATGCCGTCACTACTGACGTCAAACTATGCAGAAAAATTCGTTTGGTGTGCAGCGCCTTATCATGGCTGTCTCCACCAGCTTTATGCGGGCGCCACCATCAAAGCAAACGTGTGGACAGAGCAATGAAATGCTGACATTGTAGTTACATTGCATTTTCTCGTACTTCAGGGCCTCAGGAACACAGTTTCTTGTGTTTAGAACCTATGTTGCATCTTCGCCCTTTGCAGTGACCATCAAACGGATTCCAATATAAAGTTCATTAGTAAACTTTATTGAAGCAGGCATGTAATTATCTTGAATTAAAGAGTAACTGACATGAGCTTGCTGACAGTTTTCGAAATATTTTGATTGATTTCCACCAGTACCTTTTCAGCAGATTTGATAATGCGGGCTGCAACACCATGCGTCTGAGATTGCAATCTGTTGCCGATATTAATGACTTTATTCACAACAGCGAATTTGAGCTGTGTTTATGTATGTCCAGCGACATCAAGGGCGGCTCATTACCGATGTTCAAGAAAAAATGTGAGGCAGCAAAAGAACAGCCCGAATTGTGCCGTATTTGTGCCAAATTATTACACTATTTTTAGACGTTGCTCTTTCTCGAAGAACAAAGTTATATCGCTTTGAGGTGTTTCTCGTCGTACTAGTAATTAAGAACTGGGGCTATGGTCCAAATGTGAAAAGGCACGCTCACAGATCTGTCTTTACGTGCAACAAAGAACACGTGGTGCTTGAAATTATTCCGCCACATTCACTGCAGTATACTTCAGCGCACATCATTTCTGCTGCGCCGAAAAAACATTGCAAAATATTAAAATACTTATTCCTCTTCTTTTTCAGCTTGCAAGAAAAATGAGCGATTGCATCGATGCGGCTCTAATGGAGTCATTCGAGAAAAACTGTGTCCTCATGTGCAGAGGAGGTCCTGCACACAGTACACGATACATTGTATCTGTACCACTAATACGCAAAGAAATAGTGAGGGCATATGTGTGCAGAAAGAAGTGTGTGGTAAGTGTAGGTGTTAATTATCTGCAACAGATTTAGACTTCTTGCTGAACACATCAGAAAACGCGCTTTAAAATACAGTACGTAACCATTTGTCTGGAGCATGGTGGCATTGTTTGCTTCTGCGAGCTAAGCCTGGAGCAAAACTTAAGAAAGTATTAAGACCTTTCTGTTTCTTAGTGCGTAAACACTGCTGCAAACGTACCAATCCCGAGCAAGAATCTTGTCTTTCCTTGCCACGCGCTCCGAACTAACCCGAGCTTACGCGAGTTACTGTGGTAAGATCGAGTTGCATTGAAGGAGCGTCGCGCAAGCTGCATGCAGCGCATGGGAGGAAGCTCAGGTACCTTCGGAAGAGCGTTGCGCCAGCTGTAGCGAATGGAAGGCAGGAGGCAGTTCAATTAATGATTGTTCGCGAGAGGTTGCTCACAAATATTAACGTGTGTCGCAGAATCCCTACCGATGCCGGGGATAGAAACATCCACCTGCCACTGCAGTCTCCCATCGCTTAACCGCTGCACCGCGGCACTGCAAATGGTGTGAGGAGTCGCCGCGATCTATGAGTGTTAAGTCAAGATGTTAAGAATTCTTCATATATGGGCATAAGCCTACTATAGCTATCGCTTCATAACGTTAAGGCGGAGCTCACGTGTCGCCTCCAATTGAGGAACAAACACATGGTTTCACATGCTTTCTCTTTTTAACTACGATAAACCGGTACCACTTTTTTTGTTCGATGTGTCAATGCATCAACGACGCGTCTGTGTTTGATGCGTCAATAAGCAACTCAGGGATAACGCAGCAAAACTACCAAACGATATAGACAACGGTGAGTGTAACCTGATCGCCAGAGTGTCCACTATACAGTAGCCTCGTCCTCGGAAGTTGATGTAGAATTTGCGTGTAACACTTGTAGTAAAGGATGTAAGGCTACATGCAACTCCTATGCAGTAGATCAGAACATCGTGGCAGTAACTAAAACAGCACAGCCCCGAGCGCTACATACTGAGATCAGTGATTCGTTTCGCAATGGCGGTAATTCTATTTTCCTCTTTCCAATAAGCTATTTTAATTAAAAACTGATTAAAAGCTTAATTTGCATCGAGATGAACACCACAAATAAGTATAAAAAAATTTCAAACACAGAGTTAAGCTCCACTTTATTGGCATGGCGCGATAGCACAATGGACTAATTCCCATATATGCCCAATCCGTCAAAGTATACTTCACATTCATAGATCCCAGGCGCCCTCGTGCCACTTCTGGCGCAGTGATGCAGTGGTCAAGCGATAAGCCGCTGCCCTGCGATGGCAGGTGCTGCCAGCGAAGGGCTTTGTGCAACCCAGATTGCTGTTCTCGAGAAACAAGTCATTAATTTAACGGTCACCTGCCATGGTTGGCCGTCTTCTCACAATCCGGTGGGCAGGTTGTGATGACGCCACAATGTCACGTAACCTTAGGTGGTCCACCTGCCTGCTAGCTTGCTTCTCTGGCGATTTTTCATGGATTTTTCTCTCATGGTTCACGGCGCTCGACGATGCGTACGGCGACTTCGGTGGGTTATGGCTTGCCACGTATATACGAGTATGACGTAACAAGTCCTCATTTGCCTACTAAAACCATAACTCCCCTCGTTTGGCAGCTCGCCACCGGCGCTATCTTGAGGTGCGCCGTCACACACCTAACTCAAAACTTAGTTCAGATAACCAAAAATACACTGAAGTGTCATCTGCCGATACATCTAAGTAGATCCACGAAAGTAAAAAAATGACGCATGGGTAGAAGTATTCAGAACCGAGAAACGACGAGCAAGTGAGCGCAGCAGACATGCCATTGAAAACAACGGTCTTCGCGAAACAATGATCATATCTTTCTTTTGCTCGTTCCAGAATATCTGCATAAGTGTCGTCATTCCAGTTCGTTTCAACGTGCCCCCTCATGCCTGTGTAACAAGCGCGCTAAGCTGATGTACACGTCAGCTAAACAGGGCAGCCATGATACTGGAGTGCTGAGCAGATCTTCCAAACGCTGGCAATAGCGCCCCCCTAGAAGTCTGGTCGTCCTCGGAAGCTGTTAGTGCGAAAGCATTAATCTGGAGGTTCATAGAATTTCAATATCGTATCTCGTATGTGAAACTTGGTGGCATAGAAAAAAGAGACGGAAAATGGAATCACATCGATATTCACGAACAGTTATGCGTCGAGAACAGTTATGCGTTTGTCTTTTTCTTAAAACCAGCGCATTGTTTAGACTCCGTTGATATTGAGTAAACGACAGGCGCATAACTGGTTCGCCTCAGTCAGGAAAAAATGAAATTTGTTTTTGAGGGAACCAAATGACGCAGTAACTGTCTCACATATCTCGGTGGACACACGAACCGCGCCGTAAGGGAAAGAATGAAGGAGAGAGCGAAAGCAAAAAGGAAGAAAGAGGTGCCGTAGTGGAAGTCTCCGTTTGTTTCATCAAGACCAAATTGTTTCAGCAGGAGCAAATCACGTGATGCATCGCTTGCCACAAATGCAAGAGCGAGCGTCTAGAGCGGTGGTCGGTGCAGCGGCGGCCGTGACTGCCAAGCCCAAGAGCTAATCACGTGACACATCACATGCCACAACTGGCAAGGAGAAGCGGCCGCGCTGCAGCCAGCAGAGCGGCGGACGTGACTGCCAAGCCAGCAGAGAGGGAAGACGAAGGTGAAGATGAAGATCGAGCCACCTCACACGCGCGATTTTGGACATGCGGCGAGCCTCCCGTCAGAGGCCAAATCTAAGAGCCAGATGACCTTCAGGCCCAGCAAGGCAGGAGTAAAGCTTTTCGCTCTAAAACCATGCTTTCGCACAGTATTTCCTGCTTAGCAATTTAGATCGTCCTTCATTTTTTCAGCCCTCTATAGTCCTTTAATAGGTTCGGGACGTTAACCCTCCCTCCCCCCGAATGCCACAATACGCGGCTTCTGGAAGACTCTCCTGGTAAAATAACTCAAGTTCCCTGCATGCTAACTGCCACAGCAATTTGCGGATTACTCCAAGGTCTCCGCCACTAAGTTCAAGGTAGAGCTAAGTCAGCATAAAGCAATGCAGTAGTTGCAGTAACAACTCGGAGGGTGGTTACCGTTGAAGAAGAGGGGTATGCCGTGTCAGGAGCAATTTATAACCGGAGGACCATTACCGAGATCCGGCCAACATCGGTAACGTGTGTTTTTTTACTGCGACAGTTGTGAAGGGCCCATTTTTTGTGTTTCGTGTACTCATCGTAGCAGTGGCAATAGTATTATTTCGAAAACGTTAGCGTAACCGGTGGGTGCGTATGGATGGGAACCACTCCGACGGTGATTAGTGCGGACAGAGGAGGGCATACGACGCGAGTGGAGGAATCCGTAACTGGAGGATGGCTACCGTAAAAGGAGGACGGTACGGCGAGAACGCAAAAAAAGGGAATCATTGGATAGTTGCCATTGGAAACAGCCAAAGAGTAAGCGCTCTGCAAGGGGTAGGATTACTGTAGAATGAGGAAGCTGTGGCGTAAGCAGATGTTGGTTGCCAAAGAAACCACCCGTAGGGAAGTTGGCCTGGAACGATGAGGGTTACAGTGCAAGGAGTGGGATATTGTTATCGACTATATCTTGATGACAGAGCGCCGCGCCTCCCACAGATTTAGGAGAAATGTGTCGACCGCAGGACAATCTTCGGTCGTTTGGACTTCTCTTGTGAATCTAGTTAGGCTGTTTCTGATGTCTCGAGTCTACTCGTCTATGTCCGCGATGGAACTGCTCGAAGGGGGGCGAGACTCCCTCCATTTGTCTCCTCCTGTAGTCAGGCTGAAGGTGAGGATACAGTGGTAGCCTCAGGTGCTGGTCCGTATTAATCCTATTCGACTTAGATGCGTTTTTTACAAGCGTAAGGTCTGGGCAGGTGTCCCGGGCACGTCATTGCCCAATCTGGTTGGGAACGCAGTGTCTGTGATGAGCGTGAGTCTCTCTTGGGTAATTTTTTCGGCCAAAGAACCGACATAATTGCAAGTTACGACTCCTCATTCATAGGGTTATTCGTTTTCGGGTTTTATGTTTTTTCAAATTCGGGGGGTAAGAATCGGGCGTTATTTTTCGGCTTGATAATAGGGGAAAAATCGGGTTGATCGTGGAAAAACTCCGAAGTTCGGATTTTATCGGGTTAAATTTGCAAACTAATAATTTATTCGATTTACTCTAACCAGTGGGTAAAAATTAGGGCTATATTTTGGGCTGCTTTCAAGAATGTGTGGCAAAATTTGGTGCTTCTTTGGGAAATAATTATTACTCGCAGTGACAGGTAACGGTCAGTTTTGAGAAAAGGAATATTTTGTTCACGAGTGCCGGCCATCGACGTTCTACAAGTCCTTATTAACATACATAATCATCTGCATGCACAACATCTAGGTTTCCATCCGAGACCTGTCTGATCTCTGCAGGTATCTTAGCTCAGAGAACGTTCGCTCAACGTCACAGCTGCCATTAGCTAGGCACAACAATGACAACGCTGCATTTTCTAGCCTTGGGTAACGCACAGTTGCGTCGTTCCAATAGTCCATCACTTCAACACCTTCATTGGTGGGGCTTGCTTCCAGCAAGTAGTGGTTATAAACTCCTCGCGAAGCAAGCCTACATCGTCCATCACGCAAATAAAGATAGGTCGGTAGTCACCAAACGACTGACTCAGCAGCCGCTTCTGGAACGGATCGAGTACGGCTCCCAGTTTCCACAATGTCAACTGGTTTTCTTCTTTGTCTGAGACGTTCCGTTTGAAAGTGCAGTCCCATTTTGTGGAGATTTTGGCGCTGTCTAGTCCGTCTGTCGGCCGCCCTGGCCGCCTTTCGCCTGCGCGCCAACTGGAGGCACAGCAATTCCGTGGGCACAATTGTTTCAGAAATCGGGAAAAATCGGGTTTTACCCGATACTTTAGGAACACGTTCGGGGTGCAAAAATCGGGTAAAATCGGGTTTTACCCGAAAACGAACAACCCTACTCATTCAGCACATCAGCACCCAAACTGAGAAGTACGCATGTCGCCTTGCCCGACAGAACTTTACTTCGCTATGCGACAGCCTCCAAGGCACTCTCGGAGTGTCTAAAATGTGCCATTTATTAAGATCCCTCATCGACCTTAGCAAGAGCAAATCCGAAACGCATGATCGGATGAACAAAATCGTTCACTTCACCCCGGGCACCAACGAGGAAGTACTAAAGCAGTTGCAGGACCGATACTCCATCTCGAGTAGTCTGGTCTGCCCAACGAGGCCCTTGATGCCATGGCCACGGTGGAAGAAGTCAGGGTGGAACTCGCTGCCATGATAACAAACACCACACTCGGGCCAGGCAAGGAGACCGTCCTGCTCCTAGACAATCTCCCCGACGACCAGATTCCATCATTATTCAAATATTTCAACGAGAAATATTAGGATACGGGACAACTGCCACCATCCTGAAAACTGGCTTTCATAGGATTCATGCCTAAGCCGAGCAAACCCTTGCTGTTCGAAAACCTTCGTCCAGTTTCACTAAAGATAGCCTTGGGCAAACTCTTCGAGAGTGTCATCCCCGCCAGACTTACCAAATACTTGGAAAGCAACAATCTGCTGCCGCCAACACAGTTCGGATTCCAATCGAACCTCTTAACGCAAGACGTCCTGCTGTACATATATAAAGAACTACTCGAGAAACCTTCCAGAACGCAAACCAGGGCCATTTCAGCACTTCATTTCAAAAGAAGGATGGATAACTGGGCGAGTTTGTACTGATACATCGTGGGAGAGAACAGCGCGAAACAAAACGACGGACAAAGGAAGAGGACACAAAGACGAGCGCTGACTCGAAACTGAATTTTGACACCGGGATAAATTGACAAGGGAGATTATGGAAGCTTATTTCATACGAAAGAAGGAATCACAATGTATCAGCCAGCCTTCTTTAGCATTAGTTAACAAAGAAGTATCGTTTTTAGATAATTCATGACTTGCTTCATTTCGGGATTCAGGGGTGCTTTTGTTCAGAGTTCACCACGTGGCGTATTGTGCGTTTGATGGTCTTGATTCCACTAGACCAATGGTAGTTGCTCTGTTTGTTCACGTGAGTTTGATGTATATATGTTTTTCGTTTTTCAATAAAAAATTCAGTTTCGAGTCAGCGCTCGTCTTTGTGTCCTCTTCCTTTGTCCGTCGTTTTGTTTCGCGCTGTTCCCTCCCACGACTTCATTTCAAAGGCTCATTTGACAACTTCTTCCAGTCCAGTATTCTGATTGGCTTAGCCGACGTCAGCTGCGATCCAAAGACATACAACTACATTAGAGACTTCGTAACATCGAGACAGGCCGTCCTCAACCTCGTAACATCGAGACAGGCCGTCCACAACCTTCAGAATCCTTCATCCTTGAATCCTTCATCCTTCAGAATTCTTCAATGGGATCGTTCAGAAACTATGCAAATATGCAGTGAGTCTTATATTCTCTACCTCAACATATTGTAAAATTTAAATAACCGCTCACGCTGTGTCTTGCATTACAGGGTGCTGACCTGTGCAGCCAATATGTGAGTTCATTTGCCGAAACACTCCCTAGATTTTTTTTTGAACAAATTCCCAAATCATCAGCTTGTCTTAGCGGTGTTCCTCCACTACACCAGCACACTTGCAATAAAAACGAAGAAAAAATACTACCCTCCCCGCCATAAGCCCAATTATAACATCGGATCAAACGTTAAAAGTGGGTGAGGCCTTTATCAACGTGGTAAATTCCTATAGCTGGAAATGTGCGCGGCTGTCGCAGTTCCAGCGTGTCCTCCGTTGAGGCGATGAAGCGACAGTTGCACAAGTAGACGAAATAAACATACTGCACCAGTTTCGTTACCTTCTTTTTCGCCAAGCTTGGAATGAAACAGCGGCCTTCGGTTCAAATTCAAATTCAAATTCTTTATTTCTGCCTTGCAAAGATACAGACAGCGGAGGCGCAGAAAAAGCTGTTAGAGACAGCTTGACTAAGCCGCAGCCCCCTTTCGCTTGGCAGCAGCTTGACAGCAAGGCTTTTAAGACAAAAGGCAGTTGCAAAGAGTGATAACAAGTAAACAATAACTAGCAGGTACAAGAGCAAACGAAACGACATTATACAATATTGACACAATATTCACATTGGGTAAACAAAGGTAATCCGGATACATCTTTTTCATCAAGCTTTAAAGTCCGCGGGGCAGCCTGTGGTTGCTCACGCCTCAGTAAGAAATTCAATCTTGACCAAAACAGATCGTGGCGACCATTTTTAATTTCAAGAAATGTCGCGAAGTATTCCGCACGAGCGAGACGTAGCTTTTTTGCTAATCTATTTCTGTATTTCTTAAAAATGTTTAGGTGATCTGTTGAACGTGTGTATAAAAAGAATTTGTACAGTTTGTCTTTCATTTTAATTTCTTGGCATAACTCAGAAGATATCCAGGGTTTGCGAGTTTTCCGCTTTGTTGCACGCACTTTTAACGGAAAACAGGAATGGTAGAGCAGTTTAAATACTCAGAGGAAGTCATCTCGTAAGCCTCATTTGCGTCACTGGTAACGTCAATACTATCCCACTCAACTTGTTCCAGTGAGCTGTGAAATGAATTGAGGGTAGCATTGGTTATACTTTGGTACTTCGCTTTTTCCTGTCGCTACTTTACCAGTTTAGTATTATTTATGCATGTAAACACTGGAAGGTGGTCACTGATTGCACATGATATTACGCCTGACTCAACTATCGGTGGTGAGGTGTTCGCAATCAGCAGATCGACAAGTGACTCACTTTCTTGTGTGACCCTTGTTGGATCGTTAATAAGGTTAATAAATCCGTTCGAAGCCAAGACTGCGTTAAAGTCTCTAGTAGAGGAGTTATCCTTCAACATATCAATATTAAAATCACCTCCAGCTATTAGAGTGTATTTATTATCTGTTATAAACGAAAGAAAACAGTCGCAAAAATTCCAAAAACCTAACCATATTTCCCTTCGGTGGACGATAGCAAACCGAAAACACGAACCTCCCGGTACAGGCTGATAGCACTTCAAAATCTTCAGTAATAAGACTGTACGAGTCCAACTTGTCGCATTCAATATCACCTGACACCAGTAAAGCCACTCCACCTCCACGGAGGCCGGAGCGGTTCAAGTAACAAGTTTTGTAGTTGGTCATCCTGAAAACGTCGGAATCATTTGTGTTCCAAGTCTCACTGAGCATGATCAAAGAAAAAGCAAAAGAAAATTCGCCTAAGAACTCCTCTCAACCCATTACCTTGTTTTTTACAGAGCGTGCGTTCAGGTGAATAGCGTTAAGCGTTGTCGGCGCAACACACGAAGCAGTGTGGTTCAAGTCGCTCAGCAGATATTACATCTGTTGCATGTCGATTATATGATTGAAACAGCGCAAGGCCGAAGGCCAAAAAAGAGAGCAGAGGAAAGGAGGAAAAGGACAACACAAAAGGACAACTCCTTTCCTCTGCTCTCTTTTTTGGCCTTCGGCCTTGCGCTGTTTCAATCATATCATGTACAACCAACTCGCCCATCAGCTCGTGCTTTCATGTCGATTATGTTTCAAGAAGAAACTCCAAAGATACCATGCTGAGCGCTACAGCCGATCCAAATCGCTCTTTCCCTTCGCATGAATGGCACTCATTCCCTCCCTTCGCCTAACGAAAACCTTTCGATTGACATACCAAGTAAACTTGTAGCCTTTTTCTCTGGCACACTCTTTACTTGCCTGAAGCAGTTCTCTATTGGGGCGTGTTAAATTTTCTAGCTTGAAAATGGGCGGGTCGTTATCTTTTAGGTTCTTCTTATTCTTCAACCAGTTTTTTCTTGTAGCTTGCTTCGTAAAACGCACAATGATGGCTGGCGTCTTATCACGTTCAGCAAATATATCACTATTTCCCACTGAAACTTGCCATTAGCCAGACTTTACCGCTGGATCTCTGGCTATTTTCCGAACCCTGTATATTTCATGGAACCCGGTGAGTGAGAGGGGCGCAATAGCGGAGAGGCTTCCTTCATGGTTGAGCCTCTAGCTCTGGTAGTTAAAGATGCGTTAGTCTTGATAAATTACCTTGCAGCACGTCCAAATCTGAGTGCGGCCATAATCACTAATTTTTCGTGTGGTGCTATACGTCTCTTTTTCGTATCTCTGACGTTATTTCGTTCAGCAAAATTATTGCCGAAAATATTTGGTGATAAGTAAAATTTTTTCTTAAACCTATGTTAGAAGTGTTGGCAGTAACGACGATTACTGATCAAGGTGTTTGATTGGAAAAATATGCTAGAAGCGCGTTGTAATATATTACTGGATGCAATCATCCATCCTGAAAAAATATAACTGAGGGCTTATATTTTGTACAGGAGGATTTAAACGCAATGAACAGACGACAAAATTTATAAGGCTGACTAGCAGAACCTGGTAAAGACGTATCGGTGGTGACTGTGTTTATTTTACACGTTTTATCGGTGGCTTTTAGCACAGGCTTCTAGTCTGGTACAGGTCATAACAAAGGCTGCAATATTGGTTCACCATCAGATTCGTAAGGAACGACCATAAGAAGAAAAATTGAGCGAGCAGCTGCAGCTGAATTTTAGATCTTTGACGGCAGCCTTGTAAATTTTCTTGAATAAGGTGCGTAGGCGTCTTACAGAAAACGAAAGAAGGTGTATAAGCTAGAGAAAATTGCCTACGTCTTACAGTAATCAATAGAAGATGTATAATTAACAGAAAATAACTGCGTCTCCTATATTTGCAGATAAGTCCCCTAAAGAGGTTGAGCGGAAAGCTCGTGAGCGTGATAAGAAATATAACGAGACATACGACAACGCTTTGAAGGTATGTATAGTGAGGTGTTCCTTCGCATGCCGGGAAAAAGAAAACATGAAAGTATATGCACATTAATCTGCTTCGCTTGTAGTTCCTTCTAATAACGAGCTGTACTAGGAGCATAACCTCACGTTTTGCGCAGTATGAACGCTGCGGGTTGCGGAATACATATTCAAAACAAATAAAGCAATTTCACGCATATTTTCGCATCACCAAATAACGTACGGCTCCATACACGCCCTGCTTAGACTATCGCATCCATAAAGAGCCGTTATAAAGAAGGGTCGAGGCGTCATAGTTCAATGCTGATGCACTGTGCAATCTGAAAAGAGAAACTAATCGTGCGCATTATGACAGCGCCTACCAGAAGCTCTGGATTTAGGTCGATGACATCAGCGCTTACGTCAGCGAGGTGCCAGTTTTGATACAAACCAAACGCCTATGATTGATTCTACCTTTTAAGATATGTTGAAAATCACTGCTTCCGTCTGTTATCGGACATTTCTAAGTATTACAGTGGGCATGCACATATGAGAGACACTGCTGTTTGGTGCATGTTATTTTAAAAATTTCAAATGAGCAAAAATAAAAGGCCTTAGTGTACTGATGTTCGTAGATGAGATTAGATTTCAAGGCGACCATGAACGAAAAGGTTGAAAACTAGCGCGCATTCAGTGCTTATTTTGAGGAGCAGGAAAGTTATCAGTTTCGTATAGAGATCAGTGTTACTTTAAGACTTTTGCCTACGATGTTGTGTAATTTTTAAAAATAGTGTTTTGTAGTTAGACGAGCGCTTTTTTCGGCACAGCACCGTCAGTTGTGTAGAACGTGAGAACATGAGAATACAGTTAAGACGTGCTAATTAGTAGGCTGATTAACCAAGGTTATTTATACCGCTTTACTTTAACTATTATACTACTTTATGGGTGGCGGGTGACTTGTTCAAATATTCATATTTGTTCATAAATTTTCCAAAACTTACTTACACTCAACTCTGTCGCCCTAGAAATATGGCGACATCGAGTCAAGATAAACGCGCTTAACAAAAGCTTGCAGGTAGTGCAACCCCCCCCCCCCCCCCCCCCCAGTGCACCTAACTCGTCGAAGTAGCCAAGATGTGTTGGGCTACCGCGAATACGGTAACTGCATCTAAGAAATGTTAAAAACTCATATGCTTATTACGTACGCTTCGCTACACCCGTATTAATAAATAACGCGACCCATAGCACTAGATGAAACGTTAACTGCCGAATACTAGTTAACCAGTCTAATAGTTACCAAGTCGTAGCTATATTCTGATGAGCTACATCTCAGACAATCCTATCCCGAAAAGCACTTTTCTAACTCAAAAAGCCTATTTTTAGAAATTGTAGAATATCGGAGGTGAAACGCTCGATACGTTATCCTTTCTAGGACACTGTGAAAAAGATGAGAAAAGTTTTGTAATTCCTTGCTTTGTACCCCGCCGCGGTGGCTCAGTGTTTACGGCGCTCGGCTGCTGACCCGAATGACGCGGGTTCGATCCCGGCCGCGGCGGCCGAATTTTGATGAAGGCGAAATTCTAGAGGCCCGTGTACTGTGCGATGTCAGTGCACGTTAAAGACTCCCAGGTGGTCGAAATTTCCAGAGCCCTTCACTACGGCGTCCCTCATAGCCTGAGTTGCTTTGGGACGTTAAACCCCAATAAACGAAACCAAACCAATTCTTTGCTTTGTATTGCTGGCAGTACTCGACAATTTAGTGGGTGAAACCAGAGCTCCTCTGGCAAGCGACGTTGTGTAAGTCAGTTAAGTTGTCTGATGCCTAACATTCTTGGATAAAAATTTTGAAAATAGACGAGAAGCGAACTGCGCAGTGCCATCTCTCGGCGCTCCGAGAACTAAGTTCTCCATGTTGGTTCGGTACAGAAAACGAAACTGCGGCCCAGAGTTGGGCTAAAACGGTTGCGTTTTGTTTTAAAAGTGAAATGTCGATGCAAACTTGCGCTATTCTGTCCACTATGCAAAGAAACTACGATTTGTGGCAGAACCAGGTGCGTTCCAGCTTTTCGCTTTGCGATTTTTTTACTCCGTCCCAACTTTCACCAAATGCCCTGCGATAGAGGTTCCATGTGTCAGCACGCCGATCAGTGCACAGGTTTCGCTTTCTGCGCTGGTTTTTCAGAAAGCTTTGTAGGTGATTTGCATTTAAATTAAGATAGGGACCACTGCCTTTGCTGTCTCTGACCAAAATCACAAGCCGATTTCGCGCATTTATTAACTCTCCGATAGCGCATAGTCGGTCGGAGGAGAGTATATACAGACGCATACTTGAACGTAATAGAGAAGGCAAATTTTTTAGCCGGCCTATGCCTGTGTTTCTCAAGCGTGTATTCCAGTCGCGAAGAAGCGCGTTCATTAATGTACAGGCCAATCGTGGCCATGGGCACTCAGTGCGCTCCATCTACAAACCTTGATAGCACTGTGGCGTGACGAACTAACTGCACTCGAAATCCACACACCGATTACTGCTTAGTTTGCCACGTGTTCAGTTAACTTTTCCCCGTGTTCAATTAGTATTAGAAGAGCTAGCGAACTCTCTGGATCATGCGGTTGTTGTGAGATCCCACGCATTATTTTCTTATAATCTTGTGCGATCACGCCCGCATATATCTTGTGCGCGTTTATTTGTCCTTGTCAAGCTATACACACTACGAATAAAACTGAGGTGTGAATGCTTGATTTCTTGAGGATTCCTGCATTCGATATTTGCGGCAATGAAAGTCTGTAAAAAAATGGATTACGTAGCTTCTTCATTGTGCAGGACGCCTTTCCAAACTAGTTAGTACGTGCGATAGTGCATCCGGGCGTTTGATTTTATTACCATTGTGTCAAGCTCCAAAAGCATGATTCGAAGCATAGCCATTTGTCCAGGTTTGGGCGCAAGCGAATAAAGCGTCGGAAGCAACCGAACATGCGAATTTCACCCCTTCACACATCGCTTGACCAGCGTATCGAGTCCGTACATGCACCAACAGCTGTATCATTTTTCTCCAATCGAGCCGTCGCGACGGCTCAGTGCTTATGGCGCTCAGTTGCTGACCCGAAAGACACAGGTTCAGTCCCGGCCGCGGTGGTCGAATTTCGATGGAGGCGAAATTCTTGAGGCCCGTGTACTGTGCGATGTCAGTGCACGCTAAAGAATCTTAGGTGGTCGAAATTTCTGGAGCCCTTCATTAATGCGTCGCTCATAGCGAGAGTCGATTTCGGACGTTAAACCCACAAAGCAAACCATATAATTAAGCCGCGTTACATGAAAGCGGGGAATAAAGATCCGCGATACCATCGGTGCTATTTAAACAGGTTCAGATGTCGTGATTTCTTCTCTACGCAACTTTTTTTCCTGGCTTTTCTCGAAACATCTTGTTGCAAAATAAGGATATGGTTTGATTCACTACCGCAAGTACAAAATCTGGAAAAAAAACACAACAAAACAAAAACTGCGTCTTTGCATAAAAAATTTGAATTATATGTACCTACTCTCCTCTTGTTAATATCGATTGCAACATTGCAATACTCGCGTTGAACAGCGTCTTAAGCAAGACTCGGTTTCAAATAATTGTGGCGAAAATCAACCGGCGCCGGGCTCTGAAACAGTGACGTTGAAAACCGCAGATATGCTTTGTACATTGCAGTAAAGGAATGGTATTACGAAGCTGGTCGAGGGTGCTGTGTGATTATACTACAATACACGAAAGTCCTGGCATCGGCGCGAACGAAAGTTCACACTGTCACAGATGTTTGTCAAACATCTGTGCACTCAGCGCAAAATAATCGCTCGCTACCAAGCCAGATGAATTCGAGTCCGGCCTCGGCGCGGTGGCTTAGTGGTTATGGCGCTCGGCTGCTGACCCGAAAGACGCGGGTGCGAACCCGTCCGCGGCGGCCGAATTTTGATGGAGGCGAAATTCTGGAGACCCGTGTACTGTGCGATGTTAGTACACGTTGAAGAACCCTAGGTGGTCGAGATTTCCGGAGCCCTTCACTACGACGTCTCTCAGCCTGAGTCGCTTTAGGACGTTAAACCACAATAAACCAAACGAATTCGCGTCCACCTGGGAATAAAATAGCCATGATAATGCGCGATGCTTGAACCGGTGTCTAAATGCGTGCATTAAAACGACAACGGCACGGGGTTCGACTTTCCAACCCACTTTCGGGTGCCGATTCTTGCTATCATCAGTGTCAGACTACGAGCGAAGCTGAGGACGCGGCAGGAGTAAGATGGCGCGTCCGGAAAGCACCTACATTTGGTAAAAGATGACCAGTGCAAGCAACGCAGCAGAACCTCGCTTTTTGAATTCCATTGGCAAGATTCCCGACAGCTATACCGGTATCAAAAAAGTAAGCATAGGAAACGATGCACGAGCTCGACGACGTCGCCCGAACCAAGATGGAAACCGAAGCTGTGGGCGCGGTGTTGCCAGACCGCCAAGCAGTTTTGCATATCGTCTATTGGAAAATTATGAGGCACTGTTATGGAAATACTAAAGGTAATGGTCTAATCTTCTGACATGTCGCAAAATCTTTCTCTGGAAGTATTTCCATCGATCGCATCGAACAGTCAAGACTGCTATAGAAAAGCAATATGGAGCGATTTGGACGAGAGCAAAAACGGTAATAGAAAAAAAAGACTGCCGCCGGGTGATCTGTGGACTTATTGATTGCTATAGTAAAAATATACATTATATGAAAAGACGGTGTTCATAAAGGTTCCTTCCTTGAAATTGCTTTTGTCCAGAATTGTTGGGTATGGTAGCGACGAGTATTTAATGTTTGCCGGACGATTACGTCCGGAAATGAGCAAGGAAGTCACGCCCACTTTGGTTTGGAAGTTTTGAAGGTATAATAAAACGATGTGCAATCAGTCAGAGGGGCAAAAAGTTAGCGCTGTAAGACGTCCCGCAGTAAGACGGCCTGGGGGACTTCCCATCATAAATACATGAGTATCAGTGCAGGAGCCTGCCAGACGAGCTGGAACACACAGAAAAAGCTAAAACACTTTGTAAAGTTAGCAGCAGAGAATATGTTATACAACAGATAAAGATGACATAAATTTTAAACATAAAAGAAAGGCATAAGACGGAAGACGGCAGGTAGGAAGGTGTATCGGTGGGCCAATAGAGTGAAGCAACCCTGCCTTTCTTTATTACGGAGACGTCCAGTGTCGGCAGTCCCGGCAAGTTCTTGCGCAACGATGATGGTAACTTGGGCGAATAGTGTCTTTTTATAATCGGCACAAATTAGCGCTGACTTCCGGGTGGCCGCTTGACGTTTCATCATGAGACGCATCAATATATTTGGGCGTAAATGCAACTACACATATGGAAATGCCTCCTTGTTCTTTTCAAATTTGACCTTTCAGAGAACGTTATTTGGCAGATTGAAGTACTGAAGCTAATTTAGAAAAATACAGAGAAAGCGAGAATTGATATTCATCCAGGCGTTCTATGTTTGTCATTAACTGTTAAATCGGCGACATCTGCGTTCTACTGAGAAATCATGCGTGGTACTTAAGAATGTCTGGAGCTCCTTTCCGCACAGTGATCCTTGTGCCTAATCTTTCCCTAACTTTCCTATTGTAGACGAGGCACACCGCATCAAATCGATTCTAAAAAAGATGGCAGCAGTGATGGGTGCTTTATAGAAGGAACAGAAGCTACTTGCCTCTTGCTCTAACTCTCGGACCACTCTTGGCAAAACACAGTGTTCGTGTCTCCGAAGTTTGTGGGTTCTTTTTATATGTGTCAATGCAAACAATGCGTCCTACATGAGTTCTGGCTGTAGGCCACAAAAATTGAAATTACGCACTGTAGCCAAGCCTTATTCATGTTAAATATTTTGTTTACGTGTATATTCTTGATCTCGATTGACATTTTTAGTTTTTCATTATTCATCACAATTTTTTTTTCAATTTGGTGAAGTTTAGCCCTTACAAAGAATATTGCATGAATTTTGCTGCATCTGCAGCCGATCCTGCTGGGAGGTAGCAATTACTCCTCAAGTTGCATTAAAAAGTTTGTTTTCGCACTACACCAGAGAGTAAAAAAAATGACTCGCTGCTATAGCACACCTGCAGCTTTGCAATCGAAGACAATTGGATGTTCTTTTCTATCTTTTCAGCATGTTAAGGTTACTTTTTTCTCTTCACTGTTCGCAAACTACGACATATGGTTCGAAAATACAATGTGGCACTGAAACCAAGACTAGTTTTTTTAGGCACTTAATCTTCGCCCTCTTATATGGCCACCAAACAAACGTTTTGTTGTCGCAGATATGGATCTCTTTTAAAATGTGGTCACCATAAATAGAACTCTTCCTTAAGGAGCAAAGCTTGGCAAACCATTCATGAACAACTTTTAATGATCCGTAACGTGGATATGAGAATGCTACTGTCATTAAATAAAGGTATGAGTCATCAATTAAATCAAGATTGAATGTTTTATGACATATCCGCATTCAGTTCTAATTCGAGATTTTTTTTTATTCACACAACTCCAGAAGAACCTATGGAAAAGCTTAGAACAATTGAATATCGTCCTTGAAAGAATGGTGGAGCCAAAAGAAGCAGGGTTTTATGGATGTTAATAATCGTACCACTCTTTATCGACTGCACCTGTTTAAAGACTAGCTGGTCGTCGTTTGCCATACGATAAGGAATTTGTTTGCATGCGTTTTATAAGTATCGTGTTCATTTAATCCAGTTCATCACCAGCATCAACGAACTCTACCTACTGATGATTTCTAGAACGACATGGGTTGATTCCCTGTGTGTGTGCATGAAGATAACCTTTGAAGTTTTTGTAGTCGATAGTGCCATCCGGTGGGTGCATTGCTACTACCATCTTCCAGTTTCGTGAGTATAATTTTAATTACGTGTCAAAAAAATCTACCACCTTGCTCATTGTGTCGAAAATGCCGCCTCCTTGTATAAAAACCAAATGGTTGTACCCCCTCAAAAAAAGTATTTTTTCGCACTTCCTTGGTGTCTGCTATGAGGAGCTAATTTATGTGACTAAGAATTTCTCCCCAACAAGCTTGCACATGAATACCCAAACTATGTTCTTTTAGGCAGTGGGCATCCTAACAAATAAACAATATGGCCACTAAACTCTCAGGAACGACTCACAAGAGATTTTCTTGGAAGACAACGAATAAAGCAATCGGCGCTGTAAGCACGTTGACTCAGTGCCTGTAGTTTAGTAATATTTGATGATGAAGGATATTAATGGCACGAGATAAGCTTGGCTAAAAAGCATGATGAACAATGTTTTATTCGGCTACTCAAGGTTGGTTACAATGCTCATTTTGCTATCACTTCACCGCACAGAAACCGAACGCCAGGCCATGGGAAGCTCGTACTCACTCGAAACCAGTAGGCAGATAGAGTACTGCCGTTCTGTCCTCGCACGTCCCTCGTAAGAGGGGCATGGCAGTATCTCTTGGCCACCGCTGTGGTGTTTTTTTTTTATTGTCACTCAGAGACTCTTGGCCACGTTATTAGGGCAGTGCGGCCAATAGTAGCGATCGTATCCAGATTTCTGATAAGTCGTTTTCTTCAATTAATGGCAGAGTGTTTGGAGGATGGCTTTTAAATCTGCTAATACAATGCACCACCTAAAATAAAAATTAGAAATGGTAATTAACACAATCGTGTATACAACGAACTAATCAAAGCATTTTCTCTCGCTGGTCCGTTGCTGGGGCTCCATAGGCGTTGACCCGAGAGTCTCGCGACAGCGCTTCTTCGAAGCTAGAACTACGGCACGGGCTGACTGACGGCGCTACGTCCTTCATATAGGGGGCGCACCGCGTCTGTTTTTTACTTCGCTCCAATGCACATGTGCACATAGACTATCCAAGAGCATTATGTGCCGCATCATGTGCCGCATCATGACTTATCCTAAATCTCTGCATGTAGTGGACTTTTAAAGGCCGGCGGTCTTTGATCATGGCTACCCAAGCTGAGGACGTCAGCTGTAGCCCCAATGCACCATTGCGCGGAGAATGTTGAAGCTCCACTTTTGAAGTTCTTTCACCGCTCCTCAACCATCATGGTTCGTGGAATACCAGCGATTTTTTAGCCTCAATTACATAATTACTCCTTTACGGTGCGAGCTTCTGATTGGGTGACCATCCTTATTGTGCTGTAGGGAAGCCATACTTTCTGTGATGCTAATTATCCGCGCAGCACAGCACCACCTTGAGGAGAGAAGTTATAATACTGTACAAAGTGGCAGCCATGCTTGACCGGCAAATGAATGTTACTGTTTAACAGACCATCGCATGTCAAGTATGAAAGTTACAAGCCTCACCACAATGGCCTGGACACGTACATGTAGAAAATGAATGCGCACACCATGTCTGTTAGCGAGGTTCTTAAAGTACGCACCTAGTGAAACTTACGTATACAAAGTTTCACTAATACAGATTTATCTTCTGCTTGTAATTTATGACAAAACTTCATTTTTTTCAGCACCGGGGCAGACCTCATGACAAAAGCGTATGTAAAATATAATACCTTCTTTCCCTTCTTTAACCCCGTATCAGATATTGCATTCAGTTGATTTAAAAAATTCAGAAATATGGTAATTTTCAGCATGGGTTTCCAATTTTAATCATGTTGCTGGATTTGCGAACATAGCAAGGACAAAAACTTCGGTGCTGCGTGGATTTTGTTGCTCAAAATAACAATACGTTTGGTCATAAGTTTACGTAGTAATCTTTTTGTGCTTCAAATAGTTTTTCATAAAGCTTGTGAAATACGAGCGATAGGCCAAAACCTTGCATTCCTGGACTATGTCGCTGCTACGCTCTAGGCAAAATCCTGGAGGAAGCATCAGCCACTCTGCGTTCGATCAACTAATTATCTCCGCTTTCTGCGTTTTTGGTCAAAATTGCAGCTATGCTGTTTTTTAAAGTTCTGTTACGCCATGTTAAGTAATTACAAGAACCTTAAAAAAGTGTGTCGACAATTTTAAAGTGACCATGATGCCGAGGGTCTACAAGATTCAAAAACGTTCTCAAGCATGATGAGCTTCGGTCCTACAACTGGTTTGCGGCGAAGTCGATTGCCATCTGCAGTCTCAATAATCTCACATCAAGCACGTATCCCACCGCCTCGACTGCCGGTGGCATCTTTCATATCAGAATAACCAGTACACCGATAAACTTTTTATGACATGAAATATATTTTGCTAAATTTGAAGTAGATTTCAAGATGTGCAAATTATGCTTTTTAATATGAGCTTAATGATATCCTAGTTGAAATCAAGAGGAAGAAGTGGGCTTGGGCAGGGCAAGTAATGCGAAGGCAAGATAACCGCTGGCCCTTAAGGGTAACGGAGTGGATTCCAAGAGAAGGCAAACGTAGCAGGGGGCGGTAGAAAATTAGGTGGGCGGATGAGATTAAGAAATTTTCAGGGATACAGTGGCCGCAACTGGAGAAGGACAGGGTTAATTGGAGAGACATGGGAGAGGCCTTTGCCCTGCAGTGGGCATAGTCAGGCTGATGATGATGATGATCAATTCGCATCGCACCCCAGTACGCTTGCTCCCGCTTCTGTCACCGCATGAACAAAAACAAGAAATAGCATGACTGGTACACTATCTTAGCATTGCAGCGTAGAGAGGAGGTGACAGATGCTAGAGCGGTGATAGAAAGAAAACACGCGTCTCAGCAACCGCATCCGCGGAAGCGACGATGACAGCAGCGTTGCGTTCTTGACTATAGAGCCCAGTGCTTATTGCGTTAGGAGGCCTTCAAAAGGAGCCACGTAACACCGATAGTGGTAAAGCCCTGCGAACGAAATATCAAACTTTTTGCCATTCCGGCTTTCATTGCACACTGCATCCAAAAATATCGGGGAAGTGTTGAGCAGGGGAGCAATATTAGCATCACGATCTCTGCTAGGTTGGTCAGCACGTTCTCTCCGATATAGATCACTGCCATGGCCTGGACTGCCAAAGTATCTGTGCTTTATCGGCAGTCTAGGCCGCGCGAGCTGTAGCGGATTGCTGGTCGGGCCGCTTTTTGTGATAGCGGGAAACACTGGCGATTATGGACCACTATAGAAACAATCAGTGGCCTGCTCTGCCTGATCTAAAGTGGATATATTAAACCTTTAGAATACTCTTCGGTACATGTTCTGCGTGCTGCAGAGAAGCATATTAAACATCGCGGTCAAGTATTCACTTCCTTTACAGGAGCCGCGGGCAAAATGTTAATTTCACAAAAAAAAAACTGCTGCAGAGAACATCACTCGATAGACGCTTTTGGCGGTTCTTTTTTGTCGGGTTTCACAACCAAGGCTGGGGAAAGCATAAATCACCAATAATGGCTCATAATAATTAATTTCTCTGCTATGTGTAATCCACTAAATGCCACCCCCTACGAACTAATACGCACACAGGGACAATTCCAAGCTGCCACATGCATGCATAGATAAATGGATCCGCAGTCAAAGCCTCCAAGTTCTCTTACTAATAAGCACTTTGCTATTATTGCTCAATTTGTGTTATCTTCTGTATCCACTCCTGCTTGGGCCTCACGGCCTGCAGAATGCAATAAATAAATGAATAATAAATAAATTGGGAAAAAAAAGAGCTGCTTTTAATGAGCAATGTTTTTGTGAAGGTTTTGAGTGATCACATTCTCAGAGTTATTCAGGTTGTCAGAAATAAATTCGGCGACAATCGGAGAACAGCATTGCTTGAACCACAGGCTTGTACTATGCAGGTAACTCTTTTATGATTAAGGCACAGCCATTAGTCCGGTGACCATCGCTATTGCAGCATAAGGTTTTATACGTGGCCTTATTATTTGTATCACGCGCGTCAGTAAAACAGGGAAGGTAAACCACGGAATGGCATACTCAAAAATAGACACCTGCTCCAAAACAACATATTGTTACGACGCAGTGGAAGTGGAAGACGAAGTGGACTCCCGCGTGAAAGGGACGAACGAA
Source organism: Amblyomma mixtum (assembly GCF_055824585.1). Classification (NCBI taxonomy): domain Eukaryota; kingdom Metazoa; phylum Arthropoda; class Arachnida; order Ixodida; family Ixodidae; genus Amblyomma; species Amblyomma mixtum. The sequence goes on along the minus strand of NC_143015.1, from coordinate 117,600,953 downwards.
GAAGAACAGGTTGATGGTGCTTCCTGTTCGCGCTGGTGCTCCCGGCTAGGAATTATTCACCTACGGGTTGTAAATAAATGTAAATAGTATTTCCCCTTAACATCTTTGGTGGAGGTGCGACAAGACGGAACTACGCAGCGGACGCTACCGTCCACCCCCGACCTACCTTTCACGCCGCCGCTACCTTCCACGGCCGACAATGACGGAAACAACTCCTCCAGATTCGGCAGCATCGGTGTCCTCCGTCGTCCTCACTCACCCTCGTGATCCTGGACCCTTCTCTGGGGACGACGCCGCTGACGTCGAGACTTGGCTTCGCAAGTATGAACGGTGCAGCGCTAACAACCGGTGGGACCAAACTTTCATGCTTGCGAACATCGTTTTTTACCTTAAGGGCACGGCGCTCAAGTGGTACGATACCAACGAAGAGACATTGACCAGTTGGGATGACTGTAAGCAGAAACTTATCGACCTTTTCGGCAAACCACTCGGCCGGCAGCTTGCCGCAAAACGAGATCTCGCAAGTCGCGCCCAGTCATCCACGGAGTCCTACGTCTCTTATATTCAGGATGTGTTGGCTCTTTGCTACACCGTGGATACAGAGATGAGCGAGGCTGACAAAGTGGGCCATGTGCTCAAGGGCATCGCAGACGACGCATTCAATCTGCTCGTTTACAAAAACTTTGACAAGATTGCAGACATCATAAAGGAATGCCGCCGCTTCGAGGACGCCAAAAGCCGACGGATAACCCAGCATATCGCACGCCTGCCCAACACGGCTGCGTCTTCGTCGTGCCAAGATCTTTGTTCTCGGAACCAGCCGACCTCACCTGAGAACGTGACCCGTATTGTACGCCGTGAGCTTGAAGCCATTGCTCCGGCTTCCTTAGCAACACCCGTAGCCAACCAGCCCCTGTCCCTTCCACTTATTCAAGCCGTCGTGCGACAGGAAATTGCTAACTTAGGTTTAAACTCTGTCGCCGCTCTTCATCCCTCCCAAGTCCCTGAAGTCCCTCCTCTCTACCCTGTCCGGCCTGTTTACACCGCTCCTCGACCGCGCAACCCCTCCGAGTGGCGTACACCTGACGACAGGCCCATCTGTTTCAACTGTTCCCGTGTCGGCCACATCGCCCGTCATTGCCGTAGTCGATGGTATTCCTCCCAGCGGACCCGTTACTCGGCCCCACATTATCGCCCCGACGCTCCAGACTCAAGCTCTTTCTCGCGACCCTTGAACCCATCAAGCCCCACCACCGACGTCTCGCCGCCCCGCTTCAGCCGCTCACCGTCCCCACAGCGCCGCCAGTCCCGATCGCCGCAACGACCGCGCGCTTCCTCTCCTGGCCCCTACGGACGATCACAGGCGGAAAACTAGTTTCTGCAGCGTCTAGAGGTGATGCTGCAGTGACGACCCGGGCCCAAAATCCTCGTTTAGTTCTGCGTGCCCCGCGCAATTTACTGACCATACAAGTCGATGGCGTTGCCGTCTCTGCTCTGGTTGACACGGGCGCCCACATTTCTGTGATGAGTTCTGACCTACGACGCCGCCTTCGCAAAGTACTGACGCCTGCTCCTACAGCCGTTGTTCGAGTTGCCGATGGTACAACGTCCCCAGTCCTCGGCCTGTGTGCTGCTCGTGTGACGATTTCTGACCGACAAACCACCGTGCTCTTTACCGTTCTGAATCAGTGCCCTCATGACATCATACTAGGCCTTGATTTCCTTGGTGAGCACGCAGCCCTTATTGACTGTGCTACAAGTGTGGTTGAGTTGGACCTACCGTTCCTCTCTGACCCACCTGCCCCAGTTGTGCACCGTCTCTGTACTGCCGAGTTCATCCGGTTGCCACCTGAAGCCGCTACTTACGTATTGTTTAAATCTGTTCCACCTCTTCCTACCGGCCAGTATATCATCACTCCTGTCCTCGATTTGCCCGTCACGAAGAATGTTGCCCTTCCCCATACAGTTGTTACAGTCTCGGCAAACAGCGCATGTCTACCTGTTCTCAACTTCAGCACGCACGTCCAGACGCTTCCTCAAGGCATGTGCCTCGCCACGGTGTCCCCTACCGACGACTACGTGATCTCCGCAGTCACAAACTGTGTATCGTCCTCTCCGGACGATCATGTCACAGCTCTTTCGAGACCTGACCACTTCGCCAATATGATCGCTTCCGATCTCTCTTCTGACCAAGCAGAGGCGCTTACCCATCTTCTGGCATCTTTTCAGGACATATTTGATTTCAATGACCGCCCTTTGGCTCGTACGACTATTGTGAAGCATCGTATCAACACCGGTGACGCCGCTCCTCTGCACCGCCGGCCTTATCGGGTGTCCAGTTCCGAACGCCAAGTGATACAACAGGAAGTCGAAAAGATGCTCACTAAGGACATCATCGAACCGTCGTCCAGTCCTTGGGCCTCTCCAGTCGTCCTTGTTAAAAAGAAAGACGGCAGTTGGCGTTTCTGCGTCGACTATCGCCACCTGAACCGCATCACAAGACGAGACGTATACCCGCTCCCTAGGATCGATGACGCTCTCGACTGCCTCCACGGATCTCAATACTTTTCTTCCATTGATCTTCGTTCCGGTTATTGGCAAATCACCGTTGACGAGCAGGACCGCGAAAAAACAGCTTTTATCACGCCTGATGGTTTATACCAGTTCAAAGTCATGCCGTTCGGACTTTGTAATGCACCAGCTACTTTCGAACGGATGATGGACTCACTACTTCGCGGATTTCAGTGGACAACGTGTATGTGCTACCTTGACGATGTTGTTGTCTTCTCGCCCACATTTGCTTCGCACCTTGAGCGTCTCAGGAGTATCCTGACTGTATTTCGTACGGCTGGGCTACAGCTCAACTCGTCCAAATGCCGATTCGGCCACCGCCAACTCACCATTCTTGGACATCTCGTCGACGCCTCCGGTGTACGTCCTGATCCAGCTAAAATTGCAGCGGTGCAACACTTCCCTCGTCCACATTCCCAGAAAGACGTGCGCAGTTTTCTTGGGCTGTGTTCCTACTTCCGCCGTTTTATTCAAGATTTTGCTCTTATCGCTCGTCCCCTCACTGACCTCCTGAAGACCGACACAGACTTTACCTGGGGCACTGATCAACAACGTGCGTTTTCCACGCTTGTCCGCCTGCTGACATCATCCCCGATTCTGGCACATTTCGATCCCGCGGCCTCAACTGAACTCCGCACGGACGCCTGTGGCTACGGGATCGGAGCCGTGCTGGCTCAACGCTCCCGGGGCCCACACCGCGTGGTTGCGTATGCTAGCCGCCTGCTGTCACCTGCTGAGAGAAATTACTCCATCACCGAACGTGAGTGCCTCGCCCTGGTTTGGGCTGTAGCTAAATTCCGGCCATACTTGTTCGGGCGTGCTTTTTCTGTTGTCACGGATCACCATGCCCTTTGCTGGCTGTCCTCGCTGAAAGACCCTTCCGGGCGTCTTGGCCGCTGGGCGCTACGCCTTCAGGAGTATTCGTACACTGTCGTGTACAAGTCTGGACGTCTCCACCAAGACGCTGATTGCCTGTCTCGGTACCCTGTCGAGCCACCTGCTCTCAGTGACACTGACGATATCCCTTCCCTTTTTGGCATTTCTGGTCTACACAACATCGCCGAGGAGCAGCGCAAAGACCCATATTTGCAAACCATCATCGAGGGCCTCAGTTCTGGAAGCTCGAAGCGGTCCCTGCAGCTCTTCGTTACCGAAAATGACATCCTCTATCGCCGCAACTTCCGTCCTGACGGGCCCTCCCTCCTTCTAGTCATTCCCCAGCAGCTGCGGTCTTCTATAATTGCAGAACTCCATGACCTGCCTGCCGCTGGCCACCTTGGTGTGGCACGAACTTACGACCGGATACGGCGCCGTTTCTTTTGGCCTGGATTATACCGTACAGTCCGGCATTACGTCACCACTTGTGACCTCTGTCAGCGCAGGAAGAAGCCTTCGGTACCACCTCCTGGTCTTCTGCATCCTATAGACGTGCCTGTGGAACCGTTCCACCGTGTAGGGCTCGACCTCCTTGGGCCATTCCCGACCTCGGACTCCGGAAATAGGTGGATCGCGGTAGCCACAGACTATGCGACTCGGTATGCGATCACCCGTGCATTGCCTACGAGCTGCGCGACCGATGTGGCAGACTTTCTTTTGCACAATCTCATTCTGCAACATGGTGCCCCTCGTCAGTTACTCACAGACCGCGGACGCTATTTCCTGTCCAGAGTTGTTGACGACATCCTGCGTTCATGTTCTACCAAGCATAAGATTGCCACAGCATACCACCCGCAGACCAACGGGCTAACCGAGCGTTTGAACCGAACATTGACAGACATGTTGTCTATGTACGTCTCCCCCGACCACAAAGACTGGGATCTCGCCTTGCCCTACGTCACGTTCGCTTACAACACCTCGCGGCATGACACAACTGGTTACTCTCCTTTTTATCTCTTGTACGGGAGACACGCCGTCCTGCCTTTGGATACACTCGTCCCATCTGCTGACCGTCCAGTCACCGCCTATGCCCGTGACGCCATTGCTCAAGCTGCAGACGCTCGCCAAATCGCCCGTACTCGGCTACAAGCGTCCCAGCAAGCACAGAAGTCTCTGTATGATCACCACCATCGCCATGTCACTTATGAGCCGGGGTCGCTCGTTCTTCTGTGGTCCCCTTCCCGCCACGTCGGTCTTTCTGAGAAACTTTTGTCCCCCTACCATGGTCCTTATCGCGTTGTGCGTCAGGTCACCGACGTCACGTATGAAGTTGCACCTCATACACTTGCGTCCTCATCATGTCGACCATCCACCGATATTGTTCACGTTACGCGCCTCAAGCCCTATCACGCAGCTCATCTCTCATCGACCTAGCACCGGGACGGCGCTTGTGCCGCCGGGGGTCATGTTACGACGCAGTGGAAGTGGAAGACGAAGTGGACTCCCGCGTGAAAGGGACGAACGAAGAAGAGGTTGATGGTGCTTCCTGTTCGCGCTGGTGCTCCCGGCTAGGAATTATTCACCTACGGGTTGTAAATAAATGTAAATAGTATTTCCCCGTAACAATATGTTGCTCTGTCATTTACATACAAGCCCTGTCCTGAACATTTCAATTAAGGCTGACGACAGCTTTTGGAGAGATTTTCACACATTGCTTGCTGAAAATAATGTGTTGCACTTGAAAAACCTGAAGCGTATAGCCTGTTCCCTCAGCATAAAATGCAGTGGTCTTAAGTATACATATGTGCAACTCTTGCGTGAACTTCAAAATTTTGGTTGGGAGTCATCACTTCAATATGCTGGATAGTGCCAATTTTTTTTTTTTTTTTGGGGGGGGGATAAGGAAACGACGGATTCATCTCATGTTTGTTCTTATCCTGATCCCACGTTCTAGCTCTCAAAAAATTGAGTTAATTGTTCGCCGAAAGCCAGATGGGATAGCAATTGACATTGTGACAGAGACTGGAGGCAAGTATACCTTCTGGGTCAAAATTCTTGCGTGTGGTATACAAAGAGTGAAGAAAATTATAAAAAATTACAGCTCGGCTTGTTTCTGAATTACAACTCCGAAAAATACAGGTGAAGAAATGTTCCGGGTTGTTCCGCAGCTACACTTCTAATAAATTTAGGGCATATGCCTCGTGATTTCTGCTACACCAAAACAGCTCTTGCGATAAAGATTCAGGATACATTTCTGGTACTGGGTTACGTATAAGACCGTTATAACAGTTGGTATGGTCATGGCATAGTTCTAAAATGGTCTCGAATTCACAGCCAGGTAAAATTAAGAACAAGGCAACGCCTGTAGACTGAAATAGAGCTCAATAACGCAGACGGTATTGCATAGTTTCTATGATCCCATTGTGGTAGAGACATTCAGATATTTAGGAAAACAAGTTGGAAGCAAGTGCAAAAGCACGCGTTTACTTTAATAGTAATCTTGCGGAAGCTCTATCAATGGCTTCTGCTCGCTTGAAAAAAGCGCCGGCTTTTACTGCGCGGGGGCCGGATGCTGCATTTTTTTCTGTTTTTTTTCTCATGTTACAATCTTTCCTTTGTCAATCGTTACAATAAAGAGCTTGAAGTCATTTGCGTTCGTGGTTCACAAAATAACTCGCAAAACTCAATGAAAAAATTGGAGGGGACCCAAAAGCTCCGCCCTGAGGGTATGACGCGATAGCATTCGTCGACACATCGTTCTCGACAAACCCAATGCCACGAATGCCAGCATAGCTACCACCGCGAAAAGACGGGCAGTAAGCTCCAAGCTTCGTGATGAACGCGCCTTGGATGTGCACTGCGTTGTTCGCCGCTCACCGCGTGATTCCTGCGTCCCCGCACGGCCCCACTGCGCCCGAACGAGACGAGCGGGAGGCGCTGCCTTCGCGCGCTATCTGTAGGGCAGTGGCGTACATTGCGAGGAGAACGAGGATCAGGAACTGGTTTTAGTGGGTGCCGCCTGATGGGGCTACGTGCGCGTCAAGTGAAACGGAACAGTAGCGGAAACGTACTTTGCTACTGGCTTAACTCCGATTTCTGTAATTTCCATGTTCATAATTACTAACATACACCACAGTACACGTCTCTAAGGCATCCTTCTAGGACAACATCGTATCCACTAGACGCGCCTTTGTTCATTCCAAACCATCGAGCTGGCGTGGCAGAGTGGCGTAGCGTGCTCGTCTCGCACTCCGGAGGCCCTTGTGCGATTCCGCAACTCGACCAATTTCCTACTCGATTTTTATTTATTAATGCTTCTGAGATTTTTCGCTCACGGCCAGCGCCGCCAACGCCGACGACGACACCGGATGAGCCTAGCAAACATAGGTAGTACAGAAATTGGTCCAGAGGTATGAACTTTGTTTCCTGGCTATATTGCCGAATGGCAAGGTCAGTGCAGCTTTTAATCCCTGTCGATTTTATACCATACAAAGAGATGTTTAGTAAAATAAGAATAAAAGCAGACAAACTTTGTTCACTTCCAGCAAAAGGCTTTTGTCAAGAGCAGTATTAGGTCAGAATTCCAGCAGCTTATTATGGTCGGCTGTTTTGCGGTGATGCATGTTCTGAACAGGTCGTTGTCAAAGCAGGATCCTCCACGGATTAACGACAAAACTCATCACTTGAAACATTGCCGGTGTCCACCTGTCAAAACTTAAGCCTGCAGAAACGGATTGCCAAAAAAAGTTTCCGGAACAAACAAAATTGACACTGATAACATCGAAGCAAGGAAATGCATAACGGTTTCCTGCGAACTTCCATATTGAGTTGCCCGGGTTTGTTCGCACAGTCGTTAGAATCTTGAGGATCGATGGTAGTTACTCAATGCACTAGAAAATAAGGCAGTTATAATTCCATTGAAAATCCGAAGGAACAAAAAACAGTAACTGCAGAAACGACCTAAGCCTGCGCATCAAAAATTACCTAATTGGGAAAGTCTTCATGAATACCTGAAGCAGGAAGCCCGCGTGAAGAATTGCACTACTGCCAGCGAATTTCCTAATGAAAACAAAATAGTGCACCTACAGGAGCATAGCAGAACTGATGGCTAGCTGCTTTGGTTTGACCGTCCTTTCCTCTTCATTTTCAGATTCACATATCATTGGAATGAAAAATATCGAAGTGAATCAATGGCGCTAGTTTGTCTGAGTTTTTTATTCGCGTAAAAAAAGAACGCAATCATGTTAAGAATACACAGCACACGACAGTTTTACCGCATAATTTAAATGGACACCATTTAGGTTCTCATTCTGCAGCAAAGGCGGCTTCGTCGGCGCCGTCGTTAGCATTTTAAGCGAAAGATGCCTTAAGGTGAAATTTAAAGCGCATTTAAAGCGAAAGAAACCTAACTAGACCACCTAGGACACCTGACATTCTGGCGCCATCGGAACTTGCCCACCATTGACCACCGTGGCAGGCGGCACTTGAATGATTGATCGCGAGAAGTTGCTCGGGAAGAGCAACCTGGGCAACACAGGGCCCACCGTTGGGAACACCTGCCATACCAGCGCCGTGGCGCATCGCTTAAACGCTGCACCACTGCGCCAGGAGTAGCATGGGGACTCCCAGAGATCTATGAAACTAAAGTAGGAAATGATTCATTTTGCATATACCGGCATTAACCTATTAACGCTATCTCATACCTTTAAAGCGGAGATTAAGTGCCCCCTCTTAATTTTAGACACCTTTAGCATACCGTGTACTGTATTATCGTTACCCGTACCGGAGTACCGGGAACCTGCGCGCAGCCAATGTGCATCCGCAAATTGCCTGGACGACGCCAGATGGCGCCATATACCCGGCAGCTGTGCTCGCGCCCGCAGCATCGGAACCAATCAGCGCGTACTCACCCCCGGTGGGCGGGCACCCGGCACTCCGGTAACGGTAGCGGTAACATGGTACACGGTATGCTAAAGGTGCCTATTGCTGCAATTCGCTTAGTAGTTCAGATAACCAGCTTGTGTACTGAGGGAAATCAGCATAACGACGGAATGAATAGAAGGTAACGCTGTAGTGTGGAAAGCCACTTGACGCTAGAGCGCATCACAACGCTATATTAGCTTTTCTGTGTAAGACAGTGTATCATCTCACTGATAATTTTAGAACGGAAAAGTTTCCATTCACTTTTGTTGCGTAAGGAAAAATTTCTGGTTTAACGCAGCGTGGATATCGTTCCCAACAGAAAAGTAGTTTGGGGTGCAGCTTTATTTCTACCGGTTTGTTATCGACAACATTCCATGACTATCGAAGCAGGTGGCGTTTCATAAACGGCTTTTAAGCCACCCACTCAGTTAGGTTAGCTTGCTAGGTTGAAGTTTCGCTGATCCTTACCAGTTATTCTTGTTCGTTTACTCAATGTTTTGTCCTCAAAGATCCATTGTAAACAACTCTTGTATTCTTTTCTGTACCAGGTGAGCTTGCATTCGATTTGAAGAGTAGTTATCAAGTCCTACATGCCGAACCAACATGCATTGTTCTTCAAAGTGGCGTACACAGAAATGGTAAGAGCAATTTCATTTATTGTAAAGAGTAATTACTCATTGACATCCACGCGACTGCAGAGAAACAGCTACAAGGGAAAGCTGTATAGCTTTCCTTTGTAGCCAGCCGTTTGGCTACAAGTAATTACTCCCTTATTACGAATCTACTCCACCTTGGGGGATTCCCCTAAGTATTTGACCAAGTTCATTTATTACCCTCCATTAGCCATAGGAACAAAAACAACCGTCCGCTCTACGCTGTAGTTACTAAGGACGCATGGTCTTCCAATGTGCACAGCAGAAGCAGGATAGCTTATGACATCGCAATCTGTAGAGGAGACAGGTAATTGTTTCCACATGAAACGGAGCGCTTCCATCACCCAGAGAAAACTGAAGAACTTGAAATCCAGCACAGCATGAAATACTGAGAGAATTGCTACAGATGCTTGAAACTCAGCAAAAACTAAATATGCATTGGAATAGTTTCAATTCTATACCTAAACAGGCCCTACTGCCGGTCTACCTACATCGCCGAGATGCACGATCACTGGAAATTGCTCGTTATCATAAATTTACAGCGTGATTGCAACTTAACATTCTGTCATTGCCTCTAGTAATAAATTTCTTTAGACCCAGTCAAGCACACCAAAAGAAAGTTTATTTTCAGTGTTTTCTTTCGGCCGGTGCCAATTTCAATGACGCCGCGGTAAATCGGATCAAATCATCAAGACTTTGTCAATTCCATTCCATCTGCCACTCTCAGCGATGTCTCGCTAGCTTTTCAAAAGGGATTAACCAATGTGTCACTAGAATGGGTCGATGCCATTGGCTGGTGGGCTTCATTTGAGGAGCACTTGCTGCTCTGTTCATGAGTTGTACCCGACTGTAGTCACTGTGCTGAATTTCGTAACCTATCTAATAAGCTTAAAGGTTGCTAGTATTTTTGGTAAACGCTTAAAACAGTTTGGTATCGCCTTTTTTACTGATGGGAAAAATTAACTGTGTTGGACGATGCAACAGAGTTTCTTTTCCTAGAGTAGTGTGTTCAAGGTTAACTTGGTAAGACGGCGTTGCAGGTGAAACCAGCATAGTTTGTCGTGAGCAACCTATCAAGCTAAGAATATTTCCTCTGCCGGCTCGAGAAATTCATGACATCTGTTCTTGTGAGTGAATTTCACTAGAGCGAAGCAAAGCGCACTTTGAACAAAAATCATTTAAGTTCTATACAATTGCTCATACCCAAAGTTGGGGAGCAGTTTTGCTTCTTGATAAACAGTCAACAGAGCAGGATATTGTTCTGTATGTCGTCACTATCTCCTCCAGCCTCCCTATGGACCAACAAATTGTGCCTCTGATAGTTTGAAACATACTGACGGCATTGTGAAACCAAAGCAGCCGAATTACATTGATTAGAGCAACCGCTCTATAGAGTTTGATTTACCTTTCCAGTGCAATATTGATGATAATCTAGTGATTGTTCTTTGAAGCGTGGAATTTATGAAGTTGTCTATTGATATTTTTGAGGCATTTAGAAGTGCTTGTTGATTCAGGTTCATGAAGAATATTTTATTTGGGAATGAAAAATAAAGTGGATACCACGCGTCCACAGGAAAGAGTTCCAAATTTTTCTGTCGATTTCCTTTCTGTAATATAATTAATAGATCAGTGAACGGAACTTTGTACATTTAATCCACGTTAAAACCAGGTACCCCCCTTACCTTCCCCCCTCCACATGCACATATACACACACCAATCAGTGCTAGGTTAAACACTCTGAATGCTTGATCAGCTACTCAGCACGGTTAACGATAAGCGCACGTGCGAGGGTAGAATATTTTTGCTAGTTATCATACAGACTGTACCATGCCTTATTCTATGGAGAAAGTGGAAACCCAACAGCTTCTGTTAACGGGGTGTCGTAGCTTGACTGAAAACTCCACTTTCTGCTTTACATTTCCAGGAAGACCTTATTGTATGCTTTGGGGAGAAAACAGCGAACAGAGCAAAACCGAGCATGGCTGCTTCGACACGATCACTAAAGTCTGCGTGAGAGACAACTACAATGTCTGGGACCGCACTGATCGTTGCTTTGAACACGATAGACTGAGTGCAGCCGCAAATCAAAACCTTCCACCGCAAGACGCATAGGCGAGTGCGTATCGGCGTCTTAACTCTTTGTAGGGCAGTGAAACGCATTATACTCATTTGCTTCAGGTGCTGGGAAATTCATAACAATGTGCCTACGTGCTATATTTTCGCCTTGTGAATACAACTGGACTGTCAAACAAAGCATTCAATGCGTACTTCATTAAGCTAATAGCGCTCCTCGTGTTATGTGTGTTTTTACAAGTGCGGCTGTACAGTTTTACGAGACCCACCATGGCGAAAAAAAGTGACAATTTTTTTTGCGTTTGAGCCTTTTCCATGCATAAACTGCCTTATAATAATCCTTACAGTAATGTACAATCCTAATGAAAGTTCCCTTAGAAGCCCAAGAGACTGCGGTACAGATACGTACTACATTCGAGATATCTTTACGAAGTAAATGGTACAACTTTGTACCACTTCTTTCTACAAAACAAGTGGTCTACGTGGCTTGAAAGGGATGTCATTCATTTGTTAGCGACATTCTGAGCGCAATTGTTCCGTTTGTATGCACGTGATAGAAGCACAGAGCGTGTGCCTCATTCAATCATACATGATTTATACATATATTATATACAATACCATACTTGTTGACTGGTTCAGTGGGAATTTCAAGTACGCATGGTTGCATTAACGTCTCTATAATAATGTCCCCATATAGCAATTCAAAGTGAAAATAATTACTCATAACGAAAGTTGCGATGCTTTCCCTGTCGTGTTCTTGATTGCACTCTATATTTATTTCGAGCCAATAGTAATAACTTAAAGTATTTACATCTCAAGACACGCTATGCTGATCACTGCCAAATGCTGTTGTAATTACTACCTTCGCCGCCAGACTTACCCCTGCTATTGTCTTACTATAGCACGTGAAAACTTTGAGCTAGTAACTTCGAGCTGCAACCCTACCGCGCGAAGCTACCACAGAAGAGAGCAATGTGTCTCGATTAATGGTTTATGGGGCTTATTTTCCCAAAGCGACTCAGGCTCTCTTTTCCTCCTTGAAACACTTATGCGGACCGCATCCCCGAACATACTTCCTGCGGTTGTGAACAAAAGTTCTATAAATTATTTCCAGTCCTCAGTACTGACTCTTCTAGCCGGCAGGAGCATGCGCTCTATAATCCCTATGGAAGTGGCTCTTATTGCCTTCTCTGCTCGATCCTCGCTGAGCACATTAATCAGGGAATGTACTGGCCTGCTCACGTATACATACCAGGTGCTTGAGGGAAAACTTTCAAGCATTTTGAAATATAGGCTTCGTGAGTTAAAAATATGGCTCTTGCGGCATGATATTTCCAGTGTTCACTAGGAAACCGGTTAATCGTCTTAAGTAGTAAGCTGGTTAACTCAGTTTTAATAATTTGGTGCTCGGCTGCTGACCCGAAAGACGCGGGTTCGATCCCGGCCGCGGCGGTTGAATTTCTTTGGAGGAGAAATTCTAGAGGCCCGTGTACTGTCCGATGTCACTGCACGTTAAAGAACCCCAGGTGGTCGAAATTTCCGGAGCCCTCCACTACGGCATCTCTCATAGCCTTAGTCGCTTTGGGACGTTAAACCACGTAAAGCAACCAACCAATCAGTTTTAATAATTAACTTTTTCGGTAGTGGAGTGAGGCACGTAACTGCAATTATAGATTTGCAGCCGGTCATTAGTAGTAATAGGCATATCAGTTTTTAGAATTTCAAAAAATGTGATTACCCTTGGCGCTGTAGTTCGACTAAATTTGCCTACATCGAGGAAAATGCATGCGTTTTTGAAAAGCATGCAGGCGAAGAAACCTTTCCTTATGTACCTAGTCGAAAAAGCCAAATTTTATCAATGTGGAAATAAAGGGCTTGCACTCAGCGTCAAACACAGACCGCCTAAAATGCCCTTCAAAACTGCGCAAGCAACCCATGTTTCACTCAACGTAATGTATATTGGGCATCTTTCTCAGCGTAAAAGCATTAAAAAGCAGTAATTATTTTATTCTAGTTGTCAGATTCTTTTCTCGACCTCAGCCAAACCATTTCCTTGAGGCGGCATAAAAGAAAAACTTGCCAACTACTGAAATTGCCTAAAAGGGCAACAAACGCCTCTTGGTGCCGCAGTCGACAGGTAAAAGAAATGTTCTCAAGAAATGTGTGCCAAAAAATGGCAGTACAGTTCGCCAAAAGAAGGTTCCAGCATAGTTCCGATCAGGTGTGGAAACCTATATGCGAAAGATGACAAAATACGACGTCATTATTCATGACACATGCCTTGTTTGCTCTATTCTCTTCTCTGGAGAGTGGTGCGGGTAGCGCACCACGTTTTACACCTTCACAAATGAAGAAATATGTTGTGCTAGATGCAAATATGCAATTGATGGAAATACATTTTGACATGCAGTCTGCCGAAAATAAGGCTGATGAGTTGAGTCCTTTTTCAGCAAACTTAACACTTAACACTCAACTTAACAACTCTTTCGACGCCACCTCCCTAACCGAAACATAATGCCGTTGGGATAGTGATGTTCTGCGAACAACAAGGTATATTCATTTTATATCAACTACACAACGAAAATTGGAGGAGGCGTTGCCTATTCTGTGCAAAACAAATATGACTGAGCTGCAATCGGACCACTGCTTTTGAAATGGTGATATATAAAAGCTCCTCGTGAAATCTGCCTGCCAAACTACTTGTTCTCAAACGACAACCTTACCAAAATTTGACCACATTTTTTGGCAACAATGAGCGAGAGATCTTTGTTTTTTACAGTTCGCAAGGCTTTTTTTCTTCTATATTGGGAGATTCAATATCCACATGAGCACAATCAATCTGGTGCAGCAAGAGGTGTTGTTACTACTCCTATTAACATGGTTTTGAAAATGCTATTAATTGTTCCACGTGCATCACTTCCACTGGTTGTTCAGTGCTAGACATCTTTGTTGCGAACGGTAAAAATCCGCACTTTTTGCGGCGTATTTCAGCGGGTATCTGCGACCATTTGCCAGTTTTCCTGGACGTTGAAAAAATCACAGGGCACTTAAGACTGCTTACTGTCTGTGAACCGAAGGCATGTGTTTGTGTCAACATGAGCGTTTGACCTCGATGCAGGTTGTGCACTGAGAAATGACATGAAGAAGCGCCTGCAAACGATTTTACAAAAGCTGAATCCACAAAGCTCCCAGTAAAACACTGCGACAATTGGTTCGAGCAGCTGTCGCGAGCTAGGCTCAAACCTAAGAAACATATGCTATAGGTGACGAGAAATTGTATGACACCCCTCGAAACGCTATACACCGAACGGTTGCGTCGCCAGTATACGCGACAGCGTATATAGGTGGTTCGCTGGAAAAGCCGTCGGCGTCCTAGTTGTCGGTACAACGCGTCAGAAAAAATCGTATCTTACCAACCGTTTACCGCAGATGTTCCGAATGGTGCCATAGGATTCATCGTTTCGTTCAGCATAAACTTACTAGTTAGAGCCTAGCTTGCGACAGGAATTCGAACCGGCGACCTATAATAAAAGAGCAGTTCAACCCGATAGACCGTGTGTGGGTCATCACCGCGTCCACGCCCGCCTGGAGAGTGGCCTGCATATTGCCAAAATTGCCGGTGGTCACCCAGAGGGTGATGTCGCCGGCGTAGAAAGCATGAGATAGAGCTGGAATAGTGCGCAGAGCACATGCCAGTGAGAAGAGGGATATGTTAAAATAAGCGGGGACAAGAAAGAACCTTGGGGGGTGCCCTTGTTGCCAAGGGTGAAAGAAGAAGAAGAAAGTGGGCCGTAAGAGATTTCGGCTGTGTGGTGGGCGATAAGAGATAAAGAGGGCAATGTCATTAGCAATATGGGTAAGATAGTTAAAGTAGCCGAAAAGTTTTACACAAATCTATACAGTAGCGATTGCAATCAGAATGTTACTGAGAGAGCAAGTAGAGCACAGCAATTGGACATCCTGCCAGTAACGAAGGAGGAAGTAAAGAAAGTCTTAGGAGCAATGCAGAAGCGGAAAGCAGCTGGTGAGGATCAGATAACAGCGGATTAGTTGAAGTATGGAGGAGAGATTGTGCTCGAAAAACTAGCCACTCTGTATATGTAATGCCTTGTGACCTCGAGCGTACCTAGAGCTTGGAGAAACGCTGACATTATCTTAATTCATAACAAAGCAAACGTCAAGGACTTGAAGAATTACAAACCGACCAGCTTATTGTCTGTTGCCTGCAAAATATTTACTAAGGCAATCGCTAATAGGGTGAGAAAACCTTAGACTTCAATTCAACCAAATGGCCAGGCAGTCTTTCGTGAAGGATGCTCGACAATTGACCATATTCACGCAATCAATCAGGAAATAACTAGGAGAATAAGAGTGAGGTGGAGTGCGTACGCCAGGTTCTCTCAGATCATGAATGGCAGTTTACAAATATCCCTCAAGAGAAAGTATACAACAGCTGTATCTTACCAGTACTCACCTATGGGGCAGAAACATGGCGGCTAACAAAGAAGGTTCAGCATAAGTTAAGGACAACGCAACGAGCTATGGAAAGAAAAATGATTGGTGTAACTTTAAGAGATCGGAAGCGGGCGGAGTGCGTGAGTGAACAAACGCGCGTTAATGATATCCTAGTTAAAATCAGAGGAAGAAGTGGGCTTGGGCAGGGCATGTAATGCGAAGGCAAGGTAACCGCTGGTCCTTAAGGGTAACGGTGTGGATTCCAAGAGAAGTGAAGCGTAGCAGGGGGATGCCGAAAATTAGGTGGGCGGATGAGATAAGAAACTTTGAGGGAATACGGTGGCCGCGGCTGGCGAAGGACCGGGTTAATTGGAGAGACATGGGAGAGGCCTTTGCCCTGCAATGGGCGTAGTCAGGCTGATGATGATGATGATGTACATTGTCGAATGCTTTGGTAAGGTCCAGCGCCAGGATAGCTCGAGTGCGTTTATGGTGGGAGGGTTGTAGGACATCCTCGGAAAGCTGTAGCATGACATCCTGGGTGGACAATTGGGGACGAAAGCCGAACATGGAGTCTGGATACATGTGGTGGTCATTTAGATAAGTCTGCAGCCGGGCCAGGTTGACGTGCTCGAAGAGCTTGCCGAGACAGCAGGTGAGAGAGATGGGGCGGAGGTGTGCCAGGGCAATAGGTTTGCCAGATTTTGGGATAAAAGAGACACGTCCATGTGCACACGAGGAGGGAAGAGTGCCAGCCTGCCAATGTGTATTGATAAGGTTAGTAAGGGCTTCGAGGGAGGGGGCATTTAGGTTTCGGAGTGCTTTGTTAGTGATGCGGGCAGCCCCCGGGGATGAGGTGGTTCGGAGCTTGAGTAGCGCCGCACCAACCTCGGCCAGGGAGATGACCGCATCACGATCGGGGTTTGGGGGAGCCAGCCGGAGTAGGTGGGAAGAGGAGTAGGGGGGTCGGTGTAGAGGTAGCATATTTGTAATAAGGAGTAATTACTCATCGACATCCACCCGACATCCATCCATTCCCCTATACATTTGACCAGGTAGCATTTTTGTGTCCAATTCTGCTAACACAGTTTCACTCCATGTTCTCTATGTTCGCCCCATTCTCGGGCTAGGAAACGGCGGCAGCCGTTTTGGGCCATATGGCTTACCCCTCGAAGCCATAATATTTGTGGGGAGCCTTTGGCCTGGCTCAGCGCCGCGGCCCGTGGTGTTGCGGATGGATGCCTCTTCGAAGGGGTTTTACGAAGAGGTTGATGTGGATAGGATGTGCGATGGAGAGGAGTGTCAAAACACGAGTGTGATCATACTGGGGCCAAAATTTTTACATGTATGAGTTGTCTTCATAAAAATGCTCTTGTTCCCAACCGTCATTGTAGCCTACGACGTGACATGGGCTTACCAAAGAACGAGGTCTATATAAATTCGGTCACCGAAGAAAGTACTTTTTTGGAAAAGCATTTATTTCAAATGCATGTGAAACAGAGCAACGATTTTTTAATGTTTGTTTTCAATTCAACTCCGCTTTTTTACACGTAGAAGTTATTATTTGCACGCTTAAGAATATGACACTCCGCCGTCATAAAGAACCTTGGTGACGAACAGCGGCTCAGGTGGCGACAATTCTTATTCACTGAACGGCCAAGCACTTCTGCAGGTCGCTGGCGTCAGTAAAGTTATGGCGCACGAAATCTCGCACCTTCCTGACCGTCCAGGTGCGAGTCAGGTTTCCTACACTTAAGCCCAGTAGGGGGCAGGCACGGGGCATGACGTCGCGCTCGGTGTCAAAAAAAGCGATGCCGAAAGGGATTTTCAGGTAGGAAGCCTTCGCCTTGCAAATCTGCAATGCAAAGCAAAGAAGATGGTATGTTATATGGTATGAAGGGTTTAATGTCCCGCAGCGAAACATACGCTCTGTTAGATGAATTAATCCACAAGGGGTACTTTTGAGAGTGTACATTCTGAAGCACGCGGCCATTTATCGTTTCACCTCCATCGAACTGCTACACCCACAGCCTGGATTTCACCCCACGACCTTGGTATCAGCAGCCGAGCACCAGAGAAATTTAGCTGTATCGACGGGCACAAGGAAGTGAGTATGATATAAGCACGTCCTTTCTGTTCTTTCGTCCAAAGAAGTTCTAAGATACTAATGTGTGCTGATCTGCTCTCGAAGCTTCATCTTGATAATCAATTCTTGCACCAGACTTGGGGAACCCAGGTTCTGCACTCTACGGCTAGTGTACAGTGCTATCGCCCGTGCAGTTCGAAGTACATTGAAGCCTGAGATGTTATAACACTAACCAGTACTCCCTCCCCCGTTCCTTAGTTGTCCCTTCGAGAGCACGCATGGCGAGTCACCGCATCGAGCCTAAAACAACGTTTAAACAGTTATTTTATTGGGTTTTAACGTCGCAAAGCGACTCAGGCTATGAAAGACGCCGTAGTGGAGGGCTCCGGAAATTTAGACCATCTGGGCTGCCTTAACGTGCACTGACATCGCACAGCACACAGGCCTCTAGAATTTCGCCTCCATCGAAACGCTACCGCCGCGGCCGGGACCAAACCCGCGTTTAAAATAGGACCAGACGTATTTTCTTACAACCTTAGCGAAATCTAATATGCCATACGCGTCCCTTCCCAGCTACGCAAAACGCCCTATTTTGAAACGGGAACGCTTCAAATCTCTTCACGCGGAACAGAAATGATCTTACAGATATTTAAAAAATACACCGTACAGTGGTGCTATAGGAACCCCTGCACACCGTGCAAGCAGACATCATGCATGCGCTGTTTATAGGCTAGAACTGAGAGTAAGCGAACAACTATGAAGCGAAGATGCATAATCACGAAGTGGTGCAGTGAATACGGGGGAGTTTTTCAATTTCTTCACTCACTGGAAAGCCACTGTGGGCTAGTTGCATTTCAAGTGTGCACTAAAGCTGTCAAACAAGGGCACTGCTTCAAAGAGGCTACATCCTCCTAATCCAGTGCCGGCGCCTCAGCGTTAGCTCTAAGGCAACTGCAGCCTCACTGGAAGCCGTATATTCATGTGGCTTGAGCTGCAGCTTGCAGCAAGAAGATCCATGGCGCCTTCCGGGACAGTTTTCCGCTGAAAAGCCACGACAACTACAGAGAAACTTCTTATATACTGGGTTTCCCTGGTTCAAGGGCCGCACATAGCAGAAAATGGTATGCAAGCAGCTTGATCGGCACTGCAAGTTCTTACAGACCACAATCCAGAGCTGTTCTCCATCAGCCATCAGCTGCCGACTGCGGAACCGCGGAGTGTGAGTTTCTCTGGGTATACTGCTTGGCAGTGGCATCTCCGCGGGCGCGCCAGGATGATACCCGAGAGTTACTGTCCTTCGTTAGGTGGAAATTCGATCGCATCAGTGGCGTAGCCAGAAATTTTGTTTGGGGGCGGGGCTCAAGTTGCAGAGCGGCGGTTCAAACGCAAGAACAATAACTGAATAACTCCATTCCCATTGAGAATGCGGTTGTGTATTTTATAACCTATGCACTGTCGAGACAAGTGAAATATGCATTTTTTTAAATAAAAGAATGTACATTCGTTCGCCTTAAAAATCGTGTCAGAGTTAATTGCTACCAATGCTTCCATGTTTTTGCGTATTTACTAAGGAAAGAAAATATTACTCGAAGTCTACAACTATATCAGTCCTAAACCAGCAAAGCAGTGCATGCCACTGATATGAAAAACGTAAAGGGCATGAAATGAGCAAGTAGAGGACACATATTTTAATGAATCTTTGTCGTTCAAGAGCCTTCACATTTTTGTACAATATGCAACGGCCAGGGAAAAATCTCAATGACGCTGTCCTTCGTTCCAGTGTACTGCACAGCAGCTGCTACAACCAGTCATCTATTGCGAGTAATTGCTCCGAAATTTTAGTCGCAACAGCGAGCACATGAACAAACGAGATGTTCTGCAAGATATGCATAGAAGTACGAATGTAAAATGGAGTATTAGAAATGCAAACATACAACTTGACAACTTGAAAATTGGAATAAAAGCACGTTGGCGCAAATAATTTCACAAGGAGAAGACGAGGAAATTGTGAAGTTATTTATTTTAATTATTTGTTTACGAATACTGCAGACTCCTTCTGGAGTCCAAGCAGGAGTGGGAAACACATGAATAATACCAAAAATACAAAATGAAGTCAAAGAAAAAAGTCATACATTCAAACTTTTCAAAGCAGCAATGAATTCCACTTCGTCAGGAGAATCGACAACATTCTGAGGCAGCTTATTCCAGTCGATCACAGTCATAGGAAAATAGGAATATTTAAATGAATCAATGAAAGACTGATATTCTTTTAAGATTTTCCCGTGGTTAAACCGTGTGTTAGCTAGAGGTGCAGGGGTAAGGTAGAGAGTCTTGTTTATTTCTGTCTTATTATTGTACAGGAGGTACAAGAACTTAAGCCTGTACTCTGTGCGTCTGGATTGGAGGGTCTGAAGATCCTAGAGATTAATCATCTGTGTTAAGCTATCTGTTCGTCTGTAGCGGTTGCAAATAAAACGGACGGCCATTCTCTGTACCTTTTCCAACTTATCTATATTTGTTTTGGTTTAGGGGTCCCATATGCATGACGCATACTCCCAAATCGGTCTAACCAAAATCGGTCTAACATTAGCTATTTGCGCCAAGGTGCTTTTATTTTAAATTTCAAGGTGCTCAACAAACTAGCCCGGCAACATGCCTTACCAAACAACTTGGCAACTGACAAAAAAGTGGCACTGGAAACAAAGTCACTGTATGTATACACAAAATACCCGTATGCCTCCATTAAATCAACGTATCGAAGCAAAAGGCACTCAATGCGTCAAACACATGCGAGATCACCGTTAGTAAACTTTACACACGGCAAGACAGACGATCCAGGCAAGAAAAAAAGTATTATAGCAAAAGTCGCGATATGTACTTGTGCCACTCTGCGGTCGGTGACAGTTCGAAGAAATTTCGGGTGGATGGGGGAGGGTTGGCTGGGGAGGGGGGCTGATGCCCGATAAGCCTCCCCCCCCCCTACCCCTGGCTACGCCCCTAGATCGCATCACAAGTTACTCTGAGTGTATGTCACCAGAGACATGATACATCGTTCCTGCCTCCTAACTTAAATTATCATGCGAATCAAATAAAGTACTGCTAAATAATGTGAGCTGCAACAGATTTTTGCTTAGCAGGCAGTGTCGCGTTATCGTTTGGGCCATGCAAACACTTTAGTGAGATCATGTACATTATGACGACGTTGTGGTCAGACATTTGCCACGCCGTCTGTCATATGACATACTGAAATAGGTAATAATTCCTCCCTCTTGCGCTAGCGTTCCTATACACGACGTATGTTTATTGCGAGCAACGCAAAGCTGAGCACAGGGATGACGATGGCGAGCCACTGGCGATCGAAAACACGCGTTTCTCTCGAACAGCCTGCAGTGAGCAGATGGCGGACCATCTCTATATCTCTCGCGCACATCCCTACGCATCGAATCAAGCCAGCATGCCTGCAACACGACGCATAAAACGAATATCCAAATACATAACACAGACACATTTGCTATATGCGGCACCGCACGTAGAAGACACCAACACACGACCCACCAGCGAAGATATGTGATTGAAAATTGCAGTGCCCACTTCGTAACCTGCATAGTACTTTACCGTCAGTTATCGCGCCAACGAGCTAAAATGCGCGTCAACAACCTTAGTTATTTATGCTAGAGGGAGACGGGACGCAGCAGCGCATAAGACACTGTGAGGTTGCATAAATGGAGATCACTTAGTAGCACGTGCGTTATGGTTTTGGTGTTTTTTTTTCTGTTTCCTTTTATAGGCGTGTTTTCTGTTAATAAACTTTAGTTGAGAGTCAGGGCTTGTTCCTGTGTATTCTTCCTTTCAACCCTGTTGGTTGGTGCTGTTTTTTGCATAATGTATCACCAACTCGCCCGCTTAGCTATCCTGTCGTACTGTACTATTGCTTGTACAACGCATCAATGACAGAAATGAAAAGCACATCAAATTATACGTCACTTTTACGCGCGCGGTACACGTGATCAGAAGAGCACCTGGCAGCACGCGCAACCAGATGGCGCCTGGTGTCGAGAGTACGAACGCATCCGCACCCTTCAAGGTGGGTAAAATATTGTGGTCTAGGCTTCAGTCGCTCGCAGCCCTTAAACTTCAGTGCAGAACCTTACTCTGACGTCCCTGCCATTCGAAGTGTCTTCCACTGCCGCTGAAACACCACAGCAATCAATGCAAATTTCCCACACTGAAGGTCCTTCACCTGCTAAGCGAACATCAGTTCCGCATTGCGGCCAAAGTGAACTGTCGGAAACTTAGTGCAGGAGAAAGCCTTACCTTAGCTTTCAAGACCTTGTCATTCTCGAATACCAGCGTTTGTTTTTGTCCTAAACTGATGCTGTACACCGCCTCCATATCGGGGTTGTACTCAAGGGTGTCGCCTTTGTTCCTTGCGCAGATCTGCGTCCGGAAAATAGTTCTCATGGAATGAAAACATCCGCAACAAATGCAAAGTATTGTCAGTGGTATTAACGGTCGTACCATCATATTTGGCCGGTGTATTTCCGAGTAATGTCTAATTACACTCAACTCATCCTCACCTTCTGCGCAGCATCATAAGGAAGAGACAGGAAGTGATTTCTAAGAAACATTAGAGGCCACAGGATTATCCAGATGGAATTTGTTCAACTATCTTACAAGTAATGAGTTTTGAATTTAATTCTCCTTAATACATATTTTTCTAGGGGCAGTCAACGGCTGATAAAAATGGCGGGTGATTTAGCGTTGTTACGCCAGATGCTAATGAAGAGTGTTTTCGGGTTGAGAGTCGGTTTTCAAGGTCGAGCAAGCTTGGAACGACGATGGGCGAAATCGTACTTGAGCTCCGCCTTAAAAGTATGACGCGATAAAGTTATTGCGCTAATGGCCGTATATTTGGAATTAGTCTCTCTCTGCTTAACGCTTACCGATGGCGGGAATTCATCGGACCATTTCTGGCAAAGCGGGTTAAGCGAATCGGCACTTTCCTGCTATAATAGGTTTTCTCAACGGTGGGGTTTATGAGACCCCACATTCCTCACCCCAGGCACCGTCTAGAGACCATTCAACGATTTAAGTACCACCTGCCAAGGTGAGAATACCGAGATACGCACGACCTAACTGACAGACATATGGCTTTTCGGCTGGCTGTAAACCTTAGCGCTCGCGAACTAAAGAGCTTCGATTGTTAACATGCTTGTCCCGACGATATAAGGGTGCAGATACATCTATACAAGACGCCAGCGCCTACACTACAAGAAAGTAGGCACAGGCAAAGGTCATACGTATGATTTCAGACAAAGAGGGCAATGTCATTAGAAACGTGGATAAGATAGTCAAAGGAGCCGAAAAATTGTACATGAATCTATTCGGGACGCAAATGAAATAGCCAGTATGACACAGCATTGCGACATGGTGCTAGTAAAGATAGAAGTAAAGAAGACTTATAGCAACATAAAGAGGTAAACCACCCGGCGAATATCAGGTAACACCAGATCTGTTGAAGGACTAAGTGGATATTTTGCTGCAAATAATAGCCACCCTCTACACACAATGCCTTAATCCTCGAGCGCAAAAGAAGATTGGAAGAGCCTACCATAATCTTAATCCATAAGAAAGGAGACATCAAAGACTTTAAAAATTACAGACCGATCGCTCTCTGTTGCCTAGAAAATATCTACAAGGTATCGCTAATAGAGTGAAGAGAACCTGAGGCCTATAGGACCATAAGCAACGTTAGACTAAAAATGTCGTTAAACAGAAATGCGCAGAAGATAGCCAACCCATTCATGTCACATTCACAGATTACGAGAAAGAGCTGACTCACTGGAAACCACAGGAGTCATGCAGGCATTACGGAATCAGGGTGTAGATGAGCCTTATGTAAAAATACTAGTAGGTACCTGGTACCTATAACGGCTCCACTATAGTTCACCATAAAATTAGCAATAGACTTCTAATAAGGAAGGATGCAGGGCATGGGGACTACGCTATTCACGCCTTTGGCTTGATCTGGGCTCCGTTGGGAATGCGAATTAATGGAGAATACCATAGTCAGTTGCGATTCGCTGACTACATTGCCTAGCTCCGTCACATGGGAGATGAACTGCAAAGCATGATCAATGCGTAGAACGTTTTTGCAGAAACCCAGAATAATGTTCAACATTCACAAAAGGGAACAGCACTTTACAGTTGGTAAAGAAATACGCCTTTTTTGAGCACGTAGTGGCCGAAGATCCCAATCATGAGAGCCGAATAACTAGAATAAGAATGGAGTGGAGCGCATTTGCCAGGTTCTGTGATAACATGAATGACGGCTTGCCAATGCCCTCAACAGGGAAGTATCAAACCGCTATACTCACCTCAGGGCCCGAGGGGTACTCACCTGAGGGGCAGAAACGAGGAGGATAATGAAAAATACTCAACATAAATTGAGGACCATGCAGCCAGCTAAGGAACGATAATTTGTAAGTGTAACTTTGGCAGGAAGTGGGCAGAGTGGATCTGGGAACAAACGTGGATCAATGACATCCTAACGGAAATAAAGAGGAAGAAATAGGCGTAGAAAGATAACTGATGGTCCTTAAGGGTAACGGAATGGATTCAAAGAGAAGACAAATGTAGCAGCGAATGGCACAAATTTAGGTGGGCGGTTGTGATTAAGGAATTTGCGGGGACAGGGTGGCCGCAGACGACTAAGACCAGGTTAACTGAAGAGGTATGGGGAAGGCCTTTGACCTGCAGTGGCCGTAATCCGTCTGATGTTGTTGATGATGATTAGGCCTTTTCAAGAAACCCTTGAGCTCGGTGCGAAAGATGAATTCAGGCATCACCAAATAACGACGCTTGTGAAATTAAGCTCACATTTCATCCCGCAAAAACATCAAAAACGCGAAGACTGCACGACACTTTTTGTCATAATTAATATGAAGGCTCTTTCTTCATTCAGTCAGTGAAAGTATGCACGCGGGCATGTACCAAAACTGGCCAATTTCGTTAGGGTTTTCATTAATGTCATTATGTGCGTAACATTTGTTTTACTGCATCTCTCATAGGCAAGTTTTCAGCAGATCTGATTTGGTTTGCTTTCTGGGGTTTAACGTCCCAAACCTACTCAGGCTATGATAGACGCCGTAGTGAAGGGCTCCAGAAATTTCTACCCCTTGGGATTCATTAACCTGCACTGATATAGCACAGTAGACGGGCCTCTAGAATTTCGTCTCCATCGAAATCCGACCGCCACGGCTGCGATCTAACCCGCGTCTTTCGGGTCAGCAGCGGAGCGCCATAACCCGTAAACCATCGCGGCGGGTTTTCAGCGCAACGTTTGACATAGAGAAGTTTAACCAGTATGGACTCACGTCGAGGCGGGCGAGCGACCCTTGATCTCTGCATGGCTCGAACAGCTCGTAGTGCTTAGTCAACCACTTTCCATTCTCAAAGGTTTGGTACTTTGGTGAGAATACCCGAAGATCACTT
The DNA here is from genome assembly GCF_055824585.1 of Amblyomma mixtum. NCBI lineage: Eukaryota > Metazoa > Arthropoda > Arachnida > Ixodida > Ixodidae > Amblyomma > Amblyomma mixtum. The sequence continues at coordinate 117,575,822 of NC_143015.1, read as the reverse complement.
GTGAAAGAAATCGCCATCGACATGCTGATATTGTTTGAAACTGTCATATTCAAATAAGCCATGGCTTTCATCTGTGCTTTCGGAGAACAAAGAAAGAAAAGAGAGGCCAGAATCATTCGCAAGTTCCTCAGGCCTGAACATTGATTTGAATCAAACAATTCACCGCTTCCATCATGTACTGAGCAGTTGCGGTACAATGAGACATGTATGCCTCTACAGCTGTATTTATATACATGTATGTATATATGTGTGTCTGTGTAGTATATGTGCACACCTTGATGAACGATTTGTTGACCACTGTTCTGGTAGCAAGTTTCGTAACCGCAGAGACTACTGTGTCTGCCTTTATATGTAAATACACGTGTATGATTCATTTATATGGTGCCTCACATCCAGGCATAATCCTGATGGTTCATAGCGCGTTCCTTCCTCCTACTATATATATATATATATATATATATATATATATATATATATATATATATATATATAGCAAACAAGGGAAGGGAAATAGGGGCTCCTTATAAATATGAGAGAAGCCAACAGCCACAGAAGCCAAGGGGCACAGGGGATTTTTTTAATTAATTTATTTATTTTGTAGTGTTGATCAATTTATAATATTACTGAATATGTTATCGCTTAAAGCTAATTGATCAGAAAAGTAAAAGAAAAAACAACCACATGCCGCCGGTGGGATCCGAACCCACGACCTCCGAATTACGTGTCCGGTGCTCTACCGGACGCGTGATTTGTAAACATAAATACCCCCGAAAGCAGAATACTTGACAGCCGTCGTCGTAGTTCAGCGGTAGTTTGTCTTTCGCTTCGAATACGTGATGTGTATTTTCACGTGAAGGATTTACTACACTGTAGTAGATATTCCGTCTTAAAACTAAAACCTGTGAAGAGACAGTAACACCACCACGCATAAGAAATAAACGAACCAGTGTCTTCCACTGCTATCCCATGTGAAGCTAGTATGTCGGAAGGCAACCTGTTGCTGGGCATACATGGGCGCGTCAGGATTCTCCGCGCGAGGAACCCGTTGGAACGGAAAATCGTTCCTCTGGGATCTCGGGCGGCCACACCAAAGGCTGGGACTGCGTTAGGTCACACAAACTTGCGCTAGGACAAAGCTATAGTGGCGTTTGAAAGCACACTTGGTTGCGTTGAGGCGGGGCAGCGGTGCAATGAGACGACATTGATCTCAGCCGGCTTCGCGAACAAGGCGTGCAGCCACTTCTAAATACTTGTGGTGAGTTCTTTTGGAAGTATCCTCGTATAAGTGTAAAACGCTAGTTCGGCTAATGCTCTAAAATCACTTCCTGTTTTTGGAGAGCTTGTCGATTAACAAGTGTTCGCTTGCCAGGGAAGCTATTACTAGCCAGGATATTCAGAAATAGGGCCGGCACTTATCCCTTTTTGCAAGCTTCCGAGGCTTCTAATATTTAATTTCTTCTCACTTTATCTAGAAAAACATTCAGATCACATATTAAATAATTCAAATAGCCTAAATTCTTGTCGAGAAGCGGCGCGCCGGTACCTCCAACGGGGGGGGGGGGGGGGGGGAGTATTTTCGGCATTTGCTCTGCACACACCCTGCGTGACACTGTGAACAATCAACGCTTTCTTTCCAATGGTCTTATGCGAAGTCTGTGAGAGAAGTGGCTTACTTTTTGAGGTCACAGTCTGTAAAACTATATCCATAGCGGTCTGTATTCTCTAAACCTTGTTAATACTCTCTGTACAATCGCTGAACAGGCACACACTAACACTTCGAAACCGGCAGCCATAATTAGTGGCGAAGGGTTTAGCGGTGATTAGAATTGTGGGAGGCGTATATAATAATAAATCTATTCAATTCCTATATTTTATGCCATCGTACCCAACAGCATACTCGCCTCCCTGCTTTGAGCATGTGTTAGGAGTTGAATTTCCGAGTTGTAATGTTCACTGTTTCTTGATTTATTCATTTTAGTTTCTACGTCTTCACAGAGAGCTTTACCAACTACGTCATATTGCTTCACGAAGGTTTCTAGGCAGAGCCAAATTCTACCTTCAACCTCCAAAATAGCTGAAGTGTAACAAATTGCGCCGCACAAAAGGCCTGTGCCGTTTATATTTTCACAAAGTAACAGAATTCTTCCATTCAACCAACCAGAATATTCTTAATCAAGAACCTAGCCCTCTATTCTTTCCCGTCAGTAAAACTAGCGAAAGCGATGTGCCAGCGATGGCAATACCAACCCAAGATTTAGTCACTATCACCTGGATAAGAATCCTGCGTGAGATCAATCCCTGAGCGTAACATTGTTGGTTCCACTTGTGACCTGCCTCTCAGAGCAGAATTTTCTACTTTCCATTTTGACGCCATTCTAAGGATTAGGTTTTGCCCATTCATTTTTAAACATTGAACAGGTTCACATGGGCAGCCATGTTCTCTTTGAGACACACAATTTAGTGTGATAATCTGATATGTGCTCAATGGGCGGGGGGGAGACTGTCAGAGTGGGGTGAAAAACCTGTATGCGGTTTTTCGACAGCAAGTATCGGGGATAATTACTCAGGATTCAATAAATCATATAAACAGCTTTGAAAAGTGACAATAGATATTGGTGAAACACCCATTCACAGATCGTTATTAGAGCAAAAGCGTCAGCCTATTCAGTATATATATATAGGATATCATCCGGTTTCTGCAACGTACGACTGAAATGGTAGCGCTGAATTTGCTCGGCGAATTCAGCATGGAAATTGGATGGATCAAGCAGTTAGCGTCGTTGACGTTTGACTTGTGTGACGCCGCGATGTAGAGCGACGGCCTGAAAATCGTCCTGCGAACGGATAGAAACCACAGTGCAATATTTGCAGACGAACTATTAACACTCAGCAACAAAGCATTACAGGGACACTCATTGTAGCCGAAAATTGGCGCATGCGTAGCTCTAATGTGGTAGCGGTCCTGAACCGCGTGCATTTCGCTTTATTGATGGACCGGGTGGGGCACTGCTAGCATTCTATTCAAACAGCATTCTGTTCTTCATCATCACGGGAAAAAGTATTATCGCCTCCTCTCGATTTGCATCATGGAAAGTCTAATTGGCGGGTGTTGGCAATGCAAGAGTAAAGGAGCGGAAAATGAGTGTCTTGGGTCAGAAATCTTCACTTGCAAGGATAATCAAAGAAGACGGCTAGAAGAATAATAAATTTTACTTTTGAGGACCAACACTTTATCTTCTATTGCCTTCCTACCCAGGAAATAAATTCTTAAACATTCCTAACTCGTGAAAGCCGACTTAGGTTGTCAAGTCAAATACGAATGCAATATCTAATGTCGAGAGTGTTGCGGAATTACGGGGTCCTAATGAAAAATAAGACCGAACGCCAGCAACTATGAAAAGATTAACACTATTCTTCAACACTAATTATTCGTAATGGATACTAAAGCGCAAAAAGAAGAGCACATGACAAGAAGGCCACACACGATAGGCGCTTGTCATGTGTGGGCATTTTCCAATGTTCTTAACAATAAAAATAATAACAATAATAATTTCTTATTGATGAAAGGAAATGACGCAGTATCTGTCTCGCATATCTCGGTGGACAGCTGAACCGCGCCGTAAGGGTAGGGGGAAGCTGGGAGTGAAAGAGGAAAGAGAGAAACTGGTGCCGTAGTGGAGGTCTCCGGAATAATTTCGACCACCTGGGGTGGTGGTGAAAATATTCTAATTAAATAGTTTATGAGGTTGTAGCGGCGGTTGAAGCTCTCAATGCGGAATCCCATTGGCGTAGGCTGCTGTCCGGGCTCTTTCGATGAGTTGCGTTTGAGTCGCTTCATCGGAGCTGGTCAGAGCTGCCTGCCACCCCTCCTGCGTTGGCTGTTTATTAACAGTGATCGCCTGATTTTGTTGGCAGGCCCATTTGATATGGTAATGGTGCACTGAGTCAAATGACTCCGGGTCTATTGGATGTAGTCTTCGTTGTTTTTTGTAAGTGTTGGTCTGTAGCTTTCGGATATTTTGTTCCTGCTCTTCATCTGGTGTCTTACACGGCGGAGGGTAGACCCGACGAGATAATCATAAGTGCTGAAGTGTGTAGGTGTATGTTAGTCGTGGCGTAGAAGGTTCCACGGCATCCGTACTGTGTGCACGGGGGAGAAATGCTCGGGCTGAGGCATGTGCGCTCTCGTTCCCTGGGATGCCCTGATAACCTGGCACCCATATTAGGTCTTTTTGTGTGGGTTGGTAGCTACTGGTGTAGCTATCTTGCAGGATTTTAGATGCTAGCGGTGCGACCCTGCCCCTGAGGTAATTGCGATACCCTCTATGTGAATCTGTAAGAATGTATTCTGAGCTAGTGTGTGTTGCAGCTAGAGCAATCGCCACTTCTTCCGCAGCCAGTATGTCCTGGCTAGCCAGTACTAGTCCGTCCATTGTTTTATTTCGGTGCACTACCGTGACAGCCGTAATTTCCTGCTCGGGACACGCAGCATCGGCTTAGAGCACTGCCTCCCTCCCGCCGTAGTACCTTTTCATGGCTTCCGCTCGTGCTTGTCGTCTTGACTGGTGAAAATCGGGGTGCATATTCCTGTGTAGTGGAGCTGCCTTGAATTGTCTTCTTCATGAGGCTCGAATGTCGGTTTTGGTGCCTAGCTATCGGAGGCAGTTCATGTTTAAATCCCTGAGGACTTGACGGCCAGTCCGAGTAGTGGAGAGCCGTACAACCTGCGCCGTGAGGTGTGTCTCTATCAGCTCGTCTATCGTGTTGTGCCCACCCAGTCGTAAGAGCCGGTCCGTCAATGTCGCAAGAGGGGGGCAGAGTGAATTCTAGTAGGCTGTTCTGATTATGACAACGAGGTTTTTGATGTCACACTTCTTCAGGAGGGGGTAGGGCGCTCCGTAGACGACGCGGATTACGACAAAAGCCTGCAGCAGTCGCAGAGTATCTTCTTCTCGCATCCTTGATTTCCGCGTCGTTATTCTGGCTATCATCGTGGCGACTTGCTTACTCCCGAGCCGCAGTTTCTGGAGGGTGACGAGGTTGTTGCCGTTGTTATTCATGTACGGACACAGTATCTTGAGGGGTTGAACTTCCTTGATGGGTTAGATTTCAACGCGGATGTCGACGGTGTCCTGATTCTTGCGTTGACGAAATACTATGACTATGAAGGAGGACATGGCGATCTTCAACGTGCACTTACATCGCACAGCCCACGGGAGCCTTTTACGCTCCGCCTCCATCGAAACGCGTCTGCCGTGTTCGGGTTCGAACCCGAGAGCTATGCTTTGTTAATGAGCGCCTTAACCGCTGAGTGACCGCGGCGGTCTCGCGTGATCGTCTTTTCGTGCTTTAGTATCCATTATGAATCAATACGAACACTTACGCCCAACTTTTTGCCCGCCTTCGCTAATATTGAAGGCACCAGCATATTTCATTCCTGACTGTGAATGAAATGTACGGTGAACCTGTAATTGTACCATTCCTAGCAACCACAAATATTGATGGCCGCTCCAAATGCACATGCTCTCGTACACCATGTAAAATTCAGCCGCATGGTAAAACAATGACATTGGAGAAAAAACACTTACTTGGTTTGTAGGATGGCCTCATGATGACCTGGCTTTTCGAATCTGACGCCGATAACAGTGTAACACGGCCGCTGAGCCGTTTCTTTGGTCCGCATTATAGAGTATATTTTCTGCGGTAGGAGAAATGCTGTTTTTATGCAGGTGTTCATAAAGTTTGTTATGATTTGTGTAATAGAGAGAAAAAAAAACGGTATGCAAAATTTATCCCTCATTATGTGGCGCCAGCATCTGCGTTGAAATCATCAATTTTGGATTATCACATCTCCTAATACGGAAATTTAGGCGAGCACAAATGCGACTGTTTAATGTTGTTGCAGCAATGTGCAGCTATCAGTATCGCCTTATCTCTCATGTGAAATTTTGTAGCGAAAGCTACATTGGCGGTGCACCGAGGAGGCACAGAGACCGACCTTGAGCCGTTGCGTAGCAACCGCCGCAGCTGGCAGACGACGCGCGCTCGCCGCGCCATCTGGCATGACGTCACACCACGCGCCTCGCCCCGCAGCCGCCGCCATCGTTTGGTATGACGTCACACCGCTTGCCTCGTCGTTGCGGTCGCCTCCACTCGCTTCGCCAGCTGTGTCGCATGCCTTATACCATGTCGGAGGATTGCACAGTATCGATTGACGATGGTATATTTGATGGTATAGCAGGTGTAGCACCTCAAGGCGGCACAATGAATATGAGTGATACCATAGTGTAGGGCTATGGCTTTCTGCCGCAAGAGATTTTGTTTTCACTTTCTTATCGAAAAACGGAACACATTTTTCTGTAGTATTATCAGTCCCCTGTCGTGACGACTCAGCAGACTCCTGTCGTAACGACTGAGTAGCTCGTAATGACTGAGTCAGTAGTGTCGCAACAACAAACTCCTTCGCAATAGTACAGAAAATTTTGTCGTAACGACAGGACGACAGAACTTTCTTTTGTAGTTTTGGACCAGCTCTGTCGTATTTTTCAACTGGAGTTCACTGCAATCGGACATCATACGGGCGCCTTGCAGTCTGCCTTCATCGAGAATCGGCCCACACATGCGAAAAGCAACCAGCGTGGAGAACAGCTTCCTCCGCGATAGCGTAAGAAGCTTGTTCTGCGGAGAACCCGGCGTCGGCAGTTTTCCAGCTTCATTCGCGAAAATCATAGACGCTTTAAATGAAAGAAAGAAGCCAGCCGGCAGTCGTGCTCCAAGCGAAGACCTCTGCGCGCCAGGCGGGTACGCAACGCATAGGCCACGAAGGGTCGTTGGTTAGAGCGTGTCAAAAAGGCACCTAGTGAAAGCGTTGCGGTCTCTATGACTTAGCAGCCTGTGTTTGAAGTCAGTACTGGTGTGTACAGAATAAAAACTAAGAAAAGATATATAAATATGCCAGTTGGGCGTCACAAATTGAAGGAATGAAAAGGAGGTGTTATGGTGCTTCATTGTACTATAAAAAATGGTGTGTATGTGTATGCGTATGTAGTGGCGTAATATGTACTGCATTGTAACCTAGACATTAACTGGTCAGCGGTAATCGTTAATTGGGACTGGTGATTGGTTATCAATTAAGTTATCGGTAATTGTAATTATCATCGGTAACTGTGATCGGTAATAGGATTGTGGATTGTTAATCGGTGAGAAATGTGACAAAAAAAACAGAACAACAGGCAGAACAGGCAGCGGCAGTGGAAAAAATTTACTCTATTGCCTCCGGTGCTCGCCGCTATGACGTTTCACATTGCTTCACATGCCTGCTACGTTTAAAATCTTCTTGTCTTCCATACGACTTGCAGGGAAACCTATAATCAACCGTGCCGGCATGTACTCCTCGGGCTCGCAGTAAATTATCATTACGCGATTTTACACATCCGCGCGCCATTCCTTACCTGAAGTAATTTGAGGCACGCAATGATCCTGCTCTCTTCGGTGTTCCCGTAAATATCGACTATTCCGAAATGAGAAACACCACGGTTCCAGAGGTCGACCAGGGCGTGCTCGAAGGATTGGCTGTAGGCTTTCGCATCAATTTCGGGAGAACTGAAAATAAGGTTAAACGACTTGTATAGCAACGTGGTAAGGGGAGTACTCAGATGGTGCTTACAATGCCAAGGGCGAATTTCAAGAGATGGAAGCGGCTTGAAACGTTGCCGCTGATCGTCGTCTTCTACTTAGGGAAAATCCATGTTTTAACCCTGATCGGAATGTAGTAAACATTTCCTTCAGTTTTTTTTTCCTGAATCGAGCCCGTTGCCGTGGCACAAGCTCTATGCAACTTGCCTCAGTCTTTGTCGCTTATGGCTGTAGACCTTTTATGCGAAGCATACTAAAATAGCCCAACCCAGCTCCTCGAGCGCGGCGGTGTCGTTACCATTGACCTTTCGTGACCTCCATGTCTTACCACGTGATGCGTGACGTCACAGCAGATGAAAAACGGGGGCCCAACTCACGCCGTCGCGCGAGGCGTCGTGACCAAGGATGACCACGTGGTGCGTGACGTCACAGCAGATGAGAAACGGGGGCCCAGCTCGCGCCGTCGCGCGAGGCGTCGCGACCAAGGAGGACCACGTGATGCGTGACGTAACGACATAGGAGAAACGGGACCCCAGCTGCCGCCGTCGCGCGAAGCGTCGCGACCAATGTGTTTCCTGCTTCTGCCGCTAGGTGCGTTGTAGTGAACACGTGATGCTGGAGCGGCGGTATACAAGGGGGTGCGCTGCCTCTGCTAGGCGTACACGGGATAGAGATGCCTCCTGGAGACAGAGCTGCTCGTTGGAATGAGAAGCAAAAGTTGCGGCGTGCTACAGAGACTGATGAAGAGCGTGAAGAACGTCTAGCCAAGCGGAGTGCTCGATATGCAACTCGGCGACAATATGCTTCGCATCTGACTGGGCTGAACCTCAGCTAAGCCTCAGCCATTTTACTTTTTCATCTTATCAGGCTATGAAGCACAGGTGCTACAATGTCATAAAACCGTGCTTGTTGCATTGCACCCCAGCTGATGTTACGCCTGACAAATTACTCCCATTTTTTAACAAACGGTTGAAAACTTAGCACATCAATTCATTATCAATCAATTCAGAGAGAGACGGACATATACCAAGTACACGGCACACCTATAATGCGTGAATTCTAATACATTTTTTGAGGACATCCTTGATACCCGAACCTATGCATTTACGTTTTATGACCGAAACTGTGCTGGACATATGCGAACGAACAATATAGAGATGCAAAGCAGTGTGGAACGTGGGGCGCTACTGTTACCAAAAACAACGCCCATTTGAGTATTAAAAACGGCTGCGAAGACTTTGAAGCGATGCATGTGAGTCCGAAAGCGAAACACGAACCAGATTCAGGTGCGCTTATTGGTCAATATGTCGTATAGGCGATCCCTTCCTTCGTAAATTGGAAAATGAAAAAATGTTGGAATACTGTTCTTCCCGACCAACTGAAGCGGCTGGCTGTCAACGCGCACCCAAGGTGACCGGCGCCTAACTTCAACCGTATCAGCGGGGACACCGGGAGAACCGCATCTCCGTGAGGTTTTCCCAGTGCTGTTCCCAGTCTGGCGCTCTTATCAGCGACCTGAAAATGGCGCCCTCTCGAGCAATTTCCCTCTTCCTCTGGGCGCAAGACTACGCCCCCTTTGCAAGCTGCCGAGAATTTTTGCCCACGTTTAGTATGCTTGACCAGCCGTACCATTGAAAGAGTGGGAGAAGTTTTGATTTCACACTAAGGCCTTTGAACTGCGCTGCCCACTCAGTGACGGCGCACAAGGCTCCGTTATAATCTCGTATCGGTTTTTTCAGAGACTCTTTAGCGCAGGTAGCCTAAAAAAGGATGCGCAGAAATTTTTGCGCGGTAAGAGAGGCTGCAGCTACCGTTGTGTCTGAAAGCACTGGAAATGAATATCTTTTGCAGAGGCTTCATTTTAGCCGTTCCTTCGTCTTTTTCTTAGTTTGTAATTGGGTTTTGGCCTCACCCTGAAATGGATTCGCGTATATGTTAACCACGTATTGAGGCGAGTGCGAGTTTAAAAATCTGGATAGAGCCAAACGGGAGTATATGCCTCACAAAGGTGACGCCAATAGCGAGAGACTAGGTGTGCACCTTATACTCACTCTTTGTCGAAGGATACGCCGATGCTAGTGGCTGTAAACACGGTCGACAAGCCCATGAAATGCCTCAGCCCGGCGCTGTATCTCTGACCCAGCTTGTTCTGGCCATCGCGGGACAGGGAATCAAAGAAGAGCAGGTCACATAGGCCATCCGTTGGGACCACACTTGTGCTACCGAACACGTTGGAGACTGTGCAGAGCAGGGTGTAGGGAGGTGTGGGAGGGGAGCCTGCGGACATAGCAAAGGCGGCATGCAAATATTTATAAGCATACATGAAATGGCTCATATCGCTAATGCACTGCGGTTAAGTACACAACATCGAACATACAGAAGAGGAACCAAGCAGAAATGATAAAACACGATCTCTCGGTAATACTGGCCTACTTTCTAATTAGCTGATTCCAATAGCAATCTTTTGAAACGCGTGCCCGAAAGTGTCGCGAATGATTATAGAGCACGGCGTAGAAGAGAGGTATGTGTAACGCAGCCTTCTGGGATCAAGATTGCACTTACACGTGCCTATAAGAAGCTTATTAAGCACGGCACATTGCAGATATCGCTTACACATGTACCACTTCCTAAGCGCCAGCCGACCCCACTTGAAAACCTTAAGTAAAATATCTGCCATCGTGGGAGGTGTGTCTGATACTTTCATGCATTACCCCATCACTGGTTACATAATCCAAGATGTAGAAACTAAGCGAGAGAAGGAAAACAAACGAGCCACAAGAGCAAAGAGTGGTGAACCTGATGAGAAGCAGTTTACGCAAAAAGGCGCCGTAATATGGGAGTAAAAATAATGATTATTTTAGAGCACGGAATATTAGCAAGTCCGCGCTTGGAACGAATGCATAGCAAGAGCTGGTGTTGGCCGAACATTAGAGGAAGAGAACTGGAGGATCGTAACGCAACGACGAAGGTACTCTGAGTGACTTAGACAAGAAAATGCATTCTGGCGAAAATCCAATGCAGAAGTTTTACATTCCGCTCCTGTTCCTGCTGCCAGCGCAGAAAGACGAATAGTTTACTCGGATTGAAGACAAAGTGAAGCCAAGATGGCGGCAGTGCCGCTACAAAACTGGCAGGACACTAATGACAAAAGAAAAGGTGTAAGAAGCGTTCGCGCTATCTTCCTTTTATCGTGATTTGTATAGCATGTAACGCCGGTAAATTTCTGCAGAGGAAAGCTTTATACTGCAAGAATTTATCGCAAAAAAATCCGGGAAATTCCGACAGAAGTGTGAAATATTCATTTTGTTTAATCCCACTTCGCAAACTCCAAACCCCCGGTAAATAAATGAAAGGCGGCTATTACAGTTGTATGCTATGCAGAGTTCAGTAGATGCAGTTCAATCTTTATTTCAAGGCTGACCCATGTTTAACACTGTGCCACAAAAGCGACTGAATGCTGTGCCTCATGAGGCGCCATAGGCATATCTTTCACTTATTGTGGACAACCTGCAATGGAGTGCAACACAGCCGAAAGAAAACTGGCACTCGCTTGAATATCACTTTCGCTCCGTGGCAGCCGGCTATCAGCAACAGAAAGCCTCAGCATAGCACTGAGAGCATTGCTAATGCTATCATCCCATGTTTCAAGCCGGTGATTACCGCCTCCTTAGCCTGGATTCATTCCAAAGCGCTGAATAATTCAAAGCACTCATTTACGTGTGTTCTTCCCCACTTTTGTTTGTCACAGGCCACATTAAGGCTCGCACTCTGTACTGAGGGAGCGCCAGTGTTTTGACGGCACTCATATGAAATAGGTACAGCACGTTTCACCAAGAAAATACATCCAGTCTATGCCTCATACACAGCTACCAAACAATTTGTAAACGGCATAAAAGAATGAGAAGCATTGGCTCAAAGATTTGGCGGAAAAGATCGGGATGGGGAGGTGCGCTATTATTTAGATACTCAAGCTCTGCAAGAACTCACTCTTCGGAGGCGCAGTGGTAGTGGTTGTGGACGTGCTCTTCGTGGTGGTCGTGGACGTGCTCTCTGTGGTCGTCGTTGTGGTGGTGCTCGTAGTTGTCATTTCGGTAGTGCTGGTGGTTGTCGTGGTGGTCGGGACTGTCTCGAGAGGTGTGGTTGTCGCCGCAGTCGTAGTGGTTAATACCGAGGTGGCAGTGGTAACTGCGACTGCGGTCTCAACACCCGATACAAAGGGCGGCGGTGGTGCAGCTGCGGGCTTGTATGTAGCTTCAAGAGTCGGCTTCAGAATATCTTTGTCGTCTAAGGACAAATATTCACATAAAACGCGGGCACTTCAAAGCCGGAACATGGCAACGCTGATAACGTGGCAATCGGAGCTCCATCGCAATATCATCAGAGTTTCGAAGAACATGGTCATGTTGTTGATGGCGACCGATTTTGCATTCGCTTGTTAATACTTTGCTGTGTAGTCACAAAGGTATACAGAGCCACGTTAACAGGGAAGTTCAAACGCATTAAACATTACTCGCCCTTTAAAAAAGAACTAAGTGCAAATTATCAACTTTTCCTCTTTTTTCTCATAAAGCTACAAAACGGCATGAGAAGAGATGATATGCCTGAGTTGCCTTTTGAATAATACACTGTAGGCGTGATAAACGAAGACGAGAAATGAAGGCAGAGGACGGCTATCTCACCCAGCCACAGCAGACCGATGACAAGCACCAGGCAGATAAGGAAGCCCAACACGACAAAGACGCAGCCGACCAGCCAGCACCACCAGAATAACCAGCCATCCCTGCGAATGGAATGGTTGAAGCGACTTACATCGTGATTAAAAAAAATAGTGGAAGATGCTCTCACAATTACAGCCGAAGACCACAGAGCTGACAAGAATCGTTTCGAAGATTGTGGCTTAATATTTCCTTCAAAAGGTAAGTTGTAAATTTCGCAAATGTATTCAAAACAATATCTAACAATTTTGTCTAGGTGATGACTCCTGAAGTTTTATTACATCGGCTGACGTTTCTACAAAATACTACGTCATTTGTTCCGTCATTTATTGCCACCGAGAAAAAGAAAACAATGGCATGGGTTGAAACGAGAGAGCACCAAACAAACTATGCATCTAACAATGTTTACAAAACTATCATTATTTTCCTACTTACTCGACAATGGTTGATGCTGTAATTCAAAATTAAATTAAGCACTCGTTCGGCTATAGAAAAAAAAACACTACGCTTTAAGGTTTGTCGCCTATCGCTGAATTTTCTCAAAATTTAAGGCACTAACATAGAAACTGAGAACAAATCACAGCCAAAGCTTTTCCTCAAAGACCGTTACACGTAGTATTGACTTCGTTTTAAAGTAAAGTAATAGCTTTAAGCCTATCGTTCCACAGCAAAACCGGCGTTATCCCGTTGACATGTGTTGTTAGGCGAACCTCTGCGTCCGCCACTGTGCCCGGGAGCAGTGCTACAACAAGGCCAAGTTGGCAGGCAAATTTTGCTGATGTAGAACAGCGGTGTTAGGGAAATAGTTTGCTTAATTTAAGCTTAGTGTAGCACTGATCATTGCAGTGCGCTCTAGACGCGATAATTTGTGAAGCACAAAAAAATAATTAGTAGGATGAAAGTGAATTAGCAACCAGTGCGTGTGTCAGCGAACGTGTGGTTTAGTGATGAGCTAAATATTATGTGTAGTGGACTAGAGTCGACGTTATTAGCGGGATACTGATTTGAGTAATTAAATTAAAGAAATTCAATCAGAGAAGTGTGTGTGGGATAAGTGTTGAGCTATGGAATGAAATGGAGATTGTGGTAAATGGTGCCATATTAATTAAAGTAATTAAATTTAGCCACGTGTACATCGACTTCACGTGACTTGATGTGTGACTTCGGTTTGTTATAGCCTGAGAGGCCAATGAACTTGCACGTGAATCATCGAAGGGGTAAGTTCCGCCCCACCGGTGGCGATCCCGCGCTGTTGTCACTTGCTTCGTAAAGTGCCCTGACGTCGCACACGACTACAGGAAACTGCGCTGTGGATTTAGTGACGTGTGCGAGTGCTTCCGGTGGCTCCCCTACGCATGGTGTGCCGTGCACGAGGGTTGCCTTATCGTCTGAATGGTGTGCAGGACTGTCGAGCGCTCGGCCCTTATCGGTGTTTTCCAAAGTTTTGTCCTCCAATTCGTGAATTGCTTCTTTTACTGTTTCATTCCAAGCAGTCTCTGGAATGCCACTGTGGTTTCTAACAGAGGCCGAAGAGTAAATATAACACGAAAATGCTCTGAAGCCGGCCACACTTACCGTCTTCCTCGTGTGAGTCTACATCACGTAGTGATGCATCTGAAGAATGCGAGAGAACATTTTTCCCGTGTTGACATCAACATTGTTCTATGCTTCACGAAAAATTAACTGCCACCAACGATAAAAGCAATCATATCCTTCGGAAGCGATATTTTTAGTGCTTTCTGCAAACCGTTACCCAGTGGTGCATAAGATACGATAGTGTACGATAGTCTAATGGCGCGAGGCAAGCGATCGGAAACGAGCGACATGGCACAAGCATTTATGTTTACCGAACAATGCGTCGCGGACCCACTTCCAAGCATTTCGCGCCACACAAGCCGACAAACATTCCAAGGGTGTATTGGCACACATCAAATCGGCAATCGATACCAGGTAGCCCTGGAGGTCGATCACCACACGTAAAACAATGCGGCCGCATCCTCAATCAGGAGGCACTTCTGCGATCTCTTCGAATGCTTTCGCCTGACGTGTGGTAATATTTCACCTTTTCAATTTAATATTTCAATGCTGACAAAACAAAAAAGCTTTACTTACCACTTTTATCTGAAATTTTAGCGAAAATATCTTTAGGTTCATTGCATTTTTCAAGTCATTGAAAAAATTATTGCTGCATTCCGATTGTGTTCTTGCGAAATGTGTCCGGCAGTACTAACGGCTGGGAACGCACAACAGGGCCTTCAGAACTAACATCGACACTATTTAATAGTCAGAATAATATTGAAGGTAATTATGATTACAATAAATAGGATTAAAGTCAACAGGTAATGATCTTGTAATTTTCGAGTTAATGAGCATAATAACCTACGTGGTAAGTCTTAGAATGAATCGAAGAGCATGGTCGAGCCCATAAAACGCTAGAAATAATGCTGTCAACAAAAAATATTGCAATAGACAATTATGTTCACACCAAGAATGAACCAAACAGTTACGACCAACACTGAGAGTCTTGGAAGCCGCAAGATAGTATATCAGGGCCAGGCGGCGACAGCAGATACCCAGATATAGGCGCTGAAACTAAGAAGAATATGAACGAGGTGGAATGCATTTGACAGGAACTCCCAAGTCGTGTATAGCAGCTTACCAGTAACCCTTCAAGAAGAAATTACACAACACTAGTATCTTGCAACAATGCACCATTGGGACCGAAAGGCTAACTAAAGGAAAGGTTTCAGTTGGGATAAGGATAACCCTATGGATTAAGCAAGTAGAAATGACCGCTTCAACGCTCAGCGACAGGTGAGAGCACGGTGGGTCACAGAGAAAAGCGTGAGCTATTGGTATCCCGGGATAAATAGAGACAAAAACGGCCAAGGTCCCCAAATGTAATGCCAAGGGAAGGCAGTCTGTTATCGCTACGGGTGGCGGAGCGGACCATACTCGTAATTGTCCGTACTCTAGAAAACCCCACACTCACCCATTTCCGTGGATGGACTGCCTCTTGGGGGTCCTGAAGCCTGCTCGGCGGAGTATAGCCGTGATGCTTCTCGCCAGCGGGATAGTCTTCTTCTTCTTCTCCCCAAGTCCAAGCCCAGGCTTTTCTTCTTCTTCTTCTTCTTCACCTCTTTATAATGGCACATACCCACGTAGGGGGATTGGCCAAGGTATAGTGGTATAAATAAGGAAATTTTCATAGGAGTGCGACAAAATATCGGAGCCAAACGTGAATTTTGAAAAATGTATTCATGAAAAACGACAGGAGAATATTTGAAGTGAGATAACAAAGAACATTTTAGCGAAAACAAAAACTCTAAGAATATTCTTCTTGTTCTTCATCCTCTTTATAGTGCGACATATCCACATGGGGGGATTGACCAAGGTGTGAGGGGCATAAATAAAAAATTTTCCATAGTATTACGGCAAAATATCGGAGCTAAGCGTGAATTTTGAAAAATGTATCCATGAAAAACAACAGAAAAATACTTAAAGTGAAATAACAAAGAACGTTTTGGTGAAAAAAAGAAACTCCAAGACTTTTAAAGGAGTTAGCAAATCAACCTACCAGTTGCAGTTATGTAATCATGGAGATTCCCACAAACTGAACCCAACGCAAATCCACGGGAGGTCTTCTTCGTCGGCACCACGGTGCACACGTTCCACCTCAGATTCTTATTTCGCGTAGCAAGCGTGGATGCTTCGATATGGGAATTAACTCGTTAAAACTACCACGTCATATCTGTAAGACGGAGCTTATGTGCCCTATTTTTTTGTTTTTTCGATACCTGCTTCACATATAATGAAAACATTATGGCACGACCAGGCGCGTAATTAGTGAACTGAAAGTAAGTATCGTAGCCTTTTCGTGTCGTCAGCCAAGGGGACATTTATGAAAATTGCGCTCCTAATGAACCCGAAAGGCGCATCAGCTAGATTGGAAAATATGAACGCGGCTCACTGTTCGCTGCTCATTGCTAACTGTGGATTCAACGAAACACTCTTGGCCTATCTCAAGAATGGATTTTATAGACAACACTCCATGCGCAATCTCGGTTCGAAAGATTACCGTGCTTTATGAACTTACTAGTTTGACAACATCCCCACCTTTCCGGTCTGGTTTGCATGAGATGCTTACATTCGTAGTTCTAACTAAGGAGCGCTTTGCACCGGTTTTCCTTCTGAAGCATTCAAGCGGCTACCAAATGCCGTCGGCTGACCAGAATGTGCTATTCTTCGCAACAAGGACAAAATCTTACCTGATAAACAATTTTATTAATTTTAGCTATCCATTTTTGTAAGGACGTTCGTTCAGAAGACTGCACATCCCAATAGAGAAAGAGTATTTTAAATTTCTTTGAGTTTATTTCAATTCCTGAAGATTGGTTGCGTCGCTCACGCGCCATAATTTGTTGTGATTTGGTTATCTGCAGACGTCTTTTTCTGGCACTGCGCTGTCATATAGATCAGAAAATTTCTGCGTCTGAGTTTTTTCTGCTTACTACTCAGATATTTTCACCGCTACTGGAGACTACGACTCAAGATATCTTTATTTTCAACAGCTGCTTTTCCTTATCAGAACGGGAAACCAATGCGCACCGATCAAAAGTCATGCTCGCTTTGCGCAACTCGCTACCTCTCTCCCACATAATTATTCCTCTCATTGGTCGATAGCACAGGGCCCCGCTTTCGCCTGATCACCATCTCTCCCTGTCTCAGCGAACACCTAAAGAGACCACCGCTTCAAAAACCACCAACCCAGTGGTCCACGGGCCATTGGCAGGAATCCCAAGTGCTAGATCTACAAAGATTTAGATAGAGAAGCAACGCGAGGCTGATGCAACCAGCCCATTAATCGGTTGGGGAGGAGTGTCAAAATACCAGTGTCATCATATTGGTGCCAAAATTTGTACATGTATGAGTTGTCTTCACAAAAATGCTCTTGTTGGACACCGTCAATGTAGCGTATGACGTGACATGGGCTTACCAAAGAACGTTAGGTCACACAAACTTGCGCTGGGACAAAGATAGTGGCGCTTGAAAGCACACTTGGTTCCGTTGTGGCCGGACTGTGGTGCAATGAGACCACATTGATCTCAGCCGACTTCGCGAACAAGTCGTGCAGCCACTTCTAAATTCTAGTGGTGAGATCTTTTGGAAGCATCCTCATAAATTAGAACCATTGCTCGTCTGCTAAGTGTAAAACGCTAGTTCGGCTCTAATCATGTTCTAAAATCACTTCCTGTTTTTGGGTAGGCTGTAGATTAACAAGTGTTCGCTTGCCAGGGAAGCTATTACTAGCCAGGATATTTAGAAATAGTACCGGCACTTATCGCTTTTTGCTAGCTTACGATGCTTCTAATATTTAATTTCGTTTCACTTTGTCTAGCACAACATTCTGATAACATTTTAAAGAGTTCAAACAGCCTAAATTTTTCTCCAGAAGCGACGCACCGGTGCCTCCTACGGAGGGGGGGGGGGGGGATTTCGGCATTTGCTCTGCATACAGACCGTGCCACACTGTGAAGAATCAACGCTTTCCAATCACCTTATGAGAATTCTGTGACTAAAGTGGATTATTTTCTGAGGTCACATTTCGTAAAACTATATCCATGGCGGTCTGCATTCTTTAAACCATGTTAATACTTCTCTAAACCTTGTTAATACAAAGCACCTGCTTTCGCAACCTACCAGGCTTAACCAAAGCTAAGACCCCGCCAATTTTTAGAGCGCACCTCGTTGGCGCCCATTTATGCATTTCGCGGCGTTGCCGTTGTCCGCCGCCGTCGCCGTTGTGCGTTGTAACCAGCAGTGGACACCTTAGTCGCGCTTTAAGCTGCGAAACCAATGGAGCGGGAGCTTCGAAAGCAGAGGGCAGAATGGTAAATTGGTTTTCGAGGAAAGGTAATAGCGCACTATCTCAAACATCTCGGTGGACTATGAACTAGAGTGAAGGCGCATAACCGCCCTCTTGGAACAGTGGACACCTTAATCGTGCTTTAAGCTATGTAGCGTTTAGTGACAGATGTGCGCTGTATGCGTTGGCATTGACAACGTTGTGCCAGAAAGGCGGTGCTCAAGCCATAAGCCTTCGGCGTTCGTTATGTTCATGGGCGTTGACAACGTTTTACTCTCCGATCATTTTAAGGAAAGGGACTGAACATGACTATCTCCTGGAACCGTGGACGCCTAAATAACGCTTACGTGGGGTGATGAGAGATATGGGCTGTATGCGTTAGCGCTGACAACGGTGAGCGAACTCTCGTGGTCAACCTCGGTAACCTGCCAGGGTGGCAGGGTTGGTCAACTCCATTAACGTTGGAGTGGGTGGGGACTTCAATGTAGATAAGAAAACAGGAGTTCCTTAACACCCATGTGGGAGAGCATCCCGTTCCTCTCAATCAGAACTCCTCCCACGGCTGTGACAACCTCGCAAAATACTTGCATAGACCTCTTCTTTGAGAACCAAGGACTGGTGCAGCAAGTCGAGCATATATTTATCTATTTCTCCGACCATAAAGCTTCCTTCACAATAAGACAGCGCTCCGACTACCACGCAACACGTCTACAGAAAAACTCATGGCCCTGGGACTACATAACACCTTTGAGGAGCTAGGAGAGGCGCAGCTTGAGTCGCAAAAACTCAGGCTGTTGCAAACAACGACAGGAAGAGCGCTCCTGCAGAGGCTCGGATACCGCGAGCAGATGCGAGAAATGTCGAGGACGGCAACGATCCCCGACGAGCTTCGCAAGACCCTCAAGGTAGCGCCAATACCAAAAAACACGGATCCCAACCTCCATCGAGGCAGAAGAGAAGCGAGGGCCGAATTCATCGAGAAAACATACACTCCTCAAGCCACGACCGTGTATACAGACGCGTCTTGGAGAGGAGGAGATACCAAAATCGCTGTAGCGGCGGTGGTCGATTCGTCTTTACGCGAAATGACCAGCGCGTCTGTCCGAGGCTGCACAGCTGCAGAGTGCGAGGAAGTCGCCATTGCTCTAGCGGTGGCGGGGGGCTATGGAACCGGGCGGTCACTAACAATACTCACGGACTCTCAAACAGCCTGCCGCAATTACATGAATGGCAGGATAGGTAGTCACGCGCTCCGTATACTCCTCGCAGCGAGCGACAGAATTAAAAACCAGGAACAACAAAACGACAAGATCCGACACAAAATTGTGTGGGTACCGGGGCACACGGGGGTGGCAGGTAACCGAGAGGCCGACAGGATAGCTCGACGATACATGACTTTCCGAGCTTCCGACGAGACCGCGGAACTCGCGCCAGCACGCAGGGAATACTCGGCCATACTACAAAACTATAGAGGCAGAAGAATGCGATATCCCCCAACGCACAAATCTCTCAGCAGAGAGGAAGCTCTCACTTGGAGACAATTACAAACAGGCTCTTTCCGAAACCTACATATACTAAACAAAATGCACCCTACGATATGCACGAACAAATGTCACTGGTGCGACGAAAAACCTACTCTATACCACATCACATGGGCCTGCCAAAACATAGACGTGGTCCCCAAAATACAAAACCCGAGTGCGGAGCAGTGGGAGACTCTGCTTTCCAGCGACCGCTGTGAAGACCAACAAGGTCTGGTACAGCGAGCTCAACGGGCGGCAGTGGCCAGCGGAGCCCTGTACTGAGGGCAACTGACCACTGATTAGAGGCGGTGGTGGTGGTGAAAACATTTATTAAGAAAGGACAGGAGGTATGCTTGGATCAGCCCGTAAGGGACCGATCCTTACAAACACTAGGTGGAGGTCCCTAGTATGGGACCCCAGTGGCGGTGGCCGCCGCCCGGGCGCGCCCGACTAAGGCTTGTTGGGCCTGTAAGTCGTGGCAGCCGAGCAGGGTCGCCTCCCAGTCCTCCCGGGTTGGGTTGGGGATGGGGGGAATAGCCGGGTTGGAGGGGCAGGCCCACACCATGTGATAGGTGTCAGAAGACACCGCACTACAGTGCGGGCAGCTGCCGTTACAGGAGGGGTCAAAATGCTTTAGTGCTGCCGGGCACAGTAATGTATTGGTGAGAAGGCGGAGAAGGAGCCGCTCATCCGCCTTCTTGAGGCCTTTACATGGGCTTGGGTAAAGGCGATGGCTGGTTTGATCATCATCATCATCATCATCATCATCAGCCTGACTACACCCACTGCAGGGCAAAGGCCTCTCCCATGTCTCTCCAATTAACCCTGTCCTTTGTCAGTTGCCGCCACTGTATCCCTGCAAACTTCTTAATCTCATCCGCCCACCTAACTTTCTGCCGTCCCCTGCTACGTTTGCTTTCTCTTGGAATCCACTCCGTTACCCTTAAGGACCAGCGGTTATCTTGCCTTCGCATTACATGCCCTGCCCAAGCCCATTTCTTCCTCTTGATTTCAACTAAGATGTCATTAACCCGCGTTTGTTCCCTCACCCACTCCGCCCTCTTCCGATCTCTTAACGTTACACCTATCATTTTCCTTTCCATAGCTCGCTGCGTTGTTCTTAACTTAAGCTGAACCCTCTTTGTTAGCCTCCACGTTTCTGCCCCATAGGTGAGTACCGGTAGGATACAGCTGTTGTATACTTTTCTCTTCAGGGATATTGGTAAGCTACCATTCATGATCTGAGAGAACCTACCATATGCGCTCCACCCCATTCGTATTCTTCTAGTTATTTCCCTCTCATGATCCGGATCTGCGGTCACTACCTGCCCTAAGTAGACATATTCTCTTACTACTTCCAGCACCTCGCTACCAATTGCGAACTGCTGTTCCCTTGCTAGGCTGTTGAACATTACTTTGGTTTTCGGCATGTTAATTCTTAGCCCCACCGTTCTGCTCTGCCTGTCTAACTGATTGATCATGCTTTGCAGTTCTTGTCCTGAGTGGCTTAGCAAGGCAATGTCATCAGCGAATCGCAAATTACTCAGGTATTCTCCATTAACTCTTATCCCCAACTGTTCCCATTCCAGTCCCCGGAATACCTCCTGTAAGCAGGCAGTGAAGAGCATTGGCGAGATCGTGTCTCCCTGCCTGACCCCTTTCCGTATTGGAATTTTATTGCTGACTTTATGGAGAACTATAGTAGCTGTGCAGTCGTTATAAATATCTTCCAATATTTTCACATAACACTCTTCTACACCCTGATTCCGCAATGCCTGCATGACAGCTGAGGTTTCCACCGAGTCAAATGCTTTCTCGTAATCAATGAAGGCTATATATAAGGGTTGGTTATATTCTGCGCATTTCTCTATCACCTGATTGATAGTGTGAATGTGGTCTATTGTCGAGTATCCTTTACGAAAGCCTGCCTGATCATTTGGTTGACTAAAGTCCAAGGTTGTCCTGACTCTATTAGCGATTACCTTAGTAAATGCCTTGTAGGCAACGGACAATAAGCTGATTGGTCTGTAATTCTTCAAGTCCTTCACATCTCCTTTCTTATGAATTAAGGTAATGTTAGCGTTCTTCCAAGCTTCTGGTACTCTCGAGGTCACAAGGCATTGCGTATAGAGGGTGGCTAGTTTTTGTAGCACAATCTCTCCTCCGTCCTTCAACAAATCTGCTGTTACCTGATCCTCACCAGCTGCTTTCCCTCTTTGCATTGCTCCTAAGGCTTTCTTTACTTCCTCCTTCGTTACTAGCAGGATGTCCCATTGCTGTGCTTGACTGCCTCCCTCAGTAACTTGATGATTACATTCGCTACTGTATAGATTTGTGTAGAACTCATCGGCTAATTCAACTATCTTATCCATATTGCTGATGACATTGCCCTGTTTGTCTTTTAGCGCATACATCTGGTTTTTACCTATGCCCAGTTTTCTCCTCACTGATTTTAGGCTACCGCCGTTCCTTAGAGCATGCTCAATTTTCTCCATGTTAAACTTTCTTATGTCGGCTACCTTGCGCTTATTTATTAACTTCGATAGCTCTGCTAGTTCTATCCTGTCTGTGGAGTTAGACGTCCTCATGCTTTGGCGTTTCTTAATCAGATCTTTGGTCTCCTGAGATAGCTTGCTGGTATCCTGTCGAACCATCCTACCACCTACTTCTGCGGCGCACTCTGTAACGATAGCTGTAAGATTATCATTCATTGTTTCAACACTGCGGTCGTCTTCATCAGTTAAAGCGGAAAATCTGTTTTGCAGCGACATTCTGAATTCCTCTACCTTCCCTCTTAATGCTAACTCGTTAATAGCCTTTCGCTTCACCAGTTTCCTCCGTTCCCTCTTTAAATCTAAGCTAACACGAGACCTTACCATTCTGTGGTCGCTACAACGGACCTTACCGAGGACCTCCACATCCTCTACGATGCCAGGGTGTGCGCACAATATGAAATCTATTTCATTTTTAGTCTCACCATTGGGGCTCTTCCAAGTCCACTTCCTGTTTGCTCGTTTGCGGAAGAAGGTATTCATAATCCGTAAATTATTTCTATCTGCGAACTCTACTAATAACTCTCCCCTACTATTCCTAGAACCTATGCCATAGTCACCTACCGCCTTGTCTCCAGCCTGCTTTTTACCTATCTTTGCATTAAAGTCGCCCATCAGTACAGTGTACTGTGATTTTACTTTGGTCATTGCCGATTCCACATCCTCATAGAAGCTTTCAACTATCTGGTCATCATGGCTTGATGTAGGCGCGTAGGCCTGCACCACCTTCAGCTTGTACCTCTTATTAAGCCTAATTACGCTGTTTTGATAGTAGGCTGCAATTTCTTTGAATGTATACACCGGATTAAAATCGGGTTCCTGATCGGGTGGGGAGGAGAAAACAGCCCGGTGAGAGAGCGCGCGGGCGGCTGCGTCTGCTGCCTCGTTTCCTGCCAACCCCTGATGGGCAGGGGCCCATATAATGTAACGGTGTGCGGGGTCCGTATCCCGTATGCAATTTTGGTATATTCGATAGGCTAGGAAGGGAGTGCAGCCTTGTTCGACGTTCCGACAGGCCCCTCGCGAGTCGGTGATTATGTATTTTGAATCGGAATGTGAGGCCGCGAGAGCAATCGCGACCTCTTCTGCTTGTGTTGCACTTCTGGCTCTGAAGGTGAGGCCGTTAACTGTGTTGCTGTTGTGAACTACCGCGGCCGTGTACCATCCCCCGTGGTGAGGACCGGAGGCGTCCACGTAGTATACACCTGTTTTGCTGCCATAATGTCGGGCTAGCGCTTCCGCTCGTGCCAGGCGCCGACCATTATGGTCTTCGTGTGACATGTGACGTCCTCTCGCTTCGCGCGCTCACAGCGCCCCGATTAGAGGCGGGCGACTTCGACAGAGAAGGCTCCTGGGGGTAGAACAAAGACGTCTCTGAAGATGCCCCCAAACCGCAGGAAAAACCATTAGTGTAAATAAAGTTTTCCCTTCCTTCCTTCCTTCCTTCCTTCATGACGATCAAGAACTGTTAGTGGAGTGTTTCCTGAGGAATGAATATGTATGAAAAATAACAATTTGTCTGTAATTGCAGACAGATGTCTTGCTCGAACTCATTGCCTCAGCATGCCGCCGCGGTGGCTCAGTGGCTATGGTGCTCGGCTGCTGTCCCGAAAGACGCGGGTTCGATCCCGGCCGCGGCGGTGAATTTCTTTGGAGGAGAAATTCGAGGCCCGTGTACTTTGCGATGTCAGTGCACGTTAAAGAACCCCAGGTGGACGAAATTTCCGGAGCCCTCCAATACGGCGTCTCTCATAGCCTTAGTCGCTTTGGGACGTTAAACCCCATAAACCAACCAACCAACCATCATTGCCTCAGTATATCGAAAAGCTGGAACAGCTGATTGCTGCGCACAAATTTCGCATTAGGAAGTAACGTAATCGTCGGCACATTGAAAGCAAAATCTTTACTGCGCCATGTTATGCGTTTCACCGACTCCTTGACCTTCAGCCGCACCGAAACGGCTCCGAAACCGATGAACGGGAGCTTCGAAAGGACCCATCGCGGTGGCTCAGTGGTAAGGCGCTCGTCTACCGAGCCGGAGTACCCGGGTTCGAACCCGACCGCGGCGGCCGCGTTTCGATGGAGGCGAAACACAAGAGGCGCCCGTGTGCTGTGCGATGTCAGTGCACGTTAAAGATCGCCAGGTGGTCGAAATTATTCCGGCACCTCTTTCTCTCTTTCTTCTTTCACTCCTACCTTCCTCCGTTCCCTTACGGCGCGGTTCAGGTGTGCGCCGATATATGTGAGATAGATATTGCGCCATTTCCTTTAATCAAAAAAACCACTTTACCAATTTACAATTTAGCTTCGAAAGGGAAGGAAATGAGCATAACTGGATCCCTGGGAGAGTGGTCACCTCAGTCGCTCTTTTGAGCTACATGTTTCCGAACCCGGTTATGTGTAGTCGTTATTATCCGGGACAATATTCAAACGAGTGTAAGCAATGTAAGGCCAAAGCGGATCTCAACCATATTCTCTGGAAATGCCCTTTTGCCCCCCTGGAGGGACAAAAAATAAAGTCACTTGAACAATGGGAGGCTCTCCTACTCAGCTTCGATCCGGAGACTCAAACAAAAGTCGTCCAACTGGCCGAAGACGCCGCCAGGAGCCAAGACCTTCTGGCCGTCGTTTAGGCGGGGGGCCTATATGCCCTTCAGACTGTTGGCAATAAACGTTTTACAATCCAAAAAATGTTGGTAGTGAGATGTGCGCTTCATGCGTTGGCACTGATCGCGTTGTGGCAGGAAAGCGGCACTGAAGCCATAGGCCGTCGGCGTTCATTGTGTTATTGGCGTTGGTGTTTACAACGTTCGAGACTCGGATGACTGGTAAGGCGGAAGCCTTTAATGCCTCATCGTTGTGAGCAGGAGTTGTCGACAGAAATGTCACGCTTTTCAATTGGTCGAAACGGTCGTGACGTCACAGTGCGCGAATTTCAAACGGGGCCAATTGTACTTTGGCTAGTAACCATTTTCGAAAGCAGAAAAGGACAAATTGGATAGCATGATACGGCAGGCCTATAAGGCGGCGTTAGGACTCTCACTAAATGCTTCAACCGAAAGGCTTATGAGGTTAGGAATACATAACACCTACAATGAACTGAAAGAAGCCCATTTAGTGGCTCAAACAGCGCGATTAGCCAATTCCAGAACTGGCAGGAGTATTCTTACCAGGCTCAGAATTAACTTTCAACCTACGAATAACGATGCTAAAGTAGACTTACCCCGCGACTATAGGACGGCCCTACTAATCAAACCACTCCCCAAAAACATGCACCCCTTACACCATGAGGGTAGAAGACAAGCACGAGCCAAAGCCTTGCATACCAAATACAGACAGTGTGTTTGAACACTTTATGTAGATGCGGCAGAATACAAACATACCAATGCCTTTGCAATTGTGGTTGTGAACGAGAATGGTGACCACATCGTATCGGCGACAATCAAAACGAAATCCTCTGAAACGGCGGAAGAGGCGGCTATAGCCCTCGCCCTAGGGCATACCCAAGGGAGCATCATCCTCAGCGATTCCAAAATGGGTATCAATAATTTCGCTAAAGGGCGAATTACAAACACCTCCCATAGGATCCTTAACGCAACCAAATTCTCACCAAATTATTCGGAATTGATATGGGTCCCAGCCCATTCGGGGAATCCGGGGAACGAGGCAGCCCACAATAAAGACCGAGGTTTCGTCGACCGGGCAGTGGATGAGTCTGGCTCCCTGAATTTCACGAAGGACTCCATGATCACAAATCATGATCTCACCAATCATTTTAAACTAGAGAGGGGAATTTTCCCACCATCCAGATAAAAAACTTACTAAAGAACAAGAGGTTACGTCTACAGACGAGATCGATACGCACCCCATCACTCCTCGCGCACATTTATCCAGATCTTTACAACCCAAACTGCAAACACTGTGGCCAACGTGCTACCTACGATCACATCTTGTGAGACTGCAAAATAGAGCCACCTCCGGGTGATCTAGTTACAGCTCCTTCTCTCGAGTGGTGGGAGACCGTGCTGGCTAGCTCTGACCCCAGAACGCAAGTTTTGGCGCTGGTGTGGGCTGACAAAGTCGTCGAGGGCTATGTACTCTCGACCACTTAACGCGACCTCTTGCCAAGCTCTTTCCGGCGAATAAAATGTTTTACAATCAATCAATAATAACCACGGAACCAATTAAAGGGATCGTATAGTGATGCTCCATGTAAGTGGGACTGAGTTTAGTTAATTGCTTAATTACTTAATTACCCTAATTTTTCCTTCTAGTCAGGCCAGATAAAAAATCTCTGCCTCTCCCGTAAACGAGAGTAGAGTAAGCATGAAATGTTTACGGGCCTAATGTCATCTCGGTGGACACCCGAACCGCACCGTACAGGAAGGGAGGAACGCCACCACCCGTTCAGCGCGATGCCTTGCCATTTGAGCGCAAGGTTTTTTGAGGAAAGGAAATGGCGCAGTAATTCTCTGCCATCTCGGTGGACACCCGAACCGCGCCGTAAAGGAAGGGAGGAACGCCACCACCCGTTCGGCGCGATGCCTTGCTCTTTGAACGCAGCGCTTCTCCCCCGGATCACGTACGACAACGAAGTGCAACATGGCATTTATGTGCTTTTTGCACGCGTTATTAGAAATCGGAAATTATAATTCCGTGCATTACACAAACCACAGCTCCACTGATATCTTGATAAACATTGAGAAGGCACTGGCAGCAGTTATTTTTTGTCTCGTTTGGAGACCAACCGGCGCTTGCATGCCGGTCGCGTAGGAGGGCTTAGAGAGTCTCGTTAAATCTCGCTAAGTCTCGTACGGTGCCCGGATGTTCTCGTTTCAGAGCCCGGATGACTGGATTTCAGTGCCCGGATGACTGGATTTCAGTGCCCGGATGACTGGAATTCAGTGCCCGGATGACTAGATTTCAGTGCCCGGATGACTGGAATTCAGTGCCCGGATGAGTGGATATTAGTGCCCGGATGAGTGGATTTCAGTGCCCGGATGAGTGGATTTCAGTGCCCGGATGTTGGCGCTCGGTCTCGGCGTGACGTCACCACACTGCCGACAACGGGAGCTAAAAGCATTTCATGCTTAATAATGCTAACCACTTCACCATGCCAGCTCGATAGTTCGGAATGAACAAAGGCACGTCTAGTGAATAGGTGTCTTCGTTCACTCCCATCTGCCTCCCTTCCCGTTACGGCGAGGTTTAGATTCAGATGTCCACTCAGGGAGGTTTAGATCTGAGATTTCCACTCACATTTCCACTCAGATATGCGAGACAAATGCATTTCCTTTTCTTAAAAACCAATTTATCGACGAGCAACGCGTACAACCGAACGGGCGATGGCGTTCTATGGACTCCCTGGCAGCGTTGCAAGACGCTGTCGCGTTTCACTCTTGAAGGCGAAGCTCAACGTCTTAACACATCAGTGACACAAGCAGCAACACCGCGCTTAAGGCTTTCGCCTCACCGCACTTTAGGTCAACAAAGTGCCCTTCTGAATTTTGAGGAAAGGAATGGCTAATAATTGGCTGCCTGGTTCAATGGACGCCTCAATAGCGCTTTCAGGTACGTGGCGGTGCTGAGAGATAGATATGGGCTTCATTGGCGCAGATATGGTGGTGGTGGTGGTGGAAAACATTTATATACAGGTATAATACAGGAGGTTATGCATGAGCTGACCCAGAGGGGGCCAGCCCTTACAAATACTAGGTGGAGGTCCCTAGTTCGGGACCCCAGTGGCATCGGCCGCCGCCCAGGCTCGCGCGACCAAGGCCCGTTGGGCCTGCAGGTCAGAGCAGCCGAGCAGGGTCGCCTCCCAGTCCTCCCGGGTTGGGTTGGGGTGAGGGGGGATAGCAGGGTTGGAGGGGCAGGCCCACACCATGTGGTAGATGTCCGAAGACTTCTCCGCACAGTGCGGACAGCTGCCCGAGAAGGAAGGGTCGAAGTGTTTCAGAGCTGCCGGGCACAGCAAAGTATTAGTATACAGGCGGAGCAGAAGCCGCTCCTCCGCCTTTGACAGACCTTTACACGGGCGGGGATAAAGACCATGGCCAGATTGATAGAGTAAAACGATGTCTTTGAAGGTGTAAGCTGGAATAAATTCGAGTTCCTGATCGTCAGGGTCGGAGGGGAATGTCCGGTGAGAGAGCGCGCGGGCGGCGGCGTCAGCTGCCTCATTTCCCTCAAGGCCCATGTGAGCGGGAGCCCAAACGATACGCCGGTGCGCGGGGTCACCGGTGTAGACGCTGTTTTGAAGAATGCGGTAGGCTAGATACGGTACCCAGCCCTGCTCGACGTTCCGACATGCCCCTCGCGAGTCGGAAATAATTGTTTTTGAATTGGAATCAGATGCAGCCAACGCAATGGCGACCTCCTCCGCGTGTGTTATGTCACGGGCTCGGAAAGTAAGGCCGTTCACTGTTTTGGATTGGTGGACGACTGCGGCTGTGTACCATCCCCCATGGTGGGGGCCTGAGGCATCCACGTAGAATACGCCGGGTTTCGATCCATAGTGGCGGGCCAGGGCTTCCGCCCGCGCCAGGCGCCGGCCATTATGGTCCTCACGGTTCATGTTCGCGGGAAGAGGGCGCACGTGGAGGGCGCATCTCCACTGGGATGGAATACGTACGCGCTCTTCCATGAGAGTGGTATGTTGGATGTGTAGCCGGGCAAGGAGGCGGCGACCCGACGATGTCTTCGAGAGACGTGTGTATTGGTTAGTCAAGTGGGCTTCCCGGAGCTCCCGAAATGTGTTCACCATGCCTAGGCCCAGGAGGCGTTTGTTGGAGGTGGTCACGGGGAGGCCTAGAGGCCGCTTAATAATTTTGCGGAGGATGACTTCGAGTGAATCCTCGTCTTGCTTCCGCAGGTGGAGGTATGGAGTCGAATATAGAATTCGACTGGTTACAAATGCATGCGCCAGCCGCAAGGCGTCCTTACATCGTAACCCCCCGCGCTTGTTAGAAACCCGGCGGACCAAGCGGCCCACCTGGTCCCCCACCTGACGGAGTTTGGCCAATGTTGTTTCTGACCGTCTGTCTTGATGTATAAAGAGCCCCAGTACCCGGACTTCGATATTTTCAGGGATTGGACCTGTCTCAACAGACAATGAAATTTTGGCTGTGCACTTTGGTGAGGGGCGTATGTGCACAAATTCAGACTTTTGGGTGGAGCATTGGAGGCCGCAGCGGCGAGCATAACGGTCCACTATGGTCGCCGCCTCCTGCAGGTTAGCCTCAATGTCTGCAAGGGAACCGTGCGTGGCCCACAGGGTGATGTCATCAGCATACAGCGCATGCTGCACACCGGCGACAGCATCCAGCTGGGCCGGTAGGCGCATCATAGCCAAATTGAATAAGAGAGGAGAGAGCACCGCGCCCTGGGGTGTACCCCTGGTTCCTAAATGAAAAGGGCCATGTTCTTTATCCTGGATCCGAATGTAAGATTGTCTGTCGGTTAAAAATTGCCGAATGTATTGAAAGGCATTTCTGCCGCAGTTAGTTTGAGAGAGGTGGGT
This sequence comes from Amblyomma mixtum, assembly GCF_055824585.1. Classification (NCBI taxonomy): domain Eukaryota; kingdom Metazoa; phylum Arthropoda; class Arachnida; order Ixodida; family Ixodidae; genus Amblyomma; species Amblyomma mixtum. The sequence continues at coordinate 117,546,009 of NC_143015.1, read as the reverse complement.
GAGAATGATCTCGTGGGTAACGTTGTCGAATGCACCCTTCAAATCCAAGGCGAGTACGACCTTGTCATTGTGAGGGCATTCCACGGGGTCGAGGACAGCCCGATTGAGGTGTAGCAGGACATCTTGTGCAGATCTGTGTGGGCGAAATCCGAACATGCTGTCTGCGAAAAGGTGTTTGGATTCGATGAACTCGGACAACCTGTCACGTACCATCGTCTTCATGAGTTTTCCCACACAGGAAGTCAGAGAGATGGGACGGAGGTTGTCCGTGTTGATGGCCTTGCCAGCTTTAGGAATGAAGGTGACCAGGGCGGTCTTCCACTCGATGGGTAGTGGCACTTCCCCAAGCCAGATTGAGTTAATGTAATTCAATAAAGACATGTATGCTGGGTCGGGGAGGTTGGCTAACAATTTGACTGTAATTTTGTCCCGACCCGGAGCGGTGCCGCGTTTCATTTTTGCCAGGGCCGCCTTCAGGTCGTGGAGCTGGAACGGTTGATCCAGCTCAACGTTCTCAGAACCTGCATAAGAGTACGCCGGCCCGCGGGAGTCCTGGGTGGTGCACAAGTACTGGTCCCGGAGCTTGTGCGCCAATTGATTTGTGTTGCCCTGAAAGCTGTGTATTGCTCTTTGGAGGTGTTTTTGAGTTTCCGTGCGTGTTTGCGTTGGGTCAATTAGGGCGCGAAAGAGTCGCCACGTGTTCCGGCTGGACATTTGATGCGCGGCCGTATTGCATCGGGTCACCCAGTTGGAGTCGGCGAGTTGGGCCGCATACTCAGCCGCTCGTTGAGTGAGCTCGGCGATGCGAGCTTTAAGTTTCCGGTTGTGCTTTTGCCGGCGCCACCGACGGACGAGGCAATGCCGGGCCTCCCAGAGATGGAGCAGGTGGTTGTCCACATCCGAGACCGCCTCTGAGAGCTGAATTTGAGTTTCGGAGGAGCGAAGGCCAGAGACCAATTGTTGTGACCAAGACTGGTAGCCCTGCTCATGTATGGGTGTGACATTGTTATAATTCTGCCTGAACTTGGTCCAATCTGGGAGTCGGGCTTGTGTTGTTGGTCGCGCGAAAGGAAGGGTCCTAATCGTAGTATTCAGGAGGCAGTGGTCGCTGCCGAGATATGGGCGCCGCGTTCATTGGGTGAGCAAACTCGCGATCGGCTACTGTCTGCCACCTGCCAGGGTGGGAGGGTGGGCGCCCTGTCTACCCAGTGTCCGGAACGCACTTAACCTTATTGACGCCAAGGTGCGTCTAGATGCCCGATGCGCCACAGCTTTCTCTCTCTAGCCAAGTTCAACAATAGTTAAACCGCAGCTGTTTTCCCCTGTCACTCACTGTAGTACGTCGTACGTATGTACCACGTGTCCATGACCTCGTGCCTAATAGAGGCGAAACGCATACGAAGCCAGTCTGCTGGTCGATACCAGTGCACGTCAAAGAGCCTCGGGTGGTCGAAATTAATCCTCAACCCCTGACTGCTGCGAACCTTTGACTGCTGACTTTTTAAGCATGAAATGCTTTTAGCCCCCGTTGTCGGCAGTGTGGTGACGTCACGCCGAGACCGAGAGCCATCATCCGGGCACTGAAATCCACTCATCCGGGCACTGAAATCGAGTCATCCGGGCACTGAAATGGAGTCATCCGGGCACTGAAATCGAGTCATCCGGGCACTGAAATCGAGTCATCCGGGCACTGAAATCGAGTCATCCGGGCTCTGAAACGAGAACATCCGGGCACCGTACGAGACTTAACGAGATTTAACGAGACTCTGTAAGCCCTCCTACGCGACCGGCATGCAAGCAACGGTTGGTCTCCAAACGAGTCACAAAAAATAACTGCTGCCAGTGCCTTCTCAATGTTTATCAAGATATCAGTCGCGCTGTGCGTTTGATAATGCACGGAATTATAATTTCCGATTTCTAATAAGGCGTGCAAAAAGCACATAAATGCCACGTTACACTTCGTTTTCATACGTGATCCGGGGCAGAAGCGCTGCGTTCAAAGGGCAAGGCATCGCGCCGAACGGGTGGTGGCGTTCCTCCCTTCCTTTACGGTGCGGTTCGGGTGTCCACCGAGATGGCAGAGAATTACTGCGCCATTTCCTTTCCTCAAAAAACCTTGCATTCAAATGGCAAGGCATCGCGCTGAAAGGGTGGTGGCGTTCCTCCCTTCCTGTACGGTGCGGTTCGGGTGTCCACCGAGATGACATTAGGCCCGTAAACATTTCATGCTTACTCTACTCTCGTTTACGGGAGAGGCAGGGATTTTTTAGCCCTCCCGTATCCCCATGCTGCGCTTTTGAAGTATCGTTTATGGTAGGGTTTTACCTCGCAAAGCGAATCAGGCTATGAGGAACGCCGTAGTGAAGGGCTCCGGAAATTTCTACCATCTGGGGTTATTAAGCATGGAATAACATCGCGCAGTACGCGGTACTCAAGAAATTGATCTCCATCGAAATTCGACCGCCTCGGCCGGGATCCAATCCGTTTGTCTCGGGACCGAACCCCAGCGCAATAACCAATGAGGCACCCCGCCGGCTGAGCGCGCTCGATTACTGAGCCGGAGTTCCAGGGTTCGCGGCGGCTGCGTTTTGATGAAGGCGGAATGCAAGAAGCGGTGATATGCTGTGCGCTGTCAATGGACGTTAAAGATCACAAGTTGGTCGAAATTATTCCGGACATGCGCCCACTACGGTACCCCTTTCTTCCTTACTCTCTCCCTCACTCGTTTATCCCTTCCCTTACGGAGCGGCTGTGATGTCCACCGAGAAGCGGCAGTTACTGCGTCGGTCCCTTTCCTTAAAAAACAAAGCCAAAAAGATAGCAAAGGTCTCGTGACTAATGCCGAAGATATCGACGCCAGGGGGAACGCGAGACCAATGCGCGGAGGGAAGGTAGAGCGCGTGCGGGAGCGTGAGTGGTACTGGTGACGTGGCCTTGCGCCGAACACGACGTGTCACCCAGGTCTGTGCAAGAGATGCAGAGTGCCGGTGTCCGTGCCCCAGACAGGTCTTCATGAGAAGGCTCAGTAGCGGACTCCTTGAAGTTATCGTCGGCGCTCTGGAGGCCTTCTGCCATTTTCCTGGAACAATCGCGACCGACAGCTGGTTTCCACAGCGGCGGCCTCCCCGGGCGATCGACACGTCATAGCATAAGGTGAGGCCTGTGGTCCACTTATGCAATGCGAAGCGATAGCGTCTGCGAGGACGCCGAGGGCATTGAAGTAATTTTTTATCCAGACAATGTTTCTGACTGGAAGCCTAACAGGAATTATAGGCCGGTAATGAGACTTCTAGGGATCTTTGCAGTAGTCGTGGCGTTCGACTTCGCTCGACAGTCAGCGTTCTGTGCTCTGCCATCGCAAATTTTAAGCGTTCTGTGCCGGCTTTGTTCGACTATCTGCACTCGAGGCTTGGCCAACGATTGAGAGGTACAGCCAGGCATTGCGTGCGTGAGCCGGGTCCCGATTTCTGGGTGATATATGTCACTACATGCGAGCCTAACTGCCGCCTTCTTCCAAGTTCATAGTTCCCGTGTGCTTAGAAACGTGTGCGTTCAGAATGTAGCGTCCAGGAAGATTAACCCGGGACACGCACAGTCTACCTCGCAAAGGGTTTTTGAGCCACACGGGTGACTCACTGGCTGAGGCAAACCCACCGCGGTGACTGCGTGTTAGCGTGTCCGACTGCTGAAAAGGACAACGCAGGTTCACTTCCAGCCACGGCGGCCGCGTTTCGATTCGTGCGGAATGCTGGAAGACGCCGTATGCTGTGGGCTGTCAGCGCTCGTTAAAGGAACGCACAGGAGGGGCACTTTGATTGCATTTATTAACCCTAAATTAAACCAGGGACACTTATTTCTACATTAGATCCTCTGTTCCTTTGCCTCGAGGATTAGTTGAGCGGTCCACCCTGAACGCGTGCGAACGGCTAGCTGTTCTTTTTGTTCTGCAGGAACCCGTTCTTCACGCTTGCTTGAATAGCACTTCAGCACGCGTTTTAGACACACCCACGTTTCTGTGTGTGCTTTATTTTTTGCGGCCGTCTGGATGGCACCGAGGAGGCAACTTGATTTTTTTTTTTTTGCGGGAGCCGCATTTTGATGGAGGCGAAATGGGCGCCCGTGCGGCCCGGTACTAAATAATCGTACCTTATAGTGCACTATGGGACATTAAAAACGACTAAGGGACATTAATAAACTCGCTATGGGACATTAACTCGCTATGGGACATTAAACACGACATAACAATTTCTTCATCTAATTAGCACGGCAGTCTGTTCCTTCATGGAGCAGCCCAGACATATGTCTGCATTTTTTCCACGAATGGGGACCGCTTATAGGGAACCTGTACTATCCAGCCTGGGCTGCGGAGAACCAGTGTCCAAGAAACCGACACACACGCGCATGGAGACGTAAACTTGACTGCATTCTGAGCTGTGAGAGAAGCGCGCCTCACGGATAGCGTCTTCGTGTTTCATCACTGAGTGCGGTCATTAGCACTAATCGGCATCTGGCGTCGTTAAAGCGCTGCAAAGTTATTTCCATCTCAAGGCAGTTGTGTTACCACGCATATTAGCATAAAAATATCTGGGCATTTTCACAGCTTCTCCGCAGAGCGGAAGTTGCGAGTGAGATGCGGCAGCTTCCACAGCAAGCCCGCTATGTGTCCACGAGACAATCATGCGGGGCCAGTATTTGGAAGTGTCTGCGTACTGAGCTCTAGCATAATCTGAGCGCGTTCTCTCGCTCCTTAAAGCGGGGAGACAAGCCGCGTTTAGGTGCATAAAAGCTCCCACTACCACGCGTCAATTAAAGCTCTCGTGTTTCTGCTTTCAAGCGCTTTAATATTAATTGTCTCACAACTGAAGTGAGAAATTTTGTAAGGTTGAGTTTAAATTCAATCACAACTGAAATGACAAATATTGTGAGATTGACTTTTCGCTACATTGCGGGTGTAGTGGCAAGAGGAGTTTGAGCCAAGGTTCTGAAACCGGAAACAGGGGGTCAGCAGACGCCAGGCAGCTGTCCCTCCGCTTTTCGGCGTCCAGCCAACGGAAGAGCGTTTCTATGGCGTTCTGAACGGCGTTTCTAGAATTGCAGGCTTAGGTGTGGAAGTCGCTGCCTCGCGCTCGTAATCCACGGCGAAGAATCCGTGACAGACCTTCAGTAATGCGTTCGTGCAGGCGACGGGGGACGGTACACAACCGTTGCAGCGGAATGGGTGGCAGCATAGAACGCTTCGCAGAAGAGCCGCTGTATCTGCAGGACCCGTGCGGCACATTTCAGGAAGAATTATACCCACTCAACCGTGATCTTCATCATCAGCCTTAGCGCTGCTGTGCAGCCTCGATCCTCGCCTCTATGTGCGGCTGCATACAACCACCTTTGCCGATCAGATGCGGCGCTGGGTTCTTCTATTCCCAGACCCTTCTGCATTTCAACGTTTTGCTGGCAGGAGCACTGCTGCCGCCGTGTACAATGATCATAGCAGGCACGAAGCGCGACCTCCAAATACCGATATTCGGGCCTCTAACCTCTTGGTGGAACCACGAATCGCCGCCTGTGCTTCAGGAAACCATGGCGACCGGCACTGTAAGACTTGCTTTCAATGTGAGGGCATGGTTTTTAGGTTTTCATTTTTGTCTTTTCTAATTACCATTAGCATGCAGTCGTAAGGCAACACATTCACATAGGTCGGTTTGTTCTCCAAAACGCAGCGTGGTTTTGTTGCCTATGAGTTGCGGGTTCGGCTCACAGTCTGAAAGTCGTGGGTTCATTGCCCCGCACCTACGGAAGGTCGCTTTCGGACCAGTGCCATTGGTCAACGCCGACGCCGGTTTTTGTTGCCGATGAGGCGTACAATAATGCTTTCGCAGTTATAAAGTGGCCGAAATTTAAACAATGGTAGTGTCCAAATTAAACCCTCCGGCATTGCTCCAAGTAGACGAACGCAGGGTCATGGTATTGACAGTGAAGGGATATGCCTTCATCTGATCTCATGATCTCATGATCGTTGCTGACCGCGATTTCTTGTTAACCTGCAGGCGGCTGATCACGTCTCTCATCAGGCTAGTGTGATCCCAGCGTTGCTGAAGGATGCGGAGCAATCTGGAGGCTGAAGAACCGCAGTGAGCGTCTGCAGCGCTTTCTCGGCGTGGGTGTCAGCTGCGTCGACGCACCAGCTGGTCTTGTCCTCCCATGGTGCGGGTAAGCACATGTATGCACGCCGTGGGGAGGAGACCGCGACCAGCGTTACGCTGAAGTTGATATACTATGCTGCACTGTGTGGTTGTGCAGCAGAAAAAATTGGAGGACGCTTTTAAGCGCCGCCTTTAGCAATGGAACACGACAGGGCGTTGCAGCGCTTCCAGGGAGTCCACGGAACGACATCGCCCGTTCGGCGCAATGCCTTGCCCTTTGGAAACACCTTTGTGCGCAACGCATTTCTGAGGAGAGGAAATGGCTCCTCAGAAATGACGCTGTAGTTGTCGCAGATCTCGGTGGACACCCGAGCAGCACCGTAAGGGAATGTATGATGGTGGGAGTGAAAGAAGACAGAAAGAGGTGCGGTAATAATGAAAATTGGATCTGAGGAAAGGAAATGATGCAGTAACTGTCTCACATATCGTGGTCAATACCCACAACCGCCGATTATAGGCCGCCGGTTCGAATTCCTGCCGCAAGCTACGCTCTAACTTAGCTTGTAAGTTTATGCTGCACGAAACGCTGAATCGTGTGACAACGTCCGGATCATTTCACGGAACGAAACGCCACGCCGAAACGTCGATCACGCGGTCTACGTTCGCATTTTCTCACTGCGCGGTTCAAGTGTCCTCACTTGCAGTGTGAGCCAGGAATGCTCCTTTCCTTTCCTCAAAACCAGGCGAGATTCCTAGTCTAGCCTTATTCGCAGTTGGACGCTCCGCTGGATTTTGAGGAAAGGAAACTGGCCTTCTTTGCCAGTGCCTGTGGTGACCGCAACCGCACAGTTTAAGCGCTTGTTTCCAGGTGGCGTTCGTGTTTTTCTCTCGCGGAGCGTTTGAGGTTTGAGGCCTTCAGTTCTAGCTGATAGTCTAGACCACTTTCTAGCAACTAGGTCAAAACTACGAATAAGCCTGTACTGGGAACTAGGCTGTGTAATTTGATTCAAGCAAGTGCGCCGGGGTCTGTGCCCGGAAGGATTGAAAGGATCAGACCACGTTGCAGAACAACGCTCTGAACCATGCATGCGTCTCTGGACGCGCACAGTGCTTTCCAGCACCTGGCGCCTTCTCCGATACCTTTTAGACCTAAACAGTTGCAAAAAATCCTAACGACACAACTTTTACTGCATACTTCAACACCCCGGCTTAGACCAGGATCTTCTCGATGAACGTCTCTAGCACCGCCCTGCAGTAAAAACGCAAGCAACGCTATTTCAATCCTGACCACGGTAGCCGCGTTTCAACCTTTTTTTTTGTCACTACGCAGTTCAGGTGTCCACCGACAAAGTGAGCCGGTAATGCGCTTTTCTTTTACTCAAATTTAAAGTAGGGTCTCGACAGCGAATGAGGTTAGACTGCGAACAGGACAGTCTTGATTTTTTCGTGCAAGTGTGTCCTCGAGTCCGTTAAGTGTGCGGGAAACGCGGTCGAACTGAGACCGCATTCACGTGAGCGCAAAGACTCCAAATGGCCTGTCTCCTGTGAAACGTAAAAACGGGCCTCTACCTCCGGACCTCTAGGCCGATAACGAAAGCCAGCTTTCACTAACTAATGGGGTGAGCCGATAACACCCGCTTATTTGTTATTCCTCAACCGGAATAGCATGTCTCTTAAGAGCGCTAATTCAAAAGCCAGCTGCAACGAAATTTTTCCTTGGTAGGCTTCTTCTTCACATAGTGGGTTGTACGTCCAAAAACTTACAGCGACAATGTTCTGGGTTTCCTTAAGAACCAGTTCTGCTGTTATGAGCGTTCGAAAAGCTCTGTAGTAGACGACGCGTGCACCTGGTAGCTTGTCGGTCAGTTAGGGAACTTACCGGACATGACGAAGGTATTTGACGAAGAATTTTCGTCAAGCCAGACCCACTGGGAGTGAATAGATTACGGATGGCGGGCACTGAAAGGCTGGTGGCTGAAATGCGGCTTTGCAATCCTATTGGGGTACTGTACGGAAGTGTTCAGAAATTTTAAGCATGGATATCTTGCCAAAATTTTGCACACACATCGCGTGCACGAACGCAAGATTCCGCACACGAACGCTCACGCCCCGTGCGTTTACCAAGTGCGACAAACAGCGAACGTTTGGCGTTTGGCGATCTTTTTAATTTTAATTGCACATGGCGATCTGGCGGTTTCCTTGAGATAAACAGAAAGTCCGCATCGTCTGTCGCGGACTTGCAGCGCTACGTCACCTCTATAACACAGAAGCAGATGGCCTGAAAAAAATGATGGTCTCTCGTCCCGTGTGTTGGTTCGAAGCGCTTCAAATTCTAGCGATCGGCGTTCGCGTCGCTAACGGCACACGTTTGGAAGGCGTGCCCCCTAACTGTTGGGGCGTTTCATTCCCTCCTAAGGGAGCGAGAAACACCTCCTGGTGACAAGTGGTCCGATTTAGTGCTATCTGCGACGCAATATAATGGCGGTCTTTTTATGAGTTTCGGTTTGAAAACAAATTTTCGCGAGCTTCCCCTGAAGTACTCGCTTATCTTGCAAAAGTTATCTTCCGTTTTTACAGTTCCCGGGCTACGCATGCGGGTGTATACGCCAAGCGCTTGGTGTGCCGGACGGAGCACAGGTGGCAGCTTGAGAAGGTAGAGAGAGAGGAGCAGAGTAGAGGGCGTGCCGCAAGTCCAGGGTACACAGACCACAGAAACAACGCAGTACAGAAATATCGTTACGACGCAGCGTTCGCTTGATGAGTGGAACAAACACCATTACTCTGTACTCAGTACTCTTAACCTGTACTCTTACCGTGTGCTCTGTAATGCTTGCGAATTTTGCCACGCACTCTAAAATCGGATAAAATCACAGCCGCAGGGTTACTGAGGCACCTTTGCGACAAAGACATTCACCTTTGCAACAAAGACATTCACCGCTGGTGCGCGGGTGAAAAGAAACTTCTTAATTTGTTTCTGAAGAATGCTCACTGATCACTCAACAAGAATGAAATATAAAGCTGAGTGAGATATCACGCAGTGCATGGCTTGTGCTTTTTTGTGTGTGCATATTTGTACGGAATTAGTGCTAGTGGGTTGTTTCCACCTTACATTGAGGAGCGCAGAGACAAGGTTCGCTCAAGCGAAAAGCTACTTCAAATTAGACATGGGCAGTCATCAGTAAGATTGCATAAGCGCTTGTGTGCGACTTAAATGCAAAATGATCTTCCCCTCTTCGCAGAGCACGAGCTCTCCTTGTATTGTGGTACTTCTCTGAGGACCCTCAGGGTACCGACGAGGGGAGTCCAGCGGTGCCTCTGGCTGAAATGCAGAGGTGAGCTCGCCGCTATATCCTCAAACAAGTATCCAGGCTAGTTCAGTGAAACACGCCACTAATCTAGCATAGCAGTTTGGGGCAGTGGCACGTCGGTGGCCATATACAGCGTGTTGCGCAAATACGTGTGTGCCCTAGACATCCCAGCTAAACGGGTGCATTGTTCGAGCACAAATTTCGCACAGAAATGGCATTTGGGCGGCAAAATTGTTTTATACCTAACAATCGTTTTATCCTAACAAGTGACGCAGCTGAAAACGAGCTGCCGCCGCGGTGGCTCAGTGGCTATGGTGCTCGGCTGCTGACCCAAAAGACGCGGGTTCGATCCCGGCCGCGGCGGCTAGAATTTCTTTGGAGGAGAAATTCTTGAGGCCCGTGTACTGTGCGATGTCAGTGCACGTTAAAGAACCCCAGGTGGTCGAAATTTCCGGAGTCCTCCACTACGGCGTCTCTCATAGCCTTAGTCGCTTTGGGACGTTAAACCCCATAAACAAACCAAATAAGAAGTCTGATATTCACATCGTCTGCGGTGACGACGAAGGAAATTAAAACAGCTCTGTCAGCGATCGCACCGGTTGGCGCAAACTTGTTTCTCGGCCGTGGAGATTCGGCAAGAGAGAGGGGGGTCGGGTTGTTTTGCAAAAAGGTTTTGAAGACGCTTTTTCAGCTGCTTTATCGATGATCACAGTAAACGTAGTTTGGCCAAAAAAACCCCTATATCTCATGTCTTATGTGGAGTCTTGAAGCAATCTGGGCGGTCAACAAACGAGATGGCCCCATTGGTGCGATCGCTGACAGAACGGCTTGATTTCCTTCGTCGTCGGTCTCGCACAATGCGGTTGACCGGCGCATTCACTCCACATGAGGATGACCCTGGAGCCTCTCGTGCCTAGGTGCGCATGCGTGTCACGGCCGCCGACAGGTGTGAGCGGTGGCAGTATGGGCTGTGCTAAAAGCTCTCCGCTGTATGCGTTCTCTTTTTTCCTGAAGGAGCAAGGACCGACAGCAAGGCAATCAAAAGCGGAGGAGCCTGAGCCGCCTGCTGAGTCATTCGTCGTGTGGGTGTCTGCAACGTCCTCAACGCCAGCATGTCTCTCGTCCCGACCAAGTGGATGGGGCAGGAGAGAGGGAAACTCCACGACATGCCGCAGGTGAGGGAGAGTGCTGTAAGAGCGCACGTTAATTGACCTTCGCATTCCATCAGAACCGCTGGTTCCTGCATGCATATACAAACCTGCCAGCAAACATCATTATGAACGGTCTCTGGCTAAATGTGGTCGTAAAATAGGAAAAATTACAGGATTGCTCTTGTCTGCTGACGACCAGAAAATGCGAAGGCCTTTCCCTTTCCTCTCTTTCTCCCTTCAGATGAGGCTTCGATGCCGGCCGCGGCAGTGCAATTTCGTTGGAGGCGAAATGTTAGAGGCCGGTGTACTGTGCGATGTCAGTGCACGTTAAAGTACCCCGGGTGGTCGAAATTTCCGGAGCCCTTCACTAAAGGCGTCCCTCGTAGCCTGAGTCGCTTTGGAACGTTACCCCCCCCCCCCTTAAATATTTTTAATTCGCACGCGCCGTTGGATGAGGGCAAGACTGGAGATGAGCGAAGGGCTAGGGAATCCGGGACTGCGTACCCAGCCGATCTCCACTGAATGTTGTTGCGGATGGAATTGGTTTGTTTACAGATGAATGCTGGGCCGACCACGGGGAACGGAGCAGGCAGCCAAATGAACGTCCTTCGTGCGTCTTAGCCTCGTCCTCCATCAGCGCGGTCTCTGCGTCGCGCAACACAGTGCTCAATATAAGTAATGAGTTTGAAAACTAGTCCGAAAATCTACCTTTACCCCTTTAGGGGAGTCCGCATCTTTTGACTATCTTCTCATTCTTACCTTAACAGCAAAGCTGTAATAACTTTGTTATAAGCCATTTAAGGGGCACAACGGCAGCCGTGACGCATTACGCGTATGGTTACCCAGTAAATAAATTGGTAAATATGTTTTTGAGGAAAGGAATTGGTGAATTATCTCTCTCACAGATTTCGGTGAACACCTGAAACATGCCGTAAGAGAAGGGTGGAAGTTGAGAATGAAACAAGAGAAAAAGAGGTGCCCTAGTGGAGGTTTCCGGAATCTTTTGCATTTCTCACTGCGCGGTTGAAGCGTCCTCACCTGCAAAGTGTGCCAGGATTGCTCTTTTAAGGTGGAAGCCCTTAATGCCTCATCGTTGTAAGCAGCAGTTGTGGACAGAAATGGCACGCTTTTAAATTGGTCGAAACGGTCGTGACGTCACAGTGCGCGAATGTCAAACGGGGCCAATTGTATTTTGGCTACTAACCATGCAACCAATTAAAGGGATCGTATAGTGATGCTCCAAGTAAGTGGTACTGAGTTTAGTTAATTGATTACTTAACCAATTAGCCTAATTAACCTTTCTAGTCATACCAGATAAATAAAACCGAGTAGGAAATTGGTCGAGCTCGGGAATCGAACCCCGATCTCCGGAGTGCGAGACGAGCACGCTACCGCTCCGCCATGCCCGCTCGATGTTTTGGTATGAACAAAGGCGCGTCTAGTGAATACGGTGTCTTCGTTCACTCCCATCTTCATCCCTTCCCGTTACGGCGAGGTTTAGGTGTCCACTGAGATATGAGTGACAGATACATTTTAAGGCGAAAGCCTTTAATGGCTCATACGGTCGTGACCAAGACGTGTTAGCAAATTTGTCTGCGTTCCAGATTGGTCGATATGGTTGTGACGTCACTGCGCGAGATATTTGACGGGTGTCCACAGAAATATGTGAGACAGTACTGCACAATTTCCTTTCCTCAAATACAATTTTCGACTGGTGTCCACCGAGATATGTGAGACAGTTACTGCATATTTCCTTACCTCAAATACAATTTTCATTTTCTTCATTGCGGTCCCTCTTTCTTTTTCAACTCCACTTCCTCCCTTCCTGTGCTGTGCTGTTCAGGTGTCCACCGAGATGACAGAGAATTACAGCTCCATTTCCTTTCCTCAAAAAGCGTTCCGTTCAAAGGGCAAGGCATCGCACCGAACGGGTGGTGGCGTTCCGTGGACTCCCTGGCAGTGCTATAGCACGCTGTCGCGTTCCACTCCTCAAGGCAAAGATTAAGCGTAATTAATTGGCAGTTAACGCACCAAGAGAATGTGAATTGAACAATCGCGTCGCAGAATGCAGCACTCATGCTTTCGCCTTTCACCACTTTAGCCGCTAAAGTTCCTCGTAATTTTTTCTCAAAACCAAGAAAGTGTTTACACCAAAAAAAATTCTGAGCACACTTAAATAAGTCTGCTTACGTGAAGGAATGGAAATCATGTTTTGAAGGAAGGATAGGTTTTTGAGGAAAAGTAAGGGTTAATTGCTCTCAAATTTCACATCTCGATTAACACCTCAACCACTCCTTCAAGCAATTGGAGGTGCATATGTCATTGACCCAAACCCCTTTTGCAAGCTAGCCTCCAACTTGACTAGTAAATAAAAGCTATATGCAAAGACAAATGCTTCACACACCACCCGGAATGCTTTAGGACGAACGGTTGCTCAAATTTTGATGAATATTTTCGAAAAAACTGCCACCACAGTGAGGTCGACCAGTGGTGACATTGCTTGGATTTCGTCTGTACCTCCGATGTCTGTTGCTCAAGCCAGGGTTATCGCTTCGGCGGTCGCGGTTTTGCACCACACGTCTGTTTCCGTCGTTCCTCCTCACTCCTATTGAACGTGGCAGCGATCGTGACTTAGCTCGGGTGTGAATCACTCTCTAAATTTTGCGTTATCCTGTCACGTCGACTCTCACGCCGGAAGCCCCGGTTCGATTTCCCCCTAGACCGCAATTTTCTTGCATTGCAGGGGAAAAGTTCCGGCAACCCAATCTGCGGACACCTCCGGCGTCAGCATAGCCATCTATAGCTTTCGCAGTAATAAAATTCTTAATCTAGCCTTATTCATGGTCTGGACGCTCCGCTCGATTTGAGGAAAAGAAGCCCAAGTCGCACACTTTGACTGTGCGCGACCTGAGAGAAACACGAATGCAGACTAAATGCTTGTCTCCAGGTAGCATTCATGCTTTTTTTCTCACGGCGCGTTTGGGGTTCCACAAAATCTTCTTCCCGTCCTTGCAGAGCACGACCTCTCCTTCTGATGTGGTACTTCTCTGCGGACGCCCAGTTACCGGATGAGCGGTGTCCTGCGGTGCCTCTGGCTGATAAGGAAGGGTTCTCCCCGCTCAAGGTTCCCATGCTTATCTCCCTTGCCCCCTGCAGGAGGTCCGGGCGTCTGCACGGCAATTTCTCCCTCATTGACCTGGCGGGGAACGAGCGGGGTGTCGACACGTCGAGCACCAACCATCAGACTCGTTTGGAGGGCGCCGAGATCAACAAGAGACTGCTAGCCCTCAAGGTATGCCGACCTAGCATTGGGGTCAAGGCTGCGAAATGAGGGAAGCCGGACGCGAAGTGAGGGACGCCGGAAATTTCGACCACCTGGGGTTCTTTAGCATCCACTGACATCGCACAGTACACGGGCCTCCGTAATTTCGCCTCCATCGAAATTCGACCGCCGCGGCTGATATCGCACCCATGTCTTTTGGGGTCAGCAGCTGAGTGCCATAACCACTGAGCCAACGCGGCGGCCACAGTCGATATTATATTATTGGGTGCTAAATTAATGGCATGCCATTGTCGACAGGGCAGCGTGCGGTGACGCCACCGCAGGATTGCAGATCATCGCTCTGTTTTCAGAGGGCACTGGACGAAGCCAAACGTAACGCCCGTACGAACCTTCAAAGAGCTGGCGGTCGAGCTCGAAATCGACCATGAAATTATCAAGTAAAAGGCATTGCATGCAAAACAGTCGCGTGAAAGACGCTGGGTTCCCAACGTTCTCGCCGGAGAGGCTGAAACCCCGCGTAAAAGACACAGAAGTCAAATTTGTGGTTTATACAAAACCCCGAGTCACAAGATCAGTACAGAGAGTGCCGGGGAAACAAGCTAGAGATCATCATCCACGTTACCGCAGTCGTGTAATCTCCATGTATTTCTTTCGAACGAAGAATCATTCACTGCCTTAGGGTTATTGCACACTGTTCCTGTTGTACTAAATTGCAAACATTTCTGTCCATCTATTGGTCGAGCCATTACTTTGCAAGTGCACTGCTAAGTTTGGAAGTCTCATGCTATAAACAGCATCAACAAAGCATAGCATACCATAACAAGCTATATCATTTTTGATGCGACGTCTAGAGGATGCTTGAGCCGCCGCGGTGGCTCAGCGGTTATGGTGCTCGGCTGCTGACCCGAAAGACGCGGATTCGATCCCGGCCGCGGCGGCTAGAATTTCTTTGGAGGAGAAATTCTAGAGACCCGTGTACTGTGCGATGTCAGGGCACGTTAAAGAACCCCAGGTGGTCGAAATTTCCGGAGCCCTCCACTACGGCGTCTCTCATAGCTTTAGTCGCTTTGGGACGTTAAACTCCATAAACCAAACCAAACCAAAACCTAGAGGATGCTTGATGAATTAAGCTTAGTGCAGATGCCCCTTCGTGGTCTAGTTTTCGAGCAATGGCCTCCGGTAACGTGCCTAACAGCGTATGCAAAGATGTCTCAACACAAACTATAACGTTCTGCGAAAGGAAACTCTTCGTTGAATGCTTGCCAATTTTGGCACACAGCCTAAAATGCTCCAAAATTAGGAAATCACGGCCTCAGAATTATTCAGTCACCTTTAGCTTTGCACGAAGACATTCACCACTGGAACGTGGGTGAAAAGAAACCGCCTGAATTTGTTGCTGAAGAATACGCACTGATCACAAAACCAGAATCAGATATAAAGCATTGTGAGATATGAGTTAGTATGTGATTTGTTTTTTGTGTGTGTGCATATTTGTACGGATTTAGCGCTAGTTGGTTGCTTCCAGAGCACACTGTGGAGTGCACAGACAAGGTTTGCTCAAGGGAAAAGTGGGAAAAGTAATTTTACTTAGACATGGACAGTGATCAGTAATCTTGCATATGTGCAAAATCTTCTTCCCGTCCTTGCAGAGTACGAGCTCTCCTTGTAATGTGGTACTTCTCTGAGGACCCTCAGGCTACCGGCCGAGTGGTGTCCAGCGGTGCCTTCTGGCTGAAATGCAAAGGTAAGCTCGCAGCTATATCCTCAAATAAGTATTCAGTCTAGTTCAGTGAAACGTGCCCCAAATCTAGCATACCAGCTGGGGGCAGTGGCACATTGGTGGCCATATACGTATGGTCATTCGCACACCTTCGATCCAGGCCAAGGTAGTGCGATCGAATACCGGACTCGGCGGCTGCATTTCGATGGGGCAGAAATGCAAAAGCGCCCATGGGCTCCGCTATATGTTAGTGCATTTTAAGAAGCCCATGCGGGGTGTAATTAATACGGAGTCTATAATTGTTGACGTGCAGTCTCATGGCCTTGAATCTCGCACAACATATAACATGCAAATAGACTTTACGGAGTTTCACATTATTGTTACTGGCCGGGTGTTACGACTGTGGGCACCTGGTTTTCCCTCCAACGGGATTTCTGTGCTATCACATAATAAAAACATAGAATGTGAGATGCCTAGCACCATGTTTGGAATCACTGCCTTTTTTCTGTCCAAACAGGAGAGTAAAGATGGCAAAACTCGGAAGATTTACTAATGCAACGCAATAAACGATGGTAACAACAAAGTACAGGCTTTGTCACAAGTTTATAGCCTAGGGGTTTGCCTTCTAAGCCGTGTAGTGGGGCTCCTGTAGCATTCGTGAGATTCGTACCCATCGGAGAGGCCAGAACCAGAAATCTTCTTACCTTTAGCCGTGATGCAACGCTGAGGATACAATACGAGCCACAGGGTGCAGCTCAAAAGCATACTTTTGATAAAAGTTGTATGCATTTTGCCCCCCTGACTATGAATACTTTCTTCTCTAGACAACCTTTTAAGAAGGGACGGTATAAAATTGTCGAGCATGCACACAATAATGCTATTCAGCAGGGTTGTCACAAACAGTGTATCGTTCATGTCTTGCATCTCCTTTTTATTAGTTCAATATCGTATCACTTGCCTTGGCACTTGTAATCAACAGCTCGAGTACAGCCCATCGTTTTGTAATTGGGGTTGGGCTTTTTTTGGCGAGCTTAACTTCCGCACCGCTATGCCCTAGACAGAGTCATTCTGCTTGCGTCGCGTCTTGGCGGCTCCTCCCAAAAATCATGGGCGGCTGCACGTCCTGCCGAGGACTCGATGCTCAATGTATTCTTGCGTGCGAATGTAACAAAACACACCTTACTGGATTGCTCATTGGGCTAGGGTGGTAGCAAGGTGTCAAAATGCCGGACGTTGACCGTGGCAAGAGAGGGACACTGTCAAACCTGTTCTGTGTCAAACTCCAGGGTGCCCGCTACTGTCTCTCGTCAGGCTCGCACATTCCTCGCCAAAAAAAGCACGGGGCGACTCATAAAACTGAAGAAACCCTGCTCAGCGCCGGGTATGCATTCGTCGCGTGGGTGTCAGCGACGCCGACGAGCCCACCTCCGTCGCCCTGACAGCGTTGGTCGGGCGGGGAAGAGGAAGCTCCTTGTAAGTAGGACTGCCACCTTTGTTGCGCACGTGACCTACCGACGCCCTTCGAAGCTTCAGTGGACCCACTTTTCAACTTCACTGTTTTAGAGCGCAGCTCCTGGGCGCCCGTTTCTGCGTTTCGCGGCGTCCCAGTCGCTCTTGTTCCTCGTAACCAGCGCTGGACACCTCAGTCGCGTTTTAAGCTCCAATGGAGCGGGAGCTTAGAAAGCAGAGGGAAGGCGCATAACTGCCCTTTTCGAACATTGTACACTTCAATCTTGCTTTAAGGTACGTGGCTGTAGTGACAGATGTGCGCTCCATGCGTTGCCATTGACGACGTTCTGCCAGAAACGCTGCGTTGCAACCATAGGCCGTCGGCGTTCATTGTGTTATTGGCGTTTGCGGTGACATTTTACACTCCGATCATTTTAAAAGTGAGCATAACTAGCTCCCTATGTCAGTGGACGCCTGAGTCGCTCTTATAGGTACGTGGGGTGATGAGCAAGAGATGTGGGCTCCATGCGTAATTAGCACTGCCAATGGTGAGCGAACTCTCGCGATCAACCATTAACTGCTACCTGCCAGGGGGGCAGGGTGGGTGGGGACTTTAATGTCGATAGAAAGACAAACAGTAATTTCTTACCATTTATGCGGGTGAACAACCCATTTATCTCGCTCGTAACGCCTCCCACTGCTGTGACAACCTCGTGAAATACTTGCATACACCTCGGCTTTGAGAAGCAGGCATTGGTGCAGCAAGTCGAGCATACATGCATTTCTCCGACCACATAGCTTCCTTTATGACAATCAAGAACTGTTAGCGTCTTGAGGAAGGAATATGCATGTATTGTAACAAGTTTCCTGCAATTCTGCATGCATGTCTTGCTTGAATTCTTTGCCTCAATCGAAAGGCTGAAACAGCTGATGACCTGTGCTCAAATTTTGCTTTCGGAAGTAATGTAATAGTCGGCAATTTTTTCTTGTGCTGATCACCTCTGCCCGCTAACAGTCGAAGAACCATATTTTCTTTTCCTGCATATCAGCTTGCGAAAACAATTGCTTATTGCAATAACCGATACTTTTGGGCCGACAAAAACGGTGTCCAGTGTCACCGCAAAAATTTTCTGTGGTATCCTTGTTGAAGTGAGCGAGTACAGCCTGATCAGTCCCTATCTGAATGGAACCCAGCCTCTGCAAAATTTGTTCATGAATTCTTTGCTTTCGACAATACTTTCGACAAGAGCGTATGGGCCTTTGCCGTGCAGTGGGCGTAGTTAGGATCATGATGCCCCTTGGAAGCGCCATGCGGCTCCAGATAGTTTATTCTTGTGCAGATGATGCGGCGGTGAAACGGTTGTGTACAACCCCTTCGTCGCGTACGCGGGGGCCTTGCTCGCCATCGCAAAGCATCAGCGACTCCTGCTCTTCAGGTAAGCGAAATCAGGTGTGAGAGATGTTGCGGGTTGCTGGATTCATTAATGCGTGCATGAAGAAAGTGAGAAAACCAGTAAGCAACGATGAGCCACGAGGCAGCGATCTACAAAATGCGACACAAATAACACATTGCACAGCTTTAGCATACTTTATACCGAGACAGCGGCACCGTTACTGGAGTACCGGGAGCCCGCGGCCAGTCAATGCGCATGCGCAAATCGCCTTGACGGCGTCAGATGTCGCCATGTACTCGTCGGGTGTGCGTGCGCCTGCAGCATCACGACCAATCCGCGCGTGTTCACCGCCGGAGGGAGGGCTGCCGGTACTGCGGTAAAGGAAACACGATACACAGTATATGCTAAAGGTGTCTACTGTTTTTGTCGCAAGACCTCCGTAGTCAGTAACCTTCGTTTAACCATGTACAACCAGTAAGTCAGCTTCCACAGTCTTATTACCTTCATATAAGGTCTGCGAACTCTGGTATACCGGGTGTCCCACCTAACCAAGGTTTTAAACAAGGCGGAAATGTCTTAGATCATGGAAACCATGCCTGTCGTATTGTGACGCGTGGCCTAGTTTTAAGCAACATTCGTGTCTGCAGGCGACTCCAGATTCACTGTTCTGTGGTAGTGAGATAGGGGTGGCGGGTAGATGAGGATCACAGCGCGCGAGTCTGCAGTGAGGTCAGCAGCTCAGTATCCTTTTAGCCATAGTTGGGAACAAAGTTTAATTCAGAAGATGATGATCATTTTGAAAAACAACTGGCTGAAATGCTTGCACCAAGCTACCATTCACACATCTTTATTCACTGCCCTTGTGAGAGAGACCGCGAAATAAAGTTCCCACGCAATACCTGCTGACGTTTACCTCGCGCGCAAGCCCCGTCTGGGACAGCGCTCTGGAAAACAGCCGGCTTAGTTCTGTGTTTAAACGTCTTGGGACAGTGAAGCAGCATTTTGTTTCGACTCGAACGGTCTAGGCTTTCAAGACTGCGTACCCCTTCCCCATATCCACTTTACTCGTGACATCAATATTTGAAAATTTCGCTACTTATTCTGCACTAATTTTCCAGTACGAAAAATACTACCGGCTGATGAATACGACTCAAAACCAGCACTCATTTGGTTAGGCTCGTCTAGGACGCTTTTTTTAAACCTAGGTTACTTTCAGCTGCGACACCCATACACATATTCACTGTTTTAGCTCAAAAACGTAGCTGTGAAAATGAGGTGCTTTAATCGTAACAGCAATAACATACGCGTGCATTAGCCGTTACTGTCGTCACTTACCAGCATCCCACTACAGCCTGGAGTGAGCTGCCCCTGGCTTACTCGGGGCTCATCAATTCATCCCATTCCAAAGCAGGTGTGGGGATACATCCCCACCCAAGCTGATGTCGTGACGAATGATCCTGTAAATATTTCTTCTAGAGTGAGATCAAACACTACTGCTCCGTGGCAAAGAAAGCGTGCGGCTAAACCCTTTGTACTTTTTTTGTTTCTTCCAGCTTTCTCTAGCTAGATAGAAACATTAAAACATTAACTTCCTTTTCTGCTACGATTGGTATGCGGTGCGATGCATCACCCTTTTAGCTACAGTGTTCTGTTGCCAACTGCTGTATCTTTTAAGTTCCATCATACTATGAAATCACAGTTGCTAGCTGGATGTTAAGCATTCTGTTCGTGCACTTTTTCTCTTGAAGCAGTGAGAACAGGCGGCGGCGAGGAAGCCCCCCGGAGCTGGGAGGAGAGCACACACACAGAGGGCCCATCCTCTGAAATGCATTCGTCGCGTGGGTGTGAACCCCGACGCAAGCGCCCTCACCCGCCTCGTCCCCATAGAGGGGATAGGGCAAGAGCAGGAAGCTGATCCCGGTAAGATGAAGAACCTTTAGGGGACACTTAAAGGGCAACTCCGGCGATTTTTCGATGTGCATCGATTGAAATGAAATTTTAAGTCTGTATTCTTTATGATAGTCTGATGCCTCATGTAAAATTTCGCACCTGAAACCGGCGTAGTTTTTCCGCAAGCGAATTTTGAAGACAAGCGCTCCTCGACGCGAGCGGCACCCACTGATCGAGCAACTTCTACAGGCCACCCTGTTCTGTGACGTCACTGGCGGGGCGGCGTGTCAAGCTGGTTGGGCGCGCGCTGGCGCTGGCAGTGCAGGGGTATAGCAGGGAAAAACTGAAAATTGGTTTTGAGGACAGTAAATGACGCAGTAATGGACACCGGAACCGCGACGTAAGGGAGGAGTGAAAGAAGAAAGGAAGAAAGAGGTCCGCAGTGGAGCTCTCTGGAATTATTTCGACCACCTGTGCAATTTAGCGCCATCTCAACGTGCCTTGTGATGTGTACGCCAGAGCGATGGGTCACGGCAACTTCTGTTGTGCTGTGGGTTGCACAAATTCTTGATCTGTGACAACGGGTGTGATCTAGCGTAGGTTTCCTATAGCGATAAGAACCTTCGCGACAAGCTGGTGAGAGCTGTCCGCCGTGTAAACTGTTCTCCGAGGGAGCATTCCCGCTTGTGCTCGGAACATTTCGCGCCAGATTATTATGAAGACAGCGTGTACTTCAAAGAGAGCTTTGGAATCGCTAAGGCTTCGTTCAACTGGCGCTTGAAGGCATATTCTGTGCCAGCGTTATTCTAGTACAACCGTCTATCGCAGCGGCCAGCTGAACGAAGCGCGGCCGTCAAGAAGAAGCGGTGTTGGATTGTAGAACTGTAGCTGGCGCGAACTCACTTCCAAAAGCTCGCCGTCGAGATGAAGCTTCGCAGAGAGGACTGTTGGTGATACATGCCCCTGTAAGGACGTTGTGCACCGCGGCAACGTACCGGCAGCAGATTCTTTCATCAGGCTGGGTCGGCCGGCACTGGCCACACGAACAGCTGTCGGCGGGAGCATCTCATTAACTTTTGTTCTGACGACTCTGTCACAAATGTATGCACGAGAAAGTACTCAAGTAATCACTTCTCCGAGTTCAGACCGTCTCCGTGCTGCAGGTGACGCGGCCTGTGGTGTGACTCGGCTGGCTCGCGCGGCGGTGGATCATACGTGAAAGGCGACTCCTCCAGTCCAAAATCGTCGAATGAGTCGTCTTCTAAAGACTCGCAGGTCTCGGAAAAGCTGTCCTGCGCGCTTTCAGTCATGTCGACAGCGCGGCTCAGGGTAGTTGTGATACCTTCGGAGACTTCACAGCGTGGCGAACCCGCTCGTGACGTCACAGTCAATACCGCACGAAGGCACCTCCCCGGTTTCGGTTTCCCGGTTTCGGTTTCGAGTTTTGCGTTTTTTTCTGTTTAAAAGTTATTTTAGGGTCGCTTTTGAAAACCTTGTAACGTACACATTACAGGAGATTCTCAGCAACACAAACCAGCCATTAACTTAAAATGGCTGAAAAATCGCCGGAGTTGCCCTTTAAGTTCCACCTTAAGGGTATGATTAGGACATATCACTTAGCAGACACGGACGCTGTTCTTTCTTTTAGCCGTCACATAGAAGTTAACCTACCTACAGAGCATAATGCTACAGCATTATAGATATGTCCATCGCTACCACCCCAAACACTGTAAGACGAACGGTTGCTCGAAGTTTTGGTGCTAATGTTGTCGAGAGTACTGCCGCCGCACTGAGGTCAGCTAGTTTATTGTGTATGAGGTCTAACGTCCCAAAGCGACTCAGGCTATGAGGGACGCCGTACCGATGTCCACTGCGGTGTCCGTTATAGCCTGTATCGCTTTGGGACGATAAAGCCCATAAACCAAAAATTAGCTGACCTCAATGTGGCGGCATTAATCCCGTCAACATTTGCACCGAAATTAGGAGCAACTGTTCGTCGTACAGCGTTCCAGGTGGTGTCATAAAATTTTACTTTGCCCACAACCCACATGTTTTAGTTAAGTTGGAGGCTAAGTTGCGACAGTGCTTCAAACTGATGAGGCGCGGTTCAGGTATTCACCTAGGTGTCGAATTACGCCAATTCCTTTCCTCAAAACGCAATTTTCGTATTAAAATAGTGACTCAACAATCAAGTGCACATCGTTGTAGGTGGTGTCATAGGGTCTCTCTTTCCATATGGCTTCCACTTTTTAGTCAGTTTGAAGCGCAGCTCGCGACATGTATGCGAACAGTGTGTCCGATTGTTTCACTTGGACCTTTGTGGATTCAGCGTTTGAGGAATGGCGTTTGCAGGAGCATCTTCGTTTCATTTTTTGGTGCACAACCTACATCGAGGTCGAATTAGATAAACTGATTTCGCCTTCTGAGCGCGAAGCAGACTTCAAGTGCCCTCTGAATTTTTTTTTGCAAGCTTTGTAGCCGCGGATGTCGTTGGCAGGATATTGAACATTTAGACCTCAGTTTTGTTTTTTTAAATTTTGTGTATTACGTCACAAAGACTCAAGGCACACAAAGCGAGGGCACAATCGCACGAGGTTAGAGGAAAATGGTGCGTGAGACCATGCAACAACTCCCCTGGTCGACAGAGCTTTCTAGCCCTTCCAGTAGCACTAATCTGCATGTGGCTCTCGGAATGCACTTAGTACGCCACAGCACGAGCGATCTAGGTTTCTCGGTGTGGCGCATTGAGTGCCCAAGGCCACGATTTGCCAGCAAATTAATGAACGCGTTTGTTCGTGGCAGACTACATGCTTAACCAACATAGGTCCAGGCCGGCTGAAAATATTTGCCACCTCAGTTACGTTTTTCAAGCACTTGTCGAAATGTTGACATCCCGCCGTCTGTGCGCTATCGGAGAGCTAGGAAATGTTCTATATCGGCTCCTAATCTATTCATCTAATTCATCTATTTTAATTTGCGGGCAAATAACCCATAAAGCTTTGTGAAAAATCAGCATAGAAAGCGCAAGTTGTGGAGTAGTCCGCGTCATTGCACATAACTCGGGTGGCATTTATTGTTATTAAAACGTTGCGTAGAGTAAAAAAATATAGCTGCGGTTGAACTACTGCTGAACCTGGTTAGAGAGCGAAAGCCATGGCGTATCGGGCAACTACAAGCGGCTTGGCGTCTGTTACGTTGATGGTGTTCCGGACACTGGATAGGCAGCGCGCTCACCCTGCCACCCTGGCAGGTGGCATTTAATGGCTGATTGCGAGGGTTTGCTCACCCACTGAATGCTGCGGCCTATTGCAGCAGTGCCGCGTGTCTGCCGCAACGTTGTCAGCGCTAACGCATGCAGCCCACATCTTTCTCTTATCAACCCACGTACAGGCGTGGCCATAAGTAAACGGAGCACGCTGTTGCGTTCGAAGTGCAATCACGCTTTCTCCATTTGTAATGAAGAAGCGTTGTTTGTCTACAAGAAAGCCCACTAACCTCCGCTACCAGCGTGCGCGCACCACTGCTGGAAATTTCAATTAGGTGGCGCGTGAAAAATATGCGAAGACAGTTGCGTGCTCCGTTTACTTTTGTCCGCGCCTATACCTATAAGCGTGATTCAGGAGTCCACTGACCCAGGGAGCCAGTTATGTGCACTTCCTTTCCTTAAAAATCATAGAGTGTAAAAACGAGTCAATGCCAACGCTAATGAACACAATGAACACCGATGGCATATGGCTTCAGTGCCGCGTTTCTGGCACAAAGTCGTCAATGCCAACACATGTCACTAGCACACCTGTAACTACCGCCACATAGCTTAAAGCATGACTGAGGTGCTAACTATTCCGAGAGGGCAGTCATGTGCCTTTCCTCTGTTTTCCAGCTCAAGTTCCATTGGGTTTCCGAATGGTTTCATAGCATAAAGCGCGACTAAGGTGTCCACTGTCTCAGGGGGCCAGTTATGCGCCTTCCCTTGCTTTTGAAGGTCAAGGTCATTTGAAGGTGAAAACTAGGCACACGGTCGAAGCACGAGGTCGCTTAGTGAAGCTTTCGCTTCAAAAAGGTTGTCTGCCTTGGCTACGGAAGGTGGTTTGTTCGAACCCCACTGCCGGACAAGGATGGGTAGAAGCGTCCCCCGGCCCAGCGCCCAGCTTCTGGCTTTAAGCATTATGTGTGGCGTGGCAGCACACATTCACGCACTTGTAACCGTCTTGTTGTTGTTTTTTTTCTAGAGCGAAAGCGCCACCTTTCGAGGTACAGAGTTTCGCCTGGCTTTGCGCGTCTGACCTTGAAGCCCAAACAAGGTCAAACCAAGTACACACCCCAAACACTAACAATACATGGTCTGTTCTGAAAGTAGTAGGACTCATTTTTTTTAAACAAAATTTATTCAAGAGAATGGTACAAACGATTATAATTTTTCAACGTAGCACCCTTCCGCACCTACACGCTGCTGCCAATGAATTTTACAGTTTTGTAGGCCTCCAGGAACGCCTGGACCGGAATGCTGTTTAGCTCCCTCGTCACGGCCTGTTGAACCACCTCTACCGACCCGTGATGATTCTCCTCGAGTGTCGATTTTATTCTCGGGACAAGAAAAAAGTCTGGCGGGGCCAAGTTGAGGCTGTAGGGGGGCTGGGGCAGCGTTGCCACCTTGTATTGGGCAAAAAATCTGGGTCCTCATTCACATCATGAAGAAGATCGTACCGGTTGGCCTTTTCCTCCTCTGACAACACTACCGGCACCAACTTCGCGCACGCTATCCTCATGGATAATTTTTCTGTCACGATCTTAAAAACTTGGGTTTGAGGAAAGCTCAAGTCATCAGCAATCATTCTGATACCTATTCTACGATCACTGTTAAGTAAAAGTAAATGTTTCACTCGCTACACATTTTCGTTGGTCTTGCTGGTCGAAGGGCGTCTGGAGCGGTCGTCTTCCTTCACTCTTTCCTTACCTTCTCGGAAAAGCTTGTGCCACTCAAAAAACATCTGATCTACCCTAGGAAGCGTCACCGTAGGCCTCCTTAATCATGTTGCGAGTCTCTTTGCCCGTTTTACCAAGATTTACTCAAAATTTGATCGCGTATCGCTGATCCAGTAAACGCTCGACGATTCTGCGTGACGAGACGTTTCGACAGGGGTTCACAGTACAAGCGACCTCCTCTCTTCAACGGCCGAGAGCCGACTGCCGATTTTCCCCAGCATTCCCAAAATCCCCCTTCAACGATCCTGCACGCGCACACCACCTTTCGTCCGTCCGTTCGCCCAGGAAAAAACCAGTCCTACTACTTTCAGAACAGACCTTGTATATGACGGTATCTTGCTGCACATAGCCCTGATATGCCTGTATGTTATGGTCCTAGCTAATGACCAGCAACCACGTGACCGATGGCCAGTAGTCTCTTTACCTTTGACCTTGACCTTATTAGACCTTTGACCTTGACATTTATAGCTGAGATTCGTATTGCCTGATGCAATGTCATACGAGGGCGTAGCAATTACGTTGCACCATTGTTCGTTATAAATGCTGCCGGATTTGCTTTCGCTCATTTAGTTATTAGGCTCAGCCAGGTTGAATCAACATCAGGCATTTTTTAATGGTCCCACTAGCATTGCGCACTAATGAATTTTAAGATCTTATATTTAAAGTACACTATCGGGCACCTTTATGCATTGTTTTTGAATGTCGTTGTTTTATTTTCAGTAATTCCATCTTTATATTCTAGGTGGGAAGACTACATGAGTGTACAATCCAGTGGTCATCATGAAGGATTGGCTTGCCTTCAGAGTTGCAGGGCTGGGCCTTGCTCAGGGTAAGTTCTCGTCCCCACCTTACAAACTCTTTAAACAGTAGCATTGATTAAAGAAATGAGATGCAGAAACGAAGCACGTGGTTCCCGCACGCATCGTAGTGTCCTTGCCAAACTTAGATCTTAGCGCAACAGTGCAATGGCATTTCACATTTTGAACGAAGCGCAGCCGTCTTAACCCAACGCTGGGCGGCGGTTTTGTTTTCTCTACCAACCCAACATGGCACTCCTACTTCTCTGAGTGCCGAGAGATGGCGCTGCACATGTACACCACGTTCTTGCTTGCGTGTATTCTTTCAAACGATGCTTTAAACATTGCCATACATGGAACATTCCGTGGTGTTCACCTACGACCACTATTGTATTTATAGTTGAATTTGTTATTTACACTATTTCGGGTTTCATCCACGGAACTAGGATAGAGATGCGTATAAGGTCACGTGAGGCACGCAAAAACTGCATTATAACGGGTGATATGCCGTTTGTTGTAAATTTAGCTCTTGAAGCAGGTTGGTTTAAGTACTGTAGTGAGCTGAACTACGTATCAGTGTTTATATTGCAGCTTTTCCGTCCTCCACTGTGGTCTAAAGGTCAATCATTGTTGCCGTCATGGAACCGAGACAGCATGAGAGAGAGAAAATTTAATTTTAAATTATTTAGTGGTGTAGGCAAAAGCCACGTTGGTATTTATGTACTCTAAGCCCTAAGACATCATTTGAAAGAAGGAAACAAGCAATAAAATTAGGTGTTCAACCGGAGTACAAAGAGCCTCAGGTGGTCGAAATTTCCGGATCCCTTCATTACGACGTCCCTCATTGCCTGAGTCAAATTGAGACGTAAAACGATCATAAACAATAAATATAGACCAGGTTCAATCCCTGCCGCCGCCATGTCATGTAGGATGTGAGCGCAGGTTAAAGTGCCGTGGGTGGTCTAAATCCTGAGGCCTCCGGCCTGGCGTCCCTCAGAGAAGCCCATGCGGCAGCCGCGGTGGCTCAGTGGTTATGGTGCTCGGCTGCTGACCCGAAAGAGGCGTGTTCGATCCCGGCCGCGGCGGTTGAATTTCTTTGGAGGAGAAATTCTAGAGGCCCGTGTACTGTGCAATGTCAGTGCACGTTAAAGAACCACAGGTGGTCGAAATTTCCGGAGCCCTCCACTACGGCGTCTCATAGCCTTAGTCGCTTTGGGACGTTAAACACCATAAACCAAACCAGAAGCCCATGCGTCCCTTTCCGACATTAAACATCGCAGTTTACAATGTAACTTCATGAATACGTTAGAGGCTGCTTCCACCTATTGCGTCTTGGCATATTTTAAATGTTCGACGAAAGTTCCTTTGTAAATCAGTTATAATGGCATGAGCCATGCTCCGTGCGCTGGAGAGCAACCAAAATTTTGCATACCATTTCTCCATGGTAACATTCTATAACTTCGTGTATAGACACATCTACTGCCTCTTCAAAGGGTAGATTTCCGACATTGTCATTGTGGAGGCTCACATATATGTTCCTGTTGCCAAGGCCCACCGGTCGTCTGCAATACCTGCGTCGCATGCCCAAGCAGCCTTCGTTCTAGATAGAAAAAGCAACTGCTGCAGCATCCAGACGCTAAGCAGATGTTCTGCGTTCGACTCTTGCATAGGCAGCTGGGCTTCTTAGGATGCAATGTGCAAAGATGCTCGCGAAGGGGTACGTCTTCGTCGCACTCGATGACTGGATTCGTCGTAGCCTTTTGGCAATAAGCGTAATTGATAGCAGGCAGGTACACGGGCCTCTAGAATTTCGCCTCCATCGAAATGCTAGAGGTTCGTGTGCTGTGCGATGTCAGTGCACGTTAAAGAACCTCAAGGGATGAAATTTTCCACACCACTTCAATACGGCGTCCCTCCTGGCCTGAATTGCTGTGGGAGTTTAAACTCCCATATACCAAACCAATAGCAGGCAAGCGCAAGAGAAACTCGCGTAGCCGGCAGCTGTTAAATGATGCCTTATACTCCGTTTCATACATAGCAGTCAACGCTGCCAAAGGTACGAAAGTAGTCCGCTCCAAAAAAACAAGCGAAATGTATCCATCCGCCTCGCGTCGTGGCTTAGTGGTACGAAGCGCGCGCCTGTCTGTTCATTTTATGAGGCCAAGGTTCGGCTCCCGTCTTGGCTGGTTTTTTTATTTATTTTTTTTATTTTCCTTAAAAGATTCATTAGGTGAAAACTCGAAACTGTCAAACTCTAATACCTACTTTGAAAAACACAGCGCTGTTTACTTGTTTCGAAGGGAAAAGGCAGGCATACATACGATGTAACTAGAGTCGGATGGCGTTAAGTGCAAAGCTGTCACATTTAACACTGCGAGAGCTAGATATTGTCACCTTTCTAGGTCGTTTTTGCGGTGATCTTATTCCAGTAGAGGGGCCTTCTTTCTTGAGCCTCGCAACTGTCCGAAGGCTCACCCCGGTCATCTCGCCCACAGTTTCGAGAACTTCCCGCACAGTCTTCTCCGGGAAGCGCTTCCTTACGCTAGGGTAAACGTTGACAGCCACCTGCTTGCAGTCTTTCGAAATTTTTGGAAACTTCAGCTTGAATAATAGGCGAGCAGGAGATGTTTTTGAAGCCGCAGTGGGCGAAGAAAACAAGCGAGTTCGAGATAGCGGTGCCATTTTCGCAGACTCAGACACCAAAAGACGAAAGCAGACGACATGACCGGCCGGCCTAGCTTCGAAAACCTGATACTTGAGGAGCCGGAAAAAATAAAAAACCAGAAAACTAAGGCACTCTGTTTTGAAGTACATAAAAGAAAAAGCAATCTTTTTGCAAAAAAACAAAACACTTTTTTTATTACACTACAACATCGACCAACTTTGACTTTAATTTAAGTTCATTACTCTTTTCACTTTCGACACACTACATTACGATGCGAACGAGGAGCGCGAACAGGCGCCGCAGCCTTCGCTGCGTTGACTGCTATGTATAAAACGGAGTGTAGCTTCGTGTGCGCCACAACATCCAACACACAGCAGATCACCCTTTTTTGAACTTCTATAATCACTGCTGCTTTGACAGGAAGGATTTCGAAACGTTTTGTCCTTATATACCATCAGTTCGGTATACTACTTAGAAACTCTGTTCGGTACAGTTGAAATGCTGCCTAACTTCTTTCATGTGCCTCTCCTAGGAGGATGAGTGTTCTAAATTGTTTCTCAGTAAAAGCTGATGCCACCCTCTATGTTAGTTTCTTAGTGCACGGAGCACCATTTTTACGCCACATCACTCAGTCACTTATGCTTCCTTTCGAAGATGCACAGCCCGAGCGTTCCAGCGCCGCGACCCTGACGCTATAATTCATATACGCAATCCCACGTATTCCCGATTTCAAATGAATGCTGCTGTTGAATATAAGATCCGGTAAGAGCTAATATTTGTGCAAAACGTAAGCTTCGGTATTAGGCTTAGTGAACTGTGGCACCTACCTCTCCCCCGTACCAAGTATTTCCTTCAGATGCTGCAGTCAAATATTCCACATGCACTGAATTAGTTTAAACTTCCATTAGACAAACTGTGTTTCTTATCAAAACATGTCTTTCGTTCCATCTTTACTTGATGTAAAAGATTTTCCTTTGTGTTTTTATACTTGACTTTTATTTAGCTTTCTTGCTTTCTTATCCAGCGGCTCTTGCTGTTACAATTGCCATATGTAGGGAGTGGGCAGGGGGGTCATCACACGGCTGCATCACACAACGCGCAGCTGCATCACACAGCGTTTTTCCTGCTCTTCTCACCACAAGTCATTTGTAAGTCTTCTACACTTGTGTGGCGAAAAAAAAAACGGGAACATATTAAGTTCCCTTTACCAGGAGAACAGAAGTACTGACTTTCTTCCTGTATCTGTACATAGTGTCGGCCTACCCCTATCCTTTCTTCTTTGGCTCCCGCCTTTATTTCTCTTCTCCCTGTTCTTTTATTCCCGCTAGCCTCCACTCAAGTGCTTCAGGTTTCTATGGCAGATGCAGCTGCTAGCAACATAGCCTAGCCATTAATAACATTTGTCAGGAACTAACCGCCATCTGGTACGTCTGAACGCACGCAACAGCCCTGTCTTCCATCAGGCTCATCAAGGAACCGACGCCCTATGGAGGTAAGTGAATAAACCCAGCAATCGGAACTCGTTGCCTCCAGTGCAGTTTTTCTGGAATGTCTATTCAGCATGCATGTCCAACAATCTTGGACAAAGATTTTGAACATTGGAAAATTGTAAGGCCCTGTGATGGAAACATTGAAGGATTTGCTTCATTCTTCTTGTGTGTAGCTGCACGGGCATCTAGAATTTCTTCTTTGGAGGAGAAATTCTAGCGTCCCGTTTACTGTGCGATGTCAGTGCACGTTAAAGAACCACCCCAGGTGGTCGAAATTTTGGAGCCCTCCACTACGGCGTCTATCATAGCCTTAGTCGCTTTGGGACATAAAACCCCATAAACCAACCAAACCAACCAATCTGTTATTTTAATTTTTTTCCATGCCTCGAACCTAGCATTTAAGACTGCGTAGAATGGGGAGTGTATTTGACGAAAGCAAAAACGTTAATACACGCTTTAGCATACAGTGTTACCGTTACCACTGCTGGAGTACTGAGAGCCCCCCCGCCGCCGATGAGTATGCGCTGATTGGTCCCGATGCTGCAGGTGCGCGCGCAGCTTCCGGGAACCTGGCGCCACCTGGCGCCGTCAAGGCGATTTGCGCGTGCGCACTGAGTGCTTACAGCCTCCCTGTACTCCGGTAACGGTAACATGTACAGTCGGGGACAAAAGTCTTCGGACCACGTGTTCTTCTAACGAAGCCGATAGCTCTGCTATTAGTCGGCAGCTGGGGACCCTCTTGTGGAGGTAAAAGTTAATTTTTTGTTCTCTAATCTCCACAAGTGACATCTCCAGCCGCTGTCTGATAGTAGAGCTATAAGCTTCGTTTGAGGAACACGTGGTCCGGAGACGTTTGTCGCTAACTGTACACGGTATTCTAAAGGCGTCTAATAGCAAAAAATGCGAGCCTGCTGAAGGAAGATCTGCCGATGCATCGATTTTTATAGTGAACTCTTGCAATAGTATATGAAATCGCGTTCATAAACTCTTTCCGGATAAAAAATACTATTGTACGGAATTGTTGGGTATAATATGCGTTCTTTGTGCTGAAGGAGCAAAGACCGATGAAGAGGAAGGAGGGCCCTGCTGCGAGAGGGATCCTCCCAAGTGCACCCATCACCGAAGTGCATTCATCGCGTGGGTGTCTAAGAAGGCGCCGACGCCTGGACCCTCCATCCACAAGCCCATACACCCGGGGCAGGGAAGAAGAGAGAGGCCGCGCTGCCACGGGTGAGGGAGGCTGCCTCCAGGGCGGGACATGTATTTGGTCACCGTAGTATTTCAACCGCTACTGAGAATGAATTAGCAAACCGAAAAGTCCCCATCACCACTACTTGCATGACAAAACCCAGCATCGTGTATTGTTGATGGGCTAACCGCGTACTGGTATTATTGGTTCTTGCGCCCTAAGCTAAGAAAATTGTTTTCGAAGCGCCAGAGTTTGTCTTCCTTCAGCTGCTGTTCTTCTATTGACTGCAACAGCTACAGTGATAATATCGTCCACCAATTACCGCAATCTTGAAATCAAGACCCATAAAGAAGCTCTAAAAAAGAAGTGCCTCAATATATAGGACATGATATAAGGTAGAGTATGATGCATCGTCCTAAGAGGCGTGACTGGTGCCCAAGCATCGTGGTGGCTCAGTTGTTATAACAGTCGGCTGCTGACCCGAAAGACACTAGTTCGATCCCGGCTGCAGCGGCCGAAGTTCAAGGGAGGCGAAATTTTATGAGGCCCGTGTACTGCGCGGTTTCAGTGCACGTTAAAGAACCTCAGGTGGTCGAAATTTCCGGAGCCCTTCACTGTGCTGTCCCTCATAGCCTCAGTCACTTTTGGGCATTAAACCCCAATAAACCAATAAACCAGATGGAACCAGTTGCCACTCCAGCTCTAACCGGGTATTCCCACTTTTGGGCTCGTCGTGACTCGTGGTGCACAATTAGTGCACTGTACCAAGGTTCAGACCAGTCCCGTGTGCTGTGCAATGTCAGTGCACGCTAAAAAACCCCAGGTGGCCAAAATTTCCGGAGCCCTTCACTACAGCGTCCCTGATAGTCTGAGTCGCTTTAGGATGTTAAGCACCCCATAAACTAAACCAAACTTCCTGAACTGAACCGTTGCTGTTGCCGTATGGGAAAATATCGTGCCCTTATGCCTAGAGTGTTGGTATGGCAATGCTTTAATTTTTCCAGTTAGATGACAACGAATTTATGCTTCAGTTGCTCTGACATTCAGTACCTTAGTTGCAGTAGGTAACGTATCCCCATATTTGTGATTCATGAGGAAAGTGCGCAATAGGTACAATGGATATTGGTAAACTGCCATTCGTGTTCTGAGAGAACCTGCCAAGTTCGCTCCACCTCATTCTTATTTTTCTTGTTATTTCGCTCCTGTGATTCGCATCTGCGCTCACTACCTGCCCTAAGTAGACTTGTTCCCCTGTCACTTGCAGTTTGGTGTTTTGACTAGGGGGCGACTGGTGTTTTGACTAGGGGGCGAGTTCAGGTGGGCGGATGAGGTGGTTTGTGGGGACGGCACGGCTGCATCTGGCACAGGACAGGGTTAATTGGAGAGATATGGGAGAGGCCTTTGCCCTGCAGCGGGCGTAGTCAGGCTGATGACGATGATGAGGTGCAGTGGTTTGAGAAAAGCAGACATTGCGAGCGCCAAAGTGGCGAGTGATGCCTCTCTGCACCGACGACTTTGTTTAACTTAAAAATACCTTGAGAGGATATGTGCTTTCGGTGCATTTTCAGCCCTCTTAGGCTCCAGGAGGGGCCAAATTTGGAATGCGTTCCAGCTTTCAGGTTGAAGATCCTGCCTATGTTCGCTCGTATGCTGCAATGTGTTTCCTTTTCTTCCTAGAAATTTGGTTATGTTACTGTTCCACTACAGGCTGGAAATTGCATATTGCTCTCGCGAAAATTTTTTCGAATCAGAAGTTGGCAGTAATCATCAGTAAGAGTTTAGATATGCTTCTGTACCACGCACCTTTATTTGGACGCAGTATCTCGCTACATTCTATTCACCTCCTAAATGGTCAAGTGGCATCTTTCGCTTTTCTAATAACTGGCTGTGTTCCCAGCTGTTCTTGCAATGTATATAAGGATAAAACTTCAAAAAGTTATTCACACTGGGCTACAGTCCGCAGACTTGTGTTACTCCATTTGAAAATCATAACAGTAAAGGAAATTAGCTTTTTAATGTCCGACTTCATTAAATGAGTCATTCATAAATACTTTAGAACTTATAACTTGTTCTTGTGATTGGCTTCTTGTTTACGTGATAGAAAAGTTTCAGATATGGACTACATTTCTGACGTGGAGGAATTCTGGGCCGAGCTTCAATGCCAACTTGTTGTATCTGGCTGTAATAGCGAGATTAAAGTCGACTGCTGCTGCTCTTCCCAGGTTGCCCTTCCCGAGCAACCTCAAGGACACGGACAGCGGCTTCGGGCAGATAATCTTGGGATAGAAGGTTTTAGTGCTGGTGCACTAAAAGCGAAGTTTTTTTCATTTCAGCTGCTCTTTCTCCGCCACTTACCCGGCTTCGTCGAACTTTGCTTCCTTACAAAGACATGTAAGACCCTTTCCAACGATTCTCCTTGCGCAGTTCAGCCGGAGCTGGAGCCGGTCGTGCGGAATAACTGCGTCGCGCCTGGACGAAGTTCACAAGCGAGCCATTCCAGGGCTACTGCGCGCTGGTAAGCTATCTTCGCTCAGATAATTGGTGTCGAGTTTAATTTTTTAGGCACTGTGGCGACCAAATATTCTGGGTCGTTGACCCCAACTTGTGGGAAGTGATTATCCCTGCGATAAAATGGCTATGAACTGATGTCCCGAGTCATCAAGGGAAAGAGTTTATGAACACTATTGTAAGATTTGACTACAACAATGAATAAATCCGTACATCTCCCGTCGGCAGTCTTTAAAGGGAAACTGCATAGGTTTTAGAAATCAACGAGCTTAAGAGGGTCGAATGTGTGAAACTTGCAGATAAAGCATGCGAAGTCTTTTTGGGCTAGCACTTTAAGTAGTAAAATAATCACCGATTAAAATCCGGACGACCTTCAAGCTTCACGCAGCGCACAACGCCAATTGGGGGGCGCACGAAGAGGTCATCGAAGGTATACCGGTACATTTCCAACGCACAAACGGCCGCTTTGAAGGAAAAAACCAAGGCCACCAAAGGCAAACCCTGCCGAGAGTTGTTTGACAGCGTCTAATGAGTCAGGGTAGGGTGTGGCTGACGACAGCGATAATTTGAAATCCTACCTTCCGTGACGTCACGCTGAATTTCCCTGCGCTCCTCTGGTGCATTGAGGAGAAGCGCAAAATTCAATCGTCGATTACGTCACTATTTGAAATGCGAGTGAAAAAACACTTAGCATGCCTTACCTACAGCCTACATGCCTTACCTATAGATATGAATCCTTGAATATCGCGAAATTCTCAAAAAGTGCTGCAGCTGCCCTTTAAGACCTGCTCGCCTTATGACTGCCGAGGCGAGGCATGGCGCTCAGTTTACTGGGATATCGGAGGCCACGAAAAGCGTTTGCAGTGAATCCAGCACGGCAGTCTGTAGCGCGAGAGCATTCTCGATAGCTACAAATGCGTGTGTGCAGAGTAACTTTAGGTGGTTCCTGGGAGGCGGTTCGCCACAAGCCTGGAACTGTTGCAGTCAGTTTGATAGCCGTCTAGCTGGCTTAAAAGCGATTTCACAAGGTGTGGCGCCACTCTGGGGAGTGGCGAAAATTTATCTGCTCCCTGTTGATAATAAACGCACTTGAGAGACGCAGGTGCGGTCTGGTTCCGCAAGGAGCCAGCTGCGCGTGCGAATTGACAAATGTGTGCGTGCTTGGCAGCTACCGCCATCTGTCGCATGAGCCTCTCACTAACTAGAACTGCTCATGCGCAGTAGGGGAGCTTGAGGAGAAGAGGCACACATGCACAAAATGAGTAAAACACGTTTTTGGGCAAGTTGGTAACATTCTTGATTCATTTTGAAGCGAAGAAGAACGAACACACGTAGAAGGAACACACAAAAAACACGGACGAACGCTGCACTCACAACTGGTTTACTGCGAAAAGATTTCGAGCTTAAAATGGCTCACGCATCTGCGCACTACAGAAAGAGAACCGAAACAAACACGTGCCAAGAAATAACATCTTATCATAATGCCGCAAAAAGGTTGAATTCCGAAGCGCACAAAAAAACGGATGCATCACTAATGCAGCAATCTGCTTTTTCCTTTATGTGAAAGGCCTCCAGGAGTTCACGTGCCGTTTTATACTTGCTTCTGCTTCTTCGCTGCAATATGAATAAAAAAAGCACAAAATGACATTGTGGAATAGATGGACCCTGCTCAGCTTTTGTCATTTCCTGAAATGTTGCCAATGAACCCATGTTGCATTATTGTTAACTGCAATGCTTTTGGAGTGATCAGCAGGACAGATATTGCTGTGTTGATATTTGAACATGAAGACATTGCTTATCACGTTCGCACGTAAGCCTCCAATAAGTTTGAATGTGCTCATGCACATGATATTTGAGCTTTTATCACGTTCCCACTGATGCTCCCAATAAGTTTCGAAATCCTCGTGCACTTGAAATGCGATTTTACCGACGGGTTGGCATTGTCGCTGGCGTACATTTGCTGCTAAAAGCGCAGGGTTTTTAAGTATGATGCTTCACACTGCAACTCTCACTTCGCTTGCACTTGGAGGCTCCTGGCGCTCCTCTGGAAGCGGTACGAGCTCCTTCTGAGGTGCATGAGATGGTGCAGCTTGACGACACCACAGGTGCATTCCTAAGACCGGTTGTACTGTCCGCTTCTGGATAAAGTTAGTAAATCTGTTTTTGGATCAATCCCAGCTGCTAATTAGCTCGATGTGCACTTCGCCTCTGCAGCGGAGTTATCGGCGCATTGGATGTGGCACCACGTCGGAGGCTGCCAGGAAGTCGGATCCAGGACCATCCTGGCCACAGCTCCGGAGCCTCTGGGTAGCCCAGGAAGGTTGGCACAAATCAGTCTCTCTGCTACCTTCCTACGTATCTTGAACCCACGGAGTAAACAAATGAAAAACTTATGTGTGGCATTCGGGGACTCCACACTGGGGCGCCCAGAAGGGCACTGAACGCAGGCCATTTAGCTGAGGTGCCCTTGGGCTACCTTCACTCGTTCAGGCCCGCAGGTACCGGCTCGGAATGATGGTGTCGGACTTCGTTACGAACAAAACTGTTCCGTAGATTTATTTTACATTTTTAAATGAGTGCCTCTGCAGCAGAGTAACAGAGCATCAGCCCGTTAAATACACTTCGTATTCCTTAGATCCCCGGCTGGGGAATAAAGTTTTGTGAACGATGTCCAATCGGGGATGGCGTTGACAGTTGGGGAACCTCGTGCCCTGCTGATGCACTCTCGCAGCTCGGTAGACTGACGTGTGGGATAAGGGTAGGGGATTTTCTAGGGATCTAAAGGTCTGTAAAACTCTAAATAATTATGCAATATGAAATTGTGCCTGCCTCTCTCGACCATGGGCTCACAAGCCGAACGCGAGAACCATTGAGCCATAGGGGCGTGCTATCACGAATCAGTACTAAGCTGTAGCAGTTAGTACCGGGGTTCGGCTGTTGACCGTGAGCTCGCTATTTCCATCGTAGCATCTCACTGAAAGTGAAATTGAAAAACGCCTGAGTAGGAAGATTTCAGAGCATCTTTAGCATCTTGTGCTGAGCACCAGCACCTGTTACCTTATTTGCGCGAATATATACTGCGTAAACGGCACAAGTTATTACCGATTACATGCGCTGCGTTCGTATTCTCTCAGTGATGCCAGATTCGGCTCTTTCCTCATTTCTTCCTGCACTAGAACTGAGTTCTGAGAGGAACATGTACTGTACAGTCTCATGTACTGTACGATATCATGGCACGTTAATGAACCCCAGGTGCTCAAAATTTTCGGAGCCCATCACTATGGCGTCCCTCATAGCCTGTGTTGTTTATACACGCGAAGCGACATATAAAAATTTCTCCAAAATACAAATCATAAGCGCCAACAGCTGATCCACACTTGTTCTGAGATTATGTAGAAATGGAGACGGCTTGATTGATCACGATACAACTGGGCATTGTCTCGTGGTGGCATTTGATAACTTTGTGGACAAAATCCCACCTGCTGGCTCTCTGAAGCCTTAATTTCAAATTGCATAATGACGTGGGCTGACGCAACATTCTCCATGCGCAGGCCGCCAGGCGTCCAAGCACATCGGGTCGCACGAAATTCCTTCGTCGCGTCGCGAGTGAAGAATCGCGGCGCCAGTCCCACGCCGCACCGTTCTTTTCACTACGCGGTGTCATTGTCGAGCGAAGCGACTACTGGCGTGGCATGTTGGTGAGAGCAGTGTTCAGTCTAGCATGTTCGAACGTTTCAACGGGAATCGGACTTTGAGGTGCAAAAACGCCCACGCAGTGGGATTTTTGGGGAACTTTTTTATAGTAACCAACACATTCAAGTCATAAATGCGCAATGTAATCTGCCTGACCGCGGTGACTCAATGGTGACAGCGCTCGGCTGCTGACCCGAAAGACGCGGGTTCGATCCCGGCCGTGGCGGCTGAATTTCGATGAAGGCGAAATTCTAGAGGCCCGTGTACTGCGCGATGTCAGCGCACGCTAAAGAACCCCGGGTGGTCGAAATTTTCGAAGCCCTTCACTGCGGCGTCCCTCATAGCCTGAGTTGCTTTGGGACGTTAAACCCCAATAAACGTAATGTAATTTGAAAAAGGGAGTGAGAATTAGGGAAGATTCAGTGGTTGTGTTCGATTGCCCTTTCTCCACTTGCTTATTCGTGGCTGATGATGATGATGAAAACGTTTGTTAAAGCCACAATTCCGTAGTTGAAGGGAAGGCTGATCGGGTCCCTAGTCCAGGACGCCGTTGGTGAAAGCCGCTGCCCGTGCTCTGGCGACGAGGGCTCGTTGTTCCTCGAGGTCCGAGCTGGACAGGGCCGCCTCCCAGTTCTCCCGCGTTGGCTGATTTATGATGTCAATGCTGTCATTTTTCTGACAAGCCCATACCATGTGGTACAAGTTTACCTTCTGGCCACAAAATTTGCACTCTGCCGAAAAGGACTCGAGCTCAATGGCGTGAAGCGTATATTGATTGATTTACATACCCTAAAGCCAAGTTGCCTATAAAGCACAAGTATAAAGCTCTGCACACAAAATGAGACAGCAGCAACACATGTTCAAAACATGCTAAAAGGAGGTAAAAAAATCCCGCTGCGGGTGATCTTCCGAGCGCTCCACTACTGGATCCCTCGTTGACGTTCGGCTCTTCGCTTATGCGTAACGTCTATTCAAAATTGTCAGAATCTCAGAGGGTGACAAGTGTGACAAAAAGTGATTCCTTTTGAGTCAATGGCAATATACAGAGTAGAACACCTGGACTATATCTCCAGCTTTCATAGAGAAAAAAAAAGTGTATATTGGAATATTGTAAGGTACTGTTATCGAAATATTGATGGCGATGCTTGATTCTTCCGATGTTGTTTTTCCATTGCTTACATCGAGTATTTAACACTGCCAAAAAAGGGAAACGAGTGCATTTTCGATCATAGCAAAAACATTATTAGCGGAAATGCAAGCCTCCTGACGGGAGATCTGCAGACATATTTTTACAGAGATACCCTTCAAAATAAGAAAACATTATGCTTATCACCTCTTTCCTATTTAAAAGGCCGCCGCGGTGGCTGAGTGGTATGGTGCTGGCTGCTGACCCAAAAGACGCGGGTTCGATTCCGGCCGCGGCGGCTGGAATTTCTTTGGAGGAGAAATTCTAGAGGCCCGTGTACTGGGCGATGTCAGTGCACGTTAAAGAACCCCAGGTGGTTGAAATTTCCGGAGCCCTTCACTATGGTGTCCCTCATAGCCTGAGTGGCTTTTGGATGTTAAACACCCATAAACCATACACCAAACCGTTTCTTTGTTCTCAGTAAAAACGACTCTGTGGCTCTTTCTAGGTACAATGGAGTTTGTCCTGGAGCAAAAGACATGTTTTGCTGGGGGCAAATTAAATGTAATAATTTTCCCGTCTCTCGAAGGTTCACTCTCCACATCTAAACGGGAAGAACTCCGTGTCTGTTTTTGAGTGAATGGTTGTGCATTGTGACCTCTGGGCTGCGCGCCCAATAAGGGGAGTCGATGAGCTGCAGTGTACTTCTATCAAGAGCAGGTTGTAACAAAATCTCTCTTTAAATGTGAAGATAGAGACTTTGCTAGCCGCTCGGCTACTTATCCAGATGATCCGGATTCATTCCCGGCCGCAGCAGCCGCGTTTAGGTGGAGGCGAAACGCAAGACTCCCATTTTCTGCGCGATGTCTCGCAGCCCATGTGTCACTTCAAAACATTAAAGGAAAACTGTAGAGGTTTCAGAATTAGACGTACATAAAGGGGTCTAATCCATGAAACTAGCACACAAAACAGGTGAAGTCCTTTTAGGCTAACAGTTGAAGTGTTCACATAATCGCCAATTAAAATCACAGCGGCTTTCCAGCTTCAACGCAGCGCACAGAGCCTAGGAAGGGGGGGGGGGGGGGGGAGCTTTATAACGTCATCTATAGTTCCGGTACACTTCCAAAGCTCAAACGCTTGTTTCGAAGGGAAAAACACCAATGCCCGTAAACACGTAAGCCCGTGGAGCGTGGTTTGTCAGCATCCAACAGCGCACGGCAGGGTGAGGTTGACGGAAGCGGAAGTTTGAAATCTTGCCATCCTTGACGTCACACCTCTCTTCTCCGTACTGTACTGGGGCTGTACGGAGAAGCCTAGCATTTATTTCGTTAATTACCCTGTCGTTTCAAATGCCAGCGCAAACATTCTTGGCATGCATTACCTACAACCTGTATGGATTTGAATCCTTGAATATTGGGGAATTTTGAAAAAGTGTTGCAGTTGCCCTTTAAGCCCCAGAGTCCGTTCGAATGCGGTAATGTTCAATTTCACCTCCATGTAATAATGCTAGTTACCAAATATGGAGTGAGGTGAATGAGCGGCACATGACCTTGTCTTATTTCTGTAAGCCTCGCGCGGTGTATTATCTCATATATCTTCTTATTACGTGCAAACGGTATGTATTTGTGCAATCGAAGTCACTCGCAGACGATTCTATAAGACGTCCTTCAGGCAGGTTGAGGCAGTATAAGCGCGTTGTCTGAAGCGTTTCTAATCATGTCGGCCGCTCTCAGGTTGGGTCCTACAACCGAGAGCGAAGATAGCCGTCGGCGCTTCCTAGTGTCTCTTTTGTTTTTCGGACCCTGTTTCGCCCCTCGAATTTATAGTTGGGAGGATCTGCCTGCCTGTCTGCTTTGTACAGGCGGGCAAGAATAAAGAATGCGTGACTTAAGGCAGAATGGCGGCGCCGGACTGCTCCGCCGCGCTACCTAACAAGGTCGGCGGGAACTGCGCGGCTCTGAAAGCGCAGAGAAGGAGCCAGCCGTGGAGCCCTTTCTTGCACCAGCCCTAGCATTATGACGCTTCGAACGAGCGATTACGAGACGAGGGCTCCACGGCTGGCTCTCTCTCAGCGCATGCAGAGCCCCATAGTTCCCGCCAGCTAATCCAGGCGACTCTCAACATATCTCACTTGGTTTCGCGGGACTGTTCCACTTAGTGTTTTTAAGCATGAAATGCTTCTAGCTCCCATTGTCGGCAGTGTGCTGACGTCACGCCGAGACCGAGAACCAACATCCGGGCACTGATTTCCACTCATCCGGGCACTGAATTCCACTCAACCGGGCACTGAAACGAGAACATCCAGGCACCGTATGAGATTTAACGAGATTCAACGAGACTCTCTAAGCCCTCCTACGGGACCGGCATACAAGCGCGGGTTGCTCTCCAAGCGAGTCAGAAAAAATAACTGCTACCAGTGTCTTCTCAATGTTCATCAAGATATCACTCGAGCTGTGCATTTGATAATGCACGGAATTATAATTTCCGATTTTTAATAACGCGTGCAAAAAGCACATACATGCCACGATACACTTCGTTGTCATACGTGATCTGTTAGGGGCTTTGAGAGAATGCCGCTTAGAGAAAGAGGGGAGGTCCAGGGCGAGAAGGGCTTTCGGCGGAAAACTGCTTTCGCTCCCTCCCCAAGGATGGCGCTACGGTCCTACACTCACGCGTGTAAAAGTCCGGCAGCTGGGCCTTTAGCACATGCCAGTTTCCCCCTCTGGCAGGCTATACAGAGCGTATACACGCTCGCGGAGTATTCGAACGCACTGCATATACATTCGTGTCAGGCCTGCGTCTCGTCGTGTCCGCGTACGCTTCTGCATCGTCCTGTATTTCAATGCCGCCACCGTCACAGCTGCTTAAGCCGAGCAATGAAGCCCGAAAAACGACAGGTCGGAAGCGTCTTGCTCGAAGCGATCGCTTTGCGAGTGATACGCCAAAGAAGAAGACTGCTCGCCCCTGCCCTGCCAACAACGAACACTAAACCCATTTCAAGATTTGGCTAGTACCATCTACAAGCAATGTGTTATGCCCGTAAACATTTCATGCTTACTCTACTCTCGGTTACGGGAGAGGCAGAGATTTTTTAAAAGCTTGATTAGATTAGCACACCTGATATATAGGCTCATCTGGAGTGTTCATAATGGCAGTAAGACGTCACCTGTCCATGTGGTCCTCTTCCCGCAGTCGGTGCCATCTGAGCTCTGCACGAGAACGGCACAGAGAGCCGTTCTGCAACATCGACGCGTGCCAACCAGCAGGCAGCAGCCCAAAACCAGCAGCCTTTGGTTAATGAGCGCTGGCGTTTTCCAGGGTATGACGCAGGACAAGAAACGTGCATCGTGGACATGC
Source organism: Amblyomma mixtum (assembly GCF_055824585.1). Classification (NCBI taxonomy): domain Eukaryota; kingdom Metazoa; phylum Arthropoda; class Arachnida; order Ixodida; family Ixodidae; genus Amblyomma; species Amblyomma mixtum. Next base: position 117,503,869 of record NC_143015.1, on the reverse strand, counting down.
TCGGGAACACGTGCACTGTTGGGATAAGAAGCCCGTTTGCCTTAGGCGGTGTGGGCTGGGCAACATTTCTCCTTTTTCTCTGCCATTACTAATATATGTTGGGATAAGAGGAATTCCAGCATATCCTTTTGAGGGAGTTAACGGTTTTCTTCATTTCTAAACAGTAATTCGAGGAAGCAGCGCACTCCTTTTGGTGGTATTGATGTGATTGCTCCAGTTGAACACTTCCATTGAAGGATGGGTCGCTGCTGTGTAAAGTATTTCCACTGTTATTCCAATGTCTATCAACTGCCGATTTAGCCCCTGTTGGGAGGCGTGTGGGGTAAAAGGACTCCTAGGGAAGCAATGCTCTATCTAACATGGAGTTGTCTTGCAGTTGTCTTGGCAAGTTGTTTTGCAGTTTCCGTTATCGACGACGAAGCCTTCCATGCTTTACGCCTACTGAGGGCGTTTGCGCAGAAAATAGAAATGAAGAAAAAAGGAAGTCCAAGCCAAGAGCGCTCGCTTCCTGCTTTCTTCACATAACGTTTTAAGTATCACGCTGTTTCCTCAGCGAAGAAAAATCTGAAGCAAACCTCACTAGGTGAACTCTGAGTGCAATGAAGAGAAGCAGAGATACAGTGTCGCCCGCTTCATCCGTTCCCCTTTGGGCGCAGGCGGTCCTCCGTGAAGGCAGCACGTGCCTGGCAGCCTGGCACAAGCGGTCAGCCGAAGGTGAGGGCCGGTTCCGCTCCTGTCTTAAACACGAAGTGAATCCCTTGGAAACATGTACGCAGCCTCCTATACATTTCGTCTTGTCCCGCGTGTGTGGTTTCCCCATGTCTGTCGTATAAGAGCAGCAGGAAGGACCGAAGTGTTTTTGTCAATGACGCTCAAGGAGGCTTTAAAAGACATCGCTGTACACACCTGCGAATAGGTGTTCCAAGCTGCAGGATGCTGGTTAGGACAATTTTAAATGGGCGCCGGCCGTCTTCTGTGACTCTTTTGCAGTGCAAAAAGGCTATGTCGAAAAAATCGGGAGAAACTGGGGGGAGAAACTGGGCATGATTTTCTGACACGGCTTGTTCAACCGAGTTCACATAGGAATTAAAATCGCTGAATATTACTGAAAGGAGCAGTGGGAAGCTGCCCTACGCGAGAGGCCCACCCATCCTAGGACCTCTCTCCCTCTCCCGCTGCCCCCTTTCCTTTGGGGGATAAATAAAGTTGTCAGTCAATAAAATAGTAATATGTCCGACTGTATATCTCGTCGCAAGCCGCTAGTGCGCATGCGCAGAAACCCCAGAGAGGGGTGCAGGCCTGCTGCTGGCGCCACCTGCCCCTCTGATTCATCTAGGCATTAGTGTCGGTCGCTGGTTGTCCCAGTATGCGGTAATGGTGCATGTACACCTTGGTGAAACTTCGCCTGTTTGAAGCTTCGGCCTCAATTACAGCAACATCTTCCGCACTTGTTCCCTTTTGTAGATACTTTCCCCTGTCATAGCCTATCGCTAGGGTTTGGAAAGCAGTGAGTGTTAAAGGTAGCTTACCAAGGCGCTGCTGATAGATGGACAAAATGCAAGCGATTCCTTGCGCTGCGCTCTCTCATTGCAAAGTAACGAGCCCCAGTTGGTGCAAATTCTGTATACGCAAGCGTATTGGGGGCTGGCGGTTGTAGTTTGCGGTATGATGCTGACTGTACACGTTCGACATGCTAAAACTGAAAGTAGTAAAAAGGCAGCAAAGTTGTCCTCTAGTGTACACCCTTTAAAAAGGGAGCGTGCCAGGGGACAGCTTGCTCTCTCTACTCTCATATAAGTGTATTCGTGTTTAGAGTATAAAGGACAGCTTACTCCCATTTCACTCGTTTCTGTTTAGAGTGTTTGTGTTTAAAACTGCTGCTGAGACGACCACCTCGCGGAAAGCAGTCCGTGTACGAGTGCGTAATCTAGCCGCTGCATCTGACGTAGGCAAGACTGGTGGTACGCCGTTCCAGAATTGTGGTTCCTCCTCTTTCACCCCTTCCTGACTTTTTGCAGCGTTTCTTTCAGTAAGCGACGTGGTATATGATTTTGACTGATTCACCTCGTGCAGATTAGCTGGCGATGTGGACCTCGTCGTGTGAAATACCTTCGTCGCGCCTGGATGGCTGCCTGCAAGAAGCCATTCCAGAGCTACTGCGCGCCCAGGTGAGCGATCGGCGGGGAGAAAGATGGCGCTCGACACGTTCGTTCTTGTCCTGTCCTCTGGTTGTCATTGCTGGAGAAAAAACTGTTGCATATCGCCGTAGCTGAAACTTTGGGTCTTTGTATTATAATGATTTCTTCCCATTTTATACCACCAACCTTCCGCCCTTCGCTGCTGTCTGAAGCGATGGCACGACATGGGCTTCAGTGAGTAACGGAGACCCGGCGTGGGGCGTGTGGTGTCCCATTGGCCAGTGACGAAGGGGCGGAACTCAAAGCTGGAAGAGATTGGTTTCAATATTGTTATGGGGCATGCTGTGTGTACACATAAGGACGAAGCATTCACAGATACGGACAATCTCAGCACTCACAAGTGACTTTTTGCACCAAACCATGGTGGACATAAACGCTGCATCGTGCATGGGCGCACAGAATACAGAAAGAAAAGACCATTTTCATTGCCGGCAAAGAGATACTTCTTTATTGGCAGTATGAATAGATAATGTGGAACATTTCGAGAAAACTAAAAGTCATTAGAATCGAATAGGGCTAGTGAAAACTAACCGAATGCACGTGCTTGTGCACGATGTACAGGAAAAAATACTTCCGCTGCTTTTCCAGGGCTGGCGCTTTTCTCTGGATGTGGTACCTCACCGCAAGGCTGCTGAGTCGGTGGTGGCCGGCGGTGCCTTCCGCTGAAACACGGGTGAGTAGGCAATCATTTCTGAAGTAGCCAGGTTATTTCGCAGTCACTGACCACAGTGGCGTAGCCAGGAATATTTTTGGGGGGCTGTTATACGTCCCCGGTAAAAAAATAACAGCCTGCTTCCAAAACAATAACTTAGCCATTATTCGGCTTCAACAAAGCCGAAGAGTTAGTTGTTTCGTTCACCGTAATGTTTACACAAAAAAAAACGAGTGCTTGCCGTACTATGAGGACTTCATTCGTAAATAATATTTATCTAAAAAAACGCTTGTATGAAAAATCACGGATATTCGCAATGTCATTTGTCAAAACTTCTACCTCATACACGTGAACCTGCGTTGGGCTGTATAGTAGGTTTAAAAATAAAGCACAAATTTTCGCGATAGCTTGTGATCATTTCAGGACAGTGGAAAGGATGAAAAAGTAGGCTGACGTGAAAAGCTATGTTTAGTTCGGTGAACTGTGCCTACAATTCAAATGAGTGCCATAACTTGTACGATGACAAAGAGGAGCGACTCTTTCTCTACAATAAAGTGCGCTTCCTATTATCGAGCCCCGACTGCTTACATCAGTCTTATAGAGAATAAACAGAGAACGCAAATGCATCATAACATTCCTGAATAATTACTGAAACAGAAAAATAAGGGCCACTCTCAGAAACTCAAATGCGAAACTGTCGGGCGAGAAAAAAGAGTGCTATTAAAATGTGGTCGCAGCAATTGTGAGTTTATCTACAAGCTGATCATTAATTGCAATCGTGTTCTGGCGCGGGGGGGGGGGGGGGTTCTGACACCGAACCCCTACCCTGATTACTCCCCTCACTGACCGCTTATCTCTCAGCTCATTGTTTGCGCGCATGTGAACCATATGCGGTCTTGAGTTTGCGCTCTTTCACGATGTTACTGCACGCGGCGCAAGGTTTTGCATAAAAAAATGTTTAAGCTCTGCTGCGTAATGCCCTTAACACAGCAAAACTTCTCGCTGTGTTCGCATCTTTTGCTTACGACTAACACCTAAGGTCCAAGACCTGCAGTCATTGAGGCTACTACGTCCATCGCAATGGATGCACGATCACGTGTCTGAATGTGACACTTTGGCGCCCTGGTCACGCGACCATATGAAAGGTGGTGAGGCTTAGCCTGCTACTGCATACCAGTGTAACGGGTATGGAGGTGTGCTTTCTGCCTAACAGGTGGGCAGCTTGACGATGACTTAAGCAATGTGCGTTAGTCTCAGTGACTGTATTAACCTTGTCGTGACTCAATGGTCACCCCTGCAGTCGTGGCCTAGTGGTTTGAGCGCCCGTCTCGGCTGCGAGAGGTGGGTGGTTCGACACCCATCGCCGGGCACCCACCGGTCAAAAGGGTACAAACGTCCCCCGGCCTGGCGCTCGGCTCTCTTTAGGGGTGTACGTTTGGGAGAAGTAAAAAAAAGGGCCACAAATTGGGCTCATGCCGCACGAGGCGGACTTACGGTTGCTTGGCGGGGGAACTTATCACTCATCCGTCAAGGCAACTGTTTGGTCTAATACCCTTTTCTCAAGCATTTCACCCTAGAAGAGCCGAGCACCAGGCCAGGGGAAATCTTGTACCCATTAAAGAAACCGGTGGGTACCCGGCGGCACTGGGGATCGAACCCACCACCTCCCGAATGCAAGGCGGATGCTCTACCACAAGGCCACGCTTCGGTCTCAAGAAGTTTTCGGCCTGCCAAAACAGCCTCCCCCAGCCATACACAGACTAGGCCAGGGCCAGGCCACTTCCCAAGTGCAAGTCTCTTGCACAAAGTGCGTGGTGCGCCCCCTCACCAGAGACTGTTCTTGTACCAATTTAGGTTTCGTCGTCCTCGGGCTCGAAAGCCCTCCCATCGAGCGTGGCGGACTGACGAACTACTGCCACCCCGATGGTCGTGTGTGGGTCCAACCCACGAGCTTCGGAAAGGCGGGGTCGCTAGGCCCCGTGGTGCACCTCTGTGATGTGCACCCCTGCCAGACGCCGAAGCGCCCTCGACTTCGGGTAATCCCTTCGCGCCGCACTGCAAGCGGGAGCCCGATTCTACCAACTTTTATTAAGCGTCTTGGATTTGACGCCGGCCCTGCAAGCAAGACCTACCGCCTACGTACCCGCAGTGCGAGTGTGGGCTTCATCCCACACCCGTACGGGTCTCACGACGGTGCTACTCACATACGCTCAAAGGACGCAAGCGCCAGTTCTGCTTTCGCTTTGCCCTCGCTCTCTTAGCCTACTGAAACGCCCGAAGGCCTCAGCATTTCCCAGAGATGGCCCTAGTTTCCCGGAGGGGGAACGAGGACAGACCCCAGCAGCGCTCCCAAGTGATCTTTGGGCACGGGTTGCACAGGGACGCTCCTACCCCTGATAACTTTAGTCAGCGGGGATTTCCCTGCAGCGAATCGGCTGGAGACTTAGCCGCAGCAGCCTATCCCTAGACTGCCGCAGCGTATGAACTCTCTCACTTTAAGTCCTGGGATAGGATCGCCACAGACCCTTCCCAGGATCAAGATCCTGGGATGCATTAGCATCGCCTCCTATTGACTGGATTACAGGAGTACGCAACCACTCCCAGCGTTACGCCTCAGGACCTTCATCGCCAGTGCCATCACACCCCGCTAGGTAACTAGAGGGCGCTGCGCCTCCCACTGTTAGCCGTCCTGCGAGCGACAGAGTACTCCACAGCCCCAGCCGCAGCCTTTCGACTGTGGCCAGGTAGCCAACCCTCCGGTTGGCAGCCAGCAGCAAGCGGTGGTGCTGTGAAAAGACACAGCACCCCAGTCAATCCGGCCCTCGGAGCCGTCATCGCCGGCGCCGGCCGACCTCTCCACCTTTCCCTCATTAAAATTCCTTTCTCTCTCTATCCCTCCCAGTGTTAGCAGGCCTGGGAGCAACCCTAGTACTCCACAGCCCCAGCCACAGCCTTTCAACTGTGGCCAGGTAGCCAACCCTCCGGTTGGCAGCCGACAGCAGGCGGTGGTGCTGTGAAAAGACACAAACCCCAGTCAATCCAGCTCCGGCATTGGGCGTTCATCGCCGGTGCCATTACACCCCGCTAGGTAACAGGAGGACGCTATCCCTCCCAGTGTTAGCCGGCCTGGAAGCAAACCTCGTACTCGACAGCCCCAGCCACAGCCTTTGGACTGTGGCCAGGTAGCCAACCCTCCTGTCGGCAGACGACAACGGGCGTGGTGAAGTGAAAAGGCACAACACCCCAGTCAATCCAGCCCTGAGACAAGGCTGCTAACGTTTTGCGTGGGGCTTCGGCTCACCACACACCGAGCACCGCCAGCCCCGAGTCTCCGTACACCCTTTAGGGAGCACAGATTAGCCCTATTTTAACAGGGCCGCCTCGGGTGAGAGTTCACCCATGCGCTTAGGAACCCAACCTCAGCCAGCCTTTGGCTTGCTTTACAGGCTCATGCCAAACGAGCCCGGCTGAAGAGACAGAGAACTTATGCAACACATATCTCCATCTCCTTGTGGGTAGTCGTGGGCCAGGAGCCCACGACTACCCACAAGGAGGCTGCTGTTACATCAGATCGAGTAACCAACTATTTGTGACGCCGTCTGGCGTCGTGATAAAAAAACTTCCGGATTTTTTTACGTACTCAACGAGATACATGCACAAGGGGTGTTCTACATGAAATTATGAAGGCTTAATGTCTCAAAGTGACTCAGGCAATGAGGGACACCGTAGTGAAGGGCTCCGGAAATTTCAATCACCTGGGGTTCTTTAACGTGCGCTCACATGGGCCTATGGAATTTCACCTCCGTCAAAATTCGACTGCCGCGCCGGGATCAAACCCGCTTTACATGAAACTAAATTACATTAATTAAAAAAAAAACTCATAGTCTCTGAAATACTTGATAGGGACTTTTTGGCGGTATTTTCTTCTTGTCTGTCACAAGACAGGCTTAAGTGGTGATCCATTAACAGTGTTGAACTGTTCTGCAGGCGAGCTATGACTATGAGGGACGCCGTAGTGGAGAGCTTGGGGAATTTCGATCAGGAGCCCTCCACTACGGCGTCCCTCATAGCCCCAGTCGCTTTGGTACGTTAAACACCATACAACCTTAAGTCTTAAGTTATGGTAGTAATAGCAAAGGTAGGTGTTTACTTTCCCCGAGTACAGTGAGCGCTTAATTCACTCAAATTAAACGACATGCATAATTGTGACTAGATATGGCTCTAGAAAAAAAACTCAGTCCCTCAAATACTTGAACAGCGTTGAGCTGTTTTGGATACAGGCTATGACTATGATGGACGCCGTAATGGAGGGCTCCGGGTCGGAGCTTGAGACGTTAAACCAAAACCTTCAAAAGACTTTTTTTTTTTCTTTAAGTACAGTGAGCGTTTCATTCACTGGCTTAAATTAGACACATGCCGCATGTACAGAGCACTGCGAAGGCCTGCCGCGACGTGGTACTATGGTGGTACGCTTCAATTCGCAAACATGGCGTCCACCGAATGCCTTGCAAGCAGCTGCCCACTAGTTCTCCTTCCTTTCCAAGTGACGGAGCCATCAATCGCGGCGGAATGATGGATGAGGAGAAACACACATATGCAGCACGCGTGCCATTTTGATTCTCAGGTGACCGTAGGCTCCACAGTAGTGCTGCAAATTACTGTACAGGTACACGCTAGTTGTTTTATCTTGGCCACTCTTTGCCCCGAAGTGTTTCAGCCAAATAAAAGGCCGTTAAGCAGCAAGCATGCTCCGAGAATGGCGCATCAGCTAAGCTGTTTTGATATGCAGTGGATCCTGAATATACCGAACTCGGATCTGTCCATCTTTTGCTTGTATTATAAGTCAAAGCATTCCCTTGAAGATCCTTTACAAAAGAATACCACCACTCAACGCGTTTTGTCCACCTGCCATTCAGCGAAATATTCAGTCTGTCGAACAGCGCGCCCCTGCATGTGCCGCTCCTCCAAAAGGCATTCCCGTGATTCCTCATGCGTGAGTCCGCGTACGTGCCCGCTGCCACCACTGGCCGCATGAAAACGCCTTAAAGCTGTTTGACGTGAGGAAAGGGTTGATTGGTTGTTGTGACCTACGGACTCGTGGTCCCATACCGCTTTAGCGCATACTACATTGGTTGTCAGGTGGTGACGCTAAATTAGCTCGCCGAAGTCTGTGGGTGGCCTTCGCCATACGCGCTCTATTGCCGAGAGCATCGCATACAACTGTACCTTAATCTCAATTATTATTGTGTTATCATTGTGGGGATAGCAAAATTAGCCTTTTTATAGCCGTGGGTTGCTGCAAGGGATCGTCCACGCGTTTTCGATGCGACGCAAGATAGGCCTAGCGAGATGTCATGTTTACATGAATACGACAGATGCGCAAGGCATTTACTTGCGTTTCCTAGTTCATACCTCCCGGCCACCATGTCGTCTAGGTATCGTCTGCTCGCGGAGTGTGCTGATATGGTAAAAGAGATAAATCAACGCTATCTTCAAAACGTTAGCGTATGCGCACTTACACGTACGCTAAACGCAGGCGTTTTGCGAGTCGTAACACCATTTCTTACGTTCTCACTTCAATCTATTCAGTCTATGCAGAAACACGATAAGCTCACTTTGTGGCACCATCCGATTGTTAAGACGAGGATCATTTTGTCAACAAACTGAGGCTTCTCCTAAGTCTAAAAGTGGAAGAATCGTCACAGAAAATGAAAAAGCAAATTTAACGCTCGTGCTTCCTGCTATGGGTGAGGTGAGACGATGCGAAAATCCGGTGCCCCATTTATTGCCAGTGAACGCACTGAAAAAGGCAGTAACGACGATGAATTCAGTCCGAAGCGAGGGGAAGGGCTTGGAAGGGAACCGCCATGTTTGTCCCCGCGGGAATGAAACTTCTTCCTCGCCGTCCTATTGGCCGATGGAAATCGGCAGAATTCTTCCGGCGGCAGAAATCTGTCCTGGACCGATCGGTTTTTCCGCTGGGCATTTCGACGGTATCTTCGCCGTGGCTGCGGATTCCGCCCATTGTTGCCGCTCCAAGTGAGAACGCGCCTTGACGCGGACGCGACCGGTGATGCGCGGCGCTTCTTAATTGTGGCTGTTGCTGAACCTTCTTCCGCAGATCAGCCGCATCTATCGTGTGACACACCTGCATCGCGTCTGCACCGTTTGCTGAAAACGAAGAATACCCGCAACCCACAGCTGAATGGAGGTAAGCCATTTTTGTTGAGAGCGAAGTGTTAGAGGCGACTCTGAGACGAGTATAACATTATTGGCGTATTCTAGTAGGTATTTACCTGTGCTGATAATAGCGAGGGCAGAACTCGAAATTTTGGCGGGAATTTCAATTCTACAATTGACAAAAACGTGAAGCCAGAGCCGATGGTTGCGCCGTGCTGTGCGAAATCCTTGTGGCTCTCTGAGTAGTCACCTGGGCAACATCTCGTGGAGTTCATTGATTTGGCTTTATGGGGTTTAAAGTTTCAGATCAACTCGGGACTGTGAATGACACCGCAGTGGAGGTCTCCAGATGATTTGGACCACCTGGGGTTCTTTAATGTGCACTGACATCACACACCACACGGGCACCTTGCATTTCGCCTGCACCGACATGCATCTGCCGCGGTCGGGATCGAAACCGCATCTTTAAATCCACAGCCGAGCGCCATAAACATTGAGCCACAGCGGGGGCGTGCGTGAAGCTACTATATACTTTATGAACAGTAATGAAAGCAATGCGTAGCGTAACTGTTATAAAGAGGCGCATCATGTTATAAGGGCTCCGGAAGTTTCGGCCAGTATGAGCTCGCCGCTATATCCTGAAATAAATATCCAGGCTAGTTCAGTGAAACTTGCCGCTAATCTAACCGCCGCGGTAGCTCAGTGGTTATGGCACTCGGCTGCTGACCCAAAACACGCGGCTTCAATCCCGGCCGCGGCGGTCGAACTTCTTTGGAGGCGAAATTCTAGAGGCCCGTGTACTGTGCGATGTCAGTGCACGTTAGAGTCGAAATTTCCAGAGCCCTTCACTACGGCGTCCCTCATAGCCTGAGTCGCTTTGGGACGTTAAACCCCCATAAACCAAACCAAGCTAGTAAAATGAATAATTAATTAATCCACAGATAAGTGAGAGTTACTGCGCCATGTACTTCCCATGAAAACCAGCTTTCTCTTGACTTTGAGGAAAGGAAATGCACATAACTGGACAGCTGATGCACTAAGTGAAAAAAAAATGAAATGCTAGCTGACATGTTTTAGGCAGCGGTACATGTTTTCTTTCTAAAGGAGTGCTTGAGGTGTCCTCTGGCCAAATTAGCCAGTTTTCAAAAACTAAACTGTCATACATACTTAGTGCAAATGGGTGCTGGCGTTTCACGAAAGCTAGCCACTGTTTTTCAAAAGCAGTTTTTTTTAGGCAAATAGACGCTTTTCTCGGCACAGCTATATTGGTATTCGCGAGCAGCAAAAAAGCGGCACAATGTTATACTACTAAAATGAATAATTCATCCACAGATAAATGAGAGTTACTGCGCGGTGTCCTTTCCGCAGTTCTCTCTTGACTTTGGGGAAAGGAAATCAACATAACTGGACACCTGCGGAACTGGAGACAGGCGCCAGGTTGCAATTCGAGATTTGTAGCTGGCTATTAGTGCAATGGCTACATTAGTGTTTAGAAAACGAAATTACTTTCGGTACTGTGGCTGTATAAATTCTGGCCATTTCTGGCTCAATACGATCGTGCGATCAGCGATGCCCATCTAAACGCGTCACCCTGTGGCGCATGTGTCACGTGACACTCCCTGTCCAGCCTGCACTGCGGTGCTCGCCGTTCCTCGCTGCACCAGCCGATGCGAGGCAGAGGTGGTCACGTGGTATGTGCGTCACGGAGTGACGCAGTTTGAAGGTCATCGCTCAGCGCGAGCACCGCAGGCACGCGGTTTTCATATCCAGCGCGAAATTTCAAAAAACTAATGTTGTTATTCTTAATGGCGAGCTAGAAATCTCTTGACTGCAACCAGGTGCCCATCTGTAGTCATTAAAAATTATTGGTATTTAGTTACTAACTTTATGGTGTCCGCCAGCACTGGCATTACACTCCAAAATACGGATAGGAATATTTGGGAGTAAAAAGGAGGGAGTAAGCTGTCCCGTATTGCACAGCCTTTCAATGGGGAAGGTATTCTGCACAAGTTGTGCAGTAGACTTGGTCACAAAATATAAGGAATGCCAGCCCTCGGCAATAGAGGCATATTCCCACAGCAGAGCAGAGAACAGTGATGTGATGCAGTTAGAACATGGGAGGTGGTCTTTAAATGCGGCGTCGGCGGTCTTGAGGTAGGCAAATAGATGGGATTGAAACCTCGGTTACATCTTTTTAAGGGATAGAATTTCGCGCATTCTGAGGAGGTAATTTATTTCCGTTGCCCGCCGTAAGTATTCCGTGTGTCTAGAAATAGAAACCTACTTCAGGACCTGGGCTGCATGCGCTGCCCCTAAAAACAAAATATGCCAGAGGACGGTTGACTCTTTTTACTCCAATCTAGGTTAATTCATGTTTAGAGTGCACTATGCCACACAAAATCTCTACTAAAGAAACATTTTTAGATAATTGATGGGCCTTACGACGTGCAGTTGCTGGCATCAGTAGAGTAACAAATCAGTAGGGTTGGGTCGACCAATATTGTTACGCATTCAGTGCAGTGCATTTCAGTGCATTTATTTCAGTCATGTACAATGGCTGAGGAGAAAGGAAAAAAAGCCGCGCACGCGACTTGACAAAGCTCCCATCTCCCGTAGCGGCTTGGCACGGCGATGACAGACAGCAGTAAAACAATAACAAGAGAATGCATGAAATAACAAATATGTACAATATCTTCATAACAGATCACCAGAATAGTCTCGGTACTGTTACACACACGCAAATGATAGTTTAATCACAGCACATGGACACTTTGTTTATTTTACAGTTGGATATTATTCCTTTTTTTGTAAGAACATATTTCTGACAGCGTTATATGAAACGGAAAGAATGGATTGATTAGTAAAAGCGTTACTATTAAGGAAAGATGGCAACACATACCTGAGAGTTTGAAAACCGTAATTTGTGCGTGGACAAGGTACATACCAATATTCGTAGTGTCTTGTGTTGTGAACAGCGGTATTTTCCCGCAGATTCGCAAGGTCGGCAAAAAATGTGGTGTCACTATGTACCTGAGATTTGTACTGCTGAATTACACGGTACTGATGAACAACCCTTGCATCCATAATGCGGTATTTTGCAAATAGAGCACTCGTATGTGCTAAGTACGTGGCACCCGCAATTGCTCTGACTGCATTTTTTTGTAATGTCAAAACCTTCTGAATATTAGTTTGCGTCGTTGTACCCCAGACCAAGTGGCAATATCTAACATGAGAATCAAAGAGGGCATGGTAAATAACAAGTTTTGTCCTAGTAGGTATCATGCACTTTAACCTTCTGAGTATGCCGACAACGCGAGCTAGCTTAATCTCCATTTGCTCGATGTGGTAGTCCCATAGCATAAATTCATTGAAGTGAACACCAAGTGTTTTTACAACATTAGTTATTTCTATCATATTACCACCCAATACTAAATCTGTATGTACAGCCCATTTGACATTTTTAGCTCTAAAAAATATCGCCTTTGTTTTCCGTGTGTTTATTAGTAGGGAATTTTTTTCAGACCATGAGTTAAGTTTCCCAACACGCTGTTAGCCTCTTCTACTATATCATTCGCGTTGGTGCCAGACAGAAATAAAGTAGTGTCGTCAGCGTAAAAACGTATTCTGTTTCGGAGTCAATCTGTACTAAGTCATTAATATATACATTAAATAATAAGGGACCAAGGATACTTCCTTGAGGTATACCATGCTTTATTTTATTATAAGTAGAGCGATGATTATCTATAGAAACGTACTGATATCGGTCAGTTAAATAGCTGGTGATAAGAGATAGTGCCTTGTTCCGGACACCGTATGCAGAAAGTTTAAGAAGAAGAGTTTCGTGATGAATCCTATCGAATGCTTTGGAGAAGTCTATGTATATTCCAAGGGTTATTTGCTTACATTCAATGTTATTTAAGATTATTTCTTTTTGCTTCAGGAGAGCCATTTCAGTAGAGGACTTAGGTCTAAATCCAAACTGTCTTGGAGTTATCACGTTGTATTTTTCAAGAAAATTGGAAAGTCGTAAATGTATTGTTTTTTCCAAGCCCTTAGAAAAAATAGGCAATATAGACACTGGTCTATAATTACCAAGATCGTTTTTCGAACCACCTTTATAAAGAACAACTACTTTTGCTATTTTCATGTCCGAAGGGAAAATGCCGGTAGTCAAAGACAAGTTATAAATATAAGTTAAAATTGGGCAGATAATGTCCAAGACGTACATAACAGGTTTCATTTTCAGTCCAAAAGCATCTTCACTGTTTGTATTGTTCATGCCTTTATATATATTAAGCACCTCATTTTCGTCACAACATGTTATAAAAATACTATTACTTGTATGATTCGTAATGTAATCCAATGCCATATTATTGTGTTCACTATCAACAAGTCCACTGAAATAGCTATTAAACTTATTTGCGAGTGCGAGTACGCTATAACTAATGCCTTCCATTGTAATACTTTCAATTGTATTTGTAGAGTTAGGGTTCAAGACTCGATTCAACCTATTCCAAACTTTCTTTTGATCGGTCAAGCCAGCGAACATGTTAAGGTGATATGCATTCCTCGCTTTTCTTAAAGTTAAGTTCAGGTTGTTTCGGTACCTCTTGAATGTTGCCCACGATTCTGGACTGCGACTTTGTAAGAACTTCTGATAGAGGGAATTTTTCTTGGCAATCATTCGAAGAATATGCAAGGTAATCAAGGGTTTACGAGCTCGTTTTGGTTTCTTTACATCTTTGTACGGAAAACTGTTACGATATATACAAGCGAATATCTTCAGAAAACAACTAAACGCTATGTCAGCAGTCAATGTAGCAAAAACTGGTTCCCAATTGACGTTCATTATTTTGCGTCGAAATGTTTCTAACGTAGTTGAGGTGATCTGCTGTATTTTTACATTTGTTTGTTTACAGTTTGATTTTAATGCAGGCACACTATTACATACGATGTAAACAGGCAGGAGGTCACTAATAGCATAATTAATAACCCCGGTTGAGAGCACATTAGTTGCGTTATTTGTAATCAGCAAATCAAGAAGTGTTGCTGTAGTGGGTGTTATGCGTGTAGGCAATGCCACAACGTTTACAAGACAGTATGATTCCATTAGTAATGATAGTCGTGACCTTCTGGGTTTATTTTCATGCATATCGACATTGAAATCACCCCTGTGTAATCACCCCTGTGTATAATAACCCTGTGTATTCGCCTCCGCAGAGGAGCTCTCGGCGCATTCGATGTGGAAGCGCTGACCGAAGGCGCTCTGTGGAAGCCGCGACGAGGACTTTCCACCTCCTACCGGCTTTCTCAGCAAGTAAGAGCGTTAGTATATGCATTCGGCCTCTTCAGTAATATTCTGAGCATGGCGAAGCATCCACGCAACACCATAATCCGTCATTTTCACACGGCTCCTCCGCGCATGCGCGCCTCTTCTCCTCCAGCTCCACTGGTCGAAAAGCGCAGCGCCTATTGCGCATGCGCAGTTCCTGTTAGTGTCAGGCGCATGCGGCAGATGGCGGCAGCTGTCAACACACACAACGCACACCACTTCGCAGGTGTAGCTGGCACCTCATAGAAGCAGATCGTGCCAGCGTCTCCCGCGTGTTCGCCTTCAGTCAGCAGCGGACAAATTTTTGGCACTCCCCAGAGGGCATCACTTCTTGCGAAAAAGGCCGATTAGGGAGAAAAGCAACTCTCTGTACGAGGGAAGCTCAGCACCATTGGAGGCGCATGTAATCCAGCCGTCGCTGAGTGCTGTTTTCCAGGCTGCATTGCATTGTTTGCCCAGTGGTTCCTTGTTACAGCAAGCACCGAGCGTTGCCGGAAAATTAGCGATGAATACGGCCGAGGCTTTAAGATAACAGTTAAACAGAGCAGGCGTGAGCTGCTGAGGAACTGAGCAGTTCATGGCGTGGCGCGTGGCTGCCTACCGATGTAGTAGTAGGAGTAATCCACCCGGATCTGTTTGGACGACTGGACTAATCACATACCGAATTCACCTTGCGCTCTGTAGAAGGGACGACTAAAATGACGGGATGACATTCGGCAGTTGTAAATACGACCCGCGCACAACGGTGAAACGTTGTTTGGCCTTTAAGAAGATACATCTGATACTGAGTCAATATGAGTGCCTAAATAAATAAAAGGTAAACTAACGGCATCGGAAAAGGCGAACTGCTTTAAAAAGTGAACTCCGATAATGATTGTTTTAATTTAACGCCGGAATAGTTAAAGTGAGCATCGATAATTGGTTCAATTTAGCGCCGGAATAGTGAAGTAGGGATTATCTTGGATCTGTCGTGATTGTTACTGAGAATCATCTCATGTTCAACCGCAGCTGCCTGCTCCTGTTTCCTGCCAGGTTCATCCATCCAGTCCTCCTCTCAACAGGTACGTGAAAGGGTCCGTAGCCCAATATCCTTGCTTTTGGCATCCCGCGGACTCCGGTAGAATTTCAACACACTTTTCTTCTTTCACATGCACTCACAGCGCGCCGGCTTTTTGTATTTACCCGCTACAAAAATGCGGCCGCCGTGCCAGAGATTTTGTTCCGTCACCTCAAGCTTCGCAGGTCATGGCCAAAACACCATTCACCCAGCGACCATGGCGCTTTCCGTCCCAAAGCAACCGTTACGATTGCTTGAGTCAATAGGTGTGCCCTGCCGATGACTTGTCATCCTCGGTGTCGCCATTCAGAGATTGCTTGAGTCAATAGGTGTGCCCTGCCGATGACTTGTCATCCTCGGTGTCGCCATTCAGAGATTGCTTGAGTCAATAGGTGTGCCCTGCCGATGACTTGTCATCCTCGGTGTCGCCATTCAGAGATTGCTTGAGTCAATAGGTGTGCCCTGCCGATGACTTGTCATCCTCGGTGTCGCCATTCAGAGATTGCTTGAGTCAATAGGTGTGCCCTGCCGATGACTTGTCATCCTCGGTGTCGCCGTTCAGATTGTCGGCAGAGCGTTGTGGCGCAGGGCTGAGTATTATTGTTATGTACACAGTTGGACCATGAAGGCAAAGAGGGCTGCAAAGTCACGTCATACGTGACGTCACACTAAAATGGTCAGCTTTGTTCAAGCCTGACAGAGGAAATTACGGTCGGAATCTCGGCGGGGGTGGGGTCTGTGTCTGCTGTCTTAATTGAAAAACGTCAGTAAAAGCGCGTTTTTACACTGCGATACCTCTTCTTTCCCGTGTCAAAATACCGTCATTACCCTATTCTAACGTGCATCAGATACTCATACTCGCGAAATCGAAAAAGCAATTAACTTTGCACGCTACGCGGTGAGCGGTAGCTGTACGCGCTGCGCTAAAAGTCTATATACGTAGCAGGGCATAACTTAATGCGAACCGTGCAAACGCAAATAGGAGTAACCGCCATCTTGTGATGGCAGTGACGCTGGGATTTTTGAAGCGTACTTGCGGTTTTGCAGCGAAAGTTACACTACTATAGCTGGGACGCATTTCGTCATGAGCCTCCCAATGACCATGAAACGACCTTGAAATAAGTCTTGGCTGGTGTTGTAATGCACATATACTTAACCATGTGTAGTCAGTCCACTAGGTGGACCACCTTTCACCTTCAGCTTTGACCCTGACCTTTGACCTTGAAATCTGACATTAAATTTTCACTTTGTAATTTGTAGACAGACGTAGTAAGAAAGCACCTTGTCACGTGATTCAGTTCACAGTTGTGAGGTCAGGTATGGGGCATATTTAACCAGAGATGTGCGCTTGACTTAGACGCTATAGAGGAAGGTGAGCGTGCTGAGGAGCATACGTGTAGTGAACTGGATCTTCGAACATTGCGGCAAGCCACTTCTGACCGCCTGGCAGGCAGCTTGCTTATGTGGCCTTCGCTACGTGAAACTCTGTTTGGCAGAGTTGAACCGCTGCCTAACTTTTAGTATGCGATTGTAATCCGCATGCAATTTCGAGACTGTTTTCATGGGAAAAAAAAGCCATTAAAATCGGCCAATTACGGTACGTGATTAGTGCCTCTGTCACTATATACTGAGATATACAGTTTCTGGAACAAAGTCATTTGAAACACGCATTGGTGATGAGTACTCAATGCATACCATGTGATTTTTTTTTCACGTTCCCAGATTTCCTTTTAAACTAATACACATAGGTGAAGTCTGTGCATGTCCATTGCAAAGTAGGGCAGACATTACGTCCGTCATGATTATATTGCGAAATTGAAGTACGTCGGCATCCAAGACGAGCCCAGTTTTCAATACTTTTTCTTTATTGGCAATGAAGTTCGAGATATATAATGCTAAAAATACGTATTTGAAAGCTCACTGAGTTGTCTTTCTTGCACCGCGCATTTATATAATGGAGTGACCTGAATTTATAATGCAACAAAGACACATTTATATATATATGACTTGAATTTGTGATGCAACAAATAGACACACCGTTTACGTGTTTCGTGGCGTAAAAGTAGTTGACGAGATATCGGCGACGGGACTATGCGCACAGACGTTTTAAAAATATGCAACGCAGAAGGCTAACTCATCATGCTTTGAAATGCACAATTTTGATGTTCGACATTTCGAACCCCCATTAGCCTATTAGGAAAATGAAAAAACACTGCTCAGCCTCGCGATATTATCTTATCCATTTAATCAAACAAAAAAGGTTATTAGTTAATTAGTTAATTAATCATTTAATCACTGGGCTGTGTCATCCCCTGTGCCCGCCTTGTTGCTGTAAATCCAGCTGCACAGACCGCACCGAAGTATCGCTCATAGTGTTTAAAATAAGAACCTGTAGACATTAAAAGAAAATAATTCTGTATAGTATATTAGCTTGTGTACGATGTGGCCTGCAAATTTCGTTTCAAACGTTTGCAGAGTCTGTGCTTTCCTCTGAACGTGGTGCCCTCAGTTCGACAAATGGTGCCTTCCGCTGAAATGCGAAGGTGAGTTTGCACCTATTTTTGCAATATACCATTGTATGTTACTACTCTGTGTTAGCAGCCACTTTGCTAACAGCTGCGTGTGCTTTCACGTATGTGCCCCATTCAGTGTTGTGTACATCATAGCATTTGTTTGTGCACTGTAAACAGGAATACACCTGTACGGGAGAAAAACGGGAGTAAGCTGTCCTTCCATACGCGCAAATATCTAATGGGAATGCCGCACTACTTTTTTAAAGGATGCTGGAAATAAATTTATTGCATACTTAATGTTGCCGGTAACGTTTCGAAAAATTTCGTTCCCAAATAAATTCTGGACAAGTGAGTGGTTTCAGCCAATTAAAGACTTTCAGCAACCTCCGTGGTGGTGGCTGCCGATTTCAAGGACGCGAGTTCGATTCCGCTTGCTGTACGGCGTCACTACACGTTGAAGAGCTTCAGACGATCGAAATCAATCCGGAACTCTCCATTAAAGCGCTCCTCGCCCATGTGACCCTTCGGGACTTGAGCACTTTATTTATCAAAGCCGTTCAGGAGGAATATCTGTCTTGCATTTCTTTGCCATTTCATTTGCATTCGTGTAATGGGTTCTGTTTGTGAAGTTAAATACAATTAAACCAAGTCATTGACGCACGTATAAATTATTCAGGGTTCGTGTTTCAATGCAGAAGAGTGGCCTTAGGCCTCACTTGCTGTCATTTAACTCCTTTTGATTCACACTCCGGAATTAATCTGGATAACAGTAACGACCAGCCGGTCTTAGTAAGCGTGCACTTTATTTGCACTGTTTATGCAGTGTAATCGGGCTGCATACACTGTACATATAGGTCGTGAGCAGTACGAGAAAGTTTCAGCATTCTTTTTTTTCGTTACTACATAATTATGCGTGGCAAGCAGACCTTTTCTGTTAAACCAGTTTTCATCTTTGCATAAAATTTCTTGCTTCTCATTTTTCTCAACTACTGTACAGAGCACACATGACCGCGTAATGTGATCTTGGTAATAAAACTGGTTAGCGTGTCCAAAGAGAAATGAGGCAGTTACTGCACCTTTTCTCAACACCCAACTTATAAATTACTTACATAGAGGCCCTATAGATGCACAGAGGTGGTCAAAAGTTCCCAGGCCACAGGGTCTGCTTTGAACAGTCTGGCCCTTAACACCGCTGTTAATCTAGAAGGTTGTGAAAGGAGAGAATGATGGTTCTCCTATTCCGTATAGATATATTCATCTTCGTGGTCGACGTAAATGATCAGCCATGTGGCTCAAAAGCAGACCATGTGGCCTGGAAACTTCTGACCAACCACGTACATCAGGTGGAGTACAGGCACTTCTACGGGCAATTTATGGGAATGTGTATCTTTTGCTGCAGCAATGTTCTTTTTAGTTTTTAGCATTCTAATAATCCTCATTTCACCCTCGACGACAACGCCGTGTCCAGGAAAAACATCAGCAGCCAACACACACGTGCAACAGCCGCTGTACCGGGGCAGAAGAGTGCGAGCAAGTTACTTCCACCAGCAGTCCTCCCATCTCGACGAACCCCACAAGCCCGATGAAGGTGCACGAGTGCCTCGGATTCTCATTTAAAAGCCGCCTTTCGGAACGTGCAATCGCAGGGATGTCTACAGCACTGTAGTGTTGAACATCCTGCCGATCAAGCATGTCATAATAAAGGGCGTGCTAAATGGTGTGTCATACTGAAACTTGGTTTTGACATTACGACAGCCAGGAACCCATCCTCCAAAAGGAGCCGTGGTAACCTATTTTTACTCAGAACACTAACTAGATGTGCTGAAGGCTGATGATAACCTGAAATTGCCCATTTTCCTGCACAACGGCAGTCTTCACTAATGCCACATCGAATAAAAAATATGGAGGATATGGCGATACCGGGCCTGTAGCACACAGAGTGCCAGCGCCAGATAATTTTTCTCTAGTATTCTTAGCACCAAACTACCTTGCTGAAAGCCATCGTTCGTCCCATTCTACGCGCTTTTGCTACTATGGATACTAGATAGTTAGGGCACAAACAAGCCTGGGGTGCAGTCAACGAGGCAGCGGTTTGGAATGTGCTCTTGAACATCGCTGAAACTCCATACCGCCTAGCTTTGCTCCTGCGCATGCTGTGGTGTCTCATTGTTTGAGTCTACAGAGACTAAAATTGACTTTGGGATGAGCACAGTCTCATTTTCGCAGGCAGTGGAAGAGCGGATTTGGGCACGTTGAATTAGGGGGAATATGGTGAAAGCCTGAAAGCATCCATTGATCACCATGCAAGATTTAGTGTACCGCAGCGGCACTTGGACCCCCGGGGACACCGACGGTGCATAAACATAAACGTACGCTGATATTTCACAGCACAGTGGCGCCTTTTGAGTTCCGCAGCCTGCTGCGGAAGAGAAAACCAGCGACGTTAGGATCAGCAGCAGATGTAGTTAAAACTTTAAACCACAGTAGGTGGGTCCACCCAGTTGTGTAGATACCATGAAGCCGCAACACTGTGAGCACCCCTGAAAAAGGCTAATTTGAGATAATGGCCACTCGGCCAAGATGTCCTGCATTTTAAGGAAACCGCTCTCCCAGAGTATGTCGTAGGGAACCTTCCCTAGGCGGCATGCAATGTATAAAAGTGTTCTACCCTGTATACAGAGCTCCTATTTTCATTTGTCACAAGAATAAACAGTTAAGCTTTCTCATGCTCAGCCTGTCCTGCTTCCGAGATCCTCATCTGATGTCCAAAGAACCTCAGGTGGTTGAAATTACTGCAGCTCTTCACTACAGCATCCCTCATAGCATGAGTCTCTTTGGAACGCTAAACCCCACAAACCAACCACCGAAATCCCAACAGCCTGGTGTGTCACCTGGTGAACGCTACTCCATGGATCCACTGTGGCGCGCGTACAAGTTCGACTGCGTCTGTGCGCGGAAACCCTCCCCCGAGGTATTACGCTTGCCAAGGAGTGCATGCTTTACCGAGGGTTCACGAACCGGAGGGCGGGTTTGCCGGTGGAACCCTTCAGCACGCCAGAATCTTACGGGGAGGCAATGAAGGCGTTGTTGGGAGCGCACAAGAAGTACTCGACTCCGGCGGATATCCTCAACAGAGAGCAGGCCACGACGCTCAGACTACAAACAGACACCTACCCAAGCAGAGCCATGTATCATAAAATGTGGCCGCACAGATACGCGAAAGAGTGCGTGTGGTGTGGGGGCTACGCCACAACGTACCCCGCCACCTGGGGCTGTGAAAAAAGCGCTTCCTACCAAAGGTAAATAAACCTAGTCTAGAGCAGTGGATGGCCCTCCAGGCTGACTACGACCCGAGCGCACAGCTTATGCTGGTGACGAGGGCCAAGGCAGCGGCGGAGGCCAACGGGATCCTGGAATAGGGAAGACCGACCGCTGAAGCTCCACATCTATCTATCCCCGCCCCCTACTCCCTAACTCTTCCTTTTGTGACAATAAATGTTTTTACTGCTACTACTACAGCGAATCTGGGTGGGCGTTTCGGGAACGTCAGCCATAACTTCGAAGCGGGCTCGCATTTGAGAGAAAACTTAGGGTTTCTAGTCTGCAAGTACCTGAATACTGAGGCTGATAATGATACGTGCACCTTGAAGTACCTACCTAGTGCCTTCCTAGTAACAACCTAATACCTACCTAAAACCTACCCAGACCTTGAAGTGCTTACCTAATAGATACCAATAAGTACCTTGATAATTATTAGCTTCAACTGAACATTGCTTCACTTTTTTTAGAACAGAACGTGACTGCCATTTCAGAGGAAGGCGACACCGATGGAGTGCAAGCGATCAAGAAAACTTGTAGGGACTTCTAGTGACAGTTTAGAAATTTGGGCGACTTTGCGGTGCACATACAGCGCTCGTGTGTACGTCTCTTCGCTGCGTCAATGTCGTGTTCGCGTTGTTTTAGAATACCCTTCCAGATAATTCCCACCTCACTAATTTCTCACCTATAGCACTTGCTTGCAAGCAGTATATAACATTGCCAGCGGAATTAATACAGGTGCGTAAGGACTTTCTGATATTGCAGTCACAACCAATTATAAAGGTGTCTACTGCACAATTTTTGCCTTACAACGAAGCATATTTACCTTCTTCTGCTGTGTGTCACATATTTTTTCTTCAATTTCGCTGATTCAATAATTCAATAAATTAGTTTCCTATTTTCAGTATACTGAAATCCTACTTTAATTGTATATGATATGAAGGGTCGACACTGTAATGTTGCAACAAAAGCTCGTATGTTACAGTTTTTAAGCATGGCACTAACTTTTTGAAATGACAGTTGTTAGGTTGAAATACCATGTAAAGGTGGGTTCTGTCATCTGTGTTATCATTCTGCTAGAAGCTTCTGATAAACAGTCAATAACCAAAAGCAAGCACTAAAACCCAATATTATGCGATTAAAAACCACGCGTTGATGAGCGTTCTTGATGAACCCGATCCCGGCCGCGGTGGCCGAATACTGTGATGTGAGGCCCGTGTACTGTGTGATGTCAGTGCACGTTGAAGAACTTCAGGTGGTCGAAATTTCCGGAACCCTTCACTACGGCGTCTCTCATAGCCTGAGTTGCTTTGGGACGTTAAACCCCGATAAACCTAAACCTTTCAATTTTTTTTTAATGTTCAACACCTGTACAGCTGCGCACATTTTAAGAGCACTGCAATACAACAAGGTGATGGAGATCACTATGTATTTTTCTGGCGTACACCTAAATGTAAAACTAAATAAGTCCAGTGCGAAAAAATTGCTCTCCAATCATTTCCAAAGCGAGAAAGGCATGTTAGCCTAATAGGATAGGATAGGATAGGAAAACTTTTAATTTCCAACAGAAAGAGGGTAGCCAGAGGGCTACCCGCCTAGACGACGGCCGAATGGTCTTGACTCTCGGCGGCGGCTTCGGGCAGTCGGACGAGTTGTAACTGAGTCGCCGGGTCGGAGCTCAGTAGTAAGGTCTCCCATTGATCATTTGTGTTTATATCTCGTCCTTCCCGGGGGGCATGAGGACATTCCCATAGTATGTGGTCCAAGGTGGCCCTAAGTTCGCCGCCGCGGTGGCTAAGTCGTTGTGGTGCTCGGCTGCTGACCCGAAAGACGCGGGTTCGATCCCGGCCGCGGTGGTTGAATTTCTTTGGAGGAGAAATTCTAGAGGCCCGTGTACTGTGCGATGTCAGTGCACGTTAAAGAACCCCAGGTGGTCGAAATTTCCGGAGCCCTCCACTACGGCGTCTCTCATAGCCTCAGTCGCTTTGGGACGTTAAAACCCCATAAACCAAACCATAAACCAAGCAGTTTACACATTTGTCTGAAAATTGTCCTGGGTACATAAGACTCCAGAGGGCCCAGAGGGTTTGGAAAGGTGTAAGTTTATAACCGGCGCCAGTTGATGGCTTGGTATCTGGACAAAGATCTATCCGCTGGAGGAAGTCTAGCTCGTTGCAAACGATAGTGCTGTGTAATTTCTCTGTGGGTCACCATGCGATCCCTGTTTGTAAAGACCACCTCGCTCTGGTCCGCCCGGAAAGAAAAGCCTCGGGCGAACTCGTGGGCCGTCTCATTACCACTCAGGGATGCATGTGCTGGTGTCCAGACTAGTGTAATTTTCCTGTCTATTCCATGACGGCTTAGAATTGTATTCGTTAGAGGGGAGACCCGGCCCCTGCTGAAATTTAGAATAGCAACTTTGGAGTCACTGATCATGTACCTCGCTTTTGTGCCTACACAAGCCAGTGCTATGGCAGCTTCCTCTGCAGTCTCTGGGTTACCCGAGAGTATGGAGGCACTTATTTTGAGGTGTTGTTTATTATTAACGACCGCGACGGTCATCGTGTTCTTACCATACTCAGCGGCATCCACGTAGACCACGTCCTCGTCTTTGTAGGAGCGGAAGCGTTTCTCTAGCGCCTCTGCCCGCTTGGTCCGGCGCACTGAGTGATGAATAGGATGCATATTTCTGGGTAATGGGGGTTCAACTATATTGTCCCGAATTTCTCCGAGCATGTCAACTTTGGCGGTTGTTCTGTTATCTCAGCTCAGATTGAGTTTTTCTAGAACGGCCCTGCCGGTTTTGGTCCCGGCTAAGCGCTCGCATTGAGACGTTCTCACTGCTTCAGTAATTTCGTCCAGGCTATTATGCATGCCTAGCTCTAGGAGGCGTGAGTGGATGTACGGGTGGGCAATCCTAGAGCTTGTTTTGTGCACCGCCTGGTAATTCCATTTAGCTTTTCCTTTTCTGAAACTTTAAGATCAAAGAAGGGGGCAGCATACGGCTCGTACAGGCGTTTGTAGTTATCCGTATCTCGTATGCTAGCCTAACATATATTTCTTTGCTGACACGAATTACTAATGATGCATGTGAAACTAAAGAACTATGATTTAGTTGCCGAAGCGCAAATGTTAACCGAGAATTATGAGCAGAACTTTTCCAACAGAAAAACAAGACTGCGGCGATTGCATAGTCGTCTCGCGCAGCGGCCGTTTAGGTTGATCTGTTCGCGCGCCGCGGGTCGAACATCCCAGTCCCAGTTGTTGATATCAAAACGATTTCTTTTGCAAGGTTGTGAACCTATGGATATGCATCGGCAAGAAGCTATATTGCTAGGCTATGGACCTTCGGCCTACTGCTTGCGCACAAATAACCAACCGGCCTTCGTTGGTGCGGGCAGACTCACTCCGATGCTTGCATTCCCTGTGAAACTTGTTTATCGTTTATAAAGGGTTTAACGTCCCAAAGTGACTCAGTCTATGAAGGACGCCGCTGGTGGGGGCGAGGTGTAGGTGCTGTAGGAAATGCTAACCGGTTTCTTTGCGGGCTAGTCGAAGTATCTGGGTGCTTCGTTGCGCTTCCAGTTGCGCTTCCAGGGTGCCCGTTGCGAGTGATTAGTGCTAACATACTGTGGTAGGCGGATCGCTATGGTGGTCGCCTTTCGAATAAGAGTGTCAGCTTTCATTTGTGTTGTTTTGGTTATCAAGTGATAGTGAACGTGATAAGTCAAGCGGCTGGTGATGAGGGCGTCTGTCATAGTACGGGATTCCTAATCCGACAGGCCGTGGTTGTGTGCAGCCACTCTGGTAACTTTGGTGGTAAAGTTATGGTGTCTGGGTACTTTTGGTCTAGTCCCCGGGTCCATATTGTGAAGCTAATATAGCTGATCGGCCAGGGAGCTTGTGGATGTTGTTGGTTGATGGAGATAGAGTCGCTTGAACAATGCGCTGCTTGCGAGGAAGGTCGCGGAAGATCAGTTCAATTAGGTAGTCCCTGGCAGCTTCATTTTTGTCAATGCGTCGTTCACCGGGACCTCTAGCCTGTACGTCATGGTTTGAAAAAGTTGCGTGTGTTCCTGCGGATGTTGTGTCATATTGGCGACTTTGGCGACGAAAACTGCCATCATGCCAGTGAGTTCAATACAGAACTGTTGCGTATTGATGTATTCCGGTATTGCTTGGTGCGTGGTAGACAGGGTGTGGGAGGTTGGAGGTTAACACGTTGGAGGTGTATTAAAGGGGCATTTAGGGTTGGAGTAGGGGGAGCCGCTCGTGCGTGTTCCTCTTCTGTGGAAGCGGTGGCCCGGGAGATGGAGGCCAGTAGCTAGGTGGCGTTCATCCTGGTTACATTGGGTTCCTAGGCGGAGGGTAGGCGGGCCGAAGATGTGTTGGAGCCAATGTTCGCCTTTTGGATGGTAATGAGATAGAGTTCTTGGAAGCAGTTCGCCCTATTTTACCTCCAGTTTTCCAGTAGGTAGGGGGTCCTTCCCGGGGGGAAGAGTTGGACTGTAGAAGGTCTGACCCCTTCCGTGGACTTTGAGAGGGAATGGGATTGGGTATGCTAAGGTGTGCCTTTTCCGTTTGTGCTTTTCTGTGTTCAAACCATGCGAAGCCTATATTTTCGCCCTTTATGAAATAAGATCGCCAGCTGATAGTAAACCCTCGTGCTGTCCGTCTTCCCAGTCCCGTCTTTTGTGCTGCTTCTCAAGATGCGCCGAATTTCCCAGCACCTCTGTAGTGATGTGCAACAACATTAAAGTAAGAATAAAATGAGAGCCTTTAAATAAGAACATTAAAATATGACAAAAGAAAAATCACATGATTTGCATGGCGTTTGCAATAATAGGTTAACCGTTTAGACTTTTCGCGGAAAAAGCTCATCACTTTTACCCTTCCACAAGTCGCAGCCATAAGCCTGTTTGTAATAACAGAAGAAACAAGCGCGAAAAATATCTTTCATAGAAATTCCACATGCTGCAGATGTAAATCACGAGCAGCCCTTGATATAAAACTACGATCAAGATGAAGAGATTAGAGCTAACAGATCAAATAAAAGCGCACGTTTATGGAAAGCGAACGAACATCTGTGTCTATTGTTAAGGCGTTCAATTCCCACTTCTCAGCAACACCTGGAACTATTAGACAGCTAATCATGGAGCCAGTTGAGCTGCTTGCTCTCCGAGCTCGGTTCTGAAACTCAGTACCCCGCAGTTTTGCTGGTCCAGGACTAGGGAACTAGAAGGTTTTCGCGTGAGATATTTTGAATAGTTTACGTGACTTACCAGCGCACACTCCTTTCATTGAAGCGGCGATGATCCAGCCAACAGTCGTGACGCAGGCTGCAGTCGCCCTCATGATACTTCTTTTGCTCGGGAACATCGTCGAGAAAATAAGGTACGCCTAATTTTACCATGCATTTTGCGTTTCCTGTCTCGCATGTGATATTTCCCCACCAACTTGACATAAGAGAAACATCAGCGACCGTGTAAATATCCAAGCCAATGGAGTTTTTTGGGCGCCTCAGGAATGAAACCTAGCTGTGTTCGCCGCGTTTGAAGTGTTCAGGCTAAAACATTTTAACGCGGCGGCGTTAAGGAGCTCGTGTCGCATAAACTCCGGCGTCGCCGTCGGCGTCGTCGTAAGCGGCGGCGTCGTTTGCGGTGGCGCTGTTGACCTTAGCGGAAAAATCAATAAAAAATCCCCAGAGAAGCAACCTACGAGGAAGGTGGGCCACCTATAGGTCACGTGGCTTTGCGGCGTCGTTACAGCCCGCCCAACGGATTGGGAGCAAACTGCCCAACGTGGCAGGTGGCAGTTAATTTAATGACTCGTCGCTCGGGAAAATCAACCGGGGCCGTGGTGGTGGTGACAACTCAACCTCTTACTACTACTACTACTACTACTACTGGGTCGCACAAGTCCCACCAGTGGCAGCACCTGTCATTCCAGGGCAGTGTCACATCGCTTAACCGCGGCACCACTCCGCCAGGAGTGGTACGAGGACTCCCAGAGATCTATGAATGCAAAGTAGAGATGGACCATTTCTGTATGTATGGGACTGAATCCATTAAGCTATTGCGTAGTACCATGAAGGCGGAGATTTAATGTCCCTTCTATTTCCTTTTTCATTACACGGTGAACCGTTGAATTCTTTAAAGTACATTCTCACAGCGCTGCGTAAATCAAAATAATCTACTTAAATATTATCTGTGTCTACCTTGCCACGTATTATAAAGCCACATTGTTTATGCCTTGGTATGTCACTGTGCCAAAAAAAAAACGAGAGTATAAATGGTGCAGGTTAAAACTGTAAATTTTAACTTTGGGTTTTAACGCCCAGAAGCTATACGTGGTCTAGGAGCTACGCCATAGTGAAGATTATGGGACAGATTCAGACCAGCTCCTGGTTTGTGACTTGCACACTGAGCGCACGGCATAGGGGTGCATTTTACGTAGCGCCTGCATAAAAACACCAAAACCCGTGGCGAGGTGCGATAACAGACCGCTAGCCGTGTGCCCTAATCAGCGAACCACCGCAGCGCAGTTTTACACAGAAATAATATAGCAAGACGAACGCCACATAGGGGTTTCGGATATGCATATTCTTCTTGTACTCGGTTTGGGTACGGAGAATTTTGGCGAAGACAGCCACTCCCATTTCCAAATTTCTTCGTTCATCGCAGGGGTCAAGTCCCTGATGCTGGCAGAAGTAAGTATAGCAGGTACCTTTTTTTGAGTCTGAACGTTATTGTCCTTCCCGTAAAAAAAACTGCGACAGTGACACTTAAAACTACTTGCGTGTGAAAATGCGAAACCAATTTAGAGGCTGTATCACCTAAGATTTTACACAGTTTGTAAAAATACACTTTTTTCGTTAGAACAGCGCCTTTTTTGGCATATAATTGTAAGTGGTGTAGTAAATCAAAATACAGCTAAGACGTGCTAACTACTGAGATGGTTAGATAATTAATATTGAATAGTTAAATTTTAACTGTTGCTGTTCGCCTGCCTGATGATATATTAAGAGGCATGTAGTCCACCGTAAATGGTATTCATATCAGTGTTTACCTTCTCGGAAACGCGATCGCTCTCGGTACAGTGGCCCTACAAATTTTGGTTACATTGCGTCAAAACGCATGCCCTTTCTAGAATTTTGCAGGTAAAACAAACTTTACATTGCTCGTAACTCGTCGAAATAGCTAAATTTTGTTGGGCCACGGCACCGAGGTTCTTTGTGTTTTCGAAATACTGATATCTAATATGAATGTTAATTCCGATGGACTACACGCATCTCATGAATTAAGGAGCCTAGAAGCATTAGATAGAAAGCTAAGTATTCAATATTAGTTAGCCAGCCTCCTGCTTAGCACGCCTATGTTGCATTCTTATGAACTACACCGCTAAGAATGCTCTCCCGGAAAAAGCGCTCCTCTCACTCAAAAACCCTGCTGATAAAAATTGTGTACAGCCCTAGATAAAGCACCCTGTATGTACAGCTGCACAAGGTGGATGAATATGTTAGTGTTGCACATTCTTCTGATGCTGCCGTGCCCAGCGACTGGGAAGGGAGCGCGAGGCACATGTACAGCTTGATTTTACTTTTTCGCTGCCTAGGGTAACAGCGCAGAGTACTCAACGTATGTTTACATAGAATGAGGATGCAGGCACTGTCAAAGGTCGGACGCCACCGGGTGAAAATCTTGATCTGCGTGTCCAAGCAATGCATGGGGGTCATGCGCATATTCGCTGAGCACGGTGACGCGGCACCGAATTTAATTTCGGTATCACAGACATTTCGGGGCCACAGATATATGCCATCGCATTAAAAAAAAAGAGAAAGCTTTGAAGCAAGTTGTCATTTTTGCTTGAACAGCGTTAAAAACGTGAAATATCCCTGCAATGTTGGCGTACAGCCCAACTTCGCTTCTCCTTTACTTAGTGGTAGTGCTGTTCGCTGGAACCTTGTCTTTTATTAGAACACCATGTTTTTCTTGTGTAATGCATTCATTATTAGGTATATTATACATCTTTGTGACGGATATTTTTACCGTGTACATGATTCTCAGATTGTATTCACGAAAGCAAAAGTACATCATGTAATTTCATTATCCCGATGGCCAAGGCAACGTGAGGCTTATGAGTTAAGTAGATTGGCCGCACATGAAATTTCGAACGGTCAGCATGATGACAGATGAGCATGATGCTCTGATCTAACGACGAATAATATTGCAAGCTAGTCATATCGCTAAATGAGGTGCGCTTTGTAGCGTTTTTTTTTACACAGCTGTTTATCATGTTACCGCTACCGAGCAAAAAATTGCTAGATATGCTTCTCAAAGGCGACAGACCACGTTCGTTTCTTTTTTTTTTTGTAACCATTGCAACAGACCAGAGCAAGGTTTTTTGTGATGATATTTGTATTCTCTTAATACCTCTTATCACTACCTTCACATAAGTTCAATCCAGAATGATATTTCACATTAGTGTAGCCCTTCCCTCGCATTTTTTTTCTTTTCTGGTTCTCTCAAGAAACGACCTGGCTACCTAAATACAAGCTTCCCGTTCCTGGGAGAAGAACTGGTGAGCAAGCCTCAACGCACATTTTCCCATAAAAGGACAACAAGTAAATTCTTTTAAGCGGCACAATGATGTCATAGAGGCAAACACGACAAAATAACAGTAGTAGGCCAGTAGAGGCACTCTAAGCGTCATTATATTAGATTTTTCTTTTTAATTGTTCTCAATTTTCTGATATCTGAATATTTTGCGAAGACCAAACGTCTTAGTATACGTCAGTTTCGATGTTGTGCCCAAGCCATGAAACAAGTTCAGCCGCCTATTTCTCTTGTGGTCTTGTTTCAAATCTCACTATACCAGGTGTTTCAGCGAACGTGAATCAAAATTTTCAAAAATAGGCTTTTGGAGGTATAAAGGCTGCTTCTCCGACACAATAATACCTGCGTTTTACGGTATCAGAAAACAGGTTAATAATGTTAGCCGCTTAAATGATTTTTGATAATCGACTTTTGACTATTACAGTTAGGCACCTGGTTCCAAATAGGTATCTGTACTAGGTTGTTATGAACAGTCAAATCAGTTTTCAGAATTTCGAAAACATGATTGCCCTTGGGTGTGTAGCTGGACAAAATTAGGGTATTTCGACTTGTTACATTCACTGGAACTTACATGCTTCACGAAAGAGCGTGTATTTTGGCATAATATAGCCAAAATTACTCGACCACAGCGGCGAGAATAATCGCGTTTTCTAAATTCTAAAAACTGATATGGGTATTACTATCGACCGGCTATAAATCTCTATTTGCAATGAATTGTAATGGCTAAAAAGTATATTATCAATAGTTAGTTAGCCAGCTGAGTAGTTAACTTTATTCATTTGTTTTCTGATTCTCATCAACCCAGGTATTATTGTGGCACAGAAGCGGCCTACATACCTCAAAAAGCGTATTCTTTTAATTCCGGCTCACTTCCGCTGAAACAACCGGTATAAGAAACGTTACATGACCTACTATAAAGAGTGTTTTCTGCATAAGTTCATAAAGCTTCTATAACTAAACGTGATTTAACCGTCCTGTCACTCTATTATAGGTTGCCAACAAGTTTCTGTGACCGCTGCAACCGAGCAATGGAGTGACTGCTATCTGCATTTTATGAAAGATATTTTAAAAATTTAGCCTATATACTGGTCCATAGTTCATGTTGCATTTTCAGCTTTGCTGCTGCTAAATAAACACTAAGGTAGATGCTAATTTTTTCATCTCATTTTGTGTTTCGTTGAAGGACAGGAAACCAGGAGAGGTATGTATGATATTGAAATCATTTTCTTTTTTTAGAAAAGAATGGACATCCTACACGAGGCGTTCTTTACTGGTAACGATAAGCATCTTTTCTGCTTTAGAACTGTCTTTTTACTAGCACGCTCTTCCCCGAGAGAAATAAAAAGGATCCGTGCACTGACACTGTGACAAGAAAATCTTATGAAAATCGCACCTTTTTAATCAAATTATTGGCAAACTAAATGGTCTGGCAATTGTGCCGTATGCGCAGGAACATAACCCTGTTGCTTGTGAGTGTATATGGTGCCTCGAGTGAAGACAAATTTTAACGAATTGCGGGTGGCACCTCTCCAAATTTCAAGGCTGCTTTATTGATCGAACGATAAACAAAAAGGCAGGGTTACGAAGCCTAGATGGATGTAACGTAAAGCTTGAGGGTAACTATTGGAATTCCTCTGGTTTCTAGTGGAATACAGTAGCAACCGTGAAACCGGCAATGATTTTCGAACTTGAGGAAATAACGTTTTGAGGAAGATTCTTGTTATTTGCATGTAACACGCCAATAAAGGATTAGGAGCGCACCGGGATGCATAAAAATATTTACCTCATTCTTGGCTGATCTAACATCATGTTGACGGCACGTTAGCAAGGAACGCCGACAGGAATGCACGGAAAGAAAGCTCTTCATTCAGGAAAAACGTTGTCCATCAAAGGGTGAACCTTACTGACAGTGCTAGAAACACCTGCACTCAGGGGGCACGACGTCTAGAATTGGCGATTCCGCAGGCCGTCCTCAACTTTGCTATGAAGCACGTCCTTCTTTAAAGTAGTACCATGTCTTTCCTGAATTCTCTCAAAAGAGTCGAACAGACCGCATGCGAGCGAAAAATAATTGAGGCTAATATAGTACCTTTTGAAAGGCATTTTATTTATTTATTTATTTATTTATTTATTACCTCAAAGGCCCCGGTTGTGGGGCATTACATGAGGGATGGGCGGATTACATGCAGATTATATAAAGATTACAGAGTACATAAAGATCAGGATACATTAAGATTACAGGATACATAAAGATTACTGATTACATAAGGATGGCCTCAATCTTTTTCTTGAAGTCGATGCAGTTGACGATGAGTACGGCTTCCGGTGGCAGATCGTTCCAATCCCGAGATGATATGACAAAAAAAGAACGGAAATGAGATGTAGTTCTTGCAGCGGGTGGGTATACGGTCTTGATGTGGTTGTTGCGGCTAGAAGGACGATGAGCTGTTGATATGATAGATGATCCTAAAGGTGAATGATAGAACTTGTGGAATAGGCATAGTCGAGATATTTTTCGTCTAGTTTCAAGGTTAGGCAAGGATGCTCTGGATCTTAAAGAGGACACGCTAGTATAGTAAGAGTAGTCACAATAAATAAAACGGATAGCGCGGTTTTGAACTTTTTCCAGGATTATAGAAAGGTTAGATTGATGAGGATCCCATACTGCTGACGCGAATTCTAGTTTAGGTCGGACGAATGTTTTATAAGCTAATAATTTGATAGAAGGGGTAGTAAAACGAAGATTTCGACGTAGGAAGCCAAGGGTGCGGTTAGCGTCATTAGCGATGTTCGTGATAAGCGAAGACCATGTTAGGGTATGAGTTAAGGTGATGCCAAGATACTTACAGGAAAGAACAGATGATACTTCAGAACCGAAAAGAACATATTTTGAGGGAATATGGGATTGCCTGCGATGAAAAGAAATCATGCATGGGATAACTCGCCCCGCGTGCCAAATGAAGTGATAAGGAGTCGAGCTAGAAGGCGGCACCCCATATTAGCCTTTTGTCGCTCTCAAGGATCGACGGTCCAGAACATAAATTATATGAGCCACGGAGAAAACTGGCAGAACACAATCTCACCCATAGAAACACTAAATATTTAAATACCTAAATTCTCTGGCCGCTATGAATAAAACACTGTCGCATTGCAAGTAAATTTTTCAATGCCCTTTTGGCACGAACACATCTCTTTGAAAACATATCTCCTCTAACGGCCATCTACTTCCACCACCGTGCATTAGTTGCTGTGTGGCCGCTGCTGAATGTGGAGAGTCGTTTTGAAGAAAAGGAAGCTACCCACGGAATTCTGCAGTGATTTTATGGCTAGTCTCTCAGCGCGGGTTCGTGCCATCGCTTCAGAGGCAAGAACAGCAACTGCTACGAAAGTTGTCTCCTTCACATATTGTCCGCTCATCTTGTAATCGATCCAGATGAGGCATGCTGCAAGGCCCGAACAAAAAAACAGGTGCGGCAGAAGGTGTCACTTATGTTGACAAGCAGGTCTCCAGATGAGTGGAAGCATTGTTCTTCGTGGCTACTAGACACAGCGTGGTGGGATTATTGGATAGATGGTATTCTCAATATTCAATGCAGTAAAGTATATTTACTTTCATAGCTTAATAGATATTTAAACCAAAAGAAGTAACCCGTAGACATCACCGTCTGAGATTTTGAAACGCATTTTTCTGAAACAAGACTGGAAAGAAAACTGTAAAGGTATAGATATAATTTTTTACACGCCAGGTAATTTTATGTGCTAACAATTGTTTTGTTTTCTCCGACAGTTGTTCTACCCAACAGTTGTCGCAGCCGGTTGCAAAGGAAGTGCCAAAACATCAAAATGAATTGTCTAATCCTCAACAAGACGCCAGTCTGCTTGGCAGGCGACTGAGTCGGCTCACTGACGAACCTCGTCGTAGCTGAAATAAAAACCCTGCGTAAAGCCTCCTGCAAAAATCGAACGTGTTCTTGAGATCGCATGAAAAGTGCTGGGTATTTTTATGAGAGGCCAACTTGATACTCTTCGGTCCGTGGTGCTTGATTTTAGCCCATATCTTTACTTTTGTGCACTGAAATTCTGCGTTAGTTAAGGAGGTCATGGGGAGCGAGGACGAAGGAAGTCGGTGCTTTTTTTCTGACACATGTAGCCTGAGCGCCCAGTGGGAAATGATCGCATGACTCCCTTGTCGCGCAGTAACTTGTACGATATTTTGCAAGGCATCATCAATTCTTCCCGTGTGCTAAACTGAAGTCATAACGAGTATCAGGCGCTTCTATGGTGAACCAAAGCCCTATGGCCATGACGAGTGCTTTCAGTACTGAGGATGGAGCCCAGCTCCAGCTTGCACACTACGGATTCGGTTAACCATTGTCGTGTCTTGAAATAAAGGCTGAAGTTAGGGGCTTCTCCTACCAAGAAATGCAAACAGTGATGTTAAGTGGTCAGGTGGTTTTCAAGCCATGTCTCAAGAAGAAGTGACAACTTTTTCATCTCAGACTTTTGATCTCTCGTGGCATTTCAAGAACATTAGTCACAGTCGCACTCTACCGGGGACGCGTGCCCACGCAGTTGCCTCGACACAGAACGAATCTTCGAATCAAATGCAAACGATGACGAATACAGATATGATTTTTCTTATTTCATAAGTTATGCAACCTAAGCGTGATTTCAGTGTACATTTATTTGTCATCATTTTTTCTGAATTGAGCATCTTGGTGTAAGTAGAGCTGGAAGATTTAAAACTTGTATTGAGGAAAGAAACGGCACAGTAACTGCCTCAATCTCGGTTGACACCTATATCGAGCCGGGAGGGAAGATGTAATGGACGACATGTAAGACGGAAGGAAAAACTTCGGGGTGTTCTTAACCATATTCTGAAAGAAGAAAATGCGACGTTTCTTGCTGCGGTGTCTACAGATGTGCGTTATATCCTGGCGTTTTTATCGTCGAAACACCGGTTGGAGCCCATTGCCTATAATGGTATGCATTTCCCTACACCCTCTGTGATGTTTGAGTACCTTCCATTGACTTATCATATGGGATTAAATTAATCCTACCCACTAATCTACCTTTATTTCGCCAACTAATTTCCACTCATCAATTTTTCCACCAAATAGGTCTAAAGCAAACCTGTTTGGTCTGTTTTAAAAAGCGCTAACCAGAAAAAAATTAGGCAGTACTTAGCTTCAGTTATGCTTGATTTGACGGCATGGCTGTCGCAGTTCGCGCACAATGCACTGGGAGCACCATGATAACGGTGGAGGCGTTCGGCCGTCCACGCACTGCCTGTACGGAGGCGGAGGAGGAGACGGAAATCGGCGCGGTTAAAACTGCCCGCAGGAATGCGGAGGCGAGGGTTGCCGGCTGCGACGCGGGCAACCCGCGGCTGCATCGAAAGGTCAAACGGTGGGCGAGGAGGCGAAGCGCGCAGTTGTAGCGGTGATGAGAGGGCGGCGCACATGCGCAGTAGCGCGCGGGTGCGTCGAACGCTGCGCGTGACGTCACTCGGTCGCTCGGTCGCGCCATACGGCATACGCAAATCTCGGCTGCGACCCTCGTAGTGAAGCAATTCGTTTCAAAAAGCGGCACTATAACTTTGCCCAGTATTTGGAAATGCGAGCGTAGCAAGCGGTAGCCGAATACAGAGGGCACATAAGTTTGCTGTAATGAGGTGGCAGGGAGCTCGGGCGACAAAGGTAATAGTGAGTAATTCTAAGCAATCGGTTTAATCTTACCTAGTAAAGACTAGTAAAAACATCTGTGAACAGAAGCTTTGAAGAAGTTCAGAGAGATAATCGTCCGAGCGATGAAGTAAGGAGTAAAATTAAGAAAAAGTAGAGAAACGGTTTTCAGGGGAATTTTATTTTTCAAGCAACTAAACTGCAAAAACATAAAATGTTAACGATTCTTCAAAACCGAGGACTGCTCTCGTTTATTTGAAGCCAATGTGCACGTACGAGAAATAGTTGAGCTTAACAGAACTGAAATTCGTCAATTATCTGACAGTTGTCATTAAGACATTGATTTATGGCGGCGAGAATGCAAACTAATTGCATGGGTGTACAGAACGAGGCATTTCGCGAAAGGAAGTGACGACGAAGCTGTATTTTGGTCGCAGTGGACTCTAAGGGCAGCGCAGTGTCTCAGTTCACCTACCGCCAATATGCGTGCTAACGCCAACTACCCATAACGCTAAAAATATCAACTAAACTGCCAGCTTGCATCTATGTAATACCCACTAATATGCCTATGCCGGCAGCCTATACGAGTAAAGTGTATCTTAAAAATAGTAAGTATATGCTCTAACCTTAGTCAGTCAAGGAAACTGCTACCACTAAGTACAAACCTCACCGCATCCAAGCAGCAGCAAACGAAAGCTAGACACAATTCTAAGAATATCCGTAATTTAAACGAAATTCGGTCCAATCCTGGGCCCTTATACTGGTTGTATGCGACAATCCCGTCACCAGCTCAGCAAACGATGAAGGCTAGACGACAGGAGTGTGAGCCCGAACAGACTAACTGGAATTAGGAACAGTGCTAAAGACATTTTCAGGACAGGCCCCCAGGAGTACCAGGCACCGTTAATGGGAGTTACATATTTGTAGCCGGCACCCGATGACACGAACTTATGCTCAGAGCTCTGCAAGTGTTCTACAGCTACGCTTCCGAGCGAAAAAACGTTCATGAGTTAAGAAATTTTCTACAAGAATTATAAACTCTCAGTACCTCAACAAAAGACAACCCACATGTCCACAAGACGAAAATGGCACGGAAAGAAGTGCTTTTATTGAAATGAGACAGGCGTAAGGTCATCCATACAGAGCACCGACTGTATTCCTCTCTTCCAAACAGGCTGGGCACTCTAGTTCATGTTGGTGAACACAGAAGTCTTGGCACTTGTCATCTTATCCACTGTCGGGGGCATGCAGGTGGCACAGTGTCGGCAGGTGATCTATTCAGTTCGCTAGACACTAACACCCGCAACCGAACTAAGGCACATCAGTATTGCATACATAACTCACGCATCAATGTTTGCATTGTTTGTAAAGGATTAAAAAAAAGCTGCAATGGAGAACAGGCGCTTCATCACTGCCGCAGTAAATATTGATGGCCGGTATTTTGGAGTACTGTAGCAGTAAATCCCGTCGATCTTCTTCATCCGCTTCCTATATAATGTATTCGCACATGACGTACATGATTCGCTGCACAACGCGCGAAGAAGTCGTCAGTAAAGCCAGTAAAGCTATGATTAGCTGCTCACTATGAGAATGTTGGAGACAACACAGCACATTGGTACTTCCACACTGCACAATGAGTTCAATTAATTAAATATATGCAGTTATTGGAGCACACAACAATCGGAATTTCTGGGCTTTCTTGTGTTCCAAAAGACACCTGGGAGTGCCCCTATATCACACTGGCCAAAAGAAATACTTTTACCAGTGAATGATAATAATTTTATGTAACTGCCAGAAGGCGGCAATATAAAATCAAATCAGGTGTACCCCTGAACATGACCGCAATGAACAGCAGATATTAAGAGGGATAAAATGAAGTTCTGCGCAGATTTACAAACGCCAGCTATAAAAATTTTAACCATTAAGTCTAGAAAGAGGTAAGGTGTTTTTCCACGCAAAAAAAAATTAATTATCGGCAAATAGAAATCAAAAGAAATCAAATTCGAGAAAAGGTATAACAATCGGTTGAGATAAACAAATACACTACACTAACCAACATGTCTACTACACCCGCGACACTTCGGCGGCAAAATTCTCAGGGTAGCCACTTATGCCACCGGACACAAAAAACAAAATCACGAATGAGATCTCACTGAACTATGAGAACTAAAAATGTCTTCTGTAAGGCACGGTTGCCCACAGTGTTGTCGAATTCCACACTTTTGTCCAATGCACACCACCAAGTTCCGGAAATTTCAGTACCATGGTTTTCTTACTTCAGCTGAGAGGCGGTGGTGCAGGTTCTTCCGATTCTGCGCAGGGCAAAAGAAAAACAAGACGCTTTACCTACACGCTACGTTTAGTCAAGTTGGTTGGTTGGTTTATGGGGTTTAACGTCACAAAGCGACTAATGCTATGAGAGACGCCGTAGTGGAGGGCTCCGGAAATTTCGACCACCTGGGGTTCTTTAACGTGCGCTGACATCGCACAGTACACGGGCCTCTAGAATTTCTCCTCCATAGAAATTCTAGCCGCCGCGGCCGGGATCGAACTCGCGTCTTTTGGGTCAGCAGCCGAGCACAATAACCGCTGAGCCACCGCGGCGGCGTTTAGTCAAGTTAAAAGCAAGCAATGGAAAGAACAACAGGTGTTATGCGCACGAGAAGAAATGCCAGGTCACATTGCATTCGTTGTTGCTAGAAGAATTCCTATGGAGTGCTAGCGATGCGTGAGTGACCACAAATGATGCTCTGAATACGAATCCGTGAACCTGTAGACCGCACCCTACACAGCACGTAGAAGGCATAACCGCTTAGACGTGATCGGTGCCCATTAGCTATATTAAGCAATAACAAAAAATCCAAAAGCATAATGATTAACACCGAGCAACAAAGATCCGTGCTGGTGTGCCAGCTCGGCGCAACATAGGCAGCTTGAAGAACAATTGTCCACTTTTTTGCCATTACCAGAATGTGGAAGAAGCATATATCAAAGTACTGAAATATCTCTATAAAAGCAGCATAGTCCTGAACACAGGAAGTAAAATGATTCCAATAAGAATGGGAGTCAGGCAGGCAATCCAGCAAAACTCGAAGCATTTCGGCAGGAGGTATCCTGAGATATAGGTTAAGAAGATTAGGGCTTAAGAATTATGGAGAATACCATTCTCAGCAGGAATTAGATGATGGCCTTGATGCCCTTTATGAACGGGCATATTGAGTCGCAGAGCAGACTCAGTATGCGCCGTTTAAATGTTACTTAAGTTTTGTGAAAATATTACATATTTGGCAGTTTGATAGCATGCAGTTCAAAGAGTACGCCATATATTTTTATAAACTGAAAGGCAATGGTAACACGCGGCAACAAAAAACTTTTGCGACGAGGCTATTTTTATCTACGTATTAGTTTCAGGGGCTTGTCTTACCATCAGATAAAATAAGTAGTACTGTCGTGAACGGCCGCGAGTCTGGCGTAGAATGTGGACATAGCGAGCGCCAGCATCCATCCGGGAATGCCTAGAACCAGGTACCACCAGACGCTGAAAAAAAAGCTAGACTGGGAGAAGAGAAACAACGTAAGCGTCGGTTATTTACGGACAATAAATGACCACGGCTGCCATATTGGCGGGAGCGCGCAGAAATTCTTATTCGCACTGTATACGCAGCACAAAGCTCAAGTTCTTCCTGACGTTTCTTGCAAAATTCGTATTACCTTTAACCCAGGGGTCGAACGCAAGGACCGCCGGCCGCATGCTGTCTGCACGCCCCCAGAACATTGCCTTTGTTTCGAAATCACTTGCCAGCTTAGCGAGTTAGTATTACAAATAGATTTGTTTCCGAACTAAAATACACCATTACGTCTCGTCCACTGATGGTACTCATTCTTTGTGGAAAAGACAGTCAGCTGCCTTTAGGCGGACACAAGGAAAAAGACGCCAGTAAACCCTCTATCGTTTTCATTCATAAGTCACATTTTTCTTTTCCAGGGTAGATGACTGTGGTACGAAGCACTGTACTCTTCGAACAGTTGTCTTCGAGGCGTACTAAAGTTGCAACTATCCGGAGTCAACGCAGAATGGACGTGCCGCATTTATGTTCTACGAATAGGCGCGTGTGCTATGGAGCAAGACTTTTCGGCCGATTTTGGTTGGAAAACAAGCGCTGCAGAGGAACTGACTTAAAAATTTGCGCCATTGGTCTCTTAACTGCCGCCTTTGTGTTCATTCGCATCCGATCTCTCTCAGGACTTTGACAATCTAAAAACAGCCAGTCACTCACCATCAGCAGCTAGGGTGCATATTATGGCGTAAAAATAAAAAATCAACAACTTACCACCTTCCCTTTATACCTGAACATGAGTCACTAATTACTTTCCGTGTCGTACGAGGACGTACTAAAGTGGTAATAAAAGGCATGGAAGATGCGCTTCTCAGTAGCCTAGGGAACATGTATTCTGCAACTTGACCAATTACCCGCCGCTCTCCGCTCCAACAACCATGTCATATTATCAATACGGTGGAACCGCATTCCAAATAGGATACGGGCAACTAACAAAGAACCTGAAGACCTTAGGGTTAATTTCGCATTGCACACAAAGCATTCCTATGTGAATAGCCCGGAAAGAAGGAGTTTTTTTTTTTGTGCTGGGGGCCGGTGGAGGGGGGATAATCGTTGCTTGCAGGACTTCTCAAGTTTTCGCCATCTAAACAAAAGCCGGCCAACGGATGCCCACCTATCATTCATTTCCATTCTGTTAGGGCTCACTGTCAGCGAGAAATGTGAAACTTTCCCATTCCTCATTCCCAAAAGCTCGGAAAATAAAATAAGCCAGATTTGAGAACTTTCGCTACACACCTCAATGACGGCTGTACACCCGAAAATGCAATGACTTAGAGCAGCATGAAAAGCTTGTGTTCGTGCTTAAATGTTGTTTCTCATCGTTTTAGTCTGCAAGTTTTGGCCAACGGAAAATACGAATTTCAGGCCGATTGGTAATGTAGAAAAACTAAGAAAATTAAGTTGGCAGCACATTTGCTTGTTTTCTTTCATGCATTCAGAGAGTACAACTATTTGCCGAGCCATCTAAGCATTCCTACA
The DNA here is from genome assembly GCF_055824585.1 of Amblyomma mixtum. Taxonomy (NCBI): domain Eukaryota; kingdom Metazoa; phylum Arthropoda; class Arachnida; order Ixodida; family Ixodidae; genus Amblyomma; species Amblyomma mixtum. The sequence continues at coordinate 117,463,224 of NC_143015.1, read as the reverse complement.
TATTCATTAAGCAAACAAGGGAAGGGGAATAAGGGGCTCGTTACAAATATGACAGAAGCCAAAAGCCACAGAAACCAAGGGGAAAGGGGGATTTTTTTTAAATTTATTTATTTATTTTGTGGTGTTGATCAATTTAGAATATTACTGAATATGTTATCGCTTAAAGCTAATTGATTAGAAAAGCAGAAGAAAAAACAACCACATGCCGCCGGTGGGATCCGAACCCACGACCTATTTTGTTTTGGATTGAGGTGTGGACCTCTTAAACCAGGGCATCATTTCTTGACCCACTTGCTGGTTCAAGCAATGAAGCTCCACATACCGCGCACTACATACTTCGTTTCTTAGAAAGGGTTGTACCTCAATTGGTTTTTTCTCAATCGCTGTAACGCTCTTGGGAAACTATGCTAAAGCGCGTCACCACGGCAGATGCCAGCCGGTGACAGTTTGCTCTAATTTGTGTTTCCCTTCTGCATAATTTTTCAATATTTTCTATAGCCCTTGTGTCAATAAGAACATAGACGTTTCCAGTGAAGTTCCGGGTGAGGATATTCCTGTCGAAGGCTTCAACAAACCGAAAGTTTTAAGATGAGAAGATAAACGGTGTTTTGATCCTCGACGGGGACAGTGGAGTTTACTCTTTCAATCGCCGGACAATGTGATGTGTTTAATATCCTGATAGACTGCGTCTGTGCCCAAAGAGCGCATTGTGCGGTGCAATTTCATGTGCTGCAATTGTGACTGGTACGTTGTATTGACTGCAAAGGTCCGTGGCTACCAAGTGGCTCAACTGAAGGCGTTACTCGGAAAGCAACAGAACCTTTCCCTAATGCCTGCCAAAACTAAGTGTAGGTAGGTAAAATGAATATTATTTCTCGTTTAATTACAAAACCCGTGAACCCGTGTGAAAACCCGCTTGCTTGAAGCGGCTGGCACTATCCGTCCAAACATATGAAAACATAATTCGAATACATAAGCCTTTAACCCCAAACTGCTGCGGAGAGATTAACAGAAATGAGCCCAGACATTGAAAACGCCTTGAAAAACCTGTGTCGGGACTTGAATTCTTTTCCTCTCCTCATTTCAGAAAGTACTGAGAATGTAGACAACGCCCATTGCACAATTTTCATTACGAGTGTAGATGAGAATCTGAAAGGGACAGAAGAACTACTGGGCTTGGTCCCGATAAAAGGCACATTTTTAGGAGAAAACGTCTTACAGGGCTCGAAGGAGCTGAACGCACCAACTTCATTGAGATCAGATGGTTTGTGTCGGAGGAGCAGTGCGCCCTCGCGAATAGAGCTTGCATGGCTCGGGATTACCGAATAGTTTCCAGCGGTGCACTGCATCTTGCAGCAAGACACAGAATACGAAATCTGAGATGGGCATTGTGTTTCGCGCAGTGAACTACGTTTAATGTAGCTCAACCACCACTTATCCACCTCTTAATTGCAATCCTACACCGCATGTACGTGCGCTTGCTGAGCCTATGAAAAGTACTGAAGGTATTGTATGACCTCATCGAGGAAATTTACAGCTTTCTGAAAGAGAAAAATCAGCGACTTGTGCAGTAGCCAAAGAAGGGGCTTCATTCCCTTGCATTTATCACATATACTCGGGATCAACTGAACATAATGAATGTTAAATTTAAATGAAATGAAGCAATTACAAAGAAAGTTAGCATGCATATGTGTGCATATTGGTGGAATTACTACTCTGGCAGTGCCAGGAAAAAGCGAACATGCTGGACCACTAAGTCAGCAGCCAAAGCGTTGGCCGCGTGGCGAATGTCCAGATTACCGGCACCAAAGCTCTGACAAACATGTTAATCCAATAGATAGTTCTGAGCAAATGTAAAGATCTAATTAAAATCACTGGAACTTACAAACAGCCTGACGGCTCCGTCGCAAAACGTGTCCACGGTGGTTATGTAGAGGACGTAGATCGCGTGGCAGTCACCAAAGGAATCGCGTAGCTGCATAAATGAGCCTAATTAGGAATACATATTATTATGATAACAGCCATTTCATTTCGAGGTAGCCTCTATGAAGAGGAATGTTTCCAGTTACTCATTTAAGGAAGACTGGTCTTGTTTAGTCCCGTGCTACAAAGAAACTAAGGTGTTCAATGTTTATGCTCTCAGCGCGACATTCTAACTCATTTTCAGTTAGCCGCGTTCAGTTGGAAAGTCCCAGCCTGGGTTCTCTAGCACATCGATTCTTGTGAATGCTCTGAAACTTAGGTTCAGATATAAGTGGAGTTCATCAATTCTGCAGCTCTGCTTTAGGTTAATCAGAGAAAATTAAATAAGGAGATTAATGTAACGCTTAATAGGTGCTCTGGTTGTACTAAAAGATAGTTTGGTTTCCCAAAAGGCTATGAAAAATAATGCTATTTAATGCTTGATGCGAACGTTAACTTTATCTGATCATGTAATAAAACTTACAACACATTAGGTGACGCAAAAAGGCAACACATAGCATAGCACACATTAGCCAGCTTAGCAGCTACAGATCACGTGTCCTCATTTGGTGTGTTGTCATAATTCCCGATTGAACAGTTGGGACAAAATTAACTCCAAATAAACTCCGCACACATCAGAGAAAACATAAGGAGGAATCAACACTGCCCAGTGTTGCCTTCGCTCATCGCCGTCGCGAACAAACGCTGTTTTCTTCAAGCCAAAAACTATCCACCAACCTGCTACACCATTCACCTTTTTTCACAAACCGGAATACTGGAACTGTTGTGTTAGTTCTTACGACTGAATCTGGCAGTCATGCTACACACCATGGTGACTCACCTGGGACCTGGCGTGCCCAAAGAAATTCTCCATGTCCTTGCCGTAGCCGGTCTTCATGTCCTCCATCTTTCCGATTAGCTTGTCAACCGACTGTCCGAAGCTCGCCTCTTTCGTGCCCCAGTCGGCCACGTTATCGCGTACGTACTCCTGCGTTAAAGGAAAATGTTGAGCAGGTGGATATTTGGGAATAACACGCTCCGAAAACGTACAGCGGGCGTTTTTTTTTTGTGTCTTGTACACAAAAGCCAAATCAAGAGGTACTGTTAAATATTAGCACCTCATGTGAAATATCTAGCAGTTTCTAAATCACCTCAAACCCGTGAGTCTAAACCGACAACCGGGGAGAGTTTTTCCTCTAAAATTTTCTGTATTTCGCCGGTAGAGAGCGTCCACATTGCTGTCACTTATATTGCACACAGACCAACATCTAACAGCGCCTAATGTTTGCGCGGAGTGGGTGAGGGAACAAACGCGGGTTAATGACATCTTAGTTGAAATCAAGAGGAAGAAATGGGCTTGGGCAGGGCATGTAATGTGAAGGCAGGATAACCGCTGGTCCTTAAGGGTAACGGAGTGGATTCAAAGAGAAAGCAAACGTAGCAGGGGACGGCAGAAAGTTAGGTGGGCGGATGAGATTAAGAAGTTTGCGGGGATACAGTGGCGGCAACTGACACAGGACAGGGTCATTTGGAGAGACATGGGAGAGGCCTTTGCCCTGCAGTGGGTGTAGTCAGGCTGCTGATGATGATGATGATGAATGTTTGTTAAATCCGAAGCGTTTCTTGTTTCCCTGCCATTAGTGGTATCCAGCAGCTCCCCTTTTCTTGAAGCTCTCGTTGTGTGTCGCGTGAAGATAATTTTGGGTGCCTCATTTAATTAGGTAATATATTGGGCTTGTTTCTTGTGGAACAACGCCAGATAAGGCATGATGAGGATCCAGGTTTAAGAAAGGAGGACCACGATGCAGAACAATAACGCATTACTGACTGATGGTTGCGTGTTGTCTTCAGCATGTTACTACGGACAAGTGGATGCAATCTTTTTGGACAACGACAATATATCTCTGTCTCTCTCAGGACAGCTTGAACTTTGTGTCGCTCCAGAAGCTGCATTTATTGCGCAATCCTAGAACTTGCCACTATTTTTCGTCCAAGTCTTTTTGCACTTTTGACGCCCAGAACCAAGGATGACCAAGTCACCTCCATGCCCATGACTGAAAATGGGGCCTAACCATCAAGATCTGCGGTGAATATTCTCTCCGGGGTTAACTCAGTTTCACTCCTAAGCTCGCGGAGGCCATCCCTCTATTTCACATTTTTCATCTTGGAAAAACTGCACTTTTAATGCAGGGATGAGGAGAGAGATTTGGCATTGAAACTTGGATCTCTAAACACACAGGCCTAACCAAATTTGTTTTCAGTGTGTATGTAAGGTGCTCCTCCTACGCCCAAATTTCGTAAACATTAGCCGCGGTTAGTGTGGGAGAGCCATAGAAGGGTACCGGCTTCATTATTAGAACAAGGTATTTTTAGGCCATTAAAATGCAGACACTCTCGCTGAGCACATTCATAACTGTCTGGTTACGCTGTATTAGCTACCACCACGAGGTGACTGCTTCCAGACCGTTTTACACCAACAGCTCCTGCACCTTTTGCTTGTCCATGTAACACTACATTCTATCATGGACTCTACAGTATCAGCCGTAAAACCTTAATTGACTAATCATTTAAGGAACCATGTTGATTGATTTGACTTAGTTTGATTTATGTTCGTTTATCTGAGTTCAAATCAGCCGCCACCTGCCAACTATGGCAGGTGAAAGACCCAGAGGGTGGCGGCTGTGAAAAGAGGAGATGATGACGAGGGCAGAGGGAAGTGAAACCCAAGGGTGGCTGAACGACGGAATGCAGAGCTACATGAGTTAAACGAAGTATAATAGCTTTCACCGATTCGTGCGCTAAGCCGGTATTCATAGCTCCAAAAAATTTTGTTTCATGAGAGTACACGATTGCGACAGGCTGTGAATTATTTGCTTTTGTGTATTCTGTTAAAAGAAGTATTTATTTCTCGTAGTGCACCCATTTTAAACTGTTAATGAGAACAAGGAATGTGCTTCAGAACGGCGACCATGGCTTATTAGAAAGTAGTACACTAGGTTATTATAGGACTCTGGTTTCAATGTCCTTGTGCCAATAAAACACTCTACAATATTTTATTCACTGCCTCTTTTCTCTCCGCGAGATAGGTACCCAGACAGCCGTCCATCGACAGCTTGTCGACTGACAGAGATTATATGCACATTTTCTGATCACCGCGGAGCTTACATTTAGAGGTTGTCCATTCACCATGCACACCGTGCTTAAGTCGTTTGATGCGGTGATGACAGCGTCCTGGAAAAAAAGGCGGGAACAATATCAGACAATTATTGATCCCTTCGAAGCTGCATTGGTTAAAGAGAATAAAAGACTATTTTGACACTTCGAAGCAAATTGAAGGGTGCTAGTCTGAACATCAACCGATAGTGAAAGCAGGACAGAGAAGTATCGAAGGCTAGGACCTGAAACCTACACCATAGAAGGCAGCAAAATGAAGCGCCCCGAGTGAAGCCACAGCCCGTATCAGCAACTTGGCTCTTAGACAATTCAGAGGCCGCGATAATGTACGCCCTGAGAAAGAACGCCAAATCGGGTTTTTTTTTCCGCCTAAAATGGGTCGCTGGTGTATCGTTTAACCTTCAAGGATAAAAGCACGTTGCATTGAAACGTTCTGCTGTTCTGCTCCAGTTATTTTCTAAATTTACTTGGTTAATCATATTAAGATTTCGAAACGTGTGCCTCATTTTTTTGTGTACATCTTTCTCTCATTGTGATCAACTTCAGGGTGCGGAGCCAGTGGCCACCTCTGTTATGAGATTGCACACTGGACATGGATCAGTCTGAGTTTACGTTACAAAAAACCGCATTCTAATTTCTATTTCTATGCTACTAACAATCTGACATAGCCAGGGTGGTATGTCCGTGCCTACTGACCTCCCTAGATTTCCTTCCACGCAAATTGTACTTACATAGAACGTACCCAGGCACACACAGCATTACACTTACACATAGCAATATGTACTTACACCCTACCATTAGGTTATAAGAATGAGGAACTGATACTTAAGCAATGGAAACTTCGGGGAGGAAGAAAAAAAATGGGTATGTGGTCACGAGAGGTGATGGGACGTATGTGTGTTAGCGGTATTGGTTGAACATTTCCCTGCTACAATGATTGCCTTCCCGGGGCAACTTTTGAATTTTATTTCGCCCTCGCTTTCAATCGACAGCGCGGCGTAGGCTTCTCTGGGGGGAGCCGTCTGGAGGGTGCAAGAATGGATGAGTGGAGGGTAGATCCTTCTGGTGGGTGAAGTTTGAGGACTCATAGTTGGGGAGATTTCGGTAGCTTGCGTTGAGGTTATTCGGTGATGCGCAGCGTCCTCCGGAAACTGAAGGAGGGTGGAGGCAAAGGTATGTCTTCTGGAGTGTGTCTTCTGGAGTGTGGAGGGTAGAGTGTGTCTTCTGGAGTGAGGAGGTGGAATGGGATGGTTGCTAGTGGTTGGCAATACTGGAGGGTTATGTCTGATTTTTGGTTATGGGTGGAAGATTCTGAAGGGTGGTGGAAAGGGTGGAGTGTGTCTTCTGGAGTGAGGAGGTGGAATGGGATGGTTGCTAGTGGTTGGCAATACTGGAGGGTTATGTCTGATGTTGGAAAATTCTGAAGGGTGGTGGAAAGGGCGGAGTGTGTCTTCTGTAGTGAGGAGGTGGAATGGGATGGTTGCTAGTGGTTGGCAATACTGGAGGGTTATGTTTGATGTTTGGTTATGGGTGGAAGATTCTGATGAGTGATGGAAAGGGTGGAGTGTGTCTTCTGGAGTGAGGAGGTGGAATAAGATGGTTGCTAGTGGTTGGCAATACTGGAGGGTTATGTTTGATGTTTGGTTATGGGTGGAAGATTCTGAAGGGTGATGGAAAGGGTGGAGTGTGTCTTCTGGAGTGAGGAGGTGGAATAGGATGGTTGCTAATGGTTGGCAATACTGGAGGGTTATGTCTGATGTTCGGCTATGGGTGGAAGATTCTGAAGGGTGGTGGAGTTTGGAGGGAACAGTTGAGCGGTTGATAGGCGGAGGCATTCTGGAGTGTGGTAGCATCACACGCCACCAAACGGACAGGTTTTGACCAAACAATGCTAACATGCTAACATAGCAATGCTAACATATTAAATATTACACAGAAGGATGTACTTCGTGTTACGAGCGCATCAGGTTTTTTTTAACAGTGGAAGAGACGTTAAGGATGACAAAGTAATAACCACTTGGATGGGCAAAAGGGTAGCGCATTAATGCGTATCCCTATGGCCTGCTTAAAACAAGAGGTATTTTACTCTCTTATTTAGGAATTTTGCGTAAACTGAAATGTTAGCGGCACACACAAGCCGTGAATAAGGAAATGTACAGTACACACCTTCGCACATAGTCACTGGGGCATGATCATTTATGCGCTCGCGTACGCTTAAAATTTTTATATGGGGTTTGAGCATGAAAACAAATTTCCTCATGTACTTGTACCTTAAAAGTCGGCGCATGGTCATGCACGTGTCGCACTCCAAGCCCAAAACGTTTTCTAATGTCATTTATGTTGTGTCACTGGCGCTAACTTCAACTGAAATGGCGCATCTCTAATGACCGCAGTACATTTAGAGCCCTAATCACTTTAGACACAGCCAAAAAAATCGATAGCAGGTACTGCCCATTGAGTTTGGAGTTAAGACATTCTCGTATACAACTTCGTGAATAAAGAAAGCTTTCATCTCTATTAGGTGACTATTGAAGGGTCGAAACCAGTGACGTGAATTTCGTGTTAAGAACTGCAAATTTTTTTAAAGATTGGTCAAGTGAATTGTGCAAAGCAACATGAACCGAACTGCGAATGCTTGCCAAATGTACTTAACTGTGTAAATGTGGATGCTAAAGGAATTGTTCGTAAACTTAGCTCTGCGAGCAGATGTGACGACCGACGGCGGAGTAGTTCTAAAAATGTACTAAATTCTAGGAATATGATGTGGCAGTCTAACATTTTATAAAACATGCCTTAGGCTCCTTCTCAGAAATATGTTTTGTTATAAATCATTAGTCTCACTTCACACTCTCCCCAGTTCCGCCTTTCATGGGAACCTGCCAATTACTAGCGCTTATTTTTCCATAGCAACAAGAACGGCTCCTGCAAAATAGAGGTGCCTATCGCATCAAGTTGCGTGATGCTTGGCCAGCCTGATTCACTGAATCTGGAAAAAATTTTTACCGTTCGAGATTTGGTGCTTGCCGCTAGTACGCATACACTAACTTTGTGTCCACATTGCGAGTAGCATACAACACACGCAGGGATCCGTTAACGTTTATTGTAGAGCTCGCTGTGGTATTCCCTTCTTTGCTGGAAGATTGAACGTGTAGACAGCATCAGATTATTCTTTATGTTCTCGGCCGTCCCAATTAATTTATTTTATATTGTTTTTTCAAGCCTTCCGAGAACTGTGGAGGTACAGCGGAGAGCCAACATATTTCACAGTGAGACGCACAAGTGGTTAGTCAGTAGGGAAGCTGTATCAACTGCAATAAATGAACTTGCTGGTATCACGTTTTCCGTACGCGAAATATACGAAACTCTTTATACACTGCTTTCTCGGGGAACAATGCACACCGCAAGCCACCACTCCGGATACGTCTGTACATAGCCCCCGAAATTTTTCACTTCCCTATAGTTAAGCACAAGAGACCAGATCTACCTACCATTTCTTTGTTGAAACCGTCCTTGTCATCTGTCGTGATCTTGTCGAGCTCGTCAGCCGCTTGTTCAATATCGCGCCTCACATCAGGCTTCAAGAAAGAAGAAGTAAATATTACCTCTACGGGAGGCAAAGATAGCTTCTGCGGCATTCAGTGGTTGAACTTAATACTGTGTCTTGATTATGGTGCGGACACACCCCTCGAAGTGAATATTTAGAATGATATTTGGAGACACTTCTACTTACACAGGTTTTGCCTTACTGAATACCTGATTGTTAATGCTCTAAATATGTAAACAGCGGTTACAAAGCGTGGATCACTCATGTGAAAGTGATACACGCTTGGTAAGATGCACTATCACTCATGTCGGTTTGCGAAAATTACAAAAAATTGTCATGTTTTGAAAGAGATTGGAAGAACAACGCTTCCGCAATGACGGCTGCTAAGGTGGGAAGGCGGTTTCATTGGCTACTTATTTTTTGGAAGAGCAAAAAGTACGTTAGTTGACATAATGGGACGCGTATTTTGTGAGGGTTATCTCTAGAGTGTAAAACGTGTGATGGTTGAGTAGAGCAGCTCTTGGTTAAGTCGGTGATTGTGATGACACATTCTGTGAAGGACAGATAGCCCGAACACTTCCCTTTGTAAAGCAAGAACCGGTAGGTTCAAAGCACATGGCATTAATGGCACAATGATTAAACGAAGAATATTTATAACCTATGAATTTTGCTCCGCTTTACTGAATTTCGATCGAAGTTCGAAGCAAAAATTCAAGACTGGGACCTTACACCTGCATGCGTACCCCTATTTTGGTCGTAGAGGAGATTTATAAACCAATAGATTTAAGTAGCACGGTACCGTAGAGAACTTACGCATCAACAAAATTACGCATCAAGGATGTGGCTGCCATTTATGACGGTGTACTTTTATGCATCTCCAGGGAAAGATTTATGGTGATATAAACACCTAGGTATTTGTATGATGTTGCGTATTCTAGAGAAAAAACTTGCAATCTGGTAGCCAATAATGTCAGTGGAAATAGGAAGCGTGTTCCGGGAAATTTTCATTCCTTCGCACTTAGTGTGAAAGCGAATTTTCCTAGCACAGAGCCCCGGCGTACACCTTAGTAAGCTACAGAAGCAGAGGAATCAGTTGATAGCGTTTACTATTTTGTTAAGGACATTTTGTGCTTTCTTCGTCAGCACATTTCTTGTATAAGTTAAGGAAAAGAAAAATTATTCGCAGCTATTCCTTGCACATTTTTATTTAAGAAAAACCACTGTAGTCACTCTAGAACGCTGGAAAAATTAAAACAATTAGGAACTAAGACACGCATCCATTCTACCCCTAAAAGTCTTAGCGAGGTTGTGACCGACCGACCAACTGCTCTAAGCGCAGGTTAACATCATGTGTACCTACTATCCTAACAGAATATGAGACTACTACAACTGGCGGTAACGGTCTAACGTCAACTCTGAAGTGCAATGATGTGCGTATCAAGCTCAGCACTTTTACTGAGTATACGTCACTCCTCAGCTTTGTTTTATAGCAGCAAAATGTGTCACCAGCCGGTGACAAGGGAGTAAATTGCTGTAATTGCAGATGAACATTCATTTAGATGACTCCACTGCTCTACCGGAAAGAAACCTATGGGACAGAAGCGTGAAGGCTAACGAAGATGGTTCAGCTTATGTTTAAGGACAACGCAGCGAGCTATGGAAAGAAAAATTACAGGTGTAAAGTTAAGAGATCAGAAGCGGTCGGAGTGGGCGAGGGAACAAACGGAGGTTTTTGACATCCCAGTCGAAATTAAGGGGAAGAAATGGGCTTGGGCAGGGCATGCAGTGCAAATGCAAGATAACCGTTGGTCCTTAAGGGTAACAGAATGGATTCCAAGAGACGGCAAGCGCAGCAGGGGGCGGCAGAAAGTAGGTGGCCTGATGAGATTAAGACGTTTGCCTGAATACAGTGGCCGCAATTGGCAAAGGACAGGGTTAATTGGAGAAACATGGGAGAGACCTTTGCCCTGCAGTGTCCGTAGTCAGGCTGTTGGTGATGATGATGATGATGAGTGTTCTACCGTTTGCACACACAGAAACACACACATACAACACGCACACACATGCACGCACGAGTTCTATACTAGATGAGGAAGTTTTGCGCACAGTTATGAAGCAATATTTTCATTTGGATTCTTAATAATGCACTTACAAGCGGCATATTTTGCGCCATGTCACGTAGTGCGTTCTTCGTCTTGTCAATGTCGCTGAAACTTGACTTGCTCTTGGTGGCCTGTGCGAACACCCATAAGTGGAATACTGCTATGAGTGACGTTCTCACAGCTTGGCCATTGCCGATTTCTCAAGATACAACCAAAAAGTTACCTTTTTGGTCTCTACGCATTATTTTGAGAGCCATTAACCTAGCTGGAGCTATGAATCACAACAAAAACAACAACTGCGAAAAGCGAGTAGCTACCCTGAGTCGGGTAGTGGACAAAGGCTCTGTCCCACTTCTTGTTGCTCTATGCTAGGAAGCTATCGTTCATGAGGTAGAAAACAGAGAAAATGCAGAAAAATGATTTGCCGTAGCACATGAAACTGCTATTTGTGAACATTTGAAAAGAATTTCCTTCATCATTCAATAATTTTCTTATTATTGCGACCGTTTCTTTTTCCGAAAGGCAATGTCAGCCTAACCCTTGCAGAACTCCACATTCACTGCTTTACCAAAATGGGTGAATATTTGACACGTTTTGCTGTCTTTTCAATATTGAAGTGCTAGCAACCTCTGGATTTTTCTTCTCAGACGCGTTTGTGTAAAATACGAACAATTGCATGAAATCCCGTTTACTTCATTCAGCTATCTGTTTCGTTGTCAGCGAAGAGTTGTATGTTTCATTCTAACGCCATATAATTTGATAATTATTGAACAAAACCATCTATTCCTAAGAGACAGCCTAGTAGCGGCCGCCAAACCGAAGGATATCCTGTTCTGGCATCCTCTAAGTTCTGTAATATTAAGTGAAGTCCGCGCAGGTGACGCGGTAATGACTGAGTGGTCAAGGCATGCACTTGACGGCAATTTACGGCGGACTTCAAGGGATGCTTTACCTTGAGGTCTGTATGACTGATGCACGCTTGCCTTCAGGCGAAGCAGTTTAATTGCGTGTGCTTTGGGGGTTCACTACAAAAGCAAAAAAAATTCTAGGGCACAATTAAGCCCCGCCTTAAGGATGTCACTCGATCGCGTCAATGTGTTAATGACCATGTATGCGGAATCATCCGCTCTGTACTTTCTCAGATCGCTGAGAGTCAATATTTTTTCTTGCCCTGAAAGGTTCTCTTTCATAGCCTTTCATAGACCTTTCATAGCCCAGCATAGGCGGCCGCCATCGCGATAATTATGCATGTTTTTTTTTACCCATTGCGGATGCTATGATTTAACCACACATTGCAGCGAACCACGTTTCATGTAAGAGTCGGGGTCAAGTGAAAGATCCCTGTATGCCTCATATGTGAAACCAAGAGCTATTGCTCAGTACTTCAATAGACAGCTTAGGCGGCAGTCGGAAGATGTAAAGAAGCACCTTATATTTTATACTTTTGTTTGTCATGAGGATTATAATGAACCGAGAGTGGCATTTAAATTTCTCTCTTGAACCTGTTCACACGCTGTTTAACTGATAAGCAGCTGTGAACACTATCTCCAGAGTTTACAGCGAGCTCATATTTCACTCGCCCCTTTAATAACATTGGAGAGGGACCGAAGAATGGGAAGTGTAACGGAAATGTGAGAGAAAGAATTACAAAATTTGGTCCCTTGTTATGCTTCTTGAGCACTAATTCGTGAAGACCTGCAGGTTTATGAATCGCGCTCAAGAACGCAATTATACTCTTTGGGCAAGCAAATCAGTCTTGTTTCACTGAGTGCTCACCCAGTATTCAAATTCATATTCAAATTCAAATTCTTTATTTCTGCCTTGTAAAGATACAGACAGCGGAGGCGCAGAAAAAGCTGTGAGAGACAGCTTGACTAAGCCGCAGCCCCCTTTCGCTTGGCAGCAGCTTGACAGCAAGGCTTTTAATACAAAAGGCAGTTGCAAAGCGTTATAACAAGTATACAATAATGAGCAGGTACAAGAGAAAGCGAAAGAACATTATACAATACTAACACAATATTCACATTGGGTAGACTCAGGTAATGGCAGCAAAGAAAAAAAAGAGAAAGAAAAAAAACACACAAAACAAAAATTCTGCATGCTAGCATACAAAGCACAAGTAGTCGGCTGAAATCGACATATTGCGTCTTTTCTGATCTTTTGTATGTTTAAAGATTAGAATTGATTTATCCGTGCGTCCAGCCACTCACCGAGTCGGCGAGCTGTTGGAAAACTTGGCTGCTGATGGGCACCTTAGCGACATCGTCGAGGACGTTCTTGACGTCCGAAAGCGTGGTGAGCTTGTTCTTCAGCTCAGCGCCAAACTCCAGTGATTGTCCTGCTCCAAGCTGCTGCGCGAGACTGTCAATGTTGGGAAGTGGCCTCTGCTCGTCGATTATTGCTATAATCGGCTCCCCAGCGGCGCCCATGTACTGCCGGGTCAATTTCAGTGCCAACGCGTCGCCGAAAAAATGCATGTAAGACATGTGGTCTGTCGAGCACTTGGCGAATCGCTGCGCAATCTCCAACACCGCGTCACGCGTGAGTGTCGGGGAGCCAGATTGTCCTAGAGGGATGTTCGGACTAAGCCGGCGATGCCCGGAAGACATACGCGCAACGGTCATATTCCGGTGCCCCTCGCTGGAAGGTGCAGCTCCGACAGTTGTCTTCTGTACTCCCTGCTTAGTGCACTCGCTCAAGTCAGTGGCTTCCTCAAAGTCTTTTCCGGGTAGAGTACGCCCGGTTTGCTCCTCTTTGGACGACGGGCTCTGATCATACTGTCTCGCATGCCGCTCAGTCTGCGATGATGTGGAGTTGTGATCGGGCGCTGTCTTCTGCTTGCCAGCATCCATACTGCACCTGCCAATTGCACGGTCGTGCGGCCGGCGGCTGGTTGGGAGCCAGAGATTGGCGTTATGTGGAGGCAGAGCGGGATCCACGAACAATATGCCCGTGTTCTCCTGACTGAGACGTTGCACCGCGCCCTGCGCCTAGTTGGAAAAACATTAAGATATGTTACTCTCGGTTACTTGTACTAAGCTTCAGTCACTGTACACTGGGTTGTTTCACGCCGAAGTACTGAATAAATAAGTTGAATGAATACTAACACCACCAGCGTAATATCTTTAACAATGAATATGTTCGAAGTACTATACAAGGATAAGAGATGTAGCTGTGGGCCGTCGTAATGTGAGTTCAAAAAAAAAGGTCAGATCAAAATTACGTCGGCAGGAAAATGTTCTCGGTGAAACTCGGCTTCCAGTGTTTCAACTGAAACTAAGTCTGTAGAAATATATTCTGAGATCAAAATTATGGGATAAAAGGGAATCGCAGAGGTGATGTTCTAGATCGCAAATGGGATCCCTCGTACGTGGTTACCGAGCAGCAATAAATGAATTAAATCCGCTTTTAGCACTTGGGTGTGAGTTTCGGACGATATATATAACGGCCAGTTTGTAAAATCCTTGCAAGAAATTGTTTTTGCAAACTGGAGGGCGAAAGCGTACGGTTGAGTTGCAAATCTTGAGCAACACTCACGTTTCTGCCATACCGAACAGCGTACCGAAAAAAGCTGAAAACAGTCCTGGCAAGATTCATACCTCTTTGGCTTCTCTTGGCAGAACAATTTCCTTGTAAGTGGCGTCGTACTAAACTAACTTATACAAAGCGGTATCACTGCATTTGTCTTAGACAGTCCCTCTTCAACTAGGTTTCTTCTCGGTTCTTTATTAAGTCTGCTTCAGGAACGTAGGAGACCGGCGCTCGTGATAAATTGTCCTATTGCTCATATATATTACTGGGGAGCTTCAATCCCAGCTAGGTGCACTTTACTGCAGATTACGAACGGTGCTTCTTCCCAACTATGTTCATAAAGCTATCCTGAGCCATAATTGAGAAGCACGGCATGACATTCTCGCCAAACAGAACGCCGTGTTGATAAGATACACAAAGCGATGTCGAGAATATGCACTGTGCTGCCCGTCAAACATCCACCAAAGAGGGTCGCGGAGACGGGTTCTCGGAGAAGGCTTCTTTCATTGGTCATATAAAGTATGGACGCCAAAAAAGGATGCACCATGTTTTTGGTCATGACAGTTATGCAAAGACTGTCGGCAGCGGCCTTCTGCAAGATGCGACCGTCGCCATACTATATCTGCTTGTTGAAGGCAAAAGGATTCCCATTTTTACGCTCATCAGTGTTCTCAGAGCCACACGCAATACCTGCGTAGCGTAGCTGTCTCCATGAAATGACGTCATGACATTATAAATTCACTGCATCCACCTGCCGTAGTGCCAAGAAAGTATGTAATTTGCCTCGTGTCATGTTATTTATTGTCAGTAAACGAAAGTTGACTATGTTATACTGGACCACGCGACCATTCTACGACCTCTTACACATGTTATTCTCACGATTATCACACGTGACACTAAGTCTCTTATCCATTAGCGCAACTTCTTTTTCTTTCGTGTACTTTAGCATAAGTACCTTTAAAATATCTGTACTTAATTTTGTCAGACTCAAGCAGCTCCTCACAGGGAGCATAAGGATTGATACAATGAGATTTTTAAACTGCTCTTACTCAATAATATTAGGCAGTGCGTTCTGAAACTACCATGCCTTTATTTTTTCCTACCAACAGGTATCGAACGCGTGTTTTGTACAAAGGCGTCAAAAACGTGGATATCAGCATCATTAATCCGCCCTATATTTACTGAGAATGGGATCTATACCTCACGGTAAATTACTGGGCGCATGCACAATTTATACGGTGGAAAGAAAGAATCGATAGAATTGTAAAGCCTAAAAAGCCTGCGTTGCTGATGGTAGCTGTGTGGTCGTCAACTACTGAAGTTGAAAACATGGGCAGCAAATAATTTCTCAACTTACGTTAAGCATTTGGGTGAAGAAAAAGTCGACGATGGCGAGAGATGATGGTGCTCCCGGATGCTGAGCTGGGGTGCAGACGAACCGGTCGATGACGGTGCCCACGGCTAGAGCCACAGTGGACACGGACAGGGCGATGGGAAAGAGCACCTGGAACAGCACCACAGCCGTCGACAGCATCCAACTGGCCATGTAGAGGCCACAGAAGCCGCGCTTGGCCTTTCCCATGCCGGCGTAGATGGCTGTTTCAAAACAATGCACAAGGCAAGTGCATGAGCCCTTCACTGGTACCCGACCGGTATGACGAAATTCGCAGCCACATAGCATGCCAGTGCTGGCGTTCTATGTAGCTGCGAACTTCGTAGGTCATGCGAACTTCGTCATGCGAACTAACGCCATGCGACCTTGTCACGCCGGCGCTGGCGTGAAGAGAACTTGGGAAAATACGAAACCTGTTTTTTTAAGCCGCCACTGCCGCAAGCCGTGGTGACAAGGAAACTCACTTCCGCTAAAAAGCTTGCCAGGAGCCGAACGCAGCTTAATCGTGTTACTACAGCAGGACCAGGATAAAACGTAAGGGTGAAAGCAGACGCAGTTGAGATTGATTACAGCATGACTGCTTTAAAAACTACCGCGCAACATACTCCATTGTCAGAATATCTGAGTCTAAATGCTTTGGCCCTTCATGTATTGCGCAATGTTCACTGCTAACCAACCATGTGTTCGTGCTGATGAAATCCTTCTTTGGTATGCCAATATCTTGTGACTGATAACAGAGCAGCAGACAAGTGAAAGTGGAGCAGCGACTATTCATATGAGCAGTGAAGTACTTGGTTTTCATTACTTAGATGGTGATAAGTAAGAGAGCAAACACTTTGATTAGTAACAATAATGTTAAGTGTTCCATATACACGCTAAGCTTCAGCGTAGCGCATTTCTTGGAAAGACTTCCCTTTAGGAAGGTCTATGTTACTCGCGGATAATTAGTAGTTTTCAATCCGAGTTTTTATTGTGGAGATTTACAAAGTGTATTCCAGTTAATTTCATCCAGTTTCAAAATTTGCTCTGAGATATCATTTAGCCGGATGTATTGCCGCTTAAAAGGTCCCAAGGCAGGGATGCAGGCGCTGGCTGTGCGATTTAAGCCAGTACAAGCAGTAAGCGTTGCATCTGCCCATCGCTATCATGAACCGCCCCTACAGAAGCATATCGTTGCGTAAATTGCACTGCCAATGCCTGCACCGCTGCCCTGTCCTCTTTTAAAGGGTCAATCTACTCACCGAGATGAGTGTATAAATAATGGCATATTCTGGTAGTTGGCACCCTATAACATCAATAACGACGGAACTGCTCCCGGTATAGGCAGGAATTTATATTTTATATCGCCGTTAAAAATCGCGTAAAAGTGCATGGTGGCGGCCCGCAAACCTTCATTTTGTTCACGCAGGTGGTAGTCTTTTTTTGTAGAAGCATAAGTGAATATACTACGTACCGTTAGTATGCCCAATGTCACAGAAACGTACGTTTTGTTCTAGTAAACTGTAGAAGGCGTACCATTCGCTTTTTCTGTAAGTCACATGAATATTTATAGTTATACGTACGCTAAACGCAGGCACATTCCCACTTTTAGTTCAACGTATGCTAGCAGAGTCGCAAAACTAAACTCAACCTATAGTGGCGCCATCTGGTTGTCAGGACGGGAATCAATGCTGTAAACAAACCGACTCTCCACTTAAGCCTAGAAGCGGCAGAATCGTCACTTCAATTATTAAAATGAAGCAACTTTATCACTTATACACTTTCTTATAGCCGAGATGAAACGAAGCGAAAGACCGGCGCCCCATTTATGGCCAGTGAACGCACTGAAAAAGGCAGCAACAACGAGAATTCAGTCCGAAGCGAGAGGTCCAGCTTCGACGGGCGCCGCCATGTTTCTAGCCGCGCGGTGGAAATCCAGATGGTTGCCAGATGAGACTACCATCTCATACACATGTGTTCCCACATCAATAAATTCTATTTTAAAATGTTTCACCGCATTTCTTGGCACCATACCTGGCTAAACGGCAATTTGAGTAAACAGCTATCGGTTGCCGCAAAGAAAATACGGCCGATAAAGTTCAGTAGACTGAACCTTTAAAGGCCGATTCACACGACGGACCGTTCGCCCGCGGCCCGCGCACTACGTGTTCATGCGTCAGCAATTTGAGAGGCGCGCTGCCGGCCGCAGCCTCTCATGGCCGCCAGCGCGCCTCTCAAATTGCTGACGCATGAACACGTAGTGCGCGGGCCGCGGGCGAACGGTCCGTCGTGTGAATCGGCCTTTAAATTCACACGACGGACCGTTCGCCCGCGGCCCGCGCACTACGTGTGCATACGTCAGCACTTTGAGGGGCGCGCTGTCGGCCGCCATCCATCCATGCATCCAGCGCGCCTCTCAAAGTGCGGACGTATGCACACGTAGTGCGCGGGCCGCGGGCGAACGGTCCGTCGTGTGAATCGGCCTTGCGACAGCACACCCGGATGAATGTTATCTTCGTTCGTACGCGGAGTGTTTCAGAGCACTACAATTGCGGCACGGAAAAGGAAATGCCTGCAATTATGCAAGTAGAACAAAACAAGCACAGAGTGACTTGTTCTATATACTAGCCAGCCACATTCGTTTGGTCGCGTTATCATAGATCACTCATTGGGTCCGGGGTATCTGTTGTTTCAGCCAGCGTCTTCGCTTCGGCGGGCGGGGTTGTTGCGGCGCGCGTCTGTTCTTTCACTCTTTCCTCTCATGTCTTTGAATTCTCATCTATCTGCGCGTGACAGCAGTGGCGGCTCGGCTCGAGCCAGTCGGCCGGACCGTGAACTTTCCTTTTCATCCTTCTTTCAGTCGCACCCACAAAAACGAACCAACAGTGCCTCGGCGTATATTAGAACCCTTAGTTAATTTAGCTGGGACGCCCTGTATATAGAATTGCTTGAGTACGGAAAAGGTGACTGGGCGTTTTTAACAGAGAGTATTACCCACCGATAGCCAAATACAAAAGCTTTGACCATTCATGTCTGTCGACCAACGCGTTGCCGGTGGAGCTGCAACGAATCATGTCCTGAAAACACAATACTGCTAAAACAAGACTATCCGGTCTCCAGTGAATGGAAGAATCGCACAGGAATGAAACCCAGAAATATCGCCAAAGCCCAGTTCGGATCTTCCACAACACCTCTTCGAATTCTCTGCCACCCTGTTCACTGACAGCGGTTGTAAGATATCTCTGGGCTGCTTTGTTGGCGCCGTAAGCCAGCTCACCAGAGAAGTAAGGTACAAACTTTGAGGAAATGGTTCTAAATATGTTCGACATCAGTGGTCTTGTGAAAAGCGCCGCCCCTATATCTTCTTAAAAAGTGTGTCCTTGCCATGCCTTCCTGCATCAGCTAAGGGAAGATCGCCCTTGCTCGACATACCCATGTCACAAGGAAGGAAGCATGCCGCCGCGGTGTCTCAGTGGTTACGCCGCTCAGCTGCTGACCAGAAACACGCGGGTTGGACCCCGGTCGCGGAGGTCGAATTTCGATGGATGCGAAATTCCTAGAGGCCTGTGTACCGCGCGATTTCAGTGCGCGTTAAAGAACCCCAGGTGGTCGAACTTTCCGCAAACCTTCACTACGGCGTCCCTCATAGCCTAAGTTCTGTGTGACCTTAAACCCCCATAAAAAATGGGGGAGGAAGTCGACTGTTTATGGCAGCGGACCTGAAATTGCAGGTTTGGGCTAAATATATTGGGGCGCTCATTTGGGTTCACGAGCGTACTATGACAATTTTCTCCGAATTTTAGTATGGTACAGATGTAAAAACCTGTAGTTCGTCATTCAAATTTGCGCGAACACATCTGTGGGTAAAATGCTAGTGAATCTTTGTTACATGAATCATCTAAGCCGTAGACGGTGGTCTGAATACACTTTTCTCTCCCAAGCCATCTCACCACTCCACTAATTTAGACAACCAGCTCACTTTTTGGAAATGGGTAGTCGGTGACAGAGAAAATTTCTCAGATCTAGGACGCGATTAGGGACGCTGTCAAATGCGTTAGCAAAGCCTAACATGCTTCGCCCTTACCTCTCGTGCTATTCACCATTACCATGTTCACCTGTAAAGAACAACGTCTTTACGGTGGCATACGCTGATTCTTGCAATTTTTATCTGCGAAAGCTAATATTCTTTTTATTTTTTATTCTGTCCCGAAAAGTAACAATTTGTTTTATTATCATCTTTTGCCAGTCAAGTGCAGGCCTTATTCTTCAAATGATGATCAACCCTAAAGGATAACACCTGACTGTCACATGGTTGCCTCATTTAATTACGTGGCCACGCAATTTGCACATATAAATGCTTGTATACATGGTGAAATATTTCTGCCATATACTGCCGTTCACTTCTAGCTTCCGGTCCTAGTATGAAGCCGACTTTTACACTTATCTGTAGCCCTTACGTTCCGTTCATTATTTTCATAGCATGTCAGATGCACTCTTCTGCCAGGTGCGAAATTTTGAAATTTAGGTGACCCTTAGCATTCCTCGCTACCTAGGTATGCTTGTACTTAAAAAACTCATGTACTTATGCACTCTTATGTACTCGCCTTATGTACTCGCCTGTGCCGAGTACATAATGCTGTTCTCGGCTACTAAAGCCGAGGAAGAATACATTGCCCATTTCTACATTTGATCATCCTAAGGTCATTACACCGGCCTTTCACTGTACACATACTTTTCAAGATGGCGCTTCTTGCGCTAAAGTAATATAGGTGGGCAGTGAAGTCTTGCTCAGCCACCGCAGATATGGTGCTGTCATTCCTAATCGTCGTGCAAGATAAGAATAACATGCGTTTTATCTCTTTCGTAAGTACAATACGCTCACCTATGATGTATTGGATTATTATGGCGGACATGACGGCGCACGTGAGGCCGACGACCAGCTGGTACAGCGTGACTACTTGATCTGTCGTGGTGATCACATCCTTTTCAAGCTTCCCCAGTTTGGCACTGTATTCCTGGCTCATCTTCTTCATGTTCTTGTCTCCCTCTGCGACATGACCTTTGAGTTCAACCTGGTACTGGCCCATGGCGTTGTTCACACCTGCGACGCGTCAATGGCAGCGCCAACAACCACTCTAAGTCATTGAAAGACTTTTTTTTCGTGTTGGCGGTAAGCAGCTTACACAGAACATCCTGACCTTGAAAAATCTGTCTCCATATTTGTGAACAGCTATTCATGATGCAACCTCACGATACCCTACTTGTATAACTGTTGAACCAGGAAAAATGCGCTTGAATTCAGTGCCGATTTGAGAACGCACAAACCGAGCAGTGGTTAGCCCCTTGCAGTAAGTATTGCTGTGTGGTTGCTTCTTTCTTTCAAGCAGCGATAAACTTGAAACGTCATTCAGCTTCCTACTCATACATGACGTCAGATATGGGAAAAGAAACTATGGCTTTCTAAGCTACACCTATGAAAGAAGCCAACAGGGGTTCAAAAGAATTTCTCCTATGTTTATGTTGTGTCCCCTTATTGCTTTTGTGTGTGTGTTACCCCTGCAGTGCTCCGTCCTAACGACCACTTGCCCCTCGTCGCACCCCCCTCTTGTGTGTTACCAGTGCAGTGCTCCGTCCTAACGACCACTTGCCCCTCGTCGCACGCTGTCGCCAGATGCCCCCCATGGTGCGCCCCCGCATCCTCCTCCTGTTTTGGGAAGCCACTCCCTCCCGTGGACGCTTCTCCGCTCCCTCCTTTCTTCGGGCGGCCAGTTCGGCTCCTGCCTCGGTCGACGCTGGTCGCACCCTCATCAGCTTTAAATAAACAAAGTCTTAAAAGTACCGTGTGCGTCTTTCGCTGCATTGAACACAGCGACCGGACACGACAGTGGCGACGAGAAAGTGGATTCGACCCACGCTACGCAACGCTATTGACAAGCCATGGCTACGCGAGGGTTTCCCAATCAGATACCAGAATTCAACGGCTCATCGTGGTCATCGTGGGTTGGACGCCTTCAGTTCTACTTTGAAGCTAACAACATCACAGACCCAGCCTTGAAGAGGGCCAACCTGCTGACGCTGTGCGGGGAGCAGACCTACGATACTGTCTGCGCCCTTATTCAGCCAAGCACACCAGCGGCAGTGTCTTACGACGACATCGTATCAGCACTGCAAAAGCACTACGACCCAAGGCCATCCGAGGTCTACAGCCGGGCTCGCTTCCAACGACGAGATCAACTGGGAGGAGAAACTGTGAGCGCCTACGTAGCCGCTCTCAAGAAGCTCTCTGCCGACTGCAATTTTGGAACGCTGTCGACAACAGCTACCGGGCAGGAAGGAGACGCAGCTTCTTCTGCTAACACCACCATGCTTCCCTTGGACGTGATGTTACGCGACAGATTTGTGTGCGGACTGAGTGACGAGTCACTGCAGCAGCGCCTGTTCGCTGAGAAGGACCTCACATTCAGCAAAGCTTACGACATCGCCGTTCGAGCGGAGAGCGCCGGTCACCAGCAGAGAGGGATTCGCCGGAACACCGAGCCGGTACACCAGACAAGCAACCAGGTGCGCAAGCCTTCTGTTGTTGTAAAATCGGTCAAAAAGGCACAACGCTGCTGGTGGTGTGACGACCAACACAACCCCCAGGGATGTCGATTCCAGTCAGCCACGTGTAATTTTTGCCACAAGCGAGGGCATATCGAAAGAGCATGCATTACGAAACGGAGACTTGCCAAGATAAAGTCACCTTCCCAGCCTAATCACAGCGTCAACGCCTCAGAGAATACGCCGCTATCTGATCTCCATGGAACAACATCAGCAACACCATCTGTGTTGTACGACCTGAACACCATGAAGCTCGGCACGCGACCGAAGATTTTTACAGAAGTAAGCGTACATCACCAGCTGATTAAGTTCGAGGTGGACTCCGGCGCAGCCTGTACTCTGATCAGTGAGGACACGTTCCGAACTTCATGGCCATATGACGCACCAGCCCTGCAACAAGACGACACGCACCTGCGAACGTGGTCAGGACAGAATCTGCCACTATTGGGCTCTGCCAACGTGCAGGTAAACTACAACGGCCAGACCCATACGCTACCTCTGCTTGTTTTGAAGGGCACAGTATCAAGCCTTCTAGGGAGAAATTGATTTTCTCCACTAGGCGTGATGATATGCGGCATACACCAGACGCCGAGACAGAACATGGTTGAGCAACTGCAGGAGAAATACGAAAGAGTATTCTCGGAAGAGATTCCAGGAAACGAAGGGCCCCCGGTCACACTGGAGTTGTTGGACAACGCGCAACCCAAATTTCTGAAGGCCAGGCCGGTGCCGCTTGCTCTCCGAGATTCAGTTGAAAAAGAGTTGGACAAGCTGGAGCAGCAAGGTGTCATCGAGCCGACGCAGCATTCAGAATGGGCCACACCGCTTGTCGTAGTTCGCAAGAAGAACGGAACCATACGCCTCTGCGGAGACTACCGGAGCACCGTCAATCTTGCGACTAAAGCGTCCTCTTACCCGCTACCGACACCTGAAGAAGTATTCAGTGTACTGCGTGGCGCAAGAGTCTTCAGCACATTGGACCTCACCCAGGCGTATCAGCAGCTGAAGGTGAGCGAGTCAACTGCTGAATTATTGGCAATTAATACACTGAAAGGCTTGTACAAAGTCAAGCGACTGCCTTTTGGCGTAGCTGCAGCCCCGGCCATATTTCAAAAATTCATGGAGACAGTGCTTCAGGGCCTCCCAGGAGTTTGTGTCTACCTTGATGATGTCATCATCAGTGGCACTTCCACTGAAGATCATGCAGTGCGCCTAGAGCTCGTTCTCGAAAGGCTAGCAAACGGAAATTTGCGCATAAGCAAAGCGAAATGCTGTTTTGCGGTGCCAGAGGTGCAATTTCTGGGACACAGAATTGATGCAGAAGGCATTCACCCTACCGAGGACAAAGTGCGAGCGATCACAGAAGCACGAGCTCCAACAAACAAGCAGGAGCTACAGGCTTTTCTCGGACTCTTGACGTTCTACGACCGGTTCTTGGAACAAAGAGCTACCGTGGCCAACGACTTATACCAACTCCTTCGGAAAGATGTGACATGGACATGGTCGCCACGCCATCAGCAGTCATTCGACGCCCTGAAAGACCTGATTCGAAGATGTATAGTCCTCCGCCACTACGACGAAAGGAAGCCTCTGCTTTTGGCTTGCGACGCATCACCGTACGGAGTCGGCGCGGTTCTATCGCAAACTGACGAGCAAGGACGGGAAGCTCCCATCGCCTTCGCCTCACGTACGTTGTCGCAAGCAGAACGCAACTACGCGCAACTTGACAAAGAAGGGCTAGCCATCGTCTACGCGGCGACACATTTTCACCAGTACATTGCCGGCCGAAAGGTGACCTTTATAACCGATCACCGACCGCTATTGGGCATTCTGGGACCACAAAGGCCTATGCCACCAACTTTGTCTCCGCGAATGACTCGTTGGTGCATCAAACTCTCAGCGTACGACTACGCTCTGGTCTACCGCAATGGGAGTAAACATCAAAACGCCGATGCGCTAAGCCGTCTGCCACTAGACGCAACTGTTGACGAACCATTTCCACCAGGAGACGTTCTGATGTTCGAAGCACTGCCAGAACCTCCGCTTACAGCAGGCACAGTTGCGGCATCTACGCAGAAGTGCGCAGCTCTCCGGCTAGTTTACACAGCTGTTCAACAAGGCAACGTGCACAAACTCAAAGGGGACAACTTCGACGCTTACCGCAGGCGAGCTACAGAGTTGAGCACCCATCGCGGCTGTATCATATTTTGGTCCCGAGTTGTGATTCCGAGAGAACTACGCGCACAAGCTATGTCTCTCATCCACGCCGGACATCGGGGCATCGTTGCAATGAAAAAGTGTGCCAGAAGCTACATGTGGTGGCGTGGCATTGACAACGACATCGAAACAGTGGTGCAAGAATGCAAGCCTTGCCAGAGCAGCCGGAGCGCCCCGCCGAAAGCTCCTGTCCCAGAATGGGAAAAGCCAGACACACCCTGGCACACATTGCACATTGATTTTGCAGGACCAATTGAGGGCTGCACTTTCCTTGTGGTCGTAGACGCCTACACAAAGTGGCTTGAGATAAGGCAAATGGGACAGACGACTTCGGCAGCAGTCATTGACAACCTCCGATCACTATTTGCAACGTTCGGCCTGCCACGCAAGGTAGTATCGGACAACGGAACACCGTTTGTGTATCGCGACAACGGGATCTCCTCAGTTACATCGGCCCCCTACCACCCAGCGACAAACGGACAAGCCGAGCGCTACGTAGACGAGCTAAAACGCGCCTTTGAAAGAGATCAAACAGGCTCGCTGCAGCGCCGCCTTGCGCGCTTTCTCTTCAATCAGCACACGACGGTTCAGAGCACAACAGGCGAAACCCCCTCGAAAATGATGTTCGAGCGTGAAATGCGAACCCAGCTCACAGCCATCCTCCCCGAGCCAAAGGCAGAGACGTTCCGGGAAGAAAAATCAATTCCGCGCTGCGGCACGCTTAATGAGGGGCAGCGCGTCCTCGCCCGACAGTTTCTGAAAAAGCCACGCTGGGAGGAAGCTACAATTGTCAGACGCATAGGCCTGCGCTCTTGGCTCGTCAACATACATGGCACAGTAGCACGCCGACATCTCAACCAGCTGCGTAGATTTACGACGCCGTCTGAGAGCTGTCCGCCAGCGGAGAGAACACGTGCACCATCTTCCCACATAGCCTGGCACCTCTCCCCGGAAGAAGAGACTTCGCCCAGGACAGACCTAGGAGACACAGCGAACAACAGCCAGCCTACAAGTGTTTCTCCCCCGAGCGCACAAAGCCAGCGCGCCTCCACGCGTGAGCGCCGACCCCCTGCACGATACCAGGCAACTTTCTAAGGGGAAGGAAGTGTTGTGTCCCCTTATTGCTTTTGGGTGTGTGTTACCCCTGCAGTGCTCCGTCCTAACGACCACTTGCCCCTCGTCGCACCCCCCTCTTGTTTGTTACCAGTGCAGTGCTCCGTCCTAACGACCACTTGCCCCTCGTCGCACGCTGTCGCCAGATGCCCCCCATGGTGCGCCCCCGCATCCTCCTCCTGTTTTGGGAAGCCACTCCCTCCCGTGGACGCTTCTCCGCTCCCTCCTTTCTTTGGGCGGCCAGTTCGGCTCCTGCCTCGGTCGACGCTGGTCGCACCCTCATCAGCTTTAAACAGTCTTAAAAGTACCGTGTGCGTCTTTCGCTGCATTGAACACAGCGACCGGACACGACAGTTTATTTATGGCGTTTACAGTGGAAAATTATTAGAGTAATCAGACAACAGTTAACTATTATTACAAAGCAGATAAGAATACTAGGAAATGATGCGGCTGACATTTAGAACCACCACCTCTGCACGTCGCGTACGGTCTGTACCATCTGCTCCGAACTCACGATTTCCACACGGGGCGTACGGTGCTCTACCAACTGAATGCTCCGTACCTCCCATTCTGAGGTCATGGTTTTCATTCGCAGCAGTGCCATATCGCTCACTTTTATTCTACTTAATTGTCTTTTCATCTAAAACATGACTGTCTTAATTTTCTAGTTCTATCGCCGGATTGGCTTGTCGAGGCATGAGCGCACAGGTGGGGAGCTCGTTACCTCATCTTCGTCTACGAGGCCATATAAGGCCACAGCGGTACCGAAGAAACATCCAATTGTGCCGCGTTGCTAAGCCTAAGTCTCCCTCTGAGTGATGATGGGTACGGGACTTCTCTAGGGCCTGGCACTGTAGAAGAGGGCCGTGAGCACAGCGTCGGGTCCACCAGCCTTTGACACCAATGAGAACAGCGGGAACACGCACAAGACGAACCTTGAATCTCATTTGAAAGCCCACGATGTCACAGACCCTTGCAAAAGCCGCGTGCTGCTAGCGTCTTCCCTCAGCAACCGCCAGCAGACGTTTGTCGTACGAGGCTATCGTGGGTTACCTTGAAGTGGAGTTCCGTCCTTGATCACAGCGAACTACGCCTTTTTCATGCGAAAACAAGATGGCGGTGAGGGCACCGGCGCCTACATCACCGACCTGCGGCACTTTGGCCAATGACTGAAACGTTGCCGCTGCTCTAGACCGGAGGCTGAGGGACCGCGTTGTCTTTGGAACCCGGGAGGCCGATGCACGCTGCTGTTTGCTGATTCGCAAGAAACTGACCTCACCGGAGACGGACGTTTTAGTCTTGGCATCACACACAGCCAGCTTGGACGCTCGCGGTATGCTGGAATCTGATGCATGATGCGTCAATGTTGTTGACCAGCAAGGACAGAGGTGACCTCAACGGCGGCGCAAGGCATCAGCCGGCGCCCATTCGACGTGCGATTGCTCTAACGGTTCCCACTTACCGTGGTCGTACAGGCATCGACACACTATGCTGCCGCTATGTTGTTTGAGGGCATGTGGCCTGGGCTTGCAAGAGTTGTCGTGACCGCACTTCTGAGACATTCGTCGTGCAAGCAGCACATGATAGAAGCGAGGGTAACACACTATATACACTGGTAGCTTACAGCCTTGCGAGCCGGATCCTTCTCGAACCGCTCGAGTCTGACCTCTTGTAGGAAGGTCGCCGGCTGCGTATGGTCGTGGACTCTGCGTCTCCGGTTTCCTTCAGCTTTAGCCACGCTATCTTGTCGGACTAGGGTCCGCGGTTTTCTAGTGCGGTCACAGCATTGTTCTTGTAGCAGAACTAAGTGCGCCATCTGATTACATCCTCTTATTAACCCCAGTCTAATGGTTTGGTTGAGCGTGCAATGCGCACTATCACAATAGGACTAAAGAAAAACTAAGTGAGCACACTTCAGGCTTGCATCATTAAATTCCCGCTGCGCTACAGGGTCACGCCGACGCTTGACGACTAGTCTCGTGGTGCGAGACTGCTCGATTTCATCCCTCAAACTCGGTTCTCGGCGAACTTCCCTGAGGAGGGAAAGGAGATCGTTCACCCGGCCAGACCACCTGCCGAACAGCTTTCTCATCGGCACTTCCCGTCTGGTCATGCCACTATCATGCGTCCTGCAAGCGGTGGATACCCAGTACTCTAAAGGCAACTTCAGGCAGTCGTCCGGTCACGGTGAACACATCCGCGGAGCAACAGCGTCGAAACGTCGGCCATATTCGACCATGGTAGGTATAGCTTCACCGAGATTAACGACCTGCAAAGTGTGAGCCTGCGGGGACTTTACTGACCGATGCCAGTGGGACCACGACTTTGTTACGCGCAGCCAGGGATCGTAAGCCCAGCTGTCCCTGACCAGTCGCATCATGGATACGGGATCCCACCCGTAGTAGCGACCATTCCCGGCCCACTACACGTCAAAGGAAGCCCCCAGATCCCATTGTTTTTTATATGGCGGATGAGCGTTCTTTGCGGGTGTGGCTCGCCGAGGCACTAGCTCACAGTTCGGAACCGCGATAGCTCGTCTAACTCTCCCAGGCCGTATAAGGCCGGAGTTGCTTAGCTGCAATATTTAAAAATAGTTAACCATCTTACTACTTAAAGGTTAGTTGGTTTATGGGGTTTAACGTCCCAAAGCGACTAAGGCTATGAGAGACGCCGTAGTGGAGGGGAAACTGCATAGGTTTTAGAAATCAACGAGCTTAAGAGGGTCTAATGTGTGAAACTTGCAGGTAAAGCATGGGAAGTCTTTTCGGGCTAGCACTTGAAATAGCGAAGTAATCGCCGATTAAAATCCGGACGCCCTTCAAGCTTCTCCGCAGCGCACAACGCGAAGTGGGGGGCGCATGATGACGTCATCGAAGGTATCGGTACATTTCCAACGCACAAACACCTGCTTTGAAGGAAAAAAAAAACAACGCCACCAAAGGCGAACCCTGCCAATAGTTTTTTTGGCAGCGTCTAACGAGTCAGGGCAGGGTGTGGCGGACGACAGCGGTAATTTGAAATTATACCTTCCGTGACGTCACGCTGAGTTTCCCTGCACTTTTCCGGTGCATTAAGGAGAAGCGCAAAATTCAATCGTAGATTACGTCACTATTTTAAATGCTAGTGCAAAAACACTTGGCAAGCTTTACCTACAGCCTATATAGATTTGAATGCTTGAATATCGTGAAATTCACAAAAAGGTGCTGCAGTTTCCCTTTACGTGAATTCACTGGCTTTCCGATGTCCGCCAACACTGGTAATACTACGCCGCAAAAGGCATATTTTTACTCCAAAAGCATGTTTTTGAAAATCATTTAAAGTCTTTCCTGGAACACCTGGTATAGATTGGCCACTGCGCAAAGCACCCACCATGGCCGCTAGCAGTTCAATTCATGATTGGTCGTGATAGGTTGCTCGGGAAGAGCATACTGGGTGTCACCAGCCCCACCGATGGCGGCAGCTGCGATTTCGCGGCAGTGGCGTATTCCTTAAGCGCTGTACCACTGCGCCAGAGTTTTACGAAGGACTCCCAGGAATCTATGAATATAAAGAGTGGCAATTCCGCGTATACGAGCATTTACCCATTACCTCTAAAGAACACATTCGGTCCGTTACAATGGCTGCAAACACCGGATCCAAAGCGAAAACCGAAGTGCCAGCGTACCTACACTCCACATAGACAGGAGTAAAAAGATAGCGGCTGTCCTCTAGCGCACTCTTTTTTTTAATTGAATGCGCTAGAGGACTTTTTCCTTTTTTGCTCCGATGTAGGTGTATTTGTGTTTAGAGTGTAGTTCGCATTTCGCTTAACTACATTTCCGGAGCCCTTCACTAAGGCGTCCCTTATAACCTGAGTAGCTTTGGTTGGTTTGGTTTATGGGGTTCAACGTCCCAAAGCGGCTCAGGCTATGAGAGACGCCGTAGTGGAGGGCTCCGGAAATTTCGACCGCCTGGGGTTCTTTAACGTGCACTGACACCGCACAGTACACGGGCCTCTAGAATTTCGCCTCCATCGAAACGTTAAACCCCAGTAAACGAGCAAACAAAACCAAACGCTAATAGACCATCATTTTTTTTTTTTGCCCTGCACACGTATCATATTAGAATCGACCTGCATCCCGTCTATCCTATTTTCAAGCAATTTTCTCAAGTGTTTTGGTGACAGAGGTGCATTGCCTTCAGAAAGTGATTTTTGTCCTTAGTACCAAATGGGCGTGACAGATATAGAGACAAATGTAGAAACTGGCGCTGCATACGTTTTATAGCCTCGTCTATGGCCTCCATCACACCGTCAGCCGTGGGAATCTGAAAAAGATGACAAGAAGAAAAAGCTGTGCAGTTTATCTGCGTAACCACTCAAGAACCGTACTGCAGAGCTCTCGGAGCGAAATCACCTGAAAAAGTAGAACTCCTTCTGCACTAGTTAAGCCGCCCGCCCCTCCAACCAGCACAGGTACTCGGCTCAGTATTGGAAACGTATTACGGCGAAAGTTTTTAATGCCTCATCGTTGTTGACAGAAGCTTGTCAGCAAGGTGCCACGCTTTTCGGTTGGTCGAAATGGTTATGACGTAAGAGTGCGCAGGTTCGAAGTAATGAGGTCACCCACGGATGCCTGACGCCCTCTTCTGGAGCACATAACAACTAATAAAATAGTTATTGTGCGCTCCGACAGGGGGCGTAAGAAATCCGTGGGTGACCGCATTACATTCTTCATTACTGCGAATAGAGCCATGGATAAAACCGAACTAATCGAAGCCAAGAGAGAGTCGTGCTAAAGAAGCAGTCAAAGTCGGCAGTCGAAGTGCGTAGTTGTAATGTGTAGTTAAAGTGTGTAGTCAAATAAAGCACTAGTACAGCACAAACAGTCTCGCAGGCAATGCCGAACAGTGCGCCAGGCATGGAGGAAAAAAACCTTTTTATTTCCTCCATGGCGCCAGGAAATGCTTTCGCCTTGCAGCACTTTAGAGCGCCAAAGTGCCCCCTGAATATTTAGAAAAGGCCGGTACTTCAAACGACAAGAGTAAAGCCATCGATTTGCAATAATGGCCCGACCTCCTGGGCCTCTTGGGTCTATTACAGGCCACCTACAACCTAAGCCTCTTACATATGCTGTCATGGATACGGGGTACGCTTTACACTATATTCTATGCTTCACACTGGCGACTAGACAGCTTTATGTCCCGTTTATTTTTCCTTTGCGTGCAGTTTTCCATGCTTCAGTGGACGACCGAAGCCAATGCAGTGAACTCATAACTCGCCCAGCAACCAGCCAAACACTGAGATTGTGCGAACGAATTCATGAATCTAGACTTCGGGGACTGACACTTCAATATTCATCACCATCAGCGTCCCACTATGTTTATTAACACCTTCCTTGAGATTTCTTTAGTCCGCATCTTAGCTTTCACACCTGCATTTTGTCTCTGTTAGTAGCATTTCCACATTGAAAGCGAATAATTCGCCCCTTTTACAGCTGAGAGACCCACGCAATGCTTGCCAAATGTATTTCGGAGCTCGTGAAATAATTTTTCCGCTATCATGCATTGTTTAGATGATCAGTGTAATCCTGAGTCAACCACTCAATAGATGCCAGCTGAACGATTCGAAATAGGTTGGACGTAGGTATTTGAAAATTAAAGTGGCAATAGAAACCATACGAGACCTTAAAGCAGGTACCAATAATGACTGAGGTTTTGGGCCCTCGTACCGAATTGCGACAAAAGACATTAAAAAGCAAAGCTTCATCCTAGAAGACCATAGCAATCGAAACGATGTAATACTCTTTTAGAGGTCTGGGGTATGAGAGTGACCTTACGGAAGACTATTCCAGACTGAGCTGAAATACGCGTTTATTTATAGATTTGGTGCGAAAGGAGTTTGGGCTGAAATTATTCATATTATCGGCTACAAGCAAATTAACAAGCTTCGATCTGTTACTGCCAAACAAACTGAACATCTGGAGAAAATAAACTAATTGAACATCGAGAGAAAATACTTTCCTTAAAAATTACAACAAAAAAAAAACAGGCTTCACAGTGTCACAAGTATGTTAAAATACTACGTGGCTGTTGCAAACAAAATTGCAGAAAGAGCAAAACTCTAGTAGGGGGTAGGACAATCGGCTGCGCAGGACAATAATTCGGAGTTCCTAAGAATGCTTGGGGAGTGTAGATTGAGTTCTCGCGGTAAAAAAAAGACGAGCCCAGAATCCCCTTTAGTGCCCCTCTGTATGGACAGGGTACCGCAGCGGTGGCCTAGTTGTATGAGCATCCGCCTCGCATGAGGGAGGAGCGGGGTTCGATTCCCAGTGCCGCCGGGTACCCACCGGTGATACAATGGGTACAAGCTTTCACCTGGCCTGGTGCTCGACTTCTTTTGGGTGAAATGCATGGCAAATGGGTCTTTGACACCACCTTGAGTAGAAGAAAAATACCTAGTCCCATAATGCTCTTTGTCCACAGACGCCCTTGCCCCATAAAAATCCATCATTCATCCATATAGACAGGACACAAAATTTACCGAAAACACAGTGCTTCTCGGGGCGGAGCTGTCCCATCCTTTTTCCCCAGAACCTTTTAAAGCGATCAAGATACAAATTAAATACGCTGTGCATAGATTGAGAAAAAAAAACGGAACGTGCAAGAAAGGAGAGGGTACCGCACCTTTGCAAGAACCTCCGCTGGGATGTCGTCAGCTATCTTCTGTTTGAGGTCTTTTAAGTCCTGGGGCATCGCGATCTGAAATTGAATCGTTTAGGATTGACATAAATTGAGATGGCTGTGTTGCTGAGCCCTTCTCAAACACTGCAACCATGAAGAAAGACACGTCGCCTTCGCTGTTTAAGGTTGCTTTGTGCAGCATTACAGTAGCCCAAATGCTCACCTATAATATGAAGGGCGATACTCAAGTATTCACTGCAGACATAACTTCACCAGCGAAAAAACGAGACACGAGGAGAAGAAGAACACAGGACAACGCTGGACTAACAACTGAAGTTTAATCGAGAAACGGCAAACCTATCCTGTGTTCTTCTCCTCGTGTCTCGTTCTTTCGCTGGTGAAGTTATGTCTGATGTACACCAACTAGCCCACATGGATGCCTTATTCACTACAGATTATTTTCCTAAGACTAAATTGTTCACTCTACCCAGAAAAGACAATAAACCTATGTCGAATCTAAGCTCAGTGTGACTCCCAGCCAGCAGCAGCCGAATGGCAGGGCATTCAAGCCATGTAACACGCTGCAATTGAGCTACCGCGCTGGAGTCGACAGAAACTAACACCTTGATTTCGCCCCTGACACATTCCGTAAACATATTTTCCTCGATATATTTATTAACTTGCGTGTTCCAATTCAATTTTCTTTGTACACTGTGTACGTAAGCGAAGTTGTTTAAAATATTTGCTAGGTATAAATATCGTTGACTGCACCGTTACCTAATAAAGCGTCGAACGCATGAGAGACCCTATTGGCATATATGCAAATTATCTTGAGAACAGAGAAAAGATGCTGCTCTTACAAGTGTTTTCTTTATTTCTTTTTGTGCTGGCATTTTATCCTTGTGCCTCATTGTTTATCCGCTTCTGTGTTACGACGCACTGTATTCTGACATTCGCTTTCTGTTGCAGCATGGAAGCTCACAGCCCGACAAAAACTAGTAAATTTGAACCCGCAGCATCCACTAGTTTGATTGGAGCCGACAAGAAGGACTGTCGCTGCTCCTGAATCCACTCACACCCTGCGAACCTCCTCTCTCTCTCGCAGTCATTGCACGGCTCATGAAGCGTCTCTGATGCTCCACCCGCTCGCTTTTAGTGCTGCAGGAGTGTGGCTGATGCTTCGTGGTATCGTCCCTATGCAGCTCGGCATTCGACTTGAACAACTTCTGTCCGGCATCTCACAACGCCTCATTCACCCTCTTGAAAACTGTTTTTGAAACAAATGTTCTGCTAGTAGCGCTTTAGAACGGGGTCTAAAATTTTCACAGTGCATACGCACACCCACTCAAATGATTTTGTATCGTCGTCAGCACGCTTAGCACGAACGCTTGATTGCGCGTCTTGCACTGATAACACAGCCCCTGAGCGCTGTGTCCGAAACCATGCTGCGCGGTGTGTTTGCGGCGGTTGTAGACAGGTCGTCCCTGCTTCCGCCATAATATCGCCTCAGACCCAGCGGCGAACCTCAAGTGGCACTAATGTCATTGGAATACAAGCGGTCGAGCTGTCGTGTTAAGCGTGCTGACGGTTGTTCATTGCTCGAAATGGTGTGGGAGGCTTGGTTATGGTGAGCACAGCGAAAAAGGAAACGAATGAGCATGGCTAGCACATTAATACATGCAAATAGTGCAACATGTCAGTTATTCAAAGAAACAAAGATTTTCCTTCTGCGTTTACGTAGGATATGACATATTAATTGTGCTTCAGATAAATAAGGCATATATGCACTCCAACGGCTATTCTTTCAGACCACGGCTGACATTCAATAAATGTATTCGTTATCTTGGCTATTAGCGCCGCAAACAAATTTTAGAGCACGGGTTTGCTGATATCGAGTTTGAGGTTAAGTATAATACCTTTAGAAAGGAACCCATCCATGGGTGATTGCCCTGGCCTATTGCAAACTGCCACCGCAGAATACGCATTATCCTGTTCTATACCCACTTGGCTCTCGATGTCCAACGCCTGGGCTATTTGAGTGAGCGGCTGGGGGTTACAAGGAGGCGCACAATGCTGGGCGGCCGATTGAAGCGCTGCAGTAGCTGGGCGAGTCTTGTCGAGGACGCTTGTGATTTGTGGACTGGTGGTAGCTGCACCGATATCGCCCAGCCTTGTTTGAATTGTCCGCAGGCCTACAGTGATTGGGCATCCAGATAAGAGATGTCAGTTTCGGCACTTCATCAGAAACGAATAAGTGGCAGTGGTTCAACTGCCGTACAGCGCTCTTCGAACTCATGAGGTACCCCTTGTCTGTTCAAGCTCGATCCACAAGTAGCAAACACTCAAAAGCACTTCTTGTCAGGATCATAATTACTGCAGTGTAAACTGGGTTAAGGAGGGACTGGAACTGACAGAAGCAACAAGAAAAAGTTTTGGAGCAAGATTTTCTCCAGTGCATAGTTTCAACTTCAGGATGATCGCAGCAAAGAACTAGTCAATATTGCGGACAGATGTCATTCATGCCATATGCCTTTTTCAAATCATTCGTGTTGGTCTTTACACTGGCCGCAGGAAAAAAGATTAATGGAGTCTATGTTATCTTTTTCTTGTGTATCATGTAGCCCTGAAGAAGTCCTTCCTGAGCCTCCAACAGGATTTCCGTCTCGTGTGCTTCTTTACGTTCAAGATGGCTCTAAAGTAACCTGCCCAAACTTCTACCCCTTTATCGAACTACACAGTGACCAGTAGGTGAAAGCGGCAGTTTTCCTCATTAGAAGACAAGTAGTGCTGCCATGTTTGAAAAACATTTGGTCTTGCACTGGGCTGGACCGAAGACCAGGACTACGTATGTGTTGCCATGGCGTCAGTGTGCCGCAAAAATGAGGAGAGGTTTGGTAGAATTTCTCGGCAGCATGCAATTCGTTTATGTTTCGTGAAAGTTAACAATGGTGCGGTGAAAAAAGCGTAAATGTCATAACGGTCCCCTCACCCTCATACCTTCCACTGCAGAACAAGTTGTGACATACATTACGAACGTGGGTCTTTACGGCGCGCCTCTTAACGACATTGGCGCCCAAATAAGCAGAGAAAATGGGGCAAGGTGGTCCCAAAACGACAATCGCCGTCATAAACAGTATCATTGGGTCATTCTTAATTATACAGGCAGATATATCTAAAGTATACCTATGTTCGAGGAATAGACGATGTGTAACTCGTTGGCAAATGTTTTTAGAGGAAGGAAGGAGGGCACAGAGGCGGCGTTGGAAAGCTGTTCGTATTCAGCGTACTCCACGGCTTTAGTAGGGCTGGTTCCTTCCTCGTGTGGTCCCTCTGAATCTCTAAAAGTCAGTGCCCATCGATGGGAAGCCAATTCCAGTACAATGGTTCCATTCCTCGCTAACTTAACACGTCAAATCATCACACTCCGGCAAAGCGCGCTCTTGAGTACATAGCAGCGAAAAATAGACGCCGTGGTTGGAACTGTCATGCCCAGCGGATATCCAAAGCACGCTAAAACATGAGTAACTGGTTTTTCTTAGCTTGACTGGGTGAACAGAGAACTATCATGAACTGGAAACAGAAAGGATAATTGCGGCACAGTTCTTGCGCTTTAGGCACGATATGGAGTGATGCGGCGAATCTCACTCGTTCGTAAAAAATTCTGACAGCCTTGGTTGGAGGAACGACGCTCACCGACGGTGTTTAAAGGCTCAAGTAAATGCTTACAGTATAACAATATTCCTGTTATTGACTAATGCACACAGCATCAAATACAGAGAAAATAACACTGAGTGTAAATAGACCTGAGCACTATGAAGCATATTGTATTTTCGTTTTCAGGACCAGCGCATAATTACGAAACAGATATCTCTAAAACAGGAGGGAGATTTGGGAGACTATACTACGCGCAAGCTTGAGATCCCCAACTCCATAAATATTTGTAAACTTAAGAGCTAAAATCAAAATTTAACCCTTCTTACTTCCAGCCACATTGTAGGACTTGACCTGAACAAAAACGAAACAATTCTTATGTTGCGGTTTAATGTACCTAGAGATACTTCACAACGCATGTCCAGCGGCTTTCAGAAGACAAATTCTGAATTGGATATAAGATGAGCTGTGTTAAGTTCTCATGCGGTCACTGTATTTACGAAAAGGATCTAATTACTTCACAATGACCCTCCCTTTATACCTCGAAGCCTCTGGTTTGGTTTATGGTTTGCTCCATAGGAGTTTAACGTCCCAAAGAAACTCAGGCTATGAGAGACGCCGTAGTGGAGGGCTCCGGAAATTTCAACCACCTGGGGTTCTTTCACGTGCACTGACATCGCAAAGCACACGGGCCTCTAGAATTTCGCCTCCATCGAAACTGAAGCCTCTATTTCTGTACGTAAATGAATAAAGAAAGCATTCCACTCTTTATGAAAGAATCTGCGTACGTTGACCAGTGTTCCCGAAGAAGTCCGGCACCGTACCAGGTTGAAACATGTCGTTAACAGCGGTGGCAGCCTCCTTTCTGCAATCTGCATCGAACAATAAAAGCGACGTATGTACTATAAGGGGGCTACGTATTTCAGAGGATGGCGGCAAGGCAGCGATCACGGCAGCCTCAGCGAAACGTCCAGTCAGCTCCGAAAGGCGGTTCAGCAAAAAACAGGTCTCGCGCATTGCTCACCACCGTCGTTGTCTTCTTTACCGGTGGCCTGCACTGGGCCCGCCCGGGCATGCCACATTGCAGTGTGTATGTATGTATGTATGTATGTATGTATGTATGTATGTATGTATGTATGTATGTATGTATGTATGTATGTATGTATGTATGTATGTATGTATGTATGTATGTATGTATGTATGCATGCATGCATGCATGCATGCATGCATGCATGCATGCATGTATGTATGTATGTATGTATGTATGTATGTATGTATGTATGTATGTATGTATGTATGTATGTATGTATGTATGTATGTATGTATGTATGTATGTATGTATGTATGTATGTATGTATGTATGCATGCATGCATGTATTCATGCATGCATGTATGTATATATGTATGTATGTATGTATGTATGTATGTATGTATGTATGTATGTATGTATGTATGTATGTATGTATGTATGTATGTATATGCATAGATCCATGTGCGTGGGGTCTTTCGTCGCGAATTAGCACGTGGTCTATGAGTGACACTGTCGTTGGTTTTTGACGCGATAGCCTTAAGACTCCTGTTGCGCAGAAAATGCCGCATCGTCGTCGGTGTCGCCGATTTGTGGGGAAAAGTAGATAGCCCACCCTCCGCCTAGGTCACATGACTCCATGATGATATCACAGCCTGCCCGCTGAATGTGAGCAAACTGCTTACCTTGAGAAGATGGTAGTTAATTATTATTGGTCGCGGGATGTTCTGAGGAAGAGCTACCCGAGTCTCACAAGCCCCACTGATGCCAGTGTTGGAAACAGCCATATGTCGGGGCAGTGGCGCACCATTTAGCCGCTGCACCACATCGACAGGAGAGGTATATGGACTCCCCGCCATCTATTAATGAATGGAAAAGACTGTGTCTCCGAAGTAAATGGAGAGCATACCAGGACGCTGCATCGATAAATTACCACTATCGCGTCATGCCCCTAAGGCGAAGTGTACGTGTACACCCCCCCCCCCCCAAGTTTTCAGTGCCCTCCCATTTATAATGATCATTCTCCGAATTTAGCCGTTTTTTGTTTCTCTGTCTGTTTTTCTCAAGCATGGTTTCTGGCAAGTTGCTCACCTGCTCTTGCCCAGCTGTGTGTGTGTGTGTTTGTGTGTGTGTGTGCGCGTGCATGTGTGTCTGTGCGTGTGTGTGTTGTATACCTAGCAACCTCCACACAGTGTCAGGTGGCAGGTCAATCGCGAGTAGCAGCTCGGGAAGGGCAACTTGGGTCGCAACCCAACACAAGATGGAAGCACTCGCCATAAAAGAGCAGTTGCGCATAGCTTGGCCACTGCGCCCAGGGGTCTTTGAATGTAAAGGACAAAACGACCAATTTCGCATACATGGGCATAACCCATTACCACTATGCAAACAGCCTATATTCCAGAACCGTGGTTCTGAACAAAAGAACCGAAATGAAAACCGAACTGCTACCGCACCTAACTCGAATTTGGCTTAACTACGCAAATCGAACATCATTTTTATCAGGTTATTCACGGCCACCACCTGCAATCGATGTGCAATCACCCACTTTATTCAGAGTGCGGCGGGTTACGGAGTGCGTACAAACAGGACATCCGGTCGGATCATTATAGGACGTTATCGATTATTTTAGCATTTCGATGCCAGGTAACCCATGATGAACGTCGGCGTGGAAGGATTGTGATTAATTTTGGCCACCAAGTATATTTTCCCTTGATCTCATATTGCGCACAGCATAGAGTTTAGCTCTTTCCGGCCACTTAAAGGTGGTCGCTGTGGATGACATCCTATTATATCAACTACAGAAGTAACTAGAGTTAGCTCTCTGTAGGTTCTAGAGCGTTCTGTCCTAAAAAATTAGACATGTCATTAGGAGACGTATCATTGCAAATTAAATATTGCAGCTCAGTAATTCAGAAACACGACGCGCGCGCGACGGTGTTTCCTCGTGGAATGGATTAGTCTCCAGCTGAATGGATTCCATCAGCCAGGAGAATCGGTAAGAAACGGATGTTGCTGAGTGCAAGCGTTTTCAGAAACAACGTATGAAGGTTGAAGAGGATGGAAGAATGTTTTTTGTGAAGTATGAAAACTCAAAATAAATGCATAATTGCAAGAGGCGTTAGAAAGTACTGAAATCTAGCTTAGCTTAGCATATGCTCTCTTCAAATACTTGAAACCACGTTATGTAAATAGTGCCTTAAAGATTTGACGGCATATCGTAACCGGTACTTACCTACTGCTCGTTTCCCTGCATTTGTTTGAAACTTGTTAAGGTTGTCACCCACGAGCACGTCGAAATCCTGTGATAGAAATTTAAAGTTGCCCACATATCGCTGAAAGCGAAGCATTCTAGAGATTGTCATACCTAGAATTTCATGTCGAGGAGGAGAGACCAGAGTACCACACGGAGTAAAAATTGCCTTAAAGCATGCTTAAATTAACCTGTACCAGTGGCTTGCTGGCCAAAGATATGGAGCAAGACTTCGCTTACTGCGTCCAATTTCTCAAGAACAAGGGGCAGCCTCTAGGCAAAATATGTGTGTTACTTTTTTCCTCATAATCCCTACTGCAGACAAAAGGCTATTTTCGAATCCTAATCGGCCTTGCGGCCTCTTTTCTTGCGGATGTCCGTGAGCAATGCGAAGCATAATAGCAAGAGTGCAAAATAATGTCAGGTAACGCTGTTGGTGAATTCTCTGCTTTTCAAAATTCTGAGAATAATTTTCGTTCTCCAAAGAAGATAAGCTGTATTTCTCTACCAGCCACAAATTTATCATTCTTACGATGAGAAGATTCTCGAGGTAAGGTATTCCCCAGTATTCATATTTAATCATGATTTTTGTTAGCGTAAATGCCCTTCTTTAGTCCCCTTGTGTTTTCTCTCGTTTCCCTGTAGCTATCAGGTGAATCTTCCCAGAGGCCTCTCCAACAGTCGCCTCGTGAGCTCATGGCGCAGGCCATGTTGGTATGATTTCATAAAGCAACCGTTGTTTGATATGAAGCATTAATAAACAATAGTCAAGTACTCAGCTTTTGCTGAAACAACTCAGCACTTCATGATGGCACTAACTTCGACGACGTACAACCTTTACCTGAGCGCATTGCTTATCGTTCCGAACCGACCCTGGCGTTCTCACTTTCCTCAGCGGGTAAGCACATTTCCGTATTTCCAACCAACTGAAAACTCATATATCTGTAACAAAACACTGTCGCCTCTATGTTATGCTGATCATAGCGGTTTCCGGGGCCGATATTTAGAACAAATTGCGGAGGCTCGATCTTCCATTTCTAGAAAGCCAATCACTGGAAATAAGAGATGAATAGCCTTCTGTTAGAAACATAAGTCACTCCGTAAGTTTGATTTCGTTTTGCAGAAAACGCAAAACCGATGCCTCCACCAGCTGACACCAGATGCAACGGACTTTCATGAAGCTATCTGTGTGTATTGACTAGCCTTCACCTATTCTATGACCCGAGCAACCAGCAGCAGTGACCGCTTCCCGGCTGTTGATAACTTCCTTGTGAAAGTCGCGGTTAACATTACGAAGAGAAATGTGGAGGCGCTGGACTTATGGCAGTAGCCTTCCTTAAGGAAGGGTTGAACAGCTGGATAAAATGTTGTAGAAAAATATCTTTATATAAAAGAGAGAGGTTCATTTCTAGCATTTCAGCTAAAGTTTGTCACTCCAACGTGACATTGCCATTTTGTGTGTAATATTAGAGCCATGCAGTAAACGCGAGGGAGACGTCACTGTGCCAGCTGACCTGCTTCTGCCGCGC
The DNA here is from genome assembly GCF_055824585.1 of Amblyomma mixtum. Lineage (NCBI taxonomy): Eukaryota > Metazoa > Arthropoda > Arachnida > Ixodida > Ixodidae > Amblyomma > Amblyomma mixtum. The sequence continues at coordinate 117,422,491 of NC_143015.1, read as the reverse complement.
AGGTCAAGCAAAGTGGGAGATGTTTCCGAATCATAAGATATAGATGATCAAGTGGTACAAATGGGTGAGTAGCGACCCTAACAAGTCTCACATTTACTTTCATATATTGCTCCATAATTTTTCTTTTACTTCAAAAATTGACGGCGCAGCTACCATCGCGTAACCTGAGATTCAATGGCAGCTGTTAAGTTGTTTATATGTTACGATATGGTGAGATGGGGAATATGAGAGCGAATTCATACCTTTATAGTTCTAGACAGTTACTGAGGTAACCACCACCTTCCGGTTATGCATTCCTACGCAGTCTCCATAACCTACTCCTTCCACGGTTATTCTCCTCCTCAAAAGATAATAACGCCTGGCCCATTCCCATAGCAACCGCAATCGATTCCTGCTTTTTACGCTCTTCCCTCACCCTCCTTCCCAGTAATCATCCTTCGGCTGGCGATTCCTCCACTCTCACAATACTCGCCTCCTTCCACGGTAACCACCCTCCTGATGGCTTTGTTGTTAAGCAGTTACTGCTCACGCACTACTACATTTACGTCATACCCAACTCAATCCACGGTAACCAACCTCCGAGTGGTTACCATCGCAACAAACAGACCGGTAGGGCGTAACCAACAGGTTACGACGATGACTACTATGATATAGTGCAGCTACAGCTACGAAGTCGTCGCTGTTAAACAGGTCCGAGAAGAGGCGCACATATTATACTAAAATGCGAGCACGCGTTCGTCAGTGGCATGCAGAAGCCTTCCATTATAACACGGACCTGTCGCAGCTTATCGAAGATGAGTGGAATCGTGTTCACGAGAAAATACGCTTGATCTTTGGTGCCTTGAGCTGCGACGGGCAGGTGGTCCTTGGTAAAGAAGGCACAGACGATCATGAACCTGAAAAACAAGAAAGCCACCAAGGTGTTTTTTTTCTTTTTCAGTACGAAAAAAAAAATTGGCAGTGGGTTAGCTCAGCTCTGCCAGGATATACTTAGCCAGAGGTATATAGGTACGGTATATCCCTGGTTACGTCTAGTTGTTTTGCTTGTTCCACAGCCGCATCAAAATCATTTATGCGCCGCGACCCTCCTCCTCTGCCCCGCCTGCGCAGTACAGCACGGCGCGCCAGCTGCGTGTCGCGCATGCGCAGTCTCGCTCTCGGCCGGAGGCATGCGACGTCAGCGCACAACGCACCAGCTTCGCGGCTGTGACGTCACTCGGCTCTTCTCGCGCATGCGCACAAGTGGCGCCGAAGGCCCACAGCGAAACGGCGAGAATGCGGGTAATGTAGCTCTCGCTAAAAAAACTGCTTTAAGCAGATGCCAGAGGGAAAACAGAAGGAAATGGTGCAAAAGGAAGCCAGGCGCATTACGAAATTTTAAGACGAGCGTGGCTATCGGGCCGTTCTTCTAATAAGGTTCGCCTAAATCGCTCATTGTAGATAAATATTTGGCATGTCCCTATTTTTACGCAGTAGAATTGTATTTTTCTTATCCTCTCTCTTATCGGACCCTGGTTGCAGCGGCTGATTGCAAACATTAATCTAAAGCTAAGACTTCACAAGGGACCCTGCGGTAAACAAAAGCTGCTCCTGTGAGATTAGACAGATAGTAACCTACAAAATATCCCTGACTGGACAAAATAAATCCCATAGAGGCAGGCCTGCATGGAAAGATGGACGTCTGGCGGGTAGGATGGTGACAAAAGAGGGTAGCTCCGGTGAATATTTAGGTTTGATGACGTGGTTTGGATCGCCAGAGGTTGGACAATCTCGAGATCTATAGCTACAAAACACAGCTGTTACAGTCGATAGTTTTTAAACACATTCCGGGGATTTTTTTATTGAGACCATGTATAGCAGCAGTTTTCGTATACCTACCACTGTTTTTGCATAAGCCTTTTGTCTAGCCGCTAACAGTGTAAATTTCTCGCACTTTATTGCGCTTAGTATTACAACATAGGTGCCACTTTCTGTAGTGGTCCGTTGCCTCTGTGCCGCTAGATTTACAATGTCTACACTCAAATCGAAGCCAGTCGTTACTACTTAGCATTCTTGCTGCTACTACGAATCCTTAATACTTAGTACGTGGAATGCAAAGCTCGTTCTTCGTTGGTCACCTACAGCGCAAATTAAGATGGAACAAGGAATAGGTTTTTGTATTGCCTTCTGTATCATGGGTCCTGCAGTGTTGTGAGCGTTGTTGCGAAATCACGATCAGGTCGGCAACAGACTGGCCAAGCCACATCCTCTCACACTGCTCGATATTCAATTAGTCCTTGTCAGGAATCACCTGCGGCCACGCAATAACCGCAGATTTCCTAACCTCAACTAACCACCACTTTTCTCCTCTCCCAATTTTGCCTCTGCTGCGTTCATCCTCGCTCGAAGTTTCGCTGACAATTGGTTACCTGTTCTCCGCATAAAAACCCAACCTCTATGTTTTTTGCTTTTCTTCATAAAAACAATAATAGTCCTCCTATTCCTCCCATTTTATTTTTTCCATCTCATTGAGTCATATTGCATTAAATTTCTAGAAGTTCATACGATCTCAAAAATCCTGCCCCACAGGTGAGTGCTGGTGGGATGCACCTATCTTGTACATTCCTCTTGATTTATGCTAACAAGCTGGTATTCATGACCTGAGAGCAGACTCCCTTCTTCCGTTTCTTAGTATCTTGGCCGCCACGGCGGTTGGATGGTTGGTTTATGGGGTTTAACGTCCCAAAGCGACTAAGGCTATGAGAGACGCCGTAGTGAAGGGCTCCGGAAATTTCGACCACCTGGGGTTCCTTAACGTGCACTGACATCGCACAGTACACTGGCCTCTAGAATTTCTCCTTCCACGGTGGCTCAGTGGTTATGGTGCTCGGCTGTTGGCACGAAAGATGCGGGTTGGATTCCAGCCGCAGCGGTCCAATTTCGACGGAGGCAAGATTCTGGTGGCCCGTGTACGGTGAGATGCCACAGCACGTTAAAGAACCCTAGGCGGTCGAAATTTTCAGAGCCCTCCACTACGGCGTTCTTCATAGCCTGAGTTTCTTTGGGATGTTAAACCCCAATAAACCAAACCAAACCATTTGTGTATTCGATTCTTCATTCGTGCGCTGCAGGTCATCAGCAAATTGGACACGACTTTGATTCCGAGGTATTTTTAAAGTGTGTTTAAAGTGAACACTCCTTTGAAAAGACAACATTGACCTCGCGCTATTTCCTCTGCCAGGGTGCTACGCCAATGCAAAGTGATTGTTATGCAGAATGGGGCGGATGCCACCGGAGCAGGCCTCAGCCCTCGTGCTAGTGCAATCATAAATATGCCACGCTGAGAAACGTGGCCGCGATCCGATTCATGTCACGTGCGTTACATGAAGACGACTTGCGGAATATTTGAATGCCTGGTTGCCGTTCTATAATTCTCCCTGCAACTTACGTCATAAGCGTGGTGACGAGGTAGAAGACGGCGCTCCATTTCTGGCGCCTGCTGGTGTCTGCCTCTTTCTCGGGTTCGCCTGTAGGCTCGCCACCGCCGCAGAGGCCACACACATAGCGGCTGCAGAGGATCCCCACCGCCACCAGCGGCACGACGACAGCCATGAAGAAGCATAATCCGGTAAGAATCAGGATGTTACGGGTGCCGAACAGTAGGCTGCTGAGGACGTCTGGGCCCTGCGACAGAACACAATTCGTAACAACGGGCCAGCGCTCGGGCTCCCTTGACTGTACTATTAGACGCCTCGTTTACATGAACCCGAAAGCCAGCGGCGGGTCGAGTCAGGGGATCGAGTTGAGCAAGGCCTGCCCAACTCGACGACTGCGTGTTTACATGCACTCGATTTTAACGAGCCGAGATGGTCGAGACCGGTTCCAGTGCAGCAACAACAAGCGTCGAGCGGCGCAGCGGGAGACAATAGTGGCAGCCTCCAAGGTTGCGGCTCGCACCGCTGTCTCAGAGGCGCTACGGCGCAAGCGAAGAACAGTTTCGCATTTATCATCTCCCCTTCCACTAATCCGAACCTTCGACTCAATCCGGTTTACAGTCCATCCCGTTAGTCAACCCACCCCCTGCAGCGGAGTTGACTGGACTCGCTCTCTCGACTCCTGGACCCGACTCTGGGGTGTTTACATGAATACTGAAAAAATTGCGCAGAAAAACCGGTACCAAGAAAGACAAGACAAGGACGAGCGCTCGTCTTTGTCTTGTCTTGCTTTGTCCTCGTTTTTCTGCGCAATTTTTTCAGTATGCATATCAACCAACTAGCCCAACTTTCTGCTCTCCTAAGTGTTTACATAAACACAGTAACTGGTTTTCAACTCAACTCCTCAACTCAACCCCGTCATGTAAACGGCGCTACAGACTTAAAATTAGAAGTCAATTCAGACATGCGAGTAGCGAATTACGTAGAATTTGAGAAGAATGTGTGGCTGGACATGACCGACATTAACACCGAAAACGCGATCCTGCGATCTGCTTTCCCGTGAGATCTCGTTTGGTACGGGAATTGTTCTCAATGTTACCAGAGACGATCCGCCAGATGTAAAGCAAACAATCGCTCTAGAGGCGCCGCTGATAGCTGCAGTGGCTCCCAACCCGCGATCGCAAGGCTAATACGCGTATAGCAAGGCATGAGAAGCCTGCGGATCTCAGTTATGGCGCAAATGTTTTGCGCATTCACCGCCTCCCGCATATTCTTAAGACAGAAAGAAGCACGCTCTCTCTCAAAACTGTTTCGCCTCCTCTCCCCCCATGTCTGCACAGAGGGCGCTATACCACAATGGTGAGTAGTAGCTGCAAATAGCCGATAGAAGCACCGAATGTTTCGCTGGATCGCTTTAAATGCTCGCCAGGAGACCGAGAACCGACCAGATTACATGCTGCCATATCTAATTACGTGCACTAACTGCATCGGAATCTATAAAATGGTAACGACGATGACGGAGGGAGCCAGATTTTTCACATCCAACAAGTGTAAGTGAATCAAGGGAAAACTATAGAGAATACTTGTACTGGAATGGGAAAGCAGCGGACGATTTTTCAGTGATACAGACGGCACATTGTCTGTAACACGGAATTTTTTTTAGAATCTCTCAAACGAACGAACTTGCGTATTCCTAAATAATGAAACGTTGACAGGTTATCGAATGCAAAGTTAAATTCACCCCAATTTCTCTCCGCACCCAATATTGGTACTGACTGTTTGAAGACGTGTATTATCCGCGCTCGTTATATCAGGGCTCTCTGCTTACATCATCATCTGCAGCATGAAAATAATGTAAACATCATTGTGCAGCCTCTTGCGCTACTTTCACCAGGATAAATCATTTTCGAAGAGTTGTGGCTGAATCCCTGATTTCGCAACACTTTAATCTATCTCACTGAAATCCTATTCAAAGAAAGTTCTTACAGTTCTGATCGTTGAAACAGTGACCAAGATAACAAAAATTAAACCAAACTGTTGAAGCGTACTCACACTGCTCGCTGCCCGAAGGCCAAGTATCACTGCAAGAAAAGAAATTTCTGTTATAACATTCTCCCCTCCTTTACAAAAAGCAATGAGGAAGCGCAGTCACCTGAGAGCAACTGTTTTATCCGAATCTTCAAAGAAAATACATGGCGGAAATTTGGATACAGACAGTACTCAAGCGCCATTAATATTTTTTTCGAAACCATAAATTCGCTTGTAACGGCAGGGCACCGTCTAGGTCCAAGTTGCACTTGATCGCATCGATGCGAGTTTGGTGGACCATGTTCTCAAGGAATAACTGAACAATTTTCGTTATCTAGCTTCATTCTCGGGTTACTTGCGTTGCAACACGATAAGTCAAAAGCCGGAATACAAAAAGAATAAATACTTATCCGTTAAATTGAATGTAATCATTGAAATATAGCTAAGGACACTATACTCACCGGGCAAGTAATGACGGCGATATATGTAATCGTGAAAATCACCTATCACTGTTGCCAAAAATAAAGTGTAATTGCAGGATACACAATGACATAAGTGCACACCAAATGCCTAGAACATACCAATAAATGGGAAAGGGGTTCGTAACAAAAAAGTCCCTGGTTTCGCACTAGGAGGTCATTACTGTCTGATATGGGTATGACAGGAAATAAATGGGTTATAATCGAGGATGATCAATCTACACTTCATTTCGCCACATAGTTGTTCTTGCTAGTAAAAACTCGCACAGAAGCTAAATAAACAGAAAAGGTATAAACTATTTTTGTTTTATTATCACTTCTAATCATATCGTACAATTTTACCGATGGCGCGAAATGGCTCATTTCGTGCCATACCGACCATTTCTGGACAAGTGCCACGGTTAAGAGTGTCGTTAAGTACTGCTACTTTATTTTTTAATTCGGTTTTGTTTCATGATAACCAACGGCCACTAAAGCCATTTTGGTCAAAGAGAGTTGCAAGACAACGAACATCGCTTTATATCACAGGATATCCATCTGACTAGATTTCCCAGTGTATAGTCAAAACATTTTAAGTAATCAAAAGCGCCTAATCCAACCAGTTTGTCAGGTTACCATCTTATGAGCATCGTTAGCATTCCAGAGTTTGTCCGCCTGGTTCAACCTGGTCACAGAAGGCATATCGTTCAAATAATTCGTTCTGAGATGATAGCTTGTCACAGCGTGGTCCTTGATATCCAAGGTACAGATTCTCAACGACCCCCTTCCCAGCCGGCAAGGCCAACATGTAATGGGGTCAAATGGTAGGAATCTTATTAGCGCTACTCAGAACACTGATTCTCCCTCCACGACCATTGCGAAACTAAGGACATACGTTCTACCGTCAAGTTAATCCAGGATCTAAGATTGGCATTATATGTGCGGCGCATAATGTTGAAACTCTCTTCAGGAAAACATATCAGTGTGACTTGCTGACAGTAGAGTTCCCGAGCAAAAGCTGTAATCCAGCTAATAAGGTAGCGCAACCCAATGAACAAGACAAAGAAAATAAAAACAGCGACATTGCCATTGCTGAATGTTTTTGTCGCATCCTCTCACCGTGCTCGGAGTCAGTTGTAGGCAACAGGAATTCGCCGAACATCTTGTGCATCCATACGACGAGTCCGCGAAAGCCTTCGTTTTTGGGTACGTGAGCCGTTGAGAACTCCTTCAGGTCTGAGAATCCGCTGAACTTCGCGACGCTGTCACCTGCGCAAGCTGGCCGCGATGCGAGGCAAGGGGGTGCAAGATTCTGCAGTATTTCGCTTTGGTGCATAGAAGCACATCAGATTCCCGGACACTGGTACGTACATATAGGCGGCTGACATGCCTTCTGTCACACTCACTATAGCGACATTATACATTAAACGGCGCCACTCGGTACTATTAGACATTGCTGGAGCCGGTGGGAGCTATATTCAAATCCGCTGCCAACAGGTACCGCATGGCTATCCTCTCTTTCCTTCCGTACCAAAAGGCTAGGTGGTGGTGAAAAGCATTTATTCGATATATATATATATATATATATATATATATATATATATATATATATACAGAGAGGTGCCGGAGACCTTCCCCTAGTGTGAAGTCCCCTTACATACTGGGTGGAGTCCCTAGTCCGGGACCCCATTGGTAGAAGCCGCCGACCGGCCCCTCTGGACCAAGGAGCAGTAAGGGTTAGGACTAGCGGTGGTTCTACTGCGCTACAGTCGCAAGGCCGCAACAAGACACTGGAACTAGTACAGCAAATATTTTGCCTCCAATGTCCCCGTGATAATGAATTGTCTAGTTCTGAATCATTTTCCAGGCAATTTCATTGTCTAGCGGACAAGAGAGCGGAATGTGCGGTTGGCAACTCAGAGTAGCGGCATCTCTTATTAGTGACAGGTCTAGCCATCAATGTTCTGAAACCCTTGCTATCTAATAGCCAAGGTAAGCGCTACTTTATGCGTTACATAAGTGCATATCATCAACTGGGTACACACTATGTTAGAAAACACAGCGGTCCTCACTTTGGTCTTGTCCAGCGGCCATCGGGGCGAAGACCCCAGCGAGAAGAGGAAGGGCTAAGGCAAGTTGGCCTCGCGAGATTCTTATCTCGGGCATCTCCCAATGACCTGCGTAGAGTATCATGTCCTTAAACACGCACGTCGAAACACTATAGCCCCGAAGCGCTTGATTTGGTCCGTAAATTTCGCACTGATATTTCACAGTGGATATACACTTTACTGTCTCCTCAGCAGTTTAGCTCTGAGAGGTCATCCCTTTCAGCCATTTTCAACTTCGCTGCCAGAGTGCTACCAGCTACTAATAAAACCGATAAAGACAACTGAAATGGCAACACAAGAAGACAAATATATCAGCGCCTGGATCATAAGTAAAATAGAAGTTGACACGTGCAATTAACAATATTCACGACTTCCAATAACCGTGTCGCATTGTTGGTAACTATTGGGCGCATCCTCAACAAGTTCGATGCAGGTTAGCGTCTGCCACAAGGTCACATTCAAGAACGTTCGAGTCCGATTCTCTATCGCTCGATTCCAATGCCCCAAGCGCGATTTGGGTGTACAAGCACAATAGAAGCGGGCGTTGAAGTGGTTTCCCTCACTCAGGTATTAAAAAGAAACCAAAATAATAAAATAAACGCACAAATGCTAACGTATATATCGACTCAAATGCATGTAAGAACAGTTTGAGTGCACGATGTGCCCCTAAACAACGGCATATTTAAAGAGATTCTGAACACGGCGCTCCGTCGTCGGCGCAAAGATAGCGCCGCCTCGAACATAGGCTTGTACTGTTGCAGCATTCGCAATAGCTTCACGCAAAACTTACAAAAGGAGGTCAGCGAAGAAATGTATGTTCGAATGACAGCAACCGCCAGAGCCAAGCAAACTCACATCAACGGCATTCATTTTAAGAACGCCATCAAGACCATTATTGTTTAACTGCCATGCCCATCCCTCATGTAATGCCTCATACCAGGGGCCTTTGAGGTATCAAATAATAAAACAAAACTGTGGAGCGAGAATGCAACATCTGTTCTCATTGTATAGCGGCCAGATCGACTGGTTGATGACTTGTGGCTGCACTCCATGGTCTACCTAGAAATCGAATATGCCTTGTACACACTGGGCTTTCAGAGTAACCACAACATATGACGTCGACGGGCGCATATACGGTCAACTTATCAATGAGCATTGAAAATCTCCATGTAGCACTGGATGCTTTGGTAGTATTGGAAAAGCTCAATGCAGATCGGGTTCACTTTGAATGGAAGGGGCCAGAACGACCGGAATAGAAGTGAAATTAACCTGTTAAGTATTCAGCCTGTACAGGTTAAGGCATTCAGATTTGGATGTTCGTGTTTCATTTGCCTTCCCTTTCCACCTTTCCCTGACAGTATCTCTGAGTCTATGCTTTACTGATTGCTGCTCAGTTGTTTTAATACGACTCGTACCAAGAAACTGAAGAAGTTCACGTGTGGAGACTTAAGTTTAGGACTTCGATTTGTATTAATTACGCGTCATTACAACAGAAGAATCACCATAACGTATAGCTGCAGCGGCGCCAATCATTGAGGTGGGAACCCAGTGCACGAGCCAAGAAGAAAGTTGATCAACAAAATATTTACTTCACAACTTCCATACATTCGTACACTAGTTTCTGACAGCATTGCATGAGGGAGGGAGAGAAAAATTCAACTGCGTATTATGGCTTTCAGAAAGGTAGTGGTAGTAAATGTAAAATAAATTAGTCAAAACAAAAAAGAGCAATAGCAGAGCATGAAAGGCAGAGATGTATGACTTTCTTTGTCACTTGCTTTTCGTTTTATTTCATTTATCCTTGAATTGAATTGATGACGAACTTCACTGAGAAGCCATCCAACTCGAATGCTGTCGGCCTGCGTTACATTACTTGTAACTGGCGAGCCGCCACAGTGGCCCAGTGGTTAGCATGCTCGGCTGCGGACCGGAAAGACATGGGTTCGATGGACACAAAATGGATACAATGGGGACAAAATGCTAGAGGCCCGTGTACTGTGCGATGTCAGTGCACGTTAAAGAACCCCAGGTGGTCGAAATTATCCGGAGCCCTTCACTACAACGTCCCAAATAGCCTCAGTCGCTTTGGTACGTTAAACCCCATCAAGCAATTGACTTGGAACTACCGCTGTTTTTTTTTTGTTGTTGAAAGCGGGGCGCCGGAAACGCGTATAGCCCCAAGGTTTGGTTGGTTTTGTTTATTGAGGTTTAACGTCCCGAAGCGACTCAGGCTATGAGGGACGCCGTAGTGAAGGGCTCCGGAAATTTCGACCACCTGGCCAAGGCTTCTAGCTGGCGCAGATGAGTGTTGCTGGTATTCTTAGTGAAGTGAAACATGTATTTAATAACAGGACAGATTCACAACACGCCGAAAGAGCGGCAGCCGCCTACTCGCTAATATGTGTTAAGAAGGAGACGCTGAAGGAGTCAACTCCGGCCGGCAACACTAGGCAAAATGTATTTGAGAATCGCGCAAACTTAGAGGTTGCGATGAACAGACAGCACTGACAGGGAACGCTTAGTTCTCACTGCTTTCTAACACGGAAAGCGCGAACGGAAAGTGTAGCTTACGTAGCACTGCATGGCCGTCAGCGTAGTTCCTTGCTCCGCTTGAGTACACGCACGATGCTTGTAATCCCGAAGTCTATATTCTTTAAAACCTAATGACTAGTTGTCTATCAATCCTGCGCATGATCTACCAAACCAAACAAAATTGTCCGAGTGAGTCTAATTGCGCATTTGTTGCGCTACTACTTGCCGTGTAAATTATTTAAGCAACGCGGAGGAGCTGGCACGGCGCTGTCCACCTTGGATGAGAAACTGGTCACTGTCGTTTCTCCAATCTGAACTCACCCAGCGCTGAGTTCCAGGTGCCAGCCGATCAAGGATGCTGAACTCCAGGAGCGGTCGGCACAGCCCGACAATCCTCGCTGTTAATCGGCACCCAGCTCTGGCCACAGTCTTCCGGCCAAGGCACTAAAATACTGCAAGTTAGGCGCGAGTAAAATAGCAACAGTGGCTACCAGCGCCCTCAACTTGCGTTGAGCTGCTGAGCATACGGCAATCACATCCTAGACGCCTCAAACGCTTCGCTGTGTACAGTGCCTGGAACTGAAGGAGTCTGTGGCCAAGCAGGGAAAGGTTCGCGTTGAAGCCTTTGCCTCTTTGGTGGAAACCGATTGAAAAGCGCTACCAAAGAGGACGGAAGGGAAGAACACGGACTCAAGCCTGTGGGCCCGCAGCTAACAGTGGCTGCAACGGAACAATTTTCTCAAGACGCTCGTGAAAGCCAAAGTTCTCACTCACGGACTGACGAAAGGGCGCCTGAAATGATGTCGTGCCTTGGGTTCACCGTTCAGGGTCCGTTGAAACGAAGGCCAAGAACGGAGCTCGTGTGAAACGCACCCGCTGGAACGAGAGAGCTTCCTTCTTCTGCTCCTTCTTCTTCAATGCTCTGTGCTCTTCTTTCTTCAATGCCCGATTCATGCCCAGAGTACGCAAATGCAATTTTTCTTGAAAAGGAATATACAAAACTTTTAAATTATAGCTTGAATGAATGAATGAATGAATGAATGAATGAATGAATGAATGAATGAATGAATGAATGAATGAATGAATGAATGAATGAATGAATGAATGAATGAACTGTTTATTTAGAAAGGAAGGCTTAAGGCTGTTTGTTGGGGAATTGGGTTGTGAAGGAAGGGAAAAGTAGGGGTCTGTTGATACATGAAAGGATGGTATGGGTGTTCTAGCCACGCTTTACACTGCTTTGTAGGGGCCACTTATCTTAACATATTTGCCAGTATCTTCCCAGATGCCGTTCGCTATGACTCTGGCCAAAAGAAGGAATTCCTCGCCATCGGTGGGAAAACCATGCTTGGCGACGAGGCCGTCGCGTCCCTTGCGGAACTCTGAACAATGCCAAACTAGATGGTACAGGTCAGCACGACACATACAGCCACAAAATTGGTCAAGCTTGCTATATTTTTCAACACAAGCTTTAGGTAGACTACTAAAAGAAGAAACATGGTTCGGAAGGTTCCATTCAGGGAAATAAAAGCTGCAAGCGTGAATTCTGTCAATTGTCTGTTCTCTTGTTCCCTAGAAATCACTGGTATATTTTAGCGAGATCCGAAGTTATAGAACGAGGTTATCTAACACCACATATAGGTTTATGGTTTTTATATAGCTTTTAAAGATATGCCAAGCAACTGAATTTTTTTACACTAACATATAATCTCATTCGGAGTGCGGCCATTAAATACAGGGTGCAATTTTCTTATAAAATGCTGGCAAGCATTTAGAGTATTTGCAGCTCTGCAGTGGTCGTGTATGATTGCGATCTGGATGACTCACGGTAAAGGTGGAATTCTCTGGAGATTATACGATAGAAGGCGGGATGTCAGAGGTACCTCTGTGCAAATGCTGATGGTGCAACTCTTCGCCTAAGCTCATTTTATCGCCGAAAAGGAGTTTCTTGATTATTGCCTCTCTCTTGTATTGTGGTCAGTTTCTTGATGCCCCAACACTGAATCATAAAAACTGATGGCCCCTATGTTCTTGAAATACCTCTTGTGGCGAGTAGAGCGCTGCACGCAATTGGGAGCAGTCGCAGTGCCCACCATCGCAAGCAAAAAGGAAAATAAAAACGACCATTGTGAAGATTCATTTGCAGAAATATTGCTCCACAAACTCGCCCACGGCTACATCAACTGTGTAACGTGACGTACTGCGAAGGAGTTTTGGTGTAGTTACATATCTTGTTTCATTTCTTTCTCTCTTGTTCCCTTTCCTCTCGTTCTTACTTTCTTTCTTTTTATTTGTTGTTTAGACGTTTGCCTAAGAAGCGGCTGAGGCTAAAGGCACAATGTTGCCTGACAGGGCCTCAGCCCCCTACTACATATCTTATTGATGTTGCTATAATGCATTACTCGTGCTCGGGGTGGTCCCTATCTTGGAATTCCTTTGCCCTCGTTGGCCATTGCTTGACGGTGGAGAACAGGTAACGTGTTTGCTTCCTCGAGCCGGTACATCTGTACAACTTTCAGCTTTCTTAATCTTTATCCACTCACAATGAAATTCGACATGCCAACAAAAAAAAACGACGACGACGACGAGGGCACTCAAGATGGAAGCGAAAAACCATGAAAACCAGTTTACTACATGCAGCGCTGTAAAAAAAAACGAGTACTGTTTGCGTGCCCTCTCGTGGCGAGAATTATGTTTTCCTGCATTCCCGCACCCTTGCATCTCTACGACAGCCATGAGTGTAAATGCCTGCATACTTACTTCCACCGGGTTTATTACTCAGGGCGCCCTTTCGAGAAGACTCCGATTGTTGCCGTTGGGTTTAAAAATCGTACGGACCACACGGCAATGTTCGCGATCTCCAGGGGGGGGGGGGGGGGGAGTGGAGTTATCGTCACGACTTAATATAAATATCATTCTGGCGTTTTCTAACGGGGTATACTTAAAGGTGCACTGAAGAGGAATCTGAACTTCTCTTTTTGCCGCGGGAACTCGATCTACACGTTCCTAGCATTCTTAGAAACTGCGACTTATAGCCCTGTATGGCCGATTTCCCAAATTAAATCAAGTTAACGTCCGGCTCCCGCCTTTTTTTTTAATTCTCCCTCGTACGATGGGCGGAGTCGACCAACGCGTGGAGTGCCTTTCACCCAGTCCCGTGGCGGCTTGCCACTCTGCCATCGGCGGAGTAATACGTAGTAGTCCGTAGTAGCAAATAGTCCGCGCGTATTTTTATTTCTTCGGGCTTATTTTGCGGCTACATTATCTGCGAATGAAACTAATTATTCATGGAAACCTAAAAAACAAAATAGAGCGGAAGCAAAGCCTCCACGGGACTGGGTGAAAGGCGCGCCACGCGTTGGTAGACTCCGCGCACCGTACGAGGGAGAATTAAAAAAAAAAGGCGGGAGCCGGACGTTAATTCGATTTAATTGGAGAAATCGGCCGCACAGGGCAATAAGTCACTGTTTCTAAGAATGCTAGGAACGTGTAGATCGAGTTCCCGCGGCAAAAAGACAAGTTCAGAATTCTCTTCAGTGCACCTTTAAGGATCCCGTGTTGCAGAATATCCGGCGTCATCGCCGGCTTAGTTGACCATGAGCGAACAATAGACGAAAAATCTCCAGAGAAGCAACCTAGGAGGCAGGTGAGCAAAGTAGGTCACGTGAACTTGTGGCGTCATCCCAACCTGCCCACTGGATTGTGCCAAAACATGCACCGTGCCAAGTGGCAGTTAAATAATGATTGTTCGCGAGAGGTTTCCCAGGGGGAGCAACAGACACAGCGCGGTAAAGAAAATCTCATATTAAAATTTTTATCAACTCTTGATGAATCCTTTCACTTGCTTATATAAAGTCATAGTCAATGTAGCTGAATGCATAACTTCTTGATCCCTATTTTCAAGAAAGCATCTGTGAGTGTACGGGTGAGTGGGCTGCATATCAGATCATTGCTCTGAAATGTTTCCCGAAATGTGCAAACCGAGCAAGAATGGGCTGAACTGAAAGCGAAGACGTCAAGGCCGGGCTAAAGAAGGCGCCGCACACATGATGTTGGAATACGACTGCACTACTTAGCATGCTCGCGTTTAATATAATTTGGTAATCTTGTGATGGTAAAGCTGGGATGTAACCACGCGCCTAAGCAGGGTCTTCTTCTTTGCGAGTACCACGCTTGCTGCTCGAGTCGCTAGGAGGATGAAAGTGACAGACAAGGCACGCCGGTCAGGTAGACGAAATGAGCCCATAATGAAAATAATTTTTGACCCTAATGTTAAACGGTCCTTCATACGCAATAGCAAACGGAGTTTGAAAGTGATACCAAAATTTCATTTCTGCTTCAACCGTTTTACACTGCGCACACACGATACAGACTTAATTGATCTCGGATTAAGCCACTTTCAAGATTTAGGGCCACAATGTATACATGAAGACATCACATAAGGACGTCGATACGTTACACGTTTTTCAGTGAATAGATTTTGACGTCTTCATTTCGTAGTGATACGTTTTAACTTAAGCATCTAAGTTCATTGATCCCCGCCATTGCTCATACCACTCCTGGGTGCAGCAGTTAAGCCATGCGCAACTGCCCTGCGACTGCAAGTACTGCCGTCCATGGGACTTGTGCGACACAGGTGGCTCTTCCCGAGCAAGCTCTCGCGAACAGTCACTTATCTATCTGCCACCGTTGGAAGGCTGCTTACAATCCAGCGGGTTGTTTACAATCACGCCACAAGGTCACGTCACCTAGATGACTCGCCTACGTTGCTTCTGTGGGGATTTTTCCGTGGAATGTTCGCTCATGCTTGCCGGCGCCGGCTTTTCTGTTACGGGGGCTCCTGGGTGTTATCGCCTTTTAATATGATTGCCCGAGATACTAGTGCGCCTATGCGAGATCCTTGCTGAAGAAGTGGAAACAGAAGCAACACCTATATGCGCGGTGGCTACCTCCGCAGATTTCACCTCTATTTATAAGGCTCTGTCCCTGATAGTATTTCTTGCTCGGCGCAAGTTACCCAACTCTTTTTTCTGCGGTAATAATAATTGCAGACTGATTATTCTTATGCACTACTCTATCCGCGTCTACTCGGTCACAATCATTTCGCATCGCATACTCAAGTTTTTGATCCTCTTCATGCCCAGTCAATTCGGTTAGTTGGGAATCCTGCTCGCAGGGGCATTCATTTCAATGAAGTTGCTGACGCTTTAGCGAAGTCATCTCTGAGTAGTCCAATGACTGAATATCCTGCCGACCTGTGCGTACAATTTAAGCTTATTAGGCCCTTTTGCCACCCTCATGGATATCTGTCACTAAATCTGAGTTGATCCTTTTTTGCTTATCATCTCATTTTTGCTGCACGCGATCTACAAAACTGAAAGTCACCGCCTTGTCGCAGCCAGTTCCTATGGTGGGTATGTGCCATTGTATATAGAGGGCAACAACAACCATGGCTCGTGCCTGAATGCGCCTCTAAGAAGCGGACTCAGGCCCAGGACTCTAGTTCAGCACTGCGGTTAGGGTGAGCCATCGCACTTTGTCGACACGCAGTAAGCTCGAAATTGGACAAGGTTCCGAACACTTCCCTAACCACAGCCGCCATGTCTGAGGGTGAGTCTTGCTGCATCAGTAAACTCCGAGAAGCTCTCCTTCCTTTCGATGATAACTGGTGCAATACATAGCTTGCTCTACTCTTTCGTTGAGAAAGACAAAGACAACGGTACCTTAAGCTTAGGCAGCCCACGATCGAAGGTGAAAATAAATATCTGTCTATTTTCCTCTTTTATACAAGCTCGCATACTGCGCATGTCAAGCCAGCCGTTTGCATCGTTGATGCAGGTGCACGGGAACGTAACAGGAAATGTAGGAGAGTCAAACTCTTTTCTAGACATCAAGGTGGCTGGAGTTTCCGCAAATGATTTTGCGGTGACGATCACTGACAGCTACGTCCGACTGCCTGGAAGACACAGCAGTGACAACGGCGGAGTTCCTTTGTGCCGGCTGTCCGGTGATCTCCGTTGGCTTTTCGGTAGCGGAAGCCACGACGATGTACCCATAAAAGTCGGCGGCCGATCGTACCGCGTCCACGTGGCGGTCCTGGCCTCCCGGCGACCTATGTTTCAAACCATACTTTACCACGATTTACTTGAGGCGCATCAGAGTGATGTAATTATTTCCTACATGGACTACGACGCGTTCGGTGCCTTGCTGAGCTTCATCTACGCCGGCTGCACGCGGGAATTGCATCACGTATCAGCCTCTCAGCCTCTATTAGTCGTCAAGTAATAGCCCTCAGTAGAGCACAGCAATGGGACATCCCGCCAGTAACGAAGGGGGAAGTAAGGAAAGCCTTAGGAGCACTACAAAAGGGGAAAGCAGCTGATGAGGATCACATAACAGCAGATTTCTTGAAGGATGGAGGAGAGATTGTGCTCGAGAAACTAGCCACCCTGTATACGCAATGCCTTGTGACCTCGAGCGTACCTGGAGCTTGGAAAAACAATAACATTATCTTAATTCATAAGAAAGGAGACGTCAAGGACTTGAAGGATTACAGACCGAACTAAGGTAATTGAAAGAAAATTATAGGAGTAGCGTTAAGAGATTGGAAGCGGGTGGTGAGGGTGACATAACAAACGCGGGTTATTGACATCCTAGTTGAAATCAAGAGGTAGAAGTGGGCTTCGGCAGGGCATGTAACGCGAAGGCAAGATAACCGCTGGTCCTTAAGGGTAATGGAGTGCAAACCAAGAGAAGGCAAGCGTAGCCGGGGGCGGCAGAAGGTTAGGTGGGCGGATGAGATTAAGAAATTTGCGGGAATACGGTGGCCGCAACTGGCGAAGGACAGGGTTAATCGGAGAGACATGGGAGAGGCCTTTGCCCTGCAGTGGACGTAGTCAGGCTGATGATGATGATGATGCTTATCCTCGCCGACCGCCACAACGCTGCCCAGCTCCACCGAAGCGCCATGGGCTTTTTCTGTGCGCATGGTAGAGACGTGATTGCACACGTCATCAACGCGATTTGAGGTGGCTTCAACAAATCAAGACAGCCACCAGCGAAACGAAGCGGAACCTCTTGAAAAGACAGGAGGGCGAGTGGCATGTTCACATATAGTGCTGGCGTTCAACACAGGTGCACGGGCGATGAAAAGAAAAGCCAACAGTGCGAAGCCTGCGTGCACCGCTGTTCACACTTCTTTTGGTCTAAATTCTAAAGAAAAAACCAGCGGAAGGACGCAGAGACAGAGAGGCAAACAGGACGACGCGGTTCTTGCAACTTATTTATTCGCAGGAAACAGGCCCAAGTGGACCAGCTCTCTACCCTGCTGATTCTTTTGATCACTCTTTTACTTCGCGAATAGTAAAAAAGCGATAGAGTCGTCCATGGAACATTCCAGGACGACTATCGTGTTTACGGCGACTTGGTGTGCGTCTCGTATGGACCTTGCATTGTTGTTTGTTGTTGTTGTTGTTGTTGCCGTTGTTGTTGTTTTTGTTAGCCTTTGAAAAGATGCTTTGCAGCATGGTGCTGCAGCATAGAACCATTTATACTGCAGCGCCAACCTTCTACTCGCGGCAAAAAGAAACATTTTATAAAAGGGCTCCACTTTGTAGTTGGCCCTATAAAGCGTGGCGTACCACTTATCCTAGACAGTTCAAAAGTACGAATAATTTTCATTTCTGCTCGCAGAATGACACAGTTGTTCACACAATTGCTGAAACTGCCTTTTGCAATGTTTTTATTAAAGCTAGGTGAAAGTGTCACCTTCCAGACATGCAGGAAGCTTGCTCACAAGATAAATGCATTCAAAAGATGGTGTGAATGGCATAATAGTTCAAAATATATGTGATCCTAATGCTGCAGTGGCAGGTGATGAGCAGTTTTGAATTTTTCTTTATATTTAACTCGTGCGCCTGTGCTTTCATGTGCATTTTTATTGTCCTTATAAATTAAGAACTCATCCCAATTATACCAAACAAATTGTGTTCTGTGCTTTAACCGATATTAAAGTTAGCATTTCTGCAATGAAATACCACCAGTTCCGAAAAATCCTCGAATCGAACTTCATAACTTTTATGCTGCGCTTTAAATGTCTGGGCATTGCATGCTTAACATAAATTGAGTGGTTCATTTGCATAATTTTAGAAAAATGGCTAAAAGGCAATGCTCGACAAACGGTGGCAAAAAAAGCTGTTGGCTTGAAATTCATTTAACTCAAAATGCTGCTCATTACCATGTTGCATTCATTTCACTACGCCCTGAATAGGAACGAAAGTTTTTATACTGCTGTTGTAACGCTGTGTACTTCGGGATTGAGAGATCCGTCGGGGATAAATACGACCAGAAGCCTTGTAGAGTTCGGTATGTAATCCGTGATAGGCATCGAGCTGCTGCAGGCACTGCAATGACACTGCGCTCCTGCGCCGTACATACCAGAGACAGGGCGTCACAGCGTGAAAGCTTTGCTTGATATTAGTGGCGTCCGTGGCGAGAGCTTGTGTTCCTCAACATTTTAAAGCATGAGCACCCTAAAGATCACCGCACTGATGTTTCCTTCCTAGTAAAACCATGCCCAGCATTTAGCTAACGTCTAAGGAGAGCTGTATTTTTATGCATTCGCAGTCTGACTGCTCTATGTCTCATATCATTTCGAATAAAAGATGCCGGCGAGGATAATGTCATTAACTGCATCGGTGAATCAATAGCTGCATAAGGAAGAGTTACTAAATCACCCCATATGAAATAAGCAGCAGGGCAAGCCTCCTTATTTCCAACAGAGTGGTCAAGTAAATTTCCGAAGAGAGTGTGACTTCAGAACTGTACTGTACAAATTGCGCTATATTATCAATTCAGTCGTTCAACAACTGAGGCCATAACCCAGCTTTTTTTCCGCTACAGCTCAAAACACTGGATGAATAGCTGAGATAGTGTGTCCTACTCACATTGTCGAAATGATTCAATAATAACCTACCTCAGTTTGCATGCATGTTGCTTAAGTACTAACATTGCCAGATTTTTTTTATGATATAGGAGCTTTTAAAAGTCGCCGTTTTCAGACAAGCATCAAGAAAAGTTTACTTTAACTTCTAAAATGCTGGCGAAGAACGAAATCTTCGATTAAGAACTTTCTGAGTGTCTGGGCGGAGGCAAGCGAGGTAATGCACGGGAGGAAGGCGTGTTAAGTATCTCATGGGCAACTAAACCCACGATGAAGAAGGCACGAAATGGAAATTAGAAGGCATGAAAAATGAAGTACTAGCCTGTGGCGTACAGCTGCCAAAATTATCAGGTTATACATTCCGTAGGTAATCCAGTCTTAATTAGATGAGATCATAGATGAAGTTGTTTAGCAACACATGGAACTATACTCGTAATGAAAATACTTTCCAGTTCTTGGCGAGAATAGGCCATTTATTTACGAGCCAGCAACTTTACTGCAGTCTTGCGGATACGGTGATGGACGCAAAATTTGAGGCTGCAGCACGGACATAGGACCATGCTTACATTATTTTCCGCTGTCAGTAACTGTTCTCTGTTTATTTCAA
This sequence comes from Amblyomma mixtum, assembly GCF_055824585.1. Classification (NCBI taxonomy): domain Eukaryota; kingdom Metazoa; phylum Arthropoda; class Arachnida; order Ixodida; family Ixodidae; genus Amblyomma; species Amblyomma mixtum. Next base: position 117,402,404 of record NC_143015.1, on the reverse strand, counting down.
TTCATAGGTGACCTTTTCTTTGAATTATGAGCAACTGCTGTCCCACCAACTGTATATAAAAAATTGCATCCGCCACAATTCCTCTTCTACAGCACTATGCTCTGACACAGAGCACATCTTCGTACTTCATTCAGCTAGCTTAGCCTCCTTAAAAGCGCTATTTGATTTTACGCACCACACATGAAATAAATTCCTGAAATGCAATCTATTTCCACAGCTCTCGTCATTCATAAGCACCATGCCTCGAGCTAAGTGCGATTCACGTTGTCTAGCATTCTTGAGCTTGCGCGGATTACATCACAGGCGGGAAACCTGCCAGAAGAAGCCCTGCGGAAGCAGAAGAAAATTTTACAGAAACCCTTTCGGAAACTACCTGAGAGGAACGCGTACAAAAACGGGTTCACGCATGAGTTTGTGTAAGCGAGAACTTGCGACGCGATTTGCACCACAATGCGTGGGCCGTCCATGCGTCTTCCGTACAGACCGACGCTTTTGAGGACCAGCACCGCGTGCACGGGGCACCAACAGACAGCGAAGACCAGCACGACCACAATAACGAGTCTCGTGACACGTCTCTTTGCACGGGTGCTCTCGGCACTCACCCTACCACCGGGGGTGACTCCGAGCCACAGTCGCTTCAGCATGAGTGCGTATAAGGCAAAGATCAAAGCCAGTGGTACCACAAAGGCAACCATGCAGAGAGACACATAGAATGCCGCTATGTTGTAGCCGGCGTCGACACGGAAGGTGCAGAAGGAGTGGAGGTCGTCAACGATCACCACGCCGTGGGAAACGAGGACCGGAACGCACGCCACGAATATGATGACCCACGTCAGTAGTATGCATCGAAAGGCGTTAGCCTGTGTCCGGATTGACATGGACCGGACAGGGTAAACGACCGCCAGGAACCTGTCCACAGACATGAGGACCAAAGTGTAGATACTGGCGCAGGCGCAGACGATGACAAGGTACTGAACGATGCGACACCAGGCGTCTCCAAAGGGCCAGTAGGTGAGGGTGTAGTCCCAGGCTGTGAAAGGTACGCAGAAGACGATGAACAGTAGGTCGGCTACGGCGAGGTTGATGATGAGGATGTTGGTGGTGGAGCGCATTTGACGGTTGCAAAGCACCACGAGAACGACGAGGGCGTTACCGAGTAATCCTACGATGACAATGACACCGAAAAGGACAGGAACAACAATTCCCAGCACCTCTTCTATCACCTCCGTGTCATCTTCGTAGTAATAGTCCTCAGTTTGGTTCTCTTGGTTCAGCAATAATTCCAAGGGAGTGCTGGAGGACTCCCCCCGCGTTTTGGAGTCGTCCCCGGTGCTGTTGCAACTTGCCATCAGATCTGTACCGGTGGTCGTGTTGTACTCCTGCGAGATTATCCCCCGTAACACTAAGGTTATTTTATCCGAGCAGCGTGATCTGTAAAATACAAAAATGGAGGTGCAGTGAGCTATCACTGAAATCAATCATCACATGTGTTGAAAACGCAGATTTCTCACGTGGGGAGTGGGAGGTAATGTGTGCACAAAAGAGTCGTTGTTCAAGAATGCAACAATGCTTAAACGAAAACAACTATTCCGTATGTCCAACAGGACACCAATCACGCCTTTTGGGGCAAATAAAAAACCAAAACGCAACGCAGTCGCAAGCACATATATCGAACTCCATGGTGATCACGATATATTTCTATATATCAAGATTCGATATTTGCAATAAAAGAAGTGAAAATAGAGAGCATCACACTTTGTGAAGCACTTCATGGAGCGCACTGTTCTCTGGACATTTCCTGGTCTAATCTGCTCGCATCGTAGCCACAGGGAGCGTTGCTTGGGAACAATTTATTTATTTGTTTACATTTTCTGCAGCTCAGTGAAGGCATAATTGCGGGGGAGAGGCATACACAGACAACTCCAACATACGTCATTGGCTAACCATTTGAGCAAGATAGTAAGAAATACTACTGGAAGCTGCTTACCTTGAGATGTCAACACGGAGGCAGTGTTGCGAATCCTTTAACACGAACGCAATGGCCCGAAGGCAACTCCTCTTCAAAAAAAGACGCACTTTCAAAATCAGCCATCAGCCACCAGATTCAAAAACACACTGCGATTCCAAAACCGTCGCGCACATACCCAATAGAAACTTGTTGAAATGACGGTGATTGAATATCCACTCAGAAAATAAATTTTCAGCTTGTCTACCTTTGAGTCTGTGCCCATCGAAATGTTTTCCTCACATCAGGAAAGGACTCCTACAAAAAAAGTGGCACCAGCCGATGTGGTCAGCGCAGGTGGTGCAACAATGGAGGAAATAAAGACCTCTAGCTCCTCTTTAGCAGCACGTGATCACGCCTTCTTGTCCTCCTCGGCGTCACAACGAGCGTTTCTTTTGTGACGTTGTTGCCATTTTCCTTTGTATTGTTTTGTGTGTGTGTTTTTTGCCTTTGGGTAACTCCGTCGTGAATCCTTTATCACCTCTCCCCTTGCAACCGTACCCCCAACAAGGCACGCCGGCAGACTAATGGTTAAAGCGCAATGCTTCCTTATTCTGCGCAGCGCTACAGAGAACTCCTCTTAAGATGACGTCACTCCATTACTGCTGCTTGCGGTTTCAATAACTGCCGCCCTGAACACTTAGCATCACGCAAAAGCGATTCACTCTCTGAAGATGTTGTTGTCAACGCCAGAGAAGTGTTAACACGATTCTCCTCGTCATTAGTCAATGACTGTAGAGCTGATATTGAATGCGCTACAACGAACTTAGAATCCATTCCCTGTTAGAGCGTGTACTAATGCACGCAATTTTCAGTAAAATCAGCGTGCTTTTGATGTTGAGTGCAGTAAGAAAGGCAATCACAAGAAGAGAACGTAGTTACACCATTGGGTGCATGACCCACTACAACGTAAAAAAGACAAACCTTTCAAAACTTCACACCGCTTCTCTCTTTTCTCGACACCTCCCCAGCTTTAACACTCAAGACGGAAGCGAGGTGTTTGCTGGAGGTCGAGCTGCACATGATGGATTCGCAAAGTAGTCGTGCACTTTCTTTAGCGGACGTCCGTCGACAAGCGCAGGACTGCACACAACTATGAGACATGATCTGTCCTCGCTGCGATGACCAGAGGCCGAGACTCGTGATGTCATTACCGGAGTCGTGGAGCGTTGATGATGGTGGATGAGGGCGGTAACTACCTTTTCGCGGGTGTACATGCTCGTATATCACGACTTGAGCCGAACAATGCTCGTGCATTTTACGTATATGTTTTTGTGATGGCTTTCTCGTGGCTCGCGGCGCGAACATTTTCTGTATTGCTCCTACACAGCATCTGCTCTGCTGTAAAAAGAGCAAGTGTCTTCCCCCGTAATAGACCGTAGACGTCGAGAAAGCATGTTCAGTTTGTCATAGGTAAGCGTATTTGCTTGAATTAGAATGAGAGCAAAAAATATGAGCAAAATAATTGCAGGACGGTTACTACTGCTTAGCGCGAGATTCCCAGACATCTGTAAAGGTATTTATTTTTACTTGTTTATTTACTTATTTATTTATTTTTATAACTTAAAGTCATGCAAGGGCATTACATAAAGGGAAAGGGACGTTAGGTACAACAATGTTCGCAGTATAGGCAAATTCAGAAATACTACAGAAAGCAGAAAAACACACCGTGTATAAAAGAGCGAGAGAAAAATACAGTACAGACACCGACAGTACAGTAAAAATATATTGGTACAAAATATAAGTTACATGCACCAAAAAAAATTTCGCGAGAACACTTTTGTCTCTTTTTTCTTTATCATCACAAAAACAAAAAAAACAGCACTTCGCTCACAGCTAAATGCAAACGAAAAATTATTATTAAATGCCTTTAGATCTGCATAACGAGTGAAGCGCTCTCTGAAAAGAAAAAAAATCGTTGATAGTGGAAGCGCAAGATGGTAATGAATTCCATTGAGCTGTTTAATAGAAGAATTTGTGAATTCCGGTATTTTTTAGTGTGAACGAACATTGGTTTTACTTTGTAAGCGTGATCTCCCTTAGTAGAGATGTGGTGAGTTCGGAAATACCCGAATGAGGAAATGACGCGTCACTGTGGTGTAAAATGTGGAAACAAATATAGTCAGGCCAATGTTCTGTGCGTGTTCCCGATCGCTTAAAACTCTCGGCACTGTAGAATTGTTCGACGCAGTTTCAGTTCCCTCTTACCGAATATGCAAAGCTAAAGCTTGAACTAATGTCTTCATCGACTCGTTTTTTTCGTAAACTGCATGCTCTGTAGAAAGTAGTTTTGATTTGGTTTGCTTTAAGGGGTTTAACGTTCCAGAGCGACTCAGTCTATGAGGGACGCCGTAGTGAAGGGCTCCGGAAGTTTAGTCCACCTGGGGTTCTTTAACGTGCACTGAACCCGCACAGTACACGGGCCTCTAGAATTTCACCTCCATCGAAATTCGACCACGGCGGTCGGGATCGGACCCACGTCTTTCGGGTCAGCAGCCGAGCACCATAACCACTGAGCCACCGCGGTGGCCCAGGAAGTAGTTTCAGTTGGCTGTCACGGTATGAGCGAAGTTAATTTCCCAAGTGATGTCTTCCATGCCTCATTTTTTCCGTATTCTATCGACCAATGAAATAAACTGCCAAAAAAAAATCATCGCATCTGAAACAAGCACCGTATCGGGCTCTTTTTGTTCGATGTATACGATGAGTATAGAAGTGAAAAAACCGCAGCATAAGCCCTTTTTGTGTGTGAATTTGTGAAAAGTTGTGCATGTGGTCCAGAGGAGGTAGACGGGTAGAGTGGTTTTAAGTTAGAACAGATTCGGAGGTCGATATACTAGCCAAGAGCGTTATGAAGGAATTTTAGTGAAAACTTTCGCGAGACATATTAAATAGCAGCTGGCGCGAAAACACAAAATTATTTATTGTTTCTTGTTTTTTATAGTGCGAATACGAAATACAAAGTGAACAGCAAACGTTGAAGATGGATATGAGGATCAAATGGACGAAAGCCATTCGAGGGTAAGCAATTTATCCAATACCCAGGTCAGCCAGGAAAGGTTGTAAAATGTTATCAGAAATGTTTTCGAAAATTTCGGAAGATATGAAAATACGAATCAAGCGCATTTGATTTCTCTCACTACCTAGCATGCTTGAAGAAGAAGTTCGTCATATGTGGAAAAGATAAAGATTAGAGGATGCTTCGGAAGCACAGCAGAAACGACTGTACCCATCGCCGCCAGAGCGTACAGGAAAATGGCGCTCATCGACTGATGAGTCTTTTGTTTGTTTGTTATTTGTTTTTCAGGGCATTCCCTCTTAATGGCAAACTTCTGCGGTTCCGTGACGCCCGCATCTCAACCCCATTGTGTCCGCTTTCACGAGACCATCATCACACTTACGAAGCGGGACCGGGAGGTCAGAAAAAGACGAAAGTTCGCGGGTGAGAGCCAAGTACACGCATGGGAGGTGGCGCGACCTGGTGAGACGTAGCGGCGCATCATAGGCATGTTATAGATGACGACGGCTAACCATATTCGTGCAGCACCGGTGTACAGAGACGTCGAGCTCGAACTGGGCAGCGCACTGCGGGGCAGCCAAGGGATGAAACTTGAAATAAGCGCCATGAAACATGGACGGAAGGAAAGAAACAGGGACAAGTTCGCGTCCGTGTTTCCTTGCGCTATTAAGGCGAAAGCCTGTAATGGCTCATGCTCGCGGTGTCCGTCCGTGCGCTGGAATCGTGCCAACTGTGCCCTCTCCTCCGCGCAGCGGCGCAACCTCCTCCCCTCCCTAGCAACCGGCGTGCTGGTGGGGGGCGCAGCTGTGCATAGCAACCGTGACGTCACACAGTAGCGGTAGAACGAGCGCGCGCGCGTCGGCGGTGGCAGCTGCACCGCCGTTCCTTCGCCAGACGTCTCGTTGCAGTCGAGTGAGTGAGACGCATGGCTCCGAAGCGGCCCAGTGATTCCGCGGCAAGCGGTTCGGGGAAGCGGTAGTGGGTTGACCACAAGGCTTTCGCCAAGCACGCTTTAGAATTTCTAAAGTGTCTCCGGTAATTTTCTTTTTTCCATTTTTTATAGATATGTGCTTACTTTTCCAAAAAAAATCTTTATCACATATGATGAAGTAACCAGTGAAAGAAAGGGGAACGGTAGTTTTGGCACAAACATAATGCAGACCTTTAGCATCAGTCGTACCGCTACCGTATAGCGCGCCAACAGCGCTCTTGCGCTGGTTTGTCAAGACATGTTCGGCTGGGTGGAATGGACTGAAGATCGGAGCGTCCCTTTGAAACGGGGTGGTGGCAGTTGCCTCCATGCTTGGCTTTTTTTTCTTATTATTACTTTCACGGTGTTGTTGGTTGAAAAAAAGCAATAGCAAAAAGTAAAGAAACAGCTGACGCGTAAAATAGTTCCGTCATCCTTTATTGACAACCTAAAAGGTGGCTTAGTCAGCACGTAGTCATTAGCCTTCTTGGAAAAAGAAATTTCAGATCTCTCCGGACCAATATTTTTTTCTCATGGCCTTCGCCTTGGTTTCCCTATATTTTTAAATCTATTCCAAAACCACTTTTTATCCATGGAGGAATGTTTTAGCTTTCACCTCAACATACTTTTCACCTTCCTTGCTGTTGCCTCACATATGCCATCTCAAGTGTTTTAACCCGTTTTAAGCCCTTCATGAATCATGCTGTTAGTTTTGTTATTGTCATAGCCATGTTAGTTGTTTGAAGTAAGTCATGATGTTGGGCTAGTCGGTTCGTGGTTAGAGCAAGACAGAACTGCGCGACACACACTGCGCTTTGTATATCTGTATTCGTGCCTTCTTTTGTCCCGTCGTCTTCGCGCAAATCTGTTTTGTTAGTTGTTCGCTCTATTGCGTCAGCCTGGGCTATGTTTTCTGTCGTAATTTTTGTCGCAGCCTTTTACATTTGATCTTTTGACCACGTCTACAATCTGAAGCGTTTTTTAACTTTTTCTAGCCTTCTTTTCGTAATAGCTGTGTTAGTTGTTGGCTTTTAACGACTGGGCCATAGCCACGCATTTTCGTGATTTTGTGGTCGCGTTGTTTACTACTTTTTGTTTGGGAGATAAATCACCTTTACTGCGCACCGCGAACTCAGTGCACGTCACGCTTTTGCTTTTCACCTCCATAGACATCCAGCCACCGCGGGGCATTAATGCACAACCTTTGGTCGAGCAGATAAATGTCAGAGCAGCTAAGTGACCGCACGGTTTGCGAACTTAGGCAGTTGAAATACGCGTCAACAAATAGTATATACTGTACCAAATAGTTTTCTCATAAGCAAAGCACGGCAAATTAAATGTCGTTTTTATTGAACTTATACGATTGCCCCTTCTTCTTAGCTCCTGCGGAGAAGTACGAAACTGTCGAGTCACCTGGCAAGGACAGTGCAATCGACCTCTGCCGCCTCGCAAACTCTTTGCTGTCTTCTTTAACCACTTAAGGGGCCTGGAAATGAGAAAAAGTGTAAGCAGCATCTTACTTTATAGAAGCATCAGCAGTTAGGTTTGCATGACTTCGTGCTAGGTGGTTATATTTAAAAAAAAACAAAAAAGAATGCAGCCTAGCCCACGTCGCCTACAAAAGCCGCACACTACGCTTGAGTTAGAAATCCAAAGCTCCGACAACTGAGGAAGGATCAATGCTCAGCTGATTTCTTGAAATGTGTTTCCGTGCAGAAAACTATCATCCATTAGGTACCACACATCTGCGAACAAGCACTTCGAGTCTATAGAATGGGACAACGAACAGAGAGTGCCTCAGAAATATTGGCAGTGGTTTAGCTATGATTAAACCTGGAGAGTTGCGAAAGCAACGAGGTGAGAGATACAGGCGATGAAGAGTGCGCGGCAGCGGCGGCGGCCCCGGCACGCTAGCTATGCGCCGCTACTGCGCATGCACAACTGGCGAGCGCGGCGGCGGCACCTCTCAGTCACCCACGCAGCGACGGCGGCGGCGCGCCAACTGTGTGCCGTGTGACGTCACTGGTCCTCGCGCATGCGCAGTATGGCCTTTCTTCGGATATGCGAAATGGCTTGGCGACTCGCGCAGTGTTGCTTTCGCAACAAAAATGTTCAATCTCAGCTCAGATTGATTCCTACAGAGTAGACGGCAAATTTGAGGCACAGTCCGGAAATTTTGGTTAGCTACTAATCGCTTTCCCTGGCCAGCATCAAGCTTGTGACACACTCACACGTGACTCCCAGCCCGAAGGTGATGGCTGTGCTGAAGAAGCCGAAAGTCAGACGGAGCACCGTGTTTCCCTGTACGGCCTGATTAACGGCTGTGACCAGCTGGCAGACGATTCCCCGAATAACAGTGCGGAACTGATCCGCGGGAAGTTGACTCAGGATGCACTGTAGGCAAAAAAAATACAAGACGAGGTAATTAAAGGTATCCAAGGGCAGTCATCAAATTGCTTCAGCTGTTAAAAAGCACCAGAAGCATTGACCTGTGCTGCACATAGAAGTTTGCATTTTGCATGCAGGAAGTATGTCCCACTGCAAAGTGTGTAAGTGTAAAAGGGCTCAAATATTTTACATTGACTGTTCATGTTAAGCGTTCCTAATATATCCTAGGCATTCTCCCGCGGTCTCCATTTAACATGATCAATGCTTAAAGGAACACTGATGACAAAATGAATTCGGCCTTTATCGATAAACTGCTAACGACCAAGAAACCACTCACACTGAAAACAGAGCTGTCAGATTCAAAAAAAAGTCAGGGTAACTTTGACTATCTAAAGTGCGTAGAGGCGAAAGCGTTTTCCGCACCACTTTGACTGCCTCTGCGGCACTGTTGACGCCAGCACTAGATGGCGTCAAATATAATTAATGATTAATTACTAGGTAATGACAAATTACTAATTAGTGGTTAATTAATGATTAAGGACTGGATATTAATTAACTGCTAATGAATAAGGCTTCAGCTTCGCCTTTATTAATGTAACTTGACAGCGTGTTGTAGCGCTTCCAGGGAGAGTGGAAAACTGCACTAGTCACCTTCATCCCGAAGGCCGGCAAACCAATCAATACAGACAACCTCCGACCCATTTCCTTAACATCTTGTGTGGGCAAACTCATGGACACAATGGTTCAAGATCGACTCTCAAAATACTTAGAAAATCGCAACACCTTCGCGGATACCATGTTCTGTTTTAGGCCGCATAGGTCATCTCAAGACATACTCCTCCAACTAAAACATGAAGTGCTTACTCCTGTCGAGTGCCCTCATAACGACAAGATAGTTCTGGCCTTAGACCTCAAAGGAGCATTTCACAATGTTAAGCACAGCGTCATTCTCGCCCACCTCAGCGAGACTGACTGCGGCACTAACACCTTCAATTATATTAAACACTTTCTCACGGATCGGCAGGCCTTCGTCCGCATCCAGGACGAAGAGCACGGCCCGTACAATATGGGCAGCAGGGGTACACCACAAGGCGCTGTACTGTCCCCTCTGCTCTTTAACTTAGCAATGCTTCACCTACCCTCTAAATTGGCCGATGTCGAAGGCATCCAGCATGCGCTGTATGCCGACGACATCACTATTTGGGCCACCCAAGGTAACGTGGGTCACATGGAGCAAAGCCTGCAAGCAACCGCTATCATAGTGGACAACTACGCCGCGTACTGTGGCCTCTAGTGCTCCCCACAGAAATCAGAATTCGTGCATATTCGGCCCTCGCCGAAGTGTGCAATCCCCATTTCCCTATCACTCGCCAGTGGCCCGATCCGTGAGGCATCGGAGATCAGAGTTCTCGGACTCTTTATTAGTAGAACACGTCGCGCAGACACAACACTGGTCAAGCTGCGTAAGGTTGGAGACCAGGTGGGCCGCATGGACCGTCGGGTCTCCAACAAACGCGGAGCTCTACGACGCACACATGCGTTGCGACTCGCACATGCTTTCGTTACGAGTCGAATACTCTATTCGACCCCCTACCTTCACTTACGCAAGCAGGACGAAGATGTCTTGGAGGTTACCCTCCGTAAGATCATCAAAACGGCGCTCGACCTTCCGATCTCCACCTCCAACGCGAGGTTTCTCGCGCTGGGAGTGCTGAACACCTATCGGCAGCTGCAAGGAGCGCACCTCACCACACGCGTCTTGCCCAGACCGTGTCCGGTTGTCGCCTTTTGGACCGACTACACATTCAACACAACCCCCACACAGAGGAAAGGGTACGAGTGCCCGAAATGTGGAGATGCGCCATCCACGTTCGACCCCTTCCTACGAAAATGTCCAAAGAAGACCATAATGGCCGGCGGCAGGCGCGGGCGGATGCCCTCCACCGCCATTATGGCAACAAATACGGTGTATTTTATACGGACTTGGCCGGCCCGCACCGCTCTAGGGGGGGGGGGGGGGGGGGGGGGGGTACACGGCCGCGGTCATACACCAACAAATACAGGTGGACGGGCTCACTTTCAAAGCTCCCAGCGCAACTCACGCTGAGGAGGTAGCCATCGATCTGGCGGCCTCTCACCCTCAGGCGCAATATATCCTCTCAGACTCGCAAGGAGCTTGTCGAAATTACGAGCTGGATTGGGTCTCCCTCACAGCTTATCGAATACTTCGGAACGCGGCACGGGACCGAGATCCTACGCTCCGCTACTTAGTCTGGACTCCGGGCCACCAAGGCCTACCAGGTAACCGATTTGGATCTGGACAACGAACCCCTTTTAAAATTTAAAGATATAGTCAATCACTATCAAGACTCTCACCGCAAGTACCCGACCCCCCTCAAGGGGCTGGGAAAAGCAGGTGAGCGTCTTCTGATAAGACTTTTTACGAATACATTGCTGTGCCCGGCAGTCATGAAACACTTCAACCACCAGGGAGAACACATAACGAGCCTCACGGCCAGGGCATCAAATGTAGCAGAGGCGGAGGAGATAGCGATAGCCCTAGCAATGAGGTAGGGGGATAGAAAGGGGAGACCCCTGAATATCTTAACAGACTCACAAGAAGCGTGTCGAAACTACACAAAAGCAAGGGTAGGCAAAACGACACTCAGGATCCTCAGCGAGGGGACACCCTCGGGGAGGAGAGAGAAACATAACATAATTTGGATACCAGGCCACGCGGGGGTCTGGGGCAAAGAAAGGGCGGACGAACTAGCTCGAGGGCTCACTATCCGAGCTGGGGGGTCACAAGCCCCGGAGGAGCTCTCGACTAGCCTAGGGGCTGGGTACTCTGAAACACTAAGTTTATACAGGGGGCTAAGATACAAATACCCCCCCACCACACAAAGAGCTAAGCAAGGAAGAAGCCGCAAAATGGCGGAAGCTACAGACAGGCTCCTTCCCGAACTTATATATACTAAGCAAGATGTTCCCGACACAATACCGCGCCACATGCCCATGGTGCGAAGCGAGGCCAACACTATACCACATAACATGGGAATGCGATAGAAACATATCGTTCCACAAACACGACACACCAAGTGCGGAGCAATGGAAGAGCCGGCTCACCAGCTGCGAGCTAGAGGCCCAGAGGGCACTCATAGCACACGCAAGCGAGGTGGCCAGACTCAGTGGAGCCCTGGACTAGGGGACCACCCAAGGCTAAGGAGGCAACCTCAAGACTTGAAGAGAAGACTTGAAGACGACCTCCACCGCAGGCTAAATCTTAGAAATCAATAAAGTTTCTACTCACTCACTCGACCCCTCCTTTTGTGGCCTCTGCCCATACTGTACGGAGGTGGCTGACACCTACCATATGGTGTGGGCATGCCAGAAAAATCCTTCCCTCACCCCCCACCCTAACCCAACCCGAGAGGACTGGGAGGCGGCCCTGCTCGGCTGCCACGACCTTCCGGCCCAACAGGCCATGGTCCGGCGTACCAGAGCGGCGGTGGAGTCAAATGGGGTCCCGGAATAGGGACCCCACCTAGTATTGTGAGGGGGGTGGCGCACTAAGGGCCACTTCCCAAACTACCTCTCTATGTATAGTTACCTGTAATAAATACTTTTCACCACCACCACCAGGGAGTCCAGGGAACGCCACCACCCGTTCGGCGCGATGCGTGGCCCTTTGAACGCAACGCGTTTTGGGGAAAGGAAATGGCGCAATAATTCTCTGTCATCTCGGCGGACACCAGAACCGCACCTTAGAGGAAGGGAGGAAGTGGGAGTGAAAGAGAAAGAGGGCCGTAATGAAGAAACTGAAAATTGTATTTGAGGAAAGGAAGAGGGGGAGAGGGGGGGGAGACCGTCGCCGAGGCGATGGAGAGCGCGTAGCGGCGGCGGAGGCTCCACGCCGTGTGACGTCACCCGCTCCTCGCGAATGCGCACTTGGCCTTTCAAGAGCTCCGCAAAATGACACAGCGACTAGCGTAGTGTTGCTTTCGCAACAAAACACAACAAAATGGAGCCGTCGCCATCACCGGCCGATTCCTCAAGTAAACTGACTGCATGGACATCGAATTTTGAACGCGGGCTCCAGAGTCAATGCTAAACCTCCACGTGTTTCCAAACGAGGGCAACTATTGCTTCCCAGTGTGGATGCCACAAGTTGGAATGGAGTGATGGGAAAATTTTAAATTCCATTTCCACCGCTTTAAATGCGTCTTTCTTTTGCTCCCGGACAAACGTCGACATATTCAGAAAGAACCAGCGTCAGTTTGTACAGAGCACTGACCCTCTTTACTTCCGTTTTTGCCTCTACAATTTTCTTCCCCACGAAAAGTAGCATGTTATCTATTTTTAAAGGCAGGCTACGATCTCTGTTTTCCAATAAAGGACTTCTCTCTACCCCGCTATGAACAAGAAATGAATGGGGTTGACTATGTGCTCCTTTGAACTTTAATTCTAAAGCATTTTGCTGTCAGTGCTCTCGCTGAAAATATTTATCCGCCAAATAAATTATGAACCCTGTGGTTGTAGTCTCCGTTTCAAGATTACTTTGTTTGATGCTACTACGGCGGCCCTGTTTACGACCGATCTCCCGGCCGTGGCAGTCGAATTTCGATGGAGGAGAAATTCTAGAGGCCCGTTTAGTGCGCGATGTCAGTGCACGTTAAAGAACCCCAGGTGGTCGAAATTTCCGGAGCCCTTCACTACGGCGTCCCTGATAGCCTAATTCGCTTCTGGGACGTTAAACCCCATAAACCAAGCCAAACTATTTCTAGATTTCGAACCCTGTGCTGAGACTGGTGGTTTCCCGCTTGTTAGTAGATGGGGAAAAAAATGGGGAATATGGCCTTGATTTCCTGGGAGGCACATAACATGTTGTGGAGATTTCAATTTTTTTCACAGCGCCGACATTCTGGCATGTTAAGTTCTTAGTGGCCGGTGAAGAGTTATTTTTGGGTGTGAAAACTGCTAGTTCGTATCTTTCGTAATGTTATTTATTTACTCGTCCTTGCTTAATTAAAACTTTCCAGTGCTTAGGAACTTCTGGTCCCCCTAGACAGTTCTGCACTCAGGAGTTCTGAAGTGAGCAGTTCAGAGAAGGTGCAGAGTACTTGACAGATCATAGTTAAGATCATTATGCGATGGTGCCTGGGGTAGTAATTCACGAGCGAAGTCAACACCGGCAAGTTCGTTGATTCGTACACCTTAGTGTCTAAGGCACCATATTTTGAGTGCTGCCAACAAGTTCTTGACACTGAGGATCCGAAATGGCTGCTCAACGACCCGACCCTTCATTCAGTTTTTACATGCGGTGTATTTGACGTCTGTGGGCAGTTTACGTCATCTTTATCGTCAATGTGTGATGCTTAATGTTTAATGTGTACATTCATCTCGTGAAAAAGGAATCACTTCCGCGACGTCCATGACAACGTAGAGCGACCCGTGAAAAGAAATGAGGTATCTTAATAACGCGACGCTGCACAACTGTGGCTGTGATGATTCGTGGCGTTTCCGTAAAGTTTTGGGATTTTCGGGGCCGCGCAGACCAAAAATTACCGAAGACACTTTGGAAATTCTAAAGTGTGCTTGGCGAAAGCCTTGTTGTCAACCCACTACCGCTTCTCCGAACCGCTTGGTGCGAATCACTGGGCCGCTTCGGAGTCATGCGTCTCACTCACTCGACTGCAACGAGACGGCTGGCGAAGGAGCGGCTGTGCAGCTGCCACCGCCGAGGCGCGCGCTTGTTCTACCGCTACTGTGTGACGTCACGGTTGCTATGCACAGCTGCGCCCCCCACCGGCACGCCGGTTCCTAAGGAGGGGAGGAGGTTGGGCCGCTGCGCGGAGGAGAGGCCACAGTTGGCACGATTCCAGCGCACGGACGGACACCACGAGCATGAGCCATTAAAGGCTTTCGCCTTTATAAAAGCAGCGCTACTAAAACATATTGTTACGTACTCAGTTGGCACTGAGAACGACTGGGACGTCTTTTCGAGAGGTTTTATGACGAGGCCGAGAGCTCAAGCCTGCCAGGCCGACCAGCTTCGTTTTCCTCTACCGTCCGATCTCCTCCGCTTCGTCGTCGACACAAAGCACGTTACAATATCAGTTAGCTTTATCGTAAGAGTGCTATATACTCACCCCAATAGACTTCACCGTGGACTGAACGATGTTGGTCTGCAAAAAGAAAGACACGGTGAGAAGCAAGAAGGTGTGTCAGTGTTCTCTGGTCAACCTATTTAACGACGACCGCAACAATCTGAGGGTCATAATGAGACGCGTTCTTAGCTTGCCAAGTCGAGTAACTGGAAGGTATCGAGAAGGAAAACCGAGGCACAGAGGTTGACAATAAGATGCCATTACTGCACTCGTGGAGGTGGCCTTCGCTTCTTCGCATGGGCTCCCTGAACTGAGAGGTATCAAGTACGCGGCAACCTTTTTCAAAGCTGAAACTCTCGCCAAGTTATCGATGTGTATTCGTCTGATTAAATGATGGCTTTACTTATTCGGCTCTGCGCATCAGACTAATAGTTGCGAAGGCCAATAAAAGAAGGTCAATAAAAATTAAGAACGTCCCACCAGTGGGGCTAAAGTCAGATACACCTTAAGTCTGCAGTGAAGCTCCACCCATATTTGCGCTCTTTCAGTCTCCCTCGTGTTTTTTTCCGGTTTGTGTCTTTTGTGCGCAGATCGTACCTAGAACATTATTTGTGACCGCCGCACAGAATTTCTCCACGACGAAAAAGTATTCCGTTGTTAAAGCTTTTCTCTTTACCTAAACAAGAAACTAATCGCTAGGAAAAAAGTTATAAGCTCTAGAGTTCTGATGCCTGGCTTGTTTAATAAAGTCACACGTTAAAGAACTGATTTCGTTTACTGTCGCGGTTGGACAGCGGACTAATACATGATGCCTCGGACCGTGGCGCAGTGTTAACAACCACTATTATTTTTTTAAGTTGCATCCTACTATAACCTGTTCTGTCTTGTTTTTGCTGTGTTTTGTTCCTGTTCTGTCGCTGTGCTTGTTGTTTGCTAATTTAAACAAACGCGGCAACTCAAAGCAAAGATTTTATTCCCTGCCCGAGCGGCTTCGCTTCGTGGTGCAACCTGAAAAAATACACAAGCACTGAATGTGAAGTAAAAAAAAACCTCGCAATAACGAAATTACCTTAACTTCTTCTTTAACTCCACGAATCGAATTATTTAGCGGCGCTACTAGACAGCCAGGCCAATCCCATTGAGTGAAAATAAATATTTCGACCATGGTGGCATGTTGTTGCTTTAGTGTATTTAATCTACATGCCCATATATAATGCAAAAACTTTCGTTAATCATTCTCTGGCGTTTTTCTCGCACACAAGGTATTACACTGAAGGAACAGCGCACGAAGGATGGAACTAAGACAGAGACAAACACTGAGACAAACAACAGTCTTAGTCCCGTCCTTCGTGCCCTGTGCCTAGTTTGAACCATGTACCAACTAGCCCTGACAAATACCTTAAGGTATTACAATTCAATCTAATATGACTTGTATTCTTTCGTTAAGCAGTATGCCAAATTGATGCCAGAAGAGGCTAAAACTTATTTTCCAACCTACCTCATTTTGTAGCCCTCCTGCACTAATTAGCACTCCTAACTGCGCGTTTAATCTCATAATCTCACATATCTCGTAATTTCTTTTCCCTACAGAACCACAACACGCATGGGCTGACACCAGCAACCGATGGCCGTCAAATGGTTTTAGCCCTCATTAACGAGATTTCCCTGTTTCCACACGACTGGACGCGGAGAAACCCAAGTGGAAATGCACTGATATTCAATGGGAGCAGTGCACTCGAGAGACGTACCCAGTTGTTTCCTTGTCCAGCGTTACGCAGCATTGCTGCAGTTTTGCCTTTATTATTTGTCTCCTCAAGCATCCAGTGTTAATCGCCTATTTTCATGCAAGTTATGTCTAAGACATTTTTAAGGCGAAAGCCTTTAATGGTTGATAGTGTCATCTGTTAGCAGAGGATGTCACACTTTGGCAGCGTTTAACTCGTGTTAACTCAAGAACTAAAAAAGATAGGAGAAAACGAATGGTTGCTTTCGATATAGGAGAACAACATAAACCTAAAAGCCATGTTTGATTACTGTAGAATAATTAGTTAATTAATTACAGCGGGAAATATTAAAATTGCATCGAAATACCGCAGATGTCGATATAGCCATGGGAACGGTGTGACGTCATATCCACCGGAGGTCGTCACGGCATAGTGAAAATTGTCACAGAATGGTCGGGAAAACTCCGAATTTGTGTCAAATTAGATGGAAAATTGTGTAATTAAGCATAATTAACACTTATTATCCCCGAAATATGTATAATTTGGGTATCGATATAGCCACGAGAACGGTGTGACGTTATATCCACCGGAAGTCGTCACGGCTTAGTGTCCACGGCTTTCGCCTCTCAACACTTTAGTCTCCAAACTGTCCTCGAAATTTTTTTCCAGCTTCAACCAAGCAGCTTTTTGGCCTTCCTTAGCAACTGTACATCACTTTATCCCCCGTTCCAACGCTGCCATAAATTACCGCAGCGCCACGCGACAGCGCTCAGGGCAGAGTTTCGTTCAAAATGATCGATAACTTACAGTGGTAGGTGATCCAGCAGAGCACATCATAGTCGTGTCTCCAGCGCACTGCAAAGCATGCAGAAGAAATTGGTAATTGCTCCGAACGAGGAGTAGCTTTGGGTAACCAAAGATGGCTACGACACAGACCTCCCGTGCATATCACACAGAACGATTTTTTCTTTAACTACGAAGTTTCTGTGGAAGAACCAATGGAATCATCTGCTCAAAAGAATTGTTGAATTCAGAACTTAAGTGTCGTTTCAGGCTCTTTTAATTAGATGAATACTGGCTTGTGTTCTTAGGCAGATTCATTCAGCAATCGCACTCAAGTTGTGTCCTCGCCCCCCCCCCCCCATCTCCGATGCCTCTGTATAACGCAAACGTAGCTGTGCCGAAACTTGATTTGACGAGCTAAGCAAACATTATAGCACGCCATAGCGTTGACAAAGAAATGAATACTATGCACGAGTTTTTTTCTGTCTTTTCATTTACATCTCAACTTTCACCGCCATTGAAGATATTCCTTTAGACTTTAAGGGATGGAAGTGGACATTAAGGGAAGGACAGGAACTGCCAGCAAATATGACCGACGGTTATCTTTTGTGCGCAGTTCATGTGGTCGCGGCAGTTTTCAGGAGTGACAGAGGGAATGCCAAGCTTGGCAAAGCTTAGCCACAACCTGTAGGAAAGCAGATGCAGTGCTGAGCCACGGTCACCATTGCGACCTTTTGCAGAGCAGATGATGATGATGACGTCCTCAGGCTTAATGGCACATACTTACGACCTGGGATTGGCCAAATATTATATGCAACGCTTTTTTTCTCTCATTTACTCAGCGAGGTGATTGCAGGGATGATGCAGAAGGGATTATGAAGCAAGTGCCTTGACATGCACCGAAATTAATGAAAATCTTAAGGCAGGCGGTTTGCATACGGAGAGTTTTACCGGGTCAGTGTCTTCTACACTCAGTAACCCTGTGTAGCCCGAATGATGATGATTATAAAGCCTCATCAGAGGAAGAATGCATTGTGCAGTGCCTAAATCTACTAGACTCCTATTACTGCTGGCACTCTGCAGGCGAATGTGTTTACCGAGCCAAGATTTCCCACAGCAGGCAGCCCAATGTTGATCGAGCCCTGGCATGAGTCATTCTTTATGAGGAAGTTAAGGCAGCCAGTGGAATTGCAGAGCTGGTAGTTCCCCAGCGCCCCAAGGTTGATGCCGGCTGCAAAGATATGCACATAGGTTATGGTGATGATACTGATGACCTCAGGCTTAAAGGCACCTACCGTGATTCAAATGCCGAAAGAAGAAATATTAGCATCATAGTATTTCTTATTTTCTGCCCAGTGTACAAGCGACAAGTTTAATCACCTACTGACTGTGATTGGGCTTGCAAAATTCATTAAAGCTATATGCTTGAGCAGCACCGACAGGGAAAATTACGAGGACTACGACACAACACCCAAATTAACAACAACAATATTAATAATAATAAAAACGCACCAGTGTAGAAAAACGGACAACGTTGAAACGTTGTCTGGTCTGTCTACACAACACCTGCAGTTTTAATACCAAGCATTCGCTTTAACATTATATAACGCATACGGGTGGCCCCTCTGAAACGTCATTTCATAAAGTACGGAGCTCGTAGTAGATCAAGGGTTGATCCGACTGGAAACAGCGGTGAAGAACATTGAATTCGAATTCAAGTCTAAGGTCATTGCTTTATTCCTAAAGGTGAGTAGGTATTACTGAAGGAACACATCGCCTGTCAGGGCAACCTCCAAGCCATATGAAATGTTAATTTTTTTACACACTGATTATTACCTGAAAACTTAAAGGATGGTTTTTTTGTAAAAGCGAACGGATTCAAGAAATGAGGTCAGTCTCAGAGAATGCTGGATAGCCATTGCGGTGGCCGGCAACATAATTTACTGACTTTATTTTATTCACAAACAACTACTGTCATCAGACATCAAGTTCTTGTGTCCGCTGTAAACCGGATTCGACTATGTCCAACGAGAGACTCGTTGCCAGGAGCCGAATCCTGTTGCTGGTCTCAGAGCAAAACAATGGCCTCGCATGTGATGTTTTCCCGTACAGCACAACTGTGGACATCATTACTCAAGCCAGTGAAATACTAACTAATGGACCTTCCCCTTCACTTCCTGACTTTTTCAGTATACTGTGGTGTCCCGTTCGAGACAACTTCGCCTTTTGGTCTAATCACGTATCATTTCTTCACCAGCGCATCACTGATTTTTCAAGCGATACCACCTAACATATCTTCATTGTAACATTTTTGTCTCGTTCACACTCACGGTGATAACTACTGACGGCTAGTTTAGCACTTTTGTGGCGTGGGTGTTGGTGCAAAAGTACGAAACCCTGATGAGCTCTCATGCATGGTCACACTTCAACGGGCCGCGCTCAGCGGCCTCAGCACCGGAGAGCATAGTGACATAATGAACACGCTACCAGAGGAGAATGAAAATGATATTGAAAAAAAAAGATCATATACACCCCTTGAGAGAGCTGCTGCTGTATCTTGTGTTAGGCCTTGACAACTGGCCCGAAGTTTTTAGCGCAATTTAATTTGATTTTGCACTTCTCTTTTATGGTCGGTGCGAGTGCATCTAGACTTTTTTAAGCCTTCATTTTACTTTGCGCTAGGAATCGGCGAATGTATAATCTCTGCTATCCTTTCACGCGTTTTGTAAACTCATCATGTGCACCGTTACATGTCCAGAATTATCGTGTGTCGCTTCTGTGAAGTTTTGTTCGCGTTCTTTTAATGAAATAATTTATTGTTCTAGGTTCACTGACCCTCCTCAGTTGCCCAACGTCTCTAGGGCCTGTAAGGTACTTCAAATCAATAAATAAAAAGGACCACATATAAATAAGACATATAAAAATAATAATTTATATATCGGCTTTGAGAATTATCGCTTAACTGGTCCAATAAAAAGAAAAGGAATGGTCCTTTGGATGCAAAGCATTTACATGAGAGGAAGTTAAAACTAAAAAGTTTATGTATACTCACTTGGAATGCCACGGTTCGTGATAATCGAGAACAGTGGCGACAGGGCACTGACGGTCCCTTGAGGTGAGCCGTTCTGGTAGATTCCCTGAATGACACACTGCAAGAAGAACGTTGCGAAGAGCTTTCATCGAGAGAGGTACCTTGTCATGCGCTTTACTTTCAACTTCCAGGATAGAAGCGACAGTGATTAACGAAGCCTGGAGGGAGGGTGTGGGATTCAGTTTTGTGGATATACAAAACGAAGTTTCAAGCGAACAGAATACGCCTGGAAGCAAGGCTTTAGGATTGTGATATGCAATAACAACATACGTCGAGAATTGCTATAGGTGGATTCAGACCATACACACCTAATTTCAGATTGATCTTTCAAGCTTTGAAATTATGTATTATACAATAGAAGACATTGTTTACTACGTGGTATTAGCCTACGGCCTCTGAAAAATCACTAATTGAAATTCTTGTTTGTTTAGATCTCGTGATGGACAGAAAGTGAGGATAGAATCACTGGAATGTAGTTTCAAGTCAGTGCAATGCTTAGGCCAGCCTGTTTCATGCACTGTAATTACAACAAACGAAGTATGAGTCGTTGTATTTCTTACGCAGCATGTTCAATAGATGTTTCCTATTTTCGGTCTCACACGCATTGCTATTGGCCATAAAGACTAAACATAAAATCCTCGTTTCCACTTTAGCTAACTTATACATTCTAAAAGGAAGAACAAGCTTAAAATCTACAGTTCTGATGCAATAAAAACTGTTCTCTAAAAAGCTATCAACCAAGTGTCGGGCTGTTCACAACCCACTATCAAGTTCCTCCAAAACTTAAGTGCCTCTCTCCATGCGAGCATCATAAGTTTCATTGCTCAATTGCTCGCCATCGTGTAAGGGTCGACATTGTAATTGGTTTGAATGATTCTTTCTTTCTTCTTTGTTAACAAACGTGACGCTGCTATGACGTCAACTTTCTGAGATTTCCTCATCTATTACGACTTCTCCCAGCCCTACTGTAAAGAGGGGCTCGATGGATTAATGCATTTCACAGGCATCGCTATTTAATCGGCGTATTTGACAAGTGCAACCTAGCGTAGTAAATTAAAGTGTTTATTTATGTAGTAACTTTTTCTTAAACCTTTCTCTTTAGTGGTTCATCGCTAACCGAAGTTTCTTCTTAGGCTTTTAGCTATATTATTTCGATTTCTTTTACGGTTCATGCCATTTTTATTTTGTTCTGCGTTCACGCCCCAATAACTCTAAACTTCTCTTGCTCGTCTGTCCTCCTGATAGAATAAATTTTCTGCCCCCCCCCTCCCACCCCCCAGAAAACCTAGAGCTTCGTGAAGGGTCCTCCTAGGTAATATGTTGTAAATAATTACAATCTATCAGAACATGTTTAGTGTTTGCGAAACTGTTCCCGCAGGTTACACAAATATATATTCTCCATGCTCATCCTTACTTCTATATTTCCAAGTTCTAAAGCAACCTGATGTAGCCTGAAAAGGTAGTGAAATGCCTCTTGAAATATCATACACTTTTTCGTTCAAAAGTTCCCTGTTTCTGACGCCCTATTCAGGCAATCATTATTTTGTTTCTACTTTTCGTCTCCAATTCGCGGATTTTCTTTTTGATGTACGTGATACCTTCCTTTTCTCTGATGTTGTCTGTGTTGCCTGTCGTAAGCAATCCAGACCCTTTCCCCAAACGTGTGTCCACGTTTTTGTTGCAAAAGCAACGCTACGCGAGTCGCCGAGCCATTTCGCTGAGCTGAGGAAAGGCCATACGGCGCATGCGCGAGGAGCAGTGACGTCACACGGCGCACAGTTGGCGAGGCCGCCGCCGTGGCTGCGCGGGTGACTCGAGGCGCCCCCGCCGCGCTCGCCAGTTGCGCATGCGCAGTAGCTGCGCATAGCTAGCATGCCGGGGCCGCCGCCGCTGCCGCGCGCTCTCCATCGCCTCTCTCTCTCTCCCCGTTGCTTTCGCAATCCTCCAGGTTTAACCAGAGCTAAACCACTACCAATTTTTACTCTGCAAGAACCCGGAGACTTTGACTGCACACCTATTCTGGTTGAAATCTTCTTAGCCATTACGCAGATGGTAATTTTTCTAGGTAATAATAATTCATAGGTAATTTGTCGTCTAGGGAAATTGAACTAGCAACCTTATAACCAGCAAAAGTTATCGCTGGTTGGCTGGTTGGCTGAAGTGCCAGCGACCCCTGCCAATATTACAGGAAACTAATTACAAGGACACTTGATCTAAAGATCGAAGATTCCTGAGATTCCTAAGAATACGTCAGAGACAAGCTTTCACGAATGCAGTACTACATTCACCACAACAAAAATCGAAGCGACGAGTTCTGGTAGAACAAAAGCGGAAAAACTTACGTTGACAATCTTGGTTATTCCTTGGGTGGCTCCACTGGCCTGCAATTACAAACGCGAAAAGACGATTTAGGTCTCACACTAAGCCATATGACCTTAATTATCACTATATAAGCTAGTGAATATGCGAGAAACGGCCCTTGCAAGGTGAAACACCGTGACGATTTCGTTTCTTTTGATCGTGAGACCGTATTCTAACTCTATATGATTAATTAATTAATTGATGTATAATTATCGCATCAATTATGTAATTATTTCAGTGTTGAACTGCTTATTAACTAATTATTTAACTAGCTTCCTGGCTGATTGATTTGTTGATTAACCGACCGACTGACCGACCGACTCACTGACTGACCGAGCGACTGACCCAGCGACTGAGTAAAAAGTCAGCACTTTGGAAGCAAATAACAAGTTTAAAGAACACGAAGATAGCTTGGAGAATTGCCGGACTGAAATTGAAAAAACTTACAGTTGTACTCCCGCAGAGGTTTGTAGAAGCGCCGACGCACTAAAACAGATAAAAAGAACCAAAACCTTTTAAAGGCAGTGTTTCTTCCAGCGCCTCAAAAATGGAAACAAAAATAGAACATTCAAGCTTCACTTGAGGCATTGTTGTGAAAACACGTCCAACCAATTTAATCTCGCGCTTACAGTTAGGCGTGATGGACACAACTCGTTGCTGCTAGCTGTGCCTCGGACATATTAATAGTAATTACGGACCTCAATAGTAATTTCTGCCCCTTCTTTTTTACATTGTAAATATCCTCATAAACGTCCGAAATGTCATAAACGTATATGGCCTTTTCTCTTTTGTTATTTTTTGCTTTTTCTTCCTTTTCTTCTTCGAGCAATTAATGTTCCAACGTGTGCTTTTCCACGTATACGTTAATGCTACCGCCTTGTGTCTCGCAAACCTGGCAAAGTTCCTACACTTCTCCCCATAGACACGCAAGGAAATGTACGGATAATTTAATTGCTATCGAGAATTTCTTTTTAATATTATCGAAACAGAACAAGCCGCACACCGCATCAGTATGTGACTCACATTTCCAATGTTGAGTATATTGCTGATGGTGATGTTGGTGCAGGAGTCTGAAAAGATAATGTGAAGAAATGAGTTCGCGCATTCCGAAAGGATGTACTCGTTTAGTCGCGGGGAAAATTTGAACTTGAGCCGCCGCACGACTGTAAATACATGGTCTGTTCTGAAAGTCTTAGGACTCATTTTTTTAACAAAATTTATTCAAGATAATAATACCAACGATTACAATTTTTCAAGGTAGCACCCTTCCGCACCTACACGCTGCTGCCAATGAGTTTTACAGTTTTCGTACGCCTCCAGGAACGCCTGGACCGGAAAGCTGTTTAGCTCCCTCGTCACGGCCTGTTGAACCACCTCTACCGATACGTGATGTTTCCCCTCGAGCGTCGATTTTATTCTCGTAAATAGAAAAAAGTCTGGCGGGGCCAAGTCGAGGCTTTAGGGGGGCTGAGGCAGCGTTGCCGCCTTGTGGTGGGAAAAAAATCGGGCCCCTCATTCACATCTTGAAGAAGATCCTACTGGTTGGCCTTTTCCTCCTCTGACAACACTCCCCGCACCAACTTCGCGCACGCTTTCCTCATGGATAAGTTTTCTGCCACGATCTCAAAAACTTGGGTTTGAGGAATGCTCATGTCCTCAGGAATCATTCTTATACTCATCCTACGATCACTGTTAAGTAAATGTTTCACTCACTGCACATTTTCGTTGCTCTTGCTGGTCGAAGGGCGTCTGGAGCGGTCATCTTCCTCCACTCTTTCCTTACCTTCTTGGAAAAGCTTGTGCCACTCAAAAAACACCTTGTCTACCCACGGAAGCATCACCGTAGGCCTCCTTAATCATGTTGTGAGTCTCTTTGCCCGTTTTACCAAGATTTACTCAAATTTTGATTGCGTATCGCTGTTCTAGTAAACGCTCGACGATTCTGCATGACTAGACGTTTCGACAGAAGTTCACAGTACAAGCGACCTCCTCTCTTCTACGGCCGAGAGCCGAATGCCGATTTTCCCCAGCATTCCCAATATCCCCCTTCAACGATCCTGCACGCCCAGAACACCTCTCGTCCGCGCGTTCGCCCAGGAAAAACCCAGTCCTGCTACTTTCAGAACAGACCCTGTATATGTCACACGTAATACTTTAAAACGCCGCCGAAAGCTAGAACTTGTTGGTTTTTAAGCACCGGAAGCTGCGGCACAATGTGCCAAAAAGTCTACTGCCAGTTTCCCCCCGTCATTTGCGCTTTTTCTAACTTTTATGCTTAAATTTTTTTTTTTCACAAGCCTCCCTAACTCTCCCCAACTTTTTGTTGTAGCCAGCTCCTGCTGTCAACAAGACGTTCTTATACAAAAGCGTCAACACTCAAACTTGGCAAGCAAGGCTCAGAAACGTGAATGTTTCTTGATTGTCCAAAGGAAAGATTGACAGTTCAGAAAAGAAATCAGGTTTCTAGCCTAGACATCGTTGAACTGAAACTGTTTGAATACACGGGAAGGAAGCCGAGGCGTCTTTAGTTTACTGCCCTCTGGAGACTAATGCTTCATCTCCCCTTTTTGTACTCTTTCAGAGCGCAAGAGAGCCGAAAAATATTTTCTCTACTGGCTGCACCACACCTGAACATAACGAAAGTAATATGGCGCTCAAGTCAGCGCTATAATTACTTTATATAAGATTCTTCAAACAAAAAACAAATACTTCCTTCAACACAAATGGCAAGCAGAGTCTTAAAAGGTTAACTTTGGAGTGAAAAAAGCAAGGGACTAAAATTTGGACATGCCCTTACTCGACGTTGAAGCTGATGAAGAAGTCATGGCTGCTGAGACCAGAAGGGCGACTAGAGCATGAGTCGAGACCATGGTTGTGTCGCTTGACCGAATAGCGAGGTTGACGGAGACGAGAACGGTAGGATGAGCACACTTTGTCTGTTGCCAGGAACTAAGAGACCTTTTATACCCTAAATCAGACGACAACTACACGTGGAAATACACGAGGACGACGTAACTGAAAGCGCTCTTCGCTGTGTAGAGGCCGATCGATAACTTCGCGCGGTCATTCTAGTTCAAGGTGAACAACGCGATGTTCTACACACGTGTTGTTCGTCGCCGCCACTATTCAAAGCGTCTCCATAAAAGCGTTTTTTTTTTGTTTTACGCCCACGGCTTTTCATCAGTTTCATAAATTACAGGCACACGCTACTCCAGTGTGTCACAAATTGCGCTTGAAGGCCTTTTTTTTATTGTTAGCCGCGCTCCAGCTGTAAAGAAGCGGCAGATAAGTGGGACAAAAGCATGGTCTGCGTACAGCGCGCCTGGGCCAAGGACCGAGCTTTCCCGTTTCATGCTGGCATGCGTATGCTCCAGATTGGCTTTACGAGCGGGGCTCCATCCACATTACTCTTCTATCCTCAATTTTCCGAGAAGCAAACGGATTTCCAGTTGCCACCGAAAAAAGCTGCCTGAAAGTACACCTAGGTCTTGACAGTACAATGAAAAACGAGCGGAACAAAGCGAAGCAAGACAAGGCAGCTACAAGTGATGGGTGCACGTGAGCAAGGCCGGAGCACCGGATGTAATATAAATGCGAAACTCGCCCCACGATCCGGTTGAGCAGTGATGAATGAGCCAGCCCTCTGCAAAACCGTCCATTGGTAAGCACATGCGCTGCGGTGAACGTCGAGCTCTTTATTAATCGTTTTTCTGAGCTTTGCCCGTGGGAACATTATTTGCTTTGGATGCAGCAGTATAAAAAGGCCTCAAAAGGTCAGAAATATCTAATGCGTCAGGCGTATGTATTCAGAGAATCCGGATCCATATCTTTCTTTTATGAGACTGCGCACCACCACTCGAAAAAACTGGTGACCTCAAGTGAGATCCGTGGCACTGACTGGGGCAGGTTCCGAGAAGCTGAGAATATTCGACCATCGTATATTTCTATCTGCCTTTACCAGATAAACCGTGTTCTGCCTTCCCTAACAAGACTTAAGCAAGGTGACTTTAAGAAGGCTGATTCGCAAGCCGAGACGTTCTAGTAAACATTGTTCGGCTTTATAGCAACTTTCTATTTTCAAATTACACACGCCCATGCTGTTAGAGTGCACTGACATACGTTACCCTTTTAAACACCACACTATGAAGCAATGATTCAAAGACGAAAATTTCAATTGACAATTCAATTTATGTGTTTTAAAATAACCGCGAAAAAATGCAGCCACATTTACAATGACTGCGCATATTCTTTTCTATGTTCCCTTAAAAAATTACTTTTCAGCTTCAGTTGACAACTTGTTAAGCTCTTGTTAAATCCACTGGAAACCAGCATGAACTCAATGTATCTTGAGCCTACTGAATACCTGCTACAGAAAATTTTTGTTGAGGGTTAATGTCAACACATTAATTGTTAAGCAATTTCTGTTGAATTTAAGTTGAACCGTGTCAAGGCAGCCGTTTCTAAGCCTAACTAATGAAATCAGTCCGACATGCATCGTGTAAACAGAGCCTTATCACATTATACATATTAACAACCATGCACCACCCGTTAAAACTCTCGTAAACCGCTCAGTCATTTTCTTGCATAGAAAAAAGTGCTAGTAGTGCAATATGCTCTTTCAGGCATGCCTACTTTGGAGGATTCGTATGTGCGGTCATAAAAGAGGGCGCTTAATTAGTGCTTTATTTAAGTGTTTTATAAATGAAACAAGGTCTTCAACTAACAGAACGTTGCATGTGAACTTGATTACTTTTACTACACATGACATAAATATTAATCGTAATAATTGAGATAACTTTGCCGATTGGCAGGCCACAACCTGTGCAGGTCCGGACACCCCTGAGTAGGACTGTATAAGGGTGAAGCGCTAGAATGCGCTTAAGGTGGACACTTAGTCAGCTCATGCTATATTACTGTTTCTATGCCAGGTTCTACACCGTCCTGGAGGAACACCTCCTCCGGATGGTGAACGCCTTTGTCAGGGTCGGCGCGAGGCCGGAGTCTTTTAGAGACAGTCGTGTAGTGCTCATCTTGAAGCCAGGCGGGTGTCCATCTGACCCGCAGGCGTGGCGACCGATCACTCTGCTTAATGCAGATTACAAGATCGCGGCGTCGCTGCTGGCCAAAAGGTTGAGTAAGCTTTTAGCGGTGCTCGTAAGCCCTGCGCAGGCCTGTAGCATGCCCGGGCGCTCGGTTTTCTCGTCTCTCGAGAACGGGAATACCGGGTTGTTTCGCCTCACTCGATCAGGCGAAAGCCTTTGATCGCGTCGAGCACCGCTACCTTTTCGGCGTCCTCGGTGCTTTCGGCTTTCCGCCGCAGTTCTTGGAGCGTCTAGAACAGCTGTACTCTGGCCTTACAGCTCGTTTGTTGTTTAACGGCTCGTTGAGCGACCCCTTTAGCATAGAACGCGGCATTACACAGGGCTGTCCCCTGTCGCTAATGTTGTTCGCTTTATATTTAGACCCGCTCCTGCGTCGCATAGCAGCTAGTCCATCGGTGCGCGGTTTCCCTTTGCCGGGCCAAGGTCAGGTAAAGGTGTCCGCGTACGTTGACGACGTGTCCCTGTTTTTGCGGGACGAGGACAGTTACGTAGCGTTCTTGCGGCTTCTTTCGAATTACAGCGAGCTGTCCGATGCCCTGCTCAACAGGGGCAAGAGCCAAGCCCTGCGCTTCGGGGCTTTTTCGTCAGACCTGCTTGTCGACGTAGAGTGGGTCTCGGCGGTTAAGGTTCTAGGAGTAGTGTTCCTCTCCTCAGGGGAGGCAGCCCTTGAAACGTGGACAGAGTTGAGAGCGACCGCAGAGTAGCGTCTGGCAGTAGCAGCGCGTTTTCGCCTGTCGCTGTCGGAGCGGGCATTTATCATCAGATCTTCCGTGTGCGCGAAGCTCTATTACATCGCTCGCGTCGCATGCCCGCCGCGCACTTTGACACGTCGCTTGGCCACACTTTGTGGCAGTTTTTTATTGCGAAAGCAATACTACGCTAGGTTTTGAGCCATCAGTGTGGTAACCGGCGGTCACCACGTTTGACCTTTAGACGACCCCTGTAGTGACGTCACACCGAGCGGAGGAAAAACTGGAGACCAGCTCGGCTCGTCGGCGTGGTCCCAGGGTAACCACGTCGCGCCGCGCATCTGCTGCGCGCCGCAGCCGCGAGGAGGCGCTCGCTGTGGTGACGTCATAGCAGCTGTGAAAGAAAGGGCCCCCAGCTCGGCCAACACCACCTAGATTACTGATGACCTCTCCACACCGTATAGTGACGTCAGGCAAGTGAGATCGTCCTGGTAGGCGGCTTCACTGTACCGGAATTTTGGTTCAGAGCTACCCATTTGTTCCTTCGCGTGCTAACAGCCTCCGAGCTTATTTTACCGCTGAATATTTATTAGGCTACAGGACATGAACACAAATTATTGCAACTATGTTGTTCCGCACTGGTGCGTGAAAACTGCAGCCGCAGAGCATCACTGCCTGCAACAAACCATCCCATATTTTTCTCAGACCTTTACGCATACGATTATCACGTTTTGTCTGCTTTTCTGAGTTGCCTTTCCTGATAATCGTTAGCGATCGGGCAAGTAGCAAATGCGGGTATTGCTGCATCCTTTCATGACTCATCGAGATTGGATGCAGGAAAGTATATACTATTCTTCAAAACTATAGCCCAGTCTGTATTATGGTATTTAAATTTAACTAAAAACAAATGAAAGACATTTTTATTCAAGCGAATGTACTGTGATTTATTACCACAATCCTTTATAGATGAACATGGCATGCTGTACAAAAAAATCGTTCTTCACTTTCTTCATTGAAACAAATAGAGTGTCAGCTATGAAGACATTTTAAAATGAACATGGCATGGAAATGTGTACAAACAAATCATGTTTCATTCAAACAAATTAGAGCGTCATCACCAAAGGAAATGCAAATTACTGCCCACTAATAAAAAGCGGCATATCAAAATTAACATTGCCCGCAAATGAAGCTAAAAAGGTCAAGCTTGCCGTGTCTTCAGCTTTCGCTTTTTTTTTTGCTTACTGGCTGCAAGCTTGTCATTCTGCACTTTACAGCGATTGTTTAGGAAAACATTTGCAGTCACACGCAAAATGCACTTCATGACGAGCTGTGGTGAATGTCCATGATCACACGTGTCAAGATCTTCACTGCTGTCTATAACAGACAATGTTAAGGCAACAAGAAGCTTCTTTTGCTTAGCACAATCATAAAACTTCGAGGAATTTTTTTCATTTACAAGTTGGTCCAGGACAACTTCCAGTGTGACAACTGCATGCACAACCACAGGCTGGGGAAACATTAAGCCACCTCTCATGGCAGAGGAAATGAGTGCAAAACCATCAGAGTCAGAACTCCTATTTTCTAGTACCAGGTTCTGCTTGCAAGAAGTACATGCTAGCTTTTTTGTAACTGCATGCGCACAATAACCGGCCATGTACAGGTACCGTCAAAAGTAAATGGAAAGCAATATTCACGAAAATATTTAAGCTTTGGCCCCCCAATTCATGCATCCTTGAATACGTATGTGAAGCCTAATTGTGATTCTGCGAATTTCACTGTGCACCAGCAAACATAGACCATTATACTTTAAATTTTAAAAAAATTAAGTTTTCTTACAAAGTCGCCTTCCATTTACTTTTGCCTGCGAGTGTACGTAATGGCTGGAAGCATCGGCTGCTTGTTTTCGATATCTTGGTCTCTCAAAGTGATATCAAACTGCTTCAAAGCTTGCAGGTGGTCAACAGCAGCACAAGGAGTGAGCACATCTAGCTCAGGGAGTTCGGGTAGCTCCAGCCCTTTCTGGAGCCTGAGTTTGTCCTCGGATTCGTATATCTGCCGTATTGACACATGATACTGTGCTCCTGACAACTGCCGATACTTTCCAAATCTGTCCTCTAGGCAGTCGGTTTGAAATTTCCCCAACAACACATATGTGAAGCCAAGCTCTTCAATGCAGTAGCGTGACACTTCTACGAGTGCATGGGATGTGTGGCGGAATGCACTGTGTGTTTCACGGGTAAGGTGACCTGCATCATGTTTCAGACTTTGCCATAAATCCTGCCAGTCAATGGCACTGTTCAGCAAGTCAATCTGAGGGCAAGACAGACTTCTGACGGGCTCTTGAAAGCTGTCACATAGTCGCTGTTCTTTGTGAGGGGTTTTCACATTAACGATGTTCCACTATGTCAAGATAATGCGGATAAATTCAGCTGTGCCTTTGACATGTTGAACAATAGCTAATTTGGAACTAGGCAGTGCTGCATTGTTGAAGCGTTGAAAATCTTCACGACAAGCTTGACATTATGGCGCCCAGAGTTGGATGGATTTAATGTTTTTAAACATAACGTGGGGGCCAACCGCAAGAGCTCACTGCTTTCCTCTTCGTGTGCCAAATGATGCTGTTAGCACCTGCGTATCACTAGAAAGTTTACTTATGTAAGGAAAAAACATGCAGGTGCCTGGGTTGCGTTGATTAAGCCAGTTGTTGTGGATGCACTTCAAAATGTGAACGCTGTCTGAGAGAAAGAAAATAAGTCTGCAAGGATCAGAAAAAAATTACATTGCTTTCCGGTTTATGGAATTATTATCAGAAATGACTGCAATCGCCTTAAGTCGAGCATCCTCTAGCTCTTTAATGAGGCGTCTGAGAATGCAATGCAAGACCTTTGCGTCGAGTTTGGCAACAGGTATGAAAACGTACGCAGTCTTTGCAGCATTACTGCTGTTTGTGGCTGCACCTGTTACAGATCCAGCTTTATATTCAAAGTAAGACTGTAAATGATTTTCATCTATCATGAGTGTCACAGTCCGTTCATGGTCCTTCAGTGCTAATGCCATTCTTTTTGCATACGACAAGTACAATTCATCTTGCTGCTTAATGAAGGGCTAATGTTATGTGCAGCACAAACACGTCTAATAGTGTTTGGGCGGGGAAGCTTCACCTTTGCTCTACTTTGCATGAACTTGTAGGCATGAGGTGATATGGTAAACATAATACCAGCGAACACAAGCAATTCAGCAGGATACTTACCCGCATTCCTCAAAACAATCTCAACTTGCTGCCTGAGGAACTTTATCACTTATGCCTGCCAGTCAGAGGGAAATTGTGAACACCACAGTTCATCCAGCAGTGTCAATGTCTGCTGCAAAAGAAGTTCAACTTTTGCCTCATCATTCACTGAACATTTCAGAGTCTCTTCTAAGCGATCAAGTGTATCTCCCAGTTGTCTCATGTCAGAAATCAAAACAGGGAACACGGCGGTGCCTACCTTCTCAATCGGCGGTTCTCTAACGCACACCTTCAAAGATAGGTTCGCACTAACAACCACAGCAACGCGCACAACCGGCGCATCTTGAGGCACAAGGTTCAAGGAAAGCACTTTGTCTTTTGTGACCACTTTGCTCCAGAACTCTCCCGCGGAAAGCTTGTTCACGAGACACAAAAGGTCTTCGAAAAAGGCGACTGCGTTGTTCATCTCCTCTTTTTCTTGAGCTCTGATTGACTGTTGTACTGCCTCTTAAACGCTTTAGCCTCTAGCAGAGCGCTTTTACTTCTGGGGCCTCGCGGTCCGCACTTTTCTCTTGAGAAAGGTACGTGGGGCATCCGAGAAAAATGCTTGGCGTTGTCCCTGGTTTTAGACGCCTATGTTTGAGGGGAACTTCAATGACTTTGCCTGTGTTCGTGTCAGTGTAGCTTGTAGAAGTCGCTGGGATGGAAGTGCTTTTCGCAGAGCTGAAATCAGACGGCACGTTACAAGTAAATCAATCACAGAAATACTCCGCATCTTAAAAATTAAGCGACTGCTAAAGCAACTATAACAAAGAATTGAATGGAAATATAAAGCACACTTCCTTACCACTGTGTACTTCGTTGGCACAAAATCCTTACGCGGCACGGCGCGCGTCCACGCAGTTCTTTCCGCGGCCGGGAACCTGTAGATGCGAATTGAAGGCCCGCCCGCATAATTCGAGTTGCAATTCGGGGCACAGCAACATCCAGGCATATTGCTTCGGTTATAAAAACATGCCGAGAGTCACTGAGTTGCGTGCGACCGGTGCGACTGACCAAGGGCCCGATTCTCGATATTCGCCAATCCGCCATGAGCGGGGCGTACCCGTGACGTGTGAATCGGGGCGGTGCGAAAATGCGTAACAGCAGAATAGAATGACGACATTCAAGAATAAAGAAAAAGGTATGAAAAAAATAAACTGTGTCGTCTGCTACTTGGCGCCAAGTACAAAAAACACCGCCGAGTTGCGGCGCGAAGGTGAGTCACAGTAGCGCCGTAGAGATGGACGGTGAAATGCGTTGCGGCGGCGGTCTCGGCGTACTCGCCGCACACATTAGCTGAGTGATGGTGCTGAATGCGACGCTAAAGACCCTGTGGCCGGTCGTCACGGAAATAAAAGTTTAGCGGTAATTGTACTGCATGAAGCGACCGCTTACTGCCCGAAGCCGTCGCGCAGCGTGTCGCGTCTCCATACTTGTGAGATGCGATCAGCGTCACAGGGAGAGGAATTGGCAGAGAAACAGCTGGCTCTCGATCGTAACCTCAACGCGTCAGTGGCGTTGGAAAGCTTTACCCCACCGTGTCACTTCTTCAGGTGCATAGAACTTAACGCTACCCTTGGCTACGTTTGCAAGCGGCCGCGCACGAAACGCGACTGCGAATCGCGTCAAGTGCAACGCTACGAGCGCGTACGTCTTATTATCAAAAGCGTCAAATGCGAAAGCAAAATAGGGAGATATTGCTTCCCGCCAGTCCTTAAAGAAAAACAGAGACAGCTAAAAGTCCACTGTCAACAGAAGCATGTATTTCACAGTGTTGGCGTTTCACTTCATCTGAATAGGACATGGAACTCATCTTTTGCTTTGTGAACATAACTAAGTCTGCCTGCAAGCAGACTTCACAGACTTTATATAAAAGCACTTCGCGAATGCATGGCGTACAGTGGCAGGTACATTATTTCATTCAAATAAAAAAAGGCTCTCAATAATGCTATTTAATTTCAATGTTTGAAAAGGCCTGCAATCTCGTTAATTCTGTCTAACAATGAGCACACAATGAGTACGAACCAAAATATGAGAGGTGAAACAAAATTTGTCATGCCCATCCCTATAATTCCTTGCAGCAGGACAACAGTAATGCATCTACAGCAGCACCAGGCAGCTCCTCTCAATGCAGCAACATTCCTTGTAAGAGGGCAACGTGTGATGTAAAGAGAGGTAAGTCGGCTGGAAAAAGATATCTTCACATATGCTACTCAACATTGGGGAACGGGACGAATATAGAGGGGGATAGTGAAGGTGGAGGGTGATACCACATTACAAACAGCTAATCCAGTGTGCAAGACACTTGCTTTATTTGCTTCATGCAAGTTATTGGTTTGGTTTATTGGGGTTTAACGTCCCAAAGCGACTCAGGCTATGAGGGACGCCGTAGTGAAGAGCTCCAGAAATTTCGACCACCTGGGGTTCTTTAATGGGCATGCAAGTTATTATCATAGCATGCACATACACGTGTATTATCTAGTGCACATGCCATATCAAGCCTGAACATGTCTCAGGCTGAGGTCAAGGAGCTGAAGGAGAATAAAAACAACGGTGAGTTAAGAAGGAAAAACAGCAACACAACAAGATAAGCACAAGCATGCACAGCAGCAAGATAACACACAAAGGGGGCAAGAAATGCAAGGCTAACAAGGCCCATAGTATTTGAGGGAGGGAGCATCACAGACAAGTAGTGGTATTCTCGCAAAAGGTCCATTAATGCAGCATGATAACACTGGATGATGTGGATTGGTTTTGGCAAGCCCTGTGTACTCCACGAGCAATCTACAAGAGGCCTCAGTCATGTTTCTAACCTGATGTGCAAGTTCATGACTTTCCCTCTGTGCACACTCCTGACCACACACATATCAGGGCCATTGTTGGTTCTCTTTGAGCAGTGGATCACAATGCCGTTAGGTAACATTTACACCATACACTGATGCAATAAAGACCCTGTGATGCCACTATTGTGCACTGCAGGAGAGTAATGCTCAATGAAATGCGTTCACTCTCAAAGTACGTTCCTTTACTGTGAACTAAAATAGACAACCCTCTATATACACTCAAAATATGACATCTACAGTTCAGTGAAGGGCACCATACCAGATGTAGGCGTTGAAATGTCGGCAAATGTCTGAAAGGACACTGAGGACTAATCAAAGTTGCTCTGCAACAGTAGATTACCTCATTCCAATAACAAAGGGCCTACCTGTACTGAGAACAAAGCTTGCATACAGCTCAAAGATTATTTGTTCAAAGAAGCAGTTCAAAATTACCGAGGTGAAGTGCGTTGGCAGGAAGGCTATTACAGCCCTTGGTTGGTAATAACTTTATTAGTTCCACTTCAGTGGATCAGGTGAGGGTGGGTGAAGGGGTGTTGAACAGGTCGGCGACGGCCCTCAGGCCACTCTAGGTGATGAGGCACTGTTTGGCTGCGGTGACCTTCAAGGCCCAGGCCATGATGCAAAGCTGTAGCTCTGCCTGTGAGCTGCGCAGAGCAGCCTCCCGTCGCTCCTGTGATTCCATCCCTTGGAAAGGAGGTTTCGGTTTGTTTGGGCAAGCCTGATATGTGCGTTCAAAATCCACTCTGGTGCTCGAGCATAAGTGACAGGTTGGAGATTTCTCCCCTCTATGTATGTATTACACTCCACTGCATGAAAAAAAAAATAGAACTCTTAAAATGCCTAGTGGTGTGTGCACTGGAGGGTAAATTGTTTTTTTGAGCATGATTAAGGCAGCTTGAAAAATGTTAAGCAAGTCTGACTCAGATTTTCCAAGAGGAGAACAGAACAGAAGCTATTCATCACCAATATAATTATAGAACATGTAGCAAAATGTTGATGAAATTGGAGTCATTGCAAGTGCCTGTGCATAAAGTTTAAGCCCCCTGAAAAATTATATTGGGTGCCATGTGCAACCAGAAAAGAAAGGTACGGAAAGCCTGCACACACCACTGTCAAGGAGAGAGGCTGCGATTTAGCAGAAAACCCAGTGTTATCCAGCCGGCATTGTGTCAAAAAACAAGCTTCACGCGTGGATGCCCGCTGTGAAAGTCACTGAAAAGAGGATTTATAATCTGAATAAAACGTCAGCACATGTCTGTAGCTACTTCACGTTATAAAATAATAGGCGTTACATACAGAAAATTAATAAATTTCTCTCTGCCTTGAAACCCATTACCCCTGGATCGCCAGCCAGGCACGCTACCAACTAGGCCGTGTAGGCACATTGACTTTGCTGAGGTACAAAGGGGGGGAGTGATGTGTGGGTGCTTTTGGCTTAATTTGAAGCCTAGCAATGTAATTACTGCTGTGAACTAGAAATGTGCAAATTAGTGAGAAACTAATTACAGTAACATTACGTAGGTGAACTGCAGTCTGGAAGAGTTCAAAGACAAGAATTGGGAACCTGTGTTGAGGCAACTGTGATAAATGTGTGAACACGAATGAAGTACAGTGACTGTGTGTGTGAAGAGAAACCGCTGCAGGGAGCCATAAACATTGTCGTGTCACACCCATGAATGCTGAGCTTAAGTGTGCCCCTACATTTTTGGGGAGCAAGACAAGTTGCATAGCCTCTTAGGTGTTGCAATTTGCTTAAAAAAAGTGAGGTGTCTTTTACATTCATAGTGAAAAGTTTGTGGAAGCCATTATTGGCAAAAATAATTTATTTTTATCACTGACTTTCATGCATCCTAAATTCAATATGAAGCCGAACTGCGAATCATTACCTAGTGCAACGTTACATATAGACGAATATGTCTCATCTACAAAGATCAGAATTTTTTCGGGACAAAACAGTCTTTCATAAACTTTTGACAGTGGTGTACATGCAGCCAGCAGTCGCCTTTGCTAAACAGAGAAATGGCAGCACGTACACTGATATGGTCCAGTCACACTGAGGGTGTAGAGGGTAAACAGGTTGTCTAGGATTTCTCATAAAATGACCACACAGCATCCGCGATTTGCATGAAGCAAAATGCAAGGGACAAGGCAATGAAATTGGGATCTAACAGAGTTTCACTGGGAGGACAGGTGGGCAGTGATCTTCCAATGCATGCATTCAAGGTTGATAGCCCAGCATAGAAAAAGAACCCAGACCACAAATCCTGGAAAGAGAAAAAGATACCGGACGTGGGAAGACCGCCTGAGTAACCCAGAAAGATCAATAAAGTTCACTACTGCTATTATGATCCATTTTCAGTTGAATTATTGAACCGGATCATGCCCTTCCAGCTACAAAATGCCATTTGAAGCTTTATTATTGAAACATAAATTACGTCCAGCTGCATAATTTATACCGCCATTTACCTTCAAATGAATTAATGTACAATTTGTAGGTTTTCGCCGCGGGTAAAAATTTCAGCTAGAAGATGGGAATGGGTACACGTGTGAGAACGCTGGCCAGACCTTGCATTTTCATCTGGGAAAATGACCATGAAACAATTACATGACTTTTCCTTCAGGAAAAATAGTTCACTGCTGTATAACTACAAGCAGCATGTGAAAGAGGCAGTCGAAAGCAAGCACTCAGAGGCAACCAGATGCCATGAGGCAAAGCATGTTGTGATCTTATCACACAAACAGCGCCACACAAGGCATGTTGCACCCTGAAGAACAGATGTTGCAAATGACTAGAGACACAGCGACCATGCTGTATGTTGAGGATGTTGTGGGCTGCTGGCTCTCAACAAACACCAAAGCAAAAAGAAAAGCACTGGTGAAAGCATGTGCACTGAACACCCTGGTGCTAGAAGGAAAACATTTTGGTGCCCTCCTGTCTTTCAATGAACTTAAGCACCAAATAAAATGTGCATTGTGTACAAGCAGAACACATAGGGAGGCACCACACGAAGGAACAGCACTTCTTCACAATCACCAAAGCATGTGTTGAAGCACACACTCAGCAAGTTGGCAGACGGCAGACTGAAAACACTTGGGACACTTCGTGACCCACAAAAAACTGCAGCACCAGACAAAACTAATTTCTACTGTCATGGATACCTCCAATATGGTCCAGTTTAATGAGGAACACCAAAGTGACGAAGACTTCACCAGCTTCCTAGCAGTATGCCATCAAACTTGAAGCAGAGCAAATGTACACTGATTACTTGTGGCATAGGCATAGCTACACATGAAAACCGCGGCAGTGAGTGCAATTCCCGCACTCAACTGCTGATCATGCACTTCCGGTCTGTCAGGTAGAATCCAAATGGTGCTGTGTCCTCCTTGTTGCAGATGTTGGTGCTCCTACTATTATCACCACTTGCCAGTGGTGTCATGGTCTTGCAGCTGAGTGTGGATGAATATGTTGGGTTGCACAATGCAAGCTGTGGTGACCTTCGCGGAGAACTCTTGATCATGCTGTACCATGGCCTTTGCAGACACCTAAGGAGCCCGGTATGGCCACCCAGTTGTGTAATCAGTCCAGCTGGGAGGTGAGCAAACATGAATCTGGCATCCCGGCTCCAGAGCACATGAGACCCATGGTGAGGGTGGCCCGCCACGTCTGCATAAGATGCACACCATCACCTACACGCTAATCAACGCTGTGCACTGAAATCTCCCAACGAGCTAGACACTGTGTTTCTAAATATGTGAAATTGTTGAAGCCGCAAGTTCAACTGTAGTCTAGTTTTACTACAAATGTAAAATACGCTCACTGCAAAACCAATCATTAGTATCAAAACAAACTGGTTCTATATAGCTTGAGGTACTTGATGGCAGATTTCCCAAACTGATGCAAAGAAATATTTACTACTGTCTTTTTATACTCAAGAAAACCGCTACAGAAGGCACTGCAAGGAAGGGCACAAGTTAACTGTTTATGACTACCTTGA
Source organism: Amblyomma mixtum (assembly GCF_055824585.1). Taxonomy (NCBI): domain Eukaryota; kingdom Metazoa; phylum Arthropoda; class Arachnida; order Ixodida; family Ixodidae; genus Amblyomma; species Amblyomma mixtum. The sequence continues at coordinate 117,364,056 of NC_143015.1, read as the reverse complement.
GTTTAGTCGTATATGCATGCTTTTGTATTTTACACCAATCGAAATGAGGCTACCTTGACATTGTGGTCACTGAGAAAAATGCAAAGCCACAGAACAACACTGCGTGTCACGCACACCTATCTCTGCTGTCACGTGAAAAGTACAGACATGATTAATTTACATTATTTCCATATGTGGTTCTATTTACACCGTTCTTGCTTGCTGAATAAACTATATATAAATGCAATCAGATATCATTCGCCCTACGCAATCTTACTAAAGGCAGACATGTTATCCCTTAATCATTCTGGGTTTTTTGCGCAAAAGACACGACACAAAAGAAACGAGGTAGACAGGACAAGCGCTTTTAAGGATAACTTCTCAGCTTTCTCTACAGAGTGCACTAGCCCATCCAGCTTTAACGTCTCCATAAACTTCATTGCCTTAGTCTAGACTTTCGCGAGTGAAAGCTTTTTACACTCTTTGAAATTTGTAGCGATCGCTTCTGAAGCCTTCTGAAGATACATCGTTTTTTCCAGGACACAGAAGCCTCCCTCCTCATCGGCCGGTACGATATTCAAGGCATTATCCTTCAGGTACAGAATGGTCTTTTCAAAAGGTAGGGTCTTAGTTGACGACCTGTTTCGTTGGAGGAAGTCAACGCCTTCGGAGACACACCTCTCGGCTTCAGCCCCTGAACGTCGCGAGACTTGCCTGACCATTTCGAGTAGTTCAGCTGGAGACTTCCGAGGTTCGGTGGCGAAATTTGTTGCGAGGCTGAGTACCTGCTTGGTCTGTTTAGGAAGTGACACGTTCCCCAAAGTGTGGACGTTGTTCCCAGGTCCAGCGTTCACTTTTGGTACGCACCGTCGAAGGAAGGGAAGTGTTCGTTGCCACAGGAATTCTGTAGTGCTGTTGATCACCACGTAGTACTGGCGCCATTGCCATGAAGCACTGGAAGGCTGCGTGCACTCTTGTAGCCGAATCCACAGAAATTCTTTGTACAGACGGCACCGCCTCTGGTACTCCGAGCGCAATATTTTGCACACTCTTCTTCCGTGCCCGGCCGAAGGTGTGCAGCCGCCAAACAGCGCTATAACTTCGGCAGGAAGCACCTTTTTTCGGATACAGAACCAAAGTTCTCTGGACTTGCAAGCCACATGGGCTATGATGGGAACAAGTTGCGACGGATACAAGGAATAGAGGAAAGGAACGCCTGCAGAACTAGAGATATAACTTGCGAGTATGTCTTTTGCGCAAAAAACCCAGAATGCTTAGGCACCAACTAGCCTGCAAAAATATACTCGCAAGTTATATCTCTAGTTCTGCAGGCGTTCCTTTCCTCTGTTCCTTGTATCCGTCGCAACTTGTTCCCATCATTGCCCATGTGGTTTGCAAGTCCAGAGAACTTGGGTTCTGTATCCGAAAAAAGGTGCTTCCTGGCGAAGTTATAGCGCTCTTTGGCGGCTGCACATCTTCGCCCGGGCACGGAAGGAGAGTGCGCACAATATTGCGCTCGGAGTACCAGAGGCAGTGCCGTCTGTACAAAGAGTTTCTGTGGATTCGGCTACAAGAGTGCACGCAGCCTTCCAGTGCTTCATCGCAATGGCGCCAGTACTGCGTGGTGATCAACAGCACTACAGAATTCCTGTGGCAACGAACACTTCCCTTCCTTCGACGGTGCGCACCAAAAGTGAACGCAGGACCTGGGAACAACGTCCGCACGTTGGGGAACGTGTCACTTCCGAAACAGACCCAGCAGGTACTCAACCTCGGACCAAAGTTCGCCACCGAACCTCGGAAGTCTCCAGCTGAACTACTGGAAATGGTCAGGTAAGTCTCGCGACGTTCAGGGGCTGAAGCCGAGAGGTGTGTCTCCGAAGGCGTTGACTTCCTCCAACGACACAGGTCGTCAAGTAGGACCCTGCCTGTTTAAACGACCATTCGGTACCTGAAGGATAATGCCTTGAATATCGTACCGGCCGATAAGGAGGGAGGCTTCTGTGTCCTGGAAAAAGCGATGTATCTTCAGAAGGCTTCAGAAGCGATCGCTACAAATTTCAAAGAGTGTAAAAAGCTTTCACTCGCGAAAGTTAAGACTAAGGCAATGAAGTTTATCGAGACGTTAAAGCTAGATGGGCTAGTGCACTCTATCCTTAAAAGCGCTTGTCCTGTCTACCTCGTTTCTTTTGTGTCGTGTCTTTTGCGGAAAAAAACCCAGAATGCTTAGGCACCAACTAGCCTGCAAAAACATACTCGCAAGTTATATCCCTTAATGCTTGCCCCAACACACTAAGCACGAGCTCACCAGTTTGACGATTTCTATGCGGGCAGCACATGAAGAGATATTGCACACAAACGGGTCATGGATGGATCCCGCACAGACTTCGTGTGAGCTGGAACCTTCACCGGCAAAAACAACACACCTGTAAATAAAATGTACAAGAGTCATACATGTTTGTTTTTCGCGCGCCCTAAGAGAAATGATTTTTTCACCCTCCTACGGTCATTTCCACGTGACTGCTGTGTAACTGATGATGTAACACTGTTATGAAAATTTTACCTTAAATAGCAAAATCACTTTTGTGCTTCACTAATAACGCTTAAGCCAGGGTATATTATTCTTTTAGAGTTTTACGCAATTTTTTTTTCCAAACTTAAGGAAACGACGCCTTCCAGCTGATTTCACCGATGATGCCTTTCACATTCATCAACACCAAGAACAAAGAAATCGACCAACGTACTAACATGCTAGGCTTTGTTTTCTCGACTTGAGCCATGAGCAAAAACTGAAAACAGTACGATGAAAAAAAGCAACGCGAAATGCCGAATAAAAATTTCAGATTCGCACCATGCATCCTGCACTTGTTTTAAAGTTATTTCTAGCATGCATGCAAAAGGAATGAGAATGACGCTACACACACACACGGATGTCTCGTAGAGAAGCCCGACACATTCCTGGAGTTTGTTGCTCGGTCGCGCGAACACCTGTTGTGTCATCCGCTCATCACGCGCGCAAAGCCCATCCGTTCAGCGACGTTTCACAGCTGGCGATCGCCCCTCAGAGCTCGACAGTTCGGCACTGCTTCTCGCCACAATGCATCCTTGCATAGCCACCACACCATATGCCTCGTCAGGTGATTGCACAGACGAGCTGTCTAGTCAGAGACAACTCGAAAGCATCGCGGTGACCTCGAAAGTAGCTCACCTTTCCCACTTCTAGGGTTTAACAAACGACGAATGAATGCAAGGAGCAGCAAATCGCAGCGCGGCACCGCCATTCGCGCAATTTTCGCGCTTCACTAACCGCACGGACGGATGATTTCTCACTGCGAGCGAAGGGTTTCCAACGAGAGAGCAGTTAGCGCCCCTATGCGGCTATACGCTTAAGCTTTCACTATTAACGCTCTCAAGGGTTGCTTATTTCAGATACGCCATACCATTACATTGTGCAATCAAAACAAGACTTTTGTACGCTTAGTTTTGTATTAAAATAAATACCCGTTAAAATGCGGCTACCTAACGCCTTATAAATCAGCATTCCACTGACTCATTTGCATGGTTTGGGTACCTTTCGCCGGGCGAAATGATGGTGGCGAATTTCAGCCATTTTTTGCAATGGCGGCACAACGTAAACGTGATGAAACGTCATTCTTACATCACTCCAACATGTGTGCCTATCACGTGATTTACGTGATATTGTTCAACCAATCAGATTTTAGGAAGTTGCCATTTCCGGTGTGCAGCTATTTTCTCCAAATTGGCAAGTCGAGCACAACTGCTCTCGCGCGGACCACTTGTACCTTCTTTTCCCTTCGCAATCACATATATGTACCAGCCGGGTACCAAGAATAGCGCTACGAAAATGCATTTTCAATGCCACGTCAAATCGACGTCACCGCAAAAAGTGACCCCGTGTAACCGACCCTAATTGACACACCCATTGACGGCGATTGATACTTCTGACAGCAAATCAGAGAGGCAATATGGCGCCGACAGGCGAATGTGAATATCGAGAATCGGGCCCCAAGAGCAAAACCACGGCCCCCTAGAGGTCGTGAGCAAAACACGTGGTTTGTGCACAGTGAAGCCAGAACACGACACGCGTTTTCAGCTACAGAGTACTGAGTTTTGAAGGCGGAAATGTCCACGTCTCTTGTGCAGTAAATATTGCCTGGCGGTAGTATTCAAGCCATAGAGCAACAAAAATATATTTTCTTGTAAAAGTTGTAAAGAAAACAGTATATTTTCCTTAACTGGATTGCATAAAATGCTTCTGTGGTCGCTCTCTAGAATGCCATTGGCCCCACAATAGCGGACAGCCGCGAGCCGTCACAAGCCATGCCGGTCCCGTCGGTTATCTCGATATCCGCCGCAGATCTATAGCAGATCTCACCGCGGTCACGTCGGCCAGTGGAAAGGAGGAAATGGCGAGGCCTCGGCGCGGTCCCAGGGTAACCACGCGTCTGCTGCGCTCCGCAGCCGCGAGGAGGCGCTCGCTGTGGTGACGTCACACCAAGCGGCGAGAAAACTGGAGACCAGCTCGATTCGTCACCGCAGTCCCAGGGTAACCACGCTACTGTAACCACGCGCTGCTGCTCTTTCTTTCTCTCTCTTTCCCTGCCTCTCTCTGAGAGAAGATTACGTGTGGATGTGTATATATAAGGTGTTTCGGCCAAGGCCTCGTTTGCTTTCGCAACCTACCGGGCTTAACCAAGCTAAGCCTCTGCCAATTTTTTCTGGGCGGGAAAGACGAAGACCGTCGCTCGCGCGCTCGTTCACCTTCCCACGCGCATGGGCGGGTTTAGCCTGCCCACCCTGCGCACAATGTGCAGCGTGCTTGCTGTCCGAGGCGTCCACGACCTGGTCAACGCTACTTACTACCCAGGGAGCGGTCTTCTCACCTACCTCTTCACAAAGTCCCGGCTCCTCTTTTATTGCGAAAGCAGTACTACGCCAGGTGTCGCCACTTCGCGGTACCGCAGCCTACCCTTCTCGGTAGATGGTCGGTCATGTGACTACTCACGTCATACCAGAGCTAGAGATGGTACACCAAGTCGGCTCTTCAGCGCGCCGCAGCTAGAACTTCGCGGCCGAACGACAGTTGCCGGTCGGTCATGTGACTACTGACGTCATACCAGAGTAAGATATGGGGCACCAAGTCGGCTCTTCAGCGCGCCGCAGCTAGAACTTCGTGGCCGGTCGACCACCTGCGAACGGCGGCAAGCGATTGACGTGATACAAGTTGCGAGAGCTTGCAGGCCTTGCTGCGGTGATCACTATCGGGTGTAGAGAAAAGTAGCGCGTGCTTGCCGGTTCTTCGTTATAGCTTCGGACGCTGAGGCACCAAGTCGGCTTTTCAGCGCGCCGCAGCTAGTCTTCACGGCCGAACGACAGTTGGCGGTCAGCAGCCGGCAGCGTTCGTCACCGCCGCAGCGTCTACTGCTAGCAAACTCCACGCTATAAGGGTCGCCAAGAGTTTCGGGCCCACAGACGCATTGCAGTCGGCTGCGTTCGTCGCCGCCGCCAGTGCCGCCGCGCCTACTCCGGACATGAGCAATGTGCACCATCCATAAGCGAAACACAGCGTAGCCAAGGGGATATTGCTTTCGCAATTACATAGGCTTAACCAAAGCTAAGCAGCAGCAATTTTTTGGTCACCTTGTAGGTCCTTCAGCTGAACAGCAGCCGGGGTTCTTCCGGTATGTCTGCCGGACGGCCGAGTCTCTCACCGCTACCCTGCCCGAGGTCGACGTCTCTCAGACGCAGGCTTCCCGCGTTTGCGAGCTCCAGCTAGAGCAGAGCAGGCGGGTGCGGTGGCGAGACTTGACGTCTCACGCGCTTCCACCAGACGTCCGCGACTTCGGCTGGCTGCGAGGCCAGAGGGTCTTGCCTACTGGAGTCCGCGTCGCAGCGTGGGGCATCGCACCCTTTTCGCGCTGTCCGCAGTGCGGCAAGACCGAGACTCTCGTGCACGCCATGTTTGAGTGTGTAGTGGCAAGAACGTTTTGGCCACTTATGTCGCGTATGTTTTTTGTTTCTCTCGACGCCCGCACCAGGCCGCGCGATACGCTTGTGCGGCTATTACTGTGTGTAGCGCCTTTTGTTTTGTGGCGCCACAGAGGCGTCGCTTCCTTACAGGGCCGACCCCAGCGGGCCATGTTCCCGATGTTGCAGCTAGTGCGAGCACGCCTGTTCCAGCAGGCATGCTTAGACAGGGTGACGCTGCCGGAAGAAATGTTCCTGAGACGGTGGAGCACCCGCTTCATCGCCGCAAGCAGGGGCCGTGTGACTGTGCGTCTCCTGCCATATTGAGTGTCGCGCGCCAGTTTGGTGCGCGATGTTTGTGCGCGGAATTGGTGCGCGGTCTTCCTCCCGCGTGCTCCCCCCCCCCCCCCCCCCCTGCGTATGGACTCTCTTGAGTGAGTGAGCGAGAGACATTTATTGCTCCAAAAAGCAGGATTAAGCGGTGGGCCGATGTCTTCATGTCTTCGGCCTCTTCACAAGGTCGGCGCCCCTATTCCAGGGCACCGCTGAGTCTTGCTGCTTCGCAGGTGTGCTGTGGCGCCTGTTCCGCGCTCTCATCGATCCAATACAAACACGCACGGAAACCCAACGCCAATTACATAGGGCATTGCACAACTTTACAGGAACGACAAAACAACTAGCGCACACGCCTAGGGATCGCTACCTGTGCACCACTAAGGACCCCCGGCAGGCGGCGTACTCGTATGCAGGCGAAGAGAACACGGAGCTGGACAAGCCGTTCCAGCTCCACGACCTCCGGGCGGCCTTGAGCAAAATGAAGCGGGGCACTGCACCCGGGCGCGACAAGGTTACGGTCAAGCTCTTGGCCAACCTTCCCGACGCAGCCTACGCCGCGCTCCTCAAATACATCAATAGCATTTGGGACGGAGAGACTCCTCTCCCTCTCGATTGGAAATCGGCTCTCGTGACCTTTATTCCGAAAGCCGGCAAACCTATTGATGTGGAGAACCTTCGCCCCATCTCCCTCACGTCTTGTGTCGGCAAGCTGATGGAGACGATGGTGCGCGACAGACTCTCCGATTTTATAGAAACACAGCACACTTTCGCGGACACCATGTTCGGTTTTCGCCCTCACAAGTCTGCACAGGATATACTTCTGCAGCTTCACCACGACATCTTAGATCCTGTCGAATGTCCCCACAACGACAAGGTGGTCCTGGCCTTGGATCTTAAAGGCGCATTCGACAACGTCAAACACGAAGTAATCCTGGACCACCTCAGTAACACCAACTGTGGCCACAAAACATTCAACTACATAAAACAATTTCTTACAGACCGTCAAGCCTACATACGCATACAAGATGCGGAACACGGGCCATACACCATCGGCTCGAGGGGAACACCTCAAGGCGCGGTCCTGTCTCCCCTCCTCTTCAATTTGGCAATGCTTCATCTTCCCTCCAAATTGTCCTCTTTGCCCGGGATACATCACGCTCTTTATGCGGATGACATTACAATCTGGGCCACGCAAGGTAACCTGGGCCACTTGGAGTCCTGCCTGCAAGCAGCGGCGACCCTAGTCGACGACTACGCGGCCTACTGCGGACTCCAGTGCGCCCCGTCTAAATCAGAATTTGTGCACATACGTCCCTCCCCTCGGGACACAACTCCGCTTTGCATCAGTCTCCCCTCGGGACCGATCCGGGAGTCCAAGGAGATCCACGTCCTTGGTCTCTTCATACACCACCAACGCAGAGTCGACACCACCCTAGCCAAACTTCGCACGGTGGGAGACCAGGTGGGCCGCATGGTCCGCCGGGTCTCCAACAAGCGGGGCGGATTACGAAGCAAGGATGCACTGCGGCTTGCCCATGCTTTCGTAACGAGTAGAATCCTCTACTCAACCCCCTACTTGCACCTGCGCAAACATGATGATGACCAACTGGAGGTCATCCACCGGAAAGTCATCAAGCGGGCTCTCGACCTCCCGGTCACCACGTCCAACCAGCGACTTCTGGCCTTGGGCGTGGTGAACACATTTCGGGAGCTTCGAGTCAACCAATACACGCGTCTTGCACAGACCACGTCCGGTCGCCGCCTTTTGGACCGGCTACACATCAAACATGACTACCATATTGAGGAAAGGGAGAGAGTGCCAGCACCCTGGAGACGCGCCCTCCGGGTCCGACCCCTTCCCCGCAACATGTCCAGAGAAGACCATAGCGGTCGTCGCCAGGCGCGCGCGGAAGCGTTGGCGCGATACTATGGTAACCAACAACATGTGTATTACGTGGACGTTGCCGGCCCACACCACGGGGTGTGGTACACGGCCGCAGTCGTACACAACACAAACACAGTCAACGGGCTCACTTTCAAAGCCTACAGCGCAACACACGCGGAGGAGATTGCCATTGCTCTTGCTCTCACTACTCCCAAGTCGAAACACATCATCACCGACTCGCGAGGGGCCTGTCGGAACTACGAGTTGGGTTGGGCTCCCCCGCTTGCCTGGCGCATACTGGAATATAGCTGTCGGTCTGAAGATCCAACTCCACGCAACCTGATTTGGGCCCCCGGTCACCAGGGACTCCAGGGAAACGAACAGGCCGATCAGGCCGCCCGCGCACTCTCTCCCCGGGCTATCTCCCTGTCCTTGGAAGGGTACTCCCAATCAGACAATCTGGCCATTACATTCAAACAAATCACCAATTACTACAAGGAGGAGCAGCGGCGCTACCCGGCCCCTTGTAAGGGTCTGGATCGCGCTGACGAGCGCCTCCTCATCAAAATTCTTACTAACACTGTACTGTGCCCGGCGGTGCTTAAACATTTCAATACATCCTTTGATGGCGCGTGCCAGTTCTGTGGGGAGGTGGCTGACACCTTCCACATGGTTTGGGCGTGTCAGTCAAACCCATCTATCCCCCCCAACCCCAACCCCACCAGAGAGGACTGGGAGGCGGCCCTGCTCGGCTGTCAGGACCTAAAGACCCAAAAGGCCTTGGTTGACCGGACGCGGGCGGCGTTGCTTGCCAATGGGGCCCCGGAATAGGGGCTCCACCTAGTATTGTTAGGGGAAAGGGCCAATAGGGCCTACCCCAATCACCTCTCTGTAAATATTTATTGCGTTATAAATGTTTTTCACCACCACCACCACCAGTGCCCTTTGGGCCGTGAGCTCGCTGCTGGTCAGCAGGCCCTCCCACTGTTCCGCCTTCGGGTGATTTAGCTTGTGAAATGCTCTGTTACGTTCGCATTCCCATGTGATGTGATACACCATTAACACAGCACGAGGCAGTCTGTTGGCGGAGACTACAAGCAGGGACTTTCCACAATTTATACATACTACACAAGATATTCCCTACACAATACAGGGACACATGTCCGTGGTGCGGAGCAACCCCAACGCTATATCACATCACATGGGAATGCGAACGTAACAGAGCATTTCACAAGCTAAACGACTCTCTTGAACTCTTGCACTTTGGACACTGTGTTTTGGACACTTACGTTGCTTGGGATTGTATGTGTGCGCATCGGACGACATCTGTCGCCGTAATGTGTTTTTTTCTCTGTTTTGTAGAGGGCCGGCTGTCCCTTTTAGGCTCCTGGTCCCAATAAACTTCTCTTACGTGCAATACTGTTCCATTCTCTTTATCTGATGGGTGACATCTTCGCAAATTAAAAAGAGCATGGAACAGTATTTATAGCTTGAACTGACTAAGTCTCCTGTCCATCTTAAGCGCATTCTCGCGCTTCACCCTTATACAGTTCCACTCACGGGTGTCCGTACCTGCGCAGGTTGTGGCCTGCCGATCGGCAAAGTTATGTCAATTATTAAGGCGGAAGCCTTTAATGCCTCATCGTTGTAAGCAGCAGTTGTCGACAGAAATGTCACGCTTTTCAATTAGTCGAAACGGTCGTGACGTCACAGTGCGCGAATTTCAAACGGGGCCAATTGTACTTCGGCTACTAACCATGCAACCAATTAAAGGGATCGTAAAGTGATGCTCCAACTAAGTGGGACTGAGTTTAGTTAATTGCTTTCTTAACCAATTAGCCTAATTAACCTTTCTAGTCAGACCAGATAAATAAATAAAACCGAGCAGGAAATTTTCCGACCTTGGGAATCGAACCCGGCCTCCTGAGTGCGAGACGAGCACGCTACCACTCCGCCATGCCAGCTCGATGGTTTGGAATGAACAAAGGCGCGTCTAGTGAATACGGTGTCTTCGTTCACTCCCATCTTCCTCCCTTCCCGTTACGGCGAGGTTTAGGTGTCCACCGAGATATGAGGGACATATACATTTCCTTTCCTCCAAAACCAATTTACCGACGAGCAAGGCGTACATCCGAACGGGCGATGGCATTCTGTGGACTCTCTGGCAGCGTTGCAAGACGCTGTCGCGTTCCGCTCTTAGATGCGAAGCTTAACATCTTAACCACATATCAGTGACACAAGCAGCAACACTGCGCCTAAGGCTTTCGCCTCACCGCAGTTTAGGTCAACAAAGTGCCCCCTGAATTTATTACTGTTATTATTAATTTATTTTATGTGCAGCAGAAGTAGCGTATGTGTGGAGCACTACATCACTGGGGATGTCAGCGTCACGTTAACAACAAATTACAGCAATAAATATGAATACACCCCTGAAAATTACATTGGCCGTCCATCCATCTGGCGCTGCACGAATGTATTCCTAGGATTTCTTTGTTTTTTTTTTTACCGCAGCCAAGATTGATAATGATGTGTTCCTTCAACCCAGTAATTTCAACATGAAAGCAATGCAGAAATTTTATTGAGAATGCTCAACTCTGGCACGGTGGCCACTTTTCCAATGAGTTTCAATTCGGCCTCGATAATTCACCAACACTAAGCCATTCTGGTCACAACGAAAATTCAACATGGCATGTTGTGTCTGCTCATGAGAACTTCACCACTGTCTCAAGAAGCATTTTTGTAAGGGTTGCCAAATACTGAAAGCTAATGCCATCCGAAAAAGCTCCTAAGGCTTGCGCAGTACCAATTTCTGGTTTGGTTTGGTTTATTAGGGTTTAACGTCCCGAAGCAACTCCGGCTATGAGGGACGCCGTAGTGAAGGGCTCCGGAAATTTCGACCACCTGGGGTTCTTTTAACGTGCACTGACATCGCACAGCACACGGGCCTCTAGAATTTCGCCTTCATCGAAATTCAGCCGCCGCGGCCAGGAGCGAACCCGCGTCTTTCGGGTCGGCAGCCGAGCGCCGTAACAATTTCTTCTCCCGCTTGCTATCTGTACAAACCTCTTACAGCTGCCTTCAATGTCTTCGCAAAATATATACATGGAAAATTTTGGTGATAATCTCAATAGTTCATTAATGTTTTCTTTCATCATACCAGCTTTATCGCATTCAGCGCTTCAGTAGCCGTGATAGGCAGAAATACATTTCTTAAGCAGTGCCTTTTACAGAATATCTACCCAAACAGCGAAGGTAAGAGGCCCAGTATTGTAAAAGGATGGTTTCACTCTGTTCCTTTGTGGTATGGACGCCCCACTCCAGCTGTACTGCACACGGTGTCATGCGCCTGTGCTTGTAATTACATCATCACGCTCGACCGATCTGTATATATGTCAATATGTCAGCATGTAAATAGATTTCTTGCATAGTGTACCTCTCTCCCTATCCTTTCTACCTCTCCCTTCACCTATTTCATTTTATTTGTCTAGTCTCAGGTGCTTCCCGAAGCGATGGCAGATGCCGGGGCTAGCAAAAATATTTTCTTTCCTTTTATTATTATGCTTATTGAAACCACTACTACTATACTACTACATTGATATATTAAGGCGAAAGCCTTTAATGCCTCATCGTTGTAAGCAGCAGTTGTCGGCAGAAAATGTCACGCTTTTCAATTGGTCGAAACGGCTGTAACGTCACAGTGCGCGAATTTCAAACGGGGCCAATTGTACTTTGCCTAGTAACCATGCAACCAATTGAAGGGATCGTATAGTGATGCTCCAAGTAAGTGGGACTGAGCTTAGTTAATTGCTTTCTTAACCAATTAGCCTAATTAACCTTTCTAGTCAGACCAGATAAATAAATAAAACCGAGCAGGAAATTTTCCGACCTTGGGAATCGAACCCGGCCTCCTGAGTGCGAGACGAGCACGCTACCACTCCGCCATGCCAGCTCGATGGTTTGGAATGAACAAAGGCGCGTCTAGTGAATACGGTGTCTTCGTTCACTCCCATCTTCCTCCCTTCCCGTTACGGCGAGGTTTAGGTGTCCACCGAGATATGAGGGACATATACATTTCCTTTCCTCCAAAACCAATTTACCGACGAGCAAGGCGTACATCCGAACGGGCGATGGCATTCTGTGGACTCTCTGGCAGCGTTGCAAGACGCTGTCGCGTTCCGCTCTTAGATGCGAAGCTTAACATCTTAACCACATATCAGTGACACAAGCAGCAACACTGCGCCTAAGGCTTTCGCCTCACCGCAGTTTAGGTCAACAAAGTGCCCCCTGAATTTATTACTGTTATTATTAATTTATTTTATGTGCAGCAGAAGTAGCGTATGTGTGGAGCACTACATCACTGGGGATGTCAGCGTCACGTTAACAACAAATTACAGCAATAAATATGAATACACCCCTGAAAATTACATTGGCCGTCCATCCATCTGGCGCTGCACGAATGTATTCCTAGGATTTCTTTGTTTTTTTTTTTACCGCAGCCAAGATTGATAATGATGTGTTCCTTCAACCCAGTAATTTCAACATGAAAGCAATGCAGAAATTTTATTGAGAATGCTCAACTCTGGCACGGTGGCCACTTTTCCAATGAGTTTCAATTCGGCCTCGATAATTCACCAACACTAAGCCATTCTGGTCACAACGAAAATTCAACATGGCATGTTGTGTCTGCTCATGAGAACTTCACCACTGTCTCAAGAAGCATTTTTGTAAGGGTTGCCAAATACTGAAAGCTAATGCCATCCGAAAAAGCTCCTAAGGCTTGCGCAGTACCAATTTCTGGTTTGGTTTGGTTTATTAGGGTTTAACGTCCCGAAGCAACTCCGGCTATGAGGGACGCCGTAGTGAAGGGCTCCGGAAATTTCGACCACCTGGGGTTCTTTTAACGTGCACTGACATCGCACAGCACACGGGCCTCTAGAATTTCGCCTTCATCGAAATTCAGCCGCCGCGGCCAGGAGCGAACCCGCGTCTTTCGGGTCGGCAGCCGAGCGCCGTAACAATTTCTTCTCCCGCTTGCTATCTGTACAAACCTCTTACAGCTGCCTTCAATGTCTTCGCAAAATATATACATGGAAAATTTTGGTGATAATCTCAATAGTTCATTAATGTTTTCTTTCATCATACCAGCTTTATCGCATTCAGCGCTTCAGTAGCCGTGATAGGCAGAAATACATTTCTTAAGCAGTGCCTTTTACAGAATATCTACCCAAACAGCGAAGGTAAGAGGCCCAGTATTGTAAAAGGATGGTTTCACTCTGTTCCTTTGTGGTATGGACGCCCCACTCCAGCTGTACTGCACACGGTGTCATGCGCCTGTGCTTGTAATTACATCATCACGCTCGACCGATCTGTATATATGTCAATATGTCAGCATGTAAATAGATTTCTTGCATAGTGTACCTCTCTCCCTATCCTTTCTACCTCTCCCTTCACCTATTTCATTTTATTTGTCTAGTCTCAGGTGCTTCCCGAAGCGATGGCAGATGCCGGGGCTAGCAAAAATATTTTCTTTCCTTTTATTATTATGCTTATTGAAACCACTACTACTATACTACTACATTGATATATTAAGGCGAAAGCCTTTAATGCCTCATCGTTGTAAGCAGCAGTTGTCGGCAGAAAATGTCACGCTTTTCAATTGGTCGAAACGGCTGTAACGTCACAGTGCGCGAATTTCAAACGGGGCCAATTGTACTTTGCCTAGTAACCATGCAACCAATTGAAGGGATCGTATAGTGATGCTCCAAGTAAGTGGGACTGAGCTTAGTTAATTGCTTAATTACCCAATTAGCCTAATTAACTTTTCTAGTCAGGCCATATAAATAAATAAAACGGAGTAGGAAATTGGTCGAGCTCGGGAATCGAACCCCGGTCTTCGGCGTGCGAGACGAGCATGTTATCCACTCCGCCATGCCAGCTCGATGGTTTGGAATGAACAAAGGCTCGTCTAGTGAATACGGTGTCTTCGCTCACTCCCATCCTCCTCCCTTCCCTTCCGGAGAGGTTTAGCTGTCCACCGAGATATGAGAGACAGATACATTTCATTTCCTCTAAAACCAATTTACCGACGAGCGAGGCGCAGAACCGAATGGGCAATGGCGTTCTATGGACTCCCTGGCAGCGTTGCAAGATGCTGTCGCGTTCCACTCTTAGAGGCGAAGCTGACATCTTAACCACACATCAGTGACCACACTTTAGGTAACAAAAGTGCCCCCTGAATTTTGACGGGTGTTCACCAAGATATGTGAGACAGTTACTGCGTAATTTTCTTTCCTCAAAAATATTTTCATTTCCTTCATTACTGGCCCTCTTTGTCTTCTTTCACTCCCACTTCCTCCCTTCCTCTACGGTGCGGTTCAGGTGTCCACCGAGATGACAGAGAATTACTGCGCGATTTCCTTTCCTCAAAAAGCGTTGCGTTCAAAGGGCAAGGCATCGTGCCGAACGGGTGGTGGCTTTCCGTGGACTCCCTGGCAGCGCTACAACACGCTGTCGCGTTCCACTCCTAAAGGCGAAGCTTAAGCGTCATTAATTAGCAGTTAATTAGTATTCAGGTATTAATCAGTAATCAATCATTAATTAGTGATTTGTCATCACTTAGTAATTAGTACTCAATTTTATGTGATGCCACCAGTGCCACAGAAGCAGCGAAAGTGGTGCGGAAAACGCTTTCGCCTCTACGCACTTTAGACAAAGTGCCCCCTGAATTTTTTTATTTATTGGTGCTTAACGTCCCAAAGTGACTCCGGCTAAGAGGGGCGCCGTAGTGAAGGGCTCCGGAAATTTCGACCACCTGGGGATCTTTAACGTGCACTGTAATAAAGACAAGAAGAAAATAGGAGAGTCCGGGGGGGCGAGGTAGACATCCATCTGTTAAGAAGCAAGCTTCCATATTATTGGTGATTGTGTCATTTCCAAGAATGCGAATTAACTTATAGCACATTTTAGAATGCCATGCCCGATCGAGCAGACAAGGGAAGGAAAAAGAGGGTCCCGTTATGATATACCTGACAGAAGCCAACAGTCACAGAAACTAAGGAGCTTATTGGGTGTTTTTTTTTTATGTTCATCCCTAGGGATATAAATAGGGCAATGGTTTTTATGGCGAAAGCCTTTAATGTCTCATCGTTGTAAGCAGCAGTTGTCGACAGAAATATCACGCTTTTCAGTTGGTCGAAACGGTCGTGACGTCACAGTGCGCCAATTTCAAACCGGGCCAATTGTACTTCGGCTACTAACCATGCAACCAAGTGATGCTCCAAGTATGTGGTTCTGAGCTTAGTTACTTGCTTAATTACCCAATTAGCCTAATTCACTTTTCTACTCAGGCCATATAAATAAATAAAACCGAGTAGGAAATTGGTCGAGCTCGGGAATCGAACCCCGGTCTTCGGAGTGCGAGACGAGCATGCTATCCACTCCGCCATGCCAGCTCGATAGTTTGCAATGAACAAAAGCGCGTCTAGTGAATACGGTGTCTTCGCTCACTGCCATCCTCCTCCCTTCCATTCCGGCGAGGTTTAGGTGTCCACCGAGATATGAGAGAAAGATACATTTCCTTTAATCAAAAACCAATTTACCGACGAGCGAGGCGTAGAACCGAACGGGCGATGGCGTTCTATGGACTCTCTGGCAACGTTGCAAGACGCTCTCGCGTTCCACTCTTGAAGGCGAAGCTTAACATCTTCACCACACATCAGTGACCCCACTCTAGGTCAAAAAAGTGCACCCCCCCCCTCAATTTTTACGGGTGTCCCCCGAAATATGTGAGACAGTTACTGCGTAATTTCCTTTCCTCAAATACAATTTTCATTTTCTTCAATACGGGCCACCTTTGCCTTTCTTCTTTCACTCCCACTTCCTCCCTTCCGGTACGGTGCGGTTCAGGTGTCCACCGAAATGACAGAGAATTACTGCGCCATTTACTTTCCTAAAAAAAATCGTTGCGTTCAAACGGCAAGGCATCGCGCCGAACGGGTGGTGGCGCTCCGTGGACTCCCTGTCAGCGCTACCACACGCTGTCGCGTTCCACTATTAAAGGCGATGCTTAAGCGTCATTAATTAAAAGTTAATTAGTATACAGGCATTAATCAGTAATTAACCATTAATTAGTGACTTGACATCACTTGGTAATTAGTACCCAATTACGTGTGACGCCACTAGTGCCACAGAAGCAGTCAAAGTGGTGCGGAAAACGCTTTCGCCTCTACGCACTTTAGACAGTCAAAGTACCCCCTGAATTTTTTGTGATTTTTAATGTTCTAGGCAAAGAGTCGTCGATATCACCGCAACCTTCTTGCGTCACCGTCGAAGAAGTCAACGGGCAAACAATTAGCCTACGGATTTCGGACGCAGAGACCCGTATTGTGACAAGAACCCTAGAAGTCGTCAAACGCCACGGGCTCAGGTCCACTTGATGGGGCTATAACCCCACACCATCTGCTGCTTTTGTCGGCGGAAATAGTATTTCCTCCTTCTCCTCTTGGCCTATGGATTTAAGTTTCTCTGTGAAACTCTTTCAAACTGCGGCTTTCCACACGCGTGCTCTTAGAATGGCTCCAGCCCGTCACCAAAAGGAGAAAAAGAGCTCATATTACCAGGTTTAAAAAAACAACATGTGTCGGGATATCCATAGCCTTCACATGCGACCTGTAATTTAAGCAGCTGATAGCAGCGCTGCAGCTACTTGTTATTTTTAGCACGATTGTGGCAACAAGAGTGTTTCGAGCAATAAAAAGAAAAGGGAGAAGTCAGAGCGGTGTATAATGAAGGAAGTTGAAACTGTAAAACCCGTGAGGGAGTTCAACGTCTGAACCTGCAAGAGGGGTATGAGGCGTCACAGTTATAGTCTAGTCTCCTTTTAAGCTAACTGACCCTGAAAGCATGTATCGCCATCGCACATAAAACCTGTATTTTTACATTCTACCTCCATCGAAACGAAGCCACCTCCGCGCTCGGGATTCGATCTCGCAACCTTGAGCTCAGAAGAACAACGTCGTAACCTTTGAGCCACGTGCCAGGCATAAAAGTGAAGTTATTTTTGGACACTCAATACGTGACTCTCTGGTCACAATCCTTTCCTCTGCTTTGAAAAAGATATCCAGGATTTATTTTCATAAATTAAAGACACGCATAAGCGCCTCACTGCCAATCAATTTGCTTTAATTAATAACACAACTGAGCTCGAGCCTTTCCAACGAACTGTATAACTTAACATTTAACAAAATGAAAGCGATCATGTGGTAAAGCTGATATGAATTCGTGCCTCGGCAACGGCTCAGTTCTTTTGGCGCATGCGACTTGATGGTTTGATGCGGCTCGATGGATGCGAATTTGTTTTTATTGCGCAATTCAATTACCTGGCCTTTCTTTCTTAAAGATAAAACACAAGCGAGAAAATTCTAACTTTGTGTTGTCAGTAGGACTTGAGTTTTAAATGAGGCGGCTCATGGACGTCTCGCAAACCTGGCTAAGATATTTCGACCACTTACTATGCATTTGATCAAGTTTCTTCAAATTAATGCCGGCACAGGAAAGCAAATAATATTTTCATACTTAAAAGCTATATACAATCAAGTTTAAAACTTAAATATTCGCACTTTTTGAAGAAAAGTGGAATTATTCAGGCTATATGTAATGATCCACTCCATATTTGTGATAAGAATTACACTCTGAGTCATATGCACGTGGTGGATAATACGCAGTAACCAGTATTTATATTCGGCAACGCGTCGTAGTAAAATCTGTATGCGATATACTTGGAAATCAGCGTTCTTTTTAATTAATATGTAGATGACAGCATTTTATTTCTAATTTATAGCCATATGCCAAGTACGCCCTCACGTCATTCACTTGCAAGTTCGTTGTTCGCCATTGTCCGGGCACCTTTCGATTAACTAACATTGTATGCAGCGCGTATAGAGTCTTTTCCCTTGTCCAAGCAACATGCTTTGAAAGGGACTCTGACGCAGCCAAAAAGCTACGTCTGCAGTTGAAACTTTCTGAAAGAAAATTGTACCAAAAAACGTTTCCTGTATCACCTCTGATATCCAGAATCCCAATTACAAAAATATTGTTATGATTTTAGCTTAGGGGATCCGCCGCTGTGGATCACTGCCTTGGGCTTTTGGGTGCTGAACCCGCGAGTGCCATTTTGTCTGCGACCACCGTGTATAGGTAGACACGGAATAGAAAAGCGTCACGTGTGCTGTGTGATGTCAGAGCACGTTGAGGGACGCCAGGTGGAGTAATTTACTCCGCAGTCCTCCATTATGGTGTCCATAACAGCCTAACCTTCCCGTCGAGACGTCAAATTCTAAAATTTGTCTCCTTTATTGGTTTGTTGGGGTTTAGCATCCCATAGTGTCTCAGGCTATCAAGGACGCCGTAGTGAAGTTCACCGAAAATTTCGACCACCTGTGGTTCTGTAACGTGCACTGACATCGCACGGTACACGCGCCTCTTGAATACCGCCTCCATCGAAATTCAGCCACCACGGCCGGGATCGAACCCGCGTCTTGAGGAATAGCAGCTGAGCGCCGTAACCACTGAGCCACCACGGCGGGTCTAAAATTTTTTATTTAGAATTTTAACGTGTGTCACTGTTTTTTAAGCACGTTTCTGTTTCTGTGGGAGCGAAAGAAAGTCGCTTGAGTGCCGAAGAATGTTTATGGCGACGCCTTGGCTGACAGGCCAGCATTCTTGAAGTCCGCTTGTAACAGTTGCGACAAGAAAGGAAGAACACTGTTTAGTCGGCAAAGAATACTTGAAATGCGTGTTGGCAGAATATTGGAAGCTTCTGAAAACCGCCACCAGTTGACGACTGTGATGTCGCTTAGCGTCGCCAATTTTTGGAGGGTAGATGTGCAGTCTCGTCAAATCCATAAGGATCCGTATTCTCAAAATACTGTTGCCTGACGCCGATTACATTTTTTTCTTTTTTAACTCATTTCTGCACTGCTGCCAATTCAAATTTATCCTACTTCCACGTACAAAATGCAGAAAAACGACTAAGAAAGAACATAGCGTTCAAAACTGCGTGCGTGCTGACCAATGGACACTCGTGTATAGGGCTTGCCCACACGCTTAACCAGACCGTGGCCGAGCTCCGCACTTGCTTTACATCCGGTGCTGCCTTGTTCGCAGGCACCGATCGCTACGAGCTGCTTTGTACTCCTGCTTTTTTTTTCTGCTCCCTTTTTCATTCTACTTACAGCAAGTTCAAGCGCAGCCTTTTTGGCGGCGCAGAGCATCGGTTTGTTGCAGCTGAAATAAGAGCGCCGAATAGTCATGAGGCTGGGACTCCTTTCGCATAAGTTATCTGATGCAAACGCATACTGGCACGAAACGCCAAAGCGAGGTCAATGGCATCGGCGCTCTTCTGCGTCGTCAATAATTTTGCCCCAACGCAAAGCCCGTACCTTTGTTTTAGCTGGCGTAGCGAATAATACAAATGGACCTTCTGCTATATGGGTTATGAAAGTTATCAAAAAATTAAGGCACAGAAACAAAGGACGTTTGAACGAGACGCTTTTAATAATGAATACGACGAACAACACATGTGCCACGAATCGCACTGCAGACCTTGCATTTCAATGAATGCGCGAAGGCCTATATCGGCCTCTATATTAAAAAGAGCAATTTCTATGACGTCGTCAGTGTGTACTTCTACATGTATTTTCATTATAAAGAGCCTTACAATTTCTGGGCACTAGAACTGTGCACTGATTCTACCACTCGGGTCCCCGTCAATCCCGTCTGCTGGAAAATCAACACAGCCATGGTCTTCACCTATGCCTTCGTTTCTTTTCTGGTGGTAGCAGCCACTACTTCTGCAGCAGCGTCAGCGTCGAGTAAGTACATACACAAATTCATAGCCCCTTTCCTTTTTACTGCAGATATAATCATAAGACACCGCTTGCAATTAGTACATAGACAGGTTTTCTTTTTCGCTTCCTTTATATAGATCTTGCGAGGCCGTTATTGCCGAAGCCATCTCGGTATGCTAAGGCAAGGTGTAGCCCGATTCGAGAATATTTGTGGGCCTAGTTGCGCCTGGTTTGTTTTTTTATTTTATGGGGTTTAACTTCCCAAAGCGACTCAGGCTATGAGAGACGCCGTAGTGAGAGAGAGAGAAAAAACTTTATTTACACAGGAATTCGGGGCACGCCCCAGGGTCCCCGCACGAAGCGCTCCCGAAATTTCGACCACCTGGGGATCTTCAACGTGCACTGACATCGCACGGTACACGGGCCTCTAGAATTCCGCCTCCATCAAAATTCGACCACCGCGGCCGGGATCGAACCCGCGTCTTTCGGGTCAGCAGCCGAACACCATAACCACTGCGCCACCGCTGCGGCCTGTTTCGCCTAGAAAATGTTCCCAAAACGGCAGTATAAAACAACACTCTCCATAGACCGGTAAACTGAAGACGCCTCGTGTTCGTTCCAGTTTCTGCAGCTGAAAGAGCTTCACTTCTACGACACCAGTGCTATAACCCCGCGAAGCTTTCTCTTGAAGATGATGATGATGTCCCCAGGCTTAATGGCACATACCCACGGCAGGAGATTGGCTGCGGTTTCTCTTCGGAACTGCCGCTTTTTCTTTTCCTTTCTACCGTCAGAGAACCTTTCCATAGCTGAGTACTGTACGTCAGGTTTATGTGTAACTTCGGCTATACAGAATCAAAGACTTCACAACAGGATGAAGAGCTTAACTTTTGGCCACGCTAGTGACACTTTTGAAAAGAAAATTCAAGCGCACAAAACGAAGACAGCACTAGAGACGAAGGTAAGCACAGCGAGCGCGCGCAGTCGACTGTTTAACGTCTTTTCTGACGTACCCTCAAAAGTTTTAAAACCCGGAAAGTTTAAGCGGCGTCCATAGGTCCAAGACGGAGCTTTTAATTCAATTCTTTCTCGTCAGCGATTTCAAGGCATTGGCAATTCAAACACTGAGCCGGACATAGCGCACCAGGACGTCGCTGCTGTTTGAAATCTGCGACACTTTTAGCACACGGTTGAGCTAGACCAATGCAGTTTGTAAAATACATACAGCAGGAGCCAGCTTAAACAACGACCGGAGCAGACATTTTTCGTGTTTTTGCTCACACAGTTCTTGCAGCAAAACTTACTCGCACCAAAGAGATAAGTGCAACTTCAGGTTCAGCTACCAAGTGAGATGCCATAAAGTTTTCCGATTTCTATTACAACACTACAGGTCGCTTCCTGGAATTAGCATTCCAGCAATACATTTCAAAGGCTTATCTGCTCTATATTGAGTTATACCAAGGTTTTAGAGGAAGCTTTTTCGTACCATTCCTGTTCGTACTAAGTTCTTTAACACTCGGGGATCTCATCGTCATCATCACCATTAGTCTGACTACGCCCACGGCTGAGCAAGAGCGTCTCCCATGTCTCTCCAATTAAGCACGTCCTTTGCTATCTGCGGCCACCCCATCCCAGCAAATATCTCAATCTCATCCGCCCACTTAACTTTCTGACGCCTCCTGCAACGCTTGCCTTCTCTTGGAATCCACTCCGTTACCCTTAAGCACCGGCGGTTATCTTGCATTTGCATGCCCTGCCCAAGCTCCTTTCTTCCTCTTGATTTCGACTGGTATGTCATTAACCCGCGTTTGTTCCCTCACCCACTTTGCCCTTTTTCTGTCTCTTGACGTTACACCTGTCCTTTTCCTTTCCATAGCTCTGTGCGTTGTCCTTAATTTAAGCTGAACCACCTTCGTTAGCCTCCACGTTTCTGCCCCACATGTGAGTACCGGTTAGATACAGCTGTCGCGTACTTTCCTCTTGAGGGATATTGGTGAACTGCTATTCATGATGAGAGAACGTGCCAGATGCGCTCCACCCCATTCTTATTCTTCTAGTTATTTCCCTCTCTCGCATTAATATCGTACTCTACGGTAAAGAAGTTGTATCTTGTAAATAAATTTAAAAAATCCCCAGGTGACATACCAAACAAACATTCTGCAGAAGCTATCACGCCATTATAATGTTTTCAAATCTTGCAATTTCTCACAAATATTGACATTCATTTCGGCTACTGAAGAAAAATTCTGACAATATTTTGAGCAATTTCGTCAGAGGACACGTTTAGAAAAAGCAGAGCGGGAACATTACACGCCTGCAGGATTTGTCTCTACTTCTTAATTCCTCTGGCACCGCTGCTCGGCACACAGATCCCGAACGTCGTTATTATGGGAAAGTAAGTACAGGCATTTTACACGACACTTATATGCAATCAAGAACTAAGTTTTTTGTATTAATTGTACGAATAGCTTTGCTTGCTTTCACGTCTTCAAACGATAGACTGCGTAATCACCTTGCGCCCTATAGTCGAAAAAAAAAATATTACTTTGTTCTTAATTTTACCTTACTAATAGCAGTAGTACTTCACAATTCAGTGAAGAAATTCTTCTTTTGATGCTGAAACACCGAGAGCACATATGGCATAGAGTAACAGGATCAAATTGTTGAATTTGGATTTCATTGATCACTGGTTGTCAGCTATGCTGTGATGGGGCTACATGCTGATAAAATCGGACTAAAGGGACAAAACAAATCGTGCACTTCGATTGAGAGCAATATCGACCTGTGGTAAGAAATACAAGAGACTAGTGCAACCAGGTGCTACCAAGCATAAACCGAAGCGACTATCCCGACACACGTGATCGCGTAAAGGTTATGACCGGTACACTAAATAACCTGTTCCAGCCCGATTCAATTTTCTTAACAAATATTTCTAGTGTGCCTCTAATATGCGTTTTCACTTCAATTATGCCAAATATGCTTCAAACCTTTGTAATGATCATGTTGGCAATGTTCAAAGAATTGTGATGACCTGATTTTTTTTGTTAGCGCCTGCTTTTTTTTTTTGCAAATGCGGTCCTTTTGTTCAGTTTTCAAGAGAAGAGGGGGCAACTGATGAGACGGTGGGTAAAAAAAACAGGAAATAGAAGGTCTCAATGAGGACCCAGCTTTATATCTCACGGCCATTTCAGATTGGTGCGTAAGCTAAAGTTAAAATTTTCCCCACATCGGAATCAGCCTAATATTTTCGTAATTGAAGACCTTGTTACTTCACATTATCTTTGCAGCCTCCTGCACTAACATCACCATCAGCAATATACTCAACATCGGCAAGGTGAGTCTCAAGTTTTGCCCGTCAGCACATTGTTCTGGTCCGATAACAATAAAAAAAATTATAGCAATTAAAATTCCCGAAACTTTTATCGCTTGTTTACAAAGAGGGGTGCAAAAACTTCGCCAGGTTTGAGATGCATGATGCGGTATTACTGGAGTATACGTGGAAAAGAGCAAGTTGAAACCGAATCGTTGGAATAAAAACAGGAAGATAAATAAAACAATAACTTGCGACAAAAGCCAACATAAATTCAGGCTGACACTTTCAACACAAGCAGTAATAAGGTCAGAGGCGCGCTAACAGCAGCGTGATGTGTCCCTCCCTTCTATTTATAAACAAGAACGAAATTATACTCTACGAGTTATCAAAATAATACCTCATCTAGAGTTTCAATATTCTCTTTTTTCTGATTTTTCGGTGCACAAGGAAACAGCGCCGTATATATGGTTTTTATGCTTTTTCTCTTTCAGTGCGTCGGGAATTCTACAAACTTGTGCGGCAGTACAAGAGTAAGTTTTCTCCTTTTGAGGCACAATTTACAGAGCTGTCTTCATGTTTTTAAACTAACCGTTTTTTTTTTCTTCTTTCAAAGTGCTTACTTGTCACCCAGCCAGTCAGTCATTTAATTTTTTTTTTATGAACATTAAGGTTCTGAAGTAACGGGACAGCCCCCACTTCCCCAATTGAGATAGTGTATCGTTAATCGCCTTTCAGATAGTTTTGTGCTGCGATTTATAATTTATATGAGCAGCGCTAATTTACTTATAGCGCTTTTTAATCATTTTACTGGTAAAGAGCAGTTGCCGGAGAGGCAATAAACGAGTAAAAGTTATATGTCGTTATATGTTAGCTCTTGTACCGGTACTCCGCAGTATCGGCATTTTTGAAACTGCACTAATGCTGTTAGGCGAAGCTTGAGCGTAACAGGGCGGCCTGAAACCGTAGTCTTCAGGCCGCCCGTGCGATTCCTGTGGCCTCGACCAGCCTCGTTGGTGAATATGTGTGTCGCTTTACAGAATTCCTTTATAGCTGCCACATTAACTGGCGGCCCCGGTTGTACGGTTCCATTGGTAGAGAACGTGTTCTACTTAGGGATAGCAGTTATTTAGCGCATGCAAAGCTTTATATTGCGATAATTCAGATGATTTGGTGTTAGCTGGCAAGCTCAGTCGCCTGTCCTTGTTTATGACTGCAGGCAAGTGGAGCTACCCAAGGAATAATCAAGATCGCCAACGTGAGTTTTCTACGATTTCTGCCGTTCTTTTCAACCAGAATTTGCTCCTTGGCGTTCATGTCAGTCTCTAACACGGGTCTAATCGATAACTGAAAGACTTTTTCTTGTCTTACTGAATGTGACACTTTGTTCCTCAAAGCTGGTGGTTTCTTGAACTTTAAAGTAATTGTCATTGTAATTAGTTTTTTTCAGTGTCAGCAGCGGTCGCTGCCACTCCATCCGGCTGTCGATGACTTTCCGAGATTATAAGATTGCTCGCTCTGTGATATGAGAGAAGATATGAGATCGTATCTCATAGCCCCTGTCGCTTTGGCACGTTAAACCCCCATAAAACCTATAAGGTCGCACAGGTAAACTTCCACTAACGACAAAAACCTGTGAATTTGTCTGTTTGGTACTTCGTATTGAAATGGACAGCACAAACTCTAAAAACAAGTGCGCCGAAATACAGAGTGCGAAACAGACTGTTCGGAAAAACAGGTATCGTAAAAAAAATCTTAAATAAGCAAGCCTGAGATATAATAGAAGCCTCCTCTATTGCTAAAATGAAAGAAAACATTCGTGAGGACTCCATCCAATGCAGTCACTAAGGAAGAATCCTCTTACACGAAATCAAACCACCAGGACAACAATGAACACATTCCTCTCCATCCGTTCGCGTAACAGCTGGCAGAAGTCATTGCCCGTCCTCCCACCCTCCTCAGCCCTCTTTTATAATTAGAGCCTTTTCCCTGGTTGAAAAATACCCAGCTGCAACAAAGCGCTTCCTCTACGCAGTCCCTGTGCTTGTCCCGTTTTTCCTAAAAGTCAGCTCACCTCAGATCATAATGCGCTGCAGTCCTTCGTACCACACAGTAGCTTTCGTCACCTTCACAGATGATGAGGCAGAGGGCTCTAGTGATGAGAAGAATGTGTTTCATGCGACTATCTGTAGAATGAAGGCAATGTCTCGCTCCATTCGAAAGGCAGGCAGCTTTTCGGACAGAAATTGTTCTGGTGAGCCTGCATGTATTTCACGAAAGCCGAAAAGTCGAAAAGTTGGCAGCTTCTTTTCACGCACATCTGCACCAGCAATCTTTATAGTGGACACTGCATCGGTACCACCTCAAGTTATCAGGCCCTGCGACTGTTTATGTCCCACGCATCATCCTAATTTACCAGACACATTGTGATTGATAAAGTAAAACAAAACAGAGGAAAAAGAAGATTAGCACCAGCACCTGTTACTGACAACTTATAAAGCGGCCTGCGCACACCACAAACACAGAGCGCGTCAACCTGCAAAGGGCACTTGTTAAATACAAAGCAAAGACAAAGTCGTGCAAGGGAAATTGGTTGGTTTTCTGTACAACGACTGAAAGAACAAAACAAAATGCCGTTTCAGGAGAGACTAGTAAACGTAATGAGAAGAGGCGAGACACTTGTGCAGAAAGAACATTTACGCTCTGTGGAGGAAAAGTATTAGAATCCCTACGACAGGCTACGCCGGTAATAATATAGAAAAGAAAGTTACAGTGAACATAACAAAATCCACGACATGAAGAGTGCTACCTAGGGAGAAATATAGAATCATAAGAATTATTGCGCGAATAAAAAAGCCGTAAAGAGTGAAATCAGGAAGAAAACACTGCATAATAATTAAAAAAAACCAGTTCCATTCTTTTTCATGCTGATCAGAGTGCCTTAAATATCGAAAATATGGAAGTAGGCATGAACAAAGATAAGATACATGTATGACCAGTGGGAAGAGCCTGCAACACTATACAACCAGAATTCAAGATGAACATGACCAGCCTTCGGGAAGAACAAAATCTACCACTCAGAAGAACAGAACTATTGCATGAACCTTCACAAGAATCCTAAATAGCTCAGCTTAAAATATACAAGCGAAATAACTTGTATTGGTGAGGAAACACGTGTACAGTATATTAAAACTTTAAAAATAGGAAAATATTAAACAATTAGTTCAGTTCACCACGCAATGTGACTCTTTCCACCACCCTGACTCAAAGGGGATGCCAAAAAAATGCATCCATCCGTTCAGCAACGATAGAAAAAACAGCCGAAAGAATTTGGGGAAGGTAAAAAAATCCAGAAACTTGGCGACAGAACGGTATGACATTTCTTTACAAACGAAAAAAGTATCCTTTATACAAACTACAGACGGTACTCGACGACAAGGAACTGAGAAATAAAAGTTATGATGCTGGGATTGTAAAAGGCAATAAAATATTCTGCGGAAATGAATTGTAGTTGCATAAACAGAGATTTTTAGTGGTGCGTTTTTAAATGATGCTTATTGCCACGGGAGACTCAATTAAATCTTTTCCTTACTTCTACGCTGTATAAAAATAATTCAACTGGAAACGAGGCCTTTATGTTTAGCCTTCCAGGGCATCAGCGATCCCTGTGCAGCTGTAAATAGGGGACATCTATTGAACATACTCAGAGTGTTATGGATCACTGATGAGATAATACTTTCGCGAAGTTATGTTCTCGCTAACAGTGTCGTTCATGGTACCAACCTTGCCTCTAGATTCGCGGAAGCTGATATCATACGTCCATGACCTGCAGCCAGTCGTGACCTCAGTGGCTCTGCAGTGACCAATAGTCAACGAGCCAGAACAGACGAAAACAGATCACAAAATGATCTATGGAATTTAGCCTCCATCGAGAGATATAGACCGCGTTGTAACAAAAAATCTACGCATTTCCTTTAAAAACTGGCACCTGCCACCCTGGCAGGTGCCAGTTGATGGTTGATCGCGAGAGTTTGCTCACCCAATGAACGCTCCGGCCTATTGCAGCAGTGCCGCGTGTCTGGCACAACGTTGTCAGTGCTAAATCATGCAGACCACATCTCTCTCTCATCACCCCACGTACCTATAAGCGCAATTCAGGCGTCCACTGACCCAGGGAGCCAGTTATGCAAATTTCCATTTCTTGAAGTCACCGCAGTGTAAAACGTTTTCAACGCCGACGCCAATGAACAAAATGAACACCGATGGCCTATGGCTTCAGTGCCGCGTTTCTGCCACCACGTTACCAAATTCAATTCATGCAGCGCACATCTGTCACTACCGCCACGTTGCTTGAAGCACAATTGAGGTGTCTACTGTTCCAAGAGGGCAGTTATGTGCCTTTCCTCTGCTTTCCAAGCTGCCGCTCCATTGGTTTCGTAACTTAAAGCGCGACTAAGCTGTCCACTGTCCCAGAGGGCCAATTATGCGCCTTTCCTTTGCTTTCGAAGCTCAAGGTCATTTGAAGGTCAAATTTGCATGGTCCGCGATTGAAGCCTAAGGTCCCGTAGTCAAGTTCTCGCTTCGAAACAGAGCACCTTTAAGATAGAATTCCTATTAAAGCTAGCTTACAAGTGCCCCCACCACCGGCCAGTTTCTCTAGTAAACTTGACTGATATCAAGTTGCATTTAGGTACAATCCCTGAGGCTATGGTACAGTCTTATTGTCTTCCTAATTTGAATCACGGAGTCCGTCTCAACTTGAACGTGAAAACTTAAAATTGAGCAAAGGGGAACAAAATGTTGGCTTTCAAATGAAATTTTCTCCACGAAGAATGCTTCTTCCACTGCCATGCAAACAAACCAAGCCAGAAAGAGCCATAAATTTATTCCGTCCATGATAAGATATAACTAAAATAATGTACGTTGGAAAGGACTCTGTGCCCGCTAGTGACAACAGTAAGCGAAATCAGCGCTTTGACCTTTAGTGTGTCAAGTAATACTGATGCCGGAAGATTCCTGAAGTTGTTGTTTTTGCCTTATTGACATGGCACATACCCACGACGGGGGATAGACCGAGGTTCAGTGAGGACAGTCAAAAGAAGTGGGTAAATTGGTGCCACGCTAATGCTTTGGTATGTATTGGGTTTAACATCCCAAAGCAACCCAGGCATGAGAGACGCCGTAGTGAAGGGCTCCGGAAATTTCGACCACCTGGGGTTCTTGAACGTGCACTGACATCGCACAGTACACGGGCCTCTAGAATTTCGCCTCCATCGAAATTCGACCGTCGAGGAAGGGATCGACCCGCGTCTTTTGGGTCAGCAGCCGAGTGCCATAACCGCTAACCTACCGCGGCGGCTAATAGTTCTGCTTTTAGTAAGAAATCAGAATAATTGAACAGGAAAAACAACAATAAGGAAAAATAAACAGCAGAGAATATTAGATAATTCAATACGGGAAAATTGCTGAAAGATCTTTTTTAAATTCAGAAATCCTAGACACCATTAGCAAGGGAATCTGCCGGTAGCTATTATGTAATTGTGGTGGTACTCGTAAACTGGATGCAATGCAAAACCTTTGGCGCCAGCAAAGAAGGAGAGAAGGGAACCGACAAAGTGAGTCCCAAGCTTCTAATGAGAATTTCTAGATGCGACCTTCTCTGATGTGAAACCCTCTGGTAAGGCAGTAGCAAAGTGCTCCAGTGTGTCCACGCCTCCACAAGCCGCGCAAAGGTTTGTGGGACTGAACACGCATCTGCATAAGTAAAGATTTAAGTGGAGGATCCTGCACCGCATGAGAGTCATCGCTACTTCCCACGTCGAGGATCCATCTTGCGATTTTCTTTTTTAAAATACTAATTTCTCGATCCCGAACATTCACTGTGGTGGCCATGAACGCGCGTAGAGCTTCACTGCACATTTCAGTGTTATCCTGCACTATAAGAATCTCTGTGAAGTCGTACTTAGTCTCCGTTGAAAGATCGTGTTTTCTTGGCCGGGGGCAGAATTAGGTTAACGCGTAAAAACAGAGCCTTGACACCTTCTGTGTTTCTAAAACTTATTTTGCAAGTTAAGCGGTCGCTTAAGGTATTTTTGATGAGCTTGTATATTTCGCTTAGATCACGCTCTTAAGCAACGTTACTGCTAAAGATGCAAAAGGTGATCGTAAGGGCTAATTTCCTTCTCCACCTAACTGCCCGCGGTTAACAATTATCCAAACTGCACCGTTAAATGCGGCGGAAAAGAAGTGCGTGAGTCGTTTCACCAAGCAAGTTGTGATCTACATTTTTTTTATAAACACAAGTTTCTCACGCTGAAGTTAACAGGGGCAATAACGTTGATATGTTCGTTACCGAAGGTTCACAAGTCTACATCCAACTATTCAAATTTCCGTTTATACCATTTTTTTTTTATCGTACGCCACCACAAGGAAAGCCTTGCGGCTTGGGTTATTTTCTACACCGGAAACGTCATTTCGTATATCCGTAAAACTGAACATGAGATCCTCCTTTGTAACCTCAATCTTTACCATCGTTTCTATCCAGGAAGTAGAGCGATTGATGATGGAGTTCTGCGGAGGAAAAACCGCGGCGACATTCTTTTTGCAGTGCGTCATTCAGGGAGTCTACCAGAATCAACCGCCTCTAGGAATCGTCAGCGCCCTGTCGCCCCTGCTGCTCATAATCGGGAACCGCGGCATTCGAAGTGAGCATACTGCAACTTCTGAATTTTATCCCGGTATTAAGCAGACGCTTTGCATCCGAAGGGCCAACTTTTTTGTTTATAGGAGCAGCGAAGCAACGCCATACAAGCACAAGCCAGAACACACTGCTCTCTTTCACAATCTTATTTATTTATTAATCTGCTTTTTATTTAATTATTTCAAATACCTTACATACCTTACATACAATACCTTACCTTACATAAATATTCGTGAAACTTAACTGCTGATGCTTGGGAGATAGCGGAACACTTTAACAAGTATTTCCAGAGCATTTTTTTTTTTCAAAACCTGAACAATACGAACTTCAGTATTTAATCTGTACAGAATCTCAAAGTATTACAGTAAATCGTGAAGGAATCGTAGCCATGTTTCTAGAACCTGACGATAGCAAATCAGCAGGACCGGATAAAATACCAAATGTTTTTCTAAACCGTTATGCAGAACAGATATCGGCATTTCTGATTAACCTTTTCCAGTTATCGCTAGATTCAGGTGAAATACAAGCACTATGGCACACGGAACGTGTTGTCCCAGTTTACAAAAAAGGTGAACCCTTATCAGTCGCGAATTATCGACCAATCTCGATCACAAGTACGTGCTGTAAAATGCTCTAACACATTGTAGCATCATATATTCGGCAACACTTAGACGGAAACAAGGTATTATCTGAATTCCAACATAGTTTTCGAAAAGGGCTATCCACTGTCACATAACTGCTATCGACTGTGCATGAACTCGGATGTGTGTTAGACGGGAACGGTCAACTCGACGTGCTGTACCTAGACTTCTCTAGAGCTTTTGACCTGGTTTCACATGCAAAACTGTTGTTTAAACTGGAATGTGTTGGTATTCCTCAAGGTATTGTCCTTCGGATCAAGGCCTACCTTAGTGATAGGAAACAATACGTCACCATTAGGAACTGTTCTTCTCGGAAGTTAGATGTTACTTCTGGTGTGCCTCAGGGAAGTGTCTTGGGCCCGCTCCTTTTTTTAGTTTTCATCAATGACCTGTTACATGTTATTCCTGCGCAGGTTTCTGCCCAATTATTTGCCGGCGACTGTGTTGTGTTTAAAAAAATTACGTCCACAAAGGGTCAAGAAATATTACAGGATACTTTAGAAGCTATTTCCCACTGGTGTACAAATTGGGATATGCAGTTAAAAAAACGGTAAAAACGGTACTTAACACGGAACAAGCAAATATACCCGTGTTCCTTTACATATCAGTTTAACAACAATAATATCTTAGAGGTGGACTCATATAAATACTTAGGGGTTACGTTTACAAATAAATTAACTTGACCAAAACACATATCAGAAACTTCTGCTGCTGCACTTTGCAAACTGTGGTTTCTTACGCGAAAACTTAGGAATGCTCCTGCCAGTACTAAGCGTCTTGCCTATAACAACTGCGTAAGAGCTAAACTTCAGTATGCGTCGGTTGAATGGGACCCCCATAATAAAAAAGATATCATACAACTCGAGCGTGTGCAAAGAAAAGCTGTGCGATTTATATTTGGTAAATATAGAAGACGCGATTCACCATCTACGCTTATGAAACAACACAACGTTCAGACCCTAGAATCCCGAAGGAAGGTTAGTCGCCTCATCATTTATTTATTTATTTATTTAGAACATACTGCAGGCCTACAGTAGGCCCAAGCAGGAGGAGCGAATACTTAATATATGAAAAAAAAAGAACAGGTTTAGCAAAATTGAAAAATGTTAAATACAAGTTGTAACACAAGATACAGCAATAAATACAAGGCTCAGATGCAAAATACAAAAAGTAAACGTAGAAATAAATGGCTCTCAAATTAAATGCAGTGAAGAAAACATAGAGTCAAAAGAATCAGCTCTGGTTAAGAGATCTGGCGGATCATGCTTCATCACTGCCTGAAAGGAAAAATAAAAAAGTTCCCTAATTGCGTCAAAGCTCATTGTACGAGAAGAACCAGACATAAGCAGGAACACTCACTGGCACCAATTTTCGCCCGCACAAACACATTTAAAAATAATTACTTCCCTAGAACTGTATCCGAATGGAATGCATTACCTTCTCATATTTTTCTGTCCAGCAATTTTGTAGCAGAGTTGGAACGTCATCTCTTTATTTCATGAGTTTGGTTTGTTTTGTGTTGCGGTGCCTGTCTATATCTTCAATTTTGATTGATTGTCTTACTTATTATTTTTTCTCGATACATGTGCTTGTCATTTCGTGTATTGCAAAATGTTTGAATGTGCCCCTCTTGCTAGGACCATGCATGGTCCGCAGTATTTCAAATAAATAAAAATAAATAAAATATGTATCTACGATCTTTCGACACTCAGGTCATTTTGCAAAGCCGTTTCCTTTTACATAATTCTATCTTTTATTCTCTGAGCTAAAGCTCACGAATTAAAAAAACAACGTTTCAGAGGATTATAAGGTTTCAAATTTTCTCCTAATGCTTAAATCCCACCGACTTCTTTCAATCAAAGGTGCTGGCTGCTATAGGAGCAATGAAGTGGCCTACGGCTTGAATATGAATCCGATCGAATTCTTTGTAGCTTACAGTTGTTTGGTAAAGACTTCGGGGATTCTCTTGCAACTGATGAACACTGGAAAGATGAATTTGAAAATAATCCTTAAACAAACTACAACGATTCGCAGAATTCGATAAAAGACGTTTCACAGGGAACACCGCTACGCGCCATTTAATGATGGTTGGTTGGTTTATGGGGTTTAACGTCCCAAATAGACTCAGGCTATGAGAGACACCGCCATTTAATGAGAATAGCAAGCAAATGCCCGAAGCATTGTTAGGCCATAACATAAGAGTAGCGTAAAACCAGGACGACGGACAAAAGGAGAGAGAACACACACCCACAAACTGTAGCGGCAATCAAGGATACGCTCACACATGGGTTTTAGAAGATTGTAGAAAGATGCCCGAAGAACTAGAAATATGATTCACCAGGGTAGAAATTTGGGCAAGTCCGTAATGATCCATAACATCAGATCATTGCCCAAATTTCTACCCTGGTGAAATATATTTCTAGTTCTTCGGGCATCTTTCTACATATCTTCTAAAACCCATGTGTGAGCGTATCCCTCATTGCCGCTACAGTTTGTGGGTGTGTGTTCTCTCCCCTTTTGTCCGTCGTCCTGGTTTTGCGCTACTCTTATGTTATGGATCATTACCGACTTGCCCAAATTTATACCCTGGTGAAGCAATGTTAGGCACGTGGTTCCCATATAGCTCAATATTCTGAGAGAACGTTTCAATGTTATCGGTTTTTCTTGATGGGGCGTCTTTAGCAGCATCAACATAATTGTTGTTATTTTTGTTGTCCTCATAATTGTTGCTGCCGTTCAGATGTAACATTCTCATCAAATTAGGTGACGCAAGCTCAGTTTGTGTCTAATTTCATGCTTCCGTATTTGCACCGGCCATAAAAGAAGCATAAATATTCGCACACTAATATGGTAATGCTAATTTTCCAGCCGGTATCAACAGTGGGGCGCTGGAAAACTACCAGCTCTGCAATTCAAGCGGCTGCCTTAGTTTCCCCGTCAAGAACGACTCGTGCCTTGGGTCGATCAACATTGGGCTGCCTGGCATGGAAAATTTTGGCTCGGTAAAAACCGTTCTTCAGCAATACGTTCGCGCTACTAAGATTAGAATGCAATTAGATACGTCTCACTGCTTCCGTCTAGTGACAAGTCCTCATTGTTATGATCATCATTCAGGTTACGTCAGGTTTGATCAAGAATAAGCTGCCTTCTGGGTAAAAAATTGCGTGGATACTTTGGCAACCAAAGTGTTGAAAGGCGAAAGCCGAGGACACTATGCCGTGACGGCTTCCGGTGGATGTGACGTCACACCGTTCCCGTGGCTATATCAATACCCAAATTGTACATCTTTCGGGGATCTTAACTGTTAATTACTCTTAAATACACATTTCTCTATCTAATTTGACACAAATCCGACGTTTTTCCGACCATTCTGTGACAATTTTCACTATGCCGTGACGACATACGAATGATGTGACGTCCTACCGTTCCCGTGGCTATACCGGCGTCCGCGCTATTTCGACGGAATTT
Source organism: Amblyomma mixtum (assembly GCF_055824585.1). NCBI lineage: Eukaryota > Metazoa > Arthropoda > Arachnida > Ixodida > Ixodidae > Amblyomma > Amblyomma mixtum. Next base: position 117,329,903 of record NC_143015.1, on the reverse strand, counting down.
CAACATTTTTGCCTATAATTAATTAACTTATTAACCTACAGTTATCAAACTCTACTTCAAGGTTCATTTTTTCCTCCTCTATCTGAAGCAACCATTGCTTTTCTTCAATCCTTTTAGTTCCTGAGTTAAACGTGTGTGACACCCTTTGTTAACGGATGACAGTAGAGCCATTAAAGGATTTCGCCTTAAAACATTGACTCGGTAAAACTTCTCGTACGCCCTCGCCAAGCCCCAGATTTCGCTTACGCACGTCAATTTATTTGCTCACTAATTACTTCTGCATCAATAATAAAGTTGCTCCGGATGGATCAACTAAGAAAAACTTCGAGGGGACCGGGAGGCTGGTTAATTGTCTTAAGTAGTTTGGTTTGGTTTATTGGGGTTTAACGTCCCAAAGCGACTTAGGCTATGAGAGACGCCGTAGTGAAGGGCTCCTGAAATTTCGACCACCTGGGGTTCTTTAACGTGCACTGACATCGCACAGCACACGGGCCTCTAGAATTTCGCTTTCAAGAAATTCAGCCGCCGCGGCCGGGATCGAACCCGCGTCTTTCGGGTCAGCAGCCGAGTGCCGTAACTACTCATCCACCGCGGCGGGTGTCTTAAGTAGTGAGTTGGTTAACTAATTTCTGATATTTAACTTTTTCAGTCACATCTAGGCAAATGGATGCAATTACAGATTTCTAGCCGGTCGCTAGTAATAGCCGTGTCGGTTTTTCGTGTTTTGAAAAAGCGATTATGCTCGGCGCTGTGGCTAGACAACATTTGGCTACATCGTGCCAAAATAAATGCGTTTTCGAAAAATATGCAGTTAAAGCCACCTTTTCAGTGCATGCAACTAGTCAAAAAAAAAAAGCTTAATTTTGTCGAGCCGCAGGGCCAAGAGTAATCGCGTTTTTGAAATTCTAAAAACCGATATGGCTATTACTAACGACCAGCTACAAATCTCCAACTGCAATTAGGTGCCTGACTCTAGTAGTTGAAAAGTTAATCGTCAAAAATTAGTTAACCGGATTGCTAAAGACAATTTACCGGTTTTCTGCGGTTCACCAATGCTGGTAATACTCTGCTGCAAAAGCCACGTTTTTACCTCAAAAAAGCTATTTTTGAGAATTACCTAAAATCTTCCCTGCAACACTTGGTATACGACCGCACCTACCAGTCTGCTCATTGAACGACCGTCGAACGCTTTCGAATCAAGCACGCGCCATGAGCAGCAATCGCAATCAATCGCAATCGACACAGCTTTGAAGACACTCGATTCTTCGAACTTAGCAATTTAGCGAGCACGCCACAACTCTTTGCTATCTCCTTCACGTCCGCCCATTTAGGGGGAATGCCTTCTCGATCAAGTGAACACTTTCATTTGACCTGCCTTCGCGCTTTCTCAGGGAAACATTTTTCGCGCAGACGCAACCAAAGCCTCTTGTAGCTACGTTTGCATAACCAAACCATTCTACTTTGATAACATGTATCGCATTCTGTGACCACTCCAGTGCGCAGGAAATTCGGCTATGATGTGTACTGCTGGATCATCTACCACTGTAAGTTGTTTATCTGTTATTTTGGTATGATCTGTTATTTTGACTCAAACAGTCGCACTGCGCTGCCTAGATTTTTCGCACCACTGGAATGGAGAACAAAATTACTTTACAGATCCATAGTAAACCAAACCATTATAATAAATAATAATAAAGAAAAAAAGAAGGTTCCGACCACATGACTGAGGATTTAATTTTACTGGCAAAAAATTTAACAATGCTGCATTCCACTGGACAAGCAGTCCATGGGACAAGCCTCTGAAGTGCTGTGCTTCAAGGTTTGACGTTTCATTTCCTGGTCACCAGCTTTCAGGGGATCGAGCTTTCTCTCAGTGATCGTTAGATTTCGTTTATTGCGGTTTAACGTCCCAGAGCAATTCAGGCTATGAGAGACGCCGTAGTGAAGGGCTCCGGAAATTTCGACCACCTGGGGTTCTTTAACGTGCACTGATATCGCACAATACACGAGCCTCTAGAATTTCGCCTTCATCGAAATTCCACCGCCGCGGCCGGGATCGAACCCGCCTCAGTGATTGCTACTAAATCGGAATGATTGGCAAACGACAGAACATCTAAACAGAAATAAAAAAATGTAAACAAAATTGAAAACAGGTCATCTGTACTTGCGGAACAATCATGAGCGACCTTGCACTGACATTTGCGTTCATGAATTCCGCGACGCACAGCAGTATAAATGAAAGCGTCATTTCACCGTGAAAAATCACAGCGATGTCTAGGCGGCAATACTAGTAACTTCACTGGAGTCTTGGGCAGTTTCACTCGCACTTGATAACATCTTCCAACGCACGACGCAGATCTTAAGAAGTTAAAAGCACCTCAACGAGTGCTTCTCCTTGGCTGCGTCTTTTTTTTTACAGTGCTACTGGATAAAGGCAATTTATTAGAGTTCTCAAGCTAAGAGTGCGTACGATTAGCTGCGCTCCTCATTAAATACATTAGCAACAAATAGTTACCCACCTTCTTGCTCTTCATTCTGTGTTCCCTCTTCCAGACCAACATGGTTCAGTCCACAGTGCAGTCCATAGTTGTGAGTATACAGCACTGTTCCGACACCACCTGGTGGTATTCAAGATCCCGCTTACAATTTAATGGGGTTTTTTTGTCTCACGCTCTTGTAAATTTTAAAACTTCTTAGAAAAGGTACCGATTGTGAAAACTACAGCTTCCAAGTTTCGCTCCCAACTTACGATAATTAGGTCAGCCACAGTGGTACATTTTCACGAAAGTGAACGAACACATTAAACATTAATCATCGAACATTCACCGACAAAGACCAAGTAAGGTACACTAAACGGGAAACTCTACACGTTAAGCATTAAATATTGAAGCAAACCTCGGGACAACTTTATTCAATTACCTTTCTCTACCCAAACCGGGAAGCACTGTTTGCGTTGTTTTTTTTTTATTGCGAAAGCAATACTACGCCAGGTGTCGCCTCTTCATGGTACCGCAGCCTACCTTTCACGGTCGGTGGTCGGTCATGTGACTACTGACGTCATAGCAGTGGGAGAGATGGGGCACCAAGTCAGCTCTTCAGCGCGCCGCAGCTAGAACTTCGCGGCCGGTCGGTCACCCGCGAACGGCGGCAAGCGATTGACGTCATACAAGTTGCAAGAGCTTGCAGTCCTTGCTGCGGTGATGGATGTGTGTCGCAACGTGCGGCATGACGGCAACCACAGACATCCAGGCGCTATCGGGTGTAGAGAAAAGTAGCTCCTGCTCGCCGGTTCTTCGGTATAGCTGTGGAAGACTTCGGACGCGAGTGGAGATTCTTGTTGTGTTACCGTTTAACCTGATGGAGGCTATGGATATCGAAGATGCTACAAGTTACACCACTTGCGTTCGCAATTACCTAGGCTTAACCAAAGCTAAGCCCCAGCAATTTTTTTAAATGAGTGGCGGTGCATCATAGCATCCGTGGCTATAATTCGGTGTCGACGCACGCAGCCAACTTGCGAAATCGGCCGCTGATGGGGCTCTTGTATTTCGTTGTTTTGGTTTCAGACCGCAGCTCTTAGGTGCCCGTTTCTGCGTTTCGCGGCGTCGCCATCGCCGTTGTCGGTTGTGACCAGCATTGGACACCCTTTAAGCTGTGAAAGCAATGGAGCGGGAGCTTGCAAAGGAGAAAGGGTAGAACGAGCGAGCGCGCGTCGGCTGTGGCCGCTACACCACCGCTCCTACGCCAGACGTCTCGTTGCAGTCGAGTGAGTGAGACGCATGGCTCAGAAGCGGCCCAGTGATTCCGAGCCATGCGGTTCGGGGAAGCGGCAGTGGGTTGACCACAAGGTTTTCGCCAAGCACACTTTAGAATTTCCAAAGTGATTTCGGTGTTTTTTTGAGGAAAGGAAATGCCCAGTATCTGTCTCATACATCTCGGTGAACACCTGAACCAGAGTGAAGGCGCATAACTGTCCTCTTGGAACAGTAGACACCTCATTCGTGGTTTAAGCTACGTGGCGGTAGTGAGAGATGTGCGCTGCATACTTTGGCATTCACAACGTTGTGCCAGAAACTCTGCCACCTTCCAGGGAGGGTGGGGACTTTAATGTTAATATCAAGACAAGCGGGAATTTCTTACCACTTATGCGGGATAAGATCCCGTTGCTCTCGCTCGTAACGGCTCCCACAGCTGTGACAACTTCCCGAAATGCTTGCACAGACCTCGTCTTTGAGAACCACGCATTGGTGCAGCAAGTCGAGCATATATTCATCTATTTCTCCGTCCACAGAGCTTCCTTCATGACCAAGGGCCATAAGCCGGCTGTTTGAAGTAGTGATGGGGTCAATACTTTCCGGGAGCTCCGGGACGCGCACCTTACAAACCAGTACACGCGCTTGTCGCTAACGGAGTCGGGTCGCCGCCTTCTTGCTCGACTCCGTATCCAACACACCCCTCCAATGGAACGCAGGTTTCACACCCCAGAACTGTGGAGACGTGCCATCCACGTGCGGCCTCTTCCAGCAAACATGTCACATGAAGACCATAATGGTCGGTGCCTGGCACGAGCGGAAGCGCTAGCCCGACACTATGGCAACAAAACAGGTGTATACTACGTAGACGCCTCCGGCCCTCAACACGGGGGGTGGTACACGGCCGCGGTAGTTCACAACAGCAAAACAGTTAACGGCCTTACTTTCAGAGCCCGCAGTGCAACACAAGCCGAAGAGGTCGCGATTGCTCTCGCGGCCTCACATTCCGATTCAAAATACATAATCACCGACTCGTGAGGGACCTGTCGGAACGTCGAACAAGGCTGCACTCCCTTCCTAGCCTATCGAATATACCAAAATTGGATACGGGATAGGAACCCCGCACACCGTTACCTTCTATGGGCCCCTGCTCATCAGGGGTTGGCAGTAAACTAGGCAGCAGACGTAGCCGCCCGCACGCTCTCACCCCGGGCTGTTTTCTCCTCCCCACCTGATCAGGAACCCGATTTTAATCCGGTCTATACGTTCAAAGATATCACTACCTACTATCAAGATAGCCATCGCCTTTACCCTAGCCCATGTAAAGGCCTCAAGAAGGTGGATGAGCGGCTCCTTCTCCGCCTCTTCATAAAATACATTGCTGTGCCCGGCAGCACTAAAACATTTGGACCCCTCCTTTAGCGGCAACTGCCCGCACTATAGTTCGGTGTCTTCGGACACCTATCACATGGTGTGGGCCTGCCCCTCCAACCCGGCCATTCCCCACCTCCCCAACCCAACCCGGGAGGACTGGGAGGCGACCCTGCTCGGCTGCCACGGCTTACAGGCACAACAAGCCTTAGTTGGACGCGCCCGCGCGGCGGCCATCGCCACTGGGGTCCCAAACTAGGGACCTCCACCTGGTTTTTGTAAGGATTGGCCCCTTACAGGCTAATCCAAACATACCTCCTGTCCCTTATGAATGAATATTTTCACCATCACCACCACCACCTTCATGACAATCAAGAACTGTTAGTGGAGTGTTTCTTGAAGAAGGAAAATGTCTGTAAAATAACTACTTGTCTGTAATTGTACACATACATGTCTTGATCGAATTGTTTGCCTCAATATATCGAAAAGCTGAAACAGCTGATGTGCTGCGCTCAAATTTCGCATTAGTAAGTAACGTAATCGTCAGCAATTTTTGATTAGCTAATAAAAGCTCTATTTTCAAATGGAGTGGTTTCTTTGTGATTGGAATATCGTAGCCTATCGATTGAAACCAGCTTCAGTGCTTCCTCAGTGTTCCTTTAAGCACTGGTCACGATACATAAAGACTACTGGACACTTCCATAGATCTATTGGGAAGGATCGGCATGAGTGGTCAGCGTAAAATATTTGAGCCTGTTAACACACGTCTCAGTGGAGCGTGCTTCTTACATGTAAAATTAAGACGGTTATGCACCACGTAGGTTGACGTTTCACCTCCTTTTTAACTGCCGAATAACTCTGCTGACTGCTCTGGACGACCTTCAATCATCGTGTCCTGGATTTCTTTGCCTACAGTGCATCCTGAGTCAACTTCCTGCGGACCAGTTCCACATTGTTGTTGGCGGCATCGTCTGCCAACTGGTCACGGCCATTAACCAGGCCATAGAGGGGAACTTGGCTCTCCAGGCGACTTTTGGCTTCTTCAGAAAAACCATAACTTTCGTGCTTGGCGTCCCGTGTGAGTGTGACGCATACTTTGGTCTGAGAGAAAGAGGGTCGTAACCTGCCATATTTTCCTGATTACACCTCACAGGAACCAAATTTAGCTGAGATTGAAACCGTTTTTCTTCCACAGTGTGCACTACTTGTCCGATTCTCTGCATGCAAAGTGCTGATTCATGGATGTGTCCCATGCAATCGACAATACAGCATTCCACGCAAACCTAGTTCACTAAATGTATTGAACGTGAATGCTGTCTAGGTTATCGGTGGCTTGAATATATAATTCTTGCCCACTGTAAAACCTTCAGTTAATGTGAGTAACTCATTGTTCACTTTATCGAATTTAACAAAGCTTAACACGCGATCTCTCAAGAATAGCTACTTCTGTTTCAATGGTACTTGATGTCGCTTTCACCTTGCCTCACTTCCAGGCCCCTTAAGTGCCCAAGAAGAGGGTCACGAGTCCTCAGAGCGGCAAGCGGCGTTGGCATCGCACTTTCGGCGCAACTCGACGCTTGTGGACACTTCCGAAAGAATGAACAAAGCAGGTTTCATTGATGTAATTGCAACACGTACTTGACATTTATGTTTCAATGTTTTACTCATTACACGACGGGTGGTACAACCGCTGTGTTGACGCGTATTCCGACGGCTTATATGTTCCAATCTATTCACTTCGGTCACTTAGCGGCTGTGACATTCGCCTGCTACGCCCAAGGCCGTGCGTAAGATACCAACCGCAGTGGCTGCATCTCGACGGAGGTGAAAAGCAAAAGCGCTCCATGTACTGGTACTGTGATGCTCGTTTAAGAACCCAAAGTTTCTCGGGAAGGTACAGCTGCAGGCCTCTTGTGGCTCATAACAGACACAGAAAACCGGAGAAGATGCAGGAAAGAGGCTGTGGACAGCACAAAACGGTTGTTGAACTTTTTGCTGGGCTAGTTGGTCCATTCTGACATACGTGAAACAGCGCGAAAGAAGAAGCCCGAAGGTGCAACGAAGAAGAGAAAGGAAAAAGCGCTGAAGATGCATCTCCACTTTTTTCCTGTCCATTCTTCGTTTCGCCTTCGGGCTGCTTATTTCGCGCTGTTTCACATATGTCAGAACGGTTGTTGAAGCTGTTCGGCAGCACTTTACTACAGAATGCCGCATAGTCCCCAATGTTTCTTTGCGACATCGATACCTATCAATCAATCAAATAATTCATGCTGCACCTATTTGTACATATTGGCTGACTGTAACGAAATGTTAAGGGCATGTGTTGCGTTGTTCTTCAAATGATTGCATTTATGGTTAGACAGAGAGGAGGCACCCTTGAAAGGGGCTCTGTAAGGGCCTCTCAAAAAAGTGACGATATAGCTGATATATTAAACGGCGCCGCTTCACGAATATGTTCCAGCAAAAAATTGGAATTAGTTAGTTAAAAGCTGAGTTACGTGTAGGAAAAATTTCATTATCAGCGTTTCCGCTCCTTTTCCTCTACTCTGGGCAATGTTTGCACGCTCAACGGTCGGGTCTATTCCACCGGCTGCTTTCGCTTGGTCCACTGCTGGCTGCCGATAAACGCGGAATTTCTCTGAGGAGGGAAGGGGGGGGGGGGGGGGGGGAGGAGTTTCCTGATCCGGTCGAGCGACGCGCTCTCTGGCCGCGTCTGTGGTAGCTGAGTGACGTCTGAGGGAATCTAACCAATAGCCATCTCTTAGCCGAAACACGCGGATGCGTGACACACAGAAGAGCGAGAGTTTCAATAAGTCGCCGAAAAGGGCTCACCAAGTTTCAGGCTTTGCATGTTCTGTATTGTGTGTAAATATGAATAATTTGGTCACGTGTTCGTTGCAACTCAATGTAGTCATTGGGCAAGTTTATGTACTCTCCTCGGAAGTTCTTTCAAGGGCCCCTTTATTGCGTCGGCGAAAGAGTACCCGTAAGTAGGGAGAGTCTGGTCACTTAAAACAGTTTTGAAAACCACTGAAACTGGCTGACGCCAAGGCCCTGTCTCTTTGCAACATGAGATGAGCTGAAGAGCGCGCAAACCTTAATGAAATATATACCAAGCGCTTTTCAATCTGATGTAAAAATTCTTATGGATCGACTCTGATTTAGGTACCGAGAAATCTCAACCACCAATGCTGAGAGAAGTCGCGTGTCGATTCGTTAACTGCAGCCATATTCCATTTTCCAGTCCCGGACTACTTGCAAGCAACTCTCGGCTTCCGCTCTGACATGAAACAACGTCCTGGTAAATTGACCTGCTTGCCAGGGGCTGCTTGCGGATTCGCCACTAGAGTTGTGCTACCCCTCCGTTATCTTAATAGGCCACCGTCATCTGCTAACAGAAAGTTGAAAGTTGAAAGTTGAAAGTTTATTGAGTAATACAATAAATGTTACAATTGTATACAGCGAGAGGTCCCATGGTACAAGACCGCGGGCGGGACCTCCCATGAAAATAAATTTCAATATGCAACATAATATAAAATACACAACACATTAATTAGCGACGAAACAGAATAAATATGGGCACATAATGTAATATTAGTTACTGAAATATTTAAATACAAACAATGTAATGCACGATAATGTAAAATAAAACACAGATGCCGAGATACATAGAATCAATAACATAACAAAAAAATCACAAATTAAGAAGGAAAAGCTTTAGTTTGACCTTGAATAAAGAAAGCGTATTAGTTTGTTTGACGTCTATGTTTAAAGAATTCCAAAATGATACGGATGAAAAATGAAGGCATTGTTTGCCGTAGTTAGTTCTGACCTTAGGTAGTAAAAAGTTATTAAGCATCGCAAAACGTGTGACGATGTTGCTCATGATCATGCCGAGAGAAAATATGCTTAGCGGGAGATAATGATGAAGAATCTTAAAGAATAGGATACCAAGGTTGTAAAAATAAAGGGCCGAGATAGGTAGAACGTTTAAATCTATGAACAAAATGCGGGAGGGTGACATTCGAGGGGTATTGGTTATGATGCGCATGGCTTGCTTTTGCAGTTTTATTAAAGGCCAGAGATGAATATGATAGGCGTTACCCCAAGATGAGATACCGTAGTTTAAGTGGCTGTGGATGAATGCGTAGTAAAGAGATAATAAAGTTTGGACGATGCAGGAGCGAACGTAGTTCTTTCGCAGTGACGCCTATGTTTATCTCCTGATTTACACGAGGTACTTAACCCTATCAGCAGAGGCAGGAATTATTCTTTCGTCTCGCGAACGGACCGTAGTGTGCCGAATGCAAACCGTATGCACAGCTCGAGGAGCCCCATCCGCCGCCATCATAGCCGAGCAGACTCCTGCGTGGTCACAGCCAACTAAGGCTTTGTCAAAGCACACGTGTCACTAGCCCTGGAAAAGCTGCATTGGCAATAAAGCTTGCTTACCACAACCACCACACGAACAACTTCCCTACCTCGGAAAGACAATCTATGTAAGCTTTAATCAGTCGGCACGTATATAATAGAGTGAACCGTATGGGAAACCTCACGTGTGAGGTCGTTGACCGATCGTTCGGTTCGCGGACCGCTCATTTTAGGTTGGCATGTGGGCATGCGGAGGAAGGGGATTTGTGCAGTGCGGTTCAAAAGCCTGCGGACTACGTGTTCCTCGAACTAAGCCGATAGCTCTGCTATTAGCCGGCGGCTGCCCTCACAAGAATTTCTTTAGATTTCTTTAGATAGTCTATAGAGTGCCCATAGACTTCTGTCTATAAAATCTATAGAGAGCCTATAGACCTCCTCCATGTTTGCAAACAAGCGAGGTGGCGCTGCAGTCGCTAGCGGGCTCGCGGTAGGCAAGAGACCAGGGAGTGGCATCGAGTTGAGGTGGTGGAGCGCCGGTTTTCAAGGTTTGTCGGCGCGTTTTGAGTTTCTGAGAATCATTGCAATGGTTGAGGCTTTCAACTTAGTATTTCTCGAAGTACACGGGCTCGCGTTGGCCATGTACGGCGTATTTTGCCACATTGTATTGTATTATGGCTAGAACGCGTTTCTGCCGTTGGTTTCTACCCTAGGCATTGAATAAAGTAATGTTTTTGACACTCTGCACTAGCAAGAATGATTTTACATCCGGACAGTGGTGAGGGAAGTACTGGGGTTTTTTCGGCATAGCCGACGTGCGCTCACCGTCTGATGACACACGTGTCGCGCAGTGCGAAAAGGGGGGACAGCGTCGATCGTGTCGCGATCTCATCTGTCTCGCGTAACCGCTGTTTTTAGCCGTCAGATAAAGCACCAGCCAGGGCGACTTCTCCCCTCCTTAAACTGTCGATTTGGTTAGAATGAAAAGTTTGGGTTCCTGATATTATATTCCTTCCTAGCCCTGGGTCTTCTGTTTGGTTACGAAAAATTATAGCAAAATATTCAGCAGAAATTCATGAAATTACGGTTTTTAGACCTGTGGTCGTCCAAAATTGTGAGGTAATGAGTTTTCTGATGGTCCTGGCTCGTCGCGAATTCTGCGGGTTTCCGACGACGGAGTACCACAATGGTAGCATCACTACGAAGAACAGGGATCAGAGGTTTCGTTGATTTCAGTGCCGCATTTCTTTGACCAAAGCGAAAGCGAAGAGGCCATAACCGAGGGAATACACTTAAAGGTTTGTTTTGTGATCTACCACATTTTCTGATTGGCATCTCTCACCCCTTCGTAAATCTGTAACGAATGGAAATAGAATGATTGTATTTGTCGCGAACGATTCCAGAGACGTTGAGGAATGCAATAAATCTCTCGATTTTTTTCCTACAGGAGCAGTAGTATGCTAGTTATTTTTATAAGAAAGGTACTGAGAATCTAAAAATAGAAGTAATACCGCCAGCATAGAGAAGAGGCTTTTGGGAACATGCTGGCATAAAAAATTTCCGCACTTTCTACTTAAGTATTAAAGACTCAGGGTGACTACACGAGGGTGTTAATTATAATTATCCATGAAATTTACCGGGTATAGCTGAAAATAAAACACATTACTGAAATTATCAGAGCAATTTCATATTTGCACCAAATTTGGTTACACATCTCATGCATCAATAAAAAAACACTTTTCATTGCCTCATCCCCTGTCAATCTCGCTACGTGCCTCTGTTGGTAGCCCGCCTGCGGTTGCTTCTTTCCAAACAGGCTTCGCGATCATGTGCTACTGCATGAAGCAGCTTATGACATGCATGATGCAATGAAAAGCATATGGCTTTTATCACACTTAGAGTACGCTGTTTGAAGCATGCCGCTTTCCGCGCAAGATTTTCACAACTTACCAGACTTCTTTCGACTAGAATCAAATAATTATATCAGTCATGTTAAGAAATAGTTTGAAGTATGTATTAAATGCCCTAAAACGCGCCATTATGCGTTCGTATAGCTTCTACACACGTTAAAACATGCTGTGCTATCAACAAAATAACGCTTTCCATGGTGGAGACTGACCCTGCCGGCGCCCGTGCACATCAGCTCAGGGCGATAAATACGTGCGCAGCTACATACATGTTTTTTCTTTTCCTTGCGCAATTTCAAGCGGACCATGCTGTTCAGGTGAACCAGCGCAGCAATTTCCCTGCTATGAAGTACGTTGACTGGCAGCGCCGGTCGACACCCAGACTTCGCGCTTTTACTACCGCGGCCCATTTCCTAATGCGGTATTTATATGCGAGAAACCTATTAAGGCTAATCTAATTTTCCGTTTTATGATACTACGCGGATCCAACAGCGACGAAGCTGGTCAGTACATGCTGCTTCTGCAGTGCGCAGCCACGATGCAGCCGCCGGTAGCTGCGGCAGCTGCGGTAGGCACGGGCAGGCGGAACCTGTTTTGCCTACCACGCGAAAGTCGCTACTGCCATCAGCGCCACCGCATCTCCGTGACGTCGCCGGGTGAAGGAGGTCTATAGACCAATCCTAGAGAATGGTCAACCGGCAATATAAAGTCTAAAGACTGTCATAGACAAATCCTGGAGAATGGTCAACAGGCAATACAAATCCTTAGACCTTTGTTTGTAGAGTGCCTATAGACTACAGACAGACAAGAATAAATACCTATAAGAAGACAAAAGAGTCTATAAGAGGTCTATAGACTGTCGATAGACCATTTTTATAAAGATGGGGACCACACTTGAGTAGGTGAAAGTCAAAACGTTCGTTCTTTCATCTCCACAAGTTGATAATAACACAGCTGTCGCATTCAAACGTAACTTCACCAGTGAAAGTACGTGTACACCAGGAAAAGGACACAAAACACAACGCTGGCGTTCTCCACCATTGTCCTGTGTTCTTCTTGCCCTAGTGTTCCCGTACTTTCGCTTGTGAAGTTAAGTCAACTCTGACACACACGAACTAGCCCACATTGTTACCTTGTTGAAGTCTATCAGCTTCGTTCGACGAACACGTGGTCCCCAGAATTTTCATGCTGACTGCACATATTGCGATCACAGCAAACGCGGGCACATTTCTTAAGGGTGTTGTGGCTTATGCGAGACATCCGGTACATTAACATTTTTAGCTGCTAGGTTTTTCGTCGATGGTAAAACCACGATCAGCTGAGATGGCCGTGAATCTCGATCGGCGCGATGGAGACTCACGTTCCTGAACGAAAGACAAATACAACGTCGCAGGCGAGAGTTGAACGTTTTTATTAATGAAAGCGAAAAAAGTGTGTCATACACCGCAATAATGTGAAATTTCGCGTTCGATCGATCCATGCATGACTATAATAATAGTTCAGGATTTTTATTGCGCAAATTCACCTTTTCGCACATGAGTCAAAAGAAAATGTAGAGGCTCGTCTTCGATGATTACAGCCCCAAAAATCTGCTTGTTAATAGTACAGATTTATATCAATCATATAATTTCAAAATTCACATTGACTTTTTAGCTTCATGTACTGTAAATTATTTAGCTGCAGTTCATTGTAATTAGTAAATTGCAGTGTTTATAGACATACTTATCTGCCGTTGTTGAGGGAAACAATAATTTAACTTGCAGCCTATCCAAATCCTTGCATGTACTGATGTTGCCACTGTTATGGAGACCTTTTCGCTGGCTCCACTCTAACTTATACTATCAATAGTATAAGAACGGAACTAGCAAGGAAGCCTGCGTTACAGTGACAACAACCATGTGTGCAAGGGTTTGAGAGGGCTGCAAGAAATTTTGATAAGTTTATTCTCTTACCAAAAGCAATAAAGTGAATGAAATGGAAGGGTCACTAACACACTTTACAGTATCTTCTCTGAAGACTGCATATGCCACTCTAATCTCTCTTTAATCCTTTCATTACCATGTCATTTTACGCTGGTCTCACCAAACGACGAAAGACACTTTCGCCAGCACAATGTGTGATCAGGTTCCTCGGGTGCGTAGCCAAAGCCGAAACAGAGTAAAACAAAAATCAAGGACGGATAGTGGTGGGACGACACATCTGTCATCACGACCAAATACCCGGACACATCATGCGCTAAATGTCTTATAACATCCAAATGTTACGTGTGCATTAAACGCTTGCGAGTTCATGCCTCGAATGCAATTGTCTCTGTCTTCGTCTTATAGTTCGTAGTGTTGTGTACTATGGCGTAGTATACCATGATGCAGGACCAAAAGAATCCCATTTTGGCGTTTTTACCTGGTTATCATTGCAATTAATTTACTTTTACTGATGGTTTTTCGAGCATAGAGTGACAGCTTGAACAGTTTTCTCAGGAGCATCCACATATGCACACATACTCTTCAATCTCACAGGAGCTCAAAAAACTACATCTACTCCAGCTCTTCTTCCTATTATTTTCAAATTATGCGACATAACTAGGATATAATGTGCTACAGACACCTTCTTTTCTAGGCCTCTTTGGTTGACTGCTGTGCCAACTCACAGAGCGCAGCTTCTAGGCGCCCGTTCTTGCGTTCCGCGTCGGCATCGGCGCAACCGCCTCCTGGCTTATACGACACGTGGCTGTTGGAGGGTTGCCAGGCAGCAGCAGAGTCACCTGCCAGTGAGGCAGACGGCGTGTAAAGAGATGGGTTTAAATTTTTGATTACCGACTATCGTCATCGTCTGCTAATTTTTTCCCACCTACCATCCGCTCCTGATTCTAAAATGCAAAGAGGGTATCCTGCATCAATAGACCTCTCTACATTACATTTAGCCGCTGTTATGGCTCAGCAGTTAAAAAACATAAAATGCAATAAGTATACAGGTCTTGTTTTTATTTTATCAAAGGCTTACAAACTAAATCTAACATTACACTTATTGTTCTCACCAGCGCATTGCGAATGCATCTCTATACAGAAAAATGAAAAAAAAATGAATAAAGCATTTATTGTAAGGTAGGGATGGCACTCGGCCTCTGTTGGAGAATTAGGAGGAACTGGGGAATTATGAGGAGGGGGATGCTCCAGCGCTCCATCTTTGGCCCCATAGAAAAAAACATTCTCCTATTACAATATTATAGTCAAATCAAGACTTGAAATGGAATGAAACATGCATAACTCGAAATAAAATCGGTCACAAAAGTAGAAATGTAATTACAACACTAAAATTATGCTCCCCTTAAACGATGTCAAAAACACCAACGTGCACTCAGACATTGCAATGTATATAGTTGGCTCAAAGACAAACGATGAAACGAACTGCTTCTACTGCGTGTCGCAAAACAAGAACAGTAATACAACAAAAATAACGCAGACTTTCTTAATGTTCCAGTAACATTCAAGTAGAGACCACAACAGTCAGGACAGCAATAGTTATTTGTTTATTGAAAGCATCCTAAAGGCATTCGATGGATGATATCTCATAGAGGAAGGGTGCGGACCAAACACACACAGTACACAATAGTATATAATTCTTGGTCGTTATATTGGAAGTCGAAAAAAGCTGTGGCGAATTTGTGTGCATACATGAGTTCTTTTATTTTACGTAGAAAACTATTTGTGTTGAAGAGCTGGCTGTTTGCTTTCAGCAGTGGAAGACTGATACAACGGCGCCTCAGTAATTTGTCTCCCGAGTTGAGATGGAGTCACCTTAATAGAAATCAACAGAAAGTACACATCTGATAGCACAAATCAACTAAGAAATGATAAGAAACTGCACATAATACCTTATAATGAACCATCTGTCAACGCTTAAACGTAACACGTACACCCCCTATGGTAGTCCTTTAAGCAAAAAAACCAAAATAAAACACGTAGAACGACACCAATGTACCATGCTTCTTTCCTACACCATGGCTGACACTGTATGAAGGAAGTAACGTATCCGCCAAAAGGGGCTTGTTTGTTCAGTGTTATTCAGGAGGTTAAAAATGGGGCATAGGTGCACCGTTCTTTGTTTTCAGATCCATGAAGCCAGGCGGACCACAGGTTCCCGGCGTCCTACAAAGGATTAAATCAAACCATAACTCGTAATCGATACGGCAGAATAACTGACAGTAACAGCGGTTCTAAGAATCGCAAGTTAAGTTGTCCACACCGAATAAACCAACCACCAACACTGGAAGAATTTCACATAGCTGAAGCGAGCATGTTAATCTATCTTCACTCAACATCCAAGCACAAGCCTTCAGACATATATTTAATAGAACTATGGTCGGTCTCCATGGAAGAAATAGATCACCTCTCAGATGAGCTCCGGCTCGGATGCTAAACATGTTCGGTTATAGAGACTAACAACCCCTACTATTCCACGAAATATTATTTAGCACGCAAGAATTTCCGTGTGATGTGGATTGAAAAAAAAATTCTTGTTCATGCGCCCCTGCGTTCAAGCCTGCTCTTAAAGTGGGTGCGGGACATCCTGCAAACAGTTTTGTGTTTCGCAATGACAGTTTGTGTTTCTTTCTTTTTAGCACAAGCCCGAATTGCCTTAGTCCCCACTGGTTTTTCTCTGCCCTCTGAACGACATACACTAATGGCGCGGGAGATGCTCCCTTCTATCAAAGTCAACTACACCCGCTTTGCTGTCCAGAGCCAATACACAGAACCCTCGCGACACATGGGAGCTCACAGAACACTGACGCATTCGCTCATCCGTGAACTGCTGCGAGCCCGCGTGGTTTGTGGTGGTCCGTGCACTGGGCCTCTGAGGTCACAACCCAGAAAAACGAAAAGCTCAGAAGTGTCAAAGCTCCTTTCGACGGAAGCGGAGGAGGAAGCAGACACAGAGGGCGCCTTCGTGCGGTAACAAAGAAGAACGCCGTCACCACCGCACCGAACACTGTCCCAGGCCGAAGATATAACGTGGCGTCAACTTCTGACTCACACGCACCCTAACCTATATCGCAAACAGTTGTCATTCCCCACCCTCTACACGGACAAGTGCCCGAACAGCTAATATCGACCTGCGCTGTATCATTACATTTGAGCCTGCACAACACCACCGGGCGGAATCCCACCCATAAGCCTCCTCATCTTTTCCTCTTGTAAAGATGCCCTGTTAAGCACGGAGCCAACCGACCAGCTCATCGAGCGTACCTAGAAGATAGCGCTGGCAAAAGAGGTCATTGACTGAGAGCCCTTCTTCCAGAGACCGCTCTCACCGGCATGAACCCGCAAGACCAGCGTCAGCTGCTCTGGCGGACCTGCAGGATAGCGGCGGCGCATGTCGCCCTGGACTGAGGGCTACACTCAAGAAAACGATTACAGTATAGTTTTCTAATAAAAGTTTTTTCCTCTCCTCCAGGATAAAACAACCTTCGGAAACCGTAACATAAATTCGGCGAAAAACAGTGTTCCAAATGATTGAAAACAGGGAGGAGGGGGGGGGGGGGGGGGGGCGGGGGGGGGTACTTATGTTCAGCTTAAGAGTATGGCGCGGTAGCGTGAAATGGTCTCTGTGATTGCTTGGGGACCCAATAGGACTCCCTTGCATAGATATCGACACGCTTCTTGCCATCACTTCCTGCTCTTTTACAAGGTCATCATCCACATTAATTTTTGACACAGATTAGTAACCTGAATTAAGTGTTCCTATAATGTAACTCTGCTACAGTGTGGTGTGAGGTACTAATACAACACCTCCATTTACTCTATAGAGCGAACACTCCTTAGTGCTGTAGAAGTGGCATGCCCGGTTCCCGACCCAAAGGATAGCAGTTCGGTTCAACTTGACCAACTTTTTTTTTCTTCTCAGCGAAAGTGTTTTTCTACGTCACTCTCCTCCCGACCAATCAAGATTTAGCTGTCACGCAGACGAGGGGTTTTCAGCCGAACGGGAATCTAACGCTGTTGCATTAAAGGTGCACTGTAGCATATATTCTTAAGTCCTGTCATTCCTTAGGCCCTGCGCACTGTTATGAGGACAAAAAGGGAAGATAGAAACAAATATTGAAGAAATAAAAGCAAAAAATATGAGGCCGGCGCTCCATTCAAAAGACGCTGGCACAAGTTGTTCATTATTGGCACAACTTAAAGCAGCACACGAATTCACCACAACTCTCTAATACTTCAGGGGCAAAGTGAATTAAGGCAATAGCAGAGCTTTCTGTATTTTTATGTATTATATATTTTGTCTAGACTTCCCACCTCTCTAAGTAATACCCATGATCGAGTGCCCTTAGGAGTACACCAAATAAATAAATACTGTTGTGTGCACTGCTGTGCTGTCCGCTTTAATGTTACTGGCACATTAGGACTGTCCACATTATTTTTGTTACCTTGTTTTTGTTCCATTATTTTTTTTATCTAACACAATATCTCAGTTCATTTTATCCTTGGCCAGCTGTATCGAATCTAAAGTCTGAGCGGACGTTACAGCTCTCAACGTCGTTGAGAGCTTTAACGCTAGGGTGCGTCTGTTTCTCGGATTGTAATTCATAGTCTTTTTTTCTAAGTATTTGTTCCCCAGTCTGACTTCTTTATAATAACGTAAAGAGAATTTTTTTCTTGTTCTATTATGAGATGTATTGGTGGCTCATTAGCGGGAACAAGAAATGAATTATGTGTACAATACCTGTGTCTTACCTGTACTCAACGTGTGTAAGGGCACTCAACTCAGCGAGCAATGGAAACATAAGTAGTAGAGACCGGCAGGGGGCAGATTGCGTGAAGGAACAAACGCATGTTAATGACAACCTAGTCGAAGAAAAAAAAAAGAAATGGGCTTGTGCAGGACATGTAATGCGAAAGCGCGAAAGCGCGGCAACTGAGTGCATTCTAAGAGAAGGTAAGCGTAGCAGGGGGCGGCAGAAAGTTAGGTGGGCGGATAGGATCAAGAAGTTTCCGGGGATACGGTGGCCGAAGCTGGCAAAGGACAGGGTTTATTAGAGAGACACGGGAAAGGCCTTTGCTGTGATGAGGCCGCAGCCAGGCTGATGATGATGTGACTTCTATAAGCCTAAGGTAAAATGCAACCAACACGGGGACGCTCTATTCCATTATATGCTGGCAATACAACAGCACTTGAAGCTGCTGATGCCTTTGCCGGAAGTGACAGGTGGCGCTCGTGAGCCTCAGGTTGCTCTTCCCGATGTTTTCCTGTACTATACTATACTATACTATACTATACTATACTATACTTCATATACGAGGGGGTACCCAAAAGAAACCGGAATAATTTTTTGAATTGGCACAGCTTCTGTGGTACCGCGTTTTGCCGCTAGGAGTGCATAGAACGAAGATTCCAGAGTCAGTAAGCCGAGTGCCGTCGCTGAAGGAGGTCAGACTAGTTTAGGCAGAGTTTTAGAGTGACGACTGTTTTGTGTGAGTGTCGTTTTTGCAATGGCTGATTTTCGTGAACAGCGTGCGCCGGTGAAATTCTGATTTTTTCTCGAAAAAAGTGGAACGGAAACTCTTGAAATATTCAGAAAGACGTTCAAGGACTATGCTATGGGGACAACTCAAGTGTTCCTGAATTAAATCCTGAATCAAAGCAACAGTCATGCCAATGGAAAACTTCAAATTCACCTCGCCTCAAGAAAGCTCGTCAGGTGAAATCAAACCTCAAAACAATGCTGATTTGTTTTTTCGACGTGAGAGGAGTCGTCCATTCAGAATTTTTTCCGCAGGATCAGACAGTTAACCAGGCTTTCTGCTTGTATGTTTTGAAAAGATTGGGCAACAGTGTTCGGTGGAAGCGGCCTGATTTGTGGCAGACGGGTGACTGGTTTTTCCACCACGGCAATGCACCTGCTCACACAGCCCTGTCTCTACGACAATTTTGGACCAAAAATGGCATGACCCCTATTCCTCAACCCTCATACTCTCCCGACCTTGCCCCGTGCTACTTTCTTTGTTTCGTAGAATGAAAAGACAGGTGAATGGAAAGCGTTTCGCTGATGTTGCTGAGGTGAATAAAAAAACGACGGAGGGACTGTCAAGCATCACAAAAGATGAATTTAAAGAATGTTTTGAAAAATGGAATGAAAGATTCGACAAACGTATCATTGTAAGTGGAGGGTACTTTGAAGGATATTGAAGGTCTGTGCTGAAAATGTGAACAAATAAGTTCGAACAAAAATAAGTCCGGTTTCTTTTGGGTACCCCCTCGTATGCTATATATATATACTATACTTTTTCTACACTATGCTATGCTTGACATGGTTGTCCGGTGGATGCTTCAAAAAGACAAACCTGGTGTGTTGACGTCCGTGGCGGCCTGGCTACATAGCTTCCTTCGAGCCATTTGGGATTGTCCGATTTGTGACGTCACGTCCCTCTAGCCAGCGGGTTTTTTCCGCTCTCATGACGTCATTGAATGTGTCACTGCCGGCGAGCCAATCGGCATTTTTGTGGACTACGCCGGACGGCACCGGGTTTTTCTTCTGGTTAGAGTTATAGCTATCCGGTTAGAGTTCTAGGCTACGTTATTATAGTTTATGCTATATATTAATGAGATACTTTCACCGACATATAATGACTTTGTTCTCGTATGAAACAAGAGAAGCGTAGTCGATTTGTTCTTCATTGGCTCGGTTATGTACCTTCCGTACGGTTTCTCATTTGAGACATTCATCTTTTTCTTTTGAATTTATTTATACTGCACGTTTAAACTTATATACCTTCCTTAGAGGTTTATACTTTCCAATTGGCCTAGCAGGGATGACTTCTGAGGTACCTCTCTAACATAGAGAACCACATTTATGAACGATTCGCCTTCTCTATGAAATAACTCGTCCAAAAAGAAGTACATGAAAGGCAGTGTTTTTTCCTAGAGACATGTCTGTTTTCCGGTGAATCCATTCAGACCACTGGATAGTAGACTTATTTTTTCTTTCATATGTTTCACGAAGAGTAAAGTATAATTTTTTGTCAGGAATGATGTTAATAGTTTTAGAACTGTTGTTCCTCTATTTTCTCACAGTTCATCTCAACAAAACTGGGTGGGTGGAGTAATTTTCTCCTGTATAGAAAATTAGATTTTCCTGGGTTAAAAGTTGGACTGAATGTCCCTTCCTTCTCCCACTGTTTTGTTGCTCAGTGCTCAGTGTTGCTCTCTAGGTCAGTTTTTGATATGGAGTTCATCAATGATGATGACGTCAGCCTACGCTTGGACATCATTGTCTATGGGAAGGAGGGATGTGAATGTTCTGGAGACAAATAACAACACAGTAGGCTGAAGGGGTGAAACTACCTGTACATTTTTATATATTTGCACTGTTAGGCTCTCGTGTTGTGTTTCTCTCTTACTTAACAACGGCTCAGTTATTACGACAACATCTCTGTGACATTTATTGTCCTTAATTTGGTTGACGGTTACACTTGACTTGGTGGATTAAAGTGCGCTTCTCACGTTTAGTGGTGATACTATTGATCTATACGGTCGTGCTTCGCCTCTACTATTACGTATCTTGTTTCATTTGAAGCTGTTGATATCTTCTTGATATCCGCTTTATGAACAATGAGATTTTAGACTGCGTCCAGCGTACTGGGAAACATTAAAAAATATCGCGTTTTTAGACAAGTATTAAATAATGACACTTCCAGAAATGATTCGGCGCGGCAGACAAGGACAAGATGTAGAAAACACACCAGAGAGCGCCATGTTTTCTACGCCGTGTTTTCTACGTCTCGTCCTTGTCTGCCTCGCCGAAGC
Organism: Amblyomma mixtum; assembly: GCF_055824585.1. Classification (NCBI taxonomy): domain Eukaryota; kingdom Metazoa; phylum Arthropoda; class Arachnida; order Ixodida; family Ixodidae; genus Amblyomma; species Amblyomma mixtum. The sequence goes on along the minus strand of NC_143015.1, from coordinate 117,308,704 downwards.
ATTTCTTGAAGTATGGATCACCAACTGGCCTAAAAAACAACCCTTCTAAGCTAAATAATGACAGACAGGCAGGCTTGAGTGTTTTATGCAAAGTTTTAATAGAAGTTTCGCTTATATTATTCGCTTCTGAGGTTGTAGCCAAGGTGTAGGCCCGTTGGCAGACAAACTTTGTCTGCTTCCTTTTTCGTCACCTCTGGGGGCTCGGAATGAATGAAAAATGACCAGATAAATACTATAATGCGATTAAATAATTTTCAGGCTCTCTATAACGTCGTTTACTTTTCACTTTGCGAACATATCTCATCTGGTGACTCCCTATACTTATTAGTTTCGTGTTGACCGCTAAACTGTAATACTTCTTGAGTGTTACAGAAACTAAGGTCTCCCCTCTCGTTTTCATTGCCACCTTATCCCGTTCTCTCTGTTACAAACAGAGAATTCAATTTGTAGTTACTTGCTCCATGGAGTGATTTCGTTTGTTTTTTCATCAGATTTGATATTGTTATCAACAATAAGTGGTGTTCTAGGTTGCTTACTTGCGCTTTTGTATAGAAAGGTAGAAGGATTCCTTCCTATTCATTTTCAAAGTGTTATTCTAACTTTTCTGCGAAAGCAATATTGTCAGTATACGTTTATATTTTCTTGGTGTATACTTCTTGTACTTCTTGTTCTCATTCCTTGTCTCACCTTTCTGTATGGACGTTTCATAGCTCACACTTACTCTCAAGTTTGAGGCGAGCACTTCATCATGAATTGAGATAGCGTTTGCTAAGTTTCAGTTCAGTTTTGTATTTATAGTTTTTGACTATCTTATAGGATACTTGAAGTAATATCTTCTACCTCAACTGGTGCATTAAGAGTGATTCCTTAAACCAACAGTATGCAGTAAGGATCTTCAGTATGTTATGCTTAGACTTCACTTCTATATGGTAAAGTGTGGGATGATCATTTAAGTAGGCTTGTTTAGGACTTTCAAGTGTTTGAGGTTCCGCATTGCGTTTAATAGACAATAGTTAGGTAAATCCATGCCTCAATCCGTACCCTTTTAAAGATAGCTGGTCTCTTCTCTTCATTAAGTACAATGAGCTTGTTCCTGTTAATTTCATAATGTATTCGGTTTGTCATCTGTTCCCTTTCTACCCGATATGGAACCCTTTGAGTTGCGTCCAGTATTATCTACACGTTTTCAGTACAATTCTCGTTTGTAACTTGTGTTGTGCAAGAAAACAGGCCGTATTTTCCGTGACAATAAGAACTTCTCCTTTCGTCACATTCGCTACTATTCATCGTCATCAGGATCAGCCTGACTATGGGGCAAAGGCCTCTCTTATGTCCCTCCAATTAACTCTGTCATCTGCCAGTTGTGGCCACCACATCCCCGCAGACTCCTTAATCTCATCCGTCCAACTAACTTTCACCGCCTCCTGCTACGATTGCCTTCTCTTGGAATCCACTACGTTACCCTTAAAGACCAGCGGTTATCTTGCCTTCTTGCCTTCTGCTTATAAGGAACACACGCAGTGGCTTGCACATAATAGTGATTAAGGATTTTAGCAAGATTTTGCGCAGTCAGTGTCGAGCAATTATCATCCCTGTTTGCAGTGGCGAATATTTCCCGAGTCTTGGAGTCGTAATCGGTGCTGTTGCAACTTGCCATCATATCTTTACCGGTGGTTGTGTTGCGTGCCTGCGAGATTTTCCTCCGTATCACTATGGTTTAACCGAGCAGCGTGATCTGTAAAATACAAAAATAGGGGTGCAGTGAGCCATCGTTGGATTACATCAGCACATGTGTTCAAAACGCAGATCCTCACATGGGCAGTGAGAGATAATGTGAGCAAAAAAGAGTTGTTTGTTCAAGAATGCAACAATTCTTCCACGAAAAGAATTATTCAGTATGCCCAACCCGACAGCAGTCAAGTCTTTTGGGAAAAATATAAAACAAAAACGCAACGAAGTCGAACGCACATATATCGAACTCCACGGGATCACGAAATATTTCTATATATCAAAATTCGATATCTGCAATGAAAGAAGTGAAAATAGAGAGCGCCACGCTTCGTGAAGCCCTTGTTGGAGCAACTTGCCGGTCTCGGCAACGCACAGTTCTCTGGGCATTTCTTAGTCTAATCTGCTCGCATCGAAGCCGCTGGGAGCGCTGCTTGGGGAAAATTTATTTATTTGTTCACATTTTCTGTAGCTTAGTGAAGGCATAATTGCGGGGGAGATACATACATAGACAAGTCCAACATACGTCATTGGCTAACAATTTGAGCAAGATAGTAAGAAACAGTATTGGAGGCTGCTCACCTTGAGATGTCAACACGGAGGCAGCGTCGCGAATGTTTTAACACGAATGCAATGGCCCGAAAGCAGCTCCTCTTCAAAAAAGACGCACTTTCAAAATCAGCCATCAACCACCAGATTCAAAAACACACTGCGATTCCAAAACCGTCGCGCACATACCCAATAGAAACTTGTTGAAATGAGGGTGATTAAATATCCACTCAGAAAATAAATCTTCCGCTTAACTAGCTTTCAGTCTGTGCCCATCGAAATGTTTTCCTCACATGAGGGAAAGACGCCTACAATGAAAGCGGCACCAGCTGATGTGGTCAGCGCACGTAGTGCAACAATAGAGGAAATAAAGACCTCTAGCGCCTCTTTAGCAGCACGTGATCCCACCTTCCTGTCCTCCTCGTCGTCACAACGAGCGTTTCTTTTTTGACGTTGTTGCCCTTTTCCGTTCTATTGTTTTGTGTGTGTTTTTTTTTTGCCCTTGGGTAACTGTGTCGTGCATTCTTTATCACCTACCCCCTTGCAGCCGTACCCCCCAGCAAGGCACGCCGGCGGACTAATGGTTAAAGCGCAATGCTTCCTTATTCTGCTCAGCGCTACAAGGAACTCCTCTCCTCTTAAGATTCCGTCACTCTATTACTGCTGCTTGCGGCTTAAGTAAGTGTTGCCCTGAGCACTTCCCATCACGCAATTCACTTGCAAAAAGAGTAGTTTTTCTGGACTGTCAACGCCACAGAAGTGTTAACACGATTCTCCTCGTCATTAATGACTGGAGAGCCGATATTGAACGCGCTACAACGAACTTAGAATCCATTCGCTTTTAGAGTGTTAACTAATGCACGCAATGTTTAGTGAAATCGGTGTGCTTTTGATGTTGAGTGCAGAACTAGAGGCAATCACAAGAAGAGAACGTAGTTGCACGATTGGGTGCATGACCCACTACAACGTAAAAAAAAAACAATTCAGAACTTCACACCACTCCTCTTTTTTCTCAACAACCTCCCCGTAACACTCAGGACGGGAGCGAAGTGTTTGCTGGAGGTCGAGTTACACATGGTGGATTCGCGAAGTAGCCTTGCACTTTCTTTAGCGGACGTCCGCCGACAAGCGCAAGACTGCACACAACTATGAGACATGGTCTGTCCTGGCTATGATGACCAGAGGCCGTGCCTCGTGATGTCATTACCGCTGTCGTGAATCGTTGATGATGGTGGATGAGGGCTGAAACTGCCTCTTCTCCGGTGCACTTGCTCGCATACCACGATTTGAGCCGAATAATGCTCGTTCGTTTTACTTCTATGTTTTTGTGCGGCCTTTCTCGTGGCTCGCGGCGCCAACATTTTCTGTATTGTTTCTCCACAGCGTCTGTCCTGCTGTAAAAAGAGCATCTTCCTCCGTAATAGACCGTAGACGTCCAGAAAGCATGTTCAGTTTGTCATAAAAAAGCATATTTGCTTGAATTAGATTGAGAGCAAAAAATATGAACAAAATATTTGCAGGACGGTTACCACTGCTTAGCGCGAGATTCCCCGACATCTGTAAAGCTAATTATTTTTATTTGTTTATTTAATTATTTATTTATTTTTATAACCTAAAGTCATGCAACAGCATTACATAAAGGGAGAGGGATGTTAGATACAACAATGTTTGCAGTATAGGCAAGTTCAGAAATACTACAGAAAGCAGAAAAACACACCGTGTATAAGAGAGCGAGAGAAAAATAAAGTACAGACCCTAATAGTACAGTAAAATCATGGTTTATGGTTGTGGTTTATGGGGTTTAACGTCCCAAAGCGACTAAGGCTATGAGAGACGCCGTAGTGGAGGGCTCCGGAAATTTCGACCACCTGGGGTTCTTTAACGTGCACTGACATCGCACAGTACACGGGCCTCTAGAATTTCTCCTCCAAAGAAATTCTAGCCGCCGCGGCCGGGATCGAATCCGCGTCTTTTTGGTCAGCAGCAGAGCACCATAACCGCTGAGCCACCGCGGCGGCCAGTAAAAATCATATTGGTACAAAATATAAGCTACATGAACCGAAACAAATTTCGCGAGAACAATTTTGTCTCTTTTGTTTTTTAACATCACACAAAAAAAAAGCAGCACTTCGCGCAAAGCTGAATGCAAACGAAAAACTATTATAAATGCTTTCAGATCTGCAGAACGAGTGAAGCGCTGACTGTAAAGAATAAAAATCGTTGATAGTGGGAGCGCAAGATGGTTGTGAATTCCATTTAGCTGTTTATAGCACAATTGGTGAATTCCGGTATTTTTCTGTGTGAACGAACATAGGTTCTACTTTGTAAGCGTGATCTACCTTAGTAGAGATGTGGTGGGATGGGAAATACGCGAACGAGAAAATGACGCGTCACTGTGGTATAAAAGGTGGAAAAAATATAGTCAGGCCAATGTTGTGTTGTGTTCTCGATCGCTGCTTAAAACCATCCACACTGTAGAATTGTTCGACACAGTTTCAGTTGCCTCTTGTCGAATGCGCAAGGCTAAATCCTGAACTAATGTCTTCCTTGACTCATTTTTTTCCGTAAACTGCCTGCTCTGTAGAAAATAGTTTCGGTTTGGTTTGCTGTATGGGGTTTAACGTCCCAAAGCGACTCAGGCTATGAGGGACACCGTAGTGGAGGGCTCCGGAAATTTCGACCACCTGGATTTCTTTAACGTGCACTGACCCCGCACAGCACACGGGCCTCTAGAATTTCGCCTCCATCGAAACTCGACCGCCGTAGCCCGGATTTGACCCGCGTCTTTCGGGCCAGCAGCCGAGCGCCGTAACCACTCAGCCGCCGCGGCGGCCCAGGAAGTAGTTTAAATTGGCTGTCATGGTGTGAGCGAGGTTAATTTCCCAAGTGATGTCTTTCATCACTCATTTTTTCCGTATTCCATCGACCAATGAAATAAACTGCCACAAAAAATCATCGCCTCTGAAACAAGCGCCGTTTCGGGGATTTTTTGTTCGATGTAAGCGATGAATATAGAAGTGAAAAAACCGCAGCATGAGCCCTTTTTTTTTCGTGTGTGAATTTGTGAAAAGTAGTGCGGATGGTCCAGTGGCGGTACACGGGCTGAGTGGCTTTAAGTTAAAACAGATGAAAGTTAGAACAGAAAATGATTTATTGTTTCTTGTTTCTTATAGTACAAATACGAAGTACAAAGTGAACAGCAAACGTTGAAGATGGAGATGAAGTTCAAATGGACGAAAGCCATTCGGGGGTAAGCAATTCATCCAATACCCAGGTCAGCCGGGAAAGGTTGTAAAATGTTATGAGAAACATTTTCGAAAATTTCCGAAGATATGAAATTACGAATGAAACGTATTTGATTTTTTTCACTACCTAGCATGCCTAAATAAGTTCGTCACATGTGGAAAAGACAGAGATTAGGGGATGCTTCGGAAGCACAGCATAAACGACTGTACCCAGACCGTACAGGAAAATGGCTGTCCTCGACTGATGAGTCTTTTGTTGTTGTTGTCTCTTTTTTCTGGGCACTCCCTCTTAATGGCAAACTCCTTCGGTTCCGTGACGTCCGCATCTCAACCCCATTGTGTCCGCTTTCACCTGACCATGATCACAGTTACGAAGCGGGACCGAGAGGTCAGAAAAGGAGGAAAGTTCGAGGGTGAGAGCCAAGTACATGCATGGGAGGTTGCGCGACCCGGCGAGACGTAGCGGCGCATCATAGGCATGGAATAGATGACGACGGCTGACTACAGACAGGGAGCGCCGGTGTACAGAGACGTTGAGCTGCTAGTAAAGACCTCGAACTGTGCAGCGCGCGGTATCTGGCCGTGCGCTGGAATCGTGCCAACTGTGGCCTCTCCTCCGCGCAGCGGCGCAACCTCCTCCCCTCCTTAGCAACCGGCGCGCCGGTGGGGGCGCAGCTGTGCATAGCAACCGTTACGTCACACACTAGCGGTAGAACGAGCGCGCGCCGTAGGCGGTGGCAGCTGCACCGCCGCTCCTTCGCCAGACGTCTCGTTGCAGTCGAGTGATTGAGACGCATGGCTCTGAAGCGGCCCAGTGATTCCGCGCCAAGCGCTTCGGGGAAGCGGCAGTGGGTTTACCACAAGGGTTTCGCCAAGCACATTTTAGAATTTCCAAAGTGTCTTCGATAATTTTCTTTTTTCCACCTTTCAAAGATATGCGCTTACTTTTCCAACAAAAATCTTTATCACAACTGATAAAGTAGCCAGGGAAAGAAAGGAGGACGGTAGCTTTGGCACAAACATAATGCGGCCGAGCTGGCTATGGGTCCAATCAAGTTTTGATGTATTGGTTTCACAAAATAAAATGATAATGATGATGATAATGATGATGACTTTAGCACCGCTCGTACCGCTACCGTATAGCGCGGCGACAGCGCTCGCGCGCTGAACGGTGAAGACACGTCCGGCTGGATGTAATGGACTCAAGATAGGAGAATCCCTTTGAAACCATGTGGAGGCAGTTGCCTCCATGCTTGGCTTTTTTTCTTATTATTACTTTCACGGTGTTATTGGTTGAAAGAAGCAATGGCAAGAAGTAAGAACAGCTGACGCGTAAAATAACTCAGTCGTCCTTTATTGACAACCTAAAAGATGGCTGTGTCAGCACTCAACCAATGCCCTTGTTATAAGGGAGTAATTACACATTGACGTCCACCCGAGCGCAGCCATAAGGCTACAAAGGAAAGCTATACAGCTTTCTCAGAAACTTCGTAGTTAAAGAAAAATTCGTCCTGGTCCGGGGTTCGAACCCGGGACCACCGCTTCACCGGAGCAGTCGCTCTACCAATTGAGCTAACCGGGACGGCAAGCTTATGGTAGGGCGAGAGCGAATTGATCAATAACTCGAAGTGGGAACAGTGTTGACCAAATGTTTAGGGGAATCCCCCAAGGTGGAGTAGATTTGTAATAAGGGAGTAATTACACATTGACGTCCACCCGAGCGCAGCCATACGGCTACAAAGGAAAGCTATACAGCTTTCTCAGAAACTTCATAGTTAAAGAAAAATTCGTCCTGGTCCGGGGTTCGAACCCGGGACCACCGCTTCACCGGAGCAGTCGCTCTACCAATTGAGCTAACCGGGACGGCAAGCTTATGGTAGGGCGAGAGCGAATTGATCAATAACTCGAAGTGGGAACAGTGTTGACCAAATGTTTAAGGGAATCCCCCAAGGTGGAGTAGATTTGTAATAAGGGAGTAATTACACATTGACGTCCACCCGAGCGCAGCCATACGGCTACAAAGGAAAGCTATACAGCTTTCTCAGAAACTTCATAGTTAAAGAAAAATTCGTCCTGGTCCGGGGTTCGAACCCGGGACCACCGCTTCACCGGAGAAGTCGCTCTACCATTTGAGCTAACCGGGACGGCAAGCTTATGGTAGGGCGAGAGCGAATTGATCAATAACTCGAAGTGGGAACAGTGTTGACCAAATGAAGTGAAGTGAAGTGAAGGGAAGTCTTTATTTCATAACAAAGTGTACAAAAGGAAGTACAGGTCTATCTAAGCACATAGTGCTTGTTAGAAGACCAGGCAGCCAGTGTTGCATCCTTAAACTAGGATATAAAGCAATATACATTCACAATATTCACATAACGGGAAAAAATAATAATACAAGTAATACAATCCTATGCGAACAAATTATAAAAACGATAAAATGTAAAAAAAAAGAAACCCGTCAAGTTTCCCACTTGGCAAAAAAAAATCACACATTACAAGACAAAGTTGAACACCATTTCCTTACTTCTCTCAGCATTACAGCTCGTGATTTTAAATCGTACAGTATCTCACTTAGTTCATTGAATATCTGAGGTACATAATAATTTCTGGCTTTCTTTCCATAGTTTGTAAAGACTCGTGGTTTAACATATTTCTCAGTTTTTCGTAGTAATACATCTCTCTTTACTAATAGCTTAAAGTAATTACACATTGATGTAATTACTCCCTTATTACAAATCTACTCCACCATGGGGGATTCCCCTAAACATTTGGTCAATGCCCTTGTTGTAAAAAGAAATTTCATATCTGTCCGCATGAATATTTTTTCCTCATGACCTTCGCCTTGGTTTGCCTATATTTTTAAATCAATTCCGAAACCACTTTCTATCCATGGAGGAATGTTTTTAGCTTTCGCCTCAACATATTTTTCGTCTTGTTTACTGTTGCCTCACATATGCCATCTCAAATATTTTAACCGTTTTAAGCCCTTCACAAATCATGGTCTTAGTTCTGTTATCGTCATAGCCATGTTAGTTGTTTGCTCTATTGCTTCAGCCTGGGCTATGTTTTCTATCGTATTTTTTGTCGCACCCTTTTACATTTGATCTTGTGTCCACGTGTACAATCTTAAGCGTTTCTTACCTTTCCGTGACCTTCTTTTCGTAACAGCTGTGTTAGTTGTTGGCTTTTATCGACTGGGCCATAGCCATGCATTTTCGTGATTTTGTGGTCGCGTTTTTTACTTCTTTTTGTTGGGGACATAAATGACCTTTACTGTGCAACGCGATCTCAGTACACGTCACGCTTTTGCTTTTCACCTCTATCGACATCCAGCCACCGTGGAGCATATAATGCACAACCTTGGGTCAAGCAGACCAATGTCGAAGCCGCTAAGTGACCGCCCTGATTGCGAACTTAGGCAGTTGATATACGCGTCAACAAATAGTATATACTGTACCAAATAGTTTTCTCATAAGCAAAGTACGGCAAATGAAATGTCGTTTTTATTGAACTTATACGATCGCCCCTTCTTCTTAGCTCCTGCAGAGAAGTACGAAACTGTCGAGTCACCTGGCAAGGACAGTGCCATCGACCTCTGCCGCCTCGCAAACTCTTTGCTGTCTTCTTTAACCACTCAAGGGGCCTGAAAATGAGAAAAAGTGTAAGCAGCATCTTACTTTATAGAAGCATCAGCAGCTAGGTTTGCATGGCTTCGTGCTAGGTGGTTATATTTTAAAAAACAAAAAAGAATGCAACCTAGCCCACGTCGCCTAAAAAAGCCGCACACTAGGCTTGAGTTAGAAATCCAAAGCTCCGACAACTGAGGAAGGATGAATGCTCAGCTGATTTCTTGAAATGTGTTTCCGTGCAGAAAACTATCATCCATTAGGTACCACACATCTGCGAACAAGCACTTCGAGTCTATAGAATGGGACAACGAACAGAGAGTGCCTGAGAAATATTGGCAGTGGTTTAGCTCTGATTAAACCTGGAGGGTTGCGAAAGCAACGAGGAGAGAAGAGAGGCGATAAGAGCGCGCGGCAGCGGCGGCGGCCCCGGCACTACAGCTATGCGCCGCTACTGAGCATGCGCAACTCGCGAGCGCGGCGGCGGCACCTCGGAGTCACCCGCGCTGCGTCGGTGGCGGCGCGCCAGTTGTACGCCGTGTGACGTCACTGGTCCTCGCGCATGCGCAGTATGGCCTTTCTTCAGCTCTGCGAAATGGCTCGGCGACTCGCGCAGTGTTGCTTTCGCAACAAAAATTTTCAATCTCAGCTCAGATTGATTCCTACAGAGTAGACGGCAAATTTGAGGCACAGTCCGGACATTTTGGTTAGCTACTAATCGCTTTCCCTCACCAGCATCAAGCTTGTGACACACTCACACGTGACTCCCAGCCCGAAGGTGATGACTGTGCTGAAGAAGCCGAAAGTCAGACGGAGCGCCGTGTTTCCCTGTATGGCCTGGTTAACGGCTGTGACCAGCTGGCAGACGATGCCCCCTATAACAGTGCGGAACTGGTCCGTGGGAAGTTGACTCAGGATGCACTGTAGGCAAAAAAAAATTCAAGACGAGGTAACTGAAGATCTCCAAGGGCAGTCCAAAAATTGCTTCAGCTGTTAAAAAGCACCAGAAACATTGGCCTGTGGTGCACATAGAAGTTTGCATTTTGCATGCAGGAAGTATGTCCCACTGGGAAGTGTGTAAAAGGGCTCAAATATTTTACATTGACTTCTCAAGTTGATTGTTCCCAATATATCCCAGGCATTGTCACACCGTTTCCACTTAACATGACGAATGCTTAAAGGAACAATGACCACAAACTGCATTCGGCCTTTATCAATCAACTGCTAACGACCTGAAATCCACTCACACTGAAAACAGAGCTGTTATCAGTTTTAAGAAAAAACACAACAAAATGCACCCGTCGCCATCACCGGCCGATTCCTCAAGTAAACTGACTGCATGGACATTGAATTTTCAACGCGGGCCCCAGAGGCCATGCTAAACCTCCACGTGTTTCCAAACGAGGGCAACTATTGCTTCCCGGTGTGTATGGCACAAGTTGGAATGGAGTGATGAGAATATTTTAAGTTCAATTTCCTCCGCTTTGAAGGCCTCTTTTCATCCCGAACGAACGTCGACATATTCAGAAAGAGCCAGCGTCCGTTTGTACAGAGCAATGACCCTCTTTACTTCCGTTTTTGCCTCTACAATTTTCTTCCCCACGAAAAGTAGCATGTTATCTATTTTTAAAGGCAGGCTACGATCTCTGTTTTCCAATAAAGGACTTCTCTCTACCCCGCTATGAACAAGAAATGAATGGGGTTGACTATGTCCTCCTTTGAACTTTAATTCCCAAGTATTTTGCTGTCTTTGCTCTCGCTGAAAATATTTATCCGCCAAATAAAGTATGAACCCCGTGGTTGTAGTCTCCGTTTCATCACACCTTTGTTCGAATCTACTACGGCGGCCCTCTTTTCGACCTATTTTTAGATTTCGGACCCTGTATTGAGATTGGCGCATTCCCGCTTGTTATTAGTTGGGAAATGTATGAGGAATATGGCCTTGGTTTCCTGGGAGGCACATAACATGTCATAGGGATCCCAATTTTTTTCACAGAGCCGACATTCTGGCATGTCAAGTTCTTAGTAGCCGGTGCGTAGTCATTTGTGGGTGTGAAAAGTGCTAGTTCGTATCTCTCGTAATGTTATTTATTTACTCGTCCTTGGTTAACTAAATCTTTACAGTGTTTAATAAATTCTGGTCCCTCTAGACAGTTTTGTAATAGTCAGGAGTTCTGAAGTGAGCAGTTAAGAGAAGGTGCAGAGTACTTGGCCCTTCGTAGTTATGGTCATTATGCGATGGTGCCCAGGGTAGTAATTCACGAGCGTAGTCAACAACGGCAAGTTCGTTGACTCGTACACCTTAGTGTTTAAGGCACCATAATATGAGTCCTGCCAACAAGTTCATGACACTGAGGATCGGAGACGGCTGCTGCTCAACTACTCGACCCTTCCTTCAGTTTTTGCATGCGGTGTATTTGACGCTTATGGGTACTTTACGTCGTCTTTATCGTCAATGTGTGATGCTTAATGTTAAATGTGTATATTCATCTCGTGGAAAGGGAATCACTTCCGCGACGTCCATGACAACGTAGAAAGATGCGTGAAAAGAAATGAATTATCTTAATAACGCGACGCTGTGCAACAACTCTTGCTCTCATGATTGCTGGCGTTTCCGTGAAGTTTTTGGATTTTCGGGGCCCGCAGACCAAAAATAACCGAAGACACTTCAGAAATTCTCAAGTGTACTTTGCGAAAACGTTGTGGTCAACCCACTGCCGCTTCCCCAAACCGCTTGGCGCGGAATCACTGGGCCGCTTCAGAGCCATGCGTCTCACTCACTCGACTGCAACGAGACGTCAGGCGAAGGAGCGGCGGTGCAGCTGCCACCGCCGACGCGCGCGCGCTCGTTTTTCCGCTACTGCGTGACGTCATGGTTGCTATGCGCAGCTGCGCCCCCCCCCCCCCCCCCCCCACACAGGCACGCTGGTTGCTAAGGAGGGGAGGAGGTTTCGCCGCTGCGCGGAGGAGAGGCCACAGTTGGCACGATTCCAGAGCTCGGACGGACACCGCGAGCATGAGCCATTAAAGGCTTTCGCCTTAATAAAAGCAGCATAACTAAAACATCAGTGAGCTTTATCGTAAGAGCGCTGTATACTCACCACAATGGACTTCACCGTGGACTGAACGATGTTGGTCTGCAAAAGAGAAACGCACAGTGAGAAGCAAGAAGGTTAGTCAGTGTTCTCTGTTCACCCTATTTAACGACGACCGCAACAATCAGAGCGTCATAATGAGAAGCGTTCTTAGCTCGCCAAGTCGAGTAACTGGAAGGTATCCAGAAGGGAAACCGAGGCACATAGATACCATTACTACGCACGTTGAGGCGGCCTTCGCTTCTTAACATGTGCGCCCTGAACTGCAAGGTATCAAGTACGCGCCAACCTGTCCAATATGCCATTCATGCAGCTCAAACACTCGCCAAGTAATCGATGCTTGTTCGTGTGATTAAATTATGCCTTTACTTTCACGGCTCTGCGCATCTGACTCATAGTTGCGAAGGCCAATGAAAGAACGGTCATGAAGTCCCACCAGTGAGGCTAAAGTCGGATACAACTTAAGTCTGCAGTGAAGCTCCACCCATATTTGGGACCGCAGCACAGAATTTCTCCACTACCAAAAAGCATTCCATTGTTAAAGCTTTTCTCTTTACCCAAACAAGAAACTAATCGCAAGAAAAAAAGTTATAAGCTCTAGAGTTCTGATGCCTGGCTTGTTTAATAAAGTCACACGTTAAAGAACTGATTTCGTTTACTGTCGCGGTTGGACAGCGGACTAATACATGATGCGTCGGACCGTGGCGCAGTGTTAACAACTGCTGTTTTTTTTTTAATTTGCATCCTTCTATAGCCTGTTTTCTTTTGCTTTTGCTGTGTTTTGTTCCAGTTCTGTCGCTGTGCTTGTTGTTTGCTAATTTAAATTCTATAGCCTGTTATGTCTTGTTTTTGCTGTGTTTTGTTCCTGTTCTGTCTCTGTGTTTGTTTGGTAAGTTAAACAAACGCGGCAACTTAGAGCAAAGATTTTATTCCCTGCCCGAGAGGCTTCGCTTGGTAATGCAGCGCGGAATAATACACAAGCACCGCATGCGAAGAAGTAAAAAAACTTTGCAATCACGAAATTACCATAACTTCTTTTTTAACTGCACGAATCAAATTAGTTAGCGGCGCTACTGGGAAGCAGGGCCAATACCAATGAGTGAAAATAAATATTTCGACAATTGTAGCACGTTTTTGTTTTAGTGGGTTACATCTACATGCCCATATATAACGCAAAAACTTTCTTAACCCTTTCGGCCCTGGCGGTGCCAATTGACACCACAACACAAATATTACGCTCACGCCTCAGTAACAGACGAAAATACTACTAATTTTTAATACAATAGTTCCTTAGGGATCCCTGCTGCTATCGACATCGCTGTTCACGGACTTCCATTGAGCTGTGCGGTCTAAGGAAGAAGAAGTAGCAGCATGGGAGGCATGGAGTGAAGAAGCCGAGGTGTGGCAAATTTGTGCATTTTTATTTCACTAACCATTCGTTCTTCTGCGCTCATGTTTTTATATGTTGTGTGAAACGCCTATCCAAGCTGATGTCCCCGTCGTAAATATTACTGAATGCGTAGACTCTGCGTTTGAACACATTTTTGACATGTGCGATTTTGACACCATCAGGGCTCAACGGTTGCCAGCGGTAGCCATTGAGTGCTGATAGGTCATCTTTGTAGAATAGAACCTGCTAGTATTTTAGCAGATGCACCTATACTAACGGACTTTTTGGACTGCTGACATGAATGTTCATTACAGAAAATGGACAAAATCTTAAAATTTGCTTTCTGATGAATTGGAAAATGGAAATTTTCGCTATCATACATGGTGAATATTTGGATTGAGCCTGGAAATGACCATGCGAATGTCGGCGAACAGCAACCGGACCAAAGGAATAGCGAGAACAAATGCACGCCTGACCTTGAGATTTTATTCATTTTTTTTACCTCTATCTTCCTCCTGTGAGCTGTGAGCATCGACACTGAGTTGCAAGAAGCGACCGGGGTATTTACACTGAAACTCACGCTCCGCCGCTCGTGCAGCACGTGTGGCGCGCCCTCGACGCTCGGATCAATGCAGAGTGTTTGGCTGTGTTTTCTTGAGAAAGCGTATTTGGTGTGCTGATAATCAGCTTCTGTTTTTTCCCCGGCCGAGAGATATCCTGAACTCATAAGCCTATGGATGGGAGGGAATTTCCTTTCACCTGTAGAGAACAGCATTCAGTCAAGACACAGACAGGACGAAACTAAGTTCCACTTTATGAATTCTTCTATAGCAAACAGCTGGTTAGAAAACAAACGCAAGCGAGATGCAGTGTGCCGCGCGCAAGCGTAGAACTTAGATTTGCTGACGTTCGCGCTGGGCGCTACGGAAGTGCTTCGTGAAGCTCGATAGATGAGGGCGTTACAGATTCGAGGAAAGCCTTTATCTTGACCACAGTCGCCTTCCAGGAAGGCTACGCAAGTTTTGAACATGTGAGCTGTTGACATGACGTACACAAGCTGGAACACAAACCTGGCAGGAGCAAGAACGCGGAGGTATGATACAATACGCAAGGTAAACAGGAGCGTGCGAAGTTTTTTCTGGAAACTGCGACATTATCTATCCCTTACAAAGTAAAGAAAGCTTCTTTATAGGTCTCCACACTACAAAATAAGAAATTTTTTCGTTAATTTTTTTCTTGTCGGTTGCGGTTACCAAAACGGTCCCACTAGCATTTTACACCCATTGAGCCCTGATGTCCGATTTTGACACCATACCTGTAAATCGATTAATACTCGCACCACAAACTTTAAATTTTTACTGCGTGGTTATGGGGCCTTAGGCATTGTAAAAACGCGCAGAAAAAAAATCTACGGCCGAATTAAAAAATCCAGGGCCGAAAGGGTTAAATCATTCTCTTGCGTTTTTCTCGCACACAAGGTGTTACACTGATGCACAGCGCACGTAAGACAGAGACAAACACAAACACAGAGACAAACAACAGTCTTAGTCCCGTCCTTTGTGCCCTGTGCCTAGTTTGAACCATATACCAACTAGCCTTGACAAATACCTTAAGTATTCAATCTAATATGACTTGTATTTTTTCGTTAAGCAGTATGCTAAATTGATGCCAGAAGAGGTTAAAACTTATTTTCCAACCTACCTCATTTTGTAGCCCTCCTGCAATAATTAGAACTCTTAACTGCGCGTTTAATCTGATAATCTCACAAATCTCGTAATTTCTTTTCCCTACAGAACCACAACACGCATGGGCTGGCTACCAGCAACCGATGGCCGTCGACTGATTTTAAACCGTCATGTTACCGAGGTTTCCCTGTTTCCACACGAGTGGACGCGGAGAAACCCAAGTGGAAATGCACTGATATTCAATGGGAGCAGTGCACTCGAGAGACGTACCCAGTTGTTTCCTTGCCCAGCGTTACGCAGCATTGCTATATCTTTGCCTTTATTATTTCTCTCCTCAAGCATCTGGTATTAATCGCCTTTTTTCATGGAAGTTATATCTGAGACATTGGTAAGGCGAAAGCCTTTAATGGCTCATACTGTTGTCCGTTAGCAGAGGGTGTCACACCTTTGGCAGCGTTTAACTCGTGTTAACTCCGAAATTAAAAAAGATAGGACAAAACGAATGGTTGCATTAGATAGAAGAGGAAAACATGAACTTAGAAGCCACGCTTGATGACTGTAGAGTAATTAGTTATTTATAGCGAAAAATTTCAAAATTACATCTAAATAACGCAGACGTCGATATAGCCACAGGAACAGTGTGATGTCACATCCACCGGAAGTCGTCACGGCATAGTAAAAATTGTCACAGAATGGTCGGGAAAACGCCGGATTTGTGTCAAATTAGATAGAAAAATGTGTAATTAACCATAATAAACACCTAAGGTCCCCGAAAGATATATAATTTGGGTATCGATATAGCTACGGGAACGGTCTGACGTTACATCCACCGGAAGTCGTCACGGCATAGTGTGCACGGCTTTCGCCTCTCAACACTTTAGTTGTCAAAATGTCCTCGCAATTTTTTTCCAGCTTTCAACCAAGCAGCTTTTGGCCTTACTTAGCAACTGTACATCTCTTTATTCCCCCGTTCCAACGCTGCCACAAATTACCGCAGCGCCACGCGACAGCGCTCAGGGGAAGTTTAGTTCAAAATGATCGATAACTTACAGTGGTAGGTGATCCAGCAGTGCACAGCATAGTCGTGTCTCCAGCGCACTGCAAAACATGCAGAAGAAATTGGTAATTGTTACGAACGAAGAGCAGCTTTGGGTAACCAAACATGGCTACGACAGAGACCCTCTGTGTACGTCACACAGGACGAATTTTTCTTTAACTACGAAGTTTCCGTGGAAGAACCAATGGAATTATCTGCTCAAAAGATTTATTGAATTCGAAGCTTAAGTGTCGTCAAGCTCTTTTAATTGGATGAATACTGGCTTGTGTTCGAAGGCAGATTCATTTAGCAATCGCACTCAAGTTGTGCCCCCCCCCCCCCCCCATCCTCTCTGTATAACGCAAAGGCAGCTGTGCCGAAACTTGATTTGACGAGCTAAGGAAACATTATAGCACGCCATAGCGTTGACAAAGAAATGAATACTACGCACGAGTTTTTTTCTATGTCTTTTCATTTACATCTCAACTTTCGCCGCCATTAAAGATATTCCTTTAGACTTTGAGGGATGGAAGTGGACATTAAGGGAAGGACAGGAACTGCCAGCAAATATGACCGACGGTTATCTTTTGTGCGCAGTTCGTGTGGTCGCGGTAGTTTTCAGGAGTGACAGAGGGAATGCCAAGCTGGGCAAAGCTTAGCCACAACCTGTAGGAAAGCAGATGCAGTGCTGAGCCACGGTCACCATTGCGACCTTTTGCAGAGCAGGATTCAAGAGATGATGATGATGACGTCCTCAGGATCAATAGCACATACCCACGGCCTGGGATTGGCCAGAGATTATATGCAACGCTTTCTTTCTCTCATTTACTCAGCCGGGGTGATTACAGGGATGATGCAGAAGGAATTATGAAGCAAGGGCCTTGATATGCACCGAAATTAATGACATTCTTAAGGCTTAAAATCGTAAGGTTTGCATACGGAGAGTTTTACCGGGTCAATGTCTTCTACTCTCAGTAACCCTGTGTAGCCCGAATGATCATGATTATAAAGCCTCATCAGAGGAAGAATGAATTGTGCAGTGCCTAAATCTACTAGAATCCTATTACTGCTGGCACTCTGCAGACGAATGTGTTTACCGAGCCAAGATTTCCCACGGCAGGCAGCCCAATGTTGATCGAGCCCTGGCATGAGTCCTTCTTTATGAGGAAGTTGAGGCAGCCAGTGGAATTGCAGAGCTGGTAGTTCCCCAGCGCCCCAAGGTTGATGCCGGCTGCAAAGATATGCACATAGGTTATGGTGATGATACTGATGACCTCAGGCTTAATGGCACCTACCCTTATTCAAATGCCGAAAGAAGAAATATTAGCATCATAGTATTTCTTCTTTTCTGCCCAGTGTACAAGCGACAAATTTAATCACCTACTGACTGTGACTGGGCTTGCAAAATTCATTAGAGCTATATGCTTGAGCAGCACCGACAGGGACAATTAGGAGGAATACGACACACACCCAAATTAACAACAACAATATTAATAATAATAAAAACGCACCAGTGTAGAAAAACGTACAACGTTGAAACGTTGTCTGGTCTGTCTACACAACACCTGCAGTTTTATTAGCAAGCATTCGCTATTAACAATATATAACGCTTACGGATGGCCCATGTGAAACGTCATTCCATAAAGTACGGCACTCGTTGTAGATCAAGGATCAAGATGACTGGAAACCACGGTGAAGAACATCGAATTCGAATTCAAGTCTAAAACCATTGCATTACTCCTAAAGGCGAGTAGGTATTACTGAAGGAACACAATCGCCTGTCAGGGCTACCTCCAAGCCATATGAAACTTTCGTTTTTTTATATACTGATTACTACCTGAAAGAATAAAGGATGGATTTTTTTTGTAAAGGCGAATGGATTAAAGAAATGAGGGCCGCCTCAGAGGATGCTGGATAGTCATTACGGTGGCCGGAAACATAATATCCTGACTTTAGTTTATTTTATTCACAACTACTACCATCAGATATAAAGTTCTTGTGTCCGCTGTACACCGGAATCGGCTATGTCCAACGGGGGACTCGTCGCCAGGAGCCGAATCATGTTGCTGGTCTCAGAGTAATACACTGACCTCGCATGTGATGTTTTCTCGTACAGCACTATTATGGACATTTCTTTATGGACGTATCATTTCTTCACCAGCACATCACTGATTTTTCTGGCGATGCCACCTAACATATCTTCATTGTAACATTTTTGTCTCGTTCACACTCTCACGGTGATAACTACTGATGGCTAGTTTAGCAGTTTTGTGGCGTGGGTGTTGGCGCAAAACTACGCCACACTATTTGTCACCCTGATGAGCCCTTGCGCATGGCAACACTGAAACGGACCCCGCTCGGCGGTCTCAGCACCGGAGAGCAGAGTGACATCATGAGCACTCTACCAGAGGAGAATTAAAATGATATTGGAAAAAACATCATATCCAACCCTGAAGAGAGCTGCTGCTGTATCTTGTGTTAGATATTGAAAACTCGCCCGAAGTTTTTAGTGCGATTAAATTTCATTTTGCACTTCTCTTTTATGATCAGTGAGAGTGAATTTGGACTTTTTTAAACCTTCATTTTACTTTGTGCTAGGTATCGTGGAATGTACGGTCTCTGCTATCATTGCACGCGTTTTGTAAACTCATCACGTGCACCGTTGTATGTCCAGAATTATCGTGTGTCGCTTCTATTAAGTTTTGTTCGGGTTCGTTTAATGAAATATTTTATTGTTCTCGGTTCATTAATCTTTAAGTTTTCAGTGCGCGCCCTCTGTGGTCGCTGGACACTTAGAAAACTCATTTCCTTGCCGCTCTTTTTCCTTTTTTCCCCTTTGTTCCCCTCCCCAAGTGTAGGGTAGCCAACTGGGCATCGCCTGGTTAACCTCCCTGCCTTTCCGTCCTTTTCTCTCTCTCTCTCACACTCCTCAGTTGCCGAACGTCTATAGGGCCTGTAAGGTATATGAAATCAATAGAGGAAAAGAACCACACATTTTAAATTAACAAATATCTTGCACATGGTCAGACCATTTCCTAGAACCTCGCATAAGTATATTATCGCTCTTTGCACCCTTCCCACGTCATATCTTCCACCACATTTCTGGCCTTGTCACCCTCTCCCTTTGTTCACCTTTTTTTTTCTCTCTCTTTTTTCTCCTAATCCCCTACTATCAGTTCTCGGGAACCATGACATTCCTGTAACCCCCTCCACCCCCACCTTTTGGCTTTCTCTGAACTCGAGCCATTTCCCTCCCCCCTTGCCTTGTCCTTCCTTGGAAATGCCCCCCCTTTCTTTCTCCTTCCAGTGCCAGCCTATTTTGTTTGCCTTGTTCTCATTTCCCTGTACCACGCTGACTAATCCTCTTATCTTAGTCTTACAGGTCCACCCAGCGCCTCCCCCCGTCGCAGCCCCCTCAAAGACTTTGTTCATTACACACCCCCCGGATATATATGTTTTTCCACTATTGCAGCTTAACGAATCAAGATTCACCTCCCTCCCCTTCCTGACACGCATCCCCTCTCACACCACTTTCCTTCCCCACCCCCCGAGGCCTTCCTCCTCGGAGCGAAGGCCCTATTTAATCTTTGCCAATGATGAACGCTTTGCCCAGACGAAGACAAGTCCCCTTGTCGAAACGTTGGTCAAGCAACCTGAGGTTTTCTCCTCCCTTGTTCATTTCGTGATCGCCAAGGACCATCTACCACACCCTCTCTCTACCATGCACACATAAATAAGATATATGAAAATGAGAATTTGTATTTTGGCTTTGAGAATTATGGCTTAACTGGTCCAATAAAGAAAAAAAATGTTCTTTGGATGCAAAGCATTTACATGAGAGAGTGCTAAAACTAAAAAAATTTTATGTATCTCACTTGGAATGCCGCGGTTCGCGATGATCAGGAGCAGTGGCGACAGAGCGCTGACAATCCCTTGAGGTGAGCCGTTCTGGTAGATTCCCTGAATGACACACTGCAAGAAGAACGTTGCGAACGGCTTTCTTCGGGAGATGTACCTTGTCATGCGCTTTACATTCAACTTCCACGATAGAAGCGACAGTGATTAACGAGGTCTGAGGGGAGACTCTGGGATTCAGTTTTGCGGATATACAAAACGGTGTTTCAAGCGAACAGAATACTCCTCGCAGCAAGACTTTAGGATTGTGACATGCAATAAGAACATGCGTCGATAATTGCTACAGTTGGATTCAGACCATACACACCTAATTTTAGATTGATGTAAAAAATTGGTAAATTGGTAAATTGGTTTTTGATGAAAGAAAATGGCGCAGTATCTGTCTCACATACCTCGGTGGACACCTGAACCGCGCCGTAAAGGAAGGGAGGGAGGTAGGAGTGAAATAAGAAAGAGAGAAAGAGGTGCCGCAGTGGAGGTCTCCGGAATAATTTCGACCACCTGGGGATCGTTAACGTGCACAGACATCGCACAGCACACGGGCGCCTCTTGCGTTTGGCCTCCATCGAAACGCGGCCGCCGCGGTCGGGTGCTGCTTTGTAATTATGTATTATACAATAGTTGGTTTATGGTTTATTGGGGTTTAACGTCCCAATGCAACTCAGGCTATGAGAGACGCCGTAGTGAAGGGATCCGGAAATTTCGACCACCTAAGGTTCTTTAACGTCCACTGACATCGCACAGTACACGGGCCTCTAGAATTTTGCCTTCATCGAAATTCAGCCGCCGCGGCCGGGATCGAACCCGCGTCTTTCGGGTCAGCAGCTGAGTGCCATAACCACTGAGCCACCGCGGCGGGTTATTATACAATAGAAAACATTGTTAACCATATTAGCCTACGGCCTCTAAAAAATTGCTAATTGAAATTTCTTCTTTCTCGGTTTCATTTTTATCAGACGAGCAGTAAATGTGACGGAATGGAAGTGTTTAGATCCCATGATGGACAAAAAACAGTGATAAAATCTCTGGCATGTACTTTCAAATCACTGCAATGCTTAGGTCAAACTCTTAATAAACAGCATTTCAGTGGTTAAATTTCACATATAACATGTTCAATAGATGTTTCCTATTTTCGGTCTCATGCGCATTTCTATTGGTCATAAAGACTAAACATAAAAGCCTCGTTTCCGCTTTAGCTAACTTATACATTCTAGAAGGAACGACAAGCTTAAAATCTGCACTTCTAAAGCAATAACAACTGTTCTCTAAAAAGCTATCAACCAAGTGTCGGGCTGTTCACAACCCACTATCAAGTTCCTCCAAAACTTAAGTGCCTCTCTCCATGCGAGCACTATAAGTTTCGTTGCTCAATTCCTCGCCATCGTAATTTGTTTGAAAGACATCGACGACATCGTAATTGGTTTGAAGGATTCTCTCTTTCTCATTTGTTAACAAACGTGACGCTGCTCTGACGTCAACTTTCTGAGATTTCCTCATCTATTACGACTTCTCCCGCCCTTCTGTAAAGCGGGGCTCGATGAATTAATGCATTTTATAGGCATCGCTATTTAATCGGCCTATTTGACAAGTGCAACCTAGCGTAGTAAATTAAAGTGTTTATTTATGTAGTAACTTTTCCTTAAACCTTTCTCTTTAGTGGTTCATTGCTAATCCAAGTTTTCTACTTACGTTTATAGCTATATTATTTCAATTTCTCTTACGGTTCATGCCATCTTAATTTTGCTCTGCTTTCACGCCCCCATTACTCTAAACTTCTCTTGCTCGTCAGTACTCCTGATAGAATAAATTGTCTACCCCCCCCCCCCCCCTTCCCACCTCCAAAAAAACCTAGAGCTTCTGGAAGGGTCCCCATGTCCTCCTAGATATTGTATTTTAAATAATTCCATTCTATCAGAACATGTTCAATATTTGCTAAACTGTTCCCGCAGGTTACACAAATATAAATTCTCCATGTTCATCCTTACTTCTATATTAACAAGTTATAAAGCAACCTTGTGTAGCCTGATAAAGGAGTGCAACGCCTCTTCAATTATCATACACTTTTTCATTCAAAAGTTCCCTGTTTCTGACGCCCTATTCATTATTTTGTTTCCATGTTTCGTCTCCATTTCTGCGATTTTTTTTTATGTACGTGACAACTGCCTTTTCTCTGTTGTTGCCTTTGTTGCCTGTCGTAAGCAATCTAGACCCTTTCCCCGACTGTGTGTCCACGTTTTTGTTGCGAAAGCAACACTACGCGAGTCGCCGAGCCATTTCGCGGAGCTGACGAAACGCCATACTGCGCATGCGCGAGGAGCAGTGACGTCACACGGCGCACAGCTGGTGCGCCGCCACCGTAGTTGCGCGGGTGACTCAGAGGTACCGCCGCCACGCTCGCCAGTTGCGCCATTTGCAGTAGCGGCGCATGGCTATCGTGCCGGGGCCGCCGCTGCAGCCGCGCGCTCTCCATCGCCTCTCTCTCTCTCTCCTCGTTGCTTTCGCCAACATCTAGGTTTAGCCAGAGCTGAACCACTGCCAATTTTTACTCTGCAAGAACCCGAAGACTTTGGCTGCACACCTATTCTGGTTGAAATCTTCGTAGTCATTACTCAAACAGTAATTTTTATAGCTAATAATAATTCTTAGGTAATTTGTCGTCCAGAGAAATTGAACCGAGCAACCTTATAACCAGCAAAAGTGATCGCTGATTGGCTGGTTGGCTGGAGTGGGAGCGACCCCTGCCAAAATTATAGGAAACTAAGTTCAAGGACACTTGCTCTAAAGATCGAAGGTTCCTGAGATTCCTAAAGATACGTCAGAGACAAGCTTTCAGGAATGAAGTACTACATTCATCACAACAAAAATCGAAGCGGTGAGTTCTGGTAGAACAGAATGGGAGAAAGCGAAAAAACTTACGTTCACAATCTTGATTATTCCTTGGGTGGCTCCATTGGCCTGCAACTGCAAACACGGACAGACGATTTAGGTCTCACACTAATCTATATGACCTTAATTATCCCTATATAAGCTAGTGAATCTGCACAAAATGGCCTTTGCAAGGTGGAACACCCTAATAAAAAACAGCTCACTAGCACAAACACGAGGGAAGAAAGGGCGAGACACAGCCCTCCTCGTGTTTGTGCTAGCACGCTGCTTTTCCTAGAATGTCATACCAACTCGCCCACCAGTGTACGTTATTGTGAAACACCCTTTGTATAAATCGAACACGCCAGCCGTGGACTTCATTCAGTATGTGCCAACTAAACACGTTCCCTGAAGCGAAGCAAATGGTGAATAAAAAGGCCGGCTTCTTCGTAGCTGCCGGATGCCGAGGCCATAGCAATGGCACAGGCACCCTCAATAGTATGCGTTCGGGCGGTCCCCTTACAAGCAACGCTAGATCAATTGCATTAGTGCAGTTTCAAGAAGTTCCATCCTGTGATGGGCTGGTACGGCAGCTGATGGCCCAATATACCACCATAACTAACCGACGTGCGTCTGGCACGTGCATGCGACGAGCATCCGCCAACTATGGTTTGGTTTGGTTTGGTTTATTGGGGTTTAACGTCCCAAAGCTACTCAGGCTATGAGGGACGCCCTAGTGAAGGGTTCCGGAAATTTCGACCGCCAGGAGTTCTTTAACGTGCACTGACATCGCACAGCACACGAGCCTGCATAATTTCGCCTCCATCGAAATTAGAGGCCCGTGTGCTGTGCGATGTCAGTGCACGTTAAAGAACGCCAGGTGGTCGAAATTTCCGGAGCCCTTCACTACGACGTCCCTCATAGCCAACTATGTATATTCATCCCCCAAGTATGTGTATTCAAAAATTACGGGTGACACGGATACTGACGCGATTCTAATGCGAAAGCATATTCTCATGGTGAGCTCTTTTGAGAGGTTCATTAAAGATTCCATCCTTTCTAATGACAAACCTCCTCATTAGCATACAGTCGTATGGAAACGCATACACTAGCTTCACCATTAGTTTTTTGCCCACGGATAGCGTGGTCGCCTCGCAGTCTGAAGGTACTCGGTTCTGTTGGCCGCGTCTTCGGAAGAAATTCTACTTTTCTTTGCTACAGACGCCCCTATCGTGCGGTCTCCTGCTGATGTAACTAACCCGAGAGCGTGGTGACGTCACTGCAGGGTTTTCGCAATATAATATTTAAAGCGCAAGCAATATTATGCTTGCGCTTTAAAAACGTTGAATATATGGAGCAGCCCTGTCCAGCCTGACTTTAAAACCCCGCGCAAAAAAATAAACGAAACAGGACGGTGTACTATCTCAACTGCGGGTAGCCCTGTTATTTGAGAACAAGAAAGATCATTGATTGATTGATTGATTGATTGATTAACTGATTGATTGATTGATTGATTGATTGATTGATTGATTGATTGATTGATTGATTGATTGATTGATTGATTGATTGATCGATCGATCGATTGATTGATTGATTGATTGATTGATTGATTGATTGATTGATTGATTGATTGATTGATTGATTGATTGATTGATTGATTGATTGATTGATTGATTGATTGATTGATTGATTGATTGATTGATTGATTGATTGATTGATTGATTGATTGATTGATTGATTGATTGATTGATTGATTGATTGATTGATTGATTGATTGATTGATTGATTGATTGATTGATTGATTGATTGATTGATTGATTGATTGATTGATTGATTGATTGATTGATTGGCCGACCAACCGGCCGACTGGCCGAACGACTGAGTAAAAAGTCAGCACTTTGGAAGCAAATCACAAGTTTAAAGAACGCGGAGATAGCTCGGAGAATTGCCGGACTGAAATTGAAAAACTTACAATTCTACTCCCGCAGAAGTTTGTAGAGGTGCCGACGCACTAAAAGAGATAAAAAGAACCAAAAACTTTTAAAGGCAGTGTTTCTTCCAGTGCCTCAAAATTGGAAGAAAAAAAATAGAACATCCAAGCCCCACTTGAGGCATTTTTGTGATAACACGTCCTACCAGGTTAATCTCGCGCTTACAGTTAGGCGTGATGGACACAACTCGTTGTTGCTAGCTGTGCCTCGGACATACTAACAGTAATTACGGACCTTAATAGTAATCTCTGTCCCTTCGTTTTTACATTGTAAATATCCTCAGAAATATCCACGTATATTTACTTTTCCCTTTTGTTGCTTTTTTCTTTTTCTTCCTTTTCTTCTTCGAGCAATTCATGTTTTAACGTGTGCTTTTCCACGTATACGCTAATGATACCGCCTTCTGTCTCACAAACCTGGCGAAGTTTTTCCACTTCTCCCCATAAACAAGCAAGAAAATGTGCGGGTAGTTTAATTGCTACTAAGAGAGAGAGAGAGAGACTCTCTAATGAAATACAGATAATTTAGCCGGCGTTAAAAAATCGCTGGCATGCTACACTGCGTAGGGAGGGGAATTTGGGAGATAAAGACAGAAGAAGAGCAGTGTGGAAGAGGTAAAAAAATACGAAGATAAAATGCGGCCATGAAATGGGTATTAAGGATGCAATGGCGAGTATTGATGTAACCTATGGAATGATGGAGTGCATAGTCCGACAAATGGGCTGACGAAGTTCACTGCATGAAGAATGCATGAAGGTAACGTGCAAGTGAATTTAAAGCTTATCGAGATGTCCAATGTCTTTTAAATATGTAAATAGAAAGTTAATTGCAAGTCTCTGTTGCCTGAAGCAGGCTAAGGGACCTAAAACTTTGTCCATTGTTAGGGGCACTGGGCCGAGCTTCTGCATGCAATGTTCATAGTACGCACGCTCGTTAGCATACGCAGGGCACTCAAGCAAGATATGTTCCACAGTTTCTATCGAGGCACAGTTGTTACAATGCGGACTGTTCATTTGTCCAAAACGGTATCGCAATCCGTTTGTATATGCAGCGTTCAGAGGAAGTCGATGATAAAGTGTTTCCAAATGTCGAGGAAGTCTGGGTGAGAGTCTTGATCTAAGATGTGGGTCGATTGAGTGAAGAAATTGGTACTGATGTGTCGGCAAACTCCAAAGCCGATACGTTTCTTCGGAAGCAAAACTTTTAGCCATTTGGGACGCATCAGACTTCGTGAAGAAAGTTCGAATGTATCTCCGATGTTGATGGCCCTTACGGGCCGCTTCATCTGCTTTTTCATTAGCCTGAATGCCACAGTGAGCGGGTACCCACTGAAATGTTATGCAGTGGCCTGCGGCAATAGCTAAATGATGTAGATACCCGATGTCCAGGAAAACTGGCTGGTGATTCGTCTTCTTCAGCAGGTTGACCAGAATCTGCAGAGATGCTTTTGAATCGGTGAAGATAACCCAACGGCCGGCGGTTCGGCGCAGGATGCAAGAAACAGCTTCCTTAATGCCGTGAAGCTCAGCTGTCGTAGAGGATGTCCTCCGCTGCAGCCGGTAAGAAAGGGCATGGCCTGTTGAGGGCACATAAAGGCCACAAGAAGAGGTTTCTTTAGTAGTTAAACCATCGGTGAAGATATGGGTGTGCTGCTTATATTCCTCCGTTAAGTAGGCTAAAGAGAATTTCTGTTTAATATTATCGAATCAGAGCAACGCGCACACCGCATCAGTATGCTACTTACATTTCCGATCTTGAGTATATTGTTGATGGCGATATTTATGCAGGAGGCTGAAAAGATAATACGAAGAAATGAGTTCGCGCTTTCCCAAAAGATGTGATGGTTTAGTCGCGGGGAAAATTCGAACTTGAGCCGCCGCACGAGTGTAAATATATCTCACACGTAATACTTGAAAACGCCGCCGAAAGCTAGAACTTGTTGGTTTTTAAACACCGGAAGCTGTGGTAGAATATGCCAAACAGTCTGCCGCCAGTTCCCCCCGTCATTTGCGCTTCCTCTATTTTGTATGCTTTGATTTTTTTTTTTCAAGCATCACTAACTAGCCCCAACTTTCCGTTGTCGCCAGCTTCTGCTGTCGACAAGATGTGCTTATACAAAAGCGTCGACACTCAAACTTGGCGTGCAAGGGTCAGCAAAGTGATTGTTTCCTTATTGTCGAAAGGAAAGATTGACAGTTAAGAAAAGAAATAAGGTTTATAGCATAGACATCATTGAACTGAAACTGTTTGAACACACGGGAAAGAAACCGAGTCGTCTTTGGTTTGCTGCCCTCTGGAGACTAATCTTTTATCTCCCATTTTGGGTGCTATTTCGGAACGCAAGGGTTGTGTTGGTGGTGTGAGACTTTATATTAACAGCCTTTATGTTAGGCGTTCAATAGGTCCTGAGCCAAGGTGACGAGTGCGCGTTGCAGGTTCAGGTCCCGGGAGGCAAGCCAGATAGGCCACGGTGGGGGAGGTGGGAAAGGATAGGCGGGGACTGGAAGGCTACGGGGCACTGTGTAAGGCAGTGTTCTATGTGTGCATGTGTGTGTGGACAGTTTGGGCACTGAGGTGTGTAAGTGTGCCGGTACTGATAAAGTTTGGCTGGTGTACGTAGGAGATTAAACTGTATTCGGCGAAGAATGCGAGCTTCACGGATCGATAAGGATGGGTGTGGTGGTGGTAAATCAGCTAATTCAATTCTTGCTGCGTGTAGTATTCGTCGACAGTGTGTCTGTAAGCCCTGACCGCCTGCTCCGTCAGTGGGCTCGTCCATGGGATCCCCGGCGCCCGGTGTATAGTTTCGCTGGCAAGCTGGTGAGCCAGCTCATTGCCGGGGATGTCCATGTGACCATGGATCCACCGAAGGGTCACCGGTCATGGGCTTAATGCTAAGAGGGCGGCATCTAAGGCCGATCGGGTAGGGAAAGGGAGGGCTCTTTCATAGAAGGCACGCAGAGCTGGCTGCGACTCTGTATAGACAACGTATTGGGGGGCGGGGGTTAGGGTGGCAAAGTGTGTGATGGCTTCGGCGGTCCCGTGTATTTCTAGAGCGAGCGTGGAAGGTTGGGAGGTGTATGGACCGGTTGTGTGAGTGCTGGTTGTAGAGAGGCAAGGGTGGAGGAACAAGGCTGCTGTGGAGCCCGCGGTTTCCGTGAGACAGGCGTCTGTGTAGGCCACCGCCGCAGCGTCCAAGGGTGGCTTGTGGTTGTATGCGTATGCCTGGCGGCGGCCTGCGTGTGTGTGGGCGGACATGTTGCGTGGAATGGGTGCGAGGCGGAGGTTAGGGGGGTAGATCGGAGACTGCGGTGGTTCTGGGAAAGAGATGGGTGCGTAGGGAGTCTGTGATAGTATCCACCGCCCAGCTGATGAACTGGACAGGCGGATGATTTGTATCTCTCGGTGCAGGTTAAGGAGGGCTTGAAGGGGATGGAAAAGGCCTGTTCTGTACATGGTGTCTGTAGAAGTCTGAGGGGGAGTCCTAGCGTTGCTTTGTATAGCGTATTGAGGGCCCGGATCAGTTTGTCTTGCTCTGTACTTGTAAGTGGGCAGTAAGGTATGTAGTACAGGAATTTGTTCAGAGCCAGCGCTTGAGCAAGGCGGCTGGCATGTGTCTAGGAGAGGCCGGCATGTTTCAAGACTACGCGATGGAGTATGTGTGTGATTGAGTGGCATGTGCGTATGGACTGATTGAAGGCAGAGGTGAAAGTGTTTGAGGTCAGTGGCATACCCAGAATGCGACAAGAGTCGACACGGGGGATGCGTTGTCCGGCTAGGGTGAGGGAGATTGAGGGGTTCATCGTACGTTGATATTTACTGCGTGTTATGAGTAGAAGTTCTGATTTCTCCGGAGCGGGTTCCAGGCCCGCTTGGGAGTGGTGTGAGGAAATGGTGTTAAGTGCCTGTTGGAGTGTAGTTTTGACCTCTCCCGGTGAGCCAGTGGTGACCCACAAGGTGAGGTCGTCTGCATAGAAGAGGAAATGAAGGTTGGGAATATCGGCTAGGGCCCGGGCGAGCGGGACCATGCCTAGGTTAAATAGAATGGGAGAGAGGACGGTACCCTGTGGAGTGCCATGAGTGAGTGGAATGGGGTGAGTCAGTTTGTCGAGATAGCGGATACGAGCGGAGCGGTAGGAGAGGAAAGCTCTTATGTAGTTGTACATGTGTCCGCATTGCGTGTCAGCTAGTATGGTGAGGATGTGGTGAAATTTTCAATCCTACCCCCCGTGACAACCCTGATCCTCACCTTCTACGACTGTGGAAGCGGAGTAAACGTCTCCAACGCGCATTAGATACACAACCACACAGCTCCGCGACAGGATACAAGCACTCTGCAACAACATTATCTCCCACTGCAAGACACCCGACACCGAGCACTGAACACGAACATGCGACCGCTTAGATGGAACTTTACATCAAAAATCATCATGGTACCTTCTCCGCTCCCTTCTCGGACCTCAAATTCATCCCACACCCACTCTCGAACACCTCTTCGCCTCCCATACTCCAACAGACGTTTTCACTAACCTCCAACAACTTTATTTCCCACCCTCACAATCCTCTTTAAACTCACCATATCATGGCCCAGTCCTTCCCGCACTAGACGTCGTCTTCACGCACACAGAACTTGACAAAGCACTCACACGTTGTAACACACACTCTGCCCCCGGTGCAGATAAGATCACACACACAACTCTCAAGAACCTTCCTCCCAAAACCCAAACATTTCTTCTTACTGTCATTAACGACGCCTGGACTTCTGGCACCCTGCCAGTGGACTGGACATCATCCCTGGTCTCATTCATACCGAAACCCAATAAACCCTCCACCATCAATAACCTCCGTCCTATTTCCCTCACCTCCTGCGCGGGCAAGCTCATGGAGCACATGGTGCTTGCCCGCCTCACTTCCCATCTTCAGGCCACCGACTATCTCCCCCCCACTTTCATTGGCTTTGGCCGAGCACTCTCCACCCAAGACCTTTTCCTCCTCCTTCAACACAACTTCTTTAACACAAATGCTCCAGACGCTGCGCAGGTCAAAGCCTTAGTAACAGTTGACATACGCAAGGCTTTCGACTACATATCACGCGAACGCAAGGGAGCCAACAAATGTTTTCACTACTGGCTGCACCACACCTGAACATAACGGAAGTGATTTGGCGCTAAAGGCAGCGCTATAGTTATTCTATAAAAGATTCTTCAAACGAAAAGCAAATACTTTCTTCAACACAAATGGCAAGAAGAGTCTTAAAAGGTTATGGTTGGGGTGAAAAAAAGGAAGAGACGAAAATTTGGATATCTGCTTACTCGACGTTGAAGCGGATGCAGAAGTCATGGCTGCGGAGACCAGAAGGGCGACTAGGGCATGAGTCGAGACCATGGCTGTGTTGCTTGACCGAAGAGCGAGGTTGACGGAGACGAGAACGGTAGGATGAGCACACTTTGTCTGTTGCCAGGAACTAAGAGACCTTTTATACCCTAAATCAGACACCAACTACGCGTGGAAATACACGAGGACGACGTCACTGAAAGCGTTCTTTACTGTGTAGAGGCCGATCGATGGCTTCGCCGCGCCATCATTTTAGTTCAAGGTGAACAGCGCGATGGGCTGCACACATGTTGTTCGTCGCCGTCAATATGAAGTCTCCATAAACGCGTTTTTTTTTGTTTCATGCCCACAGTTTTTCGTAAATATCTTAAATTACAGGCAACACGCTATTTCAGTGCATCACAAATTGCGCTAGAAGGTCTTATATTATTGTCCGCCGTGTGCCAGCTGTAAAGAAGCAGCAGTTAAGTGGGACGAAAGGATGGTCTGCATCGAGCATGCCTGGGGCAAGGACCGGGCTTTCCCATTTCGTGCTGGCATGCGTATGCTCCAGATGGGTTTACGAGTGGCGCTCCATCCACATGACTGTCCCGTGCTCATTTTTACCTGAAGCAAACGTATTTACCGTTTCCACCAAAAACGCTGCGTGAAAGTACGCATAGCCCTTGGCAGTGCAATGAAGAACAAACGGAACAAAGCGAAGCAAGAAGACAAACCATCTACAAGTGATTGGTGCACGCGAGCAAGACAGGAGCCCCGGATGTAATACAACTGCGAAGCTCGGCCCACGATCCGACTGAGCAGTGATGAATAAGCCAGCCCTGTGCAAAACCGTCGATTGGTGAGCGCATGCGCTGTGGTGAACGCCTAGTTATTTATTAATCGCTTTTCTGGGCTTTGCACGTGGGAACTTTATGCGCTTTGGTTGCAGCAGTATAAAAACGCCTCAAAAGGTAAGAAAATATCAACGGCATCAGGAATGTCTATTTAGAGAACCTGGATTCACATCTTTCTTTTATGAGACTGTGCATCACCACTCGAAAAAACTGGTGACCTCAAGTGAGATCCGTGGCATTGACTGGGGCCGGTTCCGAGAAGTCGCAGATATTCCACCACCATACAGATCCCTTTACCTAATAAATCGTGTACTACCTTCCCTGACGCGACTTTATCAAGGTGGCCCGAATAAGACTGGTGCGCAAGCCGAGACATTCTCGCAAACATTGTTCTGATTTCAAGCGGCATTCTTTCTGATGAAAATACGCACAAGCGCGTACAGTGGACATAGGTTACGTTAACCTTTTAAACACGAACTATGAAGCAATAATTCAAAGACGATTCCCACTGACAATGTTCCTCTGCGTTCTCAAATAATTTTGAAAAAGTATGAGACCGCATTTACAAGGAGTAGGCATATTTTTGTTGCGAAAGCAACACTACGCGAGTCGCCGAGCCATTTCGCGGAGCTGACGAAAGGCCTTACTGCGCATGCGCGAGGAGCAGTGACGTCACGCGGCGCACAGCTGGCGCGCCGCTGCCGTCGCTGTGCGGGTGACTCAGAGGTGCCGCCGCCGCGCTCGCCAGTTGCGCATGCGCAGTAGCGGCGCATAGCTAGCATGCCGGGGCCGCCGCCGCTGCCGCGCGCTCTCCATCGCCTCTCTCTCTCTCCTCGTTGCTTTCGCAATCCTCCAGGTTTAACAAAAGATAAACCACTGCCAATTTCTTTATTCAAACTACCCCTCCAGGCACTCGATAGAGGGTATTGCATAATGAGAGGAGGACATAATGGGGAGGGGCATAATGGGGACAGTCACTCTTCCGGAGGCCCTAGGGTTTAAAGATAACAATGGTCATGTAAATAAATCTGCAGTAGAAGTTTGCAAAAAGGGATTGCAGGATTGGTGGCTGAAAAGCTGAGATGTGCCATAAGGTTAGAAGTGTAGGAAACCGTAGGGAAAGAAGATGACAAATCTTAATGACAATTGACAACACAGTTGAGCAAAAATAAAGAAAGAAAAGCTGAGCATGGTTGCAATTGCCACCACCCCGTTTCAAAGGGGGCGCTCCTATCCATCCATCCATACAGGGGAACAATTCCTAATATACATGATACATCAGAACACACATTGGTTGGCCATTCTTTCATGCACTGTCAACATGGAAGTAGGAAAGATTTGACGGAGTAAATGCGTTCGTAATGTCTAGCGGTATAACCACTGCCCCCACACGGTCGAGCTCAGCCTGTACAATTCGTTTTCTTTTTATTTAGTTTGAAGTTATTGGTGTAGAAGTGCTACGTTTAATTTCTTAATGTCGCATTGAAAACAGATTATGTTTTTTAAGAGGAGGGTGAGTTTGCAATTATTGAGATTCGCAAGTACTTATACAACAACAGAGTTGATACTATTCATCTATATTTTGTACCTATTTCCTCCTTGGTATGGGTTTTAGATATAATCTGATCTTAGATTGCTTCCAGTATATTGAATGATGTCTTGTTTTTAGGTAAGAATTTAATAAAGTGAAACATATTCATAAGTATCTCATATAATGTTTGAGAAAAGGTTGCGCATATATATCGGGTCCTGGCATTGTAGCCAGCGTGTAGACCCTGTCAACAGACATGCTTTGTCTGCCTCCAATTGCTTCGCTTCGGCAGAGAACAGATAAATAAAAAATTGAATAAGTATTATAATGCCACTAAATATTTATCACGTTTTCTATCACGTAATCTACTTTGCTATATGTGTAAGGTATCTGATTTGCATACTCTCTGTACTTATTCGCATCCTTTCTACCATTAAATTCTGTTACTTTAGTGTTACAGGCACTAAAGCCTTCATTTACGTTTATGTGCGTTCTTATTCGGTTGTCTGCGTTACAAACAGAGAACTCAGTATGCAATGCGTTGCTTCATGGAGCAAATCCGTTTTGTTTTTAGTTATATTTGGTAACGCTACCTATAATAAATGGCATTTTAAGCTTATGGTCGATCGGTGGTTTTCTATGTCTTTAAATGTGGTTTTCTAATTTTTTATTTTGCTAATGTTATCCTGCCATTGTACGTTTAATACCTTTTGTAGCGTATTTCATTATATGTATATCTTATTTCTCCTATCGTCTTTTGATATCAACATCGCACTCCCCTTATTCTTTTCCGCTCAAATTTTGGTTTTAAATTACTTTAGTATTTATACTGTTTTGCTGCCATGTACAATACTTGTGGTAATCTTTCTACCTCATCTGATGAATTTAGACTGCAATTCCTTGAACCGAAGGTCTCCAGTAAAGATTTGCAGCAATTTTCGCTTAGACCATGTTTATATGGTAAACTGTAGGATTATCACTTACGTTGGCTTCCTTTGGGACCCCCAAGTATCTGAAGTTAGATCAATCCATCCCTTGTTACACTTGTTAGATCAATCCATCCCTTAGCCCGCACCGTTTTAAAGGTAAAGGTGCATTCGGTTCATTCAGTTTGATTTGGTTGTTTCTATTAATTCAAAAATTTCCTCTCTTTACCATCTCTTCTCTTTCTTCACGAAATGGTGTCATTTACTTAACTCCGTTATTATTAAAGGGGTCGTGAAATGTTTTCCGAAATTTTTGAACGACGTGTGTATTCGGAATTCTGACCCTTCATTCTATATTATACCTTGGTTCGTTTCATCGTCTGGGTTGATTGAATAGCGAAAAAAACTAAACTTTGGTTTCCCAGCGCGCGTCCCCCTGAACTCACAGCAAACGTCATCTTAAGAAGCCAATCAGAGGCCTCTGTCGTCAACACAACATGGCGGCTTAGGGAGGCCTGTTGAGCCATAGTTGACCGGGGTCCCAGCACGCATATTGACTCGAATGTGGCATCGCCGTCTGCTCAGAATGGAGTCTGCTAGCTATCAAGCTGACACATGTGCGAAAACTTGGCCGGCGCGCCGCACCAGTCGCTGCTTGCGAACTGCAGCCTACTGCAAGCAGGGACACACGGAGCGGCAAGCATCTTTGCGCCGCTAGACTCATGCCCGGCCCACATCCGGTGTAACACTTTGCCACCGCACACCAGCGCCTGAGCGCTGCTTGGCCACTGAAGTTCGCACCAGAAAAGACAAAATAGTGATGTTATCAGAAAGACTGCCGGCTGTACTCGGGCGGCGACAAAGCATGCCTGCCGACGTAGCGCGCTTTCGGCAACGGCGCTGGACGCGGGCGCGCCGGGCGACGACCTGCACTGCTCTCTGGCTGCCCTGGTCGTCGCTAGGCCTGTTCCGCATCGAAGCCGCGGTGGACAGCGCTTCGGAAGTAGCCTGGGTTATAATAAAATGCCTTTGGCTTCGCTTTACTGTCAACAGCGTCGTCTCACAACAAAAAATCAAGCCAACAGCCACAGAAACCAAGGGGCACAGGGGATTTTTTTTTAATGTGGTGTTGATCAATTTAGAATATTACTGAATATGTTATCGCTCAATGCTAATTGATTAGAAAAGCAGAAGAAAAAACAACCACATGCAGCCGGTGGGATCCGAACCCACGACCTCCGAATTACGCGTCCGGTGCTCTACCTCTGAGCTACGGCGACGGCTGTCAAATCTTCTGCTTTCGGGGGTATTTATGTTTACAAGTAACCTAACCTTGAGAGTGTTCATCAGCGCCACCCACGTTCATAAGCGGCGGACGTGGAACGTCCTGAGTGACCGCAGGTGTGACGTAGAACGTCATCGAACGAAGAGGGTGGAAGCTGCGTGGGAACCCTCTTATGCTGCCTATGGAGTCAAGGCTGCCAGAACCGAGGCCCTCGCTAAACAATTAAGCAAACAAGAGAAGGGGAATGAGGGGCTCGTTATAAATATGACAGAAGCCAACAGCCACAGAAACCAAGGGGCACAGGGGATTTTTTTTTAATGTGGTGTTGATCAATTTAGAATATTACTGAATATGTTATCGCTCAATGCTAATTGATTAGAAAAGCAGAAGAAAAAACAACCACATGCCGCCGGTGGGATCCGAACCCACGACCTCCGAATTACGCGTCCGGTGCTCTACCTCTGAGCTACCCTATATTTATAACCAGCCCCTCATTCCCCTTCTTTGTTTGCTTAATTGCTTAGCGAGGGCCTCGGTTCTGGCAGCCTTGACGCCATAGGCAGCATAAGAGGGTTCCCACGCAGCTTCCACCCTCTTCGTTCGATGACGTTCTACGTCACACCTGCGGTCACTTAGGACGTTCCACGTCCGCCGCTTATGAACGTGGGTGGCGCTGATGAACACTCTCAAGGTTAGGTTACTTGTAAACATAAATACCCCCGAAAGCAGAAGATTTGACAGCCGTCGCCGTAGCTCAGAGGTAGAGCACCGGACGCGTAATTCGGAGGTCGTGGGTTCGGATCCCACCGGCGGCATGTGGTTGTTTTTTCTTCTGCTTTTCTAATCAATTAGCATTGAGCGATAACGTATTCAGTAATATTCTAAATTGATCAACACCACATTAAAAAAAAAATCCCCTGTGCCCCTTGGTTTCTGTGGCTGTTGGCTTCTGTCATATTTATAACGAGCCCCTCATTCCCCTTCTCTTGTTTGCTTAATTGCTTAGCGAGGGCCTCGGTTCTGGCAGCCTTGACGCCATAGGCAGCATAAGAGGGTTCCCACGCAGCTTCCACCCTCTTCGTTCGATGACGTTCTACGTCACACCTGCGGTCACTCAGGACGTTCCACGTCCGCCGCTTATGAACGTGGGTGGCGCTGATGAACACTCTCAAGGTTAGGTTACTTGTAAACATAAATACCCCCGAAAGCAGAAGATTTGACAGCCGTCGCCGTAGCTCAGAGGTAGAGCACCGGACGCGTAATTCGGAGGTCGTGGGTTCGGATCCCACCGGCGGCATGTGGTTGTTTTTTCTTCTGCTTTTCTAATCAATTAGCATTGAGCGATAACATATTCAGTAATATTCTAAATTGATCAACACCACATTAAAAAAAAAATCCCCTGTGCCCCTTGGTTTCTGTGGCTGTTGGCTTCTGTCATATTTATAACGAGCCCCTCATTCCCCTTCTCTTGTTTGCTTAACAAAAAATATGGTCATTTCTGTGGTGCGCTCGACAGCTGAGCTAGCGGACGCCAGGCGCGCAAGCCGCACCGCAACGGCCGGGCAGCGGCAGCTGAGCGGCGGTTGTGGCAAGAAATTCGCTCGTATTACAGTTGCTGCTTCTACCAGCAACTCGGCATTGTTCAACGATCCTCAAAAATGATCTATTTCCCACACTTCTTGCTCCCACAGTTAATTATTTACGTGAAGAAAAATCTTTAGCTCATTTTTATGACGCCAGCGGACGGGATCCAGGCTTGCCGGCCGGCCTGCAGGCTCGATGTATTTCACATTCGCACCAGAAAAGACAAAACAGGCATGCTACCAGAAAGGCTTCCTGTTATATTCGAGCAGTGGCAGCATGCCGAGCTTTCGGCAACGACGATGCCTGCGGGCGCGCCGGGCGATGAACTGCGAGGCTCGCCGGCGGCCCTGGTCGTCACTAAGCCTACCTGGTTTCGCATCGATACTATCGATACCGCAGCTGAGGGAGCTTCGGAACTGGTCAGCGCTGTAAAAGGTACTACTCTCGTCACCCCTTTAACTGTGAACCTGTCCCATAATAAAATAAATATAAGTTGGATTTCCGCGACGCCTTCAACAGCAAAGCTAGAAAATGCCAGCTATGCGAGCGGCGACCAGGCAGCAAATAAATCGGTCATGGGATGAAATTTGCTTCTATCGCCGAATTAAATACTGCCAGCAGCTCGGCATCAGCCAACGATCCTCAAAAATGATTCATTTTTGGCATTCATCTATCCCAGGGCTTGTTATGAACATGAACAAATAATACTAGCGTGTTTTTCTGACGCCGGCGGCCGGCATCCAGGCTGACAGGCCGACCCCGAGAAACGCGCCCCCACGCCATTATGACGCTGGCGCTCTGCGCTTAACGGATAGCAATTACGCGTGCAAATAATTGAAAAACCTTGTTTCACTTTCTGAATTTTTCATAAAGCTATTATTTTAGGGCAAACGAAAGTTGAAGATATCTGTACGTTTCTGAAGATCTTAAAATGACGAGCCGCCGCGGTGGCTCAGCGGCTATGGTGCTCGGCTGCTGACCCAAAAGACGCGGGTTCGATCCCGGCCGCGGCGGCTGGAATTTTTTGGGAGGAGAAATTCTAGAGGGCCGTGTACTGTGCGATGTCAGTGCACGTTAAAGAACCCCAGGTGGTCGAAATTTCCGGAGCCCTCCACTAAGGCGTCTCTCATAGCCTTAGTCGCTTTGGGACGTTAAACCCCATAAACTAAACTAAACTTAAAATGACGTAGTCGAGTAGTGCGTGCGCCGGCCGATGGCGCCGCATGGTCGTTTCATGAGCACAAAAGGCAGCGATTTCGAACCGGCTTTATTAAATCAAGACTCAATATTGAGTCGAAATAATTCGGAATCAGCATGTCTAATGTTTATGGAAGCAGTAAAAATTAAAACCGGGCAGCTTCATTTTCTCTTCACAACCCCTTTAAGATATTTCCAGTTCATTACTGGTTTGTATTTTGATCAAGATTTGCAATAAAGGAGTTATATCATCACTTTGTGATCAATATCAGTTTATCATAAGAACTTCTCTTTTCACTACTTTTAGTACTATTATCGTTCTTTTTAAATTCATAGACAATACCTGTAAGCTTTTCTAAAGAAAAGTAACAGCTTTTTTCGGATAGCAGCAATCGATGCTTTGTGGCTGATGGCAAAACTTTATATTTTGTTCTTGAGATGATAGGTTTCTTGTGCTACTGATAAATCGTGTTGTTTTCATCTTGAAAATCATGAAAAATTCGATTTGCCTTGAATTCACGTTTCAGGTTTACCGGAGTGATGTCGGTTGTGTGGTACTTTCGCGTGTTGTGTTTGAGCTTGCATTGATGCTTTAGTCCGTTGTTTTCTTCCATGTGCCTGATATTGATTCGCCAGGACGTCCATAGAGTCAAGACAGCACTTGTATTATCTTTTCTTACTCTTAATTTTGTTTTCTTCAAGTAGCATTTACAGCAAAATGACGACACCGGATGTCGTCGTTCTTCCTCCGAGATGCCAGCGTTTTTGCATTTTTGTGTATGATAAGACCCTTTGCGCAGTTACCACTAAAAAATAAGGCCCGGAAATCTTGGGTCCCTGCTTCTATAATGCTTGAAGACCTACTTATTTTTGAGGAGCCTAAAATGAAGTAGACAAAAGAGTTCTACCCCTTGGAATGGAGTATCAATCTTCTCTTCTGAACATTGGAAATGGTTTACTTGATTTTCAATGGGTTAGGCTAAAGAGGTGTCCATATCGCCATTACCTTCTCGCGTCACCTCAAAACATAAATTCAGTGGGCAATGATTATATTTCAGGCGAACTGGGGCCAATGGAGTTAAGTTTATTCCGAAAAACTCCTACAAGCAGCGGCTCTCCACGTCCATGCTCTAAATGAGCACTTCGTATTGTTGCTCCCTGTAACTAAACAAGAAAAAGTATCCGTGTACTGTGCGATGTCAGTGCACGTTAAAGAACCCCAGGTGGTCGAAATTTCCGGAGCCCCCCACTACGGCGTCTCTCATAGCCTTAGTCGCTTTGGGACGTTAAACCCCATAAATCAACCAACCAAAAGTATCCGTATTACTAGATTTTAAAAAACAGCACGTGTCGGGATATTGATGGCCTTCACATACAATCTGCAACTTAAGCAGTTTATAATGTTATTTTAACACATGTGTGGCAACCGGAGCTGCTTCGTGCAAAAACAGAAAAGCAAAGTCGGAGCAGTGTATAATGAAGGAAGTGGAAATTGTTCGACACGAGTGGGGGTTTAACGTCCCGGATCTGCACGTGGGGTATGAGGCGTCACAGTGAAAGGCTTGGTATTATTTTAGGCTTAACTGGCGTTCACAGTTGACAGCGCGCACTATCTTTGCACACAACACGAGTGTTTTTCCACTTGACCTCCATCGACCCCGCAAGCTTGGGCTCATCAGAAGAACGCCTTAACCTCTGAGCCACTTGACAGGCATGAAATTGAAGCTGTATAAGGACACTATAGACGCGATTCTTTTCTCACAATCATTTGCTGAGGTATAGAAAAGATGTCCCGGATTGGTTCACCATAATTTATCGACAGGCATGAATATCTCACTGCAAATCAATTTTTTTTTTACTAACAAACACATCAACGGGAATTGAGCCTTCACGCAGAGAAAATATAAATTATTTACCGTTGTTACGGACCTTTTAGGCCACCATACCCCGGGCAGAGGGAAACAATCGCAGCGCTGCGTTCGTGTCCTTCCCCATTCTTTGTCTTGTTGCGCCGCTAGGGCCATGAAGGCGTGGAAGCTGCGAAATTAAGCAGCCAATAAAGTACAATTCTGAAACCGTTTTAAAGCAAATCAGTTGGGCTTGCTTTATTTCATAATTTCGAAATCAGTCTTCTGATTTGACAGCTCTTAGTACACTGATCAGGGGAAGGCTTCTCTGGTATTTAGACCGCGACTATCTGATAGAAAACACAGAAAACAAGTTGTTTGAATCTTTAATGTTTTTTATGGTATGCGCTCTGTCTTCCAGTAACAAATCAGGC
The DNA here is from genome assembly GCF_055824585.1 of Amblyomma mixtum. NCBI lineage: Eukaryota > Metazoa > Arthropoda > Arachnida > Ixodida > Ixodidae > Amblyomma > Amblyomma mixtum. The sequence goes on along the minus strand of NC_143015.1, from coordinate 117,268,608 downwards.
CGAGGCCATTTATTTCTTTATATGTGCAGCCTGGGTAATATGTATTTAGTTCACCTCGCTTTTTCCGATGGATATAATGGAGCACTGAGGGCATTTCTAAAGACCAAAAGTCCTTGAGACGAGGGTTTTTCGAGCGTTCAAAAGATTTATAGTTTTAGCGAACCGATAAATCATGCCCTACACGGCTGAAATGCAAAGTGTCTGGCTTGAAGTCTGGACTCACGCTATGACTTAGAGACACAGCCAGCGTAGCCGGGGCTTTAACAAGCGGTTTCTGAAGGCCACGTGATCGGAAGAGATTGCGAAGTTTGCGAATATGAGATGGCCGAAGCTGGCACTGGACACTGTAAATATCTGGAATATGGGTGATGACGTTGTCCTGCAATGGACTCAGTTGCCTGATGGTGATCTTCAGCTTTTGTCGAAAGTTTAGAGTCCATGTGGAATGCTTTCTGACCATGCTGTGTTTGACATCTTTTGCAGGCTAGAGTTGCTCCTGTCCTCACCTCTCCGAAAGATAAAAACACCAGGGTTACACAGGAGCCCCACTACGCGGATTTAAAAGGAACCCTTTGAGCTCCTTGCCTTCGACAACAGCTTTACCTTAAAACATTCTAAATATAGGCCCATGGTAACAACTATTAACATCTAAGGAAACTACATGGCTGGATTTTTTCTTTGGGTTTACTCATACATTGCATCTACATGTAATCATTCGACGAAAACGCTGCAAAACTTAATAATGTCAAAGACCGTGTATATAAAGATTAAAAGTTGGGGCTCTCGTTTCGAATATAATAAGTTAGCGTCCCTTTTCATTGCTTATTAACCCTATGTAACAGCGCACATCGCGGATAACGTATGAGTTCATGCTGAAACGCAGCATGAAATGCAGCAATGAACGCCCATAAAGCCAGAAATGCAGCCGCCACCATAAGTAGAGATGAGAATCAGTTGATCGTTACTGAATGTGCAACATTTTACTGAAACACTGGATCGCCATTTTTTTTATGTGAAGTCGCCAGCAATAGTGCAATATTCAGACACAGTCGTATGTACTGACGCGAAAATAAAAGGTTTCCTTAAAAGGACCAAAAAATGTCGTCTACAAGCAGGCAGTGACTCATTGCTGAGTGTCGAAGAACTGTAGATGTTTCTTGGTGTATTTCAAGATGTGCTGAAAAAATCAAAGGAAGCTTCAAAAGGATAGAATTTCTTACAAAAGAAATTTTGATAGATATAACACCCATGATATGCGGACAATCAACGCTGGCTTTCCCATGTCATGCCTCTGAAGTTGTTTCATGTGCTTTGAATGCTTCGCAGGTTCCCTAAACCATTTGTTCCACGTTCGACATTCAGCAAGTTTGTGGCTGTTTCCTCACGCCTGTATGCGCCGCTCAGAACACAACGCCCCGATCCGGCTACAGCCGTGGCCGTCCCGAAACAAAGCTCAACGTGTGAAGGCGCTGACGGCGGTTGTATTTTCCCTAACACCCCTCCTAGGCCAAAGTGGCACTGTTGTGCAATAAACGTATTTATCATCATTATTGTGCCTTCTGTGGCTCCTACTGCGCAGGCGTGCCCGATGCAATTGCCATTTCAATATATTTATTTATTTGTACTATCAGCAAGAAATGAAACACGAACAAGACAACTCATTCTCGCACAGAAAAGTAACAATTCTCAGGAAGGGGAAGCTCTGTACTAGCAGTGAGTGATGTCACTTCGAAAGCGCAAAGACTCTTCTATAGAAGTGTCAATCGACCTCGCTTGTAATTGTTCTCTAGGAACTAATATGTGAATGCAGTTGTGTTGCTCCCTCAGTTTTCTTGTTCGCGTTTCATTCGTTGCTGATAGTACATACTATCGGTCCAACCTGGACCAAGGCGGTGGCTCAGTGGTTACGGCACTCGGCTGCTGACCCGAAAGACGTGGGTTCGATCCCGGCCGCGGCGGTTGAATTTCGATGAAGGCGAAATTCTAGAGGCCCGTGTACTGTGCGATGTCAGTGCACGTTAAAGAACCTCAGGTGGTCGAAATTTCCGGAGTCCTTCACTACGGCGTCCCATCCCACATGGCCTGAGTTGCTTTGGGACGTTAAACTCAAATAAACCAAACCAAACAACATCAAAGTTGTAGCATACGCAGACCAGCGGGAACAAGATGCGGTCAGTAGAGTAAAATCAATAAAACAGTAGTTCTGGAACGGTAGTTTGAGTGACATTTTCTTTTATTCGAGAAGTGTGTCATGAGGCATAAGTTGAGTAAGAGAGAAGGGAATTTAGGAGATAGACTGATTTTACTTATTCGGCCCCTCGTGTGGCGACCGCGCGCACAACCAGAAGAGGCCGAAGTTTGCACGAGGCACCGACTATCGCACGACCTGGTCACGTGATCAAGGACGCATTCTGGAGAAGAAAACGAGAAACGCCGCAACCCCTTTTCTGGGAACCTCTTCCTCTACAGCTAGTAGTGTTAAAAACTGTGCCACAGTTCGTTGCCACCAGAGTCCTTGCAGTGTCTGTGGCATAAGTCCGGCTAAAAATAATATTCTCACAGTTCAAAAGCGCTTTAGATGTCTCTGACGGCTTACTCTAAACTACTCTTCATATTGCCTGATTAAGTTGTAACGCTAGATGTAACGCTAAGATAGGTGTAAGGTGTAATGATAGGTGTAACGCTAAGAGATCAGAAGAGGGCGGAGTGGGTGAGGGAGCAAACGCGGGTTAATGATATCTTAGTTGAAATCAAGAGGAAGAAATGGACTGGGGCAGGGCATGTAATGTAAAGGCAAGATAACCGCTGGTCCTTAAGGGTAACGGAGTGGATTCCAAGAGAAGGCAAGCGTAGCAGGGGACGGCCGAAAGTTAGGTGGGCGGATGAGGTTAAGAAGTTTGCGGGGATACAGTGGCGGCAACTGACAAAGAACAGGGTTAATTGGAGAGACATGGGAGAGGCCTTTGCTCTGCAGTGGGTGTAGTCAGGCTGATGATGAGGTTTCAAAGCAGAAACTTATAAACCAATGTAGTCCTTATTCTGAAGAATAACGAATAATGCTGGGGATTCATCACTCTGACGGCTTACTCTAAACTACTCTTCATATTGCCTGATTAGGTTTCAAAGCAGAAACTTATAAACCAATGTAGTCCTTATTCTGAAGAGTAACGAATAATGATGAGGATTCATGACTCTGACGGCTTACTCTAAACTACTCTTCATATTGCCTGATAAGGTTTCAAAGCAGAAACTTATAAACAAATGTAGTCCTTATTCTGAAGAGTAACGAATAATGATGAGGATTCATGACTCTGACGGCTTACTCTAAACTACTCTTCATATTGCCTGATAAGGTTTCAAAGCAGAAACTTATAAACAAATGTAGTCCTTATTCTGAAGAGTAACGAATAATGCTGCGGATTCATGACTCTGACGGCTTACTCTAAACTACTCTTCATATTGCCTGATAAGGTTTCAAAGCAGAAACTTATAAACCAATGTAGTCCTTATTCTGAAGAGTAACGAATAATGCTGGGGATTCATGACTCTGACGGCTTACTCTAAACTACTCTTCATATTGCCTGAGTAGGTTTCAAAGCAGAAACTTATAAACCAATGTAGTCCTTATTCTGAAGAGTAAAGAATAATGCTGGGGATTCATGGCTCTGACGGCTTACTCTAAACTACTCTTCATATTGCCTGATAAGGTTTAAAAGCAGGAACTTATAAACCAATGTAGTCCTTATTCTCAACAGTAACGAATAATGCTGGGGATTCATGACTCTGACGGCTTACTAAAGAGGGGCAGTTCAAGTAGCTTGACCACATTTGTGCCTCCGATTCACGATGGAACAAGCCGGTAACATAACATTACCCCTGAGGCTTATTCCGCTCTTTAGCAGAGAACATGTTTTTTTCGACTTGCCTCATAACCAACAAAACTTAGGGCACGCACCTCACTTGTTCCTTCAAGGATAGAATACGCTAAAATCAGCTGGCTTCCTTTAACAAACAATATATCAATAGAGTAGAAAGACTCCAAAGAAAATGCGAGATATTTTCAAAAAACAAATTCATCACGAGTCGCCCACATTGGTTCTGCTAAAATCTGGCCTCCTGCGATCGTTACACAAATCAGACTGCTGCGGCTTAATTTTTTTTCTACTCTTGAATGACAGCACAAAATCTTACAAGACTAGATATTTGCTTGGGCCAAATACCCGCATCAAGAGAACGATACAAGCAAAACGTCTAACCGAAATAAAAGTTCATTGCGATCCATCCGAATTGTCGTTTTCTAGCATGTGACCCCGAGAGTAGGATTTGCTACCTTTCAAGAGTGCAAACTAGACTTCACCTGAAACATCTTGTGTCGCACTTGACAAGCTACTTTGAAAATTCTTAATAAAATCATTGTCACTATGCGGGATTTACACTGTGCTCTTTTGTAAACCAGTGAAAATCTGGTTGTCTGATGTTACCTTTTTCTGTGCAATATGAATCTCGAGTGACTGCGCTCAAGCCCAACTGCATGAGCTTAGCAGATAAACGACTAACTATTCAAAAACAACATATTGCTGGGAAAAAACAGCGCTAAGACGAAGGAGAAACAAAAGAGGACAACAGGACCTGTTGTCCTCTTTTTTTCTTGTCCTTCGTCTTAGCGCTGTTTTTTTTTCAGCAACATGTACCAACTAGCTCAACTCTCCGTTTTATTGAAAAACAACATAATTATCATACCATACCACGAAGCCACTTCTTGGAAAATCTAGCGTTTCACTCCACCTTGTTAAATTTAATGTTTTTGATTGCATCCACCCCCTTCCATAACGCCCGATGGATACACTGTGTATATACATAAAGAAGCGAAACAAATATTTTGGCCCATTATTACTACCATGTAAAGGCAGCAGGTCAGAAGATTTTACTTGTTTCCGAGCCAGATAGATGATATCACATAATTGTTTGTGCTGCTTTTACACGCTGAAAATTATGAAAATTGCAATTTCGAATTTATAAACTCACGAATAATTACTCCTTATTAAACATTAATAATTCGCACCCACCCAAGAGCAGCCATACTGCTACAAATTAGTGCACTGCACGGGCTCGGGCCGGCCCGAAAGCCCGGGCCCGGCCCGGCCCGCGGGCCGGGCCGGGCCGAGACATGATCTGTTTTGCCGGGCCTGGGCCGGGCCTGGGCCTGAAGTTGCGGGCCCGGGCCGGGCTTAAAGATGCGGACACGAGCTGGGCTTGGGTCCATATATAAACGGTTGGTGTCCGACTATTCATTCAATATTGCAGAGTGAAGTACACAACTGCGGCATTGGAGCAGCGACACGGATGAGCTATGGGTTATAGTATGCGCTGAGAAAAAATGGCTGAGGCTTAACTTGGTTAAGCCTGGAGAATGCGAAGCATCATCGTATAGCGTAATTTGGAGGCGCACAACCACAGCGACGGCGCGAGGTGGGCCCCCGTTTCTCCACTGTCGTGACGTCATCGTGTCACGTGGTGTGACGTCATGTATCACGTGATTTGGAGGCGCACAACCACAGCGACGGCGCGAGGTGGGCCCCCGTTCCTCCACTGTCGTGACGTCATCGTGTCACGTGGTGTGACGTCATGTATCACGTGATTTGGAGGCGCATAACCACGGTGAAGGGCTGAAGTGGTAGCTAAAGTAGTATGCTTCGCATAAAAAACTAAGCTTTATTCGCGACTAGAGTGCGCGACTAGAGTGAAATGTAAGGCGGCGGCCATGTGCAGGGAATTAGAGCTGAACGGCTTAGCGAATAGCATTATTGACTCTAAGTTTAATGCCCTCACTGTGTTTTTCACAGCTAAAACCCATAAGGCAGATGCACTGTTTAGGTGTATAGTAAGCGAAAACGATACATGGCAGCACGTCCTCAGAAGGTACAGTCTTTGTCAAAAGTAACCAGGCGGCATGTTTTGCTTCTAGCTCGTATAGTGGAGCCCTTGCAGCTTCCCTCAAGCTTAAATAGTCGTTAAAGGTAAGGACTGGGGGTCTTCTTGCCTTCCAAAACCTTTTGATTATTAGGAAAGCAACAAGGGCTACACTATAGAAGCTAGAAGCAAACCATTCAGCCTGGTTACTTTTGACAAAGACTGTACCTGCAGAAACACCTAGGCTCTCTACAGGTCCATGACCCCTTCACTGTAAAAAACTCGCTACAGGTTGTACAGTTTCCCGAGGGTAATTCTTCAGTTGGGTATATGTTCTGTGTAGATGTGGAAGATCTGTTTTATTCTGTGCCCCACGAGGATTTGTTCGGTGTTAGGAGCGCGATAGAAGAAAGCGGAGAGGTGGATTTCCAGAACTCATGTGGTCTTACAGTGGACAATTTTATGCGCGTTCTTGAATTTTATTTAGGTGTTACTTTTATCTTTTTTGAGAATAAATTTTATCGTCAGAGACAAGGGATCTGCATTGGGTCCTGCGTAGCCCCAGTGCTTTGTAACCTGTTTTTAGCTTTTATTGACCGCGCCCTTGAGCAAAGCTTTGATGGGAAGGGAGTGCTGAAAGTTTTTAGGTACGTAGACGATTTCCTTATTGTTTTGAAAAAAACAAACAACATTTCTTTCACCCACGCAGTTGGCAGCATCCTGGAGAGCTTTCAGCAGAACGGGAGGGGATTGAGATTTACGCACGAACTCCCTTTACAAGGTTCCTTGCAGTTTTTAGACGCCAATTTTACTATAGGAGTTGATCATGTATGTTGAGTACGCTCCGAGGGCACAGAAAGAGATTTTACCTTTTGATTCTGCTCACTCAAAAACTATCAAGAGGTCTATTGCCGGCCTATGCCTGGGGTCTGCTCTCTCGAAGTCGTGCCCGCATGCTGTGCAGTGTAGCTTTAATAAGCAAGTACACCGGCTACTTATGGCCGGGTTCTCCTGCGCGGTCATTGTTTCTGTGGCCGAGGCCCTACTTCGGAAAACCAAGCAGGTCATGTTCGCCAAAGCGAACGTACTGGCAAGGAACTCGTTCAAACCAGTAGTGGTTCCGTATATCCACAAGGTTGCCCATCATGTGAAGAAAGTGGCAAGCCGACACGGCGTTCCTGTGGTGTTCTCCGCACCGAAGGAACTCCCCCAACTTTTCTCACGCAGTTCGTGCGGGTGGCTGCAGGGCTGCAGAGCGGCTGCAGGAAGAAGCACTCAAAGAAGTATGTCGACTGCTGTTCCGGTGTCGTTTACGAGATACCTTTGACCTGCGGTAGGGCTTACATAGGCCAGACTGGGCGGTGTGTCAACGACCGGGCGGGGGAACATTTGCGGGCATTAAGGGGTGGAGGGACACATTTGGCAGACCATTGTGCGAACTGCAGAGCGTGCGAGCCGCGGCTGACGGAGATAAAGATACTTGACAGAGACGGTGATACGACGGCACGTGAATTATTAGAAGCCTTTCACATCAGGAAGAGGGGGCATGACTGTGTGAGTGACACGTCAGTTAATCTTTTGCAGGCAGAATACAGATACCTTGAGCACGCATTGTGATAAGACGATCTGTTTCTTTACTGCGTATGTCTCATTTTATGTATATATTTTCGCTCTCTTACCTGCGAATAAATCAGATGAAGTTAGCGCCTGTCCTGTGCGTTCCTCCTCATGTGTGCGTGTTCCTGTGCGCTTGAATTCATTTCAATATAAGCTATGCACCATCTAGCCTAAACAGAAGTTTTGTTAAATTTATTCATTGACTTATTTATTTCTTTATGTGCACGCCGCGGTGGCTTAGTGGTCAAGGCGCTTGATTACTGAGCCGGTGAACCAGGGTTTGCTCCTAACCTCCGCGGCCGCATTTCTATTTAGGCGGCAAGCATGACAGCCATGTACTTTGTAGTATCATTGCTCGTTGAAGAAACTCAGGTGGTAGAAATTATCCGGAGCCCTCTGCTTCGGTGTCTCTCACAGCCTGACTCCCCTTGGGCCCTGAAGCCCCAAAAACATAGCTTTTATTTTACAGCTATATTTTCCTCATGCAAGAAAATTCACGAACTAATGATCGTTTGGTTTTCTTTTTGATCAGCGTAACGGAAGGTCTCGTAAATGAAATAGCCACAAAAGCTCGCGAGAGTTTGTAAATCTCATCTCATAATCACATCTATCCCTCCTCGCTTCTTCAGCCTGGTTGACATGACAAGTGTTTTGCCCTGTAAGGTATCACGTGGTTCGCGCGTTATCTTCTCCTCCACCAGCAAGAGTAAAATTTAACCGGTCCTAATTGGCAATTGATCTTTTGTCATCCCAAAGCATACCTATACACTATTAGAAATGAATTCTGGAAGGACGTATTAGTTTAGGACGCTTATAGTCTTCGAAACACACACCATGAATTACTCAAGCCTTTTAGCTTTTCTTTTCTGCTGAAAGGCGACCAGTTCAGCTATGAGTTCAACCTGTGAGATCGCGTTCACTAAAAAAACGTCATCCCACTGCTTCCGGGCGGAAAAATATAAGTGATTAAAATCATTTGGGAATGCAGAGTAGTCTATTACGCGCGTATGCAGCCCTTTTTATTTGGCTTCAGGAAATTCCGAGTTTATCTTTGCGCACCTACACGAGATCACTGTCTAAAAGAGGGCCTGGCGAGCACTACTCTATTAATCACTTCCTTCTGGGTTAAAAAGAACCAACTTTCTGCAAGCCAAACTGTGGTTTCAGAACCTTTGTCGGCCAGTTTCTTATCGGTCTAGTAGCAGTCTACTTGCTCAGAGTGAGCAGTATACCTCAAGCGTTACTGTGAAACGGGCCGGGCCGGGCCTGGGCTGGGCTTCACTCCGGGATTCACGGGCCGGGCCGGGCTCGCTAGAGCGATAATTTAACGGGCCTGGGCCGGGCCCGGGCTTGAAGCTGTGGGCCTGGGCCGGGCTCGGGCTTCAGGTCTCGGGCCCGGGCCGGGCTTGGGCCTCAGATTCAGGCCCGTGCAGTGCTCTACTACAAATATCCCTGCTCTTCGGTGGATGCGATTTAGTTTTTACGGCGCTCTTTAATTTCCTGATTTTTTATATTAAACGTTAAAAACAAGCGATAAACTCTATTTTTATGTAGTCAGTAGTACTTGTGCCTTACATCAAACGGGTCACGGATGTCATGCACAAGGTGGCTAAAGTATAACTTACTATGTTCTACGCATTATTATGATAGCAACTATACGTTCGTTCCAATGCAGGTGATATGTGATATGTATAATTTAAATTCAGAAAGCCACACTAGCAAATTTTTTTCGTCAATATACTGGGAAATTATCGTTTTTTTTACTGATCATGTACAACAGCGTACTTTATTTGTAACTTTTTGCCATATGCCGGGTAAGTTTGTTATTTCGTATCCTCTCGGCATATTTCGGTTTAGTAACTTTCTATGGAACCAGTCGTCTGTATAGAGTATTCTTTTTTTACAACGTCGTTTACGAATTGCAGTTTTACAAAGTACGCTGACGCAGATAAAAGACAATATCGCCCTTTGGCTACTTTTGCAGATGAAACGTGCACTAAATACATTACTTGCCGCACGACTGATATCCGCAAGCGCTATTATAAAAGTGTGTTTGTATCCGCTATGCACTTTGGCCAATCCCCCGCCGTGGATATGTGCCATTAAGCCTCAGGAAATAATCATCATCATAAAAGTCCGCCACTGTGAATCAGTGGCATGGGCGTTTGGATCCTGAACCCCAAGGCCGCGGGTTCGATTCCGGCTCCGTCTACTGTATATCCATGGAGGCGGAGTGGAAAAGCATCACGAGTGCTATGCACATTCAAGAAACTGCGGCAGTGTAAATTATTCTGCAGTACTCCACTGTGGTGCCTCTAATAGCCTAAGCGTCATGTCGGAAAGTGAAAGCCTGAAAATTACAATTAAGAATTTTGACTTCTATCTGTCCTTTCAAAGCATGTTTGTGTGTCTGAAAGAAAGACAGAAAGTCGCTTGAAAGCAGAAGAATGTTTATGGCAATGTCTTGGCTTGCAGGCTAGCCTTCTTGAAGTCCGCTTTTAATTGTCCTCTCAGGAAGGAAAGAACACTGTTCGCTTTGGTAAAGACCGATTGAAATGCATGATGGTAGAATATTCACAGCTTCTCGGAACCGCCATCAGTCACTGTCAGTAATTTCGCTAAACGTCGCCAATTTTTCGAGTGGTGATGGGCAGTCTCATCAAATCCATACGGATCCGGATTCTCAAAATAAGCTTGCCTGACGCCATTAATATTTTTTTTTCTATTCTAACTCATTTTCATACTGCTGCCAACCCAACCTTACCCTGTTTCCCCGTGGAAAATACACAAAAAAAGTAAGAAAGAACCCGGCGTTCTAAACTGCGCGCGTGCTCCCCAATCGACCCTTTGTGCAAGGCTCGCTGGTTCGCTTCCTCTCAACCGGATTGTGGGCCGAGCTTCGCATTTCTATTACATCCGGTGCTGCTGTCTTGTTCGCATGCATCCATCACTTTGAGCTGCTTTGTCTTGTTGCTTTATTTCGTTCTGACTTCTTTTCATTGTACTGCCAAGGCCAAGGCATACTTTAGCACAGCCTTTCAGTCGGCAACAGGAAATCCGTATTTCAGGTAAAAAATGAGCGTGGAATAGTAATGAAGCAGTGAATCTGATCGCATAATTTATCCATTACATACGCATACTGGTACGAAACGGGAAATCCCGGTCATTGGCCCGGGTGTCCTTCTAAGCAAGCAATCCTTTTGGCCCGCTTAACTGACGCTTCTTTTCAGCTGGTGTAGCTAACATTCAAATAAGACCTTCTACTGCATATCTGACTCAGAGAAATCCCGCGTTGGCTGCAAGCGCGAAGAAATTTTTGAAAAAAAAAATGAGGGCGTAGAAAACAAGCACTTTTAATGAGACGCTTTTAATACTGACTGCGACGAACACGTGTGCAACCCGTGACGCTGCAAACCTTGCACTTGAATGTGCATGCGAAGGCGTCGATCGGCCTCTACACTGTAAAGAGCCCTTTCAATGACGTCATCTTCATGTATTCCACGTGTAGCTACTACATGATTTTGGGTATAAAAGAGCTCAGAGTTTCTGGGCACACACATCGTGTACTAATCCTGATAGCCTGGTATCAGTCAACCCCACCCGCTGCACAAGCAACACAACCATGACCTCTTCCAACGTCCTCGTTGCCCTTCTGGTTGCCGCAGCCCTGACTTCTGCATCAGCTTCAACGACGAGTAAGCAACTGTGCAAATTTTAGTCCCTTCTCTTTTGCACCTAAAATTTAATCTTAGATCTGCGCTGGCCATTTATAGTGAAACAGCTTTTTTTTTATTTAATTGTCCTTTATAGAGATTTCGAAACGCCGCTATCGTCGAAACTATCTCCATATGTTCAGGCATTGTGTTGCCAGTTTCTAGAAAATTTGTGGGCTTCACTGTGTCTAGTAACTGTCCCCAAAAGGTGAATATAAATTGTTACTCGCCACAGGGCTGTAAACCAAAGACGTCTCGAGTTCCTTGACGTTTCTGCAACTGAAACAGCTTCAGTTTTACGACACCATTGCTATAAACCTGAGAAGCCTTCTCTGCGGAACTGCCGTTCTCTTTCTTTCCTTCCTAAAGGTCTGAGAACCATTGCATAGTTTAATTAGCCTTTTGTGTCAGGGTTAAAAATAAGCGCGACTGTCGAGTAACAAAGACGGCGCAAGTAAGTGAACAGCAAACGTTTTCGGTGGGATAGTGATCATTGTCAAAAAGTAATTAATGCGCACAAAATGAAGACAGCACTAGAGAGGAGGAGAAGCAAAACGAGCACAACGAACGAACGAACGAACGAACGAACGAACAAACATGTCTCTTGCTGCAGCACCTAAATTTAAAAAAAAAAAACTAAGTTTAACTGGTTAGGGGGGTTTAACGTCCCAAAGAGACTCAGGCTATGATGGAAGCCGTACTGGAGAGCTGCGAAATTCAAGTTTTAGAGGTCAACGCAGCTTTACACCAACTAACCTTGGTAATCGTCGACCTCTCAAGATTTTGAGCTCTTCCGCACTCTCCTCCGATTCAGAGTGTCAGCAATGTTCGATATGACACCCGCACCACAGCAGCCCTCAATTCCACTAGAATACCTCATGGACTATTTACTTGCTGTGATAATTGCGCATTGAAGACATAAAACGGCTAGCAGGTTGTAACTCCCCATTGTTATGCAGCTAGCATTGGTTGTAAAGAAGTGGATGGTACCAATAGGTCCAAGGGGGAGGTTTTAATTCTTTCTCGTCTTCGATTTCAAGGCGTGAGCAATTCGGTTATTCAATATGAGCTTGCGCTGCAAAGCATCGTTGCTGTTTGAAACGTAAGGCACCTTTAGCAGAAGGTTAAGCCGGAGGAGGGCACTTTGCATTGTGCGTAACGCAACAGCAACCTCAAAGAACGACCGCAGATGACATTTTTCGCACTTTTCTTTTATTGATGCACATTTTGCAGAAAAACCCACTCGTACCAAACAAACATGCAAGTGCAAATTCAGTTTAAGCTACCCACTGAAGCGCCATGAAGTTTTATGATTCCTTTTATAACGCTACCGGTCGCATATTAAGATCTGCAATTTATTTCGTAAGACCTACCTACTGTACACCGAACTACTGTACACGAGGCTTTCTAAGAAGCTTTTTCGTACTCTTGTTCCATTTCATGCTAAAGTGTTCTACCCTCGCCCGATAATTCTCATTGCCTATGTACTCCAGAAGAAAGAAGTTGGCCCTTTTAAATCCAGCTAAAAAAATCTCCAACAAACATTCTCCAGAAAATATCACGCTACACAACATTTTTTCATATCCATGTGTTTTTGGGAAAAAATGATATTCATATCGGCTACTGAACACAACTTCCAACGATAGTTTGGGCAACTTTGAAGGAGATCATGTTTAGAAAAAGCAGAGTGGATACAGGACCCGACTGCAGAACTTACCGCCTATTCTTAGTTCCTGCCCCACCCCCCCCCCCCCCCTCCGCTCGCTAAGCAGATCCCAGCCGCCGAGGTGGCTCAGTGGTTATGACGCTCGACTTCTGACCCGAAATACGTGGGTTCGATACCGGCCGCGGCTGTCGAATTTCAGTGGAGGTGAAAATCTAGAGGCCCGTATGCTGTGCGACTCAGTGCACGTTAAATAATCCCAGGTGGGTTAAATTATTCCGGAACCCTTCACTACAGCGTCCCTCATAGCCGGAGTCGCTTTGGGACGTTAAACCCCCATAAACCTAAACAGATCCCAAATTTCATTCTTATGCGAAACTAAGTATCGACTTTTTAAGCAGTACTTACACGAAATCATGAAAGAAATTTTCATGTTGAGTACAGATAGTTTTGTTTGCTTTATCGTCTTCAAAGTCTAGACCGTATCCTCTTCCTACGCTTAAATTTGCGCCCTATACTTGGATTTGAAAAAATATCCCTTTGCGTTGAATTCTACCTCACAAATATGCCTAGTACTTCGCAATTAACGAACACGATTCTTCTTTTGATGCTTAAATACCGAGAGCACATCTGGCATACAGCAAAAGGCTCAGATTTTTTATTTTGTATTAAGATTCCAGTGATCAGTGACTCACAGCTATACTTACTGGGCTACCTGCTTTGAAATTCATACTGAAACTGCTAAACAAATCTTACACTTCGTACTTAAGAACGAAAAAGAGCGCAGATACACGGGACGAGCATTTCTCGTCCTGTGATTCTGCGCTTTTTTGTTTTTCTTAAGTATGATGTACCGACTTGCCCAAGTCTTCGCCTCTTATTTCAATTTTAAACAATATTAACCTGTGCAGAGAAAAAAAAGGTTAATCGAACCAAATACTGGCAAACATAACCCAATGCCACTATCCCGAAACATATGATCGCGTTGAAGTTTATGAGTTGTACAATAAATAACCTGTTCCGACCCGTACCAACTTTGCTGCACCCAATGTGTGCCTTAATTTGGAGTGGGCCAAATATACTTGAAACCTTTCCAACGTTTCGTGCCACCTAGTAAAGATTATGTTCACAAGCTTCTTAACTTATCAAGACTGAAGCAGTCTGTCTATATTTCTTACAGAAAAGCGCGATGATCTGATTTCTTTTTTTTTTTTGTTGCGCCTGCGTTCCTGCAAATGCTTTCCTTTGTATTCTGTACGCAAGTGAAAAGCGGGCAACGAACGACACGCTGGGCGAACTAAAAAATAGAAGGTCTCAAAAATAACGCAGCACTCTCTTTCATGACCATGTGAGATATATTTACCCTCGTGCGTCGGGTAAAGTTAAATTTTCTCCGGTGTCGGAATCAGCCTTATCCTTTAGAAGTTCACGAACCTATTTCTTCGCATTATCTTTTCAGCCTCTTGCACTAACGTCACCATCAGCAATATACTTGGCATCGGAAAGGTGGGTCTCATGTTATTTTCGTCCGCGCATAGTTCTGGTCCGATAACAATAAAAATTTAATTCCCTATTAAAACATCCAGAAACTTCGTAGCTTGTTTATGGCGAGAGGTGCAAAAACATCGTTAAGTTTCTGAAGCACGGGGAGATATCTTCAGAGTGAGCGTTAAAAAGGACAAGTTTAAACAAAAATTGCTGGAACAGAAAAGGGAAGGTGAAGAAAGAAATAACACGCAAGAAAAGCAAGCATAAATTTGCAGACACCTTTACTACGTCAAGGGATCCTTTAGTAAAGTGAAATCAGGTACACAAAGTACTCATAAGGTCATACTATGCCAGAGGCGGCTCTAATTAAAACGAGTTTTCTTCCTCCCGCTAGCTAAAAGAAAGAAATTATATTGGACAAGTTGTGAATACAATACCTGTCCCGGAGCTGGATTATTCGATTATTGTTTTGTCATTCTTCAGCTGCAGCAGAAAACAGCGCCTCAATATGTTTTTGGTTCTTTTTGTCTGTTTCAGTGCGCCGGGAATTCTACTAACTTCTGCGGCAGTACAAGCGTAAGTTTTCTCCGTTAGAATCTCCCAGTTTACTGAGTTGTCTTTGGGCTCTCTAGACTAACTTTTTATTTTTCTTCCGAAGTGAAGACTTGCCAGTCAGTCAGCCAGTCTGCCAGTCAGTCACTCATTTTATTCTACTAACTTTTGCGGCAGTACAAGCGTAAGTTTTCTTTTTTTGAGTCACAGTTTCCTGACTTGTCTTCGTGTTCCCTAGACTGGTTCTTTTTCTTCCGAAGTGTTCACTTGTCGGTAAATCAGTCAGTCCGTCAGTCAACCTGTCAGTCAGTCATTTTCTGCGGCAGTACAAGCGCAAGTTTTCTTCTTTTGAGTCTCGCAGTTTACGGAGTTGTCTTCGTGTTCTCTAGAATAATTGGTGATTTTTCCTTTTTTTCCAAAGTGTTGACTTGATTAGTCCGTCAGTCAGTCTGTCCGACTGGCAGTGGATCAATCAGTCCGTCATTTTTTTTTTTTGTATCAACATGCAAGTTCTGAAGTAACGACCTTACTCGCAGTGGAGATACTATAGCGGTTGTCTGTTTTTCAGACATTTTTGCATTGAGATTTAAATTCTGGCCGGACAGGGTTTTCGAATTATCGCTACCTTTAATACAGTTGTCCGAGGCACGTCGAATTTTCCTTCTCCCCGTAAAGAGGAATTGCTCGTGATAGATTAACAGAGTAGAAGTTAGACGCGGTTATATATTGGCCTATCAGCTCTCGTACCCCTGCATCGAAGTATTGGCCTTCTTGAAACTACACTAATGCTATTAGGCGAAGCTTACGCATAAGAGGACGGCCTGAAATCATACTCTTCAACCTGCCCATGCGATTACTGTGACCTCGAACAGCCTGTTTTTTGAATATGTGTGTTGCTTTAGAGAATCCGTTTATACTTGTCGTCTTAATTGGCGGCCGCGGTTGTCCTTTCCATTGATACGATAGGGTGTTCCGATATTTAGCTGATGTAATGGTTTATATATTGTGATAGTTAAGCTTATTTCGTGTTTGTACATGACCTCAATCGTATGTCCGTGTTTATGACTGCAGGCAAATGCAGCTACCCAAGGAATAATCAAGATCGGCAATGTAAGTTTCTATACTTCTTCTGTTCTGCTCTGCCAGAATTCACCCCGTGGGGGTGATGTCAGTCGCTAACGCAGGTCTAGACAGTAAAAAAAACAACACGTTTTTTTTTGTCGTGCTGAATATGACACTTTGTTCATCGATCCTTGTGGTTTCTTTAACTTCGCAGTTGTTGTCTTGGTTATTAGTTATCAGTTGTTATTGTTATTAATGTCTGCAGTGGTCGCTACCACTCAATCCGGCTAACGATGACGCTCAGAGAATATAAGATTTCTCCGCTCAGTTTCCGCCCGCGACAAAAACAAATGACTTGACTTGAGCCATTTGGTACTTCGTATTGAAATGGGCAGCACTAACTCTGATATAAGTGCGCCAAAAATTCGAAAAACGAGAATAATAAAGATATAAAGATAGCCTTGTAAGAGAAATAATAGAAGCCTTCTCTATTTACTTTAATTATTTATTTATTTATTTATTATACCCTCAGGGCCATTACGGCATTACAGAGGGGAGTGGTTACAAATGAAAGAAAACATACGTGAGCACTCCATCTGTTGCACTCAATAAAAAAGAATCCTCGTACCAGAAATAAAAATTCAGGGGCCACTTTGGCTCTCTAAAGTGCTGCAAGGCGAAAGCGTTTCCTGGCGCACTGTTTGTTTTTATTTACTTTTTATTTTTCATACTTTGTTTTGTTTTTATTTGTGCTCCTTTTGATATTCTTATTGTTTTTATTTTTATTTTCTTATCTTATTTCTGTTTTGTTTTTACTTTTGTTTATTTCCTTATTTTTATTTATTTTTTTTTGTTTTTTCTTTCCTTGACTTTATTTCTTTTATTTTATTTATGAAACCCATGCATTCACTACATGCGCCTTTATTCATGCTCGAACCTTGAGTGGCGGAGTGGTAGCGTCTCCGCTTCAAATGCCAAAGGCCCTGGTTCGATTCCCACCCTCGGCGCAGTTTCTTTTTAAGTAGTGACGCCGAAAGGCGGACAAATCTGCCGACGTGTCAGCTAACGACAGTATGAGGCATTAGAGGCTTTCGCCTTAAAAGCGCCAAGAGAACAAAAAACCCATTCCTATCCATTCGCCCACGTATTAGCTGGTAGAAGTTGTCATTGCGTGTTCCCTCGACCTTCTCATTTCTCTTAAACATTTAAAGCCTTTCTCCTGCTTTAAAATTACCCAGCTGCAAACAAGCGCTTTTCATCTTCGTGGTCTCTGTTTCTGACCCATTCTTGTCAAACTTAGCGCTGTTCAATTTATATTTTTTTGCAGTCAAATCGGCGCAGTGGCCTACGTCGGCATCCACAGATGGGGAGCCAGTGAGCTCGAAGTGATCAGGAATATATAGACGATGTTTCATGCCACTATGAGTAGAATGAGTTAAGGGCAGGCTCCAAGTTAAGGGCAGGGAGGTTTTTACACAGAAATTTCTCCGGTGGGCGCGCAAGTATTCCACGGAAGGGGAAAAAAACAGGGAAAAGTTAGCATCTCTTCCCGCATATCTACCTCACCAATCACAAACTTTACAGTGGATACTGCCTCAGTACGAATTCCTTCAACTTAAAAGGCGCTCCCATTCTTTTTGCGGCGTGCATCTTTAGTGACCGACAATTCTTTGTTGTCGTTGATATGTTGGTTACTGAAGGTTCACAAGCCTGCGTCCAACTGTTGAACTTTTCTGTATATGTAATTTTGTTGTCGTACGCCACCATAGTAATGGCTTGCGGCTTGGGATATTTTCTTCGCTGGAAACGTCATTTTCTATAAGCGTAAAACTGGATCTCAGATCCTCTCTTGAAAAATACAATGTTCACCAACTTTTGTATCCCGCAAGTTGGGTTAATGAGAGCGGACATCTGAAGAGGAAAATCCTCGCGACATTCCTTTTTCAGTGCCTCATTCAAGGAATCTACCAGAATGGATCGCCCGATGGAATCGTCAGCGCCCTGTCGCCTCTGCTGCTGATCATCGCAAACCGGGGCATTCCAAGTGAGCATACTACAACTTTTGACTTTTAACACTGGATTACGTTGACGCTTTGCATCCAAAGGGCCAACTTTTTGTTTATAGGAGCAGCGAAGTAATATACAAACACAAGCCAGAATACATAGCTCCCTTTCACATATCTTATTTAGTTGTTAATCTCCTTTTTGATTTATTTATTTATTTCAAATACCTTACAGGCCGACGCATTTGTATCTACGGTCCTTTGAGACTTAGGTCATTTCGCGAATTCGCTTGCTTTTACGTAATCATATCCTTCACACTCAGAGGTCGATTAAATGAAAAACAAACATTTCAGAGGGTTTGGAGGTTACAGGTTTTCTCCAAATGATAAATGCCGAGTGTGTTTTTTTAATTAAAGGTGGTCTCATTTAAGGGCGAGGGAGTGGCCTTAAACTAGAATATGAATTCGATGAAATTCTTCGTAGTTTGCAGTTATTTGCAAACATTTCTTGATCCTCTTGAAGCAAATGACTAATGGGAGCGCGAATTTCCAAGTAATCCTTACTACAAAGCTTCGCAGAAATCATTAAAAGGCTTTTCACAGGGGACACCACTGAGCACCGTGTAACGACAGTAAGAGCAAATGCCCAACGCAACAATAGGCATTTTTTAGATACGTGGTTCCCATATACGTGAATCATCTTAGATAACGCTTCAACGTTCTTCGTTTTTATTACCTAGGGAGTTTTTATTATTATTATCATCATCGTTGTTAGTGGCGTTGTTGTTGCCGTCATTACTGCTGCTGCTCACGCGTACATTTGTTAGCAAATTAGCCGGCGAAAACTTACTCTGTGCCTGACTTCACGCTTCCTTGTCTGCGCGGGCACAAAAAAAAAATCAGAATCATTTTCATGCTTTTAAGTGAGCAAATGAACACTTTTTATGCACAGAATGTTTCATGGTAACTTGGGTGGGCCCTCATTCCAAGCGCCCATTGGCTGTAAACGCCGCTTTTCCCCGTTTCGCTGATCAATGCTCGTCTTCCGGGTGGGAGCTAGACAGCGCCATATCTCAGACCTCAGCCGTTAGTTACTGATTCTCGCAATATCTGTATTATTTTGGCATGCCTATACCATGTGGTATAAGTTAGCCACATCACCGCAGAAGGTGCAAAGCGGATAGTACGAATTTGGAAACCTGTGGATGAATTTAACTGGGTTAACTGCAGTTTCCTCAGAATGAGCCCTTACTATACTTCACTTCACTTGACTTCACTTTATTCACTTGTATGCGCTAATGAGCATACAGATGAATGGAAAAGGGGGTGCTGTATCTTACCGGTACTCACCTATGGGGCAGAAACATGGAGGCTAACGAAGAGGGTTCAGCTTAAGTTAAGGACAACGCAGCGAGCTATGGAGAGGAAAATGATAGGTGTAACGTTAAGAGACCGGAAGCGCGTGGAGCGGAGGGAACAAACGCCGGTTAATGACATCCTAGTTGAAATCAAGAGGAAGAAGTGGGCTTGGGCAGGGCATGTAATGCGAAGGCAAGATAACCGCTGCTCTTTAAGGGTAACGGATGGATTCCAAGAGAAGGTAAGCGTACCAGGGGGCGGCAGAAAGTTAGGTGGGCGGATGAGATTAAGAAACTTGCAGGAATACGGTGGCCGCAACCGCCGAAGGACAGGGTTAATTGGAGATACATGGAAGAGGCCTTTGCCCTGCAGTGGCCGTAGTCAGGCTGATGACGATGATGATGATGATGAAAGACTCGCAATTAAAAAAAAGACATCCCCTATGCTACTTGGTTTCGCTGGCTCTTGGCTTCCGTAATACGCTAATATTTTTTTCTCGAAACCTATTGCGCGTAATTTTGCAGCCGGCGTCAGCCTTGGAACGCTGGGCAACTACCAGCTCTGCAACTCGACTGGCTGTCTCAACTTCCTCATCAGGAATGACTCGTGCCTCGGCTCGATCAACATTGGGCTGCCTACCGTGGGAAATCTTGGCTCGGTAAAAACCCTTCGTCAGCAACATGTGACCGCTACAAAGATTAGAGTGCATTTAAATACATCTCAATTCTTTCGCCTTGTTACCTTTTTTCATTATAATTATTTTCAATTAGGCTACGTCACGTTTGATTAACACGAAGCAGCCTTCAGTTGAATGCACTCACTCAGTAAAACTCCCTGTGCGCCATCCGCCAGACCTAGATTTCGCTGGTGTACGCATTTGTCGACTAAACACTCCATGTTTTTGGCCATGTATTTGTCGACTAAACACTCCTGCATCATTTTAATAGTTACCCCGGAAAAACCTACACGGATGAAAAGCTCTCGCCATTACTCTCCCGAACTCCTGTCCTGCAATATGACTGGAGGGCTAACCGCGGCTCAGCACACCGTCTGCTTGCCTACAGCCTACGCTTTGCTCAACGTGGTAATCATCCTCCCTCCCCCCCCCCCCCCCCCCCCCTGGGAGTCTGCTACAAGAACATCAACTGCGCAGAGAAGATAACCGCCGTTTATCTTCTCTGAGCAGTTCACGTACTTCTATCGTCCATTTTGACGCTTTAATTTCAAACGGAATATCTTCAGTGCCGCCGAAACTGAGAGGATAATGAAGGAACTTAGAGTAAAAGGGGCTTACAGTATTTATTTTTTGGTCAAGGCTATGCCATAAAGCAATGGCTAGTACACAACCACTGCCACTGCCAGTATGGCAACCACTGGTGACCACTGCCAGTCCGGCAAATGCAACTGCATCGATAGCTTTCGTACCAAGCAGGCTTATGCCGCAATCTCCCTCAGTGTCGCCGGTGTCACCTAAACAGAGCTTTAACGAAACTCGATTTTACGAACTTAGTCATTTAGCGAGCATGTAACTACTCCCTCCTATCGCCTTCTCCTCCGCTGATATAAGGAGGAGTGCTTTGTCGATCAAGCGAACATTTTCATTAGCCAGGCATTAACGTTTTGTTGGTGAAACACTATAGGTTCAGACGCACCGGAACTCGCTTGTCGCAATTAGCAGTTCTTCTTTCGAGACGATTATCAACTTCTTTTGTATTTTTTGCAGTGTTCTGGAAGTACGACTACGCTGTGCACGGCTGGATCACCTACCACTGTAAGTTATCGGTTACTTTGACTCCAACATCCCACTTTGAGCTGTCGCGCTGCGCTAGCACGATTTATTTGGGCATGGGAAAGGAGGATAAAATGACGTTCTAGCTCCAAATAATTGCGAATAAATGATAAGATATGAAAATAAAGGTAAAACAGGGCTCTGACGAAATGACTGAGGATTAAACATTGCTGTCAAAATTTTAACAATGCTGCATTACGCTGTACAAGCAAACCGTGGTGCACGTCTCTAGTTCGCTGCTCGCAGTTAATCTGA
Source organism: Amblyomma mixtum (assembly GCF_055824585.1). Taxonomy (NCBI): domain Eukaryota; kingdom Metazoa; phylum Arthropoda; class Arachnida; order Ixodida; family Ixodidae; genus Amblyomma; species Amblyomma mixtum. The sequence continues at coordinate 117,247,197 of NC_143015.1, read as the reverse complement.
ACGCAGTTCCTCGTGGGTTTCTCCGAGTCCAGTTGTGTGGAGCCAGTCAAGTATTATGAACATCAGGGTGAAAAATTAGTCGAGGGCCCATCGGTGTCAGGGAGGCAGACCCGGAGTGACATGGCTTCACAGGAAAATGGAGACATCAGATTTCGGCCAAGGGGAATCTTCATAACCTGGCGATAGCTTAAATAGGCGGTTAGGAAAGTGAATTGGGGGAGGAGAACGATTACATTAGGTACAAAAGTAGGTAGGTGTACGTATAAAAACAGTTTAACCGCTTCTGCAAGAATTTATCATGCTCCTCAACGAAACAATACAAATCAGATTACACAAATTTGCACTGCCTTGTGTGTGAGGCAAACGACAGAAGATGATTTAGCGAAATTTTAAGGCGGAAGCCTTTAATGTCTCATCGTTGTAAGCAGCAGTTGTCGACAGAAAATGTCACGCTTTTCAATTGGTGGAAACGGTCGTGACGTCACAGTGCGCGAATTTCAAACCGGGCCAATTGCACTTTGGCTAGTAACCATGCAACCAATTGAAGGGATCGTATAGTGATGCTCCAAGTAAGTGGGACTGAGCTTAGTTAATTGCTTAATTACCCAATTAGCCTAGTTAGCTTTACTAGTCAAGCCATATAAATAAATAAAACCGATTAAGAAATTGGTCGAGCTCAGGAATCGATTCCCGGTCTTCGGCGTGAGAGACGAGCATCCTACCCACTCCGCCATGCCTGCTCGATGGTTTGGAATGAACAAAGGCGCGTCTAGTGAATACGGTGTCTTCACTCTCATCCTCCTCCATTCCCCTCCCCCGAGGTTTAGGTGTCCACCGACAAATGAGAGACAGATACATTTCCTTTCCTCAAAAACCAATTTACTGACGAGCGAGGCGTAGAACCGAATGGGCGATGGCGTTCTATGGACTCCTTGGCAGCGTTGCAAGACGCTGTCGCGTTCCACTCTTAGGGGCATCAGTGACCACACTTTAGGTCAAAAAAGTCCCCCCTGAATTTTGTGAGGCAGTTACTGCGTAATTTCCTTTCCTCAAATACAATTTTCATTTTCTTCATTTCGGCTCCTCTTTATCTATCCTCTTTCACTCCCACTTCCTCCCTTCCTTTACGGTGCGGTTCAGGTGTCCACCGAGATGACAGAGAATTACTGCGCCATTTCCTTTCCTCAAAAAGCGTTGCGTTCAAAGGGCAAGGCATCCCGCTGAACGGGTGATGTTCCGTGGACTCCCTGGCAGCGCTACAACGCGCTGTCGCGTTCCACTCCTAAAGGCGAAGCTTAAGCCTAATTAATTAGCAGGTAATTAGTATTCAGGCATTAATCAGTAATTAACCATTAATTAGTGATTTGTCATCACTTAGTAATTAGTACTCAATTATATGTGACGCCACCGGTGCCACAGAAACAGCGAACGTGGTGCGGAAAACGCTTCCGCCGCTACCCACTTTAGACAGTCAAAGTGCCCCCTGAATTTTTCGCATTATATAGGCGGTTTGTACCTATAACACAATAATGCAAAAACGTGTCACAAATGTAGAAATATTTCCCTACACAAATTTTTATTCGACGCCTTTCCCACTAGCGCCACTAAATGCTTTCATTCCTGTAGTTGAAGGGCAAGTTATCAGAATTTTTGTTGCGAAAGCAACACTACGCGAGTCGCCGAGCCATTTCGCGGAGCTGACGAAAGGCCATACTGCGCATGCGCGAGGAGCAGTGACGTCACACGGCGCACAGCTGGCGCGCCGCCGCCGTCGCTGCGCGGCTGACTCAGAAGGGCCGCCGTCGCGCTCGCCAGTTGCGCATGCGCAGTAGCGGCGCATAGCTAGCGTGCCAGAGCCGCCGCCGCTGCCGTGCGCTCTCCATCGCCTCTCTCTCTCCTCGTTGCTTTCGGAATCCTCCAGGTTTAACCAGAAGTAAACGACTTCCAATTTTTATTTATGCGAAGTTTCTTTTTCGCTTTGTACCGCTCGGGGGGGGGGGGGGGGGGGGGTGCCTGTGAATGAATTAGCCTTGCACCGAGTGAGCGAAGCCACTCGAGAAGGCGTTCTCTTGGTAAACCTCTGTGTCTTGCCTGTGCTGCAGAATACGTTCGATTTTCTAGAGTTGGCAGGCACTGAATGTGGTTCGTTCTGATGCACAGATTGTTGCTGTCCTCGTTATTTACATCAACTGACAAATAATGACTGACCTTCTTGCTCCTCAATGTGCGTTCCTTCTTTCAGACCAATATAGTGCAGTCCACGGTGCAGTCCCTTGTGGTGAGTATACAGCAGTCTTACGATACATCTCAGCGATCTTTTATTTTCTGTCTTAAAATTAATTGTTCTTTTTTGTCTCCGACTCTCGTAAGTTCTAAAATTTTGTCGGAACGGCAACGATCATGAGAGCTCTATATCTTCAATGTTTTATCGCCTATTTACGATGGTTCATTTAAATTTCTATGATTTAGAGTGATTGTCTTTGATGAAAGTGGCTCGACACACTCAACATTGGGTATCAAACATTGACCACCAAAGACGAAGTGTACTTAAATGACGGACTCTAAATTTTAAAGATTAAACGTCGAAGGAACACTGAGGAAAACGCCATGCAACTACTGTTCTATATCCAACCTGGTTCTCTAGCTATCTGACTGGTTTAATTTTCAACCGGGAGCAAAACAAGCGATTAATGTACAGAAATTCAATTTAAAAACTCTCCCATCGTTCGATGTATCGGGAAGAATCGGCATGAATTTCCAATGTAAAATATTTAAGCCCTTTAACACAGCTCCCAGTGGGACATGCTGCCTTCACGTAAAACGCAAACTTCAATGTACGACACAGGTTACAGAGCAACTGCAGCACTTTTTTTAGAATTTTTCGATATTCAAGGACTTAAATCTATATAGGCTGTAGGTAAAGCATGCCAAGTGTTTTTGCACTAGCATTTAATATAGTGACGTAATCGACGACAGAATTTCCCGCTTCTCCCCAATGCACCGAAAGAGTGCAGGAAACCTCAGCGTGACGTCACGGAAAATATGATTTCAAATTAGCGCTGTCGTCTGCCACACCCTGCCCTGACTCGTTAGACGCTGCCAAACTCCTGTCGCCGGGGTTCGCCTTCATTGGCGTTGTTTTTTTTTCCTTCAGAGCTGGCGTTTGTGCGTTGCAAATGTATACCGATACCTTCGATGACGTCAACATACGCCCCCACTTGGCGTTGTGCGCTGCGGAGAAGCTTGAAGGGCGTCCGGATTTAAATCGGCGATTACTTCCCTATTTCAAGTGCTAGTCCAAAAAGACTTCGCATGCATTACCTGCAAGTTTCACACATTCGACCCTTTTAAGTTCGTTGATTTCTAAAACCTATGCAGTTTCCCTTTAAGGATTCCAGCGCTCTGGAAGACCTTCAATCATCGCGTCTCGCATTTCTTTGCTTGCAGTGCATCCTGACTCAGCTTCCCGCAGGCCAGTTCCGCGATGTTGTTCGCGGCATCGTCTGCCAGCTCATCACGGCCATTAACCAGGCCATAAGTGCGAACGCGGCTCTCCAGTTGCCTTTCGCTGGCTTCAGCTTGGCCATCAGCCTCGCGCTGGGTGTCTCGTGTAAGTTTGGTTTGGTTTGCTTTATGGGGTTTAACGTCCCAAAGTGACTCAGGCTACGAGCGACGCCGTCGTGAAGGGCTCCGGAAATTTCGATTACCTGGGGTTCTTTAACGTGCACTGCCATCGCACAGTACACGGGCCTCTAGAATTTCGCCTTCATCGAAATTCAGCCGCCGCAGCCGGGATCAAACCCGTGTCTTTCGGGTCAGCAGCCGAACACCGTAACCACTAAGCCACCGCGGAGGGGGCTCAGCATGGAAAGTGCTTTTTTGCAGATGTCTCACACGTAATGCACAATTCGTTAGTGCACAGCAACGTAATTAATTGAAAGTAACTGCGACATAGGTTGTCGGAGGTTTCGATTATTAATTACCGCGAAGTGTACGACGAAACTTTTAGTTAATGTGAGCGAGTCATCGCTCTTTCTTTTGTACCATAACAAAGCTTAGCACGTTGTCATTCGCGCATAGCTGCTTTAGTTTAATAACACCTGACGTCGATTTCACCTTGTCTCACTTGCAGGCCCCTTAACTGGCTGAAGAAGACAGCAACGAGTCTTCAGAGCGGCAGGCGGTGATGACACCATTCTTCCTGCATGACTCTACGCTTCTGCACTTTTCCGGAAGAGCAAACAAACTAGTGGTGGTTGGCATATATTCAATAAACATTTGGCATTCATTTCGCCCTATTTCACTCATTACTCGACGATGGCCAACCCGCTGTCTTGGCGCGCATTCCGACCGCTTAGATTTCAATTCAATTCAATTCGTTTATTTTCCAGAGCGGTACAAATAGAAACTCTGAATGGTCCCTGAATGGTTTGCCAATCAAACCCTAGGTATGGCGGTAAATTGCTTGAAAATGATCCGCAATGCTTGACGTTAAAGAAGCCAACCATCACTGACACCAAACAGCACAGCCGATCTTTCTTTAATTTTCGGTGTTGACCAATGGGAGATTTGAAATGCAATTCTTTTACCGACTATAGGTAGTTGATTACAAAGCAGGTGAAAAAAAATGAGCCGACGCTGAGGCAGCGATCGAATATCTAGCCTTAACACATCTAACATAGGTAGCCGGTTTGAATCCCTTCCGTGGGCTAGACTGTAACTTAACTAGCAATTTTATGCTGCACGAAACGCTTAATCGTGTGCCACCACCCCGAACACTCTGCAACAAACGGTCAAGCAGCACAGTTTACAGAAGGTCAATAAAGACCGGCAATTGGGGGTACATAGGTCGCCGGTTTGGATCCCTGCCACGAGCTAGGCTCTAACTTAACTCGTAAGTTCATGTCACCAACAGCGCTGAATCGTATGACACCATCCGGAACATCCTGCTGAAAACGTTTATATATATATATATATATATATATATATATATATATATATATATATATATATATATATATATATATATATATATATATATATATATCAAGTGTCCCAGCTAAATGTAACCAAGCTTTTAAAAAACACGGGGTGTCCTAGCCGTTCGAAACCAAATGAGGGTTGTTTAGAGTGACGTGACCTAATCTGCAGTATTTTTTTCGTTCTTCAAGGTTGACTAATTAGTTAAGCTTAATTAACTAACTTTTTAATTATTGACTTGAGGAACAAAGTGTCAATGCAAAAGTTGTAGATCGCTTTGAGCAACAGCTTACTGAGACATTTGCAGCAAAGTAATATTTACGTAAAGTGTTTTTTTTACCGGCCTTTAACCATAACCCGCACAATGAGAAAAAGCTTCCACATGACAACTGTGCCACTTCAACGTCCCAAGACGCGCCTTAAAAAATAAAATCCGTTTTTTCTGATGTCCTCTCCTCGATGAGACTTTGGGTGCACATTGGGGCAGAGAAGTGAGCGAGCAGCTGGTCACGTGACAACTTTCTTTTAAGACCAATAAATTAAGCTACATAACTCATAACTTGACGGAAACAGCACTACTAGCGGTTTTTCGAGGTGATCTAAAACTTTTTCATTGACACTTTCTTCCTGAAGTCAATAATTAAAAAGTTAGCTGATCAAATTTAGCTAATTAATTAACTTTGAAGAGCGAAAAAAATACTCAAGACTAGGCCACGTGACTACGAGCAACCCTGAGTTGGTTTCACTGGACTAGGACACTTCGCCTTTTTTTAAACGTTTGGTTATCTTTAGCTGGGACACCCGGTATATATATATATATATATATATATATATATATATATATATATATATATATATATATATATATATATATACGTGTGTATGGACGGTCCTCCGATCGAAACTGTCGGTAATAAATGAAGATAATTGCAAACTTTTGACCCCTTCTTCTACAAGTCCTCCTGGCCCATTGAACGACAAGACCTGCTGCAACTATATATATATACATATATAAACATAGTTTAGTTCCGAGTTGTGATGCTCAGGCATCACTCTTCCACCAATTATTGTTTTATTCCATTATGTAACCACCTCGGTCACCATGGCAACCACTGGAATAAAATATTGTTGCTATGGTGGCCGCCATCTTTGATTATATCCGTGGAGTCGTCTAACTCGGATGTTCGAAACGCGACCAGTACAGCTCACGCTCTAAAAACAACCACATGCCGACAGTGGAATCCGAACCCACGATCACATTCATTCAGTATCAAGCACAATGATTTTCTACGGAAGGATTGTACCTTCAGATCCCTGTGAGACAAAGGGGATTATAAACAATGTAGAAGCTCTTAGATTACTGTGCAAGTGCTCTTCCTGCTCACAGGCCGTGACTGCCATGTGGGCTCCAAAGCTGACAGCAATGGCCAAGGATCACTTTACTCTGAAAACGTTCCCCAAACGATCACCCTGTTGGTAATGAGAATTGCAGCGACCGCTCGGGTACCCCGAAGTCATGGTGGTAATCGGAGCATATAACGGTGGGCAGCTTCTGTGTGTGTGTGTGTGTGTGTGTGTGTGTGTGTGTGTGTGTGTGTGTGTGTGTGTGTGTGTGTGTGTGTGTGTGTGTGTGTGTGTGTGTGTGTGTGTGTGTGTGTGCGTGCGTGCGTGCGTGCGTGCGTGCGTGCGTGCGTGTGTGTGTGTGTGTGTGTGTGTGTGTGTGTGTGTGTGTGTGTGTGTGTGTGTGTGTGTGTGTGTGTGTGTGTGTGTGTGTGTGTGTGTGTGTGTGTGTGCGCGCGCGCGCATGTGCGTACGTGTGTGTTTGCGCGTCTGTGTGTCGTGTTTTAGCGAGTCTAATATCTCCAGCGCCTCACAAAGAAAGAGAATAGACGCGTGCCGTAGCCACCTGCGCAGAAGAGACGACGACAGCTGCGGGAAAAGCCGGATACAGGCTTCAACACGCGCTCTGTTCACGCACTCTAACGGTTCATCCGCGCATGTTTGGAAACCCACGACTGGCACTGGTAGCTTTTCAGTGCAAGGAAAAGCCCATAGTCAATGGTTTTGGTTTATGGGGTTTACGGTCCAAAACGAATGAAGATGTGAGGGACGGCGTAATGAGGACGCCGCCTGCTTTTCTCGTAATTGGACTAGTAATGCTTTCACATTAAAACATTCAAAAGCACGGATGCATTCGTGCAGTGCCGTTATCTAAGCGTAGCACGGATCAGACCGCAGATTTTTCCTTTTTCGTGCACAATGAAAGGCATTTGTGCACAGCTTATAGAATAATTATACAGAGCTGATATTCTTTATCGCTATAACTAGTAATTATAAATACACGCTCATAATTTTCGCTCGTCTGTTTCACATGACTCTGGACTAATTGAGTTTTTATTTTATTTACGTGAATGACTGATTACACGCATTTTTGTTTTTGAGGGGAAGCATCTGACCCCAGCCTCATAAAATGAGGTTAAGGTGAAGTTGAGTTAGATTGTCAATGGCGTCGGAAAAGGTGAGGTCAGTGCACATGCGAAGATCTCAAGTTATGAGGCTTTGGTTGCGCGACTCGCTAACTGCTTTGTTTTTTTTAGTCTGAGTTCAGCTTTCTGTCCGTTCTTGAAAAGTTTAGCGCGTTTCACCATGATGAACAACCAACTAGGCCCAATTCGCGCACTATGAGCTTTATGTATTTGAAGTCAAACTGCCACATCTGCTTTTTCTCAATCATGGTCCGGTTACGGTCCTTCCGGAGTGGAAGGATTATCTCAAGTTCTTTTCGGCCGTAGCCTTCTCCTCCTGAACCAGTGTGCCTTAATACCTCGACTCTATGTTCCGTAGTTTTACTTATAATTTCTTGCTTATTTCAAGCAGACCATTCAGGGTAAAGTACGTCTCGGTTGAGAGGAACGAAATGTTTTGTGTTCCAATGTAAGTGAATATCGTTGGAAAAACTGTAGAACTTAGTCTATGTCCCTATTTCTAACACTGCATTGAGCCACTACTTCAGAGAGGTCGACTCAAAATGCAAAGCGCCACCTAGCTGATCCTTTACACCGGAAAATGATGCACGATGGTAGCTTTCTAAATGCATCCAGATTGAAACCACACATCATGCTGCGGCTGACAACTGAGTTGCAATTTGATTAATTAGTACTTAGGCACTTTCAAAACCATGCAAAAACTTGTTTTGTGAAAGAAAAGGTGTAGTAACTGTCTCACTTTTCGGTTGGCACCCAAACCCCGCCGTGATGAACCGATGAAAGGAGTTGACGGAACAAGAGAGTACAACGCGCTGTCGAGTACAACGCTGCCAGACGCGAATAATTTCGACCATCTGAGGATCTTTAACGGGAATTGACGTTGCACACAACAACGGCATCTTTTACATTTCGCGTGCACCGAAACACGACCTAAGCAGCTGGGACTGAGCCAGCGCCCTCAGTGTCAACAGTCCACAGCGCTAACCACTGAGCCACCACGGCGGGCAGTGCGCTGGTCGTGGAAGAAATATGCCCATGAAGCTACCTGAATACACCCGCCTCACACTACGGCGGACCGACACTAGCGAATATCTTAGCATCAAGAAGCGTTTGGCATTCACTGCAAGCTTCTCCAGGGCAGTTTCTATCTCAGGAAAGAAAACTATACAGTGGGTGTGTTCCGAAATGACGATGCATTGCGCCATTGACACGGCTGAACTGGGTGCGGCGGCAACTAGCGGCGAGACCACATCCAGACCGGCCGATGTAGGAGCATCAAGAACCGTTTGGCCTTCCTGGGAAGCTTCGCCAGTGCATCTTCTATCTCAAGAAACAAAACTTTACGGCGGGTGTGTTCTCAATGACGATGCATTGTCCAATTGACACGCAACTCGCGGCGACTAGTGGCCGTGTCTGTCTGCGATCGTTTGCTCCAGCCCCTCTTGTTGGTTTCGTGATGATTTTTGTATCAATCAATTGAACCTGTAAAAAATTACGAAAGTTTTGAAAAAACTCGCACTATTAACAATGGTTGCGTAAATCATGAAATTCCGCGAGAGCTACCGCAAACGTTCTGCAGCGTCCAAGAGGCGTTTCAAAGAACGGTCGCCAATTATTCTAAATTATTCCGAAGCCATCCGCTGCGACTCTTTTTTCTCTCTTGCTTTCTCAGTATCTCCTTCAGCCCTTTTGCCGCAATGCGGTTGAAGTGTCCACCAAGAGTTACTGCGCCTTTCTTTTCCCAATAACCAATCATTTTCATTCTTTGCAACTCTTATAGCTGCGCATTACACCTGATGACAACGGTTGCCCAAAAATCGAGGCTTGCCGTGCGGGCCAAGGTTTGTCACATGACCCCAGACCGAACGAAGCCACACAGCAGCCGACAGCGGAACAGTAACAGCGCTTCTTGTAAATTGGGGCCTGTGATCTTCTGACAAGTCTCACAGATGGTACCGCCGCCGCGCAGCCGCCCACCATACCATCTCAGAGAAGATACAACTACTGAACGACTCTGATCATGCAAGCGAACAGCGAGCGGCTTAATCCGCCATCTTCTGCCGAGTTCGTGCTCTGTTAGTTGAGTCGCGCAATGTATTTGGTGCTTTAATGTGTGTTTTAGCCTCATTTTCGCGCATGCTACTGACAAAGGTTAACATAAAACACATGATGTAAGTTAGACGCTAAGGTCCAGAAGAAGTGAGTAACGATCTTCGCATTGGAAAGCCTTGACTAAGGCTATGCTGCCTTCCGGCGCACATTTCCGCCACAATTACTTCTTCCGGAGCAACCCCCGTTAGCAGTGACGGAAGCAGTTGGCAGCAGCGAGTGCTTGATCGTACAGATACTTACTGAGAAAAGTCTGTTTCTTGTGCGAGTGAATTTCTGCAACACTTAAAGTAAAAAAAGTTCCCCGCAAAGTACTCAGTTCTTAATCTCATCCACCCACCTAACTTTCTTCCACCCCCTGCTACGTTTGCGCTCTCTTGGAACCCAGTCCGTCACTTTAACGACAGTCGGTTATCTTGTTTTCGCATTACGTGGCCTGCCCAAGCCCATTCCTTCCTCTTTAATTCGGCCAGGATGTCATTAACCCACAGTTGTTCCCTGACCACTCAAAGGCGGGCAATTGACATCTCATTGGAAATCAAGATGAATTGGACTTGGGCAAAGCCTGTAATGCGAAGGCAAGATAACCGATGGTAGTTAAGAATAACGTACAGGATACCAAGAGACGCCAAGCGCAGCAGGGGGCGACAAAAAGTTAGGTGGTCGGATGAGATTAAGAATCTTGTGGGAATAAGGCAGCCGGTGCTGGCACAGGACAGAGTTAATTGGAAAGGTATGCTATCGGTGGCGATTTCATGCAATTCAGTGCCTGCGATCGCACCTAATTTTACCATAAGATGACAAACTTTTCACTCTTTTTCAATGAGTTACCATCCTTTTTACGCATCCCGTTTTATTTGTTAACAAAGTGTACTCTTTCAACGCACACCTGCGTTGATCTACACGTATTTAGGTTAGCACTGGATGGTAATGGTTGCTTAATTTGTGTGCAGCCCTTATTAAGCCCAGCTGGCCTCTGAGGCGGGCCCAAACTTGCGCATACCCCTTTTCGGCGCTGCATGACGGATTTTCTCAGCATTCACTCGAAAGAACGTGATTGTGCCTTTCGTGCTGTCTGGACTTCCACACGCGGCCAACCTTGGGCATCCAATGGACCGGAAACACCAATGATAGGTCACATGGGCTTCAGATTAGGAAGTGGCGTTTTGTCGCTGCTCGGCAGTGGGCAAGTGCCACTTGGATAGGCTTCGTCCGCCTCTTGTCACACGCCACGAATTATTAATCACTGAGAGTCGTTTATAACTGGAGCTCTAAAACGCACACAAGAAACAGTTGCTCATAACCATGGCATTTTCACAAGTCGTGACAAACCTGTACCACCTGTGCGCCTAGGGCTGAAAACTGGTGCTGGCAGGCACGGGCTTCGCAGTCAAGTGTAGCACTGAACAGTGGGTATAGTGTATTTTTCATGTCGTAGTTCCTAACATTATTTAAACAGTGATATCTCTACAAACCCGCTTACTGACATATATACACGTATTTTTTTTTAACAAACAATGCTGCGCTTCGTACTAATGATATCTAGGAATATTACTCCCCAACCCGTCCCTATTATGAATGCATATAAGAAAACGTAGGGCTCTAGAAAACCATCTGTTCAAATACGTTGTGGAAATAAAATTCATTTGTTTATACCAGCAAACAGCCTCAGCTTCTCTCATTTTTGTCTCAACTTTTGTTTGGCAGTGCACAACATCGCGCAGCCCTTTATTATGGTTCGATACTAAGGTCAACTTGCCTGTTTGTTGTTCCTCATATCCAATTTTATTTATGGTAAGTGTTCCTGTAATATATTGCGATGGTAGTCTCATATTTCTACACAGTGTGTTACTGCTACTTTATGCTTGGGTTTCCCGGACGTACTCAGTCAAGCTGCCAGTAGTAGCTGTGAGCCGGGCAACCTTCCAGCTGCTGCTAAAAGCTCGCCAGCTTGACTTTTAAAATTCTAGAGGCCCAAAATAATGGTTCCCGGAAAGAATCGCTTAACACTATGGCCTCTGTTATATCCACAACGCTGGAAGGCACTGACAGAAGGATGCCGCACACACGCTATGCTGAAATGAGCGTCAGTGCAGCGTGCAATTGTGTGCGTGCGTGTTTGTGTATTAGTTTTCTGTTTGCGCGCGTGTGTGCGCGTGCGTGCGTGTGTGCATGCGAGTGTGCGTGCGTGTACGCTTGTGTTCGTGCGTTTGCGTATATGTGTGTTTGTGTGGGTGTGCGCGCATGTGTGTGCATGTGTCAGCGTGTGTGTTCGCGCATGCGCGCGCGTGCGTGCGTGTTCGTGTGTTCGTGTGTTCGAGCGTTTGTGTATGCGTGTATGCGTGTGCGTGCGTGTGCATGCGTGTGTGTGTGCGCACCCATGTGTGTGTGTGTGTGGGCGTGTCGTCCTTCTATCGGTGTCTTCCAGTGCTGTTTTGGGTAATGCAGAACCACTAGCCCTAAAAAGCCACTCAGATTTCGTACTGAGTTGTTTGCCAGAACAAAACTTTGTCCTAGCACTGAACCCGCAATAATACCTGGGCAGCTTGCAGGCCTTGATTTTAGTCCATTGGGCTGAAATAATCGTAGTCTGTTTGAAATGCTCTGATGAAGCCCCGTATCAGACATCCCGTCGTGGTATGTCGCATATGAATAAATGGAAAAATAAATAAGCAAACCAACGTCACGCAAACATATGACACTGTAGCGACAAGCAACGCCTTCTCTACTTTTCGATCCATGTTGCTTCGTTTCTTTTACTTCACCTGTGCGTTTTTTTTTTTTTTGGACCGATGGTCACGTTGCGCCACATGAGAGAAGCGGTGGCTAAGTCGAAATGCCTTCCCTCAAGGCGCGGATGCGATGACCACCAAGAGTGATAAAGTTACGGCGACTTTCCTTTCTTGGTGCTTTAGTTTTTCGCTTAGGTGTTTTGTGACGTAGACTGCCGTGAGCACAGAATGGTCGCAAAACCACGGCCAATCGCTGTAGCTCACAGGTAAGCTCCCATGTCTTCTCATGGTTCTGTGTTCTAGTTTTCTACGTCAAAGCCCACACAAGGCCAGCAACGAAAGTTCTACCAGAAATTATTGAAATTAAATATGAGCTAAAAAAATTGAAGTTGTCTTTATCGACACACTACGACATGCTAGCTAGAGAGAAATTTTTTTTGCACAAAACGGGGCCTTCATAAATTAGAAAATGCCCAAAGATGAAGTAGAGGTTTCGCCATAACTAGTCGATAATTCGCAAGCAAAATGCTTGCGTTGAAACCAAATTTCGGGCTGGGATGGGCAGGATAGCTCAAAAAAGCACACCGTTCCCGTGGCTATATCGACGTCCGCGCTATTTCGACGCAATTTCGACATTTTTGCCTATAATTAAATAGTTAATCTACAGTCACCAAACTTAGCTTCGAAGTTCATTTTTTCCTCTTCTATCTGAAGCAACCATTGGTTTTCTTCTATATTTTTCAGTTTCCCAGTTCAACACGTGTGACACTTTGTTAACGGAGCACAGTATCAGCCATTAAAGGCTTTCGCCTTAAAAGAAGTTCCAAGTACCTGTAGAACATTCTGCGGTGAAATCTAGGAGGTGAATTGTTTAGCGGAATCCCCCAAGGTGGAGCAAATTTTAATAGGGGAGAAAATTGCTCATTCGCACCCACCCAAGCGCAGCCATACGGCTACAGAGGAAAGCTATAAAGCTTCAACAGAAACTGTGTAGTTGCTGCGGAATAATTCGTCCAGACCAGTACGAATTTTTCTTTACCTGCGAATTTTCTGTAGAAGCTTTATAGCTTTCCTCTGTAGCCGTATGGCTGCGCTTGGTTGGATGCAAATGAGTAATTTGCTCCCTTAATAGAAATCTATAAAGAAAGCAACAAAAATTAAAGGACTGAAAGTCTTTATTGGTCAAACATATCTTGCTCATCTCTGTTCTTCAGATGTTACCTTTACTCAACGGTGATAATGAACAGCATTTGCTCAAACCACCCGTCGAAAAAGCTCCGCGATGCTTGAGTGCTATTAGCGAAGAAAGTGAAAGCAGCCTACAGTGAGGGAGGTCCGTTTTGTTTCACTAACAGGTCCTTCGGGTGTCTATCTTAACCTGGTGGCTAATTTTTTGGAAAAGTCAGCTCTCACTGCACCTGTAATCTATCCCGTCTCTCACCTCATTCTGTTCGACACTTCCTGTTTCCTGCGGTTCCGACGTATGTCAGCCATTTTGAACGATCCGTTGGTGAATACCGGGGATTTTCAACATCTGAAGTCCCATGGAATGTCCGGTCCTGTAAATCAAGGCTGTAAGAGGTGTCAGTGACGCTTCTGCGATGCAGAATCTCCCACTTAAATTTGTACTTATGCAGATGCGGGTTCGCTACGACAAACCTTTGTGACTCATGCGGAGGAGTTTAAACAATAGAGCATTTTCTCCTCTCTTGCAGGCCGTTCGCATTTCAGAGGAAGCAGTACTTGGAGGTCCCTCTTTCCAGGTTACTGCGCATCTACCAGTTCTTCTCTCGTTCGGTGCGAGCGCCAATTGATTCTCGTTAACTAGTGTTGACGGCTACTTTCATGATTAGCCTACATTACTGCAACTGGTCGGTCATCTTGTGAACTGTATGTAAAATTCTGCGCCATGTCCGAAAAGTGTATTTTATTCTATTCCTGGTACTCCATATTTCTTTAATTTATTAAATTCTTTCAACAATTAATATGGTTTTTTTTATAGTTTCAGTAATTACCCTATTCTACTGTACTTCGCCGCCTCACGTATTTTTTTTCCGCACAAATACTTCCTTGGCATTCACCACCGTACCTTGGCTAACCACCCTGCGTGGACATGTGCCATGTCTACTAAGGTAAACAACAACTAAAGGAGCATACGGGCACGTTGCCGTGTGGTATTTGATGAAGGCGCCTTTTTTTTGGAAGGATACGAGTGACGCATAGCCACGTCGATTCGAGGATTCTGGGATATAGTTAAGAAGCTGTAGAGCCTCTCGAGTGCTGCGGCTTATTGTAGCGCTTGCTTCTACAAACGAAATCAATGCGTAAGCTGATGCATATGACGCCCCCGACGCTGATTACACCATTGACCCGTGTGAGGAAGAGTGCGTGGCCTTTATCTCACTGACAAAGTACACAACAAATGCTTCGTGACCGCGTGAGAATAACGGAGAACGTATTCCATTTTTGTTGGCAACCAACCTCCATTTCTGTTGGCAACCAACGCAACTAGTAATAGGGGTGAAAGGATGTTATTTTTAGCAGAACGGGGATCCTGTCTATCCATTCCTTCTAATAGCGCTGGGCACGATACTTGAAAAAATTATATTTGATACCGATACCCGATACTCTCCAAAATTATATTTCTGATAGCGATGCAAAATACTGAACAAAAACTTATTTCCAATACAGATACTCCCTACTCTACGTCGATACTTCTATACACCGCTGAAATCGCAAATATTATTAAAGGTAGTAATATTAATTACAAAGTTAAGAAATTTCTCCCAGGATTCTGGAATTTTCGCTTTACTGTACACTATTTGAAAACTTTAGGAATGGAATTGAGCTTTGGTGACGTTGAAACGATCACTTCAGTAAGCAGCCTTACAAAATCTTTTTTTAAAGCTGATGTTCTTCATGCGTACTGGTCTCTGAGCACTTGACTACATACGAATAACTTGGAGACTATTTCTGATGCTCTTCGTTTGTTCCTACAGTATATACCGGTTGCCACTACCTTTGCTCTGCGCTAAAAGGTACAGGCTCAGTGCGCTTGGGACGTAGTAAGTACTGTGTTGCCACGATTGTCAGTTGAAAACTGATCACACAATGAGGGCGAAAGTCCTCAGTCCTCATGGCTTGCTTTCCAGACCTGTAGTGCAGCACTTATGACGCCTCCTCAAGTTTTATGGCTGTTTTTGTCAGTCTTCAGTCTTCGGAATGTTCGGCTACAGGATTGCGCCCTCTTGCTAAGTTGCGGACGTCGGTTTTATGTTGCCGAAATCTTTCTTTTAAGTTGTTGGCTTAGCCGGTGTAGCTTGTGTCTCAGTTGGAGCAAGGAATTTTGTAAATAATGCCTTGGGCATCATCAGCCCTGCCTAGTATAGACAAGACATCACCTAGAAAATTCCTTGACGCAAGCTACGTCGGCGAAACCAAAAAACTTAAAGAAAAAATTCGTCAACGTAAAAACAGCCTCCGCAGCTTCGCAAGACAGCTCAACCCTGTAGCCGAGCAGTCCAAAGACACTGACCTCAGAGTCAACATCGACGAAACCAGCATCGCCGGAACCAAAACAAATTACCAATTAAAGCTCTCACTCAGATCCTGGCCCAATCAAACTACCCCGAACAGCATCAACGGCCAAAACGAAACCTTCCCGCTGTATATCCACAGGGCCTTCGCTCTACAGCTCAAAAATGAAAAGTCACCATCGGCCGCTTTCGCATAGTCCGACAAAGGTGACTCACAGCCTTAGCCCCTCCAATCCCCCCCCCCCCCCTCCCCCGCTGTTTTCCCATCACTGTTTTCCTTCTTTCAACCTCCCGCTCCCCTCTATTCATACTTAAAGACGAACAGCTACTGCCCCCAGTCACCTCTGAAGATTTAATTTTAAATTAATGTATTTGGTTAGAGATATGCTAGAGCGTATTTTAAGCGCAGTTTTCAACGGGAAGTTGGTTATGAACAAAATGTTTTGGATATCGTAAGACTGCCAAATAAAATCACTTCATCTCTAGATCCCCCTCAAGACGACTGCGCTTTTCTACTGTTCATTGTCAGAAACACATCCCATTGGCTTCCAATGGCAGCCTCACAACTCCGTCCGACCGCGGGGCAAACTTTAAAAGCAACATTTTGCTCCGCATCGAATGACTAGGCCATTCCCAGCAATATGTTGATAAAAGACCCAATAATATTCCATAGTTGCCTCACAAACAAAAGAAACGTTCAAGAAAGCTGCACTTGATTCCCGACTTTTACCCGTGTTTCGTGTCCCGGACAATCTTTAATGATTTATTCAGCTAATTATTCCGATAATATTGCCACGAATGTGCATCAGTTAGCTCTTCATTACTCGCCCGCATGAAAAATGCCCTTTCAAAGGCGTATAATGTTGAAAAGAGCGTCACAGAGTGCTCTCAGCGAGTTTCTTGTTTTGAAGTTCTAAATCGTGCACGTGAAAAGCCGCAGGTGCGCACAATCGCTTCCATTTTGCCATGCCGTGGAAGCCGGAAGTCATCACGCGCGTTCAGGAGTCGGATGTTGAAAGGACTTTACGCCTTAAAAACGTCAATATATATTCCAACTGTTTTAACCTTTTTTTTTGTTTCTGTCAACACTGTGCAAAAAGCTTTCATTACAATATGACGCCTTGAAGGTTCCTCTCTTTGATGATTTGGAAATAGTTAAGTTTAAGATGTTTTTTCGGAGTGTCCAGCAGAAAAATACTTAGTGACTGAATTAGCAAAAAATTAAAACAGGATAAAGTATTTCTAGTAGTGCTAGACAATCAGCGATGATATTGTCTTAGTTATGCATGTATGCATACCAATGTTTTGTAAATTCATAATAAGACCTTATTCCATGCATTCCGCGCTAATTTAAGTTCTGATGCAAACAAATGCAATCATAGGAACTGAAAACTAAACAATTCGACAGATTTGCCTATCTGGTTGAGTTTTAAGACTCGTAATAACTTCTAACACATTTCCAACCAAAAACTTTAATTTGAAACCCAACGTTTCGTAGCCGGCTCGGTTTTTTCTTCAGAGGTGACTGGGTAGCTAGCTATTGCCACTTCCCCCAGTTACACCTGAGAAAAATTTATTATAAATCATAGGAACTGTTTCAGATTGATTCTGCTCGTTTCATTGCAATATAATTTAAAATAATTGCAAGTATAGATATGCCGAAACCTGTACTGACTTGGAATTTTTGTTGTCTCATCACAAACTCTTTACCCCGCATACTCGTTCATAAATTACTCCACCCACAGTTCCGCAGCGGCCATATCTCACTGCCTCTGCACGTGTCTTCCAAATTGAACATTACCCACAAGGTTGGTACCCCACTCTGCACGTCAAACGCTTTTCTTCCGTCATTTTTTATCATACACATCTGCCTTGATGCCATAGGAAGCGTAAGAGGGTTCTCGCACAGCTTCCACCCTCGCCGTTCGATGACGTTCTACGTCAAATCAGCGGTAACTCAGGACGTGCTACGTCCGCCGCTTAAGAACGTGCGTGGCGCTGATGAACACTCTCAAGGTTAGGTTATTTGTAAACATAAATGCCCACGAAAGCAGAAGATTTGACAGCCGTCGCCGTAGCTCAACGGTAGAGCACCGGCCGCGTAATTCGGAGATCGTGGGTTCGGATCCCACCGGCGGCATGTGGTTGCTTTTTCTTCTGCTTTTCTAATCAATTAGCTTTAAGCGATAACATATTCAGTAATATTCTAAATCGAACCACAGCACAAAATGAATAAATCAATTAAAAATCCCCTGTGTCCCTTGGTTTCTGTGGCTGTTGGCTTCTCTCATATTTATAACGAGCCCCTCATTCTCCTTCCCTTGTTTGCTTAACCAGTATAAGTACATTCCGCCCTCAACACTTCCATTGTAGATAACCAATTGTTCCAGAACGACATAGCTAACATCACCTAACTAGGAGTCATTTATCATATAGGTGTGCCTTTCCACTGCACTCAGCTAAATTTTTGTCTGCTGGTATCCACTAGCTTCTATACTGCGTAACTGGTCCTGAATATATATAATTAATTACAATATTACTGCCGTAACAAGACAGAAAAGTGGAAAAACTTTATTTCTTGAGTGACAGCGAGATGGAAACATCACATAATTCCTCTTGTTCTTTCATTATGAAAAATCCAGGCGCTAACAACGACACCAAGGGGACACAGCGCTCGTTCTTTCCAAAGTTAGGTAATTTAATATGTTTACTGGAACTACACGAGGTGATATAGTTCTGAAAGAATAATGTAATTACTCATTAGTATCCATCGAAGCCAAGCTATATCTCTAAAAAAAAGGCTGCGCTTGAATGTATGCACACTGGTTATTACTGAGCTGTTTTTTCTTACCTGACCATTTTTTATATCTCAAGTATAATAAATTACAACATAAATTAGAATAGCTATGATTATGTTATTGACAGAAGACCTCTGTCTTCGATTAACCTGTTGAGGGATGTCAAATCATGCTCATTAAAATATACTTTACTGACCTAGGTTGCATTCTTTGAAGTTTCTTGAAATTGGCACCATTAAAGGATCCCAAATATGCTGCTTCACGGTGAACAAAATTAGTTTTCTTTTAATATCGTGTCATAGATGTTCCATTCCTCCTGACAGCGATCGCGTGCTGGTCCGAATGTAGGTAAGGCGTAATAAGCAACACAAAGCATTTATTTTCGGCAACTCATTCCTGTAAACTTCCATCGCATCATACTGGAAAAAGATATTTCTTGTTGCTGATTCCGTAATGACAGTATTCCGTTTGTAGTTCATTTTCATCTGCGTAGTCTGGCATCATTCCACTGCCGATCAAGTTTGTTGTTCGACTTAGTCCGGTCATCTACAAGTGAATACCTTTTTATGGAACGCAGCCGCGTGAATACATTATCTTCCATGCTAAGTCAATCAATGTTATTTCTAAATAATAGCCTTGTAAATTGGACTTATCCAGGCAAAAACAATAATAAGTACTGCTAACGCTTCCAGATGGGACTGCCTCTTTGTCAAAGAAACCTGCACCAACACTAATAACTCGGATCACGACTGGTATCCAGAAGCCCTAACACTAAAACTCTGCACGGGCGTGTTTCTGAGAGAGAGAGACAGATAGAGAGACCGTCATTCGAAAACGGCACAATATTTATGCCTACGCCTCGTGTGCGGGCCAGCCTTCTTCAAATAAACTTGTTGAAGTCGCGTCGAGAAAGTATGGTATATGGTGTACGGGTTTTAACGTTCCAAAACGACGTGGTCTATGAAGGACGCCATAGTGGTGGGCTCCGCATTAATTTCTGCCGCCACCTGTGCGTTTCTTTAGCTTTCACGGGTACTTGGTTCATGATTTATTCGAAGTTAACGTCCTAAAGAGATTCAGGCTGTGGGGGACGCCGTAGTGGAGGGCTCCGGTAAAGTTCGACCACTTGGGGTTCTTTAACGTGCACTCACATCGCACAGATAACCGGCATCTAAAATTTCGCCTCCATCAAATTCGACCACCGCGGCCGGCATCGAACCCGCGTCTTTCGGGTCAGCAGCCGAGCGCCATAGCCACTGAGCCACCGCGGTGGCCCACGCGTACTCTCCGGTTCACCTCCACCGGAACTTGACAGTTATGTTCCGGATCGAACCCCCGTCGTAAGGATCAGCATTTGTGCGCCCTAACCACTACGCAGTTCCGACAGGGCCCGCCAAGAAAGGTAGAACATAGTTTATTTTAAAACAGCGGATTCAAATAAATCATAGCAGAGTATTCGCAGCGCCCCAAAACCGTCATCAGATGAGGTCACAGGACCTTACCAGTTTTTTCATGTGGTCATGTGCGCACTCTCAATTTACACGCGCTGCCAGTAAGAATTTACACAAGGTTAAGTCGACGTACACAAAGAACACACGATAAGTACGCTACTAAATTGTTCCCAACTTTGCCTCCCCCCCCTGGTTTCAAAAGGCGCCAGAGTGCCGCGCGATGTCAGTATACGTTAACGATCCACAGGAGGTCGAAATTATTCCGGAGACCTCCACTACGCCACCTGTTTCCTCCTTTCTTCTTTCACTCCCAGCCGCCACAGTGGATCAGTGGTTATGGTGCTCGGCTGCTGACTCGAAGGACGCGGGTTCGAACCCGGCCCCGGCGGTCGCATTTCGATGGAGGTGAAATGCTAGAGGCTTGTGTACTGTGCGATGTCAGTGCACGTTAAAGAACCCCAGGCGGTTGAAATTTGCAGAACCCTCCTTTACAGCGTCCCTCATAGCCTTAGTCGCTTTGGGACGTTAAACCCTATAAAACTATTAAAACCATCTTTCACTCCCACTTTTATCCCTTCCTTCCGTCTTAAATACTTCCACCGAAGTATCTAAGACGGTTACTGCGTCATTCCCTTTCCTCCAAAACTAATGTTAAATTTTCATTTCCCCAACCTCTTGCGATTTTATCGTATAGCCTTCGTGTACCGTTAACAGTGCATAACTTCCTACCGGTATCAGCTATGAGAACGTACAATCAACCAGCCTCTATTGCTGCCTTGTTTGCACAGTCCCACAAAGCCGGATACGGATCCGGATTCCCAAAATAGAGCAGCCTGACGCAGCTGATAATTTTTCACAGTTCAAATATTTTTATTCTGCTGCGAAAAGCAGTTTATCGTGTTTCCACATGGAAAACACAGAAAACCGATTAATAAAGAACTCCGCGGTCACCACTTCGCATGTGTTCACTGCTCAACGCTTCTGTACGGGGGTTCCTCGTTCATTGCCACTCAGCCGGATTGGGAGCTGTGCTCGGCATTTGTATTACATCCGGCTCTGCTGCCTCGTACGTATGCACCCATCATTTGGGGCATATTTTCTTGTTACTTTGTTTTGTTCATTTTGTCTCTCTCTTTGTAGTCGCAAGGGCCACGCATACCGCAGCGTAGCCTTTTTTTTTTGGCAACGGGAAATTCGTTTGTGTCAAGTAAAGAAATGAGCGCGGAACAGTCGCCTAACTGGAGCCCCGCTCGCAAAATTCGTCACATGCGTATACCCACATGTGCACATAAAAAGGAAAGCCCAGTCATTCGTACGGGCGCACCTCTACGCTCTGAACACTTTTGTCCCATTAACCTGCCGCTTCTGCTCAGCAGGCGTGTGAAGAACAACAACAAAAACACCTTCTAGCGCAGTTGTCACGCACTCAAGTCGCATATCGTCCACAAGTGTCACAAAATTTATGAAACAATGAGGACATGGAAGGAAAACATCATTTTTTAATGAGGCGCTTTTAATAGAGACGGTGGGAATAACACGTGGGCCACCTATCCAGCTCTGCACTTTGTACTCTAATGAATGACTGTGCGAAGGCATCGATCATCCTCCACACTGTAAACAAAGTTTTCAATGACGTCGTCCTCGTGTACATCCACGTGTGGTTAGCGCCCGATTTTAGGTATAAAAGGTCTCAGAGTCCCAGGGCACAGACATCGTGTACTGCTCCTGCAAGCCTGGTCTCAGTCACCCGCCCGCCGGACACTCCACTCAACATGGCATCTTCCTACGCCCTTGTCGCTCTTCTGATCGTCGGAGCCATGACTACTGCATCAGCTTCAACGACGAGTAAGCACATATCCAAATTGATAGTCCCTTCCTTTTTAATCCTAAACTTTAACCCTTTAAAATCCTGTTCATTTTCTGCGCTTAAAAAAGAGCACAACGATGAGGCAGCGCATGAGTATCGAGCGTTAGCAATATCGATGGAATATTGGGTCATTAGCCATCTTCGCTGTATCCGGTACAAATTTTTCGTTATATCTGAATAACTAGTTTTTTATACCAACGTATACAGCTCTAGAAGAAAAATCATTGGACACTGCTTCTAATGTCCTACGTCAATTAGTTTAGCCGTAATGGACGTTCGAAGTTTCAAGTCACGGTGTGGGGACCCAGAGGTCGTCGGTGCGAATCCCTATTATAAGCTACGCTTTGATTCGACTAGTAATCGTATGCTCTGTAACGCGCTGAATCGTTTGATACCACTCCGAACATTCTACGCCAATTAGGTGGTCCACAATCTCTTTACCAAAGCTACCCACTACCAATGCTACCCACTACCAATGCTACCCACTACCAATGCTACCCACTGGTCACACTTGAAAGACCTTGCGTTTCATATAAAGCGAGTATTAGACCCAGTGCTCTGAAAACTTCTTTTTAGTTTCATTGTCCCAGCAGGCCTCCGAAGAGCAAACAATCAGTATCCCTTTAATGCAAGACCGTTATCAATGTGCAAAGATCGTCACGATGGTTTTCAAATTGTAATATGATTCTGACGATTCAAGGAAGCAAGCACTCGAGCGTCCACGGTCCCCGGAGTGCATGCCTGCTATCACTTTTCTTTGTAGCAGCAGATAATGCGAAAACCACAAAATAAAATGATTTAAGCAAATAGATTTATACAATCATGTGGAAACCCTTACGGCCAAGCTCACAAGCTCAAACAGCACTCTTTTTTAAGGTGAGAGCCTTTAATGCCTCATCGTTGTCGACAGAAGGTTTTCAGCAGAGGTGTCCCGCTTTTCGGTTAGTCGAAATGGTTATGACGTCAGAGTGCGCGGATTCGAAGTAATGAGGTCACCCACGGATGCCGGACGCCCCCTTTTGGAGCAGACGACAACTAATAAAAAATAGTTGTCCGCTCCGGCAGGGGGCGCAAGGAGTCCGTGGGTGACCACATTACATACCTCATTGCTGCGAACAGAGCCATGGATACAACCGAACTCATCGAAGCAGAGAGAGAGAGAGAGAGTCGTACTAAAGAAGCAGTCAAATGTGTAGTCAAATAAAGCACTAGTACAGCACAAACAGTCTCGCAGTCAATGCCAAACAGTGCGTCTGGAAAGGCTTTCGCCTTGCAGCACTTTAGAGAGCCAAAGTGCCTCCTAATTTTTTTTTTGTCTGGAAAGAATTTTTCGCTAGGTGTAGCAGACACACAGAAATGCTTCGAGCTCGTTGTTTACAAAGTGATGTGCACAATGTCTGAACGAGTTAAGCCTGCCGCGGTAGCTCAGTGTATGCGGCGTTCGGCTGATCCGACTCACTGAATACAATCCTGGCAGCTGTGCACGGACACATATGCATGGTAAATGCAAATATAACTCTTGTATAACTACTTGGTACATGGGAATTACAAAAGAAGGCGGTGCGACAGACGAAGACAAAGGTGCTGTTCTTGTCGTTTATGTGCCTGCTTTGTGTTCGTCTGTCACGCCGCCTTCTTTATTAATTGTGATAAATGCAAATAGGCCGATGAATATTCGCCGTCATTGGAGAACCTCCGGAGACCAGCAAGGCGGGCTATTGATCGTGGCGCGCCGCTTTCTCCAGTGCCTGCTAAATGAGTCGGAAGGGTAACATACTGAGAAATTGTCGACAAGCGCATATTTTCACCGGTAATTTGTTCATGAACCCAGGTTGATGAACAAATTACCAATAACCAATAAGTATGTCCGTAGGTCCCCCTTCAGGACACTTGTAGTTCATTTTAATATTTATTATCAGAAACGCATCTGACTGGCTTTCTACGGCAGTATTACCTACTGGGTTAGAGCGCAGGACAAACTTTAAAAGCAACTTTTTCCTACGCATTAGAAGACTAGCCCATTTCCATCAATACGTTCTTAAGAGTTTATTATAATATTTTATAGGTTCCTCAAATTTAAAAGACATGCCCAAGAAATTTTGACTACAAACT
Source organism: Amblyomma mixtum (assembly GCF_055824585.1). Classification (NCBI taxonomy): domain Eukaryota; kingdom Metazoa; phylum Arthropoda; class Arachnida; order Ixodida; family Ixodidae; genus Amblyomma; species Amblyomma mixtum. Next base: position 117,223,126 of record NC_143015.1, on the reverse strand, counting down.
GCTTATACGTTGTTATTACGAATTCAAGTAGAGCGTGAATACTTGGAGATCGTTTGTGGTTTATGGAATTTTAACGTCTCGAAGAGACTCAGGTTATCAGGAACGCCGTAGTGAAGGGGTGCGGAAATTTGTACCGCCCAGGGATATTTAACGTGTACTGACATCGCACAGTACACTGGCCTCTAGAATTTTTCCGGTTTCACGATCAGCTCAGATTCTGACGACAGTTTAGGCAACTTGGTGAGGGGTTGTAATGTTGAGAAAAAGCAGAGCGGACGTAGGACGCGTCTGCAGGACCTGCTGCCTCTGCTTAAGTACTATGACTTCGCAGTTTTCTGAACCAAATCAAACAATCGTCATTATGTGAAACTTAACAGAGTCTTTTTATACAGCACTTACATGCGCCTGGACAGAATTATGAAGTTCATTTTACGAAAATTTTAAATATTTCCACATCTTGAAATGCCAGACCCTGCACTCTTCTCATGCTCAAACTTTCGACCCTGAACCTGACTCCGAAAATTATTCCCATGTTTTCTATTCTTCCTCATTGATTGGCCTTGTACTTCGTAGTTCTTCTTCTAATGTTGAAATATCGAGAGTGCGTCCAGTATAATATCGCAACTACTATTTTAGTTAATGTGTGCTAACAATTGCTTGATCACTGACACTCTCCTACGCTAGTGACGGGTCTATATGCAGCGAAATTGGCGCTTTAGAAAATGAATATATCTTGCGGGTCGATTCAAAAGAATATTAACCTGTGGAGCAAACAAAAATGGCTAGCGGAACGAAATATTACCAAATGTAAATTAATCTAAGTATTCAACACATATGATCCCGTTGAAGCTTATGGCCTGTACCATACAGCCTCTTCTAGCCCATAACAGTTTTCTAACTTAACTAAAATCCCATCCGCACAAGTAGTGTGCTGTAAGTCAAAGTGGACCGCATATAATTGAAAACATTAGTACGATTATAGCGACAAGGTTTTTATCTAGTTGCACTAATGCAACCTCGTTTCATTGTTTGTAGATATTCATGGTGATTCTAGTTCTTGTGTTCTTTCCGAGAATGTTCTTTTGTGACCACATTTCAGATTAAGAAATTTATAAGAGAGCATGCAAAAAAGAAATAGAAGGGCTGAAGGAGAGAGCAGAGATTACCCTCTTGAGCATATGAGATTTATTTGTAATTATTTGACGGCGCAAGTTCAAACCTTTCCCGCGATTAAATCGGCCTGATCATTTCGAAAAGCGCCAACTTATTTCATCGCTTTATCTTTTCAGCTTCCTGCGTCAACATCACCCTCAACAACATACTCAACATCGGAACTGTGAGTTTCGTGGTCAAGTGGTCTGCGCATGTTTCTGCTTCGATAGCATCAAAAAAATTATTCACTGTGAAAATAAGCATCGCGTTATTCGCTTGTTCACAGCGAGAAGTAAAAACTTCGCCGCGTTTCTTCTGCACGAGTACGTACCATCCTATGTGCACGCTGAAAAGCGAAAACTTAAACAAACATTGCTGGAAAAGAAAGACGGTAATAGAAGAGAAAGCGGGAAAAGAAAATATACATTGTGGGCGACAGTTTCTATATATATGAGTATCTTTCAGAAGTGTCAAAAGAGAACACAGAAAGAAGTAAGAAAGCAATAGCAGGTCGGGAGTGCTCCTGACAGCAACAAGGTGTGTCCTCCGCCTCTAACTGTAGGCACGAGAGTTAGTATGTTCGACAGGTTATCGAAACAACGCCTCATGTGGAGCTTTACTTTTCTTTATTTTATAATTCATGTGCGGTAACCAACAGCGCGTATATATGTTTCTGTCTTTTTTATTTCAGTGCGTCGGCACATCAACAAACTTCTGCGGTAGCTCAACCGTAAGTTCTCGCCTTTTGAAGCCCTCAGCTCTCTCTTGAACGAGCTTTCTTTGTGCTTTGTAAACACGTGGCACTTTCTCTTTTCTTTCGAACGTTGATTTTTCAGTCTGTCTATGAATCAGTGTTTTTTTGTTGTCGAGTTATGACATTTCAAGGTCACATACAAGAGGCTGCTATGCGATGAGATAGTACACCGTTGTCCTCTGTCGCCGCACACAGAAATTGGTTTGGTTTGGTTTCATGGGGTTTAACGTCCCAAAGCGACTAAGGCTATGAGAGACGCCGTAGTGGAGGGCTCCGGAAATTTCGACCACCTGGGGTTCTTTAACGTGCACGGACATCGCACAGTACACGGGCCTCTAGAATTTCTCCTCCAAAGAAATTCAGCCGCCGCGGCCGGGATCGAACCCGCGTCTTTCGGGTCAGCAGCCGAGCACCATAACCACTGCGGAGCAAATTATTTTTCAACCGAAAAATTTTCTTTATTGTAACTTTTTCATATATTGTAAGAGTTCACAATGCCTAAATCCGCATATCTCCGCATATCTAAATCCGCATGCCTATATCCGCATATCTAAATGCCTAAATCCGCATATCTCCTTCGGCTGGCTTGTCAATCTTTGCTATTAACGTTTTTCAATCGTCAAAAACGTTCTCCTTTGGTTTTCTATGGCACTGTTAACTACTGGTTGGGAGCGGTGGAAAACCTTTAAAGAGAGATTTTACTACGCATCCAAAGAATGAATCATTACCTTCAACATTTCCATTACAGCACCTTAGAATATTCCAACAAAATTCTTGCACAAGGATGCTGAACTTGTTTTAACAGTCTGGTCTGATAGTGCCAGCTGCCGGACGTACGTCGTGTTTTCGTTACGCTCGAAAAGAAGCGTTATCCAAGGCACAATCACATGAGTATACGTTAAGTTGATTATATATTTACCATATATTAACCACTGGTTATATATTTAAATAGTTAAATGGTTAGATATGAGGTCCCGTACCGGTGCATCATGAACTCGGGCTTCTTGAAGCTGCACTAATGTCATCAGGCGAAGCTTGCACCTGAAAGGACAGCCGGAATTCAGACTTCTCAAGCTGCCTGCGCGATTGCTGTGGCCTCAGCAGTCCACAGAGAAAAAGAAACCAGCATTTTAATCTCCTATTTTTCTTCAGGCAATGCACTTCATTTCCACGATAACTGACAGCCACGGTTGTCTACTCGATTGAATAAGAGCAGCATTTCGGCTAGCAAGAGACATTACTTAGTACATGCATTGTTTCCTGTAGCGGCAATTCATCCGGTGCTAATAAGTGTCCTCAATATTCTATCCGTGTTCGCAGACAAATCAAACCACCCAAGGACTCATCAAGATCATCAACGTAAGTTTCTGCTCTCTCTTGCATTCGATTCCATTCGGATACCAGCGCAGAGGACGAAGAGGCTGGCTTTGTCGAAAGGAAGCGCTAAAGGGGTTGATTTGAATTCTCATCGCTTTTCGTAGTGCTCATGGCTCTCGTATTCCCAGGAACTATGATCGACGCTTGTTCCGCGCAGTGCACTTGTTTCTTTTTTTTTAATGGCCAAACTCTCGTCAGGGACCAATTAATAAACGCTACTGCCAAAGCCGCATCAGGTGGTTCTCGGGTCAGAACAACTATCAATGGGGCGCCTTTAAGTGCAAAACAGAACAAGAGCCCTGGGCCTTTCGGCACGCATGTTCCCCCGACAATGTTCGTTATTATCAACGAAATAAAGTTAAATAATCGCAGTTAACAGAGGAAATTACGTTTATGTGTTGGTCACCGAAGGTCCATGGGTCTCAATCTAACTATTGCGATTTTAGATAAATGTGATTTTGCTATAGCATGCCACTGCATACTGCGGCAAGGCGTGTTTTCTTGAAATTATGAAAAATACTAGGCGCTCAAATGACCCGGGTAAACTCAACTCGCTCGCCCCAAACGTCGATCTGTATGTCCGTAAAATCGAACCCCGAATTCTCCCCATTCAGACGTCGTTGTTCACCATCGCTTCTATACTCGTAATTAGGCCGGTGGCAGCGGACTTCTGACGGTGAAGCTGCGTGGCGATGTCTTTCTTGCAGTGCGTGATTCAGGGGATCTACCAGTACGGCTCGCCTCAAGGAATCGTCGCCGCCCTGGTGCCTCTTCTGTCGATCATCGTGAGCCGCGACATTCCAAGTGAGCTGACCATAACATTTTATTTCTAACAATATATTACGCAAATGCTTTGTATCCAGAGGGCCAACCCTTTCTGTGTAGTCGCAGCCAAGGAATAGCGCACAAGCCGGTATACATGCGGTCATTTCCACAGACCGTATTTCTTTATGTAGTGATTTAGTTAGTTACACAGACCGTATTTCTTTATGTAGCGATTTAGTTAGTTAGTTAGTTAGTTAGTTAGTTAGTTAGTTAGTTAGTTAGTTAGTTAGTTAGTTAGCGAGTTAGTTAGCGACTCAGTTAGTTAGCGAGTTAGTTATTTAGTAAGTTAGCGAGCTAGTTAGCGATGCAGTTAGTTAGTTAGTTAGTTAGTTAGTTAGTTAGTTAGTTAGTTAGTTAGTTAGTTAGTTAGTTAGTTAGTTAGTTAGTTAGTTAGTTAGTTAGTTAGTTAGTTAGTTAGTTAGTTAGTTAGTTAGTTAGTTAGTTAGTTAGTTAGTTAGTTAGTTAGTTAGTTAGTTAGTTAGTTAGTTAGTTAGTTAGTTAGTTAGTTAGTTAGTTAGTTAGTTAGTTAGTTAGTTAGTTAGTTAGTTAGTTAGTTAGTTAGTTAGTTAAAATGCTTTATAGTCTCGGTGGTCTTATGCACGGGAAGCGTCGCAGTGAACTCAGAACAGTAGAACATTTTAATTAACAAGGAGGACAAAAGCGTAATACGCACGGCACACAATAATCCTGGACACATGATGCTACACGAGATGAGTGTTACTAAAAGAGTGCAGTGGCAAGCGACTTTATAATTCCCAACAGCAAGCGCAAAGGAAGAATAACGCTGAAATAGAAAGTCAAGGTCCAAAAGCACAAATCGTAAATAAAAGCAGCATGCGTCAAAATAACACTGTCAAAATCACAGGACGGTTGCCACTGTGCAACGTGAGATCCAGCGACTGCTCTTGGCCATGGTGGATGTCATATGGTTAGATTAAATGCAACTTTACTTCTTTATTATGAGCGTTTTCGGTCACTTTGCTCCCCGGTGTTCGGACCACTCGGCGCGGTGCGTTGCAGTGACGTCATGCACGACTTCACTGCATGCAGACCAAGCAGTGCGACGCGGTGTTGCTCCGACACCAACGACATAAAAACGAGACACGAGTCATTAACAGCTGTCGCTCTAAGAGTGCCGACAAGAAAAAAAAAATGAACAATAAAGCGGCGTCCGGCGGCACCACGCGAGAAATGCGTGATACATCGGTGGCGAAATTATTATTAGAAATTTCTTCGATGAAAAAAATGTTTCATTAGACATATAGTTCCCAGAACCGGATGTCAATTCACTAGACCGGAAATGACAGCTATAAATTTCGATATATGTTTATTGCGTCCGTGTCGCCACCTGTTGACACTTTTGGGGAACATGTAACCACCAGCTAGATGACCCGAAGAGATGCCTTCCATGAAATAATGGCACAAAACTCGACGTATATGCATCAACAGCTTCTAATGACACCGCATGGTCAGCATATAATGTTATTCGGTGGCCTGGTGAATTTTTCATGATTAAATTGAGCGGGGACGTGGCCCAAAACGAAACACCGCTGTCTACTGAAAGCGGCAAGAAGAAACAGATTTATAGATAGATGGTCCCTGTATGCATTAACACTTTTCACGGAGGCTTATCTTTCGCCGCCGCGGTGGCTCAGCGGTTATGGTGCTCGGTTGCTGACCCGAAAGACGCGGGTTCGATCCCGGCTGCGGCGGCTGGAATTTCTTTGGAGGAGAAATTCTAGAGGCCCGTGTACTGTGCGATGTCAGTGCACGTTAAAGAACCCCAGGTGGTCGAAATTTCCGGAGCCCTCCACTACGGCGTCTCTCATAGCCTTAGTCACTTTGGGACGTTAAACCCCATAAACCATAAACCATAGCTTGAACGTCTTTCATTACTGGTTTGTTGTATTTGTTGAAGTCGTTGCTCAGGCGCAAAATTTTAATTAAATTTTACCGACAGATCCTTAGTAAGTGCCTGATTTCACGCTCTCGTCCATGAAGCGTGCATAAAGACGCGGGTTCGATCCCGGCTGCGGCGGCTGGAATTTCTTTGGAGGAGAAATTCTAGAGGCCCGTGTACTGTGCGATGTCAGTGCACGTTAAAGAACCCCAGGTGGTCGAAATTTCCGGAGCCCTCCACTACGGCGTCTCTCATAGCCTTAGTCACTTTGGGACGTTAAACCCCATAAACCATAAACCATAGTTTAAACGTCTTTCATTACTGGTTTGTTGTGTTTGTTAAAGTTGTTGCTCAGGCGCAAAATTTTAATTAAATTTTACTGACAGATCCTTAGTGTCTGATTTCACGCTCTCGTCTATGCAGCGGGCATAAAGAAGTGGATATATTAGCATCTTGTGATTTCCTCCTTGTGCGTCTTTCTCCTAACCTATGGTACGCAATTTCGCAGCCAACCTCAACCTTGGGGCCTTGGGCAACTACCAGCTCTGCAACTCCAGTGGCTGCCTCAGCTTCCTCATCAAGAATGACACGTGCCAGGGCTCGATCAACATTGCGCTGCCTGCCGTGGGAAATCTTGGCTCGGTAAAAAAAAAAGCCGGCAGCTTCTGTCTTAGCTGCATTTGTTTACCAGAAATTATTCAATCCGAACGATTGTTAATTTCCTACGTATCGTTTGCAGTGCGCTGGAGACACAGCTGCGCTGTGCACCGCTGGATCGCCTACCACCGTAAGTTACCCGGTTATTACGCAATAGCATAAGAGCCTCGTTCTGTTGAAACTACGGCGTCAGCCGCCGCCTGGCGACAGTGGGAAAAAATCCCAGAATCCCTGATATCAGAATATAAAGAAAATTAAATAGCCGGGCATTCGGTTTCGAACGCGGCCCTTCTACGTGCAAGGTGGGCACGCAACGTATGGGCCCCGAAAGGTTTTTTTTGTAGCGAGAGCTACACTACGCTACCCAGTCGAGCACTTCGCCGCGAGCCTGGCAGGCCGATAGTGCGCATACGCGAAACTATACTCCGTTTCATACTTAGCAGGCAACGCTGCGGAGGTTGCGGAAGTAGTGCGTCCACGAAACTATATTGCTCCGCCACATATCATTCGTTCTTCTCGAAACTCCGGTCATTGTATGGATGAATACAAAGAGCGGTATGAAACGATGTAGTAGCATTGAAACTGACAGTCGAAGCTTTGAGGCGCTCAGTGTTCGGGCCGTAAATTTCACGGAGAGTTAACTGCTTTTTGGGCGCGGATTTAGCAGAAGCGATTCGCCCTACCAACCGCGTATCTTACTGCCACGTGTACTTTTTGCTTCTCGAAATTTCGATGAGCCGTAGGACGAAAATGTGGCAAGAGGTAAAACGAAGTCCAGGAGGTGCCAGCCACAGCACTTATAGTTTGTCACAACGAAACATGCTTGTGTTCCCTTCGGTTGAGTGGCGAACTACTTTTTGCGTGCGGACTTAGCCTGCGCGAACAGGCGCGCAAGCTTTGGCAGCGTTGCTTGCTATGTATGAAACAGGAGCAGCAGGTGCGCGGCGCATGACGTCAGAGTTCGCAGCCGCCGCCGCGTGAGGAGCAGCGCCGGCCCGACTACTAAGGCCTCTTGATATTCCGACTACGCCCGCTGGCGCCGCGCGTAAACGCGCATGCGCGGTAACCGGAGAAGGGCAGCAGAAAAGATCAAGACCACTGCTTCTGTCACCACCTCAACAATGCCGACAAGGCTTTAGCACCGGAATTGGAGCGCCTCGACCGGCACGCCCTAGAGACGCCGAATGCACGCTGTGAAGCGATGCTCACAAACCCTGCCACAGCTTACTCGATAGCCTTACTGAACGTTAGGTCGTTGAAAAGTCACGTGTCTGATGTGTGTTCAGACCGGCTGCTAACCAAAACTGATGTCCTCCTGTTTGCAGAGACTGGTCTTGCATCGGGAAGTCAATCTTTCCGAATCCCCAGCGGAACTGTAGTTCTCGCTACGTGTATCCTGGCATAGCTGAGCTAAGCCACTGCCAATTTTTTTTTTCAGCATGGTATTTATTACACGATAAGGCTGAACGAACGGCTATTTTGCTCCTTCTTGCATATAGGCCCCGAAGGGTCGTTCGTTCAGCCTTTTAAGAGGGGCACCTTGTGAAAACGTTGTGCTTTTTATGACTTTGTAACGGGTGTTTGGGATGTGCACTGATGTTATAGTAATTCTTAAAAATAAAAAAATGTGCTAATTAATCATCATAATTTATGCGGAATGAAAAGGCAGTGTTATGGTGCTCCAGTGTACCGAAACAAATTTTGTGCTATGCATGAGTGTGTACAGCCGTAGTATGTCGCGCAGCGTAACCTAGATAGAGAGAGGTGACTGGTAATCGATAATTGTCCTTGGTGATTGATAATCCCTAATGTGATCGGAAATTATGGTTGTAACCGATGACCGTGATAGGTAATGTGATTGCGGATTGCTAATCGGGAAGCAATGGGGCAAAAAAAAATTAAAAGAGAAAAAAGTAAGAGAAGGCGCTATTACGTCTGCTCATAAGGCGAACCTCAAGCGTCTATCTAATGTTTCACCCCGAAATCTCTTCTCAACGTATTCTGCAGAATACGTTCGAGCTACTAGAGTAGACAGGCTAAAAAGGTGGCTAGTTACGATGCACAGATTGTTGCCGCCGTCGTATATTGACTCATATTCACTCATCTACTCATTGACTTATATTGACTCATCTACTCATTGACTGATTGGCTCATATTGAATATTGACTCATCTTCTTGCTCCGCACTGCGCGTTCTTTATTGCAGACCAATATGATTCAGTCCACGGTGAAAGCCATTGCTGTGAGTATACAGCACTGTTCTTATACATCTCAGTAATCTTTAATTTAATGCGAAAGCATTACTGGAACCATTGCGAGAAAAGCAGGCAGCATGTGTTAGTGTGTGTACTCACAAATGATATACGCACACTATATATATATACGACACGTATATACGTATATACGTGTCGTATATATATATATATCCCACTGGCCGTCTTTAACGTGGCGACAGTTTTCCCGACTACTTTCGTACCAAAATTGTGTCATACGATTCCTTGTTGCATACAGCTTTCATGTGCTAGTCAGATTTGAGGCTAGCTCGCGAAAGGGATTCGAAATGACGACATTTGCACCATGAACTGTATGCCTTGCCAGATCCTTTGCTGCCTCTCTTAAGGAGGAGTGGTCGAGGTGTCCTTCGAGGTATGAGAGAGTTACAGCGCCGTTTCCTTTCCTCAAGGACAATCTTCGTACCAAAATTGTGACGCAGCCGTTCGTCGTACAGTGTTCCGGGTGTTGTCATACGCGCGTGTATGTGCATGTGTACATACACATGTATGTACACACGCATGTATGCACGTATGTACACATGCATATATGTACACATGCATGTATATGTACATGCATGCATGCATGTATGTATGTGCATGTGTCATACGCGCGTGTATGTGCTTGAGGGGGGGGGGGGGGGGGGGGGGGTCAGTGCAACCAGGGCCAGTAATGTTTTCGCATTCCTGCATGTAAGCAGTCTTGAGTGCCTGTGGCGAATTTTTTTTTTTCCTTTTTTAAAATGAAAGTTTTTCATTTTGCGTGCCGTTTTCGGGACTTCTAATACCTTACGGAAACGGCAGAGGTCTTCAGACCGACATCTCCAGTGTTTCATCGCCTTATTGCGATAAATTCTTTCATTTCATTAATCACTGTGCGTTATCGTGCACGCCACGACAATTACTTTTTCGCCGAGTGAATGTACGCATTAACTGTTAGCAATCAAACATTGACAAATAAATATGAAATTGGTTTATTGGGGTTTAACGTCGTAAAGCGACTCAGGCTATTAGAGACGCCGTAGTGAAGGGCTCCAGAAATTTCGACCACCTGGGGTTCTTTAACGTGCACTGACATCGTACAGCACACGACGGGCCTCTAGAATTTCGCCTCCATCAAAATTCGGCTGCCGCGGCCGGGTTCGAACCCGCATCTTTTGAGTCAGCGGCCGAGTGCCGTAACCACTGAGCCACCGCGGCGGGGCCAAAGAAGAAATAATGAGGACACAAACATGAAAAATCAAACATTAGCCATTAAACCTTAATCACGTTACCTGGAAAAGACGTGACCTTTCACCGAATGTAATCGAAGAAACTGGCATGAGCTGTCAGTAAAATATTTCAGCCCCTGTACACACGCCGCAGTCAGGCAAGCTGGCTACAGGTGATATGCAAACTACTATGCACACCATGGGTTAATGCTTCCACCGCTTCTTAACAACCGAAACGCTCTGGGGACCGGGCTAAGAGACCTTCAACCACCGTGTCTTGCATTTCTTTGCCTACAGTGCATCCTGGGTCAACTTCCCACGGAACAGTTCCTCGCTGTTCTTCGGGGCATCGTCTGCCAGCTGATCAAGGCCATTAACCAGGCCATACAGGGAAATTTGGCGCTCCAGGCGACTTTCAGCGGCTTCAGCTTAGCCATCACGACCGCTCTTGGCGTTGCGTGTGAGTGTGCTTCGCTATTGCCGGGAAAAGCGATTCGTTACCCACCTTATTTTCCGAATTGTAACTTACGCCTACCGTATCGTCCGCACTGACCAATCTGAGCTGATATTGAAACCGTATTTTTAGGCAGTATGCATTCGTTGTCTGGTTCTCTCTCTCTCTCTCTCTATATATATATATATATATATATATATATATGAGTCTTGAAAAAGGACAGGCTCTGTCCGAAACGTCGACTCCCAATAAACGAAGCGTTTCTCAATTTCGCATCTTATATATATATATATATATATATATATATAGGTACAGTATTACGACAAACGCGACTGTTCTTTTAACGTTAAAAGAACAGTCGCGTTTGTCGTAATACTGTACCTAAACTAGTAAACTGGGCCATTGGAACCCCTACTGAATACAATATATATATATATATATATATATATATTCAGTAATATTCTAAATTGGTCCACACCACAAAATAAATAAATTAATTAAAAATCCCCTTTGTCCCTTGGTTTCTGTGGCTGTTGGCTTCTCTCACATATATATATATATATATATATATATATATATATATATATATATATATGAGAGAAGCCAACAGCCACAGAAACCAAGGGACAAAGGGGATTTTTAATTAATTTATTTATTTTGTGGTGTGGACAAATTTAGAATATTACTGAAAGTATATATATATATATATATATATATATATATATATAGGTAGCGAAAGCGTGAAGTACTAGACTGCTTATAAGAATATATAGCGAAGTATACGCTTCGTTAAAGGAAACATATTTATTCAACTCGACGTTTCGATCGGAAGACCGATCTTCTTCAGGAGTGATTTTACATTGTGAATGCATCCCCTTTTATAGGGGCGGGCACAGAACAGGAAAGTGGGAAACACAAAGCACATAGCAGAAAAATACGCATAAAAAAATTATTAGAGGCAGTGCGACCCACACACACATAAAAAAAAAAGAGTGCGAGGAACAGGTACTCAGTCAGAAAATACAACGTCCAGATGCGGCCTCTGCTTTGTTAAGCACCACAGGCTTGCTTATTGACAGTCGTGTCCAGCTGGGAGGTGCTCGACAGGTGCGTGGCCGTGCAACAACTTTCGTAGAAAAATGCGAAAACTTGTTCCTTCTCCTGGCCGCGAGAGCAAAAAAATAAAATATGACCCTCCAACAGAGAGAGCAGACAACAGAAAAAAAAAGAAGAAAAAAAAGGAAAATGAACAGAGCAAGGAAGAAACCTCGAAAAAAAAAGTGAAATAGGTAAAAGAAAACCTTTAAAGTAGTGCTTTTTCTTCGCACCCAGCTATAGTGCACCCACCCCTGGTTGAGGGGAAGTATTGGAAGGAATGTTAAAAAAATATAAGAAAAGAATATATAAAAAAATGTGAGATTAAAAAGGAAAAAAAAAAGAAATTGTGCGGCATTCGCGTGACCACAAGGTGAGCACACCCGGGGGGGAAACGGCACAGGTGTGGCACAGGTGTGGCATGCAGAAAGGGGTATGACCTCAGACGACTTAGTCAGTATTGCTTTGTTTAATTTCGTAGGCCCCTGACCTCGGAAGAGAGGTGAGGGTGCCGTAAGTTTCATTAATGCCATTTTGCACTGTGTTAAATTTAGGTTTGGTTTGGTTTATGGGGTTTAACGTCCCAAAGCGACTAAGGCTATGAGAGACGCCGTAGTGGAGGGCTCCGGAAATTTCGACCACCTGGGGTTCTTTAGCGTGCACTGACATCGCACAGTACACGGGCCTCTAGAATTTCTCCTCCAAAGAAATTCTAGCCGCCGCGGCCGGGATCGAACCCGCGTCTTTCGGGTCAGCAGCCGAGCACCATAACCGCTGGGCCACCGCGGCGGCTATTTAAAAATAAAATATGATTCTCGTTGCTCGCGCTCACGAGTGTTTTTGAAGCCACTCTGTAGTATTGTTACTTTAAGTTTGCCAAACTCGTGACCTTTCTCGCGGAGGTGTTTCGAAAGAGGGAGGTTGGGGAGGGATTGGGTATGTGAGCGGTGGTTATTAAATCTGAAACGGAAGGAATTGTCTGTTTGGCCTATGTATTGCATTCGACAGTCGCCACACTCGAGCATGTAAACCACGTTGCTGGAATCGCAATTCAGGTCTTCCCGGATAGAATGCTTGAAATTTGAATGGGTGCTTTTAGCCAGTGCCGTGGTTTCCATGTGTTTGCAGACTTGACATCGGCTTTTTTTGCATGTTGTGCAACCTACAGCTCTCGGTTTATTGACTATCGAATGGACAACATGGTTTTGCAGATTTTTTGGTCTCCTATATGTTACTTGGGGGACCGTTGTGAAAATATTTGAAAGACGGTCACTCTGTTCTATGATATTAAAGTGTTTTTTTAGGATGTTGTTAATATTCGGGAGATTATTTGTGAAGGTTAGTATAAGATTACAGCGCTGTGATGATGGCTGAGATTCCTTAATGACATGATTAATATTAGTTGCTTCTGCCTTTTTAATGGCATCGTTGATTATAGAAGACGGGTAATGTTGTTTTTTTAGAGTGTCCCGCATGCGATTAGCATTTTCGTGAAAATCTTCCGATCGTGAGCAAATTCGTTTGAATCTGATGGCCTGTGAGTATGGGATTTAAGTTTTGCAGTGGCGTGGGTGGCAGCTGTTGAAATGAAGATACTGTTGTCTGTCTGTGGGTTTTTTGGGTTTTTTGGGAAAGGGGATGCATTCACAATGTAAAATCACTCCTGAAGAAGATCGGTCTTCCGATCGAAACGTCGAGTTGAATAAATATGTTTCCTTTAACGAAGCGTATACTTCGCTATATATATATATATATATATATATATATATATATATATATATATATATATATATATATATATATATATATATATATATATTAGTGCACGCAAACGTAATTAACGAAATGCGCTCGAAATGATTCCTGTCTCGGATGTTGGAGGCTTGAATTTCTTATTCTCGCCCAGTGTGTGACAAAATTTTTAGGCAGTATGGGCAAGTCATTGTTCTTTTTTATTCCATAGCAACGCCAAGCATGAAGTCATTCCCGCCTTGTTGTTCCTGTTTTTAAGGTGTCTGATGCCGCTTTCATTTTTTCTCACTCCCAGGCCCCGTAATTGGCTAAAGACGACAGCAAGAAGTCTCCAATGCGGAAGACGGCAAAAGCGCCATTCTTCCGTCATGACTCGACGCTTCGGCGCTTTTCCGAAAGAAGAAACAAAAAAAATGGTGGTTGGCATGTATTCAATAAAAATTTCACATCCACTTTGCTGTATTTTACTCATAAGGTGAATGGCCCTGCAACTATTTTGTTGATGCGTATTCCGACTACTTATGGCTGCCAATTGAACCCCCGAGGTCGCTTAGCAGCTATCGAATTCGTCTGTTGAGCACCAGTACCTTAGATTAGATCCCGGTCATGGAGGCTCAAACTTAATGGAAGTAAACAGCAAAAGTGACCTATGTACTCGTATTCGGGTACACGCTAAGGGGACTCTAAAGATAACTCCATCGAAATATTTTTCTGGGTACAAACTGCTTCTCAGGCAATTTGTGGGTTTATTAACGGTTATACGGCAGCAAAACACAAAATTACGAAATTACGGCTGAGTAAACTGAATTTTAAAACTTTCCTGGCACTACATATAAACTCCTGACGTCTACATCGAGAAGCATTGGTTGACGCTGTTTTGAAGTGAACGCTGGTTCTGTGCAGCCTCCGGAATTTACACCCTAAATCTCTTGCCGGAGCACAAAATTTAGTTGGAAATCGCCCGCTAATGATGACGCCTGTAGTGATATTCATCTTTGTGTTGTTGCGGGTCTTCGCTAATGGTGATGTGGCTGGGATAGTCATTCTGGTGCTCCTGACCCCACGACACGCAGCAACGAGTGGCAGCAAGACACTTTCTTCAAACTGCGCCGTTATGCGCGAAGTGGTCGTCACGTGTGAGTCAGACTCACTAATAGTTTACTACCACAAAACCGATGAATCGGGTCAGAAACCACCCCAATCTAGGTGTATCTGCCTCCCGCATTCAAATAGGCCATAATTCGCACTATACAGCGGGATCCCCGTCAGCCTCACAGCCCCGACCTGACCGTCTACTCAGGTTAACTAAAGGTCTCTTCGATATGGCTGCACTAGCTGCACTAGTTCGATGGTGCAGCACTGTTGCCCTCGTTTATTCCGGTGCCGCGCAGGTCCTTTGCACTTCTAGTTTTGTCAAGGTGCAAGCCTAGTTCTGCACGAGTTCTTCGCCGCCTTGCACTCGGTCTGAAGGTACTGCTGGAAGTAGTGCAGCATTGCGCGCGTTCCACCGAGCGCTGAGCAGACCACCCTCCACGTTGTTGTATGGCGAACCATAGAGTTTCTTACTATTGCCTAGTGAGAAAGCTGGCAACCCGTCTATGGGAGTTTTCGTGGAGCCCCCTCAAGACCACTTCAGCCACCATGGGCGCTCAAAGTATCATGAGGCGGTGACCTACCGACTTCAGAACCACAAATTTTGGCCACAAAATAATGCACAAGTAACGCTGTTCTATAGTAAAGAATGCCCTAACATTCAATATCCTACCTAATGATTGCAACAAATAAGCAGAAAAGCATGTAAATGCAAAGTTTGCCCAAAATAAGAGATAGCTAGCTCTCCTATTGACCAAGTATTGAACACTACAAAAAATATTTCCTGCTTAACAGGCACACTTTTAAAAGGAAATATGTTTTCAAAAAAAGGGTTGCTTAAACACTTTAAAAGCTTTTTAATGACTTTTCGGAAAAGGGAAAAGAAAAGCCTTTTATTGGCGTCGTGTGCTGTTGTGGTTTCGCTACTATGGTTTTTACACACTGCGTTCGCGCCAAAATCGTCTGCGCAAACACGAACAGCGTTTCCGGAATGAAACGTCTCAGTGGTGACACTCCAAGTTCCCGAAAAAATACGACTGTCCCGACCGAAGCAGCGAAGGTAAGTAATGCTGCATGACGACGTTAAGCACGTATCCGGCGGTCAGGGTGTGTTTATTAGTGGTCGCGGCAACAAGTAGCGTAGGGGGCTGTGTAAACATTTTAAGTGATCGCCTTTGCCCATGCAGACGGACAGCATGTGTCGGTGCGGT
The DNA here is from genome assembly GCF_055824585.1 of Amblyomma mixtum. NCBI lineage: Eukaryota > Metazoa > Arthropoda > Arachnida > Ixodida > Ixodidae > Amblyomma > Amblyomma mixtum. The sequence continues at coordinate 117,207,377 of NC_143015.1, read as the reverse complement.
TTGAGGCCTCCGAGCAAGCCATGCCTCTTCTGGCATTATCGCCACCGCCTGCTCCCGCCAACGTTGGTGATGCAGGCCTGCATTCTATCCCTGATCCACACGAGGCATCCGCCTTACTAGACGAAGCAGCAGAGCTATGGGGCCCCAGGAAGACCAGATTTTGCATTGCGAAATACTCGGAAATGAAAGACTTAGGCAAAACGAGAGCACTCCGGTACGTTCTCTGTCTCTAAAAGTGTTGTGCGCATGGAAGTACCTCGAGCACGCACTGACTATGGTTACCAGATGCTATGTAATATGCTCCCGTCGCTTCTAAACGAACGAGTTGTTTCACAGCCACAATACTGTTTTATGTAAATATATCACAGACTCAATACTTGCACTTTCTACTTTTTTTTTCGCATTGCGCCGTAGATTGTATACTGCATTAAACACTCTCCTCATCTTGTAATTGTCTTTGCTTATCTCTTGATTTTGTACCAGATCCTTCCATGTCTGATCCGTTGTGTTTGTATCCTAGTTTTCTTGTCAATGCCATGTTTTTAGGGGCCTTGAACCCCGTCAAGCCCAGTTAGAGGCTTTTTGTTCACGGTCCTCAGCATCTGTAAAGCTGATGTTGGAATAAAATGATGATGATATGACATATTTTACGTTACGTAAACACCAGTGACGCTGGTATATATTGTCTTTGAGCTTTATAGTTCCAGTAATGTTTCAAGGAACCCCTTGCAGTGGCCTCTTAAACTGAATATTGCATCAAATTTAAGTCCATATAGTTTGCTTCAAATACATGGCAGCTAAAGTGAGAATTCATGCCTTGGTAAAAAATACCTATTCGTAATACATTGTGCTGCAGTAGAAAAAAAAACCTTTGCAACAGCTATATGCAAGGCATGACAGGTGCTGTTCCTTATAAAGGTAATTACATGACACACTATAATGTTGCTGTATGTTCGGTATTCTTTGTTTAGCACAAGAAACCTGCTCTGGCAAAAGCTCGCAGTGCTCATATAATCAAAATACCGGCCAACGACACAACCCTCTTCGCCATCCCACGATCCCTTCACCGAGAGCTCCTCATCAGGCCGCTCCCGAGGAATATGCACCCGTCCCACAATGAGCAGCGCCGCAGAGCTCGTGCGAAGGCACTTCATCGAGCGTACGGCCCCCAGCCGGACGCCGTGTGGGTGGACGCTGCCTGCACGGGTGATGAAGCGAGAGCAGCTGTGGTGGACTCCTCTTTATCCGCCCTCCTCACACTACCTCTCCCTCCAGACACGTCCCCAGAGGCTGCAGAGGAAGCCGCCATTGCCCTTGCTATAACCCGCACGGAAGCCCGGTACATTTTAAGCGATTCTAAAACTGCGATTCTAAATTTTGCTCGAGGCCGAGTCCATGTCCCTGCTTTTGGCATACTGGACTCGCCCGATGCCCCCCCCCCCCGCCCCGCCAAGAGGAGCTGATATGGGTGCCCGCGCACTCCGGGAATCCCGGAAACGAGGCCGCCAACCTTTTAGCCCGAGGTTCTTTAAACCGGGCTCAGGTGACCTCTAATCGGGGATTCACGAAGGAGCGCATGCACTCATTCAGTGAGCTGACCCAGGCGCACAGAGCCTTACGCCAGCTCTACCCCCCGCCCCACCCCTCCCTAGATAACAAACACGCAACACTCTGGCGCAGACTACAGACACACACACTCCCTTCACCTCTTACCCTAGCCCATTATCATCCCTCCTTCCCCACTCCGGCATGCACTCTATGCCCAGAACCCGTCGCCTCTTCCCTCCACATTATTTCCCTCTGCCCGGCGGACCCTCCCCCGCGGGACCTAGAGAACCTCAAGACCTGGGAGGACTGGGAGACGCTGCTGCGCTCGGAGGACCCGGCCGTGCAGACCATCGCCACCGGCCGTGCTGCCAGTGTTATGGACCTTCGGAACATAAACACTTGAGTGCAGTGGGGCCGTGCGGGGACCCTGGGGCGTGCCCCGAATTCCTCTGTAAATAAAGTTTTCTCTCTCTCTCTCACTCCGGCTCATAAAAAGACAAAAAAAAAAGACAGTGGCTCTTCAGGGCACCAACGGGCAACCTGCGAGAATGAAGAGTAAGTTGCTGTTTTCTATGGATCTGTTCTGTGGTGCCGATCAAATGTGTGTCATGCAGAGAGCTGGCTGCAGTCCTTGGGAAGGAGCACAGTGTCAACCCCAGGTTGCTGCTCGAACCCGGAAGAGTTGTTCTGCCCAGCGGAAGCACACAGTAAGTCAAAATTACGCATTTTGTACAAAGCGTTTACTGATGTGGCACCTGTATGTGTATGCTTTATAGGACTACAGCTGCAGAAGTGCATCCGGACAATCAAAATCTGTCAGTGCTAGTTGAATGTGGCACCGCACCAAAAAGAAAGCGGCCCACCAAATCTTACCTCGCACCCCTCTTGAATGCACTGCAACGACTGGAGCGAAAAAAAGCCCAACAAGAGGAAACAAGGAAAAAAGAATTAGAGGAAAGGGAGAAGTGGGAGAAGGCGAAGGAGGCGAGACACAATGATCGCATGCACCGGTTTGACCGCCTGACATATTTGCTTGAAAAGCAGCAAACAAATAAAACTATTTTGTGAACACAGCACGCTGAAATTATTTTGATAGTGAAACCACTGCTTCCGTGTGGAGCACTACAGTTCGCGTTCATGGGGCCAAGATATGCAACTAATACTGCTCCTTGGAGAATAATTCCTGCAGGTTTTGGCTGTAACCTGGAGCACTGATGTCGAAATCCCCTTCACAGTCGTCGTTACCCACATCTTCTTCGTCTTGTGGCAAAGATGTCGTCGTGCAGGAAGTCCCGTTCATTATTACACAGGTTGTGCGGCACACACGCACACCCATAACTATGTAGCAGCACTGTAGAACACATTTTGCATCACAAAGGTACAGCCGTCTGAAGCGCTGTTTGAGCAGCCCAAAAGTGTTTTCAATCGCCACTCTTCGCTGACTGTGTCGCTTGTTAAAGTTGTTTTTCCAAGCAGGAAAAGTGCTTTCATTACCCCTCAACGGGGTCATGAGCCATGGCATCAAGGGGTGCACACTTTCCCTTAGTACGTAAATGTCCCCGAAATCCAGAGCACGTGTGAAGAATGGGCTCTCTCAAGACGCAGGCGTGCACTGATCCAGGAAATCCAATGAACACGTTTAGGAACTTGTTCCTGTCAGCACATATCCCTTGTAGAATGACTGACAGCCACTTCTTTCGGCTGAAATAGGACTGCGCCGATTCACTTTAGGTCAGCATCTGTATGTGCGACCCGTTTATGCATCCGATGGCATTCCTTTGTCCCTTGCCACCACTCTTAAACCGGCCTTTGATACGAGTCATTTCTGCGTTACTGGGCCAGCATATGACTTCGCCGCTAATCGCGTGCAGGAAGTAGATTACTCGAGACACGCAAGCATGCACCGACGATTCGGCGACATCAAACTTCTCTTCAATGGCGTACATAGACATCTGTGAGCCGATGTACGCTAGTGCAATTAGGCATGTCTTTTCAGTAGGTATCTGATGACGTCCTTGAATCCTTCCGGAATGGAAGGCTGAAGCCTTGAATTTGCTACTCAGCCAGTCAAATGTCTCCCTAGATAGTCGAAACAATCTCTTAAATTCGTACTCATGGTACTTCCTCACCACGTTCTCATATCCAGAAATACCATTGGCATCTTCACGCACCACCAATGAGCAGCCGACCAAAATGCACAAGTAGTCCAATTCTTGCTCGGAGTCGCTGAAATCGAAGTCATCGTCCCTTTCAGAGTCCAATAGCTCCATTACAGCTTCGTAGAGTGCCACCATCACGGTCGTATAGCTGCAGACGGTACCCGAGATAAAGGATCACCCGTGCTAGGTGGCTGCTAGGTTGGTTAGGCCTTCACTTGCGTCTTCGTTTTGCCAGTGGGCGGTGCGCGCTAGTGTACGGGCTGTATCTGCACTTGTTTAACTGGCGCTGCATGCTCACGTGACCGCTTCGCACTGCTGCAAAACTAGTGCAGCCAGTGCAAACCAAATCTAAGAGACCTTAATTGATATAGCCTCTGCAGAAAGCCGGCATCAACAGACTGTAACCATACGAACACCGCAAGAAAACATTTTCTTGTTCAGTAAAGTGAATTACTTTCTTCTAACAGCGTCAGATGTTCTCATTTCCTCAGTTCTACCCCTTTTGCGGCGCCGTTCGCACCGAGGTGGGCGGTTGCCAAGGCAAAGCATAGCATAGCACTCTGATTGGTGTGATTGTAATGACTTCACGCGTGACGGCATTACATCTAGACCAATCAGCGTGACAGCGCGCCAATGAGTGCAAAAGAAGAAGACGACACGGACGCTTCTGCAAAAGAAGACCACGAATCAGACATTCTCAGGATGAGGAACACAGAGTCGGGCCAAAACATTTCTGCCTTACGGGCCACGGAGGGAGCAGCAAAGCGACGCTAGCGAGAAAAGAGATCTCCTCGGACCACAGACATTGAAGAAAGGCTACTTAGAAGCAAAGAACCGGCAGTTCGAACTGCGGCAATCAGGGCGGGTCGAATTAGTTGCCAGGACCCGAGCAGTTCCAGACGGTGAGGCATAATCTGTATGACCAAATAAGCAAGCCAAGACAGCACTTTAGACCGAAGCTTCAGCAAAGGCATTCACCAAATAGTTTCTGTACAACCGTCCGGCTGCAGCTGCTAGTTAACTGATCGGTTGGGGCTCAAGAACAGAGATGTCTGCCGTGACTCTGGTAAAGCAGCCAATGGTCTCGATGAAGTTTCCGGACAGCAACGATTCCATGTTCCGGCTATACATGACTCTGGACCATTCCCTGTGCAACACTCGTAACCATACTTTTTTCTACTTTACACCCAGCAGCCGTGCGCAGTCCTTCATTCTTAGCGGCTAGTGGCGACGTCGGTATAACGACGGTTGTGTAGTGTGTCGTACGAAACGTTCTCATGGCATAGGTGCCGGTGGCATCTGTAATTCGACAGGATTGGCGAGACGATCTGCGACAGCCATAAACCACGCCTACTTTAACCTGGCGTAAGCTAGTATGCCTGCAGGAAACTATGTACACTTGAATTAAAGTTCACTGCAGGCTTTACATTTGCTGTCATTTGGCATATCAACCTGTGAGTGTGGCATGACGTGTATGTTTCCTGCATAGATTTAAGACTTGCAAGATTGCGCGCATTTAGGATAATCGATGAGCCCAGCAGGTCAGCGTAGGTTCTTCCTCTGTTTACCTGAGGAGCGCATCGCAGAAATCACGTGATCTTGCGGAGCAACCCTCGCATGAAGTCATGATACACGGGTGGCAATCAGCGACGCTACGTCGTTTTATTCAGTATATCCCACCACCTCTTTTTCTTTTTTTCTTTCGCAAATATGCAGAAGCGTGGAGTCACGTGACTAGGACGAAGTCATTGCCATCCTCTCCACTGGAGACTCGCTGCTGTATCTTCAGCCAATAAGAGGTAGAGAAAGAGAAGGGCCTGGAAGAGTGGAAAGGAGAAAGTGGCATCAGACATCTTTAAAACAGGAGCAGGTAGGCGCGCATGACCTCGACATAAGCGTTTTTGTACTTCAAAATGCAAAGCAGTTACTTGACCACATTCTCTAAAAACTGTCTTGCACTGGGCTTGGACATTCAAGCCTCCGACGACCGAGGCGGCAGTTATTTTCAATTAATTTTGTTATTTACGTTGCAGTCCAGTAATAGATTGCCAATTGATGCCGTACATCAGATAACATGCACTTTGCAAGCCCAGAATCAGACAGTAAACCGTTTACAATATCAGCTTAGATTAGCCCCTGGTGATGACATGGTGGATGTGAGATATAATGCGGAAAATACGATGGGTATTTCGCTTTCCCTCGCAAAAAAGAAGCATGCGGTACACTCACATGTGAGGGTCAACGCCGCGCTGATGGTAGTGCTAAAGGAGCCAAAAGTGGTCTGGAGAGCCGCGTTCCCACTTATGGCCTGGTTGATGGCCGTGATCAGCTGGCAGGCAATGCCGTTAATGACAGCAAGGAACTGGGCTGCGGGAAGCTGACTCAGGATGCACTGTAGGCAAAGAAGTGCAATACCCGGTGACTGAAGGTCACCCAGGGTGATCCACAGAATATTTCTGGCAATCAAAAAGCAGCGGAAGCATTCACCGACGCGTTGCATAGTAGTGTATACATAGTAAAAGTAGGAAGCACGCCGGACTGCGACGAGTGTTAACAGGCTCGATTATTTTTTTCGTTTCGCAGTGACAGTTCATGTCGATTCCTTCATCACGTCGATGATAAAAGTTAACGATGTTGATTTCCCGACGTAAGAATTATTGTCGAGAGATGTGTGGCCACGTAGATTGATCCCCGAAATGCCACAAATCGTTGTAATACGGCTATCGCTCTTACTCTTATGGTCGCTGCCATTTTTATAAGGTTTTAGAATTTGCGGAAACGGCAGACAAAAATGCCACAAAAAATCACTTTTCAAGGTAAAAATTTGCTGAGATGTATGATAGCTGTGCTGTATACTCACAACAATGGACTGCACCGTGGACTGAACCATGTTGGTCTGCAAGAAGGAACGCACAGTGAATAGCAGAAAGGTGAGTCATTATTTGTTCGATATATTTAACGACGACGGCAACAATATGAGCGCGACAGCTAACCACGTTCTTAGCTGCCTATTCTAGTAACTACACGTCTTGCAGCACAAGCGAGGCACAGAGAAAGGGCAAAAAACAACGCTGAGACGCGCATTGCGGAGCCTTCTGCTTGTTGGCGTCTGGGTCCTGCTTGCGATTCCAGATATCCCCAAGTATGGGCCTACCCACCCATGCCGCCTTTGAAATAGCGCGAACTTTTCCCTAGAAACCAGTAAGGATTTGCGTCCTAAAAGATTCTTCCATTTGCATTGTCTTTTGTAAAGTTGCAGTAGACGCTGCAACGATGGCCATGGACACGTTCTCTCAGGTAAGCACTTTTTTTGGTCCCTGCCCTGTTGCTCTACATGAAAATTGAAAAATGACGTAATGAATTAATTATCCCCAGCCTATATCATGATCCTCTGAATGGATGGGAACCAGGAAATGGAAATTGGCACCTGGAAATCTAGTACGAATGCACTTCGCGAGCAGCATCGATGTCTACGTGCACGGCGAAGGCACTAAACGAGTTTAGTTTAGTTTAGTTTAGTTTAGTTTAGTTTAGTTTAGTTTAGTTCAGTTTAGTTTAGTTTAGTTTAGTTTAGTTTAGTTTAGTTTAGTTTAGTTTAGTTTAGTTTATGGGGTTTAACGTCCAAAGCAACTCGGGATATGAGAGACGCCGCAGTGGAGGGCTCCGGATATTTCTACCACCTGGGGTTCTTTAACGTCCACTGACATCGCACAGTACACGGCCATCTAGAATTTCTCCTCCAAAGAAATTCAACCTCCGCGGCCGGGATCGAACCCGCGTCTTTCGGGTCAGCAGCCGAGCACCATAACCACTGAGCCACCGCGGCGGCTAAGGCACTAAACGAGACGAAGTTAAAAACGAAACTTGTCAGAAACACGAAGTCCGACAACTTCAGATTTCTGCACATTGATTTAAATACTCTGTTGCACTGCTCGGAAACCGGGCAGTCAAAATGTGTGCAAGTAAAAATTTCAAATTCTGCCACACGGTGCTTCTGTAGGGTACAGCTACAGCCCAATATCTACAGCAAAAATTTCTCAAAAAACTTTCTCCAAAATATGTATAATGCACTATCTAATATATTTAGGAGAATCTTCAGTTAATTTTCATTAGAATAGTAAGTTAATGCGCTGTTAGATGAGGTAAACAGTTCTTCTAGCATATTTTACTTCTCCTTCTCGTTCTCCTACCTTGTCGTCTTAACTAGCCCTAAATGTCTTCACAGTGGCTGCACACTAATTATCCGCGGCCGTAATCCCATCACTAGTTTGTTTTTCCCCTAGCCTACAAAACGCGGAGAAACAATCCTGGCATCAGATGGCCTGTCGATTCATTTTGAATCCCGGTGTTCCCAGAATTTCCCTGACTCAGTCTCTTAGCAGGGCAGAAATTCATATAGGGACTACGTTGGGAGTCACTAAGAGCAGACCACTATGGATAGACTTGCCTCGTAGTTTGCTCATACAGCGTAAAGTAGCTTTGGGCACGCCGCGGTGGATCAGTGGTTCGGTGGATCGAAACCGAAAGGCGCGGGTTCGATCCCGACCGCGGTAGTCGCATTTCAATGGAGGCGAAGTTGTAGAGGCCCCTGCTCTGTGCGATGTCAGTGCACGTTAAAAAGCACCAGGTGGTCGAAATTTCCGGAGCCCTTCACTGCGGCGGCCCTCATAGCCAGAGTCCCTTTGGGACCTTAAAACCCATAAACCAAACCAAAGCAAAGTAGCTTTCCCAAATGTTCGCCCATAACATTCAATCGCCAAGTACCTTCTCGTTCACCGAAGTTACCAGTGAGACCTTATAATTTGTGTTTATTACGGTCTTCCTACTGTACAGTGACGTCATACTAAACCACAAACAAAAGCCGCATTAAATAGCGCCGGCACAGGGTGAGGGAAACGTTTGGTCCTCAATGACAGGCAACTTACGGTGGTAGGCGATCCAGCCGTGCACATCGTAGTCGTGTCACCGGCGCACTGCAAATGGTACAGAAGAAATTGATAATTGTTACGAGGCAAGATTAATTTTGGGGAAGCAAACTTCGCTACTACAAAGACACCCCATTCATTTCACCCTACGGTGTATTTCACCAAGAAAAGCAAATGATCCGGAAGTGAAAGTGATCGCTGAATAGAGAAAACACTGGGTCGTTGATCTGCGCAGGTAGAGTAGCTAGGAGGCTGTGGTAATATGTTCGCTAAATTGTCAAGTTCCGTATAGCTTTACAGAACCAGCGGTCCTTATACAGAAGCAGACCAGTGTTGGTCATGCTTGACATACCTAGAATGATGATGATGATAATGAAGACTGATCGTAAGAGGAAATCATTGAGAGGTATTTAAGATACACTGAAACTTCAGTTATGCTCGCACACTGCAGCCGAAGGATCTTTACCGAGCCAAGATTTCCCACGGCAGGCAGTCCAATGTTGATCGAGCCGAGGCAGGAGTCGTTCTTGATGAGGAAACTGAGACAGCCGGTCGAGTTGCAGAGCTGGTAGCTACCCAGGGCCCCGAGGTCGATGCCGACTGGAAAATTACGTGTGATTTGGTATCATGATAAAGAAGCAGAAAGGAAAACTGTTAGCATCCCAGTATTTCTGCTGTGTATTTGCCCTGTGCATACGCGCACTAACTAGGCTTGTGCCGACAAAATCTGATAACAAAATATACTCCTCAGCCGCAGAGACAGCAAAAATAACAAAAATTCACCAGTTCGAAATAAGCAAACAACGTTCAAACCTTCAATGAATTTCATGATGTATATAGCAACCACCTATTCCTTCAAAGCCTACAGTAGTATTCGCCATCTCCTCCCTACTGTAATTATGTAGCGCTTGGTGATGCCCTCTGTGAAACACCTTAATGCATTACGCGATGCTTCGTAGTTTAAGGACGGCTTGCGAATTGGCTCTTCCCTTAGTCATTAGATTTGGTTTGGTTTGGTTTTGGTTTATGGGGTTTAACGTCCCAAAGCGACTAAGGCTATGAGAGACGCCGTAGTGGAGGGTTCCGGAAATTTCGACCAGCTGTGGTTCTTTAACGTGCACTGACATAGCACAGTACACGGGCCTCTAGAATTTCGCCTCCAAAGAAGTTCAACCGCCGCTGCCGGGATTGAACCCGCGTCTTTCGGGTCAGCAGCCGAGCACCATAACCACTGAGCCACCGCGGCGGCAGTCATTGTATTTAAGAGGGTCCAGAAGCGTTCAGCAAATAACTACAAACTACGATAAAAAGTAATGAATCCGTATGCAAGCTTCGACGGTATATTTAATTGCTCGTAATTTTGATTCTATTACTCAAACAACACATCCTTCTTTCACGATTTGGAAAAAAAAACTTGTATCCCGCAGTTAATGTGAAATGTTCGTTTTTTTTTAGTTACCCTGGTTATCTCAGGAAACAAAGAATGCAATTATGTGAAAGCGAACGGATTTACAAGGTGACCTAAGTCAAGAAGTGACCCATGTTAGGATCCCTGTTGCCAAGAAGAGGGTTCTGCCGAGTCCAATAACGGCCTCGTTGCCAGCAGCAGAACCCTCTTGCTGATGTTAGAGCAAAAGCAACGTAATATGCTAGCATGTGATTCTTTTCTACACCGTGTGTTTAAACCCCCTATGAAGTTCTGTAATCTTTAAAAATAGACTTTCTGAGTTGCAAGAGCGCTTTTTTTTTTTTTTTGGGGGGGGGGGGGGGGCGGAGGGGGGCATAGGATTGCCAGCGGTGTAGCGCATCACAATGCAGCTAACATGTTCTAACTAGTAGAATGGTTAATATTATTGAATAGTTAACTTATTAACTGGTAATGTTAGACCCCTTGTTTATTGAGAACTTTGAGCTCCAACGTAAGTAATATCCATATCAGTTGTTAGAATTTCGAAAACGCAGCAACCTTCGGCGCTGTGACCCAACAAATAGTGCCTGCATCGCGCCAAAATGCATGTGCTTTCGAGAAGCTTTCATGCTAAGTAAAATCTATAGTTTCTTACGGTATTGCTTACGGTGTTAACCCAATAAATAACGAGCAGTTATAGTTTAACAGTTAACTCACCAATGTTACGGTTAGGATAAGAAAACTTTTAATTTGCTTATCACGTTCGCACTGAAGCCTCCAATAAATTTCAATATTATGGTTTATGGTTACTGGGGTTTAACGTCCCAAAACGACTCAGGCTATGAGGGACGCCGTAGTGAAGGGTTCCGTGAATTTCGACTAGCTGGGGTTCTTTAACGTGCACTGACATCGCACAGTACACGGGCCTCTAGAATTTCGCCTCCATCGGAATTCGACCGCCGTAGCCGGGATCGAGCCCGCGTCTTTCGGGTCAGCAACCGGGCGCATAACCATGCACTGAGCTGTCGCAGCGGCTACGGTCATCAATATTAGATAAGCAGCCTACTAGTCAGCACGTCTTAGCAGTATTATGATGTGATACACGGCTGACAAAAAAAAAACTTTTTTTTCTAAAAGTAAATGGCGCAGTAATTGTGTCACATCTCGGTGGCTACCCGAACAGCGCCGTCAGACCCGCTTTGTTTTTCTTTGCTTATTTTTCTGAGCTTGCTGACGGAAGATGTGTCGTCTCTAGACTCATTGCGCGTTTCTTATGACAATGTCACGTGCAGGATTGTCTCCAGTAATATCTTCTGTCCGTATTACGTTCCTGTTCTTGTTGCTTCTCTGAAAATGGTCTGATCTTTCTGGTTCATCACCACGGTTCGCTTACTCAATGCTCTGTAGGGCCACTAATTTATTTCAAATTACTCAATCAATAAAAAATCAAGTTAACAGATAAATCACAGCTTTAAAGAATTAGCCTATGTGTTCTGGCTTGTATATTATTTCTACGCTGCGCCTATAAAGTTCGGCTTGGTCCTTTGGATAAATCGTTCAAGGAGTACACTGTTCAAACTAAAGAACTGCGAGGACACTTTGTCAACTAAAGTGTTGAGAGGCGAAAGCCGAGGACAATCTGCCGTGACGACTTCCGGTGCATGTGACGTCACACCGTTCCCGTGGCTATATCGATACCCAAATTATACATCTTCCGGGGATCTTAAGTGTTAAATACGCTTAATTATACTTTTTTTCTCTCTAATTTGAAACAAATCCGACGTTTTTCCGACCATTCTGTGATATTTTTCACTATGCCGTGAAGACTTCCGCCGGATGTGATGTCACACCATTCCCGTGGCTATATTGACGTCTGCGCCATTTCGACGCAATTTCGACATTTTTGCCCTATAATTATTGAATTATTTAGTCTGCAGTCATCAAACTTAGCTTCTAAGTTTAATCTTTCCTCTTCTATCTGAAGCAACCATTAGTTTTATTTTATCTTTTTTAGTTCCCGAGTTCAACGCGTGTGACACGCTTCGTTAACGGACGACAGTATCAGCCATTAAAGGCTTTCGCCTTAAAAGTTGCAGTATGCTCACTTGGAATGTTCCGGTTTGCCATGAGCAGCAGCAGACCGGACAGGGCGCTGACGATTCCTTGAGGCGAGCCGTACTGGTAGATTCCCTGAATGACGCACTGAAAGAACAACGTCGCGACTAAGTTTCCCCGTCATAGGTCAGCTGCCAATCGCTTAACTACCAGGAGAGAAGCGATGGGGAACAACGACGTCTGAATAGGGAGTCTCGGCTTCAATTGTACACGTACAAAAAACGCCGTTTCGAGCAAAGTGCGGCAGCCGGACATTTGAGCGCCTAATATTTATTATAGGAATACACATCACGGCGAAAAGCCGTAGTGCAGCGCCCTACAATGACAAAATCGTGTATACCGAAAATCGCAGTACCAAAATCGTAATAAACGGTGCTCTTTGGGAAGTTCGTCTACATGGACATTTGCGTGCGGAATGAACGATGTCCTGAGGATCACCTGTTGCATCTTTGTCAGTATCGTAAGTTAAGAGCGTGATCTGGGCGTAGTGTGTGTGACGACGTCAAATTGAACTTTAGTCGCCAGTCAACATGGAAAACAGGTTTTAAAAGCGTGGAAGGCGACTAGGTTGTTTTCTTGCGCCTAAAGGAAAATCCGCCTTTCCCCGAGAGAAAAAGCGATCTTGAAAGGGATACTATGTACGACTGCACAGCAATTTTGTTGCCCCGGTACGATATAGCTTAAGTCTGCAGTGAAGCTCCACCCATCGCGACAAAACATGCAGTCGTTTATTAAACCGTTCCTAGTTTTCTGAGTAAGAAGCAAATCAAAAGACCTAATTACTAGTTCGCGAATTTCCACGCATCTGACGAGTTTAGCTAGGTGAAACTTTAAAAAACTGATTTTATTAGTATGACAGAAGCCAACAGCCACAAAAACCAAGGGGCACAGGGGATTTTTTTATTATTTTATTTATTTTGTGGTGTTGATTAATTTACAATATTACTGAATATGTTATCGCTTAAAGCTAATTGATTAGAAATGCAGAAGAAAAAACAACCACATGCCGCCGGTGGGATCCGATCCCACGACCTCCGAATTACGCGTCCGGTGCTCTACCTCTGAGCTACGGCCACGGCTGTCAAATCTTCTGCTTTCGGGGGTATTTATGTTTAAAAGTAACCTAACCTTGAGAGTGTTCATCAGCGCCACCCACGTTCATAAGCGGCGGACGTAGAACGTCCTGAGTTACCGCAGGTGTGACGTAGAACGTCATCGAACGGAAAGGGTGGAAGCTACGTGAGAACCCTCTTATGCTTCCTATGGCGTCAAGGCTGCCAGAACCGAGGCCCTCGCTAAGCAATTAAGCAAACAAGGGAAGGGGAATGAGGGGCTCGTTATAAATATGACAGAAGCCAACAGCCACAGAAACCAAGGGGCACAGGGAATTTTTTTTTTAATTATTTTATTTATTTTGTGGTGTTGATCAATTTAGAATATTACTGAATATGTTATCGCTTAAAGCTAATTGATTAGAAAAGCAGAAGAAAAAACAACCACATGCCGCCGGTGGGATCCGAACCCACGACCTCCGAATTACGCGTCCGGTGCTCTACCTGTTACGCTTGATAAGCGCCGCAATATAGAACCTCGCGCGTCCTCCCGAAGCTTAGCAACTGCGCTTTCTTTATATTTCAGAAATAAATTTAGAGTGCTTTCTTTTTTAATCTTTTAGCCTGGTAGCAGAGGATGCATATATTGTCGAGAAAATTGCGATTTAAAATGTGACACTTTATTTTCAGCCACTTAATTTGACCCTGTGACGGTACAGTCGCGAAGGATTCGAGATCGCTTTTTGCAAGTCAGTACCACTGTAGCATCTCAGTATCTTTCAGGGAGGTAAAAGAATTAAGAGGACAGTCATGAGGGGGGGGGGCGGCTCGGGCCGCTCGAGATCGGGTAGCTCGGAAAGGTTTTTCTTTTTTTGTTTTCACGCCTGTTCGGTTTCATACACGGGAAATTCTTTTTTGGTCAGTGCGAAAGACGGAGGGGTCACGTATTTGTTTTTTTTTCTTTATGGGGTAACGTATTTGTGTTCTTTCATTGTCACCATAGGAAATTCTTCTATTGCTTCTCTGAGCTGTAGATTTTAAAATTTTCTTTTGTCCATGCCTGTTTTCTTACGTCGGAAGTTTCATTCGTAGTGTCTATTTCTATCCCACACTTATCCAAAACAGGGCTGTATAATTCATTACGAAATGCCAATTAGTCAAATTCGTAAGTCTTTTGTCGTCCCCGGAAGGTGATCCGAGAAATCTCATAATCTCCAAGACTCATCGCTAGCAGACTGGAGTGGCAGTGACACCTGCAGACATTGCAGAAAACTAAGATACCCGAGTGGAGTGGCAGTGACCCCTGATGACATTGCAGACAACTAAGGTACCCGACTGGAGTGGCAGTGACCCCTGGTGGCATTGCAGACAACTAAGGTACCCGACTGCAGTGACAGTGACCACTGGCTACATTTCAGACAACTGAGGTACCCGACTGCAAGGCAGTCACCCCTGGTGGCATTGCTGACAACTAAGGTACCCGCTGGAGTGACAGTGACCCCTGGAGGCATTGCAGACAACTAAGGTACCCGACTGGAGTGACAGTGACCCCTGGTGGCATTGCAGACAACTAAGGTACCCGACTGGAGTGACAGTGACCCCTGGTGACATTGCAGACAACTAAGCTACCCGACTGGAGTGACAGTGACCCCTGGTGGCATTGCAGACAACTAAGGTACCCGACTGGAGTGACAGTGACCCCTGGTGACATTGCAGACAACTAAGGTACCCGACTGCAGTGACAGTGACCCCTGGTGGCATTGCAGACAACTAAGGTACCCGACTGCAGTGACAGTGACCCCTGGTGGCATTGCAGACAACTAAGGTACCCGACTGGAGTGACAGTGACCCCTGGTGGCATTGCAGACAACTAAGGTACCCGACCGCAGTGACAGTGACCACTGGCTACATTTCAGACAACTGAGGTACCCGACTGCAAGGCAGTCACCCCTGGTGGCATTGCTGACAACTAAGGTACCCGCTGGAGTGACAGTGACCCCTGGTGGCATTGCAGACAACTAAGGTACCCGACTGGAGTGACAGTGACCCCTGGTGGCATTGCAGACAACTAAGGTACCCGACTGGAGTGACAGTGACCCCTGGTGACATTGCAGACAACTAAGCTACCCGACTGGAGTGACAGTGACCCCTGGTGGCATTGCAGACAACTAAGGTACCCGACTGGAGTGACAGTGACCTCTGGTGATATTGCAGACAACTAAGGTACCCTGATTGGAGTGACCGTGACCCCTGGTGGCATTGCAGACAACTAAGGTACACGACTGGAGTGACAGTGACCCCTGGTGGCATTGCAGACAACTAAGGTACCCGACTGCAGTGACAGTGACCACTGGCTACATTTCAGACAACTGAGGTACCCGACTGCAAGGCAGTCACCCCTGGTGGCATTGCTGACAACTAAGGTACCCGCTGGAGTGACAGTGACCCCTGGTGGCATTGCAGACAACTAAGGTACCCGACTGGAGTGACAGTGACCCCTGGTGGCATTGCAGACAACTAAGGTACCCGACTGGAGTGACAGTGACCCCTGGTGACATTGCAGACAACTAAGCTACCCGACTGGAGTGACAGTGACCCCTGGTGGCATTGCAGACAACTAAGGTACCCGACTGGAGTGACAGTGACCCCTGGTGACATTGCAGACAACTAAGGTACCCTGATTGGAGTGACCGTGACCCCTGGTGGCATTGCAGACAACTAAGGTACACGACTGGAGTGACAGTGACCCCTGGTGGCATTGCAGACAACTAAGGTACCCGACTGCAGTGACAGTGACCACTGGCTACATTTCAGACAACTGAGGTACCCGACTGCAAGGCAGTGACCCCTGGTGGCATTGCAGACAACTAAGGTACCCGACTGGAGTGACAGTGACCCCTGGTGGCACTGTAAAGAACTAAAGACAAAGACAATCGCTCTAAAAGTTATTAAAGCGCCAGTTTTGCGGTGAAAGACCCATATTCAGCACTACAAACCAATGTCGTCCTTTCTTACACGTCACACCTGCGTTAGTGACTGAAAAGACCGCCATGCGGAGATTTCTAGCAGAAGAGAACGCAGGGAAGTCTTGAACTTACGTTGGTGATCTTGATTATTCCTTGAGTGCTTCCGCTCGTCTGCAACAAAAAACAAGAAGGGGCGATTGAGGTTCCATGCTAACACTATATAAACTTAATGATGACTATACGAAGTGTTTCAGGGTAGCCAGCCAAAAATTTTTAAAAATGGGGTGTTTCACGGACAAAAATGTCTTTTGCGGCAGAGTTATACCACCATCGACGGACATCAAAAAACGGGTCAATAAAGTTGACTAATAAACCGTTAAACTAATTTCAAATGACCTTTTTTACCTTCACTGTGAGCAGACTGCCTGCAATCAGCGATATGTGGCTGGTCGTAAGTAAAGGCCATATCAGTTTTTAAAAATCCGTAAATTCAATTAATCTCGGCGCTGTAGCAAAATAAATTTTCGCAACATTCTGAAAAAATACATGCGCTTTCGAAAAGCGTGCAGGCAAAACAACTCTTAGACTGCACTAACAAGTCGAAATATAAAAATTTTGTCGAGCCACAGCGCCGACGGTAGTCGCGTTTTCGAAGTTCTAAGACTGCTATGTCTATTACTGATGACCGTCTGTATCTAACCTATACACATGTGACCGCGCCTTGGGAAAAGCCCCTTTGCAAACATAACCAAAATATAACATGCAGCGGGTACTCTATTATGCAGGACGAATAAATAGAAGAACCCTCTCTATATATAACTTTTAGAACGCAATGCAAAAAAAAGTGAAGCACGGAAAACAGCACACATTCTCAACTATGCGGCAGCCCTTTAAGTAACAACACGAATGATTATAGAAATGAAAAAATTAGTGACTGAGGGACTGAGAAGTCATCAAGTCGGAAGAAGAAAGAAAAAACACCATGAGTTTAACGCCCTAACGAACGCATTCTTTTTTAAAAAAGGGGGTAAAATTGTTCCTTTAGTACCCGTGCTGTCATCTGTCGGCAAATTAAAGCACAGTGTTCGACTTAAACCGGAAAGCGTGCGCTCGAAAACACACGTCAAGCACGACTCGCCAGGTTCCAGAATTGACACGTGACTTATGACGAGCCTGGCTCGTCCACGTGCGCTAGAAGTTAAAAGAAAATGCTGAGAGCTTAGCGAATAGTGAGATTCAAAAGGGAGAAAACTCACGATTAAACTGCCACAGAAGTTCGTTGCAGTGCCGGCGCACTGAAATGGAAAAAAATAACAAGAACCATATTTATGCACTGTTTGTTCGCGCCTCTAAAAAGAAAGAGAGCTAAAGCTTTCCAGGTGAGGCATGATCTCGATAACACTTCCAATTAACTTTATAAGCGCCCCGCAATACAGTTTGCCGCTATCCGTGTGGCCGCATAGTGGCCAAGGGTACCAATCCTGAGGCGGCCAACAGGCGCTCGGGCCGTTAGTCGCTGCCTCCATCTTGTATAGGAAGTGAGCATTTGCATCGAATTTGACCTATATGTCTCATCTTAATTTGTTTCGGAGGGCTCCTTTTATGCTTCAAATGCCACGGCTCCGAAACAGAAGAACAGTGTGGTAGGCGGTAGCGTTTTGTTTCTTTAAAGAAAGTGCATCATATCTTTAAAGAAATTTCACATTAACATCAACCCCCACTCACTCTAAGCTGGTTCAAGGCATTCGCTAGGGCTTAATAATATTGCACGCTACTACCAAGTAGTGATTATAATTGTCAAGGAAGTCGTCTGGAGGTCACAAAGCTGAACGAGTTGGTTTCAATTTGCCAACAGCGCGAGAGACGGCGACCAAGAAAGACACAAGACAGACACTGGAATCACAGAGGTTAGCGAGGTTGAAGCTTGCGCACGAAAAAGAGTCCAAAGAACTAACAATATACTTCTGGACGACAAAAAGCTGAGCGCGTTTTGCGGTTGGCTGTTTTGAGTCCTTCGCGCTGTAACAGTATGACAAAGTTGTGCCGGCAGCTGAATTTGCCTACGACTATCGTGGAGCTGTCGCGAGCAGCGATGCCAAACGCAAATTTTAAATTCACCGTCGCCATTGGCGGCGCTGAATGCTGCGCTCTAGCAGCAGCGCCACCTGGAAGCGGAATGGACACATCTCGTTGCTATTACTGCGCCCCTGAAAAACTATGACCTCATCAGTACTTTCAGCCCATGCTATATTTTTCTGAAGAATCCTGTGAAGCGTCGGAAGCATCATCCTCAATGTATATTTACTTTTCCCGCATGTTCCAGCTTTGCCTTCCTCTTCTGGCATAACATAGATTGTAAACCAGGTACTTCTAGAGTGAACAGCATATGCGCGCGAACGACTGACGTTTTTCGCATCCTCGCAGCGTTTAGACAGCAGGCGACTCTGGGAGACATTACTACTAGGCACTTGGCCGGAGAGCCGGAAAGCTCCGCAGGCACGCGGGCGTTTTGTAGCGAAAGCTACATTGGCCAAGAACTTGCGATTTCGCTGTGGCCGTGCTCCGAGGAGGCACGAAGACCGACCTTGAGCCGTTGCCTAGCAACCGCCGCAGGTGGCAGGCGCCGCGCGCTCTCCGCGCCATCTGGGATGACGTCACACCGCGCGCCTCGTCGTGGAGCCGTCGCCACCGTTTGATATGACGTCACACCACTTGCCTCGTTGTTGCGCGAGCTTTCGCTACGTATATCCTGGCATAGCCGAGCTGGGCCGCTGCCAATTTTTTTAACCTTTTTGACCAACACAAGCCTCTACTCCAGATTGTGGTGCCCAGAAATGTGCGTGAACTTCGAACTACATCCTCACCCATAACTAACCTCTTTCTGCTCCTCTCCCCCTTCCCCAGGGCAGACTAGCAAGCCGGATGTTCATCTTTTCGGCCGACCTCTGTGCCTTTCCATTCAGCAAACTAATTCATTCAATCATTTTTTTCCTCCACCAATCCTTGTTTCGACTTGTGGATTTCAACGTTTGCTTTGATGACACTCGTGCATTCGAAACCTGATGATGTTTCTACACTTCCGGCTGTAAACTAGCAATGAAATGTTGGGATAGTTTGCTAGCTGCTGATAATTGATTTTTAATGTTATCCAACTCGAACAATGTGCAGACCGGATCAAATTCAGACTCACATTTCCGATGTTGAGGATATTGCTGATGGTGATGTTGACGCACGAGGCTGAAAAGATATAGGACGAAATAAGTTCGGGCATTATGAAAGCATGACGCTCACTCAGTCGCGAGAAATTTTTATCTTCAGCCTACACACAATAATGAGTAACACCTTTGCGTTTTCTCTGAGTCCTTATAATTTCATTTCGTCCCAGACGTCATAAATTGCTCCCCTTTGCGTCGAAAACAAAAGGACATCTTTCTCATGAACACGAGGACTACCAAGAAAAAAGTAAATGTGATTATCATGGCTGTACTTAAGGACTGCAGCATCGCTGCATTAGTCTGAACTAATCAAAGCCTAGTCCAAATAATGGTAGTCAGGCTTTCAAATGTATTTGGTATGCTGTAAGTTAAAGCACAAAGGTGGCTTCGTAGAAGGCATCTTAGTGAAATAATAAAGATGATACGTGGCGGAGCATGCAATTGTCCTGGTTATAAGCTTCAACGAGCTAACATTTTTCCGAATAGCCACATTAGTTCACATTAACTGGTATTCGGTTCAACTAGCATTATTTCTCCACCGCCAAAGAGTAATAATGTTCTAAATCGAAGCGCGACAAGCATACTCCTTCTTTTAAGCTAACTCTCGCTGTATGTGCCATGCAGACAGCCATCATCCAGCTAAAGCTTGTACTAAAGGTGTCTTATGTTTCGAACAACGGCCATGCGCCATGTCCTACTGTACAAGGCCCAAGTGAATGATTGAATTTCTCCTTCCATGGAATCACAGAACAGCAAGGATTAAAATCGCCTTTTTGGATACCTGGCCTCCATCCGAAGAATACCAGTTCTTAACAATCGATGCTAATAGTATTACGTTGCGGAGTTATATCCTGGTCGCTACTGTATTCCTCTCATGCACACTTTTCGCTGTAAGTAAAGATTCAACCGTGTCCTCGACTGGAACAGACGTCCTGCGGGCGTCGTATGTGTCTTCCGTGCCGTTCAGAATCTGTGAAGAATGCAGCAGAGCTCAAAGCATACAAAGAGATCTAGGACTTGTAAGGCTGCTGGCGTGCAAAAATTTCGGAGGCTCCGGCAGAAACCGCCTGAAACAGTCTACCGCCAGCGCTTCACCTCCTTTGCATCTCCTCCTCTTTTGTGCTCTCACAATTCAGTGTGTATCATTTTCTTTTCCCAGTAAGCGTCAGTACCACGCCCACAACATTCTCTGCTTTCCAGCTTGCGCCGTCGAAGGCTTTTCCATATACAGACGCATTAGCCCTGACACACAGGCTCAGGTATGGGGAGGTTGTCTGACTACAGAACGGAAAGTTCCACAGTTCCGAATATAAAGCCAGGCACTTTGATAGCACAAGCGCTGTAGCAGTGAGGCCGTTTGATTTCCAGAAACAGGAAGCGACCCGACGCGTTTTGTAGTTAGTACGCTGAGGAGACTAATGTTCCATATTTCCCTTTTGGGGACTGTTTCGAGACCCAAAGAAGGCCACATATATTTTTGATGCTGGCGGCCCAGTGTTTCAACATATGGAAACGGAATCGGCGATAAAGATGTTGCTTTAATCACTATTCAAGTATTCAAGTGTCTACCTGATGTCATATTGACAGCGTATCAGGGGTTATTTGCGTCTCCGAAAGTAACTCACTGAGTAGACAGCTAGCCAGAAAAAAAAAATATAGCAGCATTTTTTTCTGTTTTTATTCAACTGTAAAAAGTATGTGCAGTATTCTAGGGCCAGCATTAAATTTTCCTGGCAATAAAATCAGATGAAAACAATATGGACTCAATCTTTTCCTGCCCTATCAGCTTTTCAGGCCAGTAGGCATTTTGCAATGCACGTTCTCTGGTATAATTTAAACCTCAAGAAGTTTTTAACGCTTACAGGAATATCACTAAAACCATAATATGCTTTTAGCTCGCTTTATCGGTCGATGAAGGATAGAATCATTAAGGCTCTATATATTATTGCAAAGTAAAGGTTCTTAAATTAGCACGTGTGCTTACTCGCCAATGACGCTGATGCAGAAGTCATGGCTGAAGCAACCAGAAGGACAACGAGGACTTTGGCAGAGGCCATGCTTGATTCGAGTGTCCGGCAGGCGGGTATGACAGCGACCAGACAGGTAAAAGCAGTGCACGATGTCTGTGCCGAGTAACACTGTGCCTTTTATACACAAAATCCGGGGCCAACTACACGTGGAAGTCTACGAGGACGACGTCATTGAAAGCATCGTGTACAGAGCAGAGGATGATCAATGCCTACGCACAGTCATTCAACTGCAAGTGCAAGGCGCACAGTGCGATGGGTGACACAAGCGTTGATCGTAGCCGTCTCAATTAAAAACGACTCACTGAAGGGTTCTTTTTATGGCCTCTTTTTTCCGTACATTTTATGACGCTTCTTACCAACATACGCCTTCACTGTGCGACAAATGCGGTAGAAGGTCTGTTATTTTATGGTTCTTCGTATGCCAGCTGAAAGGCAGTGGCAGTTGAGTGGAGCAGTACAGTTGCCTGCGCAGAAGCATGCCGGTGCGAGTGACTGTGGTTTACCGTTTCTTCTGCATGTCCGTAAACAACGGATGAATTTTGCGAGCGGGTCCCCAGCTTAGCCACTTAACCGCGCTCATTTTTTACCTGTCGCAAACGCATTTCTCTTTGCCATCAAAAAGGTTTTGCAACAGTATGCCCAGGCCTTGGCAGTGTAAAGAGAGCGAAACGAGACAAACCAGCTCCAAATTATGGGCGTATTTAAACAAGACAGTAGCGCCAGATGGAATAGAAACGGCGAGGCTGGCTCCGCACTCCATTTTTGCGATAATTAACGAGCGACCGAACACACAAGCGTTTATCAGCGAAGACATGTAAAGTGGTGTACTCTTAGTTCTTTATGGAACGTCAGTGTCAGGCAGCTTCATATTTTCAAAATACGGATCCGCATCCAGCTTTCATGAGAGAGTGTGCACATCACCACTGGAAAGAACTGGCGATGTCAAGCGAGATCCGGGATGTTCCCTGGTGGCGGTTCCCAGAAGCTTCGAATAGCCTGGCATAGTAGATTTTCACCCGCTTTTACGTATGATCCATGGCCTATCTTTCCTGAGGCGACCTTAGCTAGGTGTCTTGAAGAAGGCTGGTGCGCAAAGCGAGGCTTTGACATAAACGTTGTTGTGTTTTATTTATTTATTTATTGAAGTACCCAAAAAACCAGCAGGGCATCACATGGGGGGGGGGGGGGGGGGGGCATGAAAGCAAGACACTATCAAAACTACAAAAAGATGAGAGATTGTGTTATCAGAATAAGCCAGAGCAACACACAAGATCGCAATTAAGATGGAATAAAGTTAGGGTAAATAGGCAAACAAACAAAAGTCCAATAAGGTAACAGAACTGTGATAAAAAGAAAGAAAGAGGAAACAACTGTGTCAGAAAATTTTTTATTAGTCTTAAATATACTAGACGCTGAAATTGAACCGATCATGAATGCACAGAACTAAGAAAGGTAACTCAAAACTAAACAAAAGGGAAAATGTTGCGGAGTGACCGAGACAAAGACCAAAGATGGCACCAAAAAAGCATGAGAAAGAAAATCTATACATTACATACAAAACAGCACAATCACATTATGAAGCACCTAAAAAAGCTGGCAGTGCTGCTTGGAATGGTGATAAATCGGTTAGCACGGCGATATTAGGCGGCAACTCATTCCATTCGCTTCCTGATAAATTTAGCGGTGAATTTTGGTATTTATTTGTACGTGCACAAAATTGGGCAGATTTTTATTGCATTGTCTATGCGAGATAAAATGTGAGGAGCGCGAAGAAGATGGCGGCAGGTGAATTCCGAGTTACTATAAGGTATGAAAAAATTATAATCTGGAAAATTTCCTCCGGGTCGCAAGAGATGAGAGGTTCAAATTTTCTATAAGTAATGATATGCTTTGAAATCATGAGTACGATGATGAAATGAACCTTGCTGCTACGTTCTGAACAGATTTGAGAATACTGGAAACGACGTCCTGATGAGTATGCCATATTATAGAAGCATAATCTAAGGATGGTCTGATCAATGAAGTGTAAGCTTGATATCTTGTGATAGAATTTCCAAGGTGTAAACAGCGTCTTAGCATGCCAAGTTTCTTGACTGCTTTACTGATAATGTGTTCTATGTTAGTATTCCATGAAAGCGAGTGTTTATCCCTATGTTACAAAACATACGCATAAACATGCCCAGAACAGGCGTTTAAAGGGGACTGACCCAGGCTAGAATTGTAGTTGGTAAACCACGCGTTTTAATGTCCCGAAACGATACGCCCAAGCGGAGGCCTTGGGATTACCTTAGGCATGCTGGGGTTCTTAAACATGCGGTGATATGGTCGCCAAGGACGGGATCGAGTCCGTGATCTTAGAACCGGCATCCGAACTCCAAAGCCGATTACCCTTCGTGACGGGTCACAAATGTTGTAACCATACCAAGGTTTTATTAATAGGTCTTCCCGGTACCAGCCGCGATCATATTTACCTGTTTGGTGCACGTTTCTCCCCCCCCCCCCCCCCCCCCCCCAAAAAAAATGGCTTGAGCCATCTGGAAACGTAGACAAAACCTTGCTATTACATTCTGTGCCTAATTCAGACTACTTTACGAGGCTATTTGTAAATGACCTCGATTGCGCAGGGCCAAAGAAAGGACTTTTAAAACGGCTGCAATTCATACAATGTAATTAACTCGATAGATGGCCGTACGATGTTTTGCGACGAACCTGCCAACGAATGACGTAACTCCAGACGAGGCAGAGAGCGATACATTAGCAGACGCTTTGACGTACCTCGTCAATAAAAAGAATGGCCTTTTTTCAGCATATCTTAAGCAAATTTACTAGAATGAGTGGCCGGATATAAATAATTGGGATATGCATATTGCATATGAACTGCCTTGGGATCAGCGCATAATTGTTATCACAAATAATGCAATGGCCACGTTACATGACCTGCATGCTGGATTCATCATAGGTTAGTAAAATGTACATCTGTAACCAGCGCGGCCCGACATCCGTGAGCGCTTCGATCCAAGACTCATGCCTCTCCAGTCACATAAAACACAGGCAATTTCTCGTTCTGTGTTTTATGTGAAGTATAAAAAGGTGAGGTAAAGGAATAGCCGAGTAATAACTATTTCGCATCCACCCAGGCGCAGCCATCTTTGTAGCCGTATAGCTACGCTTGGTTGGGTGTAACTATTAATGATGACTGATGACTAATTAGGCATTAGTCGCAATCATTACAAAATAATCCTACCTCGAGGGATTCCTCTAAACACTTTAGACCGGGTCATTTCAAGATCAGCACAAGCAATTGTGTTATTTTCAATCTTGGTCTGAAACAAAGTGCAATCAGGGTAAACCATCGGAATGTCCCATTTCAAAGAGGAGAAGTCGCGACGAGTCACACCGATGTGCCTGACTCCTTCTTCTGTTGGTTTCGACCCACTGCTCTGGTTCACTCGGAATTATGTCTGACCAACTCGCCCACCGGTTCATGTTGTAAAGTAATGCCCTCTCTCTCTTCTGCCCTTTCACGCTAGAAATAATGTGCTTAACTGCTCTTATTTCTTTCAATATATTGTATACCTCAGGTCCAAAAGACATTTCAAAAGGGGGTGGATAAAAGCAAACCAATATAAAAATTGAACAAGGGCAGTGGACAGGTATACTACCTTGAGAAACAATTCCTAGTTATGTGATGTTAGGTATGGCGTTCTTGAATAGTTGTTATCTTTGATGGTGCCCGCTGAGGCAGGAATGTAATTACACTAGTCAGGTGTCTAGGGTGAAGAGAGCGAAAAAAAGCGTTTGACCTGCAGAATGAATTGCCCGCCTTACGGGTATGACCTATAGCCTGGGTGATAAGCACGGAGGTGGTGCGATAAGTCCACTGGAACACTGCGGGGGATTCATTTATGAAAAGGTATGCAGGCTAAACATTTTGCGATGAGACGAGAAAAATGTTGCGCTAAAGCTAAGTTTCATGGCTCATTCGAAAATAATGAAGCAAGTAGAATGATTATAGAACTCTTTTATGACTTTGCTAAGTTAATATCTTCTGAATGAACCCTTAGATAGAGAATAACACACGTAGAAATGAAAATAGAAGTGTACGCGTCCGAGCTCGAAAGACAGCAGTGGAGCCGGGTATGCGACAGCATGAACGGACATCTGGGTAAGAAAAACACGTGGCTCTACCTACGACGCTTAGTCGACCCCACACAGACCAAAACGGCTCAACGCAGTAGGCTCGCTCAAATTGTGCGCCAACATGAACGCAGCACAGAAGATTTAATCAAAGAACTCAAGGATAGATATCTAAACACCACGGAATCCACCGACTCACTTCTCTCGGACCAGGGCGAGCCGGACCCAGAATTAGACCAGGAATTAAGCACTGCAGAAGTGTGGCAGGCTATGCGCCAATTTAAGAAAAGATCAGCCGTGGGACCCGACGGAGTCACATGATGATGAGGAGTCTAAACCTTACGTCAGTGGCGGCCATAACTGACCTAATCAACAAGCACTGGCAAGAGGGTGAACTCCCCCAGGAATGGAAACATGCCAGAATCAACTTTATACCTAAACCAGGCAAGCAGCTAAATGTTGAAAGCCTGAGGCCCATCTCCCTCACATCTTGTTTAGGGAAACTGGTAGAACACCTAGTTCTGAGCAGACTCCAAGGATACGCAGAGGGTAAGAACCTCCCAACCACCTCCATGCTTTGGCTTGAGAGCCAATTTGTCCAAGCAGAACGTGATGCTCCAGCTTAGCGATGAAGTTATCCCCAAAAGCAAGACCACGAGGTCCATCCTCAGATTAGACTTTACAAGGCCTTTGACAACATGTCACACGAGGCCATCCTCACTAATATGTTGAGTCTAAATCCAGGATCCAGAACCTTCAACTACATAAGATCGTTTCTGGACAAGAGGACGGCAGAAATATCGCTCGGCGGGACAATCTCGGATCCCATTCACATGGGGTGTCGGGAGACCCCGCAAGACTCGGTTCTCTCGCCGTTCCTATATAACCTGGCACTCGTAGAATTATCGAAACAACTCGTGGCCATCCCAAATCTCGGAGATACGAAGGGCGTTCAAAAAAGATTTCCCCTGACTCACTTCTATTTATTGCAGGGTGATGAAACTGCGCACGTGTAATGGTTTAGTCACTATAGGTCACCTGCCAGTGTGCAACTCTGAACTAATAACGGTCGTTCTTTTATAGGTGCTGAAGTGGTGTGATGTGTGATAATGAATGCAGTGGAATACAGAGCAGTCATCAAGTTCCTGTACTTGAAAGGATGCACTTCAAGGGAGACGTTAGATGAGACAAAGGTGGTTTATAGGGAAGATTCCCCATCATATGATGTAGTGAAGAACTGGCCTCGTCAACTCGAATGAGGTCGGACTTCGGTGAAAACGGTTCCGATTGCAGGGCGACCTCACTCCGCCATCGATGAACACACCGTCCAGCAAGTGGAGGCCACCGTTTGGGAAAATCGCCGCGTGACCGTTCAAGACCTAGCCCAGCATTTCAAGATTAGTGTGGGCTCCATCGGAAAAATCATTCAGGCCATCTACATACGCATAAGGTATCCGCTCGCTGGGTTCCGCGGCTGCTCACTCCTTTCCAAAAGCAGGAACGAGTCGAATGCTCCCAGGCTCTTTTGACCATATGCCATGGAAACCAGGAGGACTTTTTCAACAGACTGATTACGCAGGATGAAATCTGGGTCCATCACTATGATCCTGAGTCCAAGGTCCAGTCGATGCAATGGAAGCACTTGGACTCACCGCCTCCAAAGAAGGCAACGCGCCTAGCCCTCAGCGGGCAAGGTCATGCTCACAGTCTTTTTGGGACCAGCACGGAGTACTCTTGATCGATTTCCTAGCAAATAGTGCCACGATTACTGGGGCATACTATGCTCCCCTGCTGCGGAAATTGCGGGAGGCCATCGAAAGCAAGAGACGTGGCATGCTCACCAAAGGTGTCGGCCTTCTGCAAGGCAATGCCCCTGTTCAAAACTCACATGTTGCTCAGATGGAAGCACGATGCTGCGGCTTTGAAATTCTACCGCATCCCCCTTATTCACCAGACCTCGCACCACCGGACTTCCACCTCTTTCCAACGATGAAGTCATATTTGAAGGGCAAGCATTTTCCAGATGATGAGACTCTGATTTCTGAAGTCACAACATGGCTTTTGGAACAACCTATCGACTACAAGCGAGGTGTTTACAGCTGCATAAAAAGATGGGAGAAATCTGTGTCCCTGCGTGGCACCTATGTAGAGGAGGAATAATAAATCTGCAAAGTTTTGCTGCTCTCCGTCCACAGGAAGTGGGTCAGGGCAAATCTTTATTGAACGCCCCTTCTATGCCGATGATGTAGCCGTCTGGATAACAAAACGAAATGATGGAATGATGGAGAGACAGAAGAAACATAACAAAGAGCAGTCGATACCATAGAAGCCTACGTCAAAACGGTAGGACTAAAATGTTCTCATTTCATATCGGAGCTTCTAATTAAACGCGACACTCCGAGGGGACAGAAATCCAACCTCCCGCCAGCCAACATAAATGTACAAGCGCAAGATAAAGTCGTTATACAAGTCAATTCCATGCGGATCCTTGGACTGATCATCCAAGAGAATTTCAAAAACACCGAAACCATCGAAAAGCTACATCATACATATATCAGACCATTAGACTGATCCATTAGACATCAGACAATTAGACTGATCCGGCGCATAGAAAACAGGAAAAGATGCGTTAAAGACAATGGTCTATGCCGATTGGTGCAAGCCTTTGTCATCAGTAGGATGACCTACGCCCTCCCCTATCTCCAATTACACAACGCCGAAAAACTAAAAATTCAAGGACTCATCAGGCAGGCCTACACGGCAGCCCTAGGCCTACCCATCAACACCTCCACTGACAAGCTACTGCTACTCGGCCTGCACAGCACGCTAGATGAGTTCACTGGGGCTCACAGGAGAATGCAAGAGCTCAGACTCGCTCGAACCAGGGCGGGTTGAATGATCCTAAAAATGCTCGCAATAAACGCGGAATCGCTCAACGCAAACACTCGCCAAATCCCGTCCATCGTCAAAAAGGCAATCATGGTAAAACCATTACCAAAAAACATGCACCCCGTCCACCACGAAAGAAGACACAAGGCCAGAGCACAAGCATTAGTCAAGAAACTCGAGGTCCGACCGGACGTAATCTACGTAGACGCGGCCGCTTACACAACACCCGAGAAAGAGTACGTGATGACCGCGGTGACCGAGGAAGGCAAATTCGAAGCAAACGCTACTCTACTAACAAATTCTTCTACTAACAAACTCTTGACTGAGAAAGCTGTACAGCTTTCCTTTGTAGCCGTATGGCTGCGCTTGGGTGGACGTCAATGGGTAATTACTCCCTTATTATAAACTCTTCATAAGTAGCCGAAAAAACAGCACTTGCCTTGGCGCTGACAAACTCGCGGGCAGAAGTGACTTTCAGCAATTCAAAAGCAGCCATTGGAAATATTGCGAAGGGCAGAATGTCTCCCATCTCCTTGGGAACTCACGAATTGCCCAATAGACAGGAAAGACCTGGAATTGGTCTGGGTACCGGCTCACCCGTCAAACCCGGAGAATAAGGCAGCCCACGTAAAGCTGGAGGATCTATCGGCCGAGCTGTGGATACTCGGACGACGGAATCACAAGAGATGGCCTTAATACCTATCGTGAGTTCATGCAGCATTGCAGACAAAAAAGGCTAATCTTCCCACCTCCGCATAAAAACCTTAAACCCGAATGTAGCAAAATGCGGCGGGAAAGCGACTGTAGACCACATCTCCTGGGACTCTCCAACAGATCCCCCACGAAAAAAAATGGCAGTGCTTTAGCTCTGGTTAAACCTGGCATAGTAGCGAGAGTCTAGGTTGTTTCAGAGACGCAGAACTCGATTCATCGTCATCTGTCGTCGTGGATGCGTTGTCGCCGGCTTAGCGCGCTCTTCCTCGGTCTCCTCGGCTCGCCGCCTCCTCTTGCCTTCGTTCCTACGTCGAGCTCTAGCTTCCTCCGAGCTGTCCATTTCTGCCACAGGCTCGGTATCGTTGTGATATACATACCCATCGCATCTCTGTCGACACTCCGCGCATGCGAACTACTGACGAGGCGGGCGGCTAGAATATCGATGGAGGCTAAATTCTAGAGGCTCTTGTACTGTGCTATGTGAGTGCAGGTTGAAGACCCCAGGTGGTCGAAATTTTCGGAGCCCTTCTCAACGGCGTCCCTCATAGCCTGAGTCGCTTTTGGACATTAAACCCTCATAAACCATAAATCATTTCTTTGATCCCACTGTTTATCCCTTCCTCTGTGGCGCGGTTCGGGTGTCCAGAGAGATATGTGAGACAGTTACTGCGTATTCTCTTGCCTCAAAAACAATTTTCAATTTTGCGAAGTTGTCGTAGTAGTAAAAACATTTATTGTTGCAAAAGGAAGAGTTAGGGAGTAGGGGGTTGGGGATAGATAGATGTGAAGCTTCAGTGGTTGGTCTTCCCTATTCCAGGATCCCGGTGGCCTCCGCCGCTGCCTTGGCCCTCGTCACCAGCATAAGCTGTGTGCTCGGGTAGGAGTCAGCCAGGAGGGCCTCCCACTGCTCTAGACTAGGGCTATTTATCTTTGGTAATAAAGGGCTTTTTTCACAGCCCCAGGTGGCGTGGTACGTTGTGGCGTAGCCCCCACACCACACGCACTCTTTCGCGTATCTGTTCGGCCACATTTTATGATACATCGCTCTGCTTGGGTAGGTGTCTGTTTGTAGTCGTCTGAGCGTGGTGGCCCGCTCTCTGTTGAGGATATCTGCAGGAGCCGAGTACTCCTTGCGCGCTCCCAGCAACGCCTTCATTGCCTCCCCGTAAGATTCTGGCGTGCTGAAGGGTTCGACCGGCAAACCCGCCCTCCGGTTCGTGAACCCTCGGACAACGGTGTCTGCCATGAGATTTCCCTCAACCCCAGTGTCAGGGACCCAAATGATGGAGTGTTGAATGTTTGTGTTGTTTGATTCATGTCTGTGTTGTTTTTGTTTGAAGAGGATCCTTGCGAAGGAACTCCATTGCCTCTTCGGCGCGATGCCTTGCCTGTGGTGCCATGGTTCAGCGCGCAGTCACGCTGACCTCGCGAAATGGCTGGCGTAGTGCAACTCTCGCTGCAATATCGCTTCAGAGGCTTGCGCACCCGGGCCCGTATGGGACTTTGCTGCTGAGCTCCGACCCAGAAACACAAGTACAGGTCGTGGCAAGAGCCCAAGAGTTCGCCGCCAGACTCCACTGACGGCCACCTAGCAAGAACTACTCCACTTGTTACTCAAGCCGATAATAAAAGCTTCCCAATCCAGAATGGGATGAACAAATTTACGCGGCACGGTGTAACCTTGTGATGGCACCTTTATGTGAAGTGCAATTAAAGAAACAAAAGAAAATTTCCGACGATTACGTTACTTCCTAATGCGAAATTTTAGCGCATCTCATCATCTGTTCCAGCTTTTCGGTAGTTTGAGGAGAAGAATTAGACAAAGACATTTATGTACAATTACAGACAACTTATTTTTTCACACATTCTCCGTCTTCAAGCAACACTCAACTAAAAGTTCTCAATTGTCATGAAGGAGCCTTTGTGGTCGGAGAAACAGATGGATATATTGTGACGAAGACGAAGCTGGCAGTGGCGCGGGACGGAGCGCCCGCGCTAGGCCAGCGGGCGCTCCACGTGACGTGACGTGGGGGTTTAAAACAGATTGTTTCGGCTCTAGACTATTTGATTGGATTTGCGACAACAACATAGTCTGCAACAATTCAGGAATGCCTACATTTGTACGTGGTCTATGCCGCTCTGTTTTAGACTTAACTTTTTCCTCCCCAGGAGTCTCTGTCTCGTCTTGGGCGCCTGTTGACTGCGCGACAAACAGTGACCATCTATCGATTAGTTTCAGGGTTGCGTGTAACTTAACTCTTCCCGAACGACAACAGCGCACCTTCATAAATTACGTTCGCTTTAAAGACACTCTCAAATCAGCTCTCACAATCGATTCGGACCGAAACACCACTACGAGTTCCGAATGTAAAGCTACACATATATGCACAGTGTTGGAACGCGCAAGGCAAAAGTCTGAATTCATTGTCACAGGATCTAAGGATGCCACCACCAATAATTGGTGGAATGCAGAGTGCACGCGTGCCTATAGACGGCGGAAAGCAGCCTGGAAGAAACTCCTCCTAAATCAATGCCCCAAAAATTGGTTGGATTATAAGTATGTCGCAGGAACATTTAAGCGCACTATCTCCCGCGCGAAGGAGGAGTATATTACAAGTCATTATGATTTTCTTTCTCAGTCAGGAAATAAACGGGCCTTGTTTAATTTTATGAGGAGAAGGAAAGTGATTCCTCCGGCTGTCAATATTGAATCCCTCGTTCAATCCCCTGCTGACATCGCTAAGGCCTTAGAGGGAATTGCGGGTGGCCTAGAACGTCGATTCACATCTGCACTTCATTATCCACCTACATTCTCATGCATCTCAAGTGATTTCATTGAGGTCACTATGCCTGAGCTTTCGCAAATTGTTTTGCGCCTATCTCCAGCGGCTCCTGGCCCCGATAAGGTCACTACATCTATGATTAAAATTTTGTTTACCGAATCTCCTGAAGATCTGTTGGCTCTGGTTAACCATTCCCTTAAAGGTCCATGGATTCCCCATGAGTGGCGTCTTGCGGAAATAGTTCCAATACTTAAAAAACAAGGGGAGGGTTTCACTTCTGACAACATACGCCCGATTTCATTAACATCGAATTTAGTGAAATTGGTGGAACGGGTCCTGCTTCGTCGTATCATGTATTTCATTTCTGCAAATGATATCTTGAATCCTTGTCAAATTGGTTTCAGGCCGGGCTGTTCGATTTGGTGTGCTCATACTGACCTTGAGAGCCGTATTAAATTAGCTCGCAGCACTAAACAGTTTGCCGCGCTTGTCACTCTGGATATCAGTAAAGCCTACGACAGCGTCAAGTACTCGATGCTGTTACACAGATTACAGGTCCTTAATTTCCCAATCTATTTCGTAGCCTGGATCTTTGCTTTCCTGGAAAACAGAGAATTTTATTGCTGCCGAAATGGTGTTTCTTCAAAGAAATTTCGACAGACAAGAGGTGTTCCGCAAGGCTCAGTTCTTTCCCCTGTTTTTTTTAACATCTTTCTAAGCTCCATTCCATGCATCCATAATGTGTCAACTTACGTGTACGCTGACGACATCGCATTTTTTGCTTCTGCAAAAGATATTCACTCTCTGTATCAGATCTTGCAGGATTACCTCAATATTCTTGACAACTGGTTAGGAAGTATTCATCTGTCCCTCAATGTGAACAAATGCGCCTTGTTGGTCTTCCCGGTTTCTCATCCTGTACATATCTGCGTTTCTTATAGAAATCATATAGTTCCTCAGGTTCAAACAGTGAAGTATCTTGGAGTGATCTATGACTCTACTCTTTCCTGGCGGCCTCACATTGAGCAAGTTTCTTTAAAAGGAGCTCGGGCTATTGGCATCCTGCGTCGGCTTTGCAGCACTAGGTCAGGGATGAGAAGGCACACACTTCTGCTGATCTATAAAATGTATGTCCGCCCAATTTTGGAGTTCGGATGTGTTTTATTCTCAGGAGCTCCTGCCTATAAACTTCGACCGCTTGTGCTCTTGGAGCGTGAGGCGTTGCGCCTCTGCTTGGGACTTCCAAAGTATGTAGCTAATGTTGTCCTGCACCTTGAGGCGCGAATTCCATCTTTATTAGCCAGATTTCGCCTTTTAACAGTCCAAACCTTTTTAAATTTGTACGACTCTCCTCTCCACACATCCAATGTAATATTTCTTAGTCAGCCCGCAGTCTTTTTAAATGCCACCTGGTCTCGTTTGCATACTCCGCAGATATGTTTCGTGCAGTCTCTCCTCGATCCCTTAAACATTAAGCTCACAGATATCCATCCACTGCATAACATCTCACCTTCAGTCGAGATTGCATTTGATAACATTTTCCCATCGAATGCCAAGCTCCAGCCCTTTCCTCTCCTTCTCGGTTTGTTACAGGACCACCTAAGATCCTTTCCTTTTCATATTCTCATTGCTACCGATGCCTCGCAGGATCGTGAAAAGGCAGGTGTGGGCATTTTTTCACCTGCATTGGGATGGTCCTTTTCTCTCCGTCTCCCTGACTTCACTCCAATTTATCTGGCCGAATTATTAGCTGTCATTCTAGCCTTACGTAAATTAGATCCTGCCGTTTCCAAAGTCATGGTTATGACGGACTCTCTATCTATTTGCTTTTCATTATCATCACCCTCTGAGTCTCGGGCATTACGCCTCTTTAAGCAGCTGATCCCGCTTCATCTAAATTCGGTGAGGTTGCTTTGGGTTCCGGGTCACGTGGGCATTCAGTTAAATGAGGTTGCTGATTCATTAGCAAGGGCCTCTCTCTGTGGCCCAATAATTGCTGTCCTGCCAACCTGCGCATATACAGCTGCGGTGAGGTTTCGCAGTTACACAATACTTCAGGAATTTTCAGCCTCAGCGCTTACTTCATCCCCCGAATACAAGCATCTTCTGCACCCTTGGAGCAGCAAAGACTGGAGTTCGCGCAGACTGGAGGTCTCTTTCACGCGTTTGCGATGCCGAGTTCCTCTGCTTAATTTCTACCTTCACAGATCTGGTCTGGCGGTTTCTCCACTGTGTCCATTTTGTGCCGAGCCTGAGACAGTGGATCACTTCCTGCTGTTCTGCCGCCGATTCTCTTCTTTGAGGAGGCGCCTATTAGAAAATCCGTTTCACCAGCTGGGTCTGCCTGTGTCCTCTGAGGTTGTTCTTTCCTTTGGCGCTACTTCGCTTGGACGAAGCAACAGGAGTGCGCGCTGTGCAGTTCAAAAATTTCTTTTAGAAACACAGCGACTCCCATGCTAATATTATTTTTTTTCTTTTTCTATTTGTTTTCATTTTTCTGATTCTCAAACTTTTAATTTATTATTATTATTATTATTATTTTTTCTGTCTCTCTTTCAGTCAATACAAAATTGAATCATTCCATATGTTGCATTCAAATTTGCACATAATGCCGTCCTCCCATCTTCGATCTCCCTGCTAACAGGTCCCCTTTCGTTGCGTCGTCCAATCTGTCAGCCTATACCCTATTAATACTCCTTTACCTCTAAAACTCTTAATCATTCAAACAGTTCACCGCCTGTGTCTTGGCCACTCCCCCGTAGTGGGTATGTGCCATTCTACTTGAGGCCAACCAACCAACCAGCGGCCATTGAATCATCTCATAGCCATGGTTCACCACGTCTCATTCTTCGGCTGGTCGCCGCGTAACATTTGGTGTGAGGTGCTGGGGTCCCTTCATCGCCATCCTGGTCACGGAGCTTCGGTGTCCTGGGCCTGCCGTGGACGTCGGCCGTGAGTACCTGGTCAGCGCCGCACGGCCGTGCCCCAGCCCGCCCGACCTGAACCGACCTCGCCGCTCACCCCAGCCCCGTCCCCCGCCCGGACCACACGACACGACGACCCATGACCCGACGGACCCAAGACCCCACCGACCCAAGACCCCACCGACCCAAGACCCCACCGACCCAAGACCCAAACATGAAGACACCGCCCCCCTGCCCCCGCCGTTCGGTCTGTCCAGAGACCTCGGCCGTCAGCTCCTGGCACCCTACGGCGCGGATGCTTCGTGGACCGGGACTCATGCTCTCATCTTTCTCATCTGTGGCGGCCAGCACTGCACCATCTTCTACATATTGTTCGATCCTTCTCTCAAGACCATCGCCATTTCGCCGTCTGTTCGTCACAGATCGGGACGTTCGCTCGGAGGCCCCGGGTAGTGTGACGAAGAAGCAGCTGGCAGTGGCGCGGGACGGAGCGCCCGCGCTAGGCCAGCTGCCATTAAATCATCTCATAGCCATGGTTCACCACGTCTCATTCTTCGGCTGGTCGCCGCGAAACAATATGCTCGACTTGCTGCACCAATGCCTTTTCAAAGTCGAGGTCTGTGCAAGTATTTCGCGAGGTTGTCACAGCCGTGGGAGGCTTTACGAGCGAGAGGGACGGTATGTTCGCCGCATAATTGGCAAGAAATTCCAGTTTTAGAGCGCAGCTCTTTCGCGCCCGTTTCTGCGTTTCGCGGCGTCGCCGTCGCCATTGTCCGTTGTAACCAGCAGTGGACACCTTAGTCGTGCTTTCGTTTCGTTTCGTCTATGGGGTTTAACGTCCCAAAGCGACTAAGGCTACAAAACCAATGCAGCGGGAGCTAGGAAAGCAGAAGGCAAAATGAGTAAATTGGTTTTTGAGGAAAGGAAATGGCGCACTATCTCCACATCTCGGTGGACACCTGAATAGGAGGGAAGGCGCATAGCTGCCCTCTTGAAACAGTGGACATATCAATCGTGCTTTAAGCTACATTGCGGTAGTGACAGATGTGCGCTGCGTGAGTTGGCATTGACAACGTTGTACCAGAAACGCGGCGCTGAGGCCGTCGGCGTTCATTTCGTTCGTTGGCGTCGAGAACGTTTTACACTCCGATCATTTTAAGGAAAGGAAGTGCGCATAACTGGCTCCCTGGGACAGTCCACGCCTGAATCGCGCTTATAGGTAGTACGTAGGGAGACCATAGATGTGGGCTAGCCGTATGCGTTAGCGCTGACAACGCGGAGCGAACTCTCGCGATCAACCATTAACTGCCACCTGGCAGGGTGGCAAGGTTGGTGTGGACTTTAATGCAGATATAAAGACAAACAAATAGAAATTCCTTACCACTCACAGGCGAGAACATCCTGTTCCTCTCGCTCGTAACGCCTCCCACGTCTGGATGGATGGATGGAAACAACTTTATTACGCGAAAAAAATCTTCCAGGGTGATCTCCTACTGGTCCAGGAGTCCACGAGCTTGTGCTTCACGTAAAGCCCGATCCACCAGCCATTTCTGACCGGTGAGCTGAGCGGTCCGTAAAGCAGCCTCCCAGGAAGAATGAGTGGGATTGGGGAGGGGGGTACTGCCTTTGGGGAAGGACATTCTCAAAGGTAGTGAAAAAGTGTGGATCTGGGCACGCCACAGGTGTTACAATGAGGAGGAAAGGTGGGGTGAAAGCATGAGAGACAGTGGGGGAAAATAAAGCTGCCTGTCTGTAATTGTCGCCATGTGGCGCTGGATGAGGGCGACAAGGTACTGTGGGGTGGTGGCAGTGTCATGCGGCTGAGTTTGTAGAATGTTGTGGTTTGATGATATGTAGAGAGGACCAATGGGACCTCTTGTGCAGGGTTGGGTGCCTGATCATCCGGTGTCCGGTAGGAGTGTTCTCGGGCCAGCGCATGAACGCGCTCATTACCGGGGATCGAGGCATGCCCAGGGACCCACGACAGAGTAACCGTTCGGTCGAGAGAGGTGACTGTGGCAAGAATACGATGTGTTGCCAGCGTCGCCACGCCCTTTAGGTAGTGGCGGTACGCGGCCTAGGAATCTGTGCAAATTTTGGTTACGTTTTTGTCAATGGTGTAGTGGGCCAGAGCAAGTGCGATGGCGGCTCCTTCCGCTTCTGCAGGCGAATTAGTCCGGATAGTGGCGGCGGCCCCCACTCTGCCGTCTTCATAGGCTGCGGCTGTCGTGAAGTATCCTGGTTTCGAATTTTCTGCCGCGTCGACATAAAGGATATCGGAGCGGTCGCTATATGTTTTCGTGTCATAGCTCGCCTGCCGCCTACCCTGATTGAGACTAGCGCTCATATTCCGCAGCAGGGGCTTCTGAGATATGTGATCCTGAGAGCGCAGAGAAATCATGTAAGGTGTAGGACCTGCTGGGGTAGGAATGGGTGGATTGAGACGTAGCTGTCGCAGTAGGTGTTGTCCTGTTTCTGTGCGACTCAGGCGAACTAATTGGTTGGTGCTTTGAGCCTCTATTAATTCGATCACTGTATTGTGGGTACCAGCGGCCAGGAGACGTTTCGTGCTAACCGTCCGTGGAAGACGTAGGGCAAAGATGACAGCCGTGCGTATTAAGATGTCTGCCATTGACAACCTCGGGAAATACTTGTATAGACCTCTTCTTTGAGAACCAGGCATAAATGCAGCAAATCGAGCATACATTTATATATTTCTCCGGCCATAAAGCTTCCTTCAGGACAATCAAAAACTGTTAACAGAGTGTATCTCGAGGTAGGAATATGTGTAAAAAATAACAATTTGTCTGTAATTCTACACACATGCCTTGCTCGAATTTTTTGCCTCAATCTATCGAAAAGCTGAAACCGCTGATGTGCTGCGCTCAAATTTCGCATTAGGAAGTAAGTTAAAGCCCGACAGACATGGAGCAATTATCTCGCGAAAAAATTGGCAGTGGCTTAGTTCTGGTTAAGCCTGGATATACAAGCGAAAAGCTGCAGTTATGCTTTGTTTCACGTTATGGCTGTCGCAGTTCGCGCACAATGCACTGGGAGCACCGCGGTAGCGGTGTAGATTTTGAGCCAACTCCCTCGCTACCACTTCTGGGTCTTCTTTTCTTCCTTCCATGGCGAATGTCAGCGCCTCTTCTACGGCCGCCGCCTCCGCTCACGTGTGCGTTTTCGCAACGCCTTGCGAAAGAGCCTTCTCTTGGGACGGAGACCGCCGT
This sequence comes from Amblyomma mixtum, assembly GCF_055824585.1. Classification (NCBI taxonomy): domain Eukaryota; kingdom Metazoa; phylum Arthropoda; class Arachnida; order Ixodida; family Ixodidae; genus Amblyomma; species Amblyomma mixtum. Next base: position 117,169,282 of record NC_143015.1, on the reverse strand, counting down.
CCCAACCGTCTCAAGCGGTTAACCGATGGCGAGGAGAAGTAACGACGGAGTGCGCGCCGCGGCGCGCTGCCTCTTATGTCCGCCGCCGCCGCTCGGGCGTTATCGCAACTCCTTGCGAAAACACGATAAGAACGCGATAAGAACCGCTAGCAGCGGCGAAGGGTAAACCGGTGGCGAGGAGGAGAACGGAGGGGGTGGCGAGGAGGAGGAAGGGCGCGCCGCGGCGGCGCCAAGGGGTGGCTCAAGCGAAGCGTGTTGTTGACGAGCCTAGTGAAGCTTTTCGCTTCAAAACCTGCGAACGGCCGCCCGGCGGCGGCCGTTCGCCGCCGACCAACCCGTGCTACGTTCGCCTGGCGGTCAGCCGCTCACCGGAAGCGGCGAATGGGAGCTGTCTGCGCGGACCAATAGGGGCGATCTGGTCCCGCATCTAGCTTCCACCCACCGCTTTGGATTCTACGAACCAACCACAGTCAACGTGGCGTCCAAATTAGCGCGCACCGAGTGTTTAAGGCGCGTTCACACTTGCCCAACCACCATCGATGGTGGCACTAACCACCATCGACGCATATCTACGGGAGCGTGGCCTGACCTGCTCCCCTTCAAAATCGGAGCTTTTCCTCTACCGGCCCAAGCAACAAGATTCAGTCAGTGCACCCATCTCCCTCACCCTAGGTACCCATCCCATCCTACTAGTACACAAAATCCGCGTGCTAGGCCTGGTTCTCCACTCCCACGGTGCGCACGGAGAAGTCATAAAGACACTTCAAACACACGCTCAACACACCACTCGACTGATTCGCCGCATAGCGAACCGCAGGGCTGGCCTACGCGAGCGAAGCACGAATCGCCTCACCCAGGCTTACATCATAAGCCGCACTATATATTCCCTTCCATACCTGCCCCTCAAACAGAAGGAGAGAGGCCGGGTAAATGCGCTCCTACGTAGTTGCACGAGAACGGCTCAACGGCCTCAAAATCGGTGTACACAACACCTTTGAGGAGCTCAAAGAAGCTACCTTTACGGCAAAACTATCCCGTCTATCCAGCTCACAGGCTGGTCGTACTTCATTGTCCCAGTTGAGCCTGACTCCAATTACAGAGCCTACCAAGGGGGTCCCTCTTTTTGCTACCCTCCGCTCTAACCTCAACGTAACCCCCATCCCCAAAAACGTGCACCCTGAGCGAGACAGGGAACGCAGAGTAGCAAGGGCTCGGGCCCTCCACAAACAGCATAGCGAGGACCATGAGGTGGTCTATGTGGACGCAGCGGAATATACGACAGGCTCCCGTATGGCCCTGGCAGTAGCCGACAATAATGCAAAGCTTCTAACTTCCAGCTCAATCATTAACAATTCGACCACAGAGGCAGAAGAGGCAGCCATCGCGCTTGCTCTCATTTCTACATTCTACATCTGCCACAAAAATTATCTCCGATTCCAAATCTGCAATTTTAACTTATGCCAAGGGCTACATACCAGCACCGCTGCTCGTTTACTACGTTTCTGGCAGCCCCGGCGCCTCATAACCCTCATCTGGACGCCAGCACATGCTGGCCTCCCTGACAACGAGGAGGCTAATTCCCTAGCCCGAGGTCTCACATTCCGGGAAGGAGTCGAGTCACCTCTACAAGCCTCGGAGCACCTGTTCTCCTTCCGTGATATTCTCTCGTATTCCCGAGACAAACGAAAGGAATACGCACCCCCAGCTCCATCCCTCACCATAGCGCAGGCTGCACATTGGCGACAACTACAAATCCGGACTGCTCCATACCCTATACTGCTGCATGCCCGATACCGAGGCCAATTCCCGTCATCATGCAAACTTTGCGGCAAACCAGGAGACTTCTTACACACCCTCCTCACATGCCCCACCTTCCCTCATCCGCTATCACCAACCGCGGCGGAGTCTTACTGGGAGTCTCTTCTGACCAGCTCGTCCGCTCAAGACCAGCGCCGGATCTTTCCAGCGCTCACCGAAGGATTACATTGAGGAGGCATCCAAGTGCCATGTAGGGGGCTTCGCCCTCACGATTTACATCAATGGCAATAAACGTTTCCATCACCACCACCACTTGCCCAACAATCCGGCGAGCGAAGCGGATTCGGCCGCTTTTGACGCCTGCCGGGGCGGAAAGCGGCGCGGCGAGGTCGATCGGTCCGGAACGATTTCCGCCGCGCGGCGACAAACGTGGCGGCGCCCTTCGAAGCCGGACTCCTTCGGACTGAATTCTCGTTGTTGCTGCCATTTCACTGTGTTTACTGGCCGTAAATAGAGCACCAGCCTTTCGCTTCGTCTCGTATTGCCTATAAGAAAACATATAAGTGATAAATTTTCTTTATTCTTTTATTTAGAGTGACAATTCTCCCCCTTCTAGGCTTAAGAGGAGAGTCGGTTTGTTTACAGTAATGGTTGCCGTCCTGAGAACCAGATCGCGCCAATATAGGCTGAGTTTATTTTTGCGTCAGTGCTGGCATACGCTGAACTAAAAGTGGAAATGCGCCTGCGTTACGCAATTCTGATTTAGGCAGAATATCAGCAGCGGCAGCACGCATACTGTCGAACGGAAAAATGGAGAGTCCAATCCTCTTGCTTTGGGCGCCTCCGCACCAAACCCTTCAAGGCAATGAGGGAGCCCACGAGCTCGCCCGAGGACTGACCTTCCGGCCGATCTCACCGACTCCGTCGGAGGATGGACACATTTCAAAAAACGAGCGGTTATACTCTTTCCGCGATATCACACAGTTCTACATGCTTAGTGGAAGAGAATACTTCGCACCGCACAAGAAGCTGAGCAAGGAGGAGGAAGTAGCATGGCGGCAGCTGCAGGTGGGCACTTTTCCGAATTCAGCCGCGCTGAGTAGGTTCATGCCCGGCTTCAATGACGGGAAACGTAGGGCCTGTGGAGAACGAGCTACCTTAGCCCATATGATGTGGGCATGCGCCCAATCCACACCTTTAGTGAATTGCAAGGAGTCATGGGAGGTTTTGCTACGCAGCCAGGACCTCCAAGAACAAAAAGAGACCATCAGATATGCCTTCGAAGCCGCCCGGTCCCAGGGGATCTCGGCCGTCTGACAAGGACGGGATGGCGAGGCCGCCGTCCTGATTATCTGATACAATAAAGTTTTTCTAAGCCTAAGCTTGCGTTTAGCGTACCTAAGTGTTGTGTCCCCTTATTGCTTTTGTGTGTGTGCGCCCCCGCATCCTCCTCCTAACGACCACTCGCATCCTCCTCCTAACGACCACTTGCCCCTCGTCGCACGCTGTCTCCAGATGCCCCCCCATGGTGCGCCCCCGCATCCTCCTCCTGTTTTGGGAAGCCACTCCCTCCCGTGGACGCTTCTCCGCTCCCTCCTTTCTTCGGGCGGCCAGTTCGGCTCCTGCCTCGGTCGACGCTGGTCGCACCCTCATCAGCTTTAAATAAACGAAGTCTTAAAGTACGGTGTGCGTCTTTCGCTGCATTCAACACAGCGACCGGACATGACAGTGGCGACGAGAAAGTGGATTCGACCCGCGCTACGCAACGCTATTGACAAGCCATGGCTACGCGAGGGTTTCCCAATCAGATACCAGAGTTCAACGGCTCATCGTGGTCATCGTGGGTTGGACGCCTTCAGTTCTACTTTGAAGCTAACAACATCACAGACCCAGCCTTGAAGAGGGCCAACCTGCTGACGCTGTGCGGGGAGCAGACCTACGATACTGTCTGCGCCCTTATTCAGCCAAGCACACCAGCGGCAGTGTCTTACGACGACATCGTAAAAGCGCTGCAAAAGCACTACGACCCAAGGCCATCCGAGGTCTACAGCCGGGCTCGCTTCCAACGACGAGATCAACTGGGAGGAGGATGCGAGTGGTCGTTAGGAGGAGGATGCGGGGGCGCACACACACAAAAGCAATAAGGGGACACAACACTAAGCATGCATACGCTTATGGTACGTAGACAGCGTAAATTTTTGTTCTTTTCTCACTGTATCTGTGTACGCCGCAAGCGGCGACGTGGTATAGAAAAGCGAGAAACAGCAGCGGCGCGGCGGTTCCGCCTCGCCAGGGCGTCGACAGATGAGAACAGGTACTTAGTTCGATGGTGCAGCACTGTCGTCCTCGTTCATTCCGGTGCCACGCGCGCCCTCTGCACTTTTCTCCTCGTTTTGTCAAGGTGCAAGCCTAGTTCTGCACGAGTTCTTCGCCGCCTCGCACTCGGTCCGAAGGTAGCGCTGGAAGTAGTGTGGCATGGCGCTCGTTCCACCGAGCGCTGAGCAGACGAAGCTCCACGTTGTTTTGACAGCGAGCGGAAAGAAGTTCGCCTGCTTTATTGACCCGACGGTTCAGCCATGACTGATGAAAATTGAATTGAATTGAATTGAATTGAATCCAAACTTTACTTCACAAATGTGCATACAGTCTTTAGAATGAGCCACAGGCCAAAAGCTAAAGAAAATTGCTTGCAAATGCCTGTGGCTCATCTAAGAGCCATTACAAAATAATAAATAAAATAAACACATACATACAACGGTGGCAGGTCGCATACGAGCACACTATAGAAAGAATTTATAATATTTACGATTGAACTGATTGCTACACAGAGATGTAGTTTGAAACTTGAAAAAAGGATTAAAACTGTACAAATGCATTTAAAAGTTATACACTGCTGGGTTGATGACAAATGGGAAAAGGACACCGATACATACACAAACTACAATATATGAAAAGAAGTTATGGAATATTATTTACAAAGTACACTTCTAAATCATGTGGTCGGAGGTTATACATGCTAAGCTGGTTAGATTCGTAGCTGTTTAGAATATTGGGTATAAGGAAATTATGTGCTTGTTTACCATAATTAGTTCTATCGCGTGGAAGTGTCCGTTTTGCGGTTGATCGGGTTTGAACATACTTTTCTCTGGGCTTTAACATTTAACAAATGGATATGTTTAGGAAGCAATAGGTAAGTAATGCTGCATGACGACGTTAAAGGTGCACTGAAGAGGAATCCTAACTGGTCTTTTTTGCCGCGCAAACTCAATCTACACATTCCGAGCATTCTTAGAAACTTCGATTCATTGCCCTGTGCGGCCGATTTCCCTAATTAAATTGGATTACCCTCCGGCTTTTGCCTTTTTTGTTTGAATTCCCCGCATATTTGGGAGGAGTCGACCAACGTACACTGTTCAGTGCCTTTCAGGCGGTCGCGTGCCGGCTTTGCTCTTTTTTTTTAAGTTTCCGTGAAAAAATAGATCTACCCAGAGACTACATAGCTGCAAATTAGGCCTATGGAAATAAAAATATGCGCGCGCACACTGCTTTCGCTGATCAATACGTATTACTCCGCCGACGGCAAAGCAGCAAGCCGCCACGGTACTGGCTGAAAGGTTCGTCGACTCTTCCCACCGCATGCGGGAAATTCAAAAAAAAAAAAAGGCGGGAGCCGGACGTTTAATCCGATTTAAATTAGGGAAATCGGCCGCACAGGGCAAAAATTCGAAGTTTCTAAGAGCGCTCGGAACGTGTAGATCGAGTTCCAGACGTAAAAGTACGAGTTCAGATTCCTCTTCTGTGCACCTTTAAGCACGTGGCCGGCAGTCAGGGTGTTTATTAGTGGTTGCGGCAACAAGTAGCGTAGGGGGCTGTGTAAACATTTTAAGTGATCGTCTTTGCCTCTGCAGACGGACAGCGTGTGTCGGTGCGGCTTGAGGCCTCCAGAGCAAGCCGTGCCTCCTCTGGCATTATCGGCACCACCGGCTCCCGCCAACGTTGGTGATGCAGGCCTGCATTCTATCCCTGATCCACAAGAGGCATTCGCTTCCCTAGGCGAAGCAGCAGAGCTATAGGGCGCCAGGAAGATAAGATTTTTCATTCCAAAATACTCGGATATGGAAGACTTGAAGGGCAAAACGAGAGCACTCGGGTACGTTGTCTTTGTCTCTCATAGTGTTGTGCGTATGGAAATACCTCGAGCACGCACTAACTATGGTTACCAGATGCTACGTAATATTCTCCCGTCGTTTCTAAACAAACGAGTTCTTTCACAGCCACAATATTGTTTTTTTTTTTTTGTAAATATACCATAGACACAATACTTGCACTTTCTATCTTTTTTTGCATTGCACCGTACATTGTAAACTGCATTAAACACTCTCGTTATCTTGTGATTGTCCTTGCTTATCTCTTGATTTTGTACCCGATCCTCCCATGTCTCATGCGTTGTTTTTGTATCCTGGTTTTGTTGCCAATGCCATGTTTTAGGGGCCGTGAACCCCGTCAAGCCCAGTTAGAGGCTTTTTTCTCGCAGTCCTCTGCATCTGTAAAGCTGACGTTGGAATAAAATGATGATGATATGACATATTTTACGTTACGTAAACACCAGTCACGCTGGTATATATTGTCTTTGAGGTTTATAGTTCCACTAATGTTTCAAGGAATCCCTTGAAGTGTGCTCTTAAACTGAATATTGCATCAAATTTAAGTCCATATAGTTTGCTTCAAATACATGGCAGCTAAAGTGAGAATTCATGCCCTGGTAAGTAATACCTATTCGTAGTACATTGTGCTGCAGTAGAAAAAAAAACCCTTTCCAACAGCTATATGCAAGGCATGACAGGTGCTGTTCCTTATAAAGGAAATTGCATGACACACGATAATGTTGCTGTATGTTCGGTATTCTTTGTTTAGCACAATAAACCTGCTCTGGCAAAAGCTCGCAGTGCTCATAAACTCTGAATTCAAGTGCACAATGAGTACAGTTCAGATCGAGAACAAGTAGAAATCGCTCACTCCGGCTCATAAAAAGACAAAAAAAAAGACAGTGGCTCTTCAGGGCACCAACGGGCAACCTGCGAGAATGAAGACTAAGTTGCTGTTTTCTATGGATCTGTTCTGTGGTGCCGATCAATTGTGTGTCATGCAAAGAGCTGGCTGCAGTCCTTGGGAAGGAGCACAGTGTCAACCCCAGGTTGCTGCTCGAACCCGGAGGAGTTGTTCTGCCCAGCGGAAGCACACAGTAAGTCAAAATTACGCATTTTGTACAAAGCGTTAACTGATGTGGCACCTGTATGTGTATACTTTACAGGACTAGAGCTGCAGAAGCGCATCTGGGCAATCAAAATCTGTCAGTGCCAGTTTAATGTGGTACTGCACCAAAAGAAAGCGGCCCACCAAATCAAACCTCGCACCCCTCTTCGATGCGCTGCAAGGACTGGAGCAAACAAAAGTCCAACAAGAAGAAGCAAGGAAAAAAGATTTAGAAGCAAGGGAGAAGTGGGAGAGAGCGAAGGAGGCCAGACACAATGATCGCATGCGGCGGTTTGGCCGCCTGACATATTTGCTTGAAAAGCAGCAAAACAAAAAAAACTATTTTGTGCACACAGCACGCTGAAATTATTTTGACAGTGCAACCACTGCTTCCGTGTGAAGCACTGCAGTTTTCGTTCACAGGGCCAAGATATGCAACTAACACTGCTCCTTGGCAATGAATTCCCGCAGATTTGGGCTGTAACCTGGTGCACTACTGTCGAAATCCTTTTCACAGTCGTCGTTACCCACATCTTCTTCCTCTTGTGTCAAAGATGTCAAGTCCTGTAGGAAGTCCCGTTCATCATTACACGGGTTGTGCAGCACAAATGCACACACCTATAACTAAGTAGCAGCACTGTAGAACACATTTCGCATCACAAAGGTACAGCCGTCTGAAGCGCAGTTTGAGCAGGCCAAAAGTGTTTTCAATCGCCACTCTTCGCTGACTGTGTCGCTTGTTGAATAAGACTTGGGTTGGGCCTAGTTGGTACATGATGTTGTGAAGGTGTAGGTTGCGCAACCAAGGGACGAACCACGAAGAAAGACACAGAGACACACACAAGCGCTTGTGTGTGTGTCTGTGTCTTTCTTCGTGGTTCGTCCCTTGGTTGCGCAACCTACACCTTCACAACATCGCTTGTTGAAGTTCTTTCTCCAAGCAGGAAAAGTGCTTTCCTTATCCCTGAACGGGGTCATGAGCCATGGCATCAAGGGGTACACACTGTCCCCGAGTATGTAAATGTCCCCGCAATCCAGAGCTGCACGTGTGAAGAATGGGCTCTCTCTCAAGACGCGGGCGTCGTGCACTGATCCAGGAAATCCAATGAACACGTTTAGGAACTTGTTCTTGTCATCGCATATCCCTTGTAGAATGACTGACGGCCACTTCTTTCGGTTGAAATAGAACTACGCCGATTCACTTTGGGTCAGCATCTGTATGTGCGACCCGTCTATGCATCCGATGGCATTCCTTTGTCCCTTTCCACCGCTCTTTGCGAGAAAACCGGCCTTTGATACGAGTCATTTCAGCGTTACTGGGCCAGCATATGACTTCGCCGCTAATCGCATGCAGGAAGTAGATTACTCGAGCCACGCAAGCATGCACCGATGATACATCAAACTTGTCTTCAATAGCGTACATAGACATCTTTAAGCCGATGTACGCTAGTGCAATTAGGCATGTCTTTTCGGCAGGTATCTGACGACGCTATTGAATCCTTCTCGGATGGAAGGCTTGAAGCCTTGAATTTGCTACTCAGTCAGTCAAATGTCTCCCTAGATAGTCGGAACAATCTCTTAAGTTCATACTCATGGTACCTCCTTACCACGTTCTCATATCCAGGAATACGATTGGCATCGTCACGCACCACCAATGCGCAGGCGACCAAAATGCACACGTCCTCTAATTCTTCCTCGGAGTCACTTAAATCGAAATCATCGTCACTTTCAGAGTCCAATAGCTCCATTACACCTTCGTAGAGTGTCATCATCACGGTCGTGTAAAGGCAGACGATACCCGAGATAAAGGGCACGCCGTGCTAGGCGGTTGCTAGGTTGGCTAGACCTGCACTTGTGTCTTCGTTTTGCCAGTGGCCGGTGGGCGCTAGTGTCCGGGCTGTGTCTGCACTTGTTTAACTGGCGCTGCATGCTCACGTGACCGCTTGTCACTGCTGCAGAACAAGTGCAGCCAGTGCAAACCAAATCGAAAAGACCTTAATTGCTACCCTGTACAGAAAGCCGGCATCAACAGACTCTAACCGTAAGAACACCGCAACAAAACATTTTCCTGTTCAGTAAAGTGAATTACTTTCTTCTAACAGCATCAGGTGTCCTCACTTCCTCAGTTCTACCCCTTTGGCGGCGCCGTTCGCACCGAGGTGAGCGCTAGCCAACGCAAAGCATAGCATAGCACTCTGATTGATGTGATTGTAATGACTTCATGCGTGACGGCATTACATCTAGACCAATCAGCGTGACAGCGCGCCAATGAGTGCAAAAGAAGAAGACGACACGGACGCTTCTGCAAAAGAAGACCACGAATCAAACATTCTGACAATGAGTCGGGCCAAAACAACTCTGCCTTACAGGCCACGGAGGGAGAATCAAAGCGACGCTACCGAGAAGAGAAATCTCCTCGGACCACAGACATTGAAGAAAAGCTACTTAGAAGCAAAGACCCAGCAGTTCGAACTGCGGCAATCAGGGCGGCTCGAATTAGTTGCCAGGACCCGAGCAGTTCGAGACGGTGATGCATAATCTGGATGACCAAATAAGCAAGCCAAGACAGCACTCAAGACCGAAGCTTCAACAAAGGCATTCACCAAATAGTTGCTGTACAACCCGTTCGGCTGCAGCTGCTGGGAAACTGATCGATTGGGGCTCAAGCACAGAGATGTCTGTCGTGACTCTGGTAAAGCAGTCAATGGTCTCGATGAAGTTTCCGGACAGCAACGATTCCATGTTCCGGCTATACATGACTCTGGACCATTCCCTGTACAACACTCGTAACTAGCGGTGTGCGAATATTCGAAATTTTCGAATCTATTTCGAATATTATAATTTTGGTATTCGTACTCGATTCGAAATCCAAGTACCGTATTTTCCGGTGTATAAGACGCACCCTTGTATAAGACGCACTTGCCATATATGCAAGCTGTCACTGGAAAAGTTCGTATATAAGACGCACCCGTGTATAAGACGCACCCCAGTTTACCCAGTTAGGCCAGTGAGGCTTAATTAAATACGCTTGCGCGACTATCGCGAAATGCACCGTACCTGTGAGCAATTCTTAAGCAACGCTAAGTGATCGAAAAAGGCAACACTCATGCCATACTCGTCCACGTTCTAGCAAAAAAGAACGGAAAAACGATACAGCTCCCCATATGTCCATAACATTTTATTCTACTTGAAACCTTCGAAGTCTTCATCTTCAGATGCGCTATCAAAAGGTTCACCCATTTCTGGAAGCAACTCGGCTGAAACATGCACTACGTATACGGAGCAAAAAAAAGTTGCAAAGGGTGACTAAAAAAGAACGCCGGCTTGTCTTGACAATGGCGAGAAGCGCGATTGTCACCATCTTTTGGCGCTTCTCATTACTTTTGCTTGGGGCCTCCGAAACAGCCGCGCGTTTGTGATCCCGGAAGTCGTCATCCCCGCCGTTTCATAATATAGATCACCTAGAATGTCGCGCACGGCGGTCCCGGTATTGAAGTATTAACCGTGTTACAACCGCGTTATTGGTAGTGATATTTTTTAGGTGAAAAAAGCTTGAGCATGAACTGGAGTAATCGATGAACGCGCAAAAAAAGATGAAAAATTCGCATATAAGACGCACCCTTGTATAGGACGCACCAGCAAAATTTTCGAAAAAAAGCCGCGTCTTATACACCGGAAAATACGGTATTCGTGTTCTTTCGAATATTCGACCCGGCGCGAATATTCGTATCTAGCCGAATATTCATTGTGAGCACCGGCCAGGGTTGCCAGGTTTGGCTACTTTGCGCCAAATTGGCTACTTTTAGGACCGCTTGGCGACAAAAATTTGAACTCGGCTACTTGGCTACTTTTCGGCTACTTTTGAAATCGAAGTTAGGGCTGTAATGGACCTCTTTTTCTGCCAATGATCCACACATTATACATCTATAAATCTTTGCTTGAGTGTGTCAGAATGCCATACGCGAACACCATTATTCTGCGGTGCCAGTCTGTGAAGCTCCGCCCACATTCAGCCTCCGAGAACAGAATTCCTCCACGACGAAAAAGTAGTCCGCTGCTTGAACGTTTCTTGTTACGTAAACAAGAAGCTTCTCACAAGAAAAAGATAGTGAGCTTTAGAATTTTGATATGTGGTTTGTTTGATATAGTCAACACTAAACAGCTTATTTCGTTTACAGTTGCGACTGGCCAGCGGAGTAATACAAAACGCCGCGGACCACGACCCAGTGTTGGCAACTGCTGTTTTTTTAAGTTGTATCCTACTATAGACTTAAAATACTTCTCGCTCCTGTGTTCACTGGCTCCTGTGTTCTCCCAAGCGAGATTCCGCCTGCGCTATGCAATGCTGATATGTAGGAATTTCCTTAGAACCAGCTATAAGAAATGTCCCATCTCCATTCTCTCAATCATGCACTCAATGCACTGAATGCGCTTGAGCTAAATAAGGATGTGAATTGCTACTTAGGTGATATACCTTGTTTCCTCAGTTGGATGCTGGTTCAAAGTGCGTTGATCGGCCACACATGATGATGCTGAGAATTAGAGTCTTGGTTAATATTTTTCATAGCAAATACGGTTTCCTTTTAGCCGATTACTGGGGAACGGCGAAGAGCAAAAGGCTTTGAAACGCGATGACGAAGGCTCTTATCGTACAGCGATATCCTGAGAGCCATGAGTTCCCCAGTATACGGCTGTAAAGGAAGCCATGTGACCTGGAAACATTTGACCAAGGCTATGCTTTCTATGCCTTTAGAACATATGAACTGCATGTGGCGATCAGTCTGTTTTTGCAATATAAAGCGTAAAAAAGATCACAGGAGAGAAACGGAAATAGAAATAGGCGCATCAAATCAAACCCTTGTTTATAGAGCAGTGAAAAAATTTCATGCAAAAAACATTGCCAGGCATGCCATATATATATATATATATATATATATATATATATATATATATATATATATATATATATATATATATATATATATATATATATATATATACATATATATATATATATATATATATATATATATATATATATATATATATATATATATATATATATATATATAGATATAGATAATCTGGGAATTAAATGTGTCATGGCTATTGCTTAGGAACAGCAATTATTTCTCTTCTGAAAAGAAGAAAAACTGTTCTGATTACTTTTCCCACACTCTCTTTCCCTTCGTTTCCGTGCTTCTGTCCCATGGTGTTCATGTATTTCCCTTCATTTGATTTGCGGCGCTTTTGTAATTCAGTTATTCGCATTCACAAATTACCCTGCGTCCTACAAGAATAATTATGTTTATTGCGCCCTTTATGCTTCTGGTGACGCTTTTCTGCAACCTTGGCGCTACTTTTGGCTATTTTTGACACTTCGGCAGCTGGTTGGCTACTGGTTTGGCTACTTTGCAGCTTTTTGTGGCTACATTTAAAATTTAGGACCTGGCAACCCTGGTGCCACCAGCGTTCATTTCGGTCCACAAGCCCTATCGATAGAGACATAACAACATGGCGGCGCCCAGAGCAATGCTCATGGATGAAGGAAAATTTTGCCTTGGAATTTTTCCTTCGAGGAAAGAAAATTTTTCCTTCCTCCAAGGGCCATGCCCTAGCTGACTGCGCTGGTGAGCTTCATTGTGGCTCTACCTGCGAAGCTGGTATAGTCTGAGCTGTGCACGAAGTACCTCACAATACGTGCCAGGTCAGTGCTAAGTGAGAGAGAATTTTCTGTGGCTGGAGGAGTCGTTTCAGCTAGAAGGAAACTACTTCTGTCTGACCGTGTGGAGCAGCTTGTTTTCCTTTACGACAACCTTTTATGTTCATCCCAGCAACGCGCTTTTGTGCTGATGGCAAGCTAGCCTTAATCAATACTGTGTACATCCTCTCTGATATTTCCACTCTTCTAAGAATAATTTTTGAGACTTCGATACTTTTTGTGCAGCCACACACACCTTTTGTGTTCATTTAATCATCGACAGTTGAACTGTGATGTTCTTGGGTGCACAAGTAAATGTTTTGTAGTGGTTAAATGCGTCTGTATTTGATTATTCGATATTCGATTCGATATTCGGAATCAAGTATTCGTATTCGATTCGTATTCGAAAAATTTGATATTCGCACACCCCTCCTCGTAACCATACTTTTTTCTACTTTACACCCAGCAGCCGTGCGCGGTCCTTCATTCTTAGCGGCTAGTGGCGACGTCGGTATAACGATGGTTGTCTAGTGTGTCGTACGAAACGTTCTCATGGCAAAGATGCTGATGGAATCTGTAATTCGACAGGATTGGCGAGACGATCTGCTACAGTCATAAACCACGGCTAATTTAACCCGGCGCATGCTAGTATGCCTGCAGGAAACTATGGACACTTGAATTAACGTTCACTGCGGGCTTTGTATTTGCTGGCTGTTGGGATATCAACCTGTGAGTGTGGCATGACGTGTATGTTTCCTGCACAGGTTTAAGACCTTGCAAGATTGCGCGCATTTAGGATAATCGATGAGCCCAGCAGGGCAGCACAGGTCCTTCCCCTGTTTACGTGAGGAGCGCATCGCAGAAATCACGTGATCTTGCGGAGCAACCCTCACATGAAGTCATTATCCACGGCTGGCAATCAGCGACGCTACGTCGTTTTATTCAGTATATCCCGCCACCCCTTTTTCTTTTTTTCTTTCGCAAATATGCAGAAGCGTGGAGCCGGGAGGCAAGGACGAAGTTATTGCCGTCCGCTGCACTGGAGACTCGCTGCTGTATCTTCAGCCAATAAGAGGCAGAGAAAGAGTAGGGCCTGGAAGAGTGGAAAGGAGAAAGTGACATCAGACACCTTTAAAACAGGAGCAGGTAGGCGCGCACGACCTCGACTTAAGCGTTTTTGTACTTCAAAAAAGCAAAGCAGTTACTTGGCCACATTCTCTAAAAACTGTCTTGCACTGGGCTCGGACATCCAAGCCTCCGACGACCGAGGCGTCAGTTATTTTCAATTATTTTTGTTATTTACGTTGGCGTCCGGTATCAGATGGTCAATTGATGTCATACATCAGCGAACATTCACTTTGCAATAAGACAGTAAAACGTTTGCAACATCAGCTATAGATTAGCCCCTGGTGACTACATGGTGGATGTGAGATATAATGCGGAAAATACGATGGGTATTTCGCTTTCCCTCGCAAAAAAGCAGCATGCGGTACACTCACATGTGAGGGTCAAAGCTGCGGAGATGGTAGTGCTAAAGGAGCCGAAAGTGGTCTGGAGAGCCGCGTCCCCACTGATGGCCTGGTTGATGGCCGTGATCAGCTGGCAGGCGATGCCGTTAATGACAGCAAGGAACTGGGCTGAGGGAAGCTGACTCAGGATGCACTGTAGGAAAACAAATGCAATACGCGGTGACTGAAGGTCACCCAGGGTGATCCACAGAATATTTCGGCAATTAAAAAGCAGCGGAAGCATTCACCGACGCGTTGAATAGTAGTGTACTTTGTAAAAATAGGAAGCACGCCAGACTGCGACGAGTGTTAACGGGCTGAATTATTTTTTTCGTTTCCTAGTAACAGTTCATGTCGACTCCTTGCAATCGATCCGCGGCACTGCCACGTAGTCTCTAGGTAACGTGATGAATTCTTAAAGTTTATGGTAAACGTTTCATGCTTCGAGCTTAAGGACACACTATTTGCTTTTTTCGTTAATGTTTGATAGTTAATGTTAAATGTAAACGATGGTGATTTCACGACGTAAGAATTATTGTTGCGAGATGTGTGGCTACGTAGAATGATCCCCGAAATGCCACAAATCGTTCTAATACGGCGAGTAAAGTCCGCAGCTATCGCTCTTACACTCACGGTCGCTGCCATTTTTATAATGGTTTAAAACTTGCGAAAAAGGCGGACAAAAATGCTAAAAAAAATCACTTTCTAAGGTAAAAATTTGCTTCAGGAGATGTATGAGAGCTGTGCTGTATACTCACAACAATGGACTGCACCGTGGACTGAACCATGTTGGTCTGCAAGAAGGAACGCACAGTGAATAGCAGAAAGGTGAGTCATTATTTGTTCGATATATTTAACGACGACGGCAACAATATGAGCGCGACAGCTAACCACGTTCTTAGCTGCCTATTCTAGTAACTACACGTCTTGCAGCACAAGCGAGGCACAGAGAAAGGGCAAAAAACAACGCTGAGACGCGCATTGCGGAGCCTTCTGCTTGTTGGCGTCTGGGTCCTGCTTGCGATTCCAGATATCCCCAAGTATGGGCCTACCCACCCATGCCGCCTTTGAAATAGCGCGAACTTTTCCCTAGAAACCAGTAAGCATTTGCGTCCTAAAAGATTCTTTCATTTACATTGTCTTTTGTAAAGTTGCAGTAGACGCTGCAACGATGGCCATGGACACGTTCTCTCAGGTAAGCACTTTTTTTGGTCCCTGCTCTGTTGCTCTACATGAAAATTGAAAAATGACGTAATGAATTAATTATCCCCAGCCTATATCATGATCCTCTGAATGGATGGGAACCAGGAAATGGAAATTGGCACCTGGAAATCTAGTACGAATGCACTTCGCGAGCAGCATCGATGTCTACGTGCACGGCGAAGGCACTAAACGAGTTTAGTTTAGTTTAGTTTAGTTTAGTTTAGTTTAGTTTAGTTTAGTTTAGTTTAGTTTAGTTTAGTTTAGTTTAGTTCAGTTTAGTTTATGGGGTTTAACGTCCAAAGCAACTCGGGATATGAGAGACGCCGCAGTGGAGGGCTCCGGATATTTCTACCACCTGGGGTTCTTTAACGTGCACTGACATCGCACAGTACACGGGCCTCTAGAATTTCTCCTCCAAAGAAATTCGACCTCCGCGGCCGGGATCGAACCCGCGTCTTTCGGGTCAGCAGCCGAGCACCATAACCACTGAGCCACCGCGGCGGCTAAGGCACTAAACGAGACGAAGTTAAAAACGAAACTTGTCAGAAACACGAAGTCCGACAACTTCATATTTCTGCACATTGATTTAAATACTCTGTTGCACTGCTCGGAAACCGGGCAGTCAAAATGTGTGCAAGTAAAAATTTCAAATTCTGCCACACGGTGCTTCTGTAGGGTACAGCTACAACCCAATATCTACAGCAAAAATTTCTCAAAAAACTTTCTCCAAAATATGTATAATGCACTATCTAATATATTTAGGAGAATCTTCAGTTAATTTTCATTAGAATAGTAAGTTAATGCGCTGTTAGATGAGGTAAACAGCTCTTCTAGCATATTTTATTTCTCATTCTCGTTCTCCTACTTTGTCGTCTTACCTAGCCCTAAATGTCTTCACAGTGGCTGCACACTAACTATCCGCGGCCGTAATCCCATCACTAGTTTGTTTTTCCCCTAGTCTACAAAACGCGGAGACACAATCCTGGCATCGGATGGCCTGTCGATTCATTTTGAATCCCGGTGTTCCCAGAATTTCCCTGACTCAGTCTCTTAGCAGGGCAGAAATTCATATAGGGACTACGTTGGGAGTCACTAAGAGCGGACCACTATGGATAGACTTGCCTCGTAGTTTGCTCATACAGCGTAAAGTATCTTTGCCAAATGTTCGCCCATAACATTCCATCGCCGAGTACCTTCTCCTTCCCCGAAGTTACCAGTGAGACCTTATAATTTTTGTTTATTTTGGTCTTCCTACTGTACTGTGCCGTCATACTAAACTACAAACAAAAGCTGCATTAAATCGCGCTAGCACATGGTGACGGGAACGTTTGGTTCTCAATGACCGGCAACTTACGGTGGTAGGCGATCCAGCCGTGCACATCGTAGTCGTGTCACCGGCGCACTGCAAATGGTACAGAAGAAATTGATAACTGTTACGAGGGAAGATTAATTTTGGGGAAGCAAACTTCGCTACTACAAAGACACCCCATTCGTTTCACCCTACGGTGTATTTCACCAGGAAAAGCAAATCATCGGGAAGTGAAAGTGATCGCTGAATAGAGAAAACACTGGGTCGTTCATCTGCGGAGGTAGATGATCTAGGAGGCTGTAGTAATATGTTCGCTAAATTGCTAAGTTCCGTATAGCTTTACAGAACCAGCGGTCCTTATACAGAAGCAGACCAGTGTTGGTCATGCTTGACCTACCTAGAATGATGACGATGATAATGAAGACTGATCGTGAGAGGAAATCATTGAGAGGTATTTAAAACACACTGAAACTTCAGTTATGCTCGCACACTGCAGGCGAAGGATCTTTACCGAGCCAAGATTTCCCACGGCGGGCAGCCCAATGTTGATCGAGCCGAGGCACGAGTCGTTCTTGATGAGGAAGCTGAGACAGCCGGTCGAGTTGCAGAGCTGGTAGTTACCCAGGGCCCCGAGGTCGATGCCGACTGGAAAATTACGTGTGATATGGTATCATGATAGAGAAGCAGAAGGGAAAAATGTTAGCATGCCATTATTTCTGCTGTGTATTTGCCCTGTGCATACGCGCACTGACTAAGCTTGCGCCGATAGAATTTGATAACAAAATATACTCCTCAGCCGCAGCACCAACAAAATAACAAAAATTCACCGATTCAAAAAAAAAAAACGAAGAATGTTCAAACCTTCCATAAATTTGTGTACGTACAGTCTTTGTCAAAAGTAACCAGCGTGCACGTTTTTCTTCTCTGTATTATATTAAAGCTATTATGACAGCCCTCAAGCTCTAAATCTCCGGATGGTGAGAAGAACCGCTGTTCTCACCTTCAAAGACTTTTTGGTCTTTAGGGAAGCCGTGAGGGCTCTGTTATACGAATGATACGCAAACCGTGAAGCCTGGTTACTTTTGACAAAGACTGTGTACATAGCAGCCACCTATTCATACAAAGCCTAACGTAGTATTCGCCCCCTCCTCCATACTGAAATTATGTAGTGCTTAGTGGTGCTTTCTGTGAAACACCTTACTGCATTACGCGATGCTTCTTAAGTGTAAGGATGGTTTACGAATTCGCCCTTCCCTTAGTCATTAGATTTAAGAGGATCCAGACGTGTTCAGCAAATAATTGCAAACTACGATAAAAAGTAATGAATCCGTATGCAAGTCGAAGGTATATTTAATTTGCTCGTAACTTCGAATCTCAGTTATTAAAAGAACACTTCCTGTTTTCAGGATTTGGAAAAAAAAACTTGGATCCTGCAGTTCATGTGAAATGTTCGTTTTTTTTTTTATTTACTTTGGTTATCTCAGGAAATAAAGGATGGAATTACGTGAAAGCGAACGGATTTACAGGATGACCTAAGTCTAGAAGTGACCCATGTTAGGACCCCTGTTGCCAAGAAGAGGGTTTTGCCGAGTCCAACGACGGCCTCGTTGCCAGCAGCAGAACCCTCTCGCTGATGTTAGAGCAAAAGCAACGTAATCTGCTAGCATGTGAATGTTTCCTACACCGCGTGTTTAAACCACCTATGAAGTTCTGCAATCTTTAAAAATAGGCTTTCTGAGTTTCAAGAGCGCTTTTTTTGGGGGGGGGGGGGGTGGGGAGGGGGGTCATGGGATTGCAAGCGGTGTAGCGCATCACAATGCAGCTAAGATGTTCTAACTAGTAGAATGGTTACTATTATTGAATAGTTAACTTATTAACTGGTACTGTTAGACCCCTTGTTTATTGAGAACCTTGAGCTCCAACGTAAGTAATATCCATACCAGTTTTTAGAATTTCGAAAACGCAGCAACCTTCGGCGCTGTGACCCAACAAACTTTGCCTACATCGCGCCAAAATGCATGTGCTTTCGAGAAGCTTTCATGCTAAGTAAAACCTACAGTTTCTTACGGTATGACTTACGTTGTTAACCGAATAAATAACTAGCAGTAATAGTTTAACAGTTAACTCGCCAATGTTACGGTTAGGATAAGAAAACTTTTAATTTGCTTATCACGTTCGCACTGATGCCTCCAATAAATTTCAATATTATGGTTTACGATTTATGGGGTTTAACATCCCATAGCGACTGAGGCAATGCGGGACGCCGTAGTGAAGGGCGCCGGAAATTTCGACCAGCTGGGGTTCTTCAACTTGCACCGACGTCGCACAGTACACGAGTCTCTAGAAATTCGCCTCCATCAAAATTCGACCCCCATGGCCGGGATCGAGCCCGCGTCTTTCGGGTAAGCAACCGGGCGCATAACCATGCACTGAGTTGTCGCAGCGGCTGCGCTTGTCAATATTAGATAACCAGCCTACTTGTCAGCACGTCTTAGCTGTATTATGATGTGATACACGGCTGAAAAAAAAAAACCTTCTTTTTTCTAAAAGTAAATGGCGCAGTAATTGTCTCACATCTCGGTGGCTACCCGAACAGCGCCATCAGACCCGCTTTGTTTTTCTTTGTTTATTTTTCTGAGCTCGGTGATGGAAGATGTGTCGTCTCTAGAGTCACTGCGCATTTCTTATGACAATGTCACGTGCAGGATTGTCTCCAGTAATATCTTGTGTCCGTATTACGTTCCTGTTTTTGTTGTTTCCCTGAAAATGGTCTGATCTTGCTGGTTCATCACAACGGTTCGCTTACTCAATGCTCCGTAGGGTCAGTAACGTATTTCAAATCAATCAATCAATAAAAAATCAGGTTAACAGATAAATCACAGCTTTAAAGAATTAGCCTATGTGTTCTGGCTTGTGTATTATTTCTACGCTGCACGTATAAAGTTAGGCTTGGTCCTTTGGATAAATCGTTCAAGCAGTGCGGTGTTCAAACTAAAGAACTGCGAGGACACTTTGTCAACTAAAGTTTTGAGAGGCGAAAGCCGAGGACACTGCCGTGACGACTTCCGGTGCATGTGACGTCACACCGCTCCCGTGGCTATATCGATACCGAAATTATACATCTTCCAGGGATCTGAAGTGTTAATTACACTTAATTATACATTTTTCCCTCTAATTTGACACAAATCAGACGTTTTTCTGACCATTCTGTGATAATTTTCACTATGCCGTGAAGACTTCCGGTGGATGTGATGTCACACCGTTCCCGTGGCTATAATGACGTCCATGCTATTTCGACGCAATTTCGACATTTTTGCCTATAATTCATTAACTAGTTAGTCTGCAGTCATCAAACTTGGCTTCTGGGTTTATTTTTGCGTCCTCTGTCTGAAGCAATGATTGGTTTCTTTCTATCTATTTTAGTTCCAGAGTTAAACGCATGTGACACGCTTTGTTAACGGACGACAGTATGAGCCATTAAAGGCTTTCGCCTTAAAAGTTGCAGTATGCTCACTTGGAATGTTCCGGTTTGCCATGAGCAGCAGCAGACCCGACAGGGCGCTGACGATTCCTTCAGGCGAGCCGTACTGGTAGATTCCCTGAATGACGCACTGAAAGAAGAACGTCGCGACTAAGTTTCCCCATCATAGGTCAGCTGTCATTCGCTTAACTACAAGGACAGAAGCGATGGGGAACAACGACGTCTGAATAGGGAGTCTGGGCTTCAATTGTACACGTACAGAAAACGCCGTTTCGAGCAAAGTGGGGTAGCCGGACACTTGCGCGCATAATATTTATTATAGGAAAACGCATCACGGCGAAAAGCCGTAGTGCAGCGCCCTACAATAACAAAATCGTGTATACCGAAAATCGCAGTACCAAAATCGTAATAAACGGTGCCCTTTGGGAAGTTCGTCTACATGGACATTTGCGTGCGGAATGAACGATGTCCTGAGGATCACCTGTTGCGTCTTTGTCAGTATCGTAAGTTAAGAGCGTGATCTGGGCATAGTGTGTGTGACGACGTCAAATTGAACTTTAGTCGCCAGTCAACATGGAAAACAGGTTTTAAAAGCGTCGAAGGCGACTAGGTTGTTTTCCTGCGCCTGAACGGAATTCCACCTTTGCCAGAGAAAGAAACCGACCTTCAAAGGGACACTATGCACTACTGCATAGGAATTTTGTTACTGCGGTCGGATATAGCTTCACTCTGCAGTGAAGCTCCGCCCGTCGCGACAAAACATGCAGACGTTTGTTAAACTGCTCCTTGTTTTCTGAGTAAGACGCAGATCAAAAGACCTCAATATAAGCTCGCGAAGCTCCGTGCATCTGGCGAGCTTAGCAAGGTGAAACTTGAAAAAGCTGACTTTGTTTACTGTTGCGATTGATAAGCGCCGTATTATAGGACCTCGCGGGTCCTCTCGAAAGCTTATCAACTGCTGTTTCTTTATGTTTCAGAAATAAATTTAGAGATCTTTCTTTTTAATTTGTTAACCTGGTAGGAGAGGATGCGTATATTGTCGAGAAAATTTCGATTTAAAATGGAACACTTTATTTTCGGCCATGGAATTTGAATCTGTGACGGTATAGTCGAGACGGATTCGAGATCGCTTTCTGCAAGTCAATACCATTGTAGCATCTGAGTATCTTTCAGGGAGGTAAAAGAATTTTAACAGGAAAGCCAGAGGGGGCGGGGGGGTGAATCAATTTCTACAAGCTATGACGTGATCGGGTGGCTCGGAAGGTTTTTCTTTTTGTTATTGCGCCAGTTAGGTTTGTTACATGAAAATTCTTTATTGGTCAGTGCGAAAGGCGCAGGGGTCACGTATTTGTGTTCTTTCATTGTCACCATAAGAGAGTGCTCTATTACTTCTCTGAGCTGTAGATTTTGAATTTTGTTAGTTTAGGCTTGTTTTTCTGACGTTGGAAGTTTTCTTTGTAGCCTCTATTTCTATCCCACACCCAAATTAGGGCTGTTCAATTCATTACGAAATGCCAGTTAGCCAAATTCGTAGGTCTTTTGTCGTCCGCGGAAGGTGAACTGAGAAATCTCATAATCTCCAAAACTCGTCGCTAGGGACTGGAGCGGCAGTGGCACCTGCTGATATTGCAGGCAACTAAGGTACCCGACTGGAGTCACAGTGACCCCTGGTGGCATTGCAGACAACTAAGGTACCCGACTGGAGTGACACTGACCCTTGGTGGCATTGCAGACAACTAAGGTACCCGACTGGAGTGACAGTTACCCCTGGTGGCATTGCAGACAACTAAGGTACCCGACTGGAGTGACCGTGACCACTGGTGACATTTCAGACAACTAAGGTACCCGACTGGAGTGACAGTTACCCCTGGTGACATTTCAGACAACTAAGGTACCCGACTGGAGTGACACTGACCCTTGGTGGCATTACAGACAACTAAGGTACCCGACTGGAGTGACAGTTACCCCTGGTGGCATTGCAGACAACTAAGGTACCCGACTGGAGTGACAGTGACCACTGGTGACATTTCAGACAACAAAGGTACCCGACTGGAGTGACAGTGACCCCTGGTGGCATTGCAGACAACTAAGGTACCCGACTGGAGTGACACTGACCCTTGGTGGCATTGCAGACAACTAAGGTACCCGACTGGAGTGACAGTTACCCCTGGTGGCATTGCAGACAACTAAGGTACCCGACTGGAGTGACAGTGACCACTGGTGACATTTCAGACAACTAAGGTACCCGACTGGAGGGACAGTTACCCCTGGTGACATTTCAGACAACTAAGGTACCCGACTGGAGTGACACTGACCCTTGGTGGCATTGCAGACAACTAAGGTACCCGACTGGAGTGACACTGACTCTTGGTGGCATTGCAAACAACTAAGGTACCCGACTGGAATGACAGTGACCCCTGGTGGCATTGCAGACAACTAAGGTACCCGACTGGAGTGACAGTGACCACTGGTGACATTTCAGACAACTAAGGTACCCGACTGGAGTGACAATGACCCCTGGTGGCATTGTAGACAACTAAGGTTCCCGACTGGAGCGACAGTGACCGCTGGTGGCATTGCAGACAACTAAGGCACCCGACTTTAATGACGACAGGGACCCCTGGTGGCACAGCAGAGAACTAAGTACAAAGACAATCGCTCTAAAAGTTATTAAAGCAGTGAATTGCAAGGAGTCATGGGAGGTTTTGCTACGCATCCAGGACCTTCAAGAACAAAAAGAGACCATCAGATAAGCCTTCGAAGCCGCCCGGTCCCAAGAGATCTCGGCCGTCTGACAAGGACGGGATGGCGAGGCTGCCGTCCTGATTATCTGATATAATAAAGTTTTTCTAAGCCTAGTTTTGAGGAAAAAGTCCCATATTCAGCACTATAAACCAAAGTCGTCCTTTTTTACACATTACACCTGCTTTAGTGACTGAAAATAACACCAAGCGGCGAGTTATAATACAAGATAATGCAAGGAAGTCTATGAACTTACGTTGGTGATCTTGATTAATCCTTGAGTGGTTCCAGTTGTCTGCAACAATGAACAAGGAGAGACGATTGAGGCTCCATACTAAAACTATAGTAACTTAATGATGGCTATACCAGGTGTTTCAAGGCAGCCAGCCACAATTTTTTTTAAATAGGCTCTTTGACGGACAAAAATTCTTTCTGCGGCAGCATAATGCCACCATCGACGGACATCAAAAAGCGGGTGAATAAAGTTGACTAATTAACTGGTATACTAATTTCTCATCATTGCCTTTTTTACCAACAGAGTCAGGCAATGGCTTGCAATTAGAGATCTGTAGCCGGTTGTAAGTAATGGCCAGATCAGTTTTCACAAATCCGTAAATTCAATTAACCTCGGCGCTGTGGCCCAATAAATTTTCTCTACATTGTGAAAAAATACATGCGCTTTCGAAAAGCGTGCAGGCAAAACAAGTCCTACAGTGCACTAACTAGCCGAAATATAAAAATTTTGTCGAGCCACAGCGCCAACGGTAGTCGCGTTTTTGAAGTTCAGAGATTGCTATGTCTATTACTGATGACCGTCTGTATCTAACCTATACACATGCGACCGCGCCTTGGGAAAAGCCCTTTTACAAACATAACCATAATACAACGTGCAACCGGTACTGCATTAAGCACCCCGAATAAAGAGAATAACACACTCAATTTATACCTTTCAGATCGCAATGCGAAAAAAAAGTGAAACACGAAAAACAGTACAGATTCTCACCTATGCGGCAGCCCTTTAATTAACAACACAAATTATTATAGAAATGAAAAAAATTAGTGACTGAGGGACTGAAAAGTCATCCATTCGGAAGAAAAAAAGATAAAACATTCCATGAGTTTAACCCCCCCAACGAAGGCTTTTTTTTTCTAAAAAGGGTAAAACTGTTCATTTAGTACCCGTGCTGCCATCTGCCGGCAAATTAAAACACACTACTCGACTTAAACCGGACAGCGTGCGCTCGAAAACACACGTCAAGCACCACTCGCCAGGCGCCAGAATTAACGAGAGGCTTATGACGACCCTGGCTCGTTATAAGCCGCTTCAAATAATATGCAGAGAGCTTAGCGAATAGCGAGACTCAAAAGGAGAAAACTCACGGTTAAACTGCCACAGAAGTTGGTTGCGGTGCCGGAGCACTGAAATGGAAAAAAAAATAACGAGAACCATATTTATGCACTGTTTTTCCCCGCCTCTAAAAAGAAAGAGAACTGAAGCGCCAGGTGAGGCATTGTTTCGATAACAATTCCAACCAACTTTATAAGCGCCCCGCAATGCAGTTTGCCGCTATCGGTGTCGCCGCTTAGTGGCCAAGAGTGTCAATCCTGAGGCGGCCAACAGGTGCTCGCGCCGTTAGTCGCTGCCTCCATTTCGTATAAGAAGTGAGCATTTGCATCGAATTTGACTTATCTGTCTTATCTTAATTCGTCTCGATGGGCTCCTTCGACGCTTCAAATGCCACAGCTCCGAAAAAGAAGAAAAGTGTGGTAGGAGGTAGAGTTTTGCTTCTTTCAAGCAAGTGCACCATACCTTTAAAGAGCTTTCTCATTAACATCAACCCACGCTCACTCTAAGCTGGTTCAAGGCATTCGCTAGGGCTTAATAATATTGCACGCTGCTACCAAGTAGTGATTATAATCGTCAAGGAAGTCGTCTGGAGGTCACAAAGCTGAACCAGTTTGTTTCAATTTGCCAACAGCGCGAAAGACGGCGACCAAGAACGACACAAGACAAACACTGGAATCACAGAGGTTACTGAGGTTGAAGCTTGCACACGAAAAAGAGTCCAAAGAACTAACAATATACTTCTGGAGGACAAAAAGCTGAGCGCGTTTTGCGGTTGGCTGTTTTTGAGTCCTTCGCGCTGTAACAGTATGACAAAGTTGTGCCGGCAGCTGAATTTGCCTACGACTTTCGTTTAGCTGTCGCGAGCAGCGATGCCAAACGCAAATTTTAAATTCACCGTCGCCATTGGCGGCGCTGAATGCTGCGCTCCAGCAGCAGCGCCACCTGGAAGCGGAATGGCCACATCTCGTTGCTATTAGCTACGCCGCTGAAAAACTACGACCTGATCAGTACTTTCAGCCCTTTCTATACTTTTCCGAAGAATCCTGTGAAGCGTCGGAAATATCATCCTCAATGTATATTTACTTTTCCCGCATGTTCCAGCTTTGCCTTCCTCTTCTGGCATAACATAGATTGTAAAGCAGGTACTTCTAGAGTGAACAGCATATGCGCGCGAAAGACTGACGTTTTTCGCATCCTCGACGCGTTTAGACAGCAGGCGGCTCTGGGAGACATTACTACTAGGCACTTGGCCGGAGAGCCGGAAAGCGCCGCAGGCACGCGGGCGTTTTGTAGCGAAAGCTACATTGGCCAAGAACTTGCGATTTCTCTGTGGCGGTGCTCCAAGGAGGCACGGAGACCGACCTTGAGCCGTTGCCTAGCAACCGCCGCAGCTGGCGGACGCCGCGCGCTCGCCGCGCCATCTGGCATGACGTCACACCACGCGCCTCGACGCGGAGCCGTCGCCACCGTTTGATATGACGTCACACCGCTTGCCTCGTCGTTGAGCTCGCTTTCGCTACGTATATCCTGGCATAGCCGAGCTAAGCCACTGCCAATTTTCTAACCTTTTTAACCAACACAAGCCTCTACTCCAGATTGTGGTGCCCAGAAATGTGCGTGTACGTATTCTGATCCCTCTTCTAACCACATCCTCACCTATAACCAACCTCTTTCTTCTCCTCTCCCCCTTCCCCAGTCCAGACTAGCAAGCCTGATATTCGTCTTTCCGGCCGACCTCTGTGCCTTTATATTGACTAAACTATTTCATTCAATCTTTTTTTTTCTTCCAGCAATTTTTGTTTCGACTTGTGGTTTTCAACGATTCCTTTCATGACACTCGTGCATTGGAAACCTGATCATGTTTTTACACTTCTGGCTGTAAACAAACAATGAAATGTTGGGATAGTTTGCAAGCTGTTGATAACTGATTTTTAATGCTATCCAACTCGAACAATGTGCAGACCGGATCAGATTCAGACTCACATTTCCGATGTTGAGGATGTTGCTGATGGTGATGTTCACGCACGAGGCTGAAACGGTATAAGACGAAATAAGTTCGGCATATTGAAAGCATGACGCTCACTCAGTCGCGAGAAAATTTTAAACTTCAGCCTACACATGATAATGAGTGACATTTTTGCGTTTTCTTTGAGCCCTTATAATTTTTTTGCGTCTGAAATGTCATAAGTTGCCCCTTCTTCACTTCCGTATAATGTTCCTCAAAAACACGGGGACTACCCAGGAAAAAGTAAACGCGATTATCATGGCTGTCTTTAAGAACTGCTGCTTGGTTGCATTAGTCTGAACTAATAAAAGCCTAGTCAAAATAATAGTAATCAGGCTTTCAAATGCATTTGGCATGCTGTAGGTTAAAGCAAAAAGGTGGCTTCCTAGAAGGCATCTCAGTGAAATAATAAAGATGATACGTGGCGGAGCATGCAATTGTGCTGGTTATAAGCTTCAACGAGATAACATTTTTCCGAATAGCCACATTAGTTTACATTAACTGGTATTCGGTTGCACTAGCATTTTTTCTCCACCGGTAAAGGGTAATATTGTTATAAATCGAAGGGCGACAAGTATGCTCATTCTTTTAAGCTAACTCGCGCTGTATGTACCGTGCAGTCAGCCATCATCCAGCTAAAGCTTGCACTAAAGGTGTCTTATGTTTCAAACAACGGCCATGCGCCATGTCCAACTGTACAAGCCCCTAGTGAATGATTGAATTTCTCCTTCCATGGAATCACAGAACAGCAAGGATTAAAATCGGCTTTTTGGATCCCTGGCCTCCATCCGAAGAATACCAGTTCTTAACAACCGATGCTAATAGTATTACGTTGCGGAGTTATATCCTGCTAGCTACTGTATTCATTTCATGCACACTTTTCACTGTAAGTAAAGATTCGACAGTGTCCTCGACTGGAACAGACGTCCTGCTCTTCTGCGGGCTTCGTATGTGTCTTTCGTGACGTTCAGAATCTGTGAAGAATGCAGCAGAGCTCAAAGCATAAAGAGAGGCCTAGGACTTCTAAGGCTGCTGGCCTGTAAAATTTCGGAGGCTCCGGCAGAAACCGCCTGAAACTGTCGACCGCCAGCGCTTCACCTCCTTTATATCTCCTCCTCTTTTGTGATATCACAATTCAGTGTGGATCATTTTCATTTCCCAGTAAGCGTCAGTGCCTCGTCCACAACATTCTCTGCTTTCCAGCTTGCGACGTCGAAGGCTTTTCCATGTACAGACGCATTAGCCCCGACACACAGGCTCAGGTATGGGGAGGTTGTCTGACTACAGAACGGAAAGTTCCACAGTTCCGAATATAAAGCTAGGCACTTTAATAGCACAGGCGCCTTAGCAGTGAAGCCGTTTGATTTCCAGAAACAGGAAGCGACCCGACGCGTGTTGTAGTTAGTACGCTGTGGAGACTAATGTTCCATATTTCCCTTTTGGGGACTGTTTCGAGACCCAAAAGAGGCCACATATATTTTCGATGCTGGCGGCCCAGTGCCTCAACATAAGGAAACGGAATCGGCGATAAAGATGTTGCTTTAATCAATATTCAAGTATTCAAGGCTCTACCTGATATCATATTGACAGCGTATCAGGGCTTTCATCTCATCTCATATTGACTTCATCTCATATTTACAGGGTGTAAGCGGTTATTTGCGCCTCCGAAAGCAACTCACTGAGTACACAGCTAGCCAGAAAAAAAATATAGCAGCATTTTGTTCGGTTTTTATTCAACTGTAAAAAGTATCTGCAGTATTCTAGGGCCGCCATTAAATTTTTCTGGCAATAAAATGAGATGAAAACAATATGGACTCAATCTTTCCCTGCCCTATCAGCTTTTCAGGCCAGTAGGCATTTTGTAATGCCCGTTCTCTGGTATAATTTAAACCTCAAGAAGTTTTTAACGCCTACAGGAATATCAGTAAAAGCATAATATGCTTTCAGCTTGGTTTATCGGCCGATGAAGGATCGCATCATTAAGGCTCTACATAACGTTACAAAGTAAAGGTTCTTAAATTAGCACGTTCGCTTACTCGTCAATGAAGCTGATGCAGAAGTCATGGCTGAAGCAACCAGAAGGACAACGAGGGCGTTGGCAGAGGCCATGGTTGAGTCGAGTGTCCGGCAGGCGGGGATGACAGCGACCAGACAGGTAGGAGCAGTACACGGTGTCTGTGCCCAGGAACACTGTGCCTTTTATACCCAAAATCAGGCGCCAACTGCACGTAGAAGTCTACGAGGACGACGTCATTGAAAGCATCGCTTACAGTGTAGAGGATGATCGATGCCTACGCACAGTCATTCAACTGCAATTTCAAGGCGCACAGTGCGATGGGTGACACAAGCGTTGTTCGTAGCCGTCTCAATTAAAACGACGCACTGAAGGGTTCTTTTTATGGCCTCTTTTTTCCGTACATTTTATGACGCTTCTTACCTACATACGCCTTCACTGTGCGACAAATGCGGTAGAAGGTCTGTTATTTTATGGTTCTTCCTGTGCCAGCTGAAAAGCAGTGGCAGTTGAGTGGAGCAGTACAGTTGCCTGCGCAGAAGCATGCCGGTGCGAGTGACTGTGGTTATCCGCTTAGTCCGCATGTCCGTAAACAACGGATGAATTTTGCGAGCGGGTCCCCAGCTTAGCGACTTAACAGCGCTCATTTTTTACCTGTCGCAAATGCATTTCTCTTTGCCATCAAAAAGGTTTTGCAACAGTGTGCCCAGGCCTTGGCAGTGTAAAGAGAGCGAAACGAGACAAACCAGCTTCAAATTATGGGCGCATACGAACAGGACAGTAGCGCCAGATGGAATAGAAACGGCGAGGCTGGCTCCGCACTCCAGTTTTGCGATAATTAACGAGCGACCGAACACACAAGCGTTTATCAGTGAAGACATGTAAAGTGGTGTACTCTTAGTTCTTTATGGAACGTCAGTGCCAGGCAGCTTTATATTTTCAAAATACGGATCCGCATCCAACTTTCATGAGAGAGTGTGCACATAAGCACTGGAAAGAACTGGCTATGTCAAGCGAGATCCGGGATGTTCCCTGGTGGCGGTTCCCAGAAGCTTCGAATAGCCTGGCATAGTAGATTTTCACCCGCTTTTACGTATATGATCCATGGCCTATCTTTAATGAGGCGACCTTAGCTAGGTGTCTTGAAGAAGGCTGCTGCGCAAAGCGAGGCTTTGACATAAACGTTGTTTATTTATTTATTTATTTATTTATTTATTTATTTATTTATTTATTTATTGAAGTACCCTAAGACCTAGCAGGGCATCACATGGGGGGGGGGGACATGAATGCAAAACAATATCAAAACTACGAACAAGATAAGAGATTACGTTATCAGGATATTCCCGAGTAACAAATAAGATCGCAAGTAAGCTGGAATAAAGTTAGGGCAAACAGGCAAACAAACAAACTCCAATACGGTAACACAAATGTGATAAAAAGAAAGAAAAAGGAAACAATGGTGTCAGGAAATTTTTAAAGTAAGTCTTAAAAATACAAGGCGCTGAAATTGAACCGATGATGAATGCACAGAACTAAGAAAGGTAACTCAAAAACTAAACAAAAGCGAAAATGTTGCGGAGTCACCGGGACAAAGACACATAAATGGCACCAAAAAATCATGAGAAAGAAAATCTATAGATTACATAACAAAACAGCACAACCACATTATAAAGCACCCTAAAAAAGCTAGCAATGCTGCATTTGAATGATGATAAATTGTTTAACAGGACGATACTAGGCGGCAACTCCTTCCATTGCTGATAAATTTAGCGCTGAATTTTGGTATTTATTTGAACATGCGCAAATTGGGCACATTTCGTTTGCATTTTTATCTTGAAACTTGAGAAAAAACCCACCTATGCGCAAATGATTTCACGACACAAAAAGAGACGAGGAGACAACGGACAGGCGTCTAGTCTCTTTTTGTGTCGTGAAATCATTTGCGCCTAGGTGGGTTTTTTCCCAAGTTTCAATATGAAAAACCAACCAGCCCGTCAACATGCCTTACTGATCGTTTGCATTGTTTATGCGAATTGAAACGTGAGGAGCGGGAAGAAGTTTGGAGCGGGCGAATTACACAAATTACTATAAAGTGTGAAAAAATTATAATTGGACACATTTCCTCCGGGTCACAAGAGATGACAGGTTCAAATTTTCTATAAATAATGATATGCTTTGGAATCATGAGTATGATGATGAAACAAACCTTGCTCCTTTGTTCTGAACAGATTTCAGAAGACTGGAAAGGACGTCCTGATGAGTATGTCATATTATAGAAGCATATTCTAAGGATCGTCTGATCAGTGAAGTGTAAGCTTGATATCTTGTGATAGAATTTTCAAGGTGTAAACAGCGTCTTAGCATGCCAAGTTTCTTGAATGCTTTACTGATAATGTGGTCTATGTGAGTATTCCATGAAAGCGAGTGTTTATCCCTATGTTACAAAGCATACGCACAAACATGCCCAGAACACACGTTTAAAAGGGACTGACCCAGGCTAGAACTGTAGTTGGTAAACCGCACGTTTTAATGTCCCGAAACGATACGCCCAAGCGGAGGCCTTGGGATTAGCTTAGGCAAGCTGGGGTTCTTAAACGTGCGCTGATATGGTCGCCAGGGACGACACTGAGTCTGCGATCTTAGAACCGGCATCCGAACTCCAAAGCCGCTTATCCGCCGTGACGGGTCATATAGGTACAGGGTCGTCCAAAAGTTCCCAGGCCACAGGGTCTGCTTTAGAGCGCTATAGTTGGGCAGCTACGACACCCCTGGAGCCAAAAATCTCTGTAGAGGATAGTAGAAGTACTATTCTCACCTCTGAGAACCTTGATGTCTTTGATGCTATGGTAAGTGGCAGTATACGCCGCTTGAAAGCAGACCCTGTGGCCTTGGAACTTCAATCAATGTTCAATCATACCAATGTTTTATTAATACGTCTTCCCGGTACCACTCGCGATACAATTTATCAGTTTGGTGCACGTTTCTTCGCAAAAAAAAAAAAAAAAAGACTGGTCCCATCTGGAAACATAGACAGAACCTTGCTATTACTTTTTGTGCCTAATTCAGACTACGTTACGAGGCTATTATTTGTAAATGACATCGATTGCGCAAGACCAAGAAAAAAAGGGCTTTTAGGGCGACTGGATTTTATACATGGTGATTAACTCTAGAGGTAGCCGGACGATGCTGAGCAACAAACCTTCAAGTAAATGAAGTTATGTCATACGAGGCAGAGAAAATAAATTAACCAAGGCTTTCACGTAACTTGTAAACAAAAATTGTCTTTTTTCAGCCTATTTTAGCAAATTTACTAGAATGAGTGGCCGGATATAAATAATTGGCGCTGCATATTACATATCAACTCCGTTGGGATCAACGCATAATTGTTATCACAAATAACGCAATCGCCAAGTTACATGACCTGCATGCTGGATCCATCGTAGGTTAGTAAAATGTACATCTGTAACTAGCGTGGCCCGACATCCGCGCGCCTTTCGATCCAAGACACAAGTCTTCTCCAGTCACACAAAACACAGACAATTTCTTGTTTTGTGTTTTATGTGAAGTATAGCAAAAAGGTGAGGAAAAGGAATAGCCGAGTAATAACTAGTTCGCATCCAGCCAGGCGCAGCCATCTTTGCAGCCGTATGGCTGCGCTTCTTTGTATGTAACGATTAATGATCACTGATGACTAATTAAGCATTAGTCGCAATCATTACAAAGTATTCCTGCCTCGAGGAATTCCTTTAAACACTTTAGACTGGGTCAGTTTAAGACCAGCACAAGGCTTTTCAATCTTGGTCTGAAACAAAGTACAATCAGCGTAAACCACTGGAATGTCCCATTTCAAAGAGAAGACGCGACGAGTTACACCGATGTGTCTGATTCCCTCTTCTGTTGGTTTCGACCCATTGCTCTATTTCATCATCATCAGCCTGACTACACCCACTGCAGGGCAAAGGCCTCTCCCATGTCTCTCCAATTAACCCTGTCCTTCGCCAGTTGCGGCCACTGTATCCCCGCTAACTTCTTAATCTCATCCGCCCAACTAACTTTCTGCCGCCCCCTGCAAGGCTTGCCTTCTCTTGGAATGCACTCCGTTGCCCTTAAGGACCAGCGGTTATCTTGCCTTCGCATTACATGCCCTGCCCAAGCCCGTTTCTTCCTCTTGATTTCAACTAAGATGTCATTAACCCGCGTTTGTTTCCTCACCCACTCCGCCCGCTTCTGATCTCTTAGCGCTACGCCTATCATTTTTCTTTCCATTGCTCGCTGCGTTGTCCTTAACTTAAGCTGAACCCTCTTTGTTAGCCTTCGTGTTTCTGTCCCATAGGTGAGTACCGGTAAGATACAGCTGTTGTACACTTTTCTTTTGAGGGATATTGGTAAACTGCCATTCATGATCTGAGAGAACCTGCCATATGCGCTCCAGCCTATTCTTATTCTTCTAGTTATTTCCTTCTCATGATCCGGATCAGCTGTCACTACCTGCCCTAAATAGACATATTCTCTTATATGCGATAAGAGACAAAGAGGGCAATGTCATTAGCAATATGAATAGGATAGTAAAAGTAGCCGAAGAGTTTTACAAAAATCTATACAGTAGCCATTGCAATCTCAATGTTACTGAGAGAGGCAGTAGAGTACAGCAATGGGACATCGCACCAGTAACAAAGGAGGAAGTAAAGAAAGCCTTGGGAGCAATGCAAAAGGGGAAATCAGCTGGTGAGGATCAGATAACAGCTGATTTGTTGAAGGATGGAGGAGAGATTGTGCTCGAAAAACTAGCCACCCTGTATACGCAATGCCTTGTGACCTCGAGCGTGCCTAGAGCTTGGAGAAACGCTAACATTATCTTAATTCATAAGAAAGGAGACGTCAAGGACTTGATGAATCCAGGCCGATCAGCTTATTATCTGTTGCCGACAAGGTATTTACTAAGGTAATCGCTAATAGGTTCAGGACAACTTCAGACTTCCATCAGCCTAATGATCAGGCAGGCTTTTGTAAAGGATACTCGACAATAGACCATATTCACGCTATCAATCAGGTGTTAGAGAAATGCGAAGAATATAACCAGCCCCTATATATGCCGTTCATTGATTACGAGAAAGCATTCGACTCAGCAGAGCCTTCAGCAGTCATGCAGGCATTGCGGAATCAGGGTGTAGAAGAGTGTTACGTGCAGATATTGGAAGATATCTATAACGACTGCACAGCCACCATAGTCCTCCATAAAGTCAGCAATAAAATTCCAATAACGAAGGGTGACAGGCAGGGAGACCGGATATCGCCACTGCTATTCACCGCCTGTTTACAGGAGGTATTCCTGGGCCTGAAATGGGAACAGTTGGGGATAAGAGTTAATGGAGAATACCTAAGTAATCTGCAATTCGCTGATGACGTTGCCTGGCTAAGTCACTCAGCACATGAGCTACAAAACATGATCAATGAATTAGACAGGCAGAGCAGACTGGTGGGGCTAAAAATTTTCATGCAGAAAACCAAAGTAATATTCAACAGTCTAGCAAGAGAACAGCAGTTCGCAAATGACGGCGTGGTGCTGGAAGCACTAAGAGAGACTAGAAAAATGTCACGCTAAAGCTAACTTTCATGGATCATTTGAAAAGAATGAAGCAAGTAGAATTGTTATGGAACTCTTGTTATCACTGTGCCAAGTTAATATCTTCTGGATGCACCATTAGATAGACGACAACACAGCTAGAATGGAAAATAGATGCGTACGAATTCAAGCTCAAAAGTGAGTTGTGGTGCCATTTATGCGACAGCATGGACGGGAATCTGGCCATGAAAAACACTTGGCTCCTCCTACGACGCTTAATCGACTCAACACAGACCAAAATGGCACAACGCAATTGTGCACCAAATTGTGCACCAGCATGAAGGCAGTACAAAAGACGTAAAGAACTGAAGAATATATATATAAACACCACGCCATCCACCGATCCACTTCCCTCGTACAAGGGCGAGCCGGACCCAGAATCAGACCAGGTGTAAGCACGGTAGAAGTATGGCAGGCTAGTCGCCAACTTAAGAAAAGATCAGCCGTGGGACCCGACGGAGTCACTAACAAGATGATGAGGAGTCTAGACCTTACGCCAGCGACGGCCATAACTGACCTAATCAAGAAGCATTGGCAAGAGGGTGATATCCCCCAGGAATGGAAACATGCCAGAATCAACTTTATACCTAAACCAGGCAAGCAGATAAATGTTGAAAGCCTGAGGCCCATCTCCCTCACATCTTGTTTAGGGAAACTGGTGGAACACGTAGTTCTGAGCAGACTCCAAGGATACGCAGAGGGTAACATCCTCCCAACCACCTCCATGCTTTTTGGCTTGAGAGCCCACCTGTCCACGCAGGACGTGATGCTCCAGCTTAACAAAGAAGTGATCTCCAAAAGCAAACACAGGAGGTCCATCCTCAGAATAGACTTATACAAGGCCTTTGACAACATGTCACATGAGGCCATCCTCACTAATCTATTGAGTTTCAATACAGGATCCACAACCTTAAACTGACTAAGATCGTTTCTCGACAAGGGGACGGCAGAAATATCGCTCGGCGGGAAAATCTCGGATCCCATACACATGGGGTGTCGGGAGACCCCGCAAGGCACGGTACTCTCGCCGTTCCTGTTTAACCTGGCACTCGTACAATTATCGAAACAACTCGTGGCCATCCCAAATCTCAGACATACCTTCTATACCAATGATGTAACCCTCTGAATAACTAAAGGAAATGAAGGAATGACGGAGAGATAGAAGAAATACTACAAAGGGCAGTCAATACCATAGAAGCCTACGTCAAAACGGTAGGATTATAATGTTCTCAATACATATCGGAGCTTCTAATTAAAAGAAACATTCTGAGGGGATAGAAATCCAACCTCCCGCCAGCCAACATAGAAGTCCAAGCGCAAGACAAAGTCGTTAGACAAGTCAATTCCATGCGGATCCTTGGACTGATCATCCAAGAAAATCGCAAAAACGCCGAAACCATCGAAAAGCTAAACCTCTCGATATATCAGACCGTTAGACTGATCCGACGCATAGCAAACAGGAGAAGAGGCGTTAAGGAAAATGGTCTATGCCGACTGGTGCAAGCCTTTGTCATCAGTAAGATGACCTGCGCCCTCCCCTATGTCCAATTATAAAACGCCGGGAAACTAAAAATTCAAGGACTCATCAGGCAGTTCTACACGGTAGCCCTAGGCCTACCCATCAACACCTCCACCGACAAGCTACTACTACTCGGCCTGCACAACACGCTGGATGAGTTCACTGAGGCTCATAGGAGAATGAAAGAGCTCAGACTCGCTCGAACCAGTGCGGGTTGAGCGATCGTAAAAATGCTCGCAATAAACGCGGAATCGCTCAACGCTGACACCCGCCAAATCCCGTCCATGGTCAAAAATGCAATCACGGTAAAACAATTACCGAAAAATATGCACCCCGTCCACCACGAAAGAAAACGCAAGGCCAGAGCACAAGCATTAGTCAAGAACCTCGAGGACCGACCGAACGTAATCTACTTAGACGCGGCCGCTTACACAACACCCGAGAAAGAGTACACGATAACCGCGGTGACCGAGGAAGGCAAACTCGAAGCAAACGCTACTCTACTAACAAACTCTTGACTGAGAAAGCTGTATAGCTTTCCTTTGTAGCCGTACGGCAGCGCTTGGGCGGACGTCAATGAGTGATTACTCCCTTATTACGAACTCTTCATAAGTAGCCGAAAGAACAACAATTGCCTTGGCGCTGACAAACTCGCGAGCAGAACTGATTGTCAGCGATTCAAAAGCAGCCATAAGAAACATTGCGAAGGGCAGAATTGAGCAGGGTGTGTTGCTGGGCAAGTTGGTTTGACATTTTTTTGACAAAAAAAGTTGTTAGTTCAGCGCCCTGTGTGTTTCGTCTCTCCTTTGTCCCTCGTCTGCCAGCGCTGCATGTTCAGGAAGGGCAGAATGTCTCCCATCTCCTTGGGATCTCAAGAATTGCCCAATAGACAGGAAAAACGTGGGATTGGCCTGGGTACCGGCTCACCCGTCAAACCCGGGGAATGAAGCAGCCCACGATAAAGCTCGAGGATTTATCGGCCTAGCTGTGGATGCTAACTCGGACGACGGAATGACAAGAGATGGCCTTAATACCTGTCGCGAGACCATGCAGCATTGCAGACTAGAAAGGGTAATCTTCCCCCCTCCGCATAAAAACATAACCAAAGAACAGGAGGTACCGTGAAGGAAACTCCAAAATAAACCTCTCCCTTATCCCGCTGTTCAAAGTTATGTACAGGGTCGTCCACTCTTAGTTAGCACGCGCTAGCGCATGGCCATGCTCTTTGGAGGGTCACTGCGTCCGAAACGGCTGCGCATCGAAGTGAAGCGGCAGATGACGCGAAGCACCACGTCCAGGTACACCTTCTCGTGCGCCACTTTGCTGCGATGAGCGACTGTGTCGCACGCGGTGGCCCTCTGAAGAGTGCGGCCATGTGCTAGCGCATTCTAAGAGTGGACGGCCCTGTATGTGTACCCGGAGATATTTAAACCGGAGTGTAGCAAAATGCGGCAGGAAAGCGACCGTAGACCACATCTTCTGGGACTCTCTGACAGATCGCCCACAAAAAAAAATTGGCTGTGGTTTAGCTCTGCTTAAACCTGGTAGAGTAGCGAGCGTCTAGCTTCTTTCAAACGCAGAACCATATTCATCTCCATCTGTCGTCGTGGATGCACTGTCGTCGACTAAGCGGACCCGTCTAACCGCGTCGTCCTTACGTCGCTTATCGATACACTTAGTGCGCTCTTCCTCGGTCTCTTCGGCTCACCGCCTCCTCTTCTCTTCGTTCCCTACGACGAGCCCTAGCTTCCTCCGAGCTGTCAATTTCTGCCACAGGCTCCGTATCGTTGCGATATATATACCCGCCGCATCTCTGAGGACACTCCTCGCATGCGCAAAACTGACGAGGTGGTGGTGGTGAAAAACCTTTTTAATACTCAGATCTTGTATCCTTAGTCCGGGACACCGCACGACAAGGCCCCGTCTCGCGCCCGCTTTACTAGAGCCCTTTGGGACTCCAGTGTGGAGCAGTTGAGGAGGGCAGTCTCCCATGCCTCTCGGGTCGGGGTGGGGGAAGGGGGAAGGTGGGCGGCTAGAATTCCGATGGAAGCTAAATTCTAGAGACCCGTATACTGTGCCATGTCAGTGCACGTTAAAGAACCCCAGGTGGTCGAAATTTCCGGGAACCCTTCTCAACGACGTTCCTCATAGCCTGAGTCGCTTTGGGACGTTATACCCTCATAAACCATTTCTTTGATCCCACTGTTTATCCCTTCCTCCATGGCGCGGTTCGGGTGTACAGAGAGATATGTGAGACAGTTACTGCGTATTCTCTTGCCTCAAAAGCAATTTTCAGTTTTACGAAGGAACGCCATCGCCCGTGCGGCGCGACGCCTTGCCCGTGGTGCCACGGCTCAGCGCGCAACCACGCTGACCTCGCGAAGTGGCTGGCGTAGTGCAGATCTCGCTACAATATCGCTTCAGAGGCTTGTGCACCCGGGCCTGTGGGAGACTTTACTGCTCAGCTCCGACCCAGAAACACAAGTACAGGTCGTGGCAAGAGCCCAAGAGCTCGTCGCCAGTCTCCACTGACGGCCACCTAGCTAGATCAACTACTCCACTTGTTACTCAAGCCGGTAATAAAAGCTTCCCAATCCATAATTGGATGAACAAATTTACGTGGCACGGCGTAGCCTTCTGATGTCACCTTTATGTAAAGCGCAATCAAAGAAACAGAAAAAAAAATTCCTGACGATTGCGTCGCTTCCTAATGCGAAATTTGAGCTCAGCTCATCAGCTGTTTCAGCTTTTCGGTAGTTTGAGGCAAAGAATTCGAGAAAGACATTTATGTACAATTACAGACAACTTATTTTTTCACACATTCTCCTTCTTCAAGCAACACTCCACTAACAGTTCTCAACTGTCATGAAGGAGACTTTGTGGTCGGATAAACAGATGGATATATGCTCGACTTACTGCACCAATGCCTGGTTCTGGGTAAGTATTTCGCGAGGTTGTCACAGCCGTGGTACGCGTTACGAGCGAGAGGAACGGGATGTTCTCCCACATGAGTGGTAAGGAATTCCTGTTTGTTTGTCTCTATATCTACATTAAAGTCCCCACCCACACTGGCAGGTGGCAGTTGGCTCAGATGGCTCACCGTTGTCAGCGCTAACGCATACAGCCAAAATCTCTCTCTCAACACCCCAAGTACCTATGAGCGCGATTCAGGCGCCCCGGGCACCCATTGCGGATGCCGTGAAACCTCCTACCCACTACTAACTTACAACGGCATACTTTAGCACTTAAGACTATCCCGTCAGGTATACCCTCCACCGGCTAAGACACTGGACAAAGGGGAGGAACTACACCTCCAAAAGCTACAGACCAACACTTACAACAACCCACGAAGACTACACGCAATAGACCCGGAGTCATTTGACTCACACTGCAAATTCTGCGGGTTGAAGGTGGACCTGTACCATATGGTATGGACCTGCCAACGAAATCAGGCGGTCACTGTCAATAACCAGCCAACGCAGGAGGGGTGGGAGGCAGCTCTGACCAGCTCGGACGAAACGAGTCAAAAGTAACTCATCGAAAGAGCCCGGACAGCAGCCTACGCCAATGGGGTTCCGGACTGAGAGCTCCAACCACCGCTACAACCTCCTAAACCATTTCATTAAACTATTTGCACCACCAGGCGTCCACTGACCCAGGGAGCGTTATGCGCACTTCCTTTTCTTAATATGATCGAAGTGTAAAACGTTGCCAACGCCAATGAACACAACGAACGCCGACGGCCTATGGCTTCAGCGCCGCGTTTCTGGCACAACGTTGTCAATGCCGACGCATGCAGCGCACACCTGTCACAACCGCAGCTTATCTAAAAAAATTATCCAAAAATTTCTTTGGAGGAGAAATTCTAGAGGCCCGTGTACTGTGCGATGTCAGTGCAGGTTAAAGAACCCCAGGTGGCCGAAATTTCCGGAGCCCTCCACTACGGCATCTCTCATAGCCTTAGTCGCTTTGGGACGTTAAACCCCATAAACCGAACCGAACCGCTTATCTAAAGCACGGTTGAGGTGTCCACTGTTCCTAGAGGGCATTTATGCGCCTTCCGTCTCGTTGAGGTGTCCACCAAGATGTGTGAGACAGATACAATGCATTTCCTTTCCTCAAACACCAATTTACCAATTTTACCGCATGCTTTCCAAGCTCCCGCTCCATTGATTTCACAGCTTAAAGCGCGACTAAAGTGTCCACTGCTATAGAACAGAGAAGGCAAAAAAAAAGAGAGAAGCGTCGCCCATTCTCGTCAGTCACGTATCAGAAACGCCCCTCGAAACAAATAGAATCAAGCAGGAGCAGTGAGGGGAAGAGGGACTTAACAACGCTTGGCAAAAATCGAGGGTACATGAGCCGACAGTCTGGTACGGCTTGAAGGCGACAAAGTTAAAAGTTAAGAACAATAAGATGCAAAATGCAGTTAAAAAAAACTAGAGGTAAGGAGTTTTAAACGCTATAAGGCCGTGTTAAAGATACGTGCGAATTGAGATTGACGTGAACCAATGGGTGAAATGGGGCAGTGAGGAACACGACCTAAAAGAGCAGGCGACAAGAGCCAACAAAAAACGCAGCCGGAAATGATGCGCTGAGGGCTGAGGCAATGAGAGGAACAAACACATTAATCGATTAATAAAAGTATCTTCCGTCCTGATGTTTCTTTATTCGATGGAGCACGTGCCAAAAGGGCAGCGCACCTCAGCAATTGACTCTGGTTTCTGACGCAGCAAGCAGTCAGCTCCCCATGGTGAAAACAATTCCTTGTCTTCCATCCACGTTTTAACCGGCTACGTGCAACTCTAAAAAAAATGCCTCTCCCGTAACCGAGAGTAGAGTAAGCATGAAATGTTTACGGGCATAACACATTGGCTGTAGATGGTACTACCCAAAATCTTGAAATGGTCTAGTGTTCACCACACCACACATACTGTGCACTGGTCCATATGGACGCAATTGTTTCCTGTGAGTGTCTGGGGAATCTCTGCGGATGTCATCTGTATCCGATTTCCGTTTGGCTTTCATCTTTGTAATCGTTGTTTTCATTCCTCGGTTATTTGTACCACTTTGCCTATGTGACACTGGTAACGTCACCATTCGATTACCTCACACAGTTAATGACGAAGTAATGACAAATTACTAATTAGTGACTAATTACTTTTAATGACTGAATACTAATTAGGAGTGGAACGCGACAGCGTGTTGTAGCGCTGCCAGGCAGTCCACGGAACGGAACGCCAGCACCTGTTCGGCGCGATGCCTTGCCCTTTGAACGCGACGCTTTTTGAGGAAAGGAAATTACACAGCAATTCTCTGTCATCACGGTGGACACCCGAACCGCACCGTACAGGAAGGGAGGAATGCCACCACCCGTTCGACGCGATGCCTTGCCCTTTGAACGCAAGGCTTATTGAGGAAAGGAAATGGCTCAGGAATCCTCTGTCATCTCGGTGGACACACGAAACCGCACCGTAAAGGAAGGGAGGAACGCCACCCCCGTTCGAGGGGGCCAACGGGAGCGGATGCCTGCAACGTCGGCTCCGGCAAACGGTACGTGCTTCTCCTACCCAATCTCTCCTACGGCCACTAATCTGCTCGAAAACCGACATAACTGCCTAAGGAGGACAGGAAAGCCGCCCATTACGGGCAAAATCCGACCTATTCTGAGAGAAGAACAATTATCGGACCGAGACGCCAAGCCGCACAGCTAGGCCGCACTAGGATTCCTCCCCTCCGCCGACTCCGTCGGCGACGGCAGCCGTTGTCATGGAGGTAACGGTTGAAGGCCGCACCATCACCGCGGAAGAGCAAAACTCAAGCGACTGGACACTGGTGCTGTATAAAGCCTACGCCTCCCGACCAGCCAGTTCGCCGAAACCTTACCGCTCCGACAACGCTACCTCAGACGCAGCTCACCCGAACGCCAACAACGCGTCGCGCCACGCAGCAGCCGTAACCGGCAGCGGCAAGACGCCGGCCCGTCTATCACCTGCGACTAAGGAGGCTCGCCTCGCAGTACAGCGGAGCAAGCAGCTGCCACCACTCCCACCTCACGCTATTCGAGTAGTCGTTCGCCCGCGAGGTGAACTACGACTCCTAGATGTCCCAGCACCCCGGCTCTTGAAGACAGTGCAGACCCAGCTCGATATCATTCCACCGGACGACTTCTGCCTGCGCGTCCACCCGAACAACAATACTTTCACCATGGCAACCACACATTTCCCAACAGTCGAGACTCTCAAGAGGCTGACCACTGTCACCATCGGAGGCAAAACATATCCCTGCGCAGCATACGTAGCGCCACCACCGGGGGCTACCAGAGGAGTCATCACGAACGCGTATGACGACGAGACGCCGACGCAACTGTACCACGACCTGGTGAAAAGAAATCCTGAATACACCATTCTAGCAGCGCGACGCATGGGAAAGACACACTCCATCCTGATCACCTTCGACGAAACCACAGTCCCTCACTCCATCAAATACATGGGAGCCATCCACCGCTGCACCCCATACCGTGGCAGTCCGGATGCCTGTACAAACTGCAGACAGCCGGGTCACCGCCACGACGTATGCCCGAGTCCCAAGACAAATATCTGCCCCCGTTGTGGAACACAACACTCCCAAGAAGACACACTTTGCACGCCCAAGTGCATTCTGTGCAAGGGCCCACACCTGACAGGCACGGGATCCTGCAAGGGACGCAACATCCACCAGCCACGGAAACAGCCAAACCACCGACAAACGCAGCAGCACGACTTGGCCCTATCCAGAGAAAATTTTCCCCATTTGTCATCCGGACTCCCACAGCCCAACCAAAACAAACCAGCTTGGTTTGAAACAAGTCTGGGACACCTCCGCCTCTTCACACAGGGCCATGACATCCTTGCCTGCACAACCCAGTCTACAACAAGCCCTGGCAAAATCTCAGGAGGAGGCAGCAGCGGCTAAAGCAGAAGCTACAGCAGCCCGAGCAGAAGCCGCCGCCTTGCGTCAACACATCGCCAAGCTGGAAGCCCAGATAAGTGCTCTTGCCGCTGGTTCTACCCTTCCACCTGCTCCCGCTCCTACCACATCCCAAACTCCTCCTCCCAACCCGCCTACCGCCGATGCCTCGTCCTCCCACTCCGAGCCTAATTCCTCTCCTGATTTGCTAGCAATGGAGGCTGACACTGATCCCTTTACTAATTCACCTCCGTGCACAACGCCCTCTCCCTCCACACCCATGTCACTAAACAACATACCAACCCTGCTTGAATCATTTGCAGCTCGCTTTCAGGCAAAACTGCAGGACGCTATAACTCGCATCAACGAGGAATACACACCCACCCAAGACGCAGTAGTCCGCATAACACAAGACAACGCTATTCTTAACCACCGATTCGATGTGCTAACTCAAGGATTCTCTGAACGCTGTAACGATCTTGAGTCCCGACTCCCAAAGCGTGACCCCACACCAAACAGACGCAAGAAGCCCAAAGCACCGGAGGAACAGGCCAACCCTATCCCTACCATAGTTCAGGGCTCCCAACCCCCCGTTACAGCTCCCTCCTCTATAGATTGTCATGATGGCAGTTCCACTCCGTAATCTTACACTCTGGCAGTGGAACTGCCGGGGATTTGGCCACAAGCGTCACGTAATCCACCAACTGCTGTCCTGCGCTACAGGACCCGACATCCTTGCCCTTCAGGAACCCTCAAACCCACTCACCCTACCCGGCTATGCTCCTGTTCTGCCCACATCCCCCACACCCCCTCGGGTAGCATTTCTGGTTCGTCGTTCACTCACCACCATCTCCCATTCCATAGTGATTGAAGACATTGATCCCCTTCTTATTGAGCTTGTGCCGCAACACACTCGAGCGAACAGTGTCTTCATCCTAAATGTATATAGCCACCCTAAGTGCCTTCAAGGTAACTTCGAACGCCTCTTTACCCTCACGAAGCGCATAGCCAACAAGTGCCCCTTACTCGTCGTGGGAGACTTTAACGCCCCACATACAGCCTGGGGTTACCCACACGACACACCGAAAGGACGTCGGCTATGGTTAGCCGCGCAACAAGCCGGTCTCTCCCTTCTCACAGACCCCACCTCTCCTACACGCACGGGAAACAGTGTCTGTAAAGACACTACGCCAGACCTCACGTTCGCACATCGCCTCCCTCACGCCACATGGTGCAACACACAAGAGAATCTTGGTAGCGACCATTTCATCATCGAGATTCTCTTACACATTCAACTACATAGCAGGCCTCCCAGAGGCTCCACTCTTACAAAGTGGGACTCTTTCCGCTCATGTAGAACAGCACGCCCTTTCGTTCCCATCACGGTCATCACCGCATGGACCGAGTAGCTAAAAAGCGATGTCCGATCCGTAACTTGTACTCTACCCGAAGACTGCCCAAGCGACACAATTGACTCCCGCCTCCTACATTTATGGGAGGCTAAAACAGGCCTAGAGCGCCGCTGGCAAAGGCAGCGATGGAATCGGACACTTAAGCGTCGCCTCGCCCGCCTTAACAAAGAGATAGAAACACACGCAGCGAATCTTTCACGTCATAACTGGGAATCTATCTGCAACAAGCTTGATGGCAATATGAGTGTGCCTCAGACCTGGAACCTTTTTCGGCACTTAATAGACTCCACTCACTCTAAGACTGCCCAGAGACACGCCCTCACCAAACTCATACATACTTCAGATATACCACCACCAGACCTCCTCCAAGACCTTCGAAATCAATACTTCCCCACATACCCTCCTGCACACCACCCTGATTATGCAGGCCCCCCTAACGACGAGCTTGACCAACCCATTACAGAAGCAGAGGTCCAGGCTGAACTCCAGACGCTTAACACGTCCTCAGCCCCCGGCCCAGACGGGGTACATAACAAGGCTCTCAGGAATCTCGATGCACAATCCATTGCTGCGCTTACAGAATACTTTAATGAGTGCTGGCGACTGGGCACCCTCCCACCACAATGGAAAGAGGCGAGAGTCATTTTCATACCCAAACCTGGCAAACCTCTGCTTACTTCTAACCTCAGACCCATCTCCCTCACATCTTCTGTTGGCAAACTCATGGAGCATGTACTCCAGCGCAGGCTTTGCCAATACCTAGAAAGCAACAATCTCATGCCCACTAGCATGTTTGGATTTCGATCAGGGCTTTCCACACAGGACGTCTTCTTA
Organism: Amblyomma mixtum; assembly: GCF_055824585.1. Lineage (NCBI taxonomy): Eukaryota > Metazoa > Arthropoda > Arachnida > Ixodida > Ixodidae > Amblyomma > Amblyomma mixtum. Next base: position 117,124,624 of record NC_143015.1, on the reverse strand, counting down.
CAGCTAAAACATCACATTCTCGACTCACAGACCTCCGACACTAAAGCTATCCTAGGGGTGGATCTCACTAAGGCATTTGATAACGTTACACACTGAGCTATCCTAGAAAACCTTACGACCCTGGGAGTCGGCGCCAGGATGTACAACTACATCCGAGACTTCCTCAGCCACCGCACAGCCGCGCTTACCTTCGGCAACCACAGCCTACCAGGGATCACGCTGGGAGCCCGAGGTACGCCCCAGGGAGCCGTCCTCTCCCCTATTTTATTCAACATAGCACTTCTTCACCTACCACAACAGCTAGCTCAAATTCCCGACATCCATTTCAGCCTCTACGACGACGACGTCACTGTCTGGGCAAACCATGGCAGCGATGCCGAAATAGAAGAACACCTACAATTGGCACTAACCACCATCGACGCATATGTACGGGAGCGTGGCCTGACCAGCTCCCCTTCAAAATCGAAGCTTTTCCTCTACCGGCCCAACAACACGATTCAGTCAATGCACCCATCTCCCTCGCCCTAGGTACCCATCCCATCCCACTAGTACCCAAAATCCGCGTGCTAGGACTGGTTCTCCACTCCCACGGTGCGCACGGAGAAGTCATAAAGACACTTCAAACACACGCTCAACACACCACTCGATTGATTCGCCGCATAGCGAACCGCAGGGCTGGCCTACGCGAGCGAAACACGACTCGCCTCACCCAGGCTTACATCATAAGCCGCACAACATATGCCCTTCCATACTTACCCCTCAAACAGAAGGAGAGAGACCGGGTTAATGCGCTCCTACGTAGTTGCACGAGAACGGCTCTACTTGGCTTTTTGGGCTTGTTGGTACATACTTCAAAGACACTGTAGCGCAGCAAAAGACGAGGACACAAGAAACGAGAGACGACTTCTTATAGCGCTCGTGGTGTTCGTCTCTCGTTTCTTGTGTCCTCGTCTTTTGCTGCGCTACAGTGTCTTTGAACGGCTCTACGTCTTCCCCCCAGCACATCTAACGACCGACTCCTCAAACTCGGTGTACACAACACCTTTGAGGAGCTCAAAGAAGCTACCTTTACGGCAAAACTATCCCGTCTATCCAGCTGAGAGGCTGGTCGTACTTTATTGTCCCAGTTGAGCCTGACCCCAATTCCAGAGCCTACCAAGGGGGTCCCTCTTTCTGCTACCCTCCGCTCTAACCTCAACGTAACCCCCATCCCCAAGAACATGCACCCCGAGCGAGACAGGGAACGCAGAGTAGCAAGGGCTCGGGCCCTCCACAAACAGTACAGCGTGGGCCATCAGGGGGCTATGTGGACGCAGCGGAATATACGAAAGGCTCCCGTATGGCCCTGGCGGCAGCCGACAATAATGCAAAGCTTCTATCTTCCAGCTCAATCATTACCGATTCGACCACAGAGGCAGCCATCGCGCTTGCTCTCATTTCTACATCTGCCACAAAAATTATCTCCGATTCCAAATCTGCAATTTTAAATTATGCGAAGGGCTACATATCCAGCACCGCTGCTCATTTACTACGTTTCTGGCAGCCCCGGCGCCTCATCACCCTCATCTGGACGCCAGCACATGCTGGCCTCCCTGGCAACGAGGAGACTCATTCCCTAGCCCGAGGTCTCACATTCCGGGCAGGAGTCGAGGCCCCTCTACGAGCCTCGGAGCGCCTGCTCTCCTTCCGTGATATTCTCTCGTACTACCGAGACAAACGAAGGGAATACGCACCCCCAGCTCCATCCCTCACCATACCGCAGGCTGCACATTGGCGACAACTACAAACCCGAACTGTTCCATACCCAATACTGCTGCATGCCCGATACCCAGACCAATTCCCGTCATCATGTAAACTTTGCGGCAAACCAGGAGACTTCTTACACACCCTCCTCACATGCCCCACCTTCCCTCATCCCCCATCACCAACCGCGGCGGTGGTGGTGGTGAAAAACATTTATAATGCAATAAATATTTACAGAGAGGTGATTGGGGTAGGCCCTATTGGCCCTTTCCCCTAACAATACTAGGTGGAGCCCCTATTCCGGGGCCCCATTGGCAAGCAACGCCGCCCGCGTCCGGTGAACCAAGGCCTTTTGGGTCTTTAGGTCCTGACAGCCGAGCAGGGCCGCCTCCCAGTCCTCTCTGGTGGGGTTGGGGTTGGGGGGGGGGGAGATAGATGGGTTTGACTGACACGCCCAAACCATGTGGAAGGTGTCAGCCACCTCCCCACAGAACTGGCACGCGCCATCAAAGGCGGAGTCTTACTGGGAGTCTCTTCTGACCAGCTCGTCCGCTCAAGACCAGCGCCGGATCATCTCCAGCCCTCACAGAAGGATTGCGCTCCAGGGGCTATCCTTCGCGTTATAAGGGTGCCTCCTCCTCACATTGAGGAGGCATCCAAGTGCCATGTAGGGGGCTTCGCCCCCACGATTTACATCATTGGCAATAAAAGTTTCCACCACCACCACCACCCCCGTTCGGCGCGATGCCTTGCCCTTTGAATGCAACGCTTTTTGAGAAAAGGAAATGGAGCAGAGAGAGAGAGAGAGAAAACTTTATTAACACAGGAATTCGGGGCACGCCCCAGGGTCCCCGCACGAGAGAGAGAGAGAGAGAAAAACTTTATTCACACAGGAATTCGGGGCACGCCCCAGGGTCCCCGCACGAGGTCCATAACACTGGCAGCACGGCCGGTGGCGATGGTCTGCACGGCCGGGTCCTCCGAGCGCAGCAGGGTCTCCCAGTCCTCCCAGGTCTTGAGGTTCTCTAGGTCCCGCGGGGGAGGGTCCGCCGGGCAGAGGGAAAGGATGTGGAGCGAAGAAGCGAAGGGTTCTGGGCATAGGGCACATGCCGAAGTGGGAAAGGATGGATGATAGTGGGCTAGGTTAAGGGGTGAGGGAAGAGTGTGTGTCTGTAGTCTGCGCCAGAGTGTTGCGTGTTTGTTATCTAGGGAGGGGTGGGGCGGGGGGTAGAGTTGGCGTGAGGCTCTGTATGCCTGAGTCAGCTTACTGAATGTGTGCATGCGCTCCTTCGTGAATCCCCAATCCGAGGCCACCTGAGCCCGGTTTAAAGAACGTCGGGCTAAAAGGTTGGCAGCCTCGTTTCCGGGATTCCCGGAGTGCGCAGGCACCCATATCAGCACCACATGGCGGGGCGGGGGTGCATCGGGCGAGTCCAGAATGCCAAAAGCAGGGACATGAACTCGGCCTCGAGCAAAATTTAAGATCGCAGTTTTAGACTCACTTAATATATCGGGCTTCCGCGCGAGTGATGGCAAGTGCAATGGCCGCTTCCTCTGCAGCCTCTGGGGAAGTGTTGGGAGGGAGACGTAGTGTGAGGTGGGTGGATGAAGAGTCCACCACAGCTGCTATCGCTTCATCACCCGTGCAGGCAGCGTCCACCCATACGGCGTCCGGCTCGGGGCCGTACGCTCGATGGAGTGCCTTCGCACGGGCTCTGCGGCGCTGCTCATGGTGGGACGGGTGCATATTTCTCGGGAGCGGCCTAATGAGAAGCTCCCAGTGAAGGGGTAGTGGGATGGCGAGAAGGGTTGGGTCGTTGGCCGGTATTCTGATGCCGAGGGAGTCTAGGATATACCGACCTGTGGAAGTTTCTGTGAGCCTGATGTATTGGACCTGTCGGTGGGCCTCCACCAGTTCCCCGATCGTGTTGTGGAGGCCCAGGCCTATTAATCTTTCTGTTGGTGTGTTGAGGGGAAGATGAAGTGCTAATTTGAATGCCTTGCGAATCAAAGCATTCAAAGCGTTTATGTCATGTTTGGATAGTTGTAAGTATGGGGTAGTGTACAGCACACGGCTGAGGACAAAGGCATGAATGAGGCGACATAGGTCGCGTTCCTTCATGCCTCTATGACGTCCCGAAACCCTGCGGATGAGGTGCGATATCGCGCCTACAACCTGCTTGAGCTTCTTGAGGGTAGTGGTGTTTTTGCCATCGTTCTGGATGTGCACGCCCAATACACGGTGGGTGCCAACCTCAGGTACCGGGTCACCATTCAGTTCAATGGCAATGGGGGAGCGGGGACAGCGGTGGTTCTTAGGACGGATGAGGAGCAGTTCGGACTTCTCTGGGGAGCAAGATAGTCCGATGGTCCGTGCGTAATTTTGGGTGAGGGTGGCTGCTTCCTGTAAGGTGCTCTCTATGCCGCCGTCACTGCCGTGAGTGGTCCACAGGGTGATATCGTCGGCATAAAGAGTGTGCTTCAGGTGAGGAATAGTTGCCAATTTTCGGGCAAGGGGGATGAGGGTAATATTAAAGAGAAAGGGGGAAAGGACGGACCCTTGAGGGGTGCCAACCCCACTGTACTCAAGTGTTTATGTTCCGAAGGTCCATAACACTGGCAGCATGGCCGGTGGCGTTGGTCTGCACGGCCGGGTCCTCCAAGCGCAGCTGGGTCTTCCAGTCCTCCCAGGTCTTGAGGTTCTCTAGGTCCCGCGGGGGAGGGTGCGCTGGGCAGAGGGAAATAATGTGGAGGGAAGAGGCGAAGAGTTCTGGGCATAGAGTGCATGCCGGAGTGGGGAAGGAGGGTATATATGTAAATTGGTTTTTGAGGAAACGAAATGGCGCAGTAACTGTCTCACATATCTACGCGGACACCTGAACCGCGCCGTAAAGGAATGGAGGAAGGTGGGAGTGAAAGAAGAAAGAGAGAAAGAGGTGCCGCAGTGGAGGTCTCCGGAATAATTTCGACCACCTGAGGATCTTTAACGTGCATGATAGTGGGCTAGGTTAAGGAATGAGGGGAGAGTGTGTGTCTGTAGTCTGCGCCAGAGTGTTTCGTGTTTGTTATCTAGGGAGGGGTGGGGCGGGGGGTACAGCTGGCGTGAGGCTCTGTACGCCTGGGTCAGCTCACTGAATGAGTGCATGCGCTCCTTCGTGAATCCCCGATCAGAGGCCACCTGAGCCCGGTTTAAAGATCATCGGTCTATAAGGTTGGCGGCCTCGTTTCCGGGATTTCCGGAGTGCGCGGGCACCCATAATCAGCTCCACTTGGCGGGGCGGGGGTGCATCGGGCGAGTCCAGTATGCCAAAAGCAGGAACATGCATGGACTCGGCCTCGAGCAAAATTTAGAATCGCAGTTTTAGAATCACTTAAAATGTACCGGGCTTCCGTACGGGTGATAGCAAGTGCAATGGCTGCTTCCTCTGCAGCCTCCGGGGAGGTGTCTGGAGGGAGAGGTAGTGTGAGGAGGGCGAAAAAAGAGGAGTCCACCACAGCTGCTGTCGCTCCATAATTCTGTCATCTCGGTGGACACCCGAACCGCACCGTACAGGAAGGGAGCAACGCCACCACCCGTTCGGCGCGAAGCAACCGATGCTTGTATGGCGGTCCTGTAGGAGAGCTTAGAGAGTCTCGTTAAATCTCGTTTCAGTGCCCGGATGTTGGCTCTCGGTCTCGGCGTGACGTCACCACGCTGCCGACAACGGGAGCTAAAAGCATTTCATGCTTAAAACGTCTCCACACCCGCTCGCACCACCAGTTTCGTATGGGATACGATTCCTCGACTATCAGTATTCTAGGCACTATACCTCGACTTTGAGCCGGATCTGTTGTTGTTGTTGTTGTTGCCTCTGAAGTGATGATGATAATGCCCTCAGGTGCAATGGCACGTGAGCCGGACCTTTAAGAATACGACGTCCTCGTCGTTTTTGCCCTGCACAGTATTTGCCGGAAACAGGATGGCTGCAAACTGTAAGAAGACACTGAGATGAAGATGCGCGGTCTTTCCTCGATTACTGCAAATAAAACGTGTTTAAGCGGCATGAAATGTACAAAGAGGTATTTTTTGGAGAAGTTATAACTTCGATGGAGCAGTTGTGTTCCTTGAAATGGTTCTGAGTTCCTGATGTGAGCGAAACGCATGTCCGGTCCCGATATTTGAGAGTGCAATGCCACCTGTCGAAGCAGGCAATAACGAAAGACGAAAGCCGCGGTGGCCCAGTGGTTATGGCAATCGGCTGCTGACCCGAAAGACGCGGGTTCGATCTTGGCCGCGGCTATCGAATTTTGATCGAGGCGAAATTCGACAGAGATACCCGCCGCGGTGGCTCAGTGGTTAGAACGTTCGGCTACTCAGCCGGAGTTTCCGGGTTCGAACCCAGCCGTGGCGGCCGCATTTCGACGGAGGCGGAAAGCATAAAAATATGCCCAGGCTTAGCTTGGTTAAGCCAAGAATGCGTTGCATATTGCGCGGTCTTTTTGCGCGAGGTATTGCTTGGCGGCAGTCGATTTTCTCAGCAGCTTTTCCTCCGTGACGGACGGACGGACGGACGGACGGACGGACGGACGGACGGACGGACGGACGGATGGATGGATGGATGGATGGATGGATGGATGGATGGATGGATGGATGGATGGATGGATGGATGGATGGATGGATGGACGGATGGACGGATGGACGGATGGACGGATGGACGGACGGACGGACGGACGGACGGACGGACGGACGGACGGACGGACGGACGGACGGACGGACGGACGGACGGACGGACGGATGGATTGATGGATGGATGGATGGATGGATGGATGGATGGATGGATGGATGGATGGATGGATGGATGGATGGATGGATGGATGGATGGATGGATGGATGGATGGATGGATGGATGGATGGATGGATGGATGGATGGATGGATGGATGGATAGGAGCGCCCCCTTTGAAACGGGGCGGCGGCAACCGCCACCATGCTCAGCTTTTTTTTTCTTTTTTCTTTTTTCCCTTTTTCTGTTTTCTTTTGTTTTTTCTTATTTTTTGTTTTAGCGGGAGTCAGGTGGTGGCTGCGGCCGCGCGCGACCGCGCGAGTTGGGGCCCAGCTTTTCCTCCGGCTGTCGTGACGTCACATCACGTGGTTTGGTGGCTGCCCGGCCGCGCCCAAGGGCTGAACTGAGTGATTGCAATATGCTACGCATAAAAGGCGCCCGTGCGCTGTGCAATGTCAGTGTACGTTAAAGATCCCCAGGTTGTCGAAATTTCCGGAGCCCTCCACTATGGCGTCTCTCATAGCCTTTGGGACGCTAAACCCCATAAACCAAACCAAACCGAAATTATTCTGGAGCCCTCCACTACGGCTCCTCTTTCTCCCTTTTTTCTTTCACTCCCTTCTTTATCCCTTCCCTTACGGCGCGGTTGGCGTGTCCGCCGAGATGTGCAACAGACACGGCGCCATTTCCTTTCCTCAAAAACCAATTTTCCAATTTTCTAATTTTCCAAATTCTAGAACCCCGTGTACTGCGCGATGTTAGAGCCGGTTAAGAACCTCCGGCTGACGAAATTCCCGGAGCTCTACACAACGGCTTCCCTCATAGCCTGATTAGCTTTGAGACGTTAAACCCCCATAAACGATAAACCAAACCAAAGTAGCATCCTAAGAGTAGTTGACGGGAGTAATGACGAATAGGTGGGGTTAAAAAAGCAAGCGCGAAAGTTACCAAGACGCCAAGAATTTAAAGTGAATCGGAAAGGAATGAAAGCTCTTTTTCCCGCAAGGCTACTCATGGTGCACTGGGCAATGGAACTGTCGCAGCGTACGCCGAAAACAAGCACAACTAGCCGCATATATAGCAAACTCCCCTAATCCCCCCCCATGTCATCGCTCTGCAAGAGACGGAAACAAATCGCATTCATATCCGCGGTTATCACACGGCAGCCCTTACACCACGTACGACAATCCTGACACTCGCATCCATGCCGGTACTAGACCGCACACCGACAAACACGCCCGACAGCAAGGGCACTCAATATACCGCGATAGAGCTCAGCTCACCAGGACACACATATGGCCTCACTATTATTAACATATACAGCAATCCTAAAGATAAAGGCAGAGTTATTCCGGGTATCCTGGGCTCCTTCCGTTCCTCAAACCTTCTTGTGGTGGGTGATTTTAATGCACGTCACACGCACTGGGGATACAACTCGGATACCCCCAAAGGTAACCTGATTTCTACCGCAATGGCTGATTACAACCTTAGCCTGATCACAAACCCCACCGTACCCACTCGCATTGGCACAAGCGTCACCCGCGACACCACACCCGATCTCACATGGGCCACACCGAACATAATCGTTAAATCTCACACGGTGCTCCAGGATAGCCTTGGAAGTGACCATTTTCCAGTCTCCACTATTATATCTTATGAATCCAAGATTTTCAACCCTCGTTCGCAGCTTCTCACTGACTGGGATAAATTGCGCTCATATTTGGCAACTGATTCGACAGAACCCCGTACTGTCACTGACTGGACAGGCCGTCTGGTGAAGGCCATCCAGGCGAACAGCAAAAGCATTAAAAATACCCCTAAGGCACCGCAGGTTTATCCGCATCTGGCTCATCTATGGGAGGCCCGACAGGGACTTCTCAAGCGCTGGCGTCACCAGCGACACAATCGTAAATTGAGACTCCGCATAGCCGCTCTCACTCGCGAGGCAGAAGAATACGCGAACACGCTAGCCCGCCCAAACTGGGCAACCTTTTGTAACGACCTCAAGGGTACATTAAGCACTAAACGCACGTGGTCCCTCCTACGCGCTCTCTTGGATCCAACAACCACTAAATCTCAGACACAAGTAAACACACAACGTCTAATACAACTAGAGCTCCAGAAGGGCACCGACGTAATTGGCCAACTACGGGACACTTATATACCCACATCTCTTCAGTCGGCAGATCCACCCAATCTACCTCCACCTAACCCAGAACTTGATGCCGACATCACCTTAAACGAAGTCCGCCGAGCACTCTTTAGTATTCGCCGCTCTACAGCGCCGGGGCCGGATGGCATAACGTACAAGGCACTACTCAATCTGGACGATGTCTCCCTTCAGGAACTCACGGAGCTCTTTAATAACCACTGGCAAGCTGGGACGCTCCCATCAGCCTGGACCCATGCCAGCATGCGATTTATACCCAAACCGGACACAGCCCTCACTCTTCAAAATTTGCGCCCCATCTCCTTAACGAGCTGTGTCGGCAAGCTCTTCGAGCATGTCATTCTCAATCGCCTGCAACCATTCCTAGAAACAACAGGCTTTCTCTCAAACGTTCAATTCGGCTTCCGCCCAAAGATCTCGGCGCAAGACGTACTTCTCGCGCTTAAGGAGTCCCTCTTTTGCACTAAGCGTCGTACAGCCTCTACGCGAGCCATACTGGCCCTGGATATCCATAAGGCTTTCGACACAATAAGCCATGACCATATCCTCACGACATTAGCCACCACGGGGTGTGGCACCCGCATATGGCAATATATTCGGGCCTTCCTTCAGGGGCGCACGGCAGACCTCCACCTTGGGGATATTGCCTCCCAGCCTTTCCCCCTGCCTGACCGGGGAACCCCACAAGGGGCGGTTCTATCACCTTTACTCTTTAACATTGCCCTAGCGCCACTGGCAAAGGCCCTTGCTGCTGTCCCAGGGCTCCACACAGCCATATACGCAGATGATATAACCCTCTGGACAACGGGAGTATCCCTTGGAACAGCCCAGGATATCCTGCAATCTGCCATAGACATCACCACCACTCATTTAGCAAACACAGGCCTCCGTTGCTCTCCAAATAAATCGGAACTCTTGCAGCTGAAACCCCTCCCCAGTGACCCCCCGATTGAACTGCACATGTACGGGAATCCAGTGCCCATTGTGCCTCAGGTGAAAATTCTCGGCCTTCTAATTAACAACACACTCGATGCAACCGCCACCCTTCAGCTCTTGCAGAGACAGACAAAACAGGTCGCTGCACTTATCAGGCGGGTGGAAGCACGCAATCATGGGCTGTCTGAACGCGAGACCCTCAATATGACAAATGCACTAATCATTAGCCGCATTACATAGCACCTTCCATACCACATACTCACTCAGCGGCAAAGACAACAGGCAGACATCCTAATACGCATGGCTGTCACCTCTGCCTTACGTCTTCCACGGACGGTTAGCACGAAACGTCTCCTGGCCACTGGTACCCACAATACAGTGATCGAATTAATAGAGGCTCAACGCACCAACCAATTAGTCCACCTGAGTCGCACGGAAAGAGGACAATGCCTACTGCGACAGCTACGTCTCAATCCACCAATTCCCACCCCAACAAGTCCTACACCTTACATGATTTCTCTGCGCACGCAGGATCACATATATCAGAAGCCCCTACCGCGCAATATGAGTGCTAGTCTCCATCACGGTAGGCGGCATGCTCGAGCGAGCTATTACACGAAAACATACAGCAACCGCTCCGATATCCTTTATGTCGACGCGGCACAAAATTCTAAACCAGGATATTTCACGGCAGTCGCAGCCTATGAAGACGGCACAGTGGGTGGTGGTGAAAAACATTTATGGGCAATTAAATTTTTACAGAAAGGTGATTGGGGTAGGACCCTATTGGCCCTTTCCCTTCACAGTACTAGGTGGAGCCCCTATTCCGGGGCCCCATTGGCAAGCAACGCCGCCCGCGTCTGTTGAACCAAGGCCTTTTGGCTCTTTAGATCTTGACAGCCGAGCAGGGCCGCCTCCCAGTCCTCTCTGGTGGGGTTGGGGTTGGGGGGGATAGATGGGTTAGATTGACACGCCCAAACCATGTGGAAGGTGTCAGACACCTCCCCACAGAACTGGCACGTGCCATCAAATGATGTATTGAAATATTTAAGCACCGCCGGGCACAGTACAGTGTTAGTGAGAATTTTGATGAGGAGGCGCTCGTCAGCGCGATCCAGACCCTTACAAGGGGCCGGGTAGCGCCGGTGCTCCTCCTTGTAGTAATCGGTTATTTGTTTGAATGTAATGGCCAGATTGTCTGATTGGGAGTACCCTTCCAAGGACAGGGAGATAGCCCGGTGAGAGAGTGCGCGGGCGGCCTGATCGGCCTGTTCGTTTCCCTGGAGTCCCTGGTGACCGGGGGCCCAAATCAGGTTGCGTGGAGTTGGATCTTCAGATCGACAGCTATATTCCAGTATGCGCCAGGCAAGCGGGGGAGCCCAGCCCAACTCGTAGTTCCGACAGGCCCCTCGCGAGTCGGTGATGATGTGTTTTGACTTGAGATTCGTGAGAGCCAGAGCAATGGCAATCTCCTCCGCGTGTGTTGCGCTGTAGGCTTTGAAAGTGAGCCCGTTAACTGTGTTTGTGTTGTGTACGACTGCGGCCGTGTACCACCCCCCGTGGTGTGGGCCGGCAACGTCTACGTAATACACATGTTCTTGGTTACCATAGTATCGCGCCAACGCTTCCGCGCGCGCCTGGTGACGACCGCTATGGTCTTCTCTGGACATGTTGCGGGGAAGGGGTCGGACCCGGAGGGCGCGTCTCCAGGGTTCTGGCACTCTCTCCCTTTCCTCAATGTGGCAGTCGTGTTTGGGGCCGCCGCCACTATTCGAACTAATTCGCCTGCAGAGGCGGAAGGAGCCTCCATCGCACTTGCTCTGGCCCACTCCATCATTGACAAAAACATAACAGAAATTTGCACAGATTCACAGGCCGCGTACCGCCACTACCTAAAGGGCGTGGCGACTCCGGCAACACACCGTATTCTTACCACGGCCACCTCTCTCGACCGAACGGTTACTCTGTCGTGGGTCCCTGGGCATGCCTCGATCCCCGGTAATGAGCGCGTTCATGCGCTGGCCCGAGAACTCTCCTCCCGGATCCCGGAGGATCAGGCACCCAACCCTGCGCAAGAAGCCCCTTCGGTCCTCTCTACATATCACCAAATTACCACATTTTACAAATTCAGCCGCATGCAACTGCCACCACCCCACAGTACCTTGTCGCCCTTATCCAGCGCCACATGGCGGCAATTACAGACACGCTGCTTTATTTCACCCCACCGCCTCTTATGCTTTCATCCCACCTTTCCTCCTGATTGTAACACCTGTGGCGTGCCCAAATCCACACTTTTCCATTACCTTTGGGAATGTCCTTCCCCAAAGGCAGTATCCCCCATCCCCAATCCCACTCATTCTTCCTGGGAGGCTGCTTTACGGACCGCTCAGCCCGCCGGCCAGAAATGGCTGGTGGATAGGGCTTTACGTGAAGCGCAAGCCCGTGGACTCCTGGACCAGTAGGGGACCACCCTGGAAAATTTGTGTGTGTGTGTGTGTGTGTGTGTGTAATAAAGTTGTTTCCATCCTTCCATCCATGGCGCATTGACACTGACTTGTTGTTGTTTGTTCATGACGGCTGCCTCCGTGATTTCCCAAGTAAGCTGATTGCTGCTCTTTACGAGAATTCTATTGCGAAAGCAATACTACGCTAGGTTTTGAGCCTTCAGCGTGGTCCCGGCAGTAGTCACGTTTGACCCTTAGACGGCCTCCAGTTTGATGACGCGTTGAGGTGCTCGCGTCTGTGACGTCATACCTAGGTGAAATCTGAGCTACCAAGTCGGTTCGTCGGCGCGGTCCCAGCGGTAGCCACGGAGCGCCGCAGATCCCACGCAGTAAGAGTGGGGACTTCGTTCATTTCGAGGAAAAGAAAGGCGCCTTACCAACTCTGTGGTTTAGTGGACACCTCAATAACACTTTAAGCTAATTACGGCGTTCATTGATGGGCTCTGACATAGACAGCGTTGTAGACTGCGTTGATTTGGAGGAAAAGAAAGGCGCCTTACCAACTCTGTGGTTTAGTGGACACCTCAATAACACTTTAAGCTAATTACGGCGTTCATTGATGCTCTCTGACATAGACAGCGTTGTAGACTGCGTTGATTTGGAGGAAAAGAAAGGCGCCTTACCAACCCTGTGGTTTAGTGGACACGTCAATAACACTTTAAGCTAATTACGGCGTTCATTAATGGGCTCTGACATAGACAGCGTTGTAGACTGCTTTGATTTGGAGGAAAAGAAAGGCGCCTTACCAACTCTGTGGTTTAGTGGACACCTCAATAACACTTTTAGCTAATTACGGCGTTCATTGATGCTCTACAGCGTTGTAGACTGCGTTGATTTTGAGGAAAAGAAAGGCGCCTTACCAACTCTGTGGTTTAGTGGACACTACAATAACACTTTAAGCTAATTCCAGCGTTCATTGATGGGCTCTGACATAGGCAGCGTTGTAGACTGCGTTAATATGGAGGAAAGGAAAGGCGCCTTACCAACTCTGTGGTTTAGTGGACACCTCAATAGCACTTTAAGCTAATTCCGGCGTTCCGTGCAGCACTCAGGCTTTCGCCTTTCACTACTTTAGTCGCTAAAGTTGCTCGTAATTTGCTTTCGCAACCTTCCGGGCTTAACCAAGCTAACCCTCTGCCAATTTTGTGTTTCTTTATACATCGGAGGATGGCGACGACATGGGCTACAGTCTTGACACTGTATAGCCAGGTTGCTAGATTTGTGATCCTTCACACTGGAATTGTGTTCAAGCAGTCTCTTGTCAATACATCGACAGTCTGGCCGAGGTATTTCTCTACACAAGCCTAGATCATATTCCTAAGGCGGGTACTTCATTCTGTAGGTCAAACACTTTTTTCGCTCGTTTTACCCTTGACACCTAACCAGTGTAATTGCATTCCTGCCTTAGAAGCCACCATCAAAGGTAACAACTATTCAAGAACGTCATGCCTAACATCACATAACTAGGAACCATTTCTCATGATAGTATACCTATTCACTGCCCCTTGTTCAATTTTTATAGCCCTTTGCTTCTATCCACCTCCTTTAGAAATGTCTTTTGGCCCTGAGGTATATCTTTCAAGAAATAAGAAGAGAAGTTAAACACATTATTTCTAGAGTGCAAAGGCAGAAGAGAGTGAGGGTATTACTTTACAATATGAACCGATGGGCGAGTTGGTCAGACATAATTCCTAGTGAACCAGAGCAATGGGTCAAAACCAGCAGAAGAGGGAATCGGACACACCGGTGTGACTCGTCGCGACTTCTCTTTGAAATGGGACATTCCAGTGGTTTACCCTGATTGTACTTTCTTTCAGACCAACACTGAAAATAACACAATTGCTTGTGCTGATCTTAAACTGACCCAGTATAAAGTGTTTAGAGGAATCCCTCGAGGTAGGATTATTTTGTAATGCTTGCGACTAATGCGTAATTAGTCATCAGTGATCATTAATTGTTACACCTAACCAAGCGCAGTCATACGGCTACAAAGATGGCTGCGCCTGGCTGTATATACTCGGCTATTCCTTTACCTCACTTTTCTTTATACTTCATATAAAACACAAAACTAGAAATTCTTTGTGTTTTGTGTGACTGGAGAAGACTTGAGTCTTGGATCGAAAGGGTCACGGATGTCGGGCCATGCTGGTTAAAAGTGTACATTTTACTAACCTACGATGGATCCAGCATGCAGGTCATGTAACTTGGTCATTGCATTATTTGTGATAACAATTATACGTTGATCCCAACGGAGTTCATATGTAATATGCAGCCCCAATTATTTATATCCGGCCACTCATTCTAGTAAATTTGCATAAAATGTGCTGAAAAAAAGCCAATGTTTATTGACAAGTTACGTGAAAGCGTATGTTAATTTATTGCTCTCTGCCTCGTATGACATCACTTTATTCATTGCCAGGTTGTCCAGCTACCTTCCGAGTTAATCACCATGTATAAAATCCAGTCGTCCTAAAAGCCCTTTTTCTTTCTTGGTCTTGCGCAATCGACGTCATTTACAAATGACGTTGAGTAGTCGTGCCTCGTGCCTCTTGTGCCCTTTTGTGCCTCGTAAAGTAGTCTGAATTAGGCACAAAAAGTAATCGCACGGCTTTGTCTACGTTTCGAGACGGTACAAGTCTCTCTTTTTTTTTGCGGAGAAACGAGCACCAAAAAAATTCAGGAGGGCACTTTGTTGACCTAAAGTGCGGTGAGGCGAAAGCCTTAAGCGCGGTGTTGCTGCTTGTATCCCTGATGTGTGGTTAAGATGTTAAGCTTCGCCTAAGAGTGAAACGCGACAGCGTCTTGCAACGCTGTCAGGGAGTACAGAACGCCATCGCCGGTTCGGCTCTAAGCCTTGCTCGTCGGTAAATTGGTTTTTGAGGAAAGGAAATGTATCTGTCTCGAGAGAGAGAGGGAAAGGCAACGATGTTAACCAGAAAGGATTCCGGTTGGCTACCCTGCACAGGGGAAGGGAATGAGGGGAATTAAAAGGGAAAGAGAGAAGTAAAGGGAAATAATCACAGTCTGTCAATCAAGGCAGTCGCTCTCAAAAAGCGAAAGAGTGCCTTGTAAGCCTTGATGGCAATTGACTGTTGTGGCCACGGACCGAGGATCTTGGCCTCTGTGAAAGGGCGAGGGTCCAGGCGGTCCAGAGCACATCGCAGCTTATGTCTTTCGGCTACAAAGGCAGGGCACTCACACAAGATATGGGTGATTGTCTCATCACAGGCGCAGTTCACACAAGAAGGGCTGTCGGCCATCGCGATCCGGAAAGCAAACTTATTCGTGAAGGCAACACCGAGCCATATACGACACAGTGTTGCTTCACGACGCGCTAGATTACACTGAAGACGGAGGCGCAGTCCAGGGTCCAATGTCCTGAGACGACGGTTGCACAACTCTCCAGAATTCCACGCTGAAAGTGTGAGCTCCAGCCTCAAGGAACGAAGCCCACACGCTGCGTAACCTCGCCGTAACGGGAAGGAAGGAAGATGGGAATGAACGAAGACACCCTATTGACTAGACGCGCCTTTGTTCATTCCAAACCATCGAGCTGGCATGGCGAAGTGGTTAGCCTGCTCGTCGCGCACTCCGGAGGCCGGGGTTCGATTCCCGAACTCGACCAATTACCTACTGGGTTTTATTTATTTATCTTGCCTGGCCAGAAAGGCTAATTAGGTAATTAAGCAATTACCTAAACTCATTCCCACTTACTTGGAGCCTCACTATACGATTCCTTCAATTGGGTGCATGGTTACTAGCCGAAGTACAATTGGTCTCGTTTGAAATTCGCGCATTGTGACGTCGTGATCATTTCGATCAATTGAAAAGCGTGACATTTCTGTCGACAACTCCTGCTTACAACGATGAGACATTAAAGCCTTCCGCCTTAACAGATAGATTGGATCGCGACTGGTGCCGGGAAGACCTATTAATAAAACCTTGGTATGGTTCCAACGTATGTGACCTGTGACGGTGGTTAAGCGGCTTTGAAGTTCGGATGCCGGTTCTAAGATCGCCGACTCGATCCCATCCTCGGCGACCACATCAGCGCGCGTTTAAGAACCGCGGCTCGCCTAAGCTAATCATAAGGCCTCCGCTTGGGCGTGTCGTTTCGGGACATTAAAACTCACGGTTTACCAACTAGAATTGAATTTTAGCCTGGGTGGTGGTGGTGAAAACATTTATTTCAGAACGGACAGGAGGTGTTTGGATCAGCCCGTAAGGGACCGATCCTTACAAACACTAGGTGGAGGTCCCTAGTTTGGGACCCCAGTGGCGGTAGCCGCCGCCCGGGCGCGCCCGACTAAGGCTTGTTGGGCGTGTAAGTCGTGGCAGCCGAGCAGGGTCGCCTCCCAGTCCTCCCGGGTTGGGTTGGGGATAGGGGGAATGGCCGGATTGGAGGGGCAGGCCCACACCATGTGATAGGTGTCCGAAGACACCGCACTACAGTGCGGGCGGTTGCCGCTAAAGGAGGGGTCGAAATGTGGAAGCCAGACGCGGCTGTGTTGACGGGGTTGCGGTCGAAGATCCGTGGCTCCAGCCGAAACTTGGTGGAGCCGATGCACTGACGTCCTCTCGCTCCGCGCGCTCACAGCCTGGGTCAGTTCCCTTCAAGCGCGTGTTCTGGGTATATTTGTGCGTATGTTTTGAAACAGGGATAAACGCTTTCTTTCATGTAATACTCACACAGACCACAATACCAGCAAAGCATTCAGGAAACTTGGCATGCTAAGACGCCTTTTACAGCTTGCAAACTCTATCATAACATATCAAGCTTACACTTCATTGATTAGACCATCCTTAGGATATATATTAATTTATTTAATATTTATTTATTTGTCCATACTATTGGTCCCAGTTCGGACCCATATAGGAGTGGGCACTGAAACAAACTACAAAGCAAAGTGCACAAAGCCGTACATCATAACAACACGTGTGCTGTTGTAAGCAACCGCAATCGGCACACGCTCAAAAATCGCAACCAGAGTTATACACTGACAACAAAAACCGCGACAGTATTAGCTTCTAATATTGTACATTTCTTCAGTGCTTCTATATGCTTATATTATATGGCATCCTCATCAGGACGTCCTTTCCAGTTTTCACAAATCTGTTCAGAACAAAGAACAAAGCAGCAAGGTTCATTTCATCATCATAGCCATTATTTCAAAGCATATCATTACTTATAGAAAATTTGAGCCTGTCATCTCTTCCGACCCGGAGAAAATTTGCCCGATTATCAGTTTTTCATCCCTTATAGTAATTCGGAATTCGCCCGCTCCCATCTTCTTCCCACTCCTCACGTTTTATATGCATACAAAATGAGCCCAATTTTGCGCACGTACAAATAAATACCGAAATTCACCGCTAAATTTGTCAGCAAACGAATGGAATGCGTAGCCGCCTAATATCGCCGTATTAATCGATTTATCACCATTCCAAGACGCATTGCCAGCTTTTTTAGAAGCTTCGTTTGCTTCGTAATGTGAGCTGTTTTGTTATGTAATGTATAGATTTTTTTTCTCATGCTTTTTTGGTGCCATCTGTATCTTTGTAACAGTGACTCCGCAACAGTTTCGCTTCTGCTATTTACTTTTTAAGTTACATTTCTTAATTCTATGCATTTAAATTGCAGTGCTGAGTGTTTTTAAAACTTGTTTTAAAAACTTCCTGAAACCATTGTTTCCTTTTCCTTTCTTTTTGTCACACTTCTCTTACCATAAAGGTCTTTTGTTTCTTTGCCCATTATCCCTAATTTTATTCCAGCTTACTTGCCATCTTATATGTTACTCTGCCTTATCATGATAACACCATCTCTTATGTTGTTCGTAGTTATGACTGTTTTGCTTTCATGTTCCCCCTATCATGTAATGCCCTTCTGGGCCTTTGGGGTGCTTTAATAAATAAATAAAAACACCACAACGTTTACGCCAAAGCCTCGCTATGCGCACCAGCCTTCTTCAAGACACCTAGCTAAGGTCGCCTCAGGAAAGATAGGCCATGGATCATACGTAAAAGCGGGTGAAAATCTATGATGCCAGGCTATTCGAAGCTTCTGGGAACAGCCACCAGGGAACATCCCGGATCTCGCTTGACATCGCCAGTTCTTTCCAGTGCTGATGTGCACACTCTCTCATGAAAGCTGGATGCGGATCCGTATTTTAAAAATATAAAGCTGCCTGACACAGATGTTCCATAAAGACCTAGCAGTACGTCGCTGTGCATGTCTTCACTGATAAACGCTTGTGCGTTCGGTCGCTCGTTAATTATCGCAAAACTGGAGTGCGGAGCCAGCCTCGCCGTTTCTATTCCATCCAGTGCTACTGTCTTGTTCGCATGCGCTCATAATTTGGAGCTGGTTTGTCGTGTTTCGCTCTATTTACACTGCCAAGGCCTAGGCACACTGTTGCAAAACCTTTTTGATGGCAGCGAGAAATGCGTTTGCGACAGGTAAAAAATGAGCGCGGTTAAGTCGCTAAGCTGGGGACCCGCTCGCAAAATGCATCCGTTGTTTACGGACATGCGGACGAAACGGGAGAGCACAGTCAGTCTCACCGGCATGCTTCTGCGCAGGCAACTGTTCTGCTCCACTCAACTGCCACTGCCTTTCAGCTGGCATACGAAGAACCATAAAATAACAGACCTTCTACCGCACTTGTCACACAGTGAAGGCGTATGTTGGTAAGAAGCGCCATAAAATTTACGGAAAAAAAGAGGTCATAAAAAAAACCCTTCAGTGAGACGTTTTTAATTGAGACGGCTACGAACAACGCTTGTGTCACCCATCGCAGTGTGCGCCTTGCACTTGCAGTTGAATGACTGTGCGTAGGCATCGATCATCCTCTGCACTGTAAACGATGCCTCCAATGACGTCGTCCTCGTAGACTTCCACGTGTAGTTGGCGCCCGATTTTGGGTATAAAAGGCACAGTGTTCCTTGCCACAGACATCGTGCACTGCTTCTACCTGTCTGGTCGCTGTCATCCCCGCCTGCCGGACACTCGACTCAACCATGGCCTCTGTCAAAATCCTCGTTGTCCTTCTGGTTGCTTCAGCCATGACTTCTGCATCAGCTTCATTGACGAGTAAGCAAACGTGCTAATTTAAGAACCTTTACTTTGCAACGTTATGTAGAGCCTTAATGATGCAATCCTTCATCGGCTGATAAAGCAAGCTGAAAGCATATTATGCTTTTACTGATATTCCTGTAGACGTTAAAAACTTCTTGAGGTTTAAATTATACCAGAGAACGTGCATTACAAAATGCCTACTGGCCTGAAAAGCTGATAGGGCAGGAAAAGATTGAGTCCGTATTGTTTTCATCTGATTTTATTGCCAGAAAAATTTAATAGTGGCCCTAGAATACTGCACCTACTTTTTACAGTTGAATAAAACAGAAACAATGTTGCTATATATGCGTTCTCGCTGGCTGTCTACTCAGTGAGTTGCTTTCGGAGGCGCAAATAACCGCTTACAACCTGTCAATATGAGATGAAGTGGAGCCTCCAAGTATTACGCTGCCATATGGCATCAGGTAGAGCCTTGAATACTTGTATTAAAGCAACATCTTTACCGCCGAGTACGTTTCCTTATGTTAAGACACCTGGCCGCCAGCTTCGGAAATATATATGGCCTCCTTTGGGTCGGGAAACGGTCCCCAAAAGGGGAGTATGGAACATTACTCTACTCCCCACAGCGGACTAACTCGGACTCGTCGGTTTGCATTCTTCCCGATTCTGGAAATCAAACGGCTTCCCTTCTACGACGCCTGTGCTATTAAAGTGCCTAGCTTTATACTCGTAAAAGTCGAACTTTCGGTTCTATAGTCAGAGAACCTGGAAAGGCCACATGGAAAGGCTTTCGACGGCGCAAGATGGTAAACAGAGAAAGTTTTGGGCCAAGTACTGACGCTTATTGGGAAAAGAAAATGATCCGCACTGAATTGTGATAGCACAAAAGAGGAGGAGATACAAAGGAGGTGAAGCGCTGGCGGTCGACTGTTTCAGGCGGTTTCTGCCGGAGCCTCCGAAATTTTACAGGCCAGCAACCTTAGAAGTCCTAAGCCTCTCTATATGCTTTGAGCTCTGCTGCATCATTCCCAGATTCTGAACGTCACGAATGACGTATACGACGCCCGCAGAAGAGCAGGATGTCTGTTCCAGTCGAGGACACGGTCGAATCTTAACTTACAGCGAAAAGTGTGCCTGAGATGAATACAGTATATAGCAGGATATAACTACGCAACGTGGTACTATTAGCATCGATTGTTAAGAACTGGTATTCTTCGGATGGAGGCCAGGGATCCAAAAAGGCGATTTTAATCCTTGCTGTTCTGTGATTCCATGGAAGGAGAAATTCAATCATTCACTCGGGCCTTGTACAGTTGGACATGGCGCATGGCCGTTGTTTGAAACATAAGACACCTTTAGTACAAGCTTTAGCTGGATGATGGCTATCTGCATGGCACATACACCGAGAGTTAGCTTAAAAGAACGAGTATGCTGGTCGCGCTTCGATTTAGAAAAATATTGCCCTTTGGCGGTGGAGAAAAAATGCTAGTGCAACCGAATACCAGTTAATGTAAACTAATGTGGCTATTCGGAAAAATGTTATCTCGTTGAAGCTTATAACCAGCACAATTGCATGCTCCGCCACGTATCATCTTTATTATTTCACTAAGATGCCTTCTACAAAGCCACCTTTTGCGTTAATTTACACCATGCCAAATACATTTGAAAGCCTGATTACTACTATTTTGACTAGGCTGTTATTAGTTCAGGCTAATGCAGCGAAGCTGCAGTTCTTAAGGACAGCCATGATAATCGCGTTTACGTTTTTCTTGGAAGTCTTCGTGTTGATGAGAAAGATGTCCTCATGTTTTCTACGCAAAGGGGAGCAACTTATGACGTCTGGGACGAAAGGAAATTATTAAGGGCTCAAAGAAAACTCAAAGGTGTCACTCATTATCATGCGTAGGCTGAAGTTAAAAATTTTCTCGCGACTGAGTGAGCGTCATGCTTTCAAAATGCCAAGCTTATTTCGTCCAATATCTTTTCAGCCTCCTGCGTGAACATCACCATCAGCAACATCCTCAACATCGGAAATGTGAGTCTGAATTTGATCCGGTCTGCACATTGTTCGAGTTGGATAACATTAAAAATCAGTTATCAACAGCTTACAAACTATCCCAACCTTTCATTGCTTGTTTACAGCCAGAAGTGTAAAAACATCATCAGGATTCTAATGCACTAGTGTCATCAAAGCAATCGTTGAAAACCACAAGTCGAAACAAGGATTGCTGGAGGAAAAAAATAATTGAATGAATTAGTTTGCTGAATGGAAAGGCACAGAGGTCGGCCGGAAAGATGAATATCCGGCTTGCTAGTCTGCACTGGGGAAGGGGGAGAGGAGAAGGAAAAGGTTGGTTATGGGTGACGATGTAGTTAGAAGAGGGATCAGAATACGTACACGCGCATTTCTGGGCGCCACAATCTGGAGTAGAGGCTCGTGTTGGTCAAAAAGGTTAAAACTTTTTGCGGTGGCTTTGCTCGGCTATGCCAGGATATACGTAGCGAAAGCGGGCGCAACGAGGAGGCAAGCGGTGTGACGTCATATCAAACGGCGGCGACGGCTCGGCGGCGAGGCGCGCGGTGTGACGTCATGCCAGATGGCGCGGCGAGCGCGCAGCGCCCGCCACCTGCGGCGGTTGCTACGCAACGGCTCAAGGTCGGTCTTCGTGCCTCCTCGGAGCACTGCCACAGCGAAATCGCAAGTTTTTGGCCAATGTAGCTTTCGCTACAAAACGCCCGCATTGCCTACGGAGCTTTTCGGCTCTCCGGCCAAGTGCCCAGTAGTAAGTCCTTCCAAAGTGGCCTGCTGTCGAAATGCTTCGAAGATGCAGGAAACGCTAGTCTTTCGCGCGCACATACTGTTCACTCTACAAGTACCTGCTCCACAATCTAAGTTATACCAGAAGAGGAAGGCATAGTTCCAACATGCACGAAAAGTAAATATACATTGAGCATGACACTTCCTGCGCTTCACAGGATTCTTCAGAAAAGTCGAGAAGGTTCTGAACGTACTAATAAGGTCGTAGTTTTTCAGCGGCGTAGCTAATAGCAACGAGATGTGTCCATTCCGCTTCCAGGTGACGCTGCTGGAGCACAGCATTCAGCGCCGCCGGTGGCGGCGGAGTATTTAAAATTTGCGTTTGCCACTCGCTGCTCGCGACAGCGCCACGAAAGTCGTAGGCGAATTCAGCTGCCGGAACAACTTTGTCATACTGTTACAGAGCAAAGGACTGAAACTCAGCCAACCGCCTAACGCGCTCAGCTTTTTGTCCTCCAGAAGAATATTGTTAGTTCTTCGGGCTCTTTTTCATGTCCAAGCTTCAACCTCAGTAACCTCTGTGATTCCAGTGTTAGTCTTGTGTCGTTCTTGGTCGCCGTCTTTCGCGCTGTTGGCAAATTGAAACCAACTTGTCAAGCTTTGTGACCTCCAGACGACTTCTTTGACGATTATAATCACTGCTTGGTAGCAGCCTGCAGCATTGTTAAGCCCTAGCGAATGCCTTGAACCAGCTTAGAGTGAGCATGGGTTGATGTTAATGAAAGAGCTCTTAAAAGACATGGTGCACTTTCTTTAAAGAAGCAAAGCGCTACCGCCTACCGCACTGTTCTGTTTTGGAGCCGTGGCATTTGAAGCATCAAATGAGCCCATCGAGACCAATTAAGATGAGACGGATTAATCAAATTCGATGCAAATGCTCACTTCCTATACAAAATGGAGGCAGCGATTAATGGCCCGAGCACCTGTTGGCCGCCTCAGGATTTATACTGTTGGCCACTAAGCGGCCACACGGATAGCGGCAAAGTGTATTGAGGGGCGCTTATAAAGTTAGTTGGAAGTGTTATCGAAACAATGCTTTACCTGGAGCTTCAGTTCTCTTTCTTTTTAAAGGCGGGAACAAACAGTGCATAAATATGGTTTTTGTCATTTTTCTCCATTTCAGTGCTCCGGCACTGCAACGAACTTCTGCGGCAGTTTAACCGTGAGTTTTCTCCCTTTTGAGTCTCGCTATTCGCTAAGCTCTCTGCATTTTCTTTGAACCAGACATTTTCTTTGAAGCGGCTTATGACGAGCCAGGGTCGTCATAAGCCTCTTGTTAATTCTGGCGCCTGGCGAGTGGTGCTTGACGTGTGTTTCGAGCGCACGCTGTCAGGTTTAAGTCGAGTAGTGTGTTTTAATTTGCCGACAGATGACAGCACGGGTAATAAATGAACAGTTTTACCCTTTTTAGAAAAAAAAAAGCCTTCGTTAGGGGGTTAAACCCATGGTATTTTTTTTTCTTTTTTTCTTCCGAATGGATGACTTCTCAGTCTCTCAGTCACTAATTTTTTTTTTCAGTTCTATGGCCATTCGTGAAGTTATTTAAAGGGCTGCCGCATAGTTGAGAATGTGTACTGTTTTTCGTGCTTCACTTTTTTTTTTGCTTTGCGATCTGAAAGGTATAAATTGAGAGGGTCATTCTCTTTATTCGGGCTGCTTAATGTAGTACCGGTTACATGTAGTATTATGGTTATGTTTGTAAAGGGGCTTTTCCCAAGGCGCGGTCACATGTTTGTAGGTTAGATACAGACGGTCATCAGTAATAGCCATATCAGTCTTAGAACTTCGAAAACGCATCTACCGTCGTCGCTGTGGCTCGAAAAGATTTTTATATTTCGAATAGTTAGTGCACTGTAGGAGTTGTTTTGCCTGCACACTTTTCGAAAGCACATGTATTTTTTCACAATGTTGCGAAAATTTATTGGGCAATAGCGTTGAGATTAATTGAATTTACGGATTTGTAAAAACTGATCTGGCCATTGCTTACGACCGGCTAGAGATCTCTAATTGCAAGCCATCGCCTCACTGTGTTGGTAAAAAAGGTAATGATCAGAAATTAGTGTGCCGGTTTATTAGTCAACTTTAGTCACCCCTTTTTTGATGTCCGTCGATGGTAGTATTACGCTGCCGCAAAAGGCACGCTGCCGCAAAAGGCAACACCTGGTATAGCCATCATTAAGCTAATATAGGTTTAGTATGGAGCCTCAATCGTCTCTCCTTGTTCATTGTTGCAGACAACCGGAACCACTCAAGGATTAATCAAGATCACCAACGTAAGTTCATAGACTTCCTTGCGTTATCTTGTATTATAACTCGCCGCTTGGTGTTATTTTCAGTCACTAAAGCAGGTGTAATGTGTAAAAAAGGACGACTTTGGTTTATAGTGCTGAATATCGGACTTTTTCCGCAAAACTGATAGGCTTAGGCTTAGAAAAACTTTATTATATCAGATAATCAGGACGGCGGATTCGCCATCCCGTCCTTGTCAGACGGCCGAGATCCCTTGGGACCGGGCGGCTTCGAAGGCATATCTGATGGTCTCTTTTTGTTCTTGGAGGTCCTGGCTGCGTGGCAAAACCTCCCATGACTCCTTGCAATTCACTGCTTTAATAACTTTTAGAGCGATTGTCTTTGTACTTAGTTCTCTGCAGTGCCACCAGGGGTCCCTGTCGTCATTCCAGTCGGGTGCCTTAGTTGTCTGCAATGCCACCACCGGTCACTGTCACTCCAGTCGGGAACCTTAATTGTCTACAATGCCACCAGGGCTCACTGTCACTCCAGTCGGGTACCTTAGTTGTCTGCAATGCCACCAGGGGTCACTGTCACTACAGTCGGGAACCTTAGTTGTCTACAATGCCACCAGGGGTCACTGTCACTCCAGTCGGGTACCTTAGTTGTCTGCAATGCCACCAAGGGTCACTGTCACTCCAGTCGGGTACCTTAGTTTCCTGCAATGTCAGCAGGTGCCACTGCCGCTCCAGTCGGCTAGCGATGAGTTTTGGAGATTATGAGATTTCTCGGTTCAGCTTCCGCGGACGACAAAAGACCTACGAATTTGGCTGACTGGCATTTCGTAATGAATTGAACAGCCCTAATTTTGATGTGGGATAAAAATACAGACTACAAACGAAAGTTCCAACGTCAGAAAACAAGCATAAACTAAAAAAATTAAAATTTATAGCTTAGAGAAGTAAGAGAACACTCTCCTATGGTGACAATGAAAGAACCCATATACGTGACCCCTGCGTCTTTCGCACTGACCAATAAAGAATTTTCATGTAACAAATTTAACTGGCGCGATAACAAAAAAAGAAAAACCTTCCGAGCCACCCGATCACGTGATAGCTGGTAGAAATTGATTTGCCCCCCCCCCCCCCCCTCCGGCTTTCATGATAAAATTATTTTACCTCCCTGAAAGATTCTCAGATGCTACACTGGTGTTGACTTGCAAAAAGCGATCTCGAATCCGTCTCGACTGTACCGTCACAGATTCAAATTCCATGCCTGAAAATAAAGTGTTCCATTTTAAATCGTAGTTTTCTCGACAATATACGCATCCTCTCCTACCAGGTTAACAAATTAAAAAACAAAGATCTCTAACTTTATTTCTGAAACATAAAGAAACAGCAGTTGATTTGCTTCCGGGATGACTCGCGAGGTCCTATAATACGGCACTTATCAATCGCAACAGTAAACAAAATCAGCTTTTAAAGTTTCACCTTGCTAAGCTCGCCAGATGCACGGAGCTTCGCGAGCTTATAATGAGGTCTTTTGATCTGCGTCTTACTCAGAAAACAAGGAGCAGTTTAATAAACGACTGCATGTTTTGTCGCGGTGGGCGGAGCTTCACTGCAGAGTTAAGCTATATCCTACCGCAGCAACAAAATTCGTATGCAGTCGTGTATAGTGTCCCTTTCAAGGTCGCTTTTTTTCTCTGGCAAAGGCGGAATTCCGTTCAGGCGCAGGAAAACAGCCTAGTCGCCTTCGATGCTTTTCAAACCTGTTTTTCATGTTGACTGGCGACTAAAGTTCAATTTGACGTTGTCACACACACTACGCCCAGATCACGCTCTGAAGTTACGATACTGACAGAGATGCAACAGGTGATCCTCAGGACATCGTTCATTCGGCACGCAAATGTCCGTGTAGACGAACTTGAAAATGGCACCGTTTATTACGATTTTTGTATTGCAATTTTCGGTACACGCGATTTTGTTATTGTATGCCGCTGCACTACTGCTTTGCGCCGTGATGTGTTTTCTGATCACAAATATTAGGCGCTCAAATGTCCGGCTGCCCCACTTTGCTCAAAACTTTTTTTATACGTGTACAGTTGAAGCCCAGACTCCCTACTCAGACGTCGTTGTTCCCCATCGCTTGTCTCCTGGTAGTTAAGCGAATGACAGCCGACCTATGATGGGGAAACTTAGTCCCGACGTTCTTCTTTCAGTGCGTCATTATGGGAATCTACCAGTACGGCTCGCCTCAAGGAATCGTCAGCGCCCTGTCGGATCTGCTGCTGCTCATGGCAAACCGGAACATTCCAAGTGAGTATACTGCAACTTTTAAGGCGAAATCATTTAATGGCTGATACTGTCGTCCGTTAACAAAGCGTGTCACACGCGTTTAACTCGAGAACTCAAAAAGATAGAAAGAAACCAATCATTGCATCAGACAGAGGAGGAAAAAATGAACCTAGAAGCCAAGTTTGATGACTGCAGATTAATTAGATAATTATAGGCAAAAATGTCTAAATTGCGTCGAAATAGCGCGGACGTCGATATAGCCACGGGAATGGTGTGGCGGCACATCCACCGGAAGTCGTCACGGCATAGTAAAAATTTTCACACAATGGTCGAAAAAATGTCGTACTTTTGTCAAATTAGATGGGAAAATGTGTAATTTTGCGTAATTAACACTTAAGATCCCCGAGAGATGTATAAATTGGGTATCGATATAGCCACGGGAACAATGTGACGTCACATCCACCAGAAGTCGTCACGGTAGATTGTCCTTGGCTTTCGCCTCTCAACACTTTAGTTGCCAAAGTGTCCTCGCAATTTTTTAGTTTTAACACTGTACTCTTTGAATGATTTATCCAAAGGACCAAGAATAACTTTATAGGTGCAGCGTAGAACCTAACTTTATAGGTGCAGCGTAGAAATAATACACAATCCAGAATACATAGGCTAATGTTTTAAAGCCGTCATTTATCTGTTAACCTGATTTTTTACTGATTGATTGATTAGAAATACGTTACTGACCCTACGGAGCATTGAGTAAGCAAAGCATGATGATGAACCAACAAGATCAGACCATTTTCAGAGAAACAACGAAAACAGAAACGTAATACGAGCACAAGATATTACTGGAGACAATCCTGCACGTGACATTGTTATAAGAAATGCGCAGTGACTCTAGAGACGACACATCTTCCGTCACCAAGCTCAGAAAAATAAGCAAAGAAAAACAAAGTGCATCTGATGGCGCAGTTCGGGTAACCACCGAGATGTGAGACAATTACTGCGCCATTTCCTTTTAGAAAAAAAAAAAATTACGTTTTTTTTTTGTCAGCAGTGTATCATATCAGAATACAGCTGAGACGTGCTGACTAGTAGGCTGGTTATTTAATATTGACGGGTGCAGCCACTCCAGTGGCTCTGTGGTTATGGCGCTCGGTTGCTGACCCGAAAGACGCGGGTTCGATCCCGGCAGCGGCGGTCGAATTTCAGTGGAGGCAAAATTCTAGAAGCCCATGTACTGTGCGATGTCAGTGCAGATTAAAGAACCCCCGGTGGTCGAAATTTTCAGAGCCCTTCACTAAGGCGTCCCTCATAGCCTGAGTCGCTTTGGGACGTTAAACCCTAATAACCATAAACCATAATACTGAAATTTATTGGAGGCATCAGTGCGAACGTGATAAGTTTTCTTATCCTAACCATAACATTGGCGGGTTAACTTTTAAAATATTACTGTTAATTATTGAGAGCAACACCGTAAGTAATACCGTAAGAAACTGTAGGTTTTGCTTTTCGTGAAAGCTTCTCGAAAGGCGTTTATTTTGGCGCCGTGTAGGCAAAAGTTGTTGGCTCATAGCGCCGAAGGTTGCTGCGTTTTCGAAATTCTAAAAACTGAGATGAATATTACTTACGTTGGAGCTCACGGTTCTCAATAAACAAGGTGTCTAACAGTACCAGTTATTAAGTTAACTATTCAATAATATTAACCATTCTACTAGTTAGAACATGTTAGCTGCATTGTGATGCGCTACACCGCTGGCAATTCTATGCCGCAAAAAAAAAGCGCTCTTGCAACTGAGAAAGCCTATTTTTTAACATTGCAGAACTTCATAGATGGTTTAAACACACGGTGTAGGAGAGGATCACATGCTAGCAGATTACGTTGCTTGTGTTCTAACATCAGCAAGAGGGTTCTGCTGCTGGCAACGAGGCCGACGTTGGACTCGGCAAAACCCTCTTCTTGGCAACAAAGATCCTAACATGGGTCACTTCTAGACTTAGGTCATCCTGTAAATCCGTTCGCTTCCCATCCTTTATTTCCTGAGATAAGCAACGTAAATAGAAAAATGAACATTTCACATGAATCGCAGATTCCAAGTTTTCTTTTTCATATCCTGAAAGCAGGATGTGTTGTCTGAATAATAGATTCGAAATTACGAGCGATTAAATATACCGTAGACTTGCATACGGATTCACTGCTTTTTATCGTAGTTTGCAGTTATTTGCAGAACGCTTCTGGGTCCTCTTAACCCTAATGACTAAGGGAAGGGCGAATTGGTAAACCGTCCTTAAACTACAAGGCACCGCGTAATGCATTAGGATGTTTCAGAGAGGGCACCACTAAGCGCTACATAGTTACAGTAGGAAGGAGATGGCGAACACTACGTTAGGCTTTGTATGAATAGGTGGCTGCTATGAATACATAAACAAATTTATGGAAGGTTTCAACGTTCTTGGTTTATTTTTAACTGGTTAATTTTTTTTATTCTAATTGTTGCTGCGGCTGAGGAGTATATTTCGTTATCAAATTTTGTCGGCGCAAGCTTAGTGCGCGTATGCACAGGGCAAAGAGAGAGCAGAAATGATGGGATGCTAACATTTCTTCTTTGCGCTTCTTCATCATAACACTCTCTCGCATGTAATTTTCCAGTCGGCATCGACCTCGGAGCCCTGGGTAACTACCAGCTCTGCAACTCGACCGGCTGTCTCAGCTTCCTCATCAAGAACGACTCCTGCCTCGGTTCGATCAACATTGGACTGCCTGCCGTGGGAAATATTGGCTCGGTAAAATCCTTTTTCCTGCAGTGTGCGAGCATGACTAAAGTTTCAGTGTGTTTTAAATACCTCTCCATGATTTCCTGTTACGATCAGTCTTCATTATCATCATCATCATTCGGGCCACGTCATGTTTCACCAACAATGGGCTGCCTTCTGTAAGAAACGCTGGTTCTCCAAAAATCTCCGTGTGCCAACTACCCCCCTTAGCTTTCGCTACACTCTGAACAGAAAGGGGTAAAAAATTGGCTGTGGTTTAGCTCTCGTTGAAGCTGGAGTGACGCGAGAGCTCCCCCGAGCCGCCTACTTATACAGCTGCGACACCTCTCCCCCTCTTCACTCCCCTCTCCCCCCCCCGTCCCCCACTCGACACGGCGCATGCGCACAGCTGTTGCAACTCGGTTTCGCCGGAGCGCCGCGCTGCCGGCATCAGCAGCTGCTCCGCACCACGTGACCAACCGGGTCAAGGTCACGGCGCCGCCACGGAGCTCAAAGGGTGCCACGCTGAAGGCTGGAAGAGCTGGCGTAGTGTAGCTCTCGCTACAAAAGCGAGTAAGCTGTCCTTTAGCGCACTCCCTTTCATAAACGGGAGTGCGCCAGAGCACACCTTAATCCCTTTTCACTCCCATGTAGGCCTATTCGTGTTTTCAGTGTAGATTGCGGTGCACAAAAGTGCATTTGACCACTGATCACTTTTGCAGTAGCATCATAATCACTCGGGCTCAGTGCACCACAAAAAAAGGGGTCCTTGCCAGTAAGTCCCTTGGCGCCTGTCCTGCAGCGGGCCGGCAGAGCTAACTGTGGTTCAGCACTCCATCTGCAAGCCTACGCTCAGTGCCTATGTTTTGCTCACCTAGATATTCACTCTGTCCGTCAAGGAGACTGTCGGCAGGAAATGAACATTGTAGAAAAGATCACCGCTTATGTTTTTGTCTATTCCACTTCTCTTTCTTAATTTCGAAGGCAATACCTTCAAATACGCCTAACTTGTAGGATAATGAAAAACCTTGAACAAACGAGTGCGAACTCTATAATTTTGGTTTGGTTTGGTTTGGTTTGCAAGGGTTTAACGTCTCGAGGCGATTCTGGCTATGAGAAACGACATAGTTGAGGACTCTGGAGAATTTAGTCAAGCTGGGATTCTTTTAACATCCACTCTCATCGCACAGTATGTGTCTGGTCGTCAACATTACGGTATAAAAGCGGGCTCTTTAGGGCCGCACCCACAACCACGGGCAAGCACACCGGTTTCTGCAGCGACCGTACTCAAGCAGTGTCCGCGGTACAACCAAAACACTGCTCTAAAAAACTCGATTTACCGATCTTAGCAATTTAGCGAACATATTACTTCTTTCTCCTACATTCCGTGCTTCCGCCTGTTAAAGGAGTGCTTTCTCGATTATGCGAACATTTTCGCTTTACAGTCCTTCCCTGTTTCTCAGTAGAACAGATTGTTGGTCGAGCCACACCAGAAGCCTCTGCTGTAGTGACGTTTGCTTTATTAATTTTCTCCCACGATTTTCAGTGCGCTGGAGACACGCCTACGATGTGCACGGCTGGATCACCTACCACCGTAAGTTGCCGGTCATTGAGAACGAAACTTTCCCCTCACTGTGGGTTGGCGAGATTTATTGCAGCTTTTGTTTGTAGTTTAATATGACGTCACAGTACAGTAGGAAGACCAAAATAAACAAACATTATAACGTCTCCCTGGTAACTTCGGGGAGAAGGTAGCTAAGACAAGGTCCTTGACGACTGAATGTTATTGGCGAACGTTTGGCAAAGCTACTTTACCCTTTATAAGCAAACTACGAGGCAAGTCTATCAATAGTGCTATGCTCTTCGTGACTCCCAACGTAGTTCTTATATGAATTTCTGCGCGTCGAATTGCGCCACTGCGGCCCCCCTAAGAGACTGAGTCAGGAAAATTCGGGGAAGATCAGGGTTCAGAATCAATCGACAGCCAGTAGGATGCCGGGATTGTGTCCCCGCGTTTTGTAGATTTGGGGAAAAATAAACTAATGATGGGATTACGGCCGTGGATAGTGCGCACGCACTGTAGCGCGGGAAGGAGAAACAAGATAATCTAGAAGAGCACTCCACCTCATATAAGAGCAAATAAACTCGCTGTTAGAATAAAAAATAAGTGAAATCACTTCTAAATATATTCGAGAGTGATTATACAGATGTAACTGAATGTTTTAGGGAGATGTTTGCTGTATACATCGGGTTGTAGCTGCACCCTACAAGAGCATCGTGTAGCTATCGTCGGGATGTTTATTGGCACATATTTTTACTGCCCGGTTTCCGAGCGTTGCAACGGAGTATTTACATTAATGAGCAGAAATATGAAGTTGTCGGACTTCTTGCCTCTAATAAGTTTTGTTTTTAACTTCGTCTCATTTTGGTGCCTTAGCGTTGAGGCTAGGAAGCGAAGCTGTTCGCGAAGTGCATCAGTACTAAATTTCCAGGTGCCACTTTCCATTTCCTGGTTGCCAGCCATTCAGAGGATCATGATATAGGCTCGGAATGTTTAATTCATTGCGTCAATTTGCAACGAACCAATAGGACAACTGAGCAGGTACAAAAAAAAAAGGCGCACTTGAGAGAACGTGCCCATGACCATCGTTGCAGTGTCTACTGTAACTTTACATCAGACAACGCAAATGGAAGCATCTTTTAGGACGCAAATCTTTACTGGTTTCTAGGGAAAACTTCGCGCTAATTCAGAGGCGGCTTGGGCGGGTAGGCCCATACTTGGGGATATCTGGAATCGCAAGCAGGACCCAGACGCGAACAAGCAAAACGCTCCACAATGCGCATATCTAGTGAAGCAGCGCTACGGCACAGGGCCAAAAGGAAGAAAGGGACGAACACAGCGCTGAACTGACAACAAATGTTTCTTCCGGATGCTAACAGCATATATATACTCTTTTGCACCTTACAAAAACAAAAGAAACAGAGAACAGCAGAAAGTATTTATCCCAGTCCCTATGCGCATGCAGCTATATCGTGTGTACATCGATGCATGCTGCATGCGCATAGTGACTGGGATTGATACTTTCTGCTGTTCTCTGATTCTTTTGTTTTTTCTAAGGTGAAAAAGAGTATATATATGCTGTTAGCATCCGGAATAAACATTTGTTGTCAGTTCAGCGCTGTGTTCGTCCCTTTCTTCCCTTGGGCCCTGTGCCGTAGCGCTGCTTCACTAGATATGTCAGACCAACTCGCCCACCAGTTCATGTTGTACAACTTCCGCAATGCGCGTCTCGGCGTTGTTTTTTTTTTCTTTTTTTGCCCTTCCTCTGTGCCTCGCCTGTGCTGCTAGACACGTTGTATAGACAAGATTTTTTTACCCTCGCACGCAGGCTGCGGACGCGCGCCTACTCTCTACGCCAGTCGCCATCTGTCGGCGCGCGCGGCCCGAGGGACTGCGGGTCGCGCCGGCGCCGCGCATAGAACGCATATTTACGTGTTCGCTTCTGCCGTTTTGTGCTCCATCAGCTAACGTATGAGGGTGTGTGCTGTGCGTCACTACTCACATTTGCCTTCTTCCAGACAGTGCTGCGGTTATCTTGTGCGCAGTTACTCGTTAACGTGACATCCGAGGGTAGTCGACCAGGTAGTGTACCGACTGGAAACCGGCACTTCGAAGCAGATTTCTGCGCTGTCGTGTCGTTTGTTGTCGCCTTTTATGTGCGATATCATCTATGATAATTTTATGCATCAGAATATAGATCTATTGATTTGACTCAGTGGAATAGTAACTGGATAGGCGAGCTGCAGACTGAAGGTTGTCCCTACGGAACGCGTGTTTTCGATCACTAGTACGTGTTCGGCATCCTTGCGCTGAGCTTGCTCTTGTTCCCATTAAACACATTTCATGCACAGGATTGTAAGCACGACCGCTACCGAATCCAGCTGCTTTTTCCGCACACATGTCAGAGGTATCTGGGGGGTAAAGGTTTATCTATAGTATCTTTCTGCTGTTGGTATCTACCTTAGCTTGGTTTGGTTTATTAAGGTTTTACGTTCCAAAGCGACTCAGGCTATGAGGGACGCCGTAGTGAAGGGCTCCGGAAATTTCGACCACCTGGGGTTCTTTAACGTGCACGGACATCGCACAGTACACGGGCCTCTAGAATTTCGCCTCCTTCGAAATTCGGCCGCCGCGGCCGGGATCGAACCCGCGTCTTTTGGGCCAGAGCAGAGAGCCGTAACCACTGAGCCACCGCAGCGGTGCGGTATCTACATTATTCATAGGAAAATATGCGCGATTTCATTACATTTTCCACACTTAGCCAAACGCCTACGCAACGCTCTCACACGCGGCGAGAGCTCCTGAATAACATAACGCGACTTCGGACCTCAGAATTAGTGAAAGCTGGATTAGCTGCTCATATCTATTCAAGCTTTTCTAAATTAAGCGAAAGTACGTTTTTATGCACAAGGTTGCATAAACCATGACAAAATTTGTTTTCTGTTGGCGCTGCGACTCAGTTGAGCTCACAGCGGTAATTTGTTGATAAACTGGCGCGGCGACAAGAAAGCCGTTTGTGGAAGTGGGGGGGGCTTTATGGCCGGCAGGAAGGAATATAGAGTGCATGGGAATTGGAACTGCATACTAGCCGCACACCTAATTCTTGATATTGAATAAAAAGTTTCTTTGCGGTGGAGCACCAAGACGGAATTCGATATAAGCACGAGCGCGTTCTAAGCGCCGGCACAATTAACCTGAATGTCAAACTAAATGTCATTAAAACGCGTCAATGTTATCGCTTTGATAACGTAAATACTTCCTGCAACACAGCCACGCAGCGGAAGTATGCTCGACAATGTTTTTTTAGCGCCCGAAGCGCGGCTATATGCAGGCGCGGCCGCGGAACTGCCGCAGCCCCGCAGTCCCCAAAGAAACGCCCGCACCGCGACGCGCCAGTCGGTGCAAATTGCCGCGCCAAGGAGAGGCTCAAAAATCTGGTCTATAGTTACTCGAATAAGGTAAACAAGGGAAGGGAAATGAGGGGCTCGTTATAAATATGAAAGAAGCCAACAGCCACAGAAACCAAGGGGCACAGGGGATTTTTTTTTTAATTTATTTATTTTGTGGTTTTGATCAATTTAGAATATTACTGAATATGTTAGTTGTGGTTAGTGGTTAGTTGTTAGTTGGTTAGTTGTCACGCTCATATTGTTGCCGTCGTGGTTAAATATATCGAACAACAAATAATGACTCACCTTCCTGCTATTCAATGTGCGTTACTTCTTGCAGACCAACATGGTTCAGTCCACGGTGAAGTCCATTGTTGTGAGTATAAAGCACTGTTCTCATACATCTCAGCAAATTTTTTACTTTAAAAGTGATTTTGTTTTTCCTTTTTGTACGCCGTTTCCGCAAATTCTAAAACTTTATAAAAATGGCAGCGAGCATGAGAGTAAGAGCAACAGCTGCGGACTTTACTCGCCGTACTACAACGATTTGTGGCATTTCGGGCATCATTCTACGTGGCCACACATCTTGCGACGATAATTCTTATTTCGTAAAATCACACGATCGGTAACGTTTAGCATTAATCATCAAACATTAACGAAGAAAGGAAATAGTTTGTCCTTAAAGGCGAAACATGAAACGTTTGCCATAAACTTTAAGAATTCATCACGTTACCTAGAGACTACGTGGCAGTGCCGCAGATCGATTGTCAGGAATCGGCATGAACTGTCACTGCGAAAAGAAAAAAAATAATTGAGCCCGTTAAAACTCGTCGCAGGCCGGCGTGCTCCTCCACTTGTACAATGAAACTACTATGCAACGCGTCGGTGAATGCTTCCGCCGCTTTTTGATTGCCAGAAATATTCTGTGGATCACCCTGGGTGACCTTCAGTCACCGCGTATTGCATTTCTTTGCCTACAGTGCATCCTGAGTCAGCTTCCCGCAGCCCAGTTCCTTGCTGTCATTAACGGCATCGCCTGCCAGCTGATCACGGCCATCAACCAGGCCATCAGTGGGGACGCGGCTCTCCAGACCACTTTCGGCTCCTTTAGCGGTACCATCTCCGCGGCGTTGACCCTCACATGTGAGTGTACCGCATGCTGCTTTTTTGCGAGGGAGAGCGAAATAACCAACGTATTTTCCGCATTATATCTCACATCCACCATGTAGTCACCAGGGGCTAATCTATAGCTGATATTGCAAACGTTTCACTGTCTTATTGCAAAGTGAATGTTCGCTGATGTATGACATCAATTGACCATCTGATACCAGACGCCAACGTAAATAACAAAATTAATTGAAAATAACTGACGCCTCGGTCGTCGGAGGCTTGGATGTCCGAGCCCAGTGCAAGACAGTTTTTAGAGAATGTGGTCAAGTAACTGCTTTGCTTTTTTGAAGTACAAAAACGCTTAACTCGAGGTCGTGCGCGCTTACCTGCTCCTGTTTTAAAGGTGTCTGATGTCACTTTCTCCTTTCCACTCTTCCAGGCCCTACTCTTTCTCTGCCTCTTATTGGCTGAAGATACAGCAGCGAGTCTCCAGTGCAGCGGACGGCAATGACTTCGTCCTTGCCTCCCGGCTCCACGCTTCTGCATATTTGCGAAAGGAAAAAAGAAAAAGAGGTGGTGGGATATAGTGAATAAAACGACGTAGTGTCGCTGATTGCCACTCGTGTATGATGACTTCATGCGAGGGTTGCTCCGCAAGATCACGTGATTTCTGCGCTGCGCTCCTCACGTAAACAGGGGAAGAACCTGCGCTGCCCTGCTGGGCTCATCGATTATCACAAATGCGCGCAATCTTGCAAATCTTAAACCTATGCAGGAAACATACACGTCATGCCACACTCACAGGTTGATATCCCAACAACGAGCAAATACAAAGCCCGCAGTGAACATTATTTCAAGTGCCCATGGTTTCCTGCAGGCGTACTAGCATGCGCCAGGCTAAAGTAGTCGTGGTTTATGACTGTAGCAGATCGTCTCGCCAATCCTGTCGAATTAAAGATGCCATCAGCATCTTTGCCATCACAACGTTGTGTTCGACACACCATACATCCATGGTTATACCGACATCGTCACTAGCCGCTAAAAATGAAAGACTACTCACGGCTGCTGGGTGTAAACTAGAAAAAAAAGTATGCTTACGAGTTCTTGAACAGCGAATGGTCCAGAGTCATGTATAGCCGGAACATGGAACCGTTGCTGTCCGGAAGCTTCAACAAGACCATTGGCTTCTTTGGCAGAGTCACGGCAGACAGCTCGTTCTTGAACCACAACCGATCACTTACCTAGCAGCTGCAGCCGAACGGTTTGTACAGAAACTGTTTGGTGAATGCCTTGGTTGAAGCTTCGGTATTGAGTGCTGCCTTGGCTTGTTTAATTGGTAACCCAGCTTATGCCTCACCGTCTCGAACTGTTCGGGTCCTGGCAACTAATTCGACTCGCCTTGATTGCCGCAGTTCGAACTGCTGGGTCTTTGCTTCTAAGTAGCTTTTCTTCAATGTCTGTGGTCCGAGGAGATTTCTCTTCTCGCTAGCGTCGCTTTGCTGCTCCCTCCGTGGCCCGTAAGGGAGTTGTTTTGGCCCGACGCTATGTTGCTCATCCTCAGAATGTTTGATTCGTGGTCTTCATTTCATGATGATGATGAT
The DNA here is from genome assembly GCF_055824585.1 of Amblyomma mixtum. Classification (NCBI taxonomy): domain Eukaryota; kingdom Metazoa; phylum Arthropoda; class Arachnida; order Ixodida; family Ixodidae; genus Amblyomma; species Amblyomma mixtum. The sequence goes on along the minus strand of NC_143015.1, from coordinate 117,087,685 downwards.
GATGTCCTCAGGCTGAATGGCACATGCCCACCGCGGAGGATTGGCCAGGGTGCATAGCGGATACAAACGCACTCATGTGCAGGGAATGGAGTATATTTAATTTGCAGAAGCGTCCGTGTCGTCGTCTTCTTTTGCACTCATTGACGCGCTGTCACGCTTATTAGTCTCGATGTAATGCCGTCACGCATGAAGCCATTACAACCACACCAATGAGTGTGCTGCGCGTTGCCATGGTAACCACCCTCCTCGGTGCGAACGGCGCCGTGAAAGGCGCAAAACCGAGGAAATGAGAACACCTGACGCTGTTACCAGCAAGACCTACAGACCTGCACAAGTGGCCCTGCTCCAGCGCGCATGTTCTAGTTCATGTCTTTTGCCGCTAGGATAGAAACATTACGAGCGGCGTGGCGCTAATATACAGCTGTCGAAAAAATGGCCTCCTCCATTGTTTCACTTCAAACAAGGCAGTTTTGTCGTTTGTCCACGTAGTCATTATCATCCATTTATCTATGCTAGGCAAGGTGGTGCCGACAAAAAGAAAGCGGACAAAAAGGAAGATGTTTTTTATACTCTTCCAAAGCGAAATAAGTCCTTATTATGGCTATTTTTATTGCTGATGTCAAGATAGCAGAGAAAGACAAAACAAAAGTATTAAATAGCGTGCACAAAATGACAAACGATGATGATGATCATAGCAGACGAACAGGTCAACCGAGCGCCCTCAACGGCCAAAAAAGCTAACGAAAGTTGGCTGACGCTGCTCCATAGGACCCTGCCAAGTGTGCAGGTCTGTAGTTCAGTTGGTCTTGGTTAAAAGGAAGTAATTCACTTTAGTGAGCAAGCGAATGTTTTGTTACGGTGTTCGTATGGTTACAGCCTGTTGATGCGGGCTGTCTGTAGGGGCTAGCAATTAGTTAACCTGGCGAGACGGTCAGGTCGGGGCTCTGCGGCTGACGAGGATCCCGCTGTAGAGTGCGAAATAAGACCTTTTTGAATGCGGGAGACAGATACACCTAGCTTGGGACGGTTTCTGACTCGATTCATCGGTTTTGTGGTAGTAAACTGTTAGTTAGTCTGACTCACACCCGACGACCACTTCGTACATAATGGCACAGTTTGAAGAAAGTGTCTTACTGCCACTCGTCGCTGCGTGTCGTGGTGTCAGTAGCACCAGAGGGACTATCCCAGCCACATCACCATTAGCGAACACCAGCAACAACACAAAGATAAATATAACTACAGGTGTAGTCATTAGCTGGCGATCAAGTAAATTGCATTTAGGGCGTCAATTCCAGAGGCTGTACAGGACCGCTGTCCACTTGAAAACGATTTTAACCAATGCTTCTCGGTGTAGGCGTCACGAGTTTGAATATAGTGTCGGGAAAGCTTTAAAATTCAGTTTTCTCAGCCGCAATTTCATAATTTCATGTTTTGCTGCCGTATAAACGTTAACGCCCCCAGAAATTGCCAGAGAAGCAGTTTGTACTCAGGACAATATTTCGATGGAGTTGTCTTTAGAGTCCCTTTAGCCTGCACCCGAATATGAGTGCATAGGTCGCTTTTGCTGTTCATCTCCATCAAGTTTGAGCTGCCACGGCCGGGATCTAACCAATGGCCCTGGTGCTCAGCAGACGAATTCCATAGCTGCTAAGCGACCTCTGGGGTTCAATCGGCAGCCATAAGGTTAGTCAGTGCATGATGCATGCTTCCGCGTATGCAACAGGCACAAACAGAGCAGAAATACTTTGATATTTCGTCTTTCTGTTTCTTTATCATGATACTATATCAGACATAATTTTTAGTCGGCATCGACCTCGGGGCCCTGGGTAACTACCAGCTCTGCAACTCGACTGGCTGTCTCAGCTTCCTCATCAAGAACGACTCTTGCCTCGGCTCGGTCAACATTGGACTGCCTGCAGTGGGAAATCTAAGCTCGGTAAAATCCCTTTGCCTGCAAAGTGAGAGAATCTCTAAAATTTCAGAGTATTTTATAAACCTCTCACTGCTTTCTTGTGGTCAGTCTTCACTAACATCATCATCATTCTGGCTACTTCAAGCATGACCAAGACTAGCTGCCTTCTGTATAAGCAACACTGGTTCTGTAAAACTCTCCGGAACTTAACGATTTAGCCAACATATCACCACAGCCTCCTACCACCTCTACCTCCGCAGATTAACGACCCAGTGGTTTCTCTATTCATCAGTTTCACTTCCCAGTCATTTTCGTTTCCTGCTGAAACACACCGTAGGGTAAGACGAATGAGGAGTCTCTGTAGTAGCGAAGTTTGCTTCCCCAAAAGATAATCTTCCAAAAGAGGGCAAATACGGGCTGATTGGTACATGTTTCACGAATTGGAAAAAACAGCGCAGTGGAAGGCGACACAAGTTTGTCCTTCTCTTGTGTCGTCTTCCATTGCGCTGTTTTTTTCCAATTCGTGAAAGTTCCTTAGTAACAGTTATCAATTTCTTCTGTATCATTCGCAGTGCGCCGGTGACACGACTATGACGTGCACGGCTGGATCGCCTACCACCGTAAGTTGCCGCTCATTTTGGCCCAAACTTTGCTGGAGGGCTCTCCCACCAGGCTGGGCTGGCGCACGACTCATATCATAGTTTGAATGTCGGAGAAAATGACGCCACAACTCTGTAGGAAGGCCAGATAAATTACAGGAAAGGTTTTTGCGATAACTTCCGGGAAAAGGCGATCCCGTCAAGGTGCTTAACCTTTTCACTACCGACCTAAGAAGCAATTGAAAACAACTGAATTTTTTTGCTACTTTTATTAAGCATCCTCTTAACAATGCACAGAAAAAAAATTGCCATGAAATTTGATTTATTTTAGCTGAAACAAGTATGTACACAAACGTGGACATAAGTTGTGTACGCCATGGACGGGTCGACCACAAATGTGGGAATCAGTGCCCAGCGTTATGAAATTCAGCGAAGCAGTTTTGCTTCTGAAGGCACAGAAAAATATTGCATTTAATGCACCTCACCCTTGTCCTTCCCTTACAGTTCTTCTTCCTGCATCGCTATGCATTTTCGAGCTGGCAATATTCTGGAAAGTGATCAAAGTGGTCGCTATGGGTATCATTGCTGGGGAGTTGCACAGTCCTTGTTTGGTTCATAGTGGGCTCGTTCCGTGCTCTTTCAGTCCTGATATTTTTTGTTGAATTGGCCTTGATCAATGTTTCGGCTATGTCTTCCTTGAACTGAAGCAAGGGAAGGATTTCTTCGCAATGTCCAGTTCTTGGGCGTCCCGGTATTCAATCCAGGCATTGGACACGGCAAGGTCAATGAAGTGCGTGAAGAATCGAATTGTCCAATTTCTTGTTTTCATCTTAAATCTGAAGTACAACACATACTTGTCAGCCAAGTCCACACCGCCCATGCACCTACTGTAGAGTGAGGCAATAGTTGTTGTTGTTAGCCTTTCAAAGGATGGCACATACCCACACTGGGGGATCGGCCAAGAATCGGAAGGTAAAGGTTGCTATTCACCTGTACATAACAAAGGCAAAAGAGAGGCACACGGGATAGCAACACCGGAAGAGTCTACCACAAGGAGGGCAGGGAGTGAAAAAAGGTAGGAGTTTGGATCGGACAGGAGAGAGAGAGAGAAAGATAGAAAAAATAAAGAAGAGTACAAGGATTAGGTGTTTTCTTTTTGTCTTCCTTTGACCGCCGCTTCCACATAACAATTGGGTCACACCCAACCGCGCTTGACTAGAAAAGAACTTCTTTGTTATCTTTCCATTTCACACGACAGACTTTTCCGTCCTCACGCACGAGGCAAGTATTTTCACCATGGTTCATTGACCTGTCACTCAGCAAATTTCCAACTACCCCTTGCGTGCGGTTAGCGTTCACAGTGCCAGTCAAAAACATTTGCTCTCCACTGAGGTAGTCTACAATTGACAGCCCCATGAAAAACCAGTCAGTGAACAGATACGCCTTCTGGTCGCTTACGGTTGTTGAAAGATGCTTCACGACTGCGCCACCCAGGCCATATAATTTCATGTCTTCAGGGGTCACTGCATTTTTGCCGGTGTAAACCAGGAAGTCTAAAACAAGGCCATCGGGGGAAGCCAAGACAAAATTCTTTAAACCAAGTGGATTTGGCTCAGAAGGAAGATATTGCCTAAATGCACACCTTCCCGAAAATGGTATCATTTGCTCATCTACTGAGCATTCTTTTGTGCGCGGCAATGAACGGCAAGCACTTTGAAAGCTGCTAACTATTGGCCGCACAAGGTGTAACCTGTCTTTTTTCTGCTGTGCTGTAACTGCGGAAAGGTCCACATAGTGCAGGTTATTACGCAGCTAATAAAATCTGCTCCGGGTCATGTGGTCATCAACAAAAGGTGTAGGTGTTGCTCGAGACCAGAACAGCTGGACTTGAGGAGGGCTCATAATTCCCATCTGTAGGAGTATGCCAGCGAGCTTCCTCACCTCAAGTACGTCTGTTCTCAGTGATCGGTGATTCCGTTTCTGAACGGAATACAAATTCGTTTGTTCAGCGAGTTCCCTCCAAAAATCCAGAGGAAAATATTTGGCGAAAAACTGATATGTGAGGACAGAAGCTCCCGAAAACCGACGTCTGCTTGACCGTGACTGTCTGCCATGTCAAGATTTCTGAATCTGGAAAACCAAATAGTATCTAGGTTAAGCACACATCAAACTCGAAATATTTTAACAGAAGGGCGCTGTGAAAAGACGCGCGAGAAAATTTAGCGCAACAAAGTGCAAGAACTTACGTTCCTGGCTTCCAGCAGCTTTTTCTGCTTTTTGGGTTGGTTGGCGATGTTGTTGTTGTTGTTGTTGTTGTTGTTGTTGTTGTTGTTGTTGTTGTTGTTGTTGCTGTTGTTGTTAGCCTTTGCAAAGATGGCACATACCCACACTGGAGGATCGGCCAAGAATCGGGAGGTAAAGGTAGGATGTTCGGTTCAGGTTCATCCTCATCTTCGGAAGTGCCATGACCACTTGCCGGAGGCGGCGAAGCACGATCATCTTCATTATCAGACTCCGAAAGGTCCGCATCGCTCTTTTCCAGCATGGCAGCGATCTCTTCATCGGTCAGGAACGTGGCTGTTGGGAAAAAGCCAGAGAGAGCAGCGCCCATATTCACAACTTTTGTCCACAAATGTGACACATTGTAAAAAGATGCGCTTGAAATCAGCCGTTGCGTTTTCTGGCCTACAAATAATTCATGGCGCCTTCGGGAGTTCTAAACTTCATTACCAAATGGCTCTTTTCGCAAGTAGTGAGAAAAAAGATACAATAATAAGTCAAAACTTACCTCTCTTGGTCGCTGACCGACTCTGGAGCTGGATGCCGCCATTTCTTTTTTTTTTTCCTGACGGCGCTTGACTCGACAGGTGGTGCCGCCTATTGGGCACGGTGGCAACTACAAGCACCTTTTCCAAACGCGCCGAATTTGAATTCCACCAAACATGCTTCCTTGAAGTAGCTTCCTCTGTCATGAATTTAATATAGTGTCGAAAGAAGAAATAAATCAAATGCCCCTAATCCCCCCAGCTAGTGTATTACAGAAACTGCATAAAATAATTAATGATACTGTTAGTGCAGTTGGGGCTCCGTAGCTATATCCCGAAAAAAGAAACAAATTGTCATAATTGTCTAAGTGCTTATTTTTCGGCATCGTCATTTCCCACGTCTTGGGGCAGTTCTGCCGACTATTTAGATTCGTGTAGATAGAGAGCAAGCAAGGGCATCCGCAGAACTTTTTCCGGGGGGGGGGGGGGGGGGGGGGCACCTGATGTCTGGGGATGGGGGCGGCGGTAGGTTAGCACCAAAAAGGAACTAGTGCATAAATAATATCCGTAATTCCGGGGAGGGGAGGGGGGGGGCAACCGCCCCCCCTCCCCTTTCCCCCCCTTCCGGTCGCCCATGAGAGCAAGTTTCCTGACTCTGTTTATGCGAAGTTTCGTTTTTCACTCCATGTCATACGGTGGCTGCGTATCATTTTTCAGCTTAGCCATCACTGGCGCGCTGCCGGGAGTCTCGTGTAAGTGTTCGCATGTTTCGCTTTCGCCTGGAAAATCAATTCGTTACCAACTGCGTTTTCCGGATTATACATTACACCCGCCGTATATCGTCCGCAGTGACCAATCTCAGTTGAGATTGAAAGCATTTTTTCTCGGGCTCTGCACTCTTCTGTTTCACTCCATACAAAGTGCTTTTGAAAATGCAATTCACAAAATCCGTTGAAAACAACCCCGGTCTCGGTTGTTGGGGTCTTGGATTTTTAATTCATGCCCTGTGTTAGACCAGATTTTTAGGCAACCTGGGCACTTCATTGGTTTTTCTTTCTCTTACATAACAGCGCCTAAAACGAAGTGATCCTCACCCAGCCGTTTTTGCTTCTATGATGTATGATGCCTCTTTCATCTTGTCTCACTTTCAGGTCTCACTATTGGCTAGACAACAGCAACGAGTCTCAAGTACGGCAGATGGAAATAGCACCGTTCTGACTCGACGCTTCTTCAAGAAACAAAAAAGAGGTGGTTGAAATATATTCAATAAAGATTTGATATTTTGGAGTATTTTTCTCATAAGATTACTGGCGGTATATCGTCATTGTGTTGACGCGTATTCACCAATCTAATCCCGCCATGACATTCGTTGGCTTTGTTCAAGGTTGCGGATTAGGTACCGACCGCGGCAGGTGGAAAGAAGAAAAATGCCCCATGTACTCACATTGTGGGGCACATAAATTACCTCATCCCATCTTCCTATACCCTCTCCTTCCCCTTCCCTCAATCCTCCCAGAAACAGGTTTCATAGAGGTCAGCTTCATGGCAAACAGATTTTTAACCGGCCCACACGAGATGTCCGTGTCCAGTGTGGTTATCACACCGGAGATACCGGTACCGTTCGGAGCTCAAGCGGGTTTAAACGGGCCGGGTTTAGCGTTCATGCCGAGGTGACCGCGGTACTGTTCGGAGCTAAAAAGGTATACCCAGGTCCAGCATATCGTTCACACTAGGGTGCCTCCCTGGGACTTACTGCAAACAGTGAAATCATTTTGTCATTGTTTTAAGCTTGGAGGTGAGCCCACAACTTCTTGAGCTGCTTGAACGATGTAGAGGTACGCCTTCATATCAGTGACTCGTGAACGACTCTCAAGATAAGTGAAAGCAAGAGCGTAGGTTTTCGTATGCTCAAGGAGAAGAGAACTGAAGAACTGAAACACAGTTGTCGACACCGAAATGCACACGGGTAGCTTGTTAACACGCACCGTAGTGTACGTAGTAGTTATGACGTCGGCACTATTTTTCTGTATCTACCTATAAAGAGCAGTGCAAATATCAAACATACGAAACAAATGGCAAGCAAGGGATGAACCATGCATGGTGGAAAAAACAGCGCAAACTAAGACAGAAAACACAGAAAAGAGGGGAGACACATGCACTGTGGAAGAAGAAACAGAGGAGAACGCAATCTCCGCAAAATCAAGGTTAACTGCGCTTAACACAATAGTAAAGTGATACTGCGTCTGCTCTCAGCTGGAACACAGCTGTTGGTTCCTTTACTATTAAGAGGCAAGGTTACCGCCAAGTGCCGATATTCAAGACGCACCGTGCTATTGAATTGAATGAACCCAGAAGAGTGACTCGCCTTTCTGCAAGCTCCTATAGCTTCGTTCATCTTCAAACATATTCGGACAAACTCTCAAGCCGCGTCAGGAGCCGGTCGTACCTGTCCTGTGTCTGTGGTCATGAATTGCATCCATGGGAGCTTCACATAGGATACTCCAGAAGACACCTGATGGAACCAGAAAAAGCCGCCGTCGTATGTTATGCGGGACGGTGCCATTACCAGGACGTTGATTTGCATGGGTGACGTCACTCTCGAATGGTGTCATGGTCGATCGGGCGTAGAGGCGTACGATGTTGCGTTTGATTCTTCGCAAATACTAAGGACGCTTCCACATGACCGTCCTACCCCGAGACAAGATCCCAAAAGTTTTAGGTTAGGCGCGCCGACGTCTTCGGGAAGTGTGACCATCGTGCAATACCTTCGTCGGCAAGAGACAGCCTAGTGCCGTCAAAGGTATCGGTCGTCTGAGCCACAATCGTAGCCCAAACATACATCGTCTTTTGTATATCTGTCCTGTTAGGGAACGACCCCAACCCGTCCGCTTTCTCTATTATTCCAGCTAGAACATGTCCATGCGAGTGACCTTATTAAGCCGGTGGTATCCAACACAGGACCGGATGTAACCATTATTCTTTTTTATCAACTCAACCGGAGACAGCCGCGGACTGTGGGAGGGCTGTATGAAGCCTTGACGAACCATATGTCCACGTGGTCATGACATGAATGACTCGGCTTAGCCCGATGCGCGATAAGGACGTTGGTGCAAAGGGGCGTGAGCATCAGTGCCGATGGTGTGCCCAAAGAGGGACGTATACTGTCCAGGGTAGTTTGAGGAAGGTCGGAGGGAGAACTGAAGCTCTGGAGGAGAGCGACGAGTTCATCACGTAGCGGGGCAGAAGATCAACGTCAACACTCTCAAAGGGGCTGCGAAACGCTGCTTGAAGGGATGCCGGCTATACTTCAGGTGGATTCGTTATGTCACACAGATGCTGACTCGAAAAGAATTACAGGAATCGGCGCATAAGAACGGAAGTTATTCAGTGAAGAAATTTCAATATAGAAGCAAACAAATGCTGCCCTCAACTCGATTTTGGCGGGGCTTCCCATTCTCATTCTTGCCAATTCTGGCAGCGTCGTTTCCATGGTTACATAAACCATGTGGATGCCCTGCTGGCAAAGCGATGCTTCCTCGTCACGTCGACGGCCCAAAAGGGAACTCTGATCAACGGCCTTCCCTGGCCTATCCAAACTCGAGCGCGAGAAACTTTTTAGCATAGCGCGTGCCGCTATCGCCCCACGTACCATGCTCTGCCACTGCGCGCTGATGACGGGAACGTGGGGCCATCTGGCGGCCGCGCTCGGTGGTCCTTCTCAAGCTGATGATGCACACTGGTAAATGTGAAACGAATGTCTTTTTTTCTTTGTGTCCTTCCGTGGGACCAAAACGAACGCTTGTAGAATGCAATGGCTCGATAAGGTCGATTGCGTCAAGTTCTGAGATATGTCCTAAGTCATAGATGTGTACAGAGAGGTGCAAAGTCCTTCGATGCAGAACAATAGCCAGAACCTCTGGTGGTGCTTTTTGTTTTGCTTCCCTTGAAGTGCTTTTACATAAGGCAAACGTGTTGGTTTTGATGATTTAAAATAAAACCCAAAGACGTGACATAACGTATCTTCATTTATTAACACAATTTCCAGCATATTTTTCCTGTTCTCTATAATGATCAAGCTCCCACCCTATGATGTCACATGCACTGCTGAAAACCGCCACCATGTGATGACACCATCAGAGCAATGGGTTTATTTTCACGAGCAAATTAAAATATTAAAAAGCTTAGTTTAGTTTAGTTCAGTTTATGGGGTTTAACGTCCCAAAGCGACTAAGGCTATGAAAGACGCTGTAGTGAAGGGCTCCGGAAGTTTCGACCACCTGGGGTTCTTTAACGTGCACTGACATCGCACAGCACACGGGCCTCTAGAATTTCGCCTCCATCGAAATTCAACCGCCGCGGCCGGGATCGAAAGCGGAATATACGTGGTACTACTAATGCCAATAGCATCACTATAACTCATTATATGCAACCAACAGGCAAAACAATCCACTGAGAATGTGTTTCGCGGCCCCTTTGAGAACTAGGTCGGAGAATAAAAAGCAGCAGTTGCTAACACTGGGTCCTGTATTACTCCGCTGGCCAATCAATACAGTAAACGAAATCAGCTTTTTAATGTCTGACTATATCAAACAATTAACAAATGAAAATTGTAGAGCTCATAATTTTTTCTTGTGATAAGCTTCTTGTTTGGGTAACAAGAAACGTTTAAGCAGTGGACTACTTTTTCGTCATGAAGCAATTCTGTGCTCAAAGCTGAATGTGGGCAGAGCTTGACTGCAGACTTAAATACACCTTAAATCTGCAGTCAAGCTCCCAGACCCCGTGACTACATGATAAGAGCAGTTTAAGCGCACTCTCGGTGACATCCGGTAAATGTACGCAAACGGCGACCACTCCATCCGGAACCACTTTCTTCTCTCCGTCACCTACGCGTATAACAATGCAACACAAGCCACCGCTAGATACTCACCCTTCTTTCTGTTATACGGGCGCGAGCCAGCCTAAATGATGGCTACTCTTCTTCTCCACCGTCCCGACATTTTAAACTCTACTGCCACTTCGAAGTCGCCACATACAGGCTAAAAGCTTATCTAGGGGTTTTAATACAGAGTAACGCAACTTGAAGATGGTCACTAAGGCTTAACCTAGTAGGATAAATTTGCTCAAACACGGTTTATTTTGCAATATGGCTGTAACGAATACATGAATTTATCTAGCGGAAAGATTGCTTTCTCCTGCACCGTGACGTTTCTTGCGCACTAAATGATCGTAATGCCAGCAAACATTTGTTGGCCTGTTCTATAGGCAGAACGAATGTGATAACCTTTAAATTGAGCTAGACTGTACACTGAAGGATGCTGTCAGCTCGACTGCTCGTTTGCGACACAAAGTCACTTGCAGCAAAAATGTCACCGCGACACCTGCGAGGCCTGTTCGTCCTATCCTTGAGACTCCTTAATGCGGCCCTGGGTGCTTCCAACAACTCTCAGCTTTTTATAGAACCTGCATGCTAGGCATTATTATCCTGTGCACATATGGAGACTGGGTCCCCTACAAGCTAAATGGAGTGCGAGGCGAACAGGCTGAGATAAGTGCCTTATTCTCCTCGGCCCGTGGCTACAGCAGCCAGCCCCAGCAAGTGTTGCGAGAAAGACGGCGCAGCGTCGATGATGGCTATAGCGCCGCTACAGTTCCTACCCGGTCCATCAGCAAACTTCTCCTGTGAATTACACGGTTGAGCTCATTGCGCTCTTTATGGGCTTGCTTCGCCGTGGGCGCAAAACTGTCTGCGCAAACCGTTTGGAACCTTACTGTGATCCTTCTGTTCTTTTGTCCCCAGGATGGGTCCTTTTTCGCCAGAGGAAACTGTAGTGTGCCATCTGTAATCGCTTCTGCTACTGGCATGTGCCAAGGCTACGGTGCTTCCAGGGACAAGGATGTTGGTCTCTCTCTTGGTGCAGGCTACGAATGACGCTATGCTGCAAGATTCGTCCCAGTGGCTCAGACTCTCTGAGCGGCCCGCTGTAATGCATGCCTATACTACTATGTTCGAGGCAACTTTCATCAATGCTTGCAGATTCACTTCTTTCACAAAATGCGCATATTGCCCCAGAAGAACTCATTACTGATGGTATCACTATTCAGGTTCCACCTTAGCTGAAAAATTCAGTACCCATTTTCAGACATCAGGCATTTCCCATAGTTGTGAGAGCACCCACTCGGAATTTTATTTTGATGATCAGTTAGCTGATTCAATATTTCTGAACCCGACTATGCCGTTTGAAGTTGAATCTGCACTGAAAGGTATCAAAGACAGCCCTACGAGCGGGTATGATGAAATTGCAGTTCAGCCAGTTAAAGCATTAGCTACCCTTATAAGCTTCCCTCTGTCACACATCTGTAACTACATCCTGCAGAATATTTTGTTTCCTCAAAAACTGAAAACTGCCTGTGTCTGCGCGGTACACAAGGGAGGTGCAAAGAATATTTTAGGAAACTACCGTCCTATATCCCTCCTTCCTGTGTTTTCAAAGATAGTGGAGCATGTGATCAACAACAAAATCAGTATTTTATTCAGCAAGGGTGTCACCAAGCCCCAGCAACATGGGTTCCAAGAAAGGTAAATCGATTCAGTCTGCTTTGTTAACTGTAAAAAAAATAATCTCTAACACTGAAAACAGACTTTACACTGTAGGCATATTCAGAGATTTCAGAAGGCCTTCGACTCCATAAAACATAACATTCTTTTCCATAAATTTGAAAGGTACGGTATTCGTGGCTGTGCGTCCTGTTTGATCAGAAGCTATCTGATTTGGTAATGCTAACTCAAGCGATACAATATGGCATGCCACAGGGTTCGATTCTAGGGCCGTTCCTGTTCCTTGTGTACATAAATGATGTCGTAGTGATACCAGAGACACTTGACAACATCTTGTATGCCTATGATAGAAATATATTTTTCACCGGTCGTGATCTTTTGGATGTAATGAATACTGCAAATGAGTGCCTTCAAGTGCTATTGATAAAGTAGTCTTCAAACAAATTAATCCTTAACGTAGAAAAATCCAGCTATGTAATATTTCGAGCGAGAAATAAGGAAACTGATACAAATGTAGTTAACTTTCAGGACCATCAAACTAGTAGAGGGGAAAGGCAGAAGCTTTTTGGAGAGTAGTTTCATGAATATCTGAGCTGGACATAACATGTATCACAATTGCACATATATCTTTCAAGATCCCTTCGTCTCCTCAGAAAGTTAGATTATTTTGCTAGCTTGGGTTAACCAAAACTCTTACGCAATGATTTTCTCTCTTTTATAGTACTGTATACTAGTACGGGTTAGCGCAGGTAAAGGTAATCTTGGAAAACTATCTCCTGCAAAATAAATGTATTGAAATCATAGGAAACAAATCGCGATATCAACATACATTACCACTCTTTTTAATTTAAAAAACCTTACCTATTGGGAGTATGTTTCAGCAAAGCTTGGCAAACTACCTGTACCATGGTATAAAAAACGCATGGCACAAGCTTTGTTACCAGATACAGACGACCAGACTGCAGTTATGCGTTAAGAGAAGAAAAATATATTAAACAAGCTGCTAGAACAACACACGGAGAGCAATCAGTACATTATCCAGTACCACTAGTGCTACTAAACCTCCCCAGAAATAGTTGCCATCGCAATCAAATACAAAATTCTTTGAAAAGACGAGTAAAAGAAGCAATACTCCAAAACAACGACAGAGAGGAAAAAGGCTATAAAAAGGCGAGCATCGATGTGTCAAGACCCGATTTCCCACTATGACTGTCAGCAGTGTGAGTAGGGAGAAAATGATGTAGAAAACATTCCAAAAGCAATTGTCTCTACCATACCTAACGACACACCAGTAACGAAGCCAAACCAACTCGAGCCACCGAGACCCAGGCACCCACAACTTGCCCCTTAGATGCAACCACATTCGTGAATTTGATGGTGAAGGATTTTTATGGCGCGAGGGCATCTGAGGCCAAGCAGCACCAAGGCACTAGATTTTTTCATCTACTCAAGGTGGGGTCAGAGACCGATTTCCCCAAGCATTTCATCCTGAATAAGCCGAGCACCAGGCCAGGGGAAAGCTTGCACCCATTGTATCACCGGTGGGTGCCCGGCGGCACTGGGGATCGAACCCCGCACCTCCCGCATGCGAGGCGGATGCTTGAACGACTAGGTCACCACTGCGGTCCATAGTCATCAGCCTGAAGCCAGGGGTAGAACCTCCAGCATTTTCAGTGAAGCAGTGCCCGGAATGAGGTTGGGAACTCCGACTACCTCCTGCTGATTAGGCACACATCTTTGGGTATGCCCACCAGCACCAGACACAGACACAATTCAACCAGTACTTAAACTTATTACTTTATTACTTATTACTCAATATCCTTTTCCTTCGCTCTGCGCAGACATGCCCAGTGAAAAATGCGATACAACCCCCGCATCTTTGGACATCACAGTGCCACTGAAGATGTGAAATGTCATGCACTTTTCTCTTTATGATTCAAGGAAACCGAAAGCCTCATTTTTATCATCAAATACAAAATGCACGTCTTTAATTTGCTCACATAAAAGTTATCATGCCTTTGGCTGCCCGAAATGCATCTCCTAGGATTTCTCTACAGTTCTGGTGCATAACTTGGTGCTTGAAGAGACCTCCAGTTCCATCAAATTGGTTTTTTCAACGCCCTTTCATGTAGTGGTAGGAGTAGTAGCAGTAGTAATCAACTTTATCTAGGTCACAAATTAAGTGTCCAGTAGGTCTGCGGAATGTCGCATCTATGCTATTTGTTCCTCCAATGAAGAGGACTCCAGCCAGGTACAACAGGAGAAAGGTGGGGTGGTGACAGAGTGGGTTTGCACGGCAGCAGGACAGAGGAAAAGATAGTTTTCAGGTCTCGCATAGAGGGAGGGGCAGTTAAGGTTATAAGGGCGGACTCGGTGGTACTCATCATGCAGGTATTAATGATGTTAGCAGAGTAGCTCTCAAGATCCTGCAGCTATGGAGAGGCCAGCATCAATGCCATGGATAAGACACCACGACATGAGTTGGAAAGGGCTACTATCTGCAGGGGGGAGGCATTACATCGATGAGGAGAAAGATGTGTCTGATGGCGTTCAGGCATGCTGTCGTCAACTGTGACGACGTCTTGATGATAATGAATCGCTGCTAAAGTCAGAGATGGGGGAAAATGTCTGAAGAGGCAGGGGCAGGAAGTTGCGCCACGGCGGTGAAAGGTGAGGCTTCACAATGGGGGCAAATGCGGCAGCAGGAAGTTGTATGCTGACGGAATGTAGGGCATACTGTGAACATGGCTGTGTGCGTATCTTCATATGTACGGCAGATGCAATCCAGACGTCAGTGGGGCCATGGGTGAGGTCTTCAAGATCAAGGCAGGCACCTTTGAGTGCGATGTCAGACAGGGCAGCAGGCGGTGTGATGGGCGCAGTGGGTGTCCAGAGTGCAGCTGACGATGAGCCTGATGATGAGTCCTCCATGTGTTCTGCTGTGTTCATGGAGCAAAGCGGTAAGACTTTGGAGGGCGGTGGCTGCTTCGAATTTTCAAGGGACCACTGCCAGGCAAGATGAGACGTTATTGGGCAAATTTTGGTATCAGTCAATGTGGGGTGATAAGATGACAACGGTGGTGAGAAGATTTCTTGGGGTTGGCAGCCCTGAAAGGTGATGCATACATATTTTTCAGAGCCCCATACGGGTGCTACTGTTTTGGACAATGCCATCTGGTGGCCCTCTCCTTTGTGTAGAATGACTGGGAATTACCGCAATCACTCTTCCCGAGCAACAGCGCCATTTCGCGTTCTTAAAATGACTGGAAACTCTGCTGCTTACAAATATTACTTCGAATTACACAGCCAATTGTCAAACTACTCTCTTACTTTTCCTACAACAGAAAAGGGACATGTAAGCCCATAGCAGAAGTTATCAATGACAATGAATAAATTTCAAGTAAACTTTTGAATGTCTATTACATGAGTAAATACTGACACTTGCTTTTTATGCGAATGTTATGACTGAACCTCATCTGGAAGCACCAACAATCCAGGCCAGGCTTCATAGAAGAGTTTGCTCCAGCTGGACAGGTGCACAGCGATCTGGTATAATTATGGTCTTTAGCTGCCATGCACGGTAGGCACTAGTTGAAAGGTCCCCACTGTAGCAAGCAAATGTGCTACACCTCCGATAAACTTCCACAAGACCGTTCATGACCTGCTGTTTAATACCTGCAAAAAGGAATAATGAACAGTTGCTTTGGAAAGAATACACATAGGAAGAAAGCATAATTTAGTCATATAATCAGTGTGGCTGTCCTTTGGTTTTAGTGCGAAAGCATTACTTCACTAGCATCCTGAAAAGGCTGATGTTTGTCTGAAACCTCTCAGATACCTGCAGAAATAAAATAAATATTGCCGCCACTGGGTTCTGAACCCACAGTGGCGCGAACCAACCAGCTTCACTGGCCACTGTGCTAAGCTATCACTGCAATCAATCACACCTCGTGTTAAAATGCCAAGCTATCGAGCTGTCCATTGCACGTCGTCATCTTTATCGACTTCCATCTGTGCGCAAAAGTCACAAAGGGAAAGGAAATGTGCATAACTGGCTCCCTGGATCCGTGGACATCTCAAATGCGCTTTGGGCTACGCGATGGTATTGACAGAAAGATCTGCGCTGCTTGCATTTACAGTGATGTCTGGGCAGAAACGCGGCACTGGAGCAATAGGCTGCCGGCATTCGTTGGATTCACTGGCTTTGACAATGTTGAAGCCCCCGTTAATTTTGAGGAAAGGGAAGGCACATAACTGGCTCCCTGGGTCAGCGGATACCTCACGTGGTGGTGGTGTTCACCAGCGAAAAAACTGCTTTCGTACAATATTTCTTGCTTAGAAGTGCTAAACTTCCAACAATTTTTTCCTTTCTGTCACAGCATGCTCAAGGATGCTTAATCACTAGTGGGTGTTTAGAGGCACAAGAAAGGACAGGGTTAATTGGAGGGATATTCGAGAGGCCTTTGTTCTGAGATAGGCACAGTCAGGTTGATGATGGGTGTTTTACTATATTCCCTTCAGGCACCGGAACAGTGCCCAATTCCTCATATATAAGGTGCAATGCCCTCTAATGTCGACATGACAAAATGTGCCAAGACCTGAAAAATCACATGTAGATAGTACACTAATGCTGAATTCCAATGGCAGATCGAGACCGCTCCGTCGGATCGCGTACGGAGCGCGTCGGAGCGCGTAGATTTGCCACCTCCCAGTTTGCGATTGGAATGCCAGTGATCCCTCGGGAGCGCGACGCCAGCGCCGCAGCGGCGACCGCGGAAACTAGGCGCGCCGCCGGAGCGGACGCCCCGCTAGCTTCGTGTTCGAGTGCGACAGGAGTTGCGCGAGGCGCGATCTCCGCGTTGACAGACGCCGTCTCGGCGAAACAAAAAGGAGGTAGTACGAAGGCCGTAATGTAAAACCAAAACCAAAGCGTATGTACAGGATGGTCCACTCTCCGTGAACACGCGAGTATGCGGCCGCGGTCTTCGGAGAGCCGGTGAGCCTGTCCCTACCGTTCACGAAAGAAGTGGCGGACGACGCGCAGGCAAGTTGCTCGCTGCTCGATTTTCCAGCCTTGCGACTGCGAGACGCAAGCCGCTGAACCAATCAGCGAGACAGTCGAGCTTTCGGCAACGACGCCGCCCGCGGACACGCCGAGCGACGAACTGCGCTGCCCCCCGGCCAACGTTTCTCCCTGGCTGCCGTAGTCGTCGCTAAGCCTAACTGTTTTTCATCGATGCCGCAGCTGAGGGCGCTTCGGAATTGGCCAGCGCTGTAGTAAAGGTGCTACTCGCGTCACCGTTTTACTGTGTTCCTCGTCTCATAATAAAATAAAGACATGATCGATTTCTGCGACGCCTCCAACAGCGGAGCTAGCAGACAGCAGGCCAGCCGCACTGGGCATCAGGAAGAAATTTGCTTGTATCGCAGTTATCACTTCTACCAGCAACTCGGTATTGGCCAACGATCCTCAAAAATGATTCATTTTTTACATTTCTCTACTCCAGGGCTTGTTATGAACGCGAACAAAGAATATTAGCGCATTTTTCTGACGCCGGCGGCAGGCATATACAGGCCGGCAGTTTCACACTCGCTGTCCGGTTCAGACGAATCTTCACTGCTGGGCTCTGAGCTTTCAGTGCCCGAGTCGGAACTGTCACTTCCATGAAGCAAAATTAGTGCCGCACGGCTCGAAGCAAGATCATTGCCGTCCACTGTTGACTGTAAAGTGCCCGTCTGTCCCGGCTCGCCCGGCTCACCACGTAGCGACGACAGGAACGAAGCGGCTGCTGCCGGTCGCGACAGGAAGTAGACGCGGCGGAAAAGAAAACGTCACGCGAGGTTCCGGTCAAATCCGCCGATTTCGGCAGATCAAGAATCGCTGCTCCACGGAGCGATCCGGGATTTACGCCTGATCCCGATCTGCCATTGGAACATACAACTCGCGCTCCCATTTTACCATTGGAATACGACTGATCCAAACCGAGCAGAAAAACTTGATCCCGATCTGCCATTGGAATTCACCATAAGTCAGGCATGAGAAATGAATGCACAAAATGTTTTAAAATGGACACCTTTGTACTTTACATTAGCTTTGATATGGCTCCAAAGAGTTTACATTTTCATTTCCTTGTTTTGCAAGCAATATTTCTTTTAAGTGTCTAAAATAGGCTGATCTGCTTACAAAACGACGTTACATGACAGGAATCGGTCAAAAGAAGTATAATTGGTGCTCGAGAACGTGCGAATTTTTCCATGCATTCTTGGAAAACTTGGAAAATTTTCTTCCATCAGACAACATTTAGTGCCTGAAGGGTATATCTCTGATGTATGCCGTCACCAACTGTGTTTAAGGATGAAACTTCATGATTAACAAAAGAAACTTTAATTGGACAACAGACACACAGTGAACTATGAAAACAAAAGTGTTAGAGGTAATGTGAGGCAGAAAGAAACCAGTGTCAAATAGGGAACAAATGTGAATTAACAATGTGCTAGCTGAAAACAAGAGGATTTAATGAGCTTGGGCACGAGATGTGATACAGAGAACTTATGGTATGTTAATATAATTAAATGTAATTGGATAGTAAGGTAATTTAGATGTTGGCTGGTGGTGGGAGGAGTCAAATGAGGGAGCAGAAACGATATTAAAAAATTACCTAGGGTCTGAGGCTTGCTGCTAGAGCAGGACGGAGTTCAGTAGAGGTTGAAGTGGGAGTGGCCTTAGTGCGGTGAAAGTTGGCTGAGTAGGGTGATTGCCTTCGGGACTTGGTGCAGCTTATGATGCTGCTTTTGTTTACACTACAGGTGACACAAGAACGATTGACATCTCGGTACATTTTAAAGTTCAGAAATGTTTCAAGAAACTAACACACTGGACGAACACAACACTGCCACCCAGAGATGATCCACGTAGGAAGGCTACCACTATCTCTTGAGTGACCTAGAAGAGCCCTAGCCATTTTGACACCCTGAAAAACAAAGACAGAGGAGTATGCCTGGAATCGTTCAGTCTTTGTGTTAATTTCGAGCTATGCAGATCTGGTGACTATCATGCTTTACCAATACTATTTGTTTTTTTGGCAGAATCACAATGTTGTAGATGGGGTTGAATTTTAAAAATGCCGTCCAGAGAAAGCTGGCAGACCTTTCTGAACGCACACAACACAACCCTTGCACAGGAAAAATTTAGACTCTCTTGAACCTACGCTAGCGAGTGGAAGTTTTTACACCGCAAACTATTATAATTACGGCATCAAAAAACAATGACCTATATGTAGGACTCTGAGCATATATGGGTGAATGGCATAAATTCAAATTCAAATTCTTTATTTCTGCCTTGTAAAGATACAGACAGCGGAGGCGCAGAAAAAAGCTGAGAGACAGCTTGACTAAGCCGCAGCCCCCTTTCGCTTGGCAGCAGCTTGACAGCAAGGCTTTTAATACAAAAGGCAGTTGCAAAGCGTGATAACAAGTATACAATAATGAGCAGGTACAAGAGAAAACGAAAGAACATTATACAAAATTGACACAATATTCACATTGGGTAGACACAGTAATGGCAGCAAAGAAAAAAAAAAGAGAAAGAAGAAAAAAAAGCACAAGACAAAAAATCCTACATGCTAGCATACAAAGCACGCAAAGACCTGTTTGACGAACTGAAAAGGTCAAAATTATTATATATATACGCGTTTAGCAGGGACGGAAGAGTGAACTGCAGGCGTTCTGTACCCGAGTTTAACCGTGGGGTCGGGACTACCCATGTCTCCGCATACCTTGTTGTGTAGCTTGCATCTCGGGTATGTAGTTCAGCAAGTTTACGTATGTGGTTTACATTTCTACGTGTTTCGAGTTTAAACCGGACACTCAAGCGATATTTATACAAGTTGTGTATTTTTAGCACACCACTTTGTAGAAAGAGATCTTTGCTTGGCGAGTCCCAGGGGACATTGTAAACATGACGAAGAAACTTTTTCTGAAAAATGTAGATACGCTGAAGACAGCTAACCGTAGCTGTGCCCCACACTAGATGGCAGTAGTTTAAATAGGAGTAGAAAAGTGAATTATAGAGGAGTAACTTTACTGTTTTTGGAATGACGTATCTGAGCCGACTTATGACTCCGGTTATTTGAGCCAGTTTCGTGACAATATGGTCCGTGTGGTGTTCCCAAGACATGCTGGAAGAAAAAACTACTCCAAGGCATTTAAATTGTTCAACTATGTCTATACGTCGCGAGTTTAGTTTAATCTCGATGGGGGAAGGAAGTACTTTGTTTTTAGGACGAAATATGACAGCTTTTGTTTTCTTCTCATTTATACGCATGTATCTGGATTCGGACCACTTTTGTAACTCACTCAAGGTGTCATTGCATTCCCGAACAAGGAGATCAAGATCATTTCCAGTAAAAAAGATGCTAGTGTCGTCAGCGTAGATAATAAATTTAGCGGCGGAGTTAATGTTGGAGATATCATTTAGTTACATATTAAAAAGTAATGGTCCCAATATACTACCCTGGGGAACGCCAGAAGTAACAAGTTTTAGTTCAGATGTCACATTGTCTATGCTTACAGCCTGTTTTCTATGCGAAAGATATGATTTCAGGATCATTTGAGCCAGTCCACGAATACCACAACGCTCCAAGTTTTTCAGGAGTACACTGTGGTTTACTAAATCGAATGCCTTCGAGAAGTCCACGAAGACACCAATAACAAAGGCCTTATTTTCAAACTGTGTTAGTATATATTCCTTTTGTTCGAGTAGTGCTAACTCGGCAGATTTATTTTTACAAAACCCAAATTGATTAGGTGACAAAAGGTCATGTTTATCAATAAAATCAGACAACCGTGTATACAGAACTTTTTCAAAGGCTTTCGAGAAGATTGGGAGTATCGATACTGGTCTATAATTTCCTAAATCATTGCGGTCTCCTTTCTTATACAAAACCGTTACTTTGGCTATTTGCATTTTTTTAGGAAATGTGCCCGTAGTAAAGCATAAGTTAAATATATCTGCAAGAACAGGGGCAATAACTCTTATAACATGCTTGACAGGCCTCACTTGAATGCCGTCAATGTCACAGCTATGGCTGTTATTTAGGCTTTGTACGACTGATATAACCTCCTCTGTCGTAACTGGGTTCAGAAATATTGTGTCCCTATTGTAAGAGCTAAAATAGGTGTTCAAATCACTTGACGGGGTGTTATGGGCAAGGGTGGTAAAAAAGTTGTTGAAGGCATCTGCCAACTCTCTGCCAGATACATCTTTATTATCAAGCTTTAAAGCCCGCGGGGCAGCCTGTGGTTGCTCACGCCTCAGTAAGAAATTCAACCTTGACCACAACAGATCGTGGCGACCATTTTTAATTTCAAGAAATGTCGCGAAGTATTCCGCACGAGCGAGACGTAGCTTTTTTGTTAATCTATTTCTGTATTTCTTAAAAATGCTTAGGTCATCTGTTGAACGTGTGTTTAAAAAGATTTTGTACAGTTTGTCTTTCGTTTTAATTTCTTGGCGCAACTCAGAAGATATCCAAGGTTTGCGAGTTTTACGCTTTATTGCACGCACTTTTAGCGGGAAAGAGGAATGGTAGAGCTGTTTAAATACTCGGAGAAACTCATCGTAAGCCTCATTTGCGTCACTGGTAACGTCAATACTATCCCACTCAACTTGTTCCAGTGAGCTGTGAAATGAATTGAGGGTAGCATTGGTTATACTTTGGTACTTCGCTTTCTCCTGTCGGTACTTTACCAGTCTAGTCTTATTTATGCATGCAAACACTGGAAGGTGGTCACTGATCGCACATGATGTTACGCCCGACTCAACTATCGGTTGGGAAGTGTTCGTAATCAGCAGATCAAGAAGTGACTCACTTTCCTGTGTTACCCTTGTTGGATCGTTAATAAGATTAATAAATCCGTTCGAGGCCAAGACTGCGTTAAAGTCTCTAGTAGAGGAGTTATCCTTCAACATATCGATATTAAAATCACCTCCAGCTATTAGAGTGTATTTGTTATCTGTTATAAATGAAAGAAAACAGTCGTAAAATTCCAAAAACCTAACCATATTTCCCTTCGGTGGACGATAGCAAACAGAAAACACGAACCTTCCAGTGCAGGCTGATAGCACTTCAAAATCTTCAGTAATAAGACTGTACGAGTCCAACTTGTCGCATTCAATGTCATCTGACACCAGTAAAGCCACTCCACCCCCCCGGAGGCCGGAGCGGTTCAAGTAATAAGTTTTGTAATTGGTCATCCTGAAAACGTCGGAATCATCTGTGCTCCAAGTCTCACTGAGCATGATCAAAGAAAAAGCAAATGAAAATTCGCCAAAGAACTCCTCTAAACACAATATCTTGTTTTTTACAGAGCGTGCGTTCAGGTGAATAGCGTTAAGCGTTGTCGGCGCAACACACGAAGCAGTGCGGTTCAAGTCACTCGGCAGATAATACATCTGCTGCATGTCGATTATGTTTCAAGAAGAAACTCGAAAGATACCATGCTGAGTGCTATAGCCGATCCAAATCGCTCTTTCCCTTCACATGAATAGCACTCATTCCCTCACTTCGCCTAACGAAAACCTTTCCATTGACATACCAAGTGAACTTATAGCCTTTTTCTTTGGCACAAACTTTAGTTGCCTGAAGCAGTTCTCTATTTCGGCGTGTTAAATTTTCTTGCATGAAAATGGGCGGGTCGCTATCTTTTAGGTTCTTCTTGTTCTTCAACCAGTTTTCTCTTGTAGCTTGCTTCGCAAAACGCACAATGATGCCTGGCGTCTTATCACGTTTAGCGGGAAGTCGATGAACAGTTGCTATCTCCGATTCCATCAAGCGAGGCACTCGAAGTTTATCAGCCACGTTATTTAATATGACTGTTAGATCCTCATCCTGCACTTCTTGTATGCCATGCAGTTCCAAGTTCAGCTGCCTGCTTCGGAATTCAAGATCGTCTATCTCCTTTTCAAGCTGAGCTTGTGCTGCCTGATTTAAGTCATCCTTTTTCTCAAGCTCCGATATCCTCTTTTTTAGGTCCATGATATCAGCCTCTTGATGGCCGACCTTTTGCTCAAATTCATCAAACTTCGAAGATATGAAGCTAAGAGACTCCTCCATGCTTTCAATTTTTTCTGCCAGGGGCATCAGCCGCTCTAACTTTTGGTTAATTGAGAAGAGCGCGAGTTTGATATCTGTTTCAGAGCCACTACTCTCTTTACTACATGTATTGCTACTTCCTGCACTTCTGCATGATGGGCACTGCCACGCTTTCTTTGTGGCCTCATACTTCGATTTTAAGGTCTTTTCAGTAAGACCAGCACATTTTCCAAAGTGATAGTTGCTCTCGCATTTGGAACATTCCACAAATGGCTCATCCTCAGAGATGATCACATCACACGTGCTACAGGAATCAGACATTGCTTGAAGTGTACAGAAGTACTCGCAAAACGAATCTCAGTAATGCAAAAAGCATAGCAAATGTCAACAAATGTCTAAAAATGGCAGCAGCAGCAGCAGCAGCAGAAATACTATTAAAATGGATATTATGGAAACATAGGGCTACTAACCTGCAAAAGAGCAGTTTTTCAAATGGTGTTCACGGCTTGCTGCCGCTGCTGCCAAGTGACGGGTGGCCGAAGATGCTCCGCTTTTTGTTGGGTCGAGCTGGCTGGGCGCGCATGTGCAGATGACTTCTTGCCAGGAAATCCCTCGTCACTGGGGCGGATCCGTGAAGTGTAGAGCCAGAAGTCGACGCAGCGCTTCGTATGCACGTTCGGTGGGGCCTCGAAGTAGACCGCACTGCAAAAGAGCAGTTTTTCAAATGGTGTTCACGGCTTGCTGCCGCTGCTGCCAAGGGGGGCTTAACCAAAGAGCACCATGACTGACGTAGTAGAACTTCTTGACATGGGTCAACGGCTGATCGTCCCAGCATTGCCCCAAGAGAACCTGAGAATTAAGCCAGAGGAGAGCTTACACTCACTGGAAAGCCAAGTCGGTAAGCCCAGCAGCACTGAGAATTGAACCCTACGCATCCCACATATGGACCAAGAAGCGCAGGAGCATCAGTGATTAAGAATCGCAATGAAGGCTGAAATGAAAGAAAGCAAGGTGTCAAAAATAAGTGGGACCAGCGAATGTTTCACACCAACAACCTCACAAAGGATTCCCGCTATGGATTATGACATCATTTTTCACAATATAAAGCCCCACCTCTTCGTGTTGGTCAAAGAGCCTCTTATCCACATCAAGGCTGCAGAGCTCACTCTCAACAAAATGCCATCAGTAGCATGATTCAGACTGGCTGCTATTTGGGCCCGGAAGAGGGCACTCCAGATGGAAGGATGTGATACAGCAATTGCTGCTTTGTCCTGGAGTAAAAAAAAAAAATAATTAGCTCATGTTATGCTTCTTTCCAGTACTTGTACAAAAATGACCTCTATCACGAGCTTGTTTTCATGCCTGTGCTTTAATGCGTGTAACTCTTTCTCCTGCAGTTTTTTACCCGTTTTATGCATCAGCTTCTGTGCCAAAAAAAGAAAAAAAGACTTTTTACAATGAAAAAGAGTTAGCTGCTGGACTAGTGGGTTGTCAGACATAATAAAAGGATTCCAGCACCAAGATGTACAATAGAAAAAAGGAAGACAACAGCTTCATTACAATTAGTTAGTTACAGAGTTAGTTACAATGAAACTGTCTACACACTGCAAAGTACACTAAAAATAAAGCAGGGGACAATCGTTAGGCTTGTTTAGGCGCACATGGGAGCATGACTAATGAAGCTGTTCAAGGCAGTATTGAAAGGTGAACTTTTGAAGCACGTGATTCTCCTGGCATTCCTGTGCAGCTTCAGTATCTGTGCGAGAAACTAGCTATCAGAGAGGAGTTAGTGATCATGGAGGAAGACAGAAGTTGAAACTCGGGAGCATTATACCGGCACCACAGGCAGGCTCAGGCCCAGCAAAGTAAAAACGACAAGCATCAAAAGCACTGCCGCTCTGCCTGCAGTAGACGCAGTTAAACGTGGCAATTACTTTGTTAGTATGAATTAAGCACTGTGGCAGTTTCCTGCCAAACATGCTTCTTGCTCCATTTCCATTTAAAGTCTATTAAGAGGCAGAAATTTCAGCACTAGTGCCGCTTGTTATTTGATTATTCGCGGTGTTAAAAGGGCTCTGAAAGGGGTTCTCAATAAATGTGCGGTATCCTATAGCAAGAATTTTTTTAATGCATTTCGTAGAAGACGAGCTATCTGTAGTCAAAATTTGAATTTCAGTGTCTTCGGTCCACAATGCAGTGGATGCATCAGGGCATGCAGGGGTGATGTTCTTGGAACGAATACTAAAGTGTGGGGCAGTGATGAAAACTGGATTTTTCAGGGAAGGCGCTGGTATTTGTCGCACTAGTGAGCCTTTTTGTGGGTGCGCCAGCGGATGAAAATTTGATGGGAATGAATGGTACTATCCTCAAGCGTATTATCATGATTTCTGGTCAGCCCTCATGCCGACGGCGAGTGCTGTCGCCTTGTTTCTTTTCACATCTGGCGTGGCGGTGTCGCGATCGGCGGTGAGACCAGCGACCACTCTATCAATGACGCCTTTCCAGGAGCACGGGGCGGCGATGTGTGAGGTGAGGTGGAGCGGTAGATGGGCGATGACCGTATGATTGTAGTCTGGAGGTCGCAACGCGGCCGCTAGGAAAGGGTCAGCTCTGCATTAGCGCTTTCGACCTTAACAGTGGGCGCGGCGGAGAAGCGACGAAGCGGCCGGTAACGCGGGACTCGTCGTCACTGCAAGGGAGCTTCGTCTCACCTCGTGCGCCTAATCCATGTCGCAATTGTAGCGCGACTATGCCGGCAAACCACCAGCAGAAACTGCTAGGCAGCAGCGCGTCGTACAAACCCTGTTACCACAAAGCACTGTGCCACACACAAACCACCACGAGTTTTGTTTACACACAAAAGCACGTGTAGTAATTTATGACTTGTGTTGGATTACGCTGGATAGCTCAGAACCTTGAAAGAAACTCTATGTAACTCTATGCAGCTGGAAATACCAGCGCAGCCGAAGGTTAGCTTCATTGCATAAAACGACAATTTTAAGTATTAGTGGAAAAGAAGTATATAAAAGAAATTGTTTTTCGGAAGATTTGGCTAGTCAAGAAGCCAAGTCAAGCCCAAACTGGAGCCAGAATTTGGCGGGCAAATTTGGGTGTTCCTCCATGTTCGCGTGCCTGAGAAGTGCTACAGGAACGCTGCGCTGATTTCTTCACGGCAGTGCCATGGTACTCTTTGTCTCTTTAGAGGTAGTAGTTCTGCTAGTACCACAAATAAAAAAAAATAATCGGGAATTTGCGGAAGCCACATGCTAGACGGCTGCGGCAACTGTCGTTTCTGTGCTGACATACACGTCGTGTTTTTGCAAGTGCCCGATTATTTTTTCTCCTCAAACTAATGGAACTAGTAGACGCATTACACTGGTCTGAGGCATGTAACACGCCTGACATGTGTTATTCTCTGCGTGGGACTGTAGCTGCATTGCACTTGGAGGCGGTACGCCGTGCTGTTGGCATTTTTAAAACATAATAAAACGATGCCATGTCATCGCCACGCACTAGTGGGAAACAGCATATGTTGTACACATGAAGGAATAAGAGTGGCGGTTTATTGCTTTGCAATAATTTGATACATTAGATCTAGTCAACCCGATCTACGGGCTTATTGGGCTGTACCCAGCGCTCGGTACAACTAGCGCAACGTAGGGAAAGTGAAATTCACAATACAGTGCATTAACAAAGGTTTGCTTATAAGTATGTAACTAATAATTATGCTAAACTCTTTCATTTCCGAGCAACCTCTACTATCCATATTTTGCAGTTTGTTTACGTTTTCGTCCTGAAAAGGTTCCTTGTTTTCTCATGCATGTAGTTATTTACAAAATGCGTACAAGTCTAACTTGTGTAACTTTTATTTGCTCTTTTCAACACTCTCTTTCAACACTTTTGTGTTCTTTTCAACACTCTCTTAGAATTAAAGTGACATGACTGCCTTCACTGTTTACAGCCGAGCTGAACACGCTGAAGGTCTGCGGCCTTCCCCAGTGATGTCCAAGCACCCTTGCCGGGAGCGAACCGTGGCTACCCTACCTCAGAAAAGGCCCTAGCCTCATAACCTCACTGGCTTCACTGCTGCTCTCAGCTATGTTGTCTTTTCCATGGTAACCGCTGCTTCACTGTAATAGCTTCCTAGTTATCTTTTCTGCAAATTAGATATACTGTGAAACCTCATTTCTTCACTTTAATTTCGAATAGAATATCACCAACTCGTATTCACAGCTTTCTATCTATCTCTTAACGTTACATTCATGATTTTTATTTTCAACATTCACTGTGCTGTGTCAGGTTCTTTCGTTTGCCTAGAAGTTTTGACCCCATAGGTGAACACTGGCCAAATCAAATGCACACCAACCCACTATTCTTCACCTGCCGATTTGTCTTTCATGATTTCCGCTTGCCATGATTACATAAGCTTGATGGGATCTTCTTCCCCCTTTCTTCTAGTACTTAATCATGTGCCACAAACTAGTGTCTCTTCATCAGGCTGTTTAACTTTAGTTATGTGCACATTAATTTTCAAACTTGCCGTACTGTTTTGGCTCTTCGTGTTTTCAGTCACTTATAGTAATTTATAACCTGTATCATTGAGCAGGGCAATGTCAGCTAGTTAGAGGTTTGCCAATATGTTTCCTGTTAACTTTTATTTTAGGTCTCGCTGCATCTGTGCATAGTTTTTGTAGATATGTAGTAAATAACGATGAAGAGATTTTGTCTTCCTGTCTGACACCCCTTCCTATTGGTATCCTGTCACTCCTCCTGTGCAAGACTGTGGTAGCTGTGCAATTCTTGTGGCTATTTTCTAGCATAATTACATGTATTTGTTCAGCACCTTAATCACGTAATGCATACATGGTCACCGTGACGTTAATGACTAATCAAATGCTTTATTTATAATTTGTGAAGGCCATATATATAGAGTTTATGCTAAACCTGCCAACACCGTTTGTGTATTCGCTAAATTCAAGGTTCAGACAGGAAGCGGCTGCCTAGAGGAACAGATAAGTTGAGTGCTGTTTTGAGAATTCATCCTTTTGCAGCGAGGTTCATTTTGGTTACAGTGTTTTAAGCCATGTTGCAAATGTAAGAAAGGATAGAAGACTAGCCATGAAAGTGTGAGCAAGTCAATGCGTCATAGGCACTGCCTTTGCCCCAGACGAGGTTGGCAGCACAAGTTCGGAATGAAGTGGTCGTTACATTTTGAGAAAACTTGGAGTGGCCCCACTGAGTCATAGTTTTAAGCGAAACGAAAGTTAAGAAGACGTGCCTCATTTTACCAATATGTAAAATATCGTAAAAATTTTTTTGTAAAATTTTAATTATGAACCAGCAGTTGTGCCAGCTACACGGCATTAGGTGCTTGCTCCTTAATACCATTCATGTCCACTAGTAATGCTTATATTACAAATCACTCGATTAATTTTCGCTTTACTGGGATTAGGATTTTAATTGATTATCCGGGCTAGCCGGGCTTATTTTCTTTGTTCCAGCATCTTAATTCAGCTAAGGGCTACACTACAATGGCCCTTTGTTGAGTTGCATTGCATGCCTTGTTTTAAGTGACAATGTTTACTATTTGTTACTGTTCCTGCTTTCACACTGATGGTGAACATTGACATGGTCACCTCAAATGCTGAGGGTTTACATATGAAGGAGGACTGATGCTCATTTATTATCATATAACATAGCAGAATGGGAACAACATAATGGATCAACTATTAGCTAGATCATCCTGAATTGTGTTGCAGTAAAGAAGCAGTAGCTCCTCAGGTGCAGAAATGTGCACATGTATTCACATATATTTTGAGGGCTGTTTAGCTCTGGATCTATGATTTTTTAATTATATACATTGTAAGCAAGAGAGTTGGGGTTTAATGCCCCAGTAGCTAGCGCCGACGAAAAAGAGGAAGAAGGAAGCCGACGCAGACGAAGTTCGGGTTTTTGCGCTTGCGAACGCTGGCCTGCTGAGCAGCACCGCTGGAACAAAGACTGTGGCCGTCCGTATTGACTGTGACTGTGTCGCCCCATTACGCCACGATGTCCAGGCTACCAGGCTCTACCACGACGTCCGACACCCCGGCACCTCCACCAAGTGTAATGGGGCGACACGCACAGTCAGTACAGACGGCCACAGTCCTTGTTCCAGCAGTGCTGCTCAGCAGGCCAGCGTTCGGACGCGCAAAACCCGAACTTCTTCTGCGTTGGCTTCCTTCTTCCTCTTCTTCGGCGGCGCTAGCTGCTGGGGCATCAAACCCCAACTCTCTTGCTTACATATATAAAATGCGGTGTACAAGTGGTTATGGTAGCCTAGAATTCAAAGCATAATTCCTAAGCACGTTGAGCATTGGCTATGGTACCTTTTTGTAATCTAGATGTCTTCACAAGAGAATATTATGTAATCCATTAAAACAGCACTACAATCTCTTCTGTGGTCATGCGTTTGGGATTGATAATGCTGGAAATGGGAGGGGCAATTTTTATAACATGCTTAATGTGCTCGTGTTTCGGGCGACTTTTATTTACATGTATAATTTTAAAAATTTTGTGCATTGCCATTACTGAAGAAAAAGACGTTTCTTCTGTGTAAACAACCTGTTGGCAACCTTTCAGAGACAAATCTTTTCTTGAGAGTAATGCTGCTTGTTGAGACCTTTTCTTCTACTGATTCAAATTCTGCGCGACGGCCTTTTCACTGAAGAGCAGAATCCTTGTTTATAAATTTCAGCAATCATTTCATCTGCTTATGAATCATTGCACTATCCTTAACCACATCCACAAGACAAGTGCACATGGCATCCATTGTCTGGTTGGGCCTACACCTTGGCAGATGGGAATATTTTGTGGGAGCTCGATAGGGACTCATTCCCCTGCTACCCGATTGGTTACCTGAACGTGGTCTGTTGCTTGAAGTGTAATGTTGACTCGAGTTCATTAACAGCTATTTTGGCATTTTGTGCACAAGAGGAAGTCAGCTAATAGGCGTGCAATTTTCCGCGCTTCCTTGTGCATTAATGTCATGCTTAGCATTCTTTTCCACCTTTGGTAACTTGAGGTCATGAGATGCTGCATTTACAGGGTTGCAAGCTTTTTAGGCTCAATATCTCTGCCCTGTTTTTAACAAATGCATGCTCACGTGACTTTCACCTTCCATTCTGTTTTTTTCGTCTTTGTGCATTGCATGGCTTTTGCTTACTTTTTTATTAACTAGTTACAACTGGAATTTCGATTTCAATTCTGCTAAGAATTCTAAAACATCGATGGTTGGTTTGGCTGTTGTACCTGTCAGTATTTGCTTCTCTCAGCTATCTTTCTTGCTTAATGCTTCATCAGTATTTCTTGCTATGCATTCTTGTCACATAAAAGATGTGACAGTAATAAAATAAGAAGAGAAAGGCTGCAGTGACATGGCAAATTCCAGGAGACACGGACGCCGCAAGGAAGAAAATGACGACAATAAGGATGACATGTAATAATGATGTGGCCACAGGCACGAACACAGAAGAAGAAGATGATGACATGAGGGGTATAAAAGCGCGTAACATGAGGTGGCAGTGGGGTTGGGTGGAGACAGAAGAGCTGAGAAGAAGCTAGGAGGGAGCATTGCTGGCTGTGTCTTTGAAACGGTGGTGCATCGCTTAACAACTGCCCCACTGCGCCAATAGTGGTATAAGGACTCCCCATGATCTATGAATCTATGAGAGAGGAGGGGTACTCGCATGGAAGTGATCTCTAATGGCATCATAGCATGAGGTAGGCTAAGTGCCATCCAATTTTTTCACTATAGTGGATGTTCATTCCTGTACACCTTGAAGTCATCCCCATTCAAAGCATGATACATAGTTCTTGAGCAGGTATCTTAACTGCTTTGCATTTTGCTGTAGTGGGCCTGCCTCTTTATGAATTCTGTCTTGCTCTTTTCATATTAGTACTAATCCTCAGTCTCGAGTTCTAATGGTGACTGCAGTTCATATGTCAAATAGCACACAGGATAATCCAGCGATGATCTTGCGGGTTTTCCTTCTAAATCCCCATCCTTCACACTGGCACAGTGTTTCAAAAAAGGTCATATTTTTTCACTGTCTACTCGCCTACCTGCTTCTTCTCTACATTCACATTGTAATTACGTTTCAGTGGTGGGAACTGCATCTTTACTTCATTGTCAATCGATATCCTTACAGATGGCAGGTTCCTGGCCACACCATGCTTCCAAACCAGGCACCTCCCCAAGGGGTGAGCTGTGAGCGTGCGGAGCGACAGAACGTGCAGCGCATCGGCTCTGCCAACTTTTGTCTGCAGCCACAGAATTTTGACCGGAACCGCCGTTCGACTTTGAGTCGCCCAAGATGGCTTCCCAAGAGTTACAACGTGGCTACAACCCAGGCATCATGGCACGGTCCAAGGTTCCTGCAACTCCAATGCCTGATAGCCCAGATTCTGCGCCCATTGAGAACATGAGGCTTTTCAAGATGGTCGAACGCCACTCCCACAAGCGGAACGCTAACTGCAAGAAAGCGGACGCCATGTCGGGAGGCTGTTCAACTCGGCAAAACATGGCTGTGCGCACTGCAGCGCTTCACGGTGGGCCCCCATGTAAGACCGGACCCATTTGGAAACCAAAGCCGCTTCCACGACTTCACCCCAAAGGCATTGTCATCATCCTGAAGCCCCGGGTGACCGTCGCTCTCAAGGATGTCTATCAGTATCGTGGGCTGGGAGCAGCGTTCATGGCCTGCCTGGGCGCCAAGGCTGCAGCATCGCTCAGCATGCTCCCAACATGGGAGCAAAACCTCATAGTTGCAGGCATCCGAGAGCCGCACGTCGCGGACAAACTTCTGCGGGACTTTGAACTTACGCCATCAAATGTCCGGCTCTCCATGTAAGGCCAGTTGAAACTCACTGGCGACGTTCACCGCGTCGTCGTCACCGTGGCCAAGCATGAGACCAGTGAGTCGCTCCAAAACAAGATCAAGTGGCGTGCTGGAGAGCTTGCCAATATCCGCAAGCTTGGCAAATCAGACGTCACGGCGCTCACCTTCATGGGCAAAGTGGGGCCGCGATATGTGCATTACGACTCAGAGGTGACCCTTGTGCGTGCATACAAAACAACCATCCCGGCCTGCGTACAGTACGGCACTGTGGGCCACCAGGCAGACACCTGCTCCTGCCTGGATGAAAAGTGTGGCCTTGTGAGGCCAAACGGTGCCGACCGTCGACGGGGTGAAGACACCGCATGAATGCACTCCGCCCTGTGCAGTCTGTGGGCCGGCCCACACTATCAACTCCCGCGACTGCACGGCAAAATTCTGGGAGCTCAAGGTGCACGGCCCCAAGGCTAAACGCACAGAGCTCCTGGGAAACAAGACTACCTAGCAAGCCGCCAAGTCATCCAAATTCAGGTGCCATTGGCGGAACGCCGAGTGGTACTCACGCCACCGACCACAAAACCTCGTCGCCTTCATCGTCGGTGAAGTCAGCGCCCGGGAAGAAGGCGCTCCCGCCGCCACTTCCTGGCCCTAAAGACAGATGGCGCTGCTGGCGCCCAGGCATCAGCGCCCCAACACGGCAAACAACAGGTGAGCAGCTGGGCTGAGATCGCCTCCTCCTCCTCCCATCCCCCCTCCTTCCAAGTTCCCACTCACCATCTCCGCGCTCGACGCGGAATACAAAAAACAGATTGACAGGCTCCGGGCACAGAATGAGCTTTTGCTCACAGAATTCAAGATTTAGAGTCAAAATTGGCGTCCGCCGCTTTGAGACCGCAGAATTCGGATGCAATGGAGAGCAACATGGAGTTCTCGCCTGCCCTTGTGACCGCCATCTCTGCGATGGAGGAGGGCTTAACCTCCAAATTGCGATCTATGATCGATACCGCCTTGGACCAGATCTTCATCAAAGTCACAAATGCCATTCCCGCAGTGGTCTCAAAACACATCTCTGACACCCCCGCCTCCTCCATCGGACGGGGCCCATTAGGGACGTATCCCATCCTTAAAAATTCAACTGTCTGATTATTGATTCGGACAATGAGGACAGCTGCCCCGCTCTTTCTGTCATCACCCCCTTGATGGTGCAAGTAGCTGGCTCTTGAGCAGCAGCCAATCCCTCCTCTTTCCTAGGTGCTTACATGAACTACTGTGTGTGATGTAATGAATAGTGATAAATGTCATGTCATTGTGGCCATGTTGGCTTGAGTGCACCACTCAGTCTGTGGCCTATGGTTTTAGCTCCAGCATGGCCTGTTCAAACTAAGCGGACACTTTGCTTGATTCGAAGCGAATACTTCCAGAAATTCTCCTAATCAAGTTTTAACAGTGACGTTGGTGGACGACATCACAAGTGACTGGAGTGTAAGAAATCCAGATGAACTCAAAAGAAAACATTCGACAGAAGTCTGTCTGGTTGGGAAATTTAATGTTAGGAGAAGGTAAGTGACGCCAACCAAGTAAAATACAGGAAAAACACGACGTTTCGGGACCGGCTCGGCCCCTTCTTCACGGTGTGACTACGGGCGAGCGCAGCTTGGCTTTTTAAGCCCCTGTGTGGAGGACCTGCGGGTCAATGGCCGCAGCCCATGGACGTAGGATGAGGGGAGAGTCCCCAGGGAACGATTAACATTCTCTCGTGTTTGCTGTATGTGCCACGACTCGAGAAGAAGCCTCCTGCGTGGGTTAGCTTCCGTTTCCAATACAATGGTGCTGTCGAAGTCAATTGGGTGGTCACACCCTTCACAGTGTTCGGCCACGGCGCTGCGTTGACGATTCATGTGACGGACGTCCGCTTTGTGTTGGTTCATCCTTTCCGCGAAGTTCTTCGTTTCCCCTATGTACGACGCCGGGCAGACGGAACACGGAATTTTGTACACGACGCCCTGGGCCTTTTCTCTGGGCTGCCGGTTTTTTGGGCGGGGGAGAAGGCGACCGATAGTGCTGGTCGGTTTGTGCGTTGTCAGCACCCCTTCTTTTCCGAGAATGCGACCGAGCGTCTCGCTCACGCCTCTCACGTAGGGGATGCAAACACGTTTCCGCTTCTGGCATGCGTCTGAGGAAATAATAGACCGGATTTTGTTTTGCCTTTCTTGTTTCCTGATAATGCGCCGGATGAATGAGCTTGGGTAGCCGTTCTTTTGGAGGTCAGAAATGACTCGGTTCTTCTCCTTCCTTTTATCTTCACTTGAGGAACATATGGAGTCGGCTCTCTTCAGTAATGACGTCACGACAGATGCTTTGTGCGGGATGGGATGGTTCGAATCGAAATGTAGGTACCGTCCTGTGTGGGTTGGCTTCCTGTGCACCGAGGACTGCAGGCCTTTGTCGTGCCTTGTAAGTAGGACATCCAGAAAAGGCAGGCTGCCCTGCTGTTCATGTTCAACAGTAAATTGTATGGCCGGTTCAACTGAATTTAGATGACTCTGGAGGTTTTCTATCTCTGAGGTTTTCACCACACAAAAGCAGTCGTCTACATAACGGAGGAATAACTTTGGCTTGGGATTAAAGGAGGAGAGGGCCCGGCTTTCGACGTCTTCCATGGTTAGGTTAGCCACTGTGACTGAAATTGATGCCCCCATAGCAGTTCCGGTTGTTTGCTTGAAAAATTCTCCGTTGTAGGTGAAAAAGGTACTGCGCAGACAGAGGTCGAGAAGGCGACATACCTCATCGACGTTGAGTGGAGTTCTCTCGTGCAGCGTTTGGTCGTTTTCGAGTGCGCGGCGAGCAACGGACACAGCAAGGGGAACCGGTACGCAGGTAAATAGCGACACCACGTCAAACGAGACTAGGCTTTCGTCTTCCTCCACGGTAAGGTTCGAGACAAGTTGGACGAAATGCCGCGAATTCTGTACATGCGTGGGTGTTCTGCCGGCGAGCGGCTCCAGTACCTTGTGCAGGTAGTCAGAGAGACGTCGCAGAGGAGACAGGGTGAAGTCTACAATTGGCCGAAGGGGGACGCCAGGTTTGTGAGTTTTAGGTAGCCCGTAAAAACCTGGAGCTGAGCCGTTTCTGGAGATGAGGCGGAGGTAAAGCCATTTGAAATCAGGATGCCGCTTGAACATCTCTGCCAGGGTTTTGTTGAGTGTTGCCTGAGTGTTTGAAGTCGGATCCTTGCGAACCTTCTCATACGCCCCACTGCTCAAAAGGGCTGACGCCTTCTCCTCGTAGTCGCGTCGGTCCATCACCACTGTAGAGTTGCCCTTGTCTGCCGGGAGTATGACGATGTCGGTGTCGTCCCTGAGACCGCGTAGGGCTTTTCGTTCCAGTTGAGACAGATTGCTCGGAAATTTGGGGGGTACCTTGGCGATGACACCAATCGCTTTCAGGCGGACCTCTTCCCTGACGTGCGGCTCCAGGTGCTGGATCGCATCTTCAACAGCCGCGACTAGTTTTGGGAGGGCGGGACCAGATGATATGTTGAATCCATGTCCTTTTGCGAGAACAGAGGATTCGGGCGGTGTTAAGCGACGGGAGGAGAGGTTCTTTACAAAGCCAGAGTTATGGGGGTCAGGCTGTTTCTTCTGCCGCTGCTGTAGGGCAAACAACTTCTTGTTTTGACACTCACGATGTTTGTTGGCTGCAGTGGAGGCCGCTTCCATGGCAAAGGCGTCCACCCGCGGGAAGAGCTCAGGCATCCTGTGTTCTAGTTGGCGGCGCGCGAAGAACCGGTCCAGCTCCTTTTTGCGGAGAACGGAATGGCACTCGTGTATCCGCGCACTTAATAACTGTTGCTCCGTTTTGGACACCAGCCGTAGGCCTTCTGCGGTGGTTACAGGGCGCTTTAGGCGAAGGCTCACGGGTATCACATCCTTTTCCTTGCAGGTCTTGTTGAAGTTTAGATGTGTCCGGAAGACAGCAATACTCTTGGTGATGTTGACGTATCGCTTCACTAGCTGCATGGTCTCGATGCCGAAGTCTTGGCGTATAGACTCAAAAGAAAACATTCGACAGAAGTCTGTCTGGTATTGGAAACGTATTGGAAACCATTGTATTGGAAACGGAAGCTAACCCACGCAGGAGGCTTCTTCTCGAGTCGTGGCACATACAGCAAACACGAGAGAATGTTAATCGTTCCCTGGGGACTCTCCCCTCATCCTACGTCCATGGGCTGCGGCCATTGACCCGCAGGTCCTCCACACAGGGGCTTAAAAAGCCAAGCTGCGCTCGCCCGTAGTCACACCGTGAAGAAGGGGCCGAGCCGGTCCCGAAACGTCGTGTTTTTCCTGTATTTTACTTGGTTGGCGTCACTTACCTTCTCCTAACATTAAATTTCCCAACCAGACAGACTTCTGTCGAATGTTTTCTTTTGAGTCTATACGCCAAGACTTCGGCATCGAGACCATGCAGCTAGTGAAGCGATACGTCAACATCACCAAGAGTATTGCTGTCTTCCGGACACATCTAAACTTCAACAAGACCTGCAAGGAAAAGGATGTGATACCCGTGAGCCTTCGCCTAAAGCGCCCTGTAACCACCGCAGAAGGCCTACGGCTGGTGTCCAAAACGGAGCAACAGTTATTAAGTGCGCGGATACACGAGTGCCATTCCGTTCTCCGCAAAAAGGAGCTGGACCGGTTCTTCGCGCGCCGCCAACTAGAACACAGGATGCCTGAGCTCTTCCCGCGGGTGGACGCCTTTGCCATGGAAGCGGCCTCCACTGCAGCCAACAAACATCGTGAGTGTCAAAACAAGAAGTTGTTTGCCCTACAGCAGCGGCAGAAGAAACAGCCTGACCCCCATAACTCTGGCTTTGTAAAGAACCTCTCCTCCCGTCGCTTAACACCGCCCGAATCCTCTGTTCTCGCAAAAGGACATGGATTCAACATATCATCTGGTCCCGCCCTCCCAAAACTAGTCGCGGCTGTTGAAGATGCGATCCAGCACCTGGAGCCGCACGTCAGGGAAGAGGTCCGCCTGAAAGCGATTGGTGTCATCGCCAAGGTACCCCCCAAATTTCCGAGCAATCTGTCTCAACTGGAACGAAAAGCCCTACGCGGTCTCAGGGACGACACCGACATCGTCATACTCCCGGCAGACAAGGGCAACTCTACAGTGGTGATGGACCGACGCGACTACGAGGAGAAGGCGTCAGCCCTTTTGAGCAGTGGGGCGTATGAGAAGGTTCGCAAGGATCCGACTTCAAACACTCAGGCAACACTCAACAAAACCCTGGCAGAGATGTTCAAGCGGCATCCTGATTTCAAATGGCTTTACCTCCGCCTCATCTCCAGAAACGGCTCAGCTCCAGGTTTTTACGGGCTACCTAAAACTCACAAACCTGGCGTCCCCCTTCGGCCAATTGTAGACTTCACCCTGTCTCCTCTGCGACGTCTCTCTGACTACCTGCACAAGGTACTGGAGCCGCTCGCCGGCAGAACACCCACGCATGTACAGAATTCGCGGCATTTCGTCCAACTTGTCTCGAACCTTACCGTGGAGGAAGACGAAAGCCTAGTCTCGTTTGACGTGGTGTCGCTATTTACCTGCGTACCGGTTCCCCTTGCTGTGTCCGTTGCTCGCCGCGCACTCGAAAACGACCAAACGCTGCACGAGAGAACTCCACTCAACGTCGATGAGGTATGTCGCCTTCTCGACCTCTGTCTGCGCAGTACCTTTTTCACCTACAACGGAGAATTTTTCAAGCAAACAACCGGAACTGCTATGGGGGCATCAATTTCAGTCACAGTGGCTAACCTAACCATGGAAGACGTCGAAAGCCGGGCCCTCTCCTCCTTTAATCCCAAGCCAAAGTTATTCCTCCGTTATGTAGACGACTGCTTTTGTGTGGTGAAAACCTCAGAGATAGAAAACCTCCAGAGTCATCTAAATTCAGTTGAACCGGCCATACAATTTACTGTTGAACATGAACAGCAGGGCAGCCTGCCTTTTCTGGATGTCCTACTTACAAGGCACGACAAAGGCCTGCAGTCCTCGGTGCACAGGAAGCCAACCCACACAGGACGGTACCTACATTTCGATTCGAACCATCCCATCCCGCACAAAGCATCTGTCGTGACGTCATTACTGAAGAGAGCCGACTCCATATGTTCCTCAAGTGAAGATAAAAGGAAGGAGAAGAACCGAGTCATTTCTGACCTCCAAAAGAACGGCTACCCAAGCTCATTCATCCGGCGCATTATCAGGAAACAAGAAAGGCAAAACAAAATCCGGTCTATTATTTCCTCAGACGCATGCCAGAAGCGGAAACGTGTTTGCATCCCCTACGTGAGAGGCGTGAGCGAGACGCTCGGTCGCATTCTCGGAAAAGAAGGGGTGCTGACAACGCACAAACCGACCAGCACTATCGGTCGCCTTCTCCCCCGCCCAAAAAACCGGCAGCCCAGAGAAAAGGCCCAGGGCGTCGTGTACAAAATTCCGTGTTCCGTCTGCCCGGCGTCGTACATAGGGGAAACGAAGAACTTCGCGGAAAGGATGAACCAACACAAAGCGGACGTCCGTCACATGAATCGTCAACGCAGCGCCGTGGCCGAACACTGTGAAGGGTGTGACCACCCAATTGACTTCGACAGCACCATTGTATTGGAAACGGAAGCTAACCCACGCAGGAGGCTTCTTCTCGAGTCGTGGCACATACAGCAAACACGAGAGAATGTTAATCGTTCCCTGGGGACTCTCCCCTCATCCTACGTCCATGGGCTGCGGCCATTGACCCGCAGGTCCTCCACACAGGGGCTTAAAAAGCCAAGCTGCGCTCGCCCGTAGTCACACCGTGAAGAAGGGGCCGAGCCGGTCCCGAAACGTCGTGTTTTTCCTGTATTTTACTTGGTTGGCGTCACTTACCTTCTCCTAACATTAATCCAGATGAACGTAATGGAAGCACTTTTTATTCACAAATAAATGGTCTAAGGCTAAGCTCTTTTCAAAAACCGACTGAACACTGTATGCACTTTTTCATAGTGTCCTTCTAACGCTACTGACACTAGTGTCCCTTTAAGGGACACTGGGGAAAATCTGTCTAACTTTTGCTCGTAACCGCTGCCGCGGCTCAGTGCTTGTGGTGCTTGACCTCTGGCCCGAAAGATGCGGGGTCGATCCTGGCTGCAGCGGTCGCATTTCGACGGAGGCAAAATACTAGAGGCCCGTGGGCTTTGCAATGTCAGTGCATGTTAAAGAACCTCGGGTGGTCTAGAATCATCTGGGGCCCTTCATTACGGCGTCCCTCAATGCCTGAGTCGCTTTGGGACTTTAAACCTCATAAAAACAAGAACAAAAAAAAAACAGTTTTTGCTCTTAGTAAAAATTGATTCTGTCACTCTCTCTGGACACATTGACGTTTGTTTGGTAGCAAAGGGCATATTTATTGCGGAGAAAATTACATTTAGAAATTTTTGTGCCATTCAATTTAAATTCAAAAAGCACTCCGTGGTCACCATTTTGAAGTGAATGGCGCTGCAGCTTAGCCTCTAGGATCCACACGCAAAAAAAACTGTTTTGAAGCACCGCAGTCTATATATGAAATCGGCCAGTGATGTCAACATCGATATTTCATTTCTCGGACTTTTCTTGCTTATCAAAGCTCGTGTAGAAGGTTGTCTTAAGTAGCGTCTTTGTTGTGCGAATGTGTATAATCTAGCAATAAGTGCTTAACTTAATTTGTACTCAGTGTCTCTTTAATTCATGTTCACAGCTAGGTAGAAGTATTGAAATACTTGTACTGTACCTCACCTGAGCTCATTAGTCATTTTCGTGTCCACTAAGTGGTCCCCAACACAGTTATGGCTGACAGGCCCTCATAAGAAGTGCAGGCTTTTGCAACTTAAGTATCTTTATGCATGTAGGTTTAAGTGAAAGGGCTTAGGGAAACCTGACAACATTGTGGTCTCATATGACGCAACATGGATTACTCAAAAGAAAACATTCAACAGAAGTCTGTCTGGTTGGGAAATTTAATCTTAGGAGAAGGTAAGTGACGCCAACCAAGTAAAATACAGGAAAAACACGACGTTTCGGGACCGGCTCGGCCCTTCTTCACGGTGTGACTACGGGCGAGCGCAGCTTGGCTTTTTAAGCCCCTGCGTGGAGGACCTCCGGGTGGCCGCAGCCCATGGACGTAGGATGAGGGGAGTGTCCCCAGGGAACGATTAACATTCTCTCGTGTTTGCTGAATGTTCCACGACTCGAGTAGAAGCCTCCTGCGTGGGTTAGCTTCCGTTTCCAATACAATGGTGCTGTCGAAGTCAATTGGGTGGTCACACCCTTTACAGTGTTCGACCACGGCGCTGCGTTGACGATTCATGTGACGGACGTCACATGAATCGTTTGTTTGCCCTACAGCAGCGGCAGAAGAAACAGCCTGACCCCCATAACTCTGGCTTTGTAAAGAACCTCTCCTCCCGTCGCTTAACACCGCCCGAATCCTCTGTTCTCGCAAAAGGACATGGGTTTAACATATCATCTGGTCCCGCCCTCCCAAAACTCGTCGCGGCTGTTGAAGATGTGATCCAGCACCTGGAGCCGCACGTCAGGGAAGAGGTCCGCCTGAAAGCGATTGGTGTCATCGCCAAGGTACCCCCCAAATTTCCGAGCAATCTGTCTCAACTGGAACGAAAAGCCCTACGTGGTCTCAGGGACGACACCGACATCGTCATCCTCCCGGCAGACAAGGGCAACTCTACAGTGGTGATGGACCGACGCGACTACGAGGAGAAGGCGTCAGCCCTTTTGAGCAGTGGGGCGTATGAGAAGGTTCGCAAGGATCCGACTTCAAACACTCAGGCAACACTCAACAGAACCCTGGCAGAGATATTCAAGCGGCACCCTGATTTCAAATGGCTCTACCTCCGCCTCATCTCCAGAAACGGCTCAGCTCCAGGCTTTTACGGGCTACCTAAAATTCACAAACCTGGCGTCCCCCTTTGGCCAATTGTAGACTTCACCCTGTCTCCTCTGCGACGTCTCTCAGACTACCTTCACAAGGTACTGGCGCCGCTCGCCGGCAGAACACCCACGCATGTACAGAATTCGCGGCATTTCGTCCAACTGGTCT
The DNA here is from genome assembly GCF_055824585.1 of Amblyomma mixtum. Taxonomy (NCBI): domain Eukaryota; kingdom Metazoa; phylum Arthropoda; class Arachnida; order Ixodida; family Ixodidae; genus Amblyomma; species Amblyomma mixtum. The sequence continues at coordinate 117,046,754 of NC_143015.1, read as the reverse complement.
CGAACCTTACCGTGGAGGAAGACGAAAGCCTAGTCTCGTTTGACGTGGTGTCGTTATTTACCTGCGTACCGGTTCCCCTTGCTGTGTCCGTTGCTCGCCATGCACTCAAAAACGACCAAACACTGCACGAGTGAACTCCACTCAACGGCGATGAGGTACGTCGCCTTCTCGACCTCTGTCTGGGCAGTACCTTTTTCACCTACAACGGAGAATTTTTGAAGCAAACAACCGGAACTGCTATGGGGGCATCGATTTCAGTCACAGTGGCTAACCTAACCATGGAAGACGTTGAAAGCCGGGCCCTCTCCTCCTTTAATCCCAAGCCAAAGTAATGCCTCCGTTATGTAGACGACTGCTTTTGTGTAATGAAAACCTCAGAGATAGAAAACCTCCAGAGTCATCTAAATTCAGTTGAACCGGCCATACAATTTACTGTTGAACATGAACAGCAGGGCAGCCTGCCTTTTCTGGATGTCCTACTTACAAGTCACGACAAAGGCCTGCAGTCCTCGGTGCACAGGAAGCCAACCCGCACAGGACGGTACCTACATTTCGATTCGAACCATCCCATCCCGCACAAAGCATCTGTCGTTACATTATTACTGAAGAGAGCCGACTCCATATGTTCCTCACGTGAAGAAAAAAGGAAGGAGAAGAACCGAGTCATTTCTGACCTCCAAAAGAACGGCTACCCAAGCTCATTCATCCGGCGCATTATCAGGAAACAAGAAAGGCAAAACAAAATCCAATCTATTATTTCCTCAGACGCATGCCAGAAACGAAAACGTGTTTGCATCCCCTATGTGAGAGGCGTGAGCGAGACGCTGGCTCGCATTCTCGGGAAAGAAGTGGTGCTGGCAACGCACAAACCGACCAGCACTATCGGTTGACTTCTCCCCCGCCCAAAAAACTGGCAGCCCAGAGAAAAGGCCCAGGGCGTCGTATACAAAATTCTGTGTTCCGTCTGCCCGGCGTCGTACATAAGGGAAACAAAGAACTTCACGGAAAGGATGAGCCAACACAGAGCGGACGTCCGTCACATGAATCATCAACGCAGCGCCGTGGCCGAACACTGTGAAGGGTGTGACCACCCAATTGACTTCGACAGCACCATTGTATTGGAAACGGAAGCTAACCCACGCAGGAGGCTTCTACTCGAGATGTGGCACATTCAGCAAACACGAGAGAATGTTAATCGTTCCCTGGGGACTCTCCCCTCATCCTACGTCCATGGGCTGCGGCCATTGACCCGCAGGTCCTCCACGCAGGGGCTCAAAAAGCCAAGCTGCGCTCGACCGTAGTCACACCGTGAAGAAGGCGCCGAGCCGGTCCCAAAACGTCGTGTTTTTCCTGTATTTTACTTGGTTGGCGTCACTTACCTTCTCCTGACATGGATTACATGTGGGTGTTCTTCGCATATCAATGTCGGGATTACTCCTTACTCCTTGTTTTGATACCCACTCATTCTATAGCCTTAAAAGGGCTGCAGTATGTATAAGTAAGCAAGAAAGAAATAATTTTCTCAGGGGATTTGTATTGGACTGTGATGTGTTATCTAATTTCTGTGTTACCCGGCATGGAATCTAGATCATAACTGCCAGAAAAATACCAAAACAAAGTTGGGGGAGATGGAGCTGCAGGTTGGTCTCGTATTATTCTGGATATCTTTGCATCAGAATTTCATGTGTTATATGACTGTTTCTCTTTTTTCATGCGGTGTCAGGCACAGAGGTTGAGGTGCAAAGCTACACCTCGTCCAGAGTCTGGAAAGAAGACTGTTTGAACCATGTCCAGAAGTGTGTGGGCACAGCTCTGCACGGCCTTGTGGTTAAGCACAAAATGGTGAGAGTTCTGAGGATATCTGGGGAAAGGGCAGACTTGCTAGAAGTCTTATATTAAAGCTGGCCTCGTCTTAGTTGGTCTCATAAGTCACGCTCAACAAGGATGACGAAATGGCCTGAAATTCCATTCTGGACAACTAGTTATGGAAACAGAAATGATAGGGATGACATTATAGAGCAGGAGGATAGCAGAGCTTATTGAGGAACAGGCACGAGTTGATGATATCCTAGTGGAGATCAGCAGGAAGAAACGGCTGTGGGTAGGCCATGTACTGCAGAGCAGAGATAACCAGTGGTCCTTTAGGGTAACATAGTGGATTCCAATAGAATCAAGAGGAAGAAATGGGCTTGGGCAGGACATGTAATGCAAAGACAAGATAACCACTGGTCCTTAAAGGTGCACTGAAGAGGAATCTGAACTCGTCTTTTTGCCGCAGGAACCCGACCTGCACGTTCCAAGCATTCTTAGAAACTGCGACTTATTGCCCTGTGTGGCCGATTTCCCTAATTAAATTGAATTAGCGTCCGGCTCCTGCCTTTACTTTTTCAATTCTCCCCGTACGGTGGGCAGAGTCGACCAACGCGGAGCTGGCCTTGCAGCCAGCTCCGTGGAGGCTTTGCGTTCACTTTACTTTGTTTTTTAGGTTTCCGTGAATAAATAGTTTCATTCGCAGATAATATAGCCGCAAAATAAGCCCGCAGAGATAAATATACGCGCAGACTATTTGCTTCTACAGATTACTACGTATTACTCCACCGATGGCAGAGCGGCAAGCCGCCACGGGACTGGGTGAAAGGCACTCCACGCATTGGTCGACTCCGCCCACCATACGGGGGAGAATTAAAAAAATGGCGGGAGCTGGACGTTAATTCGATTTAATTAGGGAAATCGGCCACACAGGGCAATAAATAGAAAGTTTTTAAGAATGCTCAGAACATGTAGATTGAGTTCCCACGGCAAAAAGACGAGTTCAGATTCCTCTTCAGTGCACCTTTAAGGGTAACGGAGTGGATTCCAAGAGAAGGCAAACGTAGCAGGGGGCGGCAGAAGGTTAGGTGGGCGGATGAGATTAAGAAGTTTGCGGGGATACGGTGGCCGCAACTATGCACAGGACAGGATTAATTGGAGAGACATGGGAGAGGCCTTTGCCCTGCAGTGGGCGTAGTCAGGCTGATGATGATGAAGTATAGGACAGGGATGGCAGAACATCAGTTGGCCAGACGTGACTAGGAGGTTTGTGGAGGTAGGGTGGCTGCAGGTGGTTCAGGATGGGATTGATTGGACGACAGTGGGAGGCTTTTTTTTTCTTGCAGTGTATGTACAGCCTTTGTCAAAAGTTTAGAGCCCAGGGGGTTTGCTTCTAAGCACTACTGTGGCGCTCTTGTAGCACTAATGGAAGTCCTACGCATCGGAGGGAGCAGGACCAAAAATCTTCTTACCTTCAGGAGATTTGGGACGCTGAGGACGCATTACGAGCAAACCAATGTGGCCCAGAAGCAAACCCCCTGGGCTCTAAACTTTTCACAAAGGCTGTACCTATATGGTGTTGTGTTGTGTTGTGTTGGGTTTAGTGGCGCATAAGCATTTAAAGGTGCAGTGAAGAGGAATCTGAACTCGTCTTTTTGACGCGGGAACTCAGTCTGCTTGTTCCGAGCATTCTTAGAAACTGCGAATTATTGCCCTGTGTGGCCGATTTCCCTAATTAAATTGAATTAACGTCCGGCTCCCGCCTTTATTTTTTGAATTCTCCCCGTGCGGTGGGCGGAGTTGACCAACGCATGGAGTGCCTTTCAGCCACCCCCGTGGAGGCTTTGCTTCCGCTTTATTTTGTTTTTTAGGTTTCCGTGAATAAACAGTTTCATTCGCAGATAATATAGCCGCAAAATAAGCCTGCAGAAATAAAAATACGCGCGGACTATTTGCTACTATGGGTTACTATGTATCACTCCGCCGATGGCAGAGCGGCAAGCCGCCACGGGACTTTGTGAAAGGCACTCCAAGCGTTGGTCGACTCCGCCCACTGTACGGAAGAATTTAAAAAAAACGGGAGCCGGACGTTAATTCGACTTAATTAGGCAAATCGGCCACACAGGGCAATAAGTCGAAGTTTCTGAGAATGCTCGGAACGTGTAGATTGAGTTCCCGTGGCAAAAAGACGAGTTCAGATTCCTCTTCACTGCACCTTTAAGGCTATCATGTGCCAAACACAAGATGGGCTGGCGACTATGATGATGGTGATGATAAAGTCTCACTGAGGGGATGTAGAGGCCATGAAGAAGGTTGTGATTGCTGCGTAGCATAGCATTACATGAAATGGTGGTGTGTTGAACTGCACCTTTCCTCAAACAGGCCACAACCCCTGGTGTCTCCAGAATGCGGCAAGACCCAGCGAACAGCTTTTCCAATCATCGTTACAACCTGTCTCCTTTGTTCGCAAGGCACTTCTTTGCTGATATCAGCACCTGTCTGGCAGGAAGTTGCCTGACTGGTCCAGCATCGCAAAATGCAAAATAGCAATGAAAGCTTGCAGATAATGATATGGGCATTGACGCCAAGGGAATGTCGCTCTTCTCTGTGCAATGCTGAAGCAGCTGTGTTTGAGGTTTTAACTACATTTCATGCTGGCAGTGAGAGGGCCTAAGTATTCTAAAGCTGCTCCGTATAGCTTCACAGAACACAAAGCTTTACAGAACACAAAGCACAGGGTAGAAAAGGACCAGCACTGAAAATCGGCATGCACAGCATTGATAAAGGGCATTGAAAAATGAGCCTTTAAAAAGGCAGCATTCGGGTGGTACTGAAGATTAAAATGATTAAAAACACATTAAAAGGAAAGGAGGCACTGTCATTTGAGCTGATACAGCAATTCCTAGCATGCTGCAGAAGTCTGCTGTAATGTTTGCACATGCCCAGGGTGAATTAGGTCATCCTCAGTGTAAATAACTGTTTTGTGTCCCACTATACTTGCTGCTGCCGGCCCTGTCAGCCCTGTGATAACATGCAGTTTGATTTTGTCTGGCAATATCCTGTCTATATTCTTATGCTTCAGCTGCTGTTCAGGGTTCTTTTTGATGAACCAGTTTCCAAAAAACGTTTTCTTCAGAGATTCCAATGATTGCTAAGGCATGCATAAACAGCTATAGTCATGCTTAGCATATCCTTTTAATTTTGTTAACCTCCTCATAAATTAAGAATGCTGTCAGTACACTCCAGGTTTCTTTCCATCCAAAAGACATGAAACAAGCACTGCCATTAACTTTGGTCTCCCCCCCCCCCCCCCCCCCCCCCTTATAACTGAAGGAGGTAAGTGCAAGCACACCTTTGTGCTTGTTTATAGCAAGTGCAAGTTTGCTCAAACACTGTGTAGAAGTCTCATGCAACATCTAAGGATATTTTGTAACCAATAAAATTTGTTGCTGCACTCTGTCTTACTGAATGCCACATGCCCTGTGTCATAGCATTTAATGAAAAATGTTCCCTCACTCAGTCTGAGTGCTACATGCTTAGCTGTGTCATGGCATTGTATGACTACTGATCACTTGTTCCTGCCGCGCTTTTGTTTTGCTTGGGCAGTCACTGCAAGGAAGTGGCTACTGATCACTTGTTCCTGCCTCACTTTTGTTTTGCTTGGCAATCACTGCAAGGAATTGTGGGCACAATAAATTTTCAGTTTGATTTTTGAAATTCTTGTCCGCTTCTCACCTTTTCGTGTTGTTTTCCACGTGCTGAACGGCCGTTTAGTTTACCGCCAACTCGACTAAACGCACGCCTCGCTATGACGGCGTTGGCGGGATCTCTTTTTTTAAGCCAATGGTCATGGCGTTCGGCTGGAGTTCGAAGACGCCGGACTGAATCCCTACCAAAGGCGGAATGCAAAAACGCCCGTGCGCTGTGCGATTTCGTTAAAGTAAAAAAAAAAAAAAGAGTACCCCGGGTACTTGTAGAAAAAGGAAAATAAAAAGAGAAAGTGCTCCGGGTGTACGAAATAAAACCGGAGAACTCCGGCCATTGTGGCGCTTCTTTTTCTAGGCCGCCTACAATTGTTCCCACCATCGCAGTTCATGCCGCGGTTCAGGTAATTCCGCCTTTCAGTACAGCACATTTATTCGTAAAAATATTTGCCATGTTTTTAAAGATAAGAAATTAGGCCGCGCAAAAGCCATACTGCTCGCGTCACTGTCGGTCGCTGTTGCTTGTACCGTGGTGTTCTTTGCTTGTTTTTTTTTCTTTTTTCCGGTGAAGGGGCGGCTTCAGCCAGCGAGGCTGATGACACAGCGTTCGTTTCACGACGCCGTGGACCACGCGTGCAGTTAACAAGCGTCTGCTTCCTTTGTCCCTTTCGCTTTTTTTTTTGTTTGTTTCTTGGGGAAAAAAATTATCTGCGATAGGACATATGCGGGACGGACTACTTCGGCTGATCCCGCACCAATCGCGCGCCGAGAAGAAACGAGTTTCCACAAATGTCTCGCGTTTCTGATGGTTTTCTTGGGCCCACCTCGTTCTAACTCTGGTTGGGACTGGATTCGTTTCTGGAAGAAAGGTGGAAGGATCAGAATAGTCCCGGAAGACATCGTCGAAAGGCTGGTAAGTGGTAACACGCTGTACTCAACCAGCTGCTAATTGCCGATGTATCACGGAGCAACGGTGATGAATGGCGGACTCCTGCATTGTGTTCACCCCTTCGGTCCATCTTGACACGTAAGCAAGTCGTTTCGCTTTGTGTGCGGGGCATGACATGGTCATTATACTTTGTTTAATCACCTTAACAGCTTTGTGCTGAACACGTGTTTTCACGACGCGGAAAACTTTATCAGCGTTGAGATTTCAGCGTTCGTTGAAGCTCGAACGACGCAGATAACGGTGTGCGTATTTTGCCGCGTGGTGGTGACGGGAAGGCTTACGCGGCGCAAAATGTTTAATCGGGCGAATAGTCCAGTTAGACCGAATGATTAATGACAGCCGCTATCGGCTATACTCACTTAAAAGGTGGCACCGAACGTTCGTGATGAGGCACGTCCAAAACACGGGCAAGCATATCGAACTGCCGCCCAATATCATGATTGTTCCAAAGCGCTCGTCGTTGTTGCGACTGAGGGGACGATGGCAAGGAAAGTGGGCGGGCCTGCCTACTGGCTCGGGCTGAGCCACAATCGCTGCCACGTGCAGACAGAGCAGAGCTGAAAGATGTTAAAGGGTAGATTGAAAGACAGACGCGCGTCGCAACCGCGTCCGCTGAAGCGACGACGCCAGCTGTAACAGGTACCCCAATGGCCGCCAGAGCGCTGTGATTACCTGTCGCGTTTCATAGTGAGTTGGGCGAGCGCAGGCGACGACAAATGAACAGTGCAAAAGTAGAGGCCGCGCTGCGTTCGTGGCACGCTTGAAACGTCCACCAGCAAAGTGAACCAGTTATGCGCCTTGACTTTTCTAAACACGAAGAGAAGGTTTACACGGCGAAAACGATTAGCCTGGGAACTAGACTGGGTTTATGGTGGTTTAACGTCCCAAAGCTACTCGGGCTACGAGGGACGCCGTAGTGAAGGGCTCCGGAAATTTCGACCACCTGGGGTTCATTAAAGGCCGATTCACACGACGGTCCATTCGCCCGCGGCCCGCGCACTACTTGCTCATGCGTCACCGCATTGAGAGGCGCGCTGTCTGCCCGCGGCCTGGTCAGTGCACCTCTCAGTGTGCTGGCGCATGAACACGTAGTGCGCGGGCCGCGGGCGAATGGACCCTCGTGTGAATTGGCCTTAACGTGCACTGACATCGCACAGTGCACGGGCCTCCAGAATTTCGGTTCCATCGAAATTCGACCGCCGCGGCCGGGATCGAACCCGCGTCTTTCGGGTCAGAAGCCGAGAGCCATAACCACTGAGCCACCCCGGCCAACGTTACTAGACTGTTCCGAACGCCACGCTGGCTCAGTGGTTATGATGCTCGGCTGCTGACGCGGATTCGATCCCGGCCGCGGCGGTCGAATTTCTATGCAACCGAAATTCTAGAGTCCCGTGTATTGTGCGATTTCAGTGCACGTTGAAGAACCCAGGTGGTCAAAATTTCCGGAGCCCTTCACTACGGCGTCCTTCATAGCCTCAGTCGCTTTGGCACGTTAAACCCCCCTAAACCAAACCCGTCTCGTTTTCTTCGTGCAAGTAGGCCCTGTTCTCCCGCAAATCTCACAATGATGTCACCCCAAGGCGTGGAGGAGGGGACTTTTGTCGACACCCTAGCTTCGACACGCTTTGTTCAGCGTCTTTTGTGAGCACAGTTCTTAGATTTGTTTGGAACATCCCAAAAATATGGTGGCTGAGGGGGTATGGGGTGCCGCACCAGAGCCTTCTGCCGAATACAATACCCTCTCAGTTGGATAATAAAGCAGAGTGCGCTCAAGGAAAGAGGGGAGGGAGGGGGTTGGACCTCTCCCTTGCGTGCATTGGGCGAGGGGTCGCTCGCTGTGTCCGTCCGTGCACTGGAATCGTGCCAGTTGTGGCCTCTCCTCCGCGCAGTGGCGCAACCTCCTCCATAACTTCCTTTCCTCAAATTCATTTTCTTCATTACGTCCCCTCTTTCTGTTTCTTCTTTCACTCCCACTTCCTCCCTTCCTCTACAAACAGATGACGGGTGTCCACCGAGATATGCGAGACAGTTACTGCGTAATTTTTTTTCCCTCAAATACAATTATCATTTTCTACACTACGGCCCCTCTGTCTTCTTTCACTCCCACTTCCTCCCTTCCTGTACGGTGCGGTTCGGGTGTCCACCGCGACGGTTGCTAGGCGACGGCTCTTGCGGCCGCATAAACAAAACAGCGCGATTCAGGCGTCCACTGACACAGGGAGCCAGTTATGCGCACTTGCTTTCCTGAAAATGATCGAGTGTAAAACGCCAACGCCAATGAACGCCGAACGGACAACGGCGACGCCGCTAGACGGGCGCCAAAGAGCTGCGCTCTAAAACACTACAATCAAAAAAGCGACCGCAGCCGCCAAAGACAATAAAAACCGCACATGCGGGAAGCCCGCCAGGTGCCAAGCGATTCTGGGAAGCAGCAGTGGAATGACCACAAGGCTTTCGCCAAGCACACACTAAAATTTCCAAAGTGTCTTAGGTAAGTTTCCTATTTCGGGCATACGTATACATTTCCCTGAAGCCTGCTTTGTGGCAGGCGGCCCACCAGGGTGTGGGCAACACCTGGCAGGGCTTCACCTGGGTGAAGGCCTTCATGGTAAATGTCTTCCGGGTAAAAGTACTGAGGTGGCCTTACCTCAGTAAGGAAGCCTTCACTTCAGTGAAGCCCCCTCATGTCAACCTGAAATCTTTACTGAGGAGCCCTACACTAAGTCGTCCTTGGTGTATCCTTGAGTAAGGCAGCTAGTAGCTGCCTTCATTCGTCCACTATACTGCCACAAGTGATTCCGCACACTCGCGCGGGCGGAGATACGCGAAGCAAGGACGCGAGCCCGGCGTGAGCGCAGTTGTGCAAGCGGGAAAAAATGGCAGCTTGGACTGACCGCTAGGCGGGCGGCTGCACGCAACCGTGCTTGTGAATGTGCATTCAGTGAAGTGTACCTGCATCCTCAAGCAGCTAGGTAGCTTCGCGACGCGGTGAATCCCGTAGAAGTGTACTTAATGGAAGAATTCGCGTTCAAATTCCGCACCGGCGTGGTTCGGTCACACATGGGCATTCGGCGGCGAGAGCGAGCGAAATCCGCCGCCGCCGAATGTTGCCCCGTTCACTCCTCCCGGCCACCACGTCTCCATTTAGGAACCAGGAGTACAGCCCAGGGCGCGGTGCTCGTTCCCCTGTTATTCAATCTGGCTATGATGCGCCTACCGGCCCAGCTGGGCGCTGTCGTCGGTGTGCAGCATGCGCTGTACGCCGATGACATCACCCTGTGGGCCACACAGGGTTCCCTTGGAGACACTGAGGCCGGCCTGCAGGAGGCGGCGACCATAGTGGACCGTTATGCTCGCCGCTGCGGCCTCCAATGCTCCATCTAAAAGTGTGAATTTGTGCACATACGCCCCTCACCAAAGCGCACAGCCAAAATTTCATTGTCTCTCCAGACAGGTCCAATCCCTGAAAATCCTCTCGCAAATGTAATTATTTTCAGTTTTGTTTACGTCCGCGCGAATAAAAGATACTGCCTAAATAAGAAAAGTGTGTTACCGGGATGCCAATTCTTTGCGGGCTCGATCCCGGCCGCGGCGGTTGAATTTCTTTGGAGGAGAAATTCTAGAGGCCCGTGTATTGTGCGATGTCAGTGCACGTTAAAGAACCCCAGGTGGTCGAAATTTCCGGAGCCCTCCACTACGGCGTCTCTCATACCCTTAGTCGCTTTGGGGCGTTAAACCCCATAAACCAAACCAATCTTTGTGACTCCTTTTTGGGACCAAAATTGCAAACCTCTTTGTGGAGATCAGGAGTTCGAACCTCCCGCGCTTTCTGACGTCAATCGACGCGTACTCGCTAAGCCTAGCAGCTCTGTAAACATGGAAGTAATCTGAAAATTTGGCGTGTTTTATCGCTAAAATTTTGTGGTTCAGGTAACTTTAGCCAAAGCGAAAGTCTCGTGCGCCTTCACTTTGCCGTGAGCGCGAGCCACAGACTAGCGGCAACGACGAAAAGTGGCATTCACCTCCATGCTCCTGGGGCTGGCTCGCTCCCCCTCCCGAGCCGACTGAAAGAATGTCAAGCCGTGAACAAAAGATGGTTGGGGGGCGCTGAAAGGACGAATTAAACCGCGAAGAAGAGTTCGGGGAACACGAAGCTATGAAGAAAAGAGTCCTCGAGAGCCCCGCGGTCCTCCGATTGTTGTCAACCGGACCCCGCTTCCGACGCGCGCGCTAGCGCCCGTACGCAGGCGCCGATATCTGACATGCACAGATATCTGCGCACCGCTCGCGCCTGCTCGCGCCTCGCGCATGCGCAGACAGGCTCCAACGTACGCCCGTGCGCGTAGGCGCTCCGCCAGTACGCCTCGGAAGTGTCCATCGAGGTGGGGCTCTGGATGGATGGATGGATGGATAGGAGCGCCCCCTTTGAAACGGGGTGGTGGCAATTGCCACCATCTCTCAAACGCGACGCGCGCGCCACTGGCGGCGGCGCGCGCGTCCCTGTCAGGAAGGCGGGGGCAGTCCGACAGCTCCCGCTGTGTTGCGCGCGCTGTCGCGAAGCAGTTGTACGCCTCCTTCTCGAGCACAATATTGGCACATAACAACAGCAGGGCACATTGCTGTGTTGTAGGATGCAATAATACATATATAAATTCACCTCGGACAAGATTTTATGGATTTCCAGAGCGACATTGGGAGACGGCCCACCCTTCGCGACGGGCAACACGCGCGCGCGGTTTCTGGTCAAACAACGGTCAAACCCGTGCGGAATACGCTTGCTTGACTCGTGCATTACCTCCTAGACAGGTTTTTGAGTCATGGGAAATTCAGCAGACTCGGAGGAATGCTATTGGCTCTCTGGGAACCCTTCCCTCTTCTTGCACCCACGATTTCCGGTCGCTGACTTGGCAGTCAACAATATGTAAGCTTAAAAAGCCACGCCGAAACTCGCCCGCAGTCACACGTGAAGGAGCCCAAATTTTGCGCAGTAAAGACTCGTTTCCCTTAGTTCCAGTTATGCGCGGAATCCTTGCTCGCTTCCACTGCGCCTTGTCGTCCATCGTCTTTTTCGACAGTTAAAGGCACGTTTTAAGGGGCAATGGAAACATGTTCCTGATAAATCTTTGCTCCACATCTGAAGGACTTGGTGATAATTTTCTACAATAAACACATATCTAAATGTCGAATATTCAGGACACTTGAAATTAAACAAAGCTTGAAATGAAATTCCGCTTCTTCAGCACAAGCTTTCGTCAAGAATCATGCATGAATTAGCTGGGATAGTCCTTTTTTGCAGAATCCAAACCAAACAGTTTGAGGTTATCCGCATGACTTTCAGTGCGCACACCGAAGGTGCGGCAAAAGAGAATGCTATGAAGTCAGGTTTGCGTCGTTCGCTCAAAAACTGGACTTTCCTAATTACCTTAAATGTTATGCCGCCTGGCCGTCTTTGAAAGTTTAGGGTAAGCCTTTTTAAATGCAGGAACACCCCAGGCTTGCGGGCGGCTCGTTTTGGAGAGCGTTTCACACCGCTCCAAAAACACAGCAACGGCAGCAGCGGGTTTACATTTGCCTGCCTTGCAACTGCAGCTCGCGGCAACAAGCTATCTACTGGAAGATAGCTACATAAAAAAAAAAACTCAGTGAGAGTGCAGCGCTGACAGGCATTATATAGAAATATTTCTTAGCGTTAATTTGATCGTTTTCGGTGGCGCAGTGATGTTTGTCTGCGCAATGCACCGGGCTGCTACTTCGCTCCCGTCACACGACACCACCTCTTTCACATTGTGTACATGGCCTGCTTCAAAAAGCTCCGTTCCTTTCCTGACGTTCGCTCCTCGAAATAATTTTGCAGCCTCATGAATGAATAGGTCGAAATCCCGCCTCTACGAACAGCGGCAGCCGCTAGCAGACGCCATCCCTTCGCAGTCGCGGGACGAGCCTTCCTGACAGGGACGAGGAACTGGCCGCGCGGGGGAGCTGAACGCAGCCTCGACGGTGGCGGTGCCTGGCGGGTGCAGGGTGCCTATTTCGCCGATTTAGCGTTAGCGTTCTGCGCATGCGCAGTAGCGCCCCGCTATTCCCCTGTGACCCAAAGCTATAGGGTGACCCTGTACTAAAATTCTCTTTTATTGCCAAGGTGGCGCAATACATAGGAGAACCTAAGCACAATCAACACGAGGCATTGCATCGCTGATTGAGTACGTCAACAAACAGGAAGAAAGAAGGAAAGAGTTAAAGCCAGCACTAGCCATTTAGCCGCTGAGATAAATTCTTTTTGAGTGAGCGCAAGAGTTGGCTTGCTCACGCACATTTCTTGCTCTTCATGAATAAAGGTTTGGTTTGGTTTATGGGGTTTAACGTCTCAAAGCGACTAAGGCTATGAGAGACGCCGTAGTGAAGGGCTCCGGAAATTTCGACCACCTGGGGTTCTTTAACGTGCACTGACATCGCACAGTACACGGACCTCTAGAATTTCTCCTCCAAAGAAATTCTAGCCGCCGCGGTCGGGATCGAACCTGTGTCTTTCGGGCCAGCAGCCGAGCACCATAACCACTCAGCCACCGCGGCGTCCTCCTCAGCGGCTAAGGGACTAGTGCTGGTTTTACCTCTTTCCTTCTTTCTTCGTACTCAATCAGCGATGAAATGCCACGTGTTTGATTGTGCTTAGGTTCTCCTATTTATTGTGCCATCTTAGCAATAAAATCGTCAGTCGTAAGTCAGCGCTTATTTCTAGACGAGGCCTATTTCAGGCCTAGGCGAGGAAATCGCAGAACAGGAGCTCCAGCTTCTGCGAAGTACCATTAAAACCTCCTCGGCAGTGGGAGGAGACGGGATCACTAATAAGACCCTCCGTGACCTGGATGATGGGCCATTCACAGCCATTACCAAATACTTCAATGAGTGTTGGAACAACGGTCTATCCCAGACTCCTAAAAGCATGCTAAGGTCATATTCATTCCCAAAGCGGGCAAGAAACTAGATCAATCTTAGACCTACCTCGCTAACTTCCTGCCTAGGCAAGGTCCTAGAGCACGTAGTTCTCAACAGACTCAACGCTTATGCCGAGAGGGAAAAAAACTTCCCTAGTAACCAAATTGGCTTCAGGCTTGGCCTCTCGACTCAGGACTTACTCTGGATTATTCAAAACGATGTCTTTCCTCAGAAAACAAGGGAGAAACGACTGCATAACATCCTCAGCTTAGACCTGAGGAAGTTCAATAAAACTTGGGTTGCGCAACCTATACCTTCACAACATCATAGACCTGATGAGTTGCAGACCTCAAAAACCAGTCACTAACAACAGACAACCTTATTTCTGATATAAGCAGGCGCATCGGCGCACTTGAAGGTCATTACCAAACCATACAGTCATTACTCACACCACTCAGGCGACTCGCCAGCTCTGCGATCTCGAGGATCGTGTAGACGAAACAGAAAACCAATCACGCCGAAACAACCTCATATTCTACAACACTGCGGACCCTGACCCATCTGGAACGTACGTGGGCGGACTCTGAAAAACTACTCATTCGCCATTGCTCCGAATTTTTGGACGTCACCCTCGACCCCAAAACACCGCACTCACCCTCTTGGGCGCCACGAACCTGATCGCTGCCGTCTGTTAATCGCCAAATTCGCACTCTTCAAAACGAAAGAAGAAATTCTAGCTAATGGCCGCAAATTCAAGGACACTGACTACTCCGTCGGTAAAGATTTTTCACGTCGCATTCGCAATAAGCGCAAGCACCTAGTTACCTTTGCCAAGTGCAAGACTAACCGTTTTTCTTTGTGATACAAGACCCTGTTCATCGGGGCCCTTCGACGAACCGTCGCAATCTGTAAAACGGAAATCATAGCGGTTGCTGCGCCGCCAGCTTCCAGCCGCTCGCGTACCTGCCACCCCCCAGCCTAATCTCTCCTTTTCGGCGGTTTTCCCTAACATACGCAGTTTTCTTCCGAAACGAAAAATCATCTCCAATCTTGTGTGTTCATCTGCTAGTAACTTGCTGATACTTACCAAAACATGGCTCACTATAATGGCGTCACTGATACTGAAGTTCTAGCTGACTTGCCGAACTTTAACCTTTTTCGCAAAGATCGTGCATCCGCTCGAGGCGTCGGTGTCCTCATCGCAGTTAACAATCAGTTCTCATGTACAGTTATTAATATTAAATCAGACTTTGAGATAGTATGGCTACTTTGTCGCGCCGCGCCCCAAACCTTATACTGCTAGGCGTTTGTTACAGAGCGCCAAATACCAACTCTGATATTTCCCGAATACTTAACGTCGTGATCAGCTAATTATCGGGGAAATACCCAAAAGCACATATCATTCTTTTTGGAGTCTTCATTTTTCCAGAAATCAAGTGGAAGACACAGACAGCAGTCGGCAACAGGGAAGCGAATGACTTCATTCAGGTGTGCCTAAACTTCGACTTAACACAAGTGGTATCTGAACCGACCCGCGTTGCAGGAGGGTGTGCAAACATCCTAGACGTAATCCTAACCACCCACCCGGAAGCCCTCTCATCTATCACTTATCTACGCGAAATCAGCGACCATAAAGTGATCCACGCCACATTGGCGTTCCACCCATCACGATGCCAAAATCAAAACAAAACTATTCGTCGCAACGACAAAGCCTTTAGTCTAGAATTAAGAGCCAATATCGCCCAACATTTGAAGCATCTTTTCACGATCATTCAGTAAATGATAATTGGTCCAATTTTAAGAACAATGTTAGTGAGCTAACCTACAGATACATCCCTAAAACAACCTTCCACGCGTACCGCCAGAAACCATAGTATACCAAAACAATAAAAAGGCTCGGCAATAAAAACAAACGACTTTTCCGTGCGGCAGAATTAAAGCAATACGACGTTTGCGCGTGGGAAAAATGCTATGCAGCCGAACACACGTACAGTCGGGGACAAAAGTCTCCGGACCACGTGTTCCTCTAACGAAGCCGATAGCTTTGCTAATAGTCGGCGGCTGGGGACCACCCTTGTGGAGGCAAAAGTTAAATTTTTGTTCTTTCATCTCCACAAGTGCGGTCTCCAGCTGCTGTCTGATAGTAGAGCTATAAGCTTTGTTTGAGGAACACGTGGTCCGGAGACTTTTGTCCCCGACTGTACCTATCTGCAATCCGCAACGCAAAGTACTCTTTCCTTCACAACGACCTCCCCAAATTGTTGACTTCCAATCCCAGAAAGTTTTGGCAGGTAATAAGTGAGCACCCGGCACATACCATCACTCTTACTAAAGAGTCTGGAGTAGAAGCTGAAGGCAATGTGTGCGCGGACATTTTTAATAATGTCTTTTCATCTGTATTCACTAATGAAAATCACCCACCCACTGCGGCTTCCGCCGTCAATATACAGTCCAACATGCCTGCTGTCGCGTTTTCTGAAGCCGGCATTTCCTCGCTCATTGAACACCTTAAAACTTCATCATCGGCCGGCGTCGACGAAATTAACTCCAAAATACTGCGCAATGCTAAGAGCATCTCTGCAAATGTACTTATTGTTTTCACAGTCGATTTCTACAGGATGCATTCCGGATGACTGGAAAGTGGGAAATGTCATTCCCGTCTATAATCAGGTAACAAAGATGCTCCATTAAATGACTGTCCGATATCATTAACCAGCATACCTTGCGAAATCATGGAACACGTCATTTATTCTCAAATCATGGACTTTCTTGACACTAACAACAACTTTCATCCCTCGGAGCACGGGTTTCGCAAGGGTTTGTCATGTGAAACTCAAATGGCCATCCATCTTCATGACGTTCACTCCAAACTCGACCTAAATTTACAAACTGACGCTATTTTTCTAGACTTTGTTAAAGCATTTGACAAAGTTCCCCACCGGTGTTTACTGCTAAAACTGTATCCTAATGTCTTATTATGGATCGAAGAATTCCTTTCTAACCGCTCCAAGTTTGTTCTCGTTAATGGCCACAGTTCCAACCCTCTTCCAGTAACATGAGGTGTACCTTAGGTTCTGTACTAGCTCCCCTCCTATTCTTAATCTATATAAACGACTTACCCTTAAACCGGGTTTGTAATGATCGGCTGTTTGCAGACGACTGCGTTATTTACCGCACTACTTCCAACTTAACACAGTGCATGCGTGGTGCGATGACTGGCTAATGTCGCTTAATCCTAATAAATGTAAACTCGTAACTTTTCACGCCGGCGTAACCCCCACGTTTTCACTTAATCGGTTACTAACGTTCCACTAGAATCTGTATACTCATACAAGTACCTAGGGGTTACCTTGTGCCAGGATCTCTTCTGGCGCTCACACGTAACAAACATCGTCGCATCGGCTAACCGATCATTGGTTTTTTAAGCATGAAATGCTTTTAGCCCCCGTTGTCGGCAGTGTGGTGACGTCACGCCGAGACCGAGAGCCATCATCCGGGCACTGAAATCCAGTCATCCGGGCACTGAAATCCAGATATCCGGGCACTGAAATCCAGTCATCCGGGCACTGAAATCCAGTCATCCGGGCACTGAATTCCAGTCATCCGGGCACTGAAATCCAGTCATCCGGGCACTGAAATCCAGTCATCCGGGCACTGAAATCCACTCATCCGGGCACTGAATTCCAGTCATCCGGGCTCTGAAACGAGAACATCCGGGCACCGTACGAGACTTAGCGAGATTTAACGAGACTCCGTAAGCCCTCCTACGCGACCGGCATGCAAGCGCTGGTTGGTCTCCAAACGAGACAAAAAATAACTGCTGCCAGTGCCTTCTCAATGTTTATCAAGATATCAGTGGAGCTGTGGGTTTGATAACGCACGGAATTATAATTTCCGATTTCTAATAACGCGTGCAAAAACCACATAAATTACATGTTGCACTTCGTTGTCGTACGTGATCCGGGGGAGAAGCGCTGCGTTCAAAGGGCAAGGCATCGTGCCGAACGGGTGGTGGCGTTCCTCCCTTCCTTTACGGTGCGGTTCGGGTGTCCACCGAGATGGCAGAGAATTACTGCGCCATTTCCTTTCCTCAAAAAACCTTGCGTTCAAATGACAAGGCATCGCGCTGAACGGGTGGTGGCGTTCCTCCCTTCCTGTACGGTGCGGTTCGGGTGTCCACCGAGATGACATTAGGCCCGTAAACATTTCATGCTTACTCTACTCTCGGTTACGGGAGAGGCAGAGATTTTTTGAAACGTCATCTACCGCATGCCCCTCAACGTATTAAACTTCTCGCCTACCAGTCACTCATCTGACCAAAACTAGAATACGCATCTGCTATCTGGAGCCCGCAACAAGCATATCTCATCAGTTCACTAGAATCTGTCCAAAATCACGCCACGAGGTTCATTCATTCTGCCTATTCGGACGACATAAGTGTATCGTCACCTAAACGGCAATCAGGTTTATCAACTCTTGTCCATCGTCGTCGCATTGCTTGTATTAGTCTGTTCCATTAAGTTTTTTTTTACAGTTCCCTCAGCCAACCACCATGCATCACACCGCCAGCTCGCATATCTCATCGCACCGGCCATCCACTGCAAGTTTCATGCCAACGCGCCCGCACCGTCACTTTTTCTGCATCCTTTTTTATTCTCACTGCAAAAGACTGGAATGGCGTTCCCCACGACGTTGATATCATCACGTGCCCATCAAGTTTTGTTAACAATTTAAATATGTATTTCATAAATATCATGTAGGCAATCATATTCAATGTTTGTACTCCCAACCCTTATTAATACCCCGAAGTGGGGTCTTTAAGGTAATAAAGTGAAGTGAAGGTTTTCGATAACTTATCCCATGAATCGACTCTTAAGGGTCTCTCCGAGATGAACGTATAGGGGCCAGGACATACAGGGTGTTTCACGTAACTTGAACGAAGGATTTAAAAAAAGCGGTAAACTGCAGCCCGCTGAAACCAATGATAAATTGTTTGCCGTCATGTGGCGCTCCTAAGAATATCTTTTTATTGCGCTTGTTTAGTTAATTAACTAAGATGAATTATGCAAATTTTCAAATATTCATTTTAGTGCCAAGACCGTTACGTTATGTTGTAGAGCATGTTTATAAACAACCGATCCAGTTTATTGTAGCGTCGTATCTCCTACGGGGTCCTTTTTTCCGGCATCTAAAGAAAGCCCGCGAAATATGAAAAAATACCACGTGACTGCGCTCGTGCGCTACCAAATTGCAGCGCTTCTCAACGGCGCCAGTCTTAGCAGCGGCTTGACAGCGCGTCAGCACTTTCCGCAGTGGCGCGGCGGCCGTTCACTTCGCCACGGTAGGGTCCCTAGAACCCTAGCCACGGTCAGCGGGCACGCTCCGTTTGCTCGAAGCGCCGTTGAGAAGCGCTGCAATATGGTAGCGCACGAGCGCAGTCACGTGGTATTTTTTCATATTTCGCGGGCTTTCTTTAGATGCCGGAAAAAAGGACCCCGTAGGAGATACGATGCTACAATAAACTGGATCCGTTGTTTATAAACCTGCTCTACAACCTAACCTCTTGGCACTAAAATGAATATTTGAAAATTTGCATAATTCATCTTAGTCAATTAACAAATTAAGTGCAATAAAAAATAATCTGAGGAGCGCCACGTGATGGCGTACAATGTATCGTTGGTTTCAGCGGGTTGCGGTTTACGGTTTTTTTTAAACCCGTGGTTCAAGTTACGTGAAACACCCTGTATAATTGCATCAGAAACCTCCTTAGTAACAGAACAGCCTGAATTAAATTTAGTAGCTCCAAGGATCGGTGATCCAAATGGGTACCAATGGCACGCCACAAGGGGCAGTCCTCTCGCCCTTCCTCTTTAACGCAGCACTGAGATCCCTTCCGAAGCTCCTGCGCAAAATCTCACACGTCAAACACGCGCTGTATGCCGATGACGTTACTATTTTGACCAATATAGGCAAGGCAACAGGTAGAAGAGGTACTACAGAAAGCTGCAGACACAGTCAGCTCATGCGCCACCGGCATCGGGCTAAAGTGTTCCCCAACAAACGGGAAACGAGAAGGCGAACCGATATGCCCGAGCTCTAGCAAACCGGGAGGGATCGGGAGTGTCTCGGTGTCACATCAACGAAACTTTCACTTACCGAGAAATGACCAATCAGCTCCGTGAGGCGCAGAAACTTTACCCTGCACCTCACCCCGACCTTACCAGACAACAGGCCAGAAACCTACGTAGAGCCCAAACTGGGACAGTCACGACCCCAATTCTTCTGTCTAAAATCACCACACAACCCATCGATCCCAATTGCTTACCGTGGTTAGCGTATGTTACACGGCGGACCAAACAGCAGTCACGCGACTAACCTTGCTTATCGCGAACCGAGCTTGGCGACATCAGTTTGCGTCGTTAACCGAGAATACGGCGGCGTCTGTGGACGGAAAGTGCCCGTAGGCGTCCGAGTTTCTAAGAGCGTACGAGCTGGTGCACTTCAATGACGTACTTCTTCGCGCGAAGTCACTTTTCACATTAAAATAGGTCCGACGGGGCAGAAACAGCGTACTGCAGCACCGTCCTGCGATGCTCGAGCTGCACATTCTAGCGCTGTAATATCGAAAAAGGACCGCTCCCTGCGCCGCATCTTTAACGCAACGCTCGCTGCACCGGATTTCGCGAGCTGACTGCGGGGGTGCCGTCTGCGAGCGCGGCGGACGACGGCGCTCTGACCGTGTGCTACTCCCTAGTCGTCGCTAGGCCTAACTTGTTTCGCATCGAAGCCACAGTGGGCTGCGCTTTTGAATTGACCAGCGCTACAGTAAATGGTCCACTCATTGCACTGCCTTACTGACTACCTTTCTCATCGGACGGCACTCTAGACACTGCGTTGTAAGTATTTGCAAATGCTGCTTCGCTCTGCCGATCATCACGTCACTACGTTCGTTGCACCCGGCCGGTGGATGCCGAAACCGTGAACGGTAGCGAGTCGTGTGACAACGGCGAACTGCGGTTTGAGTATAGCCACCGTTAAGTTCGGTAATCACGGTTACGCTAGCCGCGGTTAACTCTGCCCATGTAACAAGGGTATAAGGAAAATCCACCTCAGAAAGACCTACCGGCTGCCTCCCAGGAGGCCTGGCTTACGCTCCTAAGGGAGCCTGACAAGAACACGCGAGCCAGGCTTGCGGACTTGGTGGGAAAGGTCGCCCTCCGTTAGGGGGCCATTAATCCCACCCCATAGATCTTTTAGATCAATAAAGTTTCTCCAATCCAGCTAGCCTCTAACCGCTGGCGCGCAACTCCCCGTCTTCCAGGCCGACGTGAGGTGGGCGGGGAGTAACGTCTTTTCTGACGGAAATAAAAGTATAGTCACTCAATCAAAATCATCTAATCACGTGGTATCACAACGGCGAAGCCGGCTAGCGTGCGCAGCTGCGCCTCTCCCTGCCTGCCCTCTCCTAATCACGTGGTATCAGCGGTGGAGCCGGCGAGCGCGCGCCAGTGCGCCTCTGCTTGGCGAGTCACGTGGTTTGCCTGCGCTCCGGGGCCTCAAGGTCAAACGCGCATCATGGTTGACCTTGGGCGACCCGTAGAGCTTTCGCTCCAAAAAATATGCAATCCCGTTGAGATGTGCTCGAAACGCAGTTTATAGGTGGCATGCACGGCCGCACCACGGCGCTGCGCCGCCGCCAGGCGCCATGCTTGAGGTGCACGTAGCAGACGAACTCTTGCTCCGCAAGCAATATCTCTAAACATTGGCAAGCATGGCGTATCCATACGCCGCAGAATGGCGGGTCGTATGGATGTTTTTAGTGCGAAAGTGCGTCTAGCCACACACCCCGTGTTTCAGGGGTGTGTGTGAAGCCTCTGAGTAGAAAGAGTAACTAGGTCAGTGGACACCTCATTCGCGCTGTGAATAGGCGGTGGCGTCCGCCTACAAATTGAGGCAGTTGTGGTCCTTCCCTTTTCTCAAAACCAGTGGAAGGTTTAGACTCCGTGTCATTTCGGGGTCAGCAGCCGAACAGTAGCCATGACGTGAACATTTAGTTTAGGCCTCGGCATACAAAAATTTCACAGGGACACGATTACATCATGTGTTGGCAGTGCGATAGCATCAGGTGGTGTTGATGCACCGGGAGTGACATCACTTCTGGTCTGATTTTTGGGACGCATGCCGCCGCCGCTGCTCTTTCCCGATAGGTCATCTAATTCTATCGCATTAAAGCAGCGATATTTTAGCGCCTTGGTTGGTTTGGTTTGGTTTTTGAGGAAAGGAAATGGCGCAGTATCTGTCTCACACATCTCGGCGGACACCTGAACCGCGCCGTAAGGGAAGGGAGGAAGGTGGGAGTGAAAGAAGAGAAAGAGAAAGAGGTGCCGTAGTGGAGGTCTCCGGAATAAGTTCGACCACCTGGGGATCTTTCATTCGTTGTCATTCCGGCCTTTGGGGCAAGCTGACGTAGTGGAGGTTACGGTGAATTTAAACCAAGAACCAGCGATTACATTGCGGTTAGTCAAATGCTCACGGGACGGACCTAAACTTTGATGTCATTGCCACCACTCGGCTGTTGAAACCGAAACAACATGAGAAAGAAATAATTTATTTGCCTAACATAGGTGGATTCCGCGGGGTGATCCTGCATTCTGGTATCTTACGCAGCATTCCAACGAAACACTCAACTAAGCATTTCGTCTCTGTACTCTTTTAACCCATATATGCCCAGGTTTTTAACGTTGTGACTCTAAGTCTTTGAACATGTATTGCCTGAAAGCTTCCGCCCGTTAGCGTAGGTTCAAGAGGCTCAAAACTTTTTCTGAGCTGGCGTTGTGTTGTGCGCGCTTATAATGAGGCTCCAGTCCTCTCTGGAAGACTTTGCTTCTTTTGGTAGTGAGCAGATTCGACCGCATTGAATTCATTTTTATTCCGCTAGAAGAAAAAAAGCTGTGCGCATGGTCATGAGGAAACCGCCAAGCGTGATGAGAAGTGTGGCGTTAGAGTCGACTTCTAATGTTTCAATCTTAACCATTCGTCCAGGTTTGTGCCAAAAGTTGGTGTTGAGAAATATATTTCCATCAATAAAAGGGGTTTCTGAATTCTGAATTTCTTGAAGTTTATTTATATTCGCGTTAAGACGGATCGTCAGGGAATATAACCCTGGGTTTAGGTTTGTGTAAATAGTCCGTTTGTGATTTGTAGTCTCCTTTGCTTCTTTTGCTCCTGCGCAGCAGCCGTGCAATGGCAGGCCAAGAAATCCAACCCGGTGTCCCTGCTCTCGTGTTGGAACCACCGAAATTGGTACTGGCCGACCTGGACAGCGCTAAGGGGCGTTTTACGGGCGCCCGAATCGACTACCAGTCGCCGTGCACGGCATCCTCGGGCCAGAGCTGCCACGTCGTACGACAGCTGACCGCCTGGAACGACTTCCTCGGCGCCGCCCAGCTGCAGCTACGGGAGGTGCCCGGGATACGCGGTCAGCTGTCCCTGACAAGCTTCAGGGACCCGTTGTTGGCGGTGCCATCGTGGTCTGAGGTGCACCAGGCCGCCTCGGCGGTGTACTGGCTCCTCAAGACGCACCACTGCGTCACCTCTCTCACCGTGGGCGAAAGCACGTTCAGCGTATACGAAACTCTGCTGTGCGAAGCTCTCAGGAACTGCGTGTCCCTGAAAACGCTCAGGATCAATTTCGCCTCGGCCAACGCGCACAGCCAAGTGTGCGGCGTCATCCCTACCCTGGGCAACCTCGAACTGCTCGCGTGCGACAGCCACTGGTCGTGCCCGCCGCCGTTCCTGTCCGCCGTGACGACCCTGGTGCGGACCACGACGTCACTAACCTCGCTCCTCATGCCACTCCTCGAAATGGACGAAGAGGGCGCCAGGCAGTTCATGGAAGCCCTACGGGAGAACCGCACTCTGACGCATGTCTATGTGCACGACTCTGCCACGAGCCCACACGGCGTGCACCAGCTCTTCGCCGAGTACCTCAAGTGCGCCAGCGTGCTGACAACGTTGAGCTTCCAGGCGTACGTGGAGGGCTCGGCCGAATCGCTTGAGCTGGTTGTCCGGGGCCTGCTGCAGAACAGGACCATAACGAGAGTGACCATGTCGTACTTCGTGCTGGACGCCGACTGCGCCGAGCTCGTTCCGCGGGTCTTCGCGGAGAACACGGTGCTGCGTGCGTTCAACGTAGCTACCGTTCTGAAAGACCCGGGGCGTAGTCTCGAGAGCGTATTCGAACGCTGGCTCGACGCGCTTCTACAGAACGAAACGCTGGAGGAAGTCTATATCGACGTGGCCACGTGGAACACCAGGCAGTGGAAGCGATTCATCAGTGCCTTGCCAGAGAAGAACATGAAGATGGTGACCATCGACTCTCATTACAACGATCGACGCCGGTTGCCGCTCATTTGCGCCATGCTTAGGGAGAGTGGTGCGGATCACAAGGTATACTTTGGAACCTACAGCATGGATGACTCGCTGGAGCTGCTGGAAAGCAAGGGATTCGCGATCCTCCACGCCAGCCCGTCGTTGCCGGGCAAGAAGAAGTTCCTCGGCATATTCGACTACCTCTCCACGTTCAGCCACATCACGACGGTGTACTTGGGCATCTGGACGGGCAACATTGACAGCGAAATGGCCGTGGCCGTTGCGTGCTTCATCAGAACGACGAGGACTCTGCGGAGGCTGTACCTCACCTCGCGGCCCGAAGACGTCCACCTGCCGGGTGCCCACGAGTGCTGGGGGACCGTCGTGAATTCGCTGAGCTTCAATCGGAGCCTGAGGGAGCTGCACGTGGACAAGGGGTGGCTCGACGACAAGGGAGTCAAGATGCTGGCCCTCGCCGTGGCGTCTAGCCGGTGCATGCGTGCCGTCCACTACGTCCCTCGCAGGAAGCGCGACGTCATCGTCTTCATCCAGGTCCTGAGAAGGACCCTGGCCATGAACCACTCGCTCACGAGCCTGTCGGTCGAGTGGATGATGGACGAGGTAATATCCAGGATGTGGTACCCCGTCACGCAGGTGCCCCGACGTAACGCCAGCGTGGTGGTCCGCGCGGCCTATTTCGCCACTGGGGTTCGATTCGACAGGTATGTGTATGTGGCACACAAGAGTTCTGAAGGCATTTTCTGCTGCGGTTGTTGCTGCGTAGTCGCTTTGCCAGGTAAATTGGTGAATTGGTTTTTCAGGCTTATCGGTATTCGGGCTTGTATCCTCCTGAGGCCTGGACGGTAAACGATGTCTCTGATTTCCTCAATACATTTATTTATTTATTTATTTATTTATTTATTTATTTATTTATTATTGCGAAAGCAATACTACTTGCACTTTCAGGCCGTTGCCGTGCTGCGGCCGGTGACCACCATTGACCTTCATTTGACCTTGATTGCATTAGATTGGATTGGACTGGATAGGACTGGATTGGATTAGATTACATTGCATTGCATTGGATTGGATTTGATCGGAGTTAATTGGGTTGGATTGCATTACATTGGATTTGATTGGATTGGATTACATTAGAATATATTACATTAAATTACATTATATTAGATTACATTACATCACATTAGAGGGGAGTGGATTGGAATGGATTGGAATAGATTGCATAGGATTGGATTGGATTAGTTTGGATTGGATTGGATTCGATTATATAACCGATGCATCACCACAAGTCTAACCACAAGCACCACCACCAGCTACACTACTAGGTGTACCATGGCGTACGTACGGATATTGCTTTCGCAATTACCGGGCTTAACCAAGCTAAGCCGCAGCGATTTTTTTTATTTATTTATTTATTTATTATGCCCTCAGGGTACAAACGTGCATTACTAAAGGAAGGGGCGGATGCAGAGGCATATACATTGCACACAGAAATTTGATCGTTACGATGGTTAAGATCGGTATGATCGTTATGATCCTATGATGGAAATATGATCGTTACGATCGTACACAGAAATATGATCGCATGAGGATATGATCGTTACGCTAAACATGATTGAAATACCTTTTGCTGCGTTTCGAACTTTGGGCTGTATGGTGTGAAACGTCCTGTTTTGGAGAGCATGCGATTGTCTCTCAATTTTGTGGTTATTTGTGTTACGCCACACATAACACAGCTCACTGGAAGTCTGAAGAGACCCCTTGTATCTAATCAACGTAACCGGGCTGATCATGTACAGATACAGAGCCTTTGTGAAAAAAACTATGGGCTCGCTTATGACTGGAATGCGGTAGCAAACGCCATATTCTCACTGCGCTGCAGTAACAGGTATCAGCTATTTATGCTCCAATTTTGAAATGAATTCAAGCGCACAACAACACGCACACAAGAGAGGAAAGACACAGGACAGGCGCTAACTTCATCTGATTTATTCGCAGGCAAGAGAGCAGATTATATACATAAATGGAGACATGCGCAGTAAAGAAACGCATCGTCAGTTCGCAATGCGTGCTCGAGATACCTGTACTCTGCGTGCAAAAGATTAACAGACGTGTCACTCACACAGTCATGCCCCCTCTTCCTGATGTGAAAGGCTTCTAATAGTTCACGTGCCGTCTTATCACCGCCTCTGCCAAGTATCTTTATCTCTTTCAAAATAAGCTATGCACCATCTAGCCCAAACAGAAGTTTTTTTAAATTATGCTCCAATGTTGCTGACATTTGCACGTGGCTAATATTTTTCTGTTTTCTTTTTTACTTAAATTCCTTGTCTAGGTCGCTGTCTAGAAACATGGTTGCTCACACCACGGTGGGCAGGTTGTGCCGACGTCACAGGGTCATGTGACTTCTCTCTCATCCAGGCAGCGAATTTCTTCTCGGACGTCGGGGGGGTTTAGGTTTGGTTTGTTTATTGGGGTTTAACGTCCCAAAGCGACTGAGGCTATGAGGGACGCCGTAGTGAAGGGCTCCGGAAATTTCGACCACCTGGGGTTCTTTAACGTGCACTGACATCGCACAGCACACGGGCCTCTAGAATTTCGCCTTCAAGAAATTCAGCCGCCGCGGCCGGGATTGAACCCGCGTCTTTCGGGTCAGCAGCCGAGCGCCGTAACCACTGAGCCACCGCGGCGGGGCGGTGGGGTTTAGGTGTGATCGCTCTAATGCGGTCGCATTAAAATATGCAGCCCACCTTGTATGCTTCTCTGCCATGCCTCAGTGCAGCTCAGGGATGACCCGGTGGTATTTGTCTTAACGCGCTAACTAATTTACAATTAAATTTCTTCTCTCTGATGCTGTTTCGGTTTCATCGATCGAACTACGACTGTGACGTGACGTGTTCTTCACGTGATCCACGGGAAAAAAACATATTGTCACGTTGTAGTGGCGGCAGTCCAGCGGCCAGGGTGACACCAACAAGTCTTGCAAACGAAGCTCTTTATTTGGGCTGACTTGCGCCCACAAAAGAACTGAATCACTCGGCGGCGGCGTAAGCAACAAACGTTCTCGTCAGTCGTCGAACTACGAATGCCTGCCGCTCGCGGCATCGCTCAATTTAAAGCCGGCAAGGAAACTTCGAGATAACAGGTCAAGATTATCTACAGTAATCTGGAAACACGTAGATGCAGCTCTTCATGGCTGTGATCAATCGAGATTAGTCCGGTCGCTTCTCGCGTCACGAACAAAAATGATAACACCCCTTTCCTGCAGGCTTGCGCGAACGAACGGACACTACAATGGTACGTGGCAATATAATCGCTGATGCGAGTTTCAATTCACTACGACATTCAATTCAGCCTCTTCCAAGACCTAGAATGACAAAAGTGACCTGTCAGCAATTACATAGTCGATTATTTATGCCTCACGTGACCTAAACACCAACTACGCGTCACAGCCCTCGTTCAACTGACGAAACCGAAACAGCTTTAAGAAGAAATTCAGTGATAAATTATTTAGTGGTACACGAATACCACAGGGTGCTTCATGTATACAAATGTCTAACGCATCGTTTGAAAGAGGAAAAGACGCAAGCAAAAATTTGGGGTCTATAGTCCTTCGAGGCCTCTAGCAGTGCGACACTCTGCCAACTTGTTACTTACTGTTAACTGAGCGAACCCCTCGGGCTGTATGTTTTTGACAAACACTACACCGTCTGTAGCGGCGTTTACATGAACCCGACAGCGGCGGGTCGAGTCAGGGGATCGAGTTGAGCAAAGTCAGCCCCACTCGACGACTGCGTGTTCACATGAACTCGATTTTAGCGAGTCGAGACCGCTTCAAGTCCAGCGACACCAAGCGTAAAACAGCGCTAGCGGGAGAAGGCAGTGACAGCCCCCGAGATGGTGGCTTGGAACCGCTGTCTCGGAGGCGCTACAGCGCAGGCGAAGAACAGGCTCGCATTTATCCTCTCCCCTTCCGCTAACCCGACTCTTCGACTCGATGCTTTTAGAAAGGCAGGTCGAGCGAGTTAACCTATCCCCTGCAGGCGAGTTAACTCGACTCGCTCTGTCGCTTATTTTACTCGGTTAGCGTTTACATGAACCCGACAACTGGTTTTTTACCCGACAAGCTATAACTCGACTCGACTTCATCGAGTTCATGTAAACAGGGCTTTAGATCTCGTACCGCGGTCCAAAGTGAGGACTGAATAGTGAATCGCTGTGTTCAATCCGTGTGCAGGGACACCGCCCAGTCGTTCGAGCAGGTGTGTCGCAGTCCTTCCCTCCTGGAAGACCTGATGGAGGCAGTGGCCGCAGACAAGCATGAAGCGATGGCTTGCATCAGAAGGCGGCTGACGACCATCGAGGACATGGACGTGTTCATGCGATTGACAGGCGTCGTCAAAGAGAAGATCGAGTGTCTTCCACGAGCACAGGAGGACTCCCGGCCACAGCTGGACGCCTTGAACGAGTATTGTTTGCGCCGGGTGAGGCGCTATCTGCAACTTCAAGACGTCAAGACCGACAGACCCCGCCCCAGCACCGCCTCCTGATGCGTAAACGCATGGGGCTGCTGGAGGACCGCAAGAGTCAGCGGATTCTAGTCAGGTGCAACGGCACTAGGTGCCTTGCGAATTGTTTGCTTAAAAAAAAAGAACTGGCAAAAGATACTGTCAGGGCAGATATGGCCGCTGTGGTGGCATTGATACTGTAAATGCTGTGTGTATTAAAAAAAATATGTTTGCAAGAAATAACCCTTTCAGCCCTGACTTTTTTTGTGCACTGCTGGAATTTTAGAGAGAAAGCGCTACTCTTCGCAGTACATCTCCCAAGGGCCTCCGCGATGGCTCAGTGGGTATGGCGCTCGGGTGCTGGCCTGAAATTCGTGGGTTCGATCCTGCATTATATCTATAGCGCTTACGGTGGAAGTATGTCTGTTTCAGACCTTAGAACACGAGCTGGGCTCCCGACACTAGAAATGCGCCGTAAACTACACCGCCTACAAGTGATGTACAACATTGTCAACAACCATGTCAACATGCATGCATCTAAGCGAATCCAGGAAAACGAGAGGCAAGCACAGCAGGACATTTATAATGCCGCAAGTTAAAACTAACGCCTCCCGCTTTTCATTATTTCCTATAGAACATAGTGAGCGAACAACATTGCTCTCTGATTTCATTTTTTTCTTATGATAACGAAAAAAAAAGGGAAGGCTCATCATCATCGTCAGCCTGACTACGCTCACTGCAGGACAAAGGCCTCTCCCATGTCTCTCCATTAACCCTGTCCTGTGCCTGCTGCGGACACCCTATGTCCGCAGACTTCTTAATCTGATCCGCCCACCTAACTTTGTGCCACCCCCTGTTACGCTTGGCTTGTCTTGGAACCCACTCCGTTACACTTAGGGACCACCATCTTGCCTTCGCATTACATGCCCTGCCCAAGCCCACTTCTTCCTCTTGATTTCGACTAGGATGTCATTAACCCGCATTTGCTCCCTCACTCACTCTGTCCGCTTCCGGTCTCCCAATGTTACATCAATTATTTTTCTTTCCATACCTCACTGCGCTGTCCTCAGCTGAACCCTTTTCGTTCGCATCCATGTTTCTGCCCCATAGGTGAGTACCGGTAAGATACAACTGTTGTATGCTTTTCTCTCGAGGGATATTGGTAAACTGCTAATCATGAGCTTTGAGAACAGGACAAATGCGCTCCACCCCATTCTTTTTCTTCTAATAGAAGACTACTCGGGCGGAAAATAGTATGAATCCTTACTGGAGAATCGAGCGAGGCTATCAGGAATGCGCGT
This sequence comes from Amblyomma mixtum, assembly GCF_055824585.1. Taxonomy (NCBI): domain Eukaryota; kingdom Metazoa; phylum Arthropoda; class Arachnida; order Ixodida; family Ixodidae; genus Amblyomma; species Amblyomma mixtum. The sequence goes on along the minus strand of NC_143015.1, from coordinate 117,017,164 downwards.
CACTCTGAAATCGCGATGCTAATTGGAACTGAAACGATGAGACAGGGAAGGGCACAAAGTAAATTGAAATAACACACATTGCGTGCACAAGGAACAACTATCTGTTCAGAAAGTGCATGCCGCCTATACAGGCTGTTTCACCTAAGACTTTCTGCAATTTTTAAAAATAAGCTATTTGTATTAGATGAGCGCTTTTTCTGGCACAGCATTGTCAGTGGTGTATTACATCATAATGCAGCTAAGACGTGCTAACTAGCAGGCTTGTTAACCAATATTTAATAGTTAACTTTTAAACTATTACCGTCGGGCTCCTTAATTATTGAGAGGCATGCAGCCCACCGAATGTAATGTCCATATCCGTTTTTAGAATTTCGAGAACGCGATTATCCTCGGCGCTGTGGCCCAACAAATTTCGCCTACATCGCGTCAAAATACATGCGGTTTGAGAAGCTTGCAGGCAAAGCAACCTCTCCAGTGAGCCTAACTCGTCGAAATAGCCAAAATTTCTTGGGCCACAGCGCCGAGGATAATCGCGTTCTCGAAATTCTAAAAACGGATATGGACATTACTTACGGTGGGCTACACGCCTCTCAATAATTAAGGAGCCCGACGGTAATAGTTTAAAAGTTAACTATTACATATTGGTTAACAAGCCTGCTAGTTAGCACGTCTTAGCTGCATTATGATGCAATACACCACTGACAATGCTATGCCATAAAAAGCGCGCATCTAATTCCAATAGCTTATTTTTAAAAATTGCAGAAAGTCTTAGGTGAAACACCCTGTATACGTGAAATTACCTTGGGACCTTCCTCAAAATGAAAAATCCTGTCTACGGGCCTCACACTGAACATGCTCTCTTGGTCCCAAAAGACGACAAACACTGCTGTCTTCAGTCACGCTGTTTGTGTAGGAGCTCCCACAAGCTTCAAAGCAAACTTTATAGCCCCGTTCCGGCCTTCCAAGGCACTTTGCGCAGTAGCGTTAAGCTCCCGTTTAGCGGCGAAACCAGCGTATTGTTGGCGCTGGGATGTCGAGAAAATCCCGATTGCTCGAAAGGTCGTAAGCCACTCGTCGAGCTGTGGAATGAAAATCGTTAAAACCTGAGCTTCATTTGTACACGAAGTTAATAAGACCGAAACTAAATACGAGGGGGTACCCAAAAGAAACCGGACTAAATTTTTTGGTCGGAAAGCTTCTATGGTACCGCGTTTTGCCACTAGGGGCGCATAGAACGAACATTCCAGAGTCAGTAAGCCGAGTGCCGTCGTTGAAGGAGGTCAGACTAGTTTAGGCAGAGTTTTAGAGTGACGACTGTTTTGTGTGAACGTCGTTTTTGCAATGGCTGATTTTCGTGAACAGCGCGCGCCGTTGAAATTCTGATTTTTGCTCGGAAAAAGTTGAATGGAAACTCTTGAAATATTAAGAAAGACGTACAAGGACGACGCTATGGGGACAACTGAAGTGTTCCTGAATCGAATCCTGAATCAAAGCAACAATCATGCTAATGAAAAACTTCAAATTCACCTCGCTTCAAGAAAGCTCGTCAGGTGAAACCAAACCTCAAAACAATGCCGATTTGTTTTTTCGACGTGAGAGGAGTCGTCCATTGAGAATTTGTTCCGCAGGGTCAGACAGTTAGCCAGGCTTTCTACTTGGATGTTTTGAAAAGATTGGCCAAGAGTGTGCGGTGGAAGCGGCCAGATTTGTGGCGGTCGGGTGAGTGGCTTTTCCATCATGGCAATGCCCCTGCTCACACAGCCCTGTCTCTACGACAATTTTGGACCAAAAATGGCATGACCCCTATTCCTCAACCCTCATACTCTCCCGACCTTGCCCCGTGCTACTTTCTTTGTTTCCTAGAATGAAAAAATAGGTGAATGGAAAGCGTTTCGCTGATGTTGCTGAGGTGAAGAAAAAAACGACGAAGGCACTGTCAAGCATCACAAAAGATGAATTTAAACAATGTTTTGAAAAATGGAATGAAAGATTCGACAAGCGTATCATTGCAAGTGGGGAATACTTTGAAGGAGACTGAAGGTCTGTGCTTAAAATGTAAAGAAATAAGTTCAAACAAAAATAAGTCCGGTTTCTTTTGGGTACCCCCTCGTACACGTTTTATTTATGATCTTGATCAAAAATCTCTGATTAACACTTTAAAGTCCGCTCAGAACCGCGCCGCCCGCTTTATTGTTTCAAATTACGAACAGCAAGCGTATCTGCACTAAAGTCAACCCTTGGTCTTCCAGCTCTTTCTTTGTGCCGTAAATATTTTCGCTTATGTCTTTTCCAATGGATTTATTGTACTAACCCTATTCTCAAAAATCGCTTACTGCTTCCTCCATCCTATATATCCTCGCGCACTGGTCATAGTTTTAAGGTAAGAATCCCGCACTGCAGAACCACCCTTTGCCTGAATTCATATATCCCTCTAACTGGCAATGACTGTAACCACCTCCCTGCCTTCACCGCTGCCATCACCGATGTAGAACATTTCAAGAAAATAACTTCTGATTTTGTATGCCCCTCCTCTCTGTAATGCCTCCGGGCCTTGAGAGTATTGAAAATAAATAAAGAAACAAATTATATGGTTATTCCAAGGATACCACTGGTCTATAGGATGCATAACGTACAACGCCGTAGCCGCGCTTAGGCATGGCAGCGGGATAACTGGGCCAGTGGTATCACCACAATTCCCTCAATCCTAGACACAGCGTTCAAGGACAACGTTCGGGTATCACCACCCTCTCTCTTTTTACCTCCGAAACCAAAAAATAAAGAGAGAGAAAACGAAATCAATGGCTCCTGCCTCCCGCTGCCTCTGCCCCACCTCATTACGCATACCGGTCTCCCCGCCATCCCCTCTCCCATTCCTCGCGTTACGGACCATCTTTGATCGATTCGTCAGCCGCTCGACGTCCTGAAATTCTCCGTATTCAACTCCATTGCCTTCCCCCTTCCCCACCATCGACTTTCGCCTCTCCCATCGATCACGTACACCGCGGCGCCGGAATTCGCCGGAACAGAGAACGTGCTATAGCGCCCCCTTCTGAGAAACACCAAATCGGCCGATGAATCGATCACTCGATCGCTGAGTGAACCGATTAGCGTCCCACCCCGCTAGTCGGTTGCTTGAGGCTGTAACACGCCGGTGGACCAGTCAGTGGGTAATCACTTTTCAATCAGCCAGCCAGCTGACCTGTCAGTCATTTATCAGCTTGTCTTTCTCTCTAATAATAGTATACTAATCATAGCTTCATTTCCACAAAATTTACAAAATTATCATGTGAACAATCAGAGTTTATTGAACAGTGCCCAGGAACAGCTAGAGCGTTGCTGCTGGCGCATTCTGGAGGGGAAAAAAAAAAGTATGAATAGGAGAAACACTTCGGGGGATACTTGATGGCTTTCCTCAGTGGCCTGGGGTCGTCTTCACATATCACTTAGCATGCACGGACGCTGTCGAAGAATACACCAACCTTTAATCACACTTTAACCAAGTCGAACAGGCGTGCCTGGATGGCCTTTGGCTATGAGAAATGCTTATCAGCATATTCGCCCCGGCAAGAGTACTTCATTGAAAATGTGGTCTTCATCAAATAAATGTTGAAAAGACAAGGTGATCCGCCAGAATGGCTATCGGAAATGGACGAGTTTGTCAATATGAGGCGTTTTTTAGCGACGCACCGTCCTCGAGGGCCGGGCGTCTTCTATTATCTATTGTAATGTGGTAGTGTTGCATATATGTATAAGTGTTTTACAGGCATTAAAAAAAAAAAAGCCTGGGTGGCCTACAGGGTAGCGCGTCTCACTGGGGTCCACGGGGCACAGGTTCGATTCCTATCTCACCCAGATTTTCTTTTTAGTTCAATTACTTTACATTCTTAGATGTCATAATGACGTTTGGGTCATGCTGCCACCTTGTATTCACAGTTTATGTGATGTTTTGTTCACTTTTCAAGTCTGCCGCTCCACTTGAGGGATCACTGCCATTACGGCCAATCCATATTTTCTCGCGAGCCACAGCGTTCACCGCTGGACAGGGGCCTTAACGCTGTCATGTTAATACCATGCAAATAGGATACAATACAAAGAATGGAAGAAATATATTATGAGACGAGAACATCATCGACGGAGTCTGTCTGGTTGGATTTGAGATAAGATTGAAAATGAACTGTTTGGTGTATTTCTCAACTTTTCACACACCAACCAGTCATTTATTTTTAGTCTTTCGCCGCCGGAATGGCTCCTTGGTTATCGCGCTCGGGTGCTGACCCGAAAGACGCACACTAACGCACACAAGCGCACACAAATTAGACTGTTGTAGAAGTTGTATTTTCAGCCCCACGTAAACTGTCTAGCTTGTGCAGGCGCATTGGTAAGATCAAAAATTCGCAGTGCACTATAAATCACAGGTTTAAGTACGTTCCCTGTGCAACGCAAGTTATTGTGGGCCTTTATCTTGCGGAAAGACATATGTGGGCCAAACGGGGCGGTGCCTGAACGTCCGGGTACGAGAACATGAAAGGTCCGTGCCTTCTGAAGATGGGAATAGGTTGCCTAAACACTGCCGGGAGCATCATTGCCATCCTTTGTTTAAGAGCACCACCATTTTGGGTAGGAGCAAAACAAAATCCAGCGCGAAATTTTGGAGGCATATCACATCACCAAAAACGAAGATAACTGTGTTAGTGGCACGTCTGTGATATTGTATCAAAAAGTGTACCATGTAGATAACTCAGCATGCAGTGATGGGCATATTTATTTTATTTTTATTTTTAGGATTTTTTCCATATGTGTGATCTATGGTGTACGCACATGGTGGTATACTTTGTTGAAGGCTATTTATCTGTGTGTTTCCTGTGAATAAATTTGTTGCATGTCCAGCGTCGTCCGGTGTCCCTCTCCGTGTCTGCGTCCTTCGACTGATTTTTTTTTTTCATTAGAACTATGGACCAACTGTCCCACCTCTCAACCCTACTGGCGATCTTTAACGTGCACTGACATCGCACAGCACACGGGCGCCTCTTGCGTTTCGCCTCCTTCGAAACGCGGCCGCCGCGGTCGGGTTCGAACCCGGGTGCTCCGGCTCAACAGACGAGAGTAAGGTGCTCGTCTACTGAGCCGGAGTGCCTGGTTTCCGAACCCGACCGTGGCGGCCGTGTTTCGATGGATTCATATTCGTGATTAGGTAGGGAGAGAGAAGTATAGAGCTTTAGGATAGGAACGGGGTCTCGAAACACTCGAAGGCCTGCAAACATCGTCAAGGCTCCGGAAAGCACCCCAAGTAGTCTGCTCTCGTGGGAAAAAGCTTAGACAGTAATGTTTTTTTTTTTTTTGGAGCGGGGGGGGGGGGGGGGGGGGAGGGGGGGGGTTACGACCAAAAGCGACTCAGGCTATGAGGCACGCCGTAGCGAAAGGCTCCGGATAATTTCGACCACTTGGGGTTCTTTAAGGTGCACGGGTCTCTAGCATATAGCCTCAATTGAAATTCGACCGCCGCGGCCGGGATCGAGACCGCGTCTTTCGGTTAAGCAGCCGAGAGCCATAACCACTGAGCCACCGTTGTGGCCCTTGGAGAAGAATGAAGTAATTACTGCAAGGAAGGGATGACTCTCGGCTGCTGTTCGGGAAAAAAATTAACCTAAATCGCGAATTTTGATCGCCCTTGGCAAGTTTGTCCCTTCGATCTAATAAAAATATTGATAAAAATTGGGTTTTTTTCGCGCTCTATGTTTACCAATTCAAGGTGTGCCGAAGCAAAAATAAATGCTCGAGACCAGTCCCCTGCTGTCAGACACGTTCAAGAAGAACCATTACGCACAAACGATCGGTTGCTCTCTTAAACAAGAACAAAACAAAAGAGACGTATTCAAGATTCTAGCGCCGTTTAGCGCTTCCGAGGCTATTCGACAGATATACCGGGTGTCCCAGCTAAATGTAACCAAACTTTAAAAAAAAAAGGCGAAGTGTCCTAGTCCAGTGAAACCAACTCAGGATTGTTCATAGTCGCGTGGCCTAGCCCTGAGTATTTTTTTCGCTCTTCAAAGTTAATTAATTAGTTAAGTTTAATTAGCTAACTTTTTAATTATTGACTTCAGGTCGAAAGTGTCAATTAAAAAGTTTTAGATCGCCTCAAAAAACCGCTAGTAGTGCTGTTTCCGTCAAGTTACGATTTAAGTAGCTTCATTTATTGGCCTTTTAAAAGAAAGTTATCACGTGACCAGCTGTTCGCTCACTTCTCTGCCCCAATGTGCACCGAAAGTCTCATCGAGGAGAGGACTTCAGAAAAATCGGATTTTATTCTTTAAGGCGCGTCTTGGGACGTTGAAGTGGCACGGTTGTCACGCGGAAGCTTTTTCTTATTGCGCGGGCTATGGTTAAAGGCCGGTAAAAAAACAAATTTACGTAAATATTACTTTGCTGCAAATGTCTCAGTAAGCTGTTTCTCAAAGCGATCTGCAACTTTTCCATTGACACTTTGTTCCTCAAGTCAATAATTAAAAAGTGAGTTAATTAAGCTTAACTAATTAGTCAATCTTGAAGAACGAAAAAAATACTGCAGACAAGGTCACGCGACTCTAAACAACCCTGATTTGGTTTCAGACGGCTAGGACATCCCGTGTTTTTTTTAAAAGCTTAGTTACATTTAGCTGGGACACCTGGTATATATGCCATCACAAAAGCTATTCAATTCAGCCACTAGCATTTCGCCTATCCATACTGGTGGATGGTGCCATAGACATCACGCCATAATGTCGGTTTAATGCGCGCTATAAACCAATCACGGATGGTGGTCGTATATTTGCTTGTCGGCAAACAAACGTTATAAAACTAACTAGAATGAATCGGCCTCTGAGCCGTGAAGTGCATTGAGTACTCGACACCTTAACTCAAGCGCACGCTAGTTGTTAACAAGGATCGCAACAGACTAACTGGGCATGAAGACTTGAGGTGGCGCCATCTATCGCTGCATTCGCTAAGCCGGTGCTCTATAGAGCGCCGTTCTCGAAACGATTAAAATATTTTTGCACAAAAAATAAGTGGTTCGGGCCAAAAAAGCTATCACGAGGAAAATTAAAGCTTTGAATGTTCTATACGCTGTTTCGCCAGAACGAAGCATCCACAAACATCGTTATCATCGCCTGTAAACAGACGAACGCACTTCTTTCGCGAAAGGTTGCAATGATTGCCCAGGTCAAGGGAATATGTCTGTACAGCATTCTGTGAAAACATTACGAGATGGTGAATAGGTTTGTGGGGCTTAACACCCCAATTCGACTCAGGATATGAGGAACAACGTAGTGGAGGGTTCCGGATAATTTCAACCACCCGGGGTTTAACGTGCGCCGACATCGCACAGTACACGAGTTTGTAGCATTTCACCTCCGTCGAACTGCGACCGTCGGGGCCGGGATCGAACCCGCGTCTTTCGGGTCGGCGGCCGAGCACCGCGACCACTGAGCCACCGCGACGGCTAAGCCACTGCATGACACTGGAAGCGGAGACTGCCAATTTAGCAAGGTGTGGTAAAGTTAGGTATGGTATGGTATGGTATGGTATGGTATGGTATGGTATGGTATGGTATTGTAATGTAAAGCGAGGTATGGTATGGTATGGAATGGTATGGTATGGTATGGTATGGTATGGTATGGTATGGTATTGTATGGTATGATATGGTATGGCATGGCAAGGTATGGTATTGTAATGTAAGGCGAGGTATGGTATGGTATGGTATGGTATGGTATGGTATGGTATGGTATGGTATGAGAGAGATACATTTTAATGAATACAAGAGAGGTCTGCCTGGTTATTAATCTGGCATGCTACTTCAGATGAGGGTGAAAAAGAAGGGAATAAAGGTACAAACATTGGAGGGAAGCTCCTCCTTGAGGATATGACGCGTTGGAGTTTATTCCCATTAAAGCTGCACGTGAGTCATGAGGGACGCGGTAGTGGTGGGTAGAAGATTATTTCGACCACTTAGGCTTATTTAAGCTCCCCTTACGCCACAAACCACGCAGGCATTTTATCGTCTCGCCTCAGCAGAAATGAGGCCGGGATTCAAATCCACCAGTTTGTGTTCAGCAGCCAGGCGCCAAAGCCAATGAACAATCGTACTACGTCCACAGATGGCGCCAGCAATTTCATTTTGATTTGTCGTAGTCAATGTAGAGCGAGCGGTTCGTAACGCGTAGATAATAATAATAATAATCTTTATTCAGCATAATCTGAACATACAAATAAACGGAAGCGCCGAAGCCACAAGTGAGCTTGTGCGGCGACAACCGGCAGCCGCGGCAATCTTCGCGCTACATCAGAGCTCCATTAGAGGCAAAAGAAAATTAAAAGACGTAAACATGAAGAACACAAAAATTTTGGCACGGAAAGAATGAAAAAGCACTAATAAGATTTTAGTACATGTTAAAGATTCTCTAACGCTTGAACTGCAACACGCAGTTTTTTTCGGGTTGTTAAAGAAAATAAATCATCCGGTAATTCGTTAAAGATAACTGGCACGTAATATTTTCTAGTTGCTTTGCCGTAGTGAGTGCGCACTCTCGGTTTATGATAGCGAGGAACATGTCTCAACGGTACCGGTTTCGTATTTATGTGTCTGTATGCGCTATTCCAAAAATATTTCAGTACTACAATTTGTTTAAAAAGATTGTCAAAAGAAGGCAAACCGGCTGCGGTAAAGACACTGTTGGGCAGATTTTCCTGCGGCAAGTAGAGAACGCTTGTAGCAATGTTTTTCAGAATCCTATTAACACGACATTTCCATGTGAAAGAGAGAGAGTCCGAGATAGAGCATGGAGTTATCTGAAGGCCATCCCAAGGAATACATAGGGTGTTTCACATAAGATTTTACACATTTTTTTTTAAATACGCTTTATGAGTTAGAAGAGCACTTTTTTCAGCATAGCATTGTCAGTTATGCACTATACCACAATACAGCTAAGACGTGCTAACTAGAAGACTGGTTAACCAATATTGAATAGTTAACTTTTTAATACATAATTACTGTTAGGCTCCTTAATTACTGATAGTCGTATAGCCCACCGTAAGTAATATCCATGTCAGTTTTTAGAATTTCGAAAATACGGTTACACCCGGCGATGTGGCCCAACAAATTTAGCTTCATCGCGTTAAAATACATGCGCTTTCGAGAAGCTTGCAGGCAAAGCAACCTCTCCAGTGCGCGTAACTGGTCGAAATGGCCAAAATTTGTTGGGCCACAGCGCCGAGGGTAACCGCAACAAAGACGGGACAAGCGCTTGCCCCGTCTCTCTTACTGCGTGCTGTCTGTTTTGGCGTCAAGCTCCTTTACGTAAACAGGCGCTTAGCGCGCACCCGCTGAATCGCGGCTACCGCTACCGAGCGTGCGCACGCCCGCAAAGCCGCCCTCCGCCCATTGCCACGCCAAAGATTTCGCCCCGAGGAATGCAGGGCGCGACCGTATAATTCGCAGAAAACGACGGCTGGCTCCGACTTCCTGGATCAGCGGGGGCTCCACTGATGCACGGATTTTCCCCCTCACCAACCCGCGCATGCGCCATGCACCACGAGTCCGCGAGTTCAGTGGTGCGTTGCGCCTGCTCAGCACCTGGCATCCGGGACCCCAGCAACAATGACCTTTCGCTGTGATCGCCACCCGGGATGCAAAAGCCTGCAGCACGTAATTGCCACTGCCTCCCGCGAGATTACGGATGCGATGAATTAAAAACAAGCGCGTAATAAAGTGAGAAAAGAGCTGCAGCGCTCTTGACCACCCGACGCATCCGCATCGTTCGGTGTAGCCGCCATTGAATTTCCCATCCTCCCCCTCAGCCCCTAAAGCTCCGCCCCGTTCGATTAATCTCGCCCGCCAAAAGCGGCCAATGGCGCGCGCCCTGCCCTCTACGCCCGCTGTGATTGGCTGGGAGGCGCTCGCGAACGATCCGCTTCAACTTTTTGCCTTCGTTTCAGCGTTCTCCCTCTTTCGGGAAGGCTCCCCGAGCGAAAAGGGATGTTGCTGCCCTCTCGCAGCGATGTTCTTTTGCGGCTCTTGTTTTTGTTCCTTACCTTCCCATCCTTTCCTGGAAAGCTGCTGCTGCATTCCTGACCGGAGAAAAAAAATCCGGATAGCGCTGACGTCGCTACCTGGCCGCGCTCTTGGACGGGACGGCTGGCGGTCGCCACGTCGCCTCGTCGCTCCTGTAGCTCTGGCTGCTTTTTGCCGTTCCCTGACCGGAAACCTTTGGGAGAAAAAGTATTTTATACCAAGTTCTTGCTAATCCCTACCTCGTGCGAATAAGGCTTACGTTGTACCAAGGCTGCCGACGCAGCCGTGATTTGTGCTATCCTGTCGAGGACGCCAAAAAGGGGCTTGCACCTTCGGGAAACGCGCCTGCAATCTGTGTCCTGCTGGAGTCGTGTCAAGTTCACGTTGCAAGCAGTGGCTGTGGATAAGCTGAAGATGATTCTTACACTGCAGTAGAAGGGTCGGCGTTGGAAGACGTCCCCGAAGACATCTTCTGCGGCTTCTGTGTGCACCTGCTGCTCCGGTATCGCCGCGATGCGGCCATCTGTGGTGAGCGGTGTCGGATTCTCGTCGTCTGAGCACTAGGACTAAAGGCCACTTCCGACTGCAAGGTAAGTTGGTTTGCACATCTTGGAGACGTGGATTTAGGACATATTTTTTCCGATGATGAGTGCACTCATGGGGAACTTTCTGAGGCCTAAAGATGTGCAGACAAAGCTGGGCACATAGAGCTCCTCTGAGGAAGCGTTTTAAGTTCCAATCCGATGCTCATCAGTGTTTCGAGCAGAAATGTGGAATGAGCTGGGCAGATATGAACTGCGGAGTTTCAGATATAGGGATGATGAAACATTTGCTGCCTAGATTAATGCTGATCAGTTTGATGATGTTCAAGATGGGAGTTACTTCGTGGAAGGCTGCTTGAGTGAAAGTGGGCAGAAAAAAGTTATCGAAACTTGCGGAATTTTTGAGGAAACGATGTACTTTTACATCGCGATTAGAAAAGGTGCGCAAAGGTTATCCAAATAGGAGTCAATTAGGCTGTGCAGACGTCATTATTCAGGGTCATCGTTTAATATATTTCTTTGTTTTGCAGCTTCTACATGTGTCCTTCCCTACTCGGGAAATGCATATTTTCAAGTAGAACTCTGAACCACGCCTTTAACTCTTAGCTATCTGGTGGAAGTAACTGAAGGAAGTGAGGGCACCCGGTGGGATAAAAAGAAGTATATGCATATGGAAGACAATGAAAAGTAAAAATTATTCATTCGCGCATTGCGTCCATCTGGACTGGGCATATCTACCTGTGTACGACGTTGGTTCGTCCTTATGGACACCTGGATATACCAGCCAGCATCACCTGCGCGTCCCTCGTGGCATTTGACGCCTAAAGACCCCGATATTCGACTTATTCGCCTGCTGCCCTAAACTATGCCTTTTGTCTCGTCTTCTGGGCGTTTGTCGTCGTTACTTTTCCGTTAGCGTGCTGTCCTGGAGGGAAAAGGACAGTCGCCGCAGCGCAAGCACGTCCAGAAGCAGCAGCAGCTGATGGCCGCAGCATCCTCCGCACCAGGGACGCCATGTACGATCGAACGGGCGGCGGCCATTTTTTGAGCAGCGGGATAGCGACCGCGCAGGCGTGTGGAGTGCGGCGCCATGATGCCGCGTGTCCCTCGAGCGCTGGGGGACCCTGGCGCACGACGCTGTTTGTCCGCTGGCGGATCGATGGCTCTCTTCTCTCCTCTGGCCATGGGACGGACGGAAAGGGACAGAGCGGGGGAGGGGGAGGAAGACTGGATGGTCCATGAGCTCCGGTGGCCGGTGTAGCTTGACGCTCGTAATTGCTGGTCCCACGACTCCGCTCTACACAGCCACCCTGTGGTGCAGGGTAGATAAGATAATCGGCGGCTCTGACCTCGGCTCAAGAGTGCCGGACACATCTTTCTATGGAAATGCCTCTATGAATTTCATGCTCAGTATTTCGTTTGAAAGGGGTACGTACTTGCGCGAAAGACGGGACGAAAACAAGGAAACACAAGCGACATGTACAATGCGCAACTTCCAGCAGTGTTTGCTTCCTTTGGATGCAATCAGTAAGAAATCTTGCTTGGAAGACCGTGCTGGCAATGAAATTAACGCACGTGATGGCCGTGACATGTACATGTCGTTTGTGTAAGCAAGATATGTAATCAAGATTTCTTACATATTGCATCCAAAGGAAGCAAACACCGCTGGAAGTTGCGCATTGTACATGTCGCTTGTGTTTCCTTGTTTTCGTCCCGTCTTTCGCGGAAGTGCGTACCCCTTTCAAGCTATGAACCAGCTCTCCCAGACTAGAGTTTTAATTAGGTATTTCGGCGTTTTTGAAATACAATATACAAAAAGACAACTGTGGGAGTTCAGTGTCCAGCACTGTGTCGGCAGGACATAATGGAATTTTAAATGCTCCCTGAGGAAGAATTTCGACCGCATTGTAACAGAAAACAAATGCGGAAAATAAGCGCTTGTAATTACATTTTTATCAAACGTACAACGAGTTCTGAACCCGTCTGGGATTTCTCGTTTTGGAGGTCGCTTGAACATGTTGGAGAGCCTGAACCCTTAGATGAGCACCAAGGGCAGGCAGTCACTTTGAGACCTTGAGCTTCTTCGGCATACGTCACGGCATAATCAGGGCAAAATGCACGTCATCCTCCCGAAGAATCAGGGTAGCCGACGAGCGCGCTTGTTGCAATACTAACAGTTGCAGTTCTCCATTTCATGGATAGCTGATTTGAATTTTAAATAAGTGCAATTCTCTTGTCTTATGGTATACGGGGCAATAATTAATGCCAAGGTTTTACCGAGCCGGAGTACCCGGGTTCGGACCCGACCACGGCGGCCGCGTTTCGATGGAGGCGGAACGCAAAAGGCGCCTGTAGGCTGTGTCATTTCAGTGCTCGTTAAAGATCCCCAGGTGGTCGAAATTATCCCGGAGACCTCCACTGCCGCACCTCTTCTCTCTCTTCTTTCACTCCCACCTTCCTCCCTTCCCCTGCGGCGTGGTTTAGGTGTCTACCGAGATATGTGAGACAGATAGTACGCCATTTCCTTTCGACAAAAACCAATTTACCACTTTACCCGTGTGCTTCGCGTTGTCGGTGCACGTAAAAGATTCCCAGGTGGTCGAAATTATCCCGGAGACCTCCACTGCCGCACCTCTTCTCTCTCTTCTTTCACTCCCACCTTCATCCCTTCCCCTGCGGCGTGGTTTCGGTGTCTACCGAGATATGTGAGGCAGATAGTACGCCAATTCCTTTCGACAAAAACCAATTTACCACTTTACCCGTGTGCTTCGCGTTGTCGGTGCTCGTTAAAGATCCCCAGGTGGTCGAAATTATCCCGGAGACCTCCACTGCCGCACCTCTTCTCTCTCTTCTTTCACTCCCACCTTCATCCCTTCCCCTGCGGCGTGGTTTCGGTGTCTACCGAGATATGTGAGGCAGATAGTACGCCAATTCCTTTCGACAAAAACCAATTTACCACTTTACCCGTGTGCTTCGCGTTGTCGGTGCTCGTTAAAGATCCCCAGGTGGTCGAAATTATCCCGGAGACCTCCACTGCCGCACCTCTTCTCTCTCTTCTTTCACTCCCACCTTCCTCCCTTCCCCTGCGGCGTGGTTTAGGTGTCTACCGAGATATGTGAGACAGATAGTACGCCATTTCCTTTCGACAAAAACCAATTTACCACTTTACCCGTGTGCTTCGCGTTGTCGGTGCACGTAAAAGATTCCCAGGTGGCCGAAATTATTCCGGAAACCTCCACTACGGCGCCTCTTTCTCTCTTTCTTCTTCCACTCCCACCTTCCTCCCTTCCCTTACGGCGGGGTTCAGGTGTCCACCGAGATATGTGAGGCAGATACTGCTCCATTCCCTTTCCTCAGAAACCAATTTATTATTATCATTCCCTGCAACATCGCCAAGATGAGACGGCCACTTCTAAATTTTTCTTTGTTGCCATTTGCGTCAGCCTATATATATCTAGGGTATATTAATGAACGCTGCTACCCATAAAAACTAAGGTAATAACCCAACTGATGAGAGACATGCTGTGGATACTTCCAGCTACATACGTTTGAATGAACACAGTGAAACGGTCCATCATCATGTGTTATTATGGAGCATTGGTTTGTTGTTATATAGTAATATTGACAGGGAGAAAAAGATTTTCTACAATATTGAGGAGTTATTGCCGGAGCGAACGGCATCAGGGAAGATATTGGCAAATATGCTGAGTGGCCTCAACAAAGCACTGTAAAACGTCGCTAGACGTTAACAATCCAATTCCCCAACACACGGCCTTGAGCCTCCCTTTCTAAATAAACAGCTCATTCATTCATTCCTTCTACCCTGCTTGGTGCGGTTTTAAATTTACCTACTCATTCGTGAATTAACACATTTGTTTTATACAATTGTAAATTCATATATAGTTAGCGCGTTATGAGGGGCCTACGAAAAAGCGCTTAGCTGTGAGAGAACTTTTTTGTTCTCAACAAACCAGATCCGAACCAAATATTTAATCTAGGTTTTAATTTCAATAAGCGCAACTTCATCTGTTGAAAAACCTCCCGCCTACTGCGGCATCGATGAAGGACTAATAAAGAAAATTAAAATAAGCGTCGCCGCTTTTCGAGCGCGGGCACTTCAAGGTTACCTTTTTTCGCATTAGCTCAGCGACGGCGATTGCAAGCATTCCCGGCGTGTTCATTTGTTATTACTGCCATTATTTATGGCGTCTGAAATCGATCAGAGAGTTCTTCCTTCGCCATGTTCTGCGTAGCGAAAAAAGAAAACGGTCGCTTTTCGAAATGTACGCGGTGACGCAACAGCTAGTATACGGGGTCCTTTGCAATCGTTCTAATCCGGTCCAAGGTTTCGTCGTCAGGTCATTAGTATTCCGCAGAAGGAGCAGTCTTTCGCTTGTCGTTGCTTTCGCAATCTTATCATATTTGTTACGTTTTTTGGCAGGCTTTCTTACTGGCTTTTGCTAAAGACTCCATTGTGGCGACTCTTTTTCGTGATTATCTTTGTTCATTGCAGGGTCACTTAGAGAGATGGCTGAATGCCCTGATGCTACGGCTTCTTTCTTTTTATTTCTTAGAATGAGGACAAGCCTATTCCAATCTAGTCTATTCCTATCCCAATCTAATCGTGTCCGACGGCAGCTAGGCAGGCAAATAATTTTCCTTGATATAACCTAAACTTGTTCAAAGCTCGTTCCAGTTTTAGTACGTTCTCATCTCTGATTAGCTGCTCTGAGTATCACTGAGTTCTCTACGCGAAAACAAAGACGACTAAGACTCTTAGCTAGCCTCCAAAACTTTCCATCGAACAGAGAGCCTCCAAAGCCCGTTCAAAAAAGCAGTCCTTCTCCGTCACCAGATAAAATCCTAGAAAAAGCGGCCCTAGCCCCCAGTCGCACGTTCAATTTCTCGTTCTTGTTATCTGCGCGCTGTCATGCCAAGAAATTCTAGACAAGCGCATTCTTCAACGGGGAGATATTTATGAATGCAATTTGTTCTTAGGTCGTAAGATTCCACTACACCAATCAATATATACGCTGATCTCCACTCGGCAGGCTTGATTCTTTTTTTTTTTTCTATGAACGTTCTTGGCCGCCGCGGTGGCTCAGTGGTTATGGTGCTCGGCTGCTGGCCCGAAAGACGCGGGTTCGATCCCGGCCGCGGCGGCCGAATTTCGATGGAGGCGAAGTTCTAGAGGTGGTGGTGAAAACTTTTAATTACTGAAATAGAGTTTGGGAGCCACAGAGTGGCCCCGCTACATGGTCGGCGTCCCTAGTCCGGGACACCGCATGACAATTCCCCGTCTCTCGCCCGTTTCACCAGAGCCCTTTGAGACTCAAGCGAGGAGCAGTTGAGGAGGGCAGTCTCCCATGCCTCTCTGGAAGGGGTAGGGGAAGGGGGGAGGTGGGGCTTTTGAGTACATGCCCACACCATGTGGAAGATATCACAGGTCTCCCCACAGTGTCTTCTGGCTCGGAGACTAACCAGCCGCTGCTGCGATTCAGGGAAATTATAACACATTATAGCGACATCCACCGCCTTTGCCCGGCCCCTGCAAAGGGGCTGAGTAAGACGGAGGAGCGAACTTTAAGGCGCCTGCAGACAGGTACTCTACTCTGTCCTGCAATCTTAAAGCATTACGATCCTAACACGGATGAGCGAAGTTCTAGAGGCCCGTGTACTGTGCGATGTCAGTGCACGTTAAAGAGCCCCAGGTGGTCGAAATTTCCGGAGCCCTCCACTACGGCGACTCTCATAGCCTGGGTCGCTTTGGGACGTTAAACCCCATAAACCAACCAAACCGTTCTTGCTATAGCCAAAAACGTTCCCTGTTGGTCTTTTTTTTTTTATGGCAGTCTTGAATGCTCGATGCGAGCGATGAAAAAATTTAAAAGAAAGATTTTGCTACGCATCGGTAAAATGAACCATTCCCTTCAATATTTCCATAACATTGTCTTACAACACTCCACAGTTGCCTCATAATTAAAACTAATCTGCAAGAATATAGGATTTAGATTGATCCCTGAGCCCATATTGGCTCCCGAAAGCATTTACTCGGAAGAACTAACACTGATTGATTGATTGATTGATTGATTGATTGATTGATTGATTGATTGATTGATTGATTGATTGATTGATTGATTGATTGATTGATTGATTGATTGATTGATTGATTGATTGATTGATTGATTGATTGATTGCGTTCCAAAGCAACACTTACTGATATGAGACACTCCACAGAGGAAGGTCGGGATTATCTTTTGGAATTGGCGGACTTATGCAGTTTCTCAATCAGGAGCGGTTCCATAGCATTCACGCACGGCTCGTTAACCCCGCTTGAAAGACATTAAAAGAGGAAATATTATTTGAAGAAGACAGACGGAAGCGCTGGAGTAACACTGAGATAGAAAAACCTACTCTCGCTTAGTCGGAAAGAAGAAAATACGAAAGGGAAAATGTGGTGTCGTCCGTTCAAAGTAAGGAAATGAATTAAGGCTGCGATTTGGGCGAGTTGGTATTGATTCATAGTGAAAATAGCGCGGTAAAACGAGACGAACGAAGAAAGACACAGCACAAGCGCTTGTGTTGTGTCTTTCTTCGTTCGTCTCGTTTTCCCGCGCTGTTTTCACTATGTAAGAAAATGAAAGCCGCGGATGCAGATTGACTGCATTTCTACAAGCAGAGACACAATTCAGTACTCTACAAGGGCCCTTCCGTCCTCATAGCTCTGAATGAAATTTACTGAGCGGGTGAAAACAACATGCCGAAGTAGCCATCGCTGCTGTGGATCCGTACAGCGCACAGCGCGCACTAAAAAACACTCGCAGCCATGATGTTCAGTAAGTAAGAACATTAAGAGCCTCGGCTCGCTCGTCGAAAATAAAAAGTAAATTCTGCAAAGCGGCGTTTCAGTTCGGGCGCCCCAACTCGGGCAACAGACCACAACTGATACAAATACAAATACCTTTATTTCAACATCAGGGATGTTAGCGGCACACCCAAAAAGCCTATATGACTGGCTTGACGGAGGGTCGCACCCCCGTACATAAAAACCGGCAGCAACAGAACACGGACAGAACAATAGAAAAGACTACAGTGCATAGGTAAACATCATATTCAATAAAGATTAGTAAACATTCTCTTGCAATGAATAGATAAGTGAAGTCGGCAAGATTAACACGAAACGCTCAGAAACACTGCAAAATGGAAAACGAAGGATAACAATCACAAAAGAAAACGGGATAAAGGATACTTACAAAATCCCACATAAAGTTGTGGCATGGCACTAGGGATGCAGGGTTCGACGCTTTATAACCGAGTGGAGTGATACTTATCGGGTGTTTGAGACCAGAAGTTCAGTTGAAGAGATAAACAATCCAAATCTGAGCACCGAGAACGAGAATGACGTAGACATTATTCCGCTTGTTGCTGTATATTGCTGGGAATTCCAAGCGTCCATCCAGTGCCACTACGCCCACCGGCCTATCACAGTGCTCGGTTCTGCAGCCACTCCGTCATTATCTTGCTTTCTGACGTCACGGATGACGTCAGCACGCTATTCTTGATGGATGAATGGATGCATGGATAGGAGCGTCCGTTTGAAACGGGGTGGTGGCAATTGCCACCATGCTCAGCTTTTCTTTTTTCTTTTTTTTTTGTTTACTGTGTTGGAAATTCTCATTAAGAATCGCCATCATCTTTACCTACGGTTTCCTTGAATATTCTGAGTCATGCGCCCCATGGTGGCAGCCAAGTGAACTAGAAGCGCTTCTCCCGAACTCCTGGTAATGTTGGCGTCCAAGAAAACATGACCTATGAGCCTAGGAGGGATGGCTACACAAGGGATAGTGCAAAATGTGACGTAAACCAAAAATTTCGTTCAGAACTAGTGAAAAAAAAAAACTGAAAACCGAAAGCATGAAAAATTGACGAACAGTTAGGAAAAATTAGGACATGAAAATTAAAGAGTGGTGAGGCGCCATGTTTGCCGTTCCCGCTTCATTTCTTTAAAAGCTGGACCGCTGTCTTACCCCTCACGGAGACGCCGTCTACCGCGCTGTTACAGCTCTTGAGAAACGGAGACTTTAATTTGCGCAAGTGTCGTTGGTGGCTCGTTCTTTTAAGCAAAACCAACTCCGTATTTCTTCCCAGCAAAATCACTTAGAACCAAGGCCACGCTCGTCGTTCTAGCGATAGCTATCAACGCGTACCACTCGCGTTTTCTTTTAGTTTCATACCAGACACTCCTTCCGACATGGGAGTGTACGTGAGGGATCGATGGGAGAAATAAATACAAGAAATAGAGGAACATATCGAGAGCTTAAAAGAAGAAGAAGGGAAAGAAGGAAACGAGGAAACAAAGAAGAAGAAGGAAAGGAATGTGAGAAGAAAATAATGATAGAAAAAATCTGCAGAGGAAAGGAATAAAGCACGAACGAATGAAAAGAAAGGAAAGTAGTATGGTATAAAGCAGAGAGGAAAGAAGAAAATGGAAGTTATAGGAACGAAAGAAAGAAAGAAGGAAGGAAGGAAGAAAGAAAGAAAGAAAGAAAGAAGGAAAGAGAGAAAGAAAGAAAGGAAGAAATGAAGAACCAAAGGAAGAAAAAGAAAATAGAAAGGAACTGAAAGGGCATTGATGCCATGAGGCAATAAATCTGGTTTAAAAAAAATCTAAAGAGAGAAGGAAAAGGAACGAAAGAAAGAAAGCAAGAAAAAAGCAAGAAAGAAGGAAAGCGGGAAAGAAAGGAAGAAAGAAAGAAGGGAGGAAGGATTGAAAGAAGGAAAGAAAGAAAGAAAGAAAGGAAGAAGGATTGAAAGAAGGAAAGAAAGAACGAAGGAAAGAAAGAAAGAAAGAAAGAAAGAAAGAAAGAAGGATTGAAAGAAGGAAGAGAGAAAGAAAGAAAGAAAGAAAGGAAGAAAGAAAGGAAGAAGGAAAGGAAAAAAGGAAGTAAGAAAGAAAGAAAGGAAGGAAGGAAGGAAGGAAGGAAGAAAGAAAGAAAGAAAGAAAGAAAGAAAGAAAGAAAGGAAGAAAGAAAGGAAGAAAGGAAAAAGAAAGAAGGAAGGAAGGGAGGAAGAAAGGGAGAAGGAAGGAAGGAAGAAGGAAAGAAAGAAGGAAAGAAAGAAAGAAGGGAAGAAAGAAAGATAGAAAGAAAGAAGGAAGGAAGGGAGGAAGAAAGAGAGAAAGAAAGAAGAAAAGGGAGAAAGGAAGAAAGAAAGAAAGAAAGAAAGAAGGAAAGAAAGAAAGAAAGGAATAAAGAGAGAAGGAAAGAAAGAGAGAGAGAAGGAAGGAAAGAAAGGAAGGAAGAAAGTAGGAAAGGAAGAAGGAAACAAAGAAGGAAAGAGTTCGCGGTCAAACCGATAGCGCATTTCGGTCGACGCGGCATCGATTATCCTCCTCCGTCGGTGGTTCGCTTCGCGCGCAATCACACGTGCGCGTTTGTTTGTCTGCACACACACACGGGGGCGGTGCCCAGCGTCTGCTGCCGCTGCTGCCGTTATCGTCTTTCTTCGCCGGGCTGCAGCGCGGAGAGTATATACGTCTACGCTCGCATGTTCATTAAGCGCTGGTGTGCGGGAATATTAGTCACCCTTCGTCGTCCGTCCGGACTTGGCAAAGTGTCGCACTGTTTGTTCGGCGCTGTACTTGCGCATGCACTGTATACTCCGTCGGCACATTTCCAGTCGGCTGCAGGACGGCGGCTTCGATTGCGATGTCGGTGCCGTGCTTGCGCAATGTACGCGCACGCACGCTCGAAGAGCCGAACGTTGAATGATGAAAATATTTTTTTTTTGGGGGGGGGGGGGGGTTGGCTTTCATTACGGTATGCACCTGGTACCGCGCATGTGCAGTAAACACCTGCCCGCAGTCCACTACACGTACACGTTAGTACGTGTACGCTGAGCTGAAATTCTCTAACGTTTTGTTTTCTTGAGCGAGAGGAGCGGTTTGTAATGTGTACTTGCCTATTGACTGACGAGAAGAAAAACAAAAATGACATACGTAATTGGCCTGATAAGACCGCGGTTCAGCTTTCCTGAAAGTACACTTATCTTAGGAGGTTTCGTAAATAGTTGGGGTTCGAATTACCGTAGTAGTGTACTTGCTTCGGCGATTTGATCACTTCAGATCGAAGTGATGCATCCATGTGTTTACTGCCCGCTTCGTGCCATTTAGTTGCTAACGCCCGTTTTAGCGAGTTTTTAATCAGCCTTTTGACCACGGGCTGTTCCTCTCAGAGGTTTATTACAAATGAGAATTAAAAAAAATAAAACGAAGTTCACCTCATCAGGGTGCCAACTGGAACTTTTCGGATGCACTTAATTTGGTTCAATCCAATTTGTCTCTCACCTTCCACAATCTTTCTTTCTTTCCTTTCTTCTTTCTTTCTTACGTTCATTCGTTATTCTTTCCATTCTTTCTTGCTTGCTTTCTTTCTTTACTTCTTTCCTTCATTCTTTCTTTTTCTCGTTCTTTCGTTATTCCTTTCTTCATTGCTTTCTTTCGTTATTCCTTCCATCCTTTTTTTCTTTCTTTCTTTCTTTCTTTCTTTCTGTCTTCATTCCTTTCTCTCTTTCCTACTTTCTTTCGTTTCTTTGTTATTATTTCCTTTCTTACTTGCTTGCTGGCTTGCTTGCTTCCTTCCTTTCTTTTTTCCTTTCTTTCGTTCTCTCTTTCTTATTCTTCCTTTCTTTCTTTCTTTCCTTCTTTGCTCCTTCCTGCCTCTCTCCTTCATTCGTGCCTTTCACCTGGGGCGTGAAAGTGAACACAACAGCGACTGCACCCGCTTTCTCAATCCCCGGGCCGATCTGCTGGGTCAGTCCGGAGTTGGCACTCGTCGAGCCTCTTTCACCCTCTCTCTGTCTCTCTCTCTCTGTGTTCTTCGTAGGCATAAATAAATAAATAAAAGTCTGCTTATAGGCGACTCGTTGCGGTGTCCTTTCCCATAGCACCGCCGTTATCCAACGCCCGCTGCAGCCGTCGTCTGCACTCGGCGCGCGCACATTTGCAATGTCGCGGAGCAAGCATGGACTGAGAACGTGGGGGGGGGGGGGGGGGGGGGTGCGAAAGCGTCGAGCTCGGCTGTACCCGACACGGCCGGACGGGTTTCGCGTCACGTAAGCACGCTGCTGCTGCTGTTCGCTGGGGCGAGTCGCAGATGTCCCACGCGACTCGCACAAACTGGCCGACCGTGCCAGCGGTGATCCTCATATGTTTCCGGTGCTCGGCTGCTGCGGCTTTGCTGGACATTTCTCCTGGCAGAGAATATATGGTCAAGTGTCGGAAAATGGCTCTGGAGCTACACACTGTCTTGCGGCTGCGGGGCAGAGCCCCCCCCCCCTCCGCCCCCCTTACCAAAAAAGTTTTAGACAGTCTACAGAGTGTCTATAGACTTCTGTCTATAAAGTCTGTACACTGTATAGACAAATCCTAGATAACTGTGTATAGGCAATATAAATGCCATAGACAGCCTATAGA
This sequence comes from Amblyomma mixtum, assembly GCF_055824585.1. NCBI lineage: Eukaryota > Metazoa > Arthropoda > Arachnida > Ixodida > Ixodidae > Amblyomma > Amblyomma mixtum. Next base: position 116,995,104 of record NC_143015.1, on the reverse strand, counting down.
CAATAGACTTTTAGTAGACTTTTGTCTATAGGCAGTCTATAGACTATGAATAGACAAAAAGCAATATCTATAGGTAGTCAATACAGTCAATAAGAAGTCTATAGACTGTCTATAGACCATTTTTATAAGGGCCCCGCCCGTTGGTCGCTTGAAGTATATTGGTCGTACTAACTAATTTTCGTTTGCTTCGTGATCTCTTAAAGGGCCACTGACCAGGGTCCGGACATTTTTGAAAAACAAGCCCACTGCATAGATGAGGCATCGAAGATAACCTCTGCAAAATACTAGAGCCATGCGCGCCCCGAAAAGCTGCGAAAATTCAAATCAAAGCCCGTTCGTTCTTTCCTTCCTTCAAAAACGGGCCCGGCCCACTACTCTGCACCCCGCTGACGTCAAGGGGGGCTACTTTCGCTAAAGGCACTCCATTGGTGCATCGTTCTGACTGACGGGAGAAGGTTGGGCGTAGCCTTGGCGTCGCGTCGTCTGCACAAGGCTTTCCGCAGCGCCTTCTGTTCTGGCTCATGCCTACAAACCCGCATGAAGGAACGAAAAAAAAACTGCGGAGGGAGCGTGCGGCGACAGCCTTGAACCCTAGCCATAAAAAATAAAAAAACAGTAAAACTGAGGGAGTTGGCTCGCCCCCCCCCCCTCCCCTCCCCGCCCTCCCCTCCCCTCCCCCCCCCCCCCCCCCGCCGTGATCCCGTCACGAGACGCTCTGCGTGCGCGCTCCCTTCTCAGTTTCTTTTCTTCTATGCGAGCCCCCCAAAACAAGGTTTTAATTAGTAGTGCAGCAGAGCCTTTCCCTCGCTCGCCCACTTGACCGCTCCGCACACATACCGCTTATCTTTCGTGCATCTTGCGTACGCCTTGACTCCAATGAATGACATATGCTTTGGAGCGGAGAAAAGACACAAACACACAGAACACAAACACGCATGGAGAAAAGCAAACGGGCGGTTGCCGGGTCCGCGCTTCGCCGTGTGTTTCGAACACAACCGACTTCCGCCCCTCCGCTCGTGAAACGGTGGGGAGGCCTAAAAGAAAATGAAAAGGTGGCTCGTTAACTGGGAATGACAAACAGATGTATGAAAGGATGCGCTCGCTAACAAGTCTAGGTGGTCGAGCCGATCGCGCCTCTCGATCGTTCAGTGTGCGGAGAAAATGCAAAAACCAAGAAAAGAATTCTATTGAAGGCGGGGTCATGACGTCGCCCTGTGACGCACTCCACAGACACCACGCCTCCGGCTTACACCGGAGAAGGAAGGGGTGATTTTGCCTTGCCGAGCCTACTCGACGAGGAGCGGGAGAGAAAAATTTCGAGGAGGGAATGGAAGGAGAGGAGGCTCGCTCAAAGTGAGGTAGAGAGTGTCTGCTGGCCGCGGGTGGGCAGGGGGCCTTTAAAGGGCAACTGACCACCCCAGCTCAGCAGACACTCTCTACCTCTCTTTGAGCGAGCCTCCTCTCCTTCCATTCCCTCCTCGAAATTCTTCTCTCCCGCTCCTCGTCGAGTAGGCTCGGCAAGGCAAAATCACCCCTTCGTTCTCCGGTGTAAGCCGGAGGCGTGGTGTCTGTGGAGTGCGTCACAGGGCGACGTCATGGCCCCGCCTTCAATAGAATTCTTTTCTTGGTTTTTGCATTTTCTCCGCACACTGAACGATCGAGAGGCGCGATCGGCTCGACCACCTAGACTTGTTAGCGAGCGCATCCTTTCATACATCTGTTTGTCATTCCCAGTTAACGAGCCACCTTTTCATTTTCTTTTAGGCCTCCCCACCGTTTCACGAGCGGAGGGGCGGAAGTCGGTTGTGTTCGAAACACACGGAGAAGCGCGGACCCGGCAACCACCCGTTTGCTTTTCTCCATGCGTGTTTGTGTTCTGTGTGTTTGTGTCTTTTCTCCGCTCCAAAGCATATGTCATTCATTGGAGTCAAGGCGTACGCAAGATGCACGAAAGATAAGGGGTGTGTGTGCAGAGCGGTCATGTGGGCGAGCGAGGGAAAGGCTCTGCTGAACTACTAATTAAAACCTTGTTTTGGGGGGCTCGCATAGAAGAAAAGAAACTGAGAAGGGAGCGCGCACGCAGAGCGTCTCGTGACGTGATCACGGCGCGGGGGGGGAGGGGGGGGGGCGAACCAACTCCCTCAGTTTTACTATTTTTTTACTTTTTATGGCTAGGGTTCAAGGCTGTCGCCGCACGCTGCCTCCGCAGTTTTTTTTTTTTTTTTGTTCCTTCATGCGGGTTTGTAGGCATGAGCCAGAACAGAAGGCGCTGCGGAAAGCCTTGTGCAGACGACGCGACGCCAAGGCTACGCCCAACCTTCTCCCGTCAGTCAGAACGATGCACCAATGGAGTGCCTTTAGCGAAAGTAGCCCCCCTTGACGTCAGCGGGGTGCAGAGTAGTGGGCCGGGCCCGTTTTTGAAGGAAGGAAAGAACGAACGGGCTTTGATTTGAATTTTCGCAGCTTTTCGGGGCGCGCATGGCTCTAATATTTTGCAGAGGTTATCTTCGATGCCTCATCTATGCAGTGGGCTTGTTTTTCAAAAATGTCCGGACCCTGGTCAGTGGCCCTTTAAAGGAAAAATGCCCCGCCGAGGTGGCTCAGTGGTTACGGCGCTCGGCTGCTGGCCCGAAAGACGCGGGTTCGATCCCGGCCGCGGCGGCTCAATTTCGATGAAGGCGAAATTCTAGAGGCTCGTGTGCTGTGCGATGTCAGTGCACGTTAAAGAACCCCAGGTGGTCGAAATTTCCGGAGCCCTTCACTACGGCGTCCCTCATAGCCTCAGTTGCTTTGGGACGTTAAACCCCAATAAACCAAACCAATCTTAAAGGAAAATGAACCGCAGAGTAAAGCTTGAAGGAACACTATCTTTCCACATGTCAGTGTGAGTTCTAGCAAGAAAGAAAGATTTCTATTCGCGGTTAACAACCCGAAGCTGCCTGTGGATCATACGAGAGACGCCGTAATGCAGTTCTCCGGATTATATTTCGCCACGTGGCGTTCCTTAACCGGTCCTGACATCGCACAACACACGTCTCCGTCTGTATTTTGTCCTGTATAGAAAAGAAAACATAAATAAATTAATGGAGGGACCTTACTTCATAGCAACGACGAAAAGACAAAAACGACTCTTGGTGTAGTGCTTTGCCGCACGCTGTAAGAAGACGCTGGCGATTTTAAAGCTGGTTTGCCTTCGCTCGATCATGTACATACGTGTCGCCATGCGCTGTTTCGGATACAGCCCGGCACAAAATTCTCTCGCGACTGGCTCGGCTAGAACAGGTTGCGACTACGTATTTTTGTTTAGGTGGATGTTTTCTTGATTAGCCATGGCGTTCACTGCTTACTCTCTTGAGTACCGCAGTTCAAAGAATGGGTGCAACGGTGTTTCTAAGTCAACATATCTCATTTTTTGTTTTACGTAGGCGTTTTTACACGATGCCTGATACAGTCTTCGCGTTGCGCGTTAAATATAACATACAACTAATGGAAGGCTGCCTTCTTTGTGACAATGTACAGTCACCGTCAAAAGTAAATGGAAGGCGACTTTGTGAAAAAATTTAATTTCCTTAAATCTAAAGCATAATGGACCATGTTTGTTGGTGCACACTGCAATTCGCACAATCACAATTAGGCTGCACATATGTATTCAAGAATGCATGAATTCAGGAGGTTGTGATTAAATTTTTTCGTTAATATTGCCTTCTATTTACTTCTGACGGCACCTGTACACGGCGCTGTTAATTATGCATCCTACCACTTTTATATTAGCCTAAGAGCGGCGGGCCGGTTTTCGGCCAACTTTAGTATCGATCCTTTTACAAATGGCTCGCATCATATGTCTTTTCATATATGCCTGCGAGAAATCGCGTAAGCCAAAAATTTTAAGAGCACGTTTCATAACTTCGTAGCACTTCTAAGAAACCAGACAGCGCATTGCTATAAGCTGCACCTGTTCGGGTGTTTAAAGAAAACGAAGTCAATTTCTTTAACTCCGCTTCATGCTGTTTTGGAATTTTATTGAAGACATTTCCAAAACTCTTGCAGCAAAACCCTTATAATGAAGCTGGAATCTGCATTAGGTAATAGCCCCATAGTTACTTGGATCAAAGACTATCTAACAAACAGATCACAATACGTCTCACTTAGCCTGGAAAACTCGAACTTAGTGCCTGTAACATCCGGAGTGCCACAAGGTTGCGTATTAGCCCCTGTCTTGTTCCTCATCTTTATTAATGACTTACCATCAAATATTAGTTCTAACATTAGGCTCTTTGCCGATGATTGCATTATTTACCGCGAGATCAGTTCAGCCGCAGACAATGTAGCTCTGAACGACGACCTTGAAGCAGTAAATAAATGGTGTAACGATTGGCAAATGAACCTAAACGTAAAAAAATCCGCCGCGTTATCAATAACCAGGAAAATACAAAAATCAGCATCTCAGTATGTCATTAACAATATCCTACTCCCCCAAGTTGTGGAACACAAATACCTCGGTGTAATCATATCCCATGACCTTAGATGGAGCTCCCATATAACTCACATTACATCAAAGGCTCTAAAAAGACTCTTCTTCCTGAGAAGGCGCCTGAAACTAGCACCATCAGAGACAAAACTATTAGCCTATAATACCCTTGTAAGGCCAATACTTGAATACTCTAATACTGTCTGGTTTCCCTCTACTAAACAACATGTAAGTAAACTAGAACAAGTACAAAGGAAGGCAATCAGATTCATTTTTAATAAATATAGCCAAACTGACTCACCAACTGACCTACTCCATAAAGCTGGTATGCTTACCTTGCAGAAGAGAGCCAAACTAGCACGTCTTAGATTCATGCACCAGTTGCTCAATAATCAGCTGCATATTGACACTTCCAAATATTTATCCTTTACAGATACCAGGCCCACACGCCATAAGCACTCTCATACTTTAAACGAGTACACTTTCCGGACCGACTGCTTTAAACACTCATTCTTCCCACTAACCATACGCGAATGGAATACCCTTGACCCAACCATCACAAGCTGCTCATCATTAAATACCTTTGTAGCCCTCGTCGAACACCAACTGGGTTCGGAATAAATGCTTGACGTACTTTTCATATGTACCCGCCTTCCAGTCAGGCACAAATCGTGTTCATTGTGTGTGCTTTCCTATATGCTCTTCCGTTGCATTACCTTCCATTTTTGCCTATTATTTTTAAAATATTGATTCATTGGCTTCCAGTGCCTGTTCTGTTCCATGATTACTGTTTTCTGTTCCGTCCATTTGAAAGTTTATACCCCTTTACTTCTATTCTTGAGTTTTTTGTTAAACATCTTACCCCCACAACGCTGTGTTTACCTTTGTATTATGCTTGCTTGCCTTATTGTGCTTTAGACTGTTCAACTTATGCCCTTCCTGTTATAATCCCATATGGGATTGACAGTATGTACCAATAAATAAATAAATAAATAAATAAATAACGGTCCATACACTTTCTATACACTTCCTGCAGACTCTATTGCTTTCCTATAGATATATCCTTTCGTCTATTCAAAGTATATTGACTTCCTATGGAAGAAAGCCAGCTAACAGTGCATGACTATAAATCTATAGATTGTCAGTAGTCTGCCTGTGGGATTTGTATTGTCTGTAGACTAACCTATAATATATAATATAATATTTGTCTTAGGTAGTCTCTAGACTTTATAGACGTCTAACAGCCTACAGGCTGTCTAAGAAAATTGTAAGGGAAGTACAGGCAGCTGTTTTACAATTTTATGTTGGTTATCAAAAAACAACAAAAATTCTAGGCCATTCTGGACAAACTCCATTTGAGTCAAGACAACAGAACAACCGCCAAAGTCAACATGCTCGAAGAAGTTCAGACCAATATAATTGTACCGCCACTAACGAGGACCAAACGGGCAGAAGCGCTTGAGAAACGCTTCCGCTCCTACATAAGGAATCACCGACTGACTCAGTATCTCGCAAGAAAGCTGCACCGCTGGACAGCCATAATAACGTCTTCAACGCGTACTAAACGTGGAAACGCTGACCTACTAACGTTTTGACCACCGCGTACCCTGTCGGTGCATACGGAAGCCCCGCAGCAAACAGTCAACTCATTTAATTTATTCTTCTACAAACATCACAGACACCCGCAGCTTGCGTGGCACTCGAATTCCCGGGGTGGTCACGGATGGCCGCTACTACGCCTCTCTCCACTATACGTACAAGCGCAGTTTTCCGCCGGTGGCGATGGCACGCGCGCAAACAAACCAGACGTGAAACACTCAGTCTCTGTCTCCCTGCTCTCTTTTTTTTTTGTATATTCCTTGTTACGACGTCCTCATGCTCGCGCTCACAGAAAGACACATCTCACTACAGAGCTCGCAGCAACAGCACCAATCTGCAACGCACGCTATTCGCGCACGCGACAGCTGTCCCTGTGAACGCCAGTAGAGCCACTCCTCCTCCTAGCAGCGTCGCCGGTCAACAGACGGCGCTGCGAGCAGATGTCGGCGCGTAGCGGCACGCGCGCCGTCATGCAAGCGTGGCTGCGATCGCCCGCTAGGCTGCGCTGTCATCGGCGTAAACTCCTACCCTCGCAATGCGCTCCAGCGGTTCCCGGCAGCTGGACCCATACATCTCTGTGCGGCGCAGAAAGCGAGCCGTTACATTCAAATCAAACTTAACGCACGAAAAAGAGCGAACTTAAGCGAGAATAGCGCTCACTCTTTACACGTGGGCGAGACTAATTTTTGCCTCTGCATTATCCTGGGGTTAGCAGCCAAGCAACTCGCCCTCAGCGATAGTTTGGTAATTTGATAGGACGTAGCATACAGACCGGGGGAATAAAATTATTCCTTTTTATTTGGCTATATGCCCTGGTAAACCGAGATGGCGTTACTTAGTCAGCGGAGATACCACGGATTTGAAGTTGAAGTTTGAATTTTATTCTCAGTTTCCTCATACATAAACTAAAGGACCCCGAACAAAAGGTGCTTCCTTGCAACTGACTGGGTTCAGAGCCCCACACAACCTTTACACAGCGTAAACAGCGCGGTAGACATGAAAGTGTTTTCTCCGCTCAAAGATACAACTTAAAAGTGTAAAGATACAGAGTTATAAGCTCTCAAAAAGTAAGGAAATTAACAATAGAAGAAAAAAGCAGTAACAGGTAACGACAGTAACATGCACTCAAACAGCTAAGCGTAATTTTTGAAGTTTACGACAGTTTTAATTGGAAGCACTTAGTTCTACATTTCGATCAGTGTACGCTTGAATACACCAAGCGATGTGTGCCGTTCAATTACGGTAACAAGATCTTTATTAAACATATCATTTATTAAACATATCAGCGCAATATGCAGTTAACATAAAAGCCTAGTGATGGAAATATTTGTTAGACGAGGTTTATAAGAGCGAAAAAAACTGCACAGGCTAAAGGATGGCAGGCACGAGTTAAGAAATCAAAGAAAGGAACACTTACATTCGTTAAAACGCCAAATCTGGCAGGTTTTTCGCTGTTAGAAGTTATGGTTAAAAAGTAGGTGATCCAGTATTCCAGTTGGACACTGTCCGGGGCGCTTAAACGCACATCCATAGGATGTAGTACTTCTGAATGTACCCGGATGGAAAGAGTGCTAAAGTGTGTTACGATTCTTGAGCAACTACTGGCAACTCGGACTTTGTTACTACAGTAGTTTACAACTTTAAATAAAATCTGCTGACCGCGACAACAGTAAACAAAAGCAGTTTTTCACAGCTTGAAAATAGCAATCAAGACAGAGGACCAAAATTTTTTGAGCTTATAAGTTCATCTCCTCGTTAGCCTTTTTTTCAGGTAACTAGAAAACTTTTAACAACGCAATACTCTTTTGCCGTGGAGGAATTCTGTGTGGCGGTCCTGAATGTGGGCGGAGCTTCTTTATTTATTTTGTTGTTGTTTTTTCCTCCAAGGACCCGGGTAGGGGGCATTGCCGTGGGGGATGGGCATGACAGTTACAAAATGATATAGGGGCTCGATCTTCATGAATTGAATGGTGTTGATAAGGTGTATGGCATCTAGTAGCGGCAGATTTCTCCTGTCACAAGATGATCTGACAAAAAAAAAAAGATCGAAAATGAGCGTTAGTTCTTGCAGGGGAGCGGGGGGGGGGGGGGGAGGGGGGGGACGGTCCTGAGGCCCTCAGACCGACTGGAGAGACGATGTGCAGACTCGAAATGCATCCGACTGTAGAGAGATTTAGCGCAGCGGATGCGAATTAGCGGAGACTTATACCGGATAATCGGACGCGCACTGCCCATGCGAATTTTCGGGCAGGGGAGAGGGGCAATGCGCGTGCGCAGCCGGCTTCCGGTAATCAGTTACACGCTTCCTTCAGCCCGTCTCCGCTACGCTAAATCTCCCGGATAAGCTCAGCTGGATCATATCACCAGCGTGGTGAGCGCCTACGGCCTGACTTCAGCGTCCTCCTTTCCTTCTCTTTCTACCGCCTCATTCTTTATGCTCACGCGTCTAAAGAAACGCATACGCCTTTCAAGACTGTTCGAAAGAACTGCATGCCGGCCACGCCTTACAGTGAAGCACTCAGGCGACCGCCGTAATTGAGGTCGTCCATTACTTGGAAGGAAAGTACAGGAATTCAAGATATCGCTTCAGAACAGATATTCGGCTTTAACTGAAGACGACAACCTTAATGTAAAAGCAATGAACAGTAATCTCACAGCTATCATTACGGAATACGCAGTAGCAGCAGGAGGTAGGTTGGTTCGACAGGATATCGGCAAGCTATCTGAAGAGACGAAAGATGTTATTAAGATACACCAAAGCATGAAGGTGTCTAACCCCACACACAGAATAGAACTGGTAGAGTTATCAAAGTTAATCAGTAAGCGCAAGGTAGCTGGCATAAAGAAGTTTAATGTTGAGAGAATCGAGCATACTCTACGGAATGGTGGTAGCCTAAAAGCGGTGAAGGGGAAACTAGGCATAGCAGAGGCGTTATGTTCTCGTTACAAAGGGACGAAGAGGGCAATTCCATTAGCAATATGGATAAGATTGTTAATGTAGCCGAATAGTGCTGTACAGATCTAATGAGTAGCCCCATGTAATCAGGACATTAATGAGTGAGGCGGTAGCGCACAGCGCTGGGTCATCCCGCCAGTAACGAAAGAGGAAGAAAGCTTTAGGAGAAACGAAAAGGGTGAAAAGAGCTGTTGAGGATCAGCTAACGGCAGATCTGTTGAAGGACGGAGGGGAGATTGTGCTGGAAAAACTAGCCACCCTGTATACGCAATGCCTTGTGACCTCAAGAGTACCAGAAGCTTGGAGGAACGCTAACATCATCTTAATCCATAAGGAAGGAGACGTCAATGTCTTGAAAAATTACAGACCAATCAGCTTACTGTCCCTTGCCTACAAGGAATTTACTAAAGTAATCACTAATAGAGTCAGGACTACCTTAGAATTTAATCAACCAAATGATCAGGCAAGCTTTTGTAAAGGGTACTCGACAATAGACCATATTCCCACTATCAGACAGGTGACAGAGAAATGCGCGTAATATAATCAACCCCTATATGTTGCCTTTATAGATTACGAGAAGGCATTTTACTCAGTCGAACCTTCTAATCAGGGCCTAGAAGAGGCTCATGTAAAGATACTGAAATATATATATAACGACAGCATAGCAAACACAGTCCTTGATAAATTAAACAATAAAATTCCAATAAGGAATGCTGTCAGGCAGGAAGACATGATCTCGCCAATGCTCTTCACCGTCTGTTTACAGGAGGTGTTCCGAGGCCTGAACTGGGAACAGTTTGGGATAAGAGTTAATGGAGAATACCTAAGTAATCTGCGATTCGCTGATGACATTGCCTTGCTAAGGCACTCAGGGGATGAACCGCAAAACATGACTAATGAGTTAGACAGATGCAGCACTACTGGGGATCTAAAATTTAATGTGCAGAAAACCAAAGTAATATTGAACGGTCTAGCAAGGGAACAGGAGTTTAAATTGGTAGTGAGGTGCTGGAAGTGGTAATGGATTACGTCTACTAAGGGCATGACCGTAGACCCGGATCATGAGAGTGAAGTAACTAGAAGAATAAGAGTGGGGTGGAGCTCATTTGACAGATTCTCTCAGATCATGTATGGCAGTTTACCAATATCTCTCCAGAGAAAAGTATACAGCAGCTGTATCTTACCGGTACTCACCTAAGGGGCAGAAACGTGGAGGCTAACGAAAGGATTGAACAAAGTTTCATGACAACACAGTGAGCTATAGAAAGCCGGAGCTGGCACAGGACAAGGTTAACTGGAGAGATGTGGGACGGGCTTTTGTCGTGCAAAGGGCGAGGTCCGGCTGATGATGATGATGATAATGATTAATAGTTGAAAGCGTTCCACCGGCTGCATCCGGAGGGACGCCCGACCCCCCCAGGTGTCGGCGTTTCGATGGGTGGATGGATGGATGGATGGATGGAAAACTTTATTACGCGAGCGTGTTTGCACTCTTCAAGGGCTCGGAGCCACCGCACAGCCCGCACATTGCGCGCATGTGTCCAGGCCACCTATGGTCATGACACTGGCATCCCGGTTCACCCAGAGAAGTTGGGTGTCCGGGTCCTGCGACGCAAGGAGGGCCTCCCATTCCTCCCATGTTCCGATGGCTGGCTGTCCCTGCGGGAGAGGATCGCCAGGGCAGCCGAAGAGGATGTGGTCCAGGGTGGCGTGCGATTCGCCTCAGAGAGTGCACTCTGGGGAGACGGGGCGGAAGTAGGATAGAAGCAAAAGGTGGGAGGAGTTCGGGTCTGGAGTCGCCTCCAGAGGATTTGTTGGGAGTGGGATAGGCGGGGGTGGGGAGAGGTGCAGAGTCGACAGGAAAGCTGTGCTTGTTGTGTGAGTTCTGAGAACATGTGTGCCCGCTCCCTCGAGAAATCCCGCCTGGAGTCGCCATTTACCCGGCAAATAAGTACTCGGGCTATGTTATAGGCGGCCTCATTTCCGGGATTGCCAAAGTGAGCCGGCACCCACACGAGCTCAATACACCTGTCGGAATTTAGGGTGCACATTCTCAATATCTGCCACACAGGGGGTGGACGCATCCGCGGGTGAAGTAGGTTTGGTTTGGTTTGTTGGGGTTAAACGTCCAAAAGCAACTCAGGCTATGAGAGACGCCGTAGAGGAGGGCTCCGGAAATTTCGACCACTTGGGGTTCTTTAGCGTGCACTCACATCGGACAGTACACGGGCCTCTAGAATTTCGCCTTCATCGAAATTCAGCTGCCGCAGCCGGGATCGAACCCGCGTCTTTCGGGTCAGCAGCCGAGCGCCGTAACCACTGAGCCACCGCGGCGGGGTGCGGGCGAAGTAAATAATGGCTGTTTTGGAATCGCTAACTATATAAGCCGCATTGGTTTGGCCGATGGCTATTGCTATAGCAGCTTCCTTTGCTTCTTCCGGGGTACGGGGGGGGGGGGGGGGGGGAGTGGCTGCTGGATGGTAAGCCACAGCTACTGAACGGTCTGGACCACACGCGGCGTCCACACAGCGAACATCCTCTGAAGTGCCATATTCTTTATGGAGAGCTTTGGCTCGCGCGACTCGGCGGGATTGATGGTATTCAGGGTGGACATTCTTAGGAAAGGGTTTGAGGATAAGCGCGGCGAGCATGGCGCGAGGGAGAGAGATTACGTCTGCAGCGTGTGCGGGTAAGCGAATTCGCAGAGAGTACAGCGTATGCCTTCCTGTTGCCGTGCCAGCCAGGCGAAAGTGCTCTGTCTCTCCTCTGTCGATGTACCTCTATAAGTTATTGTATAATGTTGTGCACTCCTGTCTGTGCTAATGCTCTTCGGTATGTTGAGTGCTGCTTTGGTAGCCATGCGGATTAGAGCACTAATTTTATCGTTATCCGCACAGGAAAGGTTCATGTAAGAAGAGGAGTAGAGAATGCGACTGAGCACAAAGTTATCCAGCGCCTTGATGGAGGCGAAGCGCAAAAATTAGCTGCAGTAACGGCTGAACCTGGTTAGAGAGCGAAAGCTACGGCGTATCCGGCGCGGCTTGGCGTCTGTAACGTTGCGTGCGTTCCGGACACTGAATAGGCAGCGCGCCCACCCTGCCACCATGGCAGGTGGCATTTAATGGTTGGTTGCGAGAGTTTGCTCACCCAATGAACGCTGCGGCCTCTTGCTGCAGTGCCGCGTGCCTGCCACAACGTTGCCAGCGCAAACGCATGCAGCCCTAATCTCTCTCTCACCACCACACGTACCTCAAAGCGCGACTCAGGCGTCCACTGACGCAGGGAGCCAGTTATACGCACTCTATTTCCTTAAAATCATCGGAGTCTAAAACGTTAACATCAACGCCAATGAACACAATGAACGCCGACGGCCTATGGTTCAGTGCCGCGTTTGTGGCACAACGTTTTCAATGCCAACGCATGCAGGGCACATCTGTCACTACTGCCACGTAGCTTAAAGCACGAGAGGTGTTCACTGTCCCCGGGAGGGGGGGGGGGGGGGGTCATTTGATTGTAAAGCATTTTATTCGTCGGAAAGAGCTTGGTAAGAAGTCGCGTTAAGTGTTCGAGAGTACGCAGCCTTCGACGACTTTGTCAGCCCACTCCACCGCCAAAACTTGCGTTCTGGGGTCAGAGCTAGCCAGCACGGTCTTTCACCGCTCGATTGATTGTAAAACATTTTATTCGCCGGGAAGAGCTTGGCAAGAGGTCGCGTTAAGTGGTCGAGAGTACATAGCCCTCGACGACTTTGTCAGCCCACTCGACCGCCAAAACTTGCGTTCTGGGGTCAGAGCTAGCCAGCACGGTCTCCCACCGCTCGAGAGAAGGAGCTGTAACTAGATCACCTGGAGGTGGCTCTATTTTGCAGTCCCATAGGATGTGATCGTAGGTGGCACGTTGGCCACAGTGTTTGCAGTTTGGGTTGTAAAGATCTGGATAAATGTGCGCGAGGAGTGATGGGGTGCGTATCGATCTCGTCTGTAGACGACGCCACGTAACCTCTTGTTCTTTAGTAGTCTTTTGTCTGGGGGGGGGGGGGGGGGGGAATTCTCCTCTCTAATTTAAAATGATTGGTGAGGACTCAATGATCACATATCACCGCTCGAGTTATGCGGCTTTCCTTTGCTTTCGAAGCTCCAGCTCTTCATCGGTTACGACTAAGTGGTCCACTGTCGCAGGGGGCCAGTTATGCACCTTTCCTTTCCGTTGCTTTATCTGAAGGTCAAATGAAGGTGAAATCTCCAGACATGGTGACCTTGGGTTTACCTAGCGTACTGAAGCTAGGTAGGTAGGTAGGAAATACTTTTATTGCTCTAGAAAGGTCTTGTGCTAGTAGCAGATGAGAAAGAAGAGGTCCATCTTCCTTCTTCTCACAGGGTCGGCGGCCTTATTCCAGGGCACCGCTGAGCTTCGCTTGTTGGCAACCCAGATCGCCGCTGGAGAGCCGGCTCTCCCACTGTTCTGCACTCGGTTCTTTGCGAAAGCTGTCGTTCTTACTGCATTCCCACGTGATGTGGTACTAAATGAAGCTTTCGCTTCAAAAGGGTGTCCGTGCGCTGTGCAATCATTGCACGTTAAATATACACAGGTGCTCGAAATTATTTCGACCTCCACTACGGCACCTATTTCTCTCCTTTTCATTTCAGTCCCACCTTCCTCCCTTCCCTTACGGCTTGGTTAGAGTGTCCGCCTAGATGTGCAAGAATTACTGCGCAATTTCCTCTCTTTAAAAACCAGTTTTTAGGGGGGACGTGAAGCCTCTGGGAGAGTCACGAGAGGAAAGGAAAGGCTCTTAACTCCCTGCGTCAGTGGACACCTCCATCGTCCTATGAGCTTTGAGCTACGTGGCGGTAGTTATTAGTTTGCTCTACATTTGTTGGCGTTGACAACGCTGCCGCAGAAACGAGGCACTAGAGCAATTGGCCGTCGGCGTTCCTTGCGTTGGAAGGATGGAAACAACTTTATTACACACACAAAAAGATGCCCAGGCTTAGCTTGGTTAAGCCAAGAATGCGTTGCATATTGCGCGGTCTTTTTTTTTTGAGGGCGAGGTATTGCTTGGCGGCACTCGATTTTCTCGGCAAGACGTCACGCGCCGGCGCAGTGCCCCTAGCAGGAGGAGCGGGAGTCAGGTGGTGGCTGCGGCCGCGCGCGACCGCGCGAGTTGGGGCCCAGCTTTTCCTCCGACTGTCGTGACGTCACGTCACGTGGTTGCGTTCAAGGTCAATGGTGGCTGCCCGGCCGCGCCCAAGGGCTGAACTGAGTGGTTGCAATATGCAACGCACAAAAAAAAATTCAGGGGGCACTTTGACTGTCTAAAGTGGGTAGAGGCGGAAGCGTTTTCCGCACCACCTTCGCTGTTTCTGTGACACTGGTGGCGTCACATATATTTGAGTACTAATTACTAAGTGATGGCAAATTACTGATTAATACCTGAATACTAATTAACTGCTAATTAATGACGCTTAAGATTCGCCTTTATGAGTGGAACGCGACAGCGTGTTGTAGCGCTGCCAGGGAGTCCACGGAACGCCCCCACCCGTTCGACGCGATGCCTTGCCCTTTGAACGCAACGCTTTTTGAGGAAAGGAAATGGCGCAGTAATTCTCTGTCATCTCGGTGGACACCTGAACCGTACCGTAGAGGAAGGGAGGTGGGAGTGAAAGAAGATAGATAAAGAGGAGCCGTAATGAAGAAAATGAAAATTGTATTTGAGGAAAGGAAATTACGCAGTAACTGTCTCACATATCTCGGTGGACACCCGTCAAAATTCAGGGGGGCACTTTTTTGACCTAAAGTGTGGTCACTGATGTGTGGTGAAGATGTTAAGCTTCGCCCCTAAGAGTGGAACGCGACAGCGTCTTGCAACGCTGCCAAGGAGTCCATAGAACGCCATCGCCCATTCGGTTCTGCGCCTAGCTCGTCGGTTAATTGGCTTTTGAGGAAAGGAAATCTATCTGTCTGTCATTTGTCGGTGGACACCTAAACCTCGCCGGAAGGGAATGGAGGAGGATGAGAGTGAGTGAAGACACCGTATTCACTAGACGCGCCTTTGTTCATCCAAACCATCGAGCTGGCATGGCGGAGTGGTTAGCGTGCTCTTCTCGCACTCCGGAGACCGCCGCCGATCCAAAATCGAGGGCAGGAAATGGCGCACTATCTTTCTCACATATCTCGGTGGACACCTGAACCACGCCGTAAGGGAACGAATAAAGGAGGGTGTGAAATAATAAAGGCAGAAGAGGAGCCGTAGTGGAGGGTTCCGGAATAATTTAGATCACCTGGAGATCTTTCACCGACATCGCGCAACACTAAGGTAAATTGGTAAATTGGTTTTTGAGGGCAGGAAATGGCGCACTATCTGTCTCACATATCTCGTTGGACATCTTAACCGCGCCGCAAGAAGGAAGGAAGGTGGGAGTTGAAGAAGAGAGAGAGAAAGAGGTACCGTAGTAGTAGTCTCCGCAGTAATTTCGACCACCTGGGGATCTTTAACGTGCACTGACATCGTACAGCACACGGGCGCCTGATGCGTTCCGCCTCCATCGCAAATCCCCGCCCCGCTTGTCGCCCTTTTAAGGTGTCCACCGAAGAATGAAACAGATACTGCGTCTTTCCTTTCCACAAAACCAAAGTGCCACTCGCTCGTCTACCGAGCCGGAGTACCCGGGTTCGAACCCGACCGCGGCGGCCCCGTTTCGATGGAGGCGAAACGCAAGAGGCGCCCATGTGCTGTGCGATGTCAGTGCACGCTAAATACCCCCAGGTGGTCGAAATTATCCCGGAGACCTCCACTACGGCACCTCTTTCTCTCTTTCTTCTTTCACTCCCACCTTCCTTCCTTCCCTTGCGGCGCGGTTCCGGTGTCCCCCGAGATATGTGAGACAGATACTCCGCCATTTGCTTTCCTCAAAAACCAATTTATCAATTTACCATGCTGTCCCATTGCGTCACACTCAGATTTAAGCGCGAACAATAGCACTGTCCACCAAATTACCGCTTTGCAGAGTGACATTAAAACTCTTATGGTGTATCTGTATGCATCATAAAATTATGTGCTTTTAAATTTTAACAGATTTATTACGTGAATAATGCGGATGGAATCAGGCGTGCACCGGTGCAACTGCCTGTGCTCGAAAGAAGGGAAGATGATACCGA
This sequence comes from Amblyomma mixtum, assembly GCF_055824585.1. NCBI lineage: Eukaryota > Metazoa > Arthropoda > Arachnida > Ixodida > Ixodidae > Amblyomma > Amblyomma mixtum. Next base: position 116,978,923 of record NC_143015.1, on the reverse strand, counting down.
GCTATCGTGGGCAGTGAAAGCGATAACTATACCCTCATCATAAAGAGGAGAATTGACGAAAACGACAACTGGCTGAGACCAGTTATGCTTGAATTTAGAACTACGTTTTATTTCAGGACGCTAGCCTTTAAAGGGATGCTGAAAGGTTTCCCAAGAAAATTGAGTGAAGAGATGCACTTTACAGTTTTCCACCCTCGGAATTCGAATTTCTCATCGAAATTAGGCAGAGGAAAGCGTAAACCTATTTTATTTTGGCGAAAAGTGCAGCAGCAGCCTCGGGCCAGCTCGCGCCTCGTTGCCGCCTGTGATTGGTTGGGCGCCTCGTGACGTCAACACTGGCGTTGGCTCGGTGAGCCCGGCTCGGCCGCCGCCGATGTAGCACATGAAGCGCGTCGCGCGGTGGTTCGGGCTGTTGGTTTGATGCTTATATCACAATGGAACACATCGAAGATTACCAGGAGGATCTTGTCGTCATCCCCTACATGTGCGAACCAATCGCAAAGAGCAAACCGCTCCAAGGAAGCAACGATGCTGGCGCAAGCGGCGCTTTTGGCTTGAACGAAAGCGAAGTGTCAGCATCTCCACGTGTTGGAAATGTTCTTTCGTAAGCATACTTTTCTAGCGAAACTTCATTCAGAGATACAATAAATTCATTTTGAAGCGAGCAAATGTTGTATAGCACTGCTCCACGAAATTTTCCTAATGCAATGTAAGCGGGATGCGATCGTCGGCACTGTTGTCTTGCCGCTTGTCGGTGCTGCCGTAAATCTGCTTGTAATCCACACAGACCACTGACATGCGCAAGAAGTTATCAGGCTCTTTTTGCAGGCAAATTTTATGCTGGCATCGCTTCACGGTCGCTGCGTGCCGGCTCGGTTCATAACACACGCGTAAAACAGAAGTTCGCGGCGCTTTGCGGCAGAATTCGTCGAGGTGACAAACGTGCGCCTTCCGTTCTGCGTGCCAAGATGGTATCTGGCAGTAAATTAAAATCCTTGTTTAGGCGAGTTGCTTCATACTGCAAGCCCTTGTAGGAATATCTCCATCCGTTTGCGGCCGCCTTTATCGTGCTGTTCTCAGATCAAGCGACAAGTGATTTTTTTCATTAACTCGATGGCCTCGGGCTGCAACCCAGCAGGCCGAATCGCAAGGCTGGCTGTAGCACACGTGGCGCACGATTATATATTATTATTAATGTATGAAGCCATGCTGCACTCGGCAATTTTTTACGACTACATGTGTTATGATAAATGTATTCCTGGCAGAACACTTTACTGGTATTGGCTGCATTAGAACTTGAACAGACTTGTCAGCACTTTTACAAAAGTTCAGTGCAGGATCCTCAGCAGCATCTGCCAGTGGCATTCGACTTGTTGCACAGTCCTGATTTGTATTGCTGTTTGGTGTGCATTCTTGACTGTCTGGTGTGCAGCCTCCAGGTGTGATGTCATTTTCCATGCACTCTTGATTTGCACTATCGCCTGGTGTGCAGTCTTGATCTTGCAGCAGTTCGGCAAGAACCTGAAAGGCATAAGCCATATGATGTTATTGTTGCAAACAGAACAAAAGTGTGCTTCAGTATGAGTAAAATCTTCTGGTTCATTTCTTAAACCATTTTGTTGATTGGCGAGCTCCGTGCAAAGTGAGGTCATTTATTATATACCAGGTGTTTCTTTAGAAGGTCCAAAATTTATTTTATAAAATGGGTAACTAACCTTGTATTAATTTTATCCCTGGGGCTATATTGGGGGATATGGAAGACACCAGTAATAGGCAGAAGGCTTCCATTAGCTCACTAAACTGCATATCTTAATTAAATTTTTATTTTCATATTATGTTGTATTTGTAGATTTGGAGCACCTCCTGCAAATACTATAGCCAAGCAAAAAATATCTCTTTAAAAACTTACACCCTGGCAGGCAACTTCACGCGCTAACACAGCGCCTGCGGGCGCGTCCGACGTAGATCGCTGAAAAAAAAAAAGTCTACGCTTTGGGGCCGGACTGCAAGCGCCATGACTGCGCACATTGGGCGCTGACGAGGCGGCTATCAGCCAGGCCCCAGGCGAAACAAAATTGAAAACGAACCGCCGCGCGCCCGTATACCAGAAACATCTGCAAAGAGTTTTCTCGGCGCTCCGAGCACGAAGAAAAATGAGCCGCGTATTACTCCCTATGTTCTCGCCACTGAGGGCTACGCATGAATCCTTGAATATGTGAGCTCCAACATAATTGAGTAAAGAGGCTGCATATAACGTCTTTTCACATGCTCGCATACCGAACGAAGTTCTCTGCTCACGCGCGGTGCGCAGTCTCCGGTTGTGAGGCGCACTTCGCGTCGCTCCAGCTCTTGCAGTATTAGTAGCAGTTTAAGATTTTTATTCAGCCAGAAAATTTAGAGCCGAGCTCTAATATGAGTAATGCTGTACGAGATGCATGATGCATGCCTGCAAGCATAAAAGCCAAGGACTTATTTTGTAAGCTGCAGTTTGCTGCCGTCCTGACGTTCTCATTCCAGCGCCGTTCATCTCTCTACTACCGAAAGTCTTGCATCCAAGAAATAACGCGCCATACACTACACAGAACACCGGTTTGCGCAGTCAAATTATCATAGAGTTAATACAAAAATTCTTACCTCGAGCTTCCTCCTTTTCGCGAAAGCTGGCCTCGATGCCGGTGACGAGCTCCTGTGCGCGGAGACAGACTGTATTGCGCCGGGTTTCAGTCGAGCTGACTTTGTTGACAGGCCCAATGAACGCATTATCGACTGGCTCTGGTTATAGTCTTCATCACGAAAGTGGTCAGAGCATAGCACTGTAGTCTTTGAGGGCTTGAAATCCCTTCGCTTCACAGCAGCGACCCACCTCGCGGAAAGCTTCTTATTTTGCGGGAAATAATGAGGCCACATCTTCGCGGCCGCTGGTGTTAGTGCAGCCGAAGGCTGCGCAGAACGCCGGCATGATGGTTCACCGCTTCACTCGATGCTGCACACGTTTCTGTACGTCATCACAAACATAAAAACGCACAAATAAAGAAACACACGGCAGCTCGAAGCAGCTTATGATGGCACGCACGCAGAAACAAGCACGGTCGCGGAGGCTGCGAGGCGACGGAACACCAGCGTTTACGTCACCACCCCACGGTTTCCGGTTTCGGCTCGCATCGTCAGTGTCATCAGCAGCGCTCGGCGGAAAGCGGGGGGCGGAGCTACCGCGCAATTTTATACGGCGATTACGTCGCTCTTAAGTGATTAATCTGCAAAAAAATTTCACCCGCATGATTTTTAAGGTTCCCACATCCATACGTGAGCATCTTAATGAATTCGAAAATCTCTTCAGCTTCCCTTTAAGGCTATTGTTCGTGAACAGCACGTATAGTGTGCGTCGTGTTCTCGCTCTCCACACAGATCGTAGATGGTGCATCACGCCCGCACTAACTTCGTCGTTGCCAGGTAGCGCGTCAAACGCCTTGAAACGGCTCTCACGATTGCATTTTAACGCAATTGGATCTACCTAGGGTTTACTTAGGTGCAGGGAGTAACCGCAGATCCGGATAACGATAGTGAAGTAGCTAGAAGAATAATGGGATTGAGCGCATTTGATAGATAATAGCACATCATTTGGTAATAATAATAGCAGATAATAGCACATAGCACATCAATATATATATGCAGCGATAGGGATGCAGCGATGGCGTAGAGGTAGAGCATCCGCCTCGCGTGCAAGAGGACCGGGGTTCGAATCCCGGTGCCACGCAATTCTCCACCGGATTAAAAAAAAAAACTCCGCGTGTCGATGGCATTGCATAACCAGGCTTGGAGTGCGGCCTGATTTCGGTGACCAGAAGCGACAACGCACTTCCTCACCAGAACAGGATTTGGCCACCCTGGTGTATACTTGGCCACAGACTTCTATGAACAAACCAATTAACCCTCGGCCCTCAGTCCCCAGCGGCTGAGCACGCCCAGCGAGCAGCGAAGCTCAGCGGCGCCCTGGAATAGGGGCACCGACCCTGTGAGAAGAAGGAAGATGGACCTCTTCTTTCTCGTCTGCTACTAGCACCTTTCTAGAGCAATAAAAGTCTTTCCTACCTACCTACCTGCGGAGCAACTGACCAAGGCGGCGGTCAGATCTGGGACGCAGCGGAGGGTGCTAAGAATCTCTGGCTCCGGACAGGCCGCCATTGGAAACTGAACCTGGCAACGTTTAACGCAAGAACCTTATCAAGTGAGGCTAGCTTAGCAGTGCTATTGAAGGAATTAGCCGGTATTAAATGGGATGTCATAGGGCTTAGTGAGGTTAGGAAGACAGATGAGGCGTATACAGTACTAAAGGGCGGGCATGTACTGTGCTATCGTGGATTAGCAGATAGGCGAGAACTTGGTGTGGGATTCCTTATTAATCAGGATATAGCTGGCAGCATCGAGGAGTTTTACAGTATAAACGAGAGAGTGGCAGCTATCGTAATTAGGCTTAATAAGAGGTACAAGCTGAAGGTGGTGCAGGCCTACGCGCCTACATCAAGCCATGATGACCAGATAGTTGAAAGCTTCTATGAAGCTGTGGAATCGGCAATGACCAAAGTAAAATCACAGTACACTGTACTGATGGGTGACTTTAATGCAAAGGTATGTAAAAAGCAGGCTGGAGACAAGGCGGTAGGTGTCTATGGCATAGGTTCTAGGAACAGTAGGGGAGAGTTATTAGTAGAGTTCGCAGATAGAAATAATTCACGGATTATGAATACCTTCTTCCGCAAACGAGCAAACAGGAAGTGGACGTGGAAGAGCCCCAATGGTGAGACTAAAAATGAAATAGACTTCATACTGTGTGCACACCCTGGCATCGTAGAGGATGTAGAGGTCCTCGGTAAGGTCCGTTGTAACGACCACAGAATGGTAAGGTCTCGTGTTAGCTTAGATTTGAACAGGGAACGGAGGAAATTGGTGAAGCGAAAGGCTATTAACGAGTTAGCATTAAGAGGGAAGGTAGAGGAATTCAGAATGTCGCTGCAAAACAGATTTTCCGCTTTAACTGAAGAAGACGATCGTAGTATTGAAATAATGAATGATAATATTACAGCTATCGTTACAGAGTGCGCCACAGAAGTAGGTGGTAGGATGGTTCGAAAGGATACCAGCAAGCTATCTCAGGAGACTAAAGATCTGATTAAGAAACGCCAAAGCATGAGGACGTCTAACTCCACAGACAGGGTAGAACTAGCAGAGCTATCGAAGTTAATAAATAAGCGCAAGGTAGCCGACATAGGAAAGTTTAACATGGCGAAAATCGAGCATGCTCTAAGGAACGGAGGTAGCCTAAAATCAGGGAGGAGAATACTGGGCATAGGTAAAAACCAGATGTATGCGCTAAAAGACAAACAGGGCAATGTCATAAGCAATATGGATAAGATAGTTGAATTAGCCGAAGAGTTCTACATAAATCTATACAGTAGCGAATGTAATCATCAAGTTACTGAGGGAGGCAGTCGAGCACAGCAATGGGACATCCCGCCAGTAACGAAGGAGGAAGTAAAGAAAGCCTTAGGAGCAATGCAAAGAGGGAAAGCAGCTGGTGAGGATCAGGTAACAGCAGATTTGTTGAAGCACGGAGGTGAGATTGTGCTACAAAAACTAGCCACCCTGTGTACGCAATGCCTTGTGACCTCGAGAGTACCAGAAGCTTGGAAGAACGCTAACATTATCTTAATTCATAAGAAAGGAGACGTCAAGGACTTGAAGAATTACAGACCAATCAGCTTATTGTCCGTTGCCTACAAGGTATTTACTAAGGTAATCGCTAATAGAGTCAGGACAACCTTGGACTTTAGTCAACCAAATGATCAGGCAGGCTTTCGTAAAGGATACTCGACAATAGACCACATTCACACTATCAATCAGGTGATAGAGAAATTCGCAGAATATAACTAACCCCTATATATAGCCTTCATTGATTACGAGAAAGCATTTGACTCAGTGGAAACCTCAGCCGTCATGCAGGCATTGCGGAATCAGGGTGTAGAAGAGTGTTATGTGAAAATATTGTAAGATATTTATAACGATTGCACAGCTACTATAGTTCTCCATAAAGTCAGCAATAAAATTTCAATACGGAAAGGTGTCAGGGAGGGAGACACGATCTCGCCAATGCTCTTCACTGCCTGCTTGCAGGAGGTATTCCGGGGACTGGAATGGGAACAGCTGGGGATAAGAGTTAATGAAGAATACCTGAGTAATTTGCGATTCGCTGATGACATTGCCTTGCTAAGCCACTCAGAACAAGAACTGCAAAGCATGATCAATCAGTTAGACAGGCAGAGCAGAACGGTGGGGCTAAGAATTAACATGCAGAAAGCCAAAGTAATGTTCAACAGCCTAGCAAGGGAACAGCAGTTCGCAATTGGTAGCGAGGTGCTGGAAGTATATGTCTACTTAGGGCAGGTAGTGACCGCAGATCCGGATCATGAGAGGGAAATAACTAGAAGAATAAGAATGGGGTGGAGCGGATATGGCAGGTTCTCTCAGATCATGAATAGTAGCTTACCAATATCCCTGAAGAGAAAAGTATACAACAGCTGTATCCTACCGGTACTCACCTATGGGGCAGAAACGTGGAGGCTAACAAACAGGGTTCAGCTTAAGTTAAGAACAACGCAGCGAGCTATGGAAAGAAAAATGATAGGTGTAACGCTAAGAGATCGGAAGAGGGCGGAGTGGTTGAGGGAACAAACGCGGGTTAATGACATCTTAGTTGAAATCAAGAGGAAGAAATGGGCTTGGGCAGGGCATGTAATGCGAAGGCAAGATAACCGCTGGTCCTTAAAGGTAACGGAGTGGATTCCAAGAGAAAGCAAACGTAGCAGGGGACGGCAGAAAGTTAGGTGGGCGGATGAGATTAAGAAGTTTGCGGGGATACAGTGGCGGCAACTGACAAAGGACAGGGTTAATTGGGGAGACATGGGAGAGGCCTTTGCCCTGCAGTGGGTGTAGTCAGGCTGATGATGATGATGATGAGCACATCATGATTGGCAGCTTAAGAATATCCCTAAGAAAAAGTATATAACGGCTTACCGGTACTCGCATATGGGGCAGAAACGTGGAGACTAAAGAAAAGCGTTCAACTTGAGGACAACTGAGCGAGATATGGAAAGGAAAATTATGGGTGTGACGTTAAGAGACCGGAACGGGGCAGAGTGGGTCAGGGAGAGAGAGAGAGAGAAAAAACTTTATTGTACAAGGAACTCGGAGCACGCCCCAGGGTCCCCGCACGACCCCGCTGCACTCAAGTGTTTATGTTCCTAAGCTCCGTAACACTGGCATCCCGGCCGGTGGCTATGGTCTGCACGGCCGGTTCCTCCGAGCGCAGCAGGGTCTCCCAGTCCTGGCAGGTCTTGAGGTTCTCTAGGTCCTGCGGGGGAGGGTCCGCCGGGCAGAGGGAAATGATGTGGAGGGAAGAGGCGAAGGGTTCTGGGCATAGGGCGCATGCCGGAGTGGGGAAGGAGGGATGATAGTGGGCTAGGGTAAGGGGCGAGGGAAGAGAGTGTGTCTGTAGTCTGCGCCAGAGCGTTGCTTGTTTGTTATCGTCTACCGAGCCGGAGCACCCGGGTTCGAACCCGACCGCGGCGGCCGCGTTTCGATGGAAGCGAAACGCAAGAGGCGCCCGTGTGCTGTGCGATGTCAGTGCACGTTAAAGACCCCCAGGTGGTCGAAATTATTCCGGAGACCTCCACTACGACACCTCTTTCTCTCTTTCTTCTTTCACTCCCACCTTCCTTCCTTCCTTCCCTTACGGCACGGTTCAGGTGTCTGCCGAGATATGTGAGACAGATACTCCGCCATTTGCTTTCCTCAAAAACCAATTTATCAATTTACCATGCGGTCCCATTGTGTCACACTCAGATTTAAGCGCGAACAATAGCACTGTCCAACAAATTACCGGTTTGCAGAGTGACATTAAAGCTTTTATAGGGTATCTGTATGCATCACAAAATTATGTGCTTTTAAATTATAACAGATTTATTAGGTGCATAATGCGGATGGAATCAGGCGTGCACCGGTGCAACTGCCTGTGCTCGAAAGAAGGGAACATGATACCGCGCTCGTGTCGGCAGTGAAAGCGATAACAATGCGATGGAAGCGGAGTCAATCCTGCTAGGAAACGCGTCTCCGGCGCGAATCCTGGCTCGGTACTTTTTGGGCCCTTCTTTACGCTTTTTGGATCCGGCGGCCCCTGTTAATCATGGACCCCAGTCAGAGCAACCTACCGCTTTCTACGCTTCATCAGTGGCCTTTTACAGGCATGTAAGAACAGTAGCACCTGCTGTCAACATCGTTGCAGACCGTGTGGTGGACATTATGGGCACACTATTGTTACCTGTTGTGCCGGCGTCTCGCCGCTCACCTATGCGCCGCGTTCAGTGGGCGCGTTTAGCGTCGACACCTCTCCCAGATCATCTACGTGACTTTGTCTGGAAACTTGGCTGGGCAGTGCTCCCTACTTGTGACCGGTTAGAGCGGTGGGGTGTGTTACGCTCCAGTACCTGTCCGAATTGCCCGCTCCCGGAATCTAATCGCCACGCTACAGTCACCTGTGTTGTAGCGCGTGTCTTTTGGCGCGCGGTTCATGTGGGATTTCGTGGGCAGGGCATTTCGTGCTTCGTCTCCCGCGGCCGCTTCCCCAGCGGCCGTTTTGCTCGCCTGTTAATAGTTGCAGGTCTTTTTAGTTTATGGCGCAGTCGATGCGCCGCGGTCGCTAGTGGCTTTCGACGCCGCGCTGTGTGGCCAATTCTCGGCCGTCTCCGACGGGAGCTGATTAGTTTTTTGTCCGAGGCACTCTTTTTCTTGGGTGAGGAAGAGTTTCTCCGACAATGGTCATGCCCATTTATTTCTGTTAATAACGGTCGTCTTGTCTTGGTTTTTAGGCCAAACTGGCGCTAAAGTCTCCTTTTCAATGTTTCAATGACTAATTATCGACTTTTCACTCTTCTGTCAATCGGTATATGTGCATTCTTATTTTACATTGCCCATTCCTGTTAGTTAGTTAGAAATGTTTACGGTACCTGTTTAATTGGCTCACCTTACATGCTTAATGTCATGTGTTTTTGTTAATGTGAATGTATCTTGTAACCTTGGCATGTGTACATATGTAAATAAATTTTTTCTAAACATGCTTGATTTAGAACTACGTTTCATTTCAGAACGCCGGCCTCTAAGGCTAATGTTCGTGGAAAGCACGTATTGTGTGCGTCGTGTTCACGCTCTGCACACATCGTAGATGGTGCATCGCGCCCGCAGTAACTTCGTCGTTGCCAGGTAGCGCGTCAAACGCCTTGAAACGGCTCTCACGATTGCATCCCAGCGCAGTTGAATCTACTTAGGGTTTACTTAGGTGCAGGTAGTGACCGCAGATCCGGATAACACTAGTGAAATAGCTAGAAGAATAATAATGGGATTGAGCGCATTTGCCAGATAATAGCACATCATGATTGGCAGCTTAAGAATATCCCTCAAGAAAAAGCATATAATGGCTTACCGGTACTCACCTATAAGGCAGAAACGTGGAGACTAAAGAAAAGCGTTCAACTTGAGGATAACTGAGCGAGATATGGAAAGGAAAATTATAGACGTGACGTTAAGAGACCGGAACAGGGCAGAGTGGGTCAGGGATCAAACACGGGTTAATTACGTCGTAGTCGAAATCAAGAGGAAGAAATTGGCTTGGGCAGGGTATGTAATACGAAGGCAAGATAACCGCTGTTCCTTAAGGGTAACTGAGTGGATTCCAAGGGAATCGAAGCGTAGCAGGGGTCTGTAGAAAGTTAGGTGGGCGGATGAGATTAAAGGCGCTCTGAAAGCGGCTTTAATAAAGTTGCGGTGTGCCTATGATATTAAAGCACGCAGCTTCACAGATATTGCCCAGCAGGAATTTTTTTGATGCGCTTAATAGAAACGGAGTTACCTGTAGTCAAAATTTGAATTTCAGCGTCTTCGCGCCTTTCCTCTTTCGTCACTTTTCGCCCGCTGGAAGGTCGGCGCTCTTCCGCCGGCCCCACCTCCGAGGGCGGAGCTTCCTGAGCGATCGGAGCTGCTCTGCTTATTGGCCGCGGTTACGGTGGCTGCCTGACGTCTGGAAGAATCGAACCAATAGCCATCCCTCAAGTTGTATGCGCAGGTGCGAGCTACGGAGGAGGGTGCGAGCATGAAAAAGTCGTCGAGAAGGGCTCGCCAACATTAGCGCGTGGTGGGTGCTCTGCTGCGTGTAGAAGTTCATGACAACACGGTACAGTGATTGAGAGAGTTGATGTGCTCTACTGGGAAGGTGTTTCAGAGCCCCTTTAAGAATTTTGCGGGGATAGGGTGGCCGCAGTTGGCACAGGACCAGGTTAATTGAAGAGATATGGGAAATGCCTTTGTCCTGCAGTGGGCGTAATGAAGGTGATGGTGATGATGCTGATGACGATAGGATGGCGCCCATACCCAGTAGCCGCCGCAGCCATCGTAATAAAGCCGCCAGCGGCTACGTGGCGTTTCAGGAGTGCCATGGATGATGATGACGATGAGGATGACAGAGCGTCGCGCTCAGGACTCTGACCGCATAAACGCAGCACGACAGGATGCTTAAGTTCGTGCCGGCAAATCGCCGACGCCTCGAAGCACTCGTTGCAATCCTGCCTAAGAAAAACTCAGTCGTCACACGCACTCTTGACTGACAGCAGGCTTTAAAGTAATTGCAACAAATGCAAAAGCGCAATGTGTACAAGCCAGCGCTCAGTCATTCCCATTACCGCGGGTGTAACCGCCATTAATTTTTACGCCATGATGTAAGCAGCTTGTTCTGCTGACATCACACAGTGCACGGTCCTCTACCATTTCTCCTCGCGCTGACGAGCGCCTCCTCCTCAAAATTCGTACTAACACTGTATACTGTGCCCGGCGGTACTTAAACATTTAAACACATCCTTTGATGGCACGTGCCAGTTCTGTGGGGAGGTGGCTGACACCTTCCACATGGTTTGGGCGTGTCAATCCAACCCATCTATCCCCCCCAACCCCAAACCCACTTGAGAGGACTGGGAGGCGGCCCTGCTCGCCTGTCAGGACCTAAAGACCCAAAAGGCCTTGGTTCACCGGACGCGGGCGACGTTGCTTGCCGATGGAGCCCCGGAATAGGGGCTCCACCTAGTATTGTTAGGGGAAAAGGTCAATAGGGCCTACCCCAATCACCTCTCTGTAAAAATATATTGCACGATAAATGTTTTTCACCACCACCACCATCGAAATGCGACCGCCGAGGCCCGGATAGAACCAGCGTCTTTCGGGCTAGCAACCGATCACCATAACCACTAAACAACCTTGGCGGCGTGATTGGTGATCGTTTCGTTTTCGGCATCGGCTTCCTTAATCCGTTGATCCTCAAACAGCGAACCAGCTGGCCATTCACTGGCAGAGCACCCACCGCCTCTGCGCAGGGGACTGGGGACCATCAAACGCACCGCGTGTAAGTCACGACAAGGCTGGTTTGGTTTATTGCTTTATTGGGGTTTAACGTCCCAAAGCAACCCAGGCTATGAGAGACGCCGTAGTGAAGGGCTCCGGAAATTTCCACCACCTGGGGTTCTTTAACGTGCAGTGACATCGCACAGTACACGGGTCTCTAGAATTTCGCCTCAATCGAAATTCGACCGCCGCGGCCAGGATCGAACCCGCGTCTTTCGGGTCAGCAGCCGAGCGCCGTAACCACTGAGCCAGCGCGGCGGGGGTGAGCCACCGACAAGGCTCGTTCAAAGCGCACGGCCAATAATCGCGACCGAGTCGAAGTCATCCCGTATTGTCCAAATGCAAAGTGCGCTTTTTGCTGAGATCGTAGTAAACGTTGTCACTCGTCCGTAGTAACGTTGGACGATCTGAAGGCGGCAGCAGTGATTTGTTGACTGGGACGAGCTCTTTTCTGTGTCGCTCATTTCTGGCTGCCGGTTCAGTTTTAAAGTTTTCCCGCCACTATAGATTTTCCCGCCACTATAGCAGAGCAGCGATGGCGTAGAGGTAGAGCATTCGCCTCGCGTGCAAGAGGACCGGGGTTCGAATCCCGGTGCCACGCAATTCTCCACCGGATATAAAAAAAAACTCCGCGTGCCAATGGAATTGCATAACCAGGCTTGGAGTGCGGCCTGATTTCGGTGACCAGAGCCGACAACGCACTTCCTCATCAGAACAGGATTTGGCCACCCTGGTGTAGTACTTGGCCACAACCTTCTATGAACAAACCAATTAACCCTCGGCCCTCAGTCCCCAGCGGCTGCGGAGCAACTGACCAAGGCGGCGGTCAGATCTGTGACGCAGCGGAGGTTGCTAAGAATCTCTGGTTCCGGACAGGCCGCCATTGGAAACTGAACCTGGCAACGTTTAACGCAAGAACCTTATCAAGTGAGGCTAGCTTAGCAGTGCTGCTGGAGGAATTAGCCAGTATTAAATGGGATGTCATAGGGCTTAGTGAGGTTAGGAGGACAGATGAGGCGTATACAGTACTAAAGGGCGGGCATGTACTGTGCTATCGTGGATTAGCAGATAGGCGAGAACTAGGTGTGGGATTTCTCATAAATCAGGATATAGTGGCAACATCGAGGAGTTTTACAGTATTAACGAGAGAGTGGCAGCTATCGTAATTAGGCTTAATAAGAGGTACAAGCTGAAGGTGGTGCAGGCCTACGCGCCTACATCAAGCCATGATGACCAGATAGTTGAAAGCTTCTATGAGGATGTGGAATCGGCAATGACCAAAGTAAAATCACAGTACACTGTACTGATGGGCGACTTTAATGCAAAGGTAGGTAAAAAGCAGGCTGGAGACAAGGCGGTAGGTGACTATGGCATAGGTTCTAGGAACAGTAGGGGAGAGTTATTAGTAGAGTTCGCAGATAGAAATAATTCACGGATTATGAATACCTTCTTCCGCAAACGAGCAAACAGGAAGTGGACGTGGAAGAGCCCCCATGATGACTAAAAATGAAATAGACTTCATACTGTGTGCACACCCTGGCATCGTAGAGGATGTGGATGTCCTCGGTAAGGTCCGTTGCAGTGACCACAGAAAGGTAAGGTCTCGTATTAGCTTAGATTTGAAGAGGGAACGGAGGAAACTGGTGAATCGAAAGGCTATTAACGAGCTAGCATTAAGAGGGAAGGTAGAGGAATTCAGAATGTCGCTGCAAAACAGATTTTCCGCTTTAACGGAAGAAGACGACCGTAGTGTTGAACAATGAATGATAATCTTACAGCTATCGTTACAGAGTGCGCCGCAGAAGTAGGTGGTAGGATGGTTCGACAGGATACCAACAAGCTATCTCAGGAGACTAAAGATCTGATTAAGAAACGTCAAAGCATGAGGACGTCTAACTCCACAGACAGGATAGAACTAGCAGAGCTATCTAAGTTAATAAATAAGCGCAAGGTAGCCGACATAAGAAAGTTTAACATGGAGAAAATCTAGCATGCTCTAAGGAATGGAGGTAGCCTAAAATCAGTGAGGTGAAAACTGGGCATAGGTAAAAACCAGATGTATGCGCTAAAAGACAAACAGGGCAATGTCATCAGCAATATGGATAAGATAGTTGAATTAGCCGAAGAGTTCTACACAAATCTATACAGTAGCGAATGTAATCATCAAGTTACTGAGGGAGGCAGTCGAGCACAGCAATGGGACATCCCGCCAGTAACGAAGGAGGAAGTAAAGAACGCCTTAGGAGCAATGCAAAGAGGGAAAGCAGCTGGTGGGGATCAGGTAACAGCAGATTTGCTGAAGGACGGAGGAGCGATTGTGCTACAAAAACTAGCCACCCTGTATACGCAATGCCTTGTGACCTCGAGAGTACCAGAAGCTTGGAAGAACGCTAACATTATCTTAATTCATAAGAAAGGAGACGTCAAGGACTTGAAGAATTACAGACCGATCAGCTTATGGTCCGTTGCCTACAAGGTATTTACTAAAGTAATCGCTAATAGAATCAGGACAACCTTGGACTTTAGTCAACCAAATGATCAGGCAGGCTTTCGTAAAGGATACTCGACAATAGACCACATTCACACTATCAATCAGGTGATAGAGAAATGCGCAGAATATAACCAACCCCTATATATAGCCTTCATTGATTACGAGAAAGCATTCGACTCAGTGGAAACCTCAGCTGTCATGCAGGCATTGCGGAATCAGGGTGTGGAAGAGTGCTATGTGAAAATATTGGAAGATATTTATAACGATTGCACAGCTACTATAGTTCTCCATAAATTCAGCAATAAAATTCCAATACGGAAAGGCGTCAGGCAGGGAGACACGATCTCGCCAATGCACTTCACTGCCTGCTTACAGGAGGTATTCCGGGGACTGGAATGGGAAGAGTCGGGGATAAGAGTTAATGGAGAATACCTGAGTAATTTGCGATTCGCTGATGACATTGCCTTGCTAAGCCACTCAGGACAAGAACTGCAAAGCATGATCAATCAGCTAGACAGGCAGAGTAGAACGGTGGGGCTAAGAATTAACATGCAGAAAACCAAAGTAATGTTCAACAGCCTTGCAAGGGAGCAGCAGTTCGCAATTGGTAGCGAGGTGCTAGAAGTAGTAAGAGAATATGTCTACTTAGGGCAGGTAGTGACCGCAGATCCGGATCATGAGAGAGAAATAACTAGAAGAATAAGAATGGGGTGGAGCGCGTATGGCAGGTTCTCTCAGGTCATGAATGGTAGCTTACCAATATCCATGAAGAGAAAAGTATATAACAGCTGTATCCTACCGGTACTCACCTATGGGGCAGAAACGTGGAGGCTAACAAAGAGGGTTCAGCTTAAGTTAAGAACAACGCAGCGAGCTACGGAAAGGAAAATGATAGGTGTAACGTTAAGATATCGGAAGAGGGCGGAGTGGGTGAGAGAACAAACGCGGGTTAATGACATCCTACTCGAAATCAAGAGGAAGAAGTGGGCTTGGGCAGGGCATGTAATGCGAAGGCAAGATAACCGCTGGTCCTTAAGGGTAACGGAGTGGATTCCAAGAGAAAGCAAACGTAGCAGGGGACGGCAGAAAGTTAGGTGGGCGGATGAGATTAAGAAGTTTGCGGGGATGCAGTGGCGGCAACTAGCAAAGGACAGGGTTAATTGGAGAGACATGGGAGAGGCCTTTTCCCTGCAGTGGGTGTAGTCAGGCTGATGATGATGATAGATTCAAACTCGTGACGTCCACAGCGAGAAGGACTGGTTGCCGCCGTTTTGAAGTGAACGGCGGTGCAGCCTAGCCTCCGAGATCCGCAATTGAAATCCGCGTGCCGATGCGCGGATGTACTTGCGAAATCGGCCGGTGATGGCGCCAGCTGTTATTCGTTTTCCGGTGCATGCTAACTTGCAATAGCTCCGTTTTCAGTGAGAGTGGTCTATTTGTCGCAAGAATGTCGTAGTCTATCGATTCAGGGCGTCTTTAAATTGTCCTCAGTGCCAGTTAAGAACAAATAAGCTCACGACATAGCAAAATGAGCGGAAAGTGTCGTGATCCCGTCTCGTATAGACATCGTTGTTTATGACCAGCCCGGCCTTACCAGCTGTTGAGTAAGTACCGATGACTGTGCTTTGTTCTTTCGAGCGACGCCGCTTTGTTAGGTTCATCAAATGGGTTTAAAGGCCCTACTTTTCAAGCACTCGGTATAATGACTGGTTGAGCAAACTTGCAAAAAGCGTTTTTTCAAATGTCAGAAGTCGCGTCGTTCGCTTTCAGCACGTGGCGAACATATTAGGCGGCCACTCCTTTTTAGTGGGACATTGCATTGGAGCAATGGTTGAAGTCACGAGATGCCCGACCGTGTTAAGCACGTACAGGCGTCGGTCGTTCAACGCTTCAGTGAACGTGGATGGGGTCTGTACCCTGTCGCGTCGTCACGCTATAGCTATGAGTCGGTGATGAAATGGCGCGGGAAACGTTGTGAAGCGCGGTAAGTTATAGATGAAACTGAACGCCGTGGTACAAGTCTGTCACAATAATGGAACGATATGCCACGAACCGATGAGCGCACGCAATAAACAGGCATTCATTCTTGAATTGTTCTGTGTATTTCGTGCACACTGCCTCGCTTTAACGAAGCAATGTTTTCCTACCGCTGGATATAACGAACTGTTCTTGTTTTCGAACAAAAGCAAGTCGTAACCGGCCACCTTGCGATGCGACTTCGCTGTCTAATGCCACTTCTATGTTATTTCTTTCTTTCTTTCTTTCTTTCTTTCTTTCTTTCTTTCTTTCTTTCTTTCTTTCTTTCTTTCTTTCTTTCTTTCTTTCTTTCTTTCTTTCTTTCTTTCTTTCTTTCTTTCTCTCTTTCTTTCTTTCTCTCCGTCTTCCTTCCATTCTTTCTTTCTATCACAAGCATTGCGAGGAACGTCCACTTATATGACAGGCCACGAACAGCAGCTGTAATGCTGTACTATAGCTGTACCGACGCTCTGTCGCTCACACGTCATCGTCCGGTGTCTTTTTCTCGCCCTTTCTCCGTCACCGATGGCATTTGAACTTCAGCGACGGAATAGACGATGTGCGAAATTGCTTGGCGGTCTGGCAACACCGCGTCCACAACTTCCGGTTTCCATCTTGGCTCGGTCGAGCTCGTCGAGCTGGTGCATCGTTTGCTATGCGTACTTTCTTCTTGCGAGTGGAATTTCAACAGGCAAGCTTCAGCTGTTGCGTTGTTTTCACTGCTGATCTTTGACCAAATGTAGGTGCTTTCAATAAGCGCCAGCTTACTCCTACCGCGTCCTCAGCTTCGCTAGAAGTCTGGCGCTGATGATCGCAATAATCGCACTCGAAAATGGGTTGGAAAGTCGAACCGTGACCGTGTGCTGTTGTCGTTTTAATGCTCGCATTAAAGCACCAGTTCAAGCTTCACGCATTATCATGGCTATTTTATTCCCAGGTGGACGCGAATTCATCTGGTAGGGTAGCGAGCGGTTATTTTGCGGTGAGTGCGCACGTGTGTTGACAAACTTCTGTGACAGTGCGAACTTTCGTTCGCGCCGACGCCAGGAGCTTCGTGCATTGCAGTATAATCACACAAGACCCTCGACCAGCTGCGTAATTCGATTCTTTTACTGTAATGTCCAATGCGCATCCGCGGTTTTCAACGTCACCGTTTCAGAGCCCGGCGTCGGTTGATTTTCGCCACAATAAGTTGAAACCGCGTCCTGCTTAAGACGCAGTCAGTCGACACTAACAAGAGGAAAGTAGGCATGCACATATAATTCAAAATATTGTAAGTAAAGACGCAGCTTTTTTTTTTCAGATAAGCACTGAGCCACAGCGGCGGCTTGATTAGAGAAAGATGCTACAGCTGTAGGTGCATGCACGGACTCGATACGCTGGTCAGGTTGTGTGTGCAGGGGCGAAATTAGCATGTTCGGTTGCTTCCGAAACTTAATTAGCTTACTCCCAAACTTGGACAAATGGCTTTGTTGCGAAGCAAGCTGTTGGAGCTTGCCACAACGATAATAAAATCTGATGGCCAGAAGCGTTTTCAGAACACTGTTGCACGCACTTTCTAGCTTAGAAATGCGTCCCTCCTTCATAATAAAGTAGCTATATTATTCGCTTCTTTTTTTTAGATTTTCGTCGCCGCAGATATCGAAGGTACAGGAATCCTCAAGAAATAAAGCATTCGCACCTCAGTTTTTATACGTAGGGTGTATTGCTTCACAAAGACTCCTTAACGCGCATAACATATGCGTATGGTCCAGAGAGTTTGCTCGCCCTTCTAAAACTAATTGAACAAGGGAAAAGCTTAACTGAACACGTAGCAAACTAAGCAGTAATCGGCATATGGTTCTTCGAGTGAACTTATTTCGCTACGGTACGAGCGATTGGCCTGCTCAAAAAAAATTACCTTCT
The DNA here is from genome assembly GCF_055824585.1 of Amblyomma mixtum. Classification (NCBI taxonomy): domain Eukaryota; kingdom Metazoa; phylum Arthropoda; class Arachnida; order Ixodida; family Ixodidae; genus Amblyomma; species Amblyomma mixtum. The sequence continues at coordinate 116,961,018 of NC_143015.1, read as the reverse complement.
CCATTACGTTGTTCAAGTATGCGTCTATATATATTCATGCCCGACCGGAGAGTTGACAAATGCACGAAATCGGCTTCTAATTTTGATCAGAGACAACAAAGGCTGTGGTCCTTATCTTAATTTAAACGCAAATCACCTCGAGAGATTTGTCAAAAATCAGCGCAGAAAGCGAAAGCTGCGCACTGATCCGCGTGCTGACACATGATACCTCGCATGGCGTTTTGTGTTACTAAAAAGTTGGGACGGAGTAAAAAAATAGAAAAGCGAAAAGCTGGAACGCACCTAGTTCTGGCACGCATCGTAGTGTCTTTTCACAGTGGAGAGGGTAGCGCAACACTGCATCGGCATTTTACTTTTCAAACGAAGCGCAGCCGTTTTAACCCAACGCTGGGCAGCGGTTTCGTTTTCTGTACCGTACCAACATGGAGGACTTAGTTCTTGGAGCGTCGAGAGATGGCGCTGCGCATTTCGCATATCGTCTATTAAGAGACGTCGCAACGCGCGAGAAGACACGAAGGATGGCTGCTGTATCCGGTAGGAACCGTTAATGGCTAAACGAATAGCCCAAATAGGGGTGTCACACTTTTCGGTTGGTCGAAATGGTTATGACGTCAGAGTGCGCGGATCCTAAGTAATGAGGTCACCCACATGTGTCTGACGCCCCCTTTTGGAGCGCACGACAACTAATAAAATAGTTGTCGTCCGCTCCGACAGGGGGCGTAAGGTGTCCGTGGGTGACCACATTACATACCTCATTACTGCGAACAGAGAAGTGGGTACACCCGAACTCATGGAAGGAGAGAGAGAGAGAGTCGTGCTAAAGAAGCAGTCAAAGTAGGCAGTCAAAGTGTGTAGTTGTAATGTATAGTCAAAGTGTGCAGTCAAATAAAGCAGTAGTACAGCACAGTCTCGCAGTCAATGCCAAACAGTGCGCCAGGAAAGGCCTTCACCTTGCAGCACTTGAGAGAGCCAATGTGGCCGCTGAATTTTTTATTGCGCCTCGAAAATTTCCTACCGGTTACCGTCCCTCCGCAGCCGGTCGCGGTTGCAAGCGGCGGCTTCAGAGCGAGCCGATCGATAGCGGAACAGGCGCGCGGGTCATGGCGTCGCCTTCCTCCGCGACCGTGGCTCCACCTCATCCGCCATCGGGCGGTGCCCCCCGCATCTCTATGGGAGTGGGCCAATGGGAGTGGTCGCTCCGGGAATTTGATACGGAGCGTTTGGGCGGAGTTGCCTCCCAACTCCGCCGCATCACCTCTCCCGGCCAATGGCTGAACCGAGTCAGCTGCGCGAGGATCCGCAGAGGTGCATCCCGAATGACGAGAATGGTACAACTTGCCGGCGCTAGAACCAAGCGCATTTCCCCCTGCCGATCGATAACACGCCGGATCGAAGAGAAAACTCTTTGGGGGGCATCGTGCAAGTAACTTTTCGATACGTATACCTCCCTTTCTTCTTCCTTCCTTTCTTCATTCCTTGATTTATATCTCCTTCGCTACTTCCTGTCTTCCACTTTATTTCGTTCCTTTGCTCCCTCTGTTCGTCCGTCTGCCACCCGACAGATCGCCTTCTGGTCATACCGAGCCTGTGCTAGAAGTATTGCTGCTAAAACTGCCCTAGCGGCGTCTTTCGCTACTACACCATGTTGGTTTCCTCAGACTCGTTCTCGGCCAGCAGGCAGTGTCGGTAGCTATATGCCACGTGTGCAAATATGAGCCCTAAAAGTCGACACGCATGGAAAGAGGGATGCACCAAACATAGCTGTCCCGTTTAGGAGCCACCGCAAATGTTGAAAGAAATGAATGGCCGGATATTGTATTCGGCAGTGCGGGAGGAGTGGAGACAGATCGAACGCCTTGTGGCGCTTCTAATGCGAGGTGGCCATAGCCTGTCCTAACCCACTGCGGCCTCGAGCCATCCTCACAATAAAGGTACTTAAAATTCATCTTCATCATCATCACCATCACTTATTAACCCTTAAAGGTGTCGTAAGGACTTCACATGGGTGGGGAGGGGGGATACAAGTGTCCGACGGTCATACAAAGAAAAGGCAAAAAAATAGAAGGAAAACTAGCCAAAGCAAAACAGCAAACAAATTATAAAGTCAATCAAAGACAATGCGAGAAAGAAACAAAATAGTAAACACATTAATATAGTCAATCAAAAACAATGTGAGAAAGAAGCATACAGAAGTACATACCACAGTAATAAAACCTGTCCAATAAAGTGATCGTGTTGGAATTGGCTGCAGAAGATCCGCGCTCGCAAGAATGTCCGCACATGCAAGCTCTGGCGGCCAGAATTTGACTTGACCCGTGGTCCGCGGCTAGCATTTCTTCACGACGGCAGAATAGAATGTCATGTCTAGTGGGCGTGAGCGTTGTCTTCTCAAAGCACGAACAACAAACAACGAAGTGCAGCGCTTTGTGTAACTGCAAGCTGATGCACAATGTCTTCGTGGAGCAAGAGCGAAAGCGTCGCCACAGCGGAGGGATCTGGTTTAATTTTACCCAGATCTTTCGATTTCACAGCACACGGGCGCATATTGCTTTTCGCCTTCATCGAAATGTGGACTTCCGCGCGCTTATGTATACTAACGGTCATCCCACGCGAAAGAAGACGTGCTAAATTCTTGACATTTTAGGTTTGGTTGTGAAAAAAATTTATTTACATATGTACACATGCCAGGGTTACTAGATACATTCACATTTACAAGAACACATGGCACATGTAATGCGAGCCAATTAAAGAGGTACCATAAACATTTCTAAGCAACTAACAGGAATGGGCGATGTAAAATAGGAATGCATATATACCGATTGTCAGAAGAGCGAAAAGGTAATAACTGGGCATTGAAACATTGAAAAGGATACTTTAGCGCCAGTTTGGCCTAAAAACCAAGACAATACGACCGTTATTTACAGAAATAAATGGGCATGACCACTGTCGGAGAAACTCTTCCTCACCCAAGAAAAAGAGTTCCTCGGACAAAAAACTAATCAGCTCCCGTCGGAGACGGCCGAGAATTGGCCACACAGCGCGGCGTCGAAAGCCACTAGCGACCGCGGCGCATCGACTGCGCCATAAACTAAAAAGACCTGCAACTATTAACAGGCGAGCAAAACGGCCGCTGGGGAAGCGGCCGCGGAAGACGAAGCACGAAATGCCCTGCCCACGAAATCCCGCATGAACCGCGCGCCAAAAGACGCGCGCTACAACACAGGTGACTATAGCGTGGCGATTAGATTCCGGGAGCGGGCAATTCGGACAGGTACTGGAGCGTAACACACTATCTGTCATTTTATCTATCATTTTAGGTTTGGTTGTGAAAAATTCGTATCAGTCAAGACAAGCCCCAAGAGAAGTGTAGAGGTTGGTTTGGTTTATGGGGTTTGACGTCCCAAAGCGGCTCAGGTTAAGAGAGATGCCGTAATGGAGGGCTCCGGAAATTTCGACCACCTGGGGTTCTTTAACGTGCGCTGACGTCGCACAGTACCCGGGCCTCTAGAATTTCGCCTCCATAGAAATGTAGAGGTCTTCTTTTGAAGGGAATGAGTAATAACTTTATTGAGTGTCCGGCAGGGTGTAGCCCGACCGGGCCTAGGCCATCTTTACCCGATCGTAACAGAAGCTGGCGCCACTATTCTCCGGCTCCTTTTAAAAAAAAAAAATTATTTCTCGCCAAAAACAAAAAGTAGTTTTCAAGTTTAATGCAAACAGTGGTATAACAAGGTTTCAGACAGTACTCCGAAATTATTCTGTCTCGAAATTTAGACTCCGAGCTTACTTTTAAAAAATGCGGAAATCTTCAAATTTTCTCCTCGTAAGCGCTTCTATTTTGAACCAAAATGGCGTCATCCACACTTTGCCGTCATCCACGGCATGCAAAGAGAAACTTTTGTGGCAAGGAACGGTTCCTGGACAATAATTTTCTAAGAATGAGAAGGTTAAGCGATTTCTTACACTTTGCAGCATAATATTGCAGCCAAATCTAACATGTCAAGAACTTGGCGCGTCTCCTTTTGCGTGGAATGACCCCTAATGCACGTGGACGATGCAGTAAGACGCCCTAAGCGTTTCGTGCGGCGAAGACGGTTTTGTTATAAATGCGAGAGCATTACATGGATCTGACGCGTCAGCAGAAAGTGTCCGCAAATTTTATCCGCACGATACGTCGTTCTGTGAAGTGTGTGAAAGTGTGCTTTTGACAGATAGTGTGTGATAAAATATTGCCGCGGGAAAACTTGGTTGATGAGCTGTAATTAAATTGAACGCGAAAAATGCCGAAAAACACTTAGACGTCAAAATAGCCATGAAAGTCGATATGGTACATGGACGTCAGAACAGCCATGGTCGCGTTTCGCTTTCACATTGCTCCAATGCGAGTCGCCGCAGTCATGTCAAAGTTTTTCTTTGTGGACACGGAATATTACAATTTGCGCAAATCCTTTGATTTTTTTTTTTTTTGATGTCGGTGTGTGTCATTTCTTCCCCATCCTCATCTGTAGAGTAGACTAGTAGGCACGTCTCTGAGACTGCACGCCATTCACTACGCTTGGCATTTAAGTACCTTTCTTGCCAGAAGTAACCAGGCTGTCATAGCTGCGTTAAAAGCGGGCTGACGGCGCATCGGCGAATCTGCTGTCGCCCGCTCTTGTCGGCTGTGCGGATAACATGAACCATGATAACCTGAGGATGACCTGGAGCGTGAACACGCGCCATCGCTATCCTCCTCCGGATGATGTCTCCTGATATCGCGAGAAGTGGCAAGGAGCGCTCGTCTACCGAGCCGGAGTACCCGGGTTCGAACCCGGCCGCGGCGGCCGCGTTTCGATGGAGGCGAAACGCAAGAGGCGCCCGTGTGCTGTGCGATGTCAGTGCACGTTAAAGATCCCCAGGTGGTCGAAATTATTCCGGTGACCTCCACTACGGCACCTCTTTCTCTCCTTCTTCTTTCACTCCCACCTTCCTCCCTTCCCTTACGGCGCGGTTCAGGTGTCCAACGAGATATGTGAGACAGATAGGGCGCCATTTCCTTTCCTCAAAAACCAATTTACCAATTTACCGCCTGGCTACTTTTTGTACAGGCGGGAGTTGTGCTTCTCTCTCAATGGCTCCTTTAACACCTTCTTCACTACCCTTAGCCGCTATTCGATGTCCATCCAGAACGAGGCTGCTATGAGCCTTTCCTTTCTCCCCCGCTAACCTCCTCCCCCTCCTGAGCCGACACGCATCGTTTCATTTATAGGTAATCCCCGACGTTCAGTTAGATTTTTGTTTTACTTTTTCTTAGCTGGTGCATTTAAATCAGTAACAGTTTTGTGCGCTATAGTACGCGAAATGCGAGGAATGCTTGCTCTGTGGCCAGGCAGGATACGGAGGAATTTCTGCTTGCAATTACTGGCCCGATACCGGTGCATGTATGGCAGTTTTCTTAGGTGGAATTCAGACCCCGAAGCCTTGCGTAGTTGGCTACTTTGTTTGCATTTTTTATCGGAGGCACGCACGTCGGTGTAGGCAGCACTGTGATGCGAGTTGAAAAGAGGTGACCCATGCCTTCTGTCAGTTTGTCGTGAATGTTTATTTTTAAGGCGGAAGCCTTTAATGCCTCATCGTTGTAAGCAGGAGCTGTCGACAGAAATGTCACGCTTTTCAATTGGTCGAAACGGTCGTGACGTCACAGTGCGCGAATTTCAAACGGGGCCAATTGTACTTTGGCTACTAACCATGCAACCAATTAAAGGGATCGTATAGTGATGCTCCAAGTAAGTTTGAGTTAGTTTAGTTAATTGCTTACTTAACCAATTAGTCTAATTAACCTTTCTAGTCAGACCAGATAAATAAATAAAACCAAGTAAGAAATTGGCCGAGCTTGGGAATCGAACCCCGGTCTCCGGAGTGCGAGTCGAGCACGCTACCACTCCACCATGCCAGCTCGATGGTTTGGAATGAACAAAGGTGCGTCTAGTGAATACGGTGTCTTCGTTCACTCCCATCTTCCTCCCTTCCCGTTACGGCGAGGTTTAGGTGTCCACCGAGATATGAGAGACAGATACATTTCCTTTCCTCAAAAGCCAATTTACCAACGAGCAAGGCGTATTTGTCCGCGTTTCAGATTGGTCCAAATTGTCGTGACGTCACCGCGCGCGAATTTTGACGGGTGTCCACTGAAATATGTGAGACAGTTACTGCGCAACTTCCTTTCCTCAAATACAATTTTCGACTAGTGTCTACTGAGATATGTGAGACAGTTCATGCGTAATTTCCTTTCCTCAAATACAATTTTCATTTTCTTCATTACGGCTCTTTCTTCTTTCACTCACACTTCCTCCCTTCCTGTACGGTGCGGCTCAGGTGTCCACCGAGACGACAGAGAATTACTGCGCCATTTCCTTTCCTCAAAAAGCATTGCGTTCAAAGGGCAACGCATCGCGCCGAACGGGTGGTGGCGTTCCTTGGACTCCGTGGCAGCGCTACAACACGCTGTCGCGTTCCACTCCTAAAGGCGTAGCTTAAGCGTAATTAATTGGCAGTTAATTAATGCACCAACAAAATGTGCAGTGAACAATCGCGTAGCAGAATGCATGCAGCTCTCAGGCTTTCGCCTTTCACCACTTTAGCCGCTAAAGTTCCTCGTAATTTTTACGCCCAAAAACAGGTGACCAGTCCAAGGACCTGTTGCACTGGCTTAGAGGTCGGCGGGGATTCCTTGCAAACTAAAAATCGCCCGTGTGCTGTGTGCGATATCAGTGATCACCAGAGAGATCGAATTCTATCCGAAATTTTGTTTTCAGGTAATGAAAGGCGCAGTAACTCAATTGCCTCCCTTCTCGGTGGATGGTGGTGGCGAAACTTTTATTACCAACGGATACAGAAGAGCGACCCGAAGCCGTCCCCCGCTTAAACTACGGCCGCTATCCCTTGGGCAGCGGCGGCGTCTTCAGCCAGCTGGAGGAGCTTGATCTGTGTCCCCGGGTGGAGGCTGAACGTTAGAGCCTCCCAATGATCAGAGTCGATAATGAAGGGACTCGCGGGTAGAGACTGCGGGCAGTTCCAGATCATATGATTTAGATCGGCTTTACCATCACAATTTTTGAATTTATGTGAGTAGAGTCCTTCTGAATAGAAGATACACAATTGGGGATTTGGATAGGTGTTAGTTTGAAGTTTACGCCAGGCTTTGGCCTGTTGCTTGGAGAGCGTTTTATCTGCTGGGGGGAATCTGAGTCTTGCAAGCCTGCAGTGTTGCAGGATTTCTGTGTAAGAAAACAGCCTGTCCTTTCCAGAGTAAAGGGCGGGCGGACTTCACGTCCCAGCTACCTCAATGTGCTGCGATGAAGGAAAGTATGGTTTGGTTTGGTTTGGTTTACTGGGGTTTAACATCCCGAAGCAATTCAGGCTATGAGGGACGCCGCAGTGGAATACTCCGGAAATTTCGACCACCTCGGGTTCTTAAACGTGCACTGACATCGCACAGCACACGGGCCTCTAGAATTTCGCCTTTATCGAAATTCGGCCGCCGCAGCCGGGATCTAACCCGCGTCTTTCGGGTCAGCAGCCGAGCGCCATAACTACTGAGCCACCGCGGCGGGGCAACGGAAAGTATGAAAGAGGAACTGAAAGAAGATAGGATAGACAGAAAAAGGTTCCGTTATGGAGGGCTCCGGAATAATTTCGGCCACCTGGGTATCTTTAACGTCTTTAACGTGCACTCACATCGCACACAACGTACGGGCTCTTCTTGCTTTCGCCTCCATTGAAGCACGGCTTCCGCTGCCCAGGGTTCAATCCCGCAGTATTAGGCCTAACAGCTGGACGGCACAGCGACCGAGCTACTGCTGACTGTAACAACACGGTACGAAAATCCGCGATGCGCACAGTACATCGCGTTGAGGGCCGCACCCTCCGCGACAGACTCCTTGCGACGCCGCAACTCAGGACATCAGGTATAATAAATACTCGAGGATGAAGAAACGATCGTCGCGCCCTCACGCGATCATCCACCGCACACACGCCACCGCGCATCCATGAAGTGGTGCTGCGTAGCAGGCCACGTGGCGTTGCAACCTAATGTTGTATTAGACCTCTAACCACGCTGCCCCCGCACCCCATCTCCATTTGCCTCATCATCTCATCCTGGACGACACGTGCAACCGCGGCGCTCTCCCACGGTTGGTGGAAAGCCGACGAATTACCGCGATTGCAGCGCCACTTCTGTGTTGCGTTTAGGAGTGGCAGCTTTTTTTTTTTTTTACCGTCCGTGGCTCAGTTTGCCCAGCCGCTGCCTTTGCGTTTTGCCAGTTCTGCGTGGGGATGTGCTGGTCCACGTAATATAACGTACGTGTTAGTGCCTGTGCGCGTCTGTTTTGTTTTTTTATTTTTCTGCACACGATACGACTCGTGCCGCTGCTCCGTACAGCTGTCCACTCCGCAGTGAGGAAGCCTACTTTATTTTGTTCCGAGGCCCACCGCGCAGTTGTGGCGTTTAGCGTTACACAAGTAGACACCTATGCGGAGCGATGGTACGTTGGTATTTGTGCCTAGTACGAATTGGACTTAAGAGGGGTAGGAGCACCGGAATTCCCGTCGAATCACCGCAGCTAAAGCCACGCGAGCCGATAATATGAAAGAGATAGCGCTTAATCAGCTATATTTTACATAATTCAACTAGCGCTTAATCAGCTATATTTTACATAATTCAACGCCATGACTGAAAATTCAGTTTTTCGGTATGAAACCGGGGCTATAAGACGATTCGAGGAAGTCATTTTCGTGTTGTGTGCATGCCGCAATATAGGTATCGTAGGCTTAAAGGGTAACCGAGGACAACTCCATTCAGTTATCGTTCGCAGTAAAAACTGGTGCTCTGCCTTTTTCTGGCTATGTTTACGTCTGTACGGCAGCAAATGACGCATTTTTCGCCTAGAAATTAGGACATAGTTATTGCCACGTATTGTTGTAGTGTCCGCTCGTTCGCGCTCAAGGCCGCAGGAAAGGGGTGTTATCCTTTTTGTTCGTTACGCGAGAAGCGACCGGACTAATCTCGATTGATCACAGCCATAAAGAGCTGCGTCTACGTTTTTCCAGATTACTGTAGATGATCTTGACCTGTTATCTCGAGGTTTCCTTGCCGGCTTTAAATTGAGCGATGCCGCGAGCGCCGGGCATTCGTAGTTCGACGACTGACGAGCACGTTTATTGCTTACGCCGCCGAGTGATTCAGTTCTTTTGCGGGCGCAAGTCAGCCCAAACAAAGAGCTTCGTTTGCAAGTCTTGTTGCTGTATTACTGACCGCTGGACTGCCGTCACTACAACGTGGCAATATCTTCCTGCCAGTAGTTTCGAACGCGTGTCGTCCTTCCTGAAAAGGCACCTTTTTTAAAGCGAATGGCAGAAAGTTCTTCTTTTCTTCAATGTAGAAGAACAGCGCAACAGCAGCGTGTTACTTTTTATTTTTTATTTTTTTTTCATTTTGTGTGTCTTGGCCAGCCCCCGCAGTGGGTACGCGCCATTATCGTCTTGAGGACAACAGCAACAACGGCGGGACACAGACAAGACAAGCACTAGTCTACATGTCCCTCTTCTGTTGCCCTGTTCCCCTACAATGAATGCATACCAACTCGCCTAAAGTCCTCCTTTGCTCAGTGTCTTACCATGCCATACCATGCAATCGAGCCCACAGGAGGCTTGCTCAAAGCCCGCGCTTGAAGGGGGGGGGGGGGGGGGGGGGACTTCAGCCGTCCAATGAAGTGAAGTGAAGTGAAGTGAAGTTTATTTTGACATCGATTTGTCAGAGGTGACGGGACAAAAGGCAATTCATTTTTAAGGCGGAAGCCTTTAATGCCTCATCGTTGTAAGCAGAAGTTGTCGACAGAAAATGTCACGCTTTTCAGTTGGTCGAAACGGTCGTGACGTCACAGTGCGCGAATTTCAAAGGGGGCCAATTGCACTTTGGCTACTAACCATGCAACCAATTAAAGGGATCGTATAGTGATGCTCCAAGTTAGTGGGACTTACTTAACCAATTAGCCTTTCTAGTCAGACCAGATAAACAAATAAAACAGAGTAGGAAATTTTCCGAGGTTGAGAATCGAACCCCGGACTCCGGAGTGCACGACGAGCACGCTACCACTTCGCCATGCCAGCTCGATGATTTGGAATGAACAAAGGCGCGTCTAGTGACTGCGGTGTCTTCGTTCACTCCCGTCTTTCTCCCTTCCCGTTACGGCGAGGTTTAGGTGTACACCGAGATATGAGAGACAGATACATTTCCTTTCCTCAAAAAACCATTTTCAAAGGCGCGTGTACTGAATACGGTGTCTTCGTTCACTCTAATGTCCCTCCCTTCTTCCGGTGAGGTTCAGGTGTCCACCGAGATATGCAAGACAGATTCATTTCCTTTCCTCAATAAACCATTTTCAAAGGCGCGTGTACTGAATACGGTGTCTTCGTTCACTCTAATGTCCCTCCCTTCTTCCGGTGAGGTTCAGGTGTCCACCGAGATATGCAAGACAGATTCATTTCCTTTCCTCAATAAACCATTTTCAAAGGCGCGTGTACTGAATACGGTGTCTTCGTTCACTCTCATGTCCCTCCCTTCTTCGGATGAGGTTCAGGTGCCCACCGATATATGCGAGACAGATACATTTCCTTTCCTCAAAAAACCATTTTCAAAGCCGCGTGTACTGAATACGGTGTCTTCGTTCACTCTCATGTCCCTCCCTTCTTCGGATGAGGTTCAGGTGCCCACCGATATATGCGAGACAGATACATTTCCTTTCCTCAAAAAACCATTTTCAAAGCCGCGTGTACTGAATACGGTGTCTTCATTCACTCTCATGTCCCTCCCTTCTTCGGATGAGGTTCAGGTGCCCACCGATATATGCGAGACAGATACATTTCCTTTCCTCAAAAAACCATTTTCAAAGGCGCGTGTACTGAATACGGTGTCTTCGTTCACTCTAATGTCCCTCCCTTCTTCCGGTGAGGTTCAGGTGTCCACCGAGATATGCAAGACAGATTCATTTCCTTTCCTCAATAAACCATTTTCAAAGGCGCGTGTACTGAATACGGTGTCTTCGTTCACTCTCATGTCCCTCCCTTCTTCGGATGAGGTTCAGGTGCCCACCGATATATGCGAGACAGATACATTTCCTTTCCTCAAAAAACCATTTTCAAAGCCGCGTGTACTGAATACGGTGTCTTCGTTCACTCTCATGTCCCTCCCTTCGGATGAGGTTCAGGTGCCCACCGATATATGCGAGACAGATACATTTCCTTTCCTCAAAAAACCATTTTCAAAGGCGCATGTACTGAATACGGTGTCTTCGTTCACTCTAATGTCCCTCCCTTCTTCCGGTGAGGTTCAGGTGTCCACCGAGATATGCAAGACAGATTCATTTCCTTTCCTCAATAAACCATTTTCAAAGGCGCGTGTACTGAATACGGTGTCTTCGTTCACTCTCATGTCCCTCCCTTCTTCGGATGAGGTTCAGGTGCCCACCGATATATGCGAGACAGATACATTTCCTTTCCTCAAAAAACCATTTTCAAAGCCGCGTGTACTGAATACGGTGTCTTCGTTCACTCTAATGTCCCTCCCTTCTTCCGGTGAGGTTCAGGTGTCCACCGAGATATGCAAGACAGATTCATTTCCTTTCCTCAATAAACCATTTTCAAAGGCGCGTGTACTGAATACGGTGTCTTCGTTCACTCTCATGTCCCTCCCTTCTTCGGATGAGGTTCAGGTGCCCACCGATATATGCGAGACAGATACATTTCCTTTCCTCAAAAAACCATTTTCAAAGGCGCGTGTACTGAATACGGTGTCTTCGTTCACTCTAATGTCCCTCCCTTCTTCCGGTGAGGTTCAGGTGTCCACCGAGATATGCAAGACAGATTCATTTCCTTTCCTCAATAAACCATTTTCAAAGGCGCGTGTACTGAATACGGTGTCTTCGTTCACTCTCATGTCCCTCCCTTCTTCGGATGAGGTTCAGGTGCCCACCGATATATGCGAGACAGATACATTTCCTTTCCTCAAAAAACCATTTTCAAAGCCGCGTGTACTGAATACGGTGTCTTCGTTCACTCTAATGTCCCTCCCTTCTTCCGGTGAGGTTCAGGTGTCCACCGAGATATGCAAGACAGATTCATTTCCTTTCCTCAATAAACCATTTTCAAAGGCGCGTGTACTGAATACGGTGTCTTCGTTCACTCTCATGTCCCTCCCTTCTTCGGATGAGGTTCAGGTGCCCACCGATATATGCGAGACAGATACATTTCCTTTCCTCAAAAAACCATTTTCAAAGCCGCGTGTACTGAATACGGTGTCTTCGTTCACTCTCATGTCCCTCCCTTCTTCCGGTGAGGTTCAGGTGTCACCGAGATATGCGAGACAGATTCATTTCCTTTCCTCAAAAACAAATTTGCCGATGAGCACGGCCAAGTTCCGCCACGGCTTGACTAGCAACCCAAACCGCAGCCTCATGGACGAGTTCAGGCGTCTAAACGAGCATCGCTTGACTACAATCACCCAGCGGTGCAATGCGATCATGGAAGCATCACAGCTTCCACTAGCTTGTGTGAATGTACGTTCACGGTCGCTACACGGTCAAGACGTCGCACATGACCATGTCTTGGCTCGGTGCAAGGTTCTCTGTCTAACTGAAACATGGATGAATCCCTTGGTGGCACCAGTTGAGATCAAAGGCTTTCACTACGTTACAGGAGCAAGTCGTGCTTCCAATCAAGCAGCGGGAGTTGCCATTTACGCGCACCCAGACGTCAACCTAACACCGCTACAGTTTGACGACTTGCACTTTGATGTGGGGGAAGTGTGCGGTGTCAAGCTCGAAAGTGGACTCAACGTGGTGTGCGTCTACTTGTCACCTCACATATCCCAACGGGCTGGCCATGAATTCATGGGACGAGTGCTACCAAGCTGGTTCAAGTTTGGCCCAATGATAGTGGTAGGAGACTTCAACCAGGATGCCAGAACGCATCAAGACTTTCTAGATGGAATGCAGAAATCTCTGGGTCTGCACCTGTCTACTCCACGGGACAAAGCTACCACCAAGTACGGAAGCTGCTTGGATTTGGTCTTCAGAACCCACCCCAGCGTTAAAGATCTAGACTACATATCACTCCACTTCAGTGACCACAAGGCGGTAGTAGTCGACGTAGACCCGATCAAACATAAAGAATTCACCGGGCATGAGCCATCTGCGGAAATCTCCCCCGACCTAAACTTTGAGGAAGTCGTGGATACAGCCGAAGTCGAAGAAGCAGATAAAGAGACGCACTAGGGGAGAAGTGAAACGCGCCTCTGAAAGTGTGTAGTTTTAATGCGCAGTTAAAGTACACAGCCAAATAAAACACTAGTCAATAACAAACAGTCTCTCAGTCAATGCCTAACAGTGCTCCAGGAAAGGCTTCCGCCTTGAAGCAGTTTAGTGTGCCAAAGTGCCCCCTGGACTTTTTTTGCCTGATGTGGCCCCGTCACCCGTTACATTGCTCAGGGGGGTGGCAAATTACACAGTAAAGTACACAAAGGAAAAACAAGAAAAGTAACAACATCGCATACGTACTACATGAATTATATGTAAAGATCAATGAGTTACACATAATTAACACAGATGCAATGAAAAATGAAGGAAACAACAACGCATAGCTAAAATGTCTCTAGGACACAGGAGGCTTGAAAAATGAAAACACAACCCCCATCTTCCATATAAGGCAAACCCTTTCTGTTCAGCTGTCTCTATTGTGTGTTCCAAGAGAGGGAAAACATAGCAGGAGGTGGCAGAAAGTAACGTGGGAGGATGAGGTTGAGAAGTTTGCGGGTAAACGGTGGCCGCAACTGGCAAAGGACAGGGTAAATTGGAGAGACATGGGAGAGGCCTTTGCCCTGCAGTGGGCGAAGTCAGGCTGATGATGATGTTGTTGATGATGATAATGAATCTGTGTACAAGTCTTTAATAAGGGCTCTCCAATATGTATTCGTAGTCTTGCGCATTGCCTCTGCAAGCTTTATGGCTCTCCTTGAGCCAAATTAGTCCCGCATTCTTCCCATATAGGGTGTATATCTAATGAACGTGTCGGAGACTTTGACAGCGATATCCCACGGAGGTGTTTGTGAAGATGCAGTGTTATTAGTCTTAAGCCAGCGTCTTTCAAAACGCAGTTGTCACGTCCTCAATTTAAATCTCTTCGTATAGCTTCATTTGATTGCGCATTGGATCAGCGACTGGTTGTCTTGTCCGGGATGTTTGTGAAGGAGGCAGTGGACGAAGGGGTTTTGTCTTAAACGAGAAGTTCTGTAGCGATTCAGGTTCATTCCAGGCTACACCAAAGAAGTTTTGTTGAGTCTTAAATGGTTTCATAACATTGTGTACTATTTCAAAAAGGCGAATTTGTATGCAGCATTATCCTAAATGAACTGCGAGGCGACGTTGATTGTAGTGCAGAGTACGTATGTGGTCTTCACGCAACGTCGGCCCAACGTGAAACCATTGCGACCGCTTACGGCGTCCTATGATGTAAAAGCATAATCTGTCTTATGGTGAACACAGCGTTATGCTGAATGGATGTTTCGATTTTACTCAGCAAAGACGCTGTCAAAGCTTCAAAAGTTACAATTCCATTGAGAGAAACATGGCGCTGTATTCGCTAGATTGGCCAGTGCGTCTTGAGCGTGCGTTGAACTCGACGGCTCTTTGCTAAGTCGTATTCGAACGTTCCACAAAATCTGGTCCAAGCAAACCTGTCCGCCTTGTTTTGTTTGTTTTCTCACACTTCTAGATCTAGCAATCATCGATGTAGGCAGCAACGACCATTACCCGGCCTCACGTGCTCGTGAAGTTCCCCGGCTACGTACACAGCCCAGGTAGCACAAAGCGGGGATTCCCCTCCGTTTACGGTTTAGTTGTCGGCCACCTCACCGCCACAGGCGCACGGATGACTGCTTCTGCTATGCTCCGCGCATCATCCTCACGCCCTCCGTAGAGCGGATGATTTGATGTCAGCGGCGGGGGGGGGGGGGGGGGGGGGGGAGGGCGCTGTGGATCCGCTCTCCTCTATTATACAGTGTGCCCTCTAGCATGGGAAGTGGCCTCACGAGGACTACGCGAAAGATCACAGCAATAGAGGATCATCGAAAAACAAAGAACCAACCCGTTCGGAGGGAGACGGCCGGTGTGACGAATTGTGTGCAACGCAAAGAAAGGTACTGATGAGAGCGCGAAGGTGTTCTTGCTTATCATAACGCGCGGTATATCCTGGTGGAGTGGGGTTGCGGGTCCGTATGACGACAATGTTTTCTGTTTTTCTTAGTTGAGACAAGCAAATGGCTGAGCGAATAGATACTACTATACTGCAAGCCTAGTTAAGGCACAAGGTTTCTTTCCGTTCCAAGGTGCTCCGAAGGACTACAGCTGAAAGGGCGACAGATACCTTTTCACAGCGCTCCACGCACGCGTCGTTCTAAATGAGTCCAGGTGTTTACAGTCGGCACTTAAATGCCAGTGCTTGTCAGATAACCCCAGGCGGTCGAAATTATTTCGCAGACCTCCACTTTACAGCGCCTCTTTCTTCACATTCTTGTTTCACTCTTTCCTTTATCGCTTTTCTAACGACGTAGGCGTCCACCGAGAAGTGATGCAAATACAGTGTGTTTCCTTTCCTTGTTAAAAGTTTGTTTTCAACCATAAGGACGGACATAGTTTTGTTCCAAATAGAATTAAAGAGTGATCTAAATTGCACGTTTTGCAAAAAAGAGTGACAAGAAAAAAAAGAGAGAGAAGCTCTCGTACCTGTAACATGTGATGACGACTGCCGAATAATTACCAGAAACGACGGGCAGAAATGGAAAGAAGAAAGGAATAACTAAACTATGATCTAATAAAAGAAACCGCGAGGTTACCATAACTGAACGCAGTGCCTTTTGAAGCAAGAAGCGAAACCATAATGCGAACACGTAGAGTGATACAAGCACTGTATGCAGGCATGCGTCACTCCATCCTCATCTGCTAATTGCGAGACCCCGCCGCCAACAACCTCGGCGCCGAGCCGCTCAGCTTCTCGTAACAGTGCACCCAACTAGTGCGCATGTGCAAGGGTGGTACAGTGGCGCCCTCATAATCAATCCGCGAGCTCCCGCTGTGCGTCGGTTGTCGAGACAAAGTGAAAACCATTACAGAAAGGAAACAAAATAATAGTGATAACAAACGCAAACAGATCCAAACAAAACAAAGAGGGAACTGGCCAGGAAGGGGGGGGGGGGGTGCAGCTTCTCCTCCCTTTTTTGTCTGTCCGTGCTCGCCGTGGCCGTGAGAGCACAAGCGGTGGGCGTTGGCCGTGGCACTTGTGCGGCAGGTTGCGCCCCCTGGTGGGCGAAGAGGCGATTAACGCAAGACGGGTGGCGGACGGAAGCGGAGAGTTAAGTGGCGGGCCGAGAGTAAGTGTAATGACCTCAGAGGGGGATTCGTCGCGCGGAGTATTTGTTCTGTGCGCGGGCATTTAAGCTGTGACTTACTTGGCATTGTGAAAGCTGGCTTTCATTTTTAACATCGCAGTTTCTATATATGTGGTAACATATACAGGATGCTTCACCTAAGACCTTACACAATTTAAAAAAAAATGTTTTTGACTTACAAGAGGGCTTTCTTCGGTAGTACAACAGCATACAGCTAAAATGTGCTAACTGGCAGGCTATTTAACTAATACTGAATAATAACTTTTCAACTATTACTGTTAGGCTGTTTAATTATTGAGAGGCGTGTAGCCCTCGTAAGTAATATCGGTGCCAGTTTTTAGAATTTCGAAAACATGGTAACCTTCGGCGCTGTGGCCCAACAAATTTTGGCTATATCGTGCCAAAATGCGTGCGCTTTCGAGAAGCTTTCAGCCAAAGCAACCTCTCTAGTACATGTAACTCATCGAAATAGCCATAATTTGTTGGGCCACAGTGCCGAGGGTGACCGCTTTTTAGAAATTCTAAAAACTGATGTGGATATTACTTACTGTGAACATTGGAATGCTGTAAAGTACTGTTATGGAAATATTGAAGGTAATGCTTCCTTCCCCCAATGCGTAGCAAAATCATTATTTTGAAGTTTTTACATTGCTCGCATCCAGCAGTTAAGAGTGCCATAGAAAACAATGGGGAACATCTATGACGATAGCCAAAGAATGCAAACCAGCTGATGGGATATCTGCGGATATGTTGATTATTACAGTGAAATCTTACAAGATAAGAAACAGTTGCGTTCACAAGCTCTTTCCCGTTGAAAAATGCTTTTGTCCAGAATTGTTAGGTATGAGTAATAACATTTCTTTGGCGCACCTTCTGAAAAATATACACTCTTTGAGAAAGGTACGTGGGATCAATCAATCAATCATTTTTATTTCTGCCTCCAAAAAGTAACAGAGGAGCTGCAGAAAAAGCTGTCATAGACAGCTTGAATGAGCCGCAGCCCCCTTATACCGGGCAGCAGTGACAGGCGACGCAAAAAAAAACAATTCACAGTAAAACGCATTATTGACCCCAAGAACAATCTTACCTCTAGTTTGTACAGTCTTTGTCAAAAGTAACCAGTCTGCATGGTTCACTTCTAGCTCGTACAGTGGAGCTCTTACAGCTTCGCTGAAGCTGAAACGGTCGTTAAAGGTAAGGACTGGGGGTCTTCTTATCTTCCAGCACCTTTTGATCTTAAGGAAAGCCACGAGGGCTCCACTATACATGCTAGAAGCAAACCATGCAGCCTGGTTACTTTTGACAAAGGCGGTACATATGGGCAATTTACATGGTCATCCAAACATCATTACATAAGTCGTGGGTTCGGATACCACCGGCGGCATGTGGTTGTTTTTCTTCTGCTTTTCTAATCAATTAGCTTTAAGCGATAACATATTCAGTAATATTATAAATTGATCAACACCACAAAATAAATAAAATAATTAAAAATCCCCTGTGCCCCTTGGTTTCTGTGGCTGTTGGCTTCTCTCATATTTATAACGAGCCCCTCATTCCCCTTTCCTTGTCTGCTTATTTGCTTAATGAGGGCCTCGGTTCCGGCAGCCTTGCTGCCTTAGGAAGCATAAGAGGGTTCTCACACAGCTTCCACCCTCGCCGTTCAATGACGTTCTACGTCGCATCAGCGGTAACTCAGGACGTGCTACGTCCGCCGGTTAAGAACGTGGGTGGCGCTGGTGAACACTCCCAAGGTTAGGTTACTTGTAAACATAAATACCCCCGAAAGCAGAAGGTTTCACAACCGTCGCCGTAGCTCATCGGTAGAGCACCGGACGCGTAATTCGGAGGTCGTGGGTTCGGATCCCACCGGCGGCATGTGGTTGTTTTTTCTTCTGCTTTTCTAATAAATTAGCTTTAAGCGATAACATATTCAGTAATATTATAAATTGATCAACACCACAAAATAAATAAAATAATTGGTTTGGTTTAGAGGGTTTAACGTCCCAAAGCGACTAAGGCTATGAGAGACGCCGTAGTGAAGGGCTCCGGAAATTTCAACCACCTGGGGTTCTTTAACGCGCACTGACATCGCACAGTACACGGGCCTCTAGAATTTCTCCTCCAAAGAAATTCTAGCCGCCGCGGCCGTAAAAATCCCCTGTGCCCCTTGGTTTCTGAGGCTGTTAGCTTCTCTCTTATCTTTTAGCAGTACAACAACAAGCACAATGAAAAAACAATACAAATTAGAGCTCCGCCGCGGTGGCTCAGTGGTTACGGCGCTCGGCTGCTGGCCCGAAAGACGCGGGTTCGATCCCGGCCGCGGCGGCTGAATTTCGATGAAGGCGAAATGTCAGTGCACGTTAAAGAACCCCAGGTGGTCGAAATTTCCGGAGCCCTCCACTACGGCGTCTCTCATAGCCTGAGTTGCTTTGGGACGTTAAACCCCAATAAACCAAACCAAACCAATACAAATTAGAGAAAGCAAAAACACCACTTGATAGTCGGAAGAATATCCATAGCCGGACCCAGAACAAGTTATCTTCGGCGTTTGGTTTCTCAGCGAGCAGTAGTTTCGGCACTCCACGCAATGTGGCCGCAGCTTCCAAAAGATGGAGTTTCCGAACCAAGAGGGCATCCTGGCGTGCTACCGCGAACTGGCGTGATGCCTTTGCATGTATATAGTGGGCGAGGTCGCTCGGTGGCAGCCATCGCGAGTTGCGTGAGAAAAGTGCGTCCGGCTAGATACCGTTCGTCTGCTGTCTGCGTAATCATTTCTGCGGTTTCGGTGCAGTGGTGCACAACTGTATTTGTCCCTCTCCCTTTCCTTCTCCCGGTCCCACTCTGTACATCAAGTTTCAAGTTTATTTAAAATGCACATAGTAATACAAATACAATAAAATCAGTACAGAAGGAGGTCCCATAGTACACGACTGTCGGGGGGACCTCCTAGAACAAATCAAGTGGGGTAAAATTGCAAAGAATGGAAGGCAGTGTATCAATTAGCATAAATAAACAATCTACAAAAATTTACAATGTTATGTGTGAGAAACGGAACAAAAAGTATATACAGCAACAACTTTGAAACAATGCAAAGAAAATGAGACTTTAAACAAGGATTACTATTGTTTAGGCATTTGAACTACACAGGAAATTAATTAAGTACTCTTTAATGCGGTGATGAAATGAGTGAACAGTAAACGACTCTTTAATTTCACATGGCAAAGTATTCCAACAGGATATGCCGGCAAATATTGTGGTAAATTTTCCATAATTAGTCCTCACTTTAGGTAGAAGAAGATTATTACGCTGTTGAAACCTAGTAGAATTATTATTTATAAGCTGATCAGGAAAGCCATCAATATGAGCATGATTATTAATTACCTTGTAGATAATGATGGATAATTTCACAGCGAATAACTGTTGAAGTTCTTTATCTTTTAAGTTTCTTATCATCCGATAAGAAAGGACTTATCAAGGCACTGCATCAGACACTACTGTATGTACTGTCTGTTGGAGAAGTTTACAGCTCACGCGCCATTCAGCCGAACGGCGCGGTGGGCTGTAAACTTTTACAACAGAGAGAACTTATAATCGGATATAACTAGAGAACGGAGGCCGATAATGTCGACCGATCCTCATGACGTGGTTAACCTCCATTGACCCGGTAGCGTGAAATCACGGTGTGTTATAAATGAAAGGAGGATTAACCTGGGCTTAATCGAATTAACGGCGGCGTCATGAAAGTCGGTCCAGGTTATTGGCTGTAGGGCCTTCTTTTGCGGGTCAGCTACCGCTCCGTATTTGATTAGTATGTCTGACTGCAGTCATTGTACTGTTTTATTCTCATTTTTTTTCCCCTACGCAGAGTTAGGTTTTGAAGGCTGACAGTACCGTGAAAAGGGAGAGAAAAAAAAAAGGTAGAATGAAAAGGTATGCGAAGGCGTAACCCTCCGAAATAATTTTATTTGATTTGTTATCTGCTTCTGTGGGTTCGAATAGCATATATGAGCACACTGTTGGTCGAACCCTGTGTTATATTATAGACGAATACAACTCAAGAATGACGCGGCGAATGGCCATCAAAGGAAGCACTCCAATCAGTCGACGTCCACCATATGTCATGGTGTCGCGGTCAATCGGCTCGGGCATGTTATAGCATGCACTAACTAGTAACAGCTGCATAGGTCCGAGACATTTATTTGAAGGGCTCCCTTTCTTCGTTCTCGGATTTGCATTCGTGTAATTGAGAGTAGTCTTAAGAATGATGGCAAGAGGAAAGGGTGGGACAGTTCGATTTTCTTGTTTGCGTGTGTACTATTCAACTCGTAACTGCCAGTACTGATGAGAGGTGTCGTTATTAGTGCAGTGCACTGCACTGTAATGAGGAAGAATGCAAGGCTGTACCGTGTAATTACGGCGGCGCTCCTCATATCACGCCCGACATTCCACGGTATTCCAATGCACGCGATTAATTTCGGTAAGGAAGGAAGATGGAAAGAAAGAAAGAAAGAAAGAAAGGAGGAAAGAGAGAAAGAAAGGAAGAAAGAAAGGAAGGAAGGAGGAAAGAAAGAAAGAAAGAAAGAAAGAAAGAAAGAGAGAAAGAAAGAAAGAAAGAAAGAAAGAAAGAAAGAAAGAAAGAAAGAAAGAAAGAAAGAAAGGAGGAAAGAAAGAAAGAAAGAGAGAAAGAAAGAAAGAAAGAAAGGAAAGAAAGAAAGAAAGAAAGAAAGAAAGAAAGAAAGAAAGAAAGAAAGAAAGAAAGAAAGAAAGAAAGAAAGAAAGAAAGAAAGAAAGAAAGAAAGAAAGAAAGAAAGAAAGAAAGAAAGAGCACCCTCCCGTTCAGAAAGAATCAAATGAGAGTCCGTATGGGAGACGTATGCAAACCACCTTTCCGAGACTTCCGTTCCCTTCTTTTGGACCCTCCCCCTTTTCTTCATGCGGAGCTAAAGCCTGAATCACTCCTGCGCGTCAGAGCGTGCTCTCGCAAGAGAAAATCGGCAGCCAAAACAGAAAGAGAACGAACAAAAACAAGCCTAAAACAAAACAGGAACGAGAGAGCAACACTTTGACTCAGCTCCTCCCGTTTCATATTCCTTCTTTCCTATTTGCCCTCTCTCTCTCTCCCCTTAACCCCCTCGCTCCCACGTCTCTCACGCACGTCGTGTCGCCAAGCTGGGCGTCGGATTTCCCCTCTTTTTTGGTTTTTGGTCTTATTCTTTGTGAGCGCGCAGACTGCCTCGATGACGGCAGCGTCGTGCGGCGCCAGACATTTTCCGGTGTCTGGCATCACGCGCGCCTCGGTCTGTCTAGACTTGCCTAGCGTAGCAATAGGGGGAGCCGACAGTCGAGTCTCTTTCCACCTACCCCATCCCGCCGCCTCCCCTTTCAAGCGTATGACGTACATTTAATGGATAAAACGGTGGACATTCAGAGTGAGGATTCCTTTATTTCTTTTTGCATCCCTAGTCCACGGCGCCAGGGATATGAATTTTAGTTGTTAAACTGACATAGTTAAAATAAGGTTAGTTGGATTGCCAGTTTTCTTTCAGACCAGTCATAGTTTGGTTTTATAATTCAATTGTTCTGTCGAAGTGTCATCTGGCGTCCGTCAAGGGTCGGTACTGGATCCTTTACTATTGTTAGTATGTATTAGTGACTTACCTCACAATGTCACCTTGCACATACGACTTCATGCGGACAGCTGCATATTATATCCCGTAATTAACACAACCGAAGATCACCTGCAGCTAAATGTCTCACTTGATAGTTTTTGTACCTGATGAATTGCGTGGCAAATGGAAATAAATTTTACTGTAGTAGGATGCAACTTAAAAAACAGCAGTTGCTCACACTGGGCCGCGGTCCGCGGCGTCTTGTATTACTTCGCTGGCCAGTCGCAACAGTAAATGAAATCAGCTTTTTAATGTTTGACAATTCTAGAGTTCATAATTTTTTTTCTTGTGATAAGCTTCTTGTTTAGGTAACAAGAAAAGTTTAAGCAGCGGACTACTTTTTCGTCGCGGAGGAATTCTGTGCGCGGAGGCTGAATGTGGGCGGAGCCTCACTGCAGACTTAAGTTATATCCGGCTATAAAACTGGTGACGTCTCTCACTGACAGCCCATTTTCCTTACTCTTTATTTACACTTCCGATGACTCATTATTGCCCGGGAATTTATGATATTTTCTAGGTATAAATAAATAAATAAATAAATAAATAAATAAAGTTAACGACTTTGAAAGAATGAAACAGCTAAAATAAAACGAACAACATAGAAAAACACCTTCGTACATCCACCTTGTTGCAACACATCTGCGCGAGATTATCAGCAAATGAGTTATCATTTTATGTGTTTTTTTATTTTTTGAAGGCGACATGAGCTTGTCTCGCGGCGGTTAGATATTTAGCACTGTTTTTTTTTTTTGTCGATTGAACAGCCAGTTGTAGGTTCAGCGCTTGTACCTGCCTTTCTTTTTCCTCGTCCTTCGCTTTAGTTGCTCTGTTTCATTCTTTGAAGATGCAACACCAACTCGCCCACTATGCTGTGTAGCTACAATGAAGGATTGATTCTGCCCTTTTTGTTTGCTGATGCTACAAACAACATAAACGTTGTTTTCTACAGGCTTCGTGGCTACCTATACTCAGGCTGCGTGGTTAGTGCAAGTCTGTATACGCTCCCTCTACACCGTTTTTTCATCTAACACGCTTCGGCTGCCATGGGTGCATCTTCACATAGTGTTCAATTCTGAGAGGAAATTAAAGATCTGTTAGGAACATCAGCAACATAGATCATGGTACGTTACGCCATGGTCATGGTACATCACATTCATTACTATACATATTCTCTTACATGTGTTGTAGCCTCGAACACCGGCGTTCTGACATCATCCGAATTTCTTGCCATGGACGGCAACGGACGCCGGCTTTTGTGCTAAGGAAATATAATGCTTTCGCATTAAAAACGATTCCAATTGGCCGTTCACAGCGCAACATTTCGTGCGTCCGACTCACACTCTAACTTTGAGTCAGCTTTATTGCAAACACACACAGTTTGCAAAAATGCGTGCTTTACAGGAGCACGTTGTAAGCTGAGCGCGCCTCAACTGTCCGCATGTATTTTCGCCTGGGCTAAAAAGACTGTCCAAACCATGAAAAATTAAGACGGTCCCAATAACGAAGCATTTTTTATTCTTCCTCAAACTTTCATTTTCTCTACGACTCACCGTTCATTTAATTTTATATGCCTCCTATAATTGTTTTCTTGGCTTCGCCGCAATAATATTCATAGTGCAAAAATGCATGCTTTACAGGGGCAGAAATAACTATTGAACATTTTCAGATATTGTTATTAACTATAAAGCATTTTTTTTTCCCTGTTGTTATAACCTTCCTCAGATGCGATAAACCGAAAGCGCTAGGAGGGGTCTGATAAAATTCAAGCCTTCGATGAAATCTAACAGCAAGAATATGCTGAGAAAAAAAAAATGCCTAAATGAGGAAACATGAAGTATATCTCGCAGGAGCAAGGTAGGCTTCGAATTCGTCTCGTTGCATCCGTAAAAGCACGAACAAAAAGTTTTGTGTATCTAGCAAATGCCGTTTCAATTATGCACCCTACACACCGGTTCTTCTCCATGACAGCCGCAATACTTCCGCAACTCGCTGCGCGAAACGAATATTCCATCGTCTTTTGCCTTTCCGAAACGAATGTTTTCTTTGTATAACAAAAATCGTTTAGAGTGGCCAATGTCAGGTTTATTAAGAGCACAGATCTCAGGGAAACAGGAAAAACGTTTGAGCCGGAGCGTACAGCAGCGCTCATGAAGATTACCGCAACGCAGTGCTCCAAAAAATTTTTATCCGCAGTCGTAGAGTCAGAGCCCGTACTCAGAAGCAACTCTCAGCATCGCGTGGGCCTCGGGCGTCTGACGTCAACGCCCCATCCAAACCGGTGCCACTGAGCGCGCTACGGGAGCCGGCCAACCGTGTCGTTGCGTCCCGCCCGCTCTTGCACTGGGCTGTATGCGCCCGAGTATCCGTGCACCTGCTCCGAGCCGTTCCTTTCCCTACCTCCGGTCTGCTCTCCAAGCCCTCTCTCGTTCACCCTTCCCCTCTCCACATAAGAACACACGCACGCGCCCGCCTCGCACAGATCCCGTGCCGTGCTCCTGGACGGATCGATGTTCTCCACTGCGTAACGGTAGCACTGACCGATCCCTTCCTTTTTTTTCTATCCCTAGTTTCCTCCTCAGCTTTCCCCACTCTCCGTGAACCTCCGCCGTCCGCCGGCGTCAACCGGGTGACTCTGTCCCCATCACCCGCACTCCCTCCCTACGTGCCTTCCTTTTTCCCTACCTCCGCAGTTCCCTTCCCGCGCGGAGCGTGGCGCCAGGGCAGCCGATCGTTATTTTTTTCTCCCACGAGGTGGAGCCAGTAGCGGCGGCGAGGCAAAGCGGCGCAGTTGCTGTGGCTGCTCTTGCTTTTTCTGCCCGACGCCTTTAGAAAAAAAAGGTTAAAAAGGAACAGAATAAAGAAAGAGGAAGAGGCCCATGCTTCTGTGGAAAACGCACAGGTAGCGAGACCAACGATTGCTCACCGTCTAGAATAAACAACAATAATGCATAATGCCAATAATAACACCATAATCGGCAATAGTATGTGCAGCCAGAGGAGCGGCGCAGAGTTTGTTTTTGTTTGCTTTCTGGGTCTAGCATGTGCTTCACTTTTTTTTTTCTTTATTTGTTCCTCAGACAGTGTCTAAGAGGAGGCCAAGGCTAAAGGCTAAGAGCCTGACGAGGCCTTGGCCCCTTGTACAAATTTTTGCATCAACGAACAGAACTCAGGCATAATACTTCGGCCAGTAGCAGAGAAAAAATGTAAACAATTCTTTAAAAGGCAAAATTTTACCGTCCTGTGCATCAGTCTCAAACGATCCAAAGTTGTAAGAAAACGCGGATTCTGTAAACATATCCAGGTTTGCATACATAGGGCACAGGCAATAGGAAACATCAAGTGCAAAACCGGCACTACAAACATATACGGCATATACGGAGGACTGGAGGTGAACAACGTGTCCAACATGACTGGAACGTCGAGCTCTAGTGGCACTTTACCCTTTTCCGTCTCGTTATCGGTTTAAAGCAAATGGCAGCCACGTACTCCGAAGTTTGAGATTTAGTTCCCTATTTGCCTCTTAAAATGCTAAAGCATACCAGGCAGTATGCACTGTACAATCAAAGTTAGAGTGAAGCATGAAATTAGACTGAGGAGCATGCAGCGAGTTATCAGTGGGGTTTGACGGGGATAATGTCTTTTTCAGAGCATTCGGTCCCAGCCTCTTATCGCAAGCCGAAAGACGAATAGAAATTCACAGGGACGTCTAATTAACTTATAGCATAAAAATCTGGTGATGCCTTTACCGGAAGCGACTTCACTTTCCTCCGCCGAATGAGAATTATCTGGTCTGCTGACGTAACTTCCTCCCAGCCAATGGACAAATTTGATGACCAATGACACAGTTTTTTCCTCATTAATATTTATTAATTTGATACCACTTAGGCCGTCTTCATGCAGTTTCTCCTTTCTCCGTAATGATATTCCCAGGCTGAACAATTGCAGCCACGTGACCCTTGTGACGTCAGCATGGCACCATGACCCCAACTGACCAATCATAGAGTGCAGCCGAATTTGAAATTCTCTGATTGGTCAGTTGGGAAAAGACGACATCCTGATCACGTGACCCCGGATGAACCAATCAGAGAAAGTAAACTTTATTTGACTTCGAGGAATTACGCGGTGATTGGCCCAGGTCCGAGAAACCATTGCCAAAAACGGCACTCCATGCTTCGCCGATTAGCTAGCTCTGAAGACGAAGCTCTGTGGGAACCAGCTTCGCCTCCCACTGTTCATGGCTGAGTTCCAGGGAGAGCACCGCCAAATTTTCTATTTATAATGATTGCTCAAGAGAGGTCATGTGACCCTTTGAAGTCATCACAACCTGGCCACCATGGCACATGGCAACATGCCCACCAGTTTGTGAAATACCAGCCCCGTGAAACGTTGCATTTAAATTATTTCAAAGAAATTCAGTGCAGTTCCCGCCAGCCCCGGGATCTCTGAATGTGATTGAGAGGGTTTTGACGTCATCAACACCACGTGACCACCAGTGATGCTCGAGCATTCTAGAAGGTGATGACTCATGCATATCATATACTTTTCCACTGCTTACAGCTTTATTGAGCATGCGCGCGTGTTGGACTGTGCTGCGCGCGTGCAGTAGATGCCTGCATGAAATCCGCCAATCAGAACACTGTTGGCACAGCCCCAAGGAAATATGGCTGCGCCCAAAACGACAAATGTTTTGGTTTTAGGTTTGGTTTTATCGGGGTTTAACGTCCCAAAGCGACTAAGGCTATGAGAGACGCCGTAGTGGAGGGCTCCGGAAATTTCGACCACCTGGGGTTCTTTAACGTGCACTGACATCGCACAGTACACGGACCTCTAGAATTTCTCCTCCAAAGAAATTCCAGCCGCCGCGGCCGGGATCGAACCCGCGTCTTTTGGGTCAGCAGCCGAGCACCATAGCCACTGAGCCACCGCGGCGGCAAAACGACAAATGTGAAAAGGTCTATAAGGGCAATGGAGCCGGTTCCAACCAAAGTTCTGGCGTGAAAATCGCAAGAAGAACGTTAGAACCTCATTGTAGACATAATAGCAGGCAACATAAATGCTTTTCGCATTTTTGTTCCCAGAGAACAGAATGCTATCGCAGTTTATTAGAATAACGTGAGTTCGAATTCTTGGTACGTTCTTTCTATTCGCCCGCACGTAGAAGAAGCTTCCTAGACAAGCATCGGGTTACAGGTTTAAATTTATTCCTTCAGATCATCATCCAAATCAAAAGTCCCCTCCTTATTATACCCTACATGGTTAAATACCAATCGCACGCAATGCCCACCATTAGAGTCCGAGGTTCAGCCCCGGGGCGGCGACGACCGCTCCCCGTCATGTTCCTTCATTCCATCGGAGATGGCCGCAAATCAACATCGGACAACCCCCCCCCCCCCCCCCTCCCTCGCCACTCAGGTGATACCATCACACTGCTGGGCCTAATCTGCGCGTTCTCCAATCTTGCCCCATTGACTTCTCCCCCAAGGTCGGCCGCGAACCTTTGTGCACCGCACCTGCGCAAGGACGTCCGCGGCCTTCTCGCATGAAACTCGACCCGCGCCCCCGCATGGCGCACCGAGGGTTACCGAGCTGCATGACACCAGCGCTAATCCCTTTAGACTCGGGGGACGGCTCGCCACTGTTCACATACCGCGCATACTTGCAGATGGCCTGTCACTCATTTCGCTGCACAAATTCAGGTGGCTCTTCTCGTGCAGTGGCGCCCGGGCAATGGCCCTTCTCCGAATCCTGCATTACTAGTTTGCTCACACAAGCGCTTCTCGCCGCCACGTCCCCTGATGACCGGCCGTATCCGAGGGGACTCGTTTATTACTGACGTTCTTCCATTGCACCAAGGCTGGCTCGAGGAAGCCTCTGGTTTTCGGTGCTCAGGCGACCTTGTCGTAGGCATCGAGCGTAACAACGTGGTTAGGAAGGTTTATTTTTAATTCTTAAGTGCCGCAAGGTTAGCCACACGCAGTGGCTTTCCCTTGCTTCCGATTAGCAGTGGTTCGTGGCTCTTCTTGCGACACCTAAAGTGTGAGTTATGAAAGTCAACCACGAGGTCAACGGACGGTTAAAAGGTAGGTGATGAGCGGTGTATGAGTGATGACGTATTGGGCGATACCAATATGCTACTGCCGTCAAGTGAGTGGGTAGGAGGGACAGTCGTGATGCGTGCACGAAATAAATTATCATACGTCACAAAGGTGAAATTGGTGTTCTTGATATTCTACCTTCGAGTGATAACTGCCCCAAGAGCTTCGTTTATTCAGGCTGTGTTCCAGAACATCAAAATATTCGCCTTTCATTATTAACCCCTCCGCTTTCGAACTGAATTAAATTAAGCCAATTTGGTGTGGTACAGGACACCTGGTGCACAGAGCGAACTGCGTGTGAGAAGAGGTGCAAGGTAGCTTAGTATTAGAGAATGGGTAGAGAACAGCTTAAGGAGGCAGAGTAGTCATCATATCATCAGATGCAACCTAACTACGTCCACTGCAGGGCAAAGGCCTCTCCCGTATCCTACTAATTAACCTCATCCTGTGTCATGCCAAATACGGCCACCTTATCCCCTCAAATACTATATGTCATCCGCGCACCTGACTGTCGGAACGCCCCCTGCTGTGCTTGCCTTCCCTTGGAATCAACTTTGTTACCTTTAAAGCTATTGATCATCTTGCCTTCGCGTTACATTGCATTGCCCATGCCCAGTTTTTATTCTTGATTTTGTAGGATAATAGAAGCGTATAAAACGAATGGGCGGCAATGATTGATTCTATTGTGGGGTACAGGGAAGCTTGAGCTAGAAATAAAACACGCGGTTATGAAACGGGACCGGCATAGCTGTAGATGATAAAGATGATGCCGCTGCATGATGCAGGCTTGTCACGTTAATGATGGTGTCCTCAGGTCGTCTTGCGGCACGATTCATTTACAACCGTTACAGGTGCCTAGACTCTCCTTCCGCCATGTTGAAACTCGCAGACTTAGAACCACTGGCAGGTAGAAGGAAGAAAGCCCGTCTCAACTTCCTTCATTCATTATGCTTTTCTCTACTTGGTATCCGACCTGAAAATTACATCGTTAATGATTCTACACGAGCCTCGCGCCATAAGCATGCCCTTAGCCTGAAACCTATTTTTGCACGCACAAATACCTACAAGTTTTCTTTTTTTCCGAGAACAGTTTCCCAATGGAATGCTCTACCGGAGACTCTCCGTTGCTTTGTGATCATTCTTGATTTCCACTGCTGGTTTAGTAGCTGTACTGTAACTGCGTTTTCAATTGTACTTTTGCGTTGCTTGTTTTCTGGTATTTATATCGTTCGGTACTATCGCACCTGTTTTGCTTTTCCCTCCTGTATGTATTCCCCTCTCCTGCTTAGACATACAGCATATGTCCGCAGTATTCAAATAAATAAATAAATAAATAAATATACCCACGGCGGGGGTTTGGCCTGGGTGCACAGCGGATACAAACGCACTCAAAGGAGTGGAGTATTCAGGCAAGCATGAAAATACTCGCCTTTCCTTTTTTTTTTGCCCGTAAATGGAGCTGTCCTAAAGCTGCCGTGCTGAGAAGCATGTACATACTTGGTCATCCTCGCTTATTCCTCTCAACAGAACTGGGAGTGGCAAGGTGGCAACACAACGCCGCTCTTTGCACGGAGGTCGATCTTGAAACAAAGTAGTCATCTTGCGGGAGAGAAAAAATAATAAAAAGAGATAAAACAACGCTGTTTTTTCCCTTTGTTTTGCTGCGTATAGTACTGCGTCTAAACGTTCGCACCTTATGACGTCATCGGGAGCCGAAAGTAAGAAAGAAAGAAGACGTAGCAGAAAGCGCAAATGAGCGGCAGGTTTGGAAGAGCGATGCGAGAGCTACAGAGAAAGGAGGAGGGGGATATAAAGATGAGAAATGGATAGGAAGCGAGCAACACGGCGCCCAGCGAGAGACGAGTATACAAGCACGCAAAACGCACTTGTGGCGTGACGACTACATTGAGATGAATATAGCGATAGGTAGGGAGGGGTGAAAGAGAGGGAGAGAGAAACCAGTGCAAGGGCCTGCACTCCCTGTGCGCGCGTGACGCGGCCTGCCCGGTCCCTTCTCGCCGAATCGCCATCGTCTCCACTTCAGGGCCGACCGTGGGCCGACATTGATCCGGAGAGCCCTGCGTTGCGCAGACTTCCTTCTCCTTCTCAATCTCTCTCTCTTTCCGGCTTCCCCGAAGTCTTCTCCTTTTTGTTTTCTCTTTTCTTTCCACCATCGCATTATCGGTTTTTCCATCCTCCTTCTATGTTAATTAGCGCCTCCGGTGTTTGGCGACCGTCTCCGGGGCTCATTAGCATTCGGAGGGACTCTATATGCAGGAGTGTCTGAGGCGCACGGGGCTTCGTGTAGGGTTGTTTAATGGCTTCTGTTTTATTTTTGTGCTTGCTTTTGCTGTTGTTGTAGTATTCTTTTGAAAATACACATGCCCGCGTTTTGTTTTCGCTATCTTCAATTTGATCCGTCGCTCTGAGAGAGGCGTATGCCGTATTGGGAAACTAAACGGGAAGCTCGTGCTGTTAGCGAGGTTAATTGGTGTAATTACTTATGAGCATCAACCTAAACGCAGACACTCAACTAGTAGACAAGCAAAGGAAAGCTGCACGGCTTTGTCTGAAGCTGCTTTTGGGCGGGTGGTATTGAGTAATTACTGCGTAATTAATTAG
This sequence comes from Amblyomma mixtum, assembly GCF_055824585.1. Classification (NCBI taxonomy): domain Eukaryota; kingdom Metazoa; phylum Arthropoda; class Arachnida; order Ixodida; family Ixodidae; genus Amblyomma; species Amblyomma mixtum. Next base: position 116,930,158 of record NC_143015.1, on the reverse strand, counting down.
AAAGTAATTTACTTTACAATGAACATTGTCACAAATAAACGGCATCAAATGTATATGTGAGTTTAGTAGCGCGCCTTGACATAAGAACGTGCTGTGTACTGCAGCTGCCACAAGTTGTTGAGGACGAGGTAGCAGCATCCCACCGCTGCCACCAGTTGTTGAAGGCGAAGTTTCGGGGTTGCTGCTCGACGGAATCACGGTCTGCACGACGCCCGTTCCCACCTCCAGTCCAGGGACAGGAGTGCCGCTGAGCGACGGAGTTAGAAGGTGGCGAAAGAAGGCTGTGTTTATTTACATAATTACAAGAGTCAGGAACAGAAAGTGTGACTACTTCGACCGCATTCGTCGTCGAGTTTTATAGCGTCCGTCTTCCCTAGTTTCCCTACGTTGATGACGTCCTCGCTAGGGTAGGAGTGGCCGGAAACTTACCCTCGTGTTCACAAACTCGTACACCCGCACTCGTGGACGCATCCCCGTCACGTGTCGAGCCTGGGAGAGGAGGACGCTCTTCGAGGAAAGTCGACAGCGGAATGCGACGTTCTGTATCTTGCAGGCGAAATATCACCTCTTGCCTCGCAAATTCTAAGACGCGCTCTCGCCGATCCAACTCGCACAAAAGTGATCTGGGCTCCTGGCCACCAGGGTCTACGAGGCAATGAGGCCGCTGATGCGGCCGCCCGAGCGCTCACACACCGGGCTCCTCATCCTAGATCTCCTGGCTCAGAAGCTCATAAACCGCTTCTGCGGTTCCGCGAAATCCTAATTCATTATTGCGACAGCCACCGTCTCTACCCGGCACCTGCCAAGGGGCTGAGTAAGGCGGAGGAGCGAACTCTGCGGCGCCTGCAGACAGGAACCCTTCTCTGTCCTGCCATAGGAAAACACTTCGATCCGAACACAGATGGGCGCTGCCCGCACTGTGGAGAGATCTGCGATATCTTTCACATGGTGTGGGCATGTACTCAGAATCCTCACCTACCCCCTTCCCCCACCCCCACCCGAGAGACATGGGAGACTGCCCTCCTCAACTGCTCCACGCTGGAGTCCCAAAGGGCTCTGGTCAAGCGGGCGCGAGACGGGGCCTCGTCGTGCGGTGTCCCGGATTAAGGATACCGACCATGCAGCAGGGTTTTTTAACCCTCAAGCTCTCTTTGAATAAAAGTTTTTCACCACCACCACCACCCCGGCTGCCGACAATGTCCGTCAAATGCATCCGTCGCTAAAGGTCGGAATGCGAGGTCGAGGAAAGGAAGGAAGTGGTCCTTTGTCCATGGGAACATGCACGAAGGTTGTGGAAGTCCCCCGCCAGCCCGCCGTGATGCTCGGTACGCAGAACCACCGCAGGTTTACTGCGAAATGGGAGAGGTAACGTCCACCTGCTGATGTCTCTACGCACGTGGGCCGACTCCAGATAATTTGGCCCCTTTGTGCCCAGTCGTTCTTGTGGGTTCTGCTCGGAGACGCCGGAAAGTACGTTCGCCCTTGCCTCACGGTCATTTCGGCACGCCTTGAAGCAAACGTCGACAAGTGGACATGGGTTTCTCGAACCATCCCGGAGAAACGTGGGTGCTGGCGGCTTCCTGATGACCCCGAGCTTAAAGGTGCACTGAAGAGGAATTTGAACTCGTCTTTTTGCCGCGGGAACTCAATCTACATGTTCCGAGCATTCTTAGAAACTTCGATTCATTGCCCTGTGTGGCCGATTTCCCTAATTAAATCGAATTAACGTCCGGCTCCCGCCTTTTTTTTTTTTTAATTCTCCCCCGTACGGTGGGCGGAGTCGACCAACGCGGGGAGTGCCTTTCACCCAGTCCCGAGGCGGCTTGCCGCTCTGCCGTCGGCGGAGTAATACGTAGTAGTCCGTAGAAGCAAATAGTCCGCGCGTATTTTTATTTCTGCGGGCTTATTATGCGGTTATATTATCTGCAAATGAAACTATTTATTCACGGAAACCTAAAAAACAAAATGAAGCGAAAGCAAAGCCTCCACGGAGCTGGCTGAAGGGCACTGCACGCGTTGGTCGACTCCGCCCACCGTACGAGGGAGAATTAAAAAAAAAGGCGGGAGCCGGACGTTAATTCGATTTAATTAGGAAAATCGGCCACACAGGGCAATACCTCGCAGAATGCTAGGAACGTGTAGATCGAGTTCCCGCGGCAAAAAGTCTGGCCTTCACTGCGCGCTCCGAGCCGCTGGCGTTAATGGGCTCATCGTTCGATGGCCACACAACTCGTCCAGAAATCGATAGGCGCGAAGTTCGATTCCCGGCTCGCAGGCGGGTCTTCCTTGTGTAGTCCTGATAACATTAGTTCCCAGAGCATCGCACCGCCGCGTAGCCTAAAACATGTGCCCGCCAATGTGTTTGCGCAGCGTCCCTGGTTGGTGGCGCCATCCGGCGGCGGCGGCCGATGGTGTCAACTGCGGCGGCGCTCACGGACATCTCCAAAGACGAAGCGGCGGAGCGCCTGGCGAACAACTGGAGGGTTCGCTGTCCACTGTCAGACACTTCCACCACTGGCCACCAGGTTGCGCCGCTTTACGAGAACCCCAAGTGAGCGTGCCGTCTTGGGATCTATCTAGCTATCTATTGTGGAGTTTGTAATATGAGGAAAAATACGTTTCCCCGCTTAACCGCGGCTGCCACAGTACAATACCGCCGGCCTCCACCCCGTTGATGGAACACCAGCCAAAACACAGGCTAACACAGGAAAACTAAAAGTTAGGAAAGAGTCTGCTCTACCAACTGTTTATTCGACGGAAAGGGGCTCAAATATTGATAAGATGATATTGATTGATAAGATATTGATTGATAGGATGGCGATTGAGTGATGGTCATGTGACCGAGTGCCCTGTATATGATTGATAAGATGGCGATTGAGTGATGATCATGAGATAGTGTCCTGTATGTATTTCAGCCTCTTTCCAGTTGGTAGCCCAGTTGGTAGCCCAACCTCTTTCCTAACTTCTCGTTTTCCTGCGTTCGTCTGTGTTTTGGCTGGTTTTCTTCCCATCAACGTTATGCAACAACCAGCCCAACAACGTGTTTAACTAGGATATCTCCATCCCGTGATCGCGTACGTTACCGAGCGCACGCCGACCACGGCAAGCCGGAGAGAGCACCCTCCCCCACGCGCGCAGCCATCACGCCGTTCGTGGCGCTCGTGGCGCTGTGACGCCGGCGCCCTCCATTGTTAATCAAGATAACTAGAGAGGATGCATCGCGGGAAAGCAAACCAAAGGGGACGAGTAGGGCACGTCCACACACTGTCTGTCTGTCTGTCTGTCTGTCCGTCCTCCCATCTTTCTTAGTCACACAGTTGTTTGAACGGTTCAGTAAAAAAAAGTACGACTAAAATATGAGGCTGAGATGATCAGAGGGTGATTACTATAGAAAGCTTATTGCAATCGCACCACTTAAGCTGTACCCAAATCTTTTTCCGCTAAAAATAAAACAAAAATTGCCGTTTCCTTTTCGATTTAAAACCACGCGATTCCTCCCATTCGCCTCCGTGCCCCCATGCAGCATGTCCACCGCCGACGGCAACGTGGACGACGCCCTGACCAGCCTGCACTGGCTGCAGAACCTGAACATCATGACCCGCATCGGAGCGCCGACCCCGCCGACCCCTCCGGCCAGCCCTCCCGGATGCGGCTCTGGTTGCGTGGCGGCCGCCTCCAAGGCATCCCTGCATGGGTCCGCCCACAGCGCCGTCTCCAGGCGAGTGCCGTCCAATAGAGCGGGTTTGCACCAGCCAGTCTGAGATCTGCTTCACCAAGGGAACAGGTGGCGTTGTTAAAGCTTCGAGCATATTGTTACGGGGAGGTTACGGTATTACCGTCCGCTCCACTGACATCCGAAGTCGTTCATGTGGCTCGCCTCAAGCCCTATCACCCACCCTCGACATCGCATGCCTAACACGCACCGGGACGTTGCCTTCAGCCGAGGGGGATAGTGTTACCGGTGCACTGCATGTTACTCAATAAGTGAACGAATCGTGAACGAAGAAGTGGCGGTGCGCTGGATGACGACGACGTTGACAGTGGGTAGCTGGGCCCTTGGAGTCTGAGCTTAGTGCTGGCCATCTCAGAGCAGCCGCCAATATAGACTTACCGTAGCGGTAACCTCCCCGTAACAATATCACGGCATGAGCACATGTGTACTTACTGCTCACCAGTTCCAAAGGGCGTGGCCACATCATCATCATCATTATCATCAACGTAAGCGGGGTAGTACATCGCATCTGTCTACCCCTTGTCTGTTTAAGGAAAGTGAGGAGATCGCTGGACTACGTTAAATCGCCTATAGAGTAAACTGTATAGAGAAATTTTTTAATACAGAAGTGTGAACTAGTTGGAAATGGTTGTTTCAGTTCATAGCGCATAGCGTTTCAAAAACCACAAACGACAACGTACAGCGAAATGTATATCGAGCGCCTTCTGCCATGTTTGCTTACAGTGCATTAAACTTTGTTAGAACTCCTTGGGAAGTTATTTTACCCCCCGAATTCATCAGCGCACCACTTCTAGAGCATGCCCCACCGAAAAAAAGGAGCCTTCACTCCAGTTCAAAAAGAACACTGAAGCTGTTTACGCAATTGCCCCTTACATGAGCTGCCTCTTCACGTGACTGCACAAATTTTCCGTCTTCTTCTGCTCATCTCACTGGCCCTCTGCATGAGATCTCACGTTCTCACCTTCACTCTTATCCATGCGCAGATGTGCGGCAGCAGTTGCAGCTGAAGAGCCCGACTACAAGAACCAGGGCTCGAGCAAGCCCCCTTACTCTTATGCGACGCTCATATGCATGGCCATGAAGGCCAACAAGAACAAGATGACGCTTAGCGCCATCTATAAGTGGATACGCGAGAACTTCCTCTACTACCGCAACGCGGATCCGAGCTGGCAGGTGAGTAGTTCACTGATTCAGCCACCGCCAGAATCTATTCCGGAACAGCCCAAGGATGTACAACTCAGACTGGCAGTCTTGCAAAAAGCAGGCACATACTGATATAGGGTCAGTCATAGGAGAATAACCTGGGTAACAACTCAGACTGGCAGTCTTGCAAAAAGCAGGCACATACTGATATAGGGCCATTCATAGGAGAATAACCTCGGTAGCGCCCAACATTAGAATAATGTAAAAGTGTTGTTATCTAAGTTTCAGCAGCTTTAATGTCCCTTTGGAACGTTATGCTAATGCTAAAGATTAACTGGCAACGTAATGTTGCATTGTTAACGTTAATTTAATTAATGTTAGCAATTAAACAAAAATACGTGTATAATATGGTTCCTGCGGTAACCACCCATCGGTTATGCATTTCTCCGCTCACGTGACACTTTCCTCCTTACACGGTAATCACCCTACGAGTGGTTTCCATGGTAACGCACCTACTGGTTACGCCGACGACGACAGACTACGATATCCTACTACGACGCGAAACCCAGGAACGGGCTCGTAAGAGCTGTCGCTGTAAAAAGAAACTGCAGATATATTTCAAGCATTGTGTTCGAAAACGTTTCCAACGGTTTCTTCAGTAATCATGTTATATAACTAGCAGAATTTAGCCATGAATGGTGCTTGTCAGGGATTGCATGCACAGCCCGAAAACTTCGTCAGAAAGCTTTACTCATTACCGGTTCACCACTATCGCTTATGGGACAGCGTTCCTACCTTGCTTTTATAAAAGCTTCAGGCTATTGTATCGAACCAGTTCGAAGATTAGTATGTGAGTTGCACGTATTAGCTGCCTTGCAGTCCCATGCACCTGGGAAATTTTTGACTGAAGAAATGGATCCTCACAATTGGCGCGTTTGGCATCGCTGTGTTACTTTATTTTTTTAGCCAAAGAGCATAAATGTTGTTTAAATGCTACTGCAACGTTTAAATGTAACGTTTCACAAACCTCAGAAAAAAGGCCATTAAGAACAATGAACAACATTCGACCAAGACAAGAAAAGGACACGGTTCTAACACTTCTGTGCTACCTGGAAAGGCTGTTGTGACCAGCCAGGAACGTCGGTGAAGGAAAAGAAGATTGTGAACATGCCTCTATTGCTCCTTTATCCTTATCCTTTATGAGTCCTTTATCCTTACCCTTTATGACCGCTTATCCTTTTTGACTAGGAAAAACCGACTATTCAGCTGGTAACGCATAGTTTCAGCATTTCTGAAGGCGATCGACGTCTACCGAAAGATTTATTTTGCCATCCCAAGCTTTTCCTAATAGATTCTGTTAACGCACATCACTCAGCAAGATGTCATAAAATTATTTTTAAGGGTCGGAAAAGCGTCTTCACCATACAGTTTTTCTTTTTCAACTTAAGCCAATTGCGCTTTTCTTGGTATGCACTAACCATACCACTTTGTTGCCGATACATATTTGTAATGAATTCTCCGCAGAATTCGATCCGCCACAACCTGTCGCTCAACAAGTGCTTCATCAAGGTGCCGCGGAGCAAGGACGAGCCCGGCAAGGGCGGGTTCTGGAGGCTGGACCCCGTCTACGCCGACTCGCTGGTCGACGGCGTCTTCAAGAAGCGGCGACCCGCGCAGCGACAGCCTGGAGCGCCGGGCACCACGACCGGGGGCTCCAAGCGGAACCGCAGAGACCGCGGAGCCTCCAAAGCCAAGCCGCCACCCCTGAACATCCCCCTTCAAGGCCACAACAGCAGCGGACCGGCTGTCATCGTCGAACGCGTCGACCCGGCCGCCGTCGTGGTCATGGACTCCGCTGGAGTCGGCGGAGCGACCACGGCAGCCGCTTCGCAGAACCTGGACGACGTCTGCGGAGACCTCGGGGACACGCTCAAGAGTGACCTGTCGTGGATCCTCAACGAGAGCGACCTGGACCTCGAGCAGCAGCTGGACCGGTTCCGGAGCTCCGAGGACGCCGCGGCGGCTGCGGCCTTGCAACTGGAAGAAGACCTGTTTGGTGCTGGAAACGGAGTCGCCGTGGACGGTCCCGCTAACGGATCGGTGGTTTCGGCCACGAGCCCCGACTGGTGGACGTGCTTTGGTCCGGGCGCGACGGAGGCCACGTCGTTGTGCATTCCCACGGCTACGGCGCCTGCCTGCTCGTCTTCTAGCGCAGTGCAGACGTTCGAACTCCTGTACGGAGCGGGCGCCGAAACCGATGATGCCTGCGTCGATCATCACGTGACGGTGCCCGGCGAGATGGTCTTTGGCGACCCGGCGTCAGTGGCCGTCGCCCAACAGCAACAACCCTGGGCGGACTGCAAGGCGGCGCTAGAAGCGGCAGCTCTCGAACTGGAGACGTACGCCGAGATGGACGTGGTGCCAGGATACTAGTCATCCCTTTCTGAGTGTGGTCGGTCCGCGTTCCGAACCCTTCCTGCTGCAGGTGTCTTGTCCTGACCGCGTGGACCTTGTAGAAAGCTCTCTCTAGCCAGGCCCTCTCAACGCCGGATGATTTTGTGATGACTTGCGAGAACTCGCGAACTCACAAGCTGCGTTGCGGAACCCAGGTGATGGGGGGACACTCTGAGCAATGCTGTGAATTTGTTTTGTAAATTTTCTTTCTAGAATGTTTGATGTCTGGCAGGCAGAAATGAACAGGAAAGTATGTAAGACCATGACAGGAACTGAGTTCGTTAGTGCCGATGTTTTGTGGTCCCAGTCTTAGGTGGCAAAAATGGTAGCACATCTGGAAACTGTGAAATCGAATGCCATTGCAAGTTAAGCCGTTACTGCACATCATCGCAAACTTTCACTTCGGTGGTCACTTCTTCGGGAATGTGGTATGACCTAGTAGTTTTCTACGCCTAAAGAAGCGAGGGAACTTTAGCGTATGCACGTTGTTAACTTCTTCAGAGCACCATCCAGGACCGCTCTTAAAGTGAACTGTCTTAGCCTGAAGATTTCCAAAAACTCAGCATGGTTGTAAAGGACGGCTCCTTCGAAGAACAAACTTGTCATCGATTTTTCTTTACCACCTTTAACTGCTTTACGCTCTATAACCAGGCCGGTTATGACTGCTTAGGTATTGGCTGGCTGCCACAAACACCAAGTTCACATGTCCTAACAAAAATTTTACAGTTGGGTTGAGCAGAGCATTCTGTTTGTTTCTGCAAGCTAGACCTGGTCTTCCGTGAACCTCAACTCTTAATAATAGGTTAACTGGTTATTTTGTTTGAAATCCTTCTGTCACTGGGCTGTACATCTCCGGCACATCATAAGAAAGTGCAACATTTGTTGTTGGGCTAGGTGGTAGGACATGCTTCTAAACGAAGCAGCGCAAAAAACACAACGGACAAGAAGAAGGCGGAACACGACGGACAGGAGCGCTGATATGGACAGGAGCGCTCCTGTCCGTCGTGTTCCGCCTTTTTCTTGTCCGTTGTGTTTTTTGCGCTGGTTCGTTTAGAAGCGAATAAGAAAGTGGCCGCTACTGAATGCTGAGGGATTTTGTTCTATTCCAGCTGTAGTTCTTGGGACACTATGACTGAAATTCGCTTGCACGACCTTGAACGAAATCCATGCGTTACGAGTAGCCTAACAGCATGCACTTCGTAATATCTTTGTGTACACACCGTAAATATTGTCGTGAACTCGCTCAAGGCTGACTTGAGCGTTCAGCTCGTGCCAGCCTACCCTGTACATGCGCAACCTTCGTGCAATGTCCACACTTAGGGGACCTCTTGTAACCGCCGCACAGCTAAAAATGCGTAGTATGTGCTTTCATACCTCTGATGCTCTCACTGGTCCTCAGTATTTTGTTCGTCTCATGCACTTCCCGTATAGGCGAGGACACCCGTGTTGGTTTGCTAGATAGCGTCCGTTTGTTAAGCGCTTATCACTACTTGTATCATCTACTTCGTACTACACAAATGCGGTTTAGCTTGCCGCTTTGCAGAGGCAACTGTCCTTCAAACAACTCATTTCCAGAAGGCAAGCCGTGAGGAACCTTCATTATCCCATGCTAACCGCAGCCACAAAGCTCCGTGGCGTATTTTAAACAGAAACTGGCAATCGCAAGCACCTGGCTTCCTTGGCTGCTTTGATTATATTTCCATTTTTCGTCCCCTGAAATCGGCAGGCGAAGTTGCTGAAATCACAGCTACAACTGTTCACCGCGTTAACAGAAACGCGCATGCGCAATACGCAGAGCACGTTGCGCTTTTTCTTCATGTCCAGTTGGCTTAAAATGGCTGACTGGCTAACTGTGCCACACCCGGTCCGCAGATACTGCGGAAAGTTGTTTTAATTGCATGTCCTCGTCGTACCCAGAGTTATAAGGACAGCAGCGGGTAACAGGACTGCTCCAGATTCCACCTCATGATCAGTCCCGCATTTTTACGACTTCCATGTCCATTGCTCACCCAACGCCATGCGACGCGTCGTGGGTGCGTCGGCGCCGCGGTTTGAACCGCTCCGGCCACGCCTCCTTCTGGTGACGCCACATCCGGCCACACCCACCGCGGACCAATGGCGCTGCCGCCTTGGCGTTGGTGCACAGGTTATTGCGTCACGTCCGGGGCTCCCTTTCCAGATCGCTGCCCCGGCGACTGCTGCATTTAACTTGGAACAGAGCACGAGTTGTATCTATAGCTGTGCACTGTACAGCGCACCCGACTGGAGGTGCGAACTAAGAATGAGTGAGTGCAGCTTCGGAAGTGCAATCAAACCATGCGCCGCCCTTTTTAACGCCGTTGTCTTTATTGGCTTTCGCGAGACGCTTGGAAGGTCTTGAAAAGCAAGTGTTTGACGTCGGTGGCACCTGAAACTTTATGTAGCTTCCATGCACGTGTGTGGTTTTCCAAGCTGAGTGTGAGTGGCACTACTAACACTTTTACGCACGGACCAGTTGTTCGCAAGCTAGTTGTTGCGCTTCGTAAGGTGATCGCATTCCTTTGTAGAGTAAATATTAATGAGAAGGCATTACATAGCTGATCGACACGAAATCTCGGCGTGACCTAAAAAGTGATGCCGTTACAAAGCTCTCGTCTGTTCGCAACGGTGTTACGTCATAAAAGGCGTAAAAATGCGAAATGCTAACCAGTAATAATCAGTACTACATTTACTTACAACTGCACCAACTACAATTGATTAGAATAAAATTGGAATTGGACTGAAATAAAATTAGATTGGAATTGGAATAGATTTGGAAAATAATCCTAATTTAATTGAAACAGAATTGCAATAATGCTTTCGCATAACTCAAACGTAAGTTTTGATTTGCAATCATTGGTGGCTTGGAAGACTGCAGATGAGTGCGCGTAGAGTCGTCTGACATTTGGGCGTAATTCGAATTCAGAACGCTTTAAGAATTAAGTATTGCTCCATTTAAAGCACTGCTTTGAGAATATTTATAGTCAGAAGCCTTAAGCTGGTACATTCTTAAAAGCTGATAATCTAGCCATTAACAGGCTAAGTTTTTAGTCCATTCTTGTGTTGATAAACCATAATAAAGCATTATAACGTCGTGTAACCTCTACAGCGCATATTAAAGGTTACAGTGAGGTTTCAAAGCCATTACCGCCCATCCCAATTAATTTAGTTGTAAAGCTTTGCAGTATAAAGCGTGCATACGGCAAATGCGCGACTTCCTGCCTATGTTGTTTCTACGGTCACGTGTCATATGTATACAATAGCTTAATTAGCAGCCCTACTGCGGCAACGCTGTGGGGACCTGTATATATATACATAACATTATATAACTAATCATGGCGATATATACATATTTACCTATCACGGGAACAGCAATGTCGTATAGGAGTGTGCATGCAGTGTATATCTTTGGTAGAGCATTTAACGTACTGTATGCTGCATATGCATAACTATGTCACCGTTTAGCTTCGTAGCTGTTATATCTGTCCTGAAGAAAAAAAAAACAGCGGAGAAAGGCACAAGCATATGCTACTTTAATTTAAGGGTTAAGGTTTTTGTGATGTTTATAGTTGAAGACGACTGCGCAATCAAGGCGCGTTATTTGATGTATTCGCAACAAATAATTAATTTGCTTTTTTTTACTGTACATAGCACACAGTTAGTATTCATCGCATACGGAAAGGACACAAAAATGCATGCTAACAAACTGATGCGCTGTTTGGTATGGTCGCAGTCTAACGACGGCGATCTGGCAAGTTCTGAACGATTTTACTTTGTGTGGCAGCAGGAGTGGTCTCCATTATACTTTCTTCCTGTTAAGAATGGATATATTAGTGGCAAAATGGATGTAAGGAGCGACAGCCAACATACGGTGTGATATTGAAATGTGCCGGGGAAACCTGAAGCATACCAAAACAGTGCGCAAATACACCCATCTTGGAGTATCTTGAGGTTTAAGGCCAACGAATAACACCTTTCGGGGTGTATCGCGATGAGAGGCTCCCTGTAGACAACCCGTCATATGTAAAAGCGCAGGCAAGTTACTTTTTTATTCTTTCTTGTCTCCATTAAGAATGTCTTGCAAAAAGAAAGACTCGGTAATGCACTGTTACAATTGCTAAAAATGAAAGGGTAAAAAGGGGTGTAAAGTGCGCGTGCGAAAGTAATAGGAGTGACTCTTCTGTTTTACTCCTTTCTAAACGCACGTAATCTGTCATTAAGTCCGCCACCCCCCCCTCCCCGGGTAACGAGTATACTCTAAACACGCATACGCCTATATGGGAGTAAGAAGGGAATAAGCTCTCCTTTAGCACACTTTATTAGGTAAAAAGGAGTACACTAGAGGGCAGCTCATTCGCTTTTTACTCCTTTCTCCCTTATAAAAATGGTCTATAGACACTCTATAGACTTCTTATTGACTCTATTGACTTCCTATAGATGTTGACACTTTTTGTCTATTCGTAGTCTATAGACTGTCTATAGACAAAAGTCTACTAAAAGTGTATGGCCATAAATCTATAGATTGTCTATAGACTGTCTATGGCATTTGTATTGCCTATAGACTTTTGTCTATAGACAGTCTATAGACTTTATAGACAGAAGTCTATAGACGCTCTATAGACTGTCTAAAACTTTTTTGTAAGGGCTGTTTAGAGTATAACATGGACAATGAGCACTGCTTCAACTAATTGCAATGAGTTTGCATTTCTTCTAGCACACAAAACTGGCTACAGAAGGGCGTCAGTCGAATCCTGCGGTTGTAATTCAGACCCTGATGATGTGCAGTTTATCGCCAACTGCGACGGCCGCTGTGCAGTTGCTTGTGCAATACGAGAGACTCCTTGACTCGAGCATGTGTTGTGTAACGAACTTGGCGTCTGATAAGGCGCGCGATAGCTTGCCTCTCTGCGTTCGAATCTCGTCTTTACTTCGGTTAAACCCTTCATGTTGGAGTGGTCCTGTTATTTTTTTTTTACGGCTGGATCGAGTACGCGTTGGAGAGCCTGTTTAGAAAGCTAGTGGAAAACTACGTCGTATCCAGCGACACCGTTATAGGAGATCAGCAGGTCAGTAGAAGGGGTAAATAAGCATAATGCTGCATAAAAAATGGGGGACAAAATGTACAATACAGTTTTACTCAGATTAGCTTGTGCTTCTATTCAACCTTGCGTTTGGCGCATGATGGCCTTAGTTGCCTATGTGTCATAAAACACAACACAACTAGCGCTTCGAGGCTATAGCAGGATACAACTTAAAAAACAGCAGTTGCTAACACTGGGCCGCGATCCGCAGTGTCCTGTATTACTCCGCTGGCCAATCGCAACTGTAAACGAAATAAGCTTTTTATTGTTTGGCTATATCAAACAGTATATGTATCAAAATTCTAGAGCTCATAATTCCTTTTCTTGTGATAAGCTGCTTGTTTACGTAACAAGAAGCGTTAAACCAGCGGACTACTTTTTTGACTTGGAGGAATTCTGTGCGCGGAGGCTGAATGTGGGCGGAGCTTCACTGCAGACTTAAGTTGTATACGACTATAGTTTGTCAGATTCAGCGCTCAAGCATTGCCGTACATCTTTCATAAAGTAACAACATCCATCGTCAGTGCAGTGCTTACAACTTACATACCTAATGTTAAAGGACCGTACTACGACATGAAACTGCTGATAAAACTGGCTTCGGCTACGTCTCCAGACGGCAGTGATACTTTCATTTAAGACTGCTGACGTCAGAGAATTGGCCGCTCCCACGGAGCTGCGTACATTGCCTGCCTGTCAGTGGTTTCCGAGCACACACGAAGCCAGGCCACCGAATGCTGGGTGCTGTTCTAAATTTGGATCTAAACCAGCCGTTTAAGGCAACAATAGTTCTGACTGAATAGTGAGGTCACTTTGTCAATGCCCGTACGTTTTTTGTTTTTGTTTTTTTTAAATGACCCGAAGTTTTAAAGTTTTTAGCCAGTTCCTGCCACACGTCCTTGCCTCGCAGACATGCAGCTGACTTGAATAGTTTGGAAGTGGCATATCTGTATTGTGCTAGTTAGGAAATTGGTGCTTAAAAATATCAGCGCTATCTTTTAACCATGAAAACAGGCATTGCAAACGAGAAGAGCAAACAGTGCGGTCTCTCATACGTGGTGTATGTTTCCATGCCTTATTTCGTCAAAGAAGTCGACGCTGCTATCCAATAACCAAACCAAACCCTAAATATTTCATTTGTTTCTCGACCTATACATTGCAACCGAAACTGCTTTTGCGAACAGATTTTTTTGTTATCAGCGGTAAGCAAAAGTGTCCACTCTGCGCTCTTGTCACAGGCTCCTCCTGACTGATAGGCATAAGAAAACACCACCTATCGCTCATATGTCCGTCTCGTGGTGATAAGACAGTCGCTGACCGCAGCGTGAACCACACGGTCAGCTCACCGATAGAGATGGCTAACCTCGAGTGTCATGTATACAAGGCGCTCGAGCATGTATGCACGTGATAGCTGTACTGTGTTTTGGTCCAGGTTGGGTCCGTACTTCCTGGCTTCGAAAGGGTTTGTGTGAACGACGACAGAGGGCATTTGAGTCATAGTTTGGCTGGAACAGTGGTGGTTTAAAAGCAGGGAAAGGACTCTAGGAACAAGGCTTTTAAGAGTCAAAATCGATGTGTACTGAAGTCAATAGAATTTGTACTTGAAGGGTTTATTCCATGACAGCAATTCTTGAGTAGGAAAAGGGCTTAAAATCTAAATGATCAGCCTAGTGGCGTCTTTCATCACCCCGTTTCAAAGGGATTCGACGCTGATACCAACCATACACCCTTTTAATCACCCACGGTTCGCCATCACACCCAGCGCTTCAATTACAAGGAAAATCAGTCGGGCAATATGTTGTAGTTTGCAGATTGTTGCGGCACATGTGATCAGAAAAGCAAACCTCTTAGAATCGGCTGGTTGCAGTGGAATTTTAAGTGCGTAGGTCTATCCCGACTTCCTGCATTCGCTTCTTGCTGATAGGACGCCCGTGTGTTTCCAAGAAAAAGCAGTAAAACCCCAGTCACCTTAGAAAGCTGCAATTTGAAGCACGATTTCACATTTCGTACGTAGAAACAGCTGAAACTTCAATTATCGATTTACTGCGAAATCGTTTGCAAACCTGGTCGCTTACTGACATAATATATTTTATATCCAGCTAATTTTTGGGGCATGTTTTCTTCTCTACAGTGATGCAGAAGACACTACTATGCATGAATCACCATGTGGTATTCACCTACGACCGCTAAATAATATACAATCAAATTTTTCTGTTACGCTATTACTGTTTCGGCTTCAACAACCGAACGCTGGCTGTGACGTCAAAATGTGGTTATACGTCACATGAGGGATGAAAAAACTGCGGCATAATCGCCGCTTCATCGCTTAAATCCACTGAAGTACTGAAGCCAGCTTGTCTCGAGAGCCGGAATGGCAACGAGTGTAGAAGCAGCGATTATGTTGCAGTTTTTTTAATGCCTCACGTACCTATAAACAAACTTTGACGTCACAGACATCGTTCGGCTGTTAAAACAGAAACCGATACAGCACGAAAAAGAAATTCGATTATAAATTATTTAGCGGTCGTAGGAGAGTACCACATAATAATCCATATATAATAATGCCTTACGCATCCTTGCAAAGAAGAAAACACGCACCGAAAAGCTAGGTGTCTATACCCCTCATAAGAATTAGTCGTTATACTGCACGTACTCTTACACTCAACTGGCATGCTTAATTAAAGCTCTCTGCGTCCAAATTAATATACGGGCACTTAAAACATGGAAAATAAGCCTAACTATGGGAGAGCTGTACTAACGGACGTGACGCGAGCTGTTGAGTACGCACTAAGTAGTTGGCTAAGAATCCTGAACAAGAAAAGAACAGCGACGTTCTCATTTCTGAAACTGCCACCTATGTCGGGCAGTTAATAGAATGCTATTCATAAGAAGATAGGGAACGGACAAGCCGCTTGCTTCCAAGTCACTGAACAGTGCCAAAAAGATAAAGAAAGGATGGCGGATCTTGAATCGATGCGGAGTTGCAGAACCGACGCATAACAGTGATCACGGTGATGCTGGTTATGTTTGAGGTGGTTAGGGAAGGTGATCAAAGATATGTGCAGGTAGGGAAAATGAATGGTCTACTGTTAAGGAGTGCTCAAACAACCAAGCATGATCAAATAGCCAAAGCTTTTACTCACAGAAGGTCTGAAAAAAAAGAGGATCAGTCGTTCTTGAATCGCATAATAAAACCCGCTTCACTGGTTTCTTGAAGAGCAATTTTCATGCAAGTTGCCTCATCTTATTCAGTACAGATATATTTAGCAAAATAAAGACGATGTGAGTCACAGAGCACCACTTTCGAAATCGGGTAATTTGTAAATATTGACTTCTTATTACCAAACGTGTTCTAATTTTGTGTTTGATTGCTCCTCTCTACAAATCTGGGTTGAATAAACTGAGACGGACGTCATACACACGATTCGTTCGGCGTTAGCTGAGTGTCCAGTTTAAGAGCACATTTCTTGAAAGAGTTTGTTTGCCGTGATGAATAGATTCCTGTTAAAGTATAGTAAATGCAGTATAGAAAGAGCAGGATGATTTTCGCGAAGTTGTTTATTTCGATCCCTATTTTCCGCTGTAATGTTTTCTCAGAGTCATGTGACAAAAGAAAATGGCGCAGTCAAGATGCCGTAACAGTGTCGTCAGGTGACCCTCCTTTCTACGTCCTCTTGCTGTGAATGTGCTTCTGATTGGTTTGTACATGTATTATACACGAAGTTGCTGCTGAAGTATATGTATTCGCACATATACATAGTGTACACTGTATGACACAATCGACCGGTATGACGTTACCAAGTACACCACAGCATTTCAAACCTCGAACTTCTTCCAACGTGTATGTCCTGAACTTTCTCTCGTCCGTGCTAGCTTTACTGGAACTGATGTAAGGTGGAAATAAACTGAGTCGACGACCGCCTGCGCCTATAGTGTCTTGTTTTATGGTATAGCATAGAAGCTCGCCAGTGCAAAAAGCCGGCGGCGACCGTGTGGCGTCGTCCAGAAAAATCCTGATTGGCTGGCTGGAGGTGATGTCATCAGTGACGTGAAAAGAGTGGAGAAATTTCATTGGTTGCAGAGAAGTGACGTCACCACACCGGAGAATGCCCATTGGTTGGAGGAGATTGCTGCCATCTCCCAGTGGTGGCATGCAGGTAGAGTACAGAAAGCGCTCGGGAAGAGCAACCTTGGTCTCACAAATCTCATCAGTCACTTGCAGCGAAGGCATCAACAACTTCAAATGTTATTGCATTTCCAACACATAATCGAATCAGGTGTCGCTGTGTTTTTCCTCCCTTCTTTTCTTTGTTTCTTCGTTATTTTTTTTAACCTTCTTTCTATCCTTTCTTTTCCTTTTTCATTTGACCTTCTTTCTTATCTTCCTTTCTTTATTTATTTCCTTCTTTTCCCCTTCGTTCTCTTCTTTCTTTTCGTATTCCTTGATTCCTTCGTCCCTTCTTTTATTTCTTCCTCATTTTTCTTTCATCAGCGTTTCCCAGACGAAGTCACTACGAGTCTAGCTCGTATATTCATGCCAATGACCGTTACCCCTAACCCATGAAACTGACCTTTTATTACACAAAACACAATGCTTTCTCTTTTTTTCTTTTTAGAACATTTCTGTCTGCGAAAGAACATAGCAGACAACGCTGTCGTCACTTTTGTTCCTATTCGTTTCTTTTTTTTTAAGTGCTGCCCACGGTGAATCTAAATGCGAAAAAAAAACGTGAGAGATAGGAACAAAAAAAATAGAGAACAGCTTTCTTTTTCGTAACCGAGCTTGTTCCATAGAAAAGCGCGCGTCAGACAATCGCCCATTGTGCAAGGAAAAAGAAAGGGCCTCTGGTACACTGACCTCGCCGATCATCGCCTAAGAACGCAGCGAAACATCTGCTTGGGTACGGGTCAAGCCTCGTGCAGTCTAGACCGGAACAATTGCCACAGGTCATTTTAAGGAAAGTGCAGGCGCATCTCTTTCACGTGTCTCACTGTTTCACTGTTGCTAGTGGCTTACCTCGGCAGAAGGTTTCTTCACCGCGTCTTTTAAATGTTTCCACCATAATCCACCATATAAAACAACTGACCCAATAGGTGATTCAAGTTCTGTTAAGCTAACCAGGGCTTATATGGGCATATGGGCCCATAAGCCGTATAACCTCAAATCACATCCCGTATATCGACAATACTTCCCCCCTATGCCCGATATGAAGTGCTAATGGTCACCATATCTGACACATATGGCTTCATATGTGTCTCGTACGTCCCATATAAAATCATATGGAATTTTTTCAACAGGGAAGATTTCCAATTGTTTTTATAGACACCCTGGTCTATAGCATCAAAGAGTAGGGCACTGCTTCTTGAGTTGTCATAGAACAGTTCCTTCCTGATCTGCCTTTTCCAGTTTCGGTATAGTTCTATACACTGCTTCTTTTTCATTGAATTAATCCAGTTTTTGTCTTCTGTGTTTTTACCTGTCGTTTAAAGCTCTTTAGTTCCCCGTCCTTGTGCCCTGTGTACTTACTGGTTAGTTCCTAGTCCACTGTGAGGCAAGGCTCTTTCTCTATAAGTATTTAAATACTCTAGCTGCACAGCTGTTTGCACCCAGTTTTCTCAGGCGTTCTTCATATAACATATTACTCATAGCTTCGCGTGCTTCAAACGACGCCCAGTTCTTATCCTTCTGTACTACCTCGTTTGTGGTTTTGTAACGGGCACCTAGTGCTAACCTTCCAACAGCTCTGATTTATTTCGGATCTCGACTGAGTTTCTGCCCGAAAAACCGCATTCCTGAAAGTAAGCCCTCGCACCATTATAAATTTCCAAATACCTCTCAGTACTTCATATTCATTGTGCTCCCATAATTATGTTTCATTATACCGGTATCCCTTAGCCCTTTTGCCCTAATAGACTGTTCGTGCTTTCCCGTGTAGGTCCATCCTTCGCTTACCCATATCCCGAGATATTTGTATTCAGCCACTCTGGGTAATGCATGGCCTTGTATCGTAAGTACCTGATCAGTTGTACCGTTGAAAATCATCACACCTTACTTAGTTGCGCTAAAACTGATACCTAGAGCGTCTCCTTCGTCTCCACAACAATTAACCAAAGTTTGTAAATATTCCTGGCTATCTGCTAACAGTACAATATCGTCCGCATACATTAAACCCGGGAGCCGCTGCTCGACTACATTTCCGCCTAATCTGTACGACAGATTATAACCTAGATTACTTTCTTGTAGCCTTCTTTCCATATTTATCACATAAAGCATGAACAGCAGCGTTGATAGAGGACAACCTTGCCTTAATCCTTTGTGTACCCCCACAGTTGTACTTTTTATCCCTTCCAATGTAATTTCAACTTTATTATCTCGTTAGATTTCCTGTAGAAATTCAGTTACCTCATAACCGATACCTACATCATTTAATATGTTCCACAGGAGTTCCCTGTTCACATTATCGTACGCACCGTTTATGTCCAGAAAGGCTAAATACAGAGGTCTGTTTTCCGCCTTAGCTATTTTTATGCATTGGGTAAGCACGAACAGGCTATCATCTAAGCGGCTATTCCTTCTGAACCCATTCTGAAGTTCTCCGGGTATCCTATTACTTTCAACCGATGACTGCGTTTTTAATTTCACCGCTTGCACTGTCAGCCTGTATATAACAGGTGTTATCGCAATCGGACGGAAGGATTTTATGTTCATCTTATCTAATTTCCCTTTATAAATCCAATTCATTTTACTCTGTCTCCAGCTGTGCGGAATTTGCTTATTTGTTATGACTGTCTCCAATGTTTTTATCAGTGTTTCCTTGCTTCTTGGGCCAAGTTCATTAATCAGCTTAATTGGAATTTCGTCTATCTCTGTGGATGTGGTTTTAGGAATATTTGCTTCCGCCTTTTTCCAGGTAAGACTAGTCAATTCTAAGCTGTTCTCTATTGTGCTGTTCTGTGTTGCTCCCTCACTTGGGGAGATTACCCTACTGTCGTTGCTAAATGACGCAGTTGTGACTGACGTAATGTAGTTCATAGCATCGTCTCCCTCTAAACATTTTCCCTCAGCATCTTTAATCTGTTCCTGCTTTCTTTGATTTGTTTTTCCCATCCAGCTTATATGGTTCCAGAATTTTCTTGGCCGCCCTTTATCTGCATCGCGAACTTTAGCCAGCCATTGATCAGAAGACTGCTTTAATTTAGCCTGGACGAGGACCTGAACTTGCTGTTTCTTTTGTCGATAAGATTCCCATTTTTCGCCTATTTCCTCTTCAGATAGCTGCGCCCTCTTTGCTTCTCTGTGTTCCCTTGAAGCCGCCCGTCGTTGTTCGATGGCCTCCTTAATTTCCATATTCTACCAGCTTCGCGGCTTCCTCTTTCCTCTCCAGCGGTTTGCTCCTTTCATTTGTTTCATTTTTGTAGTGATGAGTAGTTCTAACTGATTAAAATTCCACTTTTCTATGGGGCGTTTCTCGATTTCTTCCATGTCGGCTGCTATTAGCGCTATCTGTTCGTCGTTTAATTTTGCGTTGTCTTTTTGGCTTCGCTGCATTTCTATTCTGACTAGGTCTTCCAGCTGTATACTAATACGTCTCTGATCACTTCCTAGGCTGTACTTCCCCTCTTCGTCTATTGCTAGCTTGCTATAGATGGTTGTTTGCCTGTTACGGGATTCCCACGTGATTTGTCCCTCACATTTAGTTTCTCTATTGACAATAACTAGGTTGTGCCACTCACAGAAGTCTAGCATTAACTTCTCGTTACAAGCTGTGTATCCATCAGGGCCGGATTAAGAAAAATGGGGTCCCTGGGCTAATGCGCATGTAGGCCCCCTCTCACTTTCCCTCCACGCGCCTCCCTGCTGCACTATTGGAATATATCCCATGTTTCATTGTAATTCCACATAATTAGAAAGAGCGAAGTGCGATCGATATGGGATTCATGCAACAGTAACGCAGTAGCATTAGTTTTACAGCGCACAAAACACAACGCGACTCTTGGAACGCGCGACACGTGTCCGTCTGTGGCCGAGAAATTAAGTCCTGGATCAGTGGTAGGGCATGCTCAGCGCTGAGCCCAGTACCCGGGTTCAAACCCAGCCGTACGGCAGCCGCGTTTTGATAGAGGCGAAATGCAAAAAGGCACCCGTTTGCTGTGCGATTCCCGAGCACGTTAATGATACCCAGGTGGTCGAAATTATTCCTGAGCGCTCCGCAACGGCACCTCTTTTTTTTGCTGCTGCGGTGGCTCAGTGGTTATGGTGCTCGGCTGCTGACCCGAAACATACAGGCTCGATCCCGGCGACGGCGGTCGAATTTCGATGGAGGCGAAATTCTAGAAGCCCAAGTACTGTGCGATGTCAGTTCACGTTAAAGAACCCCAGGTGGTCGAAATTTCCGGAGCCCTTTACTAAGGCGTCTCTCATATCCTGAGTTCCTTTGGATCGTTAAACCCCCATAAACCAATAAACCAATGGCATCTCTTTCTCTCCTTTCACTTCACACCTTCCTCCATCCCCTCAAGACACGGTTGAGGTGTCCACCTAGAAGTGAGGCAGTTACTGCGCCTTTTATTTCCTCAAGAATTAAATTTCACCTGGCTCTACAAAACCAGTTCAAAGAAAAAAGAACGAACAAAATAAATTGCCCTGGCAGCGGTGGTCACATTTCACTGGAGGCAAAATGCTAGAGGCCTGTGCACTATGCGATATCAGTGCACTTAAAGAACTTGAGGTGGTCGAAATTATCCGGAGTGTTCCATGACGGCGTCCCGCAGAGCCGGGCTTGATTTGGGACGTTAAAGCCCATAAACCTAAACATAAACCCATAAACGAGTGTTTCGCTTTCCTAGTGGCCGCCAGAGCACAAAGTGAAACTGTGGGACTTCCAAGAAGCTAGCGCAGCTTGATTTGTTTTTCAATTGGTTAAATCTAAAGAAGAAAACCCTGTGTTGTAAAAATAATTGTGACGACCAAATGTCATATCTGTGCGAAATTGGAACTCTAACAATCCAACCGTGTATCTGAGAGAAGCATTCTACTGTGCGCGTTTATTTTCTCAACAGTCTGTATATGATACTCGAACAAGTAGACGCCGCTTCAAATTCCGCTGCGCATTCTAGTTTTGTTTTTCCCTACCCTGCTCTAATCATACTTATGACACTAAAGCGTTGAATTTCCTTATATTTCAGAGGGCGCAAAGCAACTATTTTTTACATTGATCGGATATATGTGTGTTTTTAAAAATTAGTGGATATTTAGCGAATTATGAAAGCAGTCCCAGCAGAATGCTTGGTGACGAGGCAGGAGTCCCGCCTGTTGTGCCGACGCCAGGGCCTTTTCATTCACCAGAGACTCAGACCGGACTCCACTACAGCGAAACTGAAGACAGTAGGCGAACAGGTAGGCCGCATGATCCGCCGCGTTTCCAACAAGCGGGGTGGTCTGCGGGGCAGGGACGCGCTTCGGCTCGTCTATGCCTTCGTGACTAGCCGAATCCTCTACGCCGTGCCATATCCCCGCCCTACTAAGCAAGACGAGGCGTGAATAGACGCCATCATCCGCAAGGCAACTAAGCGAGCCCTGGATCTCCCGGTGGCTACCTCTAATGCCAAACTCAAGGCATTGGGGGTGCTAAACTCCTACCAGGAGCTGCGGGAGGCCCACCTCGTGAGCCAATACACGCGGCTCACGCAGACGGCTCCTGGGCGCCGCCTGCTAAACCGCTTACACATCCAACACGACTGCACTCCAGAGGAGGCGGAGCGTATCCCAGTACTATGGCGCCATATGCTCTGGGTCTCCCCGCTCCCCCGTAACATGGATACCGACATGCATGAAAACAGACGACAAGCGCGGGCTCGGGCTCTTGAGAGACAACACGGCTCCCGACCCGGTGTATATTATGTAGACGTAGCAGGGCCATCGCCCACGGGATTTTACTCGGCCGCTGTCGTTCACCAGGAAATGCACGTTGATGGACTCTCCTTTCGAGCCCCGAATTCAATGCGGGCGGAGGAAGTAGCGATAGCGCTTGCTGCCGCCCACGCCAATTCGAGAATAATCATCACGGACTCCCGAAAAGCATGTGAACATTACTTGGCAGAGGAGATCTCCCCCTTAGCTGCTTGTATTCTACGACGGACCGCCACTGATCCAACACCCAAACGAATCATTTGAGCTCCTGGCCACCAGGGCTTACGAGGTAATGAGGCCGCTGACGCGGCTGCCCGAGCGCTTACTCACCGGGCTCCTCATCCCAGCTCTTCTGGCTCGGAGACTAACCAGCCGCTGCTGCGATTCAGGGAAATATTAACACATTATAGCGACAACCACCGCCTTTTCCCGGCCCCTGCAAAAGGGCTGAGTAAGACGGAGGAGCGAACTTTAAGGCGCCTGCAGACAGGTACTCTTCTCTGTCCTGCAATAATAAAACATTACGATCCTAACACGGATGGGCGATGCCCACACTGTGGGGAGACCTGTGATATCTTCCACATGGTGTGGGCATGTACTCAAAATCCCCACTAGAGCTGTGCACGGGCCGCAAATTTCAGCCCGCGCCCGGCCCGAGCCCTACACTATACTGACGGAGGCCCGGCCCGGCCCTACACTGAAGAAACCTAAGCCCGCCCGGGCCCGGCCCGAGTTGAGGCCCTGCCCGGGCCCGGCCCGACATGCAAAACTGAAATTGAAGTGACGATGAAACAGAAAGAGATAATTTAAGGAAAATCAGTTTATTTCAATGTTTTTAAAATGCTTGGCTCTCATGGTCTAGAGGAAAATTAGTGAGTATATGCAAACACGGCGCATGTAGAGAGTTATCACTCCAAGTTATTATGTAAAAACAACAAATCGTCCATTGATGACCGCTTGAGACAAGTGCGGCGCTCCTGCATAATGAACCCGGCAGCGCTGAAATTTCTCTCGCTGCTTGAACTGGTAGCCGGAATGGCTAACACTTTCTTGGAAAGAAGAGAAAGCTTTGGGTACGTCGCTGCCTTGCTTCTCCAAAACTATGATAGCTCAAACTCTGAGCAAAGGGTCGACTCTGTGGCCAAGTACTCGCTCAGCTCGTCTCTTTCTGCACTCCGATTGCTGGAGCCACGCAGGAGCAATCGCGATCGCGAAGCCCGGCCGGCTCGTCCGAGACAAATATACCGTGGCCCGAGCCCGGCCCGGGCCCGGGTAAGTAGACTTCCGCAAGGTCCGAGCCCGGCCCGCGGGCCGGGCCGGGTGCGGGTTTTCGGGCCGGCCCGAGCCCGTGCACAGCTCTAATCCCCACCTCCCCTCTTCCCCTACCCCTTCCAGAGAGGCATGGGAGACTGCCCTCCTAAACTGCTCCTCGCTTGAGTCCCAAAGGGCTCTGGTGAAACGGGCGAGAGACGGGGCCTCGTCATGCGGTGTCCCGGACTAGGGACGCCGACCATGTAGCGGGGCCACTCTGTGGCTCCCAAACTCTTTTTCACAAAATAAAAGTTTTCACCACCATCACCTAACACACTACACCTTCTACACTATACACCTTCAGATGCCACTGGACGGGCGGGATCGACAGAAAACCACGAAAACCTTTCCGCAATCCGTAAGCAAACGCATAAATCGCTTCGTAAGAAAAGGGGCCCCCTCGGGGTGGCGGAGGATTCCTGTTTTTGCAGCTTGGCAAGCTCCCCCCAACTGATTAGGCTACATACGAAGTTACATAAGGTGGGGGCCCATCTCTTCGGTCTGGTTTTCTCGCTTCATACGTGTCGTTCAGAGTTCCATTTCCCGCGGTTCCATACACTAAGCAAGTTAGAATGAATGGGCCCCTTCTCCTGCCGTCGGAGGTGAGGCCCTGGGCTGCAGCCCTCTTAGACCCCCCCCCCTAATCCAGCGCTGGTATTCATCCAGATCCTCGATGTGGCCATTCATGTCTCCAAGCAGAATAATATCGACACCATCTTCATATTGTTTTATATCGTCATTGAGGAACTTAACTAGATCCTTGTTTTCTTGCCTGCCTTTGTCCCTGGTCCCTAAATAAACTACCCCTACCCCTAGCAGCCGGCGGCAAAGGGCGACCCCCGGCGGTGTGGCCTCCCCGACGTAGCAGCACGACATCACCGGACTTGGGAGACTTATGGCGGGAACCACACGGTGAAGGGTGATGACCTCCTCGTCCCCAGTCAGCGCTGCCTTTGATCTTTTGACACGCGCCGCGACGAGGGTCAAAAGACACACTTTTCGACCGCTCCACCTTAACGAGAAAGCCCATCCACTGACGAGGCGCTGTCATTGAACACATGGAACGAGTCACTGAAAACATGGCATGCATCATGGGATAAAAAAGTATCAGAACATTTGGCGGCTTTTGAAAGAGGCACACGAAATCTCAGTGAAATCAATAATTGTTGAGATTCAGTGGAGCCACGCACAACTTTTTGCAGAAACTGCATGCCACGCATGAGTCGTCTGTTATGAAGAGTGGACATACTGAGGTATGCTAAGAGGCAATCATAGTCGTAGAAACGACGGCGAGCAATATATCTGTCACAGAGAATGCGTGTGAGCTTACGTTGAACATTTTCAATTTTCTTGCAGTACGCGAACTGAAGACGTGGTCCCATGAGAGCACAATAAAGAGTGCGAAGACTCTCGTATCGACAAAAATGTTTTTGTTGCTCCAGAAATAAGCCCAAGCTGTCTCAGTGCGTGCAATACAACATGTAATCGTAAATCAAGCCTTGAGTCCACAATAACACCAAGGCCTCGTGCATGGGCGGCATGAGATATTTTGCCGGCCACAAGTGCATAAACAAATATGACTGCGTCGAGTTTTCTAGTTAATGGCAAAACGGAATTTTTTTAGTATTCAATTTATGGCGATTCATCAAGCACCATTTCTCAATGCTGTTAATGTCAGCTTGCAATCGGCGGCAGTACTCTATGTTCTCAATTTGACGGAATAATTTCATATCATCCGCAAAAAAAATCAAAACCCTCGAGTTCACAACTTGTAGCGGCAAATCATTAATAAACACTAAAAACAACAGCGTCCCAAGAGTGCGCCCTTAGGCACCCCCGATGACAAACTCGTTGCACACACAGACGGAAAACTGGACCCCATTACGGCGGTTGTCAAGGTAGCTTTCGAGCCATTTACAGTGAATGGGGAAAATTCCATATTTTTCCATCTTCAATATAAGTACAGCCTTTGTCAAAAGTTTGGAGCCCAGGAGGTTTTCTTTTGAGCCACACTGTGTTGTTTTTAATGATTCTCTAGCGCTCCAAATTTCCTGGACATGTGAAGATTTCTGGTACTGCCACCTGCAATAGGTACTACTTCCATGAATGCTCCTGGAGTCCCAATATAAAGCTTAGAAGTGAACCCCGTGAGCTCTAAACTTTTGACAAAGGCTGTACCTCATGCGAAACCGTGTCGAAAGCTTTAGTCATGTCGAAGTAGACCGCATCTACCTGACCACGATTAAATACGTGAGGCCCACTGTATCCGAGAAAACTGCATAAATTCGTTTCCACGGACCTTCCTTTTAAAAAACCGTGCTGCAGAGTTGAGATATCTTTTTTTTTTTAATATGAGCGCATGCGGGTTGAGTGAATGCAGTGTAGGTGGTGGAGATTGGGGAAAGTGAGTGTTTGGACGCGTCGAGGAACTTTGCTCCCTCTGGCCACTTGAGGGCTACAGGAAAGACAACAAAGTGTGTACGTCCCCGAAGGTGCCACGCTTCCACAGAACGTCATGCGAGTTTTGGCAGTCGATCCAAAGTTTACAAGGGAGACCTCGAGGTCTCAGATTCGACGTGTATCTCTCCCCATCCGATAAAGAGGAGTCCAGCCAGTTTAGCTCCGATGGAGTCAATGTCCTTTCCACTGTAAGCCTCGTCCTTCGAAAGTTAGCCCCTGGGGTGTGTGCATATGTTCATTGTCCGTCGTCTTGGCTTGCACTACCCCTTGGAACTGAGAGAACTTCTCTGCTGCAGGAAACTAAACAACTTTTGCTCACGAGTTTAAAAAAAAAAATGCGGGGCTGCTGAAAAGGCGGCTTTTCTCATTCTTCGTGAAATCCCCAAGGCCCCAGCGAGTTTTTTCTATCTTTTTTTTCCGAGCCATGCAAAACCACTCCGACGCTTTCCTCCGCGGCACCCTTGTGGAGGTATGTCTCCTCACCCCTTGTAGGACCCCCGGATGTCAG
This sequence comes from Amblyomma mixtum, assembly GCF_055824585.1. Lineage (NCBI taxonomy): Eukaryota > Metazoa > Arthropoda > Arachnida > Ixodida > Ixodidae > Amblyomma > Amblyomma mixtum. The sequence continues at coordinate 116,903,543 of NC_143015.1, read as the reverse complement.
TGACCTTTTTTTTCCCTCCTTGTTTGGTCCGCTTCAAGCAGGAGGCATCTTCCAGCCGGTCCAGTCTGGGTTCTTTTGCTGGAAAGTGTCTTCACGCAGGAAGGAAGCTGACTTTTACACATCATGGCTTCCCGCCTTAACTAGAAAACACCATTAAACCATGCATCACTACTGACTCTACCGTGTATGGTTTTCGAAAGAGCTGCAGAAGCTCTCTCTTTCCTTTTCATTTCCGCCGGCGGCAGCTCGGGTGCTTAAGATATTAGATAACAATTGCCGCGGCCGGCAACAATCTTTTGCTTCACCTTTTTTTCTTTTTTTTTTAAGATAAACCACTATTACCCCCGCCACCGCCGGAAAGCTGTCACAAATCAGATTTTAGCGCTGTGTGGACAGGTAGGAGCAGACTTGGAGAAAACATCGCAGAAACATTTTAATGTCAGTGTTTCGCTACCTTGTCAAACCAGCGTGCTCAACGTTGGACGTAATGGCGGCCTCGGCATGCCCAAGGTAGATCCGTGCACGATTCGTGCTTGTGGTGGTTCACAAACACTGCTAACGCAGTACCTTTGCACATCTTTCCGAACGTCCGTTTTTTTTTTACGTAGAACTGGAAAGCTTTTTCGTCTGTGATGCGTCTAGTAGTCCCCTATTTTGTACGTTCACCGTGTTAGCGGCTGTCTTCATTCACACAATTGTACGTTCTACAGATTGGTAGTTGTACGCGAAAAATTCGTAGTGATTGTCGAGGTATCGTGGTCATGCCCTGCCCCCACCGTTGTCTTGCCTTGGCGCCAGCGCGGCGACAACGGCGGTGGCGGTGCCATTCACCTGAGGTTGCGGTGGCCATTAACCTCGTCGGGGCGGCAGGGAGCCACCCATTCATGTCTTTATCCCACCATGGGACACAGTGAGGCCAGCCAGGGGATCATCCCTTTAGTTGGCTTGACAGGCAGCGCCGACCAGCCGCCTTGTCAGAGGGGACCGAGGGCGGAACATGGCCCCTTCCCCGAACTGAGGAATGAAGGCCGCTAATCCCACTCGTGAAATGCCCGGACAGGTGCTTTGACCTTGCTGGACACGTCGTGGCGGGTAACGTCGGTGGCGGGATATCTCAGCCGACGGCCTGTTTTCCCTGGCATCGAAATGAATATTGCTCTCGTAAGCGTGAGCATTCAAAGCTTGAGTTATGGTATAACTAACGTCTATATCGTTCGCTATTTATTTTTCAACAACGAAGCGCACAAAAATTGTGTTAGAAATAAACTGTTGATAAAAATCATTGTTGCTATTCTTTTTTCTTTATGGTATACGGAAGTCCGTCCGCCCTCCCTGGAACCAGTATCTTGTCGCTCCCCTCTATACTTCTCCTCACTATCCTCTCCCTTTCTCTTTCATTTCCGCCGGCTGCAGCTCGGGTGCTTAAAGATAGCAATTGCCGCGGCCGGCAACACTCTTTTGCTTCAGTTTTATTATTATTACTATTAAATAAACCACCACCGCCACTGTCTCACACTACGCTTTGTTTTTTTCGCGCCCTAGTCGCTTGCCCGCCAGCCCTCCCTTTATCACCTCATGTACGTGTGTAGTCCGTTCGTGCGCGCCGCTGCACCTTTGCTCCCCCTCCCCCCTTGGCGCCGGTGTCTTTCTCTCTCCCTTCTTTTCAAAGCCCCCTGTGAACGCGTCTATGCGCTGTACGGTCATTCTTGACGAAGACCGGGCCCCGGTCGACCTTGAAAAAATCCCCGTTCCCCTGTCGACGTTAAAAGTTTTTGAATGCGACTTCCCGAACTTACTATAACCAGTTGCTTTGAAGAATTTGGCATCCCTTATATTGCTACCATGGCACCTCACCAAGTCACGGCGAAGAACATCACCTGGAAGTTCCCAAGCACCTCGACAACCACAGTATTAATCGGCGACTCCCAAAGCAAGCATCTTCACAATCACCTCCATCCTGGGCGGAATGGAACTCCCGCCTTTATTTCACAAAATGAAGCCACTGTGGAAGACGCCATGGATCTGCCGGACCTCGCCCCTCGCAGTGCGACAACAGTGGTTCTGCATGTCGGCACCAATGACAGTTCAAAGGAACCGGTTAAAACCACATACGACCGGTACCGTCAGCTGATTACCACCATCAAGGAGAAGCGGCTGAACGTGAGCAAAATTTACGCAACTTTGGTACTCCCTCGGGCTTCAAATCGCCTCAAAGGAGGTCGTAACCGGCGTTTCGTGGAGCGGTGCAACCGGCAGGCGTGCAAGTTTTTCTCTGTAAATATTCCTGCCGCACGAGGGAAGTTTTCTACATTGACCATGGGTTCCAATGGATTCCAACCGGCCGGAATTCTTTCTCCCTACGGCCATCGTCGCCCTAAGGGCGGGCCATCTGCAGCACATCATCCTGCGGGACTCGGCACGGAGTCAGGCACTATGGCTGGACCAGCGAGCAGTGTGGACCAGTGTGGACCAGCGAGCAAGACATCGCAAAGAGGTCCGACTCCGGACGTCCACCCTCCGCCGCTGCCAACAACGGAGAGCCGCCACGGCCTGAGCAGAAAGACAATTTCCGACGCTGCCCGCCAGGGTGCTTTATATTTACGCCACTGTGTGCTCCCTGGTGAACTTTCCAACTCTGAACTGTCAACAACGTTTTTTAAAAGTCGTCAAATTGTTGAGAACAGGATAAGGTATCAGCATCATGTTAGCACTTTAACTTTGTTGCACCAAAGGGTTTACGAATAAATGTGAAACCAGCCGTGTCGGAACTATCACAAAGCCACGTGGCATAATAGCAGGAGAGCTTAAAGGATGTGTCATGCGGCTTTTGGAGAATGTAATAGAGTATTATGGATCTTGTCTTCATAACTTGGTACGACAGGTAAAATAATTTATTGAATCTAATTAGCTATCTAACGGACCACGCGGTGCACGCTTTGTAACACTTCAAAACGGAAAAAAAAAGTAGCTTATTATTGGCCAAAAAACAAAAGCTCAGTCGCCACGGTGTTATAGTGTTCCAATCGGCAATCCAAGAGAAATAGATATGCCCGAAGAGTCTGTTGACACTGAACTCGTTTATCGTGGCATAAGCAAATATGGGGAGGTATTTCCATAGTTATTATTTCGGATGCAAACCTCTCCAACGAAGAGCGTGGTATCTTATCGAAAGGCCTACGCTTTTGTCCCGCCAGTGGAAGCATAAATGAGCTCCAATTTTACGAAGACTTGGATAATTTTGCCCGTCGCCTAAAGCTTCGATTGTATGCTGTTAGAGTGAGTCTGAGAATAGAGTCGCTGGGCCTTCGCTTCCATCGACTATGCATTGGACTCCTCCTCCACAGCGAGGTAACTGTCTCGACCTCTACGTAAAGGCTGTGTAAAATGACATCCAGTCGGAGCGTAAAAAGCGTTCATATTGCCGAAAAAACCTGTCACGCAAAAAAGAAAATGCTTTGAAATCCGTCGCCACACGTTCCGACATAGTTATAAAGCCCGCAGTCAAGGGTGGTACAATTGTCGTCATGAATATCGGAGACTACAAGAATGAAGCACAGCGGAAGCTAAGCGACAACTCTTTCTACAAACATGTAGCTTCTGACCAAACATCGCATTTTAAACACGTGGTCAAAACCACTCTAGAATATACCTCGTAAATGAGAACAAAATAACTGATTAAAATTACAAGTCTTTGCTTCCGTTGTCCCCCATCCCCTGTAGGTTTTACCTTCTGCCAAAAATACATGAAGAAAATAATCCGGGATGACCAATTATTTCTGGGATAGGAACTACCTACGAAAAGATGTCCAGTTTTGTCGACAGGCTTAATAAGAGAAATTCCACCGACTTTCCCTTCCTTTGTCAAAGATACAACTGATTTTCTTTCTGACATAATTGGTCTGTTCATTAAAGAAAATAGCATACTTGACACCCTCATCATGTCCTTACGCGCCAATTTCGACAGGTATTCGAACCGGATATCCGAATGCTTCACTCGTACTTTTGTGGGTTGAGTGTTGTACAACCAGCGTTCGGAGGTCGTCTTCGTTCATGTCTCAGTGCGCAACCTGTGTCGAGGTCGAACGCTTACGATGAATAAGCTTTCGCCTTCACGGCACGTACGCATTCTAAGTACGCTTGTTCTTTTTTTATTTCGTTTTTCATTTCATATTTCATTTGATTATGTTTGCCGCAATAAATACTTTCAGACCTTATATTTTTGTTGTCTTCTTTCCAGTTTTATACACAGAACGTTCAACTTGAAACGACTGCTAAACCCACTGCCGTAAATAGTACAAAGCTCTCCCCTGTTCTTTCTTGCTATCGCTCCCCTCTATACTCTCCTCCCTATCCTCTCCCTTTCCCTTTCATTTCCGCCATATTAGATAGCAATTGCCGCTGCCGGCAACACTCTTTTGCTTCACCTTTTTTATTTTTTATTTTTAAAAATAAATCACTACCACCTTTCCCAAAAGAGGAAGCTTGCACCTTTGAATACAGCGTAAAGGCAGAGGCGAATGCTGCATGTAACCACGCATGTAACTAATGAAGAGCCTCAAAAACACTTAAGAGCTTATACGATTGTTATTGGGGGATTACAGACAGCTTCGCGGCAATAACATCAGCTTTAAAAAAAATTATTTTTCTAGTCTACTAATTATGCACCTTGAAGAAATTGCAGCCTACTTAAATTCGTGCGGCCGGACTAGTTTACGCCCCTTAAGAAATAGTTTGTTATATTGGACGTACTAATCATTCCACAAACCACGGAGAAATAAACTTAACTAATCACTGTATTATCGATTTCAATAATGTATCGAAGATACAGTATCGAGTATATTTCATTTCATTTATTGGTTTCGTTTGGCCAGTACAGAGACTGCAAACAAGGGAGAGCAAGCTAAAGGCGCCTAGTAGTGTCTGACAGAGGCCTGCCCTCCCCCCCCAAAAAACAAAGTGGCATATATTGTGTATATAACTACCTAAATATATATTGTGTCGGTATCGAAAATGCAGTTTTTCAGGACATCGGGTATCGGTATCGAAGATAGTTGTCTGAAGTATCGTGCCCAGTTTTATGGAATGACGAGGCACGTTGTTCCAAAATAAAAAAATTCGCTGTGGCTCAGCTTGGTTAAGCCCGGTAATTGCGAAAGCAATATCCGTACCTACGCCATGGTTCAGCTGGTAGTGTAGCTGGTGGTGGTGCTTGTGGTTAGACTTGTAGTGATGCATCGGTTATATAATCCAATCCAAACCAATCCAATCTAATATAATGTAATCTAATCTAATCCAGTCCAGTCTAATGCAATCTAATCTAATCCCATCTAATGCAATCAAGGTCAAATGAAGGTCAATGGTGGACACCGCCGCGGCACGATGGTGGTGACCGGCCGCGGCACGGCAAAGGCGTGAAAGTGCAAGTAATATTGCTTTCGCAATAAAACCGATTGTGGGGATCGTCATTCACTGAAGCTGTAGCCACAGTAGCTGATCTTCAAACATGCCGACAAAGCTCCTTCGCGGCGCACCGGCCGCTCTCCGCAGTCGCTGACGTCGTTGAGAGCGTAGCTCCATATGTCGGAGGGGCAGCATGGCAGCAGCGGTCCTTTTGTTGGCCAGGTCCGAAAGCTACCCAAAACCGCTTCTTTTTTTTTAAGGTAGCTGATGAAGGAGACCCCTGCTGTTGAGGGAGAGAATACAATGAGCCAGGCGCCGAGGCAGTCGAGGCTGCGTTTGGGGGGCGATTCTTGCCTGCTCGTGCATCGAAGGTACACATTTTGTCTGCTCATCTAATCAGTACGGTATCGGTAAATTCTCATCTGCTCATATCACTGCTTCTGCGACCTCGTGCAAAGCTGTCGACGGAGTCAGAGAGGCCGAACTGATTAGATACGCTTGAAATAAGACTGCGTGAATGTCCCTGCGATAAAGCTGCATGATACTGAGCGAGCGACGGCCCGAATGAAGCGGCGAAGCTTTATTTCGCTCTGCGTGCGCGGCTGAGTGTGTGTCGACTGCGACTAGCGCATGGTGATGTGATTTCCTTTTTCACGGCTGCGCCCTGTCTGCTCTGGAATGTACATCGTTTGTCAAATAATGCCTCATTTGTTGGCAGTGCGATAGCATTAGAAGCTGTCGATGCCTTTCCAGAAAATGACTCCACTTCCCGGTCTGGTGACGTGAGTTCCTTCCAGCCAATGGGAGTTAGTCGGTCAGGTGACGTCACTTCCCTCCAGCCAATGGGAGTTAGTCTGAACAGAATGGAGTAAAAAGGGAGTAAGCTGTCATTTAGCGCAAATCCTTTTATACTCTAGCACCCTCCCGAAACTAAACTGCACACCGCACCTGAGAAGCGCAGCGCACTCGCTGGGTGGATGGATGGATAGGAGCGCCCCCTTTGAAACAGGGTGGTGGCAATTGCCACCATGCTCAGCTTTTCTTTATTTATTATTTTTTTGTTTACTGTGTTGGCAATTCACATTAAGAATCGCCATCATCTTTACCTACAGTTTCCTACAATTCTAACCTTATGCCACATCTCTGCTTTTCAGCCACCAATCCTCCAATCGCTTTTTGCTAACTTCCACTGCAGATTTATTTACATGACCATTGTTATCTTTAAACCCTAGGGCCTCAGGAAGAGTGACTGCACCTGCATCGACATCCGGATGGATACCATCACATTTCATTATGAGGTGTTCAATTGTTTCCACAGATCTACCACACACGGCACATGTGTCATCTTCTTCGTTAAATTTCTTTTTGTAGCTGCGCGTTCTAAGACATCCTGACCTAGCTTCAAAAAGTAGGGCACTGCCTCTTGAGTAATCATAGAAAAATTCTTTCCTGATCTGCCTTTTCCAGTATCGATATAGTTCTACACTATGTTTCTTTTCCATTGAATTCATCCAATTTTTTACTTCCGCGTTTCTAGCCTGTCGTTTAATGCTCTTTCTTTCTCCGTCTTCATGACCTGCATACTTACTGGTTAGTATGCGCTGCGGGCAACGCACAGCGAGCTGGGTGGAGAATGAGCGGACTCCAGTTAAGTTGGCAACTCTTGTCGAGCCGTAATCGGCCCGTGCGTCGCCCTGCGTGACACCGTTCAGCGGGCCCCATTCTCAAGTTTCGAAGAAGACGGGCGCGCCAGCGTCAAAGTTTTGTCGCTCTGAATCGGACGACCGACAAATCATTCGAAGAAACGCTCCGTGCGGATCCTGCTTGGGGCGGAATAAGTTTCGAGAATGTAGTGTGTGCAGTTCGACAGAGCGAGTCATGCGCGGTGTACTGTTGCACACTGTTCTAAACCGATATAATTATCGCAAATGGCGAGTGAAGTCTACCGTAGTACGAAAAGTTTAATTATCTTACTTATTTGCAGATATCCAGTACATGGCTTTGCCATCAGAAATTTCCACAGAATCTTATTTAAATAAATTCCAACACCTTATTCACTCATGTTTCAACAACTAAAAAGGTATTTTTTTTCAGCGTTCTTACTTCCGCCTTGTCTTCTTTTTATTTTATATTTTTTTGTTTTGTACTTCAGCGCACTTTTTCCAGTGTCGTCTTTTTCTTTTTCTAGCGGTGTTGTTATTTATTCTTAAATCTTGCTGCTATGTGCATTGTGGCGACCCTTTCTGTGCATGCCTATTTATGATCAATATTTTGTGATTTCTATTTTATTTTAGTGCAATATTTTTAGCCTTATAACAGTGTTTTGTACTTACTCCCCCCCCCCCCCCCCCCCCCATGTAATACCCTCAAATGAGGGCCTTTGGGGGTCTTTTGAAAAAATAAATAAATATATGGCATTAGGTTTTTCATTGCCTCACAGTTTTAAAATTTCACGTGACATCCAAAACAGCGTGCAGGTTCATTGTTTTCGCGTTCCTCTTGTTTTTCATCCGGGCTTTTACGATTATGACTTCTTCATCTGATGATTCGACATCACTGCCTGTCACCTTGCCACGTGACGTGCGCAGCTTTTCAAACTTCTTCCTTTGCGCTCCAAAAGTTGCGCGTTGTGAATGTAGTCATCTGCTTTGGAGCAAATAACGTTAAGTACAGAGCACAGAAAAATAATAAAACACGATATTTATGTAACATAAGCGACCACGGGAAATCAAACATTAGGACCTCCAGCTCCCAATGATTCCATTTGGAAACATTGATATTTGAGAATCTCATCCCTCGTAAATGAGTTTTTACACAAGACACAAAGCAAACACCTTTTGTTTTCTTGCACATGATCATATAGAGGTAGCGGTATCCGCTGATAGCGGCAGCAGCCTCGTAAGCAGTTTTTGAGCGTAAGCTCTACTTCTCCCATGCAAAACCTCAAGGTCATGCTGTTCCGAAGAATGACCTTCAAGCGTCGAAGTCATGTAGTACCACGTGACTCACCGCGCCTCGGCGCAGCTATGGCGCATGGAGCCGGCGGCGTTCGCAACGGTTCAACGCTCACCTCGCAGTTGCGCTGAATCACGTGACTCGCCGTTCATCTGATCAGATAATAAAAGCGCGAAGCTTTGCTTGACGTTCGCAGATAGCCATGGAGGGGTCGCGCGCTGGAACCAGCGCTTCGGCTGTGTATCGTAGACGGCTGATTGAATCTGATTATTCTTATGACGAAGAACGTCGTGCCAAGATTGAAGCAGAAACTGAAAAAGAACGAGAGGCTAGTCTGGAGAAGTAGCGGCAGCAGCGGAGTGAACAATGGCAAAGGAAGGTGGTAGTGGACTCTGGCATTGCCTCCACTTCAACTTCGACCACTGCTTCGACCGTCGGTTAAAAGCACAGCAAGCCGTGTGTGACCGCGCTTAATCGAGCTTCCGCTCTGTAAACTAGGTTCATCCGAGTTGAACCCCAGAAATTTTTTTTTTATATTTCCATTTCCTACGTAGTAGCAATTGTCCGTGAGGCAAAAAAGTTGCTAATATACGTAAATAAATAGCATGCTGGACTTGCCTTAAAACTAGTCGCAGTTTCTTCCCCGTCTGAAGTATACTGTTTTTGGAAGTTAACGGTTCCATTTGGAAAAGCCACATGAAGGAACTTTCTAATAAGTTCATAACTCATTCGCCTAAGAAGTGCGCGCCCTCGTCACCATTGCTTGCGCATTACAGCGTACAATTTGTTTTCGTTTAATGAATGGGTAGCGAATAATTAGGTAGTATTTATCTTGCCGCCTGCGTCATCTTGTGCGTACTCACGAATGGCATCATGGTTGGCTCGTTTGAAGAACACGTCGGTTTAAGACCTACTTTTTATAGTTGCCAACTGAAAACGATGTTATTTTCTTCAACACGCAGTCGCCATTCTGACAGCAGCCGTGTTCAATTTATTGCAGTGTTGACTTCCCTCCTTCGTATTTCTGTGGCGCTCCGCAGTCCTCTTCAGTGCCGCCGGCTCCGCAAAATGCTGATGACATTTCGCACTTGTGTACGCTATTTATAAACATGCGCAAATTCACAACTGGCATCCCTTAGTGATCTCGGTCAGCATGGCATATGATGGTATCAACAAATCGAAGCACTGAACACTTGCTTCCGTTTATTGTCTGGCGGTGCAGGTAGGGCAATTTTCTTTTTTTTTTTCAAAGCAATATTTATTGCCTCAGGGCATAAAAGGGTATGCAATCATGGATGACTAGGATACTTAAATAAAGTTCTTTTTCTTGCCCATTGTACTCTTTGCGGTTTCTTGTGCCCGCGTACTGCAAGCGTATTGCATACCCGAAAATACGGTGAGTTGTTCGTATTCATCATCATCATCATAATCATCATCAGCCTGACTACGCCCACTGCAGGATAAAGGCCTCTCCCATGCCTCTCCAATTAATCCTGTCCTTTGGCAGCTGCGGCCACTGTATTCCCACAAACTTCTTAATCTCATCCGCCCACCTAACTTTCTGCCGCCCCCTGCTGCGCTTGCCTTCTCTTGGTATCCAATCCGTTACCCTTAAAGGGCCACTGACCAGGGTCCGGACATTTTTGAAAAACAAGCCCACTGCATAAATGAGGCATCGAAGATAACCTCTGCAAAATACTAGAGCCATGCGCGCCCCGAAAAGCTGCGAAAATTCAAATCAAAGCCCGTTCGTTCTTTCCTTCCTTCAAAAACGGGCCCGGCCCACTACTCTGCACCCCGCTGACGTCAAGGGGGGCTACTTTCGCTAAAGGCACTCCATTGGTGCATCGTTCTGACTGACGGGAGAAGGTTGGGCGTAGCCTTGGCGTCGCGTCGTCTGCACAACGCTTTCCGCAGCGCCTTCTGTTCTGGCTCATGCCTACAAACCCGCATGAAGGAACAAAAAAAAAACTGCGGAGGGAGCGTGCGGCGACAGCCTTGAACCCTAGCCATAAAAAGTAAAAAAACAGTAAAACTGAGGGAGTTGGCTCGCCCCCCCCTCCCCCCCCCCCCCCCACCCCCGCCGTGATCCCGTCACGAGACGCTCTGCGTGCGCGCTCCCTTCTCAGTTTCTTTTCTTCTATGCGAGCCCCCCAAAACAAGGTTTTAATTAGTAGTGCAGCAGAGCCTTTCCCTCGCTCGCCCACTTTACCGCTCCGCACACATACCGCTTATCTTTCGTGCATCTTGCGTACGCCTTGACTTCAATGAATGACATATGCTTTGGAGCGGAGAAAAGACACAAACACACAGAACACAAACACGCATGGAGAAAAGCAAACGGGCGGTTGCCGGGTCCGCGCTTCGCCGTGTGTTTCGAACACAACCGACTTCCGCCCCTCCGCTCGTGAAACGGTGGGGGGCCTAAAAGAAAATGAAAAGGTGGCTCGTTAACTGGGAATGACAAACAGATGTATGAAAGGATGCGCTCGCTAACAAGTCTAGGTGGTCGAGCCGATCGCGCCTCTCGATCGTTCAGTGTGCGGAGAAAATGCAAAAACCAAGAAAAGAATTCTATTGAAGGCGGGGCCATGACGTCGCCCTGTGACGCACTCCACAGACACCACGCCTCCGGCTTACACCGGAGAAGGAAGGGGTGATTTTGCCTTGCCGAGCCTACTCGACGAGGAGCGGGAGAGAAAAATTTCGAGGAGGGAATGGAAGGAGAGGAGGCTCGCTCAAAGTGAGGTAGAGAGTGTCTGCTGGCCGCGGGTGGGCAGGGGGCCTTTAAAGGCCCCCTGCCCACCCGCGGCCAGCAGACACTCTCTACCTCACTTTGAGCGAGCCTCCTCTCCTTCCATTAGGCCCCCTGCCCACCCGCGGCCAGCAGACACTCTCTACCTCACTTTGAGCGAGCCTCCTCTCCTTCCATTCCCTCCTCGAAATTTTTCTCTCCCGCTCCTCGTCGAGTAGGCTCGGCAAGGCAAAATCACCCCTTCCTTCTCCGGTGTAAGCCGGAGGCGTGGTGTCTGTGCAGTGCGTCACAGGGCGACGTCATGGCCCCGCCTTCAATAGAATTCTTTTCTTGGTTTTTGCATTTTCTCCGCACACTGAACGATCGAGAGGCGCGATCGGCTCGACCACCTAGACTTGTTAGCGAGCGCATCCTTTCATACATCTGTTTGTCATTCCCAGTTAACGAGCCACCTTTTCATTTTCTTTTAGGCCCCCCACCGTTTCACGAGCGGAGGGGCGGAAGTCGGTTGTGTTCGAAACACACGGCGAAGCGCGGACCCGGCAACCGCCCGTTTGCTTTTCTCCATGCGTGTTTGTGTTCTGTGTGTTTGTGTCTTTTCTCCGCTCCAAAGCATATGTCATTCATTGGAGTCAAGGCGTACGCAAGATGCACGAAAGATAAGCGGTATGTGTGCGGAGCGGTAAAGTGGGCGAGCGAGGGAAAGGCTCTGCTGCACTACTAATTAAAACCTTGTTTTGGGGGGCTCGCATAGAAGAAAAGAAACTGAGAAGGGAGCGCGCACGCAGAGCGTCTCGTGACGGGATCACGGCGGGGGTGGGGGGGGGGGGAGGGGGGGGGCGAGCCAACTCCCTCAGTTTTACTGTTTTTTTACTTTTTATGGCTAGGGTTCAAGGCTGTCGCCGCACGCTCCCTCCGCAGTTTTTTTTTTGTTCCTTCATGCGGGTTTGTAGGCATGAGCCAGAACAGAAGGCGCTGCGGAAAGCGTTGTGCAGACGACGCGACGCCAAGGCTACGCCCAACCTTCTCCCGTCAGTCAGAACGATGCACCAATGGAGTGCCTTTAGCGAAAGTAGCCCCCCTTGACGTCAGCGGGGTGCAGAGTAGTGGGCCGGGCCCGTTTTTGAAGGAAGGAAAGAACGAACGGGCTTTGATTTGAATTTTCGCAGCTTTTCGGGGCGCGCATGGCTCTAGTATTTTGCAGAGGTTATCTTCGATGCCTCATCTATGCAGTGGGCTTGTTTTTCAAAAATGTCCGGACCCTGGTCAGTGGCCCTTTAAGGACCATCGGTTATCTTTCCTTCGCATTACATGCCCCGCCCAAGCCCATTTCTTCATCTTTATTTCAACTAGGATATCATTAACCCGCGTTTGTTCTCTGCCCTACATTGGCCGCCGCGGTGGCTCAGCGGTTATGGTGCTCGGCTGCTGACCCGAAAGACGCGGGTTCGATCCCGGCCGCGGCGGCTGGAATTTCTTTGGAGGAGAAATTCTAGAGGCGCGTGTACTGTGCGATGTCAGTGCACGTTAAAGAACCCCAGGTGGTCGAAATTTCCGGAGCCCTTCACTACGGCGTCTCTCATAGCCTCAGTCGCTTTGGGACGTTAAACCCCATAAACCAAACCAATCTGCCCTACATTGCGCCTATCATTTTCCTTTCCATATAGCTCGCTGCTTTGTCGTCCTCCATTTAAGTTGAACCCTTTTCGTTACCCTCCGCGTCTTGCCACCATCAGTACAGCCGACGCACGTAGGGCCGCGATGACGACGCCAGATGCAGACGATTTGTGTCAAAGAGGCCTGCGTTAGTGTTGGAAATAAACCATACGCAGCTTGACGATCCGAACGAATCGGCCACTCACCCAACCAGTCTCTCAGCACGTGCGTGACGCTTAAATGCGTGGAACGCATCACCAAACCTTCTTTCTCACAGCACTGGGTTCGTCCACCCATCCCAACACTCTTCCTCAGCATATATAAACCTATCATAACCGCTCTCTCATCTGCGCGTCGGGCAACTGCCAGCGAAGCTATCGCTGCATTCCGCGTAGTCTTTTCCAGGAGAAACGCTGAGGACCGGATGAGTGGAGGGGGAGACGCCAAAGGAAGAAGCGGACGGAAAGGAAGGAAGGGCGCTCAGACTTTCCTCCCGACAGACGAGACCAATTAGACACGTTCAGACGACCTCCAGCCCACAACTGAATATCGGGGTTGTTTACCCCACTCCAAACTTTTCTCTCTCTCTCTCTCTCTCCCAGTGCGGAGGTTTCAGCCGTCCGACTGGTAGGGTGCCTCGATGCGCGCGCCCCCCTCCGCCGCGCAGCATCGAGGCACCTTTTCCGACTGGTACTCCACTGCGCCCCCCCCCCCCCCCCCCCCCCCCGAACAGCTTTTCCCGAAACATTCCCAAACGAGTGAGTACAAAGAGTTCGCTAGGCCACGTGCAAAGGATACGACCTCGAAGCTTTTGTGCGGAAGCGGCCCGCACGGATGCCACCAAGGCCACGGGCACCTGGCTTGCCGGACGGGGCGATGGACAGCTTTGAGGGGAAGGGGTTATCTTGCACCGCGCGCAGATGCATGGCATCGACCAAGACTACCGCATTTCTCTGCACAAGAGAAGCGCATGGGTAGGCGTGAAATACTTACTCGACGTTCACTGATTGCTTTTACTTCAAGGGAAGTGCCCACAAGTATGCAGGCTATCCAAGACTCGCGGCGCTCTTCACCTGAAAATGAGGTGTCGGGTTCGATCCCCGCTGCCACTCTTGTTTGTGTCTAGCTAGAGCCATACGAATGCAGGCTTTGGAGCGCTTGTCCAAATTAAATTACTCTACAATCCTTCTATTCATGCATGACTTACCCCAAGAGCAGCTTTGTCGCGCCAGATATCCATTATCGTAATTACAGGTGATCCTGAAGTAATCGAACGCAGATGTATCGACTGAGCATCGGTCTGTTGATTTTCCAACGGATATGCTCATAACGCTTGCACGTTTCCGGGAACAAAGCAGCAACCGTGCGCAGGAAGCGAATGTTATGTTGGTGTTTTGATTATGCCGGGTGCGCAGAGATAAACTAAAGCGACACTATCGAGGTTCACTGCGACCTTTCCGTCCCTCTTGGCACTGACAGATTGTGGCTCGCTCGATCCTCACGTAGTACAGTGGTTCTGAGAGCATGTTTATCTTAAGACAATAACGGATTGCCATTACGGAAGCGGTTATATGGCTTTAAAGTCTTTGCACGCGCTGACATTTACTGCAAGCACTTTGCTGCAAGGCACAGTCATAGGGTAGGGCGTTGTCTTATCACCTGGTCGTTTGTTATCATGCACTTGGCGTTGCCGTTTTAATCACGACGCATGAGTAATAAAGTTTTGATAAGACTTCAGGGCCCCATGAGTTGTCGTAACATTGCTGCGGTAACCACCGCAGCCTGTTTGCGAAAAGCGAAAAATTATGATCCGCCCCAAGTTGCAGCTACGCGTGCACTGCACGCAACTTTCATTCGTACAGTGAAAACGGACTTAACGGATTAAAGAAGTTCAGGCAGTGGAACCTTACACTTTTCCAGATGTTTCCTCTAAACCGGTCTCTCAGTGGCATGAGTATATGAGCACCTAGCAATGCAGCATTAAGCAGATTACTGGAGTAAATAACAATGCTCGTTTAAACTCGGAGCGCGGTGGTTAAAAAGCGAAGCTGCTGCCATCTTTACGAGGCATATAAAGGCAAAAATGTCGTTCTTTCTCGCTTCGTGAGGCGCCGCTGCCATCGCAAAAAATGACGCTGGACGCGAACAGTGACGTCACAGTTCCGCAAGCCAATGAACGAGCGCGTAGCAGACTGGCATTTAGTGGCGTAGCCATTAGCCGTCGGCCATACAACTCAGCTGACGGTGGCTGGCTGTGGTGTTGCTGCTTCACAGCGCACACCTTTGTTGTGGTGGTGACAATGTTTGCGCGTGTATGCAGCATTTAGCGTCAAACCTGAACAACATCGGCAAGGGAGTCAAGCAAGGCATCGGCGGACTCATGAATCTAGCAGTGGAAGGGGGCGAACAGCCCGGACTCTTATATGTGAATTTCAACCAGGACGGCACGTAAGTTTTGCCGAGTCTCTCTCTCGCGCGATTGCAAGCGGGGTGCCGTAGTGTTTCCGAGCTTGTGCAACAGCGCTCAGCTCTGGCCCAAGCATGTTTCCTAATTTTTCTCTTCGCGAACGCTATCGCTCCCCGTTCGTCGCTGTTTAGGCGCTGGCAAGCAGTCTCTCGCTGGCGCACCGTCCTCCCTATTTGGAGTCCCTCCCGACCGCGGCGGTGGTGCCCGTCCGCTCGACGAAAAGATGCTTTCTCGCTGTCTTTCTCGTTTTCGCGGTGCTTCGTTGCTGACGTTCGGTGTACCAAAACAAACACCGCCTCACTCTAGGATCGATCTCGCCCGCTGCAGGCGTTATCAGCCCAGTTCCCCCTCCTCTTTTTGCAAAGCGCCAGTATGCAGCTCATTTTCCATAGCCGCGCACGCACACTCTCTCGCTATTGTGAATCGTTCGAGGCGCGTTTGGCTTGTCGCCCGCTCCCCTGCCCTCGCTCGCACGGGCCCAGCTGAGATCGCGAACGAAGGGCAAGCCCAGCCCGAGGCAGTGCTCAAGGTAAGTAGGACAGAAAGCCAAAGAGCGAGAGCGCTCTCAATTTTATTTTTCTTCTTTACGTCAGTTCACGTCCAAGTCCCTCTGGTGCTCTCGGTAGCACCTGCACGCTCCAAGGTCTCGACGACCATTCGGACTCTGCTGGTCCGACGACGGAGCCCTTAGCCCCCTTAGCCTTGAATGGCCAGTCCGCTGGATGCCCGCGGCTGCCAGTTATTAATCTGTCATATGTCAGCGCCCCTGCGATTTGCGGGGTGATGTAAGAGACGTCATTACTTTCCGCTTTGTTTTGTTTTGTTTCCCTCTCTTCCCGCTGCATCGTTGTCGCGTCGTTCGGGGGGGAGCGTGCTTGGAGTGTCGTTTCCCGTTCCGATGCGTCAGCGCGGAGCGGTCAGCTGTTATCGCACCCTCCTCGCCTCGCCAGCCGTTGTGCACGACGTGTTTGTGCGTGTGCGTGCATGCGCGCACTTGTTCGAAGAAAAACCTGTAGTCGGGAGTGTCGCGTGACTTAACGCGCCCGATTTCGTAAACCCGCGCGCGCGGCAGAGACGCTTGCGCTAGCTCCTGGCTCCGCTGGGACCATGACTGCATGAATGCACGTCCTAGTCGACCCTGAAGGCGCGCATACGCAGAGTGTGTCCTGTAGCTAAGGCCCTTCGCGACGAAAGCGTCGTGCTTTTGAAACGTCGTCGTCCTCTCGGCGAGTCCTTGGCTAGAGCGGGCGCGGGGTACTCCTGTCACTGAGCGGACACACACACTGTCTCGCACGAACGCGGCTGCCGCTTCGGTGTGTGCGTGTGTGTGTGTGTTTGCCGTTTCAGGAGCCCATTGTCTGAATGTTACGCACACCCGTGCCCCCAATGCAGCGATGACAACTCAACTCGTAAACCGAGAGTTGTAGATGACGTCATAAGCTTCAGCTGTATCGTTGTGTGTTGATAGTGGTTTGCGGAGATGGCAAATTCGTGTACTCGCTTTCGAACTTTCTATGAACTTCTTGTTTAATAAAAACAGGACTATTTGAAAACTCTTGTGTAAACACACCATATGGAGGCAAATAATATACATATAAAAAACACAAAAAGGTGGCCTTTGAGACAGCTGCCGAACGCTGGCGCGTTGTTGTCGCTTCTGACAAGATACTCGTGCGATTCATTTTAAGAATACATTGGTTTGGGAAATTCACAGCTCTCTACGAATGTGTTGGTTGAAGACATTTGCGAGTATTGGATAGACTGTCTAATGTGCAGTAGGCCAGGTAAAAGCGAAATTAAGAGGAACAATTCAACGTTGGCGGGGTGGGGGGATTCATAGGCTAGGTGGCGCACGCTGCAGCCTGATACAAAGGGTAAAGCCATTATCATCCATCCATCCACAGGGGCCGGGCGCTATCGCCCACCACCATTTCACCCCCAACCATAGAGTTTCTTACTATTACCTAGAGGGAAAGCTGGCAGCCCGTCCATGGGAGTTTGCATGGCGACCCCTCAAGACCACTTCAGCCACCATGGGCGCTCAAAGCATCATGGGGCGGTGAGCTACTTGTTGCGGAACTGCAACTTTTGGCCAAAAAATAATAGAAAAATACAGCTGTTTGACTACAACAAACGTCCTAACATTCAATATCTTGTCTAATGATTGCAACAAACGAGCAGAAAAGCATTTAAGTGCAAAGTTTGCCCAAAATAAGAGACGACTCGCTCTCCTATTGGCCAAGTAATGAACACTATAAAAAATAATATTTAACTAACAGGCACATTTTTAAAAGTAAATGTTTTAAAAAAAAATGTTGTTGCTTAGATACTTCAAGAAGTTTTTAATAGCATTTCGGAAAAGTGAAACTTTTATTGGCGTCGTGTGTCTATGCGTTTTTACTACTATGGTTTTTGCACACTGCGTTCGCGCGAAAGTCGTCTGCGCACACACGAACAGCGTTTTTGGAATGAAACGTCTTAGTAATGACACTCCGTGTTCCCGAAAAACTACGACTGTGCCGCAACAAGTAGCTCACCGCCCCATGATGCTTTGAGCGTCCATGGTGGCTGAAGGGCAGCGCCGCCAGCTTTCCCTCTAGGTAATAGTAAGAAACTCTATCTCCCCAACCCTGCGTAAAAAGGCCACGCGAATGTGGTACAAAACATGCCACTTCCATTTAGTCTTTCAGATTATTGCTCAGGAAACTGGAAAAGGATGCCATTTTAACAATATTCAAAGCATGAACATGTATGACAAGTACAGTTCCGGCAGTGGTGTGCATACATGCACTGGTTGCACTCACTATTATACATTAACATTTATTACCAAGAGCGCAGTTGTGATCTCTGAACAGCGCAAAAGCTGCCAAATGTCCTCGTTACGTGGACAAGAGAAATGACAGTAGATGCTTAGTATTTTCAGTTCGTAATGGCTTTATTTTCACCTTTGGTGCTGCACATCCAGATTTAATCCGTACACGCACCGTGATGGCAGCAGTGCTCAGAATTTGCTTAAAAATTCCGTCCTGTGAATAAACCTGCTCCTTGGCTCAGAATATGGATCAGAAGTTTGAAATATTTTGAAAAGGATGACTTTCCACTAGATGAGCTGTGGAAGTGGCTGTAAGCCAGCAGAATCATACTAGACAGGTATTGTCAGAATGGCATCTCTCGCATTAAAAATTCTGCACACATGCCTTGCCTGAGTGAAATTCGTGAACTTGTTCCTTCGTGAGGTGCTCTTTTAAGGCCTTTGTGCATTAGCAAGTGGGATGATACTCATTTTAAGAGTGAAAATGTTGCAGTCGTGGTGAGCTCATTGAATTGCGAATGACTTTAGGGTGAATCCAATTAAATTGTCTCAACGGGATTGCACTCTGGACTTTTACCATATCTGCTATAAATGAACTACTGCCAGAAGACTGGAATCATGTCCGTGGTGCTTTTTTTGGGCTGAAAGGAGTGCAGCAGAGAAAATAATTTAATCCGGCAGTAATTCACACGTTTCTACAGCTCCTTAGTTGATAAAGTCGAACCTGTTTTCAGTGCTTGGAACATGAACATTTAAAGCAGGGGCAGTTTCCGTAAGTTCTTGTTTCTGTAAATCACTGCACTTGAACAGCAGTGGAAGCCTAGACCTCATTTGCCCCACATTCCTTTGTAAGAAGTGGAAAAGCAGGTTAGTAAAAGAAAGGAAGAGCTACAGCTAGAAACTTTTGCTTCCCATTTACTGGAGTGTGCCCTGTCCACACCTGTTGTAAAATTAACCATGTAATACTACTTGGCGATAAGAGTTAATGGAGAATACCTGAGTAATTTGCGATTCGCTGATGACATTGCCTTGCTAAGCCACTCAGGACAAGAACTGCAAAGCATGATCAATCAGTTAGACAGGCAGAGCAGAACGCTGGGGCTAAGAATCAACATGCAGAAAACCAAAGTAATGTTCAACAGCCTAGCAAGGGAACAGCACTTCGCAATTGGTAGCGAGGTGCTGGAAGTAGTATGAGAATATGTCTACTTAGGCAGGTAGTGACCGCAGATCCGGATCATAAGAGGGAAATAGCTAGAAGAAAAAGAATGGGGTGGAGCGCATACAGCAGGTTCTCTCAGATCATGAATGGTAGCTTACCAATATCCCTGAAGAGAAAAGTATACAACAGCTGTATCTTACCGGTACTCACCTATGGGGCAGAAACGTGGAGGCTAACAAAGAGGGTTCAGCTTAAGTTAAGAACAACGCAGCGAGCTATGGAAAGGAAAATGATAGGTGTAACGTTAAGAGATCGGAAGAGGGCAGAGTGGGTGAGGGAACAAACGCGGGTTAATGACATCTTAGTTGAAATCAAGAGGAAGAAATGGGCTTGGGCAGGGCATGTAATGCGAAGGCAAGATAACCGCTGGTCCTTAAGGGTAACGAAGTGGATTCCAAGAGAAAGCAAACGTAGCAGGGGATGGCAGAAAGTTAGGTGGGCGGATGAGATTAAGAAGTTTGCAGGGATACAATGGCGGCAACTGACAAAGGACAGGGTTAATTGGAGAGACATGGGAGAGGCTTTTGCCCTGCAGTGGGTGTAGTCAGGCTGATGATGATGATGATGATGACTACTAGCAGTGTATCCATGGCAGAAAGCAGCGCTCGGAGACAAGGCAAGAAAGGGACGACGCACGCAAGGCACTGTGTGTCATCTCATCCCCTCTTTGCACGCTGCTTGTTGCCCTGTTTACTATTCATCAACTAGCCCAATTTGACTGCTAGCAGTATAGCTTTGGTGGGTTTTGTAAGATAAGGGAGTAGCAAAAGGTGGTTCAATGTTCATCTCATTCTCTGTTTGCGTTTTTCCCAAGGAATATAATTTCATGGATGCATACGTACTGTTTGTACGGTCTCTTATCACCACTCTTGATTTAGAGGACTTCAACACACGTGCACTCGAACTGTACTGTGCGTGTTAAGCCCTCCTTTCCTGTACTGATTGTGAGTAGGTCTGTTCTATTTCGGCCCGCATTTAAAGGGCATTATTGAATGTAGTCGTGACAGTTCTCTTAAAAAAGTGATTGTGTTGCTATCATAATTTTTATGAACTTTTCATGACTTGGGGCTCTTTCTTATTTCAAGGTCACTGTCAATCGGTACACAAACAGGGTACAAGTTCTTTGCCCTGGGAAACCTGGACAAGCTTGAGCAAATATATGAAAATGGTGAGTGCTGGGTATCATCTGCTTGCTTTGTTGTGCATGCAAACACTTGGAGAAACGAAAAGATAGCATAATTTATCTTTCCTCGTGGGTGAACGGGCAGGGAGGCGATTTGTAGCAAGTAGCATGCTGACGGTACTGTCTGTGTTTAAGGACGTCACGGCAACTGTGTGTAGCAGTCCTGCTTGGAGCATGCAAATGTCGGTACCTCGACTTACAGCTTACTTGCAAGCCAGTTTGGTTGCAGAGTAAAATTGTTTGCCAGGAAAAAAATTCGCTATTCACTTACTCTTGTAGTAAAGTGAATTTCAGCTACAACTACTCTGGTGCAAAATGCTGATGCCAGTCGGGAGTGCTAAGTCACTGGGTAGGACTCTAGGTTGGGGCTTCGGGTTGGTGCGCATCTCAAATGGCCGTTGTCTACGTGTAACAATGCGTCACACGAGGTCATGCACGATTACTCATCCATCCAATAAGGCAGGTGTCTGGCATGACAGGTGCAATGAGGGAAATGGGAGGTAGCTAATTGGTGTGGTGCACTGCACCTGTTATCTATCTCCCTACAACTTTACTAGTGGCAACATTGTCCAACCAATCAGTGCTGCATGCTGCACTTGTTATCAGTCTTCCTATAATGTCACTAGTCGCAAGGTTGTCCGACCAATCAGTGTTGCATGCTGCACTTGTTGTTAGTATCCCTCCCTATAACGTCACTAGTGGCAAGATTGTCCAACCAATCAGTGCTGCATGCTTCACTTGTTATCAGTCTTCCTATAATGTCACTAGTCGCAAGGTTGTCTGACCAATCAGTGTTGCATGCCACACTTGTTATTTGTCTCCCTCCCTATAACGTCACTAGTGGCAAAGTGTCTGACCAATCAGTGTTGCATGCCACACTTGTTATTTGTCTCCCTTCCTATAACGTCACTAGTGGCAAAGTGTCTGACCAATCAGTGTTGCATGCTGCACTTGTTATTTGTCTCCCTTCCTATAACGTCACTAGTGGCAAGATTGTCTGACTAATCAGTGTAGCATGCCGCACTTGCTCGTCTCCCTCCCTATGACGTCACTAGTGGCAAAGTGTCTGACCAATCAGTGTTGCATGCCGCACTTGTTCGTCTCCTCTCCTCACACTCCTCTGTGTTACGACACCGGCAATGCAGCCACGAAGCTGGGAGAGACGTGGCTTTAACAGCTGTCGGTGCAAAATTTCGATTGCCGAATGGTGTTTCATGGCCGTGCTGTGCCGCGGCAAAGATGTGCCTGTCAATGAGTGCCCGCATTCTCCTTTTCCAATGCAGAGGGCGAAGGCACATGCCTGGTGGAGCGGCTCTTCCTCTCGAGCCTGGTGTCCATCGTCAGCACCGCGTCGCAGCGCAAGCTCAAGGTGTGCCACTTCAAGAAGGCCTCGGAGATCTGCAATTACTCCTACTCCAACTGCATCCTGGCTGTGCGGCTCAACCGGGCGCGGCTGGTCGTCTGCCTCGAGGAGAGCCTCTACATCCACAACATCCGCGACATGAAGGTGAGCGCAACACTTCTTCCTCGTCTCTGCACGCTGGCTGTGGGGTTCATGCCGCTGCACTGTCTGGGGTGTTTGAAATGGGAATGCACTGTTGGGTGCTTGTGTGATCCATGCTGTGTCTGTCTTTGGTGGGGTTAAGGGCTGAGGAGAGGTTGTGCTTACCCTTTGGAATGCCATTGTATCATCATGGTTGCCTGTATAAGTATGGCCAGTGCAGTGTTTTATGGTGCCTGTTTTGCGGCAACAGTAGCTATATTATAAAATCAGTGACAGTCTCGTGTTACCTAGGATCACTTTTTTCTTTCTTTATTTTATTTCTATCTCGGTATCTCAAACGCCCCATGCTGGCATATCACATGTGGAACATACTAATCACTGCAAAGGAAAGGCATTGAAAAGCCTGCAAACATATCTTACGAAGGGAGACTGCACAGTGTAGTTCTTTCTGGCTCCTTATTTTAATAAAAGCTCTATATGCTCTCGCTTTATTATGGAAAAACCTTAAGCAGTTTCAGTACCTGTGAGATTTGGCCCTGCTCAAGGTTATTTTGTTGCTGCGCTGAAAGCACGTGTTGTGACTCTCGCAACGTAAGCTTTCAACACCAACGTAATGACTGAACTGGCCACCGAACTGCCTTGTCTGCACAAAAGGGCCTTGGAATCGTTTTTATCAGGTTCCGGTTAAGTATTGGCTGTAACATCAATGAGGCACTATGCACCACTCATACCAGTGTTGCGAGTGTTCAGCATGTTTGTAATGCCATAAATTGAGCCTGCATTTCTACAAGGAAGGGCCCAAGGTCAGGTTCCATGAATACTGCAAGTGTGCTTGAGTAGATCGTGCCACTCCCTTGCATGTGTAGTGTTTTTTTTTCTTTTTGTCTACACCTATGTGGAGGGAAGTTTGGAAAGTGGTTCTTCTCTGAATTTTTATATTTTTGTTTATGGGCTCAAAGGTCCTTTTTGAATGTTTTGTGACGTTCTTAAACAGCATGGGTAATGCACGTGCACGTTAGTGTGGTGAGAAGTGTGCTTGACCTGCCCAGTTCTGCGTGGAGCTGGTGAGCTTTGGTGGCGTTTACTTGTGTTCCTGTCATGCTCCTTAGTTTTATCATTTCGTTACTGCCTTGCTGCTGCTCTGATTGACTAACACCGTTTACAGAAGGCTCTTTCCCAACGACAAATGCTTTTGGGTAATAGTTAACATGCGTACTGCTTGTCTGGTGGTGGTGGAAGAATTATTTTGATGAAAGAACTTGCACAACTTTGGACGGCATTAGAGCAGGGAAGGTGGCAGACAGTGTTCCATTTTTCTTTGCTCTCGCCCTGTCCAAAGTTGCGCTGCTTCTTTAACGATGTACCAGCCGGCTCAACAACATACCCTTTCGTTTTATGTTCGATTATGCTGCGCAGCTGTGCGTGCGCTAAAGGTAAAATGATCGTTCTGTCCACTGCTGGCTTATGATTGCTGGCAGTCTGCACCCCAAGCTGTCAATGGGAATGAGCTTTTGACAGAAACCGGCGAGTGTGTGTGCCCAGTCACGCTTGACACCTTAGCTGACTGACACCAACCGGGCTGTGGCGGACAGACGTGGCGTGGCTCGCTCACACAGCTTGCGGCTGCTGCCCCCCGCCACAACGGAGGCTCTCTCCCCTCCCCCGATCACGAAGGCCCGGTCGTCGAGCACTAACAACCTCCCTTTCCCCCCCAATACTTAAGTGCTTCTTGTGTCGAGAACAGTCCCATTCATGTCAGGCCCCCTCCCCTGCAAACCTGGACAAGAATTGGATGCAGGTGCTGCACACGATCCGGGAGACCCCGCCCAACCCGAAGGGATTGTGCGCCTTGTCACCGTCCAGCGACAACTGCTACCTCGCCTACCCGGGCTCCGACAAGATCGGGGAGGTGCAGATCTTCGACGCCCTCAACCTGGTTAGTCGCCTGTGTTTGACTCGCTGTGTTCAACCTTCACTTTTGTCGGCTGTTAACTTTCCCCGATTGATCCATGAAATATCACCATCATCATCATCAGCCTGACTACACCCACTGCAGGGCAAAGGCCCCTCCCATGTCTCTCCAATTAACCCTGTCCTTTGTCAGTTGTCGCCACTGTATCCCCGCAAACTTCTTAATCTCATCCGCCCACCTAACTTTCTGCCGCCCCCTGCTACGTTTGCTTTCTCTTGGAATCCACTCCGTTACCCTTAAGGACCAGCGGTTATCTTGCCTTCGCATTACATGCCCTTGCCCAAGCCCATTTCTTCCTCTTGATATCAACTAGGATATCATTAACCCGTGTTTGTTCCCTCACCCACTCCGCCCTCTTCCGATCTCTTAACATTACACCTATCATTTTACTTTCCATAGCTTGCTGCGTTGTTCTTAACTTAAGCTGAACCCTCTTTGTTGGCCTCCACGTTTCTCCATGAAACATAGTGGGTGGCAAAACAGAAAAAGATTTCTGAGCTCTGCACTTCAAAAAATGTAATGTGCTTCCTATGTATTTAGCACAGCCGCCGCGGTGGCTCAGTGGTTACGGCGCTCGACTGCTGACTTGAAAGACGCGGGTTCGATCTCAGCCATGGCGGTCGAATTTCGATGGAGGCGAAATTCTAGAGGCCCGTGTACTGTGCGTTGTCAGTGCACGTTAAAGAACCCCAGGTGGTCGAAATTTCTGGACCCCTTCCCTCATAGCCTAAGTCGCTTTGGGACGTTAAACCCCCAAAAGCCTGTGTTTTAGCATAAGCATCTAGTTTTTTTGGGTGGGCTGGCTGTATGTGTGACAAAAAAACACGTTTTGTTTCATGCTTTCATTAGTCTTCAGGGGTTCATAAGAGGCCAAAATAGGTGTTCCTTGTTTAAAAGCAGTTGAGGCCAGCCTCTGACCATGTTTGTGCAGTGTACTGTTTTGATGTCACAGCTTCAAAGTTTGGAAGACTTTTTAGTATAG
Source organism: Amblyomma mixtum (assembly GCF_055824585.1). NCBI lineage: Eukaryota > Metazoa > Arthropoda > Arachnida > Ixodida > Ixodidae > Amblyomma > Amblyomma mixtum. The sequence goes on along the minus strand of NC_143015.1, from coordinate 116,878,635 downwards.
CTCTGTGTTCTATAATTCATACCAGCAGTCAGCCATGCTATAGCAGAAGTTACAGTCGCACAAAACTTTTTAATAAGATTTGTGTTGAGCTTATCATGCTGTGATGGATGATTTTGAAAACAAACAAAAAAGAAACTGGCAGGCGATTGGTCCGGCAACCAGGATGAGTGAAACGGTTTTGAAACTCCTTATTGGTTTGACTTGCACCCACCAAAAGGTTAATAACTTTGCGACGACGATAGCAAAAATCAAGCCCAGCAGATGTCGAGAAACAAAATTATCTTAGTTCAAAGCTGACAGAGAATTTTCAGGATAATTTGTGGGAAGCGGATAAGGTGTGTGGTGTGGGTAGACTTGACCACAGCTACGGACATCCCAGAAAAATCTGGTAGCATCTCTCATCATAGTGACAAAGCTGCATTCAGAGAGCTTTGAGCATAAGCGTTGCATTACAAAGCTTTGCGGCAGTCTGATGGGATGCGACATATCTGCACTTGCAGTATCAGTTATACATTTCGCTTTTACATTGATTGCCTCCTCATTGATTCTTTAAATTTGGTTTCGCTGTCACTTTTCGGTTCTGCTGCTACGTGAACTTGGTGGATCCTGGGGGATGGGTAGTGCTTTTGTTGGGTGGATTGTCGAGGTGGGTTGCGCTTCTGGAGGGTGGAGGCTTCACACGCCACCCCTGTTTTAGGAAATGTCGCTCTTACCGTTAACACTGTAATACTGTATTCTCTGCATCTGTAGATATCGTTAGACAGTGTAAAATTTTATTACAATATGTGTGGGCTGCAGACTGTCGTGAAAAGTGTGGTCTCAGTGAAAAATTGCAGTTGCATTTCTTTGGCTGAAGAGACTATTAACAAGAACGGTAAATTGGGCTAGTTGGTAGGAATTCATACTGAAAACTGCGCAAAAAACGAAGACACAGAACGAGAAGGCACGACACGGGCGCAGACTATCAACTGAATTTTTATTCAATGAAGAGGCCTATATATGTATCTTCTACCCACAGTGAGACAGCACAAAAACACAACAACCGCTATAATCAACCCAAAACACAATCACCCACTGTCCCTTCGCGTGCACCGTGATGCACCTGTCAATTACACTTCCATAAAACTGCGCACAAACAAAATCACGACAACCTTAACGGTCACGCTGATGTCACACCAAAGACCCATATCGCCTGCTCGCCTTAAGAAATCTGGCCGAAAAGGTTATCTCCCTGTCAACCAAGGCCACAGATGGTGATGCCACCCAGGAATCCGAGTCTTTCTTGATTAGGTAAGCCTCCACCATCTCCCTGCATACCTGATCGCTATGTTTGAACAAGACGCTGGTCGCGTGTCGTGCCTTCTCGTGTCGTGCCTTCTCGCTGGACGCATGTCGTGCCTTTTCGTTCTGTGTCTTCGTTTTTTGCGCAGTTTTCAGACTATTAACCGGAGATTTGTTTTTCAGCAAGCCAAGGTGATGATCCCGGCTCATGACAGCCCCTTGGCAGCCTTAGCGTTCAATGCCACGGGAACGCTGATTGCAACAGCTTCGGAGAAGGTGTGTGGAAGCTTCATACGCATGCCCTGCAACGTAAACAAAACCTCCGTCTCCAACTGAGGATGCCTTATGCTGACTGTTCCAGGGCACTGTTATCCGGGTGTTCTGCGTCGCAGATGGGCAGAAGCTGTATGAATTTCGGAGAGGGATGAAGCGGTAAGTCAGTGCCATTTGCGTGCAAGCTGGAATTCCTTCTCTTCGAAACGGGAGCAACTTGGCAGTTGAGGTGGAAACTTGAAAGTACTTCAGCTAGATGTCAGTGTAGTGTAATGTCAAACACTGGGTCCAACGGGAAATCTGAAATCCGTAGCACAAAGGGATGATCACAGTAAGAACGCTCGCAGGCAAAGTGCTAGGTGTCTGGGTGCATTCTTTCTGTCCTCGTCTCTTCACGGTGTGAATTTCAAGTTCCAAATGTACCAAGACACCCAAATACTCTTATATACATTGGTTCAAAGCGTGGCCTTCAGCGAACACACTGCTTTTCACTGTGCTGTGCACCGCATATGGCTTTTGTGCTTTTATGGGTGATACACATGTACTGTGGTAGGTGCTACAGTAAAATCTTGATGATACAAATCTCGTAGGGTCGCAAAATATATTCAAAACAATCGGCAATATGTATCATCCAAAACGATCAAAATGTGTATAGAGAAGCACTGTAAGTGCAGTATGCAGATCTGATTAAGGCTGACTGAATTTATTAAAGGCTGTGCTACTGCTCGCATTGTGACGTCGTAGATTTCTTACCTCAGGTGCATACCGCGCACCTCGCGACTGCGGCATCAGCAATGTGCAGGCAGAACTTAGTGCTCGAGGGAGTGGTTGCAGTTCATGCGTTCATATCATCCGTAATGGCAGGGGAAAGTGTTCAAAACTTACGAAATTTTGCAGTTTTTACGAAGTGCACTCTGGCCAGGCAATTTTGCAAATGCGTATCAGCTTTGATCATATCATTGAGATTCTACTGTAGGGGACTTCAGTACTCCAGCAGTAATGGTACTTTATCTTGCATAATTGCAGCCACTTGACAGCAGCTGTTCTGTGCAGTTGATGTTTCTGGAGTAGCTTGTGTTTACACATGCCCAGGTAACCATTGCACCATGCTTTTGGTGTTTCTTGGTCTCGAGTGCATTTACAGCATTGGGAAGCTTTTTGGCAGCACTGCAGGTCCATTTGGGGGCTTTCGCAAGTGAATCAGTTGCCATTTATAAGGCGCTCTTATGAAGCACATGAGCTCTTTTCGACAATTATCCAAACTCCTGGCACTCGATGGATACTCAGCAGATGGCACGGGAGATAGTTAAAAGCAAAGCAGGGATGGAAAACGAAATGGACAATGCGAGTGCTGACTTCAGCACTCAGGTCAGCGCTCGTGTTTTGCCTTTCTTTCATCCTAGTCTGTTGTGTTGCTTCTCCCATTGCTGCAAATGAGTCCACAAGCCCGGATTGCCATTCTCAGTCAGCTCAGAGGAGACATCTTGCGCAGGTGTGCCAGCATCTGGTCGCTGGCGTTCAGTGCTGACTCACTGTTCCTGTGTGCATCGAGCAACACGGAGACGGTGCACATCTTCAAGCTGGAGGACCCCAAGGAGGCGAACAAGGTGGCGGAGGAGCCCGGCACCTGGATGGGGTACCTGGGCAAGGCCCTGCTGCAGAGCGCCTCCTACCTGCCCACACAGGTCACGGACGTCTTCAACCAGGGGCGCTCCTTCGCCTCGGTCCACCTGCCCTTCGCTGGTGTGCGCACGGTCTGCTGCCTCACCACGTGAGTCTCAGCACAGACTATTTCTTACGGCCGAATTTCTATTGAGTCGCACAGATTCATGAGCAAGCGCAACTTTTGTATTGTTGATCCTTGGCTCGAGCGGCTGCATTTTGGTTGAGGTGAAACGAAGATGCTCATGTACAGGGTCTGCTTCAAGCGTGTGCTAAAGGCCCCCCTCCTTGGGTAATCGAAACCTATTCTAAGCTTTTTGCTGTAGCATTTGCCATCATTTAAGTGGGGACATGGGTCTTAGAGATTTTTTTTTTTATTTACAGACCAAATGCAATGACACTGCACCTACTTATTCAGTTTTTTCTGCTGATTTCAAATAGGCAATTTGTTTATTTCTAGGCCAATTAGTTCCTGAGATATCAATATATATCATGCCATTGTCTGCTCAAACAATAGAAAAAAAATGGGCCACCAGAAATTTAATTTTAATATGTGGGTAGATACTACAATGTGTGAGGAATGCAACGCTGGAAGCAGTTTTCAGTTTTTTGTCCATGTGGACAAATGGGCTTAATGGTTAGTTTCATGTGTGTCTTGTGTTTTCTGGCACTGTATGTCTGGTTAACTCACTTGAAAACTAACTATTGAGCCCATTTGTCCACACGGACAAAAAACTGAAAACTGCTTCCAGCGTTGCATTCCTCACACATTGTAGTATCTACCCACATATTAACCCTTTGCGGTCCCTAACTATTTCCCGCTTCGCGACCGTTCCGGTCCGAAACTATTTTGCCCGTTTTCCGCGCCGCGGAAGAAAACAAACAGCTGTGCAAGAACGCTTGCTCAAATGTTTATTTTTTAGGCCTGTCTTCTTGCCTAAGACACTGAGCGGTATTTTGGCAGTGTATGGTAGCGCTGGAAGCATTCCCCTGGGTGCAGGCCTGGATTTTGGCTGCAGGTTTGGCAGAAAAATACAGTCTCCTTCCTGCCTCCTTTCGTTTTGCGGTCACTGCACACCGCGCAATCTTTGCTGCTTCGGCCTGGGAGCTTGAAAATGAAATGAGGTCTGCCATCCAGCCTTTCCTCGCCATCCAAACGAGCAGATGGGCCCCGTTTTTTAGCGCGGGCCCTAACATCACCAACCAGCTGTTCGATGAGGTTCCGGCGGTAGTGGAGGTGTCGCTGCTCCTTCAGGCCCTGTTTGAGGTGTTGTAGTCTCATCAAAATGAAGCTGTTTACAATAGAGACTTCCAGGAGCCAGAAAAACAGCTTTCTCCACCATTTCATGGTCTTTCGGGTAAAAGCATAGCTGGCACAATAGTGGTCAGCCCTGTCGACAGCACCCATGTTCTCAGTATAGTCACTGATCACCACAGGCTTTTGCAGAGTGACTTTTTTGCCTCCTGCTTTCGTCCGCGTCTTTTCCTTCATCGATGCATTGTGCGCCGAACTAAGCATTGTCACTTGACGTTTATCCCGCCACGCAAGTGTCATGTACGAGTCTCCTTGGCGGTAAGCCGCCACTTCGCCTTTCTTCAGTTTTTTCTTCAGCTGCGGTGGCATTTTCTTCCTGTTGGTCATTACAGTGCCTGTTAGCACCACGCTCTTCTGAAGCAATTCTTCTGCAAGAAGCGGCGAAGTGTAAAACCTGTCGGTGTAAATGTGGTAGCCACTGCCCGGTGTAGCTAGCTGCAATTTCTCCAGCAGGTGCAGAACAATTCTGCATGTAAAGGGGAGATCGGGACGGCAGAGGCTCTCAGTCGTCGTGCTGCCGTAATAGGGCTCAATTGCAGAAATATACCCGGTCTGGCAATCAGCTAGAGCAAAAACCCGCATGCCCCATTTCGTTGGCTTCTGTGGGTTATAGCACTTGAATGAAATCCGCCCTTTGAAGCCGACGGTGCTCTCGTCGACACAAATTTTTGGCCCGGCGCTGAAATGCTCTCTACATTTTACATCAATGTAGCGCACAATGTCCCTCACCTTGCTGCCACGAGTTGGTCGGTCGGACGAGGCATCTGTGCTTGGCGAAACGTGGAGCATCCAAAAAATCTGAAGAAATCGCTTGCGCTTGAAAACATGCGGGAAAAAAGGCATCTTCTTGAGCAGGTCCTGGCTGAAGTACTCCTTGATTTCGGGCTTCGGATTCAGTGCCATGTTGATTATTACGCCTAAAAAGGCCTTGAATTCGTGTACGGACACATCTTCCCAATCTTTCCAAATTGAATGCTCTGGAAGAACTCCGGCATTCGAGATTTTCTCAAGCGCATAGCGGTTTGTCTCGCGCACAATGTCCTCCATCAGTTTGTCCGTAAAGAACAGCTGAAAGTAGTCCAACTCGCATGTTAGGTTGGAGGCGCTTACTTGAGGTCCCGGGTTCGAGACGGTGAACGGAATAGGTTTGAAGTCTGGACAATTTTTTGGGTAGGCCCGCCAGACTGTTGCAGGTGGTCTCGTGTCACCAGAGCCACCGGCTCCAGAGCAGTCGTCGTCGTCATCGCTGCCGCCACTTGATTCTATAGATACGCTGTCTTCGTCATCTGATGGCGGCACATAGTTCTCTTCTTCACTAAAATCATCCTCACTTTCACTGAAAGCTTGGCAATTTTTGCCGTAAAATGCACTCGGCGAGAAGGCGGCCATGCTGTGCTACGAGCGGCATGTAAACAGAACCACGAGACGCTCGAAGGCTTGCTGGTGCGAAAGGTCGAAAACATTTCTGTGCTGCCATCTAGTGCAAAATTTCCAAACACAATTTTAAAAATAGTTTAGTATGGTTCTAAGAGATGGCGCACCATGCAAAATAAGCCGAAACGCGCGCGATTCAACTGTGGAAGCGCTTGTCGGGCTGTGCCCGACAGCGGACCGCTACGGCCGAGCAGCGTTGTCGGGCGAGGCCCGACTAAGGACCGCAAAGGGTTAAAATTAAATTTCTGGTGGCCCATTTTTTTTTCTATTGTTTGAGCAGACAATGCAAGATATTATTAATATCTCTGTACAGTTTCATTGCATTTGGTCAGTAAATAAAAAAAATTATCTAAGACCCATGTCCCTCCTTAAGTTTAATTTGACCACATCTCCATTCTCCTTCAGCTTATTTCTACTGCCGGTTGTTCCTAATGAGCGTTCTCTAATTCATCAGGTACCGAGTTGCCTCTGCCAACTTCTCCCCCCCAAAAAATCTTATTTCCACCAGTTCTCCCAGTCTCCTCTTTACTCATCCCCATGACGTCTTCTTTCCTTCAGTGTCGGTCTCTGATGCCCTTCTTCCAACATCTTCTTTGTCCTTGCTCGCCACATGATTGAAGCAACTGAGCGTCGAGTCCTGTAGCTTTTGCCCCTTCGTTTGCAATGTTAACCATGCCCCTTATCCGGTCATTTCATAATCGATCCTTTCTGGTCACTCCACTCATCACTTTAAGGGGGGACACTGGTCTTGAAAAAAAATTTTTTATTAATGAAGTCACAGTTACGAAATCTTCAGGGAATATGTATTTTTGTGTGCTAATTCCAAATATGTCGTTTAATTTCATGTAAAACAATGCCTTGAGCACTTATGCACTTTTTATGTTAGTATTTTGCGGAGAGTTATGGAGAAAATTTGCTGCAGGAAACTCGCTGAAATGTATGCCATTGGGTTCTCTTGACACCAAGGAATGCAATAAGGGTGAAATTGTCTTCCTGGCTCTCATAGAACTTAAGTTATAGAGTTTTGAAGTTGTCGCTTTAGAAACGAGAAGGAAAGTGTGTATTCCTGTTTCTCAAGTGGCAGCTTCAGTACCCTATTACTCAGGTTCTATGAGAGTCAGGATGATAATTTTACCCTTACTGTATTCCTTGGTGTCAAGAGAACCCAATGGCATACATTTCAGCGAGTTTCCTGCAGCAAATTTTCTTCAAAACTCTCCGCAAAATAATTGCATAAAAAGTGCACAAGTGCTCAAAGAATTGTTTTACATGAAATATAATGACATATCTAGAATCAGCGCACAAAAATACATGTGCCCTGAAATTTTCATAACTATGACTAAATTAATAAAATTTTGTTTTCAAGACCAGTGTCCCCCCTTAAGCATTCTCATCGCAGTCAGTTTCATTCTTATGACATTCTTTTTCTTTATCTTGGCTGCTTAGTCGTAATTTGAATTTTGGTTAGTCTGTGGTGTTGATTGTAATTTCAAACTATTTGACAGCATGCAGTCAATTAACCTGTCAGTAGGACTATGTTAATATTGAAATCCTCAAATACTAATCAAACGCGATTCGGAAGAAAACATGCTTTCAAATATCAGATCTAATATCGAATCGATATTAGATTGATATTAGTCTGTTTGATATCGATATTAGTCTGTTCAGTGTGAAAAATTTATAAAAATGATGAGTATACAAGTGTTGTTGGCCTCATTTTGTTCAAAACAGTGTGTGGTCTTTGCAGGTGAAGTGAACAAAACTAGACTGACTCAGTACCACACTTAAGAAGTAAGCATGACATGCACAGAAATTTTTGCTACTTGATTAAAAGGCGTAACAGTATACAACCTGTAATGTGGTCATGCAAAATGAGTAACAAAAAATATTATCTATGAATGACTTATGACTGGGGACTAAAAATAGCAAGATAGGTTGTGAGACCTCATTATAGGGTCCGTGAAAAGGGTGTTTGAGGTTGGCTATAAAATGCTTGCATTATGTAGATAATAGGCCACCGACTGTTAATGGCACATACAAAACCTCAAAAGCGAGCCGTTAATTTACAATATTTTTAATTTTCCACTCCCGCGCCTTAAGGCAACCAGTGGCACTGGGCTTCCGCCTAAATCCGTGCGCTATGTGTCGTGTAGCGCTCATTACGTCAGCAGCGGAGGGCTGTCATTGGTTCGCTGTATCAACTCTTTCGGACATCGTGCAGCTACAATGGCTGTGGCCACTGCAGTGGGTCAGGAAGCAGGGAAGTGGGTCAGGAATTCGGCCTTCTAGAAGAAATACCCGAATTATCTGAAGTTCGGGTTAACATATGCTTTGCTTCCCCACACCCCCAGGAAAAAAAACACCAAAAATGCAAAAATGTGGTGAAGCTCCCTCACACTAATAGTGAAGGGCCCATGGCGAGTGTGACACTTTGGCATGCTGAGGGGCCGCCGCAGTGGCTCAGTGGTTACGGTGCTCGGCTGCTTTTCCCGAAAGACGTGGGTTTGATCCCAGCCGTGATGGTCACGTTTCTGTGGGGGCGAAATGCTAGACGTCCATGTACTATGCGATGTCGGTGAACATTGAAGATCTCCAGGTGGTCGAAACTATCCGGAACCCTCGACATCGCTGTCCCTTGTAGTCTGAGTTACTTTGGGACGTTAAACCCCCGTAAACTAAACCAAACCCCATAAACCAACCATTCTTCTCGGGTTTTCGTGCAAAAACTGGATGTAACAAAAAATGCAAGACTTTCCTCGATTTCGTTGCATCCACGTTTAAGTATGCAACACGTTACGGAAGGATCAAACAAAAAAAATTGAGCTTTTTCTTGTAATTTTCAAAGCGCATGGTCAGCCTTCTTATTCTATTCACATGCAATATGCGGCAAAGGCCACTTGCAGAGTTCTGCGTGACGTCCAAGCCTATCAGTGACCAAATGTGTTCCGTCCACGTGATAAGCTACTGAGAAGAAAATGCAAGGGGATGCCTCTGTACTGTTTTGCTGACCCTTGAACTCGGTCACCGGATAATTTGCCCGGATATTGTGCTTTGTAGTATCATGCTAAGCAGCGCAAAACTACAGGACTTAGTGAAGAAGGCATTGATAAGCTGTTACCGTGCTTGCATTATCAATGGAGTCTTATTTCCGTCTATGTTTGACATCAAGTAAAGGGGGTTTACTGTGAACGTTTGCTAAGCCCTTTCATTGCATTTTTAATTTTGAATTCCGTTTTGCAGTCTTCTTGAGTTTTCGCCACCGCGGTGGCTCAGTTGTTACAGTGCTTGACTGCTGACCCATAAGACGTGGTCACGTTTCGATGGAGAAGAAATGCTAGAGGCCCATGTACTTTGCACTGTCAGGTAAAGATCCCCAGGTGGTCTAAATTATCCAGAACCGCCCACATCGCTGTTCCTTGTAGCCTGAGTCACTTTGGGACGTTAATCGCCCATTAACTAACCACGGGGTTTCATGCGAAAACTGGATGGATTGGCAGACTTTTCTCTATTTCGTTGCATCCAGGTTTAACTGTATTGTGAGATTATTTTGGCTGCATTCTTGTGATGCGCTTGATGGACATATCGTGGAGTTCCGGCTCACGTACCAATTTTTGGCCAAAAAACAAACTGAAGAGCTGACCCTTCAGTCAGCACAGTAAAACTGAGCTAGTTGCTTCAGTTGCTTCTTTCGACGCTTCCGTGTATGCAAGCGGTCCCATTGTGGCTTTGTTTGCAGCATCCAGAAGATACCGAGGGTCCTCCTGGCCACAGAAGATGGCTACCTGTACGTCTACAACCTGGACCCAGTCGAGGGTGGCGACTGCACCTTATACAAGCAGCACAGGTTTTGTATTTGTGGTCCTGAAGGTTCCTAGAGGTCCCTCGTTCTGGCAATGTATGCACCGTTCGGGATGTGGGCAGCTATTGTGTATGGGGGGGGGCAGCAGGGTGCTATTGAACGGGACTTTTTGGAGACGGAACTGTGAAGTGCTCTGCATTGTTTGTACAGGGCAGCTGTCGAAAACTTGGGAGCTACTCTGCCTGCCCCCTCCCCCGCTGCACATGTTCTTACTTTTTTCTGCCTAGTTTATGCACGTTATAACTTTGCGTAGACAGAACTGTCCAGTGCCTTTCATTATTGAGGATGTTCTCCTTCAGGGCAGCTGTCTAAAACTTGTGGGCTACGACACCACCATTCTGTTTTATTTCTGCCCCCAGTTCGTGCGTATTTTGTATATATGTATATATCTTTTATATGCTGCTCACTCAAAGCACAGCCATTCCTTTTTTGGGGTGGCTGATGCGATGACTATCCTACCAGAACACATTGGCTGAAATGTGCAAAAGAATGTGACCTGCCCTGTAAGGTTTTTTGGTTTTAATCATGTTATTTATTGGAAATTACGTACTTTTTTAAATTGAGGGTAATGCTAAGCATTTTCCTCTTACTGTGACAACTTCACAAATTTTGTGAAACAATTGGGGCATTGTGTGCAACAAATGCAATTCTGTGTATATACTTCTGTGATAGTTGCACAAATGTTACGATCTCGAGGATATTAGTATTATATAAAGTACAGTGATGCTCACCTGCGCACTACTGCGATAAATTCAAAAATTTTTCATGCACCTCGAAGTTTTTGGGGAAAAAGTGCTATGATGTGCATTTGTGTAGTGCTGCAATTTTTTGCAGTTGAGAGAAATTTCAAGGTAAAGTACAAAGTGAAGTGTCGTGCAATTTACACACAGACCTTCGCAAACTCTGCAAACAGTCCGTACATGTAATTTCTGTGTTGCATTTTATGCGCTGTTGTGACTGAATAAGTCTCTGTACAAGACAATAAAGCATTCATAACACCACATTGCAGTCTTCAAACAAGAAAGTAATTTGACGCTTGCTTTCCATGGTTTGGAAGAAATTCGGTGTGGCATCGTTAGGGCTATAAACTAAGGGGTGTTGTCAGCTTGGCGAGAGGTTTGTTGGTAACACGGTGCATGTCTGCGGCGTGTAGGCTGGACGGTCGGGATGCCACGACGGCTCCGCCACAGTCTGGTGATGCGGGCTCAGACAAAGCAACAACTGCGGTCGCAACGACGCAACCGACTCCTGCTGCACGAAAGCCCGACTTGCAGGGTAAATGACAGTGTTGCAACATTCTCTTCACCCTGCCCTCCCCATCCACATGTTCTCTAGTTTTTAGTTCATCAACCACCATTCATTAACGCAATGTGCTACGTAACGATAACATGCCACAAGGGAGGAATTAACCAGCTGAGCATTGTTTGTACACACACCTGTATTTTTTCCCACAAGCTTGAAAAAAAATCTTTACATTACAGTCAAATCCACTTATAACAATACTGAAGTGCCATGGAAATACCATTGTTATAACCAATAATTGTTATAACAGGGTTGTGCCGAAAATACCATAGAACACATGCAAAAGCTGACGGTGCCGCAACTGACCACTGTTATATCCGATATATTGTTATAACCGGTATTGTTATAAGTGGGTTTGGAGCCGCCGCGGTGGCTCAGTGGCTATGGTGCTCGGCTGCTGGCCCGAAAGACGCGAGTTCGATCCCGGCCGCGGCGGCTGAATTTCTTTGGAGGAGAAATTCGAGGCCCGTGTACTGTGCGATGTCAGTGCACGTTAAAGAACCCCAGGTGGTCGAAATTTCCGGAGCCCTCCACTACGGCGTCTCTCATAGCCTCAGTCGCTTTGGGACGTTAAACCCCATAAACCAAACCATAAACCATAAGTGGGTTTGACTGTATATTCACCCGCCCAGCATATTCACAAACTACTTTCTACAATCGGTGGCAACATTGCACTCAGCGTTGGAAATTTATCTTTGAAAATTAAGAATACTCACCAGCACACTGGGCCATGGAAAAATGCGTTGTCGCCTGACTGGACAGCATTATCATTTTCCACGAAGTAACATAATTGTACCCAACTTGGATTGCCCTCATCTGTCCAGTGGTGATGGCAGTCTGGCTGGCTGGTTAGACTTGCTGGGCAGTTTTCACATTCTGTATTCGACGTCTACCAGGTGGCTCAGCAACATGTTAATGCCAATTGCTATAAACAGGAGCAAAATGGGAGTGGTGCCACGACACGTAAATGGTACGTAGAAATCGTAAATGGTACTGCTATTTATTCAAGCAACCATGAAAATTGGAGATTTCAACCCAGTGGTATGGTTTGTTGTACAAGAAGTGGGAACATTACAGGCCTCTCTTGTGGCATGACTGTCAATCAAGTAGCTTTTTGTAATAATGTGAATAATTATTCTGGTTCTTCACGTCGTTCACATGAGTTTTATGCATCAAGTTCGAGTGGATGCAAATAACCTAATGCAAAAAGCGCCACGAGGAGGCATGTGGAGGCTTTTGTGGCATTGTTAAACAATAACACTGTTTTAACTAAAGTTGCCTTGTCATTTCATTTGTGAAGCTTTGGTGACATTGACATTTCTTACAAGTGAAATATGGCTCTGATCAGACTTTTGTGGCACCACTAATTAAGCTAAGTACCATGCCTCCTTGCACAGTGTGTATTCAGTATAACGTTATCTTGTAAATATCAGTTACTGTACGGTGGTAGCTGCAAAGGACTGAGACCTAGCAAGCAGAGAGATACATAGCATTTGCAATTACTTCATTCTCCGCAGTCTTTTTGCATCTTGGATCTCGCAGTGTTGTAAGCCTTGGCTTGGTGGAGGGCATTGTGAGAGGTGCACTGTTGTAGGGGACAGGGGCTCTGTAGTTCTGCTGTTGCCAGTGCCATTCTCCTTTTATGTGTGCCCAGGTGGCGGGTTACTTCCTTTGGTTGTCGGTTTTTGTGCATGGCCATAATTGGCATGAAAAGAGCGGGAGAAGTGTTTGACGAGCCAAAGAAATGTACTAAACCTAAGTGTGCGAGAAAGCATTCAAAAGTTGTGGCAAAGGTGACATTGGACATGTAGTGCTCGTAATCTCAAGGCATTACACGGCAAATCATTGAGGAATGATTGCACTTCTCTCTTGGCATGCTTATTTTAATTTCATAATTTAGGAGAAGCTGGCGTGCAGCTGCTTCTATACTTATTTGGGAAGCTCAGTGTAGTTGGGAACATCTGTTTAATGTTTGTTTTTTTTAATATACATTGGTGGTGTTTAGGATAAGTCGTTAAGCTATGTGCAAACACAGTCTGTAAAGAGTCTGTGAAAGTGTACCACTGAGGCATTATTGGCTGAAAGGAGGGCTATGTGCGCTTTACTTTTGAGCTTAAAGTTTTGCGTGGCCTGTCCGAATACTGTGTAGGATAGTGCGAGTGCTATATGAAGTAGGTTTTTTTGGCGGGGATTTGGGTCACTACAAGCTTTGCTTGACTGAAATATGAAGAGTTTTTCCTATTTCATGACATGTTTGCTGCACAGAGCCTGTCATGGTGCAACAAAATCTTAAAAGGCAGCTTTGGGTTTTCAGTGCGCATTTCGAGTTTATAATCTCAATATAATACTTACGATTCCTTCTTAATTTCTTGAGGTAGTGATAAAAGAATTTTCAGAACAGTGAAAAGCAGTAAACGGGAGGAAAAACTGGCTTGCCAAGCCAGGGCAGTGCTTTGCAGGATGCAGTAGGGGAATTGCGAACATTATCAAACTTGTGCATGTTTTGTGGGCCACTTAACTGGTGACTGTAACCATTTGTCCCTGTTTATAAAGTATTGGAAACGACTGAAGACAACGCACGCTCTTGTTCAGACCTCTGGACTGGCTGCCAGCAGTTGGATAGTTTTTTTTTTAGGAAACAAAAACTCGTGATGCAAATGTGGCAAAATGCTCAAAATGAAGTCGCATTATGGGCAATATTAACACCAAAACTAAAAACTTTGACAGAGAAACTGTAGAAGCTTGATCGGGGGTGAATGTAGACACTTCATTGGGGAAACTTCATTGTGTAGAATGTAGAAACTTCGTTGGGGAAAATGTAGATACTTCGTCGGGGAGGCTGTAGAAACTTCGTCGGGGAGGCTGTAGAAACTTCGTCGGGGAGGCTGTAGAAACTTCGTCGGGGAGGCTGTAGAAACTTCGTCGGGGAGAGAATGTAGAAACTTCGTCGGGGAGAGAATGTAGAAACTTCGTCGGGGAGAGAATGTAGAAACTTCGTCGGGGAGAGAATGTAGAAACTTCGTCGGGGAGAGAATGTAGAAACTTCGTCGGGGAGAGAATGTAGAAACTTCGTCGGGGAGAGAATGTAGAAACTTTGTCGGGGAGAGAATGTAGAAACCGTGACGATGACATGTTAGTTATTACAATGTGCAATGCAAATGCAAACTTAAGCTATTACAAATGCAACAAAGCATACAAGTTGCCCTAAATGAAGTCTGAAATATTAGCGACTTCAGCACAGGGAGGGAGGGTTTGGGGATGGTGGGGTGTTCAGTGTTTCTCTTTCTTGGCGCTGCGTTTACTGCTGCCGCCACTGTGTGCATACTCTGCTGTTGTTTCTCTCTCTGTGCGAGAAGGGGACACGCCCTAATGGCCAGGCCCCCGTGTGTGTGTGTGTCTCTGGCGCGCAGGGTTGTCGAGCTACGCTGCTGTAGTGCGAGGTTATCAGGACCAAACTCCGGCAGGTCTGTAGGCTTTCCCCCCTTTTGCTGCTGTGCTGCTGCTGCTCTGGCCACTGGCCTGGCTTGGCTGCTGGTGCACATCATTTGCCTGCCATCTGGCTGCCTGTTTTGCTCGCTCACATTTTCCCCATTTTTTCCTTTCACCTTCTCTGTTCACATGACCTCTTAGTTTCTTCTGTTTGTTCGCACAGGGTTTTATTCTCCGTGGTTTTCTTGCCTCTTCTTCTTCAGTTGCTGCTTTCTTTTTTCGCATGCTAGACCAATCTCCAGCCATTTGATCTCAATGGAACTAGATTTATTAGTTGTAGTTTAAGAGGGCCAATTTGGGGGCCGGGCAGTAATGAACTCTTTTGTCTAGCGAGCTTAATCAGGTGCAGTGGGACCTGCAACCTAATAAAACAGGCAAGGCGAACAGATTTCAAATGTGTGCATAAAGCTAGATGTGGTTAAAAAATTTGCTTTGTGCAGACAGACAAAAGCTCCAAAAACGTTGCGACAGAAATACCATATAGCTTAACGTAATTATGCAGTTTGAAATGGTTTAATACTCTTGGAGAACATTTAGATCACTGAACATTGCTCACGGCATACCATAATTACGTTCTGTGCACCTGTGCAGTTCGTAGTGGCATTCAGTTGCCTAAGAGCCTTCTGTTTTGCCTCTAGACTTAAATCGCCTAGAACAAAATGATTGTTGAAAGCTTTGTCGGCATCACCAAGTTATTGTGGCAGAGTTCACATGATCTTGGATTCACTGAGTTCACTTGATTCAGTTGCCAACTGTACTCACTCCACTTGTTCGATGACTGTCACCTTTCAAGGCAGGCTCAGCCTCTGCACATTTAGGTTCCTTTGCCTGCTTTTTCCCTCTAGCTCACATGCACGCCAGAAAGGTCGTTACTCTTCCCCCCTCTCTTTCTCTCTGCCTGTTCTTCCACACCAGCTTTTGTTGGACAGTCACTGGGCACATCATTCACAGGCTAGATAGGTTCTTGGGTAGCTAGTTGAGGCATGTCCGTCACGGTATGCACTATTCGTTTTCACGAGCACTTTGGCTTCCAATGGGACCCAATTTGCTGGCTCTTTGCAAGCGGACAGTTCATTCAGGGCACAAGCACTGAGGCTAAAAACTGTGCCCTCTTGACGGATTTTGGCGTCCTGGGTGTCTTCCGATGCCTCGGATTAGACGGGCTTCGCAGAGGCACTGGCATTAATGTGGATTTGTCTGCCTAATTCAGGACATGTATGCACCCTCTGTCAAAAATACTGCAGTGGCACCATCTCACGGGCCTAACACACACTACAACCACCAGGGGTTCTCTACTCGGTTGTGCAGTGGAGCTGTGGAAGCTGTTGCTCTTAGAGGAGTGATGACAGCAATTTCCCTTACCTTTGAGAGGTTTGGAATGCTGGAAAGGCAGAAATGAGCTGCACTGCATGGCCAAGGAGGAAAACCTGGTGTCCTCTGTATTTTTGACAAGGGCTGTACATTTGTACTCCCTTATGACCAGACAGTATAGTAACCAGAGGGCTTGTTGTAATGTGACGGGCTGGAATGTAAAACGCTTGGGAATAGGAGTTGGGAAATTTTTTTTTATTCTAAATTCTTCATTTGGATGCTCCGTGAGCACAGTTGGGTGCACAGCACGCTTCAAAGTCTGCACCAACCACAGTCTATGCACTGTAGCTCATATATGAGCACTACTTTGCTTTCTGCTATTGCGCTGGGCGTACACTGGTGTTGATGCCAGCGCTAGAGGACAGTGTAAGGAAAGTCATGCTTACCATCATCTACAATTTTGTATGCTTTCTGTTGTGTAGGGTCTCATGCAGTCAAATACTTCAGCAGCGACACTTGTGTCTGTGATTAGCGTCCTCATCAAGCAGTCAGTCTTGCTTGATGCATTGCTCTGCATTGCAGTTTCATACCGCTGAGCTTTTTCTGCTCTGCCGCCAGCTTTCAGGTTACTAACTTTGCAGTGACTTCGCTTATTGCTTTCTATGTTTTTGTTGTTGAAATGCGTTTTCTAGTTATTTTTGCAAAGGCACAATTCTAGAAAGGCCAAAAGCCCTTTCTAATAAAAAAAACTTACGCAACACTGCAAATGCTCACAGAACTATGCTAGTTTGACTTTTTTTTTTCTTCACTATGCAGACATTGAAACGAAGGTAAATCTGATGTAAGGCCATCAATTTCGTGCCGCACAGAAATGCAAAGTGCTGTTCCTATGGTAGAGGTTGCTGAAATTGCTCACAAAACAATTATACTAGCTTACAAATAATTTTTTTTTTCTTTTCCAGCATCGTAAGGTGTACTGTACTGATTTGTATTTTGCATACTGCCATTTGCCATGCAATGTAAATATAGTACTTCCAGCATCTGGCTTGGAGCTTAAGCTCTGTAAAGCTTGAGTAATCTATGTTGAATTTGTAAACAATGCACCCCTGTCAAGTGGTGATACTGATACTGGCTGGAGAGTGCATTTTACATGAAATCTGATGCTGGTGTCACACAGGTCACTTCCAGGGGTTGTTAAAATTTATTGCCAGCCTGGCCTTATCGTTATGGCTGCTTCACGGTTAGTTACTGTTAATGGTACAATGTTACAGTTAAGCCGTGGAGGCATCGACAAGTTCAGAGGTTAAGCTGCCCAGAAGCCATCAAAACTGCCTCGTGTGGCACCGGTATTACACTGCATAGATATGATTAGTGACTTGCTTGGCGAAACACTTTGCAATGTCTGTGAAAAAAAACCAGACAGGGCATGATGCACTAATCAGCCGCAAGCTGGTCCCTTTTGCGGCATCTTGCTTGTGTCTCGTGCACACAAACGCTCGCACAGCCTTGTCGTGTTGGTTCGCCGTCTCTGCTTGTGCGCACATCGTCTTCCCGCGCGACCTTGTCTTCCCCACCCCCACTGCCGGAAAGTTGGCCTGTCGCCCCGTTAACAGCAGCACAGCAAGCTGGCCCCAGGGTGTGACGGCAGAGATTCCGAGGCCTTGCCCCCGCATGGAACCTTCTGCCTCCCCCGGGGGGTGACACCTGACGACTCCCGCCCCTCTGGCAGCGCCTTTGCGGTGGATGTCGCAGCAGCGCCTAACCCGACAGCGTGCCACCGCCTTGGCTTGTGGAGACAAAATCGGGGGGGAAATTTATTTTTAAATAAAGCCCACGGGGCACTGAGCAACTGCCCTGTTTCGAGGGAAGAGAATTTCCTGTTCAGAATTGGATGATGTCGAGCAGCCAAATTGTACAGATTAGTTTTGAGCGCAGAACATATAGGCAACAAAGAGACAAAAGCTTTTGGCTTCGAGGTGCCCGCTGGTAGCGTTCTTGGATGGAATGTGAAAGCCAGATGTGTAAATGCAAGGCACGCACTGCCCGAGAATTTCGTAATGCGCTGCTTCTTTCGTTTCCTTAGCCTTCAGCAAATACCACCTTAAGCTATCTTTTTTTCGTGCAGTTTGATTCCTAATTTGCCGCCCTGCAGTTGGAAAAGCTTTAACAATTACGGAGAAACGGGAGTTGCAGCAACTATAGTTGTAATGGGCAGATTTGGAGAACTCAGTAGCTTGAACAGTTCAAGTACGCTACATTCACAATGGCTCTAGTGTCGTACCTGTGAGCTCAAAATCCCAAGTTGGTCTGCATTCGATAGGCGACCAACGCGTGACAAAATATGAAAACCTTTTTAGATGGAGATTTTTCTGTCAATTTTTCAATTACGGCTTAGCTGAGATAGCTGTTTTGATCATTCAATATCCAGTTTGAGACGTACGGCTGTACGCCGATGAGGTAACTGAGCATTCTTTGCTATGAATGCCGCATTCTGGCAGCTGCTTGCAGGCGGGGCAGTTGCTCAGGGTCTTGCAATTGGTGGCAGCTGCCAGGAGGGTATGTGGCAGTGTTGTTAACGTCCTTTGGTTCCTGTTACTTTTTCTTTCTTCCCTTGGGTGCTGAGCACAGATGCAGCTGGCTTGATCGCATTATCGCCTGCATCAAACAACGCACTGCGTCTCAGCGATGACTCGGAGTTTCCGCCTGTGTCGCAGAAGAGCGACTGAGGCATCCGTCCTCCCCTCCTTGTGCACCAAGGTGCGTTTCATGGACACTCTGGTTGCAGGGTGCTGACAACAGTAGTCAAGTGATCCTGTCTTTTTTCTTTTTTAACTTGTGCATTGTTTTCTAATCGCCTTATCAGCGTCAGCACAGTATGTTTTGGGATGAGCTTCAGCAATTTCCAATCAATCAGTCAATAAGAACGCTTCCCAAAAGAGGCCCTTTCTCCGCACACACACTTGGTGCTTTGAGAGAGTGGATTGCGATATACAGGCCGACATTCTAAGAGTATGAGCAGTCTCTGTTTCACGAAGCCTCACTTTTCAAAATTAGTTGAGAAGCTCCAGCACTAGAAGCTCAATAGTGACAGCAACGATAAGGCTCGACATGCTCAAGCACAGGAGTGGGGGGCCGGTCACGAACGCTTTAGTGGCTGCAAGAGCTTCACGATGAGGGCTTCGCTTAAAATGGCGTTTTCTGATGATCTTGTGTGTTGGGATATGTTGGAATTATCTGAGCCTGTGATGTCATAGAGCTCTTGAGGAGTGTCATCTTTTTCTCCTTTTTGATTGTGGCTGAGTGGAAGCATTGTACGCTGTTATGCCTTCTGGATAACATGAGCTGTCATCCTGAGTGGCTATTTTCACACTGTGCATTCTTTCTATGGACAACTATAGTGCATTTCACTTCTTCTGATCATGGCGAAGATTAGGTGGTCATGATGCATATTAGCGGATGATAGTGACACTTGTTTGGACACAGTGCAGGTTAGCTGAAAGTGATAGATGTGGATTAGCTGGTAGCAATGGATGCAGATTAGCTGGTAGCGATGGGCGCGGATTAGCTGGTAGCGATGGGCGCGGATTAGCTGGTAGCTATGGGCGCGGATTAGCTGGTAGCTATGGGCGCGGATTAGCTGGTAGCTATGGGTGTGGATTAGCTGCTGGCTGTGGATTCGGATTAGCTGCTTGCTGTGGGCACAGATTAGCTGGTGGCTGTGGGCGCGGATTAGCTGGTGGCTGTGGGCGCGGATTAGCTGGTAGTGGTGGATGCAGGTTAGCTGATAATGTACCAATCTGATCAAGATGCAGATTGGCAGATGTTAATTGTTTTTATTCAATTATACCTCTTCCTCTGAACACTTGGCTTTCGCAACAGAACTCCTTGCATACACTTGAATTTGAACTTGCACTCTTGTGTTTAATTCTACGGCCTCTTGCATGCACGTGAAACTCCCTGGCTGAAGTCCTGCATGTGGATGTCTTGCTTGTGCCAACGATTTCCTGCCGGCAATTGTGGCTTTGTGCAGCTCGTAGCAGCAAGCATGCGTTCACTGCATTGACTTATTAATGCTGCGCAAGATCTACTTTGTGTGGTGTTGCATGCTTCTTATACACTGGCAAGAGTTGTGCTCAGAAATAACTGTAGAAATTGTAACAGTTCTGATCTAGAGCTGATTTTCCTCTGCATTGGAAAAGGTTGAAGATAAAGCACTGATTCATGGTGCAGCTTTTTAACTATCTTACAAATTAATGCGTTGTGGTGCAGCTTTCTCATTAACTTGTATAAACTGTAGCAGCTTTGCACAACTATGAATGGTAATTAACGTGTACTTGTTTGACCTACTGTTATTTATTCCCTGTGATTAGATAAAATATTTCCAGTCATTGATTTGCAAGTCATATATTTGATAGCAGTAGCTGTGGCCCTAAAGTGTTGCTTTTTAAAATATTGCTTGGGTTATAACCTGATGTGAAATAATATAAATAAGAATGAAAACTGCTTATGAAGTAGGGATTTGCATAATGTGAAAGCAGTAAATGAGCCAGTTACATTTACATCACTACATATTATAAAGAGCATGTAGGTACAAATGTGAATTTGTTTTAAATGTGCCTTGAATCACAGTAATGTTGTGCACACTAATTTAACTGTTCAAGTGGAGCTTCAATCTTGTAACCTATATGCCTAGCTTATTTATTGCATGCAGCTAAACTGCTACATCTCAACAGTACAAAGAAAAAAAGGAAGCTTGTCTGCTAGCAACGTTTCGACAAGAAGGCTTGTTTTCCTCTGGGGGTGAAATAACCCATTTTTCCGATTACCGTATTTTCCGGGGTACAAGACGCACCCTTGTATAAGACGCAGCCGCCATATATGCAGGCTGTCATTGAAAAAATTGGTATATAAGACGCACCCGTGTATAAGACGCACCCCAATTTTACCCAGTTAGGCTAGTGAGGCTTAATTAAACATGCTTATGCGACCATCGCAAAATGCACCGTCCGTGTGAGAAGTTCTTAAGCAACGCTAAGTGATCGAAAAAGGCAACACTCACGCCATACCAGCCCACGTTTTAGCACAAAAAAAAAGCGAAAGAACTCTCTTTATGTCCATAACAATTTATTTTTACATAAAACCTTCAAAGTCTTCATCTTCGGATGCGCTATCGAAAAGGCAACACGTCTGAAGCATTCTCTTCGCACTACGTACTTGCAAAAGGTGACTAAAAAAAAACATCGGCTTCTCTTGGCTTGTCTTGACAATGGCGAGAAGCGCAACTGTCGCCATCTTTTGGCATTTCACATTACCTTTGCTTGGGGCCTCCGAAACGGCCGCGTGTTTAAGATCCCGGAAGTGGTCAACCCCGCCGTTTCATGATAAAGTTCACCTAAAAAAGTTGCGCACTGCGGTCTCCGTATTGAAGTATTAACCATGTTACAACCGCATTATTGGTAGTAATATTTTTTCGGTGAAAAAAGCTTGAACATGAACCTGAGTAATTTCTGAACTCGCAAAAAAAAACGGAAAATTCGCATATAAGACGCACCCTTGTATAGGACGCACCAACAAGATTTTTGAAAAAAAACCGCGTCTTATACACCGGAAAATACGGTAGTTGAATGTGTGTTCTGGCTTTTGGTGATCTTAATTTTTTTTTTTTTTGTTCTCAGAACACGCAGATTCAACCGGTGACAAGTGAAGGCGGAGCAAGCACTCTGGTGGCACCAAAAGAACCAACTCGACCACTGGGCACAGCGCTCGGCGCACCTACGCGAGCGCTGTAGCTTTTGTTGTTCCGCTTGTGTCTCAACGAGAACGTGTGGGGGAGCATTTTTACACCACTGTGCGACTGTCACTTTCCGTGGTCTCCCCAGCAGCACGGATGCTGGCGTTTAGCTGGAGTTTATGTGCTAATTCTTCCTGGAAACACTTGAGGAGGAAAGCATAGTTGGGACTGACGCACCTTTTTGTTTGACTGCGATAGGACGATGTCGTTTTTTTTCATTGTTAAGAGTATTTTTTAATTTTATTTTCTTGCTCCAGCTGACAGGGGATCAAGTTGTGCTGGGAGTATTGTTTCTTTTTTTTTTTCATTTGTGAGATGTCTGCGTCCTGTGTACATGTGTGCGTGTGTTTGGGAAAGGCAGAGGTCATGACGCAGCATTTGGTAATGCGTCTGCCCTCTAGCCTGATTCGAGGAGTGCTGCATGCGTAAAGGGTGAAAAAAAAGAAAAGGCGGTACTCGGCACGTGATTGTCTTACCCTGTGCAGACACTCGGTGTAACATTATATAAGTATGCGTATGTATGTATGTGTGTGCAAAAACCAGTCTTGAGATTTGCACTCCCGCGCTGCTATTGCTTGATTCAGAAGGCTGTACATAAGATGGGCCAGCACGTTTTTGTATATTGTTAACCCTCCAAGTACATCTTCAGTCAGTGTTGGCAGACGAAAAAAAACAATAAAACTGTCGAAAATTTGTACATTGCTGTTTCTTCATTTTGTTCGACCGCAGGTTAGTTGTGAGACACATGCAGTGGTTCTGCAACAGAGATCGTGTAGCAGCGGTTATAATGCACTAGAAGCTACGAGCGCGAGGTGATGGCTTCAAGTACAAGTGTGCTTTTCACATGGTCTCGCGAGCAAACCGCACAGGTTTCCACTCCCCAGTTTAGATCTAAGGTGGGAGTACGAGCTCATGTCGGGCGACCTAGTACTTAAGACCTACTTCCTTGGCGTAGCCTCTTTATGCACCTGAACCCATATATCTGAGGCGGTGCTTGCCTTAGAGTGTTCTCTAGCTCCCCTCCAGTCCAGCTGTGACCAAACCCAGGGGGGGGGGGGGGGGGGGGGGGGGGGGTATTCGCTCGAGCCCATGCTGAAGCCTTAGTGGCCGCCATATTGGTGTACATGGAGAACGGAGAAAGGCAGCACACCGTGTATAATTGGCTTATCGCCAACTGCTTTAGACTGCCGCTAAAGCTACGTGCTGTACAGTCTTCGTATAGTCGGATACAACTTAAAGGTCTGTTCGATTCAGGACTGGTTCTCTGCACTAATTCTGAAAAAGTTCCGTTGGTGCCGGCGCGGTGCAATTCCAGTTTCTTGGTGCAGGTGCAGCGCGTCAGCAGCGTCACAAATCACTGGTGCGGAGATTTTCAATCGAGCGCGTGCACGCACAGGCCTTGTCGTCTGCTATCCGGTTCTCGTCCGTCGTGGTGTGTTGTGTTGCGGTGCGTCGCGTCTGTTTTTCGTGCCTCGTGGAGTCATGGACTACGACATCGCCGAATCCACTTTTATGGAATTTTCTTAGTCGTCAGACAGCGAAGATGAGGAAGCCGACGTGGTGCTTTCTTTCGCAGCAACACAGTTCGGACAGACCGCAACAGAATCCCCAACTACTACGAAAGCGTAGTAGCTAGGTATTTCAGCTTCGAATTCAAGAGGCTGTTCAGGCTGTCGCGAGAAACGGGAAAAACTTCCTTCAGTTGGCCATTGATGTTAACAAACAAAACGTCGTCTGCGCGCGTCGTCTGCTTACGCCGTCAAACACGTGCACCACTATCTTGCACCTCCGTCTCTGACGGTGCCGCGGTTCTTTGCACCGAAGCGGCACCACGACTGCACCAAAATCAATCGCGGACGGTGGTGCAGGGGGCGCTGTGAATCGAGCGCTTTGGTGCAGCGCACCGTGAACCGGTTCCGGCGGTGCAGAGAACTACGGCTGAATCGAATGCAGCTTAAGTCTGCAGTGAAGCTCCGCCCACGTTCAGCCTCCGCGCACAGAATTCCTCCACGACAAAAAAGTAATCCGCTGCTTAAACGTTTCTTGTGACCAAAACAAGAAGCTCATCACAAGAAAAAGAGTATAAGCTCTAGGATTTTGACATGGGGATTGTTTGAGATAGTCAAATATTAAAAAGCTGATTTCGTTTACAGTTGCGGTTGGCCAGCGGAGTAATACAAGACGCCGCGAACCGCGGCCCAGTGTTAGCAACTGCTGTTTTTTTAAGTTGTATCCTACTATAGCCTTTGTGAGAGCATTGAAGCAGTCTCCACCATGCAGTCAAAAGTAAAATTGGAAAGCAGTCCTCGGTTTGCAGGCAAATTGCTTGCGTGCACCTTGCTTGCAGGTTTGAAGGTTTATTAAAACGAAATACAAATGAGTTACAAGTTTCATAAAAAAGATAGTACAGTAGGAGGTCCCCAAACTAAAACTGCCTGGGGGACCTCCCAGATGTGACTATTTCCGCGCAAGCGTAGCGTTTCGAAGCTGGTTGCCAGACAAGGGAACTACTTTATGCAGAAGAGGGCACCGCTCGAGCGTTCTACACAAGGGTGACGCAGACTACAATATGGCGCCTGTCGCTCCAAGTGCTCCCCACCCGAAAACTAGCTGAGCTTGATAACATGTATGTGGAGTTTTTATGCGAAGCATATTGCTAGAGCTACCACTCACGCCGTCGCCGTGGGACCCCTAGCCGTGAAACCACGTGACACCGTGACGTCACACCACGTGACATCGGATGAGAGAGCCGGCCTCCGCCTCGCGCCGTCGCCGTGGGACCCCTAGCCGTCACGCCACGTGGCACCGTGACGTCACACCACGTGACATCGGATGAGAGCCGGCCTCCACCTCGCGCCGTCGCCGTGGGACCCCTAGCCATGCCCCTAGCCGTCACGCCACGTGACACCGTGACGTCACACACGTGACATCGGATGAGAGAGCAGGCCTCCACCTCGCGCCGTCGCCGTGGGATGCTTCGCATTCCCAAGGCTTAGCCAAGCTGAGCCTCGGCAATTTTTTATAAGGAAGATCTGTTTTAGGGAGGTCAACCACATCGGAAGTTGTGTCCCCAGCTTGACCCAGCGCAGCTTGTCTTTCCGTTTCGCGCGCATTGTGCGCCGAACAGCGAAGTGTGAACAAGGGGGTACGCAGCAGGCGTGACATCTACAAGGGAGGCTTTGATTGCGTTTCCAGCGTACCGCTCGTCCCCCTCCACCCGCGCGGCACTCTGCCTTCCTACCATGTCCGATCCCGGAAGGGCGATTCCGGGAGGAAAAGGGGCAGCATCGGCGAGCTGAAGAAACAACGCGTTGCTCTGGGGCTTCAAGCTACTATAAGCTCATTTGCGGTCAACTCGTCGACGCCGCTGCCGACTGGCTTCAAAGACGCCCCTAGAACTTTCAGCACAGGAGGTGGTTGGGACACTGTAGACACAAGGGCGACTGATTACGCTACTGCAGTCTCCTAGCTCGGCCATGCCCGGAGGTCGTGACCCGGCCGATGGAGCTGCCGCTAGCTAAACATTTGTATTGTGTCAGGAAATCAATTCAGATGCGTGCGTTCATGAGTTTCGATGGAGGTATTCGTGAAAAACTTGCAGGGGCTCTATTAAAGCATGAAAAAGTCGCCGGAAAGGGCTCTCCAACTTTCGCGCGTGATTGTGTGTTCTCTGCTCCGTGTAGAAGCGTATTTATTTGGCTAGCGTTCATGACAACACAATACGACGATTGAGCGAGTTGTGCTTTCCCTGAAAGGTGTCAGAGCCCCTTTAATTGTTAAGCACATGCAGTGTTCCCATCGCCGAAAATCAAGTGTTGCATTTAGGTGAACTTAGCCTGCAACGCGTGAGTATGAATTTTGGCGCCATCCTTTGCTATGGAAACAAGGCGCCCGCCTGAGGAGTTAAAAAATTGTGTGAAGTGGCATAGTCGTGCCTCTGCGAATACAAAGGGTACCACACTTCATTTGGCACGTGGTGGGGAAACACTGACCTGCATAGTCGCTTAGCAGAAACTGCAGTCTACGAAAATTTCTGGAGCAACTTTTACGCGAACATGTACATACGTCGGTTGCTGTGGCGCGCGTTTTTTATTTTGATCTTTAGTTTCACTACTTTCAATTCCCATCTGTCTGCACGTAGCAGCGGTAGGGGGCCATTCGACAGGCCCGTGGTGCCCGTGCAACTTCCACAGAGGACCAACAACATCTGAGCTTCAAAATTTCAAACCGAAGTCAGTGGGAGATTGCGTGATTGCGTTTCAGCCATGGCCCCGAGGTACAACTCCAGGTAGTGGGCTGGGCCCAGGAGGTCGCAATGAAGCATCGACTTCAAGCCACCTAGCGCAGTCGAGAGGGCCCACAATCTGTCTAAACGCTATCCCTAACCCCTGCCCTCTTTGTCTTATGATAAATAAAAGTTTGTTCCTCCTCTTTCCTCTTTCTTTGTTCAGCCAGCAACCGCAGCAGCCAGCATCAAATTCCCATCGTGGGGTGTAGAAATGGTACTTGGTTGAACAATCTACCCATTGCTTTGTTGCACGCAAAAGCTGCAGTTTCGGTTTCTGTTTCCATTGAGGTGGCAGCACCGCCGTTTGCAAGCCGTTTGTGAGAAGTCTAGCACCTGCCGCTCCGAGGCCACAAACATGGCCGCAATGGCAAGCGCAGCCGAAAGATGAAATTCATCGTGTTCACAACGCCGCAAAGCGCCTGATCTCCCCTTCGCCGCTTGCCGGGAACCCGTCGTTCGTGGCTGCGGGAATCGTACTGGATGCCTCCAAAGATGGTCAGTGGTCGAGCACGCTTATCCTTGCCGCTGGCGAAGGTTAAGAAGTATCGGCAGCGTCTGAACATGAGACGTGCTAGTGT
Organism: Amblyomma mixtum; assembly: GCF_055824585.1. Classification (NCBI taxonomy): domain Eukaryota; kingdom Metazoa; phylum Arthropoda; class Arachnida; order Ixodida; family Ixodidae; genus Amblyomma; species Amblyomma mixtum. The sequence continues at coordinate 116,852,052 of NC_143015.1, read as the reverse complement.
GATTCATTGTATGCCAGCTCGGTGTATGTGCGAGTGTGCTGTGGTTGTCGTGTCAGTCACCGGCCCGTCCGATGGTTGGGGTTTTGCTTTTGTAGATACTCCGTGTCCAGTCCCCGGATGGGACAAAGAGGGTCGAGTGCGATGGGGGGGACACGACCGCTCATCTCTACAACAAGGTAGGAAGGTGCAAAGAACTCATTCAAGGCGGCTCACCTGTTGACGCTGCTACCACGTATCTCAACGCACGTCACTGTGCTAGCCAGGCCGCCTCCGAAACCGTAGTTCTCCTTTTTTTTTTTTGCAGATACAGAGTGCCTTCAACTTGCCCAACGTCTTGTGCTTTGTCGTATATAAAAACAAGGAGCGGTCGAGCAAGATTCCCCTGCAAAATACCAAGAGGTTGTCCGCGTACGATTTCAAGTGAGTCATTCATTTGTTTTCAGTGTTATCGTCTTAACTTGACCCGAAAATATCGGAATGCAGTGTCAGCGTCGTGCCGGTCATTGCACCGTTAAACCCAGTGTTAGTTCGACCATGCCTCGTAATTTTTTAATCCGAAGTCGTTTCTTATGAAATACTTTCTTAATAGAAAGTTTCATCCATTCCTGACGCTTGGCGACACCTGTCGGCATTGATCGCTGCAGTGTGATGACTGTTCATGTCTTCTCATTTCTCTTTTTATTATTTTCCTGGAAGCTTACAAGCTTGTGTTTTGAGATTGGGTGTGAGCGTTTGTTGCACAGCTCGCGAAAGTTACGGCGCCGCTGTTACGAACATTTGTAGGGCCAATATTGTTTGTTTGTCTTGCAGAAATTTTCTACCAGTCCTTGCATTTTCTTTTTCTTGCTGCAGACATGGTGACATGTTGTATCTAGTGCTCACGGACCAGGTCGCACGAGTCAACAATGATGCTGTTGAAGTGAAAGCTAGGAGCAGCCCACCGCCCGTTCGCCACTCTAATGCAGCTACCGCAGCACCGGTTGCACCCGTCGTTGAAGATGAGGTGGACGTGTTCCTATCCAAACAGTCTGGCTTGGTAGACCGACCACGGGATGACAAGCTGTGAGTCTTGTTGCTTAACCGTGGCAAATTTCGTTTCTGTTGCTTAATCATGGCAACGTGTGCTGGATGACGTCACATTACGGCAGTGCCAAATTTCAATATTCTCTACTTCTCCCAGCCTTTTTTATAGCTTGCTTTCCATTTCGACAGCCTTGCAATGGCTTGCCTTAGTGGCAACACACACTGTCTGTTTGTAACTTAGTAGCATTGAGGGTATCGCAACTAGCAAATGCCAACCTCTTACGACATTTTTTTCTCGTATGTCATCAGAAAAAACAGTACCTGAATTTCATTTAGGTTTGGTGATAAGCGTAATCTTTAATGCTTGCTTTCAGTTTGTACTTATATTCTGCTGTGAAAGAGTATAGTTTGGCGTTGGTGTGCTAAAGGCAGTGGTTTGAAGGCCCCTCAAGCCTGAGTCGCTTTGGGACATTAAGTCCCATAAAACCATTTTGCTGGCACCTCTAGATTGAATGTAAGGAACTTGCTGTGGTTTTTCACAAAATAGTGTAATGAAGAATGTTAAAATTATATCTATAAATTATCTCGAAAGCAGCATCGGTAAAAGTCGAGCTTTACACAGAAGATTGAAATTGTACATATTGTTAGAATGTGTAGTCATTGCAGTGAAGTGGTGGCACATGGCATGAATGGATAAAAATGCATTTGGAGAAGGATAGCTTTCTGACTTTGATTGCGGAAAGGAGAATTGTGTGGGGAAATTCATTCTATGGTCGATGCCAGTGAAGTGTTCAGAGCGAGTGACATCTCCTTGGTGCGCACTCTTCTTCGGTGTGATCTGTTCTTGCAGATTTAAGATACTGGGGTTATTGTACTGTCTCTTTTATAGTTGTGTAGCTGTAAACTTGCAAACTTGTAGTTTTGGGACTAGTAGCACTACTAGTGCAGTCGCTGATGTGTTCTGAATAGGTGTTTGTTCTTGCAATATTAGTTTAGGTAGTTGATGTTATGGGGTTTACATTGGGGAGATAAACACGTATTCCCCGTTTAAGCGCGGCTGACACAGTTCAAAACCGCGCGGACCCCACCCCGTGGTCGCGTACGCTACTGAGCGCACGCCGACCACGGCGGGCCTTGCTCTGCGGGAACAAAGGAACGACACAATGGCTGACACAAACAAGGCATTTATTGCTATAGCAACAATAACGCCAGCTAGCAACAAAATACACTGAGGAATCTAGGATGTCCGACTCACCAGCACGGCTACGAGCGAACGTCCGCCCACGGTAGGGCAAAGGGAACTCCGAGGTCGAGCGGGACGGGCTCGGCGGGAGTAAGTTCCGACCGAGAGGCGCCCGTCGACGAAGAGCGAAGCTGCGAGCGAAACGTCTGCTCGCTTCCCGATCCCCGAGAGAAGAGACCCCGTCGCTCCCCGCGAGCGCGCAGCAAAACGCCATCCGTGGCGCTGGTGTCGCTGCGACGCGAGCGCCCTCCCTTGTTAATTACAGTAACCGAACCGAGAGGAGTGCTTTTCGGGGGGGCAGCTAACAACAGTGGGGTGCGTTGAGGGAAAGCGTACGCAGGGGACGAAGGCGTCCCCACATCCCCCCAACCTTAAATAGACCCACGCGCCTGCAAGTTACATGCTATGGAGGAGTCTCCTGGTCTTCATGCACTTGAGGCAGGTCGTGCAGCGGAGGTCACGCCGACAGGGTGCACGCAGTCTTCCGCGGTATTCCGAAGGCGGCGTGAAGGTCTCCGCTGGGACGACTCGCATGGCCCGCGGGCTATGTGCCCGCAGACCCGCGAAGAGGAGGGCCGGTTGACAACTGCAGGCCAAGATTCCGCAGTAGTCGCCAGGGCAGCAGCAGCCGGAGGTGGCTGCTGTCTGGTCTCGCCACGGCTGCCCGGGATGGATGCGGCGAACAGGATACAGGCCGCTCCGTCGCAGCAGGTGGCAGCGAGACGATGTGCACACGCCAGCAAGCCGGAGTGGCTCCACTGGATCTGAAAGATTGCCAAAACACACTCCGCATGCCTTTAACGTAGGTCACGGGAGGGGAAACGGCGTACACAAGGGCCACGTGGCTTAATGCTCAACTCGCTAGCAAAACGTGTCAGGCGGCTGTGCAACGCAAAGTTCGAGTGAACAAAGCCCTTTCTTGAGTTGAACGAGAATGCTCGGTTCATGCGAGGTTAAAAAAAACGGGTGGGCCAGCAAAGTGCGCCCCCTCTCAATACCACGGTCCGGTGGTCGTGTCACTTTTGACAAGGTGCAGGCAGCTATGAATAGCCTTAGGCCTCACTACCACTGTGAAGGTCGACGACCCCCAACAAAAGAAAGACCCGAAACGGGTTTCGTGCGCGCAGCCGCGAGGAGACATCAGCGTTGTGGGGTGGTCCTCCCCGCTCGCTGCACGAAGCAGCTGCTGAGTGATCGGCGCCCACCGTATCGGACGGTGTCGGAACGCCCGGTGCCGAGCTGCAATACCAGCGAGCTCGTAACGGCACCCGTGGCCCCAGGCCACCCGGCTCCCAGAGCCGCGACTCCCAGAGTCGAAAAAGAGACAGCGAGAAAATATATACAGAAAACTCGGACCACCCACGTGGCTTCCGTACTCACTCGCTTCGGGCTCGGCAACTGCGCCCGCTAGGCCTCGCGCTCCCTCGATGCGGACCAAGTGGTTCTTGAAGAAACTCCAGGAAGAAAACTTCACAAAAAAAAACATGCTGAGCATGTCGAAAAGTTCAAACATGCTGCAGCGCAATACACCTCGCACTCAAGAAAGCATGCCGCAGGTCCTAGCGATCAAGATTCACTCTAGGCCTAGCACTTGTCAAGTCCGGACAAAGAGCGTTCCTCGAACCGAACAGACTGTCGTCCAATGTTCCAAGAGCAGGCCCCACGTTGGGCGCCAGATATGGGGTTTACATTGGGGAGATAAACACGTATTCCCCGTTTAAGCGCGGCTGACACAGTTCAAAACCGCGCGGACCCCACCCCGTGGTCGCGTACGCTACTGAGCGCACGCCGACCACGGCGGGCCTTGCTCTGCGGGAACAAAGGAACGACACAATGGCTGACACAAACAAGGCATTTATTGCTATAGCAACAATAACGCCAGCTAGCAACAAAATACACTGAGGAATCTAGGATGTCCGACTCACCAGCACGGCTACGAGCGAACGTCCGCCCACGGTAGGGCAAAGGGAACTCCGAGGTCGAGCGGGACGGGCTCGGCGGGAGTAAGTTCCGACCGAGAGGCGCCCGTCGACGAAGAGCGAAGCTGCGAGCGAAACGTCTGCTCGCTTCCCGATCCCCGAGAGAAGAGACCCCGTCGCTCCCCGCGAGCGCGCAGCAAAACGCCATCCGTGGCGCTGGTGTCGCTGCGACGCGAGCGCCCTCCCTTGTTAGTTATAGTAACCGAACCGAGAGGAGTGCTTTTCGGGGGGGCAGCTAACAACAGTGGGGTGCGTTGAGGGAAAGCGTACGCAGGGGACGAAGGCGTCCCCACAATGTTTCCTTGATTGGTAAGCTGCCTGTCTGGGGCACTGTTGGTGTGCGCTTGAAAAATGCATGATCCTTTGGGTCTGTAATGGTGAAGTTTGCTCTCCGTTAACTGTTTGGGAAGTTAAGATGAGTGGCTGCTTGGTGGAAGTCTATTCGTGGGATTTGGATGCAAACGAATAGTCGTTCGTGCCGAACAGTTTCTTGCATAGTCAAGAAAGCAAGGTCAGTTCTAGTATGCCTATTCTGTGGAATAGCAGGGCCATACTGCAGTAAGCAGGAATGCCTTGCATTAAGGGATATTAACTTTTGCATTTATCAGGACTTCCTTTAGGCAGTATTTGTTATGACCCAATGTATAAACATAACTCAGGGGGAAAACAGAAACCACTTCATGCGGCTTACTAACGTTACATGTTTTCATGCAATGCACTGCAAAAGTTCTTGCTGCGAAGTCAGTGATAAGTGGAGTGTATAAATTCATTGGATTCGTAACAACCTTATTCAAAACAGTGTAAAATAGCTCTAGATATAGGGATAAATCTTTGAGGTTGAGGTAGCATTGCTGATAAAGTATTGTTTTGGGGTGAGAAGATTGGTCAGTGCACTTTATAGGGTTCCATCCGAAATTATTTTGAAGTTACGTGTTTGTGCAGCATTGTGCATTGGCCAGGCTTGCTTCCACTTCAGATGGGGCACTGTTTTCTTGCCTGACTCCAACTTTCGTAATTTGTAGCCTATTTTAAGCCGTATGTCTGTGCCAACACTAGGGACTTTCAGCTTCACAAAGTGCTTCATGCTGCTGAACTTAAAAAAGACAAGTTGAATTTTTGGAGTTGGAAATGTATACCTGCTAGCTGCCTTATTTCTCTGAGTGGTTATCCACAGGTCTGTTTTGATATTTGTTTGCAAATTTTAGTGTGAGAACTGTGGCCACTTTTCTGTTACAAAGAACTACCTTCCAGAGGTTAGTGTGTCTGGGCATCTGTCTTGAGCATTTGCTTCGTTGTTTGTCTCCTCAGCTGTCATCACGGAGCCAATGCCAAGTGTGTCCACTGTGCACCGCTAGAGGTGAGTTGACTAACTAATTTGAGGGCTTTGCTACGTTTTCGTTAACTCCCTGAATTTAGTACTACAGACATCTTATCTTCTTCCTGATAGTGCTATGATGAGGGCTACCTGCGGGAACAGAAAATCAAGCATCTGTCATTTCATTCCTACCTTCGCAAGATCACCGGGGGCCTGGACAAGTAAGTGCTGTGTGCTGTAGTTTTCTTCACTTAAAGTAGGAAACACCAATTTTTTTGGTTGTTTTCTTTATTTGAATGGCGCACCAGACATCCACGCGCACGGATCACCACATGAGACCTGCCTGTGTCCGGTTAATAATTCATTACTGAATTTTTCCTCTCGTGCTTTTCAGTTTCGGTTTCGATAGCCAAATGATGTGATGTCAAGGTTGATTTGAGGTCACGTGAGGCATAAAAAGGATTACAGTGCATTCACTGCTTTGCTGTTTTATTCACCGGAGCTCTAGCGTCTGCCTGCCTCAACATCAGGAATGAAAAGAAGTGAACGAGCAACTATAAAATAAGTTTCTTTTATGCCTCGTGTGACCCGAAGTCAACTTTGACATCATAGCCATTGTTCAGCCATTGAAACCGAAAGTGAAGCAGCATGGTGGGTAGAAATTAAGTTTATTTATTTAATCATTCAAGTTATTCACAAGCTCATTTTGCATAAGTGCATTATCTGAGTGGGGCAGTATACACATAAGTTCAGAAAGCATTAGAGCAAAAAAATGATTGAAGAGAAACATTATACAATAGTCAGCAAGAGATATTCTGCAGAATACAAGTGAATTTAATAAAGGCATTGTACAAGTTTCAGAATGTAGCAAGGTGGAAATGGAACCCGATTTTTCACTGAAGTTACAAAAAGCACAATTTCATTCACATTATACAGCAGTAAAATTGTTTTCTGGTGAAAGCACATAAAACCAATATATTAGGCAATTATGGTGGTTATAGATTATTTCCTTGATAAAGATGAATTCCATGGGCTGAACTTTTTGTTTACTAACATCTTGCCCATTATTACGATGAAAGAATCCGCAACCAAAATTTGGCGCCTGCATCCCTTTTTATGCCTGGGATTTGTACTGCCAATGCTGAACACTTTCCTGATGGACATTTGATGTCCGGTGTGGCCTCGGTCGCATTTGTGGCTTCTTTTTCAAACGGGAGGGTGCAACTTTATTTTTTTTTATGCGAAGCATATTGCTAGAGCTACCACTCATGCCGTCGCCGTGGGACCCCCACGTGACACCGTGACGTCACACCACGTGACACCGTGACGTCACACCACGTGACATCGGATGAGAGAGCCGGCCTCCACCTCGCGCCGTCGCCGTGGGACCCCTAGCCGTCACACCCGCGCATTTCGAACGCGCGTTCACACTCGGTGTAGGTGAAACGCTCGCTCCACCGGGCAGGCAGACGCGGCTTCCGTGGCAATCCAGGCGCTCACCCAACGCGCGTCTCGAGGTTAGTCGGCGTTCCGCTGTAGCCATGCCGTTGTCTTCCCCCACGACGAAGGCTTCTAGTGGTTGTATTAAACTGACCAAGTATTCAACCAAGGAAAGCCATGTATTACCAAGCCTAGCCACCAATATGCTTCGCATTCCCCAGGCTTAGCCAAGCTGAGCCTCAGCAATTTTTTTGTCATCATCGTGTACAGGGGCAAGTTTGCGGCCCTGGAAAACATCAGCTGCAAGTTGCGTCCGGGATGCCGGGAACATGCACCGTGGCCGCGGGGCATTTGCACCAAGTGCCAGCCCAACGCCTTGACCCTGAACCGGCAGGTGTACCGGCACGTGGACTCGGTGACGTTCGAGAACCCGTCCATCGTCGAGCACTTCCTCAACTTCTGGCGCGAGACGATGCACCAGCGGATTGGTTTCCTGTACGGGCGCTACGAGCACCACAAGGACGTGCCCCTGGGCATCCGCGCCACTGTGGCCGCCATCTACGAACCACCGCAGGTGAGCTGTGAGAAGGGACCTCGGGACAAGCTCTTTTTAAGACTTTGCCTACCTTTACGCAACTATTCTAAACACATTCCACGAAAAGGTTCTCGACAGAGGTCTGGTACTTTCTTAGTACATTGAAAAAAAAAGGTAATAATTGCGCATTAGCACCTACTGAGCACAGCCACACAGCTAGAAAGGAAAACTTCACAGCTTTTCAAGAAACCTTGCGGTTGAAGAAAAATTGATCCGAGATCAGAACAAATTTTTCATTAACTGTAAATTTTCTGAGCAAGCTCTATAGCATTACTTTGTAGCCGTATAGCTGCACTCGGGTAGATGCAGAGTTATTGCTTTCTTTGTGCATTTATATTGTGTGATTATAGGTTTTGTTATGTTGTTGATGCTGAAATGCAACCCCTGTGTCTCATCTCCCTCAATTTCTGCATATGGTTTTTTTTTTGTCGAAGAGGAGAGCGTGTTGGCACTTTATGCGAGAGCAGTAAAGACATGTTGTGAAGATTTATAATTGGTTGAGCATGTGCAGCAGCGTGTCTAATCTACTTGGCATGTAGGCAATGGAAAGAGAAAAGCAAAACCTCAAGAAAAAAAAAAAAAAAAGCTTGAACGGAACAGCATTTGCAGGAAAAAAAAATCTCTGTGGGTCTCTTAATATTTCGAGATTGTGCAACACTGGTGAAGGTTCTCTCATGTGAGGCAAACTCAGTGCCACTAATGTGAAGTGAATTTACTAGGGGGCTTCATATTGGTTCAGACAATAAATTCACAGGTGGAACAAGGGCACACAAAAAGCTCACTAAATGCTTATGAGTCTGTGATGTGAGCGTTAACTGGGGTGTGAAATTGAAGAATTTTTGAGAGTCATGTTCAGTTTAGGCGATATTTTCTCAGATTTAAACTCTTCTGTCAAGGTATGAATATTTCTCCGAAGACAAGCTTGAAACACGATTTGTGTGCGGAAAGAGAAGTAATGCTGGGCACTATGGCATAATTTCGTGGCGCCCTCTGTGTGCACGGATGCAAACTAGCTGCAGCGCCCTCTTTGTGCGGCAGTGTGAACTACCATTTGCAGATGCCGCCTCTGCCGCTCTGACACAGATGACAAGGATGAGTGCTCGTGCTTTTAGTCTACGCTCTTTTGTCCTCATTCCACCTGTTCATTTGTCATCTTAATAATAATCGCTAACTGGCCCAGAGATCACCGCTTTCAAGCATCATACAGGATATTTAGGTTATGTAAGAGTTGTGTGGTATGTCTTTTTGTTTGCTTTTAGGAGAGCACACCGGATTCGATCCGACTGCTGTCAGACGAGAAGCAGCCGTTGGTAGACGAGCTGGCATCTCGGCTTGGCTTGGTCCGAGTCGGCTGGATATTCACTGACCTCGTCCCCGAGGACCTCCAGAAGGGGACCGTCAAGCACCTGCGCAACATTGTGAGTCATACTCGTACATTGTATGAGTTTAGATGATGTTTGACCTTCCCTGCTAGTTAACCTGCTAGCAAATGCTTGATGTTTCACAGCTGTAGTTGCAGCTAGTGACCTGAGTTTCACACACTGGGTTCCGAATTTTTTCAAGTGCTACTAAGCCTTTTGCACTGATTTGTTTTGTTAGCATGTACCATTTGTGCACTCGCATATGAACCGAAGAAACCACAATATCTTCTCTATAGAATGCGTGAGAAATTTTTAAATGGTAAAGCTTTCTTCATGACATTAAGGCGACACCTGTGCACTAATGTCTTAGGCACCCTTCCCAGAGAGAAAACATGCAATCAGAAGTTTGTTGTCTGTATTCTGTAACCATTTGGGATGGTGGAACTGTGCAATTTTAACACTGCATCGTTGAAGGTCTCGTTCAGTGGAAAACTGGGCATTGGCGTGACTGGAAAATCCTGACTGGTCGGGGGTAGTGATGTAGAAAAGCAGTTTCGCCAAAAAAAAGGTGGTCAAGCGGAATCAAACCGCTATCCTTTGGGTAGGGAGCTGGGCACACTACATCTACACCACTGAGGAAGGTTTGTTCAATGGGGTAAATGGAGGCATTGTTAGAGCACCTCACACCACACAGTAGGTGAAATACATTACAGGAGCACTTAGTTAATTATGGTCACTAATTAGCATCACCAATTAATATGGCCAATGATATGTAATAAAGCAGTGTGTGATGGCAACAAGCATGTCGACATCTGCAAAAGGGTGCTCCATTGGACTCCCAAGCGACCATAGGGATCCTTTAACGCTATTGAGTCGTACTCTTAAAGGTGCACTGAAGAGGAATCTGAACTTGTCTTTTTGCCGTGGGTACTCGATCTACACGTTCCGAGCTTTCTTAGAAACTGCGATTTACTGCCCTGTGTGGCTGATTTCCCAAATTAAATCGAATTAACCTCTGGCTCCCGCCTTTTTTTTTTTTTAATTCTGCCTCGTACGGTGGGCGGAGTCGACCAACGCGTGGAGCGCCTTTCACCCAGTGCCGTGGCGGCTTGCCGCTCTGCCATCGGCGGAGTAATACGTAGTAGTCCGTAGTAGCAAATAGTCCGCGCGTATTTTTATTTCTTCGAGCTTATTTTGCGGCTATATTATCTGCGAATGAAACTATTTATTCACGGAAACCTAAAAAACAACATAAAGCGAAAGCAGAGTCTCCACGGAGCTGGCTGAAAGGAACTTCACGCGTTGGTCGACTCCGCCCACCGTACGAGGCAGAATTAAAAAAAAAAAGCGGGAGCCGGACGTTAATTCGTTTTAATTGGGGAAATTGGCCACACAGGGCAATAAGTCACTGTTTCTAAGAATGCTAGGAATGTGTGGATCGAGTTCCCGCGGCAAAAAGACAAGTTCAGAATCCTCTTCAGTGCACCTTTAAGGTAACTTGAGTGGTCCCCAAGTTTTTGTAATCACTGCTTATCAGAGAGATGAGGGAAGGGGCTACAACTACAGTGGTGGCAGGTGGTTTAGTTTTCACTCCACCCACGACAGTTATTCCACTCAGCCAGTGGTCATTTGCATTGAGAACTGCGTTTGTCCCCCTGCAGGAGTCCTGCTTCCTCAGTGCTCAGGAGTGCATCATGGCGGGCCACTTCCAGAACAGCCACCCAAATCCCTGTCGGCTGTCCCCCGACGGCTACTTTGGCTCCAAGTTCGTCACGGTCTGCGTCACAGGTTAGCTCTTTCCTTACCACGCCACTGTGCTTCGATCACCGGTGATCGAAAAATTCGAAGCGCTACGGCAGCGCGACCACGGCCGCTACGGACTTTCTGAGTCATTCGGTTTGTTGTTCACACATTAAACTTCAACTTCCTGTTTAGTTTATATTTTTGCCAAAAAGCGGCAATTTTTGAGACGCGCTTGAAGTTGGGTGTGCGGCGTCGGGCGCTCCGAACGAGCCGTCATCATCGGGAATGGCGCTCGCTCGAAAAAACCCCGTTCCACTCAATTCCGCTGCGTTTGCACCACATATTTTTGATGTATCGATTAGCACGGACCCTGACGACGATGCTGTATCGTCAGGTATTGTTTCGAAGCCCAAACTGGGGCAACGAGAGCCCAGAACGCTCGCCTGTGCGTTCAGATTCCTCGTTCCGGTCTGTTTGTGTGAACCGAAGCTCCTCATTGTAGCCGTTACGGTGATGTGGCGCCATCTAAGTCGTTCTCCAGAGACTACAGTTTCGGTTTCTGCGTAGAGAGCAATTTTCCCACGACGCGCGAATTTTTGAAACGCCCTTGAAGCGGAGGGTACGGCGCGGACGCTCCGTGCATGGCGTCGGGCGCGCAGACGGCGCGCGCTCGGAAAAACCTTGCTGCGCGCAATTCTACTGCGTTGACTGCAATTATTATCTATGCTACGAGTAGTAGAGTCTCTGGTGACGATGTTGCATTGTCGGATTTTGGTTCAGACGCTGTAACTGCGCAAACCGATCCCGGAACGTTGGCCTGATAGTTTCGCTTTCTTTTTCCTGTCCGCTTGTGCGGGCGCATCTGGTTTGTTGTTCAGACGGTTAGTTCCATTTTCGGCCTAGTTCGTAATTTCCCCGCCAGTCGTGCATTTTTGAAGTGCCCTTGGAGCATAGGCTTACTGCGACATAATACGCGGTGAGGATGGCGTCGCGTCGAGGTCGGGCGCTTCGCGCGCTCGGAAGAGTCCCGCTGCACGTGATTCTCCAGCCTCTGCAGCTGATTTTCAAGATCCTCCGAGCAGCAGTGCCTCGGACGAAGATGTTGTAACGTCGGATTTCGATTCTGCAGCTACATCGCAGCTATACTTATCGCATACTATATATCGCAATATCACACCTATACTTGTTGTGTTTTATATTTTTTTTTTAATTTTTGACGTAAATTAAATAAGTTTTGATTTGTATTTTTTAAACCACGCTTACCAAGCTTTCGTTTGGCGCATAACATTACACTTCCAATTTTTTTTTTGTTGGACTGTAAAAATCATATAAAGGGCACTCTCAAACGAGCCTTTTCAAGAGGCATGAAGAAAAAAAATTCTAGCTCGAAAACTATTCCAGTTATAATTTTCAAACTTTAATGCCATGTTTTAGAAAGAATTTGAATTGATTTGTAGTTTCTAGAATTTTTTTAGTACAAGTGTTTGGAAAGTTATTCTCATATAAACACAAAACTTTTCTTCTTTTTTACTTTTTGTTGTGTTTACTGATTTTTTTTCACAGCATTTCAAGCAGAATATGTGTTCAAATAAATTTCATTATAAAGCGCATTCTATCTGAATTATTTTTATGCATTTTATATAATTTTATCTATCACACCTTTTCTAAAAAAAAAATTTGTCTGAGACATGTGAAAAATGGTCGTTTTTCCCGTGGTAAGGAAAGAGTTAGGGTGGGCTGAGGCTTTGCTGGCATGCTTTGCTTTTTCACGTTTTAATATGTTCGTGCCTGAAAACAGCTCACTGTCTTCAGTGTGGTGCACTTTGAAAAAAGTGAGGAAAATAAATTACTGACAAACATTTATGCATTTATTTGCGTAGTTTTTCATGGTTTTAGTATCCTGAAGGGATGAATGCACTAGCACCCTTCACCACCATGTTTTTAATTCTGCATGAAGTATTGTGGTATTCCTTTGATTCCGTGGTGTGGTTGCTGCTTGATTAAAGGTGCGTAATAGGGCCCACTGAGGCCATCACTTTTCATCTGTTTAGCAGCATTTTACTAGCTGTTCATAAGTAGGATAATAAGGGAGTAATTACTCATTGACGTCTACCCGAGCGCAGCCATATGGCTACAAAGGAAAGCTATATAGCTTTCTCAGAAACTTCGTAGTTAAAGAAAAATTCGTCCTGGTCCGGGGTTCGAACCCGGGACCACCGCTTCACCGGAGCAGTCGCTCTACCAACTGAGCTAACCGGGACGGCAAGCTTATGGTAGGGCGAGAGCGAATTGATCAATAACTCGAAGTGGGAACAGTGATGGTCAGATGTTTGGGGGAATCCCCTAAGGTGGAGTAGATTTGTAATAAGGGAGTAATTACTCATTGACGTCCACCCGAGCGCAGCCATACGGCTCCTATGTAGCTGTATGGCTGCGCTCGGGTGTACGTCAATGAGTAATTACTCCCTTATTACAAATCTACTTCGCCTTGGGGGATTCCCCTAAACATTTGGTCATCATAAGTAGGATCTTCTCTTATCTCATTTCCTTTCTTAACATCAAGTATAGTACCTCATTGGGATGCCAGCGTTTGATTCGTTAGGCCTAGGAGTTGATTAACTTTGGAACAGAGGGCAAATTACGCCCTCGCTCAGCTATGCAGTTCGATGTCTTGATTCGTGCATTCAAATCCTGTGCACCAGTGTGGCTGTCCATACATGCCATGTGTTGCGCAAACAAAGTGCGAGTGAAAAACAAGAGCTGCCAGAAGTGGGTCATTATGCAGCAGCATTTCTTTAGTTAAAATGCCTAGACAGAGCCCTAGAAATTCTGCTCATAACTGGAAATGCAAATATGTCTGGCTTTTTATTTTTTGATGCCAGAAGCACACACGCAGTCATGCTGTAAAAATTCAACTTGGCCCATGATGAGCAAACCATAAAAAAATGAGAACTACAGATGATGTGGGATTGCATTTGCTTATGCTTACAGTGAGTTTTTATATTGATAAGTTAAATGGTGAGGGAAACCAGGTATCTCTTTAAGTGACGCCATTCATTGTGTATTGCCTGCTTTGTTTAAGCAAGGAATCTGGTAGCCTGCATTGGGTACTAACTTGCGTTGCGTCGCGTGACCTGATAATGGTTGTAGTGGCGAAAAATTGAAGTTGGCACCAAAGCAGCTGTGTTTTTTCCACTACCACCACCTCTGCTTGCCGCTTCAATTGCTGCAACTGTTTCAGCTGCAGTGGAGGGATAAATGCGAGATAAAGTGTGAACTGTGGCGCGAATACTTGCTGCTACACCACCAGTCACCCATGCTGTGAGGCAAAGCCTGCTGCTTGCCAGCCAAACGGGCACAGCTTGGCACTCAGCAGTTCGATATGTCTGTTTTATGGCAAACTACGTTCAAAAGCCTGACTAAAGAACAAGAGGTTACGTGGCGTCGTCTACAGACGAGATCAATATGCTCCCCATCACTCCTTGTGCACATTTATCCCGATCTTTACAACCCAAACTGCAAACACTGCGGCCAACGAGCCGCCCATGATCACGTCCTGTGGGACTGCAAAATAGAGCCACCTCCGGGTGATCTAGTTACCGCTCCTTCTCTCGAGCGGTGGGAGACCGTGCTGGCTAGCTCTGACCCCAGAACGCAAGTATTGGCGGTGGAGTGGGCTGACAAAGTCGTCGAGGGCTGCGTACTCTCGACCACTTAACGCGACATCTTGCCAAGCTCTTTCCGGCGAATAGAATGTTTTACAATCAATCAATATATAAAGTAAGAAATGCACGTGTTTATTAAAGATATTAAGCAACAGTTCGATATAGCCAATAATTCCTGTGTTCGTTTTAATGAGGTCTGACTGTATCACCGGCACCTTTCTCGAGAAAGCAGTTGTGTTTGATTTCTGGCACTGACATTGCGCTGACCGGCAGGCGACCAGGAGAACCGGGTGCACATGGAGGGCTACCAGGTGTCCAACCAGTGCATGGCGCTGGTGCGGGACAACTGCCTGGTGCCCACCAGGGATGCCCCCGAGCTCGGCTATGTCCGGGAATCCTCCAATGCCCAGTATGTGCCGGATGTCTTCTACAAGGTGGGGTGCACTTTTCTCGTGGTGTGTGCGAGAGGATGGGTTTTGCATCTTAACTTGAAGAGGAGGTGGAGATTGAGTAGCCGTACTGGGAAGGGAGAATTTCTTTCGGTAGTGCTTCCATGTAATGCTGCACCTGGTCTAATTCCTTGTGTGTTATCCAGCATCGTTTTCCGCTGACTTCTGTCTGGAGCTGTGCATCTATGCATTCAGGTGGATGTGCTGGTCTTGGCTTTGGAAGCCGCATCAGAATGCGGGCCTAGGCTTGTACAGTGGGTTGTAAGAAAGACAAAGATATTGCTCCTCTTAACAGGCCCACATTTGAGCATTTGTGGCATGTTTGAAAGGGCTGCATTTCTGGCTGTTGTAAAGCAAACTTTCTGAGCATGGCCTGTTTTTCTAGCAGGCTGCAGTCATCGTGAGCCCGGTTACATACCCTCCAAGGCAAAACCTCTCACATATCCCCTCACTTGACTTCATCCCATGTCATTTGCGGCCAGCCTATCCCCATGTCACTCTTTGCTGTCCCCTGCTATGTTTTCCTTTTCTTGCAACCCACTTCACCATCCTAAGAAACCAATGGTTATCTGTTCCCTGCATTACTTCTCTGGGCCATTGTCATTTTCACGTCTTGATCTCAATGCTGGCATTTAGTTTGTGGTAGCCTTTAATAACTTTCTTGATGCCTCAGTAGCCATTCAGCCACTGAGGTGGTTCAAAGTAGCCTGAGTAGTCGGTAGCTCATTTTTTGGAAACATAGCTTTAAATTACTAAGATGGTGGGAGGCAACAGATGTACTACTGATTAAGAGCTAAGTGTTCACTTCATAGTTTAATTGATCACGCACTCAGTCAATTGAAATAAAATGAAAATTAAGCCTTGCTTCCTCTTTTCAGTCTTATTCTTGTGTTTGTTTGTTTAGTTTGCTGTTGTCAGTGGTGTTCAATCATCGATGGGGTATAAATGGAGCATTTCTTGCTTTCCTTTGTGACCAGTGCTCTTTGCATGTCTACCGTATAAACGCGTGTAAGGGCCGCACTTTTTTTTCCAGATTCAGGGGCCAATTTTCGGGGTGCGGCCCATACACTCGACGTACGAAAAAAATTTTTTTTTTTTAAGCAAAAACACACCAACCAGGGAATGAGCGGCATTTATTCTACGTTCAGTCATCACTCACGGAGTATTTCGACTCTCAGCTGGTGCTGTGCTCTGGTGCACGCTCATCCCAAAGAAGCCGTGCAGCATGTCCGCTGTCAACGCGTAGCCATTGTTCCGCATTTCCATCACATAGCAGAGCAGCTCTTCTTCCAGTTCAGGAAACTCGCACAGCTCGCCTCGGAAAGCGCGCTTTTTGCAGCTTGTTTTTTTCAATGCACGCTTTTGATTGCACGATCATCGGACGCACTTCTCGGCCACGTCGAATTCCCCGTCCGCTGCACGCTTGCCGCATTCGAGAGCTAACTCCCAGCCGTGTAACTGATAAGGTACTTGCCCATTGTGCTAAAACTGCATTACCCGGTGGCAGCACGCGAAAGCCACAACTACGGTGAACGCGCTAACACGCCATAAAAGGCTGGAGCTGGCGATACTGATGCCGATGTAGATAATGCATGGAGGAAGGAAAGATAACGGGAAGTCGCGGGGGAGAAAAAATTGCTGATGATGATGGCTGCGGCCTTGGGCGCCATCCATGGACGGTTTTTGGAAGCTCTTGTGCGCATGCTTGGCCTCCGCGATCAAGTGCTCCGTGATCGAGCACACCGTTGTCCACAGCCGGAGCCGATCGCGGAGGCCACGGCGCGTGTATTTAGAAGGCTATTCTTGCCTGGGTCATGGAAAGTTCGGGTGCGGCCCTTACACGGATTTATTATTTTTTAAAGATTTCCTTCGGGAAAACGGGGTGCGGCCCATACATGGGTGCGGCCCTTACACGCGTTTACAGTCGACGACCGATTTTTCGGACCCTCAAGGGACCGCGAAAAAATCCGAAAAATCAGGCAGTCCGAAAAAACAAATGTGCCCCAAAAAAACGAAAATTATTGGTTATTATAGAGTTAGAGGCCGGAAAAAGTCATTGATGGTCTTCTGAACCATGCTTCGCTTGCGTGCCAGCAGGTCCGCCTGAATTTCGGCGAGAGTCGTCGTGTCGCCGTAAGCCGACGAAAGAGTTGCGACCGCTTGCATCAATTCAACTTGCGTCGGCTGCGCCGCTGCAGGCGAGTCGTCATCGTCGTCGCTCTCGGACTCAGCAAGTACCTGGCGAATGATTTCTTCATCCGTTAGCCCGGCACACAGTTCCAACTCCCTGTCCACGTCTGTAAACTCCGAAAACGAGACGGCCGAGGGAATTTCGATGCCTGCAGTGTGAAGGTCGTCGATGAGGTACTCACTGCCAGACAGCTGCTCGACGACACTATCCTCGACCAAGACGGCCGATTCGCCATTCAAGACAAATCCCGCGTGGCGAAGCAGTTGCGCAGCGTTGTGGGTGCCACTGACTTCCACGCATCGGCGAGCATGCTAATTGCTCCAAGCAAATCGACACAGTACGCTTTTCCACTGTCGAGGCACAACACCACGCGCGAAAGCAAGCGTGACCGATAGTTCACTTTCAGGTTGCGTATCACGCCTTGGTCCATCGGCTGTAGGATGCTTGTCGTGTTCGGTGGCAAGAACTCGACTCGCACAGACTTCAGGTTGTTTATGTGCCCGTGTGCAGCGCAGTTGTCGACGAACAACAAAACTTTGCGGCCTTCTAGATCAAATTTGCGATCTAGTTTCCTCACATAGCTTTCAAAAAACTGCTGTGTAATCCATGCCTTCTTGTTCGCCTCGTACAAGACAGGCAGGGACTTTACGCCTTTGAAGCATCTCGGAGATTTTGACTTGCCGATGACGAGCATCGGCAGTTTTTCTGTCCCCGACATATTGCTGCCGACCAAAACAGGCACTCGCTCCTTACTGTGTTTCCCACCATGGCAAGGGTCACCAGCAAAGGCGAGAGTCTTCTCTGGCATAAGCTTAAAAAAAAGTCCGGTCTCGTCGCAATTGAAAACGTTATCCGGCGAGTACTCCCGTAAGAGCAACTGCAGCTTTTCACAGCGGTAGTCCGCAACGACGCTCAGGTCAACGGCTGCACTCTCGCCGCACAGTTTCTTAAAACTGAGATCAGCACGCTTTTTGAAATTCCTTAGCCAGCCATCGCTGACCTTAAACCCTTCAATGTTCATTTGAAGCGTCATCGTCTCGGCTTTCTGCTTGAGGAGGGGACCGGAGACGGGAACCTTGCTGGCCACTGTTGACTTCAGCCATACAAGGAGGGCCTCCTTGAGCTTTGGATAGGTTCCTTGGCTCACATTTTTCTGACGACAGCCAGTAGACTTTTCCGCCGCCTCCAAAATCTTCTGCTTGTTTTTCATGTAGTCCGAAAGAGTCTGTTTGGAAATTTTAAACTCTTTCGCGACGTCTGCCTGTGATCGGCCACCTTCGACGAGCTTGATTGCTGCTTTCTTCGCCATCGACATTGTGGCGTACTTGCCTCGCTTCATCGGAACTCTCGAGGCCGACAACATCGATTTGTTCTCCATTGCGAATCGGCACGCTTGGCTGAGCAGCCGTCGTCGGGAAGTTGTCACACCAACTTCGTTGAGTGCCTCCTCGCTGCCACGTTGCACGCAAAAAATAAAAGTTCCGGAAACAGCGTCTTGAAGAACCGAAGCCGACTTAATCAAATGCGAGCCACAGTAGTGATAGAACGTGGTTTTCGCGTCTCCGCAGCACGACCACGGCTAGGCCTACTCGCTGAGCTCGTCAACGCACGTCTAACACAAACAGGCAGTCGAAGGAAGAAGAAAAAAAAAATAGCACGGCGTTACGGCAGTGACGTTGGGGAAGCGGAAGTTGCGAGCATATTATAGCCTCAATCCAGCGTCCGGTTAGCTGAGGAACAGCCATGCAAGACCGCCACCGGTTTCGAGGCTACAGGAGGAAAATGTAAACAAACAAGATGGCGGCGATACAGCTCGAATTGCGCGGCAGTTGGCCGGGCTGACGCTTGGAAAGTCCGAAAAATCGAACAGCCCTCCCTAGAGTGTCCGAAATTTTGAGCCCCGTAATACATTGACTTTATGAAGTATGTCCAGGTGCCGGGAAAAAGTCCGAAAAATCAAGCATGTCCGAAAAATTAGGCGTCCGAAAAATCAGTCGTCGACTGTATGCGGTATGTCTTTGGCTGGAATCATTTCGCCTACCATAGCTTTACAGACCACTGAAAGGCCTTGTGGCATGTGTGGGAAGATTTGAGGATGATGTTAAGATATGGCCTTCATCCAAGTACTGGATTGCACAAGTTGTTCACCCTGCTGCTCTTGCGCGCAGTACACGGACTCCTATGGCAATGAGGTGACCCAGCTGGCGAGGCCCCTGCCCATCGAGTACCTGCTGGTGGACGTGCCCGTGTCGACCCCCAAGGAGCCCCTGTTCACCTTCAGCGCCAAGCACTGCTTCCCCGTGGAGAACCGACTCCTGGAGGGCCACATCCAGGACCTGGGAGCCGTGGCCGCCCACCTGTCACGCTTCACGGCGGCCAACAACGGGGGACAGGACGCCGTGCTCGAGGCCTTCTCCGACTTCCACCTGCTGCTCTACCTGGCCTCCCAAGACATTGTGCCACTCAAGGTAAGGTGGGGGGGTGATTACCGGCGGTCTTTCTGACCCACTGGTTACATAATACATACATAATTACCGTATTTACTCGCATAATGATCGCACTCGCGTAATGATCGTACCCCCGAATTTTGTTGGCAAAATTCAGTTTTTTTTTAGTCCCCGCTTAATGATCGCACCCCGAACTTGCCGCGGCAATTTGTCGACGATGTCGAGTCTAGCCGACGATGATCGTACTTGCTTATCTGTCTGACAGATGGCACGTGCAGATTACCATCTTGCTCTGTCAGCATTGCAGCAGCAGCCGCCTGTTGGTTGACCTGCGGTCACAGGGGCAGTCTAAATGCGGTTATGCTTAACAGCGGATACCAAACTTAACTGCGATTATCTCGAATCACGGTTCACCATTGTCGCAAGTCTCGCCACTGTTCTGGGTTGGGGTGCAATGAACGAAGTGACGCGGTGATCCGGCTAAACTTTATTTTTTTCGTAAATAATAAGCCCTGGGATACGGGAACGTCAAAAATGAATCCTCCTTGAGGATCGCTGGCCTGTACCGAGTTGCTGGTAGGAGAAATAACTGCGATATAAGCTAGTTTTGCGTTCACAGCCGCGTAGCAGCTGCCGCCGTTGCCGCGCGAGTAACCCGATCTGCTTGACCAGCTCCGCTGCGAAGGCGTCGCTGAAATCGATCGTATATATTTCTTTTAATATGAAACAATGAGGTTATGAGTAAGGCAGCACCATGAGTAGCACATTCATTATAGCGTTGGTCAATTCAAAAGTGCCGTCCACTGTGGCTTCGATACGAAAGAAGTTAGGCCTAGCGACGACTAGGGAGTACAGAGCACCATCGTCCGCCGCACCCGCGGGCGGCACCATTGCGGTAAGCGCGCGGGATCCAGTGCTCCGAGCGTTGCGAACGTGTCACCTAAGTACTACATCAACGATGCAGCAAGGACCGCACATTTTTCTCGGCGTATCGCCAGTAAAATGCGTAGCTTGAGCGCCGCGGGATGTTGCTGTTGTGCGCTGTTGCCGTGCTATCGGACGAGATCGAAGGCCGCATAAAAGCGCGGTCGCGCAGCACTACACACACTGCCTATTTTGATGTGTTGCTCTTGGAACGTGATTTAGTGCGAAGGAAGTACGTTCTTGAAGTGGGCCAGCTCTTGCTCTTTTCCCACTCTACCTTCTCGGTTTACGACATAAGCCGAGATCGGTTCGCGATGACCGCTTTTAGCGGCGTAATCGTGGGTAGCGCGCCAGTGTGATAAGGGTTGACTGCCTGCGACTTGTTTGCGTTTTCGGAGGTAAAAATTTTTGTAAAAATTTACCCCGCGTAATGATTGCACCCCTAAATTTGCGTCAATTTTTAAAAAAAAAAAAGTGCGATCATTATGCGAGTAAATACGGTACATAGTTTCGGTGACGCATATGCAATGGAGCTTTTCAGTCTAGCCTGATTTAGTATTCCCCCGTGGTGTCCCTCTAAGCAGCTGAGTCTGAGGCACTGGGTACAGTCTTGAGCCTGTAGTCCACATGTTATATGGCGATGAATGGATGGAAAAGACGACAGCTAGAAGAGGTGCTCATTATCTTGGTTGCCGTTCTCCAGAACTGGCAGTCACTCATCAGAACTGGTGTCCGCTCGCTAGATCGAACTAGTGTTCACTTATCAGAACTAGACTCATTAGAGCTGCTGGCTACTCGTCAAACTAGTGAACTCTCATTGGAACTAGTGGACACTGATCAGAACTAGTGGAAAAAGATTGTGTACAGTGCTGTTGTTGGCTACGCTGGCTGTTATCAGGCAGAGAAGAGTAAAACACAACTAGCCACACCCTCAGTTGAAACTGCTTGAGCTTATGCCAGAATGTGGCATGATGCACCATGACACGATTGTTTGGTCCATATAACACCTGCCTGCATGTTGCCGGACAATCTTTCTGATGTTTGCTGTGACTACAGCACCGACCTTACTGCCAACCTGTAAAGTGATGCTCCTGTGGGCATCAAATTGAAGGACGCTGTCAGTACTAGCATGATTTGTGGCTTATCCTGTTGGCAGGAGACCATGGCCCCTCTCCTGGAGGCAGTCCGCACCAAGAACCACGAGATGGCCCAGCAGTGGACGACAAACGACCAGTGGCAGACCTTTGAGCAAATCTTGCAAGGTATGCACTAGCTTCTCTAATCCAACTGGCAAGCGAGCTTCTCTTGAGCGTGTTTCTGTCTCCACCGTCATATTGAGTGCAAACAAGTACTAGTATTGGCTGGGCTGATTCTTTGATGACAGGTTAATCTTACTGTTTGCTCTCTGATCGTTGCATATTTAGGGATCTTATGCTTATTCTCACAAAAACTAACCTGTGCGATTGGTGATTGCGTCGTGATGTTGCTTTGAGCTGCGCATACCGCGATGCTAACCCACAGTATATAACAGCAATGTTGTTGACATACACTTTCCTGTTTTGGCTAGCCAGCGAGGCAGGGGAGGGGGATTATTGAACTTGTATGTTGAGTTGGAGGGTTGGACCTTTTTTTCGTAGTGCACTTGTACACAGTAATGGATGGTAAGTAGAAAAAATACATTTCGGTCAGAGTTTAAGTGTTCTTAGCTGGTGATAGCTTTTTTTTTTCCTCCAGCTTTATCTGTTACGCTCCTGTCCGCAGACCTGTTGGAACTCCCTTATCTGATGGAGTAGTTTTGAGCGTCACGCTTCAGCGGTGACACACTTGCACAACTCCAAAACACACGGGCTCCCGTGCCAACCACCTTTATTGCACTAGTCTCCTTCCTTCCTGCCGCGGCCGCTCAGCCTGATGATGATGATGATGAGTTGGCGATCCACTAGCGCCCTCTTGTGACATCATCCAGAACTAGATCCTCCTCCGCCACACTGTCCTAACATGAGGCATGACTTCTTTAGTAGGCATGACTACATCGGCGATAAAGGTGTCTTCTTCTGCTGAGCAAACACTATTACTAACTTTTCGTTGATTTGTTGTACTGTATCTTGTCTTTTGCAGGCGCAGCCGTCGAACATAGAGAAGGCCAATCAGCTCCACTGTGGACATGTCAGCATTGCACGTATCAGAATTCCCGGACTGATAAAGTGTGTGAAATGTGCAGCCTCCCGCAATAGGAAGAAGAAAAAGAAAAAAAAAACCAGCAGCAGCAGCAGATCCATGACCGCAATGCTAGCTTAGCTGGGGCTTTTTTTTATTTACTTTTCACATTGCTTTTGTATTTTACCTTTTTTTTGTTCGCCATGAAACTGACTGCTGAGACCCACTCTTTTGTGACCGAGTGTTTTACAAGCACAAGTGCTTCTGACCTTGGAAGATTCAAAACACGAAATGCGGATCGGACGACGATTCTGGTCATTTGACAATGCGCTGCGCTATCATTTCAGAAGCTAGATTTGCTAATTTATTCAAATTGTGTTGTGGTCACTATGAGCCAGATTTTCTGAGTTATTTAAGTTCTGTTGCAATAAGGACAAAGCCAGGTTCGTTAAATTGAATTTTGTTGAGTTCAGTATAAAGCTATGTTTGCTCATTTATTGAAATTCTGCCATTAAATGGAGAAGAAAGATTTTCTACTTTATTTGAACTCTGTCCACGACAGATATTTTAAATTGTTAGTTTCTTTTTTTCCCTCTTTTCTGTTATCTGTGGCCTTGAGGTGAAAGTTTGTGCAACTGGAGACATCTGGTAGCCACAAGGTGTACTTCACTCCCCTCTAGCTGCGGCAGACTGATTTGCTGGCTGTTTCTCATCCAGCATGTGCTGGGCTTGAAGTGCTAGGCACATGAACGCGAGCCTTTGGTAATTAAAAAAAATTATTTCCTCTCGCGGCGTGTTCCGGGCTGGCACACGTTTGCGCGGTGCATATTATGAAAATAAACAATTTGATTCTGTGGCTGGTGCTGAAATATATCGTGGCTTTGGTCTTGGATCGCCAGTCCCCAAAATCCAGTGGCGTACTTTGAAATATTCTTTGGTCTCTGGCATGAATATTTAAATGCTGTGCTGTTCTCGTGTGCGGTTTCCTTATCAAGGTTATCAAGGGTGGTGGGTGGAGCTAGTTGGTGCATTAACCCTTTGAGGGTCGAATTATTTTGAAGAAAACTTTCCCAGGTGGTCAAATTACTTTATTGCGGATCTTGAATCTACAAAATGTATATAATCGAGAATAAATAGTAAAAAAAAAATTAGGAACAGTACTTTGGTGACAGCATCACTCCCAACTGGAAAATGTTCAATAGAATTTCACGAGCGACGGTGATAAACAAGCTAAGAGCAGCACCAATAAAGATAGAAATCAACTTCCGCCGCCTCTGCAAGAGAGTGCCCACAAAGAGAAAACACGTTTCGCGCGACTCCGTTGCGATCCCGCGGCGGAATCAAAACCGCGTAGGCGCTTTGCCGCAGCGGGCGAGAATACCTCGCGAGCAACGGTGATAAGCAAGCTAAGAGCAGCGCCAATAAAGGTAGAAATCAACTTCGGCAGCCCCTGCAAGATAGTGCTGACAAAAAGAAAACTCAAATTTCGCGCGACTCCGTTGCGATCACGCGGCGAAACCAAAACTACAAAAGGGTTGTTGCCACAGTCTGTGCCGCCGCGCTAAAGCTAGACATAAGTTCTGCTTATCTCCGTAAGAAGGCAGCACAAAATTCAAACACTTCTTGTAAGTCCTAAGAGGTGGCAGCACCCCCCAGTGAGCACGCATTGTTCTTTTGGCGCAAAATTTCAAACGGAAGATCGAAACCGTACCCGTACGGCAAAGACCTTGCGGGACAGAAAACCGCCGCCGTACATATACGGCAAAAACCTTCAAAGGGTTAAGTCATTTACATCTCTCCCTGCATCTGTGTCAAATTGGTAGTGCTTCCGAAGTGATGTCTTTCATGGGTTTTTGCGATCCCATTGATTTTTGCCAGGGGGGGGGGGGTGGAGGCGGTAGTGGGGTTGTGGGGGAGTAAGAAATCTTATGTGGGAAAACCATGCTGCACCCTTTTTTCCGCTGAAAAATGTCCCAAGGAAAAATCTGCCTCTGTTGTTGATGCATCCATGTGCATGTGAGAATGTGTGGGAGAACCCATAGTCTCCGATGCAGCCTCATGAATGTAAACACGTTTGGGTGAACCCATAGTCTCCAATGCAGCCTCATGAATGTAAACATGTTTGGATGAACTAACCTCCTATGCAGCCTCATGCATGTAAACATGTTTGGGTGGCCCCATAGACTCCTATGCAGCTTCATGAACGTGAGCTTGTTTGGGTGACCCCATGGTCTCCTATTCAGCCTCATGCATGTAAACATGTTTGGGTGAACCCATAGTCTCCTATGCAGCCTAATGAATGTAAACATGTTTTGATGAACTAGACTTCTATGCAGCCTCATGCATGTAAACATGTTTGGGTGGCCCCATAGACTCCTATGCAGCTTCATGAACGTGAGCTTGTTTGGGTGACCCCATGGTCTCCTATTCAGCCTCATGCATGTAAGCATGTTTGGGTGAACCCATAGTCTCCTATGCAGCCTAATGAATGTAAACATGTTTTGATGAACTAGACTTCTATGCAGCCTCATGAATGTAAACATGTTTGGGTGAACCCATAGTCTCCTATGCAGCCTAATGAATGTAAACATGTTTTGATGAACTAGACTTCTATGCAGCCTCATGAATGTAAACATGTTCGGGTGAACCCATAGTCTCCTATGCAGCCTCATGAATGTAAGTATGTTCGGGTGAAGCCATAGCCTCTTATATCATCCATGCCTGCTCATCCATTCCGGACTGGATGTTCAACTTTGCATTCTTATCTATTGGTTAGATGGAAGATAGGAATGTCCCCTTTCAAACATTGAACCTTTTTTTTCTTTAAATTTCTTCAAACGGGCCATGACATGGTCTACCAACAAATTGTGGTTTTATGTTACATCTACCAGCCATGACTTTTTTATGCATACTTAAAAAAGAAGTAGGGCTCCACTCGTGCAGTCGAGCTATAAACTGTGATTAGAAGTTGTTGACTCTAAACCCTTCGCCCTGGCGGTGATGGCCATATTGAAGTATCGTGAGTGGCGTCATGACTGGACAGTGCCGTCGTCTGCTTCCAAACTGCCATGCGCACGGTCGGTGCAGAGTAGAACGCGTGCCTATTTGGAAGCAAGCTAGGCAGGCAAGGGAAAGTCACAGGCCTTTGTTGCCTTTGTCCGCATGTCATGGGGCGTGGATTCCACAGCACTGTTGGATGCGAGGTCGAGCAGAGTTGCCACCTTGTGGCACTGCAGCGAACCCTCTTTTGTGTGGATAGTTGCGAGCATTGTCTGCAACCCAGCAGTATTTATGTGTGTGTGTACAGCACACGTTCCTGGCGACTGTTGTTTCTTTTGCGGTTTGAGTGCGTCCCCGTTTACTTGGCTGCCTCTTTCGTAAGAAATGTGAATTTGCTCTCGTCCTGGGCCTCAAAGATGGCAGTGATTGTCTATGTTGAGTATGTCATGCTGGATCATGACATCCTTTTTCAGTTTTCGGCACTTCATATTTGCGGCGTGGCAATTCAAACACAGCGGTGATGGCGTTCGGTGCCGTGTCAAAGCAAAAAGAACAGGCTTCTGGCGTGCCTACGGCTGAATGCAGTCTTCTAGTGATTGTGTATTCTTGTCAGTTATGTTCAAGATCCGATAAGTACTGACGCACTAGTCTACTTGAGGACTGCTGGCAAGCAGAATGCAGTTTGAACGGGCTATTTGTGACCTCTATATGCATGATCAAGTTGTTTGAACATTTTCTTCTCGCTACTTCAGTGCATGAAAGGTACTGTCAGCAACAAATGAAAAAGAGCACGACATGAACAGCAAAATGAGAAGAATGGGCTGGAGGAAGCTTACTACAGAGGGCAAAGCGCTTGTCTAGAATGGTTTGGTTTGGTTTGGTTTATGGGGTTTAACGTCCGAAAGCAACTAAGGCTATGAGAGACGCCGTAGTGGAGGGCTCCGGAAATTTCGACCACCTGAGGTTCTTTAACGTGCACTGACATCGCACAGTACACGGGCCTCTAGAATTTCTCCTCCAAAGAAATTCTAGCCGCCGCGGCCGGGATCGAACCCGCGTCTTTTGGGTCAGCAGCCGAGCACCATAACCGCTGAGCCACCGCGGCGGCTTGTCTAGAATGCGTTCTGGGAGTGTTTCGGGCTGAATGTGCGATATCTAATGATAGCATTTGGTTAAAAATGACAAGCATGTGCAGTTAAACTCATAGGATTTCATCTTCATTTTTAGCTTTCGTGGTCACAGCGGCTTTGGGAGCTGCGGAACACACGGTTCGGCTGTTCTAGACATGCGTTTTGCCCTCTGTACCGCATAAGCGGGGTAATTTTAACTTCACATCTATTTCCTCTCCAAGAGCTAATATGTTCGTGTTTCTGTGTTGACATTTGTGTTCTCTTTTTCACGTTTCATTTATTGTGGATAGTACCTGTAAGTCATATTTTTTGCTGTTAAACCTGAAGGCGTAGTGAGGAAATTTTTGTCGAGAGCCCAGGGTTAAATGTCACTGCAGATATTACATGGTCAAACTAAATGGTTGTACACCCTTTTAAGCCTAGTAACAGTGCTAGTGCACTCTATAGCCCACTCTCGTTGTTTCTGACTGTTAAAAATTAAGGGAGTAATATGAGCATCATTTGTGACATGTCAATCTATGGGGCAGAATCCAATAGCACTGAATGTCATATGTGCTTAACTATCTGGCTTCCTGCTTTCCTGGCAGCGTTTACTTGGTGAGCAGTAATAGATAATTGGCAGTTGCATGAATACGAGGACAATCCATTTCTTTTGTAACGGTGAATTAATATATGGAAGGTTTTATTTCTGGTACCTGTTGTGCAAATATCCCAAAATTATGTTTTGCTTAAGACAAGTCATTTCCGATAATTAGTTTTAAAGTAAATCTTCATTCTCACAAAGCTCCATGAGCAAAGCCTAACCACACTCGTAAGCTGTCCTTTGCAGTTTCTTCACAGCAACAAACCTTACTCTTCACACTTCAGCGTAATAAACAACAAACCTTACACTTCAGCGTAATAAAAATTGCGAAACCTCCCAAATTTTGGCAAGTATGTATAATCCTGTTACACGGCCAAGTTTAGGGAAGTTTTCTGAGAGTGACACTCTCGCTTAGGGCCGTTGTCGCTTGTCCGGCAGGGAAAGATGCATTAATTGCAGTAATTGTCCATCGTCTTGGCAATTGAAGCGAACACGTGGAGCGTTGCGTTTGCCAACGTGGAGGCCCGTGCAGCATTAGCTAGCCACAGGTGCTTTCCTCGTCGCAAGTGCGTGGCAATGGCATGAACTTCGTCCAAGGAGCACTCCAGAAGGGCACCTGGAGTTTCTCTGCTGCTCCGCGCTTGTAAATCGAGGGCGTCAAAAACGAAACCACGCGGTCACGCGAAGCGCATGGCCGCGAAGCACCAAAATAGACCGTCACTCCGCTGGCCGCCTGTTGCTCTGCCAAGTATTGTTAGTCTTTGGCTTCCAACATTCACTTTGTCGTTTACAGCGAAAGCTGTAATAGCTTTGTACAAGCCATTTAGTAGGAGTAATTTAGGAGGTACAACGGCAGCTATATAACGCGTTACGCGTTGTACAGCGAAAGCTGTAGTAGCTTTGTACAAACCATTTAGTAGTAGTAATTTGGGAGGTACAACGGCAGCTATGTAACGCTTTACGCGTTGTACAGCGAAAGCTGTAGTAGCTTTGTGCAAGCCATTTAGTAGAAGTAATTTGGGAGGTACAATGGCAGCTATGTAACGCGTTACGCGTTGTACAGCGAAAGCTGTAATAGCTTTTTGCAAGCCATTTAGTACAAGTAATTTAGGAGGTACAATGGCAGCTATGTAACGCGTTACGCGTTGTACAGCGAAAGCTGTAATAGCTTTGTACAAACCATTTAGTAGTAGTAATTTGGGAGGTACAATGGCAGCTATGTAACGCGTTACGCGTTGTACAGCGAAAGCTGTAATAGCTTTGTACAAACCATTTAGTAGTAGTAATTTGGGAGGTACAATGGCAGCTATGTAACGCGTTACGCGTTGTACAGCGAAAGCTGTAATAGCTTTGTACAAACCATTTAGTAGTAGTAATTTAGGAGGTACAATGGCAGCTATGTAATGCGTTACGCGTTGTACAGCGAAAGCTGTAGTAGCTTTGTACAAACCATTTAGTAGTAGTAATTTGGGAGGTACAATGGCAGCTATGTAACGCGTTACGCGTTGTACAGCGAAAGCTGTAATAGCTTTGTGCAAGCCATTTAGTAGAAGTAATTTGGGAGGTACAACGTCAGCCGTGTAACCCTTGATGCGTTGTACAGCGAGAGCTATAATAGTTCGGTAAAAGCCATTTAGTAGAAGCAATTTGGGAGGTAGTATAACCCGTGATGCGTTGCAACTTGTACAGCGAAGGCTGTAATAGCTTTGTATAAACCACTTAGGAGAAGTAATTTGGGAGGTACAACGGCAACCGAGTAACGCGTTGTACAGCGAAAGCTGTATTAGCTTTGTACCAGAAGTAATTTAGGAGGTACAACGGTGGTAGTGTAACCCGTGACGCGTTGTACAGCGGAAGCTGTATCTGTACAAGCCATTTAGTCGTAATTTAGGAGGCGCAACGACAGCCGTGCAACCCGTGATGCGTTGTACAGCGAAGGCTGTGATAGCTTTGTACAAGCCATTTAGTAGTAGCAATTTAGGAGGTACAACGGCAGCTATGTAACGCGTTACGCGTTGTACAGCGAAAGCTGTAATAGCTTTGTGCAAGCCATTTAGTAGAAGTAATTTGGGAGGTACAACGGCGGTCGTGTAACCCGTGACGGTTTTTTCCAGCGAGAGCTCTAATAGCTCTGTAAAACCCGTGACGCGTTGTAACTTGTACATCGAAAGCTATAGATAGATAGATAGATAGAGAGAGAGAGAGAGAGAGAGGAAAGGCAGGGATGTTTACCGGAAAAGGTTCCGGTTGGCTACTCTGCACAGGGGAAGGGAATAAGGGTATTAAAGAGGGAAGAGAGAAGGAACAGGAAACAGTCACAATCGGTCAATCAAGGCGGTCTGTCTCAAAAAACAAAACAGTGCCTTATAAGAAAAGCTATAATAGTTTTGTATAAACCACTTAGGAGAAGTAATGTGGGAGGTACAACGGCAACCGTGTAACGCGTTCTACAGCGAAAGCTGTATTGGCTTTGTACGAGCCATTTATTAGAAGTAATTTAGGAGGTACAATGGCGGTCGTGTAACCCGTGACGCGTTCTACAGCGGAAGCTGTAATAAATAGCTGTACAAGTTATTTAGTAGTAATTTAGGAGATGCAGTGAAAGCCATTTAACGCGTTACGCTTTGTACAGCGAAGGCTGTAATAGCTTTGTACAAGCAATTTAGTAGAAGTAATTTAGGAGGTACAACGGCAACCATTAACGCGTTACGCGTTGTACAGCGAAAGCTGTAATAGCTTTACACAATAAGCCATTTAGTAGAAGTAATTTAGGACAGACAGACTATATAAACATTATTAGCTGAGTAGGATGGGCGGAGCCCCTCTTACGCAGCAGGTCAATCGCGCCGGACGGCCTAGAGCTTATACTCCTTGGCCACCCAGTCAGCCCGCTGGACGAGTCGAGCCTGAAGGCCCGGCTCCGAGCTGTGCAGCGAGGTCTCCACTGTTTCTCGGTAGTGATTAAGCGGAAAGGGGTGACAGGACAGGCCCCCATTGCGTGAGGTATACGGTAGCGTGCCCACCGCACAATCTGCAGTTGGGAGAGTAGAGTACGAGACAGGGACACGCTTCGGCTGGCCCATCCCTTTGTAGCCTCGCGGATCCTCCATGCCGTGCCATACTTTCGCACTATACGAGGTCTGTTAGAAAAGTATCCGACCTTTGGCCGAAAAAAAAAACTGGCATAACTTGAGCGGTGGAAACCTAATCACCTTCAAAGTAGTCTCCTTGGGACTCCACACACTTCTCCCAGCGGTGCTGCCATTGTTGGAAGTATTCCGAAAAGGCCTCTTTCATAATGGAGTTTAGCTCAGCTGTCGTTGCAGCCATAATCCTCTCTTGTCTGAAATCACGCTCCTTTCAATCTCCTCTTGACTTTGGGAAACAGCCAGAAGTCGCAGGGGGCCATATCAGGAGAGAAAGGAGTCTGTTGAACTACAGGAGTCTAGTTTTTCGCCAAAAAAGTCTGAATCAAGTGCGAGGAATGTGCAGGAGCATTGCTGTGATGGATGCGCCAATTTCCTGTTGACCTCAACTCCGGTCTCTTGCGCCGCACAGCACCACGTAGGCGACGGAGGACGTCCCTGTTGTACTCTTTGGTCATTGTTTGACTCTGTAGGGTGCGTATTTGTGGTGTGCCACACAGAGAGTCAAAGAAAGCTGTCAGCATCACTTTGACATTGCTGCGCACTTGGCGGGCCTTCTTTGGTCTCGGTGACATGAAATGCTTCCACTGTGACGACTGGGATTTGGTTTCCGGGTCGTACCCGTACACCCAAGACTCGTCACCAGTGATTATGGTGTTTATGAAGTCGGGGTCACTGTTTGTGGAATCTAGCACGTCCTGCGAGACTTCATTCAACACGAAGTTGCTTTTGCTCCGCCGTGAGCAGCTTCGGCACGAATTTCACCGCAACTCTCTCCATTGCCAAATCTTCGGGGATAATGGAATGTGCAGAAAAATTGCTGATGTCTACCTCTTCCACAATTTCTCGGATAGTCACACGACGGTCCCGCATCACCATAGCGTTCACTTCGGCATGTTGATGGCCGACCAGAGCGTGGCTCGCTCTCCGCCGATGTGCGGCCATCTTTAAACCAATTGTACCACTGTTTAATTTGTGTGCTGCTCATAGCATCTTCACCGAAAGCCGCACTGAATATTCCGAACAATTTCCACTTGGTTTTCATCCCGTTTCTGGCAAAATTTGATGCAGTAGCACTGCTCCTGTCGCTCCGCTATTTCCCTTGTAATAAAAAAACCGACGAAAGCACTGCGCACTGCCTCACTCAAACGCTGCGTCCCAGCGACTGACGCTATCGGCAGGCCGGGAAATATTCGTACATGCGCACGAAGGTTCAACGTCAGCTGGTGCAAGCGCGCTTGTTTCATGTTCATCAGGTGTTCGCAAAAAAAAATAAAGTCGGATACTTTTCTAACAGACCTCGCATACCAAACAAGACGAAGACCGCATAGACGCCTTCATACGCAAAGCCACGAAACGAGCGTTGGACGTATAGCGGCCGGTACTTATCTCCAATGCCATTCTTTTGGCATTGGGGTGCTTAACTCTTACTCGGAGTTACGGGAGGCCCACCTCGTGAACAAATACAAGTGGCTCTTCGAGACGGCCTCTGGGCGCGATCTGCTAGACCGCCTACACATTCAACATGAATGCACGCCGGAGAAGCGGCTTCGGATCCCTAAGCTGTGGAGACAGAGTCTGCATGGGTACCTCCGCTTTCGAGAAGTATGTGCCGAATTACATGGAGGCAGAAGACAGACGCGCACTCGGGCGCTTGAACGGCAATGCGGTGACAAAGAAGGGGTATAATACGTAGATATAGCAGGACAGTCGCCACAGGGGTTTTGCACGGCTGCCGTGGTTCACCAGGGAACGCAGGTTGAAAGTCTCCTTCGGGCTGTCAGCACCGAAACACAAAAACATCTTAAACGAGCAATTCACACCTTCAACGGAGACACAGCCAAACTGGTTGACGCGCTCCGAGACAAATATCTGTACACAGACCAGGATTCGCGTGGTCCGGCGTACTCGTATGCAGGTTCTGAGAACGCAGAGCTGGATCGAACGTTCCAGCTTCACGACCTCAAAGCGGCCCTGGCCAAAATGAAACGAGGGACAGCCCCGGGCAGGGACAAGGTAACTGTGAAACTTCTCGCTAACCTACCCGAACCGGCCTACGAGCGGCTGCTCGAATACTTCAATGCAGTCTGGACGGGAGGTACGCCTCTCCCAGTGGATTGGAAGACGGCTCTCGTCACATTCATACCCAAACTAGGCAAACCTCTCAACACTGACAACCTCCGGCCCATATCTCTCACTTCTTGTGTGGGGAAGTTGATGGAGACCATGGTCCGTGACAGACTATCCACCTACCTAGAAACGCACAACGCCTTTGCAGACACCATGTACGGGTTCCGCCCACACCGGTCCGCACAAGATGTGCTGCTGCAACTTCATAGAGAGATTCTTGATCCCGTCGAGCACCCTAGCGATGACAAGGTGGTCCTCGCATTGGACTTGCGGGGGGCTTTCGACAATGTTACCCATGATATCATCCTCTCCCACCTGTCCCAAGTGAACTGTGGGTAAAAGACATTCCAATACATCAAGCAATTCCTCACAGATCGGCAATCATATATCCGACTCCAAGACAGTGAACATGGCCCGTACCAACTTGGTACGCGAGGGACTCCACAGGGAGCAGTCCTCTCGCCTCTTCTCTTCAATCTGGCCATGATGAAGCTTCCTACCCAGCTGGGTGAGGTCCCGGGTGTGCAGCATGCCCTGTACGCGGACGACATCACCCTCTGGGCAACACACGGTTCGGTTGGAGAAATCGAGGCCAACCTGCAACAAGCGGCGGCTATTGTGGACGATTATGCACACCGCTGCGGCCTTGAGTGCTCCCCGAGCAAATCGGAATTCGTGCACATACGTCCCAATCCAAGGTGCACAACCAAAATTGCCATCTCCCTGCTTAGTGGCCCGACACCTGAACACGATGAAATCAGAGTATTGGGACTCTACATACAAAAGAACCGCAAGATTGACACCACGCTGAAGAAACTCCGCAAGGTGGGGGATCAGGTGGGCCGTATGGTCCGCCGGGTATCAAACAAACGAGGGGGGTTGCGATGCAAAGACGCCCTGCGGCTGGCCAATGCATTCGTAACCAGTCGAATCCTGTATTCGGCACCGTACCTCCACCTGCGCAAATGCGATGAGAACGCTTTCGAAGTGATTCTCCGAAAAATCTATAAGAGAGCTCTCGACCTCCCAATTGCAACATCCAACCAACGTCTCCTCGGCCTGGGGATGACGAACACCTTTGGGGAGCTGCGCGAGGCTCATCTCAGCAATCAATACTTGCGGTTAAGCAAAACACGTGCGGGTAGCCGCCTACTGACCCGCCTCCACATCAATTACACAACCCAAGAGGAGAAGCAAGTATCCATGCCTGAGGCCTGGCGCTTCGCACTAAAGGTTCGCCCCCTCCCCAATAACATGACAAAAGATGCCCATGATGGCCGCCGCCTCGCGCGAGCGGAGGCCATTTCCAAGCAGTATGGTGCTCGACCAGGGGTATTTTACACGGACGCGGCAGGTCCACACCATGGGGGTTGGTACACGGCTGCCGTTATCCACCAAAACAACCCAGTTCAGGGCCTCACCTTCCGTTCCCCCAATATTACATTCGCGGAGGAAGTTGCTATCGCACTTGCAGCTGCGGATCCAGCGTCCCGAGTCAGTATCACCGACTCAAGAGAAGCTTGCCGCAATTTTGAACAGGGCCAAATTCCAGATCGTGCTTTCCAAATTTTACACAGATGTGAGTACCGGGATTTCCAAACCCGGCGCACCATCATCTGGGCCCCAGCACATGCGGGGATAGAGGGAAATAAGGTAGCGGACACTACCGCCCGCACGCTTAACCACCGGGCATCGCCTCTCTCGCCGCCTGATCCGGTTACTGATTTTAATCCGGCTATTACTTTTCGGGAGATCTCTCTCCTGTATCAAAACGCTCACGGCCGATACCCACCCCCCTGTAAAGGCCTCAATAAGTCAGAGGAGCGTTGGCTACTTCGCCTCTACACCAACACGGTACTGTGCCCGGCAGTGCTCAAACATTTCAATTCGGCCCTTTTGGGCGAGTGTCCACACTGTGGGGAAGTGTTTGCGGACACGTATCACATGGTGTGGGCATGCCCGGCGAATCCTGCTTTCCCACCCTACCCCCACCCCACCCGAGAGGACTGGGAGGCTGCCCTGCTCGGCTGCTCAACTCTCCAGGACCAACGAGCCCTGGTGACAAGAGCCCGGGCCGCCGCGGAGGCCACAGGGGTCCCGGACTAGGGATCCCTCCTAGTGATTGTGAGGGCCGGGCCCTTCAGGCACGGTCCAAGCAATACCTCTGTATATAGTAGAAATAAATGTTTTACACCACCACCTCTCAGAGGGGGCAGCCATTGCTCTAGCCTCTGCAGATCCCAACTCTAGGGTGATTCAGATGCGCGTCACGCCTGTATGAGTTAACTGGCAGGTGAGGTATCACCCTTGGCCTGCCATCTCCTAAAGCGATCAGCATGAACTGGTGGGCGAGTTGGTCAGACATGGTTCTTGTAAACCAGCGCAGCGGCTCGAAGCCAAACAACAAGGAACCATGGGACCAAGGGACAAGAACCATGTCTGACCAACTCGCCCACCAGTTCATGTTGTACAGCTTTAATTATTGTACAAGGGGCTCTATTTCTTCGTCCTGTTTCGCCGAACCGTCTCGTTTCATAACCGTCACCGCAAATGCTTCGTGTAAATCACGAATGCTTGGCATCTGCATTCTAAAGCGCAATCTTCCCCCTGATGTGCTGGGCTCGTTTGTGGGCTTTCAGCCTTCAGTTAGCCATGGCATAATTATATGCAAGTTCCTGAGGGCAAAAAATAGGCGCTGTGTTTTGTCCCTTGCTTGTTTGGCTTCGAGCCGTAGCGTTGGTTTACAAGAACTAAAGCGATCAGTCGCTGGTGCCGACCCCAGACCTAAATGCATCATCTGGTCTCCTGGCCACCACGATCTGTGAGGTAATGAAGCCGATGATGCGGCCGCCCGAGCGCTTACTCACTGGGCACCTCACCCCAGCTCTTCTGGTTCAGAGCATGCGAGACAAGTGCTTCTGCGGTGATTGCGAACGTTACCGCTTGCTCCCAACTCCTGCAACGGGATTGAGCAAGGCTGACGAACGAATACTGCGAAGATATCTGACCAATACCCTAATGTGTCCCGCAGTCGCTAAACACTTTGGCCACCAGTTGCCGTGAACACCTCGATCGCTATCGGCATTATCGTGTCCCTGAAGCGGCTCGTCCGCAGCAAGGGTCTAGGCCAGGCACAAGACCGCGCTGGAGAGCTTAGAAAGCAGATTGATTGGACCGGCTTTGAAGAAACAGATGTGCACAACGGGCATTAGAAACGAAAAACGTCACTGCTGTCTGACTTTCCTCTTACTACGAACTTCGGATACAACTAGTGCTATCCATGTGACCGTCATGTTGGTTATAGGTGGGTCCGACTGTATATGCTTGGTTTACCGGTCACAATCGCGAGGTGTCCAGAAAAAGCATCTCCTGAGCGGTATAGCAGTGAACGCGGAAACACAGAACAAGCTCTTTGTGATTAACGTGAATGAATGGATTGCGAATGAGCGTTGGACACCCGTGCGCTGCGCGGTGTCAGTGCACGTTGATGAAACACTGCAGGCCGAAATTTTTCCGGAGACCTCCGCTTCGGCGCCTTTTTCTCGCCGCTTCCTTACCTGTCCTACATCCATTCCTTCATGGATAAATGGATGGATGGGTGGGTTCTCGTATGTATGTATGTATGTATGTATGTATGTATGTATGTATGTATGTATGTATGTATGTA
This sequence comes from Amblyomma mixtum, assembly GCF_055824585.1. NCBI lineage: Eukaryota > Metazoa > Arthropoda > Arachnida > Ixodida > Ixodidae > Amblyomma > Amblyomma mixtum. The sequence goes on along the minus strand of NC_143015.1, from coordinate 116,815,864 downwards.
TGTATGTATGTATGTATGTATGTATGTATGTATGTATGTATGTATGTATGTATGTATGTATGTATGTATGTATGTATGTATGTATGCGTGTGCGTGCGTGCGTGCGTATGTATGTATGTATGTATGTATGTATGTATGTATGTATGTGTGTGTACGTATGTATGTATGTATGTATGTATGCATGCATGCAGGCGAGCATGCATGTGTGTGTATGTATTATTTATTTATTATTTATTTGAACATACTGTTAGTCCCTTCTTGGGACTGTTACTGGAGTGGATTTATAAACAACAAAGACGCAAGTTAACAACACAATAATACAAAAGCCAGCAATCAGGTTTAAAAGACAAGAAATCAGCATTCATATGCGGAATCACATCGAGTGAAAAACAGAAGACGGAAGATAGTCAACTCTGGCCTTCAAAACATGTGTTCAAACACGTCTCAAAGTATTCCTTAATACAATCAAACACTTGGTACATGATCGGATGAGCAAAAAAAAACATAAGACCAATACAGACTGTGGATGGTCATCAAATCTGGCTTGATGACAAAACTGATGAGGCTGCAAGCTCCATGAATTTTTCTAAGGAATGCTGTGCAGTTATAGATTTATCTAGGGCGTTCCATTCCCTTACTGCTCGGGGAAAGAACGAAAAATAATATGTATTGCTAGCACAAAAGTATTCATTAATCGTAAAATAATGCTTGTGACGTGTTTCTATAGAACGGTTAAAACTAATGTAAGTAGCAGGATCCATGTTGAATGCATTATGAGTTAATGATATAAAAACTTGAGTCTATGGAGTGTTACGCGACTTGATAATGTGTCGAGGCCTGCGCGGGAAAGCAGCTCCGTAGGAGAGCTGCTTATCATACATACATGTAGGTATGTATGCAGGCGAGCATGCATGTGTATGTATGTATGTATGTATGTATGTATGTATGTATGTATGTATGTATGTATGTATGTATGTATGCATGCATGTATGTATGTATGTATGTATGTATGTATGTATGTATGTATGTATGTATGTATGTATGTATGTATGTATGTATGTATGTATGTATGTATGTATGCATGTATGTATGTAGCATGCATGCATGTGTGTATGTATGCATGTATGTATGTAGCCCATCAGCACAGCTAATCGGTCCAATATTGGAAATATATTGGCCGAGGTCGTCCTCAGTGCACGCCTGTCGATACAACTGTGGAAGCGCGCTCCCGGTGATCATCGCCGGCGCTTTCCAGTCGCGCACTGGATCGAAGTTTAAACGTTATCTTTATTCACAGATAGATGTGTACATATACACAGATGCGAAGTGGTCTTAAACCAGCACCGACAGGACTTGAGCTTATCCGGTCATGCATGTCAATTGCATTTGCAGTATAAGGTGCTTGTTGCACTGGTTGCTGTACGTATGTCAGCGCTCAGTTCCTGCTACGCGGCAGCACATGCTTGAAACATTCGCTGGCTGTACTTGCATGCGAATTCACACAAAACACCGTCGTCCACATAATGCAATGCAGGAGGACACGCCATGCGACTGCTTGTTGTGCGTGCTTATGTATCAGGCACGCAGCGAAGCATAAAGCGGTGATTTTTTTTCCAAAAATAAAATAGCAACAAGCGTACAAAAGTAAAGAGTGCGAAACAAGATTAAACGTGAAACAGAATGTTCAGTGTTTCAACGAAAAATGGTGGTGCGTCCGTAATTAAAGCTATGGGAGGATTGCATATATATAGTTTCACTGGCATGGAGTTCATTGCTATAAACCTTAACAAGACTACGCTGTCTGTAATGCCAACCTCTGAAGTTTGTTTGATACAGTCCTGTCTTGATGAGACGTGACCTAGCTTGCAAAAAGGCTCCCAACAAACCGATGTCTTGCAACCGGAACAAAAAGGGGAGGTTGAGTGGCTGTTGTCTGGACTTGAGTTATCTAGCGCAGCACGAATGTCGAGCAAGAGACAAAAAATAAAAGCGTCGCTTTGAATCCTTTCTTTTTTGTAGTCAAGCTCTCGCTTGCTGTCTAACGGTGCCAATTCCTTTACGTGCTTGCCCAAGCAGCAGCGTCTGCCGCGCCAAGTCACTCAAGCATGCTTGCAAAGTTCCAGCTTTAAAGCTGGGACTTCCAGAACGAGCAAAACACACATGTATGACAAGCGTCCTTGGAAACTTCGACGACCGACTTCTTTCTACTTCGGTGGCTTCTGACAACACCCTTTTCACGACACCACAGCACTGCGCTGCTGGCTTTTGTTCGTTTCTGGGCCCGGGAAGGTCTGACGTCACCTAGCTGTCCGGGAAAGATGCGAGCAGCCGTCTTCGCCGACTCGCAACGATGTCGACGTATACGCGACGTCCGTGGAAGCTCGAGATGAGTATAACTTTCTTGGCGTCGGGCCGCGGGGTTGCGCTTGAACACGCGCGCTAAACCTTCGCTTTATTTTTGGTGAGGCGACACTTTTTTTTCTGACGGATGGCCGTGCACTCGGCGCCCGACGGCGGGGGAAGTATTTCTGAACGCCGCGAGCATCCTTCGGTTTCGCTCGAGGCGCGTCGGTCGACCGCAAATGTCGCTGGCGTCTTTTCGAAGACTCGGCCCTCCGCCCTGGTGTCCCACCCGCAACCCCCGACTGCTGCGCTTCTTATTACAGCGCGCGGATTCCTCGGGCGCGTCGCGGCGTGAGAACGGGGTGTTTTAATTACCGTGCTGTGATTTGCGGTATGGCGAGGAGGCCGGTGTGTAGGGGAGGAAGACTGCTGCATATGCTGACTACGTCCGCTGACCCCACGAGGCACTTGCTAAGGGACGGGAGCAGTATGCGACGAATGAAGATTTTCCGGTGGTAGCTCAAGTATCATGCCGTTGTCCCTGACGTGTCTAACGGTGATTCATGCGGAACAAACAGCTCAGCATAGATCACAAACCGTTAGCGGAATATATATATATAATGGAAGCAGTCTGCATTGCTCAATGGTCCAGTGTTAAATTCCAAATGGCAGGACTGGTACGGTTATCTAGGTTAATTTACTAAAGGTTTCAGGCAGTGGACCGTTCTTCATCAGTGCTAAAGTTGAGTGATATATATATATATATATATATATATATATATATATATATATATATATATATATATATATATATATATATATATATATATATATATATATATATATATAGTGTGTGTGTGTGTTTGGTGTAGGCGTATCTCGTTATAACGAAATAATGGCTACAACGAAGAAATGACGATTCGCCTTGGAAGTTCAGTCAAGACTGGCTATTCCGAAGCTACGACCATAACGAAATAATCGAGGGACCCCTTCAAATTTATATATATATAATTAACTTCCGAAACTAAACTGAGAAAGACTGCATGTTAGATGAAGAATATAATTATCAGCATCTGTATTATTAAGTCCTCTGTGCCAATGCAATACAGAGGCCCTTCGAGCGATCACCGGTTACCTTTGTACAGCTCTAGTCGTGACCTGCGTAATGTGCAAGCCTCAGCCTTATCGCTCAGCATTATTGCCGTCCGCCAAGAGAGTTTTAGATGATCGTCAACAGCCATCGGCGACACTGCAGTTCTGGAAGTGACTGTGTGCATGCACTGCGGTTTCATGTCCGTACCAGAAGTGAATGACTGACCTGCTAGAACTCCCCGTTTTCTTTAGTTCCGCCGACATCGTGTTTCTGGCGTACTTAGCTTAAGAGTAATTTACAACCACGAAGTTTCGGTTTTGGTCCACTATGCCTCCCGAATAGGTGGCACATCGGTCATAACAGCGTCATGAAGGTGGACATCATTGCAAGGCGCCCGTAGATACTTGGAACATGTACACCCACTGTGACGACGGATTCTGCGCTATCTCGCAACTTCTTTTATCAGACTCTAAATGCAGAGATCTTCGCATTGCCTCTTGTACTCCACATACCTCCATGACGTATATATCTGTTGTATACGCTGGACAGGCTTTAACACACATACAATGAGAAATGGGCACGGCAACATGTCCTTGACTTCGTTATCCAGTTGGCGATATTGGGCGCAGTCATTGTTTGCGCGTGATGGAGCGAATCCGCAGACGTTTGAGTGCTTCTCGTTGATCATGTAATATTTGGAAACATGACTTGCTCTTCGAAGCTTTTCATACTGCTTTTCATCTTGTATTTCGGTTCACGAACATTGACATCAGCGTCATCATAACCTTTGGTCTTCGCCGCGATCTCTCGTGAAAGCGGTGGACCGCAGTGAAAACTTGCGAACGCTTCGCCATGCATACCTGACGGGAGAGGAGGCAGCGAAAGAGCTTTTGTGCCGAAATTCTGGCACCTATTGATGCGTAATGCGCAAGAGAAGCACATACTGTGGTCTTGCCGTAAGCACTCACGCACACTCTCGAGGGACCATCTGCAATGCGTTGTCAGCTGGCCATTCTGCACGAGTCCATTTAAAGCCGCACATCCGAGGAACGCCCTGCAGAAAACAATATTCAGTCTTCACGCTTTGCCATTGTTCTCTAACTCGTCCTCAATGACCAACGGTCTCTTGGTACTGAAGCGTCGCTCCAAGTTGGGCTTGCACGACTGACGCCTGGTGGGCGAACTCTGCTGCGCCGCCGCCGATGCCTGGGACAAGTGCTTGCGGTAAGGGCTTGTGTCAGCCGGCACCGTAGTGGCCACCAGCGGCGGGACCTGAGGATCCGACAGGTGACCCACCGACGAACTGGACACGAGCACGCCAGCCGAACGCGTACCGCGCAGCCGCGCCGCCAGGCGGCCCAGCGGCGCGAACGCCACGAGCGCCACCACACCCTGGGCGGCGAAGCATCCGAGGAAGGCGTACCACAGTTGGTGCAGCCGCAGCGCCACGGCGAGCGGTGGTGACGCCCACATGAAAAACGCCAGCAGCACCAGCGCCAGCAGGCGGAAGAAGCGCACGCGGTCAGCCCGGAACTCGGCTTTGGCCGGCTTCGTCTGCGGCTGTGGTCCGCCGCAAAGCCTCGGACCGACGAGGCCTAGCAATGCTGCCGCCGTCAACAGCATTGCCGCGATGGGCGCACCCAGGAACACGGCCGCGCCGAGGGAGTCGTTGAGCAGGCACAGAGGCTCACCGTACAGTGGTCTCAGCGGCCAGTCTGGCTGCAGACGATCGATGGCGAGCGCGGCTGCCACAATGGCGGCGGGGCCGAGCCAGCAGAGTAGGCCTAGCTGGCGTATGGAGCGGCCATCCGGCCGCATGCTACGCAGTGCATGCAAGGCCTGGTACGTGTCGCCGGCTAAGGCAGTGGTCCAGGCGACGCAGGCGAGATTCCAGTAGTGGAAAGCCACACCGAGCGCCGCGCAGCCTCGGCCGAAAGGCTCGATGTGTGGTTCCAGGAGCAGGGTGAACTGCGAGATGATGGCGCTCGCCGCCATGCAGGCGGCCATCTTGTGCCTGCGCACGTGCAGCTCTAGCAGCCTGGTGGCCAGTAGCAGCGCGAGGCAGACGATGGACACTCCCAGCCCCAGCCTAGCCACGAACAACAGGGCGGGCGTCCAGATGAAGCTGATTCGGTGGCAGGCGCAGACCAGGGCGTACCACCCGATCGTCCGGTTCTGTTCGTTCACCTGCGTGCGCAGTGGACGGAAGGATCACTGTAAGCACGGAGATGATTGCGTATAGGCGGCATCAAACACTGTTTCATGCAGGCTCACATTTCTGCCAAAAGTCGGTCCAGAAGAAGCGCGTAGCCGGATGTAGACGGCGTGAAAAAGGAAATATTTCGCCCTTGAGCCGAACCCATTTCTTTCAGATTACGCATGACCAATCACTGAAAAAATGATGTCAGTGGCTGCCTTCAGTTTAAAGGAAGCAGTCAGTGAAATTCTGCTTGCTAAAGCTGAAGTGGAGTTTTTGAAGCACACCTCACGTGTGACAGGACTGCAGGCCAGTGTTCAAAACTTTGGACCTTTAATGCGCTCCGAAATCTGATTGCACAGGTGGTCAAGCACTGAACCAGCGAACTATTGCACTGCAGTAGAGCGCCATAACAGCCAGCGATAGAAGTGTTGTAGCCGTGCGACAAGCGGCCCCGCCGCTTGTCGCACGGTGGCCACCAGCGGTCTATAGACAGCCTATAGACTTCTTATAGACTCTATTGCTTTCCTATAGATATTTCCTTTTGTCTATTCATAGTCTATAGGCTGTCTATGTCCAGGTCAACTAAAAGCGTATGACCATAGATCTATAGATTGTCTATAGAGTGGCTACAGCATTTGTATTGCCAATAGACTGTTCTCTAGGATTGGTCTATAGAAAGACTATGGACTTTATAGACAGAAGTCTGTGGACTGTCTAAAAAGATTTTGTAAGAGAATGTCTCCGTTACCGCTTTGAAGGTTCCAGTTAAGTGGAAGAGAAGACCGAGACTTCCAAAACGACCATGGGAGTAATTAACGGAAAGTATTTTCATAAGGTGTGCGGCCTGTTAGTGAGCAAGGCACAGAAGGGAGGGAGTTCAGAAGTTCACGTGTGTGCTGTGCCGACACCAACATCTGCATGGGCAACCGAAAACGGCAGTTGAAAGGAAAACTACGGTAGCAGTGAAGGAAACAAATTTGCAAAGAAGTTGGAGTCAAAAGGCATAGTGCGTACCATACCGCGTGTTCCGTATTTATCTGTCCCTGTTACGAAAAATTCCGCTGCTCAATCTACTGAACTATATGGGCTCAAAACGCCTACTACAAGGTACCTTATGATGGTCTTCGTCTTTCGATAAGTAATTTAACGTCTAAAATTGGCTGCATTTTCAGGAATCGGCGAAAAACTGCATTCAGCTGCGGCAGAACTTTTCGTCCAGGCGAGCAAGGATGCCAGTGTGACAGACTGCGCCATCTGGCGAGCGGTGTTAATTTCAAGGAGCAGACGACACGCACATCCGAAGAAACCGCGCGAGGTGCGCATTGCCGCCCCAAGCCGTGACATTGGTTGTCTCACCACTCGCCAGATGGCGCAGCCTGTCAAAATGGCTTCTTTGCTCGCCCGAACGAAAAGTTCTGCCGCAGCCGAATGCAGTTTTTCGCCGATTCCTGAAAATGCAGGTAAGTTTAGATGCTAAATTACATATCGAAAGACGTACACCGTCATAAGCTACCTTGTAGTCGGCGTTTGAGCCCATATAGTCCAGTAGTTTGCGCAGGAGAATTTTTTCTAACATGGACAGATAAATACGGAACAGGCGGTATAGTATCAGCAATTTCACACCTAAGCCCGCTGTTGTTGTTTGGTGTTGTACGCAACACCCGAGTGTCGTCGTAATGACCTGTTCTATTCTTAATCCCACTGTCGACGCCTAGGTAGCTGGGCCATCAATCTTGAACAACTCATGGCCTTTGGCTTCTGCGCTAAGTGAATGCCAGCAGCAGCCAAGGTCATCCGCATCGCTGAGGGTGCACTTTAAACACGCAGACGCATATATGAGTGTAAAAAGGGAGTAAGTTGTCCTCTAGTGCACTTCCTTTTGTAAAAGAGGGTGCGCTGGATGACAACTTCCTCGCTTTATGGAGTGTATAGGGCCTGGAATTGCTACCACAGTTTTAGCGTCGGAAATGTTCCTTCAAGCAGGTAGGCATAAAATGGACGGCTGTTACCCCCCTGCTCATCTAGGTATGCTGAATTTTTAAGTGCAGTTCGCAACAAGAACGACGCAATCTCATGATTATCATACTGATTGGTTTTTGAGGAAATGAAATGGTGCGTTAGTTGTTTCACTTCTAATTGGACACCTCAAACGCGCCGTAAGGGAAGGGAAGGAGGGAATGAAAGACGAATGAGAGAGAGTTGCCGCAGTGGAGAACTTCGGAAGAGAAGGACTTCTGTGGGGAAAAACTCCAGTCAATTTTTCCGTAAGGTTTCAGTGGACAAGGCGAGGAAATGAGAATTGCCCAAACAAAGAAATCTTCGACCTCCTACACTGTTACCAAAAAAAAAACCAAAAGGGAGTAAATGGCTTGTCCTCTAACGCACACCCAAAAGGAGGTTTTTTTTACTCAATATCTATGGTGTTTTGATTTTCTCCCTTATATAAGGGAGTTATTTTGGAGTATAAAGGAGTAAATTTTTTAATACCCACAGAAATGGCGTCCAAAAATGGCGTCCAAAAATGGCGTCCTGTTTATTTATCCTCATTCAGGCTCATGCTTACAGCAGTGACAGCGGCGGAAACGGGCAGTATCTTTGCGGGCCGTCAGCAACCCAACATGGGAAACTGCGCTGCCCTAATGTAACTCCGCGTCACGCATTCTATTCGCCGTATGCAAGCCCAGCGGGGGCGTAGGCGGCATGAGTCGTCTGCTTGTCGTCTCCTTTTGCTGTACGAGCTAGTTTGGTTGGCCATGTTTGTAGATAAAGGGATGCAACATTATAATTAATAGTTCAAAACTGAGAAGGAGTCGCTGAGTAGTTTTCACGGTCATACACCACGCTATATTTGACTAAAAACGAGAGCAGAAAAGTTGAAAACACCCCTGATGGTAGTTTGGAATGGCAGTGTTTGCTTTCATGTTCACTTCATTAAGGCTTGGCTTTTCAATATGACTGAGGAAAAATGTAGCCTCATGAGCTCAATCAAGAGCTCAGCGTTGACACTATGTTCTATCATAGTTCCATGTTCATGCAACACACTGCGAGAACCGCACTGAAAAAAGCCTGTGAGAATTAGGCCTAAGCGGGGGCTCTAACGAGGTAGCGATACTAACAAAGGAAAGTCAGTTATGGTTAGAGCACTGGAGGCTTCGCAGGAGCAATTCAATACGTAGCGTACTGTGGCGGAAAACGGCGACCGAAGCCGATATCTTGTACGGCGCCAGGCACCCGTGGAGGAGCAGAAGTGAGCAGAGATCCAGCGACGATGGTAACCAAGCGGTCTTCGCTTACCGCCATTATCAGACGACTGACCAGAAGAAGACGAGACGCTAGGTGGCGGAGCGGATTGCACAAAATGGTCTTTTTTTACTCCATTTCGGCACTGGTGGAGCATTTGGCACAATTGACTCCCTTTCTATACGGGTAAATGTAGGTCAATCCTTTTTTTTACTCCATTATTCCCTAATGGGAGTGAAATGGAGGACAGTCCACCTTTTTACTTCACACTCATGGAGTAAATGTTTTCACAAATGGAGTAAAAAGGGTGGCCACCACCTTTTCTCCCAAATCTTTCTTTCCCAATATATTTCAAAAATCCCTGTCTGACGCTTACCTCGCTGCCTCAGTGCCGGCGAATTATCTAAACTCATCACTGCATCTGATTATCTGTGGTCGCGTGTGTCGCTTACGTTCAGTGGCTGTAGTAATGCTGTACTGAAGATCAGGTGACAGTTTTAAACCCGGCCTCGGCGGCTGCATTACGCCGTAGGCCAAGTGTGAGCACATTCGTCGTCCGAATCAATCTAGCTCTCACTTTACATCAAAGCTCGTTATGCTCCGTCAGCTTCGACAGGTAACAAGACATTATTACTACGCTTCCGTTGCTTCAGCACACAAATCTTTCACTTCCGCAGGTCACCGGTTATCTGTTCTGCACATAAATGTCATGAGTTAGTGCAATGTACTACGCGTTTTGAGGAGTTCCGCAAGGTGAAGTGAGATTTGAAATAAGGTAGTAATCATTCATTATCCACCCAAGCGCTGTCATGTGGCTACTAACGTAGGGCTGCCACCGTTTCCACTTAGAGCTGTCGATGAACTGCGCCTTGTCTTACCATGTGCTTACCTTCCTGGTCAGCCTATTTGGTAAACCGACCACCCTGGACGGATGGTGGTCCCGGGTTTGATCCCCGGACCAGGAACAATTGTTTCTCAACTGCGAAGTTTCCTTGAAAGTTGTACAGCTTTGCCTGGTAGCTGCGTAACTGCAGTGCTAGGTAAAACTGAGATCTGGGCGAGTTGGTATGCATTCATACTGGTGAACAGCGCAAAAAGGCGGGACAACGACCCGCACATTGTCTTGTCTTGTCGTTGTCCCGCCTTTTTGCGCTGTTCACCAGTATGAATGCAGTGCTAGGGCTAATGCTGATAAGTCAGCACCCCCTTATCTCACTGTGTTCAGTTCATTCATCACGAGGAAGACCAGCACAAACTTCCTCAGTGGGGCGCTCACCTCTGCCACAAGGTGGAACTGGTCGGGCGCAAACACCTGCCCACGGCTCACGTTCAACTGCAGTGACCCGTTACGCAGCAGGACCAGGTACTTTGGGCCCAGCTGGATGACCGGGCACGCAGGCGGCGGCTTGTCGAACGGGTCCGGCTGCGCCACATCTGCACTCACGCACATTCCTTCGGGTCCCTGCACCATGCCCGGGGCGCAACCCACGGGCAAGCAGGCCCCGGTCAGGTCGTCCCTCATGAGGCTGTCGTCGCGGCACTCAAGCGGCGCGTCCTCCGGGTTGCGCCACACGCGGAACTCGATCTGCCACTCGTACGACACCACGCTGCCCTTCGGTTCCAGCTTGTCCGCGTACGCGCCGCACGAGAGTCGCTGCTTCTGCGTCACGTCGCACAGCGCGCAGTGGTAGTTCCGGTAGTTCCTACGCGCCACACGGTCGTGTACGTACGCCGTGTACGCGGTGCAACGGGACATCAGCTCGGCGCTACCGTTGCGACATCGCGGAGCCGCGTCGGCGCCCGCAGCACACGAGCGCAGCAGGTGCGCCTGCGAGAAGCTTTTCCAGCTGGACCGCTGCACCCGGAGCATGCAGCGATGCTTCTCGTTTCGATCCGTCACAAGGAACCGGTTGTTGCCCACGTAGGTCAGATTACCGACGGCTACCAGCTGCCTGAGAGACCTCTCGTCGAAGATCACCACAGGACCGGGTCCTCGCCCGCCCAGAGGATCGGTGTCGCAGTCGATACTCGCGGGCCACGTGGCGAGTCGAACGGCGTCGCCGTGACATGCCGCACAGAAGACGTTCCAGTACATACGCTCAGAGTCGGATGAGAAGGCAGGCACGTCTTCAAGGTAGTGCTTAGAGGCGGGGATCCCGGTCTCTTCCTCGTCGCCGCGGTCCTCCCACCCTTCGCAGAGACGTCGCACGGGGTCGTCCTCGGGCCACCTGGAGGGGCACGTCCTCATCGAGAAGAATCCGCTGGGATGGCAGCGCCAGGAGTGGGCCGGCTCGCGGCTAGGACTTCTCGGGGCGTCCACGCAGCAGTCGCCGAACTTGGCGCACGCGTAGTCACACTTGCATAACAGCCTCGAACTGTCGGGACGCCCGTTAGAGCAGAGGTCATCGTCCGACTCGGGACACAGGCCCGCGTTGACCCGGTCTCCGCGGATGCTCCGCCAGTTGGAAGCCAACGCCTGCGCCAGCCCGGCCAGCACGACGAGCTGGGCCGCGATCAACATTGCCGCCCAGTCTTCTTAACGCTCTTGCCAGACTACGACGACGACGGGTGACGACGCAGAGTACCTCGACTGACGGCAAGGAATCATTGACCGCGCGCGGTCTTACTTTGGCCGCGAGCCCGTCGTCATTCCAGGAACATCAGTCGGCCCTCTTCGAGGCAGCATGTGGTGCCAAAGAAAGGTACATCCTCTTCTCGCAAGAGTTCTCTCACGGTTCCACGTGGTTTAACCGGCACTCCCTCATGGTCGACGGCAGAACACACACGGACACAGCACGCACGTATTACTCTTGCTAGTCCAAGCTCTTCAGATGCAATCTCTTCCCTGTCTTTCCATATCACACAAGCGGAACAGACAAAGCCGGCGAGAGACGGGGCGTTGTCAGCGATTGTTATAGCTGCTCAACTCGCACACCAGCGCCAGAGAAAACGTGTCCTCATGATGCACCCGCATTCCCAGCGCCGTCTCTCAGGCCTATTCACGTCGGCCGCATTTTCACCGGCTCTTCTGAATAGCTGAGTGCCGCAGGCAGTGTGCCCAGAGGCGGACGTCACCCGGCCTGCTGTACATCTCCCAGCGAATGGGCGTGATCGGAAACTAGGTTTCACCGCGAACCAAGACAGACAGCGAGGATGGCGGACAACCCGTTCTCGTCGTCTGGGCTGGGGCACTGCTCGTCTCTGCGATTGCTCACTCCGATGAGACGACGCACACCCGCCGGCTCCGCAGTGAGCGCCCGCCGCGGCGGCTGTTCGCCTTGTCGGCTCCTGGGATCGTGTCCCACTATTTTGGGCCCCCCCCCTCTCTGGGCGCGGTTGGGAGCTCGCTAGCTCGTCCGCGGTCGGCGTCAGTGTGCGTGCTCGACTCGGTTGAGGAGCGCCGCCCTCGGAATTGGGGCCAAAGCTGCGGCCTTTTGTGTGGTCTCCACCGGCGCGGCTCACTGGCTCTCGTCGCTGTAAGCCCCCGGCGCCTTCTTCTCCCGTAGAGAAAGAGCACGCGTCTTTCCACGAGCTCCGGCTCTGCCCCGGGTCCGGGAACCTCCTGGCACTACCCCCCCCCCCCCCCCCTCCGCTCTTTCTTTGCCTCGAATGCCTCGTTCCAGTTTTTGAGTTTGGTTCTAGCCTGTTGAAAAAAGGGGTGCGGGCGGGGATGACGAGGGGAGGAGGGATTCCTGGCGCTTCGGTGTCTTTTTCATTGTCTTTTGTTGTCGATGTTGTCTCGGCAGCTCTTGCACTTTAAACGAGAGCGGCGGATGGTTTGGGAGCGCATGTGTTTGTGTGTATTTAGGGTGATCTCAGCCCGCTTGGCGGGGGGAGAGAGATTTATTTCGAGAAAGAGTGAGAGTTGGAACATTTGGACGAGAGCATCGCGGGAGTTTACACAATGAGTGCGGCTCGAGAACGTCTGGAAATAGTGAAGAAGAGCTTGTTCGCGACAGTGGTGTCGCCGTGTTAATAGAATAAACAGAACGAAAAGGAGCAATGACGTATTTGCAGGTCGAGTCGCGTGTTAGAGAGTTTGGGATGGTGCATTAGGAAGTGGGAGATTTGTCTTTACGTCGTTGCCTGCTTTACTTTTGCACGTGAAGTGAACGTGGTCGACAGGAAGTCGCTCAAACTAATCGAAACAGGGAACATCAACTTTTAGCTGCAGTGGGGAAATAACCTTTAATTTATTTTTAAAGGGTATGGGCAAGCCGAAGTTGAGCAAATACGACTAGACTACATAAAGCCAGGTGCCTATGGCTAAGCTGGAAATGTTTACTTCCACACATCGCTGTGAATTTAAAGCCACTCCGGCGGTTTTTTGAGGTCACCATATATCCTAACGAAACTTACACTATAGGTTCTTCTCTCGTTCTCGATTACTTCCAGCAAGTTTTGCAGCCATGTTGCATTTAATTTCAGCGCTAATTGATTTTAAAATTTCCGCGGCCTCAGCTGAGAAAATTTCTGCGAAACAATGCATTTTCGCTGCCAGAAACGTTCCCCGCGCGTTAAAAAACCGCTGCCCACTTTGATAACAAAATTTTGAGGCTTGTGTTGTCTTGTCAGGAATTTTATGTAGGGATTAATCATTTTCAGTCCCTATCCCAGCCATTCAACGTATGTCGAAGAGTTTCGCCAGTTGCCGCTATTGCACAAAAAAAAAAAGGCTACTCTCTAAAAAATATCACTTCCTCCAAAGCGAAACTTCCAACAAGTCCCTTCACAGTGAACTTCAGTGAGCTTGGGAGAGAGACAATTTGCCCAGGCGACAGTATCATAGGGAAATGTCGCTTGATTTTCAATGTCACACACCTCACCGTTTGAGTGATAAATATATGTTGGAGAAAAGGTCTTATATACCCCTGTCACTATAAGGCATACACGGAACTCCCTTAACCCGAAGAAGCGCAAGAGAGTTTAGCCTGAAAAGAGCTGCTCTGTCACACGGCCTGCTCATTTAGTGCAAACACACAAAAGAATAACGTTCAGAAGAACTGAAATGTTTTGACGCTTCTTTTTTTCCCTCTTAAAATGCAGTTACTTGGACATATCATCAAACTGTTTTGCAGAAAACAGCGAGCATATTTCCAGCACAGCGCATCTGTCCTCTCTGTCAAGCACAGACCATGTGCCGCGTTGTGCAATGCTTGTGGAATGAATTTCCACTCTGCGAATTCTCCGCTCTGACGCTTCGCAAGCAGAGGGTGCGCGGGTTGCGTGAATGAGCCATCCATCATGGCGCTAAACGGGTGCACACGCGAGGTGCGAGCATGCGTGTGACAGATCAAAACAAACAAGATTGGCGCAGTCACGGCCAGCCGCCAAGCGCCTAATTGGAGGCTACGGTACAGTCGCTAGAATTGAACATAACTAACCGAAATGGAGTACTTGTTTGTTGCGATAAAGACTAATATAATTGCTCGTAAAGATAAAATTATTGAAGAAAGAGGCTGTTTACTTACTTGGAAGTGAAGCACGTCGGAAACGAAAGTACTCCTTTCACCCTTCGAGGGAGATGATCGACCTCCTTTCTCTAGGAAATTCTTTGCACTTCCTTTCCTTAAGGTATGCCGTATGGCACGGCGCTTTTCTCCCTCGAGATAAATGCTTGGTTGAAGGTTGTTGAAAGGAGTTCAGCCGTTCCCGTTTAACAGGGGTATAAGTCGAGGTGTAATATGACCTCGGTGAACAAATGCTTCGGGCCCACACAACGTGTTGCTTTGCCGGTACCAATTTCCCGGTTAGCGGTAGGTATCCACTGCAGTATTACGCCTGCTATTTATTGTTGAGGTGCTTCAGACAATGCTGTGTCAATGTTCGATTGCAATGCAATAGACTGCCGGATCGCAATAGGTCAATGCAACTGTCAAGTGAGTGAGTCACAGCGCTTTATGATTTCCTCTATCCGTCCGTGTTAAATTTTGTGCGCTGCGCTGAAATGCAGTGAGAGCACACTGTGTACCCTTTCCGTTATAATTACTACCAGTGCTTGTTCAAGTTATTCTTGTTTTGGTCGTTTTCTGCTTTTTCTCGGAATCTGTTGAGTATGTTTGAAACTCCTTGCATGTTTGCCACTGCTCTTCTATCCTAAGGAGGTTGCCGCTGCTTTCTACAGCAACAGCTGTTAAAGCCACGTTTCCTGTTTATCCGGCGTTGGTGGCGTACCTCATCGCGTGGAATGCGTCACGCTGATAGGTCAGATCGGAATACTGTGACGTCACTCATGACACCATGACAGCGCACCACTCTGATTGGCCAGAATGCCGAACACTGATTGGTCCGAACACGAAGCCCTCCACTGCCTCAGCCTGAGTCGCTTTGGGACGTTAAATCACATAAACAGAACCAAACTAAACATAGATGTCATTCGTGACATCCCGATGCATTCTATAGAACTTACCAGTGGCGATATAATACCGGTGCAGAAGCATAAATGGAACAGAGATACTGAAAACGCCGACTGGAATCGGCATTTTGCCTCGCTCCAACTGTCGTTGAAATTCGCTTTACCTGAGCGGTTAACGTCCGGTAAAGTTTTGAATTCCTAATATTTAAGTCGACAAAGTATTTTTGATATTATTTACTGTCTCTCATTTTTCAGTGTAATTTTCTGAGCGCTGCGGGAAATAACGGGGCAACGGTAACTCCCCCCCCCCCCAAAAAAAAAAAACAAACAAAGAAATAAACCACACCTATTTTAATTTTAGTATTGATGTCAGGCTATATCGGGTGGAGTGAAAAGTTAGAGCTAATTTTAATGGCGAAGCCAACATGGACAGCGAATATTTGCAGGAACGGCTTAATGTACAGGCGTAACATAAAGCACAAAACCTAGATGAAAAGAGGTTTACAGCGTAACTTATCGCACGCTTTTCTCACTTGAGGCACAGCCGAATGTGAGGCAAAATAAACGCTTACCTGGCTAGTTGTTTTTTCCTAATATACATGGCTCACTTTGCGTTGAAGTCAGCCTTCGGCTGTGGCCCGCAGTCCTGGTTGCTCGATCTATAAATAGTTTCCGTTGTAGCAACCAGGACAGCGGTAAGTTACCGCCTCTTAAACTGGAAGATATCTTTATGCACTAGGGCTGTGCGAATATTCGAAATTTTCGAACATTAAGTCGAATATGCTCCGATTTGATTGTGTAAACAAATAAAATAGTGCATATTCAAAATGTTCGAAACGATTCTTATACATTGTCAAGTTTTCTAGTATTTGCGAATAATTAGTACTAACTTCGAACACGGCGCGCCGTAGTTTTATCGACGACTGTTTCAAAAACAGCACCCACTCCAACGCCTCACACCATGTGGCCTCGATCTTTCTGCGCAGGAGGGGGCGGGGGTGGGGGGGGGGGGGGGGGGAGGGAGGGATTCAGCGTCGACACGCAGTCTATTTGTGTGAATTGATTTGGAACGCGCTTACATATAGTGTCCAAGATTGAGCGACGGATCACGACATTTGTCCCTCTATACTGATATGCGGTGCTAGTTTGTTCGCTTTTGTCGTAAATAACAGAACGCAATTTTGCTACGTGTGACATGGCAGGCACAGAGTTACATGACGTTGACCGGCATGCTCCCTTGTTGAGATAACTATTGCTTTCTTCAACATCTAGAGCGTTAACTACATGGGTTATAGCGCCACCGCAAGCGCTTCGTTGTTTCGCATGGACATTATTTCTATTGCAGTACGTATATTCGTAAAAGCAGCGAATAATCATGCAAATATTCAGTTCCTATTCGATTTTGTTCTTCAACTGTACGATTTGTTTTCCATTCGTTTTTTACCTGCACTATTCGCAGTCGATTCGGTAGCGAAGCTATACAATTCGTATTCAATTCTGTTTGGAAAAAGTACCATCCGAACAACCCCAGTGCGTACCAATATGTTCATGACGTCGCTTGAAAGCTAAAAATGGCTCCTTGCTTGGTCTGTACTCGAGTAAACACGGTACCAATTAACCGGAGTTGGCGCAGGAAACTCGGGAGTGGGTGTAAAAGAGAGAAATGGTGGAAACGGGGCCGGTGGTGTGAAGAAGCTTCCGGGCGTTATTTCGTGATGCGACGAGTTATCGTTCCATCAGGGCAAAATTTAGTTCAGCCGCAAGACGCCCTGGAAAAAGCAGTTCCGCGAAGCCGCTCAAGATGTGCTAGGGTAAGCGGCGGACGGCGCTTGTAAGTGCGAGGCGGAGTTAGGGGGGGGGGAGAGGGCTTGAGAGCCTCCCAGGAATAGCACGGTCGAGCACTGCCACGTTGGATGACGTCAATGCATCCAGTGCACGTAACGGCCATCCCCGTCCAAGTAGCGGCGAGAGCCTTAAGTTGAGGCGGAAGTTTTTAGTCGTCACGCTGACCGCTCCGGGATATTGAGAAACTGAAAAGCTCGTAAATTGTTACTCTGTTTTCAGAAAATGCTGCTTTTCGCGCTTATTCATGCTGCAGGAGCCAAGTAGTGCTTCGCCTTTCATCGCGAGGTAAAAAAAGGCGAAAGAAAATGCTGCTTTCCGCGCTTATTGATGCTGCAGGAGCCAAGTAGTGCTTCGCCTGTCATCGCGAGGTTAAAAAAGGCGAACTTTTTTCTTCTCTGTCTCTTTTGCTAGATTCTTTTTTTTTATATTGGGTTCTTGGTGAACCGGCTACTACGGACCTTAAACGGGACCGACACCTACACTTATTGGCACTCGTTCTAGATGGCGGATAACACATCGTCCGGCATCTTTACCTTCTTCAAGACTCGAACAAAAATGAAGGAGTTTTGGATTAACAAGGCCTTGCTTAGAAGCAAGCAAAAATTATAACGTCACACCTTTCAGTCATATTACAACCAGCCTGAGGTTGCTCCAAGTTCTTTACATCCGCTCCTGCTCAACCACTGTTCTTTGATCAGCTCATTCCTCGTTCAGTCTTTAATTCCAAGCGTTTTTATCTTATAAATAGACGTATAGCTCTTTTGACCTTTAGCTCTAGGAATTACCGTCCCTGTAGAAAAACAGAACAGAAAAGTTTCTGTTGTCACAATGACTTTTTGTATATTTTTGTCCACAGACTTTACAACAGAATTTTTGGAATATTGTGCTGTCTGTTGTCGTCGCTATAGAACTAAATAAACGTATTACAGCAAAATACTAAAGCTCCGTAGAAAAACACTACAATACTGCACAAAAATTTGTCGGTAAGGGCAAAACGACAAAATAATTTGTCGTCTTTGGGGCAAGGTTCTGCCGTTCTTTCTTCGACAGGGTAGCTAGCATCATTTACTCCACCTTTAGTGGTTCTCTTGAACCCATAGAGTTTCTTACTATTACCTAGAGGGAAAGCTGGCAAGCCGTCTATGGGAGTTTGCATGGAGACCCCACGTGACCACCTCAGCCACCATGGGCGCTCAAAGCATCATGGGGCGGTGAGCTACTTGTTGCGGAACTGCAACTTTTGGCCAAAAAATAATAAAAGAATAAAGCTGTTTGATAACTACAAACGTCCTGACATTGAAAATCTTGTCTAATGATTGCAACAAACGAGCAGAAAAGCATTTAAGTGCAAAATTTGCCCAAAATAAGAGACGACTCGCTCTCCTATTGGCCAAGCAATGAACACTATAAGAACTAATATTTCGTAATTAACAAGCGCACTTTTAAAAGTAAATATGTTTTAAAAAAAATGTTCTTGCTTAGATACTTTAAGAGGTTTTTTAATGGCATTTCAGAAGAGTAAACCCTTTTATTGGCGTCGTGTGTCGTCGCGTTTTCACTACTATGGTTTTTGCACACTGCGGTCGCGCGAAAGTCGTCTGCGCACACACGAACAACGTTTTTGAAATGAAACGTCTGAGTAGTACCACTCTGTGTTCCCGAAAAACTACGACTGTCCCGCAACAAGTAGCTCACCGCCCCATGATGCTTTGGGCGTCCACGGTGGCTGAAGGGCAGCGCCGCCAGCTTTCCTTCTAGGTAATAGTAAGAAACTCTATGCTTGAACTCACCGACCTCTAGCTCTCTTCTGTTTACTATTACTCCTCTCTATCCGCACCGTCAGCCCTTTGCTCCCCCTATGTCTCCATGCTGCCTTTGCTCACGTCTTTCTCCTAGTTTGAGCTGGGACGTGCGTGGCATCTCCGGAAAAAAGATTCACGCTACTTCCGCTAGTTGCCACATCCGGCTCTAAATAGCTAAATTTCTAGCGACAACTGTTCCTTCAAGCTCAGATTTAATCGCAAAAGAATGAACAACTTGCACTTAAAGGTGCACTGAAGAGGATTCTGAACTTGTCTTTTTGCCGCGGGAACTCGATCTACACGTTCCGAGCATTCTTAGAAACTGCGACTTATTGCCCTGTATGGCAGATTTCCCTCATTAAATCGAATTAACGTCCAGCTCCCGCCCTTTTTTTTTAATTCTGCCTCGTACGATGGGCGGAGTCGACCAACACGTGAAGTTCCTTTCAGCCAGCTCCGTGGAGGCTTTGCTTACGCTTTATTTTGTTTTTTAGGTTTCCATGAATAAATAGTTTCATTCGCAGATAATATAGCCGCAAAATAAGCCCGCAGAAATAAAAATACGCGCGGACTATTTGCTACTACGGACTACTACGTATTACTCCGCCGATGGCAGAGCGGCAAGCCGCCACGGGACTGGGTGAAAGGCACTCCACGCGTTCGTCGACTCCGCCCACCGTACGAGGCAGAATTCAAAAAAACGGGCGGGAGCCGGGCGTTAATTCGATTTAATTAGGGAAATTGGCCACACAGGGTAATAAGTCGCAGTTTCTAAGAATGCTAGGAACGTGTAGATCGAGTTCCCGCGGCAAAAAGACAAGTTCAGATTCCTCTTCAGTGCACCTTTAAGCTCGAAGATAAGCCAAAATGTGTTTCCATGTCATGTAGCTATATCAGGCACCTCTGAAATCTATTTGAGCACGTTGATATCTTGATGACGTTGCACACAACAAGCTGAAAATCACCATTACAAATGAAAAAAAAAATTAATTGATCCTAAATTCAAGCGATTCCGCATAATTCACCCTCAAAAACGAGATCCCGCTGTGCTAAGCACTGGCCGCAACAAAGAACCTCAAGGGCTGCAGGCGAGAACAAGAATTTTAGATTTCCGACTTTAATTAAAATTGGTTTTTGAGGAAAGGAAATGGCGCAGTATCTGTCTCGCATATCTCGGCGGACACCCGAACCGCGCCGAAGGGAAGGGAGGAAGGTGGGAGTGAGGAAATGGCGCAGTATCTGTCTCGCATATCTCGGCGGACACCCGAACCGCGCCGAAGGGAAGGGAGGAAGGTGGGAGTTAAAGAAGAAAGAGAGAAAGAGGTCCCCTAAGTAAGTTTGTTAACAGAAAAAATACTGCTTTATTCTTTACTAGACCAAATAAATACTTCCATCATCAGTGGACCTTTTATGCTAGACTAAACATTTTTGCTTTGTATTTGGCCAACCGCGAGATGACGCATATACTGGTAATGCCTGATCTATGCATAACGCTAATGTGCTAGCTGTGCTCTTATCAGCCTGCCCGTTGCATTGTACTTCTTGAAAAGATAGGGCCTGCGCTCTTACGCGCTCCGTCTACATAGTATAAACTTCCTATGCACTAGCAAATACCTCGCGATGGTATGGCACCGACATTCACCTTTTTACTGAATCACTTGCACTTTAAATCGGCTTCAATGTAATATATTTTTCTATCACTAACATGATTAGATGTCAGAAATCAGTCGTGATGGTTTCTGGTCCAGTTGTCTTTGCGTCTTATATGCTTGAGCGCTTGAATTGTAGTCTTTCCTACATCACTTGCAGAGAGCAGCATTACAAAATACGCTCTTGGAGGTTCGGTGCCCACGAATAAAGGAGAGTTTATTTTACGGTGGGAGTACTCTCGAAAACAGCCGATAATGGCGTTTACAACAACAACAACCGCGCCTGTTGAAATGACCCGTGTCGTCTGATGTTCCTGATGTCCTTGCTCAGTACGCATCAGGGTGCACGTGAAGCCAGGAGGAATTCCGCCGTAAACACTCGGGCCTCAAAAAGCACCGGCATGCCACGGAACCCTGGGCATCGACACATCATTTGGCTCCCAGCTCCGAGCGGCAGAGTGCTGTTGTTATAGCCTATGCGCGTTCGCTGTGCGATGTTTCCCAGATTTTGACGCAGCACCCCGCAGGAAGTGGTTCGACAGTAGAAAGTGGTTGATAGTTGCGAGAAGACTGAAATAACCAAGTTGGGCTGACCTACAATCCCCGTGGTCAAACACGCATAAAAAACACAATCACAACACTAGTGGGGACAACGCGTCTATCATGGTGAAGGAAAACAGCCTACGCTTACATCATTTTCTGACAAGGATCATGTTTTGGTTCTCACTGGGAACAAGGAACTTTTTGGCGGTTCTGAAAAGTAAGCCACCCAGCCAGTTATATTTGGTCAGTGGCTTCAGCATTCCCTCTCCATTATTACTTTAAATACATACGTGATTAAACAAACGGTCATCGAACCTTTCGCTTCTGAACATGTTCATGGCCAGTCGCAGCGGTGGATCAGTGGTTGTGATGCTCGGTTGCTGACCCGAAAAACGCGGGTTCGATCCCCGGCGTGGAGGTCGTATTTCGATGGAAGCGAAATTCTAGAGGCCCGTGTACTCTGCGATGTCCCGATGTTAACGAACGCGAGATGGTCGAAATTATCTGGAGCCCTCCACTGCGGTGCTGGTCGAAATTATCCGGAGTCCTCCACTACGGTGTTCCTCATAGCCTGAGTCACTTTGGGGCGCTGAACCCCATAAACCATAAACCGAAAATGTTCATGCGCAACATCTAGCAACCGCTCCCTGTACCATCGTCGGCAAAACTTAGTACCGGACCTTTGGCTGTTACAAGTGGTGTTGCACTGTTGTGGCAGTTAGAAGTGAGCCTTTCCGACAGAGACCGAATGAGATCCGGGCTGCATAGGCACTGCAGTTTAACGTCTTTTTCTGGGAGCTAATATCGTCACAGGATGCTTGCCGTGGTGAACCAGACAAGCTGTTTCTGGCACTTCTTTACTTGTGCAAGCAAGGAAAGGGCTGTCGAAGAAACTGTCTTGTGCGTACGGCAGATCACAGTAATTTTCATTAAACAATTTGTATTCTGTTCTGCGGGGTCACCCATACGTGACCTTTTTCTCGATAATTCCCCACGGTCTGTTTTCCTTGTTTATTTATTTTTTCTCTCCCTCGCCCCCCCTCCCCCCGGCCCCGACTCTCTTCTGAACTTTATTCATTCGTCATACCTGGCCACGGATGTATATACAGGTAAAACTCGATCTAACGAAACCCGATTTTACGAAGGTCTCAATCTAACGAAGAAATTTGACCCCCTGGCAACTGTCCATAAGGTTCAATGTGCTCACTAACCCGATATAACGAAACAAACCACCAGTAAGCTCGATCTAACGAAGTTTTTCCTAGAATAAATCAGTAAAAAAGGGTGATTTCTAACTTATTTTGCCCACGATGTCTCGCAGCTTGTTGGCAGCGTGCCAATATAAACATCAAGGCAGCCAAGACACGGCCCTGATTTTGTTTTCACGGGGTTGCAAGCTATGCCGTTGCGCGGAACCAAGGACTCGGCAGTCAGCGGCGCTTCCCGTCTGGTCTTCGAATCCGCTTTACCATATGGCGCTTTTACGCACAAACGATTGCAGGCGCCTTCGTGGAGTTCTCATACGCGCAGGCGCGGGTTGCCGGCAACGGCGATGCCGCGGCAGCTTTTTGGGTGCCCCTACGTTACAATTTTAGATTTTGAAGGGCGGGAAAATGCGTTCCTCGATGTTACGAATATCCCGACTTAATGAAAAAATTCGTGGCTGCTCTTCGTTGCGGTAAATCGAGTTTTAACTGTACTATAAACTTGTGTAGACTCGATTAAGGATCACACTTTTTTTTTCGCGATTGTGGCAGGGTGGGGCCCTTACACGAAAGCGGAAATTTTCAGTTTAACTTTCGCCTCTTTGTTTCGAGAAAGCTACTTTATTCTATCATAAAGCCTGACCGTACATCTTACACCTAGTTGCAGATACCTTTAAGGTCCTTCATCACTGTGGCTGTCGCTGCTTCTCGGAACAGGAGGTATGTTTGGATCATCCCGTAAGGGACCGATCCTTACAAGCACTATGTGGAGGTCCCTAGTTTGGGACCCCAGTGGCGGTGGCCGCCGCCCGGGCGCGCCCGACTAAGGCTTGTTGGGCCTGCAAGTCGTGGCAGCCGAGCAGGGTCGCCTCCCAGTCCTCCCGGGTTGGGGGGGGGGGGGGGGGGGATAGCAGGGTTGGAGGGGCAGTTTTCACCACCACCACCACCACCTGCTTCTCGGACCGGGCACTTAACCATTCTCGTAAATGAAGCCACCTTCGATTATATTCAATGCATTAGAGATTACCGTAAGAGTAATGTCACACGATTACCATCGGAGCTGTGACCCAACAAATTTTGGCTGCATGATGCCAGAATACATGCGCATTCGAAGAGTATGCAGGCAAAGCAACCCCTCCCGTGCACGTAACTAGTCGAAAAAGCCATATTTTGCCGAGCCGAGGCTAATCGTGTTTTCGAAATTCGAAAAACTGGTTTAGCGGCTACAAATTTCTAATTGCAACCAAGCGCCTAACTCTAATAGTTCAAAAGTTAAGCATTGAAAATGATTTAACCAGCTTGCTAGTTAAGATGATACACTGTTCTTCTGGTGACCGCCAACTCAGTCAATACCATGCCGGGAAGCCAAATTTGTACCTCAAAAATCCAGTTTTTGAAAATTACTTCGTCTTCTCTGAAATACGCGGTATAACAGCTGTATCTTACCGGTACTCTCCTATGGGGCAGAAAAGTGGAGGCTAACGAAGAGGGTTCATCTTAAATTGAGGACAACTCAGCGAGCAATGCAAAGGAAAATTGTAGGTGTAACCTTAAGGGATAGGAAAGGTTCAAAGTGGGTCAAGGAATAAGTCCAAGTTAATGGCATCCTAGTCGAAATCAAGAGGAGGAAATGGGCTTGGGAAGGGCATGTGATGCGAAGGCAAGATAACCGCTGGTCTTTCAGGGTAACGGAGTGGATTCCAAGAGAAGGCAAGCGTAACAGGGAGTGGCAGAAAGTTAGGTGGGCGGATAAGATCAAGAAGTTTGCGGTGATACGATGACCGCAACTGGCAAAGGACAGGGATATTTGGAGAGTCATGGGAGAGGCCTTTGTTCTTCAGTGGACGTAGTCAGGCTAACGATGATGATGGTGATTATATTAACCAACGAAAAAACTGTCGCTGAATCGCGTATTATACAGCGATAACTGTGCTGCAAGTTCTGGTTTTACCAAAAACAAGAATTGCGCAAAGGAGGAAGAAGCACACGGGGCGAGCGCAGTCATACCAGTTAGCCCTATGAGTTAGCCCCTCATCGCATTCTTTAATTAGTTTTGTTCTCGCGACACTAACGCCAGCCAGCCTTAGCGGGAAGTTACTGGTGTTAGATTTAGCGCTATACTTTAAAGCCTTACATGGCAACTTCCGCAGCTAGCACCGTGTTACCCGACACGCGCTTGCCGGAGGCAAATATAGGCCCAACGATCGCTGCCAGGGCCTCTCCAAAGACAACGAGCCCGAAAGGCCCGCAGCGAAGGAAGCTCCGTTATGTTGGGCCGCACCGAACACGGGTTCCCGTTATTCCGCAACCGCTTCGTCGCTGCTTTCTGTTGATCTTGACCCGCTTCCAAACGGCGGGAGGAAATGGAGGGGAATAATGTATGCGTCGAACGGTCGTACGGTTTTCTCGGCGTTCGATCTTACCCTGGTGCTTCAGACTGGGAATTTTAGAGCGCAGCTCTTTGGCGTCCGTTCCTGGGTTTCGCGTCGTCGTCGGCGTTGTCGTCGGCCTCGTAACCAGCTCCGCCCCCCTTTCATCCCCCCAGCGCTAGCAGCGACCGACTGATACCGCTGGATGCCGCTGACGCCGCTAGAGAGTCAAGATAACGTGACTGCATAGAACACCGTCGCCGCCATGCAGAAAGAGGAGGAAAGGGTCCCCCCCCCCTGTTCTTGTGTGGCGGATAGGGTGCTCTTCAGTTGCCGACGCGCCGGTTATTTCACGTAGGCCCCGGCACGTCGACGAATACGTGACCACGTTCCCACGGCTAGTAGTAGTAGTAGTAAAAACATTTTTTTTTTTTTTCAAAAGGAAGAGTTAGGGAGTAGGGGGATGGGGATATATAGATGTGGAGCTACAGTGGTCGGTCTTCCCTAGTCCAGGATACCGTTGGCCTCCGCCGCTGCCTTGGCCCTCGTCACCAGCATAAGCTGAGTGCTCGGGTCGGAGTCAGCCAGGAGGGCCTCCCACTGCTCTAGACTAGGGCTATTTACCTTTGGTAGTAAAGGGCTTTTTTCGCAGCCCCAGGTGGCGTGGTACGTTGTGGCGTAGCCCCCACACCACAAGCACTCTTTCGCGTATCTGTTCGGCCACATTTTGTGATACATGGCTCTGCTTGGGTAGGTGTCTGTTTGTAGTCGTCTGAGCGTGGTGGCCTGCTCTCTGTCGAGGATATCCGCCGGAGCCGAGTACTTCTTGCGCGCTCCCAACAACGCCTTCATTGCCTCCCCGTAAGATTCTGGCGTGCTGAAGGGTTCCACCGGCAAACCCGCCCTCCGGTTCGTGAACCCTCGGACAACGGTGTCTGCCATGAAATTTCCCTCAACCCCAGTGTCAGGGACCCAAATGATGGTGTGTTGAATGTTTGTGTTGTTTGATCCATGTCTGTGTTGTTTTTGTTCGAAGAGGATACTCGCGGCTTTTCGGCCGATCCTTCCATCTCTGTACGCCCTTGCTGCAGCCTGAGAATCTGTGGCTATCCAGTAACTCAGTCCCTGCCGATTGGCTTCAGTCAGGGCTAGAGCTATGGCGATCTCTTCCGCTGCTTGTGTTGTCCTTGTGCGCACTGATGCACCAGTAACTATATTCCCATTGGCGTTCACTACTGCTACCGCCCTAGCGTTTTCCTTCGTTCTGTACTTGGACGCGTCAACATACAGAACCATCTGTTTCTTCTTTAGGAACCTGTCCAACTCCCACGGCTAGACCTGGTTCTTAGCGCTGCGGAAGCGAGGGTATCATATTGTTTGTGTCGGCATCGGCGGCGTTGTCCCTGAAACCAACTCCGCAGCTGCATGGGGTTGACTCACTATCGGCGTCAGCGGCGTCAGTCAGTCGCTGCTATCTCTTCCCTCCTCCCTTTATCGTGTTGTCCGCTTGCTGCGCGCGCTTCTGCCCCCATCGTTTGCCGCTCGGTGTACACGCCGCCCCCCTCCCCCCTCTTCCTGCGAAAAAAAAAAAATTCTGTGATAGCGCATACATGTGTTGCTCGATTTCTTTGCCTCAATCTATCGAAAAGGTGAAACAGCTTATTTGCTGCGCTCAAATTTCGCATTAGGAAGTAACGTAATCGTCGGTAATTTTTCGTCTTCCTTTCTCCCGTCTTTAACTCCCGAAGTCTTAGACAGGCCTGAATAAAAAATATTTTTTTCCGCGTAAATCGACGTAATTTTTCTGGTCTTAGCGCTCAGTTCACCTGATTACACGAGTAAAAGTTTTGCAGCGTGAGTTATTTTCAGTCTTCACTCCTTTTGTGGCGTCGTTGTCGGCGTCCGGACTGCAATCGCCTACGCTGATTGGCAAACATTCAGTGACGTCACACATGACACATGACGTCACTATACAACGGGCCATAGAAATGCGCAGAAGAAAGATAATTCTTCTCTTCTACCGTGTCATCTTACGCAAAAAAAAAGCCTACAAGTCAAGAGGGAAGAGGTGTTCGTTATGGCATACAGGACGGAAGCCAACAGCGACCGAAACCAAGGAGCATATTGGAAGCCTTTCTTTTAATTTGTAGTTTTTATTCAATGGAAGATTAATAAAAGCAGAAGAAAAAACAAAAAAAATGTCGCCGGTGGGAACCAAACCCACGACCTCCGGATGTCGCGTCTGGTGGTATTCGCAGGAGTCTGGGTAACAGCAGGCGCCGAGGAGAAAACGCCGGGGGTGTGCAGGGTGTCGGAAGGTTCTTAATACCGCCGGACGCGAATTTTGGAAGTCGTGGGTTCGGATACCAGTGATGGCATGTGGTTGTTTTTTCTTCTGCTTTAATTGATCTCCCATTGATGAAAAACTGCAAATGAAAAAAGACATCCACTATGCTCCTTGGTTTCGGTGGCCGTTGGATTCCATCATGTATGGTAAAAAAATCAGCGTTACTCGCAGGTAACCACCTTGTGAATTTTTTTTTACTGTTTTACTCCATGCGAAATACCGTTTTTCAACGGTATTTAGAAAAAAAATAATGAATTCGAAGGCCCTTGCGCTGAATCATTTCAAGTGCTTTCAATGTTAGTTTTAGTAAAAAAGTCCCTGACAACGCATACGTATTTAAAGTTGGGTCTGATTAACGCTGAATAGACAAACATATTAATCTGCAGACTCTACAGTACGGGAAGCGATGTTTTTTCTTTATATGCGCAGTCATCATAATCATCATCAGCCTGATTACGTCTACTGCAGGGCAAATGCCTCTTTTCTGCCTCTCCAATTAACCCTGTCCTTGTCCCTACTTGAAAAGTCGAGCCCACTTGACAGCCACTCGGATTTTGTAGAGGTTCAGCATACAAACTTAGGTCATGAATGTCGTGCTTTTGACACAGGCATAGGTGCTACAATGAGTTTGGTGCTGTTTGCTTAGCTGAGGGAAATATTAAGGAGTAGCTCCAGCAACCGGTGTAAAGAGCGCCGGTGTAAATGTAGTTGCCGGTCGGTGTTAAAGCTGGACAGCCCTCTCCCATTGCTCGTTAGTAGGATGGGGGTTAGTTGCGTCTTCCTGCATTGACAAGCGCATACCCTGTGGTATCCTGTAGGTGTCTGAATGTTGCTTCCTGTTTCTTCAGTAATGATGTGTGGCCCGGCGGGTACTTTTTCCAAAAGAATCTGTAGTGTTGTGTTATGCCCTTGAAAGTTTAACGGCTCGTTGTTCGTCGTCTTCTATAGCGCGGCCGGCTAAATCCCGGGTGCACGTACAAACGAGGTTTCCAGGGTGAGTGGAGTGAGCTGGTGTCCAAAATAGTGACACTTATCGTCGGAAGTATGATTTATTCTTTCAAAAATGTGAGTAAAAACAAATCAAAGTACCCACTTAATCGTTTTTGCAGGAACGAACTGCAACCTAACTGCTCATGCAGTCGGGTTTATTTGGCACTGTTCCCATGTTTGCGTTGGGAAAACACTATGTGCCTCAGAAAAACAGGCACTGACGACTTCCATCCCGGGACGATGCATCGAAGCAGCCGAAAGCGTCCCCGAATTCGCTCGAGTTCATCGCTACATTGCACAGTTCCGGTCCACGAGGGTGGTCGCAAAAACTGCTGCAGAAGTTCACATAAAATGTCTGCAGTCCCGTCAACTGCTCCAGGCCCTTCAACCTGTCCAGGCGGCCTCGGGTGCTCTCCCTAAGCGCCACCAGGGCGACGTCCAGGGCGTAGAGGCGCGCCACATTGTCTTGCTCCCGGCTAGTCTTGGCTAAATCCAGGCGGCACTTATTGACCTGCCTCCACGTGTCCGTCACAACTGCTGAGCCATCGATGAAGCGGCCACGTTCGTCTAGTGCTCTCACCATACCTCTGGCAAGCTGGAAGCCCAGTCCGCTGTAGGCCAGGACGCCGGTGTCGTGGCGGTAGTACGAAGGGGGGAACAGAGCCGAGAGACCGACGTTCAGGATGCCGCAGGAGTGCGAGTAGCGCACCTCTGCGTCATGCCACCGGATCCTGGCCGTCATCAGCCGGTTGTAGTAGCTGTTGGTCATCATCTTCCTCACTGCTTTTCGCGATTCGTACCAGGACTTGTAGAAGCTCGTGGCCAGAGGAAAGCCCGCGTAGAGCTCGTCCAGCAGGTCCGAGTGGAACAAGGGTTCTGGCGGCCACACCCGACGAGTGGTCTTCTGGAGTAACTTCTCGACGGCCCAGAGCTTTGTCAAGTCCATCAGGTTACTAGAAGACCGCACGTCCCGTGTGACGACGTGCGTGGTCGTGTTGAGCACCGTGAAGACACGCAGCCTCTCGGCGTTCCCAAAGTACGCGAGGAACTGAGGAGCCACCAGTGCTAGGCCGAATGACTCCTGGACAGCCAAGAAGCAGGCGGTCTGGTTGTCGAACACGTCGCACTTTTTGCCTGGGCGGAAGCGGTCGAAGTCGGGGTTGACGATCCAGAGATAGGAGTAGGCGAATATCCATCCGATGACGTTCAAGAGCCTCTCTCGGGGTAGCGTTTCCAAGATGCGGAGGAGCCCGAAAAAGTGCCGCTCGCTATGTGCTTGGAGCTTGGTCACGGGTGAGAGATCAACGTCGGAGCCGAAGTGACGCTTCAGGAGAGAAAGCCAGGTTTCATTAGCTGTGGAGGAGGCAAGTGCCATGCTGTCGTTCAGGGACGCCACGAAGACGTCGCCTGCCTCCTCAAGCAATGCCGGGGACGTGACGTTTTTTCTAACAGTGGTCTCGTCCCGACGCAGCTCATCACATGCTGCACCCGAAAGCTGCGCTTCCTGGTGTAGGTATGCGGCCACGTTGCGCAGGAGCTCATCGTATTCTCTGACATCCGGGCAACCGGAGAGTTGTTCCATGCGGAGGAAGGCCACGGATCCCATTTCGTCAAAGGTGACGACCAGAGGGTTGTCGGCGTTGGAGTAGACAAACCTGATGTCGAACAGCAGCGGTATCCTCCAGTTGACGGCCAGGTCGACGAGAACGTCCAATGGCTCGGCTTCCTTAGGAGGTTTTTGGGGCCATGGTATCTTGCGAGCTTTCATGAAGTCCGCAAATGGTTGGATGCTATCGCCAGCATGCCGTGCGAGGCAGGCGCTGAAAGCGGTGAACGCCTTGTAAGCCGCGCTGGAGTTGTGGTCTCCGGGTACTAGGCCACGTTGGATCATGTTCTTCACCTTGTCCAAGTAAGGTGTCAGTTGACTGTACGGAAATGAAACCAGAGACACATGGTTAATACTGCTCCACTTGCAACTCCTAGGAATCAAAGAAAATCAGGGGCACGAAATTCACGACGTCCACTACGACTGGGTGAGAAGAAAAGACTGATGTTTACAGCAATACGATTGGCCGATTAGCGTTCAGGATATCTATGGTTGCCAGCCTGCAAATTCAATCCTGCTGAAGCTGGAATCGGTGCAAAGGGAGAGGGTTCATCACTTTCTCCTACGTGGACGCGGCAGCGTTCACGTCGGGTCCTCGCCGTCGCTAATAATCAGGCCTGATTATTCGCATGAGGCTACATCAGCACAGATTCATCCAAAATGGAAGAGGAGGTGGCCATTGCGCTCGCTCTCGCCTCAGCTTTTGCCACCAATTTTCTCAAGACTCAAAATGCACCCTATCCGATTTCACCAAATGCCCGTACACCGCGCCGAGGCTCAGAGTCTACACTTCTGGCACCCCATCCGCTCCGTAACCCTTCTCTGGACCCCCGCACACGCAGACCTCCCGGGTAACGAGGAGGTCCACTACCTCGCCCGAGGTCTGACTTTCCGGGCTGGAGTTGGATCCCCTTTGCTATCTCAGTAGTGTCTGCTTACATTCAGAGATAGCCTCACGCACTACCTCTCGAGATATCCGGCGCGTTTACGCACCGCTGGCTTCCACTGGCGGCGACTCCAGACCCGTACTGCCCCCTACCGCATTCTCCTTCTTGCCCGCTACCCCGATCAGTTCCTCTCCTTCTGTAAGCTCTGCGGAAAACCGGGAGACTTTCTTCACGTCCTCCTCACACGGCCTACCTTCCCACACTCTCCATCCCCAACCACGGCTGAGTCATACTGGGAGACTCTCCTGGCCAGCTCCGCTGCTACAGCCTAGCGCCGGATAATCACCGACGCCTTGAAGCGGATAGCCCTCCAAGAGGTGTCCTCAGCCCTTTAAGGTCAGCCTCCAAGGACTGGGGATTGCCCCCCCCCCCCCCCCCCCCCGCATTGCTTGGAAATGAATGTTTTCACCATCACCACCACTACGACTGCTCGCTGCGCACCCGCAGCGTTGCTATAGCGACGTTGATGTGTCTACGCATGTTGCCTACTTCCCAAGGCATTGCGTCCTCAAAGCAGTTCGTGGTGCTAGCATGCGCTGCAAGTTCGAGTCACGTGCTTGAACATTCTACTTGAATAGCGCCGGGGGAGAAGGCTCACAGTGTACTCGTCTGCTTTCACGGCGGCGTTAACTGAATATGTACGTAGGCAGAGAGCGTTGCCAGATCGCAGGGATGGCTTCGCAAACATAACAGCAGTGACGAAGGTCTGCGCAAAGTCCTGCCAACTTTTCGGCGCTCCGGCGCGCGCATTGCTTTTGCTTTCACGTGTTTTTGTTTTCATTTGCATTTCTTTCAGAAGGGGCAGACACTTCGCCGTTCCCTTCTCAGAGCGAGATAGTTACAGTAGCTTTTCTTGTGTCATAACCAAGTGTAAATTTAGCATGTTAGGAAAAGCCATCTTGGGCACACGGTAGTTCAGAACTCAGTGAACAGCTCTTCGACTGCCCTTTCAGTCAAGTGAATAAACGCATATCTAGAGTGCAATGGTGATACAAATGTGAAGTGGAACCCACCTTATCCTTCTCGAGCGGTCGCCTCCTGCGCCGCCGCAGGTGAACGCGTACAGATCGGCGCAGGGCTCCCTACTTTCATCGATGCGCCTGGATAGCAGGTCCGCCTGTTCCCGGCAGTCGGCAGTGTCGCAGCCCAGCATAGAGGTGAGGCGCTGCGCCTCCAGCCGCACCTGCTGGCGCATGAGGAGCACGGCCACGGCCAGACCCGCGCAGGCGACCAGGAGGCACACCGCGCAGGGCAGCAGGTTGGTCTGGCGCTGCCGCAGCGTCGAGAACACCGAGAACGGCCCGACGCTGGTCCCGGGAAAACGCTGCTCGCCAGCGGACAGAGGGACGCACCCATCAGGACCACAGGGTAAGAACCCAAGGAGCGTGTCATGAACAGTACACGGCTGACTCTTCCTTGGCCGCATAAAACTGTATCCACCTAAAGGAGCCTGGCGTGAACAGTACACGGCTGACTCTTCATTGGACGCACCTGTATGATATGGCACGTGTGGCTTAAGTCCCAAAGCTGTGCAGGGGCTGCGAGAGACGCCGTAGGAGTAGGCTCCGGACTAATCTCGACCACCTGAACTGCACTGACACCGCGCAGCATGCGGACGTCTTTTAACGCGATAGCTTTAAGAAGCAGAGCAGAATGGCGGGCCTCTTGGTATGTCATGTCAAAGAAGAAAAACCAGCCAAAAAAGACGAACACACAAGGAGAGAACAACCAGCTTTTGAGAACAAGGAGAGAACAACCAGAGAACAACCAGCCTTTGTCCTGTGTTGTTCTCTCCTTGTGTTCGTCTTTTCTGGCAGTTTTTTTTCTTTGATAGCTTTAAGGGTTCCGTTGTGTAAAAAGTCTGTCGTCGTCGGTACCGTCGTCGGCGTTGAGTGTGGAAAATCCGGATTGGTCCTAAAAGTGGCAAAGGTGAGGTCAAGCGACCTTGAAACGTCATTTCAACCTGCCCACTCTGGCAGGTGGCAGTTAAATTAGGGGTTAGTCGCGACAGGTTGCTCGGGAAGGGCAACCTTGGTCTCTCAAGCCCCACTGGTGGCAGCACCTGTCGGGGCAGTGGTGTATCACTTAACCGCTGCACCACTACGACTGGTATGAGGACTTCCTGCGATCTATGAATCTAGAGAATGCAGAATTCCACATATATGGACATGCAGACAATTCTCAAGGAGGCAGAGAAGTACTTGCGCGAGAGGGATCTAAGCATTGTACTCTTAACGGCAGGTTAAGCGTTATGTGATGTTGAAAGAAACAGCGCCCTTGTCTGCGAAGTGATATGCAAAGAAGACCTCAGGCTAATGAATGAATCCATTAACGCTATTGTGTCGTACCCTTAATGCGGAGCTTATGTGTAGCCTCCAGTTTTTACGAAATGCGGCCGCGGCATCTTGTAATCGATCCCGCGACGTTGAGCTCGGCAGCCTAACGAAATTGCCGCTAAGCCACGGCGTCGGGTTGAAACTGCTTTGACCTGAATAAGTATTCTAGCGTCCGTGGGTTAGGCATATTGTTCATCGAATCGGAATGAGACCACGCGGGTTTGATCACTGCCACGGCTGCAAAGTCCCCATGCAGACTAAACCCAACACGGCTGTGTGCTGTGCGATGTCAGTGCCCGATAAAAAGCCCCAGATGGTCGAAATTAATTCAGAACCCTCTACTAAGACGGTCCTCGCAGGCCATGTTGCAATGGGGTACCATACCATACCATACCATACCATACCATACCATACCATACCATACCATACCATACCATACCATACCATACCATACCATACCATACCATACCATACCATACCATACCATACCATACCATACCATACCGATGCCTCTATGGGGGTAGATGATGTCTTGAACAGGCGTCAAGCTACTCGCGCGAGGACTCAAGGGGACGCCGATGATCCCAACAAGAAATGCAGAAAAGGAACATGTCGCGAAGAATGCACGGTTGACTATTCCATTCCTGCACTGGCAGACTCGGTTAGCGGATATACTGGTGTAGTGGTCTCGGGAACTTAGGTTTTCTTTCTAACCATTTACAAAGAATACCTTTAAGGGGGATTTTTCCCGCGGTAAATGATGTCTGGCAGTGGCGGTGCGACCAGGGGAGGCGGTGGAATCACTTCTGCAAAAAAAAAAAAAAAAGAAAGGCGCCGTAACTGTTTCAACCTCGCTGGACGCCTCAACCGCAAATTGAGAGAACGGCCAAAGAAGTTATAGCCGATTTCGCTCACTTGACCAAATCCGAAATATGTGCGCTATCACGCCGCGTATCATTTCGATTTCGGTTCGAGGCTAGGGTTTGAAGTTCAGTCTTCGGACAAAGATCGGCGAAATCGATGTTTGGGGGCCTTAGTGGTAGTGGACTATAAAATTTCTGGTACCGCTTAACGCACCTTAAGAGGGCACTGCGATACTGGCATGTTCTGGATCCACTGCGCACGGTTGAAAGTTGATGAAGACTGCGACATGCAATGCACATCGCAATAGAGAGGCAGTTGAACACGAGGCAAGGCAGAAATTTGGGCAAGTTGGTAAGTATTCATGATATTGTTCACAGCGCAACAAGAACGGGAAAAACGAAAGACGAAAGAGTAACACAAACAAGTTGAACACGAGGGGTGACCGGTTGCGGGATTGCATAATGATTTCCTTCTGTGACCGGCGAAGCTGCTGTGTTCGCGCCGGCGCGGGTTCGAAACCCAGTCGCTGGGCAGTCACGGCCATTTTTATGTTATTTCTGCAGTTGTAGCTTTCTTCAGACACTCAGACAAAGGGGGTTTTTTTTTCGAGACTGGAACCCTTAGTGCCAGCGCACAAGAAGGCCAGAAGAAGAAGAAGAGACACGTGCAAGTGGTCTTGCTGACCGCTACTCATTAGGACGTTGGCGGTAATGCCTTCCGTACAAACCACTACGTTCGCTCCAAGTCATTTTGCGGTGCGTATCGCTTACGACAGGATAACGGTTAAAATACGCGTCGAAGCATCGGTTAATGTCTCTGCATTTCTGTGGCAAGACATCTGATCATCGCCGTGAGCCGCACTTAACGGCAAGAACTCAATACATACTGAGCCGAATTTCACAAACCTCCAGCCACGATGGCTGCCGCCGTTAAGGCGCCGAGTGGTTTGGTTTATGGGGTTTAACGTCCCAAAGCAACTGCGGCTATGAGGGACGCCGTAGTGAAGGGCTCCGGAAATTTCCACCACCTGGGGTTCTTTAACATGCACTGACATCGCACAGTACACGGGCCTCTAGAATTTCGCCTCCATCGAAATTCGACCGCCGTGTTCGGGATCGAACCCGCTTCTTTCGGGTCAACAGCCGAGCACCATAACCACTGAGCCACCGCGGCGGCAATGTAAGCCTACCTACGAAGCGTGCGTGTCCACTTACGCGGCGTCCATTGATCGTGAATACTGGAGGCAGCTGACCGTCAGGAGAAGAACAGTCCAGGTGTGTGCGGCTCGTTGAGGTCTCTTCGTCGTCCTTCAGGATGACGGCGGACTTGCGAAAAACACGCATATTGGGTCTCTGCAGCTTGCTCCGAGTCGGTGCTCTGGTATGCGCGCGCCCACGGGATCGCGTGCACATGCGGCCGTGAACGTTTTCTTCACTCTAGGAACGAGCTGACGATCACCAGAGGGCGGGAGTAGACGATGAGTAGGAAAAAAAAAACACTCCCTCAAACAGCAGAGAGGCCTGTTCGCATTGCGAAAACTTTTTACAGGCTGCAATAGGGGTTCTACTGAGATTTTAACAAATGTCAAGAGCAATACTCGCGGAGGATGATGCTGGTACTTACTGCCTTCCTTCGGGAATAAAAAGCAGATGTGGCTACTGTGCCTACGGCTGTGGCTGCTACTACTAGGTTAGGGCGATTCAGCCCGACTACCCGAGTACAAGCCCGACCGCGGCGGCCGCGTTTCGATGGAGGCGAAATGCAAAAGGCGCCCGTGTGCTGTGCGATGTCAGTGCACGTTAAAGATCGCCAGGTGGTCGAAATTCTTCGGAGCTGATGATGATGACGTCCTCAGGCTTAATGGCACATACCCACGGCGGGGGATATGCCAGGGTGCATAGCGGATAAAACGCACTCATGTACAGGGAATGGAGTATATTTAAAATTTTGGGACGCAGAGCTAGAATTTGTACAAAACAAAAAATACGGAGAAGGAAAAGTTGTGAATTCACATTCTAGCAGAGGAATCTACCAGATGAAATTATATAATCGTGAATATAATCGCACACTGGTTTCAGGGCATATCCCTTGGCGCTTGCCCCCTCAACTACAGTGCTTCTTGCTCTCCTCTTTTTCTTCACTCCCACCTTTCTCATTTCTCTCCCGGTGCGGTTGAGGGGTCCACTGAGCCGTGAGACAGTTACTGAGCGTTTCCTCTGCTGGAAACTTTTTTTTTACGAATACGTCTACTAATTGTATCCCTTGTCTTTCACACATCGCATCATACTGTCTGTTAAAAGATGTCTGTACTGTAGTAGCCCGCGCCTCATAAGGACACTGGCAATTCTGTTAGTTCACTGAAATAGAAAAGGGTTTCTCTTGGGCTCACTTATTCCACGAAATGCGCTAAACGGCTTTTGAATCCAACCTCCCGCCACCGTCGTCTCTCCCAGTTATGCAGCGTGCATACTCCTTCAGGCTGTTTAGTGTGATTTCGCTACTTTAACACCGAGACCTTGTACACAAAAAGAAGTCCTTTTTTTTTATTTGATTGCTTCGGCAGTAGACATCCCTCGCAGGACGCGCGAGGACGTTCTTGAAGGCGCATAGATGGCGCTTGCTACCGTTTTTCGTGAGCATGCTTTGTGATTGGTCTTCAGTGCTGCACTTGCTTAGCAATGATGGCAGCGCACCGCTGGGCGCCTTGTCCGAGCACAAAGTCTTCGTGTCGGCCGTCCACCACCTCCACTTCCACCTTGCCATCGCAGCACTTCAAAAGATAAGAAAACGGCACAGGTTAGAAGTATAAGGCGCTGAAGAACATTGTAGGTGGCAGCCAGCGACGCATCGCTCGGGTTTATACCCATCGTTAGCGAAGTTTCCTGCGAGTTGTTTTCGATAGTGAAAATATACTGAAATCTCGGCGACTCCCTATGCAACAGAAAATTTGTCTGATTTAAGCGTAGTTGAAATTGAAGGGCGCCAATTGGTTCCACTTAAAATACGTGGGACCAAAGCAAAAGTTTAAATAAAACTAAAGTTAGAATTTGGCTGGTTAGAATTTAAGAGGCCGCACCCCACACTGGACAGCGGCCATTTTATCCTGGAGACACTTTCGGACCTCCCAGACCCCTCACCGAGCACACACCCCTACACTCACAAATGGAACTCGCCGCGGTGGCTCAGTGGTTACGGCGCTCGGCTGCTGACCCGTAAGACGCAGGTTCGATCCCGGCCGCGGCGGCCGAATTTCGATGGAGGCAAAATTCTAGAGGCCCGTGCGCTGTGCGATGCCAGTGCACGTTAAAGAACCCCAGGTGGTCGAAATTTTCGGATCCCTTCACTACGGCGTCCCTCATAGCCTGAGTTGCTTCGGGATGTTAAGCCGCAATAAACCAATAAACCAAACTCACAAATGGGATGACTTCCAGGCCTGCGCGCCATGGAGGGAGCGCACACTATGCATACCATCTAAGCCTTGACCCAACCACTTTCACTGGGTACAGAACACAGCACAGATGAAATCCCACAAGAACCCTTCCCCCTTTGTAGACAGCGGCCTAGCTCACCTCTGGCAAGCGCACCAGTGTCTTTTCCCGCTGGAACCACCCCAAAACACAACCGCAGCACACAGAAGACCACACTGCTCTCCGTAGGCAGCGAGATTGAAAGCCACGCTATTCCAATCACCCAGAACCAATGGCGTCAGACATGCGATCCGATGCAGGACAATCTAGGCATGAAAAATGCATGGTACCGCCTCCCTCACCTCCTCGACCAGCACCGCCACTGCCTCACTGCTATCGTCCAGCGATTCCCCGGCTTCGACGATTCCCCGTCTACTCCCTTCCGCAGCTTACCCTCTCGACGGGGGAACTCGACAAAATAGACACCCTCATCTGCAAAACCTACAAAGTCACCGTACGCCTGCCCCCCTGGCACCTCCACTCCCGGCTTCAGCGCTGGGCTTCTACAACACGGCAGCGGAACTCGTAGAAGCCCACTTAGTAAGACAATATGAGTGCTTTTTGCACTCTACGATGGGCCGCCACATCCTCTGCCTCGTAGGCGTCCGTTACGAGTCGATATTTTCTGGCAACCCCCCCTCCCAAACTCTACAATCAACCAATACTTGGACATTCTTTCCCTTCCCCGTAACATGCACCCTGCCTTCCATGCAGGTCGAAGACGGAAAGGGCGCAGACTTTGCACAAACACGACGAAAATAATCAGGAGATGGCCTATGTGGATGCCGCCGAGTATCGCCGCCGAGACGCCTTTGCACTCACCGTTACGGACCATACTGCTCACCTCACTTCTTTCGTCTTCACCGCGACTGCCTCCCCCGATCTCGCCGAGCAGGACCCATCGCCCTAGCCATCACCGCCTCCAATCAAACCACCAAAATCAATAAGAGCGGTTTCAAAACCGCAATCAATGATTTCTCTAAATGGCGGACCTCTCCTATCACCCTCCGCCTTCTAAAAACTCAACTCCGCCCCACACACACCATTCAGTTTATATCTGGACCTCGTACACTCCCACCAAGGGAACGAGGCGACCCACTTACACGAGTGTCACAATCCGAGCGGGGCCCACCCTCTATCTCCGTCACGGAGCGAGGTCAGCGAATTACTGGTCGACAACTTATCACGAAATTATCGAAAATTACCGACTTCTCCGACGCCTTTACCGAGTGGCCAGCAGGTTCCTATCTCACACACATTAAATCTCTTGGCGCCAGCTCCAAACGCAAGCCTTCCAAAATCCCGCAGTTCTCTTCCGTATCAACCCCACGTACTCTTCTCGCTGCAGATTCTGTGGTGTGCACACTAGCCTATACCAAATCATGGGGATCTGTTCTATAACCCTCTTTCCCCTGGTCACTACCGAGGAGCAGTGGGAGACCGCGCTGCGCAGAACGGAGCTGGGCCTTCAGGCTCGGCTTGGCCAGCGGGCTGAGGGGGTCGTCGAGGCGCATATGCTCTTGGCCATACGGCGGAGTTCTCTTGATGTCTTACGAGGCGCTCCGCGCCCTAGCAATCAACTAATGAAGTTTGTTCTTTGGCTGCCTGTCCATGTTTGCGGAGGCTTCCTTAAAACTGTAAAGCTGTTGCTGCGAACCATCATGTAGTACCAGTCGACACGAAGAGTGGAAGTGCGGCTTTTACTACAGCTACTTCAATAAATTTTATTCACCTGGGTCTTCTTTGGTGTCCGTAACGTCATGCACTGCGACGTCATAGCATGTAAAAGGATGGCTTACTAGCGAGCTGGTGCTTTACAGTTGATAACTGAAACCAGCATAAAATACGGACATGTGCACAAGAAAACATGTCACGAGCCCAGCGAGTTATGTCTTCTCATGCGCCCGTGTCTTTTTGCTTTGGTTTAACGTAGTATCAACAGTCAGAACACGGTATACTGCCTCTTTTTCTAACAACAGTAAACTGCTGTGCAGCCAATCTGCGGCTGTTTCGTGACCACATTCACTTGATTTTGCCACGCAGTCCACTACACATGGAAGTATATACCGCTATCGTCGTTTTTTTTCTTACTGTAGGGAAAATGCGCTTATGTTTTTCCGGCTTCTAAGAACTGTGGACATGCCTAGTTCATAGTCCGGCAGAAGTCGATATTGTGAGCAGGAGTGAAAGAAACAAGCATACTATCTAACCTCCGAAAGTCCGTAGTCAGGTGGAAGTTGCTCTGCTGTCTTTCGCGGCTTGGATGCCTTGATGAGCGTCACATCACCATGGTACCTTGCGTTCGGCTTGTAAAATGATCCCGCCCGGACGAACTTGTAATAGAGGCGCATGGCCCTGGCCACGTCTTGACGGGTCGGCTGCACGTTGGGAAAGGCTCCCAGGATGATGTCTATGGCCACTTCCTGCTTCGCGTCGTAGTTGGGACACTGGTCCAGTTGTTTACGAACCTGCACAAAGGTGATGGCGGGCAGGGATGGAGAGACATTGGTGCTATGTTCCGAATACCTTGGACTATTAATTTTGTTATCCGTACAGTGCATGTCGTGGCGATTACAAGGGACCTATGCTAAGGCTCGCGGCGAGAGACTCAACGTCATCAACAGTGTGACTACGCCTAATGCCGGGCAAAATCCTCTCCAGTCTCTAATTAACCCTGTCCTATACCAGCTGCGGGCACCGTACCCTCGCAAACTTCTTAATCTCATCCGCCTACCTAACTTCCTGTCGCCCGTTCTATGCTTGCCTTCTCTTGGAATCCTCTCTGTCACCCTTAAGGAGCGGTTATCTTGCGTTCACATTACATGCCCTGCCCAAATCGATTTCTACACGATTTGTGCGTTCCATCAGGTTAGAATCAAAATGGAACCCCGGTTATGTGCTCGATATCAACTCTCACCGTTTCAGTGACTTCAACTTTCCGCCGCTACATGTGGCGTCTTGATATGGAAGTTCTTCGAAGTTAGAATCAAAACGGAACGCCAATTACGTGCTAAAGAATAACTTTCACCGTTTTTCATTGAGTTATATTGAGTTACAGAGGAGGCACAACGCTCTTGCTACGTGCCTCTCCTTGTGACCCCGTCTTTTATACGTTTTCCACTGTGCCTCCCTAACTCTCCTGTTTAACGCTTGACTTGGGCCCTGGTGTGACGCAGCCTCAGCATTAGGTGCTCCCAAATCTTTGTTAAAATTTCTTAAAGGCACGGGTCTTACACGCATCCTGTGATGATTCTGTGTGCACATATGTGGGCGTAAGTGTTTAATATTAAGGCGAAAGCCTTTAGTGCCTCATCGTTGTCGACAGAAGATTGTCAGCAGAGGTGTCACGCTTTTCGGTTGGTCGAAATGGTTATGACGTCAGAGTGCGCGGATTCGAAGTAATGAGGTCACCCACGGATGCCTGACGCCCCCTTTTGGTGCAGAGGACAACTAATAAAAATAGTTGTCGTCCGATCCGACAGGTGGCGTAAGACGTCCGCCAAACAGTGCGCCAGGAAAGTCTTTCGCCTTGCAGCACTTTAGAGAGCCAAAGTGCCCCCTGAATTTTTCATTTGGACCAGCAGCCTGTCAGGTTGTTTGCGAGGCTAGCCTCTCCAGTGTTCATTAAATAAGAGTGCCTCCACCTCCTCCTCTTAGCACTTGTGCCGTGTACCTCTGCCCTGAGTACCAATAGCTATCGTTTACACTGTTTTCCAATAAGTCCGCACCTCAGGCACGTCGAGGTCCAGGTACTGAGCGAGGAACCCGGCGAAGAGCAGCGTCTCCTGCTCATCCCTGTTGAGAGCGCAACGGGACTGCCGATGGGCGGTGTGCTCGACAATGAACCGAGGAGCTCCGTCCAGGAAGGTCAAGCTGCCAACCGTGTGACCCGACGACTGCAGCTGCACCGCCATCTCAAAGGCTACCGTGGCGCCCAGAGAGTAACCGGCCACGTGGTACGGGCCTTCCGGTTGAACCTCCAACAGTTTCTGCGTAGGCCATGCACAGCGAAAACGGATGGGCTTCCATATCACTTTTGAGTAGGGGTGTGCGAATATTCGAAATTTTCGAATATAATTCGAATATTATATTTTTAGTATTCGTATTCGATTCGAAATCCACGTATTCGTGTTGCTTCGAATATTCGACACGACGCGAATATTCGTATCTAGCCCATTATTCTATTGCGAGTACTGGCGTTCATTGCGGTCCGCAAGACTTATCGACAGAGACATAACAACATGGCGGCGCCCGTAGCAATGCGTAACGTTGCGTTAGGCCATGGAGTAGCTGACTGCGCTGGTGAGCTTCTTTGTGGCTATACCTGCGTGCTGGTATAGTCAGAGCTATGCACGAAATACCTCGCAATACGTGCCAGTTCAGTGCCAATTGAGAGGGCATTTTCTGTGGCTGGAGAAGTCGTTTCAGCTAGAAGGGAACTACTTCTGCCTGACCATGTGGAGCAGCGGGTTTTCCTTCACGACAACCTTTTATCTT
This sequence comes from Amblyomma mixtum, assembly GCF_055824585.1. Taxonomy (NCBI): domain Eukaryota; kingdom Metazoa; phylum Arthropoda; class Arachnida; order Ixodida; family Ixodidae; genus Amblyomma; species Amblyomma mixtum. The sequence goes on along the minus strand of NC_143015.1, from coordinate 116,774,166 downwards.
CATCCCAGCAACGTGCTTTTGTGCTTATGGCAAGTTAACCTTGATCAATGCTGTGTACTAGCCATCTTCTCTGTTATTTCCACTCTTGTAAGAACAATGTTCGAGACTTTGATACTTTTTGCGCAGCCACACACACCTTTTGTGCTCATTTCAGCACTGATAGTTTAACTGTGATGTTCTTAGGTGCTCAAATACATGTTTTGTAGTGGTTAAATGCGTCTGTCCTTGATTATTCGATATTCGATTCGATATTCGGAACCAAGTATTCGTATTCGATTCGTATTCGAAAAATTTGATATTCGCACACCCCTACTTTTAAGTGGTAGTTAAGTGGGTAGAGAGGGAAGGATGTTACTATGAGCAAGGATGCCATGCCTGAGAACTGCTCATGTACAGCCGTTGTGCTCCTGGAAATACGCCCCAAACCGAGAGAGTGGCTGTGAGGCACACTCTAGCAATGATCCTGTGTTAATTCCGAACGCCTGCACGTTTTTACTGGCTTATAAATATTATTACAAGGCGTTTTTTTTTGCGTTTCGCTCTATCGCAATGCTGCAGCCGCAATTTGGCATGAAAATCCGCTAGTTTTAATTCGTTACTTATCCTCACCTAAGACACCAACCGTCCGTGAGGAAAGTGCGAAGAATAAGACAGAGGTCGCGCTAAAGTTTGGCCGATTGCCTTGTTCGCGGCAGAAAGGAACAGAACATTGTTGAAAAGAATGGCAAAAAAAGTCTTAGCGAGAGCGGATACGGATTCCAGCGACTACCTAGTCAAAAATAACGACTAAGTGAAAATAATAGTTATTTCGTCCTGTCGCAGGACGGCTGCAGCACGGCTTTTGGCGCAGCGACAAAGTCTAGTACGTCGTGAACACAGGCGACTGAGCAATAGTACAGAAACCTCTGTGGCTACGGCAAGTGAAAATCCGAAAATGTCACCAAATTGTCCGCTATGATCTAATGATCTAAAAAAGAAAATACGCTCTCTTTCTGGATTAGGAATTACCTGCACGTAGGCGGCTGCCATCTCCACTATCGAGTGCGCAGGAATGTCTGGGGTCCACTGCATTCCAACCGCACGTACGGGAAGGTGAGTGGCCAGTTCGTAGAGGGCTGCCACGTGACCCTCGATGGGATGCATGAAGAACACCGGGAAGGCTCCGTCTAGGCCGTTCATCTCGACAATGACTCGATCGGGTAGCAGCTTCTCAGTGAAAGTCAGCCGAGCGACATCCAAGGTATCTTCTGTTAAGAGAAGGAAAAACTACCGGCTGAAGAATCAACGGACTCATTGGCTGATTTAATCGCGCAACGCATAGGAAGGATTTCGTAAAAATTGCTGGCTCTTAGCTGTGGTTAAGCCTAGGTAATTGCGAAAGGAATATGGTGTAACTTGTAGCATCTTCGATATCCATAGCCTCCATCAGGTTAAACGGTAACACAACACAAGAATCTTGACTCGCGTCCGAAGTCTTCCATAGCTATACCGAAGAACCGGCAAGCAGGCGCTACTTTTCTCTACACCCGATAGCGCCTTGATGTCTGTGGATGACGTCATACCACACGCTGCAACACATCCATCACCGCAGCAAGGCCTGCAAGCTCTTGCAACTTGTATGACGTCAATCGCTTGCCGCCGTTCGCGGGTGACCGACCGGCCGCGAAGTTCTAATTGCGGTGCGCTGAAGAGCCGACTTGGTGCCCCATCTCTCGCTCTGGTATGACGTCAGTAGTCACATGACCGACCACCGACCGTGAAGGGTAGGCTGCGGTACCGCGAAGAGGCGACACCTGGCGTAGTATTGCTTTCGCAATAAAAACCATTAGGGCAATCGTGAGACTTGTGTGACTGTTGTGGTTAGCCACACTTCCGAAAAAAAAAAGATCACTAACCTCAGAATAGCTACGATAGGGATATCTCCTATCACACATCTTTCAACATAGCAACAGCCCCCACTGCCAAAAGGAGCCAACTTTGAGGGCTTGTTCCTCAGTTTCATCGGCGCCTGGTCATACTTAAGCCTAGTAGTTTGCAAGAACGGAAGCAAGGGAATTTTGTCAAAGATTCAGCTCCTGATCAGGAAGAAGCTTGGAAAGACTTGCTGATAATGTGTGCTCTACATTCTCAAAACCTAGCGTCATATCCATCTCATATTTTCCCCAGTCTCATTTTTTACAAAACACTTTAGGCGCACAAAGCGTTCTAAAGCGAAATGCATTTCGCCGGGTTCGCGAAGAAAGCTCAGTGAAAGAAGTTCCGACTTGTTCCCGCAGATTCTGCTCGAATGATAAGTTGTAAAACCGTTACTGGCTACAGGAAGTTTGACTCTGAGTGTTCGCTATATTTTGAACTAGCGAAGGCCAGCACATTTACTCGGGCAACTTACTTAAGCCTAGTACGCACTAGGTATTATGCTGGGGAAAGGATGGATAATAACAGGAACATGATTTGCGTTATCACGAACGGGAATTGAGGTCTGGATATTTAGGCAAGGAACACACAGGAGCGGCGAAATACGTGCTACAGAGTCGTTTTGACTTCTGGTTTCTCCAAATTATGGACATGAAATATCCGTTGGAGTCATTAGCAGGACCTTATCCTCGAGTTTGAAGGGCTCATTGCAGATACCGCTTTTCACTCACCATGTTCCTTTTCGGACTGTGCTGTCTTTTCCTGTGGAGCAGGGATTTCGCCGAAGCCTTGACCGATCTCCCGCAACCGAGCGACCGTGAGTTGCCGAATCTCTTGCATGGACAGGGTGAGGTCGTAGTCTCGCTCCAAGGTTTGCTTCACCTCAACGCTCATCAAGGAGTCGATGCCTAACTCTCCGAGGCTAATGTTCGGGTTCAAGGTGGACGGATCTTTGACACCTGCGGGGACACAAGTTCAATCGTGAATAAACTGACAAGAGTTGCCGAAAAGGCACCTTGTAATACCATTATTAGCTTAACTTGTTTCCTGCTGCAAGTTTTGATTTGGTGTTTAAGATGACGCTGCATAACGCTAAACCATATAGGCGGAGCACTTAAAGAACAGTTATAAATAGAGAAGGCCTTTTCACCTATCATGTCGGCACTTTCAAGCACAAACAACCTTATAAGCGGATGCAGTGCACGAGGTCACACCCACGTGGCTGGCTTTCCTCGCCCCTGGTTTGGCCTCTGTGGTTCTGGAAAATTATCTACACAACGCCTAGAGCTGTATTATAATAAAGTCCACTATCTAAGCCAGCTATACTTGATTGGCATGGGCCGGGTCGCCTTTTCTTTATTTCTTTACCTAGGTGCTGTCCTACCATCCTAAAACACCCAATATATATAATGGAAAGGAAATTGATCTAAAGCAATCATAATTTAAAAAGTTATGAAATAAAATATTCCAACTTGAATGCCCGTATGTACCGCACAACTCTACAATTAATGGTGATGAGGACGACTACCAGGACTTACCGAGGATGTGTGCGATAGACTGGACAAGGTCTCGCTTGTCCCTGCCCTCCGACGAGGTGGACAGGTCAGCCTTGACGAAGCTCGAGACAACGGGATGACTCTGGCTGAGGAACGAGTCCATGACGACCATGCAGGAGGCGATCCTCTGCGACACGACTCCGGCGACCACCTGGTCATCACCCACGGTCTCGTGGACCACGCCAACGTCACCTATGGCGCCCCACTGTATGGCTAGTCCTGGAATGAGAGGTGACTGTGGTCACTATGAGCCCGTCAGAAATGCTCTGTTGTGGTGGAAGGCCTCCTTTTTTTTTTACAGCCAAAAATCTTATACGGAGCCCAGACCGGCGGTGCCTCACAATGCCCGTCGACATTGTAGTCCGATTTACAAGTTGAAGGAAGGTGCTTTTGCGTGCTGGTTCCCCTGTGACGGTACTGTATATGGAGGTGCACGAGCAAGCTTTAGAAACGCAGAATTGATGTATAAGCTTAATTTTCGATTAGCCTGAGCATGTATCCACTTACTGAAGGCTGTGGTCTGCACTTCTCTTCGTGATTTACACGTCCCTAATGTGAAACCACGCCTGCAGGCAGCGATGGAGCTAGGGATCTTAGAAGATTAGGCCTTACTAAACGAGCATGAAAGTTTATTTGTATTGCTAGTGACGCTGTCCGAAGCAGCCGGCTACAAAATTATAAATTTTTTGTTGCTAGAAACAAGTTACCCGCGGTAACCTTGCCGAATATTGACAAACTATGAGGGATATAACTGTCTGAGAATTTTTCCACGAATTTTTGTAATAGTTTTCACTGCGCCTGTACGCGCTAAATGATACGACGAGTTATTGGGGCGGTACACACGTCCATGCCATGCCAGCATATTCAGCTAGTGTAGATCCCCACAGACCACAACTCTTGGCATGGTTCATCTGGGCACCTGGAACTGTGCTAAACTGCTCGGTTAAGCGAACAACTACAAACGCGCTACGCTTGTCTTTGCGGGCCACAATACCTCCCTCCCTCTTGGCGAATAAAGGTGAACCTAATATATGCGTTTACTTACAACTGTATGCAAATGAGCAGGTGTGTCATTAGACAGGAAGGAACCTTTAATGAACCTCGCAATGGAACTCACGATGAGACAATGCATTCGCATTCAAAGCACGTAAGTAGTCTTAAGGGCCCTCCATAATTTTCTCACCATGTTGGGGGGCACTCCGTGCTTTGACTTTCTCGATTTGCATGAAACACGAAACTCACCTGGCAACCCATCAGCGACGCGCCGCTCGCAGATGCGCTCCATGACAGAGTTGGCATAGCCGTAGTTTATCTGGCCCGCGTTGCCACGACCGCAAACCATGGAGGAGAAGACGACGAAGTGGTCTAGCTCTGGACACAGCTCCCGAGACGCGACGTCCAGAAACCGCGTTCCAGCGACCTTTGGCCTGCACACATCTTCGAAGGTCTCGGCTGTCTGGTTTTCGACCAGCGCGTCCCGAAGCACCTGCGGGCACATACTCTCAGGGTTACTGGATTTGTAAATACTGGCCTTTGAACAAGCGCCAAGAAAGGCAACGTCATTACCTTCGACTGGAACAGCCACATTTTTGGGGGATGTAGGGATACCATCGTGACCAGACCTGTCACCTCAAATGTAGAACAACGTCTTACCTAAGTCATATATGGTTAACCCTACTGCACATTTGTCGTCGATAAGTACGTACTTGTTGCATGACCACCTTTCCTCCACCATCACCATACGTGCTGACTCTCAGGCTGCCATACGCTAATATATCCCATTATATCCCACTATATATCCTTCATAAACCGGGCGAACCCGCCTGTCTCGTGTGCGGAGAGCATCCCTCCAACATTCATACATAATGGTTATGCCCCCGCGCCTCCCTCCTTTCACCTCACGTGGGCCCGATGGACCGCTCCACCAACCTCTCTGCAGCCGACCCTCTGGCCGCTCCTCGCCGCCCACATCCGACACATTCAAGGGACACGTGGCCCTACTCCGCCGATAAATAGCGCCCATCAAACGGGCAACTAAGAAGGCTCTGACTTGAGCTGAAAAATAAAAGTTATCTCTCTCTCTCTCTTGCAGGCCCATCGGGTAAAGTAACGAAACTGCTAGATCACGCGGCGACTAAATGAACTGAAGATCCCAATGCAAGAAGCTTTTGAGGGCGTAATGATTGTGGCACAACAGTTAACTCTAAATTACTAACCCTAATGCCACTTTTATCATGCTCACCAATGCGAGGTTGAAGATTCCTCCAACAACCCCCATGACGGCGGCTTGCTCCACGAGTCGTCGAGCCCCTTCTTTGGTAGAAGCGTCTATCTTGCTGGTGAACACCGTCACTCCGAAGCTGCGCCAGCGATGAAGGCAGAGCCTTTGGTACCCTGTCCGCACACCGGACCGAGAGGTAAGAAGCAGCTTGCGACAGCCGCGGGCCACCATCCACTCTGCCAGTTCCAGGCCGAAGCCCCCCAGTCCTCCGATGATGACGTATGACTTGTGCTCGTAGAAGCAAGGACGTGCTAGAGCCTCTAGCGTGAGCGGAGGTGCCACTACCGCTTCGCACTGCGTCTCCTCGGGTCGGATCTGCAAGCATTCGGCGTTACCAAGATAAGAAAAAAATATTTACATTATTCTAGTTCAAGCCTCAATTTCCACATTTTTCAAGCATGAAACGGAGACATCTTCTTCACCCAAATATTTGGTCTTGCTACTTTTTGTTGCCTTGCTTCATATTGCCACGTATCATTGCAGTGTTTGTTCGTTCACGCTCAAGGCAGCAGGAAAGGGTCGTTATCACTTTTTTTCGTGACGCGAGAAGCGACCAGACTAATCTCGATTGTTCGCAGCAATGAAAGGCTGCATCTAGGTTTTTCCGGATTACCGTAGATGATCTTGACCTGTTATCTGGAAGTTTCCTTGCCGGCTTTAAATTGAGCGATGCCGCGAGACGCGGCCATTCGTAGTTCGACGACCGCCGAGCACGCCTGTTGCTTACGCCGCCGCCGAGTGATTCAGTTCTTTTGAGGGCGCAAGTCAGCCCAAATAAAGAGCTTCGTTTACAAGTCTTTCTGGTGTCTTCCTGACCGCTGGACTGCCGTCACTACAACGTGACATCTGGTGGAGGTGCGGGGTAGCCTTTCATGTTCCGGACACCGGAACAGGAACAAGTCGTGACGCCAGCCCTCTGAGTCATCTACCGCAGGACCTGAGTCCAGTCCACCGCGCAAGCCGACGCCTGCAAGGGGACGCACCTGAGTTCGGGACCCTGCCGGACCCTACCCGGAAGCGAAAGCAAGTACCAACGTCCATCATGACCTTGCCCCAGACGACCACTCCAATCATTCTGCAGCAGCCCCGGGTGCCACCAACCTTCGACGCTTCGCCTGGCGCCGACCCCGAAGAATGGCTGGAGCAGTTCGACCGTGTGGCTGTCTTCAACAACTGGGACGATGCCATGAAATTTAGGTACGTCTTCTTCGCCCTGGAGGGACCAGCAAGAGTCTGGTTCGAGAATTAGGAAGCCAGCCTTGCCAACTGGGAAACCTTCAAGGAACAGCTTCTGAAGACCTTCACAAACGTCGTGCGAAAGGAGAGAGCCCAGCAGCTGCTACAGTCTCGCATACAACACCCAAACGAGACCGTTGCAGTGTATACTGAGGAGATGAAGCGTCTCTTCCGGCGTGCCGACATGAACATGAAGGAAGAAGAGAAGGTGAAGTTGCTTATGCGAGGAGTTAAAGAGCAACTCTTTGCCGGCCTCGTCCGCAACCCACCGAAAACCGTCCCGGAATTCGTAGAAGAGGCATCCACAATGGAAAAAACCCTTGACGCCCGAGCCCGCCAATATGACCGCCAGCAGCGCGTCTTCTCAGCAAACTGCCTGGACACCGTTAAAAACGATAACCTGCGGGAGGTTATCCGTCAAGTTGTGCGAGAAGAGCTCCAACGATTGCTGCCAACGGGAACGCAGCCGCAACTTTCATCGCTCACTGACGTCGTCCGGGACGAGGTTCAACAGGCCTTGGGTGTGGTGCCGACACCCACGCAGCCTCTGCAGCCCCCAGCCATGAGTTACGCCGCAGCTGTGCGCCGTCCTGCCCCTCAACGACGGGACCCAAGCCCCTATCGCTCTCAGCCAGCTGCGCTGGACCGCCGCCCTTTCGCCCCAACCCGCCCGACCTACGAGCGTCGCACTCAGCCGATGAAATGCGACGAGTGGAGAACTCCCGACCAGCGGCGCCCACTATGCTTTCACTGTGGCGAAGCCGGTCACGTCCTCCGCCACTGCCCATACAGAAGACTGGGCATTCGAGGGTTCTCTTACGACGCTCCACGACCCCGACCCGGCCAGCGGCCAGCCGAAATCGAGGAGTTTTTGCGTCGGGAAGAATACTCATCGCCGAGCCGCCTATCACGTTCCCCGTCGCCATCGTCCCCGCGCTTTGTATCTCCTAGCCGAGGTTACGCCATGCGTGGACGCTCCCCCAGCCCCCGAAGGTTAAACTAAATAAAGCAGCCTCTGGAGGTGAGGTTGCTTCTAAGCGCAATGATAAAGATCCTCCATCGACGGGTACCCAAGACCATGCCTCAACTACGACGACAACACCGATGACGACAACACCGACGACGACAACACCGACGACGACAACACCGACGACGACAGCTCCGACGACGACGACACCGACGACGATGGCGACGACGCGGCCAGACTTGAAGCTTTTACCGTTGCCCAGTGAAGTAACGTCGCAGTACGCCCACCGCAGCCTCACTACTCGACGAAGCCGAGACCGTACACCGAAGACAACGTGCAATGCGAAAACGCGAACAAGTGACCTTGAAGTTATGATCGACGATCACGCGGTTACTGCCTTGGTGGACACCGGAGCTGACTACTCCGTCATGAGTGGGCCACTCGCTGTCCGACTCAGGAAGGTGACAACAACTTGGTATGGCCCGCTGATCCGCACCGCAGGTGGTAACCTGATTACGCCGTCAGGACGCTGCACCGCGAGAGTTACTGTAAATGGGAGAACCTACGCGACAACATTCCTGATCCTACAGCAATGCTCGCGAGGCGCGATTTTAGGAATGGACTTCCTGAATGAACATCGGGCGATCATCGACCTTCGATCCAAGTCGATCAAGCTTTCCACGGAAAAAGCCATATCTGCAGCGACGACAGCGACTCATCGCGTTGCCTTAAACGTCCTTGACGAAGTACTGAGCGTGCCGCCCCGATCAAGTGTCTTCGCCTGCATAGGTACTGGAGACGTCGAAACTGCCGAAGGCGTCGTCGAGGGGAACACCCAGTTACTCCTTGATCGAGGACTGGGCGTCGCAAGGGGAGTCGCCCAAATCCGAAATGGCCAAGCCCAGGTGCTGCTAACCAACTTCACCGAAGAATACCGGCATCTAAACAAAGGTACGACGATCGCTTTCCTCTACGAGCTGGCAGACATCAGAGACATATTTGCCCTACCCGACCAACCCGTAGAACCATCTAACCAAGGCCATCAACCAACGTTTGATATCAACCCGGCATTACCACGGAGCAGACAAGAACAAATACGCAGTCTTCTTCAAAAGTACAGCGATTGCTTCTCATCAGCATCGAATGTGCGAAGAACCCCGCTTGCCAAGCACCGCATTGTCACAGACGAACACGCCCGACCGCTGCGACAGAGCCCCTACCGCGTATCGCCGCTAGAACGCCAAGCTATTCGCAAGCAAGTTGAGGAAATGCTACGTGACGACGTCATCCAGCCATCAAGGAGCCCCTGGGCAGCACCAGTTGTCCTAGTGAAAAAGAAAGACGGCACCCTTCGCTTCTGCGTCGATTACCGCCGCCTGAACAGCATTACGAAGAAGGATGTCTACCCCCTCCCCCGCATCGACGACACACTGGATCGGCTATGCAACGCTAAGTACTTCTCATCGATGGACCTGAAGAGCGGCTACTGGTAAATTGAATTCGACGAAAGAGATCGCGAGAAGACTGCGTTCATCACGCCAGACGGACTCTTCGAGTTCAAGGTGATGCCATTCGGCCTCTGCTCTGCACCAGCGACGTTCCAGCGAGTAATGGATACGGTGCTCGCAGGCTTGAAGTGGCAGATTTGCCTCGTCTACTTAGATGACTTTGTTGTCTTCTCCTCAAACTTTGAAGACCACCTCAGAAGGCTTCGGATAGTGCTGGAAACGATCAAGTCTTCAGGCCTGACACTGAAACCAGAGAAGTGCCATTTCGCCTACGAGGAGCTGCTGTTCCTTGGTCACGTCGTAAGCAAGGATGGAGTTCGCCCAGACCCCCAGAAGACGGCTGCGATCGCAGAGTTTCCACAGCCTAATGACAAGAAAGCTATACGCAGATTCCTTGGATTGTGCGCTTATTATCGGCGATTGGTCAAGAACTTTTCGCGCATCGCAGAACCTTTGACCCAACTTACCAAGGCTGACGTGCCTTTTAAATGGGAAAGGCCGCAAGAGGAAGCTTTCAACGAGCTGAAGCGCCGCTTACAGTCCCCTCCAGTGCTCGGGCACTTTGATGAAAACGCCGAAACCGAAGTTCATACCGATGCAAGCAGTGTGGGCTTAGGAGCGGTCCTCGTTCAGAAAAATACCAGACAGGAGAAAGTTATCGCGTACGCTAGCCGTTCACTGTCGAGAGCCGAAGCCAACTATTCGACGACAGAGAAAGAATGTCTCGCCATTATTTGGGCCACGTCGAAATTTCGCCCCTACCTATACGGACGACCATTCAAGGTTGTGAGCGATCACCATGCTCTCTGCTGGCTGGCCAATTTGAAAGATCCCTCCGGCCGCCTTGCTCGTTGGAGCCTGCGTCTTCAAGAATTCGACATAACTGTAGTCTACAAATCTGGCCGCAAACATTCCGATGCAGACTGCCTATCGCGAGCGCCCGTAGACGCAGCACCGGAAGAGGAAGACGACGATGCTTTCCTAGGACCGGTAAGCGACAGCAGTTTTGGCCAATCCCCCGCAGTGGGTATGCGCCATTTTCTAGAGGACAACAACAACAACAACAACGACAGCAGTTTCGCGCAGCAGCAGCGCTCGGATCCTGAATTGCAAAGCCTAGTTGATTATTTGAAAGGCAAGAGCGCATCGCCTCCCCGGGGGTTCAAGCGCCAACTGTCGTCCTTCGTCCTTCACAATAATGTCCTCCTGAAGAAGAACTTTGCGCCCAACAGGACAGTACATCTTGTCGTGCCCAAGAATCTTAGGCAAGAAATTATGCAGGCATGTCATGATGAGCCGACTGCAGGGCATCTCGGGATTTCTCGCACGTTGCACCGCATCCAGGAGAAGTACTATTGGCCACGGCTAGCTACCGACGTTTCCCATTATGTGAAAACGTGCCGTGAGTGTCAGCGACGCAAAACGCCTCCGACTAGACCAGCCGGACTCCTGAACCCCATACCACCTGCAAGTAAGCCCTTTCAGCAAATAGGAATGGACCTCCTCGGCCCCTTTCCGACTTCATCATCAGGTAACAAGTGGATCATCGTGGCCACCGACTACATGACCCGATACGCCGAAGCAAAAGCGTTGCCTAATGGTACCGTAACAGAAGTCGCAAAATTTTTTGTCGAGCAAATTCTCCTGCGACACGGCGCCCCCGAAGTGCTCATCACAGACAGAGGGACGGCATTTACAGCGGAGCTGACGCAAGCCATTTTAAACTACAGCCAGACAAGCCATCGGAGGACAACTGCCTATCATCCACAAACCAACGGTCTCACAGAGCGTCTGAACAAGACCATCGCAGACATGCTCTCCATGTACATCGACGCCGAACACAAGACGTGGGACTCCATTCTGCCCTACGTGATCTTCGCGTACAATACTGCCGTCCAGGAGACAACCAGGTTTACCCCATTCCAGCTGGTATACGGCAGGAAGCCCACGACAACACTCGACGCAATGCTCCCGCACGTTTCTGACGAAGACAACCTCGACGTCGTCGCCTACCTTCATCGCGCCGAGGAAATCCGAAGACTTGCGCGGCTTCGCATTCAAGACCAGCAGCACACCGACGCCCGACGCTACAATCTGCGCCGACGAGACACGCATTACAAGCCAGGTGATCGTGTTTGGATATGGACGCCAGTTCGCGGCCGTGGATTGAGTGAAAAGTTGCTGCGACGCTACTTTGGCCCGTACAAGGTTCTCCGTCGCATCGGTGACCTCGACTATGAAGTCACCCCCACGGCACGACAGCATCTCAACGACGCCGCACACGCCCGGAAGTCGTACATGTCGTACGCCTGAAGCCATATTATGAACGCTAAAGGACTCGAAGTTTTCATTGTCCGTGTTTATTTTCATTTTAAAGACGATGCTTCTTTGGAAGGGGGGTAATGCCACGTATCATTGCAGTGTTTGTTCGTTCACGCTCAAGGCAGCAGGAAAGGGTCGTTATCACTTTTGTTCGTGACGCGTGAAGCGACCAGACTAATCTCGATTGTTCGCAGCAATGAAAGGCTGCATCTAGGTTTTTCCGGATTACCGTAGATGATCTTGACCTGTTATCTGGAAGTTTCCTTGCCGGCTTTAAATTGAGCGATGCCGCGAGCGGCGGGCATTCGTAGTTCGACGACCGCCGAGCACGCCTGTTGCTTACGCCGCCGCCGAGTGATTCAGTTCTTTTGAGGGCGCAAGTCAGCCCAAATAAAGAGCTTCGTTTACAAGTCTTTCTGGTGTCTTCCTGACCGCTGGACTGCCGTCACTACAACGTGGCAATATGTGCCCCGCGGTTTGCAGCGAAAGCTGTTAAATGACACGTCCCCCCCCCCCCCCCCCCCGTTATGTACAGTCGTCGGCGTAACATCCCGCCTCACTGATTGGCCGGCATGCAACGGCCTCACGCATGACGTGATTACAACACGCCAGGCTGATTGGTCTTTAGACAGCGACGCCATGAGTGACAGAACAGTAGCGTAAAGCACACGAACGAAGAATATATTAATGAATAAACAGTAATGCGTCCACCGCCGGAAACATCTGTCGCTGAATCACGTGTTACACATTGGGAACCGCCTTGTGAATTTTTTAAAAGTAACAAACGGTATTTGAGCAGTCTGACCGGAATTAAACGCGTACAGTGCCTATGAGCAAAACAAAATATTTTAACTACACACTTTCAGCCGCAGTGTATAACTAGCCTGATTCATGCTTCTAAGAAAAGTGTCTACCGAAGTACATATTCATAAACCGGTTGTAAAGGAACATATAACTGCAAAATAGAAATGTACGGCATATGAGTGTTTGCGTTTCTTTCTGACCTGGCTGTACTAAGTATCGACGCAGAGCGAGTGTTCCGTTATTGAAAGCGCTGGAATGGGACAGAACAACCGTAAGCGTTGATGCATTCTTTTCTGAAGAAAAAACATGATCAAAGTAGGTGCAGGTTCGATGAATGGGATTGAAATAGAGTTGGAGACCAAACATGGGCCTCGGGTAACCAAAAAGTACTGAACACGAGGATGTCAAACAGGTACAACAAATATCCTGGTCCCGCGTTCTTGGATAGAATCCTTGCTCATTCTGTAAAGTGGACAAAAGAACCGTATTGGATGCAAGTACGAAAGATTCCTGCCTTTCTGTAGAGAGTGATCTTGTATAGACAACACATAGACGTTTTTTTCTGGGGAACACGTGAAGGTTTGTGTTAGAAAGAGCATACAAGTAATTAGAACGCTTCGAAAGTATGACTTATTCTGTTTACAGTTATTGCTTCTGTCGGCACTTCACAATGTCAACAGGTGGTGCAATGACTTAACTGTGACTGCGAAGATGGTAGTTAATACTGAAAATGATTTGTAAAGGTTCATAAAGCTTCATGTCATAAAGAATACTCTCAAAAAGACGCCTGCGAGAGATGATGAGCGCAGGGGAAGAGTATAGGGAAGCGCTGAGCGCTTGATGTCAGCATGGCATTATCGTCATGACGTGAAAGCATTGCAGCGCTTCTGAATCGGCGGTCCTATCTCTGCCACTTTTGGAACATTCGAGGCCACTCACCTGGATGACCACCTTTCCAATATGCTTTCCGGAAGCCATGAACCTAAAGGCCTCCTCGACTTGATCTCGTGTGTATTGTATGGTGTCCAGTGGCCGAACGACACCAGAGGCGATGCCCTCGCGGACAAGCGCCACAACGCGCCGCTTCTCCGCTACAACGAGCGGATCGTCGCCCATCATCGTGTCCAGCAGGATTCCGTGAAAGGTGACGTTCCTGAGGAACAGTGACATCCCCAGAGGGTTGTTCTTAGCCATGTCGAACTTGCCGATCTCCAGGAAGCGGCCGTGAGGAGCCAGGCAGCGAGCGCTGGCCTTGAGCTTGTCTTCTGCCAAGGAGTTGAGTACAAGGTTGACACCTGCGGCACAAGGGAGTTGAACAAGGGAGGCGTCTTTGCGTGAACACACATTTATTTATTTGTTTATTTATTTACAATACCCCTAAGGGCCCTCGTGCGAGGGTATTACATAGGGGGGGGGGGGGGATACAAGCATGAAAATAAGGCAAAAGCACTTGAAACAAAATACATGTAATAACGAAGTATGAAATAAAGCTAGTAATGTACACAAATAACACAACAAACAACGCAGAATAAAATACTCAGTCAATGCACATAATGCAACAAAAATACAAAATATGTTAGTCCATGGTTTGCTTTAACGAATGCTGAAACGATTGTAAGTTAACCTCAGTACCTATGTGTGATGGCAAGTTATTTCAATCTATTATAGTGCGAGGAATGAATGAGGTTGCTTTGTACATGTGGTTGCTTTGCAGATCTAACGGGTCTAACTGTTGTCGGGGTTTGACCAGCGCTATACGGTCCACTTCAAGTGAGGGTTTGTTCAGGTAACTTTTTGCTTGGGCTGTCAGTGTGTTATGTCGGTTCCCTCGGCAGAAATCAAACAAAACAAGCTCACGAAATCTAGCAAAACCCTTCTAGTTTACATAGCTGCCACCAAGTGTTACGTGTTGCTGAACACTCAGAATCACTGCCGGAATTTCTAATGTTCAGTACATCCCACCCCACTGAGCGAAGGAAGCATGTTATTTGTCAGATTTTGCTGCAAGGAGGAAGAGTCGGCCATGATAGTAACCAAATTCTCGCAGAATTCGTCGTGACTCTCTGTTTCTTTTTTTGCTGAATTACATGTTGAAAATGTCTCCATTCAGTTACGCAGGGTTCGCTTCTGGCGGCTGACAGATAGCGCTAGCTGCTAAATGCTCAGAAAATCTGGGCATAAATTTCCAAGTGCTTATGTTCTGTTGCGTAACGTGCTAAAAGCAGCAAAAAGCTGCTGTTTTGATTCTGGTCATCGTTTTCTCTTGTTAAACCAACTGCTTCACTCGACCGGTAGACTGTCATCTTCTGGTCACGTGACCGGATGCTGACGACCTACGCTCTGAATCAGCTGGGAGGGCTTCGTAAAGAGCTGCTACTGTTAAACATGACATTTATAGGTTTTATCGTAACAGTGCTCTCACTCGCTTATCCTGGCAGGTCATAGACCTAACTATGTCACAATGTAAGGGTTGTAGACCTAGCTATATCACATGTTAGTTTTTTATTCATACCTTGGTTTAAAAGGCAATCTGAAGAGACGTCGGCATCTACAGTTTCGATATATGGGATTCTCTCTGAGAGGTAGAGCATGCTGACCCTAATAATTCAAAACAGCCAAACTTTCTTAATAGCTTGTAGAACCAGCCGTGAACCTTACCAAGCTTAGTTGGTTGTCGATCCTAACCTTGTGAAATGAGTGAATATAAAATAAATCTTGAGCCCAGTAAACGTACGCCACTAGGCAGATTAAGGGGCCGGGGGGTTTATGTTGGAAAACTATAAAGGTTGTCATTGATTTCAATAAGAAAATGCAAGAAATACGTTATGCAAGTATGACAGCCAACTTTGGTTCTCACCCTTGCCGTTGGTCTGTGACAAGACGTGTTCTTCGAAAGACAGGTCACGTGAGTTTGCAAAGTGCTGATCTTTTAACTGCGGGAACCGCCGCTTCAGAAATTTGCGCTTTTCCATAGAACCTGCGAGCAAAGTGTAACATCACAAAGAATGTAAAAAAAAGAAATAACAAACAAAACGCATTGCAAACCGTCCCGGGTCTGTGTTTTTTTGCATGCGTAGTGCATGAATTCACCAGCAGAGCAGGGTCTTGAAATTATACGGCCGGATATCTAGCTTGACACGCATAGCATGATACGAATGGTTTATTAAAATTGATGAACTATTACAAACCAAGGTTACTCATATGTTGTGGAGTGTGCTTCAAAAGTTATTTTCCTTCAGCACGCATGAAAGGGCCGTCTGGTGGGGAATGTGGTAAATGATCGGAACGACTCCGCAAGCCAAGCTTCCGGACTGGGTGGGAAAGGCCGCTCTCCGTAAGGGGGCCATTCATCCCACCCCACTGATTCTTTAGACCAATAAAGTTTCTCCATCCAAAGCACGGCTTAGGGTTGATGTGCGGACACAGAATGACTACACAAAAGTAGCTATAATTGAAGCAAGTGAAATCGTTGGGCGTATGTTTTAACAGCGTTCATCTTCATAATAGAAAGAGCAAGGAAGCTACAGGCACCCTCTCAGTCGAAAAAATTTTATGCATCCTACTTTTCACGCAAGCGAATGCTGAGTTTACCGACGGTGGTGAAGACGGTGCATCCCATGGATAGGGCGATGGCTATGGCGGCCTGTCCGACGCCTCCACTTCCAGAGTGGACGAGGAGTGACTCCCCCGGCTGCATGTTGCCTCGCACGAGCAAAGCGTAGTAGGCGGTCACGTAAGCCACGGGAACAGTGGCGGCCTCTTCCAGTGTCCATGATTCGGGAACTTCCCAGAGGAAGTGCGGGTCAGCGCGCACTCTCGTTGCTATGGCTTCGTAAGGCACCATGCCCGCGACCCGCCGGCCCTTGCGGTCGAGGCCTGAGAACTCGAGGCCGATGACACAGTCCAGGGCAGCAAGCTTGCCTGGGTATAATCAGGAAGAAGAACAATGTTTGTGTTTAGAGGCGCCGACCTAAGAGTCCTGTTTCAGCGTCTACGTTCCTTTCTATAATCGAAATGTCTCTGAAGCGGAGTCAGCGTCACGGCGTACATTCGGCGGCTTGTACTCTACTGTCCCACTGCTGCTAAATTAGTGACACATAATATCAGGATAAACTCCACAATGTATCATATGCTTTACATTCATTTGCGCTAGCTGTGAAAATGCATTTGGTGGCAACTCAGACTCAGTGCATTGCCATACGCGCAGTTGTTCTCTTCGTGACTGCGAATCATTTCAAGTACAACGCCCTTCATCCAGTCTCTCGAATTTTGCGAAACAAGGAAAAAAAGCAGAAAGAAATGAGGACGCTGTCTGTGTCCGTTCCGTGATGAACCGGAATTTATAAAACATTTTCTGTTCTCTTCCGGACCCTTCTACTCACTGATGATGATGTTTCTGAATATTCTGTTTCAGAGCTTCGGCCTGAGGTTTTCAGGTCACGTAGCTGTTCTCCTTTTCACTTCTACATTTAGATGTTCTTAAGGCACTATATACCTATTCCGTCATGCAGAATTTCGCTCTGTAATCTAGGTGGATACACTGTTGAAATTTCATGTTTTTTCTTGTTTCCTTTAACTTAATATTATGTCTACATATCGTCCCTTTCCTATTTCGTGTTGCTGCCTTTGGAAGCTTCAGCCTTTATTCATTTATCTATAAATCTCATTAAATTAAATCTTGATTTTTACGTTATATGCTCTTTATTGCGCATGTGCATTCACGGCCCAATTTATGACCGATTCTTCACAGTATGTATCAGCCTGCCAGACCTCTTAATTACCTTCCAGCATCAATAACAACGCCGATGATGACAATTATGCGGAATAACATGGGTAACTAAAACGAGAACAGCAGCAAAATTAACATTGGCGGCGACAGTAAGAGCAGTAGCATTAGCAGCATCAGCAGCAACAACGATGACAACGACAACAAAACATGAGCGACAACAATGACAGCATCAGCAAAGACAACAGTAACAGCAAACACGGAAACACACCACAGTAGCATTAACAGCATCAATTAGAATAGTGAAACTGACAACAACAGCAACAACAAAGACAATAACAACAACGACAACAAAAGACATGAACAATAGCTTGGTTTGGGCTAGTTGGTAACAGTTTTTCGAAAACATAGCGCAAAAAAGGACACGGACGACTCAGAAGTAGACAGGACAGGCGCTACTGTCCTGTCTACTTCTGAGTCGTCCGTGTCCTCTTTTGCGCTATGTTTTCGAAGAAAAGACATGAGCAACAAAAACGACATTATTGGTAAAGATGACAATAGCAGCTACAACAGTAGCGACTACACTATCAATAGTATCATTGACGACGACAGTAGGAGCAATAACACCAGAAGAATCATCAACAAGAAAATCGATAACAGCAGCAACAACAACAACAATGACGACGGCAACAGCACTAATGCATGGAGTGCAAGCGTCACTACGGGAAAGCACTCACCGCGTGGGACATCTGGTGGGACTTTTCCGGACGCGAGCATGACGTCACGGAAGTTCAGAGCCGAGTAGTAGACGTCGCAGAGGACCCGGCTGGGGTCAGTTTGTCTTGAAGGGGATGCGTAGCGCAGAGGAGATTCGTACCACTGCAGGCTCGACAGGTCCCCACGAGTCTGCACGCTCATTACAGCGAACTCTGTGGCCGCCTTCAGACCTCCGCCTGCCATGCGTTTATGCAAAAAAAAAATAAAATAGGTGAGGATGATTTAGACGCCTTGCCAACACACGTTGCAGGGTGTCCAGAAGAAATACCTCTCAGGACAGTCACTTCGAGATATGAAGAACAATAGTTCAGTCGAACTTATTGCCTTTTCTTTTTCTCACCAGTGTGATTCAAGGTAATATTGTTCAAGTCTCGTTCTGCTATATATATATATATATAGGTTGCGAAAGCGTGAAGTACTAGACTGCTTATAAGAATATATAGCGAAGTATACGCTTCGTTAAAGGAAACATATTTATTCTACTCGACGTTTCGGTCGGAAGACTGACCTTCTTCAGGAGTGATTTTACATTGTGAAGGCATCCACTTTCCTGTTCTGTGCCCGCCCCTATAAAAGGGGATGCCTTCACAATGTAAAATCACTCCTGAAGAAGGTCGGTCTTCCGATCGAAACGTCGAGTAGAATAAATATGTTTCCTTTAACGAAGCGTATACTTCGCTATATATATATATATATATATATATATATATATATATATATATATATATATATATATATATATATATATATATATAGTAGCAATGCTACAGCTTTCCTAGAATATATGTAATTCGAACATTACTGTTTAAGCTCCCTTTACTTATTTTCAAGATTTATACAATGATAGCAAAGAAATAATTTTTGTCGCACTACCTTTGCGTTCCCAAAGCTATTGACTACGTGTGTGCGCCATCTTAGCATTCTACCCAGGAAGTACGCCAGTACGCTATGGAGCTTAACAGAAGAAGCGAGTCTGCGAGTGATGTATGCATGAGTGCGTGCCCTTGTCAGTAATGTATACAAACTATAGGTCAACGTTCAATGACATGACTGGATGGTTCAATCAACGGCGTGCTTGGTGCCCCTCCGTGGATATTTAAAACTACACAAATACCTATCCGGGTCATGAAAACACCGCTAGAACGGACACGAAACCGGTCTTCGGAAAGTTCTTGTTAGTCTCGCAAGTAATTGAAAAAGGGGCGAACAACCGCGTAATTGCCATTCCAGGCAAGTTCCACCGTGAAGTAAGCAATCGACGTCTTTAACTTCCGCGGCTGCGGCCGACTTATTACCTTTTGCTGAAACAGACGCGAAAAATAGAGGCATGTGAAATTCGCTCTCATTACTTTCCTATCATTTTTTAATAATAGCAGACTAAGCAGACTTCTAGCCTGGAAGCTTTTTATGCAAAATTACTGAGATTTTTCGCTTGCTTTCTCGCAGTTCAAACGCTTCGATATTTTGCGCGATTATTGAGAAATCATGAACAGAGTAAGAAATTCTCAAGGATGATTAAGATTCTCCCCGAAACGAAATTTGAGCGCAGCTCTGTCGGTGTCTCAGGCTCTGTAGGCGCAATGTTTTGCTCCTATAGAGCCCGTCTGGCGACGATATTATATTAAATATTAGTATTAGTTGATGAAGGCAAAGATGTGCAAAACACAGCACGCGCGGATGTACACATTAATCCGATAGCGGTATTAGTTGAAGAATACGATAATGTGCAATGCACAGCGCGAGAGTGTGCTGCAATTTAGCACAGGACTTGATCGGCTGCTGCGAAGGCCTAGTGCTCTCGTGCAGTGGCCAGCGAAGCTAATTTGTTCGCGGCGCGGCGCCGCGGGTTCGAATCCCAGTGACGACAATGTTTATTTTTATTTATATATGGTTTGGCTCGGTTGCACGGACGGTGGGTTTTAAAAAATTACGCGCACAATTCCTTTTCAACTACCGACGCATATAACTCAAACCTGACGTGAAGATCCACTCAAGTTCATGACCACTGCACTGTTCCACCGCAAATATGAAATAATCTATTCCTAATGCTTTTTTGTTACCGAAACAAAACGCTAACCACAAAACGACATTATTATGGTAAACTTTCGGACTCTCCTGACGAGGTTAAAAGAATGCAGCGTTAAAATGTTGATTTAGTTACTTCTGAATAATGCAACCCCCTTCAAGCAATGGGTTGCCGTTTGCACATGATGGCTTTTATAATTGTATACTACTATACCAACACCTTAGACTATACTCACGGCAACTAACTACACGAGACCACACATTCATACGATTTTAGCATATGATTTGCTGTGCGAGGCTCAAAACACTCACCCCATGGAACGGACTGGTGCCTGAAGGATCCCCATTGCCCGTTACGGTACACGTTCATGACCAGGTCTCGCTGAAGCAGAGCTTCGTATGCCTTGTTGCTGGGGCTGAAGTCGGCGACCTGGTTCGATCCCTTAGTACTCGCGTCGAACACGCATCTGTGTGTGAAAAGCAGATAACGTCGTAGCGTTTCATCCCACTATCCGAAAAAGTGACTGGGGTAGCAGCGTCACCTTTCATCACGAAAAGCATTGCAGAACGTGATATTAGTACGCCATAGAAAAGAATAGTTGAAAAAGGCCATCAGTATTATTGAAGAACGTGGTCATGTCATTTTACGAGTACTGGGACGCTTGACAACAGTGTGAAGTTGGGCTAGTTGGTTGAGATTCCAGTTAGTTAAGATTTTAGACTTTCTTCAGCCTTATTTTATATGTTCACTTAGTAAAACACGTTGCGGGGCTAGTTGGTTAAGCATTTTCTTTCGTTCAAATTTAAGCAGCGCTAACTTTTAGGATGAATACACAGAGGACATGTCCTCTGTCATGTCCTCTGTGTATTCGTCCTAAATGTTAGCCCTGCTTAAATTTGAACGAAAGAAAATTATTTTATATGTACTGACGTTATTTCGTCGGACGAGTGAATTTTGAATTACAATGCTTCCTCTTGCCTGACTGGACTATAATTGTGTATGCATTTTTGTTAATTGTATTTTACCAGTGAATTTGTTTTGTCATTGTTTCTTGCTTTATATCGCAATAATTCTATCTTCTATCTACTCTTGTAGAGTAGAAGTTCATGTACAAGGGTGTATTGTATGTTGTATTCTGTTGCATTAAAAAAATAAGCAGTGCTGCTGTACCACTGCCTAGTGCATACCTAGGCGCCTGCGCCTCTGTCAAGCTGTCACTCATGACAGCTTTTACGGCCAGCCTCGAGTGTCGTGTACACTATATGACACAAAGAAAGACAATATGAAGTAAATGTATAAAAAACAGCGCGTTTACAAAGGACAACCCACTGTGCTTTGCCATTTCCTGTGTGCCGCGTAAACGCGCTGTGTTCTCATCGTGCTTACAGGAACACCGATGCTATTCAGACACAGCAGCGCCAACTATACCTTAATGAATCTTTAACTGGTGATAGTGACTGCGGGAGGAAATAGTGGAAATAGCATATCCGTCCTTAAGCGAGAAGGCTTGCTTTTGACAGGCTTTTAATAGGAAGCAAAGCAATGAACGATACTTTAAGCCCCATCACAGGGAGTACGCATTAGCAAAGTACCCTGGTGTTAGTATGATGTGTGGTATGACTGAGGCAGACATACCCTTTATTGCGTAGGTAATGCACCCGCTAGACGTTGAATAGGCCTAGGTGTGTTACAGTTTCGGCATCAAACATAAAATTCCTTCACTCGTTATGTTCTGGTTTGGTTTCGTATATGGGGTTTAACGTCCAAAAGCGACTCAGACAATGAAAGACGCCGTAGTGGAGTGCTCCGGAAATTTCGACCACCTGGGGTTCTTTAACGTACACTAACATTGCACAGTACACGGTTTTTGGGGGCTCGTTATGTTCTCACAGAAATATAACAGCACCGAACTCAGTTTGTCTGACGCTCCGCCTGCGTATGAAAAGGTGAACGACTGATTAGTGGTATTGTTTTTCTTTCTTATGCCATGTATTGCACTTTGTGTTGTCTAAGCAAGGCCATGCCGTACAAAAATTGCTCAGACGTACGGCAAATGGCAGCAAATGCTAGGGTTACTAGCAGCAGATGCTACTGATTACCAATGCTACTTGTAAAAGCTAGATAAAATTGCTAAATAATAGCACTATTTAGAACCCCCCACCGTCCTTTCCCATGTCCCCGATATGATGGAAGTTCCCCGAAATACGTCTGATGTGTTTGGCTTTAGACAAGTCCGCCAAGAAGCAAATAGCCAATTGTGACACATTGTTTATTTGCGGCCAGGTTTTAAGAATGGACGCTTCATG
Organism: Amblyomma mixtum; assembly: GCF_055824585.1. NCBI lineage: Eukaryota > Metazoa > Arthropoda > Arachnida > Ixodida > Ixodidae > Amblyomma > Amblyomma mixtum. Next base: position 116,751,743 of record NC_143015.1, on the reverse strand, counting down.
AAACGGCATCAGATAGCTCTCTTAATTTCTCTTATGTCTGTGCCCGAGCGTGCCAATTGCATTGAAGTACTTGTCTGGCAACTATCCAAAGGCTAATGAAAGGTTACTTAAAATCCTAATTATTATGCATAAAATGATTTATGAACTTAGTACCTACTGCAGTCCCACGAGACCAAGCACGTGAGAAATTGCACTGCGGCACATATGCATGAGTGACGAGGGAAATATACACAAAAAGTGCGTTTTAGTCAAAAGCTATGCAGATTAAAAATGACATTAGGATTCGACGACTTTCCACAGACAGAAAGAAACACGCGAAAAATCGCGAAAAATAAAACAGCCACAGAAGAAAGAGAGCAGAAAATAAAGTAAGGGAAAATTGCGGCATTCCTTCCCTCTTGCATTCTGTCCAATCCTCCATCATGGGTATGTGCCATTCCAACAGAGACGAACAGCAACAACAGAATTGTTTCTAGTGCATACCTGATATGACGTCCGCCAGTCTCCTGTCGGAGGCAGTTGGTGAGACCTACAATGCCACTGTCGCAGGCGTCTTCGGCGAGTAACCAGATATTCTCCCCAACTGCCTTACTGTCATGTTCGATGGCCTTGTCCTTGAGAATCTGAACCCAGTTCAAATCGTCATTCTTCACTCTGATGAACGCCTGCTTGGTCACGTCGACGGTCTCGGCAGTCTTCCGAAATAGCAGCAGCTCCGAAAGATTATTCGATTTCGTTGCCACCAGCTGAAAGTCCCGAGCTTTGAGCGCTGCAGTCATCTCCTCCATGGTGTGTACTCGTAGGGGAACACCGCTTAGCTTGGACAGAAACAATTCGGGCCCCGTCAGTGCCGTGCGGTGGGAAAGCAGAACGAATCCACGGTTCTTGCAGAGCAAGGACAGTTCTTGGGCCAAAGTTTCGGGACCGCCAAGGACACCCGTCACGCCACAAGCTGCTATCACCAGGTCAACCTCTGGCATTTGTCCCTGGGAGGCCGCGGAAGGGCTCCAGGTGACAGTCCTCACCCCTGCCGGAATTTGATCGGCGGGAATGGTGTCTGGATTAGGGTGGGCCACAGTGTATTCAGTCTTCAGTTGAACGTTGTAGGGGGACAAGTAGGAATGCACCCAAGATGTCATAAGTGAGACACGTCCATCACCCGCAAGTTCCAGGACTCTAACCTTTGTGAGGCTTGTGTTCTCAACTACCACATCAAGAATGTGCCTCAAAGGATCTTCTTCGAAGAGGGCCGTGTTCAGAAGGTCCTTCTGTAGACGCTCCATGGAAGAGAGAAGCACTGATTGGACAGTGGAAGCCAGAGAAGTGGATGCTTTGGCTTCATTCAGCATGGAAATGAGCACCTCTAGGAGGCCGTGGTTTTCCGCAGGGTTTTTGATGTACTGGCTGAGTTGGTCTTCTGGAATGGCCCGGTAGCCGTTGATGACGTCATGCAGGTGTGCCTTGCCGTCGCCGTACGAATCGACGATGCGATGGGCGACACCGCAACACGCTTCAACGTATTCTCGCACGTGGCTTTCCCTTTGTTCTCTTGTTGCTTCGTCATCCTCATACGGTACGAAACGGTAGTCCTCTAGAACCGGATTTTGTTGCAGGGAGCGTCGTTGAGCAACGCTAGCGCTCAGGCCACGCAGCGCCACGCCACCAGCGCGGCAGGTGTTGATGTCCCAATTGCAGATGGCGTCCACTCCTGCGTTGCGAGAAGACAGCAAAAAATGTTAATAATGCGATAGCACTTGTCTTGGAAAACTCCCCTGTTTCTCCGTAACAAAATTCCATGATTGATTGAGAGAACCGTAATGTCATCAGTACTGCCAGATTTGAAAATCTAGGACTAAATTGTTCAATCATAATTTGATATAATTCGTATTGCAATGACTTAACACATTAGACTTATTAGACTTGCAATGAATTATCATATAGGATTATACTTATCCGACCCACTGTACCGCATTATCCTGCCCACTAATCCAAACGATTCAACTTTAATCAACACACTAATCCCAACTAAAGCACATTATTGCACCCATCAATCCCCACTAATTTATTTTTATTCAACATTAATCCTAACTAATCTGCCTGAACCGACGCACTAATCCAACCCAGTTTCTGCCGTGGGCCTACTTTCGAAATTTGTGGGTCCCTTGAAGCACTTCACGTTTGGACAACTTCCAAATGCTATTGCATTTTCTTCTTTAATAATGTGTTTTATAAGACCTCAAGTTCTCACGTTAGAGTTACATGCGGGGTGGAGTTTGAGTGACCAACAACACACTAGTCGGCATGCCGGTTATGCAGCTTGAACACGTCGACAGCGTCGTTGCGCTGTCAACACGTCGACAGCGCAACTTTGACATGTCAGCGTATTTTTTAGAGCGCAGCTCTTTAACGCCCGTTCCTGTGTTCAGTGCTGTCGCCGTCGTCCCTCGGCGTAACCAAGCGAGCGAGGAGCACAGCGGAGAACGAAAGAGAGTGAACGCAGAGCGCAGCGAAGGATGAAAGAGGACGATAGCGTGAAGACGGGCAACGTGGCGGCTGCCCCGAGAACGCGCGAAAGCGCGCGCTTCCGATGGCGTGTCCCAGCTCACGGTCCTGGTCCTCCTCTCCTCACGGCCTTTGCGAAGCGGCGTGCGCGGAGATATTGGGAGATATGGCCAACGCCACTTAGACTGTAAGAATTTTCTCTAGGTAGTGTTGATATGATTCGAGACGGTTTTGTGTTCGCGTACTGAGCGCACGTTATCTCTCTGCGTGCTGTTCGCGCCAGTTCGCGGCGGCGGGGATGGCAGAGGACCGACGGCTCCACCTTGCTCGGATTATGTTCATCGGTGGACAGTTTTAGCGATGACCAAAGCTGGCCGTGGTTGCTTAAAGGCGTGGAAGCGCCTAGCTGTTCTCGTGGGCTTCCCTCCAATCTAACAGGCCACTCTAACTGGCGCTACCACGAATAGCAGTTTAATATAAAGTTATTTTAGACATAATGACATCAGTGAACTTGAAACTTATCTATGCATCGTTTAGATTGCACGTGAAGATGAAAGCTAGGTGTGCGGATGAGATTAGGAAGTTTTGCGGGGATAAGGGGGCCACAACTCTCGAAGGACAATGTTCGAATTCAGTAGGAAAGACGTATCCTGAAGCGTACGCGGTTAGACTTATGATGAAAATGGAAACACTCATGTGGCACATTCGAAAACTCACCTGCGTCTCCGGCCTTTCCCACGACCTCCGAGTGAACCTTGGGGTCAATGCGGCATGATTGAATGCTGACAGGTAGTATGAAGCTTCTGTGCGGATAGCTGAGGACGCTGAGCTGCAGCATAGCGTCGATGAAGGTCACCCAATTGTCCTCCCACTTCAGCTTCGCATGGGGCTCTAAAAAAAATGACAATGAAACGACTCTTACAGCGCGAACCACGTACAAAATATTTTTACACAGTCTATAGACTGTCCATAGACTTCTGTCTATAAAGTCTATAGACTCCCTATAGACAAATCCTAGAGAACAGTAAATAGGTAATAAAAACGCTATAGGCAATCTATAGACAATCTATAGATTTATTGGCATACACTTTTAGTAGACTTTTGTCTATAGGCAGTCTAAAGACTATGAATAGACCAAAAGGAATGTCTATACCCTTCTGAAAAAAGTTGTATGGTGCAATAAACTCATACAGTTTATCAAACAAATATCATAGAATTACCGTACAAATCATAAAAAATTATCATACAAATGTCAGAAATTTCTTCAAAATCATAGAGTCATTATAAAAATGTCATAGAATATCATACAATTTGTATGATATTCTATGATGAAGCCTCTATGAAGTTATTGAATCAAAGAAGTTTTTTTCAGCCGGGTAGAACGGCAATAGACTTTATAAGAAGTCCGTAGACGATCCATACACCATTTTTATAAGGGACCAGACAATAACGTGTCCTTGCAAGAATAATTTAGGCTACGAAAACGCCACCGGTCAAATACTGCCTTATACCTACGATGTGTTTTAAGTAGTGTTTATTGCATCGTTTCGGTACCATGAAGCCATGCTAGTTACGGACTGAAAATGAGCTCAGACGAAACGAGGGGAAACGGGAGACACTGAAACGACGGTAAGTTGCAACCTACTCACGCAAAAACAGTAATAAATGTGTGTCAGAAATGCTGGATAAGAAACTAAAGGATATGAATTTTATTCAATTTAAAGCAAGTGGCACTAAGTTCAAATCACTTAGCTTGGCGTTCGACAAACATTTGTTCCATCAGGTATTATATTTATTTGATTTATTGATTTATTGGGGTTTAATGTCCCAAAGCGACTCAGGCTATGAGGGACGCCGTAGTCGAGGGCTCCGGAAATTTCGACCACCTGGGGTTCTTTAACGTGCACTGACATCGCACAGTACACGGGCGTCTAGAATTTTGCCTCCGTCGCAATTCAGCCGCAGCGGCTGGGATCGAACCCGTGTCTTTCGGGTGAGCAGCCGAGCGCCGTAACCACTTAGCCCACGCGGCGGGTTCAGGTATTATATTAACATGTTGGTCATTGCCAAATCAGTTTTCGAAAACAGCAATTTCGTGAAAGCTCAGACAACACCAGCGTGACATGAAGAGATGTAAACAGGCCTCAAATTTAACTCAGAATGCCTCTCAAAACAATCTCTGTTTCTACTGGAATGAGTTACCGCCGTTGGGGGAGGGAGAAACCAAACTTTCCGGACGAGGAACGCGAATTAAGGGAACTTGCTCAGATACCACTAATCGTGGGCTCTACAAAATGGAAAACACTGGTCTATAGACAGTATATAGACTTTTTATAGACTCAATTGCCTTCTTATAGATATTTTTCTATTCATAGTCTATAGACTGTATACAGACAAAAGTCTACTAAAAGTGTATGGCCATAAATCTATAGATTGTCCATGGCACTTGTACTGCATATAGACTGTTCTCTAGGATTTGTCTATGACAGCATGTAGACTTTGTAGACAGAAGTCTATGGACAGTCCTTACACTGTCGAAAAATTTTTTTGAAGGGACTACGACCGACCTGTAGATATTTAAAACGACAACAGCGTAAAGCCTGCTTGAACGGGATCCAGTATTGCCGTAGTCGATTCCATGGCTGGGTCAGGTACCGTAATTTAGTTGAATATAGTTAGGAACGTGTCGGCGTCACGTTTTCTCCATAAAAAGAATTACCCATGAACGCACTTGTCCCATGTCCATTGTTCGCTCACTATGTCCCGTGATCAAGCAGAATGACCCGCTGCGGGTTACCATATATTTTTATCGTGATTCGGCATACAAAATAAACGGTTTCATATCAATAGACAATTCGATAAACGTGCCTTTAATATCTCGACTGCGATGTGTCGCGCGAAAAGGGCTGAACATAAAGTTTTATCCTCAGTGAACACCTGTGCTTGCTGTACTTGGCGCGAAAAAAAAATTACGCAATTCTCATTTCCCAGCATTCATTGCTTACAAAAGCTGAATTCTTAACAACTATGTGGAGCAAGATCAATGTGAAACCACCCTGAACGCAAGTTAAGAGGAGGTACATTTGTCCTGACTCCATTTAACTCCAAAGCTAAGCACAAATAGTACTTATTGGTTTCCACGAAGGGAGTTTTAATGAAATTTATTGCAGTAAAATTAAAATTGGTTTTTGAGGAAAGAAAATGGCGCAGTATCTGTCTCACATATCTCGGCGGACACTCGAAACGCGTAGTAAGGGAAGGGAGGAAGGTGGGAGTGAAAGACGAAACAGAGAAAGAGGTGCCGCAGTGGAGGCCTCCGGAATAATTTCCACCACCTGGGGATCTTTAACGTGCACTGACATCGCAGAGCACACGGGCGCCTCATGCGTTCCGCCTCCATCGAAACGCGGCCACCGCGGTCTGGCCGTAATACTCGTTGGACAAACTATAGGCGCCCTTTTCCCGATACGTATAAATGCAGAGACTAGGGCACCCACCGGCGCGCCGGTTGCTAAGGAGGGGAGGAGGTTGCGGCGCTGCGCGGAGGAGAGGGCACAGTTGGCACGATTCCAGCGCACGGACGGACACCGCGAGCATGAGCCATTACAGGCTTTCGCCTTAATACAATATCGAATAGTTCATTTCACTTTATCGAAGCATAAAACAAGTAGAAAAACATGCGGTTTACAAATGATGCAAAACAAATTATCTCGTATGCTGTACAGTTCAGATGCTAGAAACATCCAGCTTGAGAGCATCCCGGCCAAGTTATTGTGGGATTTTTTTTTTAAATGTAGTACAGATTGTAAGTTACGGTTGCTTGCGATTTCCAAGGAAAATATCGTTGTTGCAGAATATAATATTCTATCTGGGGATGTACTTCATCTGGTATTATGCATGTACTGTATTTTGATACTTTTATTTTTATATAAAGGTGCTGTTCATATTATTTTCTTTTGACACCATGAATACTGCTCATTAGGGGAGTCTGCGCCAATTAAAGCTGGCTTCTATTAGTTTTCTCTGCAGGCTTCCTGCATCGTGCAAAATTACGAAAATATGAACATAAAGTATTGCATGGCACTATAAATATCAAATTATGATTTCAAAATTTCCCAACTTCCTGAAGTTTCTTATGTTTTCAGTAATATTTCTCTAAAATCTGAAATGACTTAAGGCATCTTCATCATCGATTGCTGTGTTTTCACTGTCAATGAATATGCGTAAGTTCCGCTCCGTACGTGCTCAAAGGAGTCGCAGTCCGCTTGAGTCCCAAAGGGCTCTGGTGAAACGGCCGAGAGACGGGGCCTCGTCATGCGGTGTCCCGGACTAGGGACGCCGACCATGTGGCGGGGCCACTCTGTGGCTCCCTAACTCTTTTTCACAAAATAAAAGTTTTCACCACCACCACCATAAGATAGGCGTGTAATATAATGCAGAATGCTATGCGGAGCATGCTGCAATGCAACACTGAGTACATATGCTAAGCGAAAGAAAATTTAACAGCGGGCGACTGAGATTCACGTGGGCGGATGAGATTGGGAGGTTCGAGAGTATAGGGTATGCAGACCGGGTTAACCAGAGTTCAGAATGGCAGCTGCCTATGTCCTTCATTAGGCTTAGTTAGCTTGATTAGGCTTAGTTAGCTTACTTTGTACGTCAGCCTTGAGGATGGCCTGGAAAGCTCCGTAGTACTCGTAACCGCGGAGCCTGAGTTCCTTGTAGACGTCCGGACTGTCCAGGTCATAGGCCTCTGAGTCCTCCGGTGCTTCTGGGGGTTCCTTGTCGAGCAACCCCTCTCCTTCTTCGGCCAAGCGGATGCGGCCTCTCGCCACTGCCGACCCGGCCTCGCACACTTCGAACTCACCCGATGCGGGCATCAGGTTCACCTTGAAGCGCACGGACCCTGTGTAGGTAGAACTCAGTGTCAGGGCTAATGGTACCGGATTCGGTGTCTCGCTCCTCCCGTAGAACGGTGGAACATATGGTTGTCTAAGCCTGTTCCAGACTGCCTTCGACTAGTTAGTACGAAAGAGGAACGGCAAGAATACTGTAGCAATTTATCTGCCATATCGTCGTCAGACCTGAGCGAAAATGTGGTTTGCCAGCGTTAGTCTAAATATATTTTTAAAGTCTGGGTGATCCCATGAACGTACATAAAATCTTTGCAAACCAAGGCCCAACAGCTCTTTCCACATGAGTTTTCTTCATGCTCTTTGCTACGAGTCTGGGCCTGCAGAAAATTCTGCTCTGAGAAAAACACGGAAAAAAGTACACCGAATTCTCAAAAAATGAAAACAAAAAAAGTCCAAACACTACTTATGAGCCAAGTCTCGTCAAACACTGCCTGCCAACTGATGATGAAAGTGGGAATTTTTAATGCGCTAAGTGCGCGCTTGTGTTTTTACAGCGATAGCTGTCAAGTGCACATTTACGGTTCCAACGACGTCGGCGTTTTTAGCGCAACACCGCGCCACGCTGGCTGGTAGGCATGCAGTGACGTCATGCATTATGCTCCTGCTACTGGCCATGCCGACTGCTGATGATGCAACCTACGTCGCGCATGGCGTTACTGCAACGCGCCAAGCTGAATGATCCAAAAGTAATGACGTCACACTTACTCTGCCAGAGAAGGTAAATAACAATAAATAAATAATAATCACTTTACACTGCACACTGCTTGCGCTTTATCTCGTGTTACAGTATGGCAACCGTCCTGGAGGTTTCTTTCAATGAACAATGAGCAATATTGGTCGGACCAATATTGGACACACATTGGCAAGTGCCGGTACTACGAATGACCAGTGTGAAACCATCCATTTGCAGTATTTGGCCGATTACCTGCGCTGCTTGGTCAGTAGTTAGCCGGGGCAAGTGCTGCGCGAGGAAACCGACTAATCAGGAAAGTCTCAGTTTTGTGCAGTGTGCATGCAGAACTCGTCCGCGACTTACCGGTCTTGGGCAGAATGGTGGCGCGGTGCAAGATGACATCTTCCAAGACCACAGGCGTTTGGTCCAAAGGCTTAGCATAGCGGCTGGCCAGACACTTCCAGGCGAGCACCAGATAACCAGATGCCGGAAACAAAACTCGTCCGTCCGGCTTGTGACCGGTCAAATACTTGTCCATTTCGTTGCCCTCAATGTCGACGTCTACTTCCGTCTGCGGGAACATGCAGCAGACGCGCAGTTCATGGAATAAAAAAAATGTATTCGGATGGCAGAACTTCCACTACGCATGAATTTTTCGAGTGGATGCAGAGAGATATCTGCATTGGCGCACAATGTTTTACATATTTTAAATATGATTGAAACTGGTTGAGTACAACCACACTTTCAAACAATCGAAACTGTGCGTCCGCAGCAGAGAGCTCTTGAACATAGACAGTCGGCGTGAGGTTAGAAGCAGGCCACATTAGAAGAAAAGATGAATCCATAGCCACAGAGTAAAAGGCTAAGAAATCTCGATTTCTTTTTTAGCCACTGAAGCTGTAACATGGACCCCAATATCCTCTCTTAGCTTGTTTTCGTGAAGCTCCTGTTGAAAGAAAAACGGATCTTCAAGCGACACTGATTATGATGTGGCGGATAGTTCCCTGACGTTGAGCCAAGGCATCGCCTGAAACATGCTAATAATAAATGAATCCTCGGCTGGTTTCTGCTGTTTCATAATTCGTTAAGTTCCGTGGAGACAGAGGCAAGAACAAAACAAAAATGTATGTGTTCTTTGTCGTCCTGGACATTGCATTCCCCACCACGGAAGCCGGCTAAAAGGGTTCGAGTGCAGTGTGTCCCGGCAGTGTGCAGCATTGTGTCATGGCCATTAGACTTAAACGATAGTTTTTTATGTTTTAGCATTCAACGTTATTCCAACGAAAACTGGCAGTTTACGTCTGTAAGTGGCAACTCGCCAAGAAAGCAGAAGAAGCTTATCTTACTTATGGCTTCTAGCGGGATTCCAACCCACGGCAGCGCGAAGAGACCCGCATTGTTGGCCGCTACTTTGTACTTTATACGTGTTATACTGCGAGCATATCTCAATATCGTCGTCTTCACCACCGCAGCATGCATAAAGTCAACCGGAAAGGCAGGAGATTTGAACCACCGTAGCCGGGCAACAAATAATTGAAGTAGTAGCGAATTCAGTTAGTCGACGCAAAGCGCTCACGAAATCCCAGCCCCCAAGCTAACGCATTCCCCACCCAGCACTTGCATTGATCACCCGTGAATTTCTTTGCACGGCACTCTTCAAGCTCCTGGACATCATAAAATCTGTAGTTCCGAGGTCATTTTAGTTAATCTTGAACTTGTGGCGGCAGCTCTTTCGCAGTTTGCTGGAATCTAGTGTGCCATATCCCACCTGAACTGCTCCGGGAAAGTCTTTCCACCCGACAACGGTCCATGTCTCCGAGTGGTCCCAGCTGACCAGGTGCGCAATGTTGGGTGTCCCACGGGGAACAGGCCATGGAACTGGAGGATAAAGAGGAGACAAGTCCATCTGGACTCCCAGGGTGTGTAGCTTTCCCAGGGAACCAAGGAAGAATTCCAGGTTGTCTGTATAGCGCTTCATCACGCCCAGGCAGGTGGCAGCTGGACCCAGGGCGCGGCGCAGGATCGGCTGTTGGAAGAAAGGAATTGAGGAAAAAAGTGGGGAGCAATAAGTATACATACTCAGGGTGTTTGCTTTGCAGCGATGGTTGCATCGGTAGCTTTCTCCGGCGTAAATGATAGCTGCGTCGGGTCATCAAGAACGCTCGAAATGCTAATCCCACCTGTAGCTTTCGACAACCTCAACTCAACTGAATAAGGAAGCTATCCAAGTGGCGGAGAATTAGGTGCTTTATACTGAATGTGCCCTATTGTGGGGTTCCAAGTTCCAGGTTTCTGGAGGTCCCCTCTTGGAACCTGGTACTCACAGCTTGAATCACGGGGGAGTTTTGGATAAAGGGGGGGGGGGGGGGGTTCGAAATGAGGTTGGGAGGGAGGTCGTGAACTTATAGTGATCGCTTATTTGGAGTGGGAGAAGGTGAAACCTGGGGGTTTTTGCGTAGCTGATTCAGTATCACTAACGTTTTACAATGGGTTAGAAAAAGTTTGGAGTAAGCACAGCAGCAGGAAACTATTCGCGTTAGCGCAAACGAAAATATTATATGTGCACAATAACGCTCGGGTTTACAATGACAACTGTAAAAGAAAATTTCTGCCAGAATCGAAATGTCCCGATCCCAACCGGAACATCCAGCATTCATCTCATGTCACTGGAGTGTTATATATGCACGCTTATCTCTTGTGATCCTGAAAGTAGCAAATCTCATGTGTCAGGGATCGAAGCGCTATCCTCTTCCTTGGTCCGGAGTTTTGCGAGAGATTTCAGAGTTAGCAAGCTGTTTAATACAGGAACTAGCGCTTTTACAAAAAATCGAAGTTCCTACGTTATGACGGCTCTCTCCCTCAAGCAAAGCACCTGATTTTCACGCTGCGAAGCGTCGCGGTAGAGGCGACATGACCCTAAAAATTTTTTTCAATAGTACTAGCTCGGGTTCACCGCTCGAACCCCAGAGAACTTCAGTTTACTTGATTAAAACTGGACTCAGGGAAGTCTATGAGGGGTGTGTACAGTCTGCCAAAAGTAACCAGGCAGCCTGGTTTGCTTCTCATTCGTATAGTAGAGCCCTCACGGCTTCCCTTAACATCAAAAAGTTCTTTGAAGGTGAGGACAGGGGTCCTCCTTACCGTACAGAGATTCAGAGCTTTAGGGCTGGCATAATAGCTTTAATACACGACTGAGAAGCATACCGTGCAGCCTGGTTACTTTTCGCAAAGACTGTGCATCCAGGCATTATAAGGAAAATTGGCAGTGGTTTAGCTCTGGTTAAACCTAGAGGACTGCGAAAGCAACGAGGAGAGAGAGAGAGAGGCGATGGAGAGCGCGCGGCAGCGGCGGCGGCCCCGGCATGCTAGCTATGCGCCGCTACTGCGCATGCGCAACTGGCGAGCGCGGCGGGGGCACCTCTGAGTCACCCGCGCAGCGACGGCGGCGGCGCGCCAGCTGTGCGCCGTCCTCGCGCATGCGCAGTATGGCCTCGCTTCAGCTCCGCGAAATGGCTCGGCGACTCCCGGAGTGTTGCTTTCGCAACAAAAGGAAAAAAAAAAATCTACTTCAAACCCAACGCGATGTGTACGTCCAGATAAATGAAATCAGGAACTGTTTTGCAATAACGCACTTCTGTTCTGAATACCTTCTATTTCGTTCATGTATACAGTGAACTCTTACATCTTGAGATGCGAGGCCAACTAGAGCAGCAGGCACACATCTGAAGCAAGTGATCTTGAATCAACTCAGCTTATTGGATTTTCCGGTGAAAGCTACGGCTGAAGAAGTGTGATTTGACTGCAGGCTACCTGCAGGAGGCAGTGCGGGGCGATCTCGACCACGATGGCGTTCTCGGGCACGTGCTGAAGTGCCTCGCGGAACAGCACGGGCGAGAGGAAGTTGTTGGCGTGGTACTCGGCAGAGCAGAGCTGGGCCACCGGTTCCTGCCACCGGCTCTCCGGAACCGACGAGCTGAGCCAGCGCTTGCTGCGGGGCTTTGGGTCTGGTACAACCTGGTGGAAAGGGTATGAAAAAGCTGAAGCAAAGAGCCGACTTCGTCCACGAGGTATTTAAGTAAGCCTTCCATGACCTTTCTGTATATCAGAAATGTTGTTGTTGTTGTTGTAGCCTACGACAGAATGGCACATATCAGAAATGTATTCCAGGGCTTCCAACTACATTTTCCTCCACTTTCACGAGCACATTTGAGAACTGACCTGGCTAAAGCTCTATAGCCAACACATGTCTTCAATAGCTTAGTCTCGTGGCTGCTTATGTAACAGGAGGCTGCTTAGGTTACACATGTTATAGGGGTGAGAAAAAAGAATGTGAAGAGAAAGCAGCATGAGACGATGAAGAAGAAGCTAGTTTCGATAGAATACAGGGGCTTACTTACGGGAGTCGATGGAAATAAATCTATGCGTCAGTCGCACTCAGAGCTTCGATTATGTATCTGCCTTTGTGTAGGAAGAAGTCTGAGTCATAATCTATAAAGAAACAAGTGTGGGCATGGTATCGCAAAACTGTACCCCCCCTCCCCCCTTCTTCTGCTTCTAAAGACAACCGAACTTCAAGGTGCTTTCCTCAAGAATTGGTATCACTATGCAGAGGCACAGCGAGTAATCGCTGCACGAGTGGAATTCATTGTTACCACCAGCTTTGTTGCAAAAGTAAAAAAAAAATCGCCAGCCCACCTTTATAATGCGGCTCTTCACTGAAGTGATCTTTTTTTGTGGCTTTTTGCCTATGCCTGTCTGACCACCCCTTATCTATTCAACAAGATTGCTGAATTTTTCTTCGAGAAACCTACACGGTTTATCAGTCGCCATCGTAGACGACTTCGAATTTATTTCAACCACACGGGTTTTTCGCATGCATTGGAAAGTCAGCCCACACAACCGTTATTCATTTTCCCTAGTATATAAATTCAGCCGTCAAGTCCGAGATTGAACCCAGGATTCCGTGCTCGGTGGCCGGATGCCTTAATCTCTGAGTCACTGCGGCAGGTGTACATATAAAGAACAATTACCTTCGCAAGGGCCTCGTGCAGTGCGGGCCCGATGCTGTGGATGTGCTTGCAGTGGAAGGCCACGTCCAGGGTGTCCACCAGTCGGGCAAAGATGTTCTCCGCCTTGAGTTCCGCGACCATCTTGGCCACCGCATCGGCCGGTCCCGAGATGGTCACCGAGTCTTCGGCGTTGTGACAGGCAGGGTAGACGTCGTAGGGGCAGCGCCTCGCAGCCTCTTCCCATGTGAGCCCTGAGTAGCATGTTCCACAGTCTACTTAAGAGGGTACTCTAGTTACAACGCATTCGCACTAGTAATGGCCACTCCCATTCACTGCGACAGTTCAGTGAATCGCCTTTCCCCTGTGTTTTGAATTTGACTTCGCCGTCGCTTTTGTTGCGTAAGCAATACTGCGCCAGGTTTCGAGCCGTGTGGCCACGGTTGACCTTCAGCCGCAGCGAGGTCAAACAGATGGAGCGCCGTTGTCATAGCAACCGTTTCAGCCGCCCTCCACCAGGCGGCAGGACCGTCACTGCGCCGCCGCCGCGCGCCTAGTCGCGCGCTCTCGACGCTTGTGTCGGAATGTGGAGAGAGGAGATACGCGCGTTCGCCTCGGGCAAAACAGTTGCTGCTTGCTTACGTAACTTCCCCGGTTTAACCAGAGCTAAACCTCAGCTAATTTTTTCGTACTGCAGCTGCGTGGCTTCTGTACGTGGAGGCTGGAGAAGGGTCAGTGATCGTATGTGGGTCGTTCCACTCTGAAAGCAGCAGTATAATTAAAGCTAAACCTGTAGCTTGGAGTAAATTTTATTATGAACATCTTGGCTATAGTAGGATGCAGTTTGAAGAAAGAAAGCAGTTGGTAACAATGGGTCATCGTCCGGGGCGTCCTACACTACTCCGCTAAAGGCCGATTCACATGACGGTCCGTTCGCCCGCGGCCCGCGCACTGCGTATTCATGCGTCAGCACATTGAGAGGCGCGTTGTCAGCCCGCGGCCTGGTCAGCGCGCCTCTCAATTTGCTGACGCATGAACACGCAGTACGCGGGCCGCGGACGAACGGATCGTCGTGTGAATCGGCCTTAACAAACACTAGTAACGGAATTAGCTTATTAATATTAGACTACATCAAAGAAGCTGTGGAAATGAAATAAAAAATTAAGTTAGAGAGAATTAAAAATAACGGCCGAGTGGGAGGTGGATTGTCTTGCTATGCAGCTACCGCTGTCACTTTTTTGGCCTTGAATGAGAACTGCTAGCGACAGCCCATATTTCTGAGGCATGCAAACGGACGCCAAATGTCTACACCAACACGAATCGCGCAAGCATTTTGCAGAGGGGCTACTGTTGTTATTTTTATTACATAAACAGACAATAACTACTACTACTATGACTCACCGACGGCGGCCATGGCGCCCTTGGGGAGACTGCCCAGCTCGGTGCAGCGTCCTCTCCAGTACGAGCACAGCACGGTCTGCTCGGCGGTGAGACCTCCGTCGGCGTAGGCGCAGCCGATCTCGCCCACCGAGTGACCCACTATGCCATCCGGCTGAAGGCCCACAGCCCGAAGCAACTCCACGAGCGCCACCTGTTGACACAACAGATATGGAGGCGTGTACTGCCATTTAGATGGGGTAAAAAATGCATGTAATGCAAATTATTGCCGCCAGCCTTCGTTTTTGTAAAAGTCCTGTTGTGCATGAGGGATATGTGGCTCGACACTAGGCCGTGATTTGTCTTGGACAGCCTGTGTTTTGATTTCGAATGTGGGTGCCAACACAGGACACGGGCCTTGTCCAAAGTAGGTTGGTTGGTTGGTTGGTTGGTTCATGGGGTTTAACGTCCCAAACCGAGAGACACCGTAGTGAAGGGCTCCGGAAATTTCTACTACCTGGGGTTCTTTTAACGTGCACTGACATCGCACAGTACATGGGCCTCTAGAATTTCGCCTTCATCGAAATTCAACCGCCGCGGCCGGGATCGAACCCGCGTCTTTCGGGCCAGCAGCCGAGCACCTAACCACTGAGCCACCGCGGCGGGGCTCTTGTCCAAAGCGTTATTTGGACGCAGGTTTTAGACAGAAGCGGATAGTTCAGTATTTCGCCCGTATAAAAATTAATGACGAAAGCAGCTTGGGACGAAAGGAGCTGCACAGGAAAATAATGCTGCATCGATGGTGCCCTCTTTCTGTCACGGGAAAAGAGCCTGCCTAGGACACTTTATTATCGTCATTGATGCAACTGTTATTGGGTGACAAAATTGTTGAAATCCTCTATGGAGAACAGTGAGCTTTTATGTGAACACTTCCGTGCAGCCCGAGCTGAGTCGTATAGATGCACAGTTCAGTCACCGCATCCGCGTACCTTCACTTCCTGGCGCGACGTGCACATTCCTTTCTTCGCTGAAACGTACATGCGGACGTGAAACGTGGAATGAAACGTGGACAGCGCTTATGAGCAAAATACAATAGTTCGTCATTGTAATTTCAGCTTTGGCACAAAAATCACGCGATTTATGTTTCTGTGTAGTGAAGGCAGCGAAGCGTGACTCGTTTCAAAGGGAGGTCTCGCTGCACAACAGAAAAATGTGGCATATGCAGCATCGCGTTTAGATTCGAACCGGTGGTACGTGTGCGTTGCAGACCTACCTGAACTGCAGCGATGGAGATGAAAGGCGAGACCATGGTCTGCTTGCGGGTCTCTTCACTGGTCACCAGGTCAATGAGGTCAATTCCGTACTGTTCTAGCGCATCATGACATTTGCGAATGAAGTGGGCAAACAGGCCGAACTGCATCATCTGCCGGGCCATGCCGGTCCACTGGCAGCCCATGCCTGTGAAGACGAACCACAGGGGTCGCTTCTCGGACGGTGCCTGGTCGACCACTTTGAGGACCTCCTTCTCAGATCCCCCGTCCACCGGCACCAGGGCATAGCCACGGTAGGGGAATTGTTTAACGCTGGGCTGTCCCACACGATTGAGAAGAGCATACGCGGAGTCCGGAAATGGTCCCTCTGTCTCGACCCGAGTCAGGGAATTCTGCGTAATAGAGGAAGGAATATGAATTGAAATTAATGGCCGATGGGCAAGGGTGATTAGACCGTGGGGCTTGCGGAATTTGGCAGATGCACTGCATGGTGACTATCGTCCGCTCAGTTTGTTGCAATTGAATGATTGAACAACGCGCACAAATATTTACCCGGAATTTTCGGTATACTAAAGCGTTAGAAAGAGAGCAGCCCTTGAATAGGAATAAAGTGATTGTTAGGAGGAAGTGATGATTTATGGACAGCGCGGTATTCGTTTATTCTTCATTGAAGCCCATACGACCTTGTCGTCAGGTGCGGACGAGTCAGAACAGATCGAGTAAAACTGCATGTGGGGCTAACAATTTTGTTTCTTCCATGTTCTTTACCAACAAATGGAGGAAGAGCTGATCGTCGTACTTTTCATTTGCTAGACGATAGTGGCACTGTGCCGATCTATGAAACTATTCACTAATACAAGACATAGTCTGGCGCTTTTGAACCTGCATTCTTAAATAGCCCGTACCGTTACTTGTTAACTTTCATTGTATATTTTCGTGGAGAACGGTTCCGAGTAAATTAAAACTTACCTGTAGAGAGTCTTCCTTCCTTCCCGCCATAAGCACGAGTCTCGGTACTTGGGGCTTCTCGCGCGGCAAACTCTCTGCGCTCGGTCCAGGATTGGCCTCTAGAATGGTATGGACATTAGCCCCGCCAAACCCGAATGAGTTGACGCCGACTAGGCCTCCGTAGAAGGGCGTCGCCTTGTCCACCACCTCGATGCTGCCGTCGAGCAGGGCGGGTACGTCTTGGTTGGGCTCGCTGAAGTGCAGATTGGCCGCGATAGAGCCGGTTTCCATGGCCAGGATCACCTTAGCCACCGCAGGGACGCCTGGTATAGAGCGGCAGCCGTAACAAACCAAATTAAGAGCGTACGTTGTTGGGCTAGTCGGTCAATCATGGTAAATAAAAGGGGCTACTGCGCACAAAAAGTCACGGAGAAGAAGGTAACACAACGAGCACAGTTGTGTTACCTTCTTCTACGTGTCTTTTTGTGCGCAGTACCCCCCTTTTATTTACCAAAACAAACTCATGTTAGGCTTTATTGAGAACTATTGGGGAAAAAACTAAAATCGCAGGTGGTCTGTGGGTGTCGGGATAACGAAGTTAAAAAGAACGTGTAGAAGGAAATATGTGCTTCTTTTACAACTGGTTAGCTGTTCGCCAAAGACAGGCCAAGGACAGACAGATACTGCAGTGGGCAGCTGTAATATTTTATTTTGGCATTAGTGAGGGACTTGCTGCACAGCCTACCTTTGAGCTATATGTTCAAAGCTGGGGTGACTTTCCCTAAAAGAACAACCGGAAACCTAATTCAATGGAGCTGTTATCTGAGTAACTAGTAGGTCTTCGCTCAAGCTAGTCCGGTTAGTTAGCTAGTCCGGATGCCTCCCTCTTACGCTTGAAATAGGTACTCCCGAACATAAGCTGCGTTGATCTGGCGACAATGATCGGTTTGCATAATGCCTGTATCATACTGTACGAGTTAAACAACAAACGCGGGGCTCATGGACACATTGCTTTGGTTTGGTTGGTTTATGGGGTTTAACGTCCCAAAGCGACTCAGGCTATGAGAGACGCCGTAGTGAAGGGCTCCGTAAATTTCGACCACCTGGGGTTCTTTAACGTGCACTGGCATCGCACAGTACACGGGCCTCTAGAATTTCTCCTCCAAAGAAATTCAACCGCCGCTGCCGGGATCGAACCCGCGTCTTTGGGGTCAGCAGCAGAGCACCAGCCGTAATACTTTATTGTATTATTGTATTACTTTATTGATATACTGACCAACCTGCTCTGGTCAGTATATGTCCAATATACTTTCAAGTCATGACACGGGATGATCATCGCATGTTTTTTTTTAAATGCGCGAGAAGGATCTTTATAAGACTCGTAAGAATAAGCGAGACAATATAATGATTGTAAATAAAGTTTGTTTGGCTAATTTTCTTTCAGGTATTCCACCGCTTCGCTTTGAGTTAGGGACCATGCATTCATAGATGTACCAAAGCTTCGAAAAAGAAGAATAAAAAGGACAAATTTGTAAAATGAGAATTGTGCACAACCTGCATTTCTATATAGAGCATAAAAACAAAAAAGTTCATCTAATAACGTGTTGAATGCATTGAATAAACAGTGCACTGGCAGGGATTATAGCTCAATACCCTTCTCAATACCCCGGCAGACTTGAATATTCAGACTCCTATGTGCAGCCATAAAGGAGAGTATTAGTTTCACTGTTCATATATCTTGCATTGCCGATATCATTTAATACCTGGTAATAACAATTATTCTGTGTACAATGACCGTGTGTCGTACGCATCGGGATACAGATATAGAAATTTGAAAGTAGACGATGGAAGAGAAAAAGAAAAGAAAGCAAACATGGATTATTATTGCAGTCAGCCATTGGACTGAGTGCTCCTTTGCTCGCACACTTCTCGACGAAGGTGAAATGCGTGCTGCCTGATGATATAGAACTTGGAGCATATGATGTGCTAGGAAGGGTAGTAAACAATTTAACTCAAACTAAACAGTAACAAAATGACAACAAATGCTCTACAGCACAAAGCCATTGCAGAAAGAACAGGATCTTGTGCGCTGCACAAATTCAATGCACGCTGCACTGTGTCGATAAAAAGCTAAGTACTTGTAAGAGTGATGATCGCCTCTCACCACAAGCGCTCTCAGCGTGTCCCATGTTGCTTTTGACGGACCCAATCTTGAGAGGTCTGGCGCGTCCAGGTTGGCAGAAAACTTTGCTGATGGCTCCAAGCTCCTGGGTATCCCCGGCTTTAGTGCCCGTTCCGTGGGCCTCGACGTAAGCGACCTCTCGCGGATCCACATTGGCCTCCGCGTAGACGTCGCGCAGGAGCTCCTCTTGCAACTTGCCCGAAGGGTAGGTGACCCCTGCGATAACGATGAAAGCTTAGGGAGTGTGGCCAATCGAATTTTTTGCAGCGTGTTTCAGTTGACTTACGTGGATGAACGAGATTAAAAATTTCGCAGGGTGATGGTGTGGCCGCCGCTGGCACAGGACGGGGTTAATTGGAGAGATATGAGAAAAGGCCTTTGTCCTGTAGTAGGCGTAGTCAAGCTAATGATGATGATGATGATGGTGACGTGAATGGAGAATGAAGGAATGGCCCTGTTGCACGGGCAGTTTAAATTTCCATTGAGTCAATGCCCATGAAACTGAATAGCGATCAGCCAGTGCCATAGGGAAATTTTCAATAACTGTTGAACACGATGGGGATCGACTCAACGCAGGTTTGCTAATCACAGCTGAAATCGCAAGGGCCCTCGAAAACAGCCTATCATGCACTAACCTTGAAAAAAAATCCACAGGGTCGGAGGATACTTGTCCCATCCTTGTTGGACGGTGGCAACCAACCCGAGTCACTAGAACCAACCACATTCCACAGCCGACCTTGACACCAAAGCCACTACCCAAACAAACACAGGTAGTGTGCCCAATATTGGAATCGTATTGGCAAAGGCCCGTCCTTCAAAGGACCAGTGTGTGAAACCATCCATTTGCAATATTGGGCCGAATACCTGTGCTGCGTGGGTAGGGCACCCATTTAGGAGTGCAGAGAATTTCGTTCTCTACACTTTGCCACCTGCATCGGATGGCAAGTGGAGCTGCTGATGCCTACCACCGAACACCCCCACGGACACCGAATGACTCGATGTGGTGGGGGTGATGATCAAACTCTGGCGTTACTTCCATACGGAGTGCGGTGAGAAGCTGCCCGAACTAGATGGCAGCGATGGCCATCTTTTTCGGTGCTCTAAAAAATCGGCCTTTTAAACCGGTTCCTGCTTTTACATATTCAAGTTATGCCTGCCATAGAAAACCAACGGGGTGAACCAAAAAGGCCAACTTCCTGGAGTGATTTTGGATGGTCTGCGTCATGCGGCGCGTGAAGGCAGCCGTGCTAGCTTATAACATTTGTCCAGATTTTCTCGGCTTTACAGCCATCAAAATAAAAAGTTGCAATAATGACTGATACCAGACTCCTCAGAAGATTTTGAGCCTAAAACGGACACATAATTGTTTGGACTTCGCCTGCCTGTACAGTAGGGCTAATAGTATCTGTAACCACCCCTTATGTAATACCCCCTAAGCGGGAGTCTTTAAAGGGGCTGCGAAACACTGCCTGGGGGAATACCGGCTATACTTCAGGTGGGTTCTTTATGTCACACAGATGCTGACTTAAAAAGAATTACAGGAATCGATGCACAGGAACGGGAGTTATTCAGTGAAGAAATTTCAAAATACAAGCAAACAAAACGCTGCCCTCAACTCGATTTTGGCGGGGCTTCCCACTCTTATTTCGCTCTCCCAATGACGGCACCTGGCGCAACCAATCAAAACAGCCAGCCAGAGCACGTCGCGGAAGTTTGTACTCCATGGTTGCCTGCTCTCTGTGAGACTGGCAGCGTTGTTTCCATGCCAGAGCGCCCCTGGTGGTGTATTTTTATTTTACTTGCTTTGCAGGGCTTTTATCTAAGACAAACAAATTGTTTTTGCTGATCTGATATAAAACGCAGACAGATGACAAAATGTGTCTCTATTTATTCACACAATTTGCAGCATATTTACTGTTTGTCCGATCATCAAGCTCGCGCCAGGTGATGTCATATCCGCTGCTAAAAACCCGCCACTGTGTGGCGACACCATCAGAGCCATGAAGTTGTTTTTGGGAGGACATTAAAATATTAAAAAACCTAGTATACGCGGTATTACCAACGCTAATAGCATCATTATAACTCACTGTATGCAATCAACAGGCAAAACAGTTAAATAAGATTGTGTTTCTGGGCCCCTTTAAGGTGATAAAGTGAAGTGAAGTGAAGTGAAGTAGTGGTTCATGTACGAATAAAATCGGTCTGAGGAAATAAGTGTGACCAGAACTGTAAGATTAACGTTACGATTGCGTCATAAATAGAGGCCTAGATTTTTTTCCCCAGTACTACTTAATAAGGCAGATAAGTCTTAGGTATGGAAGAGTACTCCCTAGTAATTTCCGTCCGCTAATTTCTGAAAACAACGATCAACATTATTGTTTCCGCCCGTATCCCACTCTTATGAGGGCACCCAAAAAGTTCCCATTGGTTATATGTAAGTCCTTTAGCATACAGGAGAGGTGCATCTATTTGCTGAGTCCATAACGTGGTCGTTGTAGCGCGTTTTTGTTGATTCTTTTTGTAATAATTCAGTCGAAATAACAAAGTGAGGCAAAAAAGCGCGCAGCTCAAACACTCTGAGTCGGCACGAGAGCTAGACTGATACGGAGCAAATGTTATTGTTCACGACCTGTCAACAGTAAGCATACGAGGTCTGTTAGAAAAGTATCCGACCTTTGGCCGAAGAAAAAAAACTGGCATAACTGGAGCGTTGAAAACCTAATAACCTTCAAAGTAGTCTCCTTGGGGCTCCATATACATCTCCCATCGGTGCTGCCATTGTTGGAAGTATTCCGAAAAGGCCCTTTTCGGAATGGAATTTAGCTCTGCCGTTGTTGCAGCCACAATGTCCTTTCTTTTGTGAAATGGCGCTCCTTTCAATGGCCTCTTCATTTTAGGAAACAGCCAGAAGCCGTAGGGGGACATATCAGGATAGTAAGGAGCCTGTTGAACTACAGGAGTCTGGTTTTTCGCCAGAAAAGTCTGAATCAAATGCGAGGAATGTGCAGGAGCAATGCCGCGAGGGATGCGCCAATTTCTTGTTGACCTCAATTCCGGTCTCTTGCGCCGCACAGCACCACGTAGGCGATGGAGGACATCCCTGTAGTACTATTTAGTCATTCGTTGACCCTGTGGGGTGCGTACTCGTGGTGTGCCACACAGAGGGAGTCAAAAAAGCAGTCAGCATCACTTTGACATTGCTGCGCACTTCGCGGGCCTTCTTTGGTCTTGGTGACGTGGAATGCGTCCTCTGTGACGACTGGGATTTGGTTTCCGGGTCGTACCCGTACACCCAAGACTCGTCACTAGTGATTACGGCGTCGGTGAAGTCAGGGTAACTGTTTGTGGAATCCAGCATCTCCTGTGAGACTTCAACACGAAGCTGCTTTTTCTCCACCGTCAGCAGCTTCGGCACGAATTTCGCCGCATCTCTCTCCATGGCCAAATCTTCGGTGATAATGGAATGTGCAGAAAAATTGCTGATGTACACCTCTCCCGCAATTTCTCGGATAGTCACACAACAGTCCCACATCACCACAGCGTTCACTTCGGCAATTACCTGGTCATTTCGGCATGTTGATGGCCGACCGGAGCGTGGCTCTCTCTCCACAGATGTGCGGCTGTCTTTAAACCAGTTGCACCACTGCTTAATCTGTGTGCTGCTCATAGCATCATCACCGAAAGCCGTCTGAACATTTCGAATGGTTTCCACTTGGCTATCGCCAAGTTTCTGGCAAAATTTGAGGTAGTAGCGCTGCTCCTCTCGCTCCGCCATTTTCCTTGCAACAAAAAACCGACGAGAGCACTGCGCACTGCCTCACTCAAATGCTGCGTCCCAGCGACTGACGCTATCGGCAGGCGGGAAAAAATTCGTGCATGCGCACGAGGGTTCAAGGTCGGCTGCTGTGAGCGCGCTTGTTTCACATCCATCAGGTGTTCGCAAAAAAAAAAAAATAGATACTTTTTTAACAGACCTCGTATAGCCCGCAGAACAAGTTTATGCAATGCGGTATGAGCGGAAAAAGAATCTATTTTGTCGCCGTTTTCACACAGATCGGCAGTTCAAGGAAATGATCGAAGCCATTTGTAACTATCTTGACCAGCCCTTATGTAATGCCCCATACCCGAAACCTTTGAAAGAAAAAATAAAAAAAAGGTATATGCTGCCCACTCCTGTGTGAGGAAATTGGTCGGTGCCTCACTAAATCTGAAATCTTGTGTGCTGGATCTAAAGGATTAATTTTCTTTTCCCTACGTCCCATAAACTTACGACGGCTGGTTTGCAGTGCCGTTATGTCACAGCATTTCATTTCATGTCACTGGTAGGCGCACTTGTTACCTACATAGCTTCGTTTGACGTCTTCCATGGAGGCTAATGGATGAAAAAACTTTATTTTCGTCAAAAGGCATGCGCGGACGATTCCGTGCTAGATGGACATCAACCCATGGCTGACGGCGACCTGGGTGTCCCACTCCATGACCTTGGTCTGGACGACAGCGTCTGAGCTGGCCAACACGACCCCCCACTACTCGAGGGAAGGATCACGCATAATGTATCCGCCGGTGGCGGCGCTATGCTGCAGCTCCATAATATGTGGTAATAGGTTGCCAGTTTCTGACACCATCTGCATTCAGGGTGAAGGTCTGGGTAGATTTTGTTTAACAATTATCTTCGCCAATCTGCAATCTTCGCCAGACGCATTCGTGCGCCTTTACCAATTGCTTGTCCGGGGCCGGGTAAATTCTCCGCTCAAGCTTGTAATGGTTAGTAATGTCGTGAAAGGACAGCAGCCCATCTCTCGTGTACCTCCTCGGAACATCCGGCTCACCTGCTCGGCTGAAGAAACCTCGAGCATTCATGTCACCCGTCTCGTTCCCAGGGTTCCCAGAGTGTGCGGTAGCCAGACAATTTCCACATCCGTAGTCCCTCGCCCCGTGGCCCGATTTTGCAATCGTGCCGCTGTTACAGATACTTTGGCCCTCGGCAAATTTCGGTTGGCTGTTTTCGAGCCGCTGAGAATCAGGCTAGTTTTAGTACTAGCTATAGCTAGCGCTATCGTCGCCTCCTCTGCAGTTTCTGATTAGCGGGTTTTGACTGATCCAGAGATGACCGGATTATCTATTACCTATTGTGCTCGGCATGTCCAGTGTGCAGTCATCCATCTAGAGCCTTACAATAGGCCTTTAATACATAGCCTTGATACGAATATGATAATGGATGCAAATGTGTAGTTGGCTCTGAATCATAGTTTTTGTACCAGCCGAAGGGCCCGACTGAACGTGCCTCCAGTTTCCTTCCTGAATAGTTGTGTCCTTTCGACTGTTAAAAGATCCATGAATGTAATAAAGATTACTCAAAAATAAAATAGGCTAAAATATCGGTTGTCCCGGCGGCGCCTTAGCTACACTGCCTTGTTGGTGCGCAATATTAGCGCGAAGCATAAGTATTAACCAAAAGAATAAGGCAAGCTGCAGTTGGCACGTAAAGACTGTAGCCGCTCCAGGTGGAGCCTTTTTTTTTCTTTAAAATGTTACCAGAGTCAAAAATCATTTAGCAGCTCCACTTGCAACATCTCTATGATGGCGCGCATGGTTCATTAGGGGTTTGCTCAAACTAAACATACCAAACACATGTCTGTACCTTCGCTCTTGAAGCCGTCTGCGTTGGCCTTGACGTTAACCACCTTGGCGTAGAACCGTCGGGCCTCGGATGCCCGCTGGAGGAAGAAGGCTCCAACAGACTCGCTGCGGACGTAGCCCTTGCCTGCATTCAGCCGCCAGGAACGAATAAATTTGCTCTACAATGGCAGCCGTACGGGTCTTAGTTCGGCGAAATCTTGTTAGCGTTATCGGCACCGTCCGCTCAGGCAAGACTCCCATACCCAGCGACTGTTTTAGTGCACCCGACCTCTACAGCACTGCGAAAGGCGTAGCCCCGCAACACGTGGCTGGTTTACTGAACCTGACCAATTTAATACTGTCACCGCCTCACCCCCCACCCCACCCCGTGACTGTTTTACGGCACCCAGTCACTCTAATTATGTCACCTCCATAGCCTCCCACTACGTGTCTCTTTTATTGCACCCGACCACTTGAGTACTATCAGTTCCCCAGCTCCAAACTCCGTGACTGCTTTACTTCACCCGACCATTCAAACACTGTCAACTCCGCAACCCACACTGTTTGACTTCCCCCGACATTTTGAGCACTGTCAACACCGCACCCCAACTCCCCGTGACTGTTTTACTGCACCCAGTCATTCCAATACTGTCAGCGCCACAGCCCTACGCCACGTGCGTGACTCTTTTATTGCACCCGACCACTTGAGTACTATCAGAGCCGTAGCCCCACACCCCGTGACCGCTTTACTTCACCCGACTACTCCAACGCTGTCAGCTCTGCTCCCTAACACTGTTTTACTGCCCTGTTTTACAGCACCCAACCACTTGAACACTGTCAGTACCACACCCCCACACCCCTTTACTGTTTTACTGCACCCTGCCACTCCAACACTGTGAATGCCGCACTCCCACAGCTCATGATTGTTTTCCTGCGCCCGGCCACTCCAATCTGCCATAGTCGCACCCCCGTATCCGGGTCTGTTTTACTGCAACCGACCACTCGAGCACTGAATGCCGCACTTCCACACCCCGTGACTTTTTACTGTACCCGATATTTTAACCCTCTCAA
The DNA here is from genome assembly GCF_055824585.1 of Amblyomma mixtum. Lineage (NCBI taxonomy): Eukaryota > Metazoa > Arthropoda > Arachnida > Ixodida > Ixodidae > Amblyomma > Amblyomma mixtum. The sequence continues at coordinate 116,726,178 of NC_143015.1, read as the reverse complement.
CGCTATACCCCTCCGTGAGTGTTTTACGGCACCCATCCACTTAGACGTTGTCAACGCTGCGCCCCGGTACCTTTCTTCTGTGTCCGTCTAGTCCAACACTGTCAGTTCCGCAGCCCGTAAATCTTTAACTGCGCCCAACCACTTCAGCCCTGTCATTGCCGCACCGTCACACATCTTGCTTCCAACATTCCGCTAAAGACATTCACTGCCGCCACACCCAAACCTAGACCACGAACAATCGACACCCATAGTTACTAAGCTCTTCGAATGGTATCGGCATTCAGCACCACCCCAGCTGTCGCTGAAATTCGCATTGTTATGACGGTAACAGTCCGGGGAACTTTTTTTCTACTTTGCTGTACGGAACTGCTGCGGCACGAAGCTGATAAAACCCCCTGTAGTGAATATGAGGTTATGATGTTTTCTTACTGAACCGAAGGTCGTGTGTTCAATCCTGGCCGCGCAGGCTGCATTGCGATGGAGGCGCAAATGAAATACGTCCATGCAATGAAATTTCCCAGCATGGTGCTTAACAGTTGTTATTACTGCGGATCAAAATAATCGTCTTCGGCGGCTGGTACAATCGTCTTGAAAATCGACCATAAACGTTTAACGAGAATGAGCGAGAAAAAGAACTAAACCTCATTTTTAACCCCACACAAAAGCCCCGCACAATGGTGAACCTCGACATAACACAAGTTTGGCATTGGTGTGCAAACAAACTAATTTCTCAAAACAGGCTGGAAGAAGCAAGGCGACATGTAAAGACTTGGGAATAACACCAATACAAGGCGATGCGTTCATATATGTTTTGCACAGCAGATGTAGGCGGAGAATTGAGATGGGAGTTGTAAAGTAATGCTATGCCTCCAAGCACACCTCTGAGCGACTGATTACAATATCGGCAAAACGAAAATATGTCGCCTAGCTAACACAAAGTTAGGATGTTACTGGGGCTTATTAAGCAGTAAGTCATGACACATGAACCAGAGTGAAAAATAGTGCCTAACTGTTTTGGCGAACGGCAGTTTACAAATATTTACACTTGTATATTCAAAGAAAACCTGAAACGCCTCATTGTCGGTGAAAATAACTTCTTGAGGCCGGCAGAGTATCGAAGTGTTTTTTTATTTATTGTTTTATTTATTGCGTATCATCTCTATCAAATGCGGCCATGGATCTAAGCAGAATCTCTGAGCTCTGCAAAAGAAACATCGTAGCTTCTGACCCTCCGCGGAGCGTATAGGACATTCCGCGTATCCCCTGCCCGCGTCAGAGATTATAATCCAAAGCTAGCAGCCAAAAACGAGTAAAACACTGACCATTTGAGTCGAACGCTTTGCATTTTCCTTCGTCAGAAAGCAAGCCCAAGCGCAGGAAGTTGGTCGACACCGTGGGGTCCATGGTGACATTGCTTCCTCCCACAATGGCCGCCTCGCAATGGCCCGAACGCAGAGCCAGAACGGCTTCATTCAGGGCGGCCATAGTCGACGAACAGGCCGTGTCAACTGTCAGGCTGGGCCCTGCCCAAGAAGTGTGGATCGTTATTGAAACGTCATAACAAGCGATACGGCTAAAGATCAGACCTATTGCTGATTTCAGGTTTTTTTTTTAGAACGCTTCAACATTCGGGAGGCATCGAGTACTGAATGACTCATACAAGGGGCATGGTTTGAATCCCAGGGGTAAATGCGGCGCTACAGAAGTCGAGACACCATTAGTTTAGCGATGTAACGAGGAACGACGAATATTTCAGGAGAAGGTCGTCAGGGATGGGCACCAAAGATGCGATGGCAAGGGGGCGGCCAAAGAGAAGATGGAGAGGACTGGGTGAGACAGATACTTAGGAGAAGTGTTTGGCGGAGGTAGCTATACTACACAAGGAAGCTGTAGAGGACATGTATTACGAACAGCGACCCCAATTAAGCAACTGCGATAGGCTAAAGGAGATGGTACAGTTTTGACACAGCGGAAATAGAAAACAAAATGAGAAACTTGCAGTCACGTTCGCGTTATTGCCGCACCAGACAACTGTAGGAAGAATACATGCTGGTTCACCGTGTTGTGTTTTGCATGCATACTCAGCGGGCGGGGGTGAAGGGGTGGGGGTGGGGGGGATGCGCATGTAGAGGGCTTCGCGCGTCAGGCACAGAGCTTTTTCTCTGCTTTTTTTATTTTTACAGGAGCTTCCATCAAACCGCATGCTTTCTACAGGCTCTCTTCTTTATCTACAACTATTCCCTCTTCTCTTCATGTTTATTTTATATCACCAAGGTAACTTGGTGACATAAATTACCTGGCATTTATGCAGTAGTAGTATCCGCATAAAAATACACGGGAATTTTGTATTGTTATTCAGGTCCGTCCATCCGTCCGTGGACTGAGTACGGATCGCATCCGCAGAGAATTGTACGTGGACACGAAAGTGCGGACCTCAGAAAATGAAACTATAGACGTGCAACCTATTGCTGCGTTAAGAATGACAGGTGATTACGGTGGTAGGTAATGTAAATTCGGAGCGCAGTTCTTCAAACACCACCTTCCACCACGGCAGGTGGCGTTTTATGCTGCTAGCCACCTTCCGGGATCTTCCCCTGGCAGCCACTTTCCGTTTGATCATTCCGCTCTCGCCGAGGCAGGTGGCGTGTCGCTGTGCTACTACCTGTCAACACGCCACCTGTCACGCCATCTGTCAGGTGGCGTGTTACGCCGACGACGACTATGACGCGGAACGCAGGAACTGGCGCCTGAGAGCTGCGCTCCAAAATCTCTCTAGACCTAAGCGAAGTAGGGAAAGAGATGGAGAGAACAACGAGGTGATACACATTAACAGTCAATAACTACACTTCCACACGCGTAACGCACGGGGAACAACTCCGGATCGACTTACGACGTGACAGGCATTGTCGACGAGCAGACCGTACCACTTATAAAGTGCGCTGGGAACTGAGGCAAAGTGGGACTGATGAAAAAGTTCGACAGAGGTATACCTGGTTGGAAAAGGAAATTTAATTTAAGTGAGAATAGAACGCCAACCAAGTTAAGATAACACGACATATCGGAACCTACTGTGTTCCTTCATCAGGTTTGAACGCGGGTGAGTTGCAGCTCGACTTTCCTTAATCACGACTTAAGTACATTTCAAATCGTCGCGTTGTAGTTAATTGGTTGGCATTCTTTTCTCGCCTAAATTAAATGGGGTTCTGTTTACATCTGCGTTCCTTCAAATTACGTGGAAAAACAAAGTTACAGCTATTGGTCGCAGCGATAAATTATAAATTACTGACCATAAGCGCTTTGTTATATCCGTGAGATAGCGACTTAGAAATTAAAATGGTTGCACCTTGTTAGCCGATGCCATTGGAACGATTCCCGCTAGTATAAATAAAAAAAATACCAAAATTTCGCTTTAAGAACACTACTAAAATTGAGGACCTGTCACATAAAAGTAGCTAGCTACAAATTAAATAGCCCTTCACAAGGGCGCTTCACTAAAGACAGTACCCTGAAACAGCACTGATATCAGAGATATTTAAACTCTAACCAAGTGCTAACTGTCTATTAGGGCAACAGAGTGGATATCAAGATGACCGAAATATAGCCTAGAGCGGTAAAGATGACACTGAGATTAAGCAATTGGTTCGAATAGGACAGTGCTTCCGAAGGACAGGGTTTTTCTTGCAGTAAGCATGCTTTGGATGATAGTTGTAATGTTAATGACTTATATACCAGTTCTTAGTACTTGCTAGATATATACCTGGCGCTCAATATAGCCTGGATAGGCCGGGAGAGAAGGAAGCATTGTCTAAACACTGTAAGAAGTTTACTTGGCACATACATGGTAGGCTACTCTAGGTGAGGATTATATTTTCTTGGATAGGGGGGCTGTGGGTCCCATAGAAAAAGGGTGATCTGAAATCACTTGGCAAACACCTTTGTCCCACAGTGCACGTAACGTGGCCGGTGATAATGACGCTGCTGCTCAGGATGATGCTGATGAATAGCGTACCGTGTAAGTCGAGTGCATACGAGATGCGGTTGGAGAACATGGCCCGGCAACAGCCGAGTGTGGCGTAGCCATCCGTCTTCGAATGGTCCACCTTGAAGGCGTCCCCCGAGTCTGAGTTGGAGGCACCGACGAAGACGCCAACCTTGCGGCCGCGAAACTGAGCCGGGTCGTAGCCGGCGTCAACGATGGCCTCGTACGAGGTCTCCAGGAGGAGCCTCAGCTGTGGGTCCATCACGTGCGCCTGCTTCGAGTGTGTGCTGAAGAACTGCGCGTCGAACCGGGACAGGTCGCGTATCTTGCCGTGGCGTTCGGGCAGTCCCAGGTGTCCTGTGAATACAAATGATATTGCCTTACCATGTTCTCAGCTTAGATGTTTAAATAGAAGAACCCGGTATGGGTGTCTCCTTTGTTTGCTAATGGTTGCACATGTAGGAGCCGTACTGCGAGAGCATCATATAGGCAAGATATTCAAACAATTCTACCCTAATTTCACATTAGCAAAAAAAAAAACAAAGTCCAGACTGATTATGATATGCACGTGCAATAATCTGACATGCGCAAAACTCCGAATAGTCAACGTTCAACATATAAACAATACTTTGCAATGTACCGTAACCATATGAAGTTGCTCTAGTTGTTCTACTTGTATAATATCTAGTTGCTCTAGTTGTTCTACTTGTATAATATCGTCATCAGTTTATGTAACATACCCGATTTCTTCAATTGTTGACAAACTTGTATGCACAGCTATTATAATGAATGTACCATTCACGACCCTTCCAGTTATAATCCCCGATGGGGTTCAGAGTATCAAAGAAAAACTGACAGTGAAGGAGTTCTTAAGTCACAACTCGGTGACCAACGCAACCATGTATCCTAAAATAGTATTGTCCACACGAAGCCCAAACTCAACTAAAGGTAGGTCTCCGAATATTGGCAGCGTTTGACAAAAATTTTGTACGCCTACGAAGAGAAGTCCACACTTGGAAGTTAGGCGTATATTTCGTATCGTTTAAAGTTCAGTTTTGAAAAAGAAATCTTCTCTGCTGTGCACATTACAACATTAGTGACGTAGGGAAAGATGGTCAACTTCTCATCCTCTTATTCGTAGCGACTCCTCTTTAATCTTATAAGCACCTGATCACCTCATGAGATCAGAAACACACAGTCCGCTGGTGACCAATGGTGTTCACGAATCCAGCAAGAGGACGAGATTGAAGAGAGAAGGCTGGACAGTGCGTGGAGAGCTAATAAGAAGCTACCGTAGAATAGTGAGGCTGAATTAAAGAACGGCATTACTCATGATGATGACGTAGTAGATGTAACTGACATGGTTTTCACGACGGCCAGTCATGCGGACCAAGTGTCAGAGCACTTCACCTTCCTCACAGCAGTGGCTAGGGCCTTGTCAAAAAATTCTTATCAAGAGACTGCGAATACTTTTACAGTCCTGGTTTGGCCAGCAAACTCTTTCCTTGCAGATTAAATCATCATCCAGAACTTCCATAATGCAGAATCCAGCCGGTGTTCGCGAATTCTCTAGCACTATCGGTAAGTACAATGATCACACTGGGCTTAAGGATATTTCAACGGTAGTGATAAGGACGTTTTTTCACGCTATTATACGCTCCTTTTCTTTGTGACTATTTGTATTTAACTGCCTTGTTTAAGCACAACATCAGGCATTATGTAAGCCTACAATTGGACCTGCGTGCCCAACCGTACCTGGAGGCCACCGTGTGTCGTCGTTGGTGACCATATCGATGCCATTGTAGAGCTTCTCTTTGAACTCGATGAGGTGGTCAGCTTGCGGGAAATAGGCCGAGAAGCCAGTGATCACAATGCCGTCGTCCGTCATGGCCTTCTACAAAGAAGAAAACATTCAGTGTGAACATCTTTTCTATACTTTATAAGAGGCCCTTCACGTTGCTTAATTCGCAGCCTTTCCCACCGTCTCGCGTTTTCCGTGGTTTTTAGGGAAGAGCTGACTGAAGCCTTCATTTTAAGTTTCCGCATGAGTTTTATTGCCACAGACGCAATAAATAGACATTCATGGGGAAAGGGGACAAGTTATGAACTCATCTATGTGAATATTTTGTTGTAGTTGATTTCATCCAAAACTGAGCACGTTAAGGGTTTGCCGGGCGAAAACTTGTGCCTTCAAAGCGAACAGAAGTATTTTACTTCGTAATGAGATTTCTGCCACATGGATTTGAACTAATGATTGATTTTTTGGCGAATCTATTGAGGACACTCGGAATAAACTATACTGGCACCTTCATAATGTTAATTTTTGTGGTACCACTGACAAAAGATAATACACATGAAAACGAATGCCAAATGAACTGTCCAACGGAGAGTGGCACGCACAGACAGCTAACTTGAAAAGGGCAGCTCGATCAAGACTCCCCAGAAACGAGCTAGTGTCTAAAACATGATCTAGATATACTTCACGAGGTATACGTGATTGAAACGTACGCTCTCTCTGATGGGTTCGAAAGATAAATGGGCAAAAAAATAGAACCTGCAATATATCAGTACTTGAACACAATGTCGACGTTATTTGAGCGCTCAGCTACATTTTTTCGTTTGGAGAATTGCACTGGCGAAGCAATTTTTCTAACATGAAAGGACGACTTTGAAAGCAATTAAAATGAAAGCAATGAAAACACTTTTTCTGCTCTCTTGTCATTCACTCTATTGCAATAATAGACCACAAGTTTTCAGGGTTGCGCTTGACATGCTCTGCCCATGCCGATTTCCTCTTTTTAATTTCGCTTGGAGTATCCTCAACTCGTTTTGCTCGACCGCCCACGCTGGCTGTGTAGCTGTGAGGTTCGAGTGCTGAGCCTAAGGTCACGGGGTCGAATCCAAATCTTCGGTGGATGAAAGAAGTAAAAATCCCTGTGCGCTGTATGAATTGTTAGTGCGCTTTGTCCAAACGAATTCGAGGACATCCTACTACGGCGGCGTTTCTCGTAGCGCACGTTTATCTTAGGGACTTCACATTTCATTTCATTTCATTTCATTTATTGTTCCCTTAAAAGCCCGAAGGCATTACATAAGGGGGGGGGGGGGCATATTGGTTTACAACGGCGATGATGGGAACATGCATAACAATAAAACATCCACCCCATACCGCCCCAACATCCACCCCAACATCCACCCCATACCGCCTGCATTGAAGATGCATCATCTTTCAAGCCACCTATCACCAAGCATATCATCGAACAAGCGTCTGCATCATGATTTTTTACTTTTGCCTGTACTTTTTACTATGTATTTTTTTCTTTTTTCGCCCACCCCCTCTATAACGCCCTGCGGGCCCTGAGGGTATTGTAATAAATAAATAAATACCAACTCATTTCGCTCTCTAATCCTTCTACAGCAAGGTTGCGTAGAACCTTGCGTGTGAAGTGGTCAAACGTGATGATAATGCATTTTGCTTTTACTGCGTTAGCACTAGAACTTCAACTAAGCCGCTTAGCCGATGTCTGTGCGGTCCCTCTCTATGTGCAGGTTGTGATGACGTCATAGGGTCACGTGATCTAGCTGACCACCTGCCACCTATGTTGTTTCTCTGGGGATTTTAGTGCGTTACCTCTAGAACATTCAATCGCCGATTTCGCCGATGTTTGTCAGGGCCCTCTGGGACATTGAAGAACTCGGTAGCAGGTGGGCCACCTAAATCGCGTGAGCTTGTGACGTCATCACAACCTGCCGGCCGGATTGTGAGCTAGCGGCAGCACCTGCCACAGGAGAGTGGCAGTGGCGCAATGCTTAACCGCTGCACCCCAGCGTCAGGAGTGTTATGAGGACTCCCATGGATCTGTGAATGTAAGGTAGAGAATGATCAATGATAGAATGAAAAACGAAATACTAACGCACCTAATTCACATCCGGCCTAACCACGCTAAATCGTCTGTCACCGCCTAATGCACGCAGTAGCACAGAGTACGCAGTAACAGTTATACCCAGTAATTAAGCTTGACCACATACGAGGCAATGAATGCATGCGTATGATATTCTCAGGTAGTTTTTACCTTTTTACAATGCAAGTAGTGCTGACACCACATATTTTTCCCTCGACGAGTGCACATCCTAAACCTAACTTTACGCCAACTAGAACTGGATACCTGATGGTCGAATATATCCTCACTGGTGAGTTTACATCATCGTCATCATCAGCCTGACTACGCCCACTAAAGTGCAAAGGCATCTCCCATGTCTCTCCAATTAACCCTGTCCTTTGCCAGTTGCGGCCACCGTATCCCCGCAGACTTTTTAATGTCATCCGCCCGCCTAACTTTCTGCCACCCCCTGCTACGCTTGCCTGTGCTTGCCCAATGTGATACGAAGGGCACTGTTAAAAAAAAAAAGAGAAAGCGACATGCTTCCTCGGTCTTGTCGTTTTGGTCGCTCATAATTCCCCATCAAACTGGCTAAATACGAGGGGGTACCCAAAAGAAACCGGACTTATTTTTGTTTGAACTTATTTGGTCACATTTTAAGCACAGACCTTCAATTCCCTTCAAAGTATTCCCCACTTGCAATGATACGCTTATCGAATCTTTCATTCCATTTTTCAAAACATTGTTTAAATTCATCTTTTGTGATGCTTGACAGTGCCTCCGTCGTTTTTTTCTTCACCTCTGCAACATCAGCGAAACGCTTTCCATTCACCTATTTTTTTCATTCTAGGAAACAAAGAAAGTAACACGGGGCAAGGTCGGGAGAGTATGAGGGTTGAGGAATAGGGGTCATGCCATTTTTGGTCCAAAATTGTCGTAGAGACAGCGCTGTGTGAGCAGGGGCACTGCCATGATGGAAAAAACAGTCACCCGACCGCCACAAATCTGGCCGCTTCCACCGCACACTGTTGCCCAATCTTTTCAAAACATCCAAGTAGAAAGCCTGGCTAACTGTATGACCCTGCGGAACAGATTCTCAATGGACGACTCCTCTCACGTCGTCGAAAAAACAAATCAGCATTGTTTTGAGGTTTGGTTTCACCTGACGAGCTTTCTTGAGGCGAGGTGAATTTGAAGTTTTGCATTGGCATGATTGTTGCTTTGATTCAGGATTCGATTCAGGAACACTTGAGTTGTCCCCATAGCATCGTCCTTGTACGACTTTCTTAATATTTCAAGAGTTTCCATTCAACTTTTTCCGAGCAAAAATCAGAATTTCCCCGGCGCACGCTGTTCACGAAAATCAGCCATTGCAAAAACGACATTCACACAAAACAGTCGTCACTCTAAAACTCTGCCTAAACTAGTCTGACCTCCTTCAACGACGGCACTCGGCTTACTGACTCTGGAATGTTCGTTCTATGCGCTCCTAGTGGCAAAACGCGGTACCACAGAAGCATTTCCGACCAAAAAATTTATTCCGGTTTCTTTTGGGTACCCCCTCGTAGCTTGTAAAATTTCCAGAAATGGGTCTTGATTTCGCATCTGACGGCCTTTTCTTTCCACTGGCTGCCCGAGGCAATAACATAAAAAATAAAATCAAAATCCTCGCTTCAAGCGGATGTGCCGGAAATCTGTGCCGTGTTCTACAAGCGTGGTTGAATTTGATTGGTTATGTAGGTCACAAGCGCTGCTACGATGACCTTCTGTCCCGCCCTTGAAAATCGGGCCACTTTTCACATTTTGCGTGTCGTATGATTCCGGAGCTCAAAAACACACCCGCGAGCGCACAACAGCTTGTTCTGGCTGCGGTATATTTCTGCTAGAACTCTAATTAGAGCCATGTCAAAGTCGCATTCTGGGCCAGCCGCGTATGTGACGAATGACAGGCATCTTCTCGTCGTGTCAAACCATGGTTGAAGTGGTCCCACGCTGCGGTGTTTTGACCCATGTTAACAGCGCCGTCTATTGTCTTTGCCCTCTTGCCCTTTGCGCTGTGCTGTACGTCTTTGTAAGGTCATATTAAAGGTCATATGTTTATAACGCGTCGCCCACAGAAGTGAACTTGTCCGATATACCGAATTCGTGGTAAGGCTCACCATACTTGCGCACATTGACAAAACCACATGGATCACATACCCTCAGACGGGGGCATTCTCCATTCCATGTGTAATGAGTCAGGACCTCGTGGCTGCCTTTGATGAGGAGGAGAACATGGGAATTTTTGGTTGCGGCTCATCAGCTCATGGATTGAAACGTTTACTCCGTTGAATGTTTCCCCGCACCACAATACACGTTTCCTTAGACCTCACAGGCCAAATCACTCCTACCTGGAGGGAAGAGCTTGCACAGTCTCTGTCAGTAATAGCGTTTGTCCAGACGAAGGCAAGTTTTTAAGGCGGAAGCCTTTAATGCCTCATCGTTGTAAGCAGGAGTTGTCGACAGAAAATGTCACGCTTTTCAATTGGTCGAAATGCTCGTGACGTCACAGTGCGCGAATTTCAAATGGGGCCAATTGTACTTTGGCTAGTAACCATGCAACCAATCAAAGGGATCGTATAGTGATGCTGCAACTAAGTTGGACTGAGTTTAGTTAATTGCTTAATTAATCAATTAGCCTAATTAAGATAGAGGAGAATGAAGAGGTCAGAAGACAGAGGAAAAGAAAAGAAAGACGCGCGTAGCAGCGACAACAGCGTCCGCGGAAGGAGACGCTGCTGAAAAAACAGATAAGTACGAAGCCGCGTTCGCTCCACCACCACGCACTTCCCCACTCAGTTCGACGTTGCTCGTTTCATATACGTTGTGTCGAACATCCTAGACAGTTCCAACAATTGACATGTGAATGACAGAACACGATGGATAGAAATATAATAATAAAAATATGAAATAGCCTAATTAACCTTTCTAGTTAGACCGCATAAATCAATAAAACCGGGAACGAAATTGGTCGAGTTGGGGAATCGAACCAGGGTCTCCGGAGTGCGATACGAGCACGCTAGCCACTCCGTAATGCCAGCTGAATGGTTTGGAATGAACAAAGGCGCGTCTACGTAATACGGCGTCTTCGTTCACTCCCATCTTCCCCCTTTCCCTTACGGCGAGGTGCAGGTGTCCACCCAGATATGCGAGAGAGATACATTTCCTTTCCTCAAAAAATAAATTTACCGTCCAGCAAGGCGTACAGCCGAATTGGCGATGGCGTTCTGTGGACTCCCTGGCAGCGTTGCAAGACGCTGTCGCGTTCCACTCTTACAGGCGAAGTTTAACATGTTAACCACACATCAGTAACACACGCAGACAGCCAATGGACGCGTCATTCGCTGGCAGCACTTCAATCATCATTCACAACCCCATTCGTGACAGAATGCTGTACTAAGGCTTTCGCCTTGCACCACTTTAGTCGCCAAAGTGACTCCTAATTTTTTTTTATTGAAACTTTGGTGAACGGACTGCGTATCTCCTCTCGCCTCTTGTTCAAGTTGGTGCTTTCAAGAATTCCATTTTACCTGCCGTCTGTATTTATGAGCGAGAGGCAGTATCCTTTGTTGAAGACGACAGGTACAGCTTTCAGATCGAAGCTACAACCAGACGTTTGTCTAAAAAGCCGGACCCATGTACAATGGTCATTGCTGTCTGACGCGACTTACTCTTTTCGCTCCCTGCGCCAACAGACTGGTTTTGGCGCCAACAGTGACAGTGCAGTACTTGAGTCAGTGGAGTGAATCGGACTGGCACCAGATTGCCACGTAATCTTTGTAGATTACAGCGCTGCATAACACGCAACCAAAAGTAGTATTTCACGAGGAAAGGTGCCGCCTCCTTCGCAAGAGGTGCTTTAGATTGGGCTAGTTGAACATGATAATATTCAAGACCTACGCTGCTTGCACTGCCAAGTGAAGAGTTAGAGACGACCACAGGAACGGTTAGGAGCAGCATTTCATGCGATTAGCGGTTGGTGTTGTCGTCTTTAACTTCTTATTTGTGAAAGCAAGCAGCGCAAGTCCTGCGTACGCTTCTTTCTCGTTGTGTACGTAATAGAGTGTGCAATAGAGCAGCCAATAAACTATTGCCGTTCCGCCGCTCTTAAACGAAGGTTTAGCTTCCCGCGACCCCCGATGGCTCTTCTATGAGGTGGTGATAATTGGCAGAAGCGCCTTTATGCATCCACGTGCGTATTGCGCACAGTACGGACACTCACATACTCGGTGTCGAGTGTGATTCAGGTGGAGCGGCAAAGTAGGTTGTGGACTCCATACTCGCCAAATTGCGCACCAGTACTGCGGTGGCCAATAGCTTTGATCTGCCGCACCTGAAGTGGCGACACCTTGCCCACTGGTTCTTCGTGGCCCGCTGTGGTATATGGGCTGTATTTTACAGCACCCTCTTCGTGTTTCCCATACACTGCAGTCACTGCTCAGTTATTTTTTATGAAGGTGATAGGGGGGTGGCGGGGGAGTGATTCGCCTTTTCCTATGTGTAGTTTTGCTAAGTTGAGCAGAAAAAGTGGACCATGGTTGGGGTTGGAGTCGTCTCCGAACCTTAAAGCGCTGTTTCTTGTTTCTTACCGGAGCTCTCATTTGTATTTTCTTCCAAAGACTTGCCTTCGACATCCGGCTGTGGTAACGCTGTGCAAGGGCAGTAGTAACGATTTTGGAACGCTGGCAACTCTATCGAAATGCCGCAGGTTTGATGCGGTGACGAGTAGATTGCTCCTGGTCTTCTTGTCTCTAGCGCCACTTCTGCCCGGCGCACTGCTATCGCTCCTGCCAGCGATGACGATTCTTTTCACCGCGCTGTCGCTTCATCTCCTGTTCCTCGGAAGTAGAGCGTATACTTTGCAGACGTGGCTTAGACATTCCTACTTTCACTGCCTACGAGCAGCACCTGATGAACTGCCGTCAAAGAGCACGCACATGGTTGGTGTTAGGTCAGCAATGCTATCTGCCTATTTTCTGCGCTCGTCCAATGTGGGGGACGCAACGTTTCGTACATACGGACCGCATATAAAAGCAGACAAAAGTGCAGAAACAATACCAACTGGACACAGCGATGACATGTGGACATTCCTTAGGCTGGCCTTGACAGGGACTTGATCGATCGCCAGGTCACCTGTTCAGCAGCGCTTCGTATGTTTTTGAGACCCATCGTTGCTCCGTACACACCATTTTGCTCCTTTCTTAGATTTTCTCTAAAATGATGCTACTAGTACCACGCATGGCCAACGTTTAGTGTCGCCGCCGGTTGATAACCTGTGACAGCTGTCATTCACAGGTATGGCGGCAAAAAATTCACCGAATTGTTAGGTTCACGTCCGGTAGTCGCGTGTCAAAGTGCGTAGCTGAATTTCAGCTCCAGCCGGCAGGGAACGTGGATAAGAGACGAAATAATACAGAAAGAAGGCTTGAAAGCTGTTTCCCTGCCCTAGAACTTTTCTAATACTTTTCTGATTTGCCGTTTCCACTTTCTATATATTTCTACAGTATTCATCTTTCCCATTGAATTAATCCAGTTCTTACTGTCTGCGCTTTTTACCTGTCATTTAAAGTTGTTTAATTCTCTAAGTGCCATCACTCTCTTACAATAAATGCTTCATTCATTCATTCATTCATTCATTCATTCATTCATTCATTCATTCATTCATTCATTCATTCATTCATTCATTCATTCATTCATTCATTCATTCATTCATTCATTCATTCATTCATTCATTCATTCATTCATTCATTTCTCCGTCCTTGTTTCCTACTCCTTTTTCGCCAGTGTGAGTCAACGCTCTTTCTTTATAAGTATTTAAATACCTTAGATGCTCAGCTTTTACCGTCCAATTTCCTCACCCGTTCTACATACATATTTTACTCTAACCTTCCCGTGATTCTAACGACGCCCAGCTCATTTGTCCCCTGTACTGCTTCATGGGAACCCTTTTTGAAGATCTAGTAAAAAGGTTAATAACAAAAAACTCTAAACCTGCCGTGGGGAGATTTGTGGATATTTTGATTGTTTTAGTGCAATATTACGATATTTTAGAAAAAGAAAATTGCGATCATAAACAGCTCCCCGTTGAAAAATGAGCTTGTAAAGAATTTCTCGATACGGTCTCTCGAAGCACAAGCTTCACATTCAGGCCCTAGAGCTTGTTGGAGCCATTGATGACTCTAAGGCTTGGTTGCTCTTCGCGTCGCGAGGAAGAGTTATTTGGACGAGACAGACGTATGCACACTGCAGGAATAGTGCTTTTCTTATGAATAAAAACAGCTACAAAATGGAACGAACATAACGGGAAACCTAGGAAAAACACAGGATGGATTGCGAGTAAGGATGTCTCCTAGCAGTCAGGTACATGAGTCTAAATTAATATGGCCGTTGCTGATTGAAGTCGAGTATAGAGAATAAAATCGTTTTTTGATTGATGTTTCTCACACATCTTCAGTCGACGTTGCAAATTACGTTATTATATGAAAGCCAAATATATTCCATATAACTTCAGGTGATGGGTATTATTGAAATGAAAGGTTGCGACGTACAATGAAAAGAAACCTGCTGTACGAGCCAAAATACAAACGACGGCGACACTGGTGGAAATACGAAAAATACCAGCGGCGCCTACAACCACTTTGATTTTTTTTTAGATCCGTTTTTAGATCCAGTTTTATTTCGGATTTTCCTTGATCGCCCACCTTGTACATCAAATTTCGTTTGGTACCTTGCGGTGATTGTCACAGAGCACGCGGTGATCTCGAAATAAAACTGCAATGTGGAGTAGGTGCTCCATGTTCTTGCTTGTGTTTTCTTCGTGCGCTGTATTTCTCGATTTCGATGCCTGCCAGATCCGTCAGTTTTGGCAAATGAGGCCCTCTCCTACTCTTACGCTCTCTCATTAGCCAGCCTTTGTGCTTGCTCCAGAAATAAAGTGATGCTGAAAGCGCGCATACATGCCGCGATATGAGCGCAAAAATGAATCTGCTTTTTGTTCACCAGATGAAGAGTCATGCACTCATGACTTCCACATCTGCGCTGACGTAAGCCACCACTCCACGTAAGTGGCGCCTCATCGCGGCGAGTAAAGGAAGTGAGGCGGCCATATCGGTCCGATTGCGAAGCGAGCGCTGTGACCGGCATTGAAATAGAGGAGGTTTTTGAGCGCATTTTCGCCTTGCTTCTTATTTCCACATTCCGAATCCCCACACATTCCTAGGCCCCATTGAATGACGTGACTGATGATGAAACTTTCTCCAGATACTTTCTACCGTAGCGTTGGCCTCGTGGTTTGATCATCCGCCTCGCATGCGTGAAATGCGGAGTTCGATCCCCAGTGCCGCCAGGTACCCACCGGTGATACAATGGGTACAAGCTTCCCCTAGCCTGGTGCTTGGCTTCACTGGGTTAGATGCTTGAAAAAATGGGTTTGTTGCCCCATCATGCGGAGACAAAAACCATCTCATGACAGGACACTGTCTGGCCAAAGTCTCGCTCAGGCCATTCAAACTAATCATCATCTTCGAGACACTTTCTGGAGCTGTTGCTTCAACTTCGTAGGCTCAAGTGAGAACGGAGTGTTTGCGAGGTTTTTGCTCAAAGTTTTTGCTCAATTTACTGCTAAACCGTTTTCGAACTTTCAACAGAAGCGTAAGGGAAATTATTTTTGAAAATTCGCCAAGGTGGTTAACCAGCGTAGGTATACCGCGGCAGAGCCTGAGTGGAGGTAATTTTCGGTTGCTGAGCAGCACCTGTTCATGGCATCGAATCCCAACCGGAAGACCGCGAACCATTCAAGAAAGGCAAACCAATCTCGGTAACAAAAAGCGTCAGAACTTGAAGGCGAAGGATTCCAATAGAAACAAAATTGTGACTTGCGTTGTCAGAGGGGGAAATCAGAGGTTCAGCCTTCCGTCCAGCACAGCCGCTTCGGAAGTGGAGGTCCAAGCACGCCAAGTCCGCTTCAGAGCGCAGCCGCTGTGTACTGCACCCTATTGTCAGGACGAGTCTCTTGTCCTGCTAAAACAGCGACCCGAGTCGACGTGCCCTTCCCTACCAGCCTTTGTTCACCTTGACAAATTGAAAATTAGTGCAGCAAAAACTACGCTTGCCGGGTCTGTGTGAAGCATATGTCTCTTCCAGTGAACATGCTCAATGGAGTCAGCGGCGCACATACATCGCCGCTGTTCTGGCTGTCACGACTGTCAAATTTTGGACGTGTGCACAGCAGAGCGCAAGTCAAACTCTGACGGGCTAAATCAATGTCTGAACGATACAGAAAAAAATAACAGAAACGAAAAACGAAATCAAAAACTGCACAAGTGATCATACGATGTGATGCTATAAATCTGCGTTCTCAGCACTGTTTGTACAGTCTGTCAAAAATATACAGCCCAAGGCTTTGCTTACAAGCCGTGTAGCGGGAGCTCCTTGGAACATGTGACAGTCCTAAGCCTGGGAGGGTTAAGGACCTCAATTTCTTCTGCCTTCGTGACATTAGGGTCCCTGAGTATGCAAGAGGAACCGCACTGCAGGACTCAGAAACAGATCCCTTGTGCTGTATACTTCTGACAAAGACTGTACAATTCGCTTTGGTAATAATCCTCTTCCCGTTGCGTCTTTGAATTGTATTTCGCTGTCACTGTTTCGTTCCAGTGCAGCGTAGGCTCCTTGGTGGCGGGTAGGGCCTTCTGAAGGTTGTAGGTGGGTTGGTTGGTGGTGAGTGACGGCTTCGGGATGGTGGGTTGTTTGATAAGGGGTGAGGATTCTGAGGTGTTGAGACTGACGGAGGGCAAACATGGGTGGGTACTGGATTGGTAGTGGGTGGTGGCCCCCTGGCGTGCTGCAGCGGCACTACAAAACGGCTGAGGGACAGATTTTGTGAAAGTGAGGGCAGTAATGCTATAATGCTAACGCGTTAAAAAAAAGAAACTCTGCAGGCGATCCATCGAGGACCATTCTCCTCGACAGATAGCCGGCAGATAGCAGATAGCCAACAGATAGCCCGTTCTTGCCTCCCCACCCTTCTGTCCTCCGGTATTCGTTCAGATGACTGCGCCCCGTCGCAGGCTCATCCGAATGAGTGCTGCGACCATAGATGTCACATACGTACATGACAGAAATCATATGAGCTACACGCTCGAAATTGCCTGCCGGGGACACCGTAAAATGGCTTTTGTATGGCGTTATCGCATAATGAACTGTCATTCCTAGAGGCACCAAAAGCCCAAGCTTCGCGACACTTGTTTTTCTGCTCTCGGCTCTTCTCATACGTTGTTGATTGTGTGAAGTGCATGCGTTTGTCGTGGAATGAAAAAAAAGCTAGAGCGGAAATTTTTGGTTTATGCTCCCTTGTTTGTCGTTTGGGTATATTCTAAAGAGTCACAGAGAGAGAAAACCGTTTATTAAACACCCTGTTCACTCTTGTCTGATGAGACGGTTTATGTTGAGATTATGGGGAAAAGAAAGGAAGGGCACAGCAATAATGTTGAAGCGAAAGGAAGGAAAATTTGAGTTGTATCCAAAATTCCAGCTGCGTCTTATGGGTGAACCAGTAAAAGGTCTTAACGAGGAGTATTGGACACCAGTGCATATATTTATCTGGAAATTCCCAGCCCCGCGCACCTGACAGGAATCGAGCCTTGCCTGGCCCTGCAGCATGACATCCCAACACTGATAAGTTTTGAGTCAAGGATCCGTTCACAGTGACAGGCGTTTCACCCCAAGGCCCCGTAGTGTTGCCAGAAAGACAATAGCAAGCGAACGTGGAGGACACTGCGCTGAGGTGGCCATGCTCGTTTGGAGTCTCGAAAACACCTAACATAGCGGCGAAGAGGAAGAGAGAATTTCACGACTATTCAGCGAATGGAATTTTGAAGCCATAGAGGGAGAGTTAAGTTTAAAAAGGGACCTGTCGATATGGCGACGCCAAGCTGTGAAACACTGTTTGATTTATTTATTTATGTATTTATTTATTTTTACGCTCAGGGCCTTACAAGCATTGTATAGTGGAGTGGGCCGAAAAATTTAGAGCAAGAAATGGAAAATACGGGTACATAAAAGATTATCGTGTGTATACAATGAGAGAGAGAGAGACTCTTTAATGAAATACAGAGAATTTAGCAGGCGTTTAAAAATTGCTGGCATGCTACTCTGCGTAGGGAGGGGAATTTGGGAGATAAAGGCAGAAGGAGAGCAGTGTGGAAAAGGTAAAAAAAAAAACGAAGATAAAATGCGGCCATTAAATGGGTACTAAGGACGCAACGGCGAGTATTGATGTAACCTATGGAATGATGGAGTGCATAGTCCGACAAATAGGCTGACGAAGTTCACTGCATGAAGAATGCATGAAGGTAACGTGCAAGTGAATTTAAAGCTTATCGAGATGTCCAATGTCTTTTAAATATGTAAGTAGAAAGTTCATTGCAAGTCTCTGTTGCCTAAGGCATGCAGGCTAAGGGACCTAAAACTTTGTCCATTGTTAGGGGCACTGGGCAGAGCTTCTGCATGCAATGTTCATAGTACGCACGCTCGTTAGCATACATTAGCGCAGAACAAAACTGTCAAGAGTTTTTTACAACGCTGACCAAAGCTTTGCGGCAGTTATTTATGTCAGCAATACATACTATTTCATTAGAAGGATTGTTCCGTGCTTTAGAAGTACGGGGAACAAATGAGCGTAAGAAAGAAATTGTTTTCCATGAGGAGACGGCGACTTTGTAGGGATGATCAATGCGACGCGAAAAGTGATAGGGTCTATGAATTCTTGTTCGGCTATCCCACCGCAGTGTTTTTAGATATGGTGAAAACACGTTGCACTCTGAGGAACGGACCGGAACCTTTGTTTTTATTTCGTTTTTCCAGTCCCAACATAATGTTGTCATCGACAAGCAGTAGACTTAATACTTGAAAAGAAAGGTTTACTAAGAACTGCTCACAGAACATCACAGAGCTGGAGGGGAAGAAAGAGCCGCTAGGACCACAGAAGTTCTCAAAATTACCGAGAAAGAGTGGTGGCGCCACCGTCTATAGACTTCATCCACCGCAGGAATTCCGGGTGTTGGGCCGGAAACCAGGGATTCTTCCTCGAAATCAGCTACTGCACCACAATGCTCTCCTCTGCGCGGAGGTTAAAATCTTTTAATACCTTGTTTTCATGTCTTCAATAAATTTAAGACAAGTGAAAGTCTGCTTTGAGGCTGCTACGGAAACTCGTAAAGCATTTCTTCAAGGTTTCCCCCGAGAATGGTCGTATTGTGATAGCTGAATCCAAGGTTTATTTGCCTATAATAGCCGAGACAAATATGAATCCCCCTCCCCGGCATTTCTGCGCACCGACATGGTGGATGAACCAAAGCAGTGCTACTTTCCACTTTATATATTAGTGAGAAGTTCTATGCCTAATTCATAGCATGAAGAAGGCTACTTGGAGCTAACACATTAAGCCGCCTGTGGCGGTGTAAGAGTGGTTGGTAATGGGACAATATTTCTCTACAAGACAACTGGGCGTGCGGAAAGTGCGTAACGTCACAACATCACAACTGCCATCTTTCTGGCTAATGGCAATAAGCTTACACTGAAGCAAAATCAGCGTCAGCTCTGCGACGCCAGAGCATCACGTGCTCGTATTCTGTCTCATCGTCTTCACTACCAACCTTAGAAGCAGGCAAGAAAACAAGCAAATCCTTTGCGTCCATCATTCCCTCTCTCTCTCTCTTTTGAAATTCTATTAAACGTGTCCTCAATACTACATAAACATTAATTTTGTAGAAACCAATATTTTCTAGGGAAAAAATTCCGTTCAAGAATGTGTACATTAATTTCGAACAGAGTAAAACCCCCGAAATCCTACTACTCCTGTTTTAAAATAGGTTTAAAACATGTAATACATGAATTAAATTTAATTAATGAATTATTTAAATATACAACAATAAAGAAATTTAGAAGAAAACAGCCCTTGGTCGCTCCATGCCACACGATGTGCCGAACGAGCAGGACGCCGACAATCTGCTCTTTTTTTCGAGCAGTATTTCAATGTACAGAAAGTACAATATCTCGGAGAGAACACGAGTCATGACCTGCACTTACAACGGCGTGATATTTGAATACTCATTAACAACTCGCTCAACTGTCAGGCGGTTCTAAATTATTGTCCACAAATGTGGACACTGGCGGTGAAGAGGATAATTATGAAAGTGATTGCTTTTCCAGCCAGTCGGCGGGGGAGATGTTTCCACGATTTGCGAAGATACCTACATGTCACGATAAATGACATGCCCACAGTATTAGAAGTTTTGTTCTGGCTGCGTGATGAACTGTCATATTGATTGAACGGAGCGAAGACAGCGAGGACAAGATACCTGAACGGCCAGTTGACTTCATCATAGAAGACAGACGGCAATTGACAGGCGGCCTTCTTCACATGACAGCCGGACAAACATGATATTGAAAGAATATAAGCTGCTTTTTTTTTCTGAGCGAGCGTGTCACAAACCCTCGCCTTTACGGTCAACAGAGGCGCGGGATCCCCTTTACGGTTACCCGTCGTCCCTCTATGAAGTTTGCGCACACAGTTAAAAGTTAGGCCGGTCAACCCGTAAAGAGCGTGTGTGGGTGTGGGATTGAGGAATACGTTCACAACGAAATCCCCATTCTTTCAAACAATTGGATATTTATAGCTGGTAGTCCAAATTACACTACATAATAATCGAACAAACGAACAAAAAAAACCCCGAGAATGAACAAACACTGCGATAAAAGCAGAAGATAACGATAGCGAAGCAAATATTCCAGACATAGTAAGTAGGGGCAGGAGTTACACAGAAACAAAACGTAAAATACTAAGCCAGATCAAGGCTTAAACAAAGGCGAAAACAATGTTCAACTAATCGACAGTCTTTTGCAAAAAAAAAAAAACAAAAGGAGTTCTCACGACTTTCTTGTTCGATGTAGCGTCGTAGTTGCAAGTTCAGTAGCGGCGGTCGTGCCAGATTAGGAAGACTGAGGAGTTGATCGCGGGCTCAGCGAAGGAAAATAAATGGCAATGGCTTAGCTCTGGTTAAGCCCAGATATACAAGCGAAAAGCTGCAGTTGTGCTTAGTTTGACGTCATGGCTGTCGCAGTTCGCGCACAATGCACTGGGAGCACCACGATAACGGTGTAGGCAAGCGCGTTATATAGCCCTCCTTCCGCATGCGTAGTAACTGATGGTAAACACGCGGCTGCAAGTAGCGTCGTACGAGGAAGCCGAGCGCGCGCCGATTAACACTCGGTAAACACGCGCGGAGCGCGCTAACGACGGCGAAGGTCGACCGGCGAAGCCGCGCTCGGCGGCGGCTCCGTCGGCCACGTGCAGGGGCTTTAGCCACGTGCGCCTCTCCAGTGACGTCGCGAGGCGAACTCGCGCATGCGCCGCTGTGGCTAAAATTGATCACGGCTCACGCCAGACCCGGTGTTGACTAGCCTAGTGAAGCTTTTCGCTTCAAAAATAACAATTTCCCACAGCGAACGGCCGCGAGAGTGGGCCGAGACTGCATCTTCCCAGAGCGCACTGGCGAGGGCGGGCTGCGGTCTGCCTTTTATGCGAAGCATACTAGCCGCACAACCGAGCTCTTTCTTGCTGCGCCGCGCGCGGCCGCGTAGCTACCACTTGACCTACATCGGCGCACCACGTGATATGACGTCACAACAGCTGTGAAAGCTGGGGCTCAACTCGTGCGCTCGCTTGCGGACGCACAGCCTCCGCCGGCGGCATGCTTCGCATCCTAGGCTTAACATAAGCTAAGCCAGGCCATTTATCCCCTCGTCGGGTTGCGCGGCACCCCAACGTCAAGGACGCGCGCTGGCCGGTCGCTGCCCCGGAGAGTCATGTCGATGCATGCTCGGAGGAGCGGGGAGATCCCGTAATTTCCGCTGCTCAGAGGAGCGGGGATATCTCGTAACTCCCGCTCTACAAGTGAGGCAGCTTGTGACAGAGCGGCACGGTGACAACCATAAGAACGCAGGTGGGTATATATCGGAGCAGAGGAAGCGTTGTGATCCCAAGAACTGTAAGCCAAGTTTTCTGAAAACAAGGTTTTTGGTGCGCTCTCATGAAATAACCAAAAGATAAATTGCTGAGGTGTCCTTCATTGAAAGCAGGGGGCAAACACATTAGCACAGCTTTTGTTTCATTGAATGCCAAAAAATCTTGGCTACTTAGACGAACAGATTCAGTGCAAGTAGTTTAAGGAGTTTGTTTTTAACATTTTTATATCTCTTGACTCAGCTGTCGTCAATGATTCTCAGTACCAGAAGGCTCTTTGAACCCTTTCATTGCTTTGTCGTCATGTCGACTCGGTCTCTGCATCGCATATGGTGTTCTTATCCGGGGACTTTGCTTTTGCTAAGCCATGTTTTTAAGACTTTTTAGCAGACGAGGGTAAAAAAAAAAATGAGGTGCTCGTTCGACACTTGTGGAAGAAGGCCAACAGTCACTGAAACTAAGGAAAGCATCATCATCATGATCAGCCTGACTACGCCCACTGCAGGGCAAAGGCCTCTCCCATGTCTCTCCAATTAATCCTGTCCTTTGCCAGTTGCGGTCAAGGAAAGCACAGGGGAATGTTTAAATTTTTAAAAATTTGTTCTGCTGATCCGTGGGAAAGTAGCACTAAAACCATCTTTTACCTGAAAGATAACTTAGTAGGAAGTAGAAAAAAAAATGTCAGTTGATTTGGGTAATTTGGCCAGATGCGGATACGTGCGCTAGCTTGAAGTCAGTGGTCGGTTGGAGCTACGACCTACCAGGTGGTACCAGGCTACCACCTAATTATCATCCCAACTTCTTCCCTCTAGCTACTATGCAAGCATCATTCGAATTACCTTCTCCTCCTAACCGCTGCTGCTTATTCCGCTTAGATGGTGCACTTAGGAGCGGTGCTGCCTAATTGCGCCCCAGGTTCTCGCCTGGTTACCACTGGCTACGCCTTGGCAAGTAAGCCACCCGGTACGCAGGTGCGCCGTGGCGCAGTGGAACAAGGCAGGTGCTATGTCAGGTGTCGCCCTCGGTAAGACTTGGGTTGCTTCGGTTGTGTTGCGACCCGGGTTGCTCTTCCCAAGCATCCTGTTACGATTAAATGGACTGCCGCCTGACATGGTTGGCAGGTTTCCCAGCACCGGTGGGCAGGTGAACAGCCTGCCACAAAACCGACTCAGGGAAACAGACAGACAGACAAACAACGCCTAAATGAAGGGAATGGCCACTATAGGTTCTAGCGCACTAAAAACAACCCCATGAAACCTGTGGGATGCAAACCCACGGCCTCCGCATGTACAGCTGCAACGGAAAAAGAATGACACAAGTGAATCATGACCGGAGAGAAAAAATCGCGACACGCGGCGCTATTGTGGCCGAGTACACCGATAGCGAAAGTGCCAGGAACATCCCATTTCCTAAAGCGCGGGTGGCCGGCAGAAAGCAGCCCACCTAGATATTCGCCCATCAGAAATGCAACATCTTAAACGAATGCCTGTAGGTGTCTTATCAGCCAAACCATGTGCTAAGGTGGCTAAGCACATATTCTCGTTTTATTTTTTTTTGCGCTGGCGTGGCGAGCAACGTTATCTTTATCACCGTTTTCCTTTAAAAATGTGCTGGGGATGCACTGTCAAAAGTAATATGTGGCAGTGCCTGCTTTCGGATGGGCTGCTTTCTGTCGGCCACCCCCACTTTGGAAAGTGGAATGTGCCAGGCACTCTCGCTATCTGCGCATACGGCTACAATAGCGCCACGTCTCGCAATTTTTCCGCTCCGGTCATGAGTCACTTGTGCTAATCTTTTTCCGTTGCAGCTGTACACCCGGCCAATTCTTTGCAGTATCGCGTGACCATCGACCCGCAGGCTTTTCAACGTAAGAAAGGGAATGAGCGAATGCGTAGCACATAAGCTTACTATTATTACGGTAGCAATCTTCTTTCTTCTTCCGGTTGACCTCTCTGCCTTTAGTTCCATTATTGTACTTTCGAGAGTACTTATGCTGTGTGTAACCTAACCTGGAAAGTGCTCACCAACGCCATCCTCAACCACGTAGGCGGACTTATAGACGACACCCTGTACAGCCGTTTTGTCAATTCAGCCTGCCATTCTTGTTGCTTGCGTCTTGCGTTTGAGTGCTATTGCTTCCCCAACTGTTTTAATTTGTTTGCCCTGCTCTGCTTAGTTATGGTTTTAAGCACTTCATCGCTTGCAACACTTGTTTGTTCTTCCAGCCCTGTTTCTCTGGAGTAGCATTGTAGGCTCATAACCAGACAGAGCTCTCCTTCATTCATTAAAGTCTCTCTCTCAGCCCCGTTTTCGCTGTCCTGCCTTTTCCCTCCTGTTTTCCTAGTTGATGGAATTCTGGCTCTTTTTCATGTTTTGAGCGCTGTGTAGCTTTCTGGCATTTGCCACTATGCCGATCGTTTAGTAAGGGACGAAAAAAAGTCACTTTCAACCTCCTGCCATTTAATGTTTGTTCGGTTGTCACGTGAAGATGGCCGCCTATCATTATAGTATGTATGCCCCAGCAAAGACGGTTAGTAGTAGGCGGCAGTTCTTGTCGTTCTATGTATCTTGACCTTTTGTACTTCGCGTCAAGGGGCCGAATCAAAGAACAAACCAAACATCCGAAAGCCGACCTTCAGAGTTTTTAGCGTGCTCTCATGAAGCCCACGCCGCTAGACTGAAGAACAATCACCACGTCACTCGCACAGGTGTTATCTTCACATGACATGTTAAAAGCAGAGTAGCGCGTGTTCGGCTGGCGGGTCAATTGTTCTTGACGCCGGCGAAGGGCACCTAGTTGATGGCAGACTGAAACTCTTCGAAGGTTGATGATCTGATGTTCGGTTTGTTTTGCAAACTTTTGCTTTTCACGCGCAGCGCACGTGTGTAGGTATCGGTGTCTTCCAATGTCGATTTGAAGTCGGAAGAAGTGCTGGCCCAACCGAAAACTAGACTTCATCGCTGTTAGGGGCAGGAAAAATTACTGCACACTGGAGGCGCTAAGGGCGACCCTTGCCAAGAACGTTGTTGAGTTCTGTTGGGTTTTATGGCACATAGGAAGCTAAGGGCCGTCATGCGCCAAATGCAAGTTTTAGTATGTCTGCTTGATGTGAGGAGACTGAAAGATTATTTTGTTACACTACAGCAGGTTTCGGAAATTTGAATCTTTTAGGAATCAAATGAGAGAAAAGATTTTGACTAGTGAATTTTCTCCTAGGAGTAGGCAACAGCGTAATGGAATGTGCTGGTCATAAAATTGTGGGAAATCTTTTTTTCTCAGTTCATCAAGTTTTCCACAGGATATTAATATATGGTATGTGGTGCCCACCTCTCCGCAGTGTGCGCATGTAGGTTCGTCTTTCTTTGCAAGAATGAAGTTACGTGTTAAGTGCTAGGGTCCAGTACGAAGGCAACAAAAAATTACTTCAGCGAAACGATGACTGCATGTTTTCCATTCTTCTATAAGTGGCTTTACTAGGCGTAACTTGTTATTTACTTCATTATCCCATGCTCCCTGCCAAAAGCCTTGGGCTTCCTATTTTCGTTATTGGTGCAATTGTAATAGGTGACTGTTGGGCTGTAACTTACTCGAACGCTAAATTATTGCATAGACCCTATTAACTCTCAGATTTGGCGGGTGGCAGGACGCTCCTCGGTGGCAACCCTGTGCGGTGTTATTGCGTGCCATGGTTGTCTACGTAGGGACACCGCGGAATTGAGATTCCATGAATAAAGTCTATAAAGCTAGCCATACTGTAGAAGCGCATCCATGCTTCTTGCAACGTAAAAATATGTAATTTTTCTTTAGCTTTTATCGGAATGCTCCAAGACAAATTATCTTATCGAAACGTTGGCTAGCAGACTAAGGCTCCCCTGATTCAGCCTTTGTAAACTTTATTTTGTCAAGAACCCCAGCTTCCAGCCTCCTCTTACCGTGGAACCCAAATTGAGCCATTAATTTTTGTGATGGGTACTCAGAACAAAGTTTCTGCTAGGGTGTCAGTGTCACTTATTTTCACATATAATTAACATTTAAAACCTATTCGACTGCGACTAGAAGTTACATGTCATCATGCATAGCACGTCAGCATGAGGTGCTGTTCTCTAATACGCTGTGCCTTATTGTAACAAGAATAATTTCTTCTGATATCATCGAGTGGAACCACCTGCCGTCGTCAATAGCTCTTGCTAGTTGCACTGTAAAAGTTGGAAATTATGTTAAGTTACTTGGGGTTTTACGTCCCGAACATGCACATGGGGCTATTAGCGATGCCAATTACTGATTGGAATAAACTTAATAGCGAGACTGTTAATCAAAATTCTTTACTTCTGTTTGAAAAGTGCCTGTAAATGTTGTGAATTTGTGTGTGTTTATATGCTTGTATTTTGTTTTGTCCCACCCTGCTATGATCTGTACAAGATCGCAGTATCTATAAATAAATAAAATAAATAAATAAATAAAAAGCGGAGGGCTACCGATTGCGTTAGGCGCATCGTGCAAAAATAGATGTGCTTTCGAAAGCACGCAGGTAAAGCAACTCCTCCAGTGCATGTAACTAGTCGAAAAAGACAAATTTTGTTGAGCCTTAGCGCCAAGGGTAATCGCGTTTTGGAAATTCTAAAAACTGATATGGCTGTTAGTTGCAACGAGGCGCCTAACTCTACAAGTTTAAAAGTGAATTATTAAAAATTTCCTAACCAGCTTACTAAAGACGATTCGTCCGTTTTCGGATGTCTGCCAACCCTGATAATATTTATGCCATAAAAGCCATATTTTTGCCCCAAAAAGCGTATATTTGAAAATTTTTGAAAGTGTTCGCTGAAGCACCCTGTGTGCTATATTCTTAATAATGTCTCCCTCGTAATGAGCGCGCATAAAGTGAAAAAGAAATGGTTTGGTTTGGTTTGGTTTATGGGGTTTAACGTCCCAAAGCAACTCAGGCTATGAGAGACGCCGTAGTGAAGGGCTGCGGAAATTTCGACCACCTGGGATTCTTTAACTCGCACTGACATCGCACAGTACACGGGCCTCTAGAATTTCTCCTCCTAAGAAATTCCAGCCGCCGCGGCCGGGATCGAACCGGCGTGTTTCGGGTCAGCAGCCGAGCACCATAACCACTGAGCCATCGCGGAAAATAAATGAACGAATAAATATTCTGATGTGTATGAATGCACTAGAACAGAACGTAAAGCAGAAGCGAACAATTATTTATTCGTAGCATAAGAATTCTGAGGAAAACCTCGAGGTACTGCAGAGAGAGCAGCTCGCAGTGTTCCCGAGAAGCAGCCCTCTTGGCGGCAAATTGCCACTCCTCGTTGTCTATGTGGCCTCCGGTAACTGTGAATCTTAAACATTGTAAAGCTTCGCACGGATCAGCTTTGTTCCGTACTTTGCTTCTCTGGATCCCAGCTGCCCAGCGTATTAAAAAAGATAAGATCTGTGTCGAGAGGACGGTGATTTGGGCAAGGTGGGTTATGAGGAGGCAGGCTACTGCAGGGAAGTACCGTTCAGTACACGATGGTGCGTGGCATTTGCATGGAGCTGTGAGAGGGAGGGCGCGGTCGCTTGTGTAATTAACTTTGGTTTGGTTAGTTTATTGGAGTTTAACGTCCCAAAGCGACTCAGGCTATGAGGGACGCCGTAGTGAAGGGATCCGGAAATTTCGACCACCTGGGGTTCTTTAACGTGCACTGACATCGCACAGTACACGGGCCTCTAGAATTTCTCCTCCAAAGAAATTCTAGCCGCCGCGGCCGGGATCGAACCCACGTCTTTCGGGCCAGCAGCCGAGCGCCGTAACCACTAAGCCACCGCGGCGGGGCGTAACTAACCTTGAATTCCGTGCTAAAAATTCTCCCCTCTCTCCGGCTTTCTCCTTCGTTAATACGCAAGGGTCCTTTACCGGGCGTTATACATTCGAGTGGCAAAAAAAAAAAAAAAATGAAGGGTACAGTGTTGCTTGTAAAGTACTACCAACGTGAATACTTATATAAGGATTACGTAATATAAGGTTACTTTCTACCTGCCAAAAAATTATCGAAATTTTAGTCAGCGTCTAAGTTTCCATCCTTTTATGTCCGTGTTGCTACTGCTCTGTAGTCCTATATATGCCACCTATGTAACCAACTAGCCAGCCATTACATATTGAGGAAAAATAGAGGGGCAGAACATTTTCAAAATTTGGGCCTCTATTAAGAGCTTCTATGAATAGTCTGTTGCCACGGATCCAACTGCACATAAAATTTTCGAATTCACATCCCGTTGAAATAAGAAGAAAAATCGCTGAAAAATTTGAATAGCAGTGGTAGTGCAAAAGTAATGACACAAAGGCAGGAAACACATTTCTCTTCGTGGTAGGGGCTTCATGGCACAGAACAATGCAAGGAAAATAAAATAAATTCTGAATAAGAAAACACAGAAGACAAAAAAACTGCTCATGTTTATTCAAATTGGTGTAATGAAAAAGAGATGTGACTGTAAAAACGGTACATGTTTTTATTAGTTCCTTATTTTCGCTTGCACGATGGGACTCTAAAAATTACAGTGAAGCCCATACAAGTGCTCAGGCGTCCCAGTTCCTGCAGCGTTGCCATGTTTTCTAACTGCGCTTCACCACCGCACATGCCGATCGATGTGGACCCCCGCCACCACGTGCTTCGACCAAGCACATGGCGTTGGTACTCGACCTCTGCCACTTCGACCACTGCAGCTGCTCTGGGAAAGAAGCAGTGGAGAGACATGGTGTCATGATGAGTTTTTCCACGAATGCAGTCACCAATGCTCAGGCATGCGCAGGGATGCAAACGGGCAGAACAAAAAAAAAATTTCGTGCACATAAATTAACTCTTTAATTATCTCTCTACATATGCGTGACTGTTTCTAGTACCGTGTCCTGTATATCTGTGGCCGGAATAATGCGCTTTTCAAGTTAGGTATGCAATACCAACTGGATCCCTTCTCGCAACTCTGTGGAAATGCCGCGACAAGCCCGAAGTGGACCCCAACTACGTAAATTCAGTTAATGCACTCGAGCTTGTACAAAACAACGCCGCCCGTTTCATCCTACTTAACTTCAACCGTACTGCAAGTGTGACCTCTATGAAAAATACGCTCAACCTCCCACCCTTAGCCTCCCGTCGAAAATTTTCACGGTTATGTTTATTTCATAAATTTTTTTACAACTGTCCTAATCTACGCGATGAAATGATATCTCCCCCGTCTTTCATCTCTACACAGCTAGACCACTTTCGCAAAGCCGGTATAACGTCGCACGAAACAAAAGCTTGTTCTCAGTCGCTCATTCCCCGTACATCAGCAGATTGGAACCACCTTCCCGGATCGACAGCCTGCATCCAAGACAACCTGCGCTTCCGTAACAATTTAGCTAACATTGTGTACTAAGGCTCACAACAAATGTACTTATTATTCTCCATTTCCTTTGTTTACTTTAGTTACCTTTGTTTGTTCTCTTACCTTGCACTTACATATTATGCTTACTTCTTTTGCTGAATTGTATAACCAGGAACATAACGCTTGTTTGTTGATTTTTTGTTTTTGTTCTCTTTCTATAATTTGTAACCACTCCCCTCTGAAATGCCTTTGGCCCTGAGGGTATCAATAATAAATAATAAATAAATAAATTACGTACGGTGCCACTCCTTAAATACGAACCGGGCGTAGACCACGCAAGTTTTATACTGCAACGGTGGCCTAGTGGCTTGAGCCTCTGTTTCGTATGCCGGAGGTGCGGGGTTCAACTCCCAGTGCTACCGGGTGCCCGCCGGTTTTTCACTGGATGCGGGGGTTCCCATATCGTGGTGCTCGGCTCTTTCTGGGGCGAAATGCTTGAAAAAAAATATTTGATCCCTCCTCGTGCACACGAAATGCACGTTAGCCGTGGCGCTCTTTAGCCAAGCTACCCTTCCACCTTAGAAGTCATAACATTAAACCCTAAAACTTCATCAATGAACGCAAAGGCATGGTTGACGCAATCGCCGCCGTTAAGTTGATTTTTTTTTTATTCGAGCTGTTTGCCATCAGGCATTATGAAAAAGGAAAGAAAGTTATAAAAAGGAGTGCAAACAAGCCTCGCTTAAAAAGCGGCAAAAGTTCGTGATATAGCGATTATCTAGAGTCCATTTGGTATAGTCGTCTGCAACGTCCCATCGCAGGCCAACCTTTCTTAGTAAACGTCGTCTCACGGAAGCTGTAGCCGGGCAAGTCCACAGCAAGTGTTTTTCATCACACTGGTCGGGCGCAGCACCACAATGGGGACACTTGTCTGTCACTTCGTAACGTTTGTCACGCCACCGATGACGCACAGAAGGAGTCAGAGCCGCTCCTGCCCGAATCAGGCGCACAGATACCTCCTCCTCCCGAGTGAGACTCCGGGGGAGAGGGTACGAACACGGAGGAATTAGAGCGCGTGTTCGCTGACGCAAAGGCTGTTTCTCGGAAACATTGGACAGGAACGGATCTGAGGGAAGAGGGGAAGGTGGCGGGATTATTTGGCCCAAAACAGCTCGCTGTTCAAAGCTCGCGTCTGGCTTGCCGTGCTCGCCAGAGCATGGCAGTAGTCTACATTTTGGGCTGAGAGCTTCCTAGCGCTGTCCCTGTATGCAAGAGATAGTCTCAATACTGAACGATTGACGCCTTTCGAATGTTATGCCTGAATAACCGAGTGTGTCATGTGGACATTTGGGGTCGCATAAAGATATGATCGTTTGAAGAGAGCTCGAATTCTCACGGGACTTTTAGGTCCAGAGCAGTGTCCACAATCAATACTGGCGGGCAGGGCAAGCTCTCAAAGGAGACTGCAGCACGTCTGAGCCTCATCGAATTAAAAGGGTTTCTAAAGCTATTGTTCTGTCTACCTCGCGTCCCCTCATCGAAGTAACCTTCGGCGCGCTGAGGCTATACAGTTTTGTTTGAGAACTAGTATATTGGTATATTGGGATTTAACGTCCCAAAGCGACTCAGGCTATGAGGGACGCTGTTTGAGAATTGTTTGATTTCTTCCGCACAATATAACACAGAAGAAGGTGAACTTCCAGGGCATCGACCATCCAACTCATAGCCAATCAAGGCAAGGTACACATTGATATGTGCGGTGAGCAAGACACTTTTGTCAGAAATAAATGTCTGAATCAGTTACCTCTTGCTTAACTGCATCGGTGGTACATTATTGCGCCGATGGACTTCGGCCCTTGCCTTCGGCGATCCTTTGCAGCTGGGTGACGGTGAGCTCCCGGACTTCTTGCGTGGAGAGGGTAAGATCGTATTCTCGATCAAGCGTGTTCATGATCTCAACACTCATCAGGAAGTCCATGCCCAGTTCGCCGAGACTGACGTTCGGGTTCAAGCTTGACGGGTCTTCGATGCCTGCAAGAGCGTGAGTTACAACGCGAGTTGACTGGTGGTTATAGTTAAACGTTTATGGAGTGGTGGGACATGTATTAAGGGAAGTGCCCGCCACGCTGTCCCAATAACTGTCAATGAAATATTATTTACCGAGAATAATCTGAGAATGCTGACACAGCTTGCTTTAATTTTTCTTCGTTTGACTTTACTATTCTATAACATGACACTTAAAACAAGCGGCGGGTTGTAGCATGTGCGGAAAGCAAGTTGGAGTGAAAAGGCTTAAGGAAAAGATGTACTTACGATCTGTTTACTTTTAAAGCCTTAGCAGAAATGGAGTGCTGCTCAGAAGGAGCATGTTAGTCAGTTCATCGACGCAAGGTTATGCGAAGTGATTACTGCTATTCATCCATCGAATCAATTAAGCCACCTGTAATTGGTGAACCCTTCCAACTCACCGAGAACGTTCGCAGCATACTGGATGAGATCTCTTTTTGCTCCGCCGTTTGACTGTGGGCAGCAATCCTCCACACAGCATGCTACGACCGGATGGCTCTGGCTCAAGAACGAGTCCATCAGTGCTATGCACGAGGCGATCCTCGACTGGACTCCATCCGTCAGCTCGCCGTTGCACGTGGTCCCGCCTCCTATGTCAGCGTTACCGATATCTTTCCATTGTATGGCCAGTCCTGAAATAACCGGAAGGGTTCCAGTTAGTCGCGATAATCGCAGTGCTGCAGTCACTGTGAGACTAGGGCGTTTTTCTAGACAGCTACAGAAATGCAGTTTCAGTATTCAACCAGCTTTGCGCGCTACGAAGTGCGAACAGAAACCAATACGTTAAAGATACGAGGTACACATATCAAGCTTACTTTTCAGCTTGCCATGCAGCAGGTTTACTGAATTTTAAGTAAGTCGTAGATTGGTGGGCTATAGACCTGATTTGTGATTTGTCGAAACATTGTCTTCATGGGATCCGGTTGCATTTCCATGGTGGCGGGATGCGCAAGAACGAAAATGAGAACGAATATGCTTCGAGCAGTATTCAAAACAGTACATTCTATACGTTGCTCATTACAACCCCTCTCTGGGAGGTGGTCTGGAGGTTTTATTTATAGGGAATGAGTCACAAACCAGCACACCCGTATATACTACGGTATCTGAAAAGGATGTGTGTGAGCCCTTTTCCTCAGAAACATTGAGATGGCCCCTTGATGAGGTGAGATGGTCTTGCCCCTTGACGACCCGTGTCTGCTGGTTCTGATATTAAAGGTGGGACCGACAAATGACAAAGGCGACAAAGAATGGACGGGAAAAAATATCCAAAATACGACCTGAAAAATAGCTACAAAATAAGGGCAGCGACCTTGTACTTGGGAAAGTGCTAAATTGACGAAAACAAAAATCAGGATAGCGCAAGCGATACCGGTATTAGTAGCAGAAACAGATTATTGCAAAACAAATCACACACCGACACTAACACAGACGCACATTTGAACACTTGATTTATGTTCAGCAAGCAATAACAACCTCACATCACTGTGATAGGCTATTGGGGAGTGCCGGCGATTTCAAAGACAGCAGCAGTACTAGATGAGACCGCGGCCTATTTAGACATTTTCTCCTTTATTAAAGGTCTTTTTCGGCACCTACCTTTTGGCATTAGTTATTTCAAGCGCAAATAAATTAAATCCCTGCATTTGCATCTCATGTGGCACAAATGACGAAGGAGCGGAAAGAACAGCCATCCAACTGACGGGTGCGTGTCTGTCACCATACACGCTGTCCACCAAAGCAACCAAACAGCCCACCAAACATTCACAGTATGACAAAAAAAAAAACACACAAAAAGATACGACTATAATCAGCATACATCGCACAGAAATTCACTCCAATTTAATTTTTAACTTCTTGATGCATAATGCATGAATTTCATTGAAACTAGAAGTGAACTAACATGTAATTTCAATAAAACATGGTGCCGGGCTTGTTGGTTATTCATACTTGGTAGGAAGACCGCAAAAACGACAACCACACGGGAGGACAAGACACAAAAGAACGCTACTATCAACTGACTTATTGTGTCATCAAGTCCCATTTATATAACCAGCCAGTCACATCACATGTCACACTTTTCAGTGCCAGCTATCTTAGACTAACAGATAAGAAATTTGTGGAAAAACTCCTGCCCAGAACTCCTGCCTACTTACATGCCAAAACATGCTTCGCTAAGTTGGCGACCTTATCTTATCTGTTAGTCTAAGATAGCTGGCGCTGCAAAGT
This sequence comes from Amblyomma mixtum, assembly GCF_055824585.1. NCBI lineage: Eukaryota > Metazoa > Arthropoda > Arachnida > Ixodida > Ixodidae > Amblyomma > Amblyomma mixtum. Next base: position 116,692,612 of record NC_143015.1, on the reverse strand, counting down.
GTGACATGTGATGTGACTGGCTGGTTATATAAATGTGACTTGATGACAAAATAAATCAGTTGATAGTAGCGTTCTTTTGTGTCTTTTCCTCTCCTGTGGTTGTCGTTTTTGCGCTGTCTTCCTACCAAGTAACATGTTATTGTCATTTTTTATCCTATTCTTCTCATTTCGTAGCAAAACGCTCCGCGTTTCCCGTTGTTACGAAGGGAGCACTAGCCGCGTTTACATGAATGCGACAGCAGCGCATCGTATTTCCTAGCGTATCCCGTGGAGCCGATGCGCTACTGTTTACACGTGCAGCATCAAGTCCGGTGGGACGTGACCCTTCGCCCATTGCACACGGCAGAGGAGTCCAGTGACCCCCATCTTGAGCCAAGTCTGCTTTGTTATCCGGCGGGGGGGGGGGGGGGGGGGGGTATTGTATAGGCACGACAAGAAGGAGGAGGGACACCTCCAAACCTGTTTCCATTCACCGCTGAAGTCGACTTGCCATTCTAGATCTACCCCCACCTGGCGCATTGATGCGATGCGCTTCACTAGCGCATTATCACCGTTTACATGAATACGATGCGCTAAAAAGTTGATGCGATGCGCTGCTGCCGCATTCATGTAAACGCGGCTACTGACAGCGCCACGTGACCACTCACCGGGCAGTCCGTTCGCGACGCGGTGCTCGCAGATCCGCTCCACTGCAGAGTTTGCGTAGCCATAGTTTGTCCTGCCGGCGTTGCCATGACCGCTGGCCACAGACGAGACGACGACGAAGTGTTCAAGCTCTGAGCAGGCTTCCCTCGACAGTGCGTCAAGGTGCTTTGTGACGGCCACCTTCGACCTGCACGCTGTCTCGAAGGTCTCGGCCGTCTGGTTCACGATAGGTGCGTCGTGATGGACCTGCGGGAACAAAGTTATATGTGACCGGAACTTGCCAGGCCGTACCTCGCTATATCCGGTGGCTGAACTTTCGCCCCCAGAAATGCACTTATGTTTGCATCCAGTGTGGCCTGCAGCACGTAATATGTGGTTGGCGTCCTCTTTATTGAGAAGGGCTGTTTTAGGGAGCAAAAGCAACAGGAGAGTACGGTTTATAGTTTATGAGGGTTTAACGCCCCAAAGCGACTGAGGATATGAGGGACGCCGTAGTGAAGGACTCCGGAAATTTCGACCACCTGGGGTTCTCTAACGTGCACTGACGTCGCATAGGACACAGGCCTCTAGGATTTCAGGGTTTAAATTGAAAGAAAGAAATGTAGGTGGACAGAGCATGGAATGCCAGAACTGACAATGGTTGGTCTACTAAAGTGACATAAGCCTCCTCAAAAGAAGAGAAACGTCATTGGGCAAGCCTGTAGATTTCCAGAAGGCTCATTCAGTCACCGCCGACAATATAAGTCCATTGTCACTTCCTCATGAGTGGGAATATCTCCATGACAGGTGCTAAACAGGTGTACTCCACCTTTTCCGACGCATTGCGGTGCCTCAACCGCTATGACTTTCAGCTGCTGAGAACAGGTTCGCGTGTTTTTTCCCCAAAATACCATCATTACCGCGTGTTTTGTTCTTTCCGGGACAGTTACATTTCGATCAAGGAAAAAACTGCAAAACATCCGTGCCAGTATCGACATTTAGATTCGTGCTAAAGACCAATACGCAATCCGAACTAATATCGAGTCCTCTTCTAAGGCACTCTTCGCCCACAAGCTACGGCTTGGAAGCTAGAAATATTGTAATGAAGAAAGTGGATAATCTTAAAGCAGCTTACTTGCGTTCGATGCCAGCCACGATCGCCCTATGCCCGAGAATTTCCCACAACCTTGTAATTCTATCTAGTTCTCCGACAAACCCACGATTCCACTTATCCGTTGCTAGCTGCTTGCTTCTTAAAATGTGCTAAATGTTGAGGATCCTACACTCTCTAAAAATGTATTATATACTAGGAATACTCTGTTAGGACAAGCAAAATTTTCACAGCAGCTCTCGGCTCCCGTCGACTCCCGTGCTCAATCTGATTCAGCACATCGTCTACAAGGACGAGACAGTCTTCTCCAAAGTTAGACAGGCCATAGTGCTTGCCTCCATCAGCACCAGCAGTTCGAAGTCCTGATGTCCATGCCTTGGCATTGCCACTACGAAGTTTGGGAAAGCAAGTGCCCATAAATAATTAAATAAAGCGTCAGAAACGAGAGGATGCAAAGTGAAATATTGGTGACAGTTCTTCTTTGACGGGTCATGATATGCATTTACCGATTGCGCAGACTCTCCTCACTATTGCCACGTATCATTGTAGCGTCCGTTCGTTCGCGCAAGGCCGCACAAATAAAGAGCTTCGTTTGCAAGCATTGTTGCTGTATTCCTCACCGCTGGCCTGCCGTCACTACAACGTGACATCTGGTGGAGGTGCGGGGTAGCCTTCCAGGTACCGGACAACCCCTGCAAGTCGTGACGCCAGCCCTTTGAGTTATTCGCCGGAAGACCTGACTCCAGTCTACCACGCAGCCTCTGGAGCCTCCAGCCATGACTTACGCCGCAGCAGTGCGCCGTCCTGTACCTCGACGACGGGACCCAAGCCCCTATCGCCCTTAGCCAGCTGCTCTGGAGCGCCGCCCTCTCGCCCCAACTCGCCCGTCCTACGAGCGTCGTACACGGCCGAGGAAATGCGTCGAGTGGAGAACACCCGACCAGCGCCGCCCACAATGCTTCCACTGCGGAGAAGCCGGTCACATTCTCCGGTACTGCCCATACAGGAGAATGGGCATCTGAGGGTTTCCTTACGACGCCCCACGACCCCGACCCGGCCAGCGACCAGCCGAAATCGAGGATTTTTTGCGTCGGGAAGGATACTCATCGCCGAGCCGCCCATCGCGTTCTCCGTCGCCATCGTCACCGCGCTAAGTATCTCCTAGCCGAGGCTACGCAGTGCGTGGACGCTTCCCCAGCCCCCGAAGGTTAAACTGAATAAAGCAGCCTCTGGAGGTGAGGTTGCTGCTGAGCGCAAGAACTAAGATCCTCCATCGACGAAAACAGAAGACCATGCCCCCTATACGACGACGACGAACCCTACGACGACGACGAACCCTACGACAACGACGACCCCTACGAAGACGACGACCCCTACGAAGACGACGACCCCTACGAAGACGACGACCCCTACGAAGACGACGACCCCTACGAAGACGACGACCCCTACGAAGACAACGATCCCTACGACGACGACGACTACTACGACGACGACGACTACTACGACGACAAATACGACGACAACACCGACGACGACGACGACACGGCCAGACTTGAAGCTTTTACCGCTGCCCTTACACCTTATTAGGAACGCTAAAGGACTCTAAGTTCTCGAAGCATTCTCCGTGTTTAATTTCATTTTAAAGCATCGAGACGATGCTTCTTTGGAAGGTGGGTAATGCCACGTATCATTGTAGCGTCCGTTCGTTCGCGCAAGGCCGCACAAAAGGGTTGTTATCATTTTTGTTCGTGACGCGAGAAGCGACCGGACTAATCTCGATTGTTCACAGCCATGAACAGCTGCATCTACTTGTTTCTAGATTACTCTAGATGATCTCGACCTGTTATCTCGAAGTTTCCTTGCCGGCTTTAAATTGAACGATGCCGCAAGCAGCGGGCATTCGAAGTTCGACGACTGACGAGAACGCTTGTTGCTTACGCCGCCGCCGAGTGATTCAGTTATTTTGCGGGCGCAAGTCAGCCCAAATAAAGAGCTTCGTTTGCAAGCCTTGTTGCTGTATTCCTCACCGCTGGCCTGCCGTCACTACAACGTGACACTATTTTCCCCCGTTCACTTACCGTGGCGAGGTTGAAAATTCCTCCAACGGGTCCCATGCTGGCGGCTTCCTGCACAACCTGGCGAGCTCCATTGCTGCTAGAAGCGTCCACCTCGCTGGTGACCACTGTGACTCCGTAGCTCCGCCACCGATGGAGACAAAGCTTCTGGTAGCTCGTACACACTCCAGACTGGGAGGCCAGGAGAAGCCTGCGGCATCCACGGCTCACCATCCACTCTGCCAGCTCTAAGCCGAAGTCGTTCAGCCCTTCGATGATGACGTACGACTTGTGCTCGTAGAAGCAGGGTCTCGCTACGGCCTCTAGTTTGAGCGGCGATGCCACGACCGCTTTCCTTTCTGTCTCCTCGGGCCGGATCTGCGCGAATGCGGTGATATCGCACAACAGGGTCTACTCTACTATCGGAAACATGCTCGAAGGTTACAATGGCGAAATGCATTGCAGAGTAATGTGGACAGATGAATAGAATGCAACAGGTTCCACCTAGATTATTTTGATCAAAGTACTACAAGCACTAACCCTGAAACTGGCCCCTGAGTTTATTTTCATCACCTTTTGTTATTACACACCTCGCCTTAAAAAAATTTAACGATATTGGGGATCATTCCCAGCGGAGCTGTAAACAATTACAGACGGCCGATCCTATTTATCCGAGAGATCAGTTCCCCTTTCTCACTGTTCTTCCCTCTCTCCATTACAAGTGGAGAGAGAGATTTCCCTGTCTCCACTTTGCACACCTGCCGATCGAGGCTTCGGACGGACGGATGTATTTTTCGGCCATGGAGATTTTAATGCTAACGCATTAACCCTACGTTAATGCGTTAGATGTGAGGCCAGGATTTTAATGATAACGAATTAAAATCCTGGCCTCATATCTGGCACTCAGGACAAAATATGGCCCTCAAGCAAGGTGGCCACAAGAGCTCATCAGTGCTCAGTCACAAGGGCTCCTTGCTTGCTCGTTAAATTTGCCACTTTGCATGTACCGAATTGGCTGGCAGAAAGGCCAGAGCTGGATTGAGCTTATGGTAGGCCTGCAGCCATACAGTTTTGCTCAGAACAAACTTCAAAACGTGAATAAAAATTAGAGAATGTGTGATCCAGTTGTACTCCTAAGCCACCAACCTGAATGACCACTTTGCCAACGCGCTTTCCGGAAGCCATGGACCTGAAGGCCTCTTCGACTTGGTCTCGTCCGAACCGAATGCTCTCCAGCGGCCGAACGGTGCCCGAGGCGATGCCCTCGCGTACCAGCTGAGCAACCAGGCGCTTGTCCGCTTCCACACACGGGTCATCGGCCAGCAACCTGTCCAGCAGGACACCGTGGAACGTGACGTTCTTGAGGAACACGGACATGCCCAGCGCCGAGTTCTTGGACGAGTCGAACCTGCCGATCTCCAGGAAGCGGCCGTGAGGAGCCAGGCAGCGCACGCTGGCGTCAAGTTTGTCCTCCGCCAGCGAATTTAGGACGAGGTCCACACCTGCCCACGGAAAATTCCGGAGAGAAGGCTTGCCGAGAGAGCGTTGTAGCACATCGTAATGACAAACTAAAGCCAGTGCCTTGCAAAGTTTGCGTGCAGCGAGTCCATGCATGTGCAAGGAGTGTAAGGAATGGCAGAATGAAACAACTGTACGCTACGCAGGGTCAACAAGACAACTGGCTGGACGTGTTGGTTCGAGTAATACATGGCTACCCGCAACCGACCAGGGCACTTCCTTGCTATGTCCCGTCTGTTGCGCTGCAGCCATGTTGTTTGCAAGGCGCCGTTTATGTTGTTCATGTCTGTTTTTGTCATCTTGCCTTGGCCAGATAAGGAGGGCTGTTCTACGACGCCAGTTCTGGTCAAATGATACCGTAGCCGCCGTAGGAGCTCCACCCATGCAGACTGTCAGGAGTCTAGGAGCAGTGAATAAAAAATTTGTCTGTCTCCCTCTCTCTAAGTATCCTGTTGGTGCTGCGGTGGTGCTGCTGACGGAAATTTATCAAGCTGTGTAGGGCCAAGGTTATGCTAGGGTGTCACTGCAATGCGAGGTTGTTCTTGGTTGAAGCCAACAATAACTGCTGCACCTTCATGTTCCCAGCAAAGCCTTGCAGCTTGTAACGTGCTGTTTTCATGGGAGGCGTAAATGCCGCCATAGTTTTTAAATTCTGTTATTTTAGGTTACTACCAGTTGCACGAGATGTCGCCTGATTCAGTCGCTGCCTATAGCACTTGCTAAAAATCTTACTCACTAAGCCTTCAAAGCGAGAAAAAAAAACCTGCGCTCACCTTTTCCTCTTGTCTCAGTTAGGACGTGCTCTTCAAACGACAGATCACGCGAATTTGAGAAGTGTCGATCTTCAAGCTGTGGGAAACGGCGCTTCAGGAACTCGCGTTCTTCCGTAGAACCTATAAAAAGAGGACAGAAAAAAGCTTCAGCGCCTTTTCTAGGATACATTCCTGCACTGTTCTGGTATATACAGACCGCGACTGGTCGCCAGAATACGCGCTTTAACTTATGAAACCAGAGAGACAGTAGGGTTATGCATGGTCGCAGGAATGGATTGCTCGAGGGTGACCTTGCAATTGGAGTAGCGGCCATACCATGAGCCCAAAATCAAGACTCCTAAATAAGTTGCTCCTGCAGTGAACTTTATTTTGTCTCCCAACCTGACCTTCGCAGCAGCCCATTGCATAACAGTCTTTATTTGCCTATCTACAGAACACTGGGCTCATTTAAGAACTTTAAAACCTTCTTGAATCGCCCCCCCCCCCCCCCTTGATGTGTATTCGCCGCACCCTGAAATCTTTATTAAGCATGAAATGCTTTTAGCCCCCGTTGTCGGCAGTGTGGTGACGTCACGCCGAGACCGAGAGCCATCATCCGGGCACTGAAATCCACTCATCCGGGCACTGAAATCCACTCATCCGGGCACTGAAATCCACTCATCCGGGCATTGAAATCTACTCATCCGGGCATTGAAATCTACTCATCCGGGCACTGAATTCCAGTCATCCGGGCACTGAATTCCAGTCATCCGGGCTCTGAAACGAAAACATCCGGGCACCGTACGAGACTTAACGAGATTTAACGAGACTCTCTAAGCCGTCCTACGCGACCGGCATGCAAGCGCCGGTTGGTCTCCAAAGAAGTCACAAAATATAACTGCTGCCAGTGCCTTCTCAATGTTTACCAAGATATCAGTCTCTGTGCGTTTGATAATGCACGGAATTATAATTTCCGATTTCTAATAACGCGTGCAAAAAGCACATAAATGTTACGATACACTTCGTTGTCATACGTGATCTCTTAGGGGCTTCGCGCATCGAAGCAAAGCCGCGCAGGCGCACAGGGGCCCGGGTGAGAAGCGCTGCGTTCAAAGGGCAAGGCATCGCGCCGAACGGGTGGTGGCGTTCCTCCCTTCCATTACGGTGCGGTTCGGGTGTCCACCGAGATGGCAGAGAATTACTGCTCCATTTCCTTTCCTCAAAAAACCTTGCGTTCAAATGGCAAGGCATCGCGCTGAGCGGGTGGTGGCGTTCCTACCTTCCTGTACGGTGCGGGTGTCCACCGAGATGACATTAGGCCCGTAAACATTTCATGCTTACTCTACTCTCGGTTACGGGAGAGGCAGAGATTTTTTTTTGTCTGCCCATCTGTAGGACAGTGAACTTGATCAATAAAATTAATTTTTTTGCATGCCCATTTGGTGTGTATTCACACCACTTCATTGCGCGCATACTTTTATTCGTTTTTAATTATTTTTTCTTACTGCTTTTGTCTCCCCCCCCCCCCCCCCCCTCAATTCAGAGTAGCATCTCAGTGCTTTTAAACACTGGCTAAAGTCTCTGTTCTCTCACTCGCTGGCAAAAAAAAGCAACCGGATGTAAAGCCTTTTCTTTGTTTATTACACCTTTGCTAGTAGCCATATTTATTTCGCGTGCTTGAACGAAGAGTTTATTAACGCTTTCGGCCCTGGATTTTTTATTTCGGCCGTAGATTGTTTTTGCTCCGCGTTTTTACAATGCCTAAGTCCCTATAACGACGTAGTAAAAATTTAAAGCTTTTGGTGCGAGTATTAATCGATTTACAGTTATGGTGTCAAAATCGGACATCAGGGCTCAATGAGTGTAAAATGCTAGAGGGACCGTTTTGGCAACCGCAACCGACAAGAAAGAAATAAACGAAAAAATTTCTTATTCTGCAGTGTGGAGACCTGTAAAGAAGCTTTTTTTACTTTGCAAGGGATAGATAATCTCGCAGTTTCAACAAAAAACTTCGCTCGCTCCTGTTTACCTTGAGTTTTGTATCATACCTCCGCGTTCTTGTTCCTGCCAGGTTTGTGTTCCAGCTTGTGTACGTCACGTCAACAGCTCACATGTTCAAAACTTGCGTAGCCTTCCTGGAAGGCGGCTGTGGTCAAGATAAAGGCTTTCCTCGAATCTTTAACGCCCTCCTCTATCGAGCTTCACGAAGCACTTCCGTAGCGCCCAGCGCGAAGGTCGGCAAATCTAACTTCTAAGCTTGAGCGCGGCACATTGCATCTCACTTGCGCTTGTTTTCAAACCAGATGTTTTGCTATGGAAGAATTCAGGAAGTGGAACATAATCTCGTCGTGTCTGTGTCTTGACCGAATGCTGTTCCCTGCAGGTGGCAGGAAATTCCCTCTCATCCATAGGCTTATGAGTTCGGGATATCTCTCGGCCGGGGAGAAAGCAGAAGCTGATTACCAGCACACCAAATACGCTTTCTCAAGAAAACACAGCCAAACACGCTGCATTGATCCGAGCGTCGAGGGCGCGCCACACGTGCTGCACGAGCGGCGGAGCGTGAGTTTCAGTGTAAATACGCCGGTCGCTTCTTGCAGCTCAGTGTCGATGCTCACAGCTCACAGGAGGAGGAGAGAGGTAAAAAAAGGAATAAAAGCGCGAGGTCAGGCGTGCCTTTGTTCTCGCTATTCCTTTGGTCCGGTTGCTGTTCGCCGACATCCGCATGGTCATTTCCAGGCTCAATCCGAATATTCACCATGTATGATAGCGAAAATTTTCATTTTACAATTCATCACAGAGCAAATTTTAAGATTTTGTCCATTTTCTGTAATGAACATTCATGTCAGCAATCCAAAAAGGCCGTTAGTATAGGTGCATCTGCTAAAATACTAGCAGATTCTATTCTACAAAGATGACCTATCATCACTCAATGGCCACCGCTGGCAACCGTTGAGCCCTGATGGTGTGAAAATCGCACATGTCAAAAATGTGTTCAAACGCAGCGTCTACGCGTTCAGTAATATTTACGACGGGGATGGGAGCTTGGATAGGCGTTTCACACAACATATAAAAATCTGAGCGCAGAAGAACGAATGGTTAGTGAGATAAAAATGAACAAATTTGCTACACCTCGGCTTCTTCACTCCATGCCTCCCATGCTGCTACTTCTTCTTCCTTAGACCGCACAGCTCAATGGAAGTCCGTGAACAGCGATGTCGATAGCAGCAGGGATCCCTTAGGAACTATTGCATTAAAAATTAATAGTATTTTCTTCTGTTACTGAGGCGTGAACGTAATATTTGTGTTGTGGTGTCAATTGACACCGCCAGGGCCGAAATGGTTAATATTTATTGATCCTAGTTTGTACAGGTAAAAGTTCTTTCTTTTAGGCGTTGCAGTCACAGCTGCGGCCGATGTCAGAAATCAGACGAGATGTGCTGATTAATTAAACTACAATTGTCAACTTTCTAACTCATACTTTGATACCTCATCGTAACTACATGAAGATGGAGATATCGTTGTTTTAGTGCACAATATTTTCCTTGAAGCTTCAGCTTTAAGAATTCCCGCTCTCCTGGCGCTTTAACGCGAAACAGAGAGGCCGAAGAGGGTACGCAGCCATGTCCACGAGCACACGTCACTCGACGGTGTATGTGGTATTTGCTCTTTTGTGTGCCGTCCAGGTTGGAGTTGCGAGTTTTGGCCCAGTGACAGCTGCTGTCAACATGACAGGTAGTACAATCCAATTCAAGTTGTAGGACCTGTGCTCGTTTTTTAACGAATCTATGTTCGCTTGAGGAACATCATGTGCAACCAATACACGGTACAGTCAGGAAGCATCGTGGGCGTCGAGCCAGTGTAATGTTAACGCAAGAAACTTATTTTGCACGATGTTCTTTCCAGAGTATGTTATTTCCAACGGCCAAAAGCTGCATCGCTGGCAATAAGAAATCCGCCCAAATCTATGTAGCCACCTTTGAAATGTAATCTACAGGAGAGGAAGAAACGGGCAGCGAGCTCGTCAGTGATATCCAAAAACTTTTATGCAAAGCGTAGTAAAATGCCACGTGTGTTCCGTGCTTGTGCACTATCGCTCCAAAGCTAGTTTAGCGCACAAGTTCACCAAGCGCTTAGTTTCCTAAGCATCAAATGAACAAGGGCGGGAGAGAAGCCTCAGTTCACTTTTCGACAAGAGGATTTGTCTTCGTAGCTCTGATGAAGACATCCTCTCTTGAGGAACGTTGGCTAACGTACCGAGACTACCCTTTCGCCAGTCCTCCCTCTACTTTCTGGATGATCAGCCTTCATAACCTTCTTTCCTCTCCTTTTCTTCTTCCCCAATATAGCGTTGAGGCCAGATGATGTGCCTTCTCACTCACTGCCTTACCCCCGACCTTACTGCCTTCCCTCCAAATAGACTTCTCCCGCCTATGTTCACCTAGTGCTGTCAAGACTTCGACCATCCCTTTTCTCTACTTTTCTGCAAGTGAGGTTTCAGTGCACTTGCATCTAAATTCTCCGAGTCGTACAAGATTTCCTCCACTTGCACTTGAGAAAGGCCACTCACCGACGGTGGTGAAGACCCTGCACCCCATGGAAAAGGCTACGCCTATGGCTGCCTGTCCGACGGCTCCGCTGCCGGTGTGGACCAGGAGGGACTCTCCCTGTTTCATGTTCCCGCGTACGAGAAGCGCGTAGTAGGCGGTAGCGTAGGCCACGGGAACGGTGGAGGCTTCCTCCAGGGTCCAGGACTGGGGCACTTCCCACAGGAAGAGCCGGTCGACAAGTGCCACCGTCGCTACGCCTTGGGAGGGTGTGATGCCCATGACCCGCCGGCCCTGGCGGTCACGACCAGAGATCTCCAGGCCAAAGGTGCAGCCTAGCGAGGCCAGCTTGGCTGAACACACCAGACGGAAGCGGGGGAGCGTGAACGTTTAGCATGCGATGCTAGTACAGTCTTTGTCAAAAGTAACCAGGCTCCATGGTTAGCTTCTCATTCGTATAACAGAGCCCTCACGGCTTCCCTGAAGATCAAAAAGTTGTTTGAAGGTGAGAACAGGGGTTCTTCTTACCATACAGAGATTTATAGCTTGAGGGCTGGTATAATAGCGTTAATAACTTTTTGTTCCATATTTATATACTCATCGTACGTCTATGATGGAAATTTTTGTGAAGCACTTCTGTCTTTTTTTGCTGAGTGTGTATGTATTTTCCTCTGTATAACGCTTACTTTTGTGCCTACTTTTCTTTGATTTTGTTTTTTTTTCTTATCAACGATACTATTTTGTACCGGCATGCCGGGCTTTTGTAATTTGTATGTTTGTTTGTCATGTAGTAGGGGGCTGAGGCCCTGTCAGGCAACATTGTGCCTTTAGGCTCAGCCCCTTCTTAGGTAAACGTCTAAGCAACAAATAAAAAGAAAAAAGAAAGAATATACGACTCAGAAGAAAAACGTGCAGCCAGGTTACTTTTGACAAAGACAGTACGTTAAGATGAGACGCGACAGTCAAGGCTATATTGAATATTTATGAATGAAATACAAGCCAATTTCGCAGAGGTGTGTAACTTTTCATGATGATTTCAAAATTGCATTTTGACTTAAGGCATACATTGAGAAAATTACAATCAACACCCTCGTAAAGTCATCCCAAGGAAGTGTATTATTTAAGAACAAAATGGAGAAGTTTGTTTTTTGTCACCATGTTCACAAAGCCCTAATCTGTGCATTAAAGAAATCCTTTTTTTTACATACCTCGTAGTCATTGAAATTAAACTCAAGCATGCATATTTGCATAACTACTGCATATATACTCCTCGTGTAGATATAAAATCGAGTCTTAGGACACTCTTCGAAGTATGAGGATTCATGCGCAAAAGCAATCATTCTACTATCATTCGTTACGAAATTCCGGAGAGATGACCGTTAGCGATCTCAGAAACAGTGAAAGCTGTGAAAATCAGCATTAAAGTTTAGTGCCTCGTTTGCCTCCTTTATCCCCTCGTGTGCTTGTGCTTCTGGACAGAAAAATGCGGCATTGCAACCAATGGAAGCTCTGCTCTGAGCTCTCATCCTCATGATTATACTAAGATGCTGATGCTCCGTCGCCGGAAGCCCGCGCTATTCGCGGTGCGGCGGGATCATCAAAAGCGCGATTCGCTAGCGTTTTGCGACAAATTGACATTAAAGAAACGTCATTTTATAAATTTGTACTGCATATTTCGATATATATTTCGATATAATTTTTCGTCACGAGACAGATGAAGACTAGAGGGTTAGAAAAAATGAGATCAAATGGAGTGATCGCAAAGCATTACCAACTTGGCAGTTTTATTTTCCTCGTCTGCTCTTACGAAGCTTGTAAAGTTGCATTATGGCAATGCAGCGTAAACAAAGGCAGAGATGTGGCCATTTAAAAGCTTTCGTTTTGTTTTTCCTTTGTCTTTGCTCAGTGCATTGTGTTGTTCCAGTGGAGCACCAACTAACAGATCAGCTCACTCTTGTAAGCTAAACTAGTTGATTCTTGTATACCAGCGCCGTAGCTTCAGCCCTTAAAAAACGATACACAGACGCCAACGTATGTGTGTCGTTGAGTACCTTTCCTTCGTTGTTATTCATAAACGCTTGCGATATGCATGCTTTCTGGCACTTTGACAGATACTGCTACGCAGTGTAGTACACGACAATAGTTTGCCGCTGTGCTCAGAAAGTTTTATTTTTTTCTTCCTGGTGTCACAAACACAGCGAATCAGATGACCACTTGAGTAGCATCTTGACATGAAGGTTACGGTTCGGCGATGAAAATACCAAAAAGCACGGCGAAGTCAGAGAAAGCACTGCTCGTTCAAAACACAACTTGTTTTATATGCCTACCGAAAACCCTCATTCACATTTCCAGCATTCATTTGCAAGACTCTGCCAATGTCCACTTTGCAGCTGTGGAGTCACTAAAGTTTAAGGCGACCGGACCTCGGGAGAAGCAACCGTGAGTGTCCACGATTGAGTGTACACACTCACCATGTTCAGTGTTTGGCTGAAGTTTTCCCGACGCCATCACAACGTCGCAAAAGTTCAGCGGAGCGAAGTAGACGTCGCAGAGGATTTGGTTCGAGCCAGTTCTGCAGCAAGATGTGTAGCGCAGAGGCGACTCGAACCACTGCAGGCTCGACAAGTTGGCTGGTCTCTGCAGGCTGAGAGCGGCGAACTCTGTGGTGGTCTTCACCGCTCCGCCTGCCGTGCGTACGTGCATGCAAAGCAAGCATGTATCAGAGGCATTTTGAAGAAAAAAAAAACAATCCAGTAAGGAATCTATACTAAAAGGTCACGACTATTGGCCCACAGTAACCGACTATCTCGATAGTCTGACACCGAGTCGCGTTTATCAATAAGCAATACCCTTTAATGTCAACTTTGCAAGGAGATTTCTGGAACGATCAGCATTTTCTAGCCAGAAGACATCACAGTTTCAACACTGTCTGGTACATGGTTTCTTCAAATTGTTTAGCGCCAAAAAAACCAAAACTAAACGTGCAACAAAAGAATCCTCACCATAGATTACATGGTATATTGCGTTCTGTTTAGTGCCTTAAAGGTGCCCATGGGCTATGATTCTGTAGTCGAGGGCACCGGTTAGCTTCAACCACCTGGGATTCTTTAACGTGCCCTGACGTCAGTCGGCACACGGACGCAGCAGCCAAACACCGTAGCCACTAAGCCACCTAGGCAGGTTCGTTATAGATTAAACAGAAACAAGAGGCCTACTGCCCCATACTCGTAGACGCGTCTGCAATCCATCGCTATCCCGTGTGTTGTCACGAAACTTTGGCAGCCGCTCCTCGACAGTTTTATAAGACTCCGTTATCTTCTGCATCGGCTTGGGAAGGCAGGATTTCTAGCGAAAGACTACAAACGTGCAAGACAGTGCAACGTCAACCTGCTCTGGGCTCAAACTAACAGTGTCTGCAGAGTGTTGCAGCGTAGTTCAAATTGACATCTGCCAAACTCATGAAAAATTTTACCAGATGCTTACATAACTGGTGAGCCTAACGGTGCAATGGCAGAGATCAAGGAAGGAAAACGCTATAACAACCTAACTCATCAAACTGAATTTAAAGACCTGAAGGCACAGAATCTGACACCACCTCCTAAGAGACAGCATTTAAAAGAGTCAGACGCTGCTAGTGGCGGGTCCCGTTCAAACGCGATCGCTAGCTATTGCGTAACTCTGTCTAAATGCGCCTAAAGACGAGCTTGTTGATTCGGCACCCAAAGTTCGGATGCGCCGTCTTTGCCAGGAGTAATAAAGCAACGGGTTCCGATCCTGTATAAGGTAAGGATAGCCTTTGTCTTAACCTTTAGAGACCATTTGACCCTTAGGGAAGCCTAAAAGGGTCTGCTACACGGATGAGACTCAAACCCCGTTGCTTGATTACTTTTGGCTGAAGAGGTACTCGTCTGAAATTCTCAACTTGTACAAGCCAACCCTATGCAGTGTTTCCTCCAATTACTGCCGCTTTGGTCCATTAAGACAGAAAAGCCTGGCGTATGCGTCTGACACTAGAGTTTGGTCCAAATTAACAAAAGGTACAACAAATAAACAAAACGGATTTACTCACGCCATTGTACGCTTTGATGTCTGTAGGAGCCCCATCGCCCGTCACGGTAGACGTTCATGACCAGGTCGCGGTCCAGCAACCCTCGGTACGCAGGGTTGCTAGGACTGAAGTCGGCAAGGCGGCTGGATGCTTGGGCACTCGCATCGAATACACACCTGCAAGAAAAGGGCACTGCTGAACGGGGAGAATGAGCACAAAGGACGGCCGGAGATTCCGTTGAGTCGCCCATCTGTACTGCCTTTCTTACACGCCGCTAGGGACTCCAACTCGCTCAGTTCTCCTTCCTTCAACAAGCCCTTTACATTAAAGCTGTTGCTGTAAGCTCAATCATGATTTCTAACCACGTCTTGGTGAAGGAAGCATGAACGTCATAACTTGGGCAAAAGCCTAAGCAAGGCATACTTTTGTCTGCGTACCTTATGTGGCTTCCGCCAGTCTCTTTCCGGAGACAGTTGGTGAGGCCTACAATGCCGCTACTGCCGACGTCTCCGGAGAACAGCCATATGTTATGTCCATCAGGTTTGCTGTCGTACTCGACGACTTTCTTCTTGAGCGTCTCAACCCAGTGGAATTCTTTGTTCTTCACTCTGATCAACTCTTGCTTCGTCGCGTGGACAGGAGTGGTAGTTTTTCGGAACAGTAGAAGTGACGAAAGGTTGTTAGACTTGCGTCCCACCAGTCGAAACCCGTGAGCTCTAAGAGCCGCGGCCGTTGCGTCCACAGCGTGTACTCGAAGAACAACGCCGCTCACCGTCGACAGGAACTCCTCCGCCCCGGTAAGTGAAGTACGGAGGGACAACAAAAGGAACCCGCGTTCCTTGCACAGAGAGGACAGTTCTTGAGCCAAAGTGTTGGGACCATCCATGGCAGCCGTGGTAACACCTCGAGCCACAACCACAAGGTCAGTTTCGGCCATTTTTTCATCAGAGACCGAGGAAGCATGCCACCTGACTGTCTTCACTCCTTCCGGAACTTGCTCCCGTGCTAGACTGCTTGGAGAAGGATGCGCCACAGTGTACTCTGTCTTCAGCTGGGCACCATGCAGGGTCAGGTAGCGATGCACCCAACGAGCCATAACTAAGGCATTTCCACCTGCAGCAAGCTCTAGAACTCGAATACTTTCTGGGCCTGTGTTCTCGACCGCGACGTCGATAAGATGCCTCAAGGGGTCTTCATTGAAGAGGGCTGTGTTCAAGAAGTCATTCTCTAGCTGTTCCTTGCACGCAAGCGCAACTGAATGGGCAGTAGACGCCAGCGAAGTAGAGTTGCTGGCTTTGTTCAGAATGGCAACGAGCGCCTGCAGAAGACCGTCGTTCTCAGCGCGGTTCTCAAGGTACCTGTTGAGGACTTGCTCTGGTATCTCACGGTACCCGTTGATGACACCGTAAAAGCCACCCCTCTCTTCACCGTACGACTCGAGGATGCGCCGAGCCACACCACAGCACACGTCAGCATACTCTCGCACGTTGCATTCCCGTTCACGTATCGCTTCTTGGTCATCCGCGTAGGGCACGAAGTGGTACTCCTCCACAACCGGAGTCTGTTGTACGGGACGCCGCTGACCAGTGCTTACACTGAGCCCTTTAAGCTCCACTCCACCGGCGCGGCAAGTGTTCAGGTGCCAGCTGTAGACGGCGTCCAGCCCTGCGTTGTCGCGCAAAATGGAAACGCGAAACAGTTTAGGTAGGAACCCACTTGAAAGACAAGCGTTTTATTTATTCATAGAGTCGGCACTTTCGTTACTAAAGAGGCCAGTAGGCAAGGATCCCGATGCATAAAAAGTAAGTGCAGCACAAACTTAACCACGAAAAGCAACATAGGTCTTTTCACCGGACCTGGAGGCAAATATTAAAGAGCCGTAGCTGTATTCCACCCCCGACGAGAGCGCCCCCACCCAAGAAGTGGCGAGGAGGCGAACACAGTTTCCGGTCACGGCACGAAACGACAGGGACGCCCTTAATCCGGGTAAATTGACCTGAAAACTCCGTTATTAGCCTGCCCTTTAAACTGTACCGCTGCTAGGGCCATCTGCTTGAGCTGTGGCTTCGGCGTGGGCATGGCGCCACAGTCGGGTGTTCGTTATGTAACCATCGGCCTGGAAGAAGTCGCCTAGACATATCGCTGTGGGTGAAAATGATGCAGCAATAACAGCAGAGACTATGTCGGTCGTGTCTGGGCAAAACGTTAGCTGTGGCAGTGCTGAATTGGGCCCTGTCTTGCATGTCGACAGAGTTACTCGGGTATCACGGTGAAGAAGAAATAAGCAGTCCTACAGGCTGCTTGCTTTTTTAAGATAGCTTATTTCTGTCATTAAGTTCATTTTCAATAGACCACCAAACTTTTAAATCAGCCATTCGGCTCCAAGTTTCTGCTGCTCCTGCTATTAATTCTTATCGAATTTCTGCCACAGCCTACATGCAGTCGACACCAAAAGTTTACGTTAAACCTCTGGTCGGTAAAAAAAAAAACCATTGTAGCACTGCCTCGCGACCCAGTCACATGGTATTGCTCCCAGCGCGTAGAGTATGCGTGTTCCCTCATATCTGGCGGCATTCCAGGTGACTGACTTGCATTACCGAGTCGAAATTATTTTTTTCCTTCTCACCCGCATTCTGTAAACTATTGCTGCCGACTGTTATTGTCGAGACCATAAGCGCCGCCTACAGATTGGAGTGCTCTTGTATGTAGCATTACAGTGAGTCTCAACATGGCAGCCAGTTTTGGTAACTTGACTTCAGGTTTTTATATATTTTTTATGACACTCACCTTTGTCTTTGACGTTGTCGAAAGCTTGTGCGTGAGCTTCAGGGTCAATTCGGCACGATTGAATCCTGACGGGCAACAGAAAAGATCTCAGTGGGTGGCCAAGGATGAAAAGTTGCAGCACGGAAGCCAGGAAGGTCACCCAGTTGTCTTCCCACTTGAGCTTTGCGTACGGTTCTGAGAAAGAATCGCCAGGATGAACACCACACTGCTTTTAACGACGGCACGAATGAGACAACGCGAACAGGAAAGCATTTTCTAACAAGCTTGCGATCGAAGATCTTTCCAGATTCTACGGCACAGATTCTACAGGTTATACGGTTCGAGATTCTACAGTAGATTCAACGTTATTCATATTTAACCCATTTTCTTTAAAGCCAGATAATAAGCACTTTGTTGCGTCTTCGCAGTTTATATATCGCTCAGAAGAGCGTGCGAAGCATACAGCAGTAAAATGATGGTATGGGCCGTATTTATTTTTTCAAGATTAGCTCACGTGTAATTGCTCCTTGAGCTGAAATTCCTGAGAATGGATCACTGAATGCCTGCAACATTCATTCTTAAGGCAGCGATAGTCAACTGCAGACGAGTGCATTCATGT
Organism: Amblyomma mixtum; assembly: GCF_055824585.1. Classification (NCBI taxonomy): domain Eukaryota; kingdom Metazoa; phylum Arthropoda; class Arachnida; order Ixodida; family Ixodidae; genus Amblyomma; species Amblyomma mixtum. The sequence goes on along the minus strand of NC_143015.1, from coordinate 116,674,573 downwards.
AGCTCAGACAAATGAAAACAAATTTGCATGCACCGCTTAGTGATTTTGTATTTTAGGCTATCTGCACTAAAAATAGAGACGCTCAGACAACTAGGCCCTTTCCCACGGCAAATTAGCGACATTGATACCCTAACTACACTACCGTTCTTGAGCACAGCGCTCGAAGGGGGAGATGTAAGAACAAAAAATGAAGTTTTTTTAAACATCTATTGCCTACAAGGCTGGTACACAGGATAGACATTGCAACAAGTGGTCCCAAAACACAGCACAACGCGGCAATACAACCTGTAATGGTGATAAGAAAGAGATAGGACAGTATCGTTGTCTCAAAGATAGCACAAAATAATAAGTGGTCCCTCGAAGACAACATTCGTGCATCCTGCTCTGGTTAGGCGATGGACTTGACAACGCTGTCTGAAGCAAATTTGACCCCGACAGAAAAACAAATCAGAGGTGCAGACTGCGACATAAACGGCTTAAAAACAAGGCAACGCCATGACTTGAAAGGGAAAGCCTTACTCTGTGTGTCAGCCTTGAGGATGCCTCGGAAGGCTCCATAGTGATCATAACCGCGAAGCTTGAGCTCCTTGTAGATGCCCTCGCTGTTCAGGTCGTAGGCTACTGCCTCCTCAGGCGTGCCTGGTGGGTCCTTGTCGAGCATTTTCTCCCCTTTCTCGGCCACGCGGATTCGACCTCTTGCCACCACCGCTCTGCCCTCGCACACCTCGAACTCGCCTGATACGGGCATCATGTTCACTTCGAAGAGGACGGTGCCTGCGCAGACAGAATCATGTTGTTATCGGCTAATTACAAAATTTATGTACTGTAATTCATTTTTTCGGCTGAAAATACCCCAGGCCACACTAAAGCGAGTGATTAGCTCCTCGAATTCTGCTAAGCTGCTTCATATGAAGCTGCTTCAAATTATCACCATACGTCTCCAAAATATACTTTTTGTCTACCCTTACAAAAAAAGTTTTAGGCAGTCTATACAGTGCTAATAGACTTCTGTCAACAAAGTCTATAGACTGTCTATAGACAAATCCTAAAGAACAGTCTATAGGCAATACAAATGCCATAGACAGTCTATAGACAATCTATAGATTTATGGCCATACACTTTTAGCAGACTATGTACCGTCTATAGACTATGAATAGACAAAAAGCAATGTCTATAGGAAGCCAATAGAGTCAATAAGAAGTCTATAGACTGCCAATAGACCATTTTTATAAGGGTACGACACTATGTCAGTATATTCGTACGTCCTATGACCCGAAAATATGATCCTTAGACACATCAAGATGCTCTTAAGGATGAGCCGAAGTCTATCCTGAAAAAACTGTAACCCAACGCGCGCATCTGAACCGGGCCCCGCCCTTTATGTTGTCGCTCCTTCAACGGTAGACCATGCAGTGCCTGTTGAATGGTACAACAAAACAGCGCTGACGGACGGGACAGAAGAAGAGACAGACACATGCGCTGAACTAACAACCAAATGGTTTATTGCGAAAGAGGGGGCAATATAGCGCATGTGTCTGTCTCTTCTCCCGTCCCGTCCGTCACCGCTGTTTTGTCGTACCATTCAACATACGCCAACCAGCCCGATTGAGCTCTCTCCTTGCAGTGTCTGTCATTGCCCTATTTCTGTTTCTTGAGAACTACCGAACCCATAGAGAAGGTCATGGTAAAACAAATGATATTAATATTTCAGCCTTAAATAAAGCAAATAAAAATATAACGGCGACATCATTATGTGCTGATAACTCCACAACGAACAACTCGAATCCGCCGCTGACTCTGCAGAAAGAGGTTTGCGCTTGTAAATATCGGCCTGCATGCCTTATGAAAATACGCACAATGGGCGCATCGACTGGCGGCCGCTTGAAATTTAGTGTTTCGATTCCAGACAATGCGATTTTGAGTTTCGACACCAGACAGGTTGTGACTTTGCAGCAGGTTCTCACCTGACTACCTTCTTCTTACCCCATCCCCCTCTTTCCTTATACCCCTTACCTTACCACCAGCCGGTGGTAAGCAACCGGAATACCCTTCTGATTAGCGTCCCCGCCTTTCCTCGACTGCTATTTGTCTCCCTTCCAGTGTAGGCAGGTTAAGAGCAAGACGTGCTGCCATTGTCTTGACTTGCCAGTCTTTGGTAGGATGGTAGCTCGCCAGATGCTGACGTCCTCGAAGACCACGGGAATCTGGCTCAGTGGTTTGCCAAAACGGCTGGCCAGACACTTCCAGGCCAACACCATGTAGCCAGTTGCGGGAAACACCGGGCGTCCGTCAACCACGTGGCCGGCCAAGTACTTGTCCTCCCCATTGTTCTCTATGTCCACAACAAAGGCTTTCTGCAATGGCAACCAGGAGCACGTCTAAGGAATACAAGATGAGCATACCAAATGTTTGTACGCTTTCGCTTGAGGTACGCGCAGAGGTATGGTCGTATTATCGTTGCGCAAGACCCTTATATGAGGACTGAAGAGCTACCGGAAGCATCCAGTGAAGTTTTTCACTGATTGGGGCTGCATGAGCATATCCCCTTTGCCAAAAGTAACCGATCAACAGATATTTGCTTCTCAACCGTATAACAGAGCCGTTACGGCACCCTAAAGACGGAAAGGTTTCAGAACGTGAGGACAAGTGTTCACCTTACTTTACACAGATTCGGAGCTTAAGGGCTGCCATAAGTGCTTCGCTACGCGGCTAAGAAACAATCCACCATTGCCCTGTTACTTTTGCAAAGACGGTACATATGTCCTCGGAGGAAACAAGACAGAAGTTGCTTTTTGAGGATAACTTAAGTGGCAATGTTTTCACCAGAAAGTATAGGCATAACCCCTAGGTGATCGATCTTGTTGCCATGTTCCCGCTGGCGAAACCGCTTAAAAAGCATCGCCACCAGTAATTAGCCACTAGCGTTTGTGGGGTCGTCACGCTGTAGTTGCCCAAAAGGGCAAAGACACATTGCATCTAGCTCACTCCAAAGCACCCCATTTTGCTCTCGACATTATCCGCGTGTATATCCGAGACTATTATGTGCCATGTCCTGCCTGGATCACAATGGAGAAGTCCTTCCATCCGGCGACATGCCATGTCTCCGAGTGATCCCAGCTGACCAGGTGCCCGATGTTGGGTGTGCCGCGAGGAACAGGCCACGGAACCGGGGGGTAAAGAGGAGACAGGTCCATCTGGACTCCCAGGGTGTGTAGCTTTCCCAGGGAGCCAAGGAAGAATTCCAGGTTGTCGACGTTTCGCTTCAGGAGGCCAAGGCAGCTGGCCCCAGGACCAAGGACGCGTTTCAGTATCGCCTGTTGCAGAAGATGAAGAGATGCGGAACACAGGTGAGTCAAAGTCGAGTTCCGAACAATCGACACGATTACCATTACGGCGCTCGGCTGCTGGCCTGAAAGACATGGGTTCGATCCTGGCCGCTGTAGCCGAATTTCGATTGAGGCGAAATTCTAGAGGCCCGTGTACTGTGCGATGCCAGTGCATGTTAAAGAATCTGAACGAAAAAACGTAGCGTTGAAACAGGACACAGAAAGATGAGGACAGGACGGGCTACAACTTACAACTGAATGAATAAGTTGTAATTTGTAAGTTGTAGGTTGTAAGTTGTAGGTTGTAAGTTGTAAGTTGTAGCCCCGTCCTGTCCTCATCTTTCTGTGTCCTGTTTCAACGCTACGTTTTTTCGTTCAGATTAATGTGTGACCAACTGGCCCCACAGTGTACTCTGTTAAACACGTTAAAGAACCCTAGGTGGTTGAAATTTCTAGAGCCCTACACTACGGCGTCTCTCACAGCCTCGCTCGCTTTGGGACGTTAATCCTCAATCAATCAATCAATCAATCAATCAATCAATCAATCAATCAATCAATCAATCAATCAATCAATCAATCAATCAATCAATCAATCAATCAATCAATCAATCAATCAATCAATCAATCAATCAATCAATCAATCAAATTCACTTAATATTTTCGTTGCAAAGCAGCAACGTAATTACTCCTAGTTAGGACAACTCTCTTTTCATTTCTGATCACTGCAGCAGTTGCACTAAATGACAGATAATTAAATTCAGCCTGTGTAAGAGTTTGCGTAACAAGAAATTCAAAAGTCCAAGAGCGGAATTTGCCACGCTAGTTGGTTCATGACACAAAAATTTAGCAGCGCAAAAGACGGGACAAGGAGAGAGACACAGACACAAGAGCTGAGTAGCAAGTGAAAGAATTTTATTGCAGCAATGGCGGTATATACCACATGCCGCGCCCGCAGAATAAATAAGAACGTTAAAACCAAGCAGCAAGATTGTTCGCATTCTTAGCCACTAAGAAATTAGTTCAGTTCATCTTTCAGTTGCTAGTCAGCAGTCGTTCTTAGTGTCTCTTCTTGTTCCGTCTGTCGCGCTGCTAATGTTTATTTTTTTTGTGAAATGCAAAATGACGCTGTCAGTGTGGTGGTTTTAGCTAGGAACTTAGGCAAAACAAATGTATGCTGGAAATCTTTTCCCGCGTGAGCTTACGGTGAAACCAACTGATAGGAGAAGCTAGCGTGCCGTAGGCTTAATTAAGCTCACCTGCAGGAGACAGTGCGGACCAATCTCGACCACGATGGCGTTTTGTGGGACATGCTGTAGGGCAGCATGGAACAGCACGGGCGACAGGAAGTTGTTGACGTAGTACTCCGCAGAGCAGAGCTGGGCGACCGGCTCCTGCCAACGGCTCTCCGGCAAAGACGAGCTAATCCAGCGCTTAGTGCGTGGCTTGGGCTTCGGAACAACCTGGTCAAAAGTTGAATAAGTTTAGAGGACGTTCACGTAATGTGACGTAAGTTCAAAGCCAGCTGTGGAGGAGGTCATGTTGCGCAATGGGGTCATGGTGGCGTGTAAGAAATTGAACTTGGGAAAGGACAAATTCCCAATCAATTCGTGAAGTGCACAGTGTGTCGCATTGCCTATTAATGTGACCAATAGGGTACGTGACTCCTGTGACCACCCTGTCACGTGACCCGTGATGAGGTCACGGATGATGGTCCCGTACGTTGTTCATGCGAACGACGCGATGTCCGCGCAAAAAGCCTTTCACAGCTCACTCTGTAATAAAGCCAGGAAGGAAGAAGAAAATAAGCCGGTCTAGAGGTTGAACTAGACTATCACTACATTTAGCCGAGTCTAATTTTCAGAAGTAATTACCAGTTTACTCAGGCTGCCTAATGCCCCATTTTTTTTTTACTTTTACTTGCAGCTGCTCATTTTATAGTTCACTAGTCCACAGGTTGTAGTTTTGTTATTTTTCATCTCTCTTCCTACCTGTCTTTCAATTTTTGAAATCTAGTAATACTGATGTAATATAATGACACTGGTTTTGCATATTAAATTTTCGCAAGAATCTGAACATGTGGGAGTCAAGTTATGTTTGTGGATTATTTAGGCCGCTGGAAATTACAGAAAGTTCTGAAAGTACCCTGTCCTAAAAACAAAACTTTACAGGAAAAACCAGAAATGGCGAAATCCAAACTCTTCGCTCCCAGCATAGACAAGAAGCAATGAAGAACAAAAATAAGGCGCCCTATAGGACCGGAGAAGTCGGTGCCAACGAACGCAAGAAAAAAAAAGCGTAATCTAGGGCTGCACAGAAGTGAATGTTTTGAACAATGGCACAATTAAAATTTCTTTATGGACTTTGCACCCGAAATTATGTCAATGTCCTCCTGGACGTGTGTCAGCCCGTACAAATCATCCTTACGGAATTTCGCCTTCCATACCAAACGTTTACATATTCCAAGTTTTCTGTGCTATTGGAACTTTCGTTAAATTGAACTGTCTCGGTGCCCAGGTGTTCACAGGTTACCAATCAGCTCATAGTTTTCAGCAGAGGTTGGAATCTCGGAATTGGTTCCTACCTAATCTCAGTGTAATGTCAATTCCCTGCTCTGTAATGGTATGCAAGGTCTAAACAATATTTAAATAAGACCGGTAAATATAGGGTGGCTTACGGTCTTAGGATCTTTAGAGGTGATACGAGTAGTACTGCAGTGGAACAACATCGGTGACGATAATATCCCAGCACAGAATATGCAAGCTCTACTTATTTCTCACAAAACAAGTACAGGTGCGTCCATCATACCCCGCGGTCACTGCCCCTAGAGTCTACATCTCAGTAGCGGTTATAAATTACAGTGCCAGGAAAGATCGTAATATTATATCCTAAGATAGCATACCCTTGCAAGAAAGCAGTGAAATCTGAAGTCATTAGTATCAGTACATAGCCTACAGTAGTTTAGGGAATAGAAACCTTCTAAAAATAGGCTTAACTGCCCATTCCGCACAAGTAAATTCACAAATTCATCTTTTTTTAATGAAAGCTACCTTCCCGATGGCCTCTCGGAGCGCGGGTCCGATGCTGTGGACGTGCTTCGAGTGGAAGGCCACGTCGAAGCTGTCCACCTCGCGAGCAAAGACGTTCTCCGCCTTGAGTTCGGCGACCATCTTGGCGACGGTTTCGGCTGGCCCTGATACGGTCACGGAGTCTTCGGCGTTGTGACACGCAGGGTAGACGCCTGGAGGACAGCGCTTTGCTGTCTCTTCCCATGTGAGACCTGAAAGCGATGTCCCAGGTGAATGGTGAACACGTCTACTTACTTTCTGCTCGCAGCATTGAAATGTCTATTCGTAAATTATGCATCGAGTGTACCACTCGATGCACGAAGATATATTACTGAGTTGAGCAGTTGACAAAACATTCGGAGGAGATCACTGTGTAGGGGGCTAAGGCGTTCAAAACGATTTGGTCCAGTATAGAGTGACTGGAAGCTTGCAACGATGTCATTTATTATGCCCATGAGTACGATTCTTGTTTTGCACCACTCACGTTTATGTTTCTACTTTCAATGGAGAGATTTATCACGGTGAATACTGCTACCGCTACCGCCTTATGTTACCGCCGGCCGCCAACAGGGCATGCGCAACAGCCCTTTGGAGCCAAGTGCGGCAGCGCTGTTGGAAGCTCGTGCTAGCGGCATGCAGCAGAGACCGAAGTGTAGTACAGCATGCTAAATCTCTCGGCTGTCTCAGCGCGGCAGCTGACAGGACGGCAGAGGACTCCGAAGCGCTGTAAGGCACGATAAAATGAAAAGCTCCATTGTTCTAAAACTGCCGTTTCAGATAGATCTAAACACTGGCAGACGTCGTTTAATTTATGAGCTGATGTTTTTCTTTAAATGGAAGCTACAGCCATCGACTGAGCAGACACGACCCTCCCATAATGTTCCACTATAGATATACAGTTATAGCCCGTGTTTACCGAGCTGCCAAGAGAAATTGTCATTCCTTCGTTATATTCATTATTTCCTTATACGCAATTTCGTCATAGCGTGGTTTGACTGCAACTACAAAGGTTTATTTTAATCCGACTATAATTAGTAAACTACCTTAAATACAGATTTCATACTTGACTGAAATATCTGTTTGATATACACTTTGACCTGCTCTTAGTTCAGAGTTTGTAATGTTTTCTAAGTTCAGGCATTTTTCAAATTTACCTTCTTTAACTGTTCCTGCCATAAGATTAAAAGATTTTCATTGTTCATTGTTCGTTTATCGGTGCGTCTCGTTTGAATGCTTCAATCCCTTAATGGCGCCGAAAATAAACTGGAATTCTTCCTTACATTGCTCCCCTTATACAAACGCAGGTTTGGTCTACAGGCAGTAAGCATATCAGGTGTTTCAAGGAAGCCCACCACTCATTTTTAAAAACATCCTTCTTTAGGTACAAATATAGCTCCAGTGGCTAGTAATACCAGTGCTGGCAGACATGAGAAAACGTGCGAATCATGACGACCAGTGAGATGGTTAACTAATTTCTCGAAGTTAACTTTTCAGCCATTACAGTTAGGCGCCTGGTTGAAATTGGACTGGAGTGGCGCGTAGGGGCGGGGCATAGGAGGTGACGTGGCACATGCGTCACGGAGTGACGTGTGCAAGGACGTTGTTTTCCGCTCGCCAAAGAGGATCGCTTTTCGGCAACGCGCGTTTTATGGTGCGAGATGGCTCAAATTTGTTCAGCCACAGCGCAAGGGTAAACGCTCTCCCGAAATAGCGAAAACTGATACGCCTATTTCTAAAGGCCCGCCACAAATTTCCAATTCCAACCCAGTGCTTAACTATAATGGTTAAAAAGTTAATTGTTAGAAATTAGTAAACCTCGCGCTGCGAACATCAACTGCCTAGAGACACAACACTTGCCGACGGCAGCCATGGCTCCTTTGGGTGGGTCTTCCAGCTCGGTGCACCGACCCTGCCAGTAGGCGCACAGCACGGCCTGTTCGGCGGTGAAGCCTTCGTCGGCGTACGCGCTGCAAGACTCGCCTATCGAGTGGCCCACAATGCCGTCCGGCTGGATGCCCATATCGCGGAGCATGTCTACCAGCGCCACCTGTGAAAGAAAGGATGGGGGATCAAAAATGTCCGACGCTTATTCTTTTCCGAATAAATGACAGGGATAGCCGATCCCACGAACAAAAATAAGAGCGCCGACTTTGCGGATTTTTAAAGCGCGTTACAACTGGTTCACTGGAGCGAAGCTTTGTGGCCCATCCAATTGGTGGCATCGCGACTTAAGGGCCTTAGCAGAATAAGCGCGTCGAAGAAAAAGGTAGTCAACATGCCTCAGCTTTGAAGCTTATTTTCCTCTGAGAGCTAACGCACGAATAGGTTTACAATTGTGCGGCAAAAACAGTGTCACTTAGCGCCGCTCTACGCGACTCAAACAGGTTTTCCGAATGGCAGTCGCCTCATGAAAGCCACGCAGGTTGACGAAATAGCATTTCGTATAACTCACATCAGTACATCCAACATCGTGCCCACTGCTGTGTGCCTTGAAGGTGCCTATATACCACAAAAGGTGCTGTTTCTTTCATTTCTGCAAGGTTCTTTCTGTCATTGGTTCTTGTACATACAGCAGTTGCATGAGTGTGTTGTGTTTGCATCATTTTTGATGTCTTTGCTATTGTCTTTCCTGTCCTTGCCCTCTTTGGCTTGTATCGTATTAAACTTTTTAGGACTGGTTCTACTGTTTTGCTACCAAATACTATGAATTCCGTCTTAGTGCACTTTAGAGAGCAAAATAGCCAGGAAACCACAAGCCACTTTCACCCAATCTCGCGTGGATTTAGCTATCCACTGCGACTGTGCACGAAAACGCGCAATACGCCAGATAGACAAACGTACTTGCACTGCAGTGATGGACACGATGGGTGAAAGTACTGTCCTCTTGCGAGCCTCCTCGCCTGTGACCAGGTCGATCAGGTCAACGCCGTACGGCTCCAGCACCTCGTGGCTTTTGCGGATGGATTGGGCAAACAGGTCGAACTGCATCATCTGCCGGGCCATGCCGGTCCACTGGCAGCCCATGCCTGTGAAGACGAACCACAGGGGTCGCTTCTCGATCGGTGCCTGCTCGACCACTTTGAGGACTTCCTTCCCGGAGCCCTTGTTCATGGGTACCAAGGCGTAGCCGCGGTAAGGGAACTGCTTTGTGCTGGGCTGCCCCACTCGGTTCAGGAGAGAGTACGTGGGGTCTGGGTATGGTCCTTCAGCCCGCAGCCTATTTAGGGTTTTCTGCGGGAGAAAATAACGGTGGTTAATGTGTGGTGAGACATCAGCCCACCAACCTATGTTAACTAGTGAAGAATTGTTCTATGTGCCACAAAGTGAGCACGCACAAGGAACGGCAGTCTGTGTTTTATTGAACGCACGACACTTTCACCACCATTCCAAACATCTTTGTCATCCTCCTTTGCCACTGACCTCTAATTTGTCTATGTGCCAGCCTCGCCAAAGATATTCCTGCAGATTTCCTAATCTCACCTTCCCACCTAACTCTCCAACGTCTCCTGGAATGCTTCCTTTCTATAAGAATCCACTCCGCTACCATGACGGACCATCAGTACCTTTTTCCCGCATCGCTTCATCCATGCAGATTCAGCAACTGCCGGGAAGAAGTATACTCCGAAAAAGAAAAGTCCGCGTAAGCAAGCCGCAACACTCCATATTTTGTAATGCGGATGAACAAGCAGGACTCCAAGCGTTACGACCACAGTCACATTACTGTAGTTACGACTCGACGTTGCTACAAGTTTCTGTTTACATCTAGAATATTACTATGGCCCCAATGCTTTCCCTCCAGCTAAACCAGAGCTGTGTAATGACATCTCCAGTCCTGGATCATATGACTATTTTCTGGGAATTAAGAATGGCTCGTTGTTTTGTCTATGAGCTGCCCAATGTTACTGTGTGATTGTGGTCAGCAAGCATAACATGGATTCTGCTGCAAAGCTATCGTTCAACCATCTCAGCAGCCCCTCATATTCCCTTTTCCATGCATGTGAATGAGCCCACTCACCGTCAGTGAGTCCTTCGTCCTTCCGGCCATAAGGACAAGTCTCGGCAGTTCAGGCTTCTCGAGCGGCAGACTGTCAACACTGGGACCAGGGTTGGCCTCAAGAATCACGTGGACGTTGGCACCGCCGAAGCCAAACGAGTTGATTCCTATCTTTCCTCCGTCGAAGGGTGTCACCTTGGTCACGACTTCCAAGCTGCCGTCGTGCAGCGACGGTATGTCCGGGTTGGGTTCGTTTAGGTGCAAGTTCGGAGCGATGCTTCCTGTCTCCATGGTCAGGATCACTTTTGCCATTGCGGCTATGCCTGTTGTAGAATGACAGTAAGAGCACTGCTGAGTCCTCGTCAGATCACTGTGGTCCAAACTCTGAGATTTTATAGCACGCGCCCAAGGTGCTCAGATAAATGGCCCAAATACTGGGAATGGATAGTTTTACTATGGTCCTTTATAGGACCGGCATGTGCCAATATATTTTCAATATTGGGCCGATTAGCTGTCCTACTGGGGACTAATGGGATCACTGCAGGTTGCACGGAGGGCTTATGACAGTTGACGTTTACGTAAATTCACCAGACGCTGTCCTTTTACGCAGTACAAGGCCCCTCATGTTTGATAAGGTAATGCATTCGTTACATTACCTTCTACCGACATAGTGAATTATTGTTTACGACCATCGCTTATCTACAAATGTGCTTCTAAAGCTAATAGAGATGCGTAGGTTTTCGACTGCTGTAGATGGGAATCGGACACACCCCTCCATGAGGTGAGGCCGCAGCCATCTTTCTCGCATACACGTGTTCATATACCCCTGTTTTATAAACGTGTGCTTTTACACTGGAAGTTACTTTTTTTGTTTCAATCCATTTCTATATTACGAGGAAACCTCTGGAAGGGAGAGTGCATCAAATCGAGGTATTATGAAATGAATAAGAAAAAAATTAAGGCAGGTATTAGAAGTTTTGCCTTCCCGGCTGCAAACTGCTATTTTATAGATAGAATTAAATTGTTATTCTCAAATTAAAGTCTGGAATACCTTGTTTTCCCGCAGCAAACCGCAATTCGATATAGTTTCCAACAGCGGCAATGCACGACCCGTCAGACTTGCACTGGTCTCTTCATGTTGCTGAAGAATGAGATCAGCTGTTTTACCTCATCTAGGTAGATGAGCTAGGATACCTCAAAGGTATCGACTTGAGATGCCTTTAGGTCACCTGGGATCTGAGGTATCCTACCTACCTAAATTACCTAAAGGTTTCTACGTACGATACCTTCTACTCGTTCTGCCTCACCAGCTACGTACCTCACCTATCTCACCTTCCTTACACCACGCACCTTTCGCCAAAACACCCCTGCATGTTCTCCAAAATGTGGTTCCTTATTCGTACTCGCCCTGCTCCTGGCCAAGCGATCACCACTGTTTTGCGCCACTCATGTCACAAAACAGATGCATTCATTATTCTACGAGAGATGTCACCCAAAAGGAGGCTTTTATATGAATGTCACATATTCCTTCGCACTGCCCGCCATGCAACAGCGCCCAACGCACACTACATCACTCCATATGAAAGTGCTTAACCACCCGCCTCCACCCCCCCCCCCCCCCCCCCCACACACGGAAGCCACAGTTATTACACCCCACTACCTCCTCATGCACAGCTGCTCTGTACAGCTCTAACCTGAGCGCTCAGCAGCGGATCGTCGCGCGTGCCTGCAGGACAGCAGAAGATAACGGAGTCGTCAACTGAGGACCACTCTCACGAAAGAATTGTCCAACAGTCACCATTCCTAACGATAAAAGTTTTTTACCTCCACCGCTACTCCATTTGCCGCCGCAGTGGCTCAGTGTTTATGGTGCTCGGCTGCTGACCCGAAAGACGCGGGTTCGATCCCGGCCGCGGCGGCTAGAATTTCTTAGGAGGAGAAATTCTAGAGGCCCGTGTACTGTGCGATGTCAGTGCACGTTAAAGAACCCCAGGTGGTCGAAATTTCCGGAGCCCTTCATTACGGCGTCTCTCATAGCCTCAGTCGCTTCGGGACGTTAAACCCCATAAACCAAACCAAACCAAACCACTACTCCATCTTTCTATTCCATCTGTTAATACAAGTTGCAGTGCAGTATGAAAAGCTTATTGAGCTCCGCTTCCTAGAAGTAAATTTACCGCGAGTTTCAAGCGGCAGTGGGCAGACAAATGTTCGGTACTTATGCCAGCAGAGCATCCACTGACCGGATGCAGCCTCCGCATGTCCCACATTGGACTTGACGGACCCAATCTTCAGCGGCTTATCGCGTCCGGGCTGACAGAAGACGCTACTGATGGCTCCCAGCTCCTGGGGGTCGCCCGCCTTGGTCCCAGTGCCGTGCGCTTCGACGTAGGACACTTTTCTGGGATCCACGTTGGCCTCGGCGTAGACTTCGCGCAGCAGCTGTGCCTGCAGTCTGCCCGAAGGGTAGGTGATCCCTGCGAGTTGGTGGGGGAGGAAGTGTCCAGGATAGACTCAGTGGTCCTACAGGACGTCCTTCACGTCGCTATGTTATGAAGATGCGGTGGTGATGACGTCATGGCGGGACTGCCTCTATGTTACAAAGAGCATACCGGCTAGCAGAAACACTACACTAGTCTTGTTACCTGCCTATGTCCCTGTCAGATTTCACAGTGCTACTGCTAGATGAAGGCTTAACTAATAAGAACATTATCATCATGCCCAACAATTCTGGACGAAAGCATTTTTCGACGGGAAAGAGTTTATGAACGCAATTTTTCGTACATTTGAAGATTTCACTATAACAATTAATGTAACCGCAGTTCTCCCCCAGGCACGCTTGCATTTTTTTGCTATTAACTTTTTTGCTACCCATAAAAACTTTCCTCATTGATTTTCTTTGGCAGATTTAACTGCTCGAAACGAGCGAGGGAATAACTTTTAAAGAAAGGTTTTGCTCCGCATAGAAAATATAGACCATTATCTTTAATATTTCCATAACTGTACTTACAATACATATTCCAATATTCAAAATTTTTATCCCGAGAATGTTGGACATGAACAAGGGCAAACGGTAAAGGGCTCGTCATATAAATACACAAAAAGAAGCCAACAGTGCATTATATGCCAAGGAAGGCATAAATGAATGAAACTATGGTGTTTATTAGGGTGGGAAATCAGTAGCGAAATTGTTTAGATAGACGATAACTTCATGCAGTATGCCGTCAGTTCTAGTGTGATTTCCTCCCATATGCGAAAGGGAGGCACCAACCTTTCCTTACGCCCCCATGTAGATAACAAATAAAGTGAACAGGTAATCATACAAAGTGATGTGATAAATCTTCGTTAATTAGCAGCAGTTGTACATTTTGTTTTTGCATTGATCGCCTTTCCATCGGGTCTTTGAATTTTATTTCACTGTCTTTTTTTTCGTTCATCTCTTGCATGATGTCCTGGTGGGAGGGGGTAGGTGGATGGGTGGTGGATGGTGGGCACTGGTTAGTAGGTGGGGGGTGCATTTTCACGGGTGGGTACCCGAAGGCGCGCCCTTTAGAGGGTGCGCCGGAGGATGGTGGATGGTGGGCACGAGGCACACTCCGCCTCGAACCTCTCCGCTAAGGGCGCAAGAGGCTCCAGCCTTACACACAGACGACAGCTTTTTCGTCAGAAGAGGACAGTAGTACAAATGCAGTAAAATAAATTGAAAACCGCGCCGTTACATGCATGCCCTTGTGATTTCCAGAGCCTCAGTGACCGTTGGATTCTCTATCGCACTACATACCGCCATTTTTAACTACAACTCACCGTCTGCGGCAGAAGTGACGGTATAACTGATCCACGCGCAACGCCTCAAGTTAATGTCGCCTGCTCTTGTATGCATTGACGTCATCTTTACGTTGTTCATACACGAGAGAAAGGTAAGCCTTTTATGCCGTAACGCGTCAAGATGGCGTCGATAGCGTGCCTTTCGACGTCTGCTACAAAGAGGGTGTGCGCTCACGCGTAGTCTGCCGCAGGTAGGAACGAGGAAAACAACACAAGAATTTCCTGCGGCGAAATTTCCTGCGCAAAACCTGTAGCGAGAAACGTCGCTTTTCGTCAGTAATGACGTCACCACGGTTAGAAACACGTATGGCACAATAATACATTACAGCTCCGCTTACATGTTGATCACAGGGTCTCGGGACGATGAGCTCCATTCTGTGACGGACGGTAAATCTGAGAGCAGTGTAACTCCCCTGGGTCCATGTACCAAAACCGGGCACTTATGAATGGCCTGAAACTCGGAATCCATGTTGTAGGGAGGGTAGGCAGGTGGTTTCTTGGCACTCGAAAAGTGAACAAGGAAAGGAAAAGCCTCAGGGTGCTTGCTAACGTTTCGGCAAGCGACAAGTCCTTTTGTGTAAACGTTGGCAATTACCCCGAGGCTTTCGCCTCCTAGTTCACTTTGTGAGTGTCGAAATTCGGAAGTTAGCTGACCGCAACGCCCATTGTGGCATGCAAACGAACTCTTTAACGCTGCACAGACCACGGCAATGGCTTCCTGATAGCTGATTTCCTGCTTCATAGATGGCGCTGCCGTCTCCTCGCCTCCAGAAACTGGTCACAGGCTATCCCCGAATATCACTTCAAAGTTTCGTAAGCAGATAGGTTGAAGAACTCTTCTGTGCGGTTCGCGGAGAGGATGACGAAAGGCTTCGCTTGGAACGCTCCTCAAAGCGCAGCTGCAAGTGCCACAGTGTTCCGGCAGAGGCGTTCGTACCTTCGACCTTGTAGCCATCCGCGTTGGCCTTGACGTTGACCACCTTGGCGTACACACGTCGTGCCTCGGACGCCCGCTGAAGAAAGAAGACGCCCACGGTTTCACTGCGAACGTAGCCCTTGCCTGTGTGCGAAAATAAAATAAAAACTCCAGTCGTTTCTCTTGTTTTTATTTCTAGAATTTTCTGCCGAAACACGTCATTCCAGCTTATAAATTGACTAACATCTATAAAGATTGCACAGTTTTCCTTCAGCCTGCGCTCGGAACATATGGTTGAAAGGAGTATAGACATCTAGTTTTTGTTTGCGTGCTTTCTTGTGACCCACACGAATTCTGGACAAAAGCATTTTTAAACGGGAAAGAGTGTATGAACTCAATTTTTTCAGATACTGTAAAATTTCACTGTAACAATCAATATATCCGCAGAACTCTCGTCGGGCGCATTTTTTTTTTTTGCTTTTAACAATTTTGCTATTGTCGAAAGTGCTCCCCAATGGTTTTCTATGGCAGTCTTAACTGCGGCGAGAGATGTAAAAGCTTTAAATGAAATATTTTGCTACGCATCGGAAGAATGGACCATTACCTCAATATTTCCGTAACAGTATCTTAAAATTTTCCAATATTCAAATTTCTGACGAAGAATGCTGAACATGTTTTAATCAGGTGCAAGGCATTAGTGCATATGGATTATATTGAATTTCTCTGTAGTGCTGTTTCGGTTTCAGCCGCCGAAAGATGGCTGTGGCTGGCACAATACAACTAATACATACATTGTTTTTGTTAAGGAAAAAGTGTAAATTGCTATTCACGACCTGAGAGGGCCGATCAAATGCACTCCGCCCATTCTTAACTTCCTGGTTATTTTCTATCTCAATGTGGATGTGCGGTAATTACTAGGTCTAGATGAACGAATTCTCCTAAAGAAGTGGAGACACCAAATATTCTCGGAGTGTGTTTTTGTTCTGTAGTTAGGCTTACGACATTAATAAACATGAAGATCCTTGTAGAACTCGTCAGCGCTAAACAAATAATCTGTAATTGATTTTTTCCCCGTAGTTTCAGTTGCGACACGACGGTTGTGACGTCACAAGGGAGTATGAGATGACGTGAGACATGCGTAAACTGCAGTTGATAAAGTAGCAAGCCATGCATACTCCCGAAACAGTAAGATCTAAAACGAGTTGGCAAGGCAGTTCTCAGAATGACCGTCCGTAGGAAAAAAAAATTGACAGGCGATTACAGCAGTCGATAATGCGAAATTTGAGCGCAGCTCTTCACGGTTGGCAGGTGGCATGCTAGGCTGCTAGTCACAATGGTCATACATATAAATCTGCAGCGAAGTTAGCAAAAAGCGATTGGAGGATTGGTGGCTGAAAAGCAGAGATGTGACTTAAGGTTAGAAGTGTAGGAAACCGTAGGTAAAGAAGATGGCGAATCTTAATGAGAATTGACAACACAGTTGCACAAAAATAAATAAAGAAAAGCTGATCATGGTGGCAATTGCCACCGCCCCGTTTCAAAGGGGGCGCTGCTATCCATCCATCCATGCATCCACTAGTCACCCTAGAGCACTGCACGGGCCTCATTTTGAGGCCCAAGCCCGGCCCGGGCCCGAGACCTGAAGCCCGAGCCCGGCCCAGGCCCGCGGCTTCAAGCCCGGGCCCGGCCCAGGCCCGCTAAATTATCGCTCTAGCGAGCCCGGCCCGGCCCGTGAATCCGGGAGTAAAGCCCAGCCCGGGCCCGGCCCGGCCCGTTTCACAGTATCGCTTGAGGTGCTCACTCTGAGCAAGTAGACTGCTACTAGACCGATAAGAAACTGGCCGACAAAGGTTCTGAAACCACAGTTTGGCTTGCAGAAAGTTGGTTCTTTTTAACCCAGAAAGAAGTGATTAAGAGTAGTGCTCGCCAGGACCATCTTTTGGACAGTGATCTCGTGTAGGTGCGCAAAGATAAACTCGGAAGTTCCGAGAGACAAATAAAAAGGGCCGCATACGCGCGTAATAGACTACTTTGCATTCCCTCATGAGTTTAATCAGTTATATTTTGTCGCCCGCGAAGTATAAGCATTAAAGCTGCCTAGCAAGCAGTGGGATGACATTTTTTTAGTGAACGCGATCTCACAGGTTGAACTCATAGCCGAACTGGTCGCCTTTTAGCAGAAACGAAAAGCTAAAAGGCTTGAGTATTTCACGGTGTGTGTTTGAAGACTATAACCGTCCTAAACTAATATGCTCTTCCCGAATGCATATCCAATAGTGTATAGGTATGTTTTGGGATGACGAGCGATCAATGGCCAATTAAGATCGGTTGAACTTTACTCTTACAGGTGGAGCAGAAGATAACGCGCGAACCACGTGATAACATACAGGGCTAAACACTTGTCATGACAACTAGGCGGAAGAAGCGAGGAGCGATAGATGTGGTTATGAGATGAGATTTAAAAATTCTCGCCAGCTTTTGTGGCTATTTCATTTACGTGATGTTCCGGTCAGCTGATAAAAAAGAAAACCAAACGCGCTTTAGTTTGTCAATTTTTCCACATGATAAACATATAAAATTTATGTTTTTGGGGCTTAAGGGCATAAGGGGAGTCAGGCTGCGAGAGACACCGAAGCAGAGTGCTCCGGATCATTCCGACCCCCTGGGTTTGTTCAACGAGCAATGATACTACAAAGTACATGGCCATGCTTGCCGCCTAAATAGAAATACGGCCGCCGAGGCTAGGAGCACACATTGGTTCCCCGGCTCAGTAATCAAGCGCCTTGACCACTAAGCCACCGCGGCATGGAAATAAGGAAACATATAAGTCAATGAATAAAGCTTAGTTGTTTTCTCAGCGCGTACTATAACACACAGCTCATCCGTGTCGCTGCTCCAATGCTGCAGTTGTGTACTTCACTCTGCAATAGTGAAGGAATAGTCGGACACCAGCAGTTTCTGTACGAACCCAAGTCCGGCTCGGGTCCGCAGCTTTAAGCCCGAGACCGGCCCGGGCCCGCAACTTCAGGCCCGGGCCCGGCCCAGGCCCGGCAAAACAGATCATGTCCCGGCCCGGCCCGGCCCGCGGGCCGGGCCGGGCCCGGGCTTTTGGGCCGGCCCGAGCCCGTTCAGTGCACTAAGTCACCCTCCGGGATCTTCCCGTCGCAGCCACCTTCCAGGTGGCGCTTCGCTCTGCTACTTGGACAATTGGTTGCGCCGACTAGGCCCCCATCTACGACGCGAAGCCAGGAACGGGCGCCTATGAGCTGCACTCTAAAATGCATTAGAACAGTCCTACCATGGTAGGCAAGTGGCACTTCTACGGCAGCGGTCCTACAGTTGGGTCTATATTTGGGCGAATAGAGAGAAAGGAGGCGTGGAGTTTCTGAACAGAACGCGTAGTTTTGAACGGTCGAGACACTTTGCCAGCCATTTACTGAGTATTTTATTCTGCGTTGTTTGCTGTTATTATTTGTGTACATTACTAGTTTTAATTCATTATTACGTGTATTTTGTTCAAATTCCTGTGCCATATTTTTATGCTTGTATCGCCCCCCCCCCCCCCCCCCCCTATGTAATACCCTCGCACGAGGGCCCTTAGGGGTATTGTAAATAAATAAATAAATAAATAAATTTAAGCTTAGGAGCACAAATCCAATACTCACAGTCAACGTCGAAAGCGGCGCACTTTCCATCCGGCGACAGCAAGCCCAGGCGGCCGAACTTGATGAACGCCACGGGGTCCAGGGTGACGTTACTGCCCCCTACGATGGCCGCCTCGCAGCATCCCGAGCGAAGCGCCATCAGGGCTTCGTTGAAGGCTGTCATCGATGACGAGCAGGCCGTGTCCACCGTAACACTCGGGCCTGCGCCGGAGACGAAGGGACCGAGCGGTGAAATGCGACTGCGCGATGGCCGTGGTAGGGACCAACTTCTATAGTCTCGGACAAAACTCAAGAATGCAAAGGCAAATACACCTCTACCGACCAGGTTTTGCATACAAGCCTCTAAACTACGTGACAACAGCTGGCACTATGGCGGCGGCTTGGCAAGCTTAATGCGGCTGGCATAATGTGGCGAACAGTGATCGCGCTCTCGATTGAATATATTTAAGGTACCGAGAGCCGCTGCTAAGTACCACCGTACCAGAAGGCGCCACTAAGTATTAAAGGTTAAAATACGGTAGCTCATCACATAGGGCAGACAGCTGGGGTTAATCGGTTGCTTGCGACAAGATTAGTGATACTGCCAGCCCTGCAAGACAAGGACGGAAGATGGCTGGACACTACCAACTAGCCCAGAGGAAGTCTGCGCAGAGACAGAAGGCATTTAGCACGGTAACTCTGGGTTATTCGCAAATGAGGAATCCGGGCTTGTTTCACTAGGGCCAATTCATCATTCAAGTGATCGGAGGTAAGCGAAACACTTCACGAGCCTGTCTGTCTGCTCTGAGCGACTAGTGTTTCCGCTCCTACAAAGACGACGACGTGGTCTACGTGGATGCCGCTGAGTATGGTAAGAACACGATGACCGTCGCGGTCGTCAATAATAAACAAGTCCTCAAAATAAGTGCCTCCATACTCTCGGGTAACCCAGAGACTGCAGAGGAAGCTGCCATAGCACTGGCTTGTGTAGGCACAAAAGCGAGATACATCATCAGTGACTCCAAAGTTGCCATACTAAATTTCAGCAGGGGCCGGGTCTCCCCTCTAACGAATACAATTCTAAGCCGTCATGTAATAGACCCGAAAATTACACTAGTCTGGACACCAGCACATGCATTCCTGCCTGGTAATGAGACGGCCCACGAGTTCGCCCGAGGCTTTTCTTTCCGGGCGGACCCGAGCGAGGTGGTCTTTACAGACAGGGATCGCATGGTGACCTACAGAGAGATTACACAACACTATCGTTTGCAACGAGCTAGACTTCCTCCAGCGGATAGATCCTTGTCCAGATACCAAGCCATCAACTGGCGCCGGTTACAAACTTACACCTTTCCAAACCCGGCCCTCTGAAGTCTTATGTACCCAGGGCAATTTTCAGAAAAATGCGCAAACTGCGAGCTTAGGACCACCTTGGACCACATACTATGGGAATGTCCTCATGCTCCCCGTGAGGGACGAGGTATAAACACAAAAGATCAATGGGAGACCTTACTACTGAGCTCCGACCCGGCGACTCAGTTACAACTCATCCGACTGGCCGAAGCCGCCGCCGAGAGTCAAGCCCTTTCGGCCGTCGTCTAGGCGGGTAGCCCTCCGGCTACCCTCTTTCTGTTGGACATTAAAAGTTTTCCTATCCTATTCTATCCTTAATAGCGGCGCCACCTACCGTGGAAGTCGAACGAGTACGAGATGCGGTTGGACAATATGGCCCGACTTGCTCCGAGCACAATGTATCCATCCGCCCTCGTGGGGTCCATTCTATGCGAGTTGGCTGTGTCGGAGAAGGAGGCGCCCACGAAGACACCCACTCTGCGGCCCCGGAACGTCGCCGGGTCATAGCCGGCGTCCGCGATGGCCTCGTACGTTGTCTCCAGGAGCATCCGCATCTGCGGATCCATAGAGTGGGCCGCCTTCGCCTGCACACTGAAGAACTCCGCGTCGAAGCGGGACAGGTCGCGGATTTTGCCGTGACGTTTGGGCAGCCCCAGATGTCCTGCGAGGGGGATGGCATCGTGACACAATATGTACCAGCGCTACAAGCTTTTCGTCATTTGCGTCTTTCAACGCCGCATCCCTTTCGAAAGCCTTTCCCGTTCAAAAATGCTTTTGCCCAGAATTGTTGGGTACGATC
Organism: Amblyomma mixtum; assembly: GCF_055824585.1. Lineage (NCBI taxonomy): Eukaryota > Metazoa > Arthropoda > Arachnida > Ixodida > Ixodidae > Amblyomma > Amblyomma mixtum. The sequence goes on along the minus strand of NC_143015.1, from coordinate 116,653,651 downwards.
ACTGCCGTTGGTTGATCTACGACCGTGCGCAGTAGTTTCGCTTTCGACGCTGTCCCTGTCTCGAGCCCACCACAGCGCTCCTCTCCTTCAAGTTGGGATGCTTTGACCAGCCGGCACACACGCACACAGTGACTGACTTCGTCGGCCAATGACATGTTCTTTGCCGGCGGTTATCTGAATTTTCTAGTTGTCCTTCTTTTTTCTTTTTTGGGTCACCATTTAATTTCTGGGGCGATGTCGGGGGGGGGGGGGGGGGGAGCTTTTCGGTTTCCACGCTGTGTAGAAACGCGTGTTTTTCGATTGCAGGGACAAGTCTGTGGTGCCTCCACGTTCACTTTGATAGAGTGGTGAGGCTACAGTTGTTGTTCGCGGTGGTTATATCTGCGGCCGTTATTAGCGAGCTCGACTGTGCTCCTGAGGTGGGAGGAACTGTTGTCCATGCCCGCCGGGGCTTAAGTCTTCCATAAGGGCTGGTACTTCCTCTGTCAAACATAGATTCAATTTCTTATTTTTTACCGCTCTCCTCAAGTGGTCTCCTCAGTGACTACAAAACTTGGATCAAAACCAATTTGAAATCATATGCAGGCAGACACACCTGGGGGCCAGCGTAGGTAATCCATTGTGACCATGTCGACGCCCGCGTAGAGCCTCTTCTTGAACTCAACAAGATGGTCAGCTTGCGGGAAGTAGGCCGAGAAGCCTGTTATCACAATGTCTTCTTCTTGCATGATTTGCTGTGAATAGGAAGAAAGAGAACTTATAACGAGTACATTTTGCTATAGAATGCATTTTATGCCTGGTTCCCCAAGTTCGTTCTGTACGCCGCAAAAACCTTGGTAGCATACAACGGCTCGAAGACTCAGACCAACAAACGCAACCCAATGTCGGTGAACACAATCGAACGCATTCCTGTAGCGGTCTCAGGGGTGCAGTAACTATTAAGCTACGTGGAGCTTTCTTTTATTGCGACACTGGCATTCATACGAAAGAAGTTAAACAGCCAGATTAGCCTTGCTGTTTAACTTCTTTCGTTTGGAGTGATGCACGGTGATGCACGGTGTGCTAGCCGATCAGATACCGAAAAAAGAACGGATTGCATGCTTGTTTTTAGCGTGGTACAGGAAGATACACGTGCTGCCTTCCTGTCTTCCAGCCGGGAGGAAAGAAAGCAGGAAGACGGTATGCTTGACAACACAAAACAAAACGAAACTGAACAAATGAACACTGGTTGCTAGCCAACGTTTCGATAAGAGGACTGTTCTCCGTTCAACACGAAGGCAAGTCCTTTCGTCGAAACGTTGGCTAGCCGACTGAGGCGACCCGTGTTCATTTTGTTTTCCAGCCAGTGCCAAACTAATGTGGCCGTGAAAGTTCTGCATGTGCCCAGTAGGCAGAACCCTAGTACCATTTGTCGTGCCGAGAAGTCGAGAAGTTCAATTGCTCTTTTTACGGCCGCTGTTGTTCAGCATAGCGTTATGTGGTGTATATATGCGTGGCCTGAAATTACTACATCATCTTGAACGGAGTCTTGCGTTCGTGAATGCAGGAATGAGCTGCTCTAAATGTCCGCGGCTGCAACAGCTCCTGTTATACAGAGGCGCCGACGTGAGAATCTCAGGCAGTCACCGCAGAGCAGGAGCGAATGCACAGCTTTTTTTAGCGCTACACGCCTAGGTGGAACACAATCACTGTAGTACGATACAACTCAAGGTGCGGCCATCAGTGGGGGGTGGGGGGCACATTTCGATCGGATGAAAATTTACATTTGCATGACTGATGTCGCGCAGCCAACCATAGTAATTCTCCTTTTTTTTTTCAGAGGTATTCAGAAACTTTGCAAGCGTTGGAAAACTTGTATTTACCATGAAGGATATTATACTGAAAAAAATAAAGGCGCAGTTGTGTTCGTCATTCGCGCGATAAATCGTATTTAAAAATTTTTACGGGTTCATTTGAATGCCCCTCGTACAAGTGGAAGCAGCGGAACTCTCCTCAAACTCTACTTGTACGTCGGGGGAGCATGCGGGCTGTTTTGGCGTCCGAAGCAGGATTAACACAGTGTATTCAACTTCGCTAGCAATTTGCACGGATTTTACAGCTACTAGACAGAGCGCAGCAGCCGGTTTAATCCTGCCGTGACCCTTGCAGTGTTCAGAGCGCAAGCCGCAGTTATCGGACGAGGAACTGCACCCTTGGGCACGAATGCAGCAAAAAGTGGCCTTTAATATCAAGCCTACTGGATCCTTCTTCGCATCGCAGGACACATCACACTAGATTGTGCAATGCAAATGTTGTCTGTGTTCATTGAGAGGGGGGACAGTTCCCAGTAGACTCGAGACCAATGACGCAGGCTCTATGCAAATTAGGGCTCAGTACGTGATTCTCAGCAGATGGACCATCAACAGATGACAAAAAGGAATGAACTATTTAATAAAGAGGCACACATCGCCCACTGGAAGGCTCGGTCATCGATTTAACGTCCCCCAGAGCATCCATAATAGTGTTTTGAGGGATGTTGCCGCAAGCCCCCTTACATTGTAGGGTTACTAAGCGCGCGCCTCGCCTGGCAGGCGAGCTTCCTTGTCAACCACGCACAGGCGTGCCCGTATGCGAGCACGTTTGCCAAGCCCCTGACGCAAGAGGTCCTAGTCGTCGCGTGTTCGTGAGATTAGGCAAACACAGGGTGTGTCAGAAGTGCGATTTTTCTTCTAACATGCAAAGGAAGAGGTCATAGGCAAAAGAACATTCACTCCATGGATAGGATCGGGAAAGGAGGCTTGCCGCGTCTCATCGGGTGTCCTAAGAACACGAACTCAGGGCTGCCGACCGGCGGGTAATCAAAGCTTATCAGGTGGTAAAGACCGTCTCCCTGCGTACCTGGGCCTATTATTCTGCCGCCGGATTCATCTTCGGGAACGGGAGGAGGCGATTTTACCCTCCTTTCCCCACGCCTGAGCAGCCAATGCGCCTCCGCGTTGTAGCGGTAGCATCGTAAAAAGGATGGAGAGGGGGTATCCACCCTCCCTACACACCATTTACTCCATCTATTAAGTTCCTTGCTGCACTATGAAAGCTAGAGACCTCCTCATCCAATCAGGAAAATGTGTTAAACGTGTTCCTCCGCGCTTCTCCGTGTGCTTGTCGTCTGCTCACGGCGCATGCATCTAGGGTTGCAAATGAATATAAATACACGCTGTCTACGTACCAAACACTGAAGGCACATTAGGCCGCTTTAAAAAAGCGTATGCACTGTTACGCACGTTGAACGCAGTCATTTTGCGGGGTTTGTGCCGTACGAAAATGAAGACGCAATGATAGCTTCAGCCTAGTGGTCACATCTGGTTTCTATAATGAAAATCATTTTTTGCCACCAAATCGACATTCTTCTTTAGATAAAAATTTATGTTTGAGCTAGTTGATTCATGCTTTCACCGTATGAACACACACAAGTAACACTGCAGACAGGACAGACAGGAACGCGGCAGTAACACTCAAAACAATACAGCACCCGGCCGTCCTCTCTTAAGTGTTTATTCTGCGTTCCTTGTAGTCTTTACATTGTTCTCTTATGGCACTTCTTCAGGGTTAGGAGCGGCAGAGTAGCCACTGTAAATAAAAAATAATCAGAATGATCACAGACGTATTTTTCTGCAAGTGAGATGAGACAGCATGCGGGAGGCTGAAGGAGGCGAACGAAGGTTAATTTTCTCAGCTTTTAGTTTTTCTGGAATTGCTATCACTCATTCCTTCAGCATTTTGTAACGAATTATAGTAGAATGATTCTGAGTTTTGTGCATTAAGCTTGAGACGTTCCGAAGTGCAATAAAACGCTCGATATATCTATGAACACCTGCACTAGTTCGCGCAAGCTATTTTTCCAAGAAACGTTTGCATGTGAATATGAATGCTTGAGTTAAACTTTTAGTTACATGAGTACATGTAACCTAGACAAAATAACTAAAAGCTGTAATGTTGTCTGTTTATTTTTGAAATCCTCTGCAGTTACACTACCAAATAATTCATTCGTTGTTTTGGTGATGACTATTCATCTTGTTCAGGGCGCTGACCATCATCACCGTCTATAACTGTGTTCGCAGTGTAACTCTTGACCAAGGCCTTTTTGGAAACGTCTGTTCTTCCCTTACCTCAAGGGCTGATATATTTCATTTTACTCTATGTATACCACCTGTTAGAGCTGTTGTTGGTTGGTCCGCACCTGCCGGATGGAGAGTTGCATTTGATCCAAGTCAGCAGGCACCTGCAGACTCTCCCGTGCAGACTTTAAGCCCGTTCTCACGGAGCTCTTTGATTTCTCGATTTTCTTCTCAAGCTTAGATTTTTTCCCTAACTTCTAATAAACAGAATGCTGGATTATTTCATCCCACCTCGCTTGGAATTTATGACCTCGCACCAAAGCAATTTCCTCATTAAAATTACATCCTTATAGCAAATGAGCCCACCCACATATGCACATAAAAAAGGAATAAACACTGCCTCAAGTTGGTACAAATTATGGCATGGACGTGAACTTCTTAATCCCTGTCAGTTGGAGTTAAAATAAATGAAATTAGACGATGCGAGTTCTTTCTCTTGAATAGCCTTTTTTTTTTGTACTTATGTAACCTTTCTGTCGTCACAACGAATTTCATGAACTTGTAACAGAAATTTCTGTAACACTGTAACAGAATTTTCTGTAGTTAGTACAAAAAAGTTACATTAGTACAGAAACTTACTACAAAACAACAGAAAAGTCTGTTGTTACGACAAAACAGCCAAAACGTTTTGTCGTGTATTTGACGCAGTTATGTTATTTTTGTTTTTTTTTCGACTGGGCGTCGCTCTGAACAGCAAATTCCACATATGCATTCACTCAAAGGCTCAAAAGTGATGTTTCAAAGTTTACTTTTATGGAGTTCTTGCTTATTTTAATACTGCTCTGCCGCATTGCATTTTTGACCTTGATATTGATGTTTTCTATTTTGTATTCTTTTTGGTCCATTGCCTGATTGCATTCTGATTTGATTGGAAATAATGCATTGCATATTTTGTTTCTACTACACACTCGTGCAGTTTAAGCACGTCGTACCCATTATGAATGCGGTATTCTGGCTGTTGCCGAGCGAAAGGCTGCGGGCTTCGTTAGACTACTTTGGAAAAAGTACTGTTCGAACACCCCTACCTAAGAGCATTTGCCCAATTTTCTTCCCCGCAAAGTTACTCACTTCCCGCTTTTACTCGCACTGTGACGATTCGATATGAGCACTTTAATTAGTTCTCCATATATGTATACTCGCTCATCGAAATGCCGCCATTTCCTATGATTGTTTTTCGTATTCTGTTGCCGTAATTTTCCTTCAAGGGCAACTGAAGCGATTTTAGAGTTCGAAGAGTTTAAAAGGGCCTAAAGTGTGAAAGATGCTGGTAAAGTCTGCGAAACCGTCTTGAGCTAGCATTTCATATGGTGGTGTAATCGCCGAATAAAGCGGCGCCAGCGTTCAGGTTTCTCTGCAGTGCACAGCGACCGGCAGAGGCCCCGATAATGACGTCACGTACGACGGCGCTATACGTTTTCAGCGAAGAAACGGTTGTTTCATGGAAAAAAACCAACGCCATCGAAGGCGAAGCTCTGGAAGCATTGTTCGGAGGCAATGTATGACGCACAGCAGCGTGCAGGCAAAGGCAGCGGACATCTGAAATTTCGATGGCAGTGACGTCGCTGCGAGTTTCCCCGCACTTCTCCAACGCAGTCAGGGGAAGCCTGAACATCGCCGTAGTTTTAATCGACGATTACGTCACTATTTTAAACGCTAGTGCCAAAACACTTTGCATGCTTTACCTAGAAGCTTCCTAGATTGGAATTCATCAATAACCTCGAATTCTCGAAAGACCATTTCAGTGTCCTTTTAATGTTATTATTCACATCTACAGTTACTATCCTGTTTAGGTCAAAACACGCTTTTTCAGTTTGTGGCGAGCTTTTCGTACAGAGCGATACAGAATACTTGATCCGTAAGCATAGGCGTGCACAGATCCCTCCACAAGGGGGCGCTAAAGTTCATGGCAGCGGCGGTTCGTGTCTTCTGGATATCAGGGATTAAAATGGGACAAAGTTTTCGCCCCCCCCCCCCCTCTCCTCATTACTATTAAGGGGGCCACTGCCCCTTCACCCTCCCTCTAAGCACGCCTGCGCCATTAAGGACGATCACGAGGTCAGTTTTGTTGACCACGTCTTCTATCACTCTCCGCGGTGCACAGACGGGGCCATAAGCTAAATTCAAAATGGAGCTCTGATACAGACACGGAGCGTCAACTACCTTGATTTCAGGTCGTGGTCTCTTGGCCAGAGCGGCGTCCCACCGCGGTTCCAGTCGCCGAAGACCTCGTACACCGCGTCACCGTGCAGCCGCCTGATAGATACAGCCGGCCCCTCGGCCGGACCTCTCTTGCTGAAGCCCCTTCTTTACTAAACTCGTGAGATTAGTACAACTAAGCGAGACACCTAGTCTCTTACCACGTTTCTCCTGTTGCCGTGCGCCGTCTTTGACTGAATACGCCGGCACAACCGCTTCGGATGCAGATATTTTTCCTGTATCTACGCCACCACGCCACAACCTGCCTTTCTTTTCTCTCCTTCCCATTCCTGGCATACCGCTTGCTACGTTGCTACATCGACAGATATCAGTAGTGATTAAGGAAGGCTATGCAGCCCTTTCGAGGAAGTATTAACTATCTCGCGAGAGTAAGGAAACGTAATCCCATCGCTCATTTCCATAAGCCTCTGGTTCTTTCTTATAAGCGCCGTGGTAAGGGATGGAGCGGGCTCGATGATGCCGAGTGTGAATCCAACAACACGTGAGAAATTGGCGAAGGAGTGACACTGGGCGGTGTACGTCAGACTGTTTGCAAGCGTAGGTGGGTCCAAGTCAGACATTATGTCCAAGACAAATTTGCAGTGGCACCGCTTTTGATTCTGTGATTAGCGGTATTCTTTGCATTTACGCATGAATAGCACCGTTTTACTTCTCCGACGCGCAGAAGTAATGCTACCAAGTCGCAGTTTTGCAAGAGAAGAGTTCACTGCAGTCACTTTCGCTTCAAGGGACGACACTGTGATTGACAGTGGAGGAAAATGATCCTTAACGCATTAGGTTGGACCGCAGCGGTGGCCTAGTGGTCTGAGCATCCGCCTCGCATGGAGAGTTTCGGGGTTCGATCCCCAGTGCCGCCTGGTACCGGCCGTTGATACAGTGGGTACAAGCTTTCCCCTGCCTGGTGCTCGGCTTATTTTGGGGTGAAATGCTTGGGAAACGGGTCTTGGACCCCATCATGAGTAGAACAGAATACCTTTTGCCATGGCACTCTTTGGCCGCAGATGCCCTCGCGGCATAAAAATCCATCATCATCATCAGCATTAGGTTGGCCGACTTGGTAGTGGCTTCCTAAGTTCACATTTACTAGCGAACTTTGCAGAGGAAGACACTGCACAGAACAAGACAGGACACCCGCTAGACCAACTTAGTTTTATTTAACGCTCACATATGACGTATGCAGAGTCTTTATCAAAAATATACAGCCTAAGGGGTTCTCCTAAGCCGTGTATCGTTGCTCTTCAGCACACTTGACAGTCCTAAACTTGGGGGCGTTGAGGACTTAAATTCCTCCCACCTAGAGCACTGCACGGGCCTCAATCTGAGGCCCGAGCCCGGCCCAGGCCCGCGGCTTCAAGCCCAGGCCCGCCCCAGGCCCGCTAAATTATCGCTCTAGCGAGCCCGGCCCGGCCCGTGAATCCTCGAGTGAAGCCCAGCCCGGGCCCGGCCCGGCCCGTTTCACAGTTACGCTTGACATATACTGCTCACTCTGAGCAAGTAGACTGCTACTAGACGGATAAAAAACTGCCCGACAAAGGTTCTGAAAACAGTTTGCCTTGCAGAAAGTTGGTTCTTTTTAACCCAGAAGGAAGTGATTAAGAGTAGTGCTCGCCATGCCCGTGTTTTGGACAGTGATCTCGTGTTGGTGCACAAAGATAAACTAGGAAGTTCCGAGAGCCAAATAAGAAGGGCTGCATACGCGCGTAACAGACTACTTTGCATTCCCCCATGATTTTAATCAGTTATATTTTGCCGCCCGGAAGTATAAACATTAAAGCTGCCTAGCAAGCAGTGGGATGACAATTTTAGTGAACGCGATCTCACATGTGGAACTCATAGCCGAACTGGTCGCCTTTCAGCAGAAACGAAATGCTAAAAGGCTTGAGTATTTCACGGTGTGTGTTTTGAAGACTATAAGCGTCGCAAACTAATACGTTCTTCCTGAAAGGATTTCTAATAGTGTATAGGTTTGTTCAATGGCCAATTAAGACCGGTTGAATTTTACTCTTACTGGTGGAGCAGAAGATAACGCGCGAACCACGTGATAACTTACAGGGCAAAACACTTGTCATGAAAACCAGGCTGAAGAAGCCAGGAGGGATAGATGTGGTTATGAGATGAGATTTACAAACTGTCGCGAGCTTTTGTGGCTATTTCATTTACGAGACGTTCCGGTCAGCTGAGCAAAATGAAAATCAAATGCGCTTTACTTTGTGAATTTTCTCAACGAGAAAAATATAGCTATAACATAACCGCTATGTTTTTGGGGCTTAAGGACCCAAGGGGAGTCAGGCTGTGAGAGAAACCGAAGCAGAGGGCTCCGGATCATTTCGACCACCTGGGTTTCTTCAACGAGTAGTGATACTGCAAAGTATGTGGCTGTCATGCTGGCCGCCTGGACAGTAAGGCGGCCGCCGAGGCTAGGAGCAAACCCTGGTTCCCCGCCTTAGTAATCAAGCGCCTTGACCACTAAGCCACCGCGGCGTGGAAATAAGGAAATAAATAAGCCAAGTAGTAAAGCTGAGTTTTTTTTTCTCAGCGATCACTATAACCCGTAGCTCATCCGTGTCGCTGCTCCAATGCTGCAGTTGTGTACTTCACTCTGCAATAGTGAATGAATAGCCGGACACCAGCCGTTTCTGTATGGACCCAAGCCCGACTCGGGTCCGCCGCTTTAAGCCCGAGCCCGGCCCGGGCCCGAAACTTCAGGCCCGGGCCCGGCCCAGGCCCGGCAAAACAAATCATGTCCCAGCCCGGCCCGGCCCGCGGGCCGGGCCGGGCCCGGGCTGGTCCGAGCCCGTGCAGTGCACTACTCCCACCTTCGTAAGATTAGGGTACCTGTATACGCAAGAGGAGCCGCGCTGCAGAGCTCAGAAGCAGACCCCGTGGGCTGTATACTCTTGACAAAAACTGTACATTTGATCGTACACTCGTTGGTGCCTCGTCATTGACCACAGGTCTCGCATTTTGATCCCCGCTCATGCGTGACATGCGCTTGAGCTGATAATCAATATTTTTCATTCCCAACATCAGGGACGGGGTTGTTGACACACACGTCACCTGCCCTGTAACTATCGATTGCTTCTATTATCTCCAACTCCGTTATCAGTTCCGTTAGTCGTTTCAGGCTATCTATATCACAACCTTGCATTAGCTCCGCGTTCCATGTAAATCAAAATGAATGCCCACGGGTGTTGTTCCAAAAGGAATCATCGCGGCTGAAATCAGCCCTGTAGACCACCATTGTGCTTTGTTTATTTGTTGTTGTGTCCCGACTATGATTATTGTGTTCTGCTTGTCTAGGCAGCCGTATGCCACGGCGTACGTATGTGCGGAAATCAGGTCGGAAAGAGGGCAGTGGCTGTTAGCTCGGTGTACACATACTATGTGCATGAATTCGTTCACCGGAGGACTGGACAAGTGTTGAAAAATGTCCCCGGCACACCGAGCCGCAGTAACCGGGTTCGAACCAGACCGCGGCGGCAGCATTTCCGTGGAGGCGGAACGCAAAAGGCGCCCGGGTGCTGTACGATGTCAACACGCGTTAAAGATAAATAAATTGGTAAATTGGTTTTTGAGGAAAGGAAATGGCGCAGTATCTGTCTCACATATCTCGGCGGACACCTGAACCACGCCGTTAGGGAAGGGAGGAAGGTGAGAGTTAAAGATCCCCAGGTGGTCGAAATTGTTCCGGAGTGGAGGTAGTTAAAGATCCCCAGGTGGTCGAAATTATTCCGGAGACCTCCACTACGCCACCTCTTCCTCTTTCTTCTTTCACTCCCACCTTCCTCCCTTACCTTACGGCGCGGTTCAGGTGTCCGCCGAGATATGTGAGACAGATACTGCGTCATTTCATTTGTTCAAAACCAATTTACCATATCTGTCTGCCCTCCGGCGATCAAATGCAAAAAATAAAACTAGGACGTACGATCAGACAGTCTGATGCCAGCTAGGTGCGTAAGCAGCCCAGATTTTACCTGAATGCTGTTAGGATGAAACGTTCTGTAAATTACATTTTTGCTTTTGGCCGTTTACCGATTTTCACGCATCGAAATGCCTTAACTTGCGTCAAATAATTTCGTAGTTCCTTTAGCTGTTTCGCATGAAGTTTCCGCAGTAATGCATTCGCCTTTCATTGGAAGGCATCCCCCCCCCCCCCGGAGATTTCCGCAGTGTTGTATGCGATGAGTGACTAACCGTGATGGTTGCCGCTGTCGTTTATGCGAGATCATAATGGCCCGCTTCCACTCGTTTAATATGATGCAATTGCTTACACCCAATCACTCAATGAATGACTTCGCTACATAGTATTGTGTTTATTACTCAGTAATATCGCAAGAAGTTGCCGAGTAGAAGAAAATAACTCGAATTTTAAAATAACTGTCAGTGAAGTTGAGAGAGGGTCGACAATCTGAGGGCGAGTGTGGGCCATGGGTCCAAAAGTGAGGATGAAGAAGGAAAAGTAAAAATGAGGGAATTTGCCCACCTTTGCTTGGGACAGTAACACGTTCTGCTGGGCGAGTTGGTTCATCTTGGTAAAGTAAAAAGCTTTAAGCGCAAAACGACTAAGAAAGGACGGGGACAGCGCTCCTTTGTGTCTGTGTTCTGTCCCCGTCCTTTCTTAGTCGTTTTGCGCTTAAAGCTTTTTACTTTACCTTTGCTTGGGACAGTGGCCGCACAGTCGTGACACGTGTCCAGTACCTAAGAGTAACCAGCACGGGTTCAACAGCCGTTTAGTCTGGTCGTCTCGGCAACCGGCATATTTAGGCACCAGCCAGCTCTGTGATCATTGCTTTCATTTGGTTGTTCACAGTTTATTCTCCAGACTGACGCGGAGACGAACGACTCTGACCACCACTACTGGAGCGTGCGTGCAGAAGCAGGACATGTTCTGCTTCTGCAGGCAAAGCTGATGCCCATGCCTCTGATATTTACGGCATTGCAAAAGCCGTAGGCATGTATGGGAGGAGAATGTGCTTCACAAGTTCTAACTTTACATGTGGCGTCAATTTCTTACCTTCAAACATGACCTTCGCACACCTCGATTGTCCAAAGCGATGAATGTCAGTTATGGGCCACTAGATTACAGTAACTTTGGTAAGTTTCCGTTTGATGTCCACATCAACGTAGGGAATCACAGCTGCCAGTGTACTTCCGTCAACGATAAATGGGCCCCTATATACTGCTGAAGCTTGATACGGCCGTCAGGGCGTGCAAGGTTGCATGGTTCGACACATAAACAAAAAGGGTATTTCCGTGGTCTTGACGCGGACCTCCTTAACTTGCCCAGGAACCAGCTGCTCAGGAGAGGCTGTAAGTTCGTCTCTTGAAGGGATTCAAATCTTCTGCGGACGCGACAGCCACATAAATAGGGGGTGTGAAAATGCTTGCCACTGCAACCGGTAGATTGCTGGGACGCTCAGCGAATTCAGGCCTGTACGCCCTCGAAATCCTGCGACGCTTCATTCTTTGGAAGTCGGTTCACGACCTCGGTGTAACTACCATCGTGCCCATGTCTACTGAGCTGGAGAAGGTATAGATATCCTCGAACCGAGGCACAGCCGAGGCGAAGAGCCACCCACCGTCGTTTAGGACGGTGAAGCCGTCACATCGATGTCATCAGAAGCAGTCAAGCAAGAAAATGATAGGAATGCACGAAGAGCTAACAGCACGGCCAGTCCATGGAGCCGCTGAAAAAGAAATCAGAAAAATCGAGCATATGGTGTCTCGCCATGTGGATGCATTACGCATAACTATCCCCTATGGTCATTGAAGCGCTTCGGTCACCCTGCGGAAGCTAGAGCCCATTATGTTGTTGAATTAAAACGAAGGAATGAGGAAACGATTTCCTTCAGCCCTCTCGTTTAAGGTACAAGAGATAAGAGCAACGCGGAAAACTTCCCCAAGTTGTGGCATGCGCATGCATGGAGAAACTTGCACGTCTAAAGCAGTCTTGATATCACTTCATCTAGACGCGCCAGAGGCAGACTACGAAAACAAAGAAAAATTACCGAAGACACTTTGAAAATTCTGAAGTGTGCTTGGCGAAAGCCTTGTGGTCAAGCCACTGCCGCTTCCCCGAACCGCTTGGCGCGTGGCAGGCTTCCCGCATGTGCGGTTTTTACTGTCTTTGGCGACTGCGGTCGCTTTTTTGATTGTAGCTCTTAGGCGCCGGTTTCGCGGCGTCGCCGTCGCCGTTTCCCTTTCGGCGTTCATTGTGTTCGTTGGCGTTGGCGTTGACGTTTTACACTCTGACCACTTTAAGGAAAGGAAGTGCGCAAACTGCTCCCTGGGTCAGTGGACGCCTAAATCGCGCTGTTGTGTTGTTGATGCGGCCGTATGAGCCGTTGCCTAGCAACTGTCGCTGTGGACACCCGAACCGCACCGTGCGGGAAAGGAGGAAGTGGGAATGAAAGAAGAAAGAGGGGCCGTACTGAAGAAAATGAAAATTGTATTTGAGGAAAGGAAATTACGCAGTAACTGTCTCGCATATCCCGCCATCCGTTTGTAGAGGAAGGCAGCAAGTGGGAGTGAAGAAACAGAAAGAGGGTCCGTAATGAAGAAAATGAATTTGAGGAAAGGAAATTACGGAAGAGTTGCGCCGCTGCGTGGAGGAGAGGCCACAGTTGGCACGATTCCAGCGCACGGACGGACACCGCGAGCACGGACGGATACTGCGAGCATGAGTCTAAGGCCTCTCAATGAGGGGCTTTATTCAGAGTCTACTCCAAGTGAGCAAATGGCTTTCGCACTGTGATTTCCTCTGTTAGGCCAAATTGATTGGCTATTGATAGGACTTGCCTCTGTTTTGTTTGCCGTGTATGTATGAGCTTTAATTGCGAATTATGTGTTGTACAAAATGCGTCGTTTGCAACCGCCTTGTTTTACTGACCTTTTTTTTTTAGCTGCCGTGCCTTCCTCTCCTCGAGGTTCTCCACCCTTTTGAAACCGGCTCGTCAGTATCGACGCTGCCTCAACTCTCCTGTTCTTTGTGTATGTTTTTTCCCTCACGTAATGTTCTGTTTTGCCGGCAGTTACGTTTGAGATATTCCTGCGCTTGATTATCTCATTTTTATTTGATTGTAGACTGAGCCCACTCGAAACAGCTTTTTACTTTTTCTTCTCATTTCCACTTATCAGCGCTAGCTGTTAGGGTGTCGTTCTGTGAGGTCGCGTCGCCCACGCGCACCCTTACACTCATGTAATGTACAGTCGCGGACAGAATAAAATGGACCATGGCTCCGAATTGAACACGCGGATAAGCGCCATCTATGGTTGCCGGGCAACCTAGTGTCGAGGTCAGCGTGCGCACGCGCGTTCTCTCTTGCGTGCAGCCTGCCTAATCGCTCGCTTCCGCTCGATGCTCTCTTTGATAGCAGTATAGTGAACTAGTTCATATAATAGTAGCGAGTGGCACGATATAACGCCACAGTATAGACACCGCGGCTACAGTCGACTGACTCCCTGGGGGCGAGCAGGCCTCGACAGCATGCCGCAAGTATAACCCGTCGACTGCGTGCCATCTTCCTGCACGACCCAACACGAGGCAAGTGATAGAATCGTAGCCCAGCAGGTGAGCCGCGACATCGTTAATCTGCTACGCAGGTACGTCTTCGCAAGTGTAAGAATCGCACGGCGCAAACGGTGCCGTAATGAAGGGCTCCGGAATAATTTCGACCACCAGGGGACCATTAACATGCATTGACGGAGCACATCACACGGGCGCCTACAGCGTTTCGCCTAGCGCCCGTGAGAAGAGGAAGATCAGAGGAAAGGCGCGGTAATCGGTCGCCACTTGCAAGCGCTTTTAGCAGGATGGTGGTAAAACTTTATTCTCGCCAAAATTCATTCACAGCTTTAAAGCGAATGCTCTACTACTCCCATACAAAGCTGAAGGTCAAGTGGCTATGAAATTTGACCTTCAAAGCAGGAGGAGTGGAGGCTTGACTCTGACGTCATGCCACGTGACTCGCAGCAGCTGCGTATGCGGGGCCGATACCACTGTCGCAACCGCCGGGAATCGCGGGACGAGCTGGCGGGAGCATGTTCCCACCACGAGGTCGCCCGCCGGCCAAGAGCGGAGCCCGCGTCGACCCGTCCGTACACGGCGAAATCCCGAGCCAAAAGATGGCCGTCTCCCCCGCGCGCGCGCGCAGCAAACACGCCATACGTGGCCAACGTTACTAGAACAAACTCGTAACGTTGATCCGTGGCGCTGTGACACCGGCACCCTCCCTTGTTAGTTAAAGCAACTAACACGGCTAAGGAGGGTGCACTGCGGGGAAGCGAACCACAGGGGACGAGTAAAGTGTGTCCCCACAAGCGGCGGTGTGTCCCATGGACATTCATGCAGTATATGAGCCAAGTCAGCCCTATCTTGGCCATACAGCTTACACTGGGGCGAGAATATTCCCTGATATGTAATGAAGGTTCTATAAGGGTTGGGGAAAGTGCTCGTCACGAATTGCCTCCAGGCCACCTGCTGAGGTTAGGTCAAACACTTATCGTGGAGGTTGGTGTCCAAGTACATATCATTACGGTAGTGCAAAGTTATGTCGTGGTACGTGATCATGCGCTTCATGGCCGACCGCAGGTTTGGGCAGGCCACGGCAAAATCGTGGGCTGCCAGCGATCGCCGGCCGCGTCTCGAGCGGACGCGCCTCATTTCGGCTCCGACAATTTTCGTCCGGATTACCGAAAAATTCCCTACGACCGCGAAAATTTTGCTTGTACTCGACGGTTAACATCACCCGGCACCCGAAGACATCGCTCTCGACCGGATGGGCCAATTTTTGGGCCTTTTAGGCCCATTTATGTCTTCATCCCGTGGGAGCCCTAGCCAGGCCTAAAGCCAAGCAGCCTGTCTCCAGCGTTCTCCGCGGACGCCATGGCGGCCTCCGCTCGCCGTGGGTACGATCCCGAGACGATGGCATGGACTGAAGTCGTCGCAGAAGCCCCGTCTTCTCCTGAACCCTCCACTCCGACGCAGGAGATCGTGGATGAAGGCCTCTTCTCGTTGGTGGCACTTCGCAAACGCCAGCAGCGCCTGAACACCTCGGCAGTGGACGGACCCACCGTGAGTGCCCCTGCTTCTGTGCATCAAAATACTTCAAGTTCAAACCATCAGCTCTCGCAAACAGCTGGATCGACGAAATGGCGGCCTACCGCTATGCCTCGACTCCGCAAAGAAGACTTCACGATCGTCATCAAGCCCAGAATGACGGTCTCCCTGAAGACGGTTCTGCAGAACGGTGAGCTTGGTGCTTTGCTCTCCGCCTATGTTAATGCCTCCTCAGTGGACACTCTTAGTATCTGGCCCATCTGGGACCAGAATATCGTTATCGCCACCACTCAAGACGTGAATGCGGCGAACGCGCTCGCTCGTGAATTTACTCTGAAAGCTTCCAAAGGCTCCATCCCGATGGTCGGTCACGCCAAAGTCAACGGTGAAGTCTGCAGGGGGATCATTACCGTCCATGAGCAGGAAACTTCTACCACCCTGAAATCGAAAGTCCAGTGGCGCGGAGGAGAGATAGCCTTCATCCGCAAGCTGGGGAAGTCGACGATTGCCCTGCTCACCTTCGTGGGGCATAAAGTGCCACGTTACGTGCACTATAACAGTGTGGTGACCTTGGTACGCGAATACAAACGGACTATTCCCGCGTGTTTCCGATGCGGCACCATCGGCCACCGTGTGGACTTATGCCCGGATCCTCAACGCAATAGCTGCGGACACTGCGGCCAAACGGTCGCAGTCCTCGAAGACGGCAACTTGGAGACCCACGAGTGCACCCCTTCCTGCATCGTCTGCGGTGGCGGCCACCTTACGGGCTCGCAAGACTGCAAAGCGAAATTCCGGCGGCTGCAACGACCGGGAAACCCAACCGGTCAACGAAAGCAGCGTCAGTGTGCAGTGCCCCCAGGAGCTGACACCACTCCAAAAGTTCCCCCGCCTGGCAACAAGCTGGTGCAAGGCACATCCGGACCAGCGCCACCGGCGGGCGCGTTGCCCGGGCGTGTCTCCAAGTCCCCTCCATCAACAAGCCAAAAGTCGTCACGTGGTCCAGGCGCACCCGTATTCCAGAACGGAGATTTTCCGCCTCTCGAGGGCCGTCCGCTTGGCACACCAAAGAAGACATCACAGCCAAAGGTAGGCAGCCGAGACGGGCCTCCTCCGTCCCCCCGCACTCCCCTACCTTCTTCCCCATCAACCCTTCCTCCTCCTCCCCCCCTTAACTCTGAGGTTGCGGACCTCCGCCGTGAGCTCGAGACTCTCCGGGCTCAAAATGCTCAACTCCAGGCCAAAATTCATGCGCTAGAAACGGCTCGGTCCTTCCCGCCTATTGCCTAGGTAGCTCCGGAACCGATGCAACAAGTGCCGGTGGACCCGACATCATCTAGCTCTGACGCGCGTTTCACCGCCCTCGAAAACGCCCTTGCCGCATTAGCGACTCAGATGTCAAATTTCGGCCAAATTCAAGAAAACCTGTTCAAGTCAGTCACGGCCACGGTTACGGCCACCGTGACGGCCAATATTAAGACGTGGCTGGAGTCAAACCCCAGGCTTCTACGCCGAATGGGGCCCCTCAAAGACGCAAACCGCCCATCAATATTCAACCGCCCCATCGATCTAACCGAACTCAAGGAAGAGCCGGAACCGATCCAGCCGCAGGTGACGGAACCTGTGCCGGCTCTCCAAGGCAGTCTCCCTTCAAATCAACATGGCTGCGTCCTATCCCAACCAACACCCTAAAGGGCGCCGCCCCCCGCAAAGACAGCAAGTTTTTTCCCTTGTGCAATGGAATTGTCGGGGTTTCAAAAACAGGACCAAACGCGCCCACTTAACGGGGCTGCGAAACACTGCCTGGGGGAATGCCGGCTATACTTCAGGTGGATTCTTTATGTCACACAGATGCTGACTTAAAAAGAATTACAGGAATCGATGCACAGGAACGGGAGTTATTCAGTGAATAAATTTCAAAATACAAGCAAACAAAACGCTGCCCTCAACTCGATTTTGGCCGGGCTTCCCACTCCCATTTCGCTCTCCCAATGACGGCACCTGGCGCAACCAATCAAAACAGCCAGCCAGAGCACGTCGCGGAAGTTTGTACTCCATGGTTGCCTGCTCTCTGTGAGACTGGCAGCGTTGTTTCCATGCCAGAGCGCCCCTGGTGGCGTATTTTTATTTTACTTGCTTTGCAGGGCTTTTATCTAAGACAAACAAATTGTTTTTGTTGATCTAATATAAAACGCAGACAGGTGACAAAATGCGTCTCTATTTATTCACACAATTTGCAGTATATTTACTGTTTGTCCGGTCATCAAGCTCGCGCCAGGTGATGTCATATCCGCTGCTAAAAACCCGCCACTGTGTGGCGACACCATCAGAGCCATGAAGTTGTTTTTGGGAGGACATTAAAATATTAAAAAAACGGAATGTACGCGGTATTACCGACGCTAATAGCACCATTATAACTCACTGTATGCAATCAACAGGCAAAACAGTTAACCAAGATTGTGTTTCTGGGCCCCTTTAAGGGCGTACATTGACAACTTTGAACACCCCGCCGCAGTCCTTGCGTTGCAAGAAACTGGAGATGCGGTTAAGCTCACGGGCTATAACGCTTTTCAACGAGACCCGTTCACCTGTATCCTAGTCCATAAGGGTTACACAGCGCAGGAGGTTGATCTCGATCTAAATTTGGAATATTCGTACGTGATGGTCTCTGTCCTCCCCCTGCGGCGAACAGATAGCCCCGCACACATACTTAATATCTACTGCCCCCCGAAACTCAAAAACATCACTTTTTCTAACATCTTTAGCGCAGCGCTAAGGATCGCGGGTCGCGACCCCCTCGTGATAGTGGGCGATTTTAACGCGCCCTGTCTCATGTGGGGCTATTGCAAGGAAGAGACGCGTGGTCGTAAGTTGGCGGAACTTATATCTACGCTGGGCATCACTCTTCTAACCGACCCGGTCCACCCAACACGTGTAGGGAACTCCGTCACTCGGGACACTTGCCCCGACCTTACCCTCGTGAAACACATCCAACACGCAGAGTGGACCAACACCGAGGACACCCTCGGTAGCGACCACTGCATACTGAACACTGTCATTTACACTCGGCCCTTACGTCGCCCCCTTGCGCAAGCCAAACTTCCCGACTGGAACGCTTTCCGCCAGGCCCTCCCAGTAACTTCTCTCATGGAACAGGACTACTCCACTTGGGCACAAGGACTCATGCAAACACTCCGTTCGCACGAAAACCATATCCAGCTTACGGAGCGTGCACCTGACGTGGATAACCACCTGATGCACCTCTGGGAAGCTCGCCGCAGCCTCACTAAGCGATGGCGGCGGCAGAAACACAACCGTAAACTCTGCGCTCGCATCTCTGACCTCACCCAGCAAGCTGCCGAGTATGCTGCCCAGCTCGCAGACACTAACTGGGTAGATCGATGCAACAGCGCAGCAAGACATATGTCCAGCCGCAACACTTGGCGGCTCTTCAGGACTCTCATAGACCCCACACAAACACGCTCGGAAACACAGAAACACATCAATCGCGCGATACACAACTTTCAAGGAAACACGAAGCAGCTAGCGAACACCTTGCGCTCACAATACCTCAATCAGGATCAAGACCCGCGCGGGCAGGATTATTCGTATGCAGGCTGCGATAATCCGGAACTGGATCAACTTTTCCAGCTTCACGACCTTCGCGCGGCTCTTGCCAAAATGCGCAGGGGGACGGCGCCCGGGAGGGATAAGGTCACAGTCAAATTATTGGCGAACCTTCCTGATCGGGCATACGAAACCCTACTCGAATATATTAACGCCATTTGGACCGGGGACACTTCGTTGCCACCGGATTGGAAGACATCATTGGTAACCTTTATCCCAAAGGCGGGGAAACCGGTAAACACAGACAACCTCCGGCCCATCTCCCTCACTTCATGCGTAGGAAAACTGATGGAAACGATGGTCCGTGACCGCCTCTCAGAATATCTCGAGAGCAAGAACTCCTTTGCCGACACCATGTTCGGTTTCCGACCCAGTAAGTCCGCACACGACATCCTTTTACAGCTTCATCACGAGGTTCTCGAACCCATAGAACACCCACACAACGACAAAATAGTCCTAGCACTCGATCTCAAGGGTGCGTTTGACAATGTTAAACACGGCGTCATACTAAAACACCTTAGCGAGATCAACTGTTGTCCTCGTACATTCAATTACATCAAAGATTTCTTAACAGACCGCTTGGCCTATATATGTATACAAGAGACCGAGTACGGCCCGTTTGAGATGGGAACGCGGGGCACACCACAAGGCGCTGTGTTGTCCCCGCTTCTCTTTAACATTGCTATGATGTATCTCCCGGCACAGCTGGCGGCTGTCGGCGGTGTTCAGCATGCGCTGTACGCCGATGACATCACCATCTGGGCCACTAGGGGAAATATAGGAGAGATGGAGGAATGCCTGCAAGCAGCGGCGAGCATAGTTGACCACTATGCCACGTACTGCGGCCTCCAGTGCTCCCCGTCCAAGTCTGAATTTGTGCATATTCGATCTTCTCCGAAATGCAAAATCTCCGTTCAGCTTTCTCTCGCAAGCGGCCCCATCCGTGAAGCGAAGGAACTACGAATACTCGGTCTCTTCATTAATCAACATCGTAAGGCAGAGACAACTCTTGCCAAACTCCGCAAAGTCGGCGACCAGGTGGGCCGAATGGTTCGCCGCGTTTCCAACAAGCGAGGAGGGTTGCGAAGTAAGGATGCGATGCGGCTCGCGCATGCCTTCGTAACAAGTCGAGTACTGTACTCGACTCCTTACCTCCGCTTACGGAAACATGACGAAGATCACTTGGAGATTGTACTTCGCAAAATTTTCAAGAGAGCCCTCGACCTCCCGATATCCACTTCCAACGCGCGACTTCTCGCTTTGGGGGTGGTGAACACCTATCGAGAACTCCGCGAGGCGCATCTCGTTAACCAATACACGCGTCTCGCCCAGACCGTGTCCGGTCGCCGCCTCTTGGACCGGTTACATATCAGACATGATCACCATACCATGGAACGGGTTCGAGTGCCAGAACTGTTGAGAAGCGCCCTGTATACGTTCGACCCCTTCCGACTGAGATGAACACGGAGGACCATAATGGCCGGCGCCAGGCGCGGGCGAATGCCCTGCACCGCCACTATGGCTCAAAGAAACACGTCTTCTACGTCGACATTGCAAGCCCCTACCGCTCCAGGGGGGAATGGTACACGGCTGCAGTCATACACGAGGGAAAACAGGTGGACGGCCTCTCGTTCAGAGCACCCAACTCAACGCATGCGGAGGAGGTGGCGATCGCCCTCGCAGCCTCCCATCCCGACTCTAAATTCATCCTCACAGACTCTCGCGGAGCCTGTCGTAACTTTGAGTTCGGTTGGATCACTCCACTCGCTCACCAAATTTTACACCGCAGTACTCGCGACGGCGATCCAACTCATCGCTCAATCATATGGGTCCCCGGCCACCAAGGCATGCCAGGTAACGAAGCCGCCCATGAGGCAGCCCGCGCACTCACTCACCGGGCACCAGGCGTCCCTTGGGAGGAGCTTAACCAAGATCACAGCCCTCTCCTTTCTTTTAAAGAAATTACTGAGCACTATCGTGCCGAACACCGGCGATACCCAGTTCCTATGAAAGGACTGGGTAAAGCTGGCGAACGAATTCTCCTCAGGCTCTTTACAAACACCCTGCTGTGCCCGGCGGTTCTCAAGCACTTTAATCCTTCTTTTGACGGCCGCTGCTCATTCTGTGGGGAGGTGGCCGACACCTTCCACATGGTTTGAGCATGCAGAAAAAATCCTTCTCTCCCCCAAATCACCCCTTCCCCTACCCGAGAGGACTGGGAGGCGGCCCTACTCATCTGCCAGGAACTATCGGCCCAGCAGGCCCTGGTTCGGCGGACTTGTGTAGCGGTCTCGACCAACGGGATCCCGGAATGAGGGACTCCGACTAGTATTGTAAGGGGTGAGACCCACTAGGGGCCTCTCCCCGAGCACCTCTCTGTACATTACTAAATAAATGCTTTTCTCCTCCTCCTCCCTGGGTGGGGCAAGTGCGCAGGGACGCGAATAACTTGAATCTGATTGATGCTAGACTGGCCTGTCTCTCAAGAATAGAGATAGTGGCAGCGTGTACTCTGCCTTTCGCGAAATTTAGCCCGATTGTCTAGGAATCTCTGAGAATGTATTCAGCTTCCGTTGAGGCGATGGCCAGGCCAATAGCCGCCTCCTCGGCTACTTCAGCATGCTTCAGCTTTAAGGGTCAGTCTACTGAATTTTATCGGCCACACTTTCATTGCGCATGAAGAAGTGGCAAGCCCGGATTGCCGGCCAGAACAATGCGGACCTCTTGTGCACGATGTGTGGGCAGGAAGAGGATA
Source organism: Amblyomma mixtum (assembly GCF_055824585.1). Classification (NCBI taxonomy): domain Eukaryota; kingdom Metazoa; phylum Arthropoda; class Arachnida; order Ixodida; family Ixodidae; genus Amblyomma; species Amblyomma mixtum. The sequence continues at coordinate 116,631,840 of NC_143015.1, read as the reverse complement.
CGATCGAACATGTGATTCTGACATGTCTATCGCTCCACCCCTGCCAACCGAGTGGATGTACCATGAAAATCATGAAAATACAAACGTCATAGTAATTTATAAAGTGCAATTTTCAAGTGATGATATGATTAAACGAAATCGGCACTGAAAGGACATTGGTTATATATATCGCAATTATGCGAAGCCGCATTTTGTCATTAATAAAATACAGGGACGTGAGCACCATGACCCTGAAAGGGTGCGGCAATCAATCCAATCCAAGACGAAGCGACATGGTATCTTGTTTGACAGGCAGTATGTCAAGCTTGCAGAATCTGAGCGAAGTTAAAAAGAGAACATTGTCAAGGATAAACGAAAAAACTTTGACCCATACGAGTCAACTCCCCTGTGGAAGATATTCTTCCACCATCGATGACGAGAGTAGCGACGCGGCGACAAACATGGCGGCACCCTTCGAAGCCAGACCTCTCGCTTCGGACCGTTATATTAACTCTATGCTTCGGGCTGAATTCTCATTGTTGCTGCCTTTTATTGCGAAAGCAATACTGCTTGCACTTTTCTGCCATCGATGGTCGTGGCGCCTTCTTACACAGCGGCGTGTCACGTGACCGTGTGACGTCACGACAGACCAAGAGACGGGGCCCCAGCTCGCGCCATCGATGGCGGAGGTACAGCCTTACACGCCAGCTGCGCCGCTCCACTACGTGACCGCGTGACGTCACGACAGACGGAGAGCCGGGGCCCCAGCTCGCGCCATCGATGGTGGTGGTACAGCATTACACGCCGGCTGCGCCGCTCCACCACGTGACGTCACGGCAGACCGAGAGCCGGGGCCCCAGCTCGCGCCATCGATGGCGGTGGTGGTGGTGGTGAAAAACTTTAATCAAAGAGAGCTTGAGGGTTAAAAAAAAATAACCCTGCTGCATGGTCGGTATCCTTAGTCCGGACACCGCATGACGAGGCCCCGTCTCGCGCCCGCTTGACCAGAGCCCTTTGGGACTCCAGTGTGGAGCAGTTGAGGAGGGCAGTCTCCCATGCCTCTCGGGTGGGGGTGGGGGAGGGGGGAAGGTGAGGATTCTGAGTACATGCCCACACCATGTGAAAGATATCGCAGATCTCTCCACAGTGCGGGCAGCGCCCATCTGTGTTCGGATCGAAGTGTTTTGCTATTGCAGGACAGAGAAGGGTTCCTGTCTGCAGGCGCCGCAGAGTTCGCTCCTCCGCCTTACTCAGCCCCTTGGCAGGTGCCGGGTAGAGACGGTGGCTGTCGCAATAATAAATTAGGATTTCGCGGAACCACAGAAGCGGTTTAAGGTACAGCCTTACACGCCAGCTGCGCCGCTCCACCACGTGACCGCGTGACTTCATTACAGACCGAGAGCCGGGGCCCCAGCTCGCGCCATCGATGGTGGAGGTACAGCATTACACGCCGGCTGCGCCGCTGCCGAGAGAGGGCGCTCGCTAGAGCGGGATAAAACGGGGGGGGGGGGGCTGCAGCTGCGCTCCTCTCAGTGCGCTATGTCGGATGATGTGTACAAGGCGAGGCTGGAACGATCTGCTGCGGCCAAGCGACGGCGCCGCGCCGAAGAAACAGACGAAGAACGGCTAGCTAAACAACGTGCGTATGCAGCAGCCTGGCGAGCACGCCGGTCAACATCGCTTGATGCGGGTGTATCCACAAGTGCAGGGCCAAGTTTAATGAGCGGCGTTAACGGTAGCGAAACTATGGAGATGGCCAGTTTGGAGACAAGTTTCATGGACGCTCTTATTGCCGAAGATACTTCAATGGGTGAAGAATCTATGAAGAGTATGGAATGACACAATTTCAACATACCAGTAGTATAAACAGAGCTCCAGCTCGTGCCGTCGGCGCAGAGCGGCGGTAAACACGGCGGATGCGGGCTGAAGAAACGGATGAAGTTGCTTTCGCAATTTCCGGGCTTAACCAAGCTGAGCCTCTGCCAATTTTTACAGTGCGTTCACTGGCCATAAATGGGGCACCGGTCTTTTACTTCATCTCACCTCGCCTGTTCGAAAATGTTTAAATGATAAATTTGCATTATTTTGAAGTAAGAGTGACGATTCTGCCACTTCTAGGCTTAAAGGGTCAGTCTACTGAATTTTATCGACCATATTTTCTTTGCGGCAACCGATAGCTCTTTACTCAAATTACCGTTTAGCCAGCTGTGGTGCCAAGAAGTGCGGTAGAACATTTTAAAATAGAATTAATTGATGTGGGAACACATCTGTGTGAGATGGTAGTCTCATCTGGCAACCATCTGGATTACCGCCGAGCCGCGCGGCGACAAACATGGCGGCGCCCGTCGAAGCCGGACCTCTCGCTTCGGACTGAATTCTCGTTGTTGCTGCCTTTTTCACTGCGTTCACTGGCCATAAATGGGGCGCCGGTCTTTCGCTTCGTCTCATCTCGCCTATAAGAAAACATATAAAGGATAAATTTACTTTACTTTAATAATTAGAGTGACGATTCTGCCGCTCCTAGGCTTAATTGGAGAGTCGGTTTGTTTCCAGCAATGGTTCCCGTCCTGACAACCAGATGGCGCCACTATAGGCTGAGTTTATTTTTGCGTCTCTGCTAGCATATGCTGAACTAAAAGTGGGAATGTGCCTGCGTTTTGCGTACGTGTAGCTATAAATATTCAAGTGACTCACAGAAAAAGCGAGCGGTACGCCTTCTACAGCTTACTAGAACAAAACGTGCGTTTCTCTGACATTGGGGCATACAAACGGTACGTAGTATATTCACTTATGCTTCTACAAAAAAAGACTACCACCTTCTTGAACAAAATGAACGTTTGGGGTCGCCACCATGCATTTTTACGCGACTTTTAACGCCAAAATAAAATATAAATTCCTGCCTAAACCGGGAGCAGTTCCCTCGTAATTGATGTTATAGGGTGCCAACTACCAGAATATACCATTATTTATACACTCATCTCGGTGAGTAGACTGACCCTTTAAGAGGAGAGATGGTTTGTTTACAGTAATGGTCCCCGTCCTGACAACCAGATGGCGCCCCTATAGGCTGTTTATTTTTGCGTCTCTGCTAGCATACGCTGAACGAAAAGTAGGAATGCGCCTGCGTTTAGTGTACGTATAAGTACAAATATTCATGTCATTCACAGAAAAAGCGTGCGGTACGCCTTCTACCGTTTACTAGAACAAAACATACGTTTCTGTGACATTGGGGCAAAAAAAGTCTACTACCTGCTGCAACAAAAAGAATGTTTGGTGTCGCCACCATGAATTTTTACGCCACTTTTAACGCCAAAATTAAAATACAAATTCCTGCCCACACCAACAGCAGTTCACTCATTATTGCCGTTATAGGGTGCCAACTAGCATAATATGCCATTATTTATACACTCATCTTCGTGAGGTGACTGACCCTTTGATGCCTGTAACGGTTTGGGAAAGTGTTGGGTTTGTGTTTTCTTTCCTTCATCCACGTCTTTTCCTGCCGCCCCATTCCTACCAGAGCATGTTCACCTTAATGGTGGCCGCTGCAAAGGGTTTACCTGACCCCTATCGCACTAGCCATTTCCTGGTCAGGATATTCCGCGACATGGACAGGGACTGTCTCCTGGAGCTGCGAATAGTTCCTTAGTGCTTCGCCTACGCTTTTCGTCTTGCGGCGTGCAGCTCAGGGTGCATGTTCATGGGGACGGGATTAATATACAGCTGCTTGTGTATATGGTGGAGACTTGGCCTACATGACTGTGTGGATTCGTATCCGATCTGCAATTCTTGCAATATAGCTCTTTCCATTAGGGTTATTAATGGATGCTTGCACTGAGCCACACGATCCACTGTCACAGAAGCACCTAACATTTCGTTGGTGTATCTGCCGTTTGATTTGATGCGTGACTGTGGTGACAGTTATGTAGCATATTCTCCAATGCTAACACGAATGGGAAATGGTGGCAGAGGAAAATGGAGCAGGCCTAAGTACCTAAGTGGAGGAACAAGTGGTATTTTTTGAAGGTTGTCAATACCTTTGTTTTTGATTGTTTTTTGTTTGAGAGGCTTAATGTCATGCAGTCACAGGCATCCTGTTAAGGATCAAATAGAGAAGGGTCCAGTGATTCGTTTTAAAAATAATAGAACAGAAGATGAGCCCTTCATATGGAACCAGGCATGCTTGTTAAAGCATTTACAGTTCTGCATGCACTGTAGGGTTAACCATAATAACATGAATGACAACTTTGTTACCACTGCAGCGAATGATTATCAGTCAATATTAGGCATGAAGACAAAATATGTCGCTCCTTACTTGCAATTACTCTGTAGGAGACTTTAGTGGAGAAATTATTTTTGCCTAATTCGTGTTTGTTAAACATTGATAATTTTTTAAGGGCAACATTGATGCAAAAATATAGTATAATAACAAAAGAAGGATATACCAGTATTTCTTCAAATGCTTTATTAACACTGTAAAAGAAAAGTCTGATATTTAAAAACAAAGTTGGAACTCGCATACCTAGTCATATGCCATTTCTTCAAGTCTGTACTGTGGTGTAGCACAACACAAGCTTGTTTTTAACTTCTCGTCAACCTCCAGACGGTATGTCGCCTCTTCAAAAACATCACTTGTTGACACCTGCACGAGTCGAAATGTGAAATGCAAGTCACAACAACCAGTACAAGGGCAACATTTAGAGAAGGACTGCATAAGCTGCAAAAAACACTTCATATGCTTTTATTTGATGTTAGGCACCTGGGATAACCAAAAGTGTAATGAATATCCTGCTTGCATGAGTGCACATGGAAGAAATGTTCTCTCATGTGAAGTACTCTTGTCACTGCATGGTTGTTGTGAGGTGTCATCCAACGATCAAAGATGAAGCTTAGAGAAACAAGGTTATGAAGGATTAGTTACTATGTACATAACTGTTAAGTGACTTCTGATGCCTGAAACCGCTAGCAATACCACGGTAGCAAATGGCCACTAGCTTTTGAACAAAGCATGCAATAATTAACAATCATTACTGGTAACATGTTGTGCCTTACCAGAGTAAATCCTATCTTCTCGAACAATCTTCTGCTGATTGTGTTGCTCAGTTTGATCTTGGCTGAGAAAGCATCGACATGAAGCTTTTCAACTCCTGCGATAATCAAGCGGCATGCATCAGGAATGGCAAGGCATTTTTCGAGGTGCTAAAATCTGGAGAACACTCTTATATGTAAGACAGAAAGCAGCTTTACTACAAGCAAAAACTTTTCTTTTTCTATGCATTAACAAGCTGCCCACACAACCTGTCACAGCTGTTCCTGGCACGCTAGGGTTTCTTTCCCGCGTTTTGCTATTGGAGAAAAGCATATTTTTAAACAATAATTGCTTTCCTAAAATTATCAAATACGTTATCCACAAGGCAACTGCATTCTTCAGATCAAGCCAATAAAAACATTTTATATTCCAGCTGCTATATAGAGCCTGTACCTAAAGAAATAAGGCTAATTTAGGATAAGTAATGCCTTCCTTGCCTTTGCGATGTTTTTAGAAAAAATTCTGCGCCGAAAAAACATCTGCTTCTGGAACGTGTACAGATTTTATTCCCGCGCTTTGAGGAGCTGTTTTTGGCTTTGGTGGATAGTGGGTGCATCATAGAAAAAAGGGTCGCAAAAATGGGGATACGCTTAACCTTCGCCTTCAAGAGTAAAACGCGCTAGACTTATAGGGTCTCGCTTCCATCGCCGACTAAGGTGCCTAATTGCTAACTAGCATGCTCATTACTATTGATGTACACATGAGCACGTCTTCAAGCACTCTAGCCGTGGGCTGGCTCCGTGGTTATCACGTTCGGCTGTTAACCCGAAAGAAGCGGATTTTCCACTGGGAGGCCAACTTCTTGCACGAATCATGCGAACCCATCCCTCTCTTGAAAACCTAGAGGTAAGGAGTCCGGAAGAATTTGGTTTTGTTTCGTATCTGTTCCTTTCATTGGGGCATTGATAGGCCATGCATACAGCACTGTGTCGTCGTTCAGTGTTAAATGTCGTAAGCCCATGTTTTACATACTGGTGGCACAGAAGCATTGCATGTATATTTTGTATTATACGGAGTGTGTTGATGGCTTCAGACTAACCACACCTGTGGCAGTGAAAGTTGAATTTGCATGCTATAATGCATGGTATCAAAATTAAGTGATCACTGGGAAATTTATATCCGCCATATTTTGTTATTTTTCAAAAGAGCGCAGAAACGCGGCTGCTGATATTCTCGGTTCTTCTATGCAAGAGCGAGAAATTTGGGTTATTGAGTGACAATAGGAACCGCGATCTTGGACCTATAAGTGTTACTTTCAGGGATAGCACATGCGCTCCGCATGTGCGTCCGCTGTGAAATAACATTCTCTGGACGAAAGCAATTGCGAGACTGCGTAAGCTGGTGTGTGCACCACAGAAGCGATATACGCCTACCGCTGTTCCTTAAGTACTGCTTGCTTTTTTGAGCCCTGAGCTTTTCTGCCTGTTATTCTGCACAACAAGGACCCGACAGCAACGGTGGCGTGAATCCGGTAAGATATAATCTTTTCGACGAGCGGGATGAGGCATCGAGTTGAAATGAGGTAGTTCTATTGAAATGCGCATATTTGTGAAATAGTGTTAGGACAGCGATGTCACGGCGCGTGCTTAATGATTGTAGAGAAAGATCTGTTTTAATCTGAGTGACGCTTGAACGGTAGTTATAGTTTCGTGAAATGAATCGTGCTGCCCTGTTTTGGATAGATTCTAACGCGATGATCATGTTCTTATGATAGGGAGACCAAATGGGAGAACGAAGGGCACAAACACACTCCATAATTTTAAATCAGGTTCATGGTTTATTGGGGTTTAATGTCCCAAAGCAACTCAGGCTGAGGAGGACGCCGTAGTGGAGGGCTCCGGAAATTTCGACCACCTGTGGTTCTTTAACGTGCACTGACATCACACAGTACACAGGCCTCTAGAATTTCACCTCCATCGAAATTTGGCCGCTGCGGCCGGGATCGATCTCCAGTATCCCTGGGTGCCAGGATAGAGATTGCTGCTCTGCTGCCACTGTCAGCAAAAATGCAGAAATGTTTGATACGAGATTCCTTATAAAGCATGCGCCAAACCTATTCGAATCATTGTAACTGTAGTGAAACGCCGTTCTTTCAGGCCGACCTTGTGCATTAAGAATGCATGCTGGCAGGACCTACGTCCTGATTGTGCAGTGGGTGGGGAAGCATTGCCACAATTTTCGCGTGCAGAAATTCCCTCAACAGCAGTGATCAGTGGCCTGGCATGTTGTCGTGTCTGTGATTAACAGCAGATACATGCAGCTTTTTGCTCAAGCAGTTGAGCCCTTGCATGCAAAAATCTAAATTAAATGCACATCCAAAACATAGAAGCTCCTTATGCACAACTCTTCAAGTAAAAAAAAGAAAGAAAAGATTTCATTTCTTATCTGCTCATTCACACCTTCTTTGGTTGCAGCGACATGGTAGTGTGCTGCTGAAGACTATTTTCTGGCCTCGAGGCCATACTTTAAAATGGAGGCTTAATCTCTGGTAATCTGTAGTTTCAGGAAATTGGACCCCCTTGTTGTGTGATTCAAATGTTCAAGACAAATCTATTCAAGGCTTTCCTTGTGTTCACTGAACAGGCTTGTCTGACACCACAAGTGTGACAATAGCGGATTTACTGAGCCTAATGCAAACTACTTTACGTTTTCGGCCACAACACAGCACTTAATAACTTGCTCACTTTACTGGCGAACAGAACATCGTAACGACCTGCAGGAGACTGCTTGTTTTGAGTACATTCTTGATATCCCCCAAATGCCCCTCCCTGTAAACCCTTTCCCCGACCCTTGCGATCGGCTTGACACAACCGGTCTGGTTTCTTTTGGGGCCAGACCCTGTATAATTAATGTCGTTCATATCACAAAATGATATCCTATACTGAATCTTTGTGGAAGATCTGTAGGAAGCACTAAAAGGCCAACTTTCGGGGGCTTGCATACCATCGTACCGCCGTTCAGTCTTCAACGTAACCAAAATCATCCAATTCCGCAGCGACTGTCCCGTGCAGTGCGGCGCCCGAGCTCTTTCGTTCAGTTCGAGCAAACCCTCTGTACTTGAAGCAGTGTACGCGGGAACCGGTTTGCAATGGGCGGGTGAACAAAACGCCGAAGCTTTCGCTGCGCTTTCAGGACCCAGAGATGGCGGCCACTGTGACGTCGGTGAAAACTATGTACAGAGAATTCCGTTTTTATGTGCGGGAATTTAAAAAATTCCTGTGAGCAAATTACTGGCCTAATCGAGAGCAAACTTCGCTCACGGGGTAGCATATTATGGTCTACGTTATTTGAGATGTAATTAAACGTCGGTACTTGCCTGCATTTCCTGAAATTAAGAATAAACTGCTGTCAACTGCGAGTAAAGCTGTCGCAGACGAGCGAGCCGAGCAGCTGGTTTGACAGGGCGCGCCATCTGCCGGAAGGCGAGATTCGACGAGCAGACGAGCCGGGACGTCGTTTGCCTCGTCTTCCGGCAGATGGCGCGCCCTGTCAAACCAGCTGCTCGGCTCGCTCGTCGGCGACAGCTTTACTCGCAGTTGACAGCAGTTTCTTCTTAATTTCAGGAAATGCAGGCAAGTACCGACGTTTAATTACATCTCAAATAACGTAGACCATAATATGCTACCCCGTGAGAGAAGTTTGCTCTCGATTAGGCCAGCAGTTTGCTCACAGGAATTTTTTAAATTCCCGCACATAAAAACGGAATTCTCTGTATATTTATCAAGAGTGGTACTTGAGAGGCATAACACGAGATCACTCACCGTATCTCATCATTAGCAGAATCGCTTCCTTACCACGACCTTTCTGGCGCTGTGATGACTCTGAAGAGTGCAGGAAAAAAACGGGTCATCTACTTTTTCTTCCCTCTCAAACCCGCAAGCGCAACACACCTGCTATCATAACTTCAATTTCCGCATCCCGAACACGATCCTGGTCGTTAAAGAACAGGTTGACATCACCGATCATTGCATCTGAAAAAAAAAAAAAAAGTAAGTAGCTCGCCTTAACAAAAACAACTATCACATCGCTTTTTTTTCTTTACAAACCCACTTCATCCTGACTACTTTCGTAAACGTGTTTGTCCAAGATGACAAAAGTGCACTCTGAAATGAAGACAGGTCGCACAAGTTACGGCTGGCATGTATATTTGTTGTCGCAGAAATCAGTGAGTCTCGTCACTCAACTGTCTTCGTCCTCTAGCCACGACTTTTGCATCTCGTATTCCTGATCCAACGTCAAAGGCTCGGAGGCAGTCATGGCTTGGAGGTAGGGGTCCTTCATCCATTCGTGATACCTGCGTCAATTCAACAAAACGAACACCAGGAGGTTCCTAATCTCTGCGCAGGTTATGTAGTACAGTGCGTACTTTACTACGTGATGCTCTTTGTAAGGGACGAGAACCACGTTTTGAGACCAAACTTGCGTCTTCGCATTGATCCTCATGCTTGTTTACGTTCGATCAGCCGTTCAATGCGCGCTTTCGCGCACGTGAATTTCGACCCAATGTTGGTGTTGAGCATCTAGATGAACACCGCGGACTGCTGTGTTTGGATAAAACCTTTTGCCGGTTACCTGCAGTTTTAATACTGCAACGTACTTAAAACTATCTACAAAGCTTGTTTAAATTTACAAAAGTGAAGAAATTTTTAAGCAAATTAAGAGATGTTACATAAATTAATGTTAACATTAAAAGCCCACGTCGGGCGCGAGTGGTTTGTTTGTTTACAACACGTGGTTTTCTTCGCGCCTGATCGCTTTATGGCGTACCTTTCGGATGACCGAACGGGAAACTCGCTACTTTCCAGCCAAACCGACTGAAAAATGAATCGTGAATTGCATCACTAGCAAACTTTTCAGCAAAGACCAAGGGAGTGTTGACTATCCGCAGTTTCAGCTGCCCGTAAGGTTGCAATGTTGCCGGTGTATTCGTTGTTGAAGTGCTAGCGCCTGACAGTTCCAAGGCCGCACCTTCCTCGATAGGCACATAAAATATGTCGGAGCAGATTCGTGAAGCCCTGCTAAAGTTGGACGCCTCCGAGAGGCCCGACGAAGCGTTCACATTAGTTGACGAAATTGACCGCACCTGTCAAGACCAAGTTTTTTCAGATAAGGATGAAGGTCTGAATCCCATTTGCACTGCTCGCGTTTGTCCGCTGCGCTAATAAATATTGTTAATAATGTTTTGAAATGCAGGGTACATAACTACGCTGCTTGTTAGCGACGAAAAAAGCCTCATCGCCTTCTTGAAAAGAACTGTCGTCAGCGAACAGGTGGGTCTATCAGCTCGCGACTGTCCTTCAGTGCACTCGATAGCGGTGGCCTTTGTAGAAAACATCTGAAGATTTCTTGAACTTTTGATGCATTTCACATCCCTCAACCTGGACTTTTTTTTCTCATTAAATGTTGCATCTCATCCCAATTGGGAATGAAGAAACCGATTGGGCTGGCCAAAACCTGTTGGACAGACCATTTGGGATGGGGAGAACCAATTGAAACTGCCTGGTGCTTCCAATCGGGCCCATTGGATATTTTTGACTGGGATATATAAGATCAGTTTGTTAGATAAAGCACTACATTTCAAACCGTAGGTCCGCGTTAATGTAAGGTTACGGGTAATCAATCAAGGTTTTAAATTGTTGAGTCGCTAAAAATGGCATCTGTCTTGTACTATGCGAGGGCGGATTTTAGGCAAATTATCTGTTACTATCATTGGGCAGTATCCCACTTTCTTTGCTCCATCTTAATGAGCACCAAGACTGCAATGCAACTGTTTACACCTGTAAACTGTGTCTAAATTATGTAACTTTATGTTCCAGCTGAAAGACGCCAAAGCAAAAGGCCTTCAGGTTCTTACCGGCTGGTTTGAAAAGGTGCCATCACGACTTGTCCATCACGCTGCAGTCGTCAAGGTAAGGCGCACTGCAAATATGTGATAGAATAATGCTTGGACTGTATAAGATGTAATGTACAGTACCGGCCATAATAATGAGGAGTGCACCTCAGTGATCAAGCTCCTCTCACGGCTTACCTAGAGAAACATGGGTGGTACATAATACATACGACAGCAGGCGCCACTGATCTGCTCCCACTTAAACAAAAAAACTCGTACCTTCTCAACGCAATTCTTGCGAAAATTTTAAATGCCGAAGTGTGCTCTGTATTGGTTTTATCGGGTTTAACATCTCAAAGTGACTCCGGCTATGAGGGACGTCGTAATGAAGGGCTCCAGTAATTTCGACCAACTGGGGTTCTTTAACATGCACTGATATCGCACAGTACACGGGCCTCTAGCATTTCGCCTCCATCGAAATGCGATTGCCGCGGCCGGCATTGAACCTGCATCTTTTGGGTCAGCAGTCTAGCACCATAACCACTGAGCCACCACGGCGGCTAATATGTGCTCTGTATTATTATGGCCATGCCGGTACAGTATTCTGATCCACTGCAGCAAGTGTTCTAATGCACTATAATGCAGGAGAGTGGTTGAAAACAGTGGTGCAACACGAAAAGAGCAGAGAAGGTTTTATCGCTTGATCTCACCCCCACTGCTCTCTGCGCGTGCTCAGCGTTGCCATAGCGACGGAGACATGCTAGGCGCGTCATCTGCTCACGACACCTCAGCCCCAAAGCCATTTGTGGCACAATCGTGTGCTGCAATCAAATCACGTGCTCAGCATTCGCACCAAATTTGCGGGCGGCGGTGCGGATATAGCGCTGCAAGCTCCATCCATTACCAGCAATGTGACTCACCATGGTGAGCGTCATGTCAACGGCGTCTGAAGAAGACATTCTTAGAAAATGTTTGTTGGATTTAAAGAAGCAAGTAAACATGTGGACGTGGTCCAATTATGTATTAATGCGTTAGCGTTAAAAGCGTCTGTGCTAGTGGAAGTGGCGAGCGCCGTTTGTGACATGATAGAGAAGTGAAAACCTGCCCACCTGGTTACGAATAACCTTAGTATACTAACTTTATGAACTTAAAGGGACACTGAGGAGAAATTGAAGTTGGCTTGTATCAACAGAATGTCAGCTCCTGATTACAAAAACGCCACTCATACTGACAACAAAGCTCTTGTAACGTAGAAAAGAGCAAGAACCAAAATACAGGTATCGCCATCACAGGGCAAACTTGCAAGTACAAGTGTGATGACGTCATAGGACAAAACAGTGTTGCTAGAGGCAATGGTTCTAGTAACACTAGGACACGAGAAGCTACAAATCACTGAGGCGCAGCCAATGCATGCGAAAATCTCTTTGACGTCGCCAGATGGTGCCACGTACCCGGCAGCTATGCGTGCGCCTGCAGCATCGGGACCAATCAGTGCCTGCTCATCGGCGGTAGGCGGGCTCCCGGTATTCCGCTAACGGTAACAAGGTACATGGTATGCTAAAGGTGTCTATTTGCGAGAACTTCGTTGACGACTTCGAGAGCGGGATCCATCGTAAGGCTGACAAAACGCCGGTGCAAACATAAACGAAGCGACGGTAGCGACGGCTGCAATAGCCGATAGATGCCTTCAACGTGCGGCCGGTGGTAGCTTTCTTTTCGGCTGCTGCTAGGCCACTCTGCTGGCCGCCAGAAATCATGGAGTCTGTGTTAAGTCATGTTCACGTCATGTTTCACGTCACTTAGTCCTGTGTCGTCATAAGAGAATCCCAAGTTTGAATCAGAGCGGCGGGAAAACCTTTTTCAACTTCGAATCCAAATTTCTTAGAAATAAATGTATCTTTCGCTGCCGGCCAAGTGGCAACAAAGCCATGAAATGCCGAACTATCGGATTTTGCTTCAAAAAAAATATTAATAGAGCTCTCCTCAATGTCCCTTTAAATACCACCATGGATGTAACAAACCTTAGTATGCCACCTCGGACATAACCAATTTAAGTGCATTGATGTTGCTATATCCCATTTCATATTAGGGCAGTAATTGAACTTTGAAATAGCTGCATGCAACCGTCTCCAAAATGTCGCTGATACACACAGGATGTCAGCACCCAGCTGGTATTCCGAGACAAGGCAGCCAAAGTGCGGTGTGCAGCCCTGGTCCTGTTGTCAAAGGTTAGATTAATAGCATTCCATTTTGCTTCACCATTGTAAAACTTCACTGTTGCAAACTGTTATAAAAGGCCTGCGATAATGTACAGAGCCTCAGAATTCCCAACACCTCTCTTGTTTTCACCAGGTCTTGGAGTCCTGTCAGGGCGCACCTGTCGCTGAGAAGCTTGATATCCCAAACCTGCTGGAGCGGTTTTTCATCTTGCTGTCACAACCATCGAAGATGACTCCCACAGGTTTGAGCCTGCTATCTGTTGCTGCATTCTGCATACAAATGTCTCTTTCTTGCTCTAGACCAGGTGCTCTCAAGGTAACCACAATGGCCTTCTAAAGGTTCTTGTAACTCCCCTTGTCTTGATTACTGTCCCTTCCTGCCTAGTGTGCCTAAGTGTGTAAAGAAGTGCATAGACATGCTGATAATGACTGGCTATGTAGGGAAACAGTCTGTTTTGAGCAATTCCAGTATGATTAGTCCAAATGTAAAGTGGGCGAAGGAAAGGTTAACGCATGTACGGATTTAGAGACTCTGGGGACTTAAAGGGGCTGTGAAACACTGCTTGGGGGGATACCGGCTATACTTCAGGTGGATTCTTTATGTCACACAGATGCTGACTCAAAAAGAATTACAGGAATCGATGCACAGGAACGGGAATTATTCGATGAAGAAATTTCAAAATACAAGCAAACAAAACGCTGCCCTCAACTCGATTTTGTCGGGGTTTCCCACTCCTATTTCGCTCTCCTAATGACGGCACCTGGCGCAACCAATCAAAACAGCCAGCCAGAGCACGTCGCGGAAGTTTGCACTCCACGGTTGCCTGCTCTCGATAACTCGTTCTTGCTGAAACTGGCAGCGTCGTTTCCATGCCAGAGCCCCTGGTGGTGTATTTTTATTTTACTTGCTTTGCAGGGCTTTTATCTAAGACGAACAAGTTGTTTTTGTTGATCTAATATAAAACGCAGACAGGTGACAAAATGTGTCTCTATTTATTCACACAATTTGCAGTATATTTACTGTTTGTTCAATCATCAAGCTCGCGCCAGGTGATGTCATATCCGCTGCTAAAACCCGCCACTGTGTGGGAACACCATCAGAGCCATGAATTTGTTTTTGGGAGGACATTAAAATATTAAAAAATGGAATATACGCGGTATTACCGACGCTAATAGCATCGTTGTAACTCACTGTATGCGATCAACAGGCAAAACAGTCAACTAAGATTGTGTTTCTGGGCCCCTTTAAAAAGCACTCCAGGGATCCCTAGGGTTCCATGGAACCCAGATCCACGGAATCCACTTTAAGAACCCCTGCTCTAGGCAGTGTCAGCTTGAATACATTTAATAGTGTTTATGCAGTAGGGATCTTTACAGAATGTTGGACGCAACTAATTTTCTGTCAGTACTTGTGTAATGAGCAAATGAGATTAGAGGTGATTAGCGGCTTGTTAGGATATGTACAAAAGAAGCCAACAGTCTCTCAAAAGAAGGAAAGCATAACTTGATAAAAATATAAGTGTGCAAACCAGGGACATGAACGAAATGAGAGGATGTGATGGGAAAGTTTATGCGTGTTTTCTCACTTTGTCCGCGTCTTTGGTTTGTGCACTTACATTTTTCTCAAGTATAGTAATAATAATAATAATAATAATAATAATACTTTATTTCCACCAAATCAAATACAATTTGATGGAGGAGGGGAGAAAAAAAGCGGCTATCCGCTTGACGGAGTTCTCCTCTCCTGTTCAGACGGCAGTGACAAAAAAACGAACCAATGAACCAATAAGCCCAGCAACAAGTACCACTCAAATGCAAAACTCACAGCTTGCACATAATTTATAAGCATTTGTGTGATGTCTGAATACTTGCTAGATGTCATATTTACAAATGATCTGTCTTATGGCTGATGTTTTACGGAAGAGAGCTGTAGGAAAGGTTAGTCTGCAATGAATGCAGCACACACTAACTGAGATAACTGCATTATCACTTGAATGCATGCCTAAGAGATCACTGAGCAATGTTAAGGAAGTAATGACTGGGTGTATAAAATATGCATGCAAACTTCCCCACTCCAGAGGACTTCATCAAGCTCAGCTCCTCGGTTCATGAGATTTCATCTCAAATGATGAGGCCTTGTTAATGAAAACAAAAACTGCAAGGAAACCACGATGATTTGCATGCCAAGGTGTTGAAAAATTTCTTTCAGTTTACAGCTTCTGTTGTGTTGTAATTGTACTTTGTCTTTAGAAGGGATTAACTGCAATTACAAATACAAATACCTGTATTTCAACATCTTGGGATGTTAGGAGTACACCCAAAAAGTCTATGACTGGCTTGACAGAGGGGCGCACCCCCGTACATAAAAACCGGCAGCAACAGAACACGGACAGAACAATAAAAAAGACTACAGTGCATAGGTAAATATCATATTCAATAAAGCTTAGTGAACATCCTCTTGCATTAATAGATAGGTGAAGTCGGCAAGATTAACACGCAACACTCAAAGACACTGAAAAATGGAAAACGAAGGATAACAATCACAAAAGAAAACGGGGTAAAGGAGGAAAAAACTTGCAGTAAGAAAAAAAACGTACCGTTAGATCCTCAGGGCTCATTGGGCCGATTAAGAAGAATTGGATATATATATGTCGCAGCATTTGACGACCATAATTAGTACGGAAGGATGGCACATACCAGATGTCGTTGTTACGCGTTGGGTAGTAATTAGCTTTGGGCCGTAAGTTAGCTGTGATATCAAAGAGTGCGTCGTGGTTTTTCCGTTTTCTTTCATATCGTTTACTTAGCAATAAATTATATAGGTCATTAATAGGAGTTACTTTTAATGATGCAAAAAGAGGTAAATTAAACGAAAAAAGTAAATTAAACTTTTGTTAAATGCAACTGAGCATTTGCTTCACTTACAAAGGAACTGGGATTGTAATTGAAACAGATGCTGGATAAGGCTATTATCCCAGGGGAGGTAAAAAGTGTGACACTTCCTTTACGGGGTGATGAGAGCACTGTGTACTTTTTTTCACCTTGCAACTCTTTCTTTTGTGCCTTGAAAAGTTAGTTTTTTATGAAATAACCTGAAACATACAAGCAATAGTAGCAGTACCCGTGTAGATTTTTGCAGTACCACTTGCAGTGGCGCTAAGCACTAGCCAGAACTCATCGCCATGGTGCTGACTGGCTGCCTCCGTTAAAGCATGCCAGTTTTTCTGAAAATCTCTTGAATGTGTCTTGAGAATTTCAGGCACGTAGTAAAATTAGTGTTGTGAATGGAGCCTACAAGGGGCAAAGACATAAGACTTGTTCACATACCCTTAAAAAAAAAGGAAAAAATGATTACCATGAAACAATGTGTGAAAGTGGGATTCATTGTGAAAAATATCTGGCCAGCTCTGAACAAAAATTAAGAGGGAAGGAGGGCTTTTTGTTCTAACTATTCATCCTTTTTGTTTTGGTGTGCAGTGAAGGTTGAAATTCTCTGTGTGCTGGGTGTCATTGCCGAACACCATCCAGCGGCAGCGACTCCGTACAGTGCCAAGCTGCTCTCCATGTACCTCGGAGAGCTGAAGCAGCTCAGGGTGAGTTGTTGGCATTGGCAAGTGCTACTTGAGTTTTGCTTGAAGATGCAAGTGATTACTGATAATATAACCTAGTAGGGTGTACCAGATCAGTTCTGAACGATCCGTCATTCAAATTAGAAGTGACTTTGTTTAATTTTTATTTTAGGACGAGAAGTCAGTTGATAAGATGGATCAGCAAGTTATCTGGATCCCTAGCTAGAACCTAGTTGAGGCTTGCGCAGAAAACTGCATGTTACTGTGGTGCCTCATTAATATGGATGCTTCGGTTCCCGGGCAGAACTGTCCATAAAGAGAGTTTTCCATGATGAGTCGCAAAGAAAAAGGAAAAACCATTTATTAAGAAAAAATAAAGACCAAGCAAGCTTAACATGAGCCCCAGACCCTTATCTTGAATTGGCTGAGATGGTTTTTGCCAATTGTATTGTATTCACAGGTTTTCTTATTTGCACCAGCGTTATCTTTGTTGATTTGTGTTTGACCATTGCCATGCCTGAAGCCAGACTAGTGTTAAGTTTCTAGAGGCGGCAAATTCTTTTTTGCTGTGCACTGTTTTTTTTACGGTGATACTTGTGCATAGGGGCCCCTCGCCGGCGGCATTCGTGCAGGTTTCTATGACACAGACGCAACAGGCTGGCAACTGTGATGAGTTCAATGCTCATCTCGTGAAGAAAACTAAATGCCCCACAGATGGACATATGTTAGAAAAGGCTTTGAAAAGAAAGAAAAATAAAAGTAACGTAAGAGTAGCGCAAAACCAGGACGACGGACACAAGGGGAGAGAACACACACCAACAACACAGGCGCTAACTTCCGACTGACGAAGAAAACCAAACCCAACCAAGTGAACGGAACCTGAACAAAAGTAGCGCATGCGCTGACCTACGATAAAAAATCTAAAAATCGCATGCGCTACTTTTGTTCAGGTTCCGTTCACTTGGTTGGGTTTGGTTTTCTTCGTCAGTCGGAAGTTAGCGCCTGTGTTGTTGGTGTGTGTTCTCTCCCCTTGTGTCCGTCGTCCTGGCTTTGCGCTACTCTTACGTTATGGATCAATACTGACTCGCCCAAATTTCCACCCTGGTGAAAAATAAAAGTGTCTTGCCTGCACCGTGAAGAGGGAAGCATGCTCAGAGCAGGTCGCGTGGTCCCAAATGTGTGCTCATCTCCTTTCCATTGTTGCTGTAATTTGTGAGTACGTGCTGTGGATCTAATCAAAAAGCATAAACAGCGTAATGGGGCCCCTTTCCGAAGAGTCATCGAGTGTGTGGAGACAGTTTTAACTCCTTTTTTTCTCTGTAAGAAAGTGTAGGCGTCTGTTAGTCACTTTTAATGGTGTCAGTTGAAATAAAAATAAAGGAAAATTGCAGTGTTTAAAACACAACAAGTTAAAATATAAGGACATAGGCATCTGTTGTCTTCTTTTTTTCACTTGGAAGAAGCTAATAAATGAGTCGTATATAAACTGTTTGATCAGGAGTTCTTATTCCATCACTACTCAATGAATGAATCAGCATTCAACACCAAAGTTTGATGTTCAAAGCTCAAGATAGAGACTCATGCATTTTTTTTCTTCAATATAAGGGTAAATGGCAATCCAATTCAAAAAGTAAGTAGCCTGCAGATGGGCAGCTTATGCAGGAAACTAATGACATGAGAAATTTTTCGCACTTAGAAAGTCAAGTCGTTGCCTTAATTTGCTTGAGCAGCGGAGTCATCTAAGTGTATGTTTGTAGTTATCTAACCATCACTCTCAACTTTTCCGCAGAAAACAGGAGCGGGAAAGGAAAGGACCGCCTTGGCCGGCTGTCTTCAGGGCCTAGCAGGTTATCTACAGAGCTTTGGCACTGGCTTTGAATCAGGTAATGTGTTTTTTTGCTTTTTGACTCTGAAGAAAGAAAAATTTCTTATCAT
The DNA here is from genome assembly GCF_055824585.1 of Amblyomma mixtum. Taxonomy (NCBI): domain Eukaryota; kingdom Metazoa; phylum Arthropoda; class Arachnida; order Ixodida; family Ixodidae; genus Amblyomma; species Amblyomma mixtum. The sequence continues at coordinate 116,613,219 of NC_143015.1, read as the reverse complement.
GAGCTTGGTGGTGCATCTTATTTTATGTTCGTGTTGAAATTTCTTTATTGCTACTTCCACATTCGAGCGTTTTGCTTGTCATTGTAGATGGAAGAGCCTAAGTGTCTCTTTTGTATCATTAAACTTGCATGTGCCTTGTTTCTTTTTTTGTTTCAGACCCAGATGACTATTTTTTGCTCTTCTCGTTTGTGAAAAGTTCATTGGTACCCAGCACTGCGCAAACACGTTACGACGTTCCGCGAGGTAATGTCTTTCTTTTTTCTTATGAAATATCAGAGAAGCATCAAAGAAATGTTCTACTCTCCAGAGATTTACGGTGGGGCAGTAAATTGGTAGAAGGAACCAGAAAAGTTTTTTGAAAATTCAGTGGTACTGCTCCGAATAGAAAAACTTTAGTGAGACACATCTCATGATTCTGCACGTTTTGCTCAAATAAGTTTCTAGTTCTTTGCTTAAAGACTCCACCTTCAGCATTCGTTGAGGTTTTACTTGCAGGATGTTTGAACGTATTGTGTGCATAATAAATGAAACCACAAATACCTGCTCTACAGCAGCTAATTTCAATGGCTACCTCTGCAAGGCATGTTTACAGTGAGAAAGGTGCTAATTATTTGTTTATATGCAGTACATGGAGAGACGAATGCACTGTTGTTGAATGTGTTTCATGTCTGCTGGCTAGGCCAACTGATGACGGCACTGCTTATGTAGCACTACATAGAACTACTGAGAAATACCATCCGCCGCGGTGGCTCAGTGGTTATGGTGCTCGGCTGCTGACCCGAAAGACGCGGGTTTGATCCCGGCCGCGGCGGTTGAATTTCTTTGGAGGAGAAATTCTAGAAGCCCGTGTACTGTGCGATGTCAGTGCACGTTAAAGAACCCCAGGTGGTCGAAATTTCCGGAGCCCTCCACTACGGTGTCTCTCATAGCCTTAGTTGCTTTGGGACGTTAAACCCCATAAACCAAACGAAACCATCATTAGAATTTGTTACTGATGACAAATCAAGGTGGTGGTGGCTTTGAAAACAAGCCACTTGATTGAAACTTGTGGTTTCTTAAGAAAAGAAAGCGACTCAGCAGAGATTGTTTGTCATCATCAAGAGCAGTATGACTGTGGCTCTTGGCTCTGTTCTACTTAGCGATGGCTCTAAATTTCTAAAAAAAAAAAAAAAACACTTTGTTGTTCCTCGCAGCTTACAGCGTAACTTTGTGATGTGCACTTTAGCTTAACTCTTTCGGTACCATGGGGAAAATGACCATTTTCTAAAGGTTTAAGTACATTTTTTATTTCTGTAAAAACTATTGCATTCAATTTTGATGGCAATACCCAAAAACGGAGCTGAATAAAGGTGCTTTCTATTAACATATGTTTAAACAACAAATTGCATGTTGCAACAAAAATTTTTATTTGCTAAAAATGAGATTTAAGAAAAAATTCAACAAAACATGCAAAAACACGCTTTAAAAAGAAAATTTTCTGAAATATGGAAAATGTTTCTTACTCTATTGGCCACTCTCTGCAAAAAAAAAAAATCATCTGTGTCTTGAATGGCATTGTTGCTTCAAAACAATAACTGGAAACCCTATCGTTGTGCATCGGAGCACGGCCGCCTGTGTTTCAGGCTGGTTTCCATCATCACTGATGTGAAAACTGAATCATCTTCAGTGCTTTGCAACATCTTCAGGCTCGTTGTTGCATAGGACGTCGATTAAATCACTCGCAGACGAAACGGAGTCCTGAGATTTGCGATGTCTTAGAGGGCGTGCCGCACATGCGGAGGCTGCCAAGCGACTTTGATGGTACCGCATCTTCGGAGTGCGTTCAAAAAATGCCATTTTGTATGGGCAAAAAAAACTATATAGGAAACAAAACGTCAGTTCTCCGGCTACAAGCCAGATGCGCATCGTGCCTGTAAGCAACGTGGAAGGCTCCGAAGTCGTGCGGCGAAGGCGTCATCTGCGGGCAACATGGCGGGCAATGAGCGCAGGTCCACGTCTTCATTTCTTCTCAGCGCGTTAGAAAGTGCCCCTTCGCGGGACAAAGAAAAACTACATCGAAAACAAAACTTTGGTTCCTGGCCTACAGACTACATCTACAGCGTGGTCATTAGCAACGCAGAAGGTTCTGAAATCGGGGCATGAAATTATCGTTAGTGGGCTAACGATGCTCAATGGGTGCGGTAGGGAAAGAGTTAATAGAAATGGTAATGCGAAAGTGCAGTTTTTAGATGTTTTCAAAGGTGTCATTGCTTCCTCTCTGTCTCAACCAGCTGCCTTGATCCTGCTGTCCAAGCATGCAGCCCTCTTTGGACAGCTTCTGCTGGACGAGTACAGATCCCTGTACGGGCAGATTGGCCCCTGGAGTCGCCACAACAACAGGGAAATGAAGTCACTGGGGGTGGCAGCTCTGGAGTCCTTCCTGCGAGAGGTAGAGCCGGTGTTTCGCAAGTTATCTCTCTCTACCTTAATGTTGGGGTCATATTTTTCATTACCATAGTGGGTGGTCAGTCTACAAGAGTTGACCGATTGGCCTCATGGGTAGACTGGCCCGAATAACTCGCACTTTGGGACGGAGCAACGCATGAATGTGTAGTGAGTATGCAGTAGCATAGCAGAATCAATAACTGGGTGAGTTGGTGTTGTAGCATCTTGAACAAGCATTTGCCCTGAGTTGAACATCTAGCAGTTGTAGTGCTACTCAGATGATGATAGTTATGTACCTAACGGATTTTACTTCGAGGTCGCATGTTGAGGACCTCTGCCGTGTCACTATTGTATCACAGGTCATGGACGTAACACTCAAGTTAAAGCCCAGCAAGGCCATCTTTCAAAGGGATATTTGTCATATTTTTGCCAAGGTCGAAGTTAAAATTTGAGCTAGTACTGCCATATTTGTTCTTTGTCCTATGGTGTCAAGCTTGGCAAATAAGCTGTTGCCTTTCGTATTGATTGAACTGCTTTGTCATTATGCCTATTCCCTGGTTGTATTGAGCGCCAATTGCAGTTTCATGGTTGCATTCTTTTCCTGGCAGGTTGCAGCAGCACTTGCCGAAGGCAAGGACAGAAAGGACCATTTGGAAATCTTTGAGGTAAAGAATGGTGTTATTTGGGACAATAAAGAAGTTGTAGTACTGTACCATAAACATAATCACTACTTCTGCTGCAGCTAGTACTATTTCTTTTGCTGCTAACCACTTAACAGCTATTTATGTCGCAGAAACCCTTGGAGGAGCATTGATAAAGTTTTTGTGTCTTGACATTTTATTACCTAATAATTATTACCTAATAATTTCTTCCACTCAATACCTGTGATTGTAGCTTGCTAAATGGCATCCCTGAATGCCAAGGAAACAAAATTATATCTTTGACAGCCTTTGAAATTTCGTGCTTCTACCCTTTTGAAGAAATAGGTTCTTTCTTATCCTCTTTGGGCTTTCAACTTTAGAGCAGTTCGTAATCAGCACTCACTGTCTAATTTAACAAACTCTTGATGCCGTTTGCTTTATCTCTCTGTATATCTTTGTCGTTGTTAGGTGAATAATGATAATGTTTGTGGATATATGTGTTGTGCTCCATTCTGAATGTACCTTGTTTTTTGTCTCAGTTTTTTATTCAAAAGTTCCAGCAGACGCTAAGAGCCGAAACAAACACCCATGACCTTGCTGCAGCCTTGAAAGGATATGGTCTTCTGGCCTTGGTATGTTTTCGTACTAAATATTTTGCGTTGACTTTCGATTTATAAAGAATTTGTTGTTATGATTTTTTTCTTTGTTGTTGTGATGTGAACCTTCAGCTGGGTTCTTTTTGTTTGGTTTTCAAAGTGCCCAGAGAAGTTGGTAGGGTGCCTAGCAGGGGAATATATTGTAGCTGTTGTGTATTTCTTTGTCATAGCAATTTCCCCTCCATTAGATCTCTGCAAGACCTTGATAAGAAATGTATGAAAGTGAAATTTTTTGTTGTGTTTAAGAATATATACTTGCAGGCTTCAAATCATTCCTTAGTCTTTGCACTTTCAGTAATAATTTTCATCTATAGTGGCCAGGCTCCAGCAAAAACCACTGTTACTGTCAGTTCGTTTCTGTCACTTTGTCTGCCATGTTCAGCACACCTAGCTTCAGTGAAGCTTTTGCTGAGCTAATTGGTGAATCGTTGTTAACCAAAATGCATTTGAATCTCAGTAATTAAAAAATTAGAGGTCATTGAAATCTTATTCAGTATAGCCAAAGTTTGAACTGTAGGAAGCCCATTCAGAATGAGGGGCTTCATTCAAGGCCGTAGTTTGTGATGCAGTTTGCTTTCCAAGCCCAGCATTGGCTACCTAATTGTTGTGACCTGATATGTGTAGCAGTCAGTGCTGGCATGTAATGTGCTTGTTGAGCTGTTTTTGTTTCAACTTCTGTTGCAGCCATGCAAACAGTATCTGAAAGAGAGCGATGTCCTGTTCATGCTTAGTGATGTCCTACTGCGATCGGAGCATGTCTTTCAGAGGTGAGCCAGAACCAATGGCTTCCTTTCACTTCGTGTTCTTTGTTTTCGTTCTGTACGTTTCATGCTTTTCATCATCTGTGTAAGCATTGGTGAAGGCGTTGGGGGCTATGTGGTACAATGAGGGCATAGAGTAGAGCTTCTCAGTTTCAATTCCCAAGCTTTCAAAGTTTTTGCCTACTTTTATTTCTTTTGCATCAGGGTACACATCTGAATCTGGCCATGCTATTTCCTTGTGAAACTAGATCTGGAAGTCATGCTGATGCGTTTATGTTTAGAAAGGTGCTAGTTCTTGAAGAAAAAAGTTGTTAAAAAACTGGAAGATACACCGACTGCCCTCAAGAATTCCAAGAACTGAAATCAGTCAGCTACCCACTGCGGTGGCTCAGCATTTAACTGCTGATCCCATGACCATGGATCTAATCACGGCCGTGACGGTCGTATTTTAGCCGAGGCGAAAAGCAAAGATACTCGTGTGCTGTCCGCTATCAGTGCGTGTTAAAGAACTGCAAGTCGTTTAAATTACTATCCAGAGCCCTCCACTACGGTGTCTCTGATAGTGCATGCTTAGCTTTGGAATGTTAACTCCTACGTACCACATTCCACTACAGCACCAGGTCAAGTGAATTCTTTGCCGGCCACAACTGGCTCAACATTTTCATTGCAGGTAAAACCATTTCAACAAAAAAGTATTGTCGGATTAGGAAAGTAGCCACCTTTTTCTCAAAGAAAGTGCTGCCAGTGTTCCTAAGGGTATTCAATCTGCGTACCATAGCTTTTTGTTTTGTTTGATATTTCTTGATAGACAGTCTGCTTCCAGCCTGTTGACTACTGTTCCCATTCATGCTATGACACCCTCAACTAGCATTGCTGTGAGGTCAATGCAGTGTGTCATCTCTTGATATTTTGTTGTAAAAGAACTTTGTTTTGTGGCGCAGCATAAGCAGTCCCGCTGTGCTGGAAGACAGCCTACCATTGCTGACGAGCTTTCAAGAAGCCACTGCCAGCATCCTCCGGTGTGCTTCGAAGGCAAGTGCAGTACTGTCTGGTAGCACAGTTGGAGTTTGAATTAGGCATTCTTTTTATTACACTTGGTGATGACACGACCAGTGTATCAATTTGAATGAATTAGAAGTTTGTATTAAGTGAGTTCAAACTAACAAGATTCTGTTGCATTTAAGGCGAAAACACTGCCTACAGCACTGACCAGCGTAACGACATGTCATGACCGGATAGCATCCCAAACAGGCAAGGGGCCATCTTAAGCAGATTCTTAAAGAAGAAAATTTTATAGCATTTATGTGACGTCTGCAGTGCTGTGGCGTTTACGAAGGGTGTCTAATGTTTTTGCATTTGTCCCACCAAAACTGTGTTTAGAACTGAGTCCACTGCCCTTCTATGATATGAGTCATCAGTCACCTTCTAGACTGTTTGAGTACCTTCCATAGCGTACTTGCTTAAGCGGTGGTTCCGCTTAGTGCATATTAACATGCAATCCCCGACTCTACTTCTATTAAACTTTATGCATTTGGTGCCCACTTAATGGCATAGTGACTTATCGCAAATGGTTCAGTTAGCACATACTTATTGTGTACAGTGTCAAACATACAATACCGTGCAGTGCATGCGATGACCATCCTTTCAGCTCTTGCAGAGCGCAATCTGCCTTCCCTGTCATTCTCCATCTCACCCCAATTGCAGGCACCAGTTTACAGTGGCGATCGCTGCTGGTATCTCTTATCTCTATAATATGACGCGTCTTCTCCACTGTTTCGGTTGGTTCCACTGTCTGAGAAACTGTGTGCTTGCTAGACATGCTTCTCCTGTTCGCACCCAGAAGTACAGCCGGCACCTAGGGAGGAATTGGAACCAAATTTAAAAGTTTTTTTAGCTATACTAGTAGCCCTAGTACCGATCGCGGCTGAGAGAAATAACGAGTACCTGTGGTTCTATGGGAATAAAAGCTTCCACATGTGCCTTCTTTAATGAAATACTGTAGGTATCATCCTTTATCAGGTAAATGGATAAAAGAGGCTGTTTTTAGTTTGGTTTACTGCCACTTTGTAGTTCTTTCAGCAATCCCGTGAGGTACGTCTAATGAAGTTTCACTCTGTTTGTGTACGCATATTCCCCATCATGTAATGCTCCTGATCAAGAGCCTTTAGGGGTACATGGAATAACAAAAAAATGCGTGGATGTCTTCACGTGTTTTAAATTTTAATGCACTAGCATTTAGGTTGTAGTCTTGCAAAAACCATCCAGTTTCTTTGTAACGGTATTCTCTGATTGGTTGGCAGGGGATGACATACTCAAGATCACATGAACCCATAGGAACCAATCATAGAGCACTGTTAAGTTTGTAATTCCAAAGGACCCCCAAAATTTGGCAGTTGGCGCTCCTCCAAAACGTTTTCCCATTTGGCCCACCCACCAATTTTGGCACTTGATCCACCAAAAAATTTCTCGGGTTGTCTACCCCCAAAATTTGCCACCTGGCCTACTGCCAAAATTTGTCAATTGGCCCACCCCCAAAGTTCTGCAGTTGGCCCACCCCAAGATTTGGCATGTAGCCCACCCCAAAAATTTCAGAGTTGGCCCACCTCTAAAAAATTTGCCGTTAGTTTTGCCGTAGACAGCAATTTGTGGCAAAAAGTGAATTTGACATAATGGGTGGATTTCCATTTTCGGCACAAGAAGATGAGATCATGCGAAAAGGGTGGGAGAATCTTGTTTCAAGTGTTTCCTGGCAATGAAGATGGCATATATGCGGCGATAAGGTGTCGAGCATCCTTCTGCCAGCAGCTCTCAGATAGGCAGGCCGCAAGTCGATGCGTTTCAGAAGTAGTTCTTTGTGTTTGCGTGTACATAAAATAAGGATGGCGAAGGGTACTTAATTTAATCACAGGAAATACATTGCAATTACAACGCACATGGCAAAACCGATAACCTCAATGCTATTGCATTTCCTTTCTTTGGAATCGTTAAGAAGGCCCCTAATTTTTGTTTTTGTTGTTGCAATCATTGTGGACTATGTACTTTGCATTTTCATTTTCAAAATGAAAAGGAGTAGTAAATGACTTGACTGTTTCAATAAACTTGTTCATTTTGTTACTCTTCTCAGGTTCTTTTGCCTGTGACAAACTGTGTAGTTCAGCAAATTGATTGAAATTTTTGTCCTGATGACACACACAGAAAGCACTGCTTACCTTGTGTGGCTGTTATGTTTGTGAAGCGCAGTATTACTTTTTAAAATTTTGTATCGTTGATGGATCAACAGCCTGAGTACAGTACAGCTTGTGCTGATCTTGGTCATGTAAGGATGACTTGTGAACATGTAAGGTCGTAAAGTTGCAAGGATGGCTCTATCGGCTAGGGTACTTAGCCAAATATGTCTGGTCCATTAAAGTGGTGAACCATCATGTCTTTATGTTGTACTCAAAACTTACCTCCAACCTTATGACTGTGAGTTGAAAGTGGTAGGGCTGAGGACGTGCTTGCATTTTAACACTTGATCCCGCTGTTGTGCGTGTGTTCGCAGGTGCCGGAAAACCAGTTATTGCTTCTGGAAAAGCTGGCAGTGCTGCAGATCGAGAACTTTCCCCTTGTTGCCGTGAACCTCCAGGTCCGATATGCCAAGTCCCTTCTCTTCCTGCTCCTGGCCGTTCATCCGCTGTCTCCCACATCATTGTCACGGGTTGGTGAGTGTCATCAAGACAAAAAAATGCCGCCATCGTCTGGAAGACGTTGAAGTAACGAGTGTTAGCTGTTCGGTAGTGCCATCTATCGTCCATGTGATGCATTGCCACGTGATTAGGCTACTTTGCCATACCTTACGGCGAGCGGGCGCCTACTGACTTGAGGTCGGATATTTTTGACCAATTTGGGCTGAAAAGGCTTCCAACTCTTTGGAGGGCTATTTTTCCTTACCTCAAGGCGGTAGGTGCCCGGTCGCCATGAGGTATGAAATTGTGAGCTTCCGAGTGTTAACAACATGGCTGCCATGTTAAGTCTAACCATAAGTAAATACTAACCTAATTGTACAGTATTGGTGTCTAACATGTCCTACTTATTGAGCCCGTTACGAATATCCGTTAGTTAGATCATGGCGTTATCGGTTCGTTAATTACAAGCAATTAAATACACATATAACCATAACTAAATAGTAACTTCATTAGTTAATTTTAGTGTCTAACCTGTTCTACTGATATAGAGGATTCCAAATATCTAATTCGTCTTATGATGCCTCATTAATTACTGAGTTAAAAGTGATTAAATACAGTCATGTGACTAGTTAATTATGACGTCACAAAATCAGTGACATTGCCAAACACCATTTCGATATACTAATGATGTCACCAATCAATCGCCAATTGGGTTGCTATATCGATTTACTATGGGGGCCGTCATCTTGAATTCCTCGGACTTAGAAAATTTCACGCCGATGGTAGGTGGTAGCAGACCCCAAGAAATCAAGAAACATGATGAATAAGAGCTAACGCTCTTAAAAATGCTGCAAGGTTAAGCTGGTTTAGGTTGTATGGTAGCCAGCACCAAAAGCTTATAATGGAATAAGGAGAGCAAAGTTTTGGTTGTGGGTTCTCTTCTGAATGGCGCACAAGTCATTAGTAAAGTAGAACCCCATGTGGTAAGTTTTTCATGGGACCGTTAAAAAAAAATGTAACAGCTGAGAAATGTAGTTTCTGAACATGGCGCATGAAAAAAAAAAATTGTACGTTGTTGTTTTGAAGCTTTTTTATTTTGATTTCTTGTAAGTGCAGCATGCTTCTGTGCAATTTTAAAGGCTCTGTGGCTCTGAGATCAGGCAGAATGTTGTGACTGCCCTGCAATGGCCCTTTGTTTGCCTGAGCAGCTGCCCATAGAAAGAAGGCACTGTTTTTGTGGTGGCAGCTTTCATCCTACCCAACCCTCGTCTATCGAAATTTAAATGGGGGACCAACAAAAAAATAAAACAAGAAAGAAAGCAGATGGCCGAGCCAACCGGTGCAACCGCATCTAGTACTGTGGTCTGCAATGAAATTCACGCCACCCAGGATTATGCGTGGCATGAGCGTGCCACTGAACACGGGGGTGGGGAAGCGCCGATGGAGTGCAGAGAGTCCCACATTGGCCGGTGTGTTGTTGCCATTTTGTGCTAGCAGAACGTTGGCTGTCATAATGCTGGAACAGGTAAAGCACTATTGTGAGGTGACATTCTCTACGTACCATGCGGGAACCCTGCCACCAGGGTGACGCAGTATCCGAGTTTGTATTGCGTGGGTTTCTATGGGAGCTGGGGTTTCTGAAATGGGTCACGAGAACCTAGCACTCACGAACGTGACGACACGGCTCTGCTGTGCATACATGGATCACCACGTGGAATTTGCCTATGCCCACTTAATAATTTGTAATTGAAGTTCACCTCTGATGTTAATTTGCTTTCAGTTTTAACAGCTGAGCAGTGGCCATGGTGTCGAGTGTTCAGTTCAGGCTTTGTGAGGTATAACACTGCTTTGTCATTTTGATTCACTGCAACTGTTGTTATTTTACCCCAAGAGACAGAATGACAACAAATGAAGGAGCAGCTGTAATATCACTGTTTTTTTTTTTTTTTGCCTTGTGGTACTTGAACCAAACTTTGATGTCATAGCCACTGTCCTTTTGGCTGTTGAAAACAAATTGGGACCAACACAGAAGACGGAATTTAAATATAATTATTTACATGGTGCAGATGAATAGCACATGGTGTTCCTTGTTTACAAATGGTTCACGCACGATTCCAGGAAAGGTACGCTAGCCACAATTTAGTATCTGTGCTCTTTTATGTATAGAGTACGGATTTTTAGGCACTAAAAAGCACGTTTTAGGCGCCATAAATAGGCGGCTAAAATTGCATTTTAGGCACCTAACGGAGAAAAATAGGCACTATAAACTTTATCAAAAGTGCACACAGTTCTGAACTTCAGCGCGCAATATCTGCCGTAAAATAAAACAAAAACACAGCAGGAATTATTTGGGACCTTAAGCAAGGTGCGAACATTACAAACCGTTTTTTTTAAGGCTGTCGCGCAACTTTTCGTACAATACACATGCTTCAGCAGAGCAAAAGGGACGGTTACCAACCCTTTTAAAACACTTTGCTATACCTCGAAACAAACAATTCGCTTATCGTGTACAAAAGTAGTAACAATGAACACCTTAACAGGAGGCCATGTGTTTAGAAATTGATAGAAACATTGTCAATTCAAAGCATCTGACAAATGAGTTCAGTCTTCGCCCACACAGGAATTGAACTTATTTATTGCAGGCATACACGATGCTTCAACATTAATAAAGATGTTGTCATTTGTGTGAACAGTGTTTTATAGTTTGTGGCTTCATGTGTCTGGAGCCACGCGACTATCAAATGGTGCTTGTCATTAGAAGGGTCTGGAAACCAAAAATAAGAGATGCTAGAAAATGTTACACGCAGTGCTGTTTGATGCGGAATATGCCGAAAAGAATCATAGTTCTGCACGGGCCTACGTACATCCACGAGGATCCATGGTAAAATAAACATCATCCATCTAGAAATCACTGTTAAAGCTATGGAAGCAGTAGCAGACAAGCACCATCTGGGGCACTAGGAACGAAAATAAGGCAGGTTACCCAAGTGGAAATTTAATCAGTTAAACTGTTTCCAGCATGTTTATGGAACATTTTACAGTTGATTTCAATTGGAACCAACTGGAATATTTGGACGAACCTATAACTTACTCCGTATACTTTCCGAAATGTGGTGCCATCTGGTCAACTACCACTTTAACAGCCAAAGTCATCAACAAGCTGCCACGATAAAATGGCAGAAAATAGGTAAAATATTGCTTCCATATTTTCGGTTGACGTGGTTGGTATTGTGTACACAGTCGGCGTAGATTCAGTGTTAACCACAGCCAACTGACGAGGTCATCTAATGTTGCACGTGTGTGTTCTACTCAAAACCGAAATGGATTCGAGAGCAAACAGAATCTGAAAGCAAAACTACTGCATATTTCAGGCCCCTTTTCTGTAAAATAGGGCATTTATAGGCACCGATGTCGGAAATAGGCATTTATAGGCACTGACACCCAAAATAGTCATTTATAGGCACTATAAAAAGAGTATTAAACGTATTGTCAACACCTAATTCGTGCTTATATGTAAAAATGGTGCACCTACGAAGCGTTGAAAAAAATAGGCATTTGCCTATAATCCGGTCTCTATTTATGTAGCATCTGATGCTATTTTGACCCTGACCTAGTTGTTCTGAAGCTACGGTGCTTCCCTAAGCCAGTCCTGTTGAAATAATCATATCAGCTAGCTGTTGCACGTTTCTGTAGTTCCTGGCAGAGACCACGTGCTGCTGTCAATCAGTTCCTGGCCAAACTCATCTGCACTTAACTACTTTACCAACACTTTTGAGACAGTTAAGAGGAAACTAGGGTAGCAGTAATGTGATCTTGGCCTCACTGTTTGTGCTGCATTACTGTGGGGAATGATGGGCACCTAGCATCCAGTTTATTAAGCTGTTGGTTACATGTGTTCCTTTTTCCTGCTGTTTATTTTTCAGAACAGAACTTAACTCTAAATACTTGTATCTTTCGCCATGTGCTCAATTTCATTGTATGTTTTGTTGCTTTTAATCTCGTTGCTTTTAATCTTTGTTGCTTTAATCTTTTAATCTTTGTTGCTAATAAACATCGCAGACTTGATGTTTATCGTGAAATTCTTGTTCAAACAGCTCACATAAAATCTCAGTGTTTCACTTTTTTTACTTTTAATCACACATCACTTGTTTCTGCTGCGATATAATATGTTTTTCTATCATTGTGATTTCTTTCCAGTCTACCAGGGTCTAGTGCGGACCTGTTCCCACCCCATCGTGGCTGATGTGGAGGCAAGCGAAGAGGATGATGCCGCTGTTGGCAGGCTGCAGAAGATCACCTACCGCCGATACAGTATGCTGTGGAGCTATCTCCTTGATGCAACGAATGTTCAGGTGGGGGACAATTAGGCAATGAATTTCGCTGTGTACCGGTTCGATCGTGATGATACTGTACTTGCGTGCATTGCAGTCCCACAATCTCACGAGAAGCCGACACCCTTTGCTCCTTTTCTTGCTTTGCGTGCAGTGCACACTTCATTGTTTTCTTGCCATTAGGTGTGTCCCCTGTAGTCATACCCCTAACTTTCTGCAGAGGAAAATTCCAAATTCCACCGATGCAGAGTAAGGAATCTGCGAAATTTCGCAAATGCAAAATTAAGAATCTTTGAAATTCCACGAGGCACGAAAGAAGCATGCAAGTTTATTTTTTGGCCACAAGCCTTGCACGCCACGGAGGTCCACCTTCTAAAATTGGAGGTGGCTGTTATAACTCAGCATCGAGTAATATCTTGTATTATCTTCACTGCAAGAATGTTGTTTGTTTGATACAAGGTCTTCATAACCGCTGCAATGGAAGAGAGTGTTGAGGTCACACTTTCCATCCCAGCCCAGAAAGAGTGGCCATTGAAAGCTTTGCCTTTTTCGTTTTGCTTAAAGAGAATCAGTGCGAGGTCTCCGTCACTGAATTTCAGTTCTCGAGTAGTTTTCAGGTACACTTGCCACTCAGAAGCTAGGACTGGCAATTCTTGACTAAGTTCAGGCCTGCTTGCAGGCTCCTTTTTCTTTTTTGGGAAAAACCTGACCTGCAGCAGATCCTCCTTCTGCTATTTTTGGCTTGAGCTATTTGGGATTTCGTTATATAAACGCAATAATAGTCACTTAAAAATTTTCATGGGGTATCAAACTCCTCCTCTTGTTGTAATCATGCAAATAAGGTAAATTAGTCATTTTCTCATTGTTTGGTCATTCCTGGTGACGTCCATAGCTGGAGTTGTATAAAAAATTGAGAATTGGGCTCTCAACACAAAATTCTGCGAAAAATGCTTAAATCCGCGATTTTTCACACAATCGCAAGGAATAGGGGCAAACAAGGGAAGGGCAATGAGGGGCTCGTTATAAATATGACAGAAGCCAACAGCCACAGAAACCAAGGGGCACAGGGGAATTTTTTTTTTAACTAATTTATTTATTTTGTGGTGTCGATCAATTTAGAATATTACTGATTATGTTATCACTTAAAGCTAATTGATTAGAAAAGCAGAAGAAAAAACAACCACGTGCCGCCGGTGGGATCCGAACCCACGACCTCCGAATTACGCGTCCGGTGCTCTACCTCTGAGCTACGGTGACGGCCGTCAAACCTTCTGCTTTCAGGGGTATTTATGTTTACAAGTAACCTAACCTTGAGAGTGTTCATCAGCGCCACCCACGTTCCTAAGCGGCGGACGTAGAACGTCCTGAGTTACCGCAGGTGTGACGTAGAACGTCATCGAACGGCGAGGGTGGAAGCTGCGTGAGAACCCTCTTATGCTCCCTATGGCATCAAGGCTGCCAGAACCGAGGCCCTTGCTAAGCAATTAAGCAAACAAGGGAAGGGGAATGAGGGGCTCGTTATAAATATGACAGAAGCCAACAGCCACAGAAACCAAGGGGCACAGGGGAGTTTTTTTTTTTAACTAGTTTATTTATTTTGTGGTGTTGATCATACTAAAGTTTAGTAATACTAAACGTTTTGACTTTCAGTGCAGGGGATAGCTGCAATTAGTAGCATATTTTTGTTTACATTGGACACATTTAGCGAGTTCTGTCATTAGAGTTATCCTGTAGTCTGTTTGTTTTGTACCCTTTACGACATTATCAACCATGAAAGCACGCTGCCAAAAACACGCCTTATGAAATCATATGATGTGAAGCTATGAAAACGTCTTCTTCTAATGCTTCTAATCGTACATTTACAGGAGCTCAACCAGATGCAGATTGCTCCAGATGCGCGGAGCACTTTTGTAACTGATGTCTACGATGCACTGCTGACAGCTGTTCTCTCAATGATGTCGAAATTGAATCTCTCGGTGAAGCCCTCAACTACAGAAGCGGTGAGCATGCCATATTTTTTTATTTTCCTATTTTCCTCTCAGTAACCTTGTTGCCTGTCCAGACTGCATTTCCGAAGTGAGCTAATTCTGATTTTCCTCATTAGGAAACCAGTGCCAACATGTCGGACCCTACATGTGGAGTTGATGCCGAGTGCCCGAAGGATTTCAACATCTTCATCAACTTGGTGGATTTTTTCAGGTGACTGGCACCTTGAAGAGGCTTGTGTTTTTGTGGCAAACCCTGGGTTTTTTTTTCGTGTTTCGTGCACGTTAATGAAGCATGCACTGTAAAGCTGCAAAAACAGAGAAAATTAAGAAAAGCAGAGTTTTAAAATAAGCAAAGTACCAAAATCTTTGTAATGAAATGTGGCAGACTTGTGCATACCTGCTTGTTGTTTCATGGCATGGTTTGAGGCATGACATGGGGACAGCAAAAACTGCTTGGCTGATGGCCCTTTTTTTTTAAAATTATTGCAGGTTTTAATGAGGACGCGTTGAAACAAGTGGTTAGGAACATAACAGCAGATAGTGGAGTTCAGCGTGCAGTGTGAAAAATCTTTGACTAAACCGATATTCGAAATACACGTGTTCAAGTTGAAGAGGGTTGGCTGTGCTGTAGGGTACCCTTAGTCTTCTTATCCTTTATTGTACAATTTCTCTGCTGTGTTGCATCTTGTTTTGTCACAGATTTGGTTTTATAGTTTCCTGTTCATGAACTCTCTATGGGAAGCCCTACATTTTTTAATGTCACAAACCTCAGCCACCTATTGACACTTCCACTGTAATTGCTGAGTGAGAGTGTTAAGCTTGTTTTTAGTCATCTAACACATTCTGTAAGTGCGGCTCATCACCTATATTAGTCGCTAATTTATCCATCCAACAGTTGCATGAGAGTTTGGCTGGTAATGTTTGAGACATGGTCTCTGGGTCATATGAAGCTTCACCTTTGACTGCACATTTGAGTTTTGGTTTCAACTGCCTGCTTTTTGCTGTGTTTTTTTAGAATTGTATAGGTCATTGTTTGGAAAAATGATTGATTCCTATTAAGAGCTGAAGGTCTGAGAAATGCTTTGCAATCATCAACTGAAAATGTAAAATAAAAAATGACACGTGAGTTGCCCTTTAAAAGTGCACTGAAGAGGAATCTGAACTCGTCTTTTTGCCGCGGGAACTCGATCTACACGTTCTGAGCATTCTTAGAAACTTCGATGTATTGCCCTGTGTGGCTGATTTTCCTAATTAAATTGAATTAACGTCCGGCTCCCGCCTTTTTTTTTAAATTCTCCCTCGTACGGTGGGCGGAGTTGACTAACGCGTGGAGTGCCTTGCAGCCAGCTCCGTGGAGGCTTTACTTTCGCTTTATTTTGTTTTTTAGGTTTCCGTGAATAAATAGTTTCATTCGCAGATAATATAGCCGCAAAATAAGCCCGCAGAAATAAAAATACGCGCGGACTATTTGCTTCTACGGACTACTACGTATTACTCCGCCGATGGCAGAGCGGCAAGCCGCCGCGGGACTGGCTGCAAGGCACTCCACGCGTTGGTCGACTCCGCCCACCGTACGAGGGAGAATTAAAAAAAAAAAAGGCGGGAGCTGGACGTTAATTCGATTTAGGAAAATCAGCCACACAGGGCAATAAGTCGCAGTTTCCAAGAATGCTAGGAACGTGCAGATTGAGTTCCCGTGGCAAAAAGACGAGTTCAGATTCCTCTTCAGTGCACCTTTAATAACATGGTGCTGCAGCTTGAGTCAGTCACTTATTTTGATGTGTGCGTATTCTTCCATTCCATAGAGACACCTTCTTGGTGAAGCGCAGGGAATTTTTCACGAAGTGGGCATTTGTCCTGATCAAGAAGTTCGTGGAGTATTCAACTCGGTAAGCAGTGTCACTGGTCGACCGCTAGTGCATTCATGTCTCATTTCAGAAAAAACAATTTTTTTCAACATTCACCTCAAATGGAGAAAGTTAAATTTTTATATGAGCAACTACGGCATGCTTTCTTGATTTAATGAACTTCGTAGTTTAAGAAAGTAACCTTCATCTCGCTCCAGCTTCATTACTTATTGAGGTTTAGGTTAGTTGTGTGAACAGACATTAAAAAAGGTTGGCCTCCTCTGTATGGGAGATGTGTGCCTTGATTCCCAGTGCTGCTGGGTAGCTTATTAGTTTTACAGTTGATACTAGCTTTCCCCTGGCCTTGCATTTGGCTTTCTCTGGGGGCAAAATGCCTGGAAAGAACTGTGAGCCTACCTTGGGAAGGGCGTGAAAAAGTTATCTTGCAGTCAACAGATTTGAGAGGGGGGGGGGGGGTACCTTCTCAGGAAAATTTAGAACTTTCACTTCACCCTGAATACCAAGTTGTCAAGTTTTCCATTCTTAATGGCCTTTCATGGCCTGCAATGCACACAAAAGGAGAACTGTTTTTCTTTTTTTTTTGTATTCACATGTAGTGGTTAAGCAATTTCTAGAAAATTGCTCTCTTGCTTTTGCTTTTAAATGCCTAGCTTTTTAAAAATTGCTCTGTTTTCAGCTATCCCCTGGTCAGTGGGTTCTACAAGGCCCTGGCTGTCTGCTTTCAGATTTGTGAGAAGTCCATGTATTTTGAGGTGAGCTGCCATCGCATTTGTGTTTTCTGTACATTTTGACACTTAGTGCTACCTAGTTGGTACCATCAAGGCGAAGAAAGCTACAGCCAGCTGGTTTCATGTGAATGCAGTCGTGAAATAATTTTATCTTGCACATTGGGTTCCTTTATGAGATGCCGAGAACAAATTGAAGTTATCCTTGATTGATCGATTACCATTTTCTAATGACACAGGGGTTGCATTCACTGAACACAGAGCTTGTCATAACCTAAAAAAGAGCTAAAAAGGCGGTTGAGGTGTTGCCGGCAATGACCATTTTCACAAGTACGCTGGTGATGTTAAGGGAGATTTTTTTGTTGAATACAACAGGGAATGAAGGATTACTTGCCCGAATGGTAAGGTAGCTTCTGCACTTCTATCACGCAGGAAAAAGCAAAATAAAAACTAAAGTTTTAAAATAAACAAAGCAAGCTCACAGTATGCAATGCCGTCACCAGTGTCACAAGTTTAAACTGGAATCGGTAAGGAAAAGTATTCCAACTCCAACTCCACCCTTCTCGGCGATGAAAGGGGCATTCTCTTCTGAACAAGTGTGAACAGAATCACAGGGGACCTGACCTTGTGATAGAGTTCGTGCAACAACATAAACTGGATACAGTTGTATTCAATGTCCTTTCAAAACAGGGCTCTCAAACTTGTGGTCCACAATATAGGAGGAAATAAGAGCATATAATATAGGAGGAAATAAGGAAGAAATTGAAAAAGGATTGAAGGTTTTTTTTCACAGGTGGCCCTCTTTGTTGGAGCTTTTGACCTATTCAATTCAATTTTTTGTGCTTGAATTTACTTTTGCATGCTTTTTACTTCCTCTTTTCTTGGACCTTTTCCTCTTTCTCTTTCATGGCAGAAAAAAAAAGTATTCCGATGCTGCCCAGCATAGCGAGAAGAGTTTGAGACCCCTGGTTTTAAAAGTACCATAAACCTGGGCTATAATATGGGTCTAGGTCTAAGCGTAATCTTTCAGGGATGTCGTATGTGCAAACTTCACTAAAAGCAGAGCTTTTTAAAATAGAAAATTGGACAAATATCGAGTACCCATGGCAGCCCACTGTACACCTTTCTTGCACATACAGCCAACACCAATACTAAAGTGTTGCATTATGTGAACACCATTTCAACATTTCTTTTAGTGCAAAAGCACTACTTCATGAGGTCTAACCTGCTCACCTTGTTTTAGTGAAGCTTGACCTTGAAGGTGACCTTGGCAAAGCCTAGCATAGCAACAGTCCATGCAGAAATAAGTATTGCCGTGACTGGGCTTCGAACCTACGGTGGCGCGAACAGATCAGCTTCGCTGGCCACTGCACGGGAGCACTAGGCTATCACTGCAGCCAATCACGCCTCATGTTAAACTGTAACACACTCTTGCGCTGTGCATTGCACATCGATGTCTTCATCAACTTCTGTGGCGTGAACAGATCAGATCAGCTTAACCTGAGTCTGATATCATCGCCAGACATGCCAACCACCTAGCAAAACAAAACCATGAGCTAACCAGGCTAAAAACATGCTTTCACATATCTACTCAGTCTAGCTACATTAAAACTCTACCATTTTTTTAAGGCGAAAGCCTTTGATGGCTCATTCCGTCCAGCGACTCATCGACGAGCGCAGCTGCCAAAAGGTGACGTCATCTTCATCGACAGGTGGAGCTGCCAAAAGGCGCGGCGGCGTCGAGCGCTGCTCCGTAGTCAGTCAGTGTGCGGCAGCTAGTGGAGGAGGATGGCTCCCAAGCGGTCCAGCCTTAACAAACATATAGACAGTCACTGAAAGTCGAAGTAGCGCGACAAAGGCTTTCGCCTAGCGCACTTTAGGCTGCCAAAGTGCCCCTACAGTTTTTTTTTTTTTTTTTTTCGCACTGTGACACTGTGCTTGGTGCGTGCCTCCTTCAGGGTGGCTCGAGTGAAGCCAGGGCCTGCCTCTGCCTGGTATCGAGCTTTGTCCACGAGACTATGGGCCGGCTGCAGCAGTTCAAGGACGACCTCCTGGCCTCCTGCCTCGAGCTGGTGCTGCGTGCACCGAGCCCCGTCGCTCGCGAGCAGGCCATCTCGCGTCTGCCGGCACTCAAGGCAAGTGAAAGCAATGGAAAGTTAATTAGTTAATTAATTAGTAATTAGCTGAATGGGTAAGTGAGGAATTAGAAGGAGGGATGTAGCTGAGGGCAGAGAAATGATGGCGCCTCCCGGCACTACATGCGTGACAGTTCTTGAGCACCCCCACACCTCACTAAGCATACCTTGCAGGGAATAAAGAAGTCCTGTTTGTGCTGTCTTGTGGCCTTAATTCTGTGCTGTCTTCATAAGAGAGCCATAATTCAATGCGTAGTGCAGAAATGAAAAAAAAAGTGAACTGACCCGCATTGCATGCGCGGTGCTAGCTATGTGTCACAACTGTTATTTCTGTCACGCTGTATCTGATGCAAGTTGATCTCCATTTATTCGACTCCACTTCATTCAATTTTTCGCTTAATTTTTATCCCACCAGAAGGTCCTGGTTGGTGCCTTTGCATATATGTGGGCCTTGTCTTTTGTTTTTCTCATCTGCAAAACAGTTCTCTCATAGTTTGGTCCCGTACCGTTTGTGAGCACACAACTGTGGCACCCTTGGCAATGGTGACACTGTACCATTATGGCTCCGTGGACGTTCAGTGTGAAGCACATTTGTTCACGAGCACAGTAGGAGGGCAAAAAAGGATGTGTGACCGGGTGTGACCTTTGCTTGGTTCCATACTTAATCCTGATGGTTGCACACAACAAAAAGAAGAGTGAATTTGACACATCCGATTCTCCTGTACATCTGGTGTGATGAAAGTCTTGGTAGCAGCGACTATCTTTATTTCGAGCAAAAAGAAGAGGTGGTTCTCACCGAAGTAAGGACTGAAATGGGGAGCAAGGGAAAAGAATTGGAGTGACAAGTGGCGGGAGTGACAGCTAAGCATCACTGGTGGGGATTTGTTTAACGGTGGTGTCATGAGAGATATCTCTTTTCATGGTCTTATATGCATACAATTACCTGAAACAGCAGCTACGTTTCTTGAATGTGAAGGGCAAAAACACTCAAGCACTGAGATTGGAATGTGCACTAAAGGATCCTGGGTGGTCTTAATTCTTCCAGAGTGCTCCACTAGGCCTTGCAGACTGGATTTAGTTTTTGGAACAATAGCAAAAAAAATGCATTGCATTAATTTTTTTTCATCTTGGTTTAGCTTGACATGCCAGTACAAAAAGGCTCACAACAGCAGACAAAACTGTATTCACAGGGTTTTTTAAAACCGGAGTGAACGTGCACTAAAATGTGACTGTTTCCACTGCCATGGGATCAGGGTGCATCAGTGGTGCACCCACTTTTGTATTTGTGGTGTTGAACATGTTCGGGTGTTGCACTGGTTGCCTAACTCACAGCAGCACCTCTAAAAACTGATACTGCTAAAAACTGAATGGTGTGGGGGCACCCACACCCACTGCCAAATTCTATGGACTTCATCCATACCAAGATCCACGGTAGGCTCCGTATAACAGCTAATTCCGTATAACGGCTCATGCTGTAGAAAAAGAACAAATATGAAAATGTGCTGCATGTTTGGAAGTCTTGCATTACATCCTATGATTAGCATGGAGTGTGTAATTTTAAGCCAGACGAGAAAGCTGAACCTTTGAGCCCTCTGTGTTTCTCAGCCAAAAGTCGTCTGGTGCCCCGCAGTCATGCTGTGTTCATCACATGCGTCATTCGGTGTGCCCCCTACCTGAGGCAGAGCTGCGGATAATCCTCTGTCATTTTGTGGTGGCTCCTCATTCATGAGTTGTGCTGTGTCTTACCTCTCTGCCTCCCAGATGGCTCTTCAGCAGGGCCTCAGCTTCCTCCCTCTGGCCAAGTCCACTCTGGACACCCTGCAGTGCTGGGAACAGAAGCTGCCACAGGATGTGGCGGACGAGTGCCTCCGGAAGGTTCTGCCCAGCCTCTGTCCCTACCTCTCCCTGGGTGCACGGTCAGGCAAGTAACAGTTCCCCTTGCGTTATGGGCTGAAGAGGTGTGCTTTAAGTGACGGCTGTGACTGTGAGTCTGTTGTAGATTTTGGAAATGCCGTGGAAGTATGGGTGTTGATAGAGTGTCACCAGCAGTGTTTGCCAGTTGCAAGATTGGTCCTCACCAGTGATGTATTGTCTTTTTCCCTTGATTCTTTCCTCTTTTACTGATTATTAAGATATGCCCCTGCTTCTCATTTTCATTTAAAATGCTCCTAATTGTGTGAGCTTTTCCAGATTGTGTTGCTCATCCCAGTTGTAATCATTCTCCCAGTTCTCAACAATGCCTCTTGAAGTTGGTCAAATGTTTAGGGGAATCCCCCAAGGTGGAGTAGATTTGTAATAAGGGAGTAATTACTCATTGACATCCACCCGAGCTCAGCCATACGGCTACAAAAGGAAAACTATACAGCTTTCTCAGAAACTTCGTAGTTAAAGAAAAATTCGTCCTGGTCCGGGGTCCGAACCCAGGACCACCGCTACACCGGAGCAGTCGCTCTACCAATTGAGCTAACCAGGACGGCAAGCTTATGGTAGGGCAAGATCGAATTGATCAATAACTCGAAGTGGGAACAGTGTTGGTCAAATGTTTAGGGGAATCCCCCAAGGTGGAGTAGATTTGTAATAAGGGAGTAATTACTCATTGGCATCCACCCGAGCACAGCCATACGGCTACAAAGGAAAGCTATACAGCTTTCTCAGAAACTTCGTAGTTAAAGAAAAATTCGTCCTGGTCCGGGGTTCGAACCCAGGACCACCGCTACACCGGAGCAGTCGCTCTACCAATTGAGCTAACCAGGACGGCAAGCTTATTCGATATCGCCCTACCATAAGCTTGCCGTCCTGGTTAGCTCAATTGGTAGAGCGACTGCTCCGGTGTATCGGTGGTCCTGGGTTCGAACCCCGGACCAGGACGAATTTTTCTTTAACTACGAAGTTTCTGAGAAAGCTGTATGGCTTTCCTTTGTAGCCGTATGGCTGCGCTTGGGTGGATGCCAATGAGTAATTACTCCCTTATTGCCTCTTGAAGTTGTGGGATGTGGCAGAAAAAATTGTAATAATAGTAATTGTAATACTAGTACAGTAATCCCTCGTTATAACGAAATCGCTTTACTCGAAATATCGCTTTATTCGAAATTTCTCCCGGTTCCGACCCAAACGCCTACATTTTAAGCCGCATTACGCGAAGCGCACGAAGAGCTTGACCCGCTTAGAGCGAAGTGGCGAGCATAGGCATCGCCGCCGTGGCGGCGACCCTTTGCGCATGCAGTGCCAAATTACCGTATTTTCGCGATTCTAAGCAACCCCCCCTATTTTCGGAAAAAAAATTCTGAAAAAAAAACTTTGCATGCGAATCTAAGCACCCCCTTTTTTGCGCGGAAGAGAGCGTTGCCGAGGCCGCCAAGTGCACTTGCTCTCTTTTTTGTCGAGCATGTGCAGTCGGAGTCCCGAGGAGGCGCGGCCTGCGCGTTGTTGTTGTGACTGAGAGAAGGATGAAAAGGAGCTCCAGCCGAGCCACCACCGCTGCCAAGTGCAGATAGAGGAGAGTTAAGAGATCAGAGGAAAGATAAAGAGAAAAGATAAGACGCGCGTCGCCGCAACAAATGCGTCCGCCGGCGCTGCTGAAAAAACAGATAAGCGGGCGAGGCCAGCGGCGTCCAGGGCGCTTTTTGTGTTGCGGCGCTTTTTGTGTTGCTGCATTCCGACACTACAAGACAGATGGCGGCACAGAACTGTCTGCAGCTATATTTCTTTTGAATGTTTCCTAAATAAAATGTTTTTTCTCGCGCCCGTTTCATCGAGATTTCGCCGCGAAAAGAGGGGCCCGGGGGGGGAGGGGGGATGGGTCAGTTTCGATTTTTCGAATCTAAGCACCCCCTCTCACTTTGGGCATCGCGATCGTGAAAAAAAGGGTGTGCTTAGAATCGAGTAAATACGGTAATACCGCCGACGAATGACTCGTGCAGGCATAGAACAGGCCATAAAAGTACCAAACCCACGATCGATGACTTGCCTAACGGGCACCAAGAGAGTGCCGAGTGTCCCGTGCTCAGCGGGGCCAAATTCCATGGTGCAGCGTGCCCGAACCGTTAATCTCGGTCGGAAGCGCATTCCTGGTGTTCCCCGTGACAGAATCCACACGAAAATAAAGTTTTCCTCGCGCTTTGCGATGACAGAAAACCGCGGTGTCTTGGATGCGGAAAAGTGGCCGGTCATGCTCGATTCGCGCCATTCGACGAGACAAATGGTCTAAATGCATGGTAGGTTGACTGAATTTTGTCCTTACGGCGGGGACACGTGGCGAAAAGCGAACGCGATTCACCGCGGCGCGAAGTTGCGAACGGCGGAAGCGGACGGGAAGCGGGAGCCAACGCGAGCACTCGCTCGCGCGCGTCGGGACCGGCCGTGGCCTGCCGGCCTGTCGGATCAGCCTGGATCCCGTCTGGATCACAAAAATGAGCTAAAGCTTGTTCTTGATATAGATAATAAACTCTGGTATAAGCAATTTGAAAACTGTATCACCTTTGAGGATCGCTGACCAATACCGAGTTGCTGGTAGAAGTAACAAATGTGCTACGAGCAAATTGGCCAAGAACTTGCGATTTCGCTGTGGCAGTGCTCCGAGGAGGCACAGAGACCGACCTTGAGCCGTTGCCTAGCAACCGCCGCAGCCGGCGGATGCCGCGCGGCGCAGCGGTTGCTAGGCAACGGCTCAAGGTAATCCGCCAGCTTCCTCGCACTTGTGGCGCAATTAAATCTCGACTATTTTAGCTTTTTCGAGCGGTTGCTTATATCGAATTATCGCTTATAACGAATTTTTTCGCCGTCCCGATGACTTCGTTATAACGAGGGATTACTGTAATTGTGTGTGCATGTGTGTGTGGGCATGTGGGCATAAGTGTGTACATAGTAGGGAAATAACTATCTAGTCATTTAGTACCCAGCACTTGGTAGTTCAGGATATTAGTTGTCTCAACTAGGCAAGTTGCAAGCACACACTGTTGGAAAACTGCAGCCCAGCCTTTCCAAATAGATGGGAAACCGCTTCAATGAGGAACTGTGTACCTGCTGGTATATGCAGTCAAGCCTCATTATAGCAAGCACAAAAAAAATGCAAATAGCGAAATTCATAAAATAAATTTTTGTTCAAAACGTCCGCAAAAGCTGAGCAATTTAGTCAGTGAAGGGATTGTAGCTCAGGCGATGCTTACTAAAGGGACGGGGAGACCTTTTTCGAACTTTTAGCTTCATTTTGAAGTGCTCACGGGGATTCCAGAGGCTGCAAAAAAACTGAGCACCAATTAGATTGGCTTCTCCGCACAGCACCGCCAGTGAGCAACGGCAGCAAGTGCAAGCTAGGGTGGCTTCCCCACATCACAATCGTGCCACATGAAAATTGGCATGTCAGAGCAAAAGCTGTCGACATTTTCATCACCTCCGTGATAGTCGACATGAGTCACAATCATCCACTCCACTGCTGCTTCCGGTGCACTGCTGACAGGTGTGAGGGACGTGATTGTTTTCTGACCGCCAGGCTATCGACCCTCCACGCTGTAGTATCCTTCATGGCGCAGTTGGAGAGTGCGAGGTAAAAGCGTGAACATCGGCGTCACCACCGCTAGTCACCTGTGCAGTGTGGCGAAGCTTGTCCCGCTTGGCACAGGGGATTTCAATATGCTATCCTTTGTATGGCCAACCGTGTTTGATATATAAAGTCAAAATTGCATGTGTTTGTTTAAAATGTTTAGGAACAGTTTGATATTCCCAATATTTCTTAATATTCGCGTTCGTTATATCAAGGTTTGACTGCATACTTTTCGGATGTTTGACCCCGACAGAAGGTAACAGAGCAGTGAAACCCGGAACACATCACATTCTCCCGTTTTTCTCTACCTCTTTCTTTAAGCCACCTCATGCCACTTCTGCATAATTGGAAGGGATCATTGTCCAGTAGATTTCAAAATTGTACACGGGTTATGTTGTTAATGGGCCAGCATGCTGCTTTGACCCCCACCACGCAGGCTTGTCCGCCACTGACCCTACCGAGGACATCAAACGGCCAAGGCCCCGTGGCCCGCACAAAATCCCTCTGAAGATGCTTTACAAGAAGAAAAGAGAACAGTCCAAGGTATGGTCATGCAAACACATGCCTCAGATTCATAGCCATGTTTGGTGACCAGGGTAAATGGGAAGGGTGTTCATGTCATGTAGGTCAAGGTGTTGTCATGAACTTGAGAAAGGTTTTGCTGGTTGTACGGGATGACATTAGCAACCCTTGTGCATGTGATGTACGTCTTTTGACCAAAGTAAAGGGACCAAGGGGGTTAGGATCTCCTGTCCTCACCCATTCGAAAGGCCAGACTTCTACCAGGATTCATAGCGGTCCTTGAAACCCTTGAAAACCCTGGAATTCAAAAATAGCATTTTCAAGGCCTTGAAAACCCTTAATTATTTTGAAGTCCTTAAATATCCTTGAATTTCTTCAATAGACTTTCGTTCAGCCGGTTTTTAGTGGATGCGTCTTGAATGACTGGCAACAACATACTCGAGCCAACCAACGCATCCAATCCAATCCGTTTCTGTAGCCACAACGCAGTAGCGTGATTACAGTTGGTTACAGTGGCGGCAACGACCGCAGCTAAGCCTACCTTCTGTTGCGTCTTACGTATCTGCAATATGCTGGGAAAGTTTCAGCAATCGTGGTTATACAGTGCTGCTTACAGGGACTGGATTTCTCCGGATACGTCAAACTCTCATCGGGCAAAGTGCAAGACATGTGGGAAAACCTTCGATGTGTCATCAATGGGTGAATCGGCCCTCAGAAGTCATATGAAGAGCGCAAAACGCATTGCGAACATGAAAGCAACTATGGCGAATACAGTGAAAGCTCGTTAATTCGACCCCCGTTAATTCGGCAAATCGGATAATTCGACGCGCGCGCGAGGTCCCTACAATTATACATAGGAGTCTATGGGGCGAAACTCTCGTTAATTCGAACAAATTCTGCCGTGCGTCGGTTAATTCGACTTCACTCCGCAGCCCGCCAAGCCGGTGTGCCGAGAGCAAAAAGAAAAAAACACTGCCATGAGCGGCGCTACTGTACGGCTGATAGGCCATCCCTATGGTCATATCATCCATCCATCCGTCCATCCATCTGAGGAAGCGAGTTAGCGGCGGCCGAAGCGGCTGGCGTCTTTTTTTTTTTTTTTTGTGCTTTGTTGTGTGGCAGCAGTCGCTATCACGGTTATTTACGGCGCCTTTTTTGGTAAATGCGCGCTTTGTCAGCGTGTTTACTGCGCTACTTGTTGCTGTTTTGTTGCGACTGAGAGAAGGGTGAAAGGAAATCGCAAGGGATTGCCTACTGGCTCAGCCACCACCGCTGCCATGTGCAGATAGAGGAGAGTTAAAAGATCAGAGAAAAAGATAGAGAAAAGATAAGACACCCGTCCACAGTCCCCGTGCAGATAAGAGGAGAGTTAAAAGATCAGAGGAAAGGTAAGACGGGGGTCCCAGCAACAACGCCGTCCCCGCGGACGCTGGTTGAAAAAACAGATAAGCGGGAAGCGGCGCTCCCTTCACCTCCTCCCCGCGCTGCTTTCCGGTGGGTAGCGCGCAGGGCCTGTGCGCCGCCTCGCCTTCGTGTCCTGTCAGCTGACCGAGGATGAAATAATTGAAGTGACAGGCGCTGACAACGACGACGATTTACGATTGTGAGCAGTTGCACCAAATGCCGAAGTGCACGGTGAAAGAAGCCGCAGAAGCCTTGTCCGAACAAATCCCTGACGGCGCGTGTGCCGCGGAGCACCTGGCAGCTGTTAGAGCTATCGTAGTCGCTCAAATTCGCTCGAAAAAGCGGACGGTGATTACAGATTTCCTTGCCAACTAAAGGTATACGTCCTGTTGCGGCAAACATTGTTTTTTGTTGTTCATTCGATAATTCGACATTCGGATAATTCGACAATTTTTCGCGGTCCCGTCAGTGTCGAATTAACGAGCTTTTACTGTAGTACCATGCGGAACTACTTGACGGCAATTGCTTCTGAGCAACGCATCGAGCCGGCCCCATCAACGTCGTCGGATGTGAGCAGCCTGTGCAAAGCGCACGAGTGTGTAACCGATGCGGAGATACTGTGGACCCTGAAAATGGTAACATCACATTATTCCTACAACTCGTCATCACACACAGGGGAATTGTTCAAGAAAATGTTCCCTGATAGTGAAGTCGCGAAATCATTTTCCTGCGGTGAAAGAAAATCTGCATACGTAGTGTGCCATGGTCTGAGACCATTTTTTCTCTCGTGCCTACGTGAATTGGAGCAATCTGATGGCTACACCGTTCTGTTTGAGTCTTTGAATGACTGCCTGCAGAAAAAACAAATGGACATCCATTTGCGGTACTGGAGTACCATGCCCGAGCGTGTAACCACGAGATATTATACATCGGTGTTCATGGGACATTCGACTGCCGAAGACCTTCGGGAGAAGCTTCTGGCTGTCTTGGCAGATTTGCCGCTAGCGAAAGCTGTCCAGCTGTCTATGGATGGCCCCAATGTGAACCTAAAGTGTTTTAGGGAAATGCAGGAACACTTGCAGCAGAATCATCAAGTTCAGTGTTTGGACCTGGGCACTTGCGGACTGCATACAATACATAACGCTTACAGGGCGGGTGTTGTTGCCAGCAAGTGGGGCATAGAGAATCTTCTTTCAAGCCTCAGTGCCATTTTTCATGATGCGCCAGCTCGAAGGGAAGACTTCTCTACTGTGACAGGCCAAATGACATTTCCTCTCAACTTTGTTGCTCATCGCTGGGTAGAAAATGTTGTTGTGATCGAACGTGCCATTGCGCTGTGGGGTGATGTGAAAAGGTACGTGGAATGTGCAAAAAAGAAAGAGGTGAACTTGCCAAAGTGTGCGTCATTTACACAGCTCTGCGAATTTTGCCAAGACCCTCTGCTGTTGGCCAAACTGAACTTTGCTCTCGGCATCGCGATGATTCTGAAAACATTCCTCACGGAATACCAAATGGACAAACCGCTGATGTTCTTTTTAAAAAGAGATGTGGAGTGTCTCGTGAGGAAACTTCTCACGAGATTCATGAAGTGCTCAGTGCTGTCAGCTTCGACAGGAATTGTCGGCTTGCTCAAAATGGATCTCGCAGATCCAAATAACCATGTATCTTCAGAGAAAGTTGACATTGGGCATGCAGCTCAAGAAATGGTGAAAGCCGCAAAGGTGAGCGCCAAGGACGTATTTGCCTTCAGGATGGAATGCAAACAGTTCCTTATTAGTACCGCCAAGAAAATTCTGCAAAAGAGCCCGCTGGCATACCATCTAGTTAGGAGCCTGTCTTCACTAGACCCTCGCCAAATGACCTCGAAACCAGACGAGTGCCTCACAGGCTTCAGGAAAGTATTAGACGCCCTCATTGCGGTGAGACGATTGGGTGAGCATGAGCGCGATTCGGTCCTAGGCGAATACACAGAACTTCTGCAAGAGAAGAAACACAACCTGCAGCAGTTTGACAAACATTCTTTTAGCCTAGACGAGTTCTACCTTGAGCTCTTGAAGGTTGACTCATCCTATAAGCACTTGTGGAAAGTTGTGCGACTTCTTCTCGTCTTGAGCCACGGGCAGGCAACTGTCGAAAGAGGCTTCAGTGTGAACCGCCACGTCTCTGTCGAAAACCTGAAGGAGATCTCATATGTGTCGCAGCGAATCGTTTACGATGCAGTAAGCAAGGCTGGTGGCATCCTGAACATTGTAATAATGAAGGAGTTGCGTAGATCTGTCTTGGCTGCACACAACCGCTATCGAGCCTACTTGGAGGATAAAAAAAAAGAAGCGATTGAACAGTCAAAGGCATCAAAGAGAAGCCACATTGAAGAAGAAATACATGGCATGAAGGTGAAGAGGAGGAAGCTGGAGGCAACAATTGCCAATTTAACAGCTTGTGCTGACAACTACGCTGAGCGGGCAGAAGCTACAAGCGACATCACCTTCATTGTGAAGTCCAACAGTTTGAGAAAAACAGCAAAAGAAAAGACTCTGGAGCTTGCAGAAATTGATGACAAGTTGAAGGGAAAGCTTCAGGAACTTAATCACGAGTCCACTGTTTGAGAATGGGCCTCTTTTTTTGGGTTGTATGCAATACATTTGACAAAAAAAGCTAGTTAGCTATTGATTGTGGAAAATGTGCCTACTTTTGCTTGTGTGCAGTAAAAGATGTGCTTCCTTGCTGTAAAACATGTTGTGGTCTTTTTCTATGATCTCAAAAAGTCTTGTTTCAAGTCCTTGAAAATTCTTTGTTAGGGCCTTGAAAGTCCTTAAAAACCCTTGAATTTTTTCCTTCACGGTGGCTATGAACCCTGTCTACTGATTCTGTGAGAGTTCCACTGCATGACTCAGAAGCAATCCTCTCGGGACTTATATTTTTGACAATGACTGCACATGTTAAGATATGCGGCTGACAACGGCTGTTACATGTTGAGAAATGCGGAGGTTTGACTGATAAAACTCCACGATGAACGTCTCTGAAACTTGTATTTGCTGTGTCAATCTTGTATGTGTGAAACTGTTTTGTGAACTTCAGCTGCAAGAAAGTGAGCTGGAGACGCTGCGGTGCAAGATTCTGGACTTTCTGGGAAGCCTCGATGGCGAACGGCGTGCATTTCTCCTGGCCGATTTGGAGCAGGAAACACTGGCAGCTGCATTATCCTGGGACCCGGAGACACGAGAACACCTTGCCTTCGCTGTGCCATTTCCCGACGCCAAGATTGACATTGCTTTTGGTACGGTCGAAAGGAGACCTCTCAGCTCTTAGATATAAGTATATGAAACCAAACATATTAGTCCATTGGATAACATGCACCTTATGTTGGGTATCTAGTACCTGTTTAGCCTTTTCATTATTGTTTTTTTTTTCTTGCTGACTTGGCGTACTCGACACCTAGTTGTGTGGTGCCTTGAAACATAATGTGAGCTCTA